>NW_027363009.1:0-2872099 GCF_046119375.1 Phyllobates terribilis | reverse complement strand
ACGAAAGGACAGTCTCAGAATCAGGGGGATCCGTTGAAGCGTTCCAGAGTTATTACCTCATAAAGTGACAGTGGACAGAATTGTAAAAATTGGCCTGATCATTAAGGACATAATTGTCTCCGTCCTTAAGGGGTTAATGTAGTTTTGAAAAAAATACTGTTTTATTAGCAGCAGATTATCAGGACTACTTGGCCTGATGCTAGGTAGTCCAACCCCGCCTCCATCACTGATTGGCAGCTCAGTGGTATGAGGGCGGAGCTATCTAGATCTCAGAATTCAGAGATCTCTTAGATCTGTGGCAGATAAAACTGTTTTTAATCAATACTGCAGCACCCAGTAAAGTAAGTGATACATCGCTGTAATCATGGTCTCTGCCTCTACATCATGCTGGTGGTTACAGATTCTCTTTAATAAATTTTAGTGTGATTAATATAACTCAACTAAAAATAGCAATAAAATACCGCAGTAATATACAACCATGATGAATGCAAGCAGAAAGAACTTCAATACTACTCCTTTTTGTAAGGTAATAACATTATTCCAGCCATTAATTCACTGAGAGAAAATCTAATAACGCTCAGTTTCCAGCCTATCGAGAAATTTCAAAAACGCAAGTCTCTAAGTAAAAAGGATTATACATTCAGATAACTCCTACTCCTCCATTCTCATCAGTCAGACTGATGAGCAGAAATTGTCAAGAACTCGAAGTACGGCTCACTGCGCTTTTATTTCGTGTCTGCTCTGAAGTTATCTATTACTTGCAGCCCAGCCCCTTGGGGAACCTGAATATATATTTTATTCCATCTGCTCCAAACTCAGAATTCAGTAGAAGAAATAAACTGCAACACAGGAGACAATGAGAAGCAATGAGCCAATGCATCGGGAAATAGTGAGATTCCAAGCTGCGGGAAAAGATTTTATGATAAAGGTAAATTATCATCATTATAGATGATGAGCCCAGATGGGGGCTGGAAAAAAAAGATTCCTGGAGCAGGCATTTATGAAGACTCTGAACTGACATGTTGTCATGTTAAAGGGAAGCTGTCACATCCTAGTTACTATGTAAACTGCCCCCATAGCGTTGGTAGTGATGCAATGTACATCACTAACACACTTTTTTCATTATAATTGGTGCAACTATAATGAGTGTATAGCACTTTATATACTTATACCCTACCTGCTCGTTCAGTCATAGGGGTGTGATCCTCACATTCAGCCATAGGTGGCGCCGCCCAGGTGTTTGAATTTTGCTCCCGGCGAGCGCTGAAGTTATGGGACGCTTGTGCAGTATGACACAGCTGACAGCAAAGCTTGTAGCGCTGGGAGACGCACATGCGCTGTGACGAGCGGCTCCGGCCGCACACAGTGAAGCTGGAAAGTACACAGCCTCACTGCGCACATGCGGGGAGCCGCTCGTCACAGCGCATGCGCGGCTCCCAGCGCTACAAGCTTTGCTGTCAGCTGTGTCATACTGCACAAGCGTCCCATAACTTCAGCGCTCGCCGGGAGCAAAATTCAAACACCTGGGCGGCGCCACCCATGACTGAATGTGAGGATCACACCCCTATGACTGAACAAGCAGCTAGGGTATCTATAATATAACAGGGGATGCGTGTTTCTGTCTGAAGCCTCAATACACTGCGCATGCGTGACGCGCAGTCTGGTTCCAGAGAGAAGCAGGCATCCAGCCTTTACAGGTAAGAGGAGGTGTATGGCGCCGGAGATCGCGGGTTGCGTAGACACTGAACGCATACTGCAATCTCCGGCGCCATACTTACCTGACCGGGAGGAGCGTTGCTGTGGCGCCTCTCTTCGCTGGAGACCGGGCGCGGAGTGAAGGTGTCAGACCGGCGCGTGCACATAGCGCTATCCGGCGCCATTTTACTGAAGACACATTTACAGTGTGTCTTCAGCAAAATGGCGCAGGACAGCGTGGTGCTCCGGCGCCGCACTCCTCCCCCGGCCTCCGGCAGAAGAGGACACAGCAGCGCTGGAGCACAGAGAAGAAAGGTGAGTATAACTGTTTATTTTTTTCGTATGTGTGTACAGTGTGAAAGGGGTGAGGGGACCATGCATATATCAGGATTGGGGGGTGAGAGGTACCACACATAACAGGATTGGGGGGTGAGGGGTACCACACATACCAGAATTGGGGGTGAGGGGTACCACGCATACCAGGATTGGGGGTGAGGAGTACCACGCATACCAGGATTGGGGGTGAGGGGTACCACGCATACCAGGATTGGGGGTGAGGGGTACCACACATACCACGATTGGGGGGTGAGGGGTGCCACGCATACCGGGATTGGGGGTGAGGGGTGCCAGGCATACTGGGATTGGGGATGAGGGGTGCCATGCATACCGGGATTGGGGATGAGGGGTGCCAGGCATACTGGGATTGGGGATGAGGGGTGCCATGCATACCGGAATTGGGGATGAGGGGTGCCACGCATACCGGGATTGGGAATGAGGGATGGGGTGCCATGCATACCAGGATGAGGGATACCATACACACCAGGATAGGGATGGGGTACCATGCATACCAGGATGAGGGATACCATACACACCAGGATAAGGATGAGGGGTGTCATGAATACCGGGATTGGGGGTGAGGGGAGCCACGCATACCGGGATGAGGGGTGCCACGCATAAAGGGAATGGGGGTGAGGGGTGCCATGCATACCGGATTGGGAGTGAGGGATAGGGTGCCATGCATACCAGGATGAGGGATACCATACACATCAGGATAGGGATGAGGGGTGCCACGCATACCGGGATTGGGGGGATGAGGGGTGCCAGGCATACTAGGATTGGGGATGAGGGGTGCCATGCATACCGGGATTTGGGATGAGGGGTGCCACGCATACCGGGATTGGGAATGAGGGATGGGGTGCCATGCATACCAGGATGAGGGATACCATACACACCAGGATAGGGATGGGGTACCATGCATACCAGGATGAGGGATACCATACACACCAGGATAAGGATGAGGGGTGCCACGCATACCGGGATTGGGGGTGAGGGGTGCCACGCATACCGGGATTGGGGGTGAGGGGAGCCACGCATACCGGGATTGGGGGTGAGGGGTGCCACGCATACCAGGATTGGGAGTGAGGGATAGGGTGCCACGCATACCAGGATGAGGGATACCATACACACCAGGATAGGGATGAGGGGTGCCATGCATACTGGGATTGGGGGGATTAGGGGTGCCAGGCATACTGGGATTGGGGATGAGGGGTGCCATGCATACCGGGATTGGGGATGAGGGGTGCCACGCATACCGGGATTGGGGATGAGGGGTGCCACGCATACCGGGATCGGGAATGAGGGATGGGGTGCCATGCATACAAGGATGAGGGATACCATACACACCAGGATAGAGATGGGGTACCATGCATACCAGGATGAGGGATACCATACACACCAGGATAAGGATGAGGGGTGCCATGCATACCGGGATTGGGGGTGAGGGGTGCCACGCATACCGGGATTGGGGATGAGGGGAGCCACACATACCGGGATGAGGGGAGCCACACATACCGGGATGAGGGGTGACACGCACACTGGGATTGGGGGTGAGGGTTGCCACGCATACCGGGATTGGGAGTGAGGGATAGGGTGCCATGCATACCAGGATGAGGGATACCATACACACCAGGATAGGGGTGAGGGGTGCCACGCATACCAGGATTGGGGGTGAGGGGTGGCACGCATACCAGGATTGGGGGTGAGGGGTGCCACGCATACCAGGATTGGGGGTGAGGGGTGCCACGCATACCAGGATTGGGGGTGAGGGGGGCCACACATACCAGGATTGAATGGTGGGGACAGGATGGGGGCAGCACAAATACAAGGAGGGGGGCAGCACATACCAGCATGGGAGACAATATACCAATAAAAATGCTCGCCACCTGGACGTAGAACGGGTTCAATAGCTAGTAAGTATGTAAAGTGCTATACACTCATTATAGTTGCACCAATTATAATGAAAAAAGTGTGTTAGTGATGTACATTGCATCACTACCAACGCTATAGGGGCAGTTTACATAGCAGCTAGGACGTTTCCCTTTAAGGAAATAGATGGCATTTAGATGAGTTTAATGATGCTTGGACACATCGCACAATATTGATCTGTGCTCTCCATTCATCTCCACCTTTTATCGCACAGCTGGGAAGTTAGAATGACAGGGGGCAATGCTCTTTCCAGGATTAATCTGTTTTTTTTTCTAGGCTTTAACATCAAAATGACACTGAAAAAAATCACATTGAGATATCTAAACTAAGGTGGGGGCATAGACCAAGGGTGGGGTAGAGGTGGGGGCATGGACCGGTAGTGGGGTGGAGGTGGGGGCATACCCGGGCTGCGGGGTGGAGGTGGGGGCATAGACCGAGGGTGGGGTAGAGGTGGGGGCATGGAACGGTAGTGGGGTGGAGGTGGGGGCATGGCCGGGGTGCGGGGTGGAGGTGGGGGCATGGACCGGGGTGGAGGTGGGGGCATGGACCGGGGGTGGGGTAGAGGTGGGGGAATGGACCGGGGGTGGGGGCATGGACCGGGGGGTGGGGTAGAGGTGGGGCATGGACTGGGGTATAGGTGGGGCATGGACCGGGGGTGGGGCATGGACTGGGTGTGGGGCAGAGGTGGGACATGGACCGGGGGTGGGGCAGAGGAGGGGCATGGACCGGGGGTGGGGCAGAGGACCGAGGGTGGGGGCATGGACCGGGGGTGGGGCAGAGGTGGGGCATGGACCGGGGGTGGGGCATGGACCGGGGGTGGGGCAGAGGTGGGGCATGGACCGGGGGGTGGGGCATGGACCGGGGGTGGGGTAGAGGTGGGGCATGGACTGGGGTATAGGTGGGGCATGGACCGGGGGTGGGGAATGGACTGGGTGTGGGGCAGAGGTGGGACATGGACCGGGGGTGGGGGAGAGGAGGGGCATGGACCGGGGGTGGGGCAGAGGACCGAGGGTGGGGGCATGGACCGGGGGTGGGGCAGAGGTGGGGCATGGACCGGGGGTGGGGCAGAGGTGGGGCATGGACCGGGGGTGGGGCAGAGGTGGGGCATGGACCGGGGGTGGGGAGAGGTGGGATATGACCGGGGGGTAGGGCGAGGTGGGGCATGGACCGGGGGTGGGGCAGAGGTGGAGGCATGGACCGGCGGTGGGGCAGAGGGGGGGCATGGACCGGGGGTGGAGCTTGTGCCTTGAGCACTGTTAGGCTGTGTGCCCACGTAGCATTTTTCAAGCGTATATGCTGCGGAATTTCCGCAGCGTAAACGCTTGAAAAACGCATGTATATCCGCACCCCATGGTCCCCAATGGGATTCTGCAAGTTCTATGCACATGCTGCGGATTTTTCCGCAGCGTTTATGCCGCGTTCAAAAATCCGCAGCATGTCATTTAATTTTGCGTTTCCGCAAGCGGAATTGCCTTTGTCCAATGCATAAAAAACGCAAGGCAATTCCGCATGTGGAAAATGCGTGATAATCGCGCGAAAAATGCACGATAAACGCGTGCGGAATTCCGCATGCGTTTTTCCGGGAGAGGACTTGCATTTATGCAGCAGAAATTTTCTGCTTCATAAATGCAACGTGGGCACATAGCCTTAGCCGGGAGAGCTGTCACTGTGTGGTCAGTGTTCTGGCACCAGTCACCTGCCATCTCCTTCCCCAGCAGCTCACCCATCACACCTGTCCCTGTGCTGTAGCTGCTCTGTGTCCAGCTGACAATCCTCTCCTGCTCCTCACAGACCTGTATAATGGAGCAGCTCTTCTGAGGGATAACGTCACCAGGCGGCAGAGCTTCCCACAGTGCGGAGCTGGGGGCCCCTCCGCAGGGTCACTGTATAGGCGACATCTGCAGATACACTTGAAAGCGATGGAGAAAGAAACGTCACAGCTGACGCTCCCTCCCCCATCGTTCTATCTCAGCGTCTAACGTCTCAGCACGATGACGTCACTACGTAGCGTCCTCTACGCTGGGAGGTGCGACGCATAGAACACAAGCTGCGGCGACCGCGGAGGAGAGGTGAGTATTGTATTTTATTTTTTTAGGACATTGTTGTGGCCATTAAATTACATTAAGACTATGGGGCTGCATTATACTATATGGGAGTGCTTTACACTGAATGGGCAATAGGGGTGCATTATACTATATGGGGCTGCATTATACAGAGCTATATAGAGGGTCTGAGAGGTGGGATATACTGCAGGATGGGACGGTATATAGATGAGAGGGGGGATATACTGCAGGATGGGACGGTATATAGATGAGAGGTGGGATATACTACAAGCTGGGGCTGTATATAGATGAGAGGTGAGATATACTGCAGGATGGGACGGTATATAGATGAGAGGTAGGATATACTGCAGGATGGGACGGTATATAGATGAGAGGTGGGATATACTGCAGGATGGGGCTGTATATAGATGAGAGGGGGGATATACTACAGGATGGGGCTGTATATAGATGAGAGGTGGGATATACTGCAGGATGGGACGGTATATAGATGAGAGGTAGGATATACTTCAGGATGGGACGGTATATAGATGAGAGGTGGGATATACTACAGGCTGGGGCTGTATACAGGTGAGATATACTGCAGGATGAGACGGTATATAGATGAGAGGTGGGATATACTGCAGGATGGGACGGTATATAGATGAGAGGTGGGATATACTACAGGCTGGGGCTGTATACAGGTGAGAGGTGAGATATACTGCAGGCTGGGGCTGTATATAGATGAGAGGTGGGATATACTGCAGGATGGGACGGTATATAGATGAGAGGTGGGATATACTACAGGCTGGGGCTGTATATAGGTGAGAGGTGAGATATACTGCAGGATGGGAAGGTATATAGATGAGAGGTGGGATATACTGCAGGATGGGACGGTATATAGATGAGAGGTGGGATATACTACAGGCTGGGGCTGTATATAGGTGAGAGGTGAGATATACTGCAGGATGGGACGGTATATAGATGAGAGGTGGTATATACTGCAGGATGGGACGGTATATAGATGAGAGGTGGGATATACTACAGGATGGGACGGTATATAGATGAGAGGTGGGATATACTGCAGGATGGGACGGTATATAGATGAGAGGTGGGATATACTGCAGGATGGGAGGGTATATAGATGAGAGGTGGGATATACTACAGGCTGGGGCTGTATATAGGTGAGAGGTGAGATATACTGCAGGATGGGAAGGTATATAGATGAGAGGTGGGATATACTGCAGGATGGGACGGTATATAGATGAGAGGTGGGATATACTACAGGCTGGGGCTGTATATAGGTGAGAGGTGAGATATACTGCAGGATGGGACGGTATATAGATGAGAGGTGGTATATACTGCAGGATGGGACGGTATATAGATGAGAGGTGGGATATACTACAGGATGGGACGGTATATAGATGAGAGGTGGGATATACTGCAGGATGGGACGGTATATAGATGAGAGGTGGGATATACTGCAGGATGGGACGGTATATAGATGAGAGGTGGGATATACTGCAGGATGGGACGGTATATAGGTGAGAGGTGGGATATACAGCAGGATGGGACGGTATATAGATGAGAGGTGGGATATACTGCAGGATGGGACAGTATATAGATGAGAGGTGGGATATACTACAGGCTGGGGCTGTATATAGGTGAGAGGTGAGATATACTGCAGGATGGGACGGTATATAGATGAGAGGTGGTATATACTGCAGGATGGGACGGTATATAGATGAGAGGTGGGATATACTACAGGATGGGACGGTATATAGATGAGAGGTGGGATATACTGCAGGATGGGACGGTATATAGATGAGAGGTGGGATATACTGCAGGATGGGACGGTATATAGATGAGAGGTGGGATATACTACAGGCTGGGGCTGTATATAGATGAGAGGGGGGATATACTGCAGGATGGGACGGTATATAGATGAGAGGTGGGATATACTACAGGATGGGACGGTATATAGATGAGAGGTGGGATATACTGCAGGATGGGACGGTATATAGATGAGAGGTGGGATATACTACAGGCTGGGGCTGTATATAGATGAGAGGGGGGATATACTGCAGGATGGGACGGTATATAGGTGAGAGGTGGGATATACTGCAGGATGGGGCTGTATATAGGTGAGAGGTGAGATATACTGCAGGATAGGGCTGTATATAGGTGAGAGGTGGGATATACTGCAGGATGGGGCTGTAAATAGGTGAGAGGTGGGATATACTGCAGGATGGGGCTGTATATAGGTGAGAGGTGAGATATACTGCAGGATGGAACGGTATATAGGTGAGACGTGGGATATACTGCAGGATGGGACGGTATATAGATGAGAGGTGGGATATACTGCAGGATGGGACGGTATATAGATGAGAGGTGGGATATACTGCAGGATGGGACGGTATATAGGTGAGAGGTGGGATATACAGCAGGATGGGACGGTATATAGATGAGAGGTGGGATATACTGCAGGATGGGACAGTATATAGATGAGAGGTGGGATATACTACAGGCTGGGGCTGTATATAGGTGAGAGGTGAGATATACTGCAGGATGGGACGGTATATAGATGAGAGGTGGTATATACTGCAGGATGGGACGGTATATAGATGAGAGGTGGGATATACTACAGGATGGGACGGTATATAGATGAGAGGTGGGATATACTGCAGGATGGGACGGTATATAGATGAGAGGTGGGATATACTGCAGGATGGGACGGTATATAGATGAGAGGTGGGATATACTACAGGCTGGGGCTGTAAATAGATGAGAGGGGGGATATACTGCAGGATGGGACGGTATATAGGTGAGAGGTGGGATATACTGCAGGATGGGGCTGTATATAGGTGAGAGGTGAGATATACTGCAGGATAGGGCTGTATATAGGTGAGAGGTGGGATATACTACAGGATGGGGCTGTATATAGGTGAGAGGTGGGATATACTACAGGCTGGGGCTGTATATAGGTGAGAGGTGGGATATACTGCAGGATGGGACGGTATATAGGTGAGAGGTGGGATATACTACAGGATGGGGCTGTATATAAGTGAGAGGTGGGATATACTACAGGATGGGACGGTATATAGGTGAGAGGTGGGATATACTGCAGGATGGGGCTGTATATAGGTGAGAGGTGGCATATACTACAGGATGGGGCTGTATATAGGTGAGAGGTGTGATATACTGCAGGATAGGGCTGTATATAGGTGAGAGGTGGGATATACTACAGGATGGGACGGTATATAGGTGAGAGGTGGGATATACCACAGGATGGGGCTGTATATAGGTGAGAGGTGGGATATACTGCAGGATGGAACGGTATATAGGTGAGACGTGGGATATACTACAGGCTGGGGCTGTATATAGGTGAGAGGTGGGATATACTGCAGGATGGGGCTGTATATAAGTGAGAGGTGGGATATACTTCGGGATGGGGCTGTATATAGGTGAGAGGTGGGATATACTACAGGCTGGGGCTGTATATAGGTGAGAGGTGGGATATACTGCAGGATGGGACGGTATATAGGTGAGAGGTGGGATATACTACAGGATGGGGCTGTATATAAGTGAGAGGTGGGATATACTACAGGATGGGACGGTATATAGGTGAGAGGTGGGATATACTGCAGGATGGGGCTGTATATAGGTGAGAGGTGGCATATACTACAGGATGGGGCTGTATATAGGTGAGAGGTGTGATATACTGCAGGATAGGGCTGTATATAGGTGAGAGGTGGGATATACTACAGGATGGGACGGTATATAGGTGAGAGGTGGGATATACCACAGGATGGGGCTGTATATAGGTGAGAGGTGGGATATACTGCAGGATGGGGCTGTATATAGGTGAGAGGTGGGATATACTGCAGGATGGGGCTGTATATAGGTGAGAGGTGGGATATACTGCAGGATGGGGCTGTATATAGGTGAGAGGTGGGATATACTACAGGATGGGGCTGTATATAGGTGAGAGGTGGGATATACTGCAGGATGGGACAGTATATAGATGAGACGTGGAATATACTAAAGGCTGGGGCTGTATATAGGTGAGAGGTGGGATATACTGCAGGATGGGGCTGTATATAGGTGAGAGGTGGGATATACTGCAGGATGGGGCTGTATATAGGTGAGAGGTGGGATATACTGCAGGATGGGACGGTATATAGGTGAGACGTGGGATTTACTGCAGGCTGGGGCTGTATATAGGTGAGAGGTGGGATATACATCAGGATGGGGCTGTATATAGGTGAGAGGTGGGATATACTGCAGGATGGGGCTGTATATAGGTGAGAGGTGGGATATACTACAGGATGGGGCTGTATAAAGGTGAGAGGTGGGATATACTGCAGGATGGGACAGTATATAGATGAGACGTGGAATATACTAAAGGCTGGGGCTGTATACAGGTGAGAGGTGGGATATACTGCAGGATGGGACGGTATATAGGTGAGAGGTGGGATATACTACAGGATGGGGCTGTATATAAGTGAGAGGTGGGATATACTACAGGATGGGACGGTATATAGGTGAGAGGTAGGATATACTGCAGAATGGGGCTGTATATAGGTGAGAGGTGGGATATACTGCAGGATGGGGCTGTATATAGGTGAGAGGTGGGATATACTACAGGATGGGGCTGTATATAGGTGAGAGGTGGGATATACTGCAGGATGGGACAGTATATAGATGAGACGTGGAATATACTAAAGGCTGGGGCTGTATACAGGTGAGAGGTGGGATATACTGCAGGATGGGACGGTATATAGGTGAGAGGTGGGATATACTACAGGATGGGGCTGTATATAAGTGAGAGGTGGGATATACTACAGGATGGGACAGTATATAGGTGAGAGGTGGGATATACTGCAGGATGGGGCTGTATATAGGTGAGAGGTGGCATATACTACAGGATGGGGCTGTATATAGGTGAGAGGTGTGATATACTGCAGGATAGGGCTGTATATAGGTGAGAGGTGGGATATACTACAGGATGGGACGGTATATAGGTGAGAGGTGGGATATACCACAGGATGGGGCTGTATATAGGTGAGAGGTGGGATATACTGCAGGATGGGGCTGTATATAGGTGAGAGGTGGGATATACTGCAGGATGGGGCTGTATATAGGTGAGAGGTGGGATATACTACAGGATGGGGCTGTATATAGGTGAGAGGTGGGATATACTACAGGATGGGGCTGTATATAGGTGGGAGGTGAGATATACTGCAGGATGGGGCTGTATCACTATTCTGCTGTTAAATCGTTTCTTATCCTCCATTCACCTCCAGAGCTGCACTCACTATTCTGCTGTTACATCGTGTCTTATCCTCCAGTAAACTCCAGAGCTGCAGTCACTATTCTGCTGTTACATCGTGTCTTATCCTCCAGTCACCTCCAGAGCTGCAGTCACTATTCTGCTGTTAAATCATGTCTTATGCTCCAGTCACCTCCAGAGCTGTAGTCACTATTTTGCTGTTACATCATGTCTTACACTCCAGCCACCTCCAGAGCTGCAGTCACTATTATGCTGTTACATCATGTCTTATCCTCCAGTCACCTCCAGAGCTGCAGTCACTCTTCTGCTGTTACATTATGACCTATCTTCCAGTCACCTCCACAGCTGCAGTCATTATTCTGCTGTTACATCATGTCTTATCCTCCAGTCACCTCCAGAGCTGCAATCACTATTCTGCTGTTACATCATGTCCTATCTTCCAGTCACCTCCAGAGCTGCAGTCACTATTCTGGTGTTACATCAGGTCTTATCCTCCAGTCATTTCCAGAGCTGCAGTCACTATTCTGCTGTAATATCATGTCTTATCCTCAAGAGCTGCAGTCACTATTCTGCTGTTACATCATGTCTTATCCTCCAGTCACCTCCAGAGCTGCAATCACTATTCTGCTGTTACATCGTGTCTTATCCTCCTGTCACCTCCAGAGCTGCACTCACTCTTCTGCTGTTACATCGTGTCTTATCCTCCAGTCACCTCAAGAGCTGCAGTCACTATTCTGCTATTATATCGTGTCTTATCCTCCAGTCACCTCAAGAGCTGCAGTCACTATTCTGCTGTTACATCGTGTCTTGTCCTCCAGTCACCTCCAGAGCTGCACTCACTATTATGCTATTGCTTCATGTCTTATCCTCCAGTCACCTCCAGAGCTGCAGTCACTATTCTGCTGTTACATCGTGTCTTATCCTCCAGCCACCTTCAGAGCTGCACTCACTATTCTGCTGTTACATCGTGTCTTATCCTCCAGTCACCTCCAGAGCTGTAGTCACTATATTGCTGTTACATCATATCTTATCCTCCAGCCACCTCCCGAGCTGCAGTCACTATTCTGCTGTTACATCATGTCCTATCTTCCAGTCACCTCCAGAGCTGCAGTCACTATTCTACTCTTACATCATGTCCTATCTTCCAGTGACCTCCACAGCTGCAGTCATTATTCTGCTGTTACATAATGTCTTATCCTCCAGTCACCTCCAGAGCTGCAGTCACTATTCTACTCTTACATCATGTCCTATCTTCCAGTGACCTCCACAGCTGCAGTCATTATTCTGCTGTTACATCGTGTCTTATCCCCCAGTCACCTCCAGAGCTGCAGTCACTATTCTGCTGTAATATCGTGTCTTATCCTCCAGTGACCTCAAGAGCTGCACTCACTATTCTGCTGTTACATCATGTCTTATCCTCCAGTCACCTCCAGAGCTGCAATTACTATTCTGCTGTTACATCGTGTCTTATCTTCCAGTCAACTCCCGAGCTGTAGTCTCTATTTTGCTGTTACATCCTGTCTTATCCTCCAGTCACCTCCAGAGCTGCGTCACTATTCTGCTGTTACATCAGGTCTTATCCTCCAGTCACCTCTAGATCTGCACTCACTATTCTGCTGTTACATCGTGTCTTATTCTCCAGACACCTCCAGAGCTGCAGTCACTATTCTGCTGTTACATCGTGTCTTATCCTCCAGCCAACTCCAGAGCTGCACTCACTATTCTGCTGTTACATCGTGTCTTATACTCCAGACACCTCCAGAGCTGCAGACACTATTCTGCTGTTACATCGTGTCTTATCCTCCAGTCACCTCCAGAGCTGTAGTCACTATTCTGCTGTTACATCGTGTCTTATACTCCAGACACCTCCAGAGCTGCAGACACTATTCTGCCGTTACATCATGTCTTATCTTCCAGTCACCTCCAGAGCTGCAGTCACTATTCTGCTGTTACATCATGTCCTATCCTCCAGTCACCTCCAGAGCTGCAGACACTATTCTGCCGTTACATCGTGTCTTATCCTCCAGACACCTCAAGAGTTGCACTCACTATTCTGCTGTTACATCGTGTCTTATCCTCCAGTCACCTCAAGAGCTGTAGTCTCTATTCTGCTGTTTCATAAGGTCTTATCCTCCAGTCACCTCCAGAGCTGCACTCACTATTCTGCTGTTACATCGTGTCTTATCCTCCAGTCACCTCCAGAGCTGCAGTCACTATTCTGCTGTTACATCGTGTCTTATCCTCCAGCCACCTCCAGAGCTGCACTCACTATTCTGCTATTACATCGTGTCTTATCCTCCAGACACCTACAGAGCTGCAGACACTATTCTGCTGTTACAGCGTGTCTTATCCTCCAGTCACCTCCAGAGCTGCGTCTCTATTCTGCTGTTACATTAGGTCTTATCCTCCAGTCACCTCCAGATCTGCACTCCCTATTCTGCTGTTACATCATGTCTTATCCTCCAGTCACCTCCAGAGCTGCAGTCACTATTCTGCTGTTACATCGTATCTTATCCTCCAGCCACCTCCAGAGCTGCACTCACTATTCTGCTGTTACATCGTGTCTTATCCTCCAGACACCTCCAGAGCTGCAGACACTATTCTGCTGTTACATCCTGTCTTATCCTCCAGTCACCTCCAGAGCTGCTTCTCTATTCTGCTGTTACATCGTGTCTTATCCTCCAGTCACCTCCAGATCTGCACTCACTATTCTGCTGTTACATCGTGTCTTATCCTCCAGACACCTCCAGAGCTGCACTCACTATTCTGCTGTTACATCGTGTCTTATCCTCCAGTCACCTCAAGAGCTGCACTCACTATTATTTTGTTACATCGTATCTTATCCTCCATTCACCTCCAGAGCTGCAGTCACTATTCTGCTGTTACATCGTGTCTTATACTCCAGTCATCTCCAGAGCTCCAGTCTCTATTCTGCTGTTACATCGTGTCTTATCCTCCAGTCACTTCCAGAGCTGCAGTCACTATTCTGCTGTTACATCGTGTCTTATCCTCCGTTCACCTCCAGAGCTGCACTCATTATTCTGCTGTTACATCGTGTCTTATCCTCCAGACACCTCCAGAGCTGCAGACACTATTCTGCTGTTACATCGTGTCTTATCCTCCTGTTACCTGCAGAGCTGCAATCACTATTCTGCTGTTACATCGTGTCTTATCCTCCGTTCACCTCCAGAGCTGCACTCACTATTCTGCTGTTACATCGTGTCTTATGCTCCAGACACCTCCAGAGCTGCAGTCACTATTCTGCTGTTACATCGTGTCTTATCCTTCAGTCACATCAAGAGCTGCACTCACTATTATTTTGTTACATCGTATCTTATCCTCCAGTCACCTCCAGAGCTGCAGTCACTATTCTGCTGTTACATCGTGTCTTATACTCCAGTCATCTCCAGAGCTGCAGTCTATATTCTGCTGTTACATCACGTCTTATCCTCTAGTCACCTCCATAGCTGCACTCACTATTCTGCTGTTACATCGTATCTTATCCTCCAGTCACCTCCAGAGCTGCAGTCACTATTCTGCTGTTACATCATGTCATATCCTCCAGTCACCTCCAGAGCTGCACTCACTATTCTGCTGTTACATCACGTCTTATCCTCCAGTCACCTCCAGAGCTGCTCTCACTATTCTGCTGTTACATCATGTTTTATCCGTCAGTCACCTCCAGAGCTGCACTCACTATTCTGTTGTTACACCGTGTCTTATCCTCCAGTCACCTCCAGAGCTGCACTCACTATTCTGCTGTTACATCATGTCTTATCCTCCAGTCACTTCCTGAACTGCAGTCACTATTCTGCTGTTACATCGTGTCTTATCCTCCAGTCACCTCCAGAGCTGCGTCACTATTCTGCTGTTACATCAGGTCTTATCCTCCAGTCACCTCCAGATCTGCACTCACTATTCTGCTGTTACATCAGGTCTTATCCTCCAGTCACCTCCAGATCTGCACTCACTATTCTGCTGTTACATCAGGTCTTATCCTCCAGTCACCTCCAGATCTGCACTCACTATTCTGCTGTTACATCGTGTCTTATTCTCCAGACACCTCCACAGCTGCACTCACTATTCTGCTGTTACATCGTGTCTTATCCTCCAGCCACCTCCAGAGCTGCACTCACTATTCTGCTGTTACATTGTGTCTTATACTCCAGACACCTCCAGAGCTGCAGACACTATTCTGCTGTTACATCGTGTCTGATCCTCCAGTCACCTCCAGAGCTGTAGTCACTATTCTGCTGTTACATCGTGTCTTATACTCCAGACACCTCCAGAGCTGCAGACACTATTCTGCCGTTACATCATGTCTTATCTTCCAGTCACCTCCAGAGCTGCAGTCACTATTCTGCTGTTACATCGTGTCTTATACTCCAGACACCTCCAGAGCTGCAGACACTATTCTGCCGTTACATCGTGTCTTATCCTCCAGTCACCTCAAGAGTTGCACTCACTATTCTGCTGTTACATCGTGTCTTATCCTCCAGTCACCTCAAGAGCTGTAGTCTCTATTCTGCTGTTTCATAAGGTCTTATCCTCCAGTCACCTCCAGAGCTGCACTCACTATTCTGCTGTTACATCGTGTCTTATCCTCCAGTCACCTCCAGAGCTGCAGTCACTATTCTGCTGTTACATCGTGTCTTATCCTCCAGCCACCTCCAGAGCTGCACTCACTATTCTGCTGTTACATCGTGTCTTATCCTCCAGTCACCTCAAGAGCTGCACTCACTATTATTTTGTTACATCGTATCTTATCCTCCATTCACCTCCAGAGCTGCAGTCACTATTCTGCTGTTACATCGTGTCTTATACTCCAGTCATCTCCAGAGCTCCAGTCTCTATTCTGCTGTTACATCGTGTCTTATCCTCCAGTCACTTCCAGAGCTGCAGTCACTATTCTGCTGTTACATCGTGTCTTATCCTCCGTTCACCTCCAGAGCTGCACTCACTATTCTGCTGTTACATCGTGTCTTATCCTCCAGACACCTCCAGAGCTGCAGACACTATTCTGCTGTTACATCGTGTCTTATCCTCCAGTCACCTGCAGAGCTGCAATCACTATTCTGCTGTTACATCGTGTCTTATCCTCCGTTCACCTCCAGAGCTGCACTCACTATTCTGCTGTTACATCGTGTCTTATGCTCCAGACACCTCCAGAGCTGCAGTCACTATTCTGCTGTTACATCGTGTCTTATCCTTCAGTCACATCATGAGCTGCACTCACTATTATTTTGTTACATCGTATCTTATCCTCCAGTCACCTCCAGAGCTGCAGTCACTATTCTGCTGTTACATCGTGTCTTATACTCCAGTCATCTCCAGAGCTGCAGTCTATATTCTGCTGTTACATCACGTCTTATCCTCTAGTCACCTCCATAGCTGCACTCACTATTCTGCTGTTACATCGTATCTTATCCTCCAGTCACCTCCAGAGCTGCAGTCACTATTCTGCTGTTACATCATGTCATATCCTCCAGTCACCTCCAGAGCTGCACTCACTATTCTGCTGTTACATCACGTCTTATCCTCCAGTCACCTCCAGAGCTGCTCTCACTATTCTGCTGTTACATCATGTTTTATCCGTCAGTCACCTCCAGAGCTGCACTCACTATTCTGTTGTTACACCGTGTCTTATCCTCCAGTCACCTCCAGAGCTGCACTCACTATTCTGCTGTTACATCATGTCTTATCCTCCAGTCACTTCCTGAACTGCAGTCACTATTCTGCTGTTACATCGTGTCTTATCCTCCAGTCACCTCCAGAGCTGCGTCACTATTCTGCTGTTACATCAGGTCTTATCCTCCAGTCACCTCCAGATCTGCACTCACTATTCTGCTGTTACATCAGGTCTTATCCTCCAGTCACCTCCAGATCTGCACTCACTATTCTGCTGTTACATCAGGTCTTATCCTCCAGTCACCTCCAGATCTGCACTCACTATTCTGCTGTTACATCGCCTCTTATCCTCCAGTCACCTCCAGAGCTGCACTCATCATTCTGCTGTTACATTGTGTCTTATCCTCCAGTCACCTCCAGAGCTGTAGTCACTATTCTGCTGTTACATCATGTCTTATCCTCCAGCCACCTCCAGAGCTGTAGTCTCTTTTCTGCTGTTACATCATTTCTTATCCTCCAGCCACCTCCAGAGCTGCAGTCACTATTCTGCTGTTTCATCGTGTCTTATCCTCCAGTCACCTCCTGATCTGCACTCACTATTCTGCTGTTACATCAGGTCTTATCCTCCAGTCACCTCCAGATCTGCACTCACTATTCTGCTGTTACATCGTGTCTTATTCTCCAGACACCTCCACAGCTGCACTCACTATTCTGCTGTTACATCGTGTCTTATACTCCAGACACCTCCAGAGCTGCAGACACTATTCTGCCGTTACATCATGTCTTATCTTCCAGTCACCTCCAGAGCTGCAGTCACTATTCTGCTGTTACATCGTGTCTTATACTCCAGACACCTCCAGAGCTGCAGACACTATTCTGCCGTTACATCGTGTCTTATCCTCCAGTCACCTCAAGAGTTGCACTCACTATTCTGCTGTTACATCGTGTCTTATCCTCCAGTCACCTCAAGAGCTGTAGTCTCTATTCTGCTGTTTCATAAGGTCTTATCCTCCAGTCACCTCCAGAGCTGCACTCACTATTCTGCTGTTACATCGTGTCTTATCCTCCAGTCACCTCCAGAGCTGCAGTCACTATTCTGCTGTTACATCGTGTCTTATCCTCCAGCCACCTCCAGAGCTGCACTCACTATTCTGCTGTTACATCGTGTCTTATCCTCCAGTCACCTCAAGAGCTGCACTCACTATTATTTTGTTACATCGTATCTTATCCTCCATTCACCTCCAGAGCTGCAGTCACTATTCTGCTGTTACATCGTGTCTTATACTCCAGTCATCTCCAGAGCTCCAGTCTCTATTCTGCTGTTACATCGTGTCTTATCCTCCAGTCACTTCCAGAGCTGCAGTCACTATTCTGCTGTTACATCGTGTCTTATCCTCCGTTCACCTCCAGAGCTGCACTCACTATTCTGCTGTTACATCGTGTCTTATCCTCCAGACACCTCCAGAGCTGCAGACACTATTCTGCTGTTACATCGTGTCTTATCCTCCAGTCACCTGCAGAGCTGCAATCACTATTCTGCTGTTACATCGTGTCTTATCCTCCGTTCACCTCCAGAGCTGCACTCACTATTCTGCTGTTACATCGTGTCTTATGCTCCAGACACCTCCAGAGCTGCAGTCACTATTCTGCTGTTACATCGTGTCTTATCCTTCAGTCACATCATGAGCTGCAATCACTATTATTTTGTTACATCGTATCTTATCCTCCAGTCACCTCCAGAGCTGCAGTCACTATTCTGCTGTTACATCGTGTCTTATACTCCAGTCATCTCCAGAGCTGCAGTCTATATTCTGCTGTTACATCACGTCTTATCCTCTAGTCACCTCCATAGCTGCACTCACTATTCTGCTGTTACATCGTATCTTATCCTCCAGTCACCTCCAGAGCTGCAGTTACTATTCTGCTGTTACATCATGTCATATCCTCCAGTCACCTCCAGAGCTGCACTCACTATTCTGCTGTTACATCACGTCTTATCCTCCAGTCACCTCCAGAGCTGCTCTCACTATTCTGCTGTTACATCATGTTTTATCCGTCAGTCACCTCCAGAGCTGCACTCACTATTCTGTTGTTACACCGTGTCTTATCCTCCAGTCACCTCCAGAGCTGCACTCACTATTCTGCTGTTACATCATGTCTTATCCTCCAGTCACTTCCTGAACTGCAGTCACTATTCTGCTGTTACATCGTGTCTTATCCTCCAGTCACCTCCAGAGCTGCGTCACTATTCTGCTGTTACATCAGGTCTTATCCTTCAGTCACCTCCAGATCTGCACTCACTATTCTGCTGTTACATCAGGTCTTATCCTCCAGTCACCTCCAGATCTGCACTCACTATTCTGCTGTTACATCAGGTCTTATCCTCCAGTCACCTCCAGATCTGCACTCACTATTCTGCTGTTACATCGCCTCTTATCCTCCAGTCACCTCCAGAGCTGCACTCATCATTCTGCTGTTACATTGTGTCTTATCCTCCAGTCACCTCCAGAGCTGTAGTCACTATTCTGCTGTTACATCATGTCTTATCCTCCAGCCACCTCCAGAGCTGTAGTCTCTTTTCTGCTGTTACATCATTTCTTATCCTCCAGCCACCTCCAGAGCTGCAGTCACTATTCTGCTGTTTCATCGTGTCTTATCCTCCAGTCACCTCCTGAGCTGTAGTCACTATTCTGCTGTTTCATCGTGTCTTATCCTCATGTCACCTCCAGAGATGAAGTCACCATTCTGCTGTTACAACATGTCTTATCCTCCAGTCACCTCCAGAGCTACACTAACTATTCTGCTGTTACATAGTGTATTATCCTTCAGGCACCTCCAGAGCTGCACCCACTATTCTGCTGTTACATCATGTCTTATCCTCCAGTCACCTCCAGAGCTGCAGTCACTATTCTGCTGTTACATCATCTATTATCCTCCAGCCACCTCCAGAGCTACAGTCACTACTCTCCTGTTACATTGTGTCTTATCCTCCAGTCACTTCCAGAGCTGCAGTCACTATTCTGCTGTTACATCATTTATATTCCTCCAGTCACCTCAAGAGCTGCACTCTCTATTCTGCTGTTACATCGTATCTTATCGTCCAGTCAACTCCAGAGCTGCACTCACTATTCTGCTGTTACTTCATGTCTTATCCTTCAGTCACCTAAAGAGCTGCAGTCACTGTTCTGCTGTTACATCATGTCTTATCCTCCAGCCACCTCCAGAACTGCACTCACTATTCTGCTGTTACATCATGTCTTATCCCCCAGTCACCTCCAGAGCTGCACTCACTATTCTGCTGTTACATCGGGTCTTATCTTCCACTCACCTGCAGAGCTACAGTCACTATTCTGCTGTTACATCATGTCTTATCCTCCAGTCACCTCCAGAGCTGCTGTCACTATTCTGCTGTTACATCAGGTCTTATCCTCCATTCACCTCCAGAGATGGACTCACTATTCTACTGTTACATCGTGTCTTATCCTCCAGTTAAGTCCAGAGCTGAATTCACCATTCTGCTGTTACATCATGTCTTATCCTCCAGTCACCTACAGAGCTGCAATCATTATTCTGCTGTTACATCGTGTCTTATCCTCCTGTCACCTCCAGAGCTGCAATCATTATTCTGCTGTTACATCGTGTCTTATCCTCCTGTCACCTCCAGAGCTGCAATCACTATTCCACTGTTACATCATGTCTTATCCTCCAGTCACCTCCAGAGCTGCAATCACTATTCTGCTGTTACATCGTATCTTATCCTCCAGTCAACTCCAGAGCTGCACTCACTATTCTGCTGTTAAATCATGTCTTATCCTCCAGCCACCTCCAGAGCTGCACTCACTGTTCTGCTGTTACATCATGTCTTATCCTCCAGTCTCCTCCAGAGCTGCAGTCACTATTCTGCCGTTACATCGTGTCTTATCCTCCAGTCACCTCCAGAGCTGCAGTCACTATTCTGCTGTTACATCGTGTCTTATCCTCCAGCCACCTCCAGAGCTACAGTCACTATTCTTCTGTTACATCAGGTCTTATCCTCCACTCACCTCCAGAGCTGCAGTCACTATTCTGATGTTACATCTTGTCTTATCCTCCAGTCACCTCCAGAGCTGCAGTCACTATTCTGCTGTTACATCGTGTATTATCCTCCAGTCACCTCAAGAGCTGCAGTCACTATTCTGCTGTTACATCATGTCTTATCCTCCAGTCACCTCCAGAGCTGCACTCACTATTATGCTGTTACTTCATGTCTTATCCTCCAGTCACCTCCAGAACTGCAGTCACTATTCTGCTGTTACATCGTGTCTTATCCTCCGTTCACCTCCAGAGCTGCACTCACTATTCTGCTGTTACATCGTCTCTTATCCTCCAGACACCTCCAGAGCTGCAGTCACTTTTCTGCTGTTAAATCGTGTCTTATTCTTCAGTCACGTCAAGAGCTGCACTCACTATTATTTTGTTACATCGTATCTTATCCTCCAGTCACCTCCAGAGCTGCAGTCACTATTCTGCTGTTACATCTTGTCTTATACTCCAGTCATCTCCAGAGCTGCAGTCTATATTCTGCTATTACATCACGTCTTATCCTCCAGTCACCTCCATAGCTGCACTTACTATTCTGCTGTTACATCGTATCTTATCCTCCTGTCACCTCCAGAGCTGCAGTCACTATTATGCTGTTAAATCACGTCATATCCTCCAGTCACCTCCAGAGCTGCACTCACTATTCTGCTGTTACATCATGTTTTATCCTCCTGTCACCTCCAGAGCTGCACTCACTATTCTGCTGTTACATCACGTCTTATCCTACAGTCACCTCCAGAGCTGCTCTCACTATTCTGCTGTTACATCATGTTTTATCCGCCAGTCACCTCCAGAGCTGCACTCACTATTCTGTTGTTACATCGTGTCTTATCCTCTAGTCACCTCCAGAGCTGCACTCACTATTCTGCTGTTACATCATGT
This sequence comes from Phyllobates terribilis, assembly GCF_046119375.1. Lineage (NCBI taxonomy): Eukaryota > Metazoa > Chordata > Amphibia > Anura > Dendrobatidae > Phyllobates > Phyllobates terribilis. Next base: position 2,850,217 of record NW_027363009.1, on the reverse strand, counting down.
TTTATCCGCCAGTCACCTCCAGAGCTGCACTCACTATTCTGCTGTTACATCATGTCTTATCCTCCAGTCACTTCCTGAAGTGCAGTCACTATTCTGCTGTTACATCGTGTCTTATCCTCCAGTCACCTCCAGAGCTGCGTCACTATTCTGCTGTTACATCAGGTCTTATCCTCCAGTCACCTCCAGATGTGCACTCACTATTCTGCTGTTACATCGCCTCTTATCCTCCAGTCACCTCCAGAGCTGCACTCATCATTCTGCTGTTACATTGTGTCTTATCCTCCAGTCACCTCCAGAGCTGTAGTCACTATTCTGCTGTTACATCATGTCTTATCCTCCAGCCACCTCCAGAGCTGTAGTCTCTTTTCTGCTGTTACATCATTTCTTATCCTCCAGCCACCTCCAGAGCTGCAGTCACTATTCTGCTGTTTCATCGTGTCTTATCCTCCAGACACCTCCAGAGCTGCAGTCACTTTTCTGCTGTTACATCGTGTCTTATTCTTCAGTCACGTCAAGAGCTGCACTCACTACTATTTTGTTACATCGTGTCTTATCCTCCTGTCACCTCCAGAGCTGCAATCACTATTCCACTGTTACATCATGTCTTATCCTCCAGTCAGCTCCAGAGCTGCACTCACTATTCTGCTGTTAAATCATGTCTTATCCTCCAGCCACCTCCAGAGCTGCACTCACTGTTCTGCTGTTACATCATGTCTTATCCTCCAGTCTCCTCCAGAGCTGCAGTCACTATTCTGCCTTTACATCGTGCCTTATCCTCCAGTCACCTCCAGAGCTGCAGTCACTATTCTGCTGTTACATCGTGTCTTATCCTCCAGCCACCTCCAGAGCTACAGTCACTATTCTGCTGTTACATCAGGTCTTATCCTCCACTCACCTCCAGAGCTGCAGTCACTATTCTGATGTTACATCAGGTCTTATCCTCCAGTAACCTCCAGAGCTGCTGTCACTATTCTGCTGTTACATCAGGTCGTATCCTCCGTTCACCTCCAGAGATGCACTCACTATTCTGCTGTTACATCTTGTCTTATCCTCCAGTCACCTCCAGAGCTGCAGTCACTATTCTGCTGTTACATCGTGTCTTATCCTCCAGTCACCTCAAGAGCTGCAGTCACTATTCTGCTGTTACATCATGTCTTATCCTCCAGTCACCTCCAGAGCTGCACTCACTATTATGCTGTTACTTCATGTCTTATCCTCCAGTCACCTCCAGAGCTGCAGTCACTATTCTGCTGTTACATCGTGTCTTATCCTCCGTTCACCTCCAGAGCTGCACTCACTATTCTGCTGTTACATCGTGTCTTATCCTCCAGATACCTCCAGAGCTGCAGTCACTTTTCTGCTGTTACATCGTGTCTTATTCTTCAGTCATGTCAAGAGCTGCACTCACTATTATTTTGTTACATCGTATCTTATCCTCCAGTCACCTCCAGAGCTGCAGTCACTATTCTGCTGTTACATCGTGTCTTATCCTCTAGTCACCTCCAGAGCTGCAGTCTATATTCTGCTATTACATCACGTCTTATCCTCCAGTCACCTCCATAGCTGCACTCACTATTCTGCTGTTACATCGTATCTTATCCTCCTGTCACCTCCAGAGCTGCAGTCACTATTCTGCTGTTACATCACGTCATATCCTCCAGTCACCTCCAGAGCTGCACTCACTATTCTGCTGTTACATCATGATTTATCCTCCAGTCACCTCTAGAGCTGCACTCACTATTCTGCTGTTACATCACGTCTTATCCTCCAGTCACCTCCAGAGCTGCTCTCACTATTCTGCTGTTACATCATGTTTTATCCGCCAGTCACTTCCAGAGCTGCACTCACTATTCTGTTGTTACATCGTGTCTTATCCTCTAGTCACCTCCAGAGCTGCACTCACTATTCTGCTGTTACATCATGTTTTATCCGCCAGTCACCTCCAGAGCTGCACTCACTATTCTGCTGTTACATCATGTCTTATCCTTCAGTCACCTCAAGAGCTGCAGTCACTATTCTGCTGTTACATCATGTCTTATCCTCCAGTCACCTCCAGAGCTGCACTCACTATTATGCTGTTACTTCATGTCTTATCCTCCAGTCACCTCCAGAGCTGCAGTCACTATTCTGCTGTTACATCGTGTCTTATCCTCCGTTCACCTCCAGAGCTGCACTCACTATTCTGCTGTTACATCGTGTCTTATCCTCCAGACACCTCCAGAGCTGCAGTCACTTTTCTGCTGTTACATCGTGTCTTATTCTTCAGTCATGTCAAGAGCTGCACTCACTATTATTTTGTTACATCGTATCTTATCCTCCAGTCACCTCCAGAGCTGCAGTCACTATTCTGCTGTTACATCGTGTCTTATCCTCCAGTCACTTCCTGAAGTGCAGTCACTATTCTGCTGTTACATCGTGTCTTATCCTCCAGTCACCTCCAGAGCTGCGTCACTATTCTGCTGTTACATCAGGTCTTATCCTCCAGTCACCTCCAGATCTGCACTCACTATTCTGCTGTTACATCAGGTCTTATCCTCCAGTCACCTCCAGATGTGCACTCACTATTCTGCTGTTACATCGCCTCTTATCCTCCAGTCACCTCCAGAGCTGCACTCATCATTCTGCTGTTACATTGTGTCTTATCCTCCAGTCACCTCCAGAGCTGTAGTCACTATTCTGCTGTTACATCATGTCTTATCCTCCAGCCACCTCCAGAGCTGTAGTCTCTTTTCTGCTGTTACATCATTTCTTATCCTCCAGCCACCTCCAGAGCTGCAGTCACTATTCTGCTGTTTCATCGTGTCTTATCCTCCAGACACCTCCAGAGCTGCAGTCACTTTTCTGCTGTTACATCGTGTCTTATTCTTCAGTCACGTCAAGAGCTGCACTCACTACTATTTTGTTACATCGTGTCTTATCCTCCTGTCACCTCCAGAGCTGCAATCACTATTCCACTGTTACATCATGTCTTATCCTCCAGTCAGCTCCAGAGCTGCACTCACTATTCTGCTGTTAAATCATGTCTTATCCTCCAGCCACCTCCAGAGCTGCACTCACTGTTCTGCTGTTACATCATGTCTTATCCTCCAGTCTCCTCCAGAGCTGCAGTCACTATTCTGCCTTTACATCGTGCCTTATCCTCCAGTCACCTCCAGAGCTGCAGTCACTATTCTGCTGTTACATCGTGTCTTATCCTCCAGCCACCTCCAGAGCTACAGTCACTATTCTGCTGTTACATCAGGTCTTATCCTCCACTCACCTCCAGAGCTGCAGTCACTATTCTGATGTTACATCAGGTCTTATCCTCCAGTAACCTCCAGAGCTGCTGTCACTATTCTGCTGTTACATCAGGTCGTATCCTCCGTTCACCTCCAGAGATGCACTCACTATTCTGCTGTTACATCTTGTCTTATCCTCCAGTCACCTCCAGAGCTGCAGTCACTATTCTGCTGTTACATCACGTCATATCCTCCAGTCACCTCCAGAGCTGCACTCACTATTCTGCTGTTACATCATGATTTATCCTCCAGTCACCTCTAGAGCTGCACTCACTATTCTGCTGTTACATCACGTCTTATCCTCCAGTCACCTCCAGAGCTGCTCTCACTATTCTGCTGTTACATCATGTTTTATCCGCCAGTCACTTCCAGAGCTGCACTCACTATTCTGTTGTTACATCGTGTCTTATCCTCTAGTCACCTCCAGAGCTGCACTCACTATTCTGCTGTTACATCATGTTTTATCCGCCAGTCACCTCCAGAGCTGCACTCACTATTCTGCTGTTACATCATGTCTTATCCTTCAGTCACCTCAAGAGCTGCAGTCACTATTCTGCTGTTACATCATGTCTTATCCTCCAGTCACCTCCAGAGCTGCACTCACTATTATGCTGTTACTTCATGTCTTATCCTGCAGTCACCTCCAGAGCTGCAGTCACTTTTCTGCTGTTACATCGTGTCTTATTCTTCAGTCATGTCAAGAGCTGCACTCACTATTATTTTGTTACATCGTATCTTATCCTCCAGTCACCTCCAGAGCTGCAGTCACTATTCTGCTGTTACATCGTGTCTTATCCTCTAGTCACCTCCAGAGCTGCACTCACTATTCTGCTGTTACATCGTGTCTTATACTCCAGTCATCTCCAGAGCTGCAGTCTATATTCTGCTATTACATCACGTCTTATCCTCCAGTCACCTCCATAGCTGCACTCACTATTCTGCTGTTACATCGTATCTTATCCTCCTGTCACCTCCAGAGCTGCAGTCACTATTCTGCTGTTACATCACGTCATATCCTCCAGTCACCTCCAGAGCTGCACTCACTATTCTGCTGTTACATCATGTTTTATCCTCCAGTCACCTCCAGAGCTGCACTCACTATTCTGCTGTTACATCACGTCTTATCCTCCAGTCACCTCCAGAGCTGCTCTCACTATTCTGCTGTTACATCATGTTTTATCCGCCAGTCACCTCCAGAGCTGCACTCACTATTCTGCTGTTACATCATGTCTTATCCTTCAGTCACTTCCTGAAGTGCAGCCACTATTCTGCTGTTACATCGTGTCTTATCCTCCAGTCACCTCCAGAGCTGCGTCACTATTCTGCTGTTACATCAGGTCTTATCCTCCAGTCACCTCCAGATCTGCACTCACTATTCTGCTGTTACATCAGGTCTTATCCTCCAGTCACCTCCAGATGTGCACTCACAATTCTGCTGTTACATCGCCTCTTATCCTCCAGTCACCTCCAGAGCTGCACTCATCATTCTGCTGTTACATTGTGTCTTATCCTCCAGTCACCTCCAGAGCTGTAGTCACTATTCTGCTGTTACATCATGTCTTATCCTCCAGCCACCTCCAGAGCTGTAGTCTCTTTTCTGCTGTTACTTCATGTCTTATCCTCCAGCCACCTCCAGAGCTGCAGTCACTATTCTGCTGTTTCATCGTGTCTTATCCTCCAGTCACCTCCAGAGCTGTAGTCACTATTCTGCTTTTACATCATGTCTTATCCTCCAGCCACCTCCAGAGCTGCAGTCACTATTCTGCTGTTTCATCGTGTCTTATCCTCCAGACACCTCCAGAGCTGTAGTCACTATTCTGCTGTTAAATCTTGTCTTATCCTCCAGTCACCTCCTGAGCTGTAGTCACTATTCTGCCGTTTCATCGTGTCTTATCCTCCTGTCACCTCCAGAGCTGAAGTAACCATTCTGCTGTTACATCATGTCTTATCCTCCAGTCACCTCCAGAGCTGCACTAACTATTCTGCTGTTACATACTGTATTATCCTCCAGTCACATCCAGAGCTGCACTCACTATTCTTCTGTTACATCATGTCTTATCCTCCAGTCACCTCCAGAGCTGCAATCATTATTCTGCTGTTACATCGTCTCTTATCCTCCTGTCACCTCCAGAGCTGCAATCACTATTCCACTGTTACATCATGTCTTATCCACCAGTCTCCTCCAGAGCTGCAGTCACTATTCTGCCGTTAAATCGTGTCTTATCCTCCTGTCACCTCCAGAGCTGCAGTCACTATTCTGCTGTTACATCGTGTCTTATCCTCCAGCCACTTCCAGAGCTGCAGTCTCTATTCTGCTGTTACATCAGGTCTTATCCTCCACTCACCTCCAGAGCTGCAGTCACTATTCTGATGTTACATCAGGTCTTATCCTCCAGTCACCTCCAGAGCTGCTGTCACTATTCTGTTGTTACATCAGGTCTTATCCTCCGTTCACCTCCAGAGATGCACTCACTATTCTGCTGTTACATCTTGTCTTATCCTCCAGTCACCTCCAGAGCTGCAGTCACTATTCTGCTGTTACATCATGTCTTATCCTCCAGTCACCTCATGAGCTGCAGTCACTATTCCACTGTTACATCATTTCTTATCCTCCAGTCAGCTCCAGAGCTGCACTCACTATTCTGCTGTTAAATCATGTCTTATCCTCCAGCCACCTCCAGAGCTGCACTCACTGTTCTGCTGTTACATCATGTCTTATCCTCCAGTCTCCTCCAGAGCTGCAGTCACTATTCTGCCTTTACATCGTGCCTTATCCTCCAGTCACCTCCAGAGCTGCAGTCACTATTCTGCTGTTACATCGTGTCTTATCCTCCAGCCACCTCCAGAGCTACAGTCACTATTCTGCTGTTACATCAGGTCTTATCCTCCACTCACCTCCAGAGCTGCAGTCACTATTCTGATGTTACATCAGGTCTTATCCTCCAGTAACCTCCAGAGCTGCTGTCACTATTCTGCTGTTACATCAGGTCGTATCCTCCGTTCACCTCCAGAGATGCACTCACTATTCTGCTGTTACATCTTGTCTTATCCTCCAGTCACCTCCAGAGCTGCAGTCACTATTCTGCTGTTACATCGTGTCTTATCCTCCAGTCACCTCAAGAGCTGCAGTCACTATTCTGCTGTTACATCATGTCTTATCCTCCAGTCACCTCCAGAGCTGCACTCACTATTATGCTGTTACTTCATGTCTTATCCTCCAGTCACCTCCAGAGCTGCAGTCACTATTCTGCTGTTACATCGTGTCTTATCCTCCGTTCACCTCCAGAGCTGCACTCACTATTCTGCTGTTACATCGTGTCTTATCCTCCAGATACCTCCAGAGCTGCAGTCACTTTTCTGCTGTTACATCGTGTCTTATTCTTCAGTCATGTCAAGAGCTGCACTCACTATTATTTTGTTACATCGTATCTTATCCTCCAGTCACCTCCAGAGCTGCAGTCACTATTCTGCTGTTACATCGTGTCTTATCCTCTAGTCACCTCCAGAGCTGCAGTCTATATTCTGCTATTACATCACGTCTTATCCTCCAGTCACCTCCATAGCTGCACTCACTATTCTGCTGTTACATCGTATCTTATCCTCCTGTCACCTCCAGAGCTGCAGTCGCTATTCTGCTGTTACATCACGTCATATCCTCCAGTCACCTCCAGAGCTGCACTCACTATTCTGCTGTTACATCATGATTTATCCTCCAGTCACCTCTAGAGCTGCACTCACTATTCTGCTGTTACATCACGTCTTATCCTCCAGTCACCTCCAGAGCTGCTCTCACTATTCTGCTGTTACATCATGTTTTATCCGCCAGTCACTTCCAGAGCTGCACTCACTATTCTGTTGTTACATCGTGTCTTATCCTCTAGTCACCTCCAGAGCTGCACTCACTATTCTGCTGTTACATCATGTTTTATCCGCCAGTCACCTCCAGAGCTGCACTCACTATTCTGCTGTTACATCATGTCTTATCCTTCAGTCACCTCAAGAGCTGCAGTCACTATTCTGCTGTTACATCATGTCTTATCCTCCAGTCACCTCCAGAGCTGCACTCACTATTATGCTGTTACTTCATGTCTTATCCTCCAGTCACCTCCAGAGCTGCAGTCACTATTCTGCTGTTACATCGTGTCTTATCCTCCGTTCACCTCCAGAGCTGCACTCACTATTCTGCTGTTACATCGTGTCTTATCCTCCAGACACCTCCAGAGCTGCAGTCACTTTTCTGCTGTTACATCGTGTCTTATTCTTCAGTCATGTCAAGAGCTGCACTCACTATTATTTTGTTACATCGTATCTTATCCTCCAGTCACCTCCAGAGCTGCAGTCACTATTCTGCTGTTACATCGTGTCTTATCCTCCAGTCACTTCCTGAAGTGCAGTCACTATTCTGCTGTTACATCGTGTCTTATCCTCCAGTCACCTCCAGAGCTGCGTCACTATTCTGCTGTTACATCAGGTCTTATCCTCCAGTCACCTCCAGATCTGCACTCACTATTCTGCTGTTACATCAGGTCTTATCCTCCAGTCACCTCCAGATGTGCACTCACTATTCTGCTGTTACATCGCCTCTTATCCTCCAGTCACCTCCAGAGCTGCACTCATCATTCTGCTGTTACATTGTGTCTTATCCTCCAGTCACCTCCAGAGCTGTAGTCACTATTCTGCTGTTACATCATGTCTTATCCTCCAGCCACCTCCAGAGCTGTAGTCTCTTTTCTGCTGTTACATCATTTCTTATCCTCCAGCCACCTCCAGAGCTGCAGTCACTATTCTGCTGTTTCATCGTGTCTTATCCTCCAGACACCTCCAGAGCTGCAGTCACTTTTCTGCTGTTACATCGTGTCTTATTCTTCAGTCACGTCAAGAGCTGCACTCACTACTATTTTGTTACATCGTGTCTTATCCTCCTGTCACCTCCAGAGCTGCAATCACTATTCCACTGTTACATCATGTCTTATCCTCCAGTCAGCTCCAGAGCTGCACTCACTATTCTGCTGTTAAATCATGTCTTATCCTCCAGCCACCTCCAGAGCTGCACTCACTGTTCTGCTGTTACATCATGTCTTATCCTCCAGTCTCCTCCAGAGCTGCAGTCACTATTCTGCCTTTACATCGTGCCTTATCCTCCAGTCACCTCCAGAGCTGCAGTCACTATTCTGCTGTTACATCGTGTCTTATCCTCCAGCCACCTCCAGAGCTACAGTCACTATTCTGCTGTTACATCAGGTCTTATCCTCCACTCACCTCCAGAGCTGCAGTCACTATTCTGATGTTACATCAGGTCTTATCCTCCAGTAACCTCCAGAGCTGCTGTCACTATTCTGCTGTTACATCAGGTCGTATCCTCCGTTCACCTCCAGAGATGCACTCACTATTCTGCTGTTACATCTTGTCTTATCCTCCAGTCACCTCCAGAGCTGCAGTCACTATTCTGCTGTTACATCACGTCATATCCTCCAGTCACCTCCAGAGCTGCACTCACTATTCTGCTGTTACATCATGATTTATCCTCCAGTCACCTCTAGAGCTGCACTCACTATTCTGCTGTTACATCACGTCTTATCCTCCAGTCACCTCCAGAGCTGCTCTCACTATTCTGCTGTTACATCATGTTTTATCCGCCAGTCACTTCCAGAGCTGCACTCACTATTCTGTTGTTACATCGTGTCTTATCCTCTAGTCACCTCCAGAGCTGCACTCACTATTCTGCTGTTACATCATGTTTTATCCGCCAGTCACCTCCAGAGCTGCACTCACTATTCTGCTGTTACATCATGTCTTATCCTTCAGTCACCTCAAGAGCTGCAGTCACTATTCTGCTGTTACATCATGTCTTATCCTCCAGTCACCTCCAGAGCTGCACTCACTATTATGCTGTTACTTCATGTCTTATCCTGCAGTCACCTCCAGAGCTGCAGTCACTTTTCTGCTGTTACATCGTGTCTTATTCTTCAGTCATGTCAAGAGCTGCACTCACTATTATTTTGTTACATCGTATCTTATCCTCCAGTCACCTCCAGAGCTGCAGTCACTATTCTGCTGTTACATCGTGTCTTATCCTCTAGTCACCTCCAGAGCTGCACTCACTATTCTGCTGTTACATCGTGTCTTATACTCCAGTCATCTCCAGAGCTGCAGTCTATATTCTGCTATTACATCACGTCTTATCCTCCAGTCACCTCCATAGCTGCACTCACTATTCTGCTGTTACATCGTATCTTATCCTCCTGTCACCTCCAGAGCTGCAGTCACTATTCTGCTGTTACATCACGTCATATCCTCCAGTCACCTCCAGAGCTGCACTCACTATTCTGCTGTTACATCATGTTTTATCCTCCAGTCACCTCCAGAGCTGCACTCACTATTCTGCTGTTACATCACGTCTTATCCTCCAGTCACCTCCAGAGCTGCTCTCACTATTCTGCTGTTACATCATGTTTTATCCGCCAGTCACCTCCAGAGCTGCACTCACTATTCTGCTGTTACATCATGTCTTATCCTTCAGTCACTTCCTGAAGTGCAGCCACTATTCTGCTGTTACATCGTGTCTTATCCTCCAGTCACCTCCAGAGCTGCGTCACTATTCTGCTGTTACATCAGGTCTTATCCTCCAGTCACCTCCAGATCTGCACTCACTATTCTGCTGTTACATCAGGTCTTATCCTCCAGTCACCTCCAGATGTGCACTCACAATTCTGCTGTTACATCGCCTCTTATCCTCCAGTCACCTCCAGAGCTGCACTCATCATTCTGCTGTTACATTGTGTCTTATCCTCCAGTCACCTCCAGAGCTGTAGTCACTATTCTGCTGTTACATCATGTCTTATCCTCCAGCCACCTCCAGAGCTGTAGTCTCTTTTCTGCTGTTACTTCATGTCTTATCCTCCAGCCACCTCCAGAGCTGCAGTCACTATTCTGCTGTTTCATCGTGTCTTATCCTCCAGTCACCTCCAGAGCTGTAGTCACTATTCTGCTTTTACATCATGTCTTATCCTCCAGCCACCTCCAGAGCTGCAGTCACTATTCTGCTGTTTCATCGTGTCTTATCCTCCAGACACCTCCAGAGCTGTAGTCACTATTCTGCTGTTAAATCTTGTCTTATCCTCCAGTCACCTCCTGAGCTGTAGTCACTATTCTGCCGTTTCATCGTGTCTTATCCTCCTGTCACCTCCAGAGCTGAAGTAACCATTCTGCTGTTACATCATGTCTTATCCTCCAGTCACCTCCAGAGCTGCACTAACTATTCTGCTGTTACATACTGTATTATCCTCCAGTCACATCCAGAGCTGCACTCACTATTCTTCTGTTACATCATGTCTTATCCTCCAGTCACCTCCAGAGCTGCAATCATTATTCTGCTGTTACATCGTCTCTTATCCTCCTGTCACCTCCAGAGCTGCAATCACTATTCCACTGTTACATCATGTCTTATCCACCAGTCTCCTCCAGAGCTGCAGTCACTATTCTGCCGTTAAATCGTGTCTTATCCTCCTGTCACCTCCAGAGCTGCAGTCACTATTCTGCTGTTACATCGTGTCTTATCCTCCAGCCACTTCCAGAGCTGCAGTCTCTATTCTGCTGTTACATCAGGTCTTATCCTCCACTCACCTCCAGAGCTGCAGTCACTATTCTGATGTTACATCAGGTCTTATCCTCCAGTCACCTCCAGAGCTGCTGTCACTATTCTGTTGTTACATCAGGTCTTATCCTCCGTTCACCTCCAGAGATGCACTCACTATTCTGCTGTTACATCTTGTCTTATCCTCCAGTCACCTCCAGAGCTGCAGTCACTATTCTGCTGTTACATCGTGTCTTATCCTCCAGTCACCTCAAGAGCTGCAGTCACTATTCTGCTGTTACATCATGTCTTATCCTCCAGTCACCTCATGAGCTGCACTCACTATTCTGCTGTTACATCGTGTCTTGTCCTCCAGTCACCTCCAGAGCTGCACTCACTATTATGCTGTTACTTCATGTCTTATCCTCCACTCATCTCCAGAGCTGCAGTTACTATTCTGCTGTTACATCATGTCTTATCCTCCAGTCACCTCCAGAGCTGCACTCACTATTCTGCTGTTACATCGTGTCCTATCCTCCAGTCACCTCCAGAGCTGCAGTCACTATTCTGCTGTTACATGGTCTTATCCTCCAGCCACCTCCAGAGCTGCACTCACTATTCTGCTGTTACATCAGGTCTTATCCTCCACTCACCTCCAGAGCTGCAGTCACTATTCTGCTGTTACATCATGTCTTATCCTTCAATCACCTCCAGAGCTGCTGTCACTATTCTGCTGTTACATCAGGTCTTATCCTCCATTCACCTCCAGAGATGCACTCACTATTGTACTGTTACATCGTGTCTTATCCTCCAGTTACCTCCAGAGCTGAATTCACCATTCTGCTGTTACATCATGTCTTATCCTCCAGTCACCTACAGAGCTGCACTCACCATTCTGCTGATAAGTCATGTCTTATCTTCCAGTCACCTCCAGAGCTGCAGTTACTATTCTGTTGTTACATCAGGTCTTATCCTCCAGTCACCTCCAGAGCTGCAATCATTATTCTGCTGTTACATCGTGTCTTATCCTCCTGTCACCTCCAGAGCTGCAATGACTATTCCACTGTTACATCATGTCTTATCCTCCAGTCACCTCCAGAGCTGCACTCACTATTCTGCTGTTACATCGTATCTTATCCTCCAGTCAACTCCAGAGCTGCAATCACTATTCTGCTGTTAAATCATGTCTTCTCCTCCAGCCACCTCCAGAGCTGCACTCACTATTCTGCTGTTACATCATGTGTTATCCTCCAGTCTCCTCCAGAGCTGCAGTCACTATTCTGCCATTACATCGTGTCTTATCCTCCAGTCACCTCCAGAGCTGCAGTCACTATTCTGCTGTTACATCAGGTCTTATCCTCCACTCACCTCCAGAGCTGCAGTCACTATTCTGATGTTACATCAGGTCTTATCCTCCAGTCACCTCCAGAGCTGCTGTCACTATTCTGTTGTTACATCAGGTCTTATCCTCCGTTCACCTCCAGAGATGCACTCACTATTCTGCTGTTACATCTTGTCTTATCCTCCAGTCACCTCAAGAGCTGCATTCACTATTCTGCTGTTACATCGTGTCTTGTCCTCCAGTCACCTCCAGAGCTGCACTCACTATTATGCTGTTACTTCATGTCTTATCCTCCACTCATCTCCAGAGCTGTAGTCTCTATTCTGCTGTTACATCATGTCTTATCCTCCAGTCACCTCCAGAGCTGCACTCACTATTCTGCTGTTACATCGTGTCCTATCCTCCAGTCACCTCCAGAGCTGCAGTCACTATTCTGCTGTTACATCATGTCTTATCCTCCAGTCACCTCCAGAGCTGCTGTCACTATTCTGTTGTTACATCGTTTCTTATCCTCCATTCACCTCCAGAGCTGCACTCACTATTATGCTGTTACTTCATGTCTTATCCTCCAGTCACCTCCAGAGCTGCAGTCACTGTTCTGCTCTTACATCATGTCTTATCCTCCAGCCACCTCCAGAGCTGCACTCACTATTCTGCTGTTACATCATGTCTTATCCTCCAGTCACCTCCAGAGCTGCAGTCAGTATTCTGCCGTTACATCGTGTCTTATCCTCCAGTCACCTCCAGAGCTGCAGTCACTATTCTGCTGTTACATGGTGTCTTATCCTCCAGCCACCTCCAGAGCTGCAGTCACTATTCTGCTGTCACATCAGGTCTTATCCTCCACTCACCTCCAGAGCTGCAGTCACTATTCTGCTGTTACATCATGTCTTATCCTCCAGTCACCTCCAGAGCTGCTGTCACTGTTCCGCTGTTACATCAGGTCTTATCCTCCATTCACCTCCAGAGATGCACTCACTATTCTACTGTTACATCGTGTCTTATCCTCCAGTTACCTCCAGAGCTGAATTCACCATTCTACTGTTACATCATGTCTTATCCTCCAGTCACCTACAGAGCTGCACTCACCATTCTGCTGTTAAATCATGTCTTATCTTCCAGTCACCTCCAGAGCTGCAGTCACTATTCTGCTGTTACATCAGGTCTTATCCTCCAGTCACCTGCAGAGCTGCAATCATTATTCTGCTGTTACATCGTGTCTTATCCTCCTGTCACCTCCAGAGCTGCAATCACTATTCCACTGTTACATCATGTCTTATCCTCCAGTCACCTCCAGAGCTGCACTCACTATTCCGCTGTTACATCGTATCTTATCCTCCAGCCACCTCCAGAGCTGCACTCTCTATTCTGCTGTTACATCATGTCTTATCCTCCAGTCTCCTCCAGAGCTGCAGTCACTATTCTGCCGTTACATCGTGTCTTATCCTCCAGTCACCTCCAGAGCTGCAGTCACTATTCTGCTGTTACATCGTGTCTTATCCTCCAGCCACCTCCAGAGCTGCAGTCACTATTCTGCTGTTACATCAGGTCTTATCCTCCACTCACCTCCAGAGCTGCAGTCACTATTCTGATGTTACATCAGGTCTTATCCTCCAGTCACCTCCAGAGCTGCTGTCACTATTCTGTTGTTACATCAGGTCTTATCCTCCGTTCACCTCCAGAGATGCACTCACTATTCTGCTGTTACATCTTGTCTTATCCTCCAGTCACCTCCAGAGCTGCAGTCACTATTCTGCTGTTACATCGTGTCTTATCCTCCAGTCACCTCCAGAGCTGCAGTCACTATTCTGCTGTTACATCGTGTCTTATCCTCCAGCCACCTCCAGAGCTGCAGTCACTATTCTGCTGTTACATCAGGTCTTATCCTCCACTCACCTCCAGAGCTGCAGTCACTATTCTGATGTTACATCAGGTCTTATCCTCCAGTCACCTCCAGAGCTGCTGTCACTATTCTGTTGTTACATCAGGTCTTATCCTCCGTTCACCTCCAGAGATGCACTCACTATTCTGCTGTTACATCTTGTCTTATCCTCCAGTCACCTCCAGAGCTGCAGTCACTATTCTGCTGTTACATCATGTCTTATCCTCCAGTCACCTCATGAGCTGCACTCACTATTCTGCTGTTACATCGTGTCTTGTCCTCCAGTCACCTCCAGAGCTGCACTCACTATTATGCTGTTACTTCATGTCTTATCCTCCACTCATCTCCAGAGCTGCAGTCACTATTCTGCTGTTACATCATATCTTATCCTCCAGTCACCTCCAGAGCTGCACTCACTATTCTGCTGTTACATCGTGTCCTTTCCTCCAGTCACCTCCAGAGCTGCGGTCACTATTCTGCTGTTACATGGTCTTATCCTCCAGCCACCTCCAGAGCTGCACTCACTATTCTGCTGTTACATCAGGTCTTATCCTCCACTCACCTCCAGAGCTGCAGTCACTATTCTGCTGTTACATCATGTCTTATCCTCCAATCACCTCCAGAGCTGCTGTCACTATTCTGCTGTTACATCAGGTCTTATCCTCCATTCACCTCCAGAGATGCACTCACTATTCTACTGTCACATCGTGTCTTATCCTCCAGTTACCTCCAGAGCTGAATTCACCATTCTGCTGTTACATCATGTCTTATCCTCCAGTCACCTACAGAGCTGCACTCACCATTCTGCTGATAAGTCATGTCTTATCTTCCAGTCACCTCCAGAGCTGCAGTCACTATTCTGTTGTTACATCAGGTCTTATCCTCCAGTCACCTCCAGAGCTGCAATCATTATTCTGCTGTTACATCGTGTCTTATCCTCTAGTCACCTCCAGAGCTGCAGTCTATATTCTGCTATTACATCACGTCTTATCCTCCAGTCACCTCCATAGCTGCACTCACTATTCTGCTGTTACATCGTATCTTATCCTCCTGTCACCTCCAGAGCTGCAGTCACTATTCTGCTGTTACATCACGTCATATCCTCCAGTCACCTCCAGAGCTGCACTCACTATTCTGCTGTTACATCATGTTTTATCCTCCAGTCACCTCTAGAGCTGCACTCACTATTCTGCTGTTACATCACGTCTTATCCTCCAGTCACCTCCAGAGCTGCTCTCACTATTCTGCTGTTACATCATGTTTTATCCGCCAGTCACTTCCAGAGCTGCACTCACTATTCTTTTGTTACATCGTGTCTTATCCTCTAGTCACCTCCAGAGCTGCACTCACTATTCTGCTGTTACATCATGTTTTATCCGCCAGTCACCTCCAGAGCTGCACTCACTATTCTGCTGTTACATCATGTCTTATCCTTCAGTCACCTCAAGAGCTGCAGTCACTATTCTGCTGTTACATCATGTCTTATCCTCCAGTCACCTCCAGAGCTGCACTCACTATTATGCTGTTACTTCATGTCTTATCCTCCAGTCACCTCCAGAGCTGCAGTCACTATTCTGCTGTTACATCGTGTCTTATCCTCCGTTCACCTCCAGAGCTGCACTCACTATTCTGCTGTTACATCGTGTCTTATCCTCCAGAGCTGCAGTCACTTTTCTGCTGTTACATCGTGTCTTATTCTTCAGTCATGTCAAGAGCTGCACTCACTATTATTTTGTTACATCGTATCTTATCCTCCAGTCACCTCCAGAGCTGCAGTCACTATTCTGCTGTTACATCGTGTCTTATCCTCTAGTCACCTCCAGAGCTGCACTCACTATTCTGCTGTTACATCGTGTCTTATACTCCAGTCATCTCCAGAGCTGCAGTCTATATTCTGCTATTACATCACGTCTTATCCTCCAGTCACCTCCATAGCTGCACTCACTATTCTGCTGTTACATCGTATCTTATCCTCCTGTCACCTCCAGAGCTGCAGTCACTATTCTGCTGTTACATCACGTCATATCCTCCAGTCACCTCCAGAGCTGCACTCACTATTCTGCTGTTACATCATGTTTTATCCTCCAGTCACCTCCAGAGCTGCACTCACTATTCTGCTGTTACATCACGTCTTATCCTCCAGTCACCTCCAGAGCTGCTCTCACTATTCTGCTGTTACATCATGTTTTATCCGCCAGTCACCTCCAGAGCTGCACTCACTATTCTGTTGTTACATCGTGTCTTATCCTCTAGTCACCTCCAGAGCTGCACTCACTATTCTGCTGTTACATCATGTTTTATCCGCCAGTCACCTCCAGAGCTGCACTCACTATTCTGCTGTTACATCATGTCTTATCCTTCAGTCACTTCCTGAAGTGCAGCCACTATTCTGCTGTTACATCGTGTCTTATCCTCCAGTCACCTCCAGAGCTGCGTCACTATTCTGCTGTTACATCAGGTCTTATCCTCCAGTCACCTCCAGATCTGCACTCACTATTCTGCTGTTACATCAGGTCTTATCCTCCAGTCACCTCCAGATGTGCACTCACAATTCTGCTGTTACATCGCCTCTTATCCTCCAGTCACCTCCAGAGCTGCACTCATCATTCTGCTGTTACATTGTGTCTTATCCTCCAGTCACCTCCAGAGCTGTAGTCACTATTCTGCTGTTACATCATGTCTTATCCTCCAGCCACCTCCAGAGCTGTAGTCTCTTTTCTGCTGTTACTTCATGTCTTATCCTCCAGCCACCTCCAGAGCTGCAGTCACTATTCTGCTGTTTCATCGTGTCTTATCCTCCAGTCACCTCCAGAGCTGTAGTCACTATTCTGCTTTTACATCATGTCTTATCCTCCAGCCACCTCCAGAGCTGCAGTCACTATTCTGCTGTTTCATCGTGTCTTATCCTCCAGACACCTCCAGAGCTGTAGTCACTATTCTGCTGTTAAATCGTGTCTTATCCTCCAGTCTCCTCCTGAGCTGTAGTCACTATTCTGCCGTTTCATCGTGTCTTATCCTCCTGTCACCTCCAGAGCTGAAGTAACCATTCTGCTGTTACATCATGTCTTATCCTCCAGTCACCTCCAGAGCTGCACTAACTATTCTGCTGTTACATACTGTATTATCCTCCAGTCACATCCAGAGCTGCACTCACTATTCTTCTGTTACATCATGTCTTATCCTCCAGTCACCTCCAGAGCTGCAATCATTATTCTGCTGTTACATCGTCTCTTATCCTCCTGTCACCTCCAGAGCTGCAATCACTATTCCACTGTTACATCATGTCTTATCCTCCAGTCACCTCCAGAGCTGCACTCAATATTCCGCTGTTACATCGTATCTTATCCTCCAGCCACCTCCAGAGCTGCACTCTCTATTCTGCTGTTACATCATGTCTTATCCACCAGTCTCCTCCAGAGCTGCAGTCACTATTCTGCCGTTAAATCGTGTCTTATCCTCCTGTCACCTCCAGAGCTGCAGTCACTATTCTGCTGTTACATCGTGTCTTATCCTCCAGCCACTTCCAGAGCTGCAGTCTCTATTCTGCTGTTACATCAGGTCTTATCCTCCACTCACCTCCAGAGCTGCAGTCACTATTCTGATGTTACATCAGGTCTTATCCTCCAGTCACCTCCAGAGCTGCTGTCACTATTCTGTTGTTACATCAGGTCTTATCCTCCGTTCACCTCCAGAGATGCACTCACTATTCTGCTGTTACATCTTGTCTTATCCTCCAGTCACCTCATGAGCTGCACTCACTATTCTGCTGTTACATCGTGTCTTGTCCTCCAGTCACCTCCAGAGCTGCACTCACTATTATGCTGTTACTTCATGTCTTATCCTCCACTCATCTCCAGAGCTGCAGTTACTATTCTGCTGTTACATCATGTCTTATCCTCCAGTCACCTCCAGAGCTGCACTCACTATTCTGCTGTTACATCGTGTCCTATCCTCCAGTCACCTCCAGAGCTGCAGTCACTATTCTGCTGTTACATGGTCTTATCCTCCAGCCACCTCCAGAGCTGCACTCACTATTCTGCTGTTACATCAGGTCTTATCCTCCACTCACCTCCAGAGCTGCAGTCACTATTCTGCTGTTACATCATGTCTTATCCTTCAATCACCTCCAGAGCTGCTGTCACTATTCTGCTGTTACATCAGGTCTTATCCTCCATTCACCTCCAGAGATGCACTCACTATTCTACTGTTACATCGTGTCTTATCCTCCAGTTACCTCCAGAGCTGAATTCACCATTCTGCTGTTACATCATGTCTTATCCTCCAGTCACCTACAGAGCTGCACTCACCATTCTGCTGATAAGTCATGTCTTATCTTCCAGTCACCTCCAGAGCTGCAGTTACTATTCTGTTGTTACATCAGGTCTTATCCTCCAGTCACCTCCAGAGCTGCAATCATTATTCTGCTGTTACATCGTGTCTTATCCTCCTGTCAC
The DNA here is from genome assembly GCF_046119375.1 of Phyllobates terribilis. Lineage (NCBI taxonomy): Eukaryota > Metazoa > Chordata > Amphibia > Anura > Dendrobatidae > Phyllobates > Phyllobates terribilis. The sequence goes on along the minus strand of NW_027363009.1, from coordinate 2,831,688 downwards.
CTCCAGAGCTGCAATGACTATTCCACTGTTACATCATGTCTTATCCTCCAGTCACCTCCAGAGCTGCACTCACTATTCTGCTGTTACATCGTATCTTATCCTCCAGTCAACTCCAGAGCTGCAATCACTATTCTGCTGTTAAATCATGTCTTCTCCTCCAGCCACCTCCAGAGCTGCACTCACTATTCTGCTGTTACATCATGTGTTATCCTCCAGTCTCCTCCAGAGCTGCAGTCACTATTCTGCCATTACATCGTGTCTTATCCTCCAGTCACCTCCAGAGCTGCAGTCACTATTCTGCTGTTACATCGTGTCTTATCCTCCAGCCACTTCCAGAGCTGCAGTCACTATTCTGCTGTTACATCAGGTCTTATCCTCCACTCACCTCCAGAGCTGCAGTCACTATTCTGATGTTACATCAGGTCTTATCCTCCAGTCACCTCCAGAGCTGCTGTCACTATTCTGTTGTTACATCAGGTCTTATCCTCCGTTCACCTCCAGAGATGCACTCACTATTCTGCTGTTACATCTTGTCTTATCCTCCAGTCACCTCAAGAGCTGCATTCACTATTCTGCTGTTACATCGTGTCTTGTCCTCCAGTCACCTCCAGAGCTGCACTCACTATTATGCTGTTACTTCATGTCTTATCCTCCACTCATCTCCAGAGCTGTAGTCTCTATTCTGCTGTTACATCATGTCTTATCCTCCAGTCACCTCCAGAGCTGCACTCACTATTCTGCTGTTACATCGTGTCCTATCCTCCAGTCACCTCCAGAGCTGCAGTCACTATTCTGCTGTTACATCATGTCTTATCCTCCAGTCACCTCCAGAGCTGCTGTCACTATTCTGTTGTTACATCGTTTCTTATCCTCCATTCACCTCCAGAGCTGCACTCACTATTATGCTGTTACTTCATGTCTTATCCTCCAGTCACCTCCAGAGCTGCAGTCACTGTTCTGCTCTTACATCATGTCTTATCCTCCAGCCACCTCCAGAGCTGCACTCACTATTCTGCTGTTACATCATGTCTTATCCTCCAGTCACCTCCAGAGCTGCAGTCAGTATTCTGCCGTTACATCGTGTCTTATCCTCCAGTCACCTCCAGAGCTGCAGTCACTATTCTGCTGTTACATGGTGTCTTATCCTCCAGCCACCTCCAGAGCTGCAGTCACTATTCTGCTGTCACATCAGGTCTTATCCTCCACTCACCTCCAGAGCTGCAGTCACTATTCTGCTGTTACATCATGTCTTATCCTCCAGTCACCTCCAGAGCTGCTGTCACTGTTCCGCTGTTACATCAGGTCTTATCCTCCATTCACCTCCAGAGCTGAATTCACCATTCTACTGTTACATCATGTCTTATCCTCCAGTCACCTACAGAGCTGCACTCACCATTCTGCTGTTAAATCATGTCTTATCTTCCAGTCACCTCCAGAGCTGCAGTCACTATTCTGCTGTTACATCAGGTCTTATCCTCCAGTCACCTGCAGAGCTGCAATCATTATTCTGCTGTTACATCGTGTCTTATCCTCCTGTCACCTCCAGAGCTGCAATCACTATTCCACTGTTACATCATGTCTTATCCTCCAGTCACCTCCAGAGCTGCACTCACTATTCCGCTGTTACATCGTATCTTATCCTCCAGCCACCTCCAGAGCTGCACTCTCTATTCTGCTGTTACATCATGTCTTATCCTCCAGTCTCCTCCAGAGCTGCAGTCACTATTCTGCCGTTACATCGTGTCTTATCCTCCAGTCACCTCCAGAGCTGCAGTCACTATTCTGCTGTTACATCGTGTCTTATCCTCCAGCCACCTCCAGAGCTGCAGTCACTATTCTGCTGTTACATCAGGTCTTATCCTCCACTCACCTCCAGAGCTGCAGTCACTATTCTGATGTTACATCAGGTCTTATCCTCCAGTCACCTCCAGAGCTGCTGTCACTATTCTGTTGTTACATCAGGTCTTATCCTCCGTTCACCTCCAGAGATACACTCACTATTCTGCTGTTACATCTTGTCTTATCCTCCAGTCACCTCCAGAGCTGCAGTCACTATTCTGCTGTTACATCGTGTCTTATCCTCCAGTCACGTCAAGAGCTGCAGTCACTATTCTGCTGTTACATCATGTCTTATCCTCCAGTCACCTCATGAGCTGCACTCACTATTCTGCTGTTACATCGTGTCTTGTCCTCCAGTCACCTCCAGAGCTGCACTCACTATTATGCTGTTACTTCATGTCTTATCCTCCACTCATCTGCAGAGCTGCAGTCACTATTCTGCTGTTACATCATATCTTATCCTCCAGTCACCTCCAGAGCTGCACTCACTATTCTGCTGTTACATCGTGTCCTTTCCTCCAGTCACCTCCAGAGCTGCAGTCACTATTCTGCTGTTACATGGTCTTATCCTCCAGCCACCTCCAGAGCTGCACTCACTATTCTGCTGTTACATCAGGTCTTATCCTCCACTCACCTCCAGAGCTGCAGTCACTATTCTGCTGTTACATCATGTCTTATCCTCCAATCACCTCCAGAGCTGCTGTCACTATTCTGCTGTTACATCAGGTCTTATCCTCCATTCACCTCCAGAGATGCACTCACTATTCTACTGTCACATCGTGTCTTATCCTCCAGTTACCTCCAGAGCTGAATTCACCATTCTGCTGTTACATCATGTCTTATCCTCCAGTCACCTCCAGAGCTGCAGTCTCTATTCTGCTGTTACATCATGTCTTATCCTCCAGTCACCTACAGAGCTGCACTCACCATTCTGCTGATAAGTCATGTCTTATCTTCCAGTCACCTCCAGAGCTGCAGTCACTATTCTGTTGTTACATCAGGTCTTATCCTCCAGTCACCTCCAGAGCTGCAATCATTATTCTGCTGTTACATCGTGTCTTATCCTCCTGTCACCTCCAGAGCTGCAATGACTATTCCACTGTTACATCATGTCTTATCCTCCAGTCTCCTCCAGAGCTGCAGTCACTATTCTGCCGTTACATCGTGTCTTATCCTCCAGTCACCTCCAGAGCTGCAGTCACTATTCTGCTGTTACATCGTGTCTTATCCTCCAGCCACCTCCAGAGCTGCAGTCACTATTCTGCTGTTACATCAGGTCTTATCCTCCACTCACCTCCAGAGCTGCAGTCACTATTCTGATGTTACATCAGGTCTTATCCTCCAGTCACCTCCAGAGCTGCTGTCACTATTCTGTTGTTACATCAGGTCTTATCCTCCGTTCACCTCCAGAGATGCACTCACTATTCTGCTGTTACATCTTGTCTTATCCTCCAGTCACCTCCAGAGCTGCAGTCACTATTCTGCTGTTACATCGTGTCTTATCCTCCAGTCACCTCAAGAGCTGCAGTCACTATTCTGCTGTTACATCATGTCTTATCCTCCAGTCACCTCATGAGTTGCAGTCACTATTCTGCTGTTACATCGTGTCTTGTCCTCCAGTCACCTCCAGAGCTGCACTCACTATTATGCTGTTACTTCATGTCTTATCCTCCACTCATCTCCAGAGCTGTAGTCACTATTCTGCTGTTACATCATGTCTTATCCTGCAGTCACCTCCAGAGCTGCACTCACTATTCTGCTGTTACATTGTGTCCTATCCTCCAGTCACCTCCAGAGCTGCCGTCACTATTCTGCTGTTACATCATGTCTTATCCTCCAGTCACCTCCAGAGCTGCTGTCACTATTCTGTTGTTACATCGTTTCTTATCCTCCATTCACCTCCAGAGCTGCACTCACTATTATGCTGTTACTTCATGTCTTATCCCCCAGTCACCTCAAGAGCTGCACTCACTTTTCTGCTGTTACATTGTGTCCTATCCTCCAGTCACCTCAAGAACTGCACTCACTATTCTGCTGTTACATCTTGTCTTATGCTCCAGTCACCTCCTGAGCTGCACTCACTATTCTGCTGTTACCTCATGTCCTATCTACCAGTCACCTCCAGAGCTGCACTGACTATTCTGCTGTTACATCGTGTCTTATCCTCCAGTCACCTCCAGAGCTGCACTCACTATTCTGCTGTTACATCGTGTCTTATACTCCAGTTGCCTCCAGAGCTGCTGTCACTATTCTGCTGTTACATCATGTTTTAGCCTCCAGTCACCTCCAGAGCTGCACTCACTATTCTGCTGTTACATCATGTCTTATCCTCCAGTCACCTCCAGAGCTGAAGTCACTATTCTGCTGTTACATCATCTATTATCCTCCAGCCACCTCCAGAGCTACAGTCACTATTCTACTGTTACATCGTGTATTATCCTCCAGTTACCTCCAGAGCTGAATTCACCATTCTGCTGTTACATCATGTCTTATCTTCCTGTCACCTCCAAAGCTGCAGTCACTATTCTGCTGTTACATCAGGTCTTATCCTCCAGTCACCTCCAGAGCTGCAGTCACTATTCTGCTGTTACATCATGTCTTATCCTCCAGTCACCTCCAGAGCTGCTGTCACTATTCTGTTGTTACATCGTTTCTTATCCTCCATTCACCTCCAGAGCTGCACTCACTATTATGCTGTTACTTCATGTCTTATCCTCCAGTCACCTCAAGAACTGCACTCACTATTCTGCTGTTACATCTTGTCTTATGCTCCAGTCACCTCCAGAGCTGCACTCACTATTCTGCTGTTACCTCATGTCCTATCTACCAGTCACCTCCAGAGCTGCACTGACTATTCTGCTGTTACATCGTGTCTTATCCTCCAGTCACCTCCAGAGCTGCACTCACTATTCTGCTGTTACATCGTGTCTTATACTCCAGTTGCCTCCAGAGCTGAATTCACCATTCTGCTGTTACATCATGTCTTATCTTCCTGTCACCTCCAGAGCTGCAGTCACTATTCTGCTGTTACATCATGTCTTATCCTCCAGTCACCTCCAGAGCTGCAATCATTATTCTGCTGTTACATCCTGTCTTATCCTCCAGTCACCTCCAGAGCTGCAGTCACTATTCTGCTGTTACATCGTGTCTTATCCTCCAATCACCTCAAGAGCTGCACTCTCTATTCTGCTGTTACATCGTATCTTATCGTCCAGTCAACTCCAGAGCTGCACTCACTATTCTGCTGTTACTTCATGTCTTATCCTTCAGTCACCTCCAGAGCTGCAGTCACTGTTCTGCTCTTACATCATGTCTTATCCTCCAGTCACCTCCAGAGCTGCAGTCACTATTCTGCCGTTACATCGTGTCTTATCCTCCACTCACCTCCAGAGTTGCAGTCACTATTCTGCTGTTACATCGTGTCTTATCCTCCAGCCACCTCCAGAGCTGCAGTCACTATTCTGCTGTTACATCAGATCTTATCCTCCACTCACCTCCAGAGCTGCACTCACTATTCTGCTGTTACATCATGTCTTATCCTCCAGTCACCTCCAGAGCTGCTGTCACTATTCTGCTGTTACATCAGGTCTTATCCTCCATTCACCTCCAGAGATGCACTCACTATTCTACTGTTACATCGTGTCTTATCCTCCAGTTACCTCCAGAGCTGAATTCACCATTCTGCTGTTACATCCTGTCTTATCCTCTAGTCACCTACAGAGCTGCACTCACCATTCTGCTGTTAAATCATGTCTTATCTTCCAGTCACCTCCAGAGCTGCAGTCACTATGCTGCGGTTACATCAGGTCTTATCCTCCACTCACCTCCAGAGCTGCAGTCACTATTCTGATGTTACATCAGGTCTTATCCTCCAGTCACCTCCAGAGCTGCTGTCACTATTCTGTTGTTACATCAGGTCTTATCCTCCAGTCACCTCCAGAGCTGCACTCACTATTCTGCTGTTACATCGTGTGTTATCCTCCAGCCACCTCCAGAGCTGCACTCACTATTCTGCTGTTACATCATGTCTTATCCTCCAGTCTCCTCCAGAGCTGCACTCACTATTCTGCTTTTAAATCATGTCTTATCCTCCAGCCACCTCCAGAGCTGCACTCACTATTCTGCTGTTACATCATGTCTATCCTCCAGTCTCCTCCAGAGCTGCAATCATTATTCTGCTGTTACATCGTGTCTTATCCCCTTGTCACCTCCAGAGCTGCAATCACTATTCCACTGTTACATCATGTCTTATCCTCCAGTCACCTCCAGAACTGCACTCACTATTCGGCTTTTAAATCATGTCTTATCCTCCAGCCACCTCCAGAGCTGCACTCACTATTCTGCTGTTACATCATGTCTTATCCTCCAGTCTCCTCCAGAGCTGCAGTCACTATTCTGCCGTTACATCGTGTCTTATCCTCCAGTCACCTCCAGAGCTGCAGTCACTATTTTGCTGTTACATCGTGTCTTATCCTTCAGCCACCTCCAGAGCTGCAGTCACTATTCTGCTGTTACATCAGGTCTTATCCTCCACTCACCTCCAGAGCTGCAGTCACTATTCTGATGTTACATCAGGTCTTATCCTCCAGTCACCTCAAGAGATGCAGTCACTATTCTGCTGTTACATCATGTCTTATCCTCCAGTCTCCTCCAGAGCTGCACTCACTATTCTGCTGTTACATCAGGTCTTATCCTCCGTTCACCTCCAGAGATGCACTCAATCTTCTGCTGTTACATCGTGTCTTATCCTCCAGTCACCTCCAGAGCTGCAGTCACTATTCTGCTGTTACATCGTGTCTTATCCTCCAGTCACCTCAAGAGATGCAGTCACTATTCTGCTGTTACATCATGTCTTATCCTCCAGTCACCTCCAGAGCTGCACTCACTATTCTGCCGTTACATCGTGTCTTATCCTCCAGTCACCTCCAGAGCTTTAGTCACTATTCTGCTGTTACATCAGGTCTTATCCTCCGTTCACCTCCAGAGATGCACTCACTATTCTGCCGTTACATCGTGTCTTATCCTCCAGCCACCTCCAGAGCTGCAGTCACTATTCTGCTGTTACATCGTGTCTTATCCTCCAGTCACCTCCAGAGCTTTAGTCACTATTCTGCTGTTACATCAGGTCTTATCCTCCGTTCACCTCCAGAGATGCACTCACTATTCTGCCGTTACATCGTGTCTTATCCTCCAGTCACCTCCAGAGCTGCAGTCACTATTCTGCCGTTACATCGTGTCTTATCCTCCAGTCACCTCAAGAGATGCAGTCACTATTCTGCTGTTACATCATGTCTTATCCTCCAGTCACCTCCAGAGCTGCACTCACTATTCTGCCGTTACATCGTGTCTTATCCTCCAGTCACCTCCAGAGCTGCAGTCACTATTCTGCTGTTACATCGTGTCTTATCCTCCAGCCACCTCCAGAGCTGCAGTCACTATTCTGCTGTTACATCAGGTCTTATCCTCCACTCACCTCCAGAGCTGCAGTCACTATTCTGATGTTACATCAGGTCTTATCCTCCAGTCACCTCCAGAGCTGCTGTCACTATTCTGTTGTTACATCAAGTCTTATCCTCCGTTCACCTCCAGAGATGCACTCACTATTCTGCTGTTACATCTTGTCTTATCCTCCAGTCACCTCCAGAGCTGCAGTCACTATTCTGCTGTTACATCGTGTCTTATCCTCCAGTCACCTCCAGAGCTGCAGTCACTATTCTGCTGTTACATCATCTACTATCCTCCAGCCACCTCCAGAGCTGCAGTCACTATTCTCCTGTTACATCGTGTCTTGTCCTCCAGTCACCTCCAGAGCTGCACTCACTATTATGCTGTTACTTCATGTCTTATCCTCCACTCATCTCCAGAGCTGCAGTCACTATTCTGCTGTTACATCATGTCTTATCCTCCAGTCACCTCCAGAGCTGCACTCACTATTCTGCTGTTACATCGTGTCCTATCCTCCAGTCACCTCCAGAGCTGCAGTCACTATTCTGCTGTTACATCATGTCTTATCCTCCAGTCACCTCCAGAGCTGCTGTCACTATTCTGTTGTTACATCGTTTCTTATCCTCCATTCACCTCCAGAGATGCAATCACTGTTCTGCTGTTGCATGGTGTCTTATCCTCCAGTCACCTCCAGAGCTGCAGTCACTATTCTGCTGTTACATCGTGTCTTGTCCTCCAGTCACCTCCAGAGCTGCACTCACTATTATGCTGTTACTTCATGTCTTATCCTCCAGTCACCTCAAGAGCTGCACTCACTTTTCTGCTGTTACATTGTGTCTTATCCTCCAATCACCTCAACAGCTGCACTCACTATTCTGCTGTTACATCATGTCTTATCCTGCAGTCACCTCCAGAGCTGCACTCACTATTCTGCTGTTACATCGTGTCTTATCCTCTAGTCACCTCCAGAGCTGCACTCACTATTCTGCTGTTACATCGTGTCTTATACTCCAGTTACCTCCAGAGCTGCTGTCACTATTCTGCTGTTACATCAGGCATTATCCTTCAGTCACCTCCAGAGCTGCAATCATTATTCTGCTGTTACATCGTGTCTTATCCTCCTGTCACCTCCAGAGATGCAATCACTATTCTACTGTTACATTATGTCTTATCCTCCAGAGCTGCAGTCACTATTCTGCTGTTACATCATGTCTTATCCTCCAGTCACCTCCAGAGCTGCAATCACTGTTCTGCTGTTACATGGTGTCTTATCCTCCCGTCACCTCCAGAGCGGCAGTCACTATTCTGCTGTTACATCGTGTTTTGTCCTCCAGTCACCTCCAGAGCTGCACTCACTATTATGCTGTTACTTCATGTCTCATCCTCCAGTCACCTCAAGAGCTGCACTCACTTTTCTGCTGTTACATCATGTCTTATCCTCCAGTCACCTCCAGAGCTGCACTCACTATTCTGCTGTTACCTCATGTCCTATCTACCAGTCACCTCCAGAGCTGCACTGACTATTCTGCTGTTACATCGTGTCTTATCCTCCAGTCACCTCCAGAGCTGCACTCACTATTCTGCTGTTTCATCATGTCTTATCATCCAGTTACCTCCAGAGCTGCAGTCACTATTCTGCTGTTACATCATGTCTTATCCTCCAGTCACCTCCAGAGCTGCACTCACTATTCTGCTGTTACATCATGTCCTATCTACCAGTCACCTCCAGAGCTGCTGTCACTTTTCTTATGTTACATCAGGTCTTATCCTCCAGTCACCTCCAAAGCTGCAGTCACTATTCTGCTGTTACATCGTGTCTTATTCTCCAGTTACCTCCAGAGCTGCAGTCACTATTCTGCTGTTACATCATGTCTTATCCTCCAGTCACCTCCAGAGCTGCACTCACTATTCTGTTGTTACATCATGTCCTATCTACCAGTCACCTCCAGAGCTGCACTCACTATTCTGATGTTACATCAGGTCTTATCCTCCAGTCACCTCCAGAGCTGCAATCATTATTCTGCTGTTACATCGTGTCTTATCCTCCAGTCACCTCCAGAGCTGCAGTCACTATTCTGCTGTTACATTATCTATTATCCTCCAGTCACCTCCAGAGCTGCACTCACTATTCTGCTGTTACATCGTGTCTTATCTTTCAGTCACCTCCAGAGCTGCAGTAACTATTCTGCTGTTACTTCATGTCTTTTCCTCCAGCCACCTCCAGAGCTGCACTCACTATTCTGCTGTTACATCGTGTCTTATCCTCCAGTCACCTCCAGAGCTGCTATCACTATTCTGCCGTTACATCGTGTGTTATCCTCCAGTCACCTCCAGAGCTGCAGTAACTATTTTACTGTTAGATGGTGTCTTATCCTCCAGTCACCTCCAGAGCTGCACTCTCTATTCTGCTGTTTCATCGTGTCTTATCCTCCAGTCACCTCCAGAGCTGCTGTCACTATTCTGCCGTTACATCGTGTCTTATCCTCCAGTCACCTCCAGAGCTGCAGTCTTTTGTCTACTGTTACATCCTGTCTTATCCTCCATTCACCTCCAGAGATGCAATCACTATTCTGCTGTTACATCGTGTCTTATCCTCCAGTCACCTCCAGAGCTGCTGTCACTATTCTGCCTTTACATCGTGTCTTATCCTCCAGTCACCTCCAGAGCTGCAGTCTTTTATCTACTGTTACATCCTGTCTTATCCTCCATTCACCTACAGAGATGCACTCACTATTCTGTTGTTACATCGTGTCTTATCCTCCAGTTACCTCCAGAGCTGCAGTCACTATTCTGCTGTTACATCATGTCTTATCCTCCAGTCACCTCCAGAGCTGCTCTCACTATTCTGCTGTTACATCATGTCCTATCTACCAGTCACCTCCAGAGCTGCACTCACTATTCTGCTGTTACATCCAGGGCTGTGGAGTCGGAGTCGTGGAGTCAGAGTTAGTTTTGGTTGGAGTCGGAGTCGGTAGAAATGTACCGACTCCGACTCCAGCTTTAAAAAAATGTATTAATATTTCATAATTGAACTTTCATATGAATTTTATAAATGTTACTTAAATATATATGTTCTATCAAACTATGAACAACAGTGATAAGCAGTTCTGCTGGAGATAGAGACATTTCTTACTTCTTGTGTGTCACTGTTCTCCACTGCCCTTATCTAATCTTATACTTGGTTAACCTCATGCTGCCCCAACCCCCCTACTTACAATGTATGAAACTGAAAGTGAAAATGTGTTGCAAATTCTTAGTAGTAAAGCTCCTCCTCTAGACTAGATGTTTACTAGGTGTGTGTCTTCCAAGCATCTCACAGCTGCTACTCAGAAGAGGAAGACTGTAAGAAGTAATATCCTTTCAACAAACTTTGCATCAGTAAACTGTGAGTACATGAGGAATAACAGTATTACTGACCACTATATCAGTTGTACGACCTGGCAATAATTTTGTACAATTGTTTTTAGGAAAAACAATTGTCATTTGGATTGTGAAACGCAGAATTAAAAACCTGAGAATGTCAAAGAAGCGTCACATTAAATCAGCTGTATTTGAACATTTCACCATCACTCAAGATAGAAAACATTATGTCTGTCAGTGTATGACAAATGATCCAGACGAAAACAAATGCTGTGAAGCCAAGATCAGTGCATATTCAGGCAAAGATAAAAATGCTCCTACCAGAGCTTCTAATCTAAAGAGACATTTACAGTGCTTTCATCCAGAAGTACTAAAAGCAGTGGATGAGAAAGACTGCATCCAAACCAATGAACCAGTGCCCAGCTCTTCCAGCCAAACAAAGGAGCAGAGAACTTTGCAGCCATCATTTGCAAGATATTTTGTCAGTGACAAAGTTACTGTGACAATGACAGTAGATACATTTAAAAAACAGATCATAGAGCTTGTTGTAAAGGATAGTGTGCCTATTTCATTATTTTCACGACCAGCCTTTATGTGTCTGAATGGGGAAATTGCCCGCAAGCTTGGTGTTTCTCTGGAGAGAGAGAGTATTAGAAAATTAGTAATCGAAAAAGCTTTTAAACAAAAGGAAGAACTTAAAAAAACTCTCAAGGGACGCTTTCTGCTTCTTAAAATGGATGCCTGCACACGTCACAGAGTGAACTATTTTGCCATCAATGTCCGATTTCTTTGTGACAAAAATGAAATAGTTACCAAGACAATGGCAGTAAAAGACACCAAAGCTCATCACACCAGTGAGTTTCTCCAGGTCTTGGTGGAAAAGGTTCTGCAAGACTATGAACTTAAAAAAGAGCAAGTTCAATGCTTCAAATATGATAAGTACTATTAAGCTAATGAATGAGAGTAATGATGGTGACCAGCAGCTAGAAGAACATTCTGGGTCCACAGACACAGAAATGTTTGAAATAGAGGAACACAGTATTGTAACTGAGGAGCAAACTGAAGTTGCTTCAGATGAACAGCAACATGATAGTTTAGATGATCTTGTTGAAACTGTGACAATCCGTTCTTTCATTCATCACATGCGCTGTGTTGTGCGTACGCTACAGCTGGCTATAAGAGACAGTCTGCAAGAAGGACAGGCTGCTGCACTGATTGGCAAGGAGAGAAAATTGGCTACTGTTGCCAGAACCCCTAAAGTTGACTCAATTTTGAAGAGACGTGCTGGAAAAGGGGCAATTATTGATCAAGCCACACGATGGGGCAGTACTTACTTAATGATTCAGCGCTTGGTTGAACTGAAAACCTTTCTTGTAGACATGGCTAACCCTCAACTGACGCTAAATGAAAGTCAGTGGAATCAGGTGACTGAGCTGGAAAAATTGCTAGAGCACCCATTTACAGTGATTAAAAAATGACAAGCAGAGGACTTAACTCCAGGTATTTTCTTAAAGGAGTGGAAGAACCTGATGTTTCGCCTGTCCCAAAGAGGAGGGTTAATTGCAAGTGGCATTGCTACATCAATGAAAGGAGAGAGGAGCTACTATTACAAAATACCATTCTTTTGGCAGCTGTTTATGTAGACCCAATGCATCGGATTCTTCTAGATGATCAACAGCTAACTAAAGGAAAAGAAGCTCTGTTTGAAATAGCAGTAAGGATGAAAGGGTTGCAGAACAGTCAGGAGGAACAAGAAGAGCTTGGTCGTCCTGCCACATCTTCACCCTCATCATCAACTGATGAAGAATTTAATTTCGAAAAATATTTGAATCACAAGGACCGTGCAAAGCGTTCCCGCATAGAAGAAGAGTCATCCCTATCAAAGAACACAGCCAGTACATTTCAGCAGAATTTTTCATGTGCACTAAAAGAAATTGAGAAATTTGACCGTTCATCAAAAATAACAGTGCAACAAACGATTCCTCTGTATCCTGACATTGTCAGAGATGTTGCCCGAGTGGTTACTGCTTTGCCACCAACCCAAGTTAGTGTAGAGAGGTTGTTCTCAGCTCTCAAAATAATTAGATCAGATTTGAGGGCATCCATGAAGGAGGATCTGACAGAGGCAATACTTTTTCTGAGGACAAATTTATAGATTTCTTCTTATTAACTGCATAGCAGTGTTTATTGCATATTTACTTACAAAAGTTTAGAAAAGTTTATAAAAGTTATTTGCTATATTCTAATTGTATTCTAATAAATAGAGCAAAAACTATAAGTGGTCTGATTACTTATATGATGGTGAGAAACTGAATAAGCACGATGTTAATATTTTACAACAGTAAATTTTTTGTTACGAATTGGCCATTTATGAAGGAGTCGGAGCCGGAGTAGGAGTCGGAACCTGATAAAATCCAGGAGTCGGAGTCGCAACTGTGGCTTACCGACTCCACAGCCCTGGTGAGCACGCAGCCTAAGTCTTCAAAGGTGTTGTCCATGATTAGAAACTTGTGTTTTTTTGTCTATAAACAGCACCACAACCTGTCTACAGGTTCTGTGTGGTATTGCAGCTCAGCTCCATTTATTTCAGTAGAGCTGAAGTTCAATGCCAGTCACAATCTATGGACAGATGTGATATTGCTTTTGAAAGAAAACAATAATGTTTTTCTAATCCTGTATGTGAAGATCTGAGGTTGTGGGTTGCAATAATCACCTAGACAAGTTAACGATGCAACAATAGTTTATCTCTTACATCCAAGGTTTTACTACAACTCTAGGTAAATGGCCAAAATACATTGCCCCCAGTGCACAAGATACCCTTCCTGGGGCGGTAGTTCAACTGCCTTTGTACCAGGCGATACTCACTGTTTCCCAACTTTTGGTTGGCTCACAGATTTCGTATCGCCAACCAGTATAGTTTGTATTCACATTCCTCGCTCCTCCAGACGACAAGATAAAACAATAGAGACACAGGTATCCAGTAGCAACAGTCCTTAAGAAAGTTCATCAAATCCAGACGACAGATTCCACAACTGTAGCACATTTATCCAGCACAGTGATCAACCGATCTTCAAACTCCATAGGCCATTCATCCATGGGTCCAGGACCTCAGCCTAGATCCTTTCCCTTCAATGTCATTTCACCAACTTCCTAAACATGGGGCTTTTTTTCCTCCCTTCATGGGAGCAGTTGAGGGTCATCAGAGAGGTTCACATACAGCTATTTGAATTGGTTTTAAAAATAATATTTTTCTTTCATATATTTTCACGCTTTGTTTTTTTTTTGTTTATGTCCTAGATCATATTTATGTCTTTTTAGCATTGTATAAATAAAGGTTACATTTTATTATTAGATCCCTTTATGATTTCTGACTTTTTGAGACCTCTATATACATTTGACCATTAACCTGCAGATTAACTGCATATCTGCAGGTTAATAGCCTTTCTTTCACGTGACTGGTTCCCTTGTAGGGTTGTCGTATGAATGCAATCCTTAATAAACCCAATCCTGTCTATGCTATATATACCCCTGTCCAGATCTATATTATAAAAGTATACAGTTGACATCTATCTGATGGATACGTTTTTTTGCCAAACCTGTTTTCTAGTTGGCCCGTTATATTCATGCTGCAGCGTGGACTTACTTTACAGAGTGTTTTTATAGCAGCGTGCTTTAGTAGAGGCATTTCCATGGGGATTTTTCACTTGATGTGATATGCATGTAACATTTTACTGTATATGCCGTGCTGCCAATGTGGTTTTCTGTAAAAAGATGTAGTAAATTAATTATTAAAACACTGCGCTACGACAGCCATCAATTAGATCCCATAATGATACAATAACCAGTACAGTTCTATTATCCTCATTGGACAGCGGTGTACACAGTTTATTGTATAGACCTTTGCTGCACAATGGGACAGTGTTCATTTATGTAAAATAATCCATAGATGTGGGACAGGTCCATAGGGATATGTACAAACACCCTCCATATAAATGTGCATATATAAGCTAACACTGCCCCCTACAGCTTCAGTGGCTGATCTCAGGTGTCCACAGGGAATCAGTGCCCGTGCATTGTTAGTAGACTTCCATTGTAGTCTTTATTAACACATCTACAACCCTTTGTATTATTCTGAACCTCCATAGAAGTGAATGGAGAAAGCCTATCATGCACAGCCACTTCTATGTTCATATTAACTAGAGATACAGCCTTATCTCGATAGCTGCGGGGGGCTACAGAGGTGGAGCCAACATCTATTAGCCATTTATGGCTTCTTCGGTGGATATATCTGAGAGGGAAATAACCCTTTAATTGGGTTATCCACTACTAGACACCAACTATTGATGGGCCAAGGGAGGTGAGAAAACTAAAAGAAATTGATATCTCCAGACCAGCGCTGCATACCCCACTGGTTACCTGAGGTTAACAACCGGTGGGGGCAACGCATGAGTGTTGCAGCTTCTGATTGGTTGCAGCATTCATATTTCATCTAAGCCAGAAGAAGTAGTGCTCACATGACACCCCTGCCAGATGTTGATGTCAGAATATTAGCGGGATGCACAACAATGAGTATAAGAGGGCACTGGTTTGGGAGGTGATTTGGGGATTTTTTAATATTTTCCCTTCCTAGGTCCACAAATAAGACCCTACAAGTTCCAGGGAACATAGGTACACAGAACACCCTTTTTGGGCTGTGCATCTTCTCTATATACAGTGGGGAAAAAAAGTAAACTGCTCAAAAAAATAAAGGGAGCTCTTAAACAACAGAATATAACTCCAAGTAAATCAAACTTCTGTGAAATCAAACTGTCCACTTAGGAAGCAACACTGATTGACAATCAATTTCACATGCTGTTGTGCAAATGGAATAGTCAATAGATGGAAATTATTGGCAATTATTAAGACACCCTCAATAAAGGAGTGGTTCTGCAGGTGGGGACCACAGATCACATCTCAGTACCAATGCTTTCTGGCTGCTGTTTTGGTCACTTTTGAATGTTGGTTGTGCTTTCACACTCGTGGTAGCATGAGACGGACTCTACAACCCACAGAAGTTGCTCAGGTAGTGCAGCTCATCCAACATGGCACATCAATACAAGCTGTGGCAAGAAGGTTTGCTGCATCTGTCAGCGTAGTGTCCAGAGGCTGGAGGCGCTGCCAGGAGACAGGCCAGTACACCAGGAGACGTGGAGGGGGCCGTAGGAGGGCAACAACCCAGCAGCATGACCGCTACCTCCGCCTTTGTGCAAGGAGGAACAGGAGGAGCACTGCCAGAGTCCTTCAAAATGACCTCCAGCAGGCCACAAATGTGCATGTGTCTGCACCAACGGTTTGAAACAGACTCCATGAGGGTGGTATGAGGGCCCGACGTCCACAGATGGGGGTGGTGCTCACAGCCCAACACCGTGAAGGACACTTGGCATTTTCCACAGAACACCAGGATTGGCAAAGTCGCCACTGGCGCCCTGTGCTCTTCATAGATGAAAGCAGGTTCACACTGAGCTCATGCGACAGACGAGACAGAGTCTGGAGACGCCGTGGAGAGCGCATAGTGGGTAAACAACCTTACGCGGTGAAATGAGCTGCATCTGGATCTCGTCCACCTAAAGGGACTGTCAGCACAGAATGACTGTTCAAACTAAGTCCCAACTCTCGGTGCTTCGGGGCCAATCATTTATATACACCTTCCCACCTGCTTGTTTTCCCTCTATCCACACCCTCCTCTTCTTTGATTGACAGCTCTGGCTTCATAGAACCAGAGAAGGAAGGAGACAGAGGTAAAACAAGCAGGTTGGAAGGTGTATATAAATGATTGGCCCACGCCTTGATCCATGGAGCGCTTGTACTTGGTTTCAACAGTCATTCTGTGCTGACAGTCCCTTTAAAATCAGTGTTTCCCAAACTCCAGTCCCCACGGCCCCCCACAGGTCATGTCTTCAGGATTTCTATAGTATTGCACAGGTTAGAGAATTCCTGATTCCTTGATGATACTTTCATCACATGTGTAATACTGAGGAAATCCTGAAAACCTGACCTGTTGGGGGCCATGAGGACTGGAGTTTGGGAAACACTGCCTTAAATGGAGCGGTGCTGCAGTTTTATTATTCAGCGATTAGCAGGATCCCCCAACAATTTCTTAAGCAATGAGAAAATGCAGTCCCTAATGATGTCCTTTGACAATAAGCGGATCACGGACAGCAGATGCATTGGGTTCTGCATTTCTTGGAGAATGGGATGGGGCAACTTCTGTCTTCTCAGTGATACAATCAGGAAGGAGATGCAGCGTGAGACAATCCCTGTCTAGATCTTTGATCTGATCATCAATACAGAGGGCTGATTGGTGAAGACAGAGGAAAAGGCTAAATAAGATTATTAAAAAAAATGTAGTTTTTCAGCTGGTACTTCCTCTGGGGTCAGTATGCCAACCTCATTGACTTCATAGCACTTGCCAGAGTGGGCAGACACGATTTATTGCCTTTACACACGTCACATCCACACAGGGCGATGCTGGCTACGACGCCTCTGTAGTGATCAAACGTTGAGTCAAACAGCAGGGCTTTAAGAGGGCTGCCCTTTTCAATCTTGGGACTAAAACACAAAAATAAGACATCCTGTTAAGGGGTATAAAGGTAAGTAAACCGCGTTCAGTCCGGGGTGATGAATTCCAAAAGACAAAGTTTATTCTGCCATCACATAACGTTTCGACCTGTTATAGGTCTTTATAAAGTATATACAAAGACATACAGGGATACTGATCCCCCTGGTCAGTGGCCAGAACCCTGTAAATTCCCCTTAAATGGTCCAAAACTGAAACTGTGGGAACAATCGAATCCACTTAGGGTTCAGCAAACTTACAGTCAAGGGTTTGATAAAGTTATCTACACCCTTGTGTCTCCGGAAAGCATGGCGTACGTTCACGTGCTGAAAATGCCGACCAGTGCTGGAGTGAGCGGAGGTCCGCAGCTTGTGAAACTACAGATCCCAGCAGGCTGACGGTCTCTCATCAAGTTATGCTGGGAGTCGCAGTTTCACAAATAGTGCTAGAGGATCCATGTCAGAAATATGAGGCTGCCACTAGGGTTTCTCCCACAAATATGTAATCGGACGTGGAGCAGATCCACACGTGAATGAGCCATATTCTCTATCTGTGAACATACTACTCTCCTTCACTCAGATTGTAAGTGGTTCTGCAGCGCATCTGTGCAGAGCAAGCTGTCAATCAAAATCCGGGCCAGGTTTACAGCCGTCGCCCCTGATATAGTGAGCGGTGCTGTGATCCAAGACTGTAGCCGCTCTGTGCACAACGATGAGTGAAGGCCGGTGGCTGCAGGGAGGAAGGAAGTTAATTTTCTCCCGGTACCTGCATTATCAATAAGGCGGCCGGGCAACATTGTAACAATATTTATCTGCAGATTAACCCTATACCTGCAGGTACATAGCATTTTTCAAGGTGACAGGTTCCCTTTAATAAAGAGAAGATGGATAGAGCCGCATTAGTCCATACTCACGGTGGAAGCCTCCTGACAACTTCTTGAAGAACACTTTCCACATTTGTTCCAAGCTTCGCTGAGATCTAATAGAAATAAACAGAGAAATGAATTTCTTAATACAGTTTAGACCTCGGCTCCAATGAATCACAAGAAATGAAACCTGTTTGAAGCTGACAAGCAATCAAGCCCCTCCGTAAGCCACACAGAACATGGCTACTTATGTCATCTGCAGGTGATTAAAGGAACCTGTCATGTTGAAATGGTATAAGATCTGTAGGGGGATGTTGTAGAGCAGAGAAGTTGATCAGACTGATAGACATATCTGTGGGAAGAGAGTCAGTAAGACTTGCATTTTATGCAGAGAAAGTCCTGCAGTATGTATACTAGTCCAGTGGGCGGTCCTAAGTGATTGACAGTTCCCTGTATGACCATGCAGGCAAAGATAGCTGTCAATCACTAGCATGACCGCCCACTGGACTCATCTATACAAACAGCAGGATTCCACTGAATAAATTGATACAGGAAAAATATCTATCTTTGTACTGTGTTAGCCAGTAGATAGAAGAGTATTTAGATGTGAGAGTCCTCAGTGGTTGATACCTTTTAATGGCTAACGGAAAAGATGGTAACAAATTGCAAGCTTTCCAGACTACTCAGGTCTCAGGTCTGCCTGATGAAGAGGCCTGAGCAGTTTGGAAAGCTTGCAATTTGTTACCATCTTTTCAGTTAGCCATTAAAGGTATCAACCACTGAGGACTCTCAAATCTAATGAATGAATTACAATTTATACTGAATCTTCTCCCACAAACCTATATATCGTTCTGCTCAGTTTCTCATGGGTAAAACCTGTAAGTCTGAATGGGGCTGTAATGTTATTACAATCATGTTGTAATGGGGTTTGGGAGGTGGAACCTCTGAGCAACTATACAAGGGGGCGGTCCTTGTAAGGAAGCGGGTGGCTCCCAGGGAAGACGGGCAGGTAGTCACAGCAAGTGACAGGGACAGTCTCTGGGTAGAAGGGCAGGTAGTCACGGCAAGTGACAGGGACAGTCTCTGGGTAGAAGGGCAGGTAGTCACGGCAAGTGACAGGGACAGTCTCTGGGTAGAAGGGCAGGTAGTCATGGCAAGTGACAGGGACAGTCTCTGGGTAGAAGGACAGCAGGCAGGTGACTGGTGAGCGCTCCCAGGTGAGCAGGCGAGAGTCTCTGGACAGGCAGGTGGTCACGGCAAGTGACGGCAGAACCTCCAGGTAGACTAGCAGACAGGTAGCAGGTGGATGCTCCCAGGTGAGCGGGCAAGAGTCTCTGGACAGGCATGTGGTCACGGCAAGTGACGGCAGAGCCTCCAGGTAGACTAGCAGACAGGTAGCAGGTGGACGCTCCCAGTTGAGCGGGCAAGAGTCTCTGGACAGACAGGTGGTCACGGCAAGTGACGGCAGAGCCTCCAGGTAGACTAGCAGACAGGTAGCAGGTGGACGCTCCCAGTTGAGCGGGCAAGAGTCTCTGGACGGGCAGGTGGTCACGGCAAGTGACGGCAGAGCCTCCAGGTAGGCTAGCAGGCAGGTAGCAGGTGAGCGCTCCCAGGTGAGCGGGCAAGAGTCTCTGGACAGGCAGGTGGTCACGGCAAGTGACGGCAGAGCCTCCAGGTAGGCTAGCAGGCAGGTAGCAGGTGAGCGCTCCCAGGTGAGCGGGCAGGCTGGTCCATAGACAGACTGACAGGTTTCGGAAGGCAGACCGTCGGACCGCAGGCTTACAAGCAGGTAAGCGGATATCAGGCAGGTATCAAGCAGGAATCTGGCAGGTGACTGGCAGGTAACAAGCAGGAATCTGGCAGGTGTCTGGCAGGTAACAAGCAGGAATCTGGCAGGTGACTGGCAGGTAACTGGTAACGGGACCTGAGGGCTGAAGCAGAGTGAAGGCTTTGCAACAACATTGCTCGGGCACCTCCATTTTGGAGGAGGTGCCTTATATATGGTGAAGTCCTCCGGCCATTGGCCGGGGACTCCTTAGGACGACGCGCGCGGCCCCTTTAAGAGAGGGGGAGCGCGCCCGCGCGCGCCCTAAGCACCGTGGCCGGGAAGCAGCGCTCGCTGCCAGCAGAGCGGGAGGAAGATGCCGGGCACGGAGCAGAGAGGTGAGGGGAACAGCATCCCTGCCTAGCAGGAGGCAGGGACGCCGACGCTACAGTACCCCCCCCCTTTAGGCCCCCCCTTTTTTAAGCCAGAGAGAAATTTATCAAGGATGAGAGGGGCATGGATGTTCTCCCGGGGCTCCCACGTTCTCTCCTCAGGACCAAACCCCTTCCAATCTACCAGAAAAAAGGTTTTTCCTCTTACCCATTTGGTGGCCAGAATGTTCTCTACCTCAAACTCGTTCTCAGCGGAAACCGGAGCAGGGGGCGTACCTGTAGACTTGGAAAAAGAGTTAAGTACCACGGGTTTGAGGAGATATACATGGAAGGAGTTAGGGATCCGTAAGTTGGCCGGGAGTTTCAATTTATAGGCCACCGGATTGATTTGTTTGATAACTTCCAGTGGGCCGATGAACCGAGGCCCTAACTTGTAGGAGGGAATCTTGAGCCGGACATACTTGGACGAGAGCCAGACTTTATCTCCAGGACGGAATTGTGGAGGATCCAGTCGTTTTTTGTCAGCGTGTTTTTTCATCCGCTCGGACGACTGAAGGAGTGCGGATCGGGTACTCTCCCAAATGGAGGAGAATTTGCTAATGAGAGATTCCGCAGCCGGATTGTCCACCGAGGTAGAGACGGGAAATGGAATCCGAGGATGCTGACCGAAGACTACAAAAAACGGGGATTTGGAGGAAGATTCGCTCTCGTGATTATTGTAAGAGAATTCAGCCCATGGTAGGAGATCCACCCAGTCCGAATGGTGGGCATTAACGAAGTGCCGGAGGTAACTGGTCAGGATCTGATTGATCCGCTCCACTTGGCCATTGGACTGTGGGTGGTAAGTGGAGGAGAAGTCCAGGGTAACGTCAAGCAGCTTACATGTGGCTCTCCAGAAGCGTGAGGTGAACTGAACCCCACGATCCGACACGATGTGGAGGGGCAGGCCATGGAGACGGAAGATGTGGCGGATAAAGTCTTTAGCCAGTTCGGGTGCAGACGGGAGACCCGGCAGGGGAATGAAGTGCGCCATCTTGGAAAAGCGGTCAGCGACCACCCAAATGACCGTACAACCGGCAGAGACAGGGAGATCTGTTATAAAGTCCATAGCTATATGCTGCCACCAGGCAGCAGGTACTGGAAGAGGAAGGAGGCGACCGGCTGGTAGGTGTCTCGGAACTTTGTTGTGGGCGCAGGACACACAGGCTGAAACAAAGTCTATTACATCCTTGTGCAGGGTAGGCCACCAGTAATGCCGGGTAATAAGCTGGAGGGTCTTTTTCTGACCGGCGTGGCCAGCTAGCTTAGATGAGTGACCCCAGAGTAGGACCTTCTTCCGATCAGGTACTGTTACGAACGTCTTACCGGGACGGAGACGATTTAGATTCACGGGAGCCACCTGCATTACTCTGGCGGGATCAATGATGTGCTTCGGTTCCTCCTCTAGGTCAGACACCAGGAAGGATCGGGACAAGGCGTCAGCTTTGATGTTTTTGTCTGCCGGGCGAAAATGAAGAACGAAATCAAAGCGGGCAAAAAACAAGGACCACCGGGCTTAGCACGGGTTAAGTCTCTGGGCGCTCTGGAGGTAAGCCAAGTTCTTGTGGTCCGTGTAAATAATTACCGGGTGAAGAGCCCCCTCGAGCAGGTAACGCCACTCCTCCAGTGCCAGCTTAATGGCCAATAACTCTCGATCTCCTATAGAATAATTGCGCTCAGAAGAGGAGAAGAGTTTGGAGAAGAAGCCGCAAGTTACCATTCTTCCGGAAAGCGACTTTTGGGTAAGTACCGCTCCGGCTCCAGAGGAGGAGGCGTCAACTTCCAGGAAGAATTGTTTGTTGCCGTCCGGACGATGCAGCACCGGGGCGGAAGAGAAAGCCTGTTTTAAGGAAATAAAGGCTTCCTCTGCTTCGGGCGGCCATTTTCTGTAATTAGTGCCCTTACTGGTGAGCGCAGAGATTGGGGCAGTCCGGGAAGAGAAGTGCGCTATGAAGAGGCGGTAGTAGTTGGCGAAACCCAGGAACCGCTGAATAGCTTTCAACCCCTCTGGTCGGGGCCACTTCTGGATGGCAGACAGTTTCTCAGGATCCATTCGTAGGCCGGTCTGAGAGATTATGTAGCCCAGAAACGGAAGGGAGGTCTGCTCAAAGAGGCACTTCTCATATTTAGCGTAGAGGTGGTTCTGCCTGAGCCTGAGCAGAACCTGACGAACATCCCTCCGGTGTGTGGGGAGATCCGGAGAGAAGACCAAGATGTCGTCCAGGTACACCACTACGCAGGAGTAGAGAAGGTCCCGGAAGATGTCATTGACCAACTCTTGAAAGACGGCGGGAGCGTTACAGAGACCGAAGGGCATTACCAGGTATTCATAGTGGCCGTCCCGGGTGTTGAATGCCGTCTTCCATTCATCCCCCTGACGGATACGGACCAGGTTATACGCCCCACGGAGGTCCAGCTTGGTGAAGATTCTAGCCCCCCTCAGACGGTCAAATAATTCCGGAATGAGCGGAAGGGGGTATTTATTCTTCACCGTGATCTGGTTAAGGCCTCTATAGTCTATACAGGGACGGAGTGAGCCGTCATTTTTGATGAAGAAGAAGCCTGCTCCCGCCGGGGAAGTAGATTTCCGGATGAATCCCCGGGCCAGATTCTCCTCAATATATTCTGACATGGATCGGGTCTCAGCAGCGGACAAAGGGTAAATGCGCCCACGGGGAGGAGTAGCGCCGGGCATCAGGTCGATTGGGCAGTCGTATGGTCTATGAGGGGGTAATGTCTCTGCCTCCTTTTTATTAAAGACGTCCGCATACGACCAATAAGGAGCCGGAAGACCAGGTAGATTGGCTGGAGTAGGAGAAGGACGGACAGGATGGACGGGAACTAAGCAAGTCTTATGGCAGTCCTGTCCCCAGCGAAGGACTTCTCCGGTCTGCCAATCAAGCACGGGTGCATGTCTCTGAAGCCAAGGTAGGCCTAATAAGAGGGCGTGAGAGAGTCCAGGCAGAACATGAAAGAAGATGCTCTCAGAGTGCAGCATTCCCACCTGCAGGGTTATGGATTCGGTGATGAGTTGGATGGGATGTGGTAAGAGGCCCCCATCCACGGCAGCGACAGATAAGGGTACAGCTAGAGGTTTGGTGGGAATGCGGTATTTCTCTACCAGAGACTGAGAAATGAGATTTCCGGCAGCTCCAGAGTCAAGTTGGGCTAGTTCAAAATAACGGTTCTCCCCGCAGATGATAGAGACCGACAGCAACAGAGATGGAGAGGGTTTACTCTTGTCTAGGACGACCTCTCTGAGTGATCCTAGACACAGGCGTTTCCCGACCTCTCCGGGCAGGAACGGGTCCAGTGCTCCTTACTGCCACAGTAGAAGCAGCTCCCCTCGGCTCGGCGTAACTCTTGACGGGTTTTGACCATCTTGGTCTTGTCGACCTGCATAGACTCAGGTGAGTGCGCCTGGGTAGTAACGGGAGAAGTGACAGGTTTCTGGAAGGTAGGGGCTAGACGTGGAAACCTCCTCTCACGGGTGACCTCTTTGGTGCACTCCTGGAACCGGATGTCAATCCGGGTGGCAAGTGTTATTAAGTCGTCGAGAGTGGTAGGAATGTCCCGACCGGCGAGTTCATCTTTAATACGGCTGGACAGACCCTCCCAAAAGACAGACACCAGGGCGTCGATATCCCAGGCCAGCTTCGAAGCAAGGGTACGGAACCGTATGGCGAATTGGCCCACGGAGAGATTTCCTTGACGGAGGCGTAGCAGAGATGATGCGGATGAGGTCTTCCGTCCTGGTTCGTCGAAGACTTTCCGGAAGGCCGTGAGAAAGGCTGGCAGGTTGGACACCAGGGGGTCTCCTCTCTCCCATAGAGGATTTAGCCAAGCCAGTGCCTCTCCCGTGAGATGGGACATGATGAAGGCTACTCTGGCTCGGTCGCTGGAAAACTGGTGTGTCAACAGTTCGAAGTGCAGAGTGCACTGGTTAATGAAGCCCTGTGCCTGGCTGGGATCTCCGCCAAAACGAGGAGGGGCGGAGAGGCGGGAACCGGGAAGAGATGCCATGGTGTTGATGGGCTGCGGCGGTGCCGGGGTAGTAAGTGTGCGAGTGGAGGCAGCTCCCGAAGAGGTAGTCAATGTGTCCAGGCGGGAGTTAACACCACGCAGGTGACTCAGGATGGACTCCTGTTGGGACCTCTGATGGGAAAGTTCATGACATAGTTCCGAGAGCGAGGGAGCTTGGGTGCCACCGGGTTCCATGGCCCGAGCAAACTGTAACGGGTCTGGGAGGTGGAACCTCTGAGCAACTATACAAGGGGGCGGTCCTTGTAAGGAAGCGGGTGGCTCCCAGGGAAGACGGGCAGGTAGTCACAGCAAGTGACAGGGACAGTCTCTGGGTAGAAGGGCAGGTAGTCGCGGCAAGTGACAGGGACAGTCTCTGGGTAGAAGGGCAGGTAGTCACGGCAAGTGACAGGGACAGTCTCTGGGTAGAAGGGCAGGTAGTCACGGCAAGTGACAGGGACAGTCTCTGGGTACAAGGACAGCAGACAGGTGGCTGGTGAGCGCTCCCAGGTGAGCAGGCGAGAGTCTCTGGACAGGCAGGTGGTCACGGCAAGTGACGGCAGAACCTCCAGGTAGACTAGCAGACAGGTAGCAGGTGGATGCTCCCAGGTGAGCGGGCAAGAGTCTCTGGACGGGCAGGTGGTCACGGCAAGTGACGGCAGAGCCTCCAGGTAGACTAGCAGACAGGTAGCAGGTGGACGCTCCCAGTTGAGCGGGCAAGAGTCTCTGGACAGGCAGGTGGTCACGGCAAGTGACGGCAGAGCCTCCAGGTAGACTAGCAGACAGGTAGCAGGTGGACGCTCCCAGTTGAGCGGGCAAGAGTCTCTGGACCAGCAGGTGGTCACGGCAAGTGACGGCAGAGCCTCCAGGTAGGCTAGCAGGCAGGTAGCAGGTGAGCGCTCCCAGGTGAGTGGGCAAGAGTCTCTGGACAGGCAGGTGGTCACGGCAAGTGACGGCAGAGCCTCCAGGTAGGCTAGCAGGCAGGTAGCAGGTGAGCGCTCCCAGGTGAGCGGGCAGGCTGGTCCATAGACAGACTGACAGGTGTCGGAAGGCAGACCGTCGGACCGCAGTCTTGCAAGCAGGTAAGCGGATATCAGGCAGGTATCAAGCAGGAATCTGGCAGGTGACTGGCAGGTAACAAGCAGGAATCTGGCAGGTGACTGGCAGGTAACAAGCAGGAATCTGGCAGGTGACTGGCAGGTAACTGGTAACGGGACCTGAGGGCTGAAGCAGAGTGAAGGCTTTGCAACAACATTGCTCGGGCACCTCCATTTTGGAGGAGGTACCTTATATATGGTGAAGTCCTCCGGCCATTGGCCGGGGACTCCTTAGGACGACGCACGCGGCCCCTTTAAGAGAGGGGGAGCGCGCCCGCGCACGCCCTAAGCACCGTGGCCGGGAAGCAGCGCGCGCTGCCAGCAGAGCGGGAGGAAGACGCCGGGCACGGAGCGGAGAGGTGAGGGGAACAGCGTCCCTGCCTAGCAGGAGGCAGGGACGCCGACGCTACACATGTAAACGCAGATCACAAAATCTTTCAGATGATCTTTTTTTTTTAACAGTGAAATCCCCTATGGATATTTATGTTTACTAAAGGATTCCTTACCCATTCTTTTGACAGCTCTTCTTTAGGTATGGACACATACCGGCATCCGGCATAAAGACATCTGGAGACTTTTCCTTTTTCTGTGATATTGGATAATCTTGTTCATTTCTAACGCTTTAAATCTTTCAAATTCTTTCCGAAATATGTATCATAAAGGGACTTCCTCAGGTCAGTTTTGCTTGTGGTTGTGTTACCATTATTTGTGCCAAATGTATCAAAGAGTTGCACGATGTTTGATAAATGTTTATGTAGCACTTCCATCTTTATTTATTCATTTTACTCACTTATATAGCATCAACCTATTCCGATGCGCTTTACAGACATTATCATTGCTGTCCCCATTGGGGCTCACAATCTACATTCCCTATCAGTATGTCTTTGGAGTGTGGGAGGAAACCGATGCAAACATGGGGAGAACATACAAACTTCTTGCAGATGTTATCCTTGGTGGGATTTGAACCCAGGATCCCAGTGCTGCAAAGCAACAATGCTAACCACTGAGCCACCGTGTATCTTTATCCACTGAGCCACCGTGTATCTTTATCCACTGAGCCACCGTGTATCTTTATCCACTTTTAACGTCACCCGTCGTTCTTAGACCTGTGTAGCTTTCCAAGCCCAATTTCTAAAAGTTGCAAGAGTGCTGTAAAATAGGAAGCTGCACATTTTTGCGCAAAAATGATACGTCACAAAATAGTTTCGTGTTTTTTTAACACCAAAAATTGATGTAAATTCCTCGCTACATTGCCCCTTTTCCAGCCAAATTTTGTAGAAAAAAAAAAAAAGACAAGGTACAGACAGCGAAGTTAAATTTGCCTACAGGAATGATTTTGATCTGGAGCGCATTGTACCCGGATACAGTCACTAGTGGGAATGTCAACCATCTTCTCAATTTGTTTCTCCACCCTCTCCGGATCGGCATTCTTCAAGTCTATCTAAAAGCAAAAGTATAAATACTAATTATTTATCAAAGCTGGACAAAATCTAGAAACCATATAATAAAACTGGCATAAAATATAGTGCTGAACAAGAGTTTAGGGAGAGATGTACAACTGGCACTGGCCTTTAGAAGGGA
The DNA here is from genome assembly GCF_046119375.1 of Phyllobates terribilis. Taxonomy (NCBI): domain Eukaryota; kingdom Metazoa; phylum Chordata; class Amphibia; order Anura; family Dendrobatidae; genus Phyllobates; species Phyllobates terribilis. The sequence goes on along the minus strand of NW_027363009.1, from coordinate 2,804,690 downwards.
TTGTGTAATCGCACAAAACTAACAAAAATGTAAAGTGCCTGTAAAACAAGGAACGTGCAATTTACCTCTTAGTAAAAATCCTATTCTTTCTCAAGAACGGGAGGAATTTTAATTTCATAATTTTTTTTAATCAAATCATTTTTATTGAAAAACTCCAAATACAAATTTTCCTTCTTTCAAATAACATACATGACATAGTAATTCCATAGTATAAAACATGAACAAAGTATCTGAACTTCAATTCCCTAACACACCCTAAACCCAAATCCCAACACTCCAGAGAGAACCATTTTCAGAGCAGTTCTAGAATAACGGACTACAGCATTCGTAGAAGGGGGAAGAAGATAAAAAAGTGACTAACAAAGGGATAGCAGCGTTTTAATTTTATCATTTACTGCTTGATGCCTGAGCCGGGAAGTGCACGCTTGAAAACGGTTGCAGGCTGCTGTAATCACAGGACACAAGCAAACAGCATGGCATTTCCTATCAGCAGGGAGGAAGTAAAGGGAACAGTAATGAAAGTCTCCTCCTACTCCGCTCCATAATGAAATGAACAGTGTGCATCCTACAAATGCGATGCATACAGCAAACAATTCATTTTCCATACACAGGTTGTGAGTTGACCACTGGATATATACATGTGTATAACTAATTACCAGAACTGGAAATCGAAAAAAACGACGAGCAAGTTTGGGGTGAATCCTGCCTTCATTACTGCACAGCCGCTCATAGAGGGATCGGTACTAGGAACAGCAGGAGTGCCGGCGATGTTCACAGATTTACCTGCTGCGGGACTGAAGGAGTCTGATAGTGTTCGGCTCTAAGCTTTTTACCTTGTTTACGACAGGAATAATTGAACGCTGTGCTTCAAAGGCGAGGAAGAAGTTGGTCACTGTCTGCGCTTGAATACCCTTAAGAGGGGAAAAAAAATATATATACATATATACAAATACTGAAACATCTAAATGCATTAGAACATCAAACCTGGTGAAGCGGTAAATGACTTGTCCTCCAGGGATACAGGCTACTGTCATTCAGTAATTATTTCATAGGAATTTTACATTTTATGTGATCACCACGCTAGAATGTAAATGATGAAAACACAACACAACTCCTCACCATATGAAGATATTTTGTGTTTTAGGCTATGTGCCCACGATGCAGAAATGAAGCAGAAAATTTCTGCAGCATTTCTGCATCTCCCTGGCAGAAAAAAACGCATGCAGATTGTACATGCAGATTGTGCATGCGTTTTTCCTGCAGAATACATGCGGATCCACATGCGGATTCACATGCATTTCCGCATGCAGATTGACAAGCACTTTCCAGGCGATTAGCATCACTTGGAAAGTGCTTGACAACTAGGTCACACTGTATAAATCCATGCAAACAGCATGGATTTATACAGTGTGAACCGTAAAAATTAAAACAAATAAAGCTATACTCACCCCCGAGGCCCCGGCGTGGCTGCAGCGCTGCTTCCTGTCTGGTTCCTGGATGCCGGCATATCGCGAGACAGAGCGGTGAAGGGCCTGCGGTCACATGACTGTGACGTCACCGAAGGTCCTTCAGCGCTGCTGGCATTCAGAGAGAAGACGCCGGACAGGTGAATATAAACTTTATTTGTTATTTTATTCTTTTTTTTACAGGTACAATGGTACCCAGGTCTGGATCAGAGTCTCCTCTCCTCCAGAACTGGGTACCATCCGCACATAGAGACGCATAGAAGCCGCTTGTAAAAATGTACAGTCGCGGTTTCTGTGCGTCTCAATGCAAGTCAATGGCGGGAGTTCCGCTGCGCTTCCGCAAAATTAAATGACATGCTGCGGATTTTTATACGCAGCATAAACGCTGCGGAAAAATCCGCAGCATGTGCATAGAACATGCGGAATCCCCTTGGGGACCATGGGGTGTGGATTACCTAGCGTTTTGCAAGCGTTTCCGCTGCGGAAATTCCGCAGCATAAAAGCTTGAAAAACGCTACGTGGGCACACAGCCTTATAGAACAGCATTTCTGTGGAATAACACAACTGATTTACTGTGTATGCACCATAGCCTTCATTTGATGTCACTTACTGTCACCTGTCACCTTGCCCCAACTCTGCAATCCCCAATATCAGTCCATGACCTCAATGGGGTCACTATAAAATTCTAAAGAGGACTGGTCATGTCTCTATTACAAAATAGATAAACTTAGGATAGAAACAATATGAGCATATACCCTGTTATGCACACGCCCGGACTGACTGGCGTGTGCGGGTGTTGTGGTTCCAATGAACCATGGACCGGAGAGTGCCTGGAGGGGCGTGACTAAGTATCTGGCCGATCCGACCAAGGTGGCACGACGGCATACGACGCCAGTGCACCAGGGAGAAACCGGGCAGAGGGACCAGGTGCTACTCCAGGTCAAACTCCGGACACGGGGGTTGACCCACACTGGGATTACTGGAACAGGCAGGTTAGGCTGGCACAGACTGGTGGATGTAAGCAAACACGGCAGGTATGCAGATGGGTGGATACAGGCGAATATGCAGGCAGGGAGGTACTGGCCGAAAGGACGGGCTGGAGCACAGAGAGGTTAAGATCCAGTACAGACTGGGTCACAGAACCGCAGATGCGGTAGACAACCACAGCAGAGAGGGAACGCCCGAAGCGGTGGGCAAGAACAGAGCAGGACGGGGCTGCAGGAGCAGCGAGCACAAGCAGGGCAGGACAGGACTGCCGGAGCAGCGGGCAGAAGCAGGGCAGGGCGGAAACCGCAGAAGCAGTAAGCAAGATAAGAGCAGAGCAGAAACCGCAGGAGCGGCAAGCAAGGCAAGAGCAGAGTGAAAACCGCAAGAGCGGCAAGCTAAGCAAGAGCAGAGCGGACACCACAGAGCGGTAAACAAGGTAGGAGCAGAGCAGAAACCGCAAGAGCGGCAAGCTAAGCAGGAGCAGAGCGGACACCGCAGAGCGGTAAACAAGGCAGGAGCAGAGCAGAAACCGCAAGAGCGGCAAGCTAAGCAAGAGCAGAGCGGACACCGCAGAGCGGTAAACAAGGCAGGAGCAGAGCAGAAACCGCAAGAGCGGCAAGCTAAGCAGGAGCAGAGCGGACACCGCAGAGCGGTAAACAAGGCAAGGGGATAGGACTCTGTTCACAAAGAACAGACGGAGAAGGAAAGGCAGAACCAGAAGCACGCACAGTACTTACATAGAAGTAGCGAGCGTACACTAAATTCACAACAGAGGTACAGAGACGACGAGAAGGAATTTAGGAGCGGGTTCAGACTCTGCAGAAGGACGCAGAAAACAGACATAGAGGGAAAAGGGAGACAAGGTTAAAGTAGAAACGAGGCACAGACAACAGGGAACAGAGGAACGGGAACAGAGACAGCAAGGCAGGAACACAAACAGGACTCTGTTCAGACGGGAACAGATACCGCAAGGCAGGAACACAAACAGGACTCTGTTCAGACGGGAACAGATACCGCAAGGCAGGGACACAAACAGGACTCTGTTCAGACGGGAACAGATACCGCAAGGCAGAGACACAAACAGGACTCTGTTCAGACGGGAACAGATACCGCAAGGCACAGACAGGCAGATCTAGGAATACGGCCCCTAGAAGGCGAAAGAACAGGCAAGAAGCGTGTTCACAAGAACAGACCACAGTTCAGACACAGAACTGGAAAACAGGCAGGAAAACAGGGTAGGACCTGGCATGTCAGAGACAAAAAGCCAACTGACAAGAAACAATGCTCAGGCGCCATCTTGAGGAAGAAGGTGGTATAAATACCCAAAGATGGACAGCAATAGGCTGAAGGTGCAACAGGGGCGTGTCCGCAGCAGGTACAAGAAACAGGAAGTTCAGCGGGCGTCGCCCTATGCAGCCAAAGTGGAGCAGAGCAGAGCACAAGGAAAGAAGCCAGACCAGGAAGCTGGGCGGGAGATGAAGTTTGCGATCTTGCATGATGAGAGATGGAACACCATGCAAGAACGCCACCAGGTATGCTACAGTACCCCCCCCCTTACGCCCCCTCTTCTTCAGGCCTGCAAGGATCTTCCGCAGGGAATTTGGGGGCCAATCCCTCTCTTCAAGGAGATTACGTCTATTGTCCACAGGAGGAGACAAAACTGGTCTCATAATCTGGATGGCTAGGATGCGACTTCCCATCCAGCCATCTTCAGCAACAGATGAAACGGGTGAAGTACCAGAAACAGCACACAAAAAAGTCTCTCTACATTTATTTTTAGGCAGCACCCCAAAAAGTTCAGGAGACAACTGGAGGTCCTCTGCCGGGTTGGAGGGGTGCAGAGACTCGGGGGTAGCCTCTGCTTCGGGGTACATCTTGTCAAGCTCACAGGATGAAATGGGCAAAGTATCAGGTACAAGGTGTAGAGAAGACACTGCCTCTTTGTTATGTGGTGGTACCCCGGAGGATTCAGGAAACAACTGGGGGTCCTCCGCCAGGTTGGAGGGATACCGAGACTCGAGGGTAACCTCTGCTTCGGAGTACACTAGGTCGGACTCACTGGAAGAAGCGGGCGAGGTATCAGGTACCGAGTAAAGGAGAGTCTCAGTCCATTCGCTATCAGGTAGCACCCCGAAGGGTTCAGGAGACGACTGGAGGTCCTCCGCCTGGTCGGAGGGGTGTAGAGACTCGGGGGTAACCTCTGCTTCGGAGTACACTAGGTCGGACTCACTGGAAGAAGCGGGCGAGGTATCAGGTACAGAGAATAGGAGAGTCTCTGTCCTTTCGCTACCAGGTAGCACCCCGAAGGGTTCTGGAGACAACTGGAGGTCCTCCGCCTGGTCAGAGGGGTGTAGAGACTCGGGAGTAACTACCACTTTGAGGCACCCATTGTCAGGCCCACAGGACTGAGCGGACGAAGTATCGGGTACCGGGTGTAGGGAAGTCTCTCTCCAATTGTCATCGAGTGGTATCCCGGAGGATTCAGGAGGCAACAAGGGGTCCTCCGCCAGGTAGTAGAGGTGTACAGACTCGGAGGAAAACACAGCTTCGGAGCATCCTTGGACATGCACACTGGTTAAAGTGGGTGTAGAATCTGATGCCAGGTGCAGGAAGCTCTCCTGTGTGGACTCTGGATGGTTAGCAGTCTCTTCTGGCTGGAGAACTGGTGCACCACCCACGCACATCACCCGCTGGGGCTTCTCCGGGATACAGGAAGATGAAGCTTCAGTAGGGACTTCAAGGTTGGGGTCAGGAGGTCTCAGGGAGGATAGACCCTGGCGTGACGGCTTGCCTCTGCGTCTAGCACGTCTGGACTGCCTCTTGAGGTTGGGAGCAGTATTCCGGAGGGTGTAGTCATCCTGAGTGGATTCAGGGCAAGCAACAGTCTTTTCGGGAAGAAGAACTTGTGCGCTACCTATGCACATTACCCGTCGGGGCTGCTCCGGGATACAGGGAAGTGAAGCTTCAGCAGGGGCTTCAGGGTTAGGATCATCGAAAGCCAAAAGGAAGGCCACCAGGAAGGCCTGTAGGTCAAGAACGATAGGATCCTGTGCTTCCCATAGGGGGTTGATCCATTCCAAGGCATCACCCGCTAGGTTGGACATTATAAATCCCACCTTAACCCGATCAGAAGAATAAGCATTAGCATAGAACCGGAACTGCAGCAAGCATTGCCACACAAACGCACGGCATTGTTTTGGATCCCCGTAGTACCGTGGTGGATCCGAGGGAGCAGGTGCAGCTTCAGCAGGGACTCCAGGGTTGGGGTCATCGAAGACCATTAGGAAGGCCACCAGGAAGGCCTGCAGGTCAAGGACGATAGGATCCCAAGCTTCCCATAGGGGGGTGACCCACTTCAAGGCATCCCCCGCTAGGTAGTCAATTATAAATGCCACTTTAGACCAATCAGAAGGAAAAGAAAGAGGGTAGAACTTGAAGTGCAGCATGCATTGCTCCACAAATGCACGACTTTGTTTTGGATCCCCATAGTACTGGGGCGGATCCGCAGGAATGGGTTCAGAAAGCTCCATCTGGACGGGTGCGAAATTAGCCTGGAACTCAGCTAGAGAAAAAAAAAAAAATTATTTATTTATTTTTAATGCACGTATTAGCTGGAAAACGTCTCAGAGAGCGAAGGCCGTGGGGCTCAATGGGAACCATGGCCTGAGCATGCTGTTATGCACACGCCTGGACTGACTGGCGTGTGCGGGTGTTGTGGTTCCACTGAACCATGGACCGGAGAGTGCCTGGAGGGGCGTGACTAAGTATCTGGCCGATCCGACCAAGGTGGCACGACGGCATACGACGCCAGTGCACCAGGGAGAAACCGGGCAGAGGGACCAGGTGCTACTCCAGGTCAAACTCCGGACACGGGGGTTGACCCACACTGGGATTACTGGAACAGGCAGGTTAGGCTGGCACAGACTGGTGGATGTAAGCAAACACGGCAGGTATGCAGATGGGTGGATACAGGCGAATATGCAGGCAGGGAGATACTGGCCGAAAGGACGGGCTGGAGCACAGAGAGGTTAAGACCCAGTACAGACTGGGTCACAGAACCGCAGATGCGGTAGACAACCACAGCAGAGAGGGAACGCCCGAAGCGGTGGGCAAGAACAGAGCAGGACGGGGCTGCAGGAGCAGCGAGCATAAGCAGGGCAGGACAGGACTGCCGGAGCAGCGGGCAGAAGCAGGGCAGGGCGGAAACCGCAGAAGCAGTAAGCAAGATAAGAGCAGAGCAGAAACCGCAGGAGCGGCAAGCAAGGCAAGAGCAGAGTGAAAACCGCAAGAGCGGCAAGCTAAGCAGGAGCAGAGCGGACACCGCAGAGCGGTAAACAAGGCAGGAGCAGAGCAGAAACCGCAAGAGCGGCAAGCTAAGCAGGAGCAGAGCAGACACCGCAGAGCGGTAAACAAGGCAGGAGCAGAGTAGAAACCGCAAGAGCGGCAAGCTAAGCAGGAGCAGAGCGGACACCGCAGAGCGGTAAAGAAGGCAGGAGCAGAGCAGAAACCGCAAGAGCGGCAAGCTAAGCAGGAGCAGAGCGGACACCGCAGAGCGGTAAACAAGGCAGGAGCAGAGCAGAAACCGCAAGAGCGGCAAGCTAAGCAGGAGCAGAGCGGACACCGCAGAGCGGTAAACAAGGCAGGAGCAGAGCAGAAACCGCAAGAGCGGCAAGCTAAGCAAGAGCAGAGCGGACACCGCAGAGCGGTAAACAAGGCAGGAGCAGAGCAGAAACCGCAAGAGCGGCAAGCTAAGCAGGAGCAGAGCGGACACCGCAGAGCGGTAAACAAGGCAAGGGGATAGGACTCTGTTCACCAAGAACAGACGGAGAAGGAAAGGCAGAACCAGAAGCACGCACAGTATTTACATAGAAGTAGCGAGCGTACACTAAATTCACAACAGAGGTACAGAGACGACGAGAAGGAATTTAGGAGCGGGTTCAGACTCTGCAGAAGGACGCAGAAAACAGACATAGAGGGAAAAGGGAGACAAGGTTAAAGTAGAAACGAGGCACAGACAACAGGGAACAGAGGAACGGGAACAGAGACAGCAAGGCAGGAACACAAACAGGACTCTGTTCAGACTGGAACAGATACCGCAAGGCAGGGACACAAACAGGACTCTGTTCAGACGGGAACAGATACCGCAAGGCAGAGACACAAACAGGACACTGTTCAGACGGGAACAGATACCGCAAGGCACAGACAGGCAGATCTAGGAATACGGCCCCTAGAAGGCGAAAGAACAGGCAAGAAGCGTGTTCACAAGAACAGACCACAGTTCAGACACAGAACTGGAAAACAGGCAGGAAAACAGGATAGGACCTGGCATGTCAGAGACAAAAAGCCAACTGACAAGAAACAATGCTCAGGCGCCATCTTGAGGAAGAAGGTGGTATAAATACCCAAAGATGGACAGCAATAGGCTGAAGGTGCAACAGGGGTGTGTCCGCAGCAGGTACAAGAAACAGGAAGTTCAGCGGGCGTCGCCCTATGCAGCCAAAGTGGAGCAGAGCAGAGCACAAGGAAAGAAGCCAGACCAGGAAGCTGGGCGGGAGATGAAGTTTGCGATCTTGCATGATGAGAGATGGAACACCATGCAAGAACGCCGCCAGGTATGCTACATACCCTGCTATAAGTAAGTAAAAAGCAATAGTGAATATATATAATATAGGGTACTTAGTAAACATGTTTTTTGATTTAAAAAAAGCCATCCCACCCGCACCAAGGTGTACCCAGTCAGTTATGTGAAATATATAATAAAATACACTTTAGTACAATATTAGTGTTTTGTCCCTTTAAATCTGCTGCTACTTCTGTCACCATGGTAACTGCATTCATACTCAGCCAATAGGATTGCTCGGTTTGAATTTGGAAAAAAAAAAAAAAAGTCCTATATCGTCAGTTTGTTCCTTCTCATCTGAGTGTGAAGACAGACACCTGCGATCAGCGAGAGATTATAGGTATAAGACGTGATATAATATAACGGACGGAGCCACATCCCATCACACGCACTCAGCGACCACAACTCACAGGAATCAGCACATTTACCAGACAATAAGTTATTATTCCCCAACACATGATACGCTGAAACACCAGTGGGGGGCGCCGCACTCGTTACATCTCCCATCTGGATGGATCCAGCGACGAGATCCTGATATTTCCCCCCAGCTCCGCTCCTCCATAGGGAATGGCCCAGATGCACGCAGAACGGACCGAAGTGTAATACTGCTAGAACTCTGCATGATATCACATCCACCATATATACCACATAATAAAGGGGTGCTCCCACTGGGACAGGTCATCACCTATCCAGAGATCAGTGATAACTTGTTCCAACTAGACATCCCCTTTAATGGAAGAGATCACATCTCTAACAGTCAATACGCTATTCATTCCCAATCTTCCCTGGCCCCAGTAATGCCCCTGAGTATATCGCCAATATGAGCCAATCATCAAACCCTCTGCTGACTGTTCCCGATGTTTTATAGAGTTTGGAGACGTTGCTACAAGAGAAGATATCAGCGGACACCATGGGGGTGGAGTATTCTGCCAGCGATGGAGCAGGTAGTATCCACCAGTCTGTGATATCTGACCTTCCTCCATATTCTGCTCTTACATGCGTTTCTTCAGCTTTACCCCTTCCCGACATAACCAACTTATGTTTTTTTTCTGTTTTTTCCTCCGCTTTTTCCAAGGACTATAACTTTTTGATATCTGTCCACATAGTGTGAGGTCTTGTTATTTTGTAGGATGAGCTGTCCTTATAAATGACACCATTCATTTACCACATAGTGCTAGAAAACGGGAAAAACATTTCAAGTGCAGTAAAAGTGCGAAAAAAAAAGCCTGACATTGTTTTTCTGGGAACGGTTTTAACGGCGCACATTGTGTGGTAAAAATGACCTGGTAATAGGATCCTACTCCTCAGTGTGATTACAGCAAGACCAAACTTCTCCAATAGTTTTGGCAAAAGAAAAAAACTTTTTTTTGATGCTGTCACCATTTTTTCTGAGACCCGTAACATTTTCAGTTTTCGGGTTGATGGAGCTGTGTGGGGGCTTATTTTTTGAAGGGCAAGAGGACTTTATTGATAACATTTTGGGACACATATGTCATGGTCATCGCTTCTTACAGGATTTTCTGCAGTATTGAGGCGAACGAAAAAATGCAATTTTGTCTTTTTGAATTTTTTTCTGTGTTCACTGATCGTTTTTTTTTTTTATATTTTGATAGATTGTATTTCTCTGAAAGAGACCAAACCACAAAATGTGTATATTTTTATTATCTTTATTTTTAGTGGGAGGTGAGTTGAACGTGTGGGGTTTTAATAAATATATATATACTTTTTTTCACTGTATTTGTATACATCATCTGATTGCTTGTGCTATATACAGCGATACCACAGTAATGCTCCATATAGCAAAACCACGGTCTTCTTTACAGCCCAAATGAAGCTTTATGATGACAGGCACGGAGGCTTCAGCAGACCCCCGGATGTCATAGCAGTCCATCGGCGCACTATGATCGCGTCACAGGAGCGCCGGTGGTCGTATGGAACGACGCGTCCCAATGCTGGCGCACTGTTAATGCTGCTGTTAGAGATTGACAGCAGCACTGAACAGGTTAACAGTGGTGGGCAGATCTTCGCTCCACTCGCAGCTGTTAGAGGCAGGTCCTGGTTGTTTGTCACAGCCATTATCTGCCATGTACGGGGCGAGCTGACCCTGCTCCATACACCCGCTACTGACTTATACCATACATGTACGGCAGATGTTGGTAAGGAGTTAAAGCGGTTGTCCAGCTTTGGGGCCATTTTTTTTACTTTAATGCAAGTATTTGGGGCTAAAATCGATTTCTGTAATTGAGTTTCATTAAAAATGTTGCCTTCTGTAGCATCTGTGCTGCACTGTCTATTGCTGGCTGCAAAATTAGCTAACTGAGAATCTATCAGTGAGCTCCTTAGTCTTAAGGGAGAGTTTGTAGATCTTTAATCTGTTTTTTTTTCCTGAGTGCCTATTAGCTGATCTATGCCCAAAGAAAACACAAAACTTGAACGTGCAGGGAAACAATAAGTCTGTAATAGTCGGTGTAAAACACTTAATGAAACCTAAATGTAAAAAATTACTTTTAGTAGTAAATACATGACATGAGAAAATATACACTGCTCAAAAAAATAAAGGGAACACTTAAACAACAGAATATAACTCCAAGTAAATCAAACTTCTGTGAAATCAAACTGTCCACTTAGGAAGCAACACTGATTGACAATCAATTTCACATGCTGTTGTGCAAATGGAAGACAATAGATGGAAATTATTGGCAATTATCAAGACACACTCAATAAAGGAGTGGTTCTGCAGGTGGAGACCACAGACCACATCTCAGTACCAATTCTTTCTGGCTGATGTTTTGGTCACTTTTGAATGTTGGTTGTGCTTTCACACTCGTGGTAGCATGAGACGGACTCTACAACCCACAGAAGTTGCTCAGGTAGTGCAGCTCATCCAGGATGGCACATCATTGCGAGCTGTGGCAAGAAGGTTTGCTGCGTCTGTCAGCGTAGTGTCCAGAGGCTGGAGGCGCTACCAGGAGACAGGCCAGTACACCAGGAGACGTGGAGGGGGCCATAGCAGGGCAACAACCCAGCAGCAGGACCCCTACCTCTGCCTTTGTGCAAGGAGGAACAGGAGGAGCACTTCCAGAGCCATGCAAAATGACCTCCAGCAGGCCACAAATGTGCATGTGTCTGCATAAACGGTTAGAAACCGACTCCATGAGAGTGGGATGAGGGCCAGACGTCCACAGATGGGGGTTGTGCCCAATGCCAGACCTCATGTGGCTGGAGTATGTCAGCAGTTCCTGCAAGATGAAGGCATTGAAGCTATGGACTAGCCCGCCCGTTCCCCAGACCTGAATCCCATTGAGCACATCTGGGACATCATGTCTCACTCCATCCACCAACGTCACGTAGCACCACAGACTGTCCAGGAGTTGGTGGATGATTTAGTCCAGGTCTGGGAGGAGATCCCACAGGAGACCATCCGCAACCTCATCAGGAGCATGTCCAGGCGTTGTAGGGAGGTTATACAGGCACGTGGAGGCCACACACAATACTGAGCCTCATTTTGACTTGTTTTAAGGACATTACATCAAAGTTGGATCAGCCTGTAGTGTGTTTTTCCACTTTAATTTTGGTGGTGACTCCGAATCCAGGCCTCCATTGGTTAATAAATTTGATTTCCATTGATGATTTTTGTGTGATTTTGTTGTCAACACATTCAACTTTGTACAGAACAAAGTATTCAATGAGAATATTTCATTCATTCAGATCTAGGATGTGTTATTTGAGTGTTCCCTTTATTTTTTTGAGCAGTGTGTATATATAATATAAATAATTACTGCAGCTTTAATGCTATTTATTACGTCTCAGGAGGAGGACGGAAGAGGAAGAGGACGGAAGAGGCGGAGGACGGAAGAGATGGAGGACGGAAGAGGCGGAGGACGGAAGAGGAGGAGGACAGAAGAGGAGGAGGACGGGAAAGGAGGAGGACGGAAGAGGAGGAGGATGGAAGAGAAGGAGGACGGAAGAGGCGGAGGACGGAAGAGGCGGAGGATGGAAGAGGCAGAGGACAGAAGAGGCGGAGGACGGAAGAGGCGGAGGACAGAAGAGAAGGAGGACGGAAGAGGAGGAGGACAGAAGATGAGGAGGACCGAAGAGGAGGAGGACGTAAGAGGAAGAGGACGGAAGAGGACGAAAGAGGCGGAGGACAGAAAAGGCGGAGGACGGAAGAGGCGGAGGACAGAAGAGGCGGAGGACGGAAGAGGCGGAGGACAGAAGAGGAAGAGGACGGAAGAGAAGGAAGACGGAAGAGGAGGAGGACAGAAGAGGAGGAGGACAGAAGAGGAGGAGGACGGAAGAGGAAGAGGACGGAAGAGGAGGAGGACAAAAGTGGAGGAGGATGGAAGAGGAGGAGGACAGAATAGGAGGAGGAGGACAGAACTGCACCTTAAGATCCCTAGGGGGAAAGGGATGGTAGTAATATAGTGGTAGTATATCCGTATTAGTGTAATATGAGTAATAATACTAGTGATAATAGTAAGAAAGTAATAAAATAACAGTAGTAATAGTAGTAGGTAGAATAGCAGTGTGATCCAGGGTCCTAGGACTGATCGCCTTTTCTCGGGGTCAAGAAGGAATTTTTCCCCTGTGACACAAATTGGCTGAAGGTGTCCTGGGGTTTTTGCCTTCTTCTGGATCAACACTGTAGGTATAGGGCAGTATTAGTAGTGATAGGAAAGAAGAATAATACTGTAATAAGATAGCACAATGTAATAATAACCATATCAAATAGATTTATAAAAACAAATTAAAATAACTCCAGTAGTACAATAATTAGTGTAATATTATATAACTTGTAATAACATTAATAGGTTTGATCCAGGGTCCTAGGACTGATCGCCTTTTCCCGGGGTCAAGAAGGAATTTTTCCCCTGTGACACAAATTGGCTGAAGGTGTCCTGGGGTTTTTGCCTTCTTCTGGATCAACACTGTAGGTATAGGGCAGTATTAGTAGTGAAAGGAAAGAAGAATAATACTGTAATAAGATAGCACAATGTAATAATAACCATATCAAATAGATTTATAAAAACAAATTAAAATAACTCCAGTAGTACAATAATTAGTGTAATATTATATAACTTGTAATAACATTATTAGGTTTGATCCAGGGTCCTAGGACTGATCGCCTTTTCCCGGGGTCAAGAAGGAATTTTTCCCCTGTGACACAAATTGGCTGAAGGTGTCCTGGGGTTTTTGCCTTCTTCTGGATCAACAGCTTTAGGCATAGGGATTTTAGTAATACCATTATTAGAATCACAAGATTAATAAAAAAAAAATAGAATTACATTTTTTTAATTTGTTTTATAACAGTTACAATTAATTGCATTAATGCAATAATAATAAATAGTAAAAATGGTGGTAATAATAATAATACAAAAAAATAGTCCCAGTTAGTAAGTTAGTGTAATGTTAGTGTAGGGACCCATCTGAAGAGGTCGCCTTGACGTTGGCAGATGGGCTCGCACAATTTGCTCAAAATGTGCGCTAAGAACCTCATATTTCTATGTACAGGAGATCTAGCAGTAATACCATTCAGGAGATATCTGTGTACACACATTTTGTTATATACTTTTGTGCAGCACACAGGGCAGGTATACAGGTACAGGGCGAGAGTGTTACAGTGATATTATAACTCGGCCTTAAGGATAAAATGCTGATAACTACAGATCCTGGAAACACATTCGAAACTAGACCTTGTAAGTAACTGGTTCCCAGCTAGTGGTAAATATATACAGGGCAGTCCGGTACCAAGACCTGCTCTATAGGACACATTATCATCAGGCAGGTCCTTACAAGATCTGCGGCAGAAGTGTGGCTGTGTAACACAGTCCTGCTCCTGCCTCAGCTGCCCACAGTGGAGCCAACCTTGATCCTGGCAGCTTAATCCATTGTATGACACATTAGGGGGCTTCCACAGCATTTAGGCACTTTAGACAGGAGAGGGAGGCATGATCATGGTGCCAATGAGTTTCTATGGCAGCTGAGATCTAACAATGGACCCCATGACGGCCATTTTACTGCTCCTATTAGACCCCGGCTGAGGAAAGGTCTATGAGGACACCGGTCAGACTTATGTCGCCTGCTCTGCACATATTAGAAATACCTAGGGCTGATTAGTTTGCCATTTGTAAATCTGATCCAGCAGCGTTGGGCTACCACTGACGTGATCAGGGCTATTGAGCTCCTAGATTGGGCAGAGGAGCTCAGTATTCAGCAGGAGCTGGCCGAGGAGAGCAGAGCAACTTGCATGGGGCTGCTGCACAAGAAGCAACTCACAAGGTGGAGATTTACCCGGAGACGCTGTGCTCGGGCTGTGATCTGCTGTGCAGGCTGCATAGTAGATGCCTCGAAGGACCCGAACTTCACCCCTAACAGGCACAGCAGAGCTCGGATGGCTGCAAGTGAACAGAGAGCGGCTGATTAGTAACTGCTGCTTCTCCTGCAGCTCAGATAAGAGCCGCACAGAGCGGGGGTTCAGTAATGATGAATATGGGAAGTGTCCGCCCCTCACATGCCCTAAATGCGGCCTCCAGAGGTAAAGTTTCCCCTGTAACCAGCGCCTCCTCCCACCTTCTCTGCTGGCATGCTCCATTACTTAAAGGGCATGTCTGTAGAAAACAAGTTATCACTTATCCACAGGCTCGGTGATCACTTACTGATCGTGGGGTCTGACCGCTGCGAGCCATCGTCTGATCGGGAAGGAGTGGAAAGTCAGGGATCAACTGCTGCTCCATTCATTCTCTATGGGGCTCCGGAAAAGCCGAGCTCAGCGCTTGAATGCCACATAGGGAATGAATGGAGCGGATCCTGGAGTAATAACATGCCCTCCTCTCCTCAGCTTTCTGTCTGTGTAAGTGGCTCAGCCCTTGTCTCCCCTTCTGCTCCGGCTTCTGTGCTGGTCCTTGTGAGGAAGAGGAAACCCTCTGCCCTTCTGCTCCGGCTTCTGTGCTGGTCCCTGTGAGGAAGAGGAAACCCTCTGCCCTTCTGCTCTCAGTCCTCTGCGACTTTTCACAATCGCTCAGTGCACCCATTATATGTAATAAGGATCATTCTTCATCCCTTGTCCAGCTTTCATCCCCCCCAGTCTGACCAGCGGACAAGATAATAAACATGTGAGTGGAAGGTTCACAATTATTAGATGTGTTGTGAAAAGTCTCCACAGCATTATCCGGAGAAAACTGCAGGGTGACCGCTTGTGAAACCAGCACAAAATCCAGCGGACAGCGCTTCCCTGTCCCCCGCCGGTCTCCGTATCCTGGCATTCAGCTATTCCATTTGGTGCTTATTCTGGAAGGAAAACAAAAATGTGATGTTCTTACACAGACGCCTGAAGACGCAGCTTTTCATCATCCATGTTGGGCTGTTGTATGACGTGTGGATTACTCTGCTTGCTGGATTCTTGCATTACCACAAACACTGCCTTTATTTTGTGATTTCTGTGCCGCTTCCCACTTCTATTGGCACTGTGATATATCAGCACGTGAGGGCTGCCACAATCATGTGTCAATAGGTTATTGCTGGAGCCTGTGATATAGAGACCATCCTGGACCAGGGAAGACTTGGTACAGAAGCACCTAGAGAGGGGGGTACAGGGGCTTCATTTCAATTTTAAACTTAGCTGGATTGTGTTTAGCTACAAGAATGGAAAGTAAAATAATAAAATCTTAATTTTTTTTTTCTATTTGGCAAAATCGTCCATCAGAGGTTTGGCCACTACCGAAAAGTTTTTGATGAACTTACAGTAGTAGCTGGCGAAACCCAAAAAACTTTGTAATGCCTTTAAGTCTTGAATATAATACCAATCCAGTACCGTCCGGACTTTGGCCAGATCCATGCAAAAACGGTGAATGATAAGAACTAACCCTGAATGGAGAACATACATTTCTCTGGTTTGACAAATAATTTATTATCTTTGAGTATGTAACGGGTCTGGGAGGCGGAACCTCTGAGCTACTATACAAGGGGGCGGTCCTTGTAAGGGAGCGGGTGGCAATCAGGGATGACGGGCAGGCAGTCACAGCAGGTGACCGGGACAGTCTCTGAGTGGACGGGCTGGAGGTCACGGCAAGTGACCGGGGCAGTCTCTGGAAGAACGGGCAGGAGGTCACGGCAAGTGACCGGGGCAGTCTCTGGAAGAGCGGGCAGGGAGTTACGGCAAGTGACCGGGGCAGTCTCTGGATGAACGGGCAGGGAGTTACGGCAAGTGACCGGGGCAGTCTCTGGGTAAAGGGTAGGTACGACCTGTGATGGCAGAGCCTCCGGGTAGGCTAGCAGGCAGATGGTAGATGTGTGCTCCCAGGTGAGCAAGCGAGAGTCTCTGGAATGGTAGGTGGTCACAGCACGTGACGGCGAAGCCTCCAGGTAGGCTAGCAGGCAGGTAACAGGTGGGCGCTCCCAGGTGAGCGGGCAGGAGTCTCTGGAAAGGCAGATGGTCACAGCACGTGACGGCGGAGCCTCCAGGTAGGCTAGCAGGCAGGTAACAGGTGTGCGCTCCCAGGTGAGCGGGCAAGCTGGTCCATAGACAGACTGACAGGAGTTGGAAGGCAGACCGTCGGACCTCAGGCTAGCAGGCAGGTGACTGGATATCAGGCAGGACAAAGGCAGCAAGCTGGCAGGAATCTGGCAGGTAACTGGCAGGTAACTGGCAACGGGACCTGAGGGCTGAAGCACAGGTGAGACACAGGTGCAAACAACATTGCTCGGGCACCTCCATTTTGGAGGAGGTGCCCTTTATATGGGAGGTCCTCCGGCAATTGGCCGGGGACTCCTTAGGACGGCGCGCGCGGTCCCTTTAAGAGAGGGGGAGCGCGCGCGCGCGCTCCCTAAGCACACTGCCGGGGAAGGAGCGCGCGCCGGAAGCAGCGGGGAGAGCAGCGCTGGAGGACGCCGCGCCAGGAGCGGGGAGGTGAGAGGGACGGCGTCTCTGCCTAGAACGGGGCAGAGACGCCGATGCTACAGTACCCCCCCCTTTAGGCCCCCTCTTTTTTAGGCCAGAAAGAAATTTTTCAAGGAGAAGCGGGGCGTTGATGTTCTCCCTGGGATCCCAAGTTCTCTCCTCAGGACCAAACCCCTTCCAATCTACCAGAAAAAAGGTTTTTCCTCTTACCCTCTTGGAGGCCAGAATACTCTCTACCTCAAAGATGTCATCAGCGGAAACCGGAGCAGGAGGGGCACCTGGATTTTTGGAAAAAGAGTTAAAGACAACGGGTTTGAGGAGAGATACGTGGAAGGAGTTGGGGATCCGTAGGGTGGCCGGGAGTTTTAATTTGTAGGCCACAGGGTTAATTTGCCTGAGGACTTCGAAGGGGCCGATGAATCGAGGACCCAACTTGTAGGAGGGTATTTTGAGCCGCACATGTTTGGATGAGAGCCAAACCTTGTCTCCCGGACGGAATTGGGGCGGATCCAGACGTCTCTTATCAGCATATCTCTTCATCCGCTCAGAGGAGAGAAGAAGAGCGGACCTGGTGCTCTCCCAAATAGTAGAAAATTCGCTGACAAGAGACTCCGCAGCAGGGTTGTCCACAGAAACGGAGACAGGAAGTGGAATCCGGGGATGTTGGCCACCAACTATAAAGAACGGGGATTTGGAAGAGGACTCGCTCTCATGGTTGTTATAAGAGAACTCGGCCCACGGTAGAAGATCCACCCAGTCCGAGTGGTGAGCATCCACGAAGTGCCGGAGGTAGCTGGACAAGATCTGATTGATCCGCTCCACTTGACCATTGGACTGAGGGTGGTAAGCGGAGGAGAAATCCAGGGTAATGTCCAGCAGCTTACAAGTGGCTCTCCAGAAACGAGAGGTGAACTGAACCCCACGATCCGACACAATGTGGAGGGGCAGACCATGGAGACGGAAGATGTGGCGGATAAAGTCTTTAGCCAACTCGGGTGCAGACGGAAGACCAGGCAGGGGAATGAAGTGGGCCATCTTAGAAAAACGGTCAGCGACAACCCAAATGACGGTACAACCGGCAGAAACTGGAAGGTCGGTGATAAAGTCCATAGCGATGTGTTGCCAAGGAGCAGCAGGTACGGGAAGGGGCAGGAGATGGCCGGCAGGTAGATGTCGGGGAACTTTGTTACGAGCACAGGATGAACAGGCCGCGACGAAGTCTACCACGTCCTTACGTAGGGTAGGCAACCAGTAATGCCGGGCAATAAGTTGAAAGGTCTTTATTTGGCCAGCATGGCCAGCTAGTTTAGAAGAATGTCCCCAGCGAAGAACCCTCTCCCGATCTGGCACAGCTATGAACGTCTTACCGGGTGGAAGACGAGTTAGATCCAAGGGAGCCACATTCATCACCTTGGAGGAGTCGATGATGTGCGTAGGTTCCTCCTCTTGATCGGAGGACAGGAAAGACCGAGACAAGGCATCAGCTTTGACGTTCTTGTCCGCCGGACGGAAATGAAGAGTGAAGTCGAAGCGGGCAAAAAACAACGACCACCGGGCCTGACGAGGATTGAGCCTCTGGGCATTTTGGAGATATGCCAGGTTTTTGTGATCCGTGTAGATAATTACCGGGTAGAGAGCCCCTTCAAGCAGATAGCGCCACTCTCCTAGTGCCAATTTGATGGCTAGCAATTCCCGGTCTCCAATGGAGTAGTTGCGCTCCGACGAGGAGAAGATTTTGGAGAAGAAGCCGCACGTTACCATTCTCCCGGTAGAAGACTTCTGGGTGAGCACCGCTCCGGCTCCGGAGGAGGAAGCATCAACCTCCAGGTAGAATTGTTTATTACAGTCCGGACGGTGCAGGACGGGAGCAGAGGCGAAGGCTTTCTTTAGGGAAAGGAAGGCCTCCTCGGCTTCAGGTGACCATATCCTGGGGTTAGCCCCCTTACGGGTAAGTGCAGATATGGGAGCAGTCCGAGACGAGAAGTGTGGGATGAAAAGACGATAATAATTAGCGAAGCCCAGGAATCGCTGTATCGCCTTCAAACCTTCAGGACGAGGCCATTTTAGAACGGAAGAGAGCTTCTCGGGATCCATTTGCAGACCTGTTTGGGAGATGACATAGCCCAAGAACGGAAGGGAGGTCTGATCGAAGAGGCACTTCTCGTATTTGGCGTAAAGGTGGTTCTGCCGAAGCCTAAGCAGGACCTGACGAACATCCCTCCGGTGTGTGGGGAGATCCGGAGAGAAGACCAAGATATCGTCCAGGTATACCACTACGCAGGAGTACAGGAGGTCACGGAAGATGTCATTGACTAGTTCCTGAAAGACCGCGGGAGCATTACAGAGACCGAAGGGCATCACAAGGTACTCGTAGTGACCGTCCCGGGTATTGAATGCCGTCTTCCACTCGTCTCCTTGACGGATACGGACCAGATTATACGCTCCTCGAAGATCCAGCTTGGAGAAGATCCTGGCGCCCTTGAGCCGGTCAAACAATTCGGAGATGAGTGGCAGGGGATATTTGTTTTTTACCGTAATGAGATTGAGTCCTCTGTAGTCAATACAGGGACGTAGCGAGCCGTCTTTCTTTTTGACAAAGAAGAATCCGGCTCCAGCCGGGGAGGTAGATTTTCGGATAAATCCCCTAGCCAGATTCTCTTCAATGTACTCAGACATGGCTCGGGTCTCGGCTGCAGATAACGGGTAGATACGCCCACGGGGAGGAGTGGTGCCAGGTACCAGGTCGATCGGGCAATCGTATGGCCTATGGGGCGGCAACGTCTCAGCTTCCTTCTTACCGAAGACGTCCGCATAGGGCCAGTAGGGAGCCGGGAGACCAGGTAAATTAGCTGGAGTAGGCTGAGGGCGAAGTGGACGGACCGGAACCAGGCAGGTCCTATGGCAGTCAGGACCCCATCGGAGTACTTCACCGGACCGCCAGTTCAATACGGGTTCATGTGTCTGGAGCCAAGGTAGACCTAGCAACAAGGAGTGAGAAAGTCCGGACAGCACATGGAATGAGATCTCCTCAGAGTGCAGCATTCCCACCTGTAGGGTTATAGGTTCGGTGACGAGCAGGATGGTCTCCGAGAGAAGTCTTCCATCCACGGAAGCAACTGACAATGGCTCCGCCAGGGACTTGGTGGGAATATGGTATCTCTCTACCAGAGACTGGGCGATGAGGTTTCCAGCAGCTCCAGAATCCAGATGGGCGAGTTCGAAGAGACGGCTTTCTCCCCAAGCAATAGAGACCGGTAAGGTCAGAGACGGAGAGGACTTACTTTTGTCTAGGACGACCTCTCCGAGTGGTCCTAGACACTGGCGTTTCCCGGCTTTTCCGGGCAGGAACGGATGAAATGCTTCTTACAGCCACAATAGAAACAGCTTCCCTCGGCTCGGCGAGATTCTTGGCGAGAACCGACCATCTTGGTCTGGTCGACCTGCATAGGCTCAGGAGAGACGGAGGGAGTGACGGGTTGCTGAAAAGTAGGAGCTAGGCGTGGAAACCTCCTCTCATGGGTGACCTCTTTGGCACGCTCCTGGAACCGCAGGTCAATCCGGGTGGCAAGAGCTATCAGGTCATCGAGGGTGGTAGGAATGTCCCGACCGGCAAGTTCATCTTTAATACGGCCGGACAGACCCTCCCAGAAGACTGAAACCAGAGCGTCATTATCCCAGGCCAGCTCCGAGGCAAGGGTACGGAACCGTATGGCATATTGGCCCACGGTGAGGCTTCCCTGACGGAGGCGTAGCAGTGACGATGCGGATGAGGTCTTCCGTCCGGGTTCGTCGAAGACTTTCCGGAAGGCCGTGAGAAAGGCAGGCAAGTTGGACACCAGGGGGTCTCCTCTCTCCCATAGAGGATTTAGCCAGGCCAGAGCCTCTCCGGTGAGATGGGACATGATGAAGGCAATTTTGGCCCGGTCGGAGTTAAACTGGTGGGACAGGAGTTCAAAGTGCAGGGTGCACTGATTTATGAAGCCCCGAGCCTGAGCAGAGTCGCCTCCGAAGCGAGGAGGTGCAGAAAGCCGGGGTCCGGGGTAGGATACCATAGTGTTGGTGGACAGCGGAGCTGTCGGATTGCGAATCATGGCGCTGTCGGAGGTTGCTGGCGGAGCAGTCAGAGTGTCCAGGCGAGAATTGACATTCCGCAGGTGACCCAGGATGGACTCCTGTTGGGACCTCTGGCGGGACAGTTCATGACACAGGTCCGAGAGCGAGGGAGCTTGGGTGCCACCGGGTTCCATGGCCCGAGCAAACTGTAACGGGTCTGGGAGGCGGAACCTCTGAGCTACTATACAAGGGGGCGGTCCTTGTAAGGGAGCGGGTGGCAATCAGGGATGACGGGCAGGCAGTCACAGCAGGTGACCGGGACAGTCTCTGAGTGGACGGGCTGGAGGTCACGGCAAGTGACCGGGGCAGTCTCTGGATGAACGGGCAGGGAGTTACGGCAAGTGACCGGGGCAGTCTCTGGGTAAAGGGTAGGTACGACCTGTGATGGCAGAGCCTCCGGGTAGGCTAGCAGGCAGATGGTAGATGTGTGCTCCCAGGTGAGCAAGCGAGAGTCTCTGGAATGGTAGGTGGTCACAGCACGTGACGGCGAAGCCTCCAGGTAGGCTAGCAGGCAGGTAACAGGTGGGCGCTCCCAGGTGAGCGGGCAGGAGTCTCTGGAAAGGCAGATGGTCACAGCACGTGACGGCGGAGCCTCCAGGTAGGCTAGCAGGCAGGTAACAGGTGTGCGCTCCCAGGTGAGCGGGCAAGCTGGTCCATAGACAGACTGACAGGAGTTGGAAGGCAGACCGTCGGACCTCAGGCTAGCAGGCAGGTGACTGGATATCAGGCAGGACAAAGGCAGCAAGCTGGCAGGAATCTGGCAGGTAACTGGCAGGTAACTGGCAACGGGACCTGAGGGCTGAAGCACAGGTGAGACACAGGTGCAAACAACATTGCTCGGGCACCTCCATTTTGGAGGAGGTGCCCTTTATATGGGAGGTCCTCCGGCAATTGGCCGGGGACTCCTTAGGACGGCGCGCGCGGTCCCTTTAAGAGAGGGGGAGCGCGCGCGCGCCCTAAGCACACTGCCGGGGAAGGAGCGCGCGCCGGAAGCAGCGGGGAGAGCAGCGCTGGAGGACGCCGCGCCAGGAGCGGGGAGGTGAGAGGGACGGCGTCTCTGCCTAGAACGGGGCAGAGACGCCGATGCTACAGAGTATCTGTAAGACCTGCCTGACATGTACCTGATGTGACTGGAGGTAAATAAATTAATATGTCATCAAGATTGGTTTGCTGTGATCTACCTGCCAGATGACTAAAAATGTCACTAACACTGTTGAAAGAAAGCGGGAGCATTAGTCAACCCAAATGCCATCACAAGCTTTTCATAGTGCCCCTCAGGAGTATTGAAGGCCATCTTCCACTCATCTCCTCAATGTGAATGAGATTATAAGCCCCCCTGAGGTCTAGTTTAATCAAATCGTAGGAGCCAAATTTTTTTCTAAAGAGGTCGGGGATGAGAGGGAGAGGATATGCATCCCAGACCGTGATCCGATTAAACTCGCGAAAATCAAGGCGGGGGCGCAACCCCCAGTCTTTTTTTTTGACAAATAAAAACCCCACTGCAATGGGAGATGAAGAACGTCTTATAGGGCCCAATGGTAGACTGACTGACCATTCTGTTCTGAACTGCCACCCTAAGATGGCTTCCCATTATATACCTACTGTATAAGTGCTCCCTCTAACGGCTTCCTCCACCCACACCCACTACTGGTTCCCCCTACCTTTGGGTTCCCCCCACTCCAGCCAGGGACAGGGCTCAGCAGCTGCACTCTGCATGTTGGATGCAGGTGTTTTGGGGGGTTCTGTGCAGCACTCCCATCTTACCTGAGTGAAGGGAGACACCACACCTCTGGGTGAGGTGCAGTACCACTGTGGCGACTGAACACTCAGGGGCGCCACATTCCCCCCCCTGGTAAAACACAGCACGTCCGCGGGCTGGAACAGAGCAAAACCAGGCATAACTGACATGCAAAATTTTTAAGATGCATCAGCATATTTGACCATAAAACAACATTTCTTCCCTTTATGGGAGGCACATTTCTTTTAACGTTACTGGTTACATTATAAAACATCATAAGAGTATTGTCATATAAAACAATTTTCAAGACAGTTCCAGCACCAGGGTGCAACAGTAGCAGCATGAGGGACCCGTCCACAAACCCTCAACGTAGGCCCTGGGCATGGCTGCAGGGCATAGACGATCCAATCCTGGACCTCGTCTTCCGCCACGCCAAACGGGTTTTTGTTCTGAGGTATATTTGTAATTATAAAACCAATAGGATGCACTTTAAGAAGTGCTAAACTATGTACAATGTCAACGTCCGGCTTCTCACAGTCCTCAGCCTGTCAGTCTCTGTACCCTGATGGGTAACTGGGTAGCAAACATGAAGTCAACTGCACCCTTCCGGGCAACTTATGTACAGTCCAGTTAACTAAAACAGTTTAACAGTGGGGTCCCCTCCGGGGGAACCCCTGGTTTCTGCAGGCTGACCCAGCCTGGTCATCAGCCTCAGGCTGCAGGGGGACCAGGGATGGAGCAGCGCCAGCCGCATTTGGGACAGGGACATCACTCCGACCTGCTCCCGCGACTGCGTCAGCTCGGCCTTACACCTCCCGGTCTTTACGCAGCTTCTCTCCACCGCCTCTCCTCTTTCGGGGGCGGTCCCATGGCACTTTGCTGTCGGTCACTCCCTGTGTCGGCCTCCCCGCTTTGACGGACACATCTGTAGCACCCTGAGGATTCGGCTGCTACAGGGGTATTGCACCTCAACCCAGAGGTGTGATATTCCACTCCCGGGTAAGGATGGAGTGTGGATCTGAGCTCGGTAGGCTGCATGCACTACATACATCCCATTTCCGAGGAGCAGGCCGACGGTACTCCCACTTAGAAATGTGCAGGTACAACCGAGTCTGTTCCTGGCTGGAGTGGGAGGGGGGTGGTACATCCCAAGTAGTGTAGGGGCAGATAGGGGGAGCAGCCTGGGTAAAGATAGGAGCTCATTGGGTGCTGGTCACCTGAGCTCACACATAGAGGGTGTATATAAGGTGGGCACCATCAAAGAACAGGGTCAGTCAGTCAGTCTTTGCAGAGGAGGAGAGCAGAGAGCAGAGAAGTCCCAGAGAGAGAGAGAGGAGAAAGCCAGAAAGACCCAGAGGGGGAAACAGAAAAGGAACTCTGAGAACCCAAAGTCCATCAGCGGGTGAAGAGTTGGCATCAGGGTACCGGAACCCAAGCTGGTGGGGGCAAAAACACACCCTAGCCAGAGACCGGAGGCCGTGGGCAGCGTCTGCCACGGCCACCCACCACATCCACCTCGAAGGCATACCACGTGGAGGGTCAGGGGACCCAAGGCCAAGGGTCTCCCAACAGAAGGCCCGAGGGAGCTGGACCTGGGTGGATCACTAGTGGGGACGGCCAGAGAAAGGACAGAAGGAGAGCTCAGGGTCACGCTCCGGACTCGCTTGGGGGTTGGCTGGATCCAGGACCTGGTGGATGCAGCACGGCTCGGGAGGTCACTTGAAGCTGGAGTGACCGGAACATCAGCAGTGAGTAAATACCCTAAACTGCACAACCCGACTCTGTCTTCCTTTAACATCTATGCTGCACCACCACAACCCCCATCCTCTGCACCTGACCCCCTGAGGCTATACCCCACCCGTTGGGGGTTATACCATCAAAAGCTGCACCTACACCATCAGCCTCAGCGGACCCTGCTGCAGCGGCGGCCATAGTGACCGCAATACAACGGGTGGCGTAGTCGACAATAAAGAACTTAATAACATCTGTAGGACTGCCACATACAACTGAGTTTGACACCCTGGGCACGGACCGGGTCACAGCCACTCGGAAGACTACAACTCTCATCTGATCCGGCTCCGGATATTCCCCCTAAAGAATATGGCCCAGGGGGCGCGTCAACTTTGGCGTAGTCGGCAGGATTACGTGCCCGCAACACCCGGGTACTGCGTGCCTGAAGAAAAGAACGAGTTTACCTCAAAAAGAAGTCTCCTGCCGGTTCCGGAGGGTCCCCGCCATCGGACCCCATCACCAGTCGATTCCCGCCGGTTGTCCGCCATTAACAGCTTTTTCCCGCCATCTGCAGAGTTTCCCGCCACTGGGAGACGATTCCCGCCATTTCCAAAGGTTTCCCGCCTTAGAAGAGCGGACGCCATTATGGGCGTGCCAGAGGGTGGTGAGAGGCCGCCTCCCATCGTGGGCCAGGACCGAAAATGGCGCCAAAAGTGGAAACCGCCCCCACCAACAGAGACTGTGATGCTAGAGGTGTCTGTCAGCGTGAAAGAACAGCCCCTGGAGCTGACAGTCACCAAGTGGCCCCGGGACCGCCCTCGAGGTGGGAGGAGACGAAAGGAGAGAGCGAAGATGGGTGTCGCTTGGGGCAGTCTAGAGCGAGCGCACCCGGAGGCAAGAAGCCTGGAGAAGAATATCGGAGGAGCTTACCCGGAGATGGCGAGAAAGCAGAGCAGCACCGGCCCGCTGGCCAGGAGCCTGCTGGAGACAACAGTAGGAGAGCAGAGCAGCACCGACCCGTTGGTCAGGAGCCTGCTGGAAACAACGACCCCACTAGGCCTAGTGGAGGTCCTAGCACAGCTTCCCCGAGACCGGGAGTGTGCACAGACCGCTCTGGAGGGCCTCGCAAGGAGGATGGCCCGGGTGCAGCGAGAGACGTTGGCGGAGTGGAGCCGTGAGATGGCCCAGCAGACCGAGACCTGTCAGCGGAGCACGCCACCCGAGACGAGGAGACAGACCGCCTCTGAGGATGGCGCGGGAGGACTGAAGGCCGGAGACGGCGCCGAGAAGGGAGCCGAACGAGTGGAGGCAGGTAAAGGGGACGTCTATACCCCAAACCGGGAAACCGCATACCTGCCCCAGCTCCCCGTCGCAGAGCCCGAAGTCTATCCTGCCGTGCCTGTCGCTGCAACGTCACCGCCGCAGACTAGGCCTCAAACGGGAGCCGCGACCCCTGTGACGTCACACGCCTCGATCCCGAGCGTGACCAAGCAGGAAGTACCACCAGCCTGGTCGCAAGGCCTAGTACCCCCGGGCGCCGAAATACCAACAGCGCCCCCTACCTCCGCGGAGCCCCCGGCCTGGTCGCAGGGCCAAGTAGCCCAGGGCGCCGCCGTCCTTACGGTGCCCTTTACCTTCCAGATACCCCAGGCCTGGCCGCAAGGCCCGGGCAACCCGGGCGCTAACACCACCGCGCCCATAAGACCAAGAGTGCCGCATCTGGGAGAGGACCTGTACGCCCAGCATACGTGCCCGGATGGGCAGCCATTTATATGGCCACCGGAGTTTCACCATCCCCGACTCCGGAGAGAGAGACCCCTGGATGAACCCCTGATCCCGGCTCCAAAGCCCGTAAAGAGGATCTCGCACCCGCTAGCAGAAGCGCAGTTCGAGTGGGACCCCACCGGAGAAGATCTCATGGGGTTCACTCAAGAGACTCGGGCAGCTGCAGCGGAGCGTGCTGAGTGCTGCCGCCAACAGCTCGAGGACTTTGAGAGGGAGCGGAGAGAGAGGCGGGTCCGGGAACAGCAAGCTCAAATAAGGAGCGCGGAGCAGAAGAGCTGGGCCAGGAGAGACCCCCGTGCAGCGCATAGTCCCCGCACCACCGGGACTGTGATAAAGTTTAACATGCAGCATGGGTGGGGCTTCATCCGAGACCACCGCACCCTAGGCGACGTCTTCGTGACCAGGAGAGACGTTGAGTCCCACCTACCGGAGGGACACAGAGGTCGTGACCTTTACATCGGGGACGAGGTCACCTTCACCCGGCACAAGTGTGCCAAAGGACCCTACGCCCTCCATGTGCATCGTCTGACGGAGGAAGAGCTGCGGTGTGAGGAGGAAGAACAAGAGGACCCGGACGGGTCTGAAGCCAAAGGTAACCATAAAGCAAGAGCAGGAGGACGCCGTCGTTAAGTACAGCGAAGCAGAAGCTGTATATAGTTGCCCGTCGGGGCACCATAAACTGAAACTGAAACTGAAACTGTAACTGTTGCTAAATATAGTCCCCGTTGGGACCAGCAAGTGTGAACTGTTACCTGTATTTCCCTAAATCCCACTGGCCGAGGACTGAGAGCGGCCATATCCCCTGTAAATAGTTGCGCGTCCTAAAGCGCCCCTACCGGTTTTATAGGAAAACCAGTTTTTTCAAGAAGAGACTGTCGCACTTTACCCGGTCACACGTTGCACAGTGACCGGAGGAGGAGCCAGAGGCGACGAGAATGTTTTATCTGCTAATATATGTTGTTTTATATGTTTTATATGTTTATGCAAAAATTTGTATGTTTTTGGTGTTATGTCTTACAGCCCGAGGACGTGCTGTGATTTACCAGGGGGGAATGTAGCACCCTGAGGATTCGGCTGCTACAGGGGTATTGCACCTCAACCCAGAGGTGTGATATTCCACTCCCGGGTAAGGATGGAGTGTGGATCTGAGCTCGGTAGGCTGCATGCACTACATACATCCCATTTCCGAGGAGCAGGCCGACGGTACTCCCACTTAGAAATGTGCAGGTACGACCGAGTCTGTTCCTGGCTGGAGTGGGAGGGGGGTGGTACATCCCAAGTAGTGTAGGGGCAGATAGGGGGAGCAGCCTGGGTAAAGATAGGAGCTCATTGGGTGCTGGTCACCTGAGCTCACACATAGAGGGTGTATATAAGGTGGGCACCATCAAAGAACAGGGTCAGTCAGTCAGTCTTTGCAGAGGAGGAGAGCAGAGAGCAGAGAAGTCCCAGAGAGAGAGAGAGGAGAAAGCCAGAAAGACCCAGAGGGGGAAACAGAAAAGGAACTCTGAGAACCCAAAGTCCATCAGCGGGTGAAGAGTTGGCATCAGGGTACCGGAACCCAAGCTGGTGGGGGCAAAAACACACCCTAGCCAGAGACCGGAGGCCGTGGGCAGCGTCTGCCACGGCCACCCACCACATCCACCTCGAAGGCATACCACGTGGAGGGTCAGGGGACCCAAGGCCAAGGGTCTCCCAACAGAAGGCCCGAGGGAGCTGGACCTGGGTGGATCACTAGTGGGGACGGCCAGAGAAAGGACAGAAGGAGAGCTCAGGGTCACGCTCCGGACTCGCTTGGGGGTTGGCTGGATCCAGGACCTGGTGGATGCAGCACGGCTCGGGAGGTCACTTGAAGCTGGAGTGACCGGAACATCAGCAGTGAGTAAATACCCTAAACTGCACAACCCGACTCTGTCTTCCTTTAACATCTATACTGCACCACCACAACCCCCATCCTCTGCACCTGACCCCCTGAGGCTATACCCCACCCGTTGGGGGTTATACCATCAAAAGCTGCACCTACACCATCAGCCTCAGCGGACCCTGCTGCAGCGGCGGCCATAGTGACCGCAATACAACGGGTGGCGTAGTCGACAATAAAGAACTTAATAACATCTGTAGGACTGCCACATACAACTGAGTTTGACACCCTGGGCACGGACCGGGTCACAGCCACTCGGAAGACTACAACTCCCATCTGATCCGGCTCCGGATATTCCCCCTAAAGAATATGGCCCAGGGGGCGCGTCACATCTATGCGGACAGTTACTGTTGCAAGGGGCAGGGCCTGCTTTTGGAGCCATTCTGGGACCCGGCCCACGACGGGAGGTTCCATTCTGTTGTTCTTTAGCACGCACATAATGGCGCCCGTTCTTCTGGGGCGGGCGCCACATTCAAGGCAGAAAACACTTCTTTAGGCGCACATTACCCGCAGATGGCAGGCTGGTCACGTATCCTGTTCGTGACGCCAAGTGGTGACTCGCTGCCCCCTGGGCCGCGGGGCACACGGCAGCCGGGCCGTATGGCTGCTTTGGGGAATATCACGGTGGCTGGCCCGGGGCGGTCAGTGCAAAAGGGATTATTTATAGGATTTGTCGTGAAGCCACCTGTGGTGTCTGGTGAGGATCACCAGCGCTGCAACAGTCCTCTGAGGCAGATGTTAGGGCAGCTAGAGATGGAACGGCTCCCCACAGGTGGAGCGGGCCTCAGGGCAGTGTAAATAGATGGAGGGTGCGCTGGGCGTTGTAGTGCAGGGAGGGAAATGGCACCAGTGAAGGAATAGACGGAGGCAACTCAGTGCAGTCGTCCAAGATTTTAATACACAGTTCTTCAGGAAACACAAAAGTGCAAGTTACAGGTGAAGGCCTCCCACGTTGCGCCGTGTTCACCCTGGCAGGGGTTCAATCCTTCCTCAGGAAGTTTAGGAATGCTTGGCAGAACCCCACTTTCTCGTGTTCCTACTTTGACCGTCTTCACACTAGGTCCTTCTCCCTGCTGCCCTGCGCTGCCCACTCTCAATCCCGCTCGGGTATGCTGAAGTCCTTCCTGTACGTCGGATCCGGGACCAACCTGACCCCCTGGAGATTAGAATGGGGCAACCGATCCCTCTGTCTTCTGACAGATGCGGGGCGTATGGGTGCTGTCCTGCACGCGCCGTACCCCTGGGATCCCTTCTTAGAATGGAGCCTACTCCCTTCTCCCCTCCGGGGCCTCTATCCCGGGCCCTTCTTGTGGAGCAGAGCTCCTGCTGAGCCTCTGCTCCCAGACAGTCCTCACTGACCGTCTGTACTGTACTGACTGACCATTCTGTTCTGCCACCCTAAGAATGCTTCCCATTATATACCTACTGTGTGCTCCTTCTAACTGCTTCCTCCACCCACACCCACTACTGGTTCCCCCTACCTTTGGGTTTCCCCCACTCCAGCCAGGGACAGGGCTCAGCAGCTGCGCTCTGCATGTTGCCCTTCCAGCCGGTCTGAAGCAGTGTAATGTTGGATGCAGGTGTTTTGGGGGGTTCTCTGCAGCACTCCCATCTTACCTGAGTGAAGGGAGACACCACACCTCTGGGTGAGGTGCAGTACCTCTGTGGCGACTGAACCCTCAGGGGCGCCACATGCCCACGATGCAGAAATGCTCCGGATTTTTCCTGAGTGTTTCTGCATCTCCCTGGCAGAAAAAACGCATGCAGATTTTACATGCGTTTTTCCTGCCAGGGACAAACGTAAGTGAAGCATTTTTCACATGCATGTCCGCATGCGGGTTGTCAACCGCTTTCCAAGCGATTTTAGCATCACTTGGAAAGTGCTTGACAACTTGGTCACACTATATAAATCCTTGCAACCGGCATGTATTTATATAGTGTGAACAAGTTAATAGTAGAAAAAAAGAATAAAAATGGTAAAAAAAAACAAAATAGAATTAGACTTACCGGTAATTCTGTTTCTAAGACCCTCCACGACAGCACACCTGGAGGTAGCCTCCCCATCCTAATTAGGGACAGGAAAACAAGATGTTAAATAGCCCCTCCCTGCTACAATCCCCAGTGTTTTCAAAGGACCACACAGTATGAATGCTCTAAATATTTATTAACACTAAGGATTTTTCCAATCAAAGAAATGGAGGGAACTACCCATGCTGTTGTGGAGGGTCTTAGAAACCGAATTACTGGTAAGTCTAATTCTATTTTCTCCAATCCCCTCCATGACAGCACACCTGGAGTAATACCAAAGAATGAATTTTAGGGAGCGACAACAGCCTGAAGGACTTTCCTTCCAAATGCTAAGTCTCTATTAGATATTACATCTAGTCTATAATGTTTAGCAAAGGTATGGACAGACGACCATGTAGCTGCCCGGCAAATCTGCTCAATGGATGCACTAGCTTTTTCCGCCCAGGAGACCCACATAGCTCTAGTAGAAAGAGCTTTCAAAGATTTCAGAGGAGGCAAATCTTGAACTATGTATGTTTCACAAATTGCTTTCTTAATCCAATTTGCTAGCATATTTTTGCAATTTTCTTTCCTTTATTGGGCCTTCCATATTGGACAAATAGGTTCTGATCCTTCCTCCAGGTTTCAGTCTGCCTCAAATAGCGGATTATAGTCCTTCTTACATCCAACGCGTGGAATTCTTCTTCCTTGCTATTTGATGGATTTTGACAGAATGACGGAAGAATTATTGGCTGAGACATATGAAAATTAGACGACACTTTAGGTAGAAAAGAAGGATCCAACTGGAGGATGATCCTGTCCTCCAAAATACGACAATAAGTCTCTCTGATAGACAGGGCTTGGATTTCACTCACTCTTCTGGCTGTAGTCAGAGCTATAAGCAATGCCGCTTTCCAAGACAATTTGTCTATGTGTGCCTCGGCTATTGGCTCGAAAGGATGCATAGTTAGGCCTCTAAGAACTACGTTGAGATCCCAAGGTGGAACTATTTTAGCTCTTGTTGGATTAATCCAAGAAGCAGCTATCATGAACCTCTTAATCCATCTGTTTTGGGCCAAATCAGCATCAAAATAGGAACTTAAAGGCGAGACTTGGACCTTCAGCGTGCTTGGTCTTAATCCTTTAGACAGACCGTTCTGTAGGAAATCCAAGATTCTGGCCACGTCAGGCCGAAAGGGATCTAATGGACGAGGCTCATACCATAGCTTGAAAGCTTTCTAGATTTTTCCATAGATGGAAATTGTGACTGGTTTTCTGCTTTTCTGCAGTGTATGTGACTCGCCCCCAGGGGTGTCGCGGGGCACCCGGCAGCCGGGCCTAAGACTGCCTGCGGGGATTATCGCGGTGGCTGGCCCAGGGCGGTCAGTGCCAAAAGGAATTATTTGTAGGGAATTTGTTGTGACGCCACCTGTGGTGTCTGGTGAGGATCACCAGCGCTGCAACAGTCCTCTGAGGCAGATGTCAGGACAGCTTGAGATGGAACGGCTCCCCACAGGTGGAGCAGGCCTCAGGGCAGTATAAATGATGCAGGTTGCGCTGAGCATTGTGGTGCAGGGAAAGCGATGGCACAGCAGGAGTAACGGACAGAGACAGGGGATTTGCTTCATTTCCTTTACTGGTACAGCTGTTAGGTACGGTCCAGGGTACTCCAGATGAAGGGCGCACTTTTGGACTTCTCCCCAGGGAGCAGGTATAGGGCCTCCTGATCCGTGTCTGTCCCTATGTATGCTCCTGGCCAGCCTGCAACTGGGCCTAGCTTATGTGTCCTGCTTTTACTTCACCAGATGCTCAGAAATAGGACCTCTGGTTGGTAACCACTTTCCCTGGACGTCGGGGCCTTCGTGGTTCCTGATCCTGTGTGTGTCTAGCCTTCAGGTTTGTCAGGGACTTGTAGTCCTCCTAGGATTCCGGTTATCCCCACTGGGTGTAAAGGGTCCCTGTAGGCGCGGATCCGGTGTCCGGTAGATATAATGGGGTGAGCTTATTGTGCTCCTCTGCCCCCTTGGTTTCACTCCCCTTTTTCTCCTTGCCGTCGGCCACACTCGGGGCCCTCACTACTAGGCAGCTGACGTGCTGCGTCTTCACCGCTATCTGAGTGTCGGCACGCTCTCAGGCTCTCTCTCAGCCTGCCTGCTCTGCTCTGACTCTGAGCACTCACTAATCAACTGAGCTGCCTGGCTCCACCTTCCCTATATATAACCCTATCTGGGCTCCCTCTGCTGGTATGAGTTGGAAGGTAGAGGTGTTTGTATCTAGTGAGGGCCTCTTGTGGAGAAATCCATCCATGCACCCTTCTGGGTTCTGTGGCACCAATGCACAGCAGGGCGCCACATTTGGATCACCTGTACTGAGAAGCCTCTGGCTTTTCAGAGGGTGGTCTCAGAAGCCAAGCTGCTAGAGCCAAATTCTGAGGGGCCGGATGGAAAATCTGGCCCTAATGCAGCAGATCGTGGATTCGAGGAAGCATCAATGGATCATCCATTCTTAGACTGCTCAATGTTCCGAACCATGCTCTTTTTGGCCACATTGGAGCTATTAGGATAGTCTTGAGCCCTTCCGACCTGATTTTTTGTAAAGTCCTTGGTATTAACAGAATCAGGGGAAAAGCATTAGCGAGCCCAACTTTCCAAGGGTGAGCGAATGCATCTATCCCTGTTGCTGAATCCTCGGGTTTCAAAGAGAAAAAGGCTCTTACTTTTGCGTTTTCCTGGTTCGCAAACAGGTCCACATCTGGGTATTCCCACTTTTGAACAATCATCTGAAATATCTTCGAGTTCATGCTCCACTCCCCTGGATGAATGTATTTTCTGCTCAGAAGATCTGCATGATAGTTGTCGGAGCCCCTCAGATGCAGAGCCGATAAGGATAGTAGATTATGCTCCGCCCAGTGGAAGATCCTTTCGGAGATCATCTGTAACCTCCTGTTTCTTGTACTTCCCTGATGTCTCAAGTGGGCTATAGTTGTCATATTGTCCGAGTAGACTCTGACATTCGACCCCTGAAGCACAGTAGTGGCTGCCCATAGGGTTTCTTCCACCACTTTCATTTCTTTTAAGTTTGAGTACTGCTCTGCTATTTCTTGCGACCAGACCCCTTGGAAGGCCACGTGGGAGACTACTGCTCCCCATCCTCTTTTGCTTGGTCTGTTTTGACGGATAACAAGGGAAGTTGAATCCATGCTGAACTTTTCTCCAGATTTCCTGGACAGAGCCACCAATTTAAAGATGCTTTCACCTTCTCTGGCAGATGAATTCTGTTGGAGAGGGAACTTGGAGATCTGTCCCAACAGGAAAGGATGTAGTTTTGAAGGACCCTTGAATGCGCTTGAGCCCAAGGTACCGCCTAAATAAATGAGGTCATGGACCCGAGGACGGACATGGCGAATCTTAATGACACTCCTCTCTGGTTCTTTAGTGAATAAACTTTCGACCTCAACTGAATCTGCTTCTCTTTTGGCAGAAAAGAGGCTTGTTGCTGAGAATCCAGGAGAATTCCCAAGGAGGTCTTCCTGGTGGAGGGAATCAGATCTGACTTTTGGTAGTTTATCAACCATCCCAAGGATTCCAGGATCTGGAGGGTCATCTGGAGGTCTCTTTCCAAACTTGAAACCGAGGGAACCATCACCAAAAAATTGTCTAAATATGGGACGATGCAGATATTCAGTTTCCTTAGATAAACCTACTACCTCTGCCATGATCTTTGCAAACAGGCGGGGTGCTGACGAAATGCCGAAGGGGAGTACATTGAATTGAAAATGAAGTACCTCTCGGTTCTGAGTTACAGCAAATCTGAGAAATTTTCTGTAATCCGGATGAATTGGCACGTGGTAGTAAGCCTCTGGCTGGTCTACTGTTGCCACGACAAATCCTTTTCCAATCAATAAGCTGCCATTGAGGAAGGAAGCTCGCAATTCTGCCTCCTACCTTCTTGGCGTCATTGCCTGTCCTGCCTAGAACCTTGAAAGATATTCCTACCTCTTCCCCCTTTTGTGTAACTCCAGCGACCAGTTTTACCCTTGCCTCTGTACTGAAATGCTTGCTGCTGTTGTTGTTGAGGGAGAAGAAATGGTCTCTTTCTGAAACTTTTTGGATTCTTTGGCTCTGGCAGAGACTTCTTCTTGTCGGATGCTTTCTCCAACAACTCGTCTAGCACCGCCCCAAACATATACTCTCCTTTAAATGGAATGGAACAAAGCTTAGATTTTGATGCGTTGTCCCCACTCCACATCTTCAACCACAGAGCTCTTCTCATAGAATTTGATAATGCTGCCGATCTTGCCGCAATCTTGACCGACTCCGCCAAGGCATCCGCTAGGAATCCAGTGGCCTTCTGCAGAAAAGGAAGAGATGCTAGGAGGTCCTCTTGAGTGGTACCTTTCCAGAGATGTTCCTCTAGTTGTTGGAGCCAGAGGAACATGGAACGAGCTACACAAGTTGAAGCGATATTAGTCTTCAGTGAAGCCGCCGATGTTTCCCATGCCTTCCTTAGAAGGCTGTCCATCTTCCTATCCATAGGATATTTGAGCTGTGACGAGTCTTCAAAGGGAAGGGTTGTTTTCTTCGCAACCCTTGCCACCTGTACATCAACCTTCGGGACTTCCATCCATAGCTTAGCCGCCTTTTCATCTAGAGGGAATCTATCCTTCATTTCTCCTGCCATACTAAGCCTTTTCTCAGGTGACTCCCATTCATCCAAAATAAGACTCCAAATGTTGTCATGCACAGGGAACACTACCTTCTTCTTGGATTTCAGACCGCCAAACATTTCATCCTGAACTGTACGGGTTTCCTTCTCCTCTTCCACCTGCATCGTGTCTCTCACCTGCGACAACAATTCCTCCATATTCTCAGACGAAAAGTAATATTTCCTATCTTCCTCATGATCTTCACTTAGGACCCCTTCTTCCGGTTCCTCCATAGACCCTAATTCTGAATCAGAGGCTCCCTAACCGTATATTTTCTCCTTTTGGGGGGAGATGGACCTTCAGCTCTGGCTTGTGAGAAGGAGGCTAGGGAAGATTGTATTTCCTGCCGAACCATTCCCCTGACTTCTTCCATAAGGGAAGGCTGTTCTTCCTTCACAATGTTGTCAGTGCATTTCCAGCATAGGGGTTTCTTATGCCCTGAAGCCAGCTTTTTTATACAGATGGCACATTTGCAATCTGTAGTGCTTTCTCCCACTGTCGATGCCGGATCCTTGTCTCCCTAAATTAAAAATAAAAAAAGGGGAGATTTAAAATATATTTAGGATCCTGCTCAAAAGAGAGTGGGGAATAACCTAGGACCTAGTACTTACTGGGGCCGGGTTAGCGCTGGGCTCTGCAGACGCAGGCTTTGGAACAGCACCCTCCATAGTAGCAGAATATTCTGTCCTACCTTAATGGAGTCTTCTCATCTGGGTCTTTTATAGGGGAGACCGAGATCCAGTGCCAAATTTTCACCTATCTGGTGAAGGATCCTCATTTTCAGGGCAAACCGCGGCTTCTCCTTTTGAATTTCCCGCCGCGGCCCCATGCGTTCCACGGTGGAACGCACCAGAAGTGACGTCCCGCTGGCCAAAAGCCTGACTTCCGGCACGCCGCCATGGAGGACAGAGGAGACTCCGGCCGGGGAGCTACAGGAGGCCCCCAGCCCCCAAAACCCTACTCGGCTTTACACGCAGGCAAGTGTGTGTGTGGGGGGTCCCGCTCTCAAGGAGACACGGGAGCTGCAAAGGAAGGAAGGTCGGAGGCGATCGCTCCCTGCAGCCCGGCAGGTAAATTTAATAGGGCCCTGCTTGCCGGCTGCAGGCACCCCAGGTAACCTCTTCATCCCATAGGGACAGGAAAACACTGGGGATTGTAGCGGGAAGGGGCTATTTAACCTCTTGTTTTCCTGTCCCTAATTAGGATGGGGAGGCTACCTCCAGGTGTGCTGTCATGGAGGGGATTGGAGAAAATAACATTATACTTACCTTCTGATGGCCCCCGGTCTTTTCTCCACTGCGTCCGGTCTCTTGTACGGCTCGCGGTGGTGTGAAAGGACCTTCCATGACATCATTTAGTTATGTGACAGGTCACGCGACCGCCGTGACCAGTTGAACATCCGCAACAAGACCACAGAGAAACAAATCAAGAAGAAACGTCACACTCACCGGAGTGTTGATCAGGTTCAGGAGATACTTTTTTCCCTCGTAAGTGTAAAACAGAGACGCAGTCAGGGCCTTCACCGTATTCCTGCGCTCCCTCTCTACCTGCAGCTTGTCCAGAACTTGCTTATTGGAGGAGGCTTCTGGCATACAACCTGAGGGAAGGAGCGAGACACCAGAATCCACACTGTTAGATCGTAGTGGCAGTGTCTCCCTCCATACTAGTCTGTCAATGGTAGCTTGTTTCTGTGTTTTATATATGTATTTTAGGTGTGTAAACCCTCTTCATGTGTACAGCAGCCTGGAATGAACGCTGCTTAAAAAATAAATAATAGAGTAAGGCCTCATTCAGACTTTCATCAGCTTTGTTTTGCATCCGAGAAGCTCTAAACTTTGATTTGGATCAAAGTCCGACAGGTCAACGTGTTTCGGTGAAAAATACGCGGTCCACAGAAATATGTGAACAGCCCTAGACTATAATAGATATGAGCTCTGTGAAAAACATGGATCGAGCTCGTCCGAAATCCAACATTTCATTCTATAAATCTACATAAATTAAGTAACGTGCCAAATTGCTTTTTTTTTGGTTTATGTTTTGTTTATGTACGGAGGGAAAGTTCCCAGTGCTAGTGTCTAGCTCACTGATTTTCCTTGCTTGGTGCCTGACGTCCCAAAAAACTGACAGTGAGCTATCAATCAAGATAAAGAGGCTGGTGCTGGGCAGGGAAGCAACCTTGGAAGGCTGAGGCTTGGTTAGTGCTCCGTTACACCCAGAGCACTCAGAAATGCAGCAACAGATAAAAGATATAGAGGTGTCTATGGATTTAGCTTTCCAAATCCTGCATGGTCATGAATGGGAATTGAAGGGAGGGGTATATCTGATGGATTCCCTTAAATTGTTAATTGGCAATTGCAGTTCACATAGTTGCATATTACTTAATCATTAGAGCTACAAAAAATTGCACTTCAAGCACCAGTAAAACAGAGGCCAAAAAAGATTCCTTAGAGGCATCTGGTCACTATTAGTGATGATCGAGCGTGTTCTATCAACCCCTTCGGCGAGCACGCTCAGGTGCTCGCCGAGTATTTTGGCATGCTCGGCATTTCTTTTAAGGTCGCCGTGCCTGCAAGTGTCACGGCTGTTAGCGTGCTCGCTGAATGGGTTCATAGAACACGCTCGATCATCACTAGTCACTATACATTAGTATACAATAAAAAAACACATATCACATAGTGAATAACACAGACACTATTCAATACAGCAGGGTTGAGGTGTACTTTGTGGGACAAAATTACAGCATTTTTGAAAGACGCCATTCACTTTACTGTGCAACATATAGAAAAAAAAGGGCAATGAATTCCAAATAAAGTGAAATGGTGCAGAAGAAAACGAAAACATTTTACTGCTTTTAAAAAATTCTAAACTTTGCAAACAAATTGTTTGGCTTGTGTTTCAATTTTCTAAGACCGTTTTTAATACCATTTTGGGGTACAACTTTTTGATTGCTCCATCAAATGTATAGTCGTAAGTTACTTACCGGTAATGGGATTTTTCAGAGACAGCACCACGAGAGAGGGGATCCGCCCACCAAGGAGAGGAAACCTACAGGCTTAAAAGGGCGCCACCTCTCTCCCGCCTCAGTTGGGATTACAGAGCATTGAGAGGACTGCCAGGTTAATAAACACAGCAAACAATCACAAAATTGCCATACCAGACGACACCTATTGAGTGTGATATTATAATTAATAAAAGGGGAGTGTTCCCACAAACGTGAAAGGAGGAAATATAAGGGTGCTGTCATGGTCTCCGAAAAATTCCATTACCGGTATGTAATTTAAGATTTTATCGGTCGACCATGACAGCACCACGAGAGAATTACAGAGATGAAGTAATCTATTGAAGGACCACAGCCTGGAACACTCTTCTCCCAAAGGTGAGGTCAGCCGATACACCCATATCTAACCTATCGTGTCTATGGAATGTAGAGGGACAGGACCAGGTAGCAGCCTTACATATGTCTTCTATCAAGACACCTGTCTTCTCAGCCCAGGAGGGGTGGGGTGGGATGAGCCTTCAGCCCTTCTGGCACTTCCTCGCCGCTAGATGTACAGACCAAAAGTTTGGACACATCTTCTCATTTAAAGATTCTTCTGTATTTTCATGACTATGAAAATTGTACATTCACACTGAAGACATCAAAACTATGAATTAACACATGTGGAATTATATACTTAACAAAAAAGTGTGAAACAACTGAAAATATGTCTTATATTCTAGGTTCTTCAAAGTAGCCACCTTTTGCTTTGATGACTGCTTTGCACACTCTTAGCATTCTCTTGATGAGCTTCAAGAGGTAGTCACCGGAAATTGTTTTCACTTCACAGGTATGCCTTGTCAGGTTTAATAAGTGGGATTTCTTGCCTTATAAATGGGGTTGGGACCATCAGTTGTGTTGTGCAGAAGTCTGGTGGATACACAGCTGATAGTCCTACTGAACAGACTGTTAGAATTTGTATTATGGCAAGAAAAAAGCAGCTAAGTAAAGAAAAACGAGTGGCCATCATTACTTTAAGAAATGAAGGTCAGTCAGTCCGAAAAATTGGGAAAACTTTGAAAGTGTCCCCAAGTGCAGTTGCAAAAACCATCAAGCGCTACAAAGAAACTGGCTCACATGAGGACCGCCCCAGGAAAGGAAGACCAAGAGTCACCTCTGCTTCTGAGGATAAGTTTATCCGAGTCACCAGCTTCAGAAATCGCAGTTTAACAGCAGCTCAGATTAGAGACCAGTTCAATGCCACACAGAGTTCTAGCAGCAGACACATCTCTTCAACAACTGTTAAGAGGAGACTTTGTGCAGCAGGCCTTCATGGTAAAATAGCTGCTAGGAAACCACTGCTAAGGACGGGCAACAAGCAGAAGAGACTTGTTTGGGCTAAAGAACACAAGGAATGGACATTAGACCAGTGGAAATCTGTGCTTTGGTCTGATGAGTCCAAATTTGAGATCTTTGGTTCCAACCACCGTGTCTTTGTGCGATGCAGAAAAGGTGAACAGATGGACTCTACATGCCTGGTTCCCACCGTGAAGCATGGAGGAGGAGGTGTGATGGTGTGGGGGTGCTTTGCTGGTGACACGGTTGGGGATTTATTCAAAATTGAAGGCATACTGAACCAGCATGGCTACCACAGCATCTTGCAGCGGCATGCTATTCCATCTGGTTTGCGTTTAGTTGGACCATCATTTATTTTTCAACAGGACAATGACCCCAAACACACCTCCAGGCTGTGTAAGGGCTATTTGACCAAGAAGGAGAGTGATGGGGTGCTACGCCAGATAACCTGGCCTTCACAGTCACCAGACCTGAACCCAGTTGTTTCACACTTTTTTGTTAAATATATAATTCCACATGTGTTAATTCATAGTTTTGATGCCTTCAGTGTGAATGTACAATTTCCATAGTCAAGAAAATACAGAAAAATCTTTAAATGCGAAGGTGTGTCCAAACTTTTGGTCTATACTGTATATGATAGAGAAATGGCCTCCTAATTCCATCTAGCTATGGTGGACTTCGTGACCTTAGACCGTTCCTAGCCCCTTGGTAGGATATAAACAACGAGTTATCTTTCCTAAAGCTTTTGGTAACTGAATGGTACCTAACCACACATCTCCTCACTTCTAACGTATGTAACTCCACCTCTTTCTGGTTACTAGGATGTGGACAAAAGGAGGGTAGGAGGACTTCCTGAAGTCTGTGGAAACGAGTAGCTACCTTAGGGAGAGAGAGTGATTTTTAGACCAGATCCTGCCTATCATCCAGAATTTGAGTAAACGGCGAGGCCATTGACAGGGTCTGGATGTCACTAATGCTCCTGGCCGAGGTTAAAGATATTAAAGCGGTCTTAAGAGAGAGGGATTTAAGGGTTGCTGACTATTAGCTCAAACGGCGAGCTAGTCAAGGCCTTTAGAACCAAATTTAAATCCCAGGGAACCAAGCTGCTTTTAATAATGAGTCTAGATCTAAAAGCTGCCTTAATGAACCGAGAAACCCAGTAGCTACAAGCTACATCACAGCTATATAGGGCACCCAAGGCAGAAATCTGTACTTTAAGGGTGCTGGTGGATAACCCTAGTTCAAGACCTTTTTGTAAAAACTCCAAAGATTTGTCCTATTGGCACCCCTTCCCCATCAACCCCAGAACCAGAGAAAGACAAAAACTTTCTCCAACTTGTGGCATAAATCTGGGTTGTAACAGGTTTTCTGCTGTGCAGGATGGTTACTAGACCTTTGGAAAAACCTTTCTGATTTGGCAGTGTCCTTTCAAGTTCCACACCGTCAAGTGGAGGCCAGTTGCTTGAGGATGGAATATCGGACCCCGGAGAAGGAGATATGGAATCTCTGGAAGAACCCAAGGATCAGAGATGGACATGTTCCTCAGGCATGAGAACCAGGGCCTCCTGGGCCAAAAGGGTGCGATCAGCAGAACCCTGGCCTTCTCCTCCCTGATCTTTCTTATTACCATGAGAAGAACAGCCAACCAGGGGGGGAGGAGTCATACGCCAGGCTGAAATACCAACGTATCAGGAAAGCGTCCACAGCTAGAGGATTTAGGGAACACAAGATCTTTGTCTTCCGATTTAGTTTTGTGGCAAATGGATCTACCTGATCGGAGGCCCCCCCATCTTCGGCTATTTGGGTAAAAATTCCTTGATTTAGTTCCCATTCCCCTTGCATCAGAGGATAGCAGCTTAGGAAATCTGCTCTCATGTTTTCTTTTTCCATTATATGGAGGGCCATCAGGGAAAGGAGGTGACTTTCTGTAATCTGGAAGAGATGATCTGTCACTCTCATCAGCGATCTTGACCATGTATCCCCCTGGTGGTTCACATATGCTACCGCAACTAGATTATCCAAGAGGATCTTTACATTCTGGCCCTGAAGGAAAGGTAAGAAATTATTCACCGCCTTGTCTACCGCCAGAAGTTCTTTTGAATTGGAGGAGAGACCCTTTTCAATATCTGACCAGGTCCCCTGGGCTACCATATTTCCCAGATGGGCTCCCCACCCTCTCGGACTCGCATCTGTGGTAATTGTTCTAGTGACCCTAAGTACCCAGGGAACCCCTCGAGATAGGTTAGGCTCATCCTGCCACCACTATAAAGATTTTACTGACCGGGGTGATAAGGACATCTTCCAAGTGCCCCTTAAGAGAAACTTCATTATGTAGCACATCCCACTGTAGAACTGTGGCGCCCCTGAAGGTTCGACCGCCACAGGGATGCTGCACTTCTGTAATGGAGTGTAGTGTTCCTCCTCCGAGGTAAGAACAGCGTGATGGTCGGGACCCAACCTTTGCATCCAACACCACATTTCTCCACCAGGGGGGCTAGTATGCACCAGGTGCTGCCCTCCTGGTTACAGGGAGACTGGGGAACCAAGAGTGAGGGGAACCAGTTAGTGGGTGAGGGTTGAGGACTTACAATTTAGTGACACTTTAAATTTCATATTTAATAAAAAGCCATCTTTGGTTTTGGTCTTTGTGCTGTTAATTACTGTGAGGTATTGTGATCTCCCACCCTGAACGTGGATCCTGTGTGGACCTGCAGTGGATGGAGACACAGCCTTGATACCCCAGCCTTGAGACGGGGGGCAGGTTGCAGACGAGGAATGTCTCAACCCGGTCAAGGACCACGACCAAGAAGGCCCGGAGCTTAAGAGTGTAGCTCCACAGCTAATGGATCCCGGGGAGGATGCAGACGGAGCAGTGTACGCCACCTGTCCTCACCATCTGATATATTCAGAGGGAGTCCGGCTGCAAGAGGGGTACCGGCCCCGACACCCGACACCCGACCTTGCTTCTCCATGTCCTGGTTGGTAAAGCCTGGTAGGCCCAGAGGATCCCATCGGGTATCGGAAGGAGCGGAGCTGCCACCCGTGCCCTTGTTCTGAGAGGAGTTCAAAGGGAGACCCGGCCTATCTACACACACAGACAGGAGAGGATACGGTCTGTAGTTCAGGAACACTCTGGTGCGGGGTCCCGATTGAATGCTGGACTTGCTCGGAGGTTGTTGGACCCCCATCCCTGGTGACTGCAGGACTCCGTGGGGATCAGGGAGTCGCCTTCCTTCTGCCATCTCTAATGTGAGTAAAGCCTTGGAAGTTCACCCCTATGGCCTCCGGACTGTTTATTCTGCACTACACCGCGCGACGTGGCATCCGTTCTTCCTCCACTACTACCCCCTCCATCCTTCCTGTCCCTCTGCCCTGAGGCCTTGCTCCGCCTGTGGGGAGTAGTAATAACTCTGGCCGCCGTAACACTATGCCTCAGCGGACTGCAGCGGCGCTGGTGGGCTTCACCAGGTGCCACAGGTGGCGTAGTCGTAAATCAGCCACTCAACCCGGATAAGCCCACACCATCTCTTTTAATGTGACGGCCCTGAGCACGGGTCGGGTCCGGGCCACGGCTGCACCCCATCTCTCCATCACAGGACCCGACTCCGAGTCCCCCATCTCCCAGGGTAAAGAAAAGGGCTTTTTCGAGTAAGAGACGTCACGCTATCACTTGTGGGGGGTTTCTGCTGTTTTCGCATGTCAGGGGCTCTCCAAATGTGATATGGCATCCACTTTTTTCATATGGCATTTTGTTTTCATAATGGCATTACGGCATTCATTTTAATATGGTGATATGGCATTCAGTCTTTTTTGCGTTCAAAAAGTCGAAACGGTGCTCCTTCCCTTCCGAGCCCTGTCATGTGCCCAAACAATAGTTTTCCCCCACATATGGGGTATCAACATGCTCAGTAGAAATTACACAACAAATTTTGTGGTTCATTTTATCTTGTTACCCTTGTGAAAATAAAAAAATTGGGGCTATAGTAAAATTTTTGTGAAAAAAAGTAAAATGTTCATTTTTCTTTCCACATTGCTTTAGTTCCTTTTGGGTATTTTCTGTCATAAAGGCCCCTCAAAGTCACTTCAAATGTGATGTGGTCCCTAAAAAAATGGTTTTGTAAATTTTGTTGGAAAAATTAGAAATCGCTGGTCAACTTTTAAACCTTCTAACTTCCTAACAAAAAAAATGTTTTAAAAATTGTGCTGATGTAAAGTAAACATATGAGAAATGTTATTTATTAACTATTTTGTGTGACATAACTCTCTGGAATTAAAAGTTTGAAAATTGCAAAATTATCAAAATTTTCACCAAATTGTCGTATCAAAATTGGTTACCACTATCATGAAGTACAATATGTCACTAAACACAATCTCAGAATCAGTGGGATCCATTGTAAAATAAGAAGAAAATAATAAAATCCTTATACTCACATGTCCTATGTGTCCCTAGCTGTAATTCTCTGACCGCTGACGCTGAGGAGCCGAGGAGAATGAGCCGCTCCGGCGAGCGGGCCCCGAAGCTGAGCTCAGGAGCGGTGTCCTGTCACTCAGTGAGCGCAGCTCCGGGGCCACTATCCGGGGAACACTTAGGACCATAGGCAGATTATAATGAGGGCAATCTGGGCTACCGCCCGGGGCCCCGGGGCTCCGGGGAGCCCCGGGGGGTCCATGGCCAAGCTTAAAGGATCCCTCACTTTACACACTTAACATCTTTTATCCATTGTTAAAAAGCGTCATAGATTTCAAGCTTTTTTCATAGTGTTTTTCACCCTTGAATTTGTTCCAGAAAATGAAGTATTGCTCCTGGAAAATTAATGTAATTACACATGTGTTGGTATAGATATGTTTATTTCATTTGTATGTAATGGAACAACACAAAAAAACAAACAAAAAAGGCAAATTGGACATAATTTCACACAAAACTCCCAAAATGGGCCAAACCAAAATGTTGGCACTTTTCCAAAGTTGTAGGTAAACAACTTTGTTTCAAGCATATGATGCTCATTCAAACTCACCTGTGGCAAGTAACAGGTTTGAGCAATATGAAATCATACCTGAAACCAGATAAAAAGGTGAGAAATTTACATATTCTTTGCATTGTATGACTGTGTATGCCAAACTAAGCATGGAGAACACAAAGAGGAGAAGAGAACTGTCTGAGGAGTTGAGAACCAAAATTGTT
This sequence comes from Phyllobates terribilis, assembly GCF_046119375.1. Taxonomy (NCBI): domain Eukaryota; kingdom Metazoa; phylum Chordata; class Amphibia; order Anura; family Dendrobatidae; genus Phyllobates; species Phyllobates terribilis. Next base: position 2,760,209 of record NW_027363009.1, on the reverse strand, counting down.
GAAAAATATCAACAATCTCAAGGTTACAAATTAATCTCCAGAGATCTTGATGTTCCTTTGTCCATGGTGCGCAACATTATCAAGAAGTTTACAACCCATGGCACTGTAGCTAATCTCTCTGGATGTGGACAGCCGAGAAAAATTGATGAAAGGTTGCAACGCAGGATAGTCCAAATGGTGGATAAGCAACCCCAATCAAGTTCCAAAGATATTCAAGCTGTCCTGCATGCTCAGGGTGCATCAATGTCAGCGTGAACTATATGTAGTCTTTTGAATGAAATGAATCACCATGGCAGGAGACCCAGGAGGACCCCACTGCTGACATAGATACATAAAAAAGCTAGACTACAATTTACCAATATGTGCGTGAGTAAGCCTAAATCCTTTTGGGAAATCATCTTGTGGACAGATGAAACCAAGATAGAGCTTTTTGGTGAAGCACATCATTCTACTGTTTACCAAAAATGGAATGAGGACTGCAAAGAAAAGAACACAGTACCTACAGTCATATATGGTGGAGGTTCAAAGATGTTTTGGGGTTCTTTTGTTGCCTCTGGCACTCATTGCTTTGACTGCGTGCAAAGCATCATGAAATCTGAAGATTACCAAAGGATTTTGGGTCACAATGTAGTGTCTATTGTCAGAAAGCTGGGTTTGCGTCCTAGGTCATGGGACTTCGAGCAGGACAATTACCCCAAACATATTTCAAGAAGCACCAAGAAATGGATGGGAACAAAGTGCTGGAGAGTTCTGAAGTGGCAGCAATGAGTCCGGATCTAAATCCTTTTGAACACCTGTGGATTTAGATCCGGACTCATTGCTTAGTCCGGATCTAAATTGCTCTTAAAATTGCTCTTGGGAGGAGACACACTTCACATATGGGAGACCTGGGACAGTTTGCAAAAGAAGAGTGGTCTACATACTTTTATATATATATATATATATATATATATATATATATATATGTATAATACTTGACACCTAATGGGAGCCAAAGGCCAAAGAAGGGGGCATTGTCCTAAGTAGGGGCCACAGAGGGAGACATTATTTTAATTGGGGTCCAAGGAGGGGGACATTATTTTAAATGGGGGCCCCAAGAGGGGACATTATTGTAAATTTTGTCTAAAAAGGGGGGCATCATACCATGGGAGCAAAAGGGGAACATTATGATAAATGGTGGCCAAAGAAGGGGACTTTATTCTAAATGAGGACCAAAAAGAGAGACATTGTACTACAGGGGGCCAAAGAGAGTTATATATAATAATATTTTTTATTTAATTTCTATATTTAGTAGAGACATGTACAAACTGAATAAGACAATACAGATTATCACATAATTCATGACATACTAAGAGGAGTGAAGGCCCTGCTAACAAGCTTACAGTCTATGAAGATATAGGAGTGACACAAAAGATAAAAAGGTGCTTGTCATGTATGGTCCGGCCATGATTATTATAAACAGGGGAATTCAAATACCATTACATGAACCAGTCATCAGCCAGAATCTGTATAAGTACAGATACAAGGAGCTGTAGAGTGCATGGAGGCTGTGGATACAGATGAGTGAAGGGACCAGATTCTGGAGAAAATTAAGGAAGGGAGAACAGGGCATAGTTAGATTAACCATATTCTGTGGGATAGTGCATTCCAGAGAACTGCTGCAGCACAAGAGAAGTCCTGAAGATGGGGGTAGAAGGTTTTGATTACAGAGGATGCTAGTCTTAGGTAGATAGTTGATTTTACATTTCTGGATTCTGTAGATTTGTGATTTGTATTAAACAAAAAAAAAAAAACAACAACAACAATCCGAGGTGTCAGTATTCTTTAATGAGGACATAGCCCTCATGGTTTGTAATTCCAGTGTGTGATGATTAAATAAATGTTGTGATTAATGTGCAGTTTGGCCCACAAAATACAGATGGAATCATCAGGCATAGAGATAAACAGAATGTAAATAAAGACAATACAGCTGTCCTTACCTGCAGTTGAAAGGTTGTATTGTCTTTATTTACATTCTGTTTATCTCTATGCCTGATGATTCCATCTGTTTATCTCTATGCTTGGTGATACCATCTGTATTTTGTGGGCCATGATTGACTTTGCCCTATATTGACACTTGTCTACCACTTGTGGGCTTTATGGCTTCTCTCTATATGACCTATTGACATATTTATAGATATATACTTTCATGGCATTTTGACTACATTTATCTATGCTGGATACTTTAAGGTATGTACTTGTTATCCACTAATGCTTACTAGATGAATGAATTTTGGATACTGATCCTTTTACTTATTTATTTATTTAATTCTTCATGTATTTATCACTGGGTTCATTGATATGATCTCCTTTTGTAAGTCTTGTTAAACAGAATAAATGATTGACTACCCTTGTTACTAGCACTGCAGGCACCTTCATTGGTTCACTTCCCCTTTATGTGTGTTTTATAAATTTCTTTTAAAAATTCAATAAAAGTTCCAAATTTTTTTATCAAACTTGTGCATCTATACTTCTTTGACCTGATTGAGTGTTACTCCCATTCTAGTAGCCACAATAACAACGTACAACTGAAGCAATAAAAAAATGCCTTTATTAAAAATAAATATAAAAACATAACAAAAGTAATTTCTAAAAATACCCATTAAATACCATGGGAAACAATTGAACTCCACAACAATAAATAAAGCTCATAGGATATGATGAAGGAGTCTATATATCATCTGATGTCTATACACATAGTATAGCACCTGCAGTATACAGGATAATATATGACTGGTATATGGTATACAGTGATTACAGAAGTCAGATATCATATACAGGATAATATGTGACTGTTATCTATTGTATAATTCCCAAATTTAACAGAAAGGAAAAAGGGACAAATTATTTGGCTTGCATAGTAGCAGAGTGCTTTGTGGAAAATTAATGACCATGCCTCGAACCATTTATTTCTATACAGATAAATGTACAAGGATGACCTGCATCTTCTAAAGCAGCAGAAGCCAAGGCATCCCGAAACAACTGCTGGGGTATCGGCCTGGGGGACATCCGTATACATAGCTAGTGTGACTGTGGATTAATTGATCTGTGATATACTGCAGTAACTGCACCTTAATCACAACATTTATTTAATCATCACACACTGAAATTACAAACCATGAGGGCTATGTCCTCATTAAAGAATACTGACACCTCGGATTGTTGTTGTTTTTTTTTTTTGTTTAATACAAATCACAAATCTACAGAATCCAGAAATGTAAAATCAACTATCTACCTAAGACTAGCATCCTCTGTAATCAAAACCTTCTGCCCCCATCTTCAGGACTTCTCTTGTGCTGCAGCAGTTCTCTGGAATGCACTATCCCACAGAATATGGTTAATCTAACTATGCCCTGTTCTCCCTTCCTTAATTTTCTCCAGAATCTGGTCCCTTCACTCATCTGTATTCACAGCCTCCATGCACTCTACAGCTCCTTGTATCTGTACTTATACAGATTCTGGCTGATGACTGGTTCATGTAATGGTATTTGAATTCCCTTGTTTATAATAATCATGGCCGGACCATACATGACAAGCACCTTTTTATCTTTTGTGTCACTCCTATATCTTCATAGACTGTAAGCTTGTTAGCAGGGCCTTCACTCCTCTTAGTATGTCATGAATTATGTGATAATCTGTATTGTCTTATTCAGTTTGTACATGTCTCTACTAAATATAGAAAGTAAATAAAAAATATTATTATATATAACTCTCTTTGGCCCCCTGTAGTACAATGTCTCTCTTTTTGGTCCTCATTTAGAATAAAGTCCCCTTCTTTGGCCACCATTTATCATAATGTTCCCCTTTTGCTCCCATGGTATGATGCCCCCCTTTTTAGACAAAATTTACAATAATGTCCCCTCTTGGGGCCCCCATTTAAAATAATGTCCCCCTCCTTGGACCCCAATTAAAATAATGTCTCCCTCTGTGGCCCCTACTTAGGACAATGCCCCCTTCTTTGGCCTTTGGCTCCCATTAGGTGTCAAGAATTATACATATATATATATATATATATATATATATATATATATATATATATGTATATATATATATATATATATATATATATATATATATATATATATAAAAGTATGTAGACCACTCTTCTTTTGCAAACTGTCCCAGGTCTCCCATATGTGAAGTGTGTCTCCTCCCAAGAGCAATTTTAAGAGCAATTTAGATCCGGACTAAGCAATGAGTCCGGATCTAAATCCACAGGTGTTCAAAAGCATTTAGATCCGGACTCATTGCTGCCACTTCAGAACTCTCCAGCACTTTGTTCCCATCCATTTCTTGTTGCTTCTTGAAATATGTTTGGGGTAATTGTCCTGCTCGAAGTCCCATGACCTAGGACGCAAACCCAGCTTTCTGACAATAGACACTACATTGTGACCCAAAATCCTTTGGTAATCTTCAGATTTCATGATGCTTTGCACACAGTCAAAGCAATGAGTGCCAGAGGCAACAAAAGAACCCCAAAACATCTTTGAACCTCCACCATATATGACTGTAGGTACTGTGTTCTTTTCTTTGCAGTCCTCATTCCATTTTTGGTAAACAGTAGAATGATGTGCTTCACCAAAAAGCTCTATCTTGGTTTCATCTGTCCACAAGATGATTTCCCAAAAGGATTTAGGCTTACTCACGCACATATTGGTAAATTGTAGTCTAGCTTTTTTATGTATCTATGTCAGCAGTGGGGTCCTCCTGGGTCTCCTGCTATGGTGATTCATTTCATTCAAAAGACTACATATAGTTCACGCTGACATTGATGCACCCTGAGCATGCAGGACAGCTTGAATATCTTTGGAACTTGATTGGGGTTGCTTATCCACCATTTGGACTATCCTGCGTTGCAACCTTTCATCAATTTTTCTCGGCTGTCCACATCCAGAGAGATTAGCTACAGTGCCATGGGTTGTAAACTTCTTGATAATGTTGCGCACCATGGACAAAGGAACATCAAGATCTCTGGAGATTAATTTGTAACCTTGAGATTGTTGATATTTTTCAACAATTTTGGTTCTCAACTCCTCAGACAGTTCTCTTCTCATCTTTGTGTTCTCCATGCTTAGTTTGGCACACACAGTCATACAATGCAAAGAATATGTAAATTTCTCACCTTTTTATCTGGTTTCAGGTATGATTTCATATTGCTCAAACCTGTTACTTGCCACAGGTGACTTTGAATGAGCATCATATGCTTGAAACAAAGTTGTTTACCTACAACTTTGGAAAAGTGCCAACATTTTGGTTTGGCCCATTTTGGGAGTTTTGTGTGAAATTATGTCCAATTTGCCTTTTTTGTTTGTTTTTTTGTGTTGTTCCATTACATACAAATGAAATAAACATATCTATACCAACACATGTGTAATTACATTAATTTTCCAGGAGCAATACTTCATTTTCTGGAACAAATTCAAGGGTGAAAAACACTATGAAAAAAGCTTGAAATCTATGACGCTTTTTAACAATGGATAAAAGATGTTAAGTGTGTAAAGTGAGGGATCCTTTAAGCTTGGCCATGGACCCCCCGGGGCTCCCCGGAGCCCCGGGGCCCCGGGCGGTAGCCCAGATTGCCCTCATTATAATCTGCCTATGGTCCTAAGTGTTCCCCGGATAGTGGCCCCGGAGCTGCGCTCACTGAGTGACAGGACACCGCTCCTGAGCTCAGCTTCGGGGCCCGCTCGCCGGAGCGGCTCATTCTCCTCGGCTCCTCAGCGTCAGCGGTCAGAGAATTACAGCTAGGGACACATAGGACATGTGAGTATAAGGATTTTATTATTTTCTTCTTATTTTACAATGGATCCCACTGATTCTGAGATTGTGTTTAGTGACATATTGTACTTCATGATAGTGGTAACCAATTTTGATACGACAATTTGGTGAAAATTTTGATAATTTTGCAATTTTCAAACTTTTAATTCCAGAGAGTTATGTCACACAAAATAGTTAATAAATAACATTTCTCATATGTTTACTTTACATCAGCACAATTTTTAAAACATTTTTTTTGTTAGGAAGTTAGAAGGTTTAAAAGTTGACCAGCGATTTCTAATTTTTCCAACAAAATTTACAAAACCATTTTTTTAGGGACCACATCACATTTGAAGTGACTTTGAGGGGCCTTTATGACAGAAAATACCCAAAAGGAACTAAAGCAATGTGGAAAGAAAAATGAACATTTTACTTTTTTTCACAAAAATTTTACTATAGCCCCAATTTTTTTATTTTCACAAGGGTAACAAGATAAAATGAACCACAAAATTTGTTGTGTAATTTCTACTGAGCATGTTGATACCCCATATGTGGGGGAAAACTATTGTTTGGGCACATGACAGGGCTCGGAAGGGAAGGAGCACCGTTTCGACTTTTTGAACGCAAAAAAGACTGAATGCCATATCACCATATTAAAATGAATGCCGTAATGCCATTATGAAAACAAAATGCCATATGAAAAAAGTGGATGCCATATCACATTTGGAGAGCCCCTGACATGCGAAAACAGCAGAAACCCCCCACAAGTGATAGCGTGACGTCTCTTATTCGAAAAAGCCCTTTTCTTTACCCTGGGAGATGGGGGACTCAGGGCCGTCACATTAAAAGAGATGGTGTGGGCTTATCCGGGTTGAGTGGCTGATTTACGACTACGCCACCTGTGGCACCTGGTGAAGGCCACCAGCGCCGCTGCAGTCCGCTGAGGCATAGTGTTATGGCGGCCAGAGTTATTACTACTCCCCACAGGCGGAGCAAGGCCTCAGGGCAGAGGGACAGGAAGGATGGAGGGGGTAGTAGTGGAGGAAGAACGGATGCCACGTCGCGTGGTGTAGCGCAGAATAAACAGTCCGGAGGCCATAGGGGTGAACTTCCAAGGCTTTACTCACATTAGAGATGGCAGAAGGAAGGCGACTCCCTGATCCCCACGGAGTCCTGCAGTCACCAGGGATGGGGGTCCGACAACCTCCGAGCAAGTCCAGCATTCAATCGGGACCCCGCACCAGAGTGTTCCTGAACTACAGACCGTATCCTCTCCTGTCTGTGTGTGTAGATAGGCCGGGTCTCCCTCTGAACTCCTCTCAGAACAAGGGCACGGGTGGCAGCTCCGCTCCTTCCGATACCCGATGGGATCCTCTGGGCCTACCAGGCTTTACCAACCAGGACATGGAGAAGCAAGGTCGGGTGTCGGGGCCGGTACCCCTCTTGGAGCCGGACTCCCTCTGAATATATCAGATGGTGAGGACAGGTGGCGTACACTGCTCCGTCTGCATCCTCCCCGGGATCCATTAGCTGTGGAGCTACACTCTTAAGCTCCGGGCCTTCTTGGTCGTGGTCCTTGACCGGGTTGAGACATTCCTCGTCTGCAACCTGCCCCCCGTCCCAAGGCTGGGGTATGAGGGCTGTGTCTCCATCCACTGCAGGTCCACAAAGGATCCACGTTCAGGGTGGGAGATCACAATACCTCACAGTAATTAACAGCACAAAGACCAAAACCAAAGATGGCTTTTTATTAAATATGAAATTTAAAGTGTCACTAAATTGTAAGTCCTCAACCCTCACCCACTAACTGGTTCCCCTCACTCTTGGTTCCCCAGTCTCCCCGTAACCAGGAGGGCAGCACCTGGTGCATACTAGCCCCCCTGGTGGAGAAATGTGGTGTTGGATGCAAAGGTTGGGTCCCGACCATCACGCTGTTCTTACCTCGGAGGAGGAACACTACACTCCATTACAGAAGTGCAGCATCCCTGTGGCGGTCGAACCTTCAGGGGCGCCACAGTTCTACAGTGGGATGTGCTACATAATGAAGTTTCTCTTAAGGGGCACTTGGAAGATGTCCTTATCACCCCGGTCAGTAAAATCTTTATAGTGGTGGCAGGATGAGCCTAACCTATCTCGAGGGGTTCCCTGGGTACTTAGGGTCACTAGAACAATTACCACAGATGCGAGTCCGAGAGGGTGGGGAGCCCATCTGGGAGATATGGTAGCCCAGGGGACCTGGTCAGATATTGAAAAGGGTCTCTCCTCCAATTCAAAAGAACTTCTGGCGGTAGACAAGGCGGTGAATAATTTCTTACCTTTCCTTCAGGGCCAGAATGTAAAGATCCTCTTGGATAATCTAGTTGCGGTAGCATATGTGAACCACCAGGGGGATACATGGTCAAGATCGCTGATGAGAGTGACAGATCACCTCTTCCAGATTACAGAAAGTCACCTCCTTTCCCTGATGGCCCTCCATATAATGGAAAAAGAAAACATGAGAGCAGATTTCCTAAGCTGCTATCCTCTGATGCAAGGGGAATGGGAACTAAATCAAGGAATTTTTACCCAAATAGCCGAAGATGGGGGGGCCTCCGGTCAGGTAGATCCGTTTGCCACAAAACTAAATCGGAAGACAAAGATCTTGTGTTCCCTAAATCCTCTAGCTGTGGACGCTTTCCTGATACGTTGGTATTTCAGCCTGGCGTATGACTCCTCCCCCCCTGGTTGGCTGTTCTTCTCATGGTAATAAGAAAGATCAGGGAGGAGAAGGCCAGGGTTCTGCTGATCGCACCCTTTTGGCGCAGGAGGCCCTGGTTCTCATGCCTGAGGAACATGTCCATCTCTGATCCTTGGGTTCTTCCAGAGATTCCATATCTCCTTCTCCGGGGTCCGATATTCCATCCTCAAGCAACTGGCCTCCACTTGACGGTGTGGAACTTGAAAGGACACTGCCAAATCAGAAAGGTTTTTCCAAAGGTCTAGTAACCATCCTGCACAGCAGAAAACCTGTTACAACCCAGATTTATGCCACAAGTTGGAGAAAGTTTTTGTCTTTCTCTGGTTCTGGGGTTGATGGGGAAGGGGTGCCAATAGGACAAATCTTTGGAGTTTTTACAAAAAGGTCTTGAACTAGGGTTATCCACCAGCACCCTTAAAGTACAGATTTCTGCCTTGGGTGCCCTATATAGCTGTGATGTAGCTTGTAGCTACTGGGTTTCTCGGTTCATTAAGGCAGCTTTTAGATCTAGACTCATTATTAAAAGCAGCTTGGTTCCCTGGGATTTAAATTTGGTTCTAAAGGCCTTGACTAGCTCGCCGTTTGAGCTAATAGTCAGCAACCCTTAAATCCCTCTCTCTTAAGACCGCTTTAATATCTTTAACCTCGGCCAGGAGCATTAGTGACATCCAGACCCTGTCAATGGCCTCGCCGTTTACTCAAATTCTGGATGATAGGCAAGATCTGGTCTAAAAATCACTCTCTCTCCCTAAGGTAGCTACTCGTTTCCACAGACTTCAGGAAGTCCTCCTACCCTCCTTTTGTCCACATCCTAGTAACCAGAAAGAGGTGGAGTTACATACGTTAGAAGTGAGGAGATGTGTGGTTAGGTACCATTCAGTTACCAAAAGCTTTAGGAAAGATAACTCGTTGTTTATATCCTACCAAGGGGCTAGGAACGGTCTAAGGTCACGAAGTCCACCATAGCTAGATGGAATTAGGAGGCCATTTCTCTATCATATACAGTATAGACCAAAAGTTTGGACACACCTTCGCATTTAAAGATTTTTCTGTATTTTCTTGACTATGGAAATTGTACATTCACACTGAAGGCATCAAAACTATGAATTAACACATGTGGAATTATATATTTAACAAAAAAGTGTGAAACAACTGGGTTCAGGTCTGGTGACTGTGAAGGCCAGGTTATCTGGCGTAGCACCCCATCACTCTCCTTCTTGGTCAAATAGCCCTTACACAGCCTGGAGGTGTGTTTGGGGTCATTGTCCTGTTGAAAAATAAATGATGGTCCAACTAAACGCAAACCAGATGGAATAGCATGCCGCTGCAAGATGCTGTGGTAGCCATGCTGGTTCAGTATGCCTTCAATTTTGAATAAATCCCCAACCGTGTCACCAGCAAAGCACCCCCACACCATCACACCTCCTCCTCCATGCTTCACGGTGGGAACCAGGCATGTAGAGTCCATCCGTTCACCTTTTCTGCGTCGCACAAAGACACGGTGGTTGGAACCAAAGATCTCAAATTTGGACTCATCAGACCAAAGCACAGATTTCCACTGGTCTAATGTCCATTCCTTGTGTTCTTTAGCCCAAACAAGTCTCTTCTGCTTGTTGCCCGTCCTTAGCAGTGGTTTCCTAGCAGCTATTTTACCATGAAGGCCTGCTGCACAAAGTCTCCTCTTAACAGTTGTTGAAGAGATGTGTCTGCTGCTAGAACTCTGTGTGGCATTGAACTGGTCTCTAATCTGAGCTGCTGTTAAACTGCGATTTCTGAAGCTGGTGACTCGGATAAACTTATCCTCAGAAGCAGAGGTGACTCTTGGTCTTCCTTTCCTGGGGCGGTCCTCATGTGAGCCAGTTTCTTTGTAGCGCTTGATGGTTTTTGCAACTGCACTTGGGGACACTTTCAAAGTTTTCCCAATTTTTCAGACTGACTGACCTTCATTTCTTAAAGTAATGATGGCCACTCGTTTTTCTTTACTTAGCTGCTTTTTTCTTGCCATAATACAAATTCTAACAGTCTGTTCAGTAGAACTATCAGCTGTGTATCCACCAGACTTCTGCACAACACAACTGATGGTCCCAACCCCATTTATAAGGCAAGAAATCCCACTTATTAAACCTGACAAGGCATACCTGTGAAGTGAAAACAATTTCCGGTGACTACCTCTTGAAGCTCATCAAGAGAATGCTAAGAGTGTGCAAAGCAGTCATCAAAGCAAAAGGTGGCTACTTTGAAGAACCTAGAATATAAGACATATTTTCAGTTGTTTCACACTTTTTTGTTAAGTATATAATTCCATATGTGTTAATTCATAGTTTTGATGTCTTCAGTGTGAATGTACAATTTTCATAGTCATGAAAATACAGAAGAATCTTTAAATGAGAAGATGTGTCCAAACTTTTGGTCTGTACATCTAGCGGCGAGGAAGTACCAGAAGGGCAGAAGGCTCATCCCACCCCACCCCTCCTGGGCTGAGAAGACAGGTGTCTCGATAGAAGACATATGTAAGGCTGCTACCTGGTCCTGTCCCTCTACATTCCATAGACACGATAGGTTAGATATGGGTGTATCGGCTGACCTCACCTTTGGGAGAAGAGTGTTCCAGGCTGTGGTCCTTCAATAGATTACTTCATCTCTGTAATTCTCTCGTGGTGCTGTCATGGTCGACCGATAAAATCTTAAATTACATACCGGTAATGGAATTTTTCGGAGACCATGACAGCACCCTTATATTTCCTCCTTTCACGTTTGTGGGAACACTCCCCTTTTATTAATTATAATATCACACTCAATAGGTGTCGTCTGGTATGGCAATTTTGTGATTGTTTGCTGTGTTTATTAACCTGGCAGTCCTCTCAATGCTCTGTAATCCCAACTGAGGCGGGAGAGAGGTGGCGCCCTTTTAAGCCTGTAGGTTTCCTCTCCTTGGTGGGCGGATCCCCTCTCTCGTGGTGCTGTCTCTGAAAAATCCCGTTACCGGTAAGTAACTTACGACTATACATTTGATGGAGCAATCAAAAAGTTGTACCCCAAAATGGTATTAAAAACGGTCTTAGAAAATTGAAACACAAGCCAAACAATTTGTTTGCAAAGTTTAGAATTTTTTAAAAGCAGTAAAATGTTTTCGTTTTCTTCTGCACCATTTCACTTTATTTGGAATTCATTGCCCTTTTTTTTCTATATGTTGCACAGTAAAGTGAATGGCGTCTTTCAAAAATGCTGTAATTTTGTCCCACAAAGTACACCTCAACCCTGCTGTATTGAATAGTGTCTGTTTTATTCACTATGTGATATGTGTTTTTTTATTGTATACTAATGTATAGTGACTAGTGATGATTGAGCGTGTTCTATGAACCCATTCAGCGAGCACGCTAACAGCCGTGACACTTGCAGGCACGGCGACCTTAAAAGAAATGCCGAGCATGCCAAAATACTCGGCGAGCACCTGAGCGAGCTCGCCGAAGGGGTTGATAGAACACGCTCGATCATCACTAATAGTGACCAGATGCCTCTAAGGAATCTTTTTTGGCCTCTGTTTTACTGGTGCTTGAAGTGCAAATTTTTGTAGCTCTAATGATTAAGTAATATGCAACTATGTGAACTGCAATTGCCAATTAACAATTTAAGGGTATCCATCAGATATACCCCTCCCTCCAATTCCCATTCATGACCATGCAGGATTTGGAAAGCTAAATCCATAGACACCTCTATATCTTTTATCTGTTGCTGCATTTCTGAGTGCTCTGGGTGTAACGGAGCACTAACCAAGCCTCAGCCTTCCAAGGTTGCTTCCCTGCCCAGCACCAGCCTCTTTATCTTGATTGATAGCTCACTGTCAGTTTTTTGGGACGTCAGGCACCAAGCAAGGAAAATCAGTGAGCTAGACACTAGCACTGGGAACTTTCCCTCCGTACATAAACAAAACATAAACCAAAAAAAAAGCAATTTGGCACGTTACTTAATTTATGTAGATTTATAGAATGAAATGTTGGATTTCGTACGAGCTCGATCCATGTTTTTCACAGAGCTCATATCTATTATAGTCTAGGGCTGTTCACATATTTCTGTGGACCGCGTATTTTTCACTGAAACACGTTGACCTGTCGGACTTTGATCCAAATCAAAGTTTAGAGCTTCTCGGATGCAAAACAAAGCTGATGAAAGTCTGAATGAGGCCTTACTCTATTATTTATTTTTTAAGCAGCGTTCATTCCAGGCTGCTGTACACATGAAGAGGGTTTACACACCTAAAATACATATATAAAACACAGAAACAAGCTACCATTGACAGACTAGTATGGACGGAGACACTGCCACTACGATCTAACAGTGTGGATTCTGGTGTCTCGCTCCTTCCCTCAGGTTGTATTCCAAAAGCCTCCTCCAACAAGCAAGTTCTGGACAAGCTGCAGGTGGAGAGGGAGCGCGGGATTACGGTGAAGGCCCTGACTGCGTCTCTGTTTTACACTTACGAGGGAAAGAAGTATCTCCTGAACCTGATCAACACTCCGGTGAGTGTGACGTTTCTTCTTGATTTGTTTCTCTGTGGTCTTGTTGCGGATGTTCAACTGGTCACGGCGGTCGCGTGACCTGTCACATAACTAAATGATGTCATGGAAGGTCCTTTCACACCACCGCGAGCCGTACAAGAGACCGGACGCAGTGGAGAAAAGACCGGGGGCCATCAGAAGGTAAGTATAATGTTATTTTCTCCAATCCCCTCCATGACAGCACACCTGGAGGTAGCCTCCCCATCCTAATTAGGGACAGGAAAACAAGAGGTTAAATAGCCCCTTCCCGCTACAATCCCCAGTGTTTTCCTGTCCCTATGGGATGAAGAGGTTACCTGGGGTGCCTGCAGCCGGCAAGCAGGGCCCTATTAAATTTACCTGCCGGGCTGCAGGGAGCGATCGCCTCCGACCTTCCTTCCTTTGCAGCTCCCGTGTCTACTTGAGAGCGGGACCCCCCACACACACACTCGTCTGCGTGTAAAGCCGAGTAGGGTTTTGGGGGCTGGGGGCCTCCTGTAGCTCCCCGGCCGGAGTCTCCTCTGTCCTCCATGGCGGCGTGCCGGAAGTCAGGCTTTTGGCCAGCGGGACGTCACTTCTGGTGCGTTCCACCGTGGAACGCATGGGGCCGCGGCGGGAAATTCAAAAGGAGAAGCCGCGGTTTGCCCTGAAAATGAGGATCCTTCACCAGATAGGTGAAAATTTGGCACTGGATCTCGGTCTCCCGTATAAAAGACCCAGATGAGAAGACTCCATTAAGGTAGGACAGAATATTGTGCTACTATGGAGGGTGCTGTTCCAAAGCCTGCGTCTGCAGAGCCCAGCGCTAACCCGGCCCCAGTAAGTGCTAGGTCCTAGGTTATTCCCCACTCTCTTTTGAGCAGGATCCTAAATATATTTTAAATCTCCCCTTTTTTTATTTTTAATTTAGGGAGACAAGGATCCGGCACCGACAGTGGGAGAAAGCACTACAGTTTGCAAATGTGCCATCTGTATAAAAAAGCTGGCTTCAGGGCATAAGAAACCCCTATGCTGGAAATGCACTGACAACATTGTGAAGGAAGAACAGCCTTCCCTTATGGAAGAAGTCAGGGGAATGGTTCGGCAGGAAATACAATCTTCCCTAGCCTCCTTCTCACAAGCCAGAGCTGAAGGTCCATCTCCCCCCAAAAGGAGAAAATATACGGTTAGGGAGACCTCTGATTCAGAATTAGGGTCTATGGAGGAACCGGAAGAAGGGGTCCTAAGTGAAGATCATGAGGAAGATAGGAAATATTACTTTTCGTCTGAGAATATGGAGGAATTGTTGTCGCAGGTGAGAGACACGATGCAGGTGGAAGAGGAGAAGGAAACCCGTACAGTTCAGGATGAAATGTTTGGCGGTCTGAAATCCAAGAAGAAGGTAGTGTTCCCTGTGCATGACAACATTTGGAGTCTTATTTTGGATGAATGGGAGTCACCTCAGAAAAGGCTTAGTATGGCAGGAGAAATGAAGGATAGATTCCCTCTAGATGAAAAGGCGGCTAAGCTATGGATGGAAGTCCCGAAGGTTGATGTACAGGTGGCAAGGGTTGCGAAGAAAACAACCCTTCCCTTTGAAGACTCGTCACAGCTCAAAAATCCTATGGATAGGAAGATGGACAGCCTTCTAAGGAAGGCATGGGAAACATCGGCGGCTTCACTGAAGACTAATATCGCTTCAACTTGTGTAGCTCGTTCCATGTTCCTCTGGCTCCAACAACTAGAGGAACATCTCTGGAAAGGTACCACTCAAGAGGACCTCCTAGCATCTCTTCCTTTTCTGCAGAAGGCCACTGGATTCCTAGCGGATGCCTTGGCGGAGTCGGTCAAGATTGCGGCAAGATCGGCAGCATTATCAAATTCTATGAGAAGAGCTCTGTGGTTGAAGATGTGGAGTGGGGACAACGCATCAAAATCTAAGCTTTGTTCCATTCCATTTAAAGGAGAGTATATGTTTGGGGCGGTGCTAGACGAGTTGTTGGAGAAAGCATCCGACAAGAAGAAGTCTCTGCCAGAGCCAAAGAATCCAAAAAGTTTCAGAAAGAGACCATTTCTTCTCCCTCAACAACAACAGCAGCAAGCATTTCAGTACAGAGGCAAGGGTAAAACTGGTCGCTGGAGTTACACAAAAGGGGGAAGAGGTAGGAATATCTTTCAAGGTTCTAGGCAGGACAGACAATGACGCCAAGAAGGTAGGAGGCAGAATTGCGAGCTTCCTTCCTCAATGGCAGCTTATTGATTGGAAAAGGATTTGTCGTGGCAACAGTAGACCAGACAGAGGCTTACTACCACGTGCCAATTCATCCGGATTACAGAAAATTTCTCAGATTTGCTGTAACTCAGAACCGAGAGGTACTTCATTTTCAATTCAATGTACTCCCCTTCAGCATTTCGTCAGCACCCCGCCTGTTTACAAAGATCATGGCAGAGGTAGTAGGTTTATCTAAGGAAACTGAATATCTGCATCGTCCCATATTTAGACAATTTTTTGGTGATGGTTCCCTCGGTTTCAAGTTTGGAAAGAGACCTCCAGATGACCCTCCAGATCCTGGAATCCTTGGGATGGTTGATAAACTACCAAAAGTCAGATCTGATTCCCTCCACCAGGAAGACCTCCTTGGGAATTCTCCTGGATTCTCAGCAACAAGCCTCTTTTCTGCCAAAAGAGAAGCAGATTCAGTTGAGGTCGAAAGTTTATGCACTAAAGAACCAGAGAGGAGTGTCATTAAGATTCGCCATGTCCGTCCTCGGGTCCATGACCTCATTTATTTAGGCGGTACCTTGGGCTCAAGCGCATTCAAGGGTCCTTCAAAACTACATCCTTTCCTGTTGGGACAGATCTCCAAGTTCCCTCTCCAACAGAATTCATCTGCCAGAGAAGGTGAAAGCATCTTTAAATTGGTGGCTCTGTCCAGGAAATCTGGAGAAAAGTTCAGCATGGATTCAACTTCCCTTGTTATCCGTCAAAACAGATGCAAGCAAAAGAGGATGGGGAGCAGTAGTCTCCCACGTGGCCTTCCAAGGGGTCTGGTCGCAAGAAATAGCAGAGCAGTACTCAAACTTAAGAGAAATGAAAGTGGTGGAAGAAACCCTATGGGCAGCCACTACTGTGCTTCAGGGGTCGAATGTCAGAGTCTACTCGGACAATATGACAACTATAGCCCACTTGAGACATCAGGGAAGTACAAGAAACAGGAGGTTACAGATGATCTCCGAAAGGTTCTTCCCCTGGGCGGAGTATAATCTACTATCCTTATCGGCTCTGCATCTGAGGGGCTCCGACAACTATCATGCAGATCTTCTGAGCAGAAAATACATTCATCCAGGGGAGTGGAGCATGAACTCGAAGATATTTCAGATGATTGTTCAAAAGTGGGAATACCCAGATGTGGACCTGTTTGCGAACCAGGAAAACGCAAAAGTAAGAGCCTTTTTCTCTTTGAAACCCGAGGATTCAGCAACAGGGATAGATGCATTCGCTCACCCTTGGAAAGTTGGGCTCGCTAATGCTTTTCCCCTGATTCTGTTAATACCAAGGACTTTACAAAAAATCAGGTCGGAAGGGCTCAAGACTATCCTAATAGCTCCAATGTGGCCAAAAAGAGCATGGTTCGGAACATTGAGCAGTCTAAGAATGGATGATCCATTGATGCTTCCTCGAATCCACGATCTGCTGCATTAGGGCCAGATTTTCCATCCGGCCCCTCAGAATTTGGCTCTAGCAGCTTGGCTTCTGAGACCACCCTCTGAAAAGCCAGAGGCTTCTCAGTACAGGTGATCCAAATGTGGCGCCCTGCTGTGCATTGGTGCCACAGAACCCTGAAGGGTGCATGGATGGATTTCTCCACAAGAGGTCCTCACTAGATACAAACACATCTACCTTCCAACTCATACCAGCAGAGGGAGCCCAGATAGGGATATATATAGGGAAGGTGGAGCCAGGCAGCTCAGTTGATTAGTGAGTGCTCAGAGTCAGAGCAGAGCAGGCAGGCTGAGAGAGAGCCTGAGAGCGTGCCGACACTCAGATAGCGGTGAAGACGCAGCACGTCAGCTGCCTAGTAGTGAGGGCCCCGAGTGTGGCCGACGGCAAGGAGAAAAAGGGGAGTGAAACCAAGGGGGCAGAGGAGCACAATAAGCTCACCCCATTATATCTACCGGACACCGGATCCGCGCCTACAGGGACCCTTTACACCCAGTGGGGATAACCGGAATCCCAGGAGGACTACAAGTCCCTGACAAACCTGAAGGCTAGACACACACAGGATCAGGAACCACGAAGGTCCCGACGTCCAGGGAAAGTGGTTACCAACCAGAGGTCCTATTTCTGAGCATCTGGTGAAGTAAAAGCAGGACACATAAGCTAGGCCCAGTTGCAGGCTGGCCAGGAGCATACATAGGGACAGACACGGATCAGGAGGCCCTATACCTGCTCCCTGGGGAGAAGTCCAAAAGTGCGCCCTTCATCTGGAGTACCCTGGACCGTACCTAACAGCTGTACCAGTAAAGGAAATGAAGCAAATCCCCTGTCTCTGTCCATTACTCCTGCTGTGCCATCGCTTTCCCTGCACCACAATGCTCAGCGCAACCTGCATCATTTATACTGCCCTGAGGCCTGCTCCACCTGTGGGGAGCCGTTCCATCTCAAGCTGTCCTGACATCTGCCTCAGAGGACTGTTGCAGCGCTGGTGATCCTCACCAGACACCACAGGTGGCGTCACAACAAATTCCCTACAAATAATTCCTTTTGGCACTGACCGCCCTGGGCCAGCCACCGCGATAATCCCCGCAGGCAGTCTTAGGCCCGGCTGCCGGGTGCCCCGCGACACCCCTGGGGGCGAGTCACATACACTGCAGAAAAGCAGAAAACCAGTCACAATTTCCATCTATGGAAAAATCTAGAAAGCTTTCAAGCTATGGTATGAGCCTCGTCCATTAGATCCCTTTCGGCCTGACGTGGCCAGAATCTTGGATTTCCTACAGAACGGTCTGTCTAAAGGATTAAGACCAAGCACGCTGAAGGTCCAAGTCTCGCCTTTAAGTTCCTATTTTGATGCTGATTTGGCCCAAAACAGATGGATTAAGAGGTTCATGATAGCTGCTTCTTGGATTAATCCAACAAGAGCTAAAATAGTTCCACCTTGGGATCTCAACGTAGTTCTTAGAGGCCTAACTATGCATCCTTTCGAGCCAATAGCCGAGGCACACATAGACAAATTGTCTTGGAAAGCGGCATTGCTTATAGCTCTGACTACAGCCAGAAGAGTGAGTGAAATCCAAGCCCTGTCTATCAGAGAGACTTATTGTCGTATTTTGGAGGACAGGATCATCCTCCAGTTGGATCCTTCTTTTCTACCTAAAGTGTCGTCTAATTTTCATATGTCTCAGCCAATAATTCTTCCGTCATTCTGTCAAAATCCATCAAATAGCAAGGAAGAAGAATTCCACGCGTTGGATGTAAGAAGGACTATAATCCGCTATTTGAGGCAGACTGAAACCTGGAGGAAGGATCAGAACCTATTTGTCCAATATGGAAGCCCCAATAAAGGAAAGAAAATTGCAAAAATATGCTAGCAAATTGGATTAAGAAAGCAATTTGTGAAACATACATAGTTCAAGATTTGCCTCCTCTGAAATCTTTGAAAGCTCTTTCTACTAGAGCTATGTGGGTCTCCTGGGCGGAAAAAGCTAGTGCATCCATTGAGCAGATTTGCCGGGCAGCTACATGGTCGTCTGTTCATACCTTTGCTAAACATTATAGACTAGATGTAATATCTAATAGAGACTTAGCATTTGGAAGGAAAGTCCTTCAGGCTGTTGTCGCTCCCTAAAATTCATTCTTTGGTATTACTCCAGGTGTGCTGTCATGGAGGGGATTGGAGAAAATAGAATTAGACTTACCAGTAATTCGGTTTCTAAGACCCTCCACAACAGCATGGGTAGTTCCCTCCATTTCTTTGATTGGAAAAATCCTTAGTGTTAATAAATATTTAGAGCATTCATACTGTGTGGTCCTTTGAAAACACTGGGGATTGTAGCAGGGAGGGGCTATTTAACATCTTGTTTTCCTGTCCCTAATTAGGATGGGGAGGCTACCTCCAGGTGTGCTGTCGTGGAGGGTCTTAGAAACAGAATTACCGGTAAGTCTAATTCTATTTTTTTTTTTTTTACCATTTTTATTCTTTTTTTCTACTATTAACTTGTTCACACTATATAAATACATGCCGGTTGCAAGGATTTATATAGTGTGACCAAGTTATCAAGCACTTTCCAAGTGATGCTAAAATCGCTTGGAAAGCGGTTGACAACCCGCATGCGGACATGCATGTGAAAAATGCTTCACTTACGTTTGTCCCTGGCAGGAAAAACGCATGTAAAATCTGCATGCGTTTTTTCTGCTAGGGAGATGCAGAAACACTCAGGAAAAATCCGGAGCATTTCTGCATCGTGGGCATGTGGCGCCCCTGAGGGTTCAGTCGCCACAGAGGTACTGCACCTCACCCAGAGGTGTGGTGTCTCCCTTCACTCAGGTAAGATGGGAGTGCTGCAGAGAACCCCCCAAAACACCTGCATCCAACATTACACTGCTTCAGACCGGCTGGAAGGGCAACATGCAGAGCGCAGCTGCTGAGCCCTGTCCCTGGCTGGAGTGGGGGAAACCCAAAGGTAGGGGGAACCAGTAGTGGGTGTGGGTGGAGGAAGCAGTTAGAAGGAGCACACAGTAGGTATATAATGGGAAGCAATCTTAGGGTGGCAGTTCAGAACAGAATGGTCAGTCAGTACAGTACAGACGGTCAGTGAGGACTGTCTGGGAGCAGAGGCTCAGCAGGAGCTCTGCTCCACAAGAAGGGCCCGGGATAGAGGCCCCGGAGGGGAGAAGGGAGTAGGCTCCATTCTAAGAAGGGATCCCAGGGGTACGGCGCGTGCAGGACAGCACCCATACGCCCCGCATCTGTCAGAAGACAGAGGGATCGGTTGCCCCATTCTAATCTCCAGGGGGTCAGGTTGGTCCCGGATCCGACGTACAGGAAGGACTTCAGCATACCCGAGCGGGATTGAGAGTGGGCAGCGCAGGGCAGCAGGGAGAAGGACCTAGTGTGAAGACGGTCAAAGTAGGAACACGAGAAAGTGGGGTTCTGCCAAGCATTCCTAAACTTCCTGAGGAAGGATTGAACCCCTGCCAGGGTGAACATGGCGCAACGTGGGAGGCCTTCACCTGTAACTTGCACTTTTGTGTTTCCTGAAGAACTGTGAATTAAAATCTTGGACGACTGCACTGAGTTGCCTCCGTCTATTCCTTCACTGGTGCCATTTCCCTCCCTGCACTACAACGCCCAGCGCACCCTCCATCTATTTACACTGCCCTGAGGCCCGCTCCACCTGTGGGGAGCCGTTCCATCTCTAGCTGCCCTAACATCTGCCTCAGAGGACTGTTGCAGCGCTGGTGATCCTCACCAGACACCACAGGTGGCTTCACGACAAATCCTATAAATAATCCCTTTTGCACTGACCGCCCCGGGCCAGCCACCGTGATATTCCCCAAAGCAGCCATACGGCCCGGCTGCCGTGTGCCCCGCGGCCCAGGGGGCAGCGAGTCACCACTTGGCGTCACGAACAGGATACGTGACCAGCCTGCCATCTGCGGGTAATGTGCGCCTAAAGAAGTGTTTTCTGCCTTGAATGTGGCGCCCGCCCCAGAAGAACGGGCGCCATTATGTGCGTGCTAAAGAACAACAGAATGGAACCTCCCGTCGTGGGCCGGGTCCCAGAATGGCTCCAAAAGCAGGCCCTGCCCCTTGCAACAGTGACTGTCCGCATAGATGTGTCCGTCAAAGCGGGGAGGCCGACACAGGGAGTGACCGACAGCAAAGTGCCATGGGACCGCCCCCGAAAGAGGAGAGGCGGTGGAGAGAAGCTGTGTAAAGACCGGGAGGTGTCAGGTCGAGCTGACGCAGTCGCGGGAGCAGGTCGGAGTGATGTCCCTGTCCCAAATGCGGCTGGCGCTGCTCCATCCCTGGTCCCCCTGCAGCCTGAGGCTGATGACCAGGCTGGGTCAGCCTGCAGAAACCAGGGGTTCCCCCGGAGGGGGCCCCACTGTTAAACTGTTTTAGTTAACTGGACTGTACATAAGTTGCCCGGAAGGGTGCAGTTGACTTCATGTTTGCTACCCAGTTACCCGTCAGGGTACAGAGACTGACAGGCTGAGGACTGTGAGAAGCCGGACGTTGACATTGTACATAGTTTAGCACTTCTTAAAGTGCATCCTATTGGTTTTATAATTACAAATATACCTCAGAACAAAAACCCGTTTGGCGTGGCGGAAGACGAGGTCCAGGATTGGATCGTCTATGCCCTGCAGCCATGCCCAGGGCCTACGTTGAGGGTTTGTGGACGGGTCCCTCATGCTGCTACTGTTGCACCCTGGTGCTGGAACTGTCTTGAAAATTGTTTTATATGACAATACTCTTATGATGTTTTATAATGTAACCAGTAAAAGAAATGTGCCTCCCATAAAGGGAAGAAATGTTGTTTTATGGTCAAATATGCTGATGCATCTTAAAAATTTTGCATGTCAGTTATGCCTGGTTTTGCTCTGTTCCAGCCCGCGGACGTGCTGTGTTTTCCCGGGGGGGGGGAATGTGGCGCCCCTGAGTGTTCAGTCGCCACAGTGGTACTGCACCTCACCCAGAGGTGTGGTGTCTCCCTTCACTCAGGTAAGATGGGAGTGCTGCACAGAACCCCCCAAATCACCTGCATCCAACATGCAGAGTGCAGCTGCTGAGCCCTGTCCCTGGCTGGAGTGGGGGGAACCCAAAGGTAGGGGGAACCAGTAGTGGGTGTGGGTGGAGGAAGCCGTTAGAGGGAGCACTTATACAGTAGGTATATAATGGGAAGCCATCTTAGGGTGGCAGTTCAGAACAGAATGGTCAGTCAGTCTACCATTGGGCCCTATAAGACGTTCTTCATCTCCCGTTGCAGTGGGGTTTTTATTTGTCAAAAAAAAAGACTGGGGGTTGCGCCCCCGCCTTGATTTTCGCGAGTTTAATCGGATCACGGTCTGGGATGCATATCCTCTCCCTCTCATCCCCGACCTCTTTAGAAAAAAATTTGGCTCCTACGATTTGATTAAACTAGACCTCAGGGGGGCTTATAATCTCATTCACATTGAGGAGATGAGTGGAAGATGGCCTTCAATACTCCTGAGGGGCACTATGAAAAGCTTGTGATGGCATTTGGGTTGACTAATGCTCCCGCTTTCTTTCAACACTGTTAGTGACATTTTTAGTCATCTGGCAGGTAGATCACAACAAACCAATCTTGATGACATATTAATTTACTTACCTCCAGTCACATCAGGTACATATCAGGCAGGTCTTACAGATACTCAAAGATAATAAATTATTTGTCAAACCAGAGAAATGTATGTTCTCCATTCAGGGTTAGTTCTTATCATTCACCGTTTTTGCATGGATCTGGCCAAAGTCCGGACGGTACTGGATTGGTATTATATTCAAGACTTAAAGGCATTACAAAGTTTTTTGGGTTTCGCCAGCTACTACTGTAAGTTCAACAAAAACTTTTTGGTAGTGGCCAAACCTCTGATGGACGATTTTGCCAAATAGAAAAAAAAAATTAAGATTTTATTATTTTACTCTCCATTTTTGTAGCTAAACACAATCCAGCTAAGTTTAAAATTGAAATGAAGCCCCTGTACCCCCCTCTCTAGGTGCTTCTGTACCAAGTCTTCCCTGGTCCAGGATGGTCTCTATATCACAGGCTCCAGCAATAACCTATTGACACATGATTGTGGCAGCCCTCACGTGCTGATATATCACAGTGCCAATAGAAGTGGGAAGCGGCACAGAAATCACAAAATAAAGGCAGTGTTTGTGGTAATGCAAGAATCCAGCAAGCAGAGTAATCCACACGTCATACAACAGCCCAACATGGATGATGAAAAGCTGCGTCTTCAGGCGTCTGTGTAAGAACATCACATTTTTGTTTTCCTTCCAGAATAAGCACCAAATGGAATAGCTGAATGCCAGGATACGGAGACCGGCGGGGGACAGGGAAGCGCTGTCCGCTGGATTTTGTGCTGGTTTCACAAGCGGTCACCCTGCAGTTTTCTCCGGATAATGCTGTGGAGACTTTTCACAACACATCTAATAATTGTGAACCTTCCACTCACATGTTTATTATCTTGTCCGCTGGTCAGACTGGGGGGGATGAAAGCTGGACAAGGGATGAAGAATGATCCTTATTACATATAATGGGTGCACTGAGCGATAGTGAAATGTCGCAGAGGACTGAGAGCAGAAGGGCAGAGGGTTTCCTCTTCCTCACAGGGACCAGCACAGAAGCCGGAGCAGAAGGGCAGAGGGTTTCCTCTTCCTCACAAGGACCAGCACAGAAGCCGGAGCAGAAGGGGAGACAAGGGCTGAGCCACTTACACAGACAGAAAGCTGAGGAGAGGAGGGCATGTTATTACTCCAGGATCCGCTCCATTCATTCCCTATGTGGCATTCAAGCGCTGAGCTCGGCTTTTCCGGAGCCCCATAGAGAATGAATGGAGCAGCAGTTGATCCCTGACTTTCCACTCCTTCCCGATCAGACGATGGCTCGCAGCGGTCAGACCCCACGATCAGTAAGTGATCACCGAGCCTGTGGATAAGTGATAACTTGTTTTCTACAGACATCCCCTTTAAGTAATGGAGCATGCCAGCAGAGAAGGTGGGAGGAGGCGCTGGTTACAGGGGAAACTTTACTTCTGGAGGCCGCATTTAGGGCATGTGAGGGGCGGACACTTCCCATATTCATCATTACTGAACCCCCGCTCTGTGCGGCTCTTATCTGAGCTGCAGGAGACGCAGCAGTTACTAATCAGCCGCTCTCTGTTCACTTGCAGCCGTCCGAGCTCTGCTGTGCCTGTTAGGGGTGAAGTTCGGGTCCTTGGAGGCATCTACTATGCAGCCTGCACAGCAGATCACAGCCCGAGCACAGCGTCTCCGGGTAAATCTCCACCTTGTGAGTTGCTTCTTGTGCAGCAGCCCCATGCAAGTTGCTCTGCTCTCCTCGGCCAGCTCCTGCTGAATACTGAGCTCCTCTGCCCAATCTAGGAGCTCAATAGCCCTGATCACGTCAGTGGTAGCCCAACGCTGCTGGATCAGATTTACAAATGGCAAACTAATCAGCCCTAGGTATTTCTAATATGTGCAGAGCAGGCGACATAAGTCTGACCGGTGTCCTCATAGACCTTTCCTCAGCCGGGGTCTAATAGGAGCAGTAAAATGGCCGTCATGGGGTCCATTGTTAGATCTCAGCTGCCATAGAAACTCATTGGCACCATGATCATGCCTCCCTCTCCTGTCTAAAGTGCCTAAATGCTGTGGAAGCCCCCTACTGTGTCATACAATGGATTAAGCTGCCAGGATCAAGGTTGGCTCCACTGTGGGCAGCTGAGGCAGGAGCAGGACTGTGTTACACAGCCACACTTCTGCCGCAGATCTTGTAAGGACCTGCCTGATGATAATGTGTCCTATAGAGCAGGTCTTGGTACCGGACTGCCCTGTATATATTTACCACTAGCTGGGAACCAGTTACTTACAAGGTCTAGTTTCGAATGTGTTTCCAGGATCTGTAGTTATCAGCATTTTATCCTTAAGGCCGAGTTATAATATCACTGTAACACTCTCGCCCTGTACCTGTATACCTGCCCTGTGTGCTGCACAAAAGTATATAACAAAATGTGTGTACACAGATATCTCCTGAATGGTATTACTGCTAGATCTCCTGTACATAGAAATATGAGGTTCTTAGCGCACATTTTGAGCAAATTGTGCGAGCCCATCTGCCAACGTCAAGGCGACCTCTTCAGATGGGTCCCTACACTAACATTACACTAACTTACTAACTGGGACTAGTTTTTTGTATTATTATTATTACCACCATTTTTACTATTTATTATTATTGCATTAATGCAATTAATTGTAACTGTTATAAAACGAATTAAAAAAATGTAATTCTAATTTTTTTTTATTAATCTTGTGATTCTAATAATGGTATTACTAAAATCCCTATGCCTAAAGCTGTTGATCCAGAAGAAGGCAAAAACCCTAGGACACCTTCAGCCAATTTGTGTCACAGGGGAAAAATTCCTTCTTGACCCCGGGAAAAGGCGATCAGTCCTAGGACCCTGGATCAAACCTAATAATGTTATTACAAGTTATATAATATTACACTAATTATTGTACTACTGGAGTTATTTTAATTTGTTTTTATAAATCTATTTGATATGGTTATTATTACATTGTGCTATCTTATAACAGTATTATTCTTCTTTCCTTTCACTACTAATACTGCCCTATACCTACAGTGTTGATCCAGAAGAAGGCAAAAACCCCAGGATACCTTCAGCCAATTTGTGTCACAGGGGAAAAATTCCTTCTTGACCCCGGGAAAAGGCGATCAGTCCTAGGACCCTGGATCAAACCTATTAATGTTATTACAAGTTATATAATATTACATTAATTATTGTACTACTGGAGTTATTTTAATTTGTTTTTATAAATCTATTTGATATGGTTATTATTACATTGTGCTATCTTATTACAGTATTATTCTTCTTTCCTATCACTACTAATACTGCCCTATACCTACAGTGTTGATCCAGAAGAAGGCAAAAACCCCAGGACACCTTCAGCCAATTTGTGTCACAGGGGAAAAATTCCTTCTTGACCCCGAGAAAAGGCGATCAGTCCTAGGACCCTGGATCACACTGCTATTCTACCTACTACTATTACTACTGTTATTTTATTACTTTCTTACTATTATCACTAGTATTATTACTCATATTACACTAATACGGATATACTACCACTATATTACTACCATCCCTTTCCCCCTAGGGATCTTAAGGTGCAGTTCTGTCCTCCTCCTCCTATTCTGTCCTCCTCCTTTTCCATCCTCCTCCACTTTCGTCCTCCTCCTCTTCCGTCCTCTTCCTCTTCCGTCCTCCTCCTCTTCTGTCCTCCTCCTCTTCTGTCCTCCTCCTCTTCCGTCCTCCTTATCTTACGTCCTCCTCCTCTTCTGTCCTCCGCCTCTTCCGTCCTCCGCCTCTTCTGTCCTCCGCCTCTTCCGTCCTCCGCCTTTTCTGTCCTCCGCCTCTTTCGTCCTCTTCCTCTTCCGTCCTCTTCCTCTTACGTCCTCCTCCTCTTCGGTCCTCCTCATCTTCCATCCTCCTCCTCTTCCGTCCTCCTTCTCTTCCGTCCTCCGCCTCTTCCGTCCTCCGCCTCTTCTGTCCTCTGCCTCTTCCATCCTCCGCCTCTTCCGTCCTCCTTCTCTTCCATCCTCCTCCTCTTCCGTCCTCCTCCTTTTCCGTCCTCCTCCTCTTCTGTCCTCCTCCTCTTCCATCCTCCGCCTCTTCCGTCCTCCTTCTCTTCCATCCTCCTCCTCTTCCGTCCTCCTCCTTTTCCGTCCTCCTCCTCTTCTGTCCTCCTCCTCTTCCGTCCTCCGCCTCTTCCGTCCTCCATCTCTTCTGTCCTCCGCCTCTTCCGTCCTCCGCCTCTTCCGTCCTCTTCCTCTTCCGTCCTCCTCCTGAGACGTAATAAATAGCATTAAAGCTGCAGTAATTATTTATATTATATATACACACTGCTCAAAAAATAAAGGGAACACTCAAATAACACATCCTACATCTGAATGAATGAAATATTCTCATTGAATACTTTGTTCTGTACAAAGTTGAATGTGTTGACAACAAAATCACACAAAAATCATCAATGGAAATCAAATTTATTAACCAATGGAGGCCTGGATTCGGAGTCACCCCCAAAATTAAAGTGGAAAAACACACTACAGGCTGATCCAACTTTGATGTAATGTCCTTAAAACAAGTCAAAATGAGGCTCAGTATTGTGTGTGGCCTCCACGTGCCTGTATAACCTCCCTACAACGCCTGGACATGCTCCTGATGAGGTTGCGGATGGTCTCCTGTGGGATCTCCTCCCAGACCTGGACGAAAGCATCCACCAACACCTGGACAGTCTGTGGTGCTACGTGACTTTGGTGGATGGAGTGAGACATGATGTCCCAGATGTGCTCAATGGGATTCAGGTCTGGGGAACGGGCGGGCTAGTCCATAGCTTCAATGCCTTCATCTTGCAGGAACTGCTGACATACTCCAGCCACATGAGGTCTGGCATTGGGCACAACCCCCATCTGTGGACGTCTGGCCCTCATCCCACTCTCATGGAGTCGGTTTCTAACCGTTTATGCAGACACATGCACATTTGTGGCCTGCTGGAGGTCATTTTGCATGGCTCTGGAAGTGCTCCTCCTGTTCCTCCTTGCACAAAGGCAGAGGTAGGGGTCCTGCTGCTGGGTTGTTGCCCTGCTATGGCCCCCTCCACGTCTCCTGGTGTACTGGCCTGTCTCCTGGTAGCGCCTCCAGCCTCTGGACACTACGCTGACAGACGCAGCAAACCTTCTTGCCACAGCTCGCAATGATGTGCCATCCTGGATGAGCTGCACTGCCTGAGCAACTTCTGTGGGTTGTAGAGTCCGTCTCATGCTACCACGAGTGTGAAAGCACAACCAACATTCAAAAGTGACCAAAACATCAGCCAGAAAGCATTGGTACTGAGATGTGGTCTGTGGTCTCCACCTGCAGAACCACTCCTTTATTGAGTGTGTCTTGATAATTGCCAATAATTTCCATCTATTGTCTTCCATTTGCACAACAGCATGTGAAATTGATTGTCAATCAGTGTTGCTTCCTAAGTGGACAGTTTGATTTCACAGCAGTTTGATTTACTTGGAGTTATATTCTGTTGTTTAAGTGATCCCTTTATTTTTTTGAGCAGTGTATATTTTCTCATGTCCATGTATTTACTACTAAAAGTAATTTGTTACATTTAGGTTTCATTAAGTGTTTTACACCGACTATTACAGACTTATTGTTTCCCTGCACATTCAAGTTTTGTGTTTTCTTTGGGCATAGATCAGCTAATAGGCACTCAGGAAAAAAAAACAGATTAAAGATCTACAAACTCTCCCTTAAGACTAAGGAGCTCACTGATAGATTCTCAGTTAGCTAATTTTGCAGCCAGCAATAGACAGTGCAGCACAGATGCTACAGAAGGCAACATTTTTAATGAAACTCAATTACAGAAATCGATTTTAGCCCCAAATACTTGCATTAAAGTAAAAAAAATGGCCCCAAAGCTGGACAACCGCTTTAACTCCTTACCAACATCTGCCGTACATGTATGGTATAAGTCAGTAGCGGGTGTATGGAGCAGGGTCAGCTCGCCCCGTACATGGCAGATAATGGCTGTAACAAACAACCAGGACCTGCCTCTAACAGCTGCGAGTGGAGCGAAGATCTGCCCACCACTGTTAACCTGTTCAGTGCTGCTGTCAATCTCTAACAGCAGCATTAACAGCGCGCCAGCATTGGGACGCGTCGTTCCATACGCCCACCGGCGCTCCTGTGACGCGATCATAGGGCGCCGATGGACTGCTATGACATCCGGGGGTCTGCTGAAGCCTCCGTGCCTGTCATCATAAAGCTTCATTTGGGCTGTAAAGAAGACCGTGGTTTTGCTATATGGAGCATTACTGTGGTATCGCTGTATATAGCACAAGCAATCAGATGATGTATACAAATACAGTGAAAAAAAGTATATATATATTTATTAAAACCCCACACGTTCAACTCACCTCCCACTAAAAATAAAGATAATAAAAATATACACATTTTGTGGTATGGTCTCTTTCAGAGAAATACAATCTATCAAAATATAAAAAAAAAAAACGATCAGTGAACACAGAAAAAAATTCAAAAAGACAAAATTGCATTTTTTCGTTCGCCTCAATACTGCAGAAAATCCTGTAAGAAGCGATGACCATGACATATGTGTCCCAAAATGTTATCAATAAAGTCCTCTTGCCCTTCAAAAAATAAGCCCCCACACAGCTCCATCAACCCGAAAACTGAAAATGTTTCGGGTCTCAGAAAAAATGGTGACAGCATCAAAAAAAAAATTTTTTCTTTTGCCAAAACTATTGGAGAAGTTTGGTCTTGCTGTAATCACACTGAGGAGTAGGATCCTATTACCAGGTCATTTTTACCACACAATGTGCGCCGTTAAAACCGTTCCCAGAAAAACAATGTCAGGCTTTTTTTTTCGCACTTTTACTGCACTTGGAATGTTTTTCCCGTTTTCTAGGACTATGTGGTAAATGAATGGTGTCATTTATAAGGACAGCTCATCCTACAAAATAACAAGACCTCACACTATGTGGACAGATATCAAAAAGTTAGAAAAGTTGGAAAAAGCGGAGGAAAAAACAGAAAAAAAACATAAATTGGTTATGTCGGGAAGGGGTAAAGCTGAAGAAACGCATGTAAGAGCAGAATATGGAGGAAGGCCAGATATCACAGACTGGTGGATACTACCTGCTCCATCGCTGGCAGAATACTCCACCCCCATGGTGTCCGCTGATATCTTCTCTTGTAGCAACGTCTCCAAACTCTATAAAATATCGGGAACAGTCAGCAGAGGGTTTGATGATTGGCTCATATTGGCGATATACTCAGGGGCATTACTGGGGCCAGGGAAGATTGGGAATGAATAGCGTATTGACTGTTAGAGATGTGATCTCTTCCATTAAAGGGGATGTCTAGTTGGAACAAGTTATCACTGATCTCTGGATAGGTGATGACCTGTCCCAGTGGGAGCACCCCTTTATTATGTGGTATATATGGAGGATGTGATATCATGCAGAGTTCTAGCAGTATTACACTTCGGTCTGTTCTGCGTGCATCTGGGCCATTCCCTATGGAGGAGCGGAGCTGGGGGGAAATATCAGGATCTCGTCGCTGGATCCATCCAGATGGGAGATGTAACGAGTGCGGCGCCCCCCACTGGTGTTTCAGCGTATCATGTGTTGGGGAATAATAACTTATTGTCTGGTAAATGTGCTGATTCCTGTGAGTTGTGGTCGCTGAGTGCGTGTGATGGGATGTGGCTCCGTCCGTTATATTATATCACGTCTTATACCTATAATCTCTCGCTGATCGCAGGTGTCTGTCTTCACACTCAGATGAGAAGGAACAAACTGACGATATAGGACTTTTTTTTTTTTTTCCAAATTCAAACCGAGCAATCCTATTGGCTGAGTATGAATGCAGTTACCATGGTGACAGAAGTAGCAGCAGATTTAAAGGGACAAAACACTAATATTGTACTAAAGTGTATTTTATTATATATTTCACATAACTGACTGGGTACACCTTGGTGCGGGTGGGATGGCTTTTTTTAAATCAAAAACCATGTTTACTAAGTACCCTATATTATATATATTCACTATTGCTTTTTACTTACTTATAGCAGGGTATATGCTCATATTGTTTCTATCCTAAGTTTATCTATTTTCTAATAGAGACATGACCAGTCCTCTTTAGAATTTTATAGTGACCCCATTGAGGTCATGGACTGATATTGGGGATTGCAGAGTTGGGGCAAGGTGACAGGTGACAGTAAGTGACATCAAATGAAGGCTATGGTGCATACACAGTAAATCAGTCGTGTTATTCCACAGAAATGCTGTTCTATAAGGCTGTGTGCCCACGTAGCATTTTTCAAGCGTTTATGCTGCGGAATTTCCGCAGCGGAAACGCTTGTAAAACGCTAGGTAATCCGCCCCCCATGGTCCCCAAGGGGATTCCGCATGTTCTATGCACATGCTGCGGATTTTTCCGCAGGGTTTATGCTGCGTACAAAAATCCGCAGCATGTCATTTAATTTTGCGGAAGCGCAGCGGAACTCCCGCCATTGACTTGCATTGAGACGCACAGAAACCGCGACTGTACATTTTTACAAGCGGCTTCTATGCGTCTCTATGTGCGGATGGTACCCAGTTCTGGAGGAGAGGAGACTCTGATCCAGACCTGGGTACCATTGTACCTGTAAAAAAAAGAATAAAATAACAAATAAAGTTTATATTCACCTGTCCGGCGTCTTCTCTCTGAATGCCAGCAGCGCTGAAGGACCTTCGGTGACGTCACAGTCATGTGACCGCAGGCCCTTCACCGCTCTGTCTCGCGATATGCCGGCAGCCGGGAACCAGCCAGGAAGCAGCGCTGCAGCCACGCCGGGGCCTCGGGGGTGAGTATAGCTTTATTTGTTTTAATTTTTGCGGTTCACACTATATAAATCCATGCTGTTTGCATGGATTTATACAGTGTGACCTAGTTGTCAAGCACTTTCCAAGTGATGCTAATCGCCTGGAAAGTGCTTGTCAATCTGCATGCGGAAATGCATGTGAATCCGCATGTGGATCCGCATGTATTCTGCAGGAAAAACGCATGCACAATCTGCATGTACAATCTGCATGCGTTTTTTTCTGCCAGGGAGATGCAGAAATGCTGCAGAAATTTTCTGCTTCATTTCTGCATCGTGGGCACATAGCCTAAAACACAAAATATCTTCATATGGTGAGGAGTTGTGTTGTGTTTTCATCATTTACATTCTAGCGTGGTGATCACATAAAATGTAAAATTCCTATTAAATAATTACTGAATGACAGTAGCCTGTATCCCTGGAGGACAAGTCATTTACCGCTTCACCAGGTTTGATGTTCTAATGCATTTAGATGTTTCAGTATTTGTATATATGTATATATATATTTTTTCCCCTCTTAAGGGTATTCAAGCGCAGACAGTGACCAATTTCTTCCTCGCCTTTGAAGCACAGCGTTCAATTATTCCTGTCGTAAACAAGGTAAAAAGCTTAGAGCCGAACACTATCAGACTCCTTCAGTCCCGCAGCAGGTAAATCTGTGAACATCGCCGGCACTCCTGCTGTTCCTAGTACCGATCCCTCTATGAGCGGCTGTGCAGTAATGAAGGCAGGATTCACCCCAAACTTGCTCGTCTTTTTTTTCGATTTCCAGTTCTGGTAATTAGTTATACACATGTGTATATCCAGTGGTCAACTCAAAACCTGTGTATGGAAAATGAATTGTTTGCTGTATGCATCGCATTTGTAGGATGCACACTGTTCATTTCATTATGGAGCGGAGTAGGAGGAGACTTTCATTACTGTTCCCTTTACTTCCTCCCTGCTGATAGGAAATGCCATGCTGTTTGCTTGTGTCCTGTGATTACAGCAGCCTGCAACAGTTTTCAAGCGTGCACTTCCCGGCTCAGGCATCAAGCAGTAAATGATAAAATTAAAACGCTGCTATCCCTTTGTTAGTCACTTTTTTATCTTCTTCCCCCTTCTACGAATGCTGTAGTCCGTTATTCTAGAACTGCTCTGAAAATGGTTCTCTCTGGAGTGTTGGGATTTGGGTTTAGGGTGGGTTAGGGAATTGAAGTTCAGATACTTTGTTCATGTTTTATACTATGGAATTACTATGTCATGTATGTTATTTGAAAGATGGAAAATTTGTATTTGGAGTTTTTCAATAAAAATTATTTGATTAAAAAAAAATCATGAAATTAAAATTCCTCCCGTTCTTGAGAAAGAATAGGATTTTTACTAAGAGGTAAATTGCACGTTCCTTGTTTTACAGGCACTTTACATTTTTGCTAGTTTTCTGCGATTACACAATTCCTTTTAAAGGCCAGTGCCAGTTGTACATCTCTCCCTAAACTCTTGCTCAGCACTATATTTTATGCCAGTTTTATTATATGGTTTCTAGATTTTGTCCAGCTTTGATAAATAATTAGTATTTATACTTTTGCTTTTAGGCTGCGTGCCCACGTTGCGGATTACAAGCGTTTTTGATGCGGAATTTCCGCAGCGGAAATGCTTGTAAAACGCATGGTAATCCGCACCCCATGGTCCCCAAGGGGATTCCGCAAGTTCTATGCACATGCTGCGGATTTTTCCGCAGCTTTTATGCTGCGTTCAAAAATCCGCAGCATGTCAATTAATTTTGCGTTTCCGCAAGCGGAATTGCCTTGTGCAATGCATTAAAAGCGCAAGGCAATTCCGCATGTGGAAAACGCGAGATAAACGCATGAAAAACGCGCGATAAACGCGTGCGGAATTCCGCATGCGTTTTTCCGGGAGAGGACTTGCAGAAATGAAGCAGAAATTTTCTGCTTCATTTCTGCAACGTGGGCACATAGCCTGAGGCTGAGTTCACACGATGCGTTTTTCATGCGTTTCCGCGGCGTTTT
Source organism: Phyllobates terribilis (assembly GCF_046119375.1). Lineage (NCBI taxonomy): Eukaryota > Metazoa > Chordata > Amphibia > Anura > Dendrobatidae > Phyllobates > Phyllobates terribilis. The sequence goes on along the minus strand of NW_027363009.1, from coordinate 2,726,950 downwards.
TGCAGTTGCGTAAACGCCGCGGAAACGCATGAAAAACGCATGGTAGAAGGGCAGCAATGTTCCCCAATTGAAATCCGCATGTGCAGGTTTGCCTTGGTTAAAACTGCACAATCCTTTACTGGACTGGTCTACTAATGAGATTAAGTCTTGGAGTCCTAAGTGCTATGATAAATGTTGTAAGGGTATGTGCACACGATGCAGAAATGCTCAGGATTTTTTCCTGAGCGTTTCTGCATCTCTCTGGCAGGAAAAAACGCATGCAGATTGTACATGCGGTTTCCTGCCAGGGACATGCGGAAATGAAGCGGTCTTCACTTTCATTTCCGCATGCGGGTTGACAAGCGCTTCCCAAGCGATTTTAGCATCACTTGGAAAGTGCTTGTCAACTTCACACTATATAAATCCATGCAACCGGCATGGATTTATATAGTGTGTGATGTCAAAAAATAAAAAATAAATCTATACTTTACCCTCTGATGGCCCCCGGTGTCCTGCTTCATTGGTCCCGGCTGCCGGCAGTGAAGACTTTAGGACCTTCCGACATCAGCGTCACGTGACCCGTCACATGACTCTGACGTCAGCGAAGGTCCTTCTTCATTCAAACGCGAAGTGCCCGGGAAGCCGGCAGGACGCAGCGCGGGCCGTCAGAAGGTGAGAATATATATATTTTTTATTTTATTCTTTTGGTACCTGGGTCTGGATGAGAGTCCTCTCATCCACACCCGGGTACCATCCGCACATTAGACCGCATGAAAAGCGCATCAACATATACAGTGATGCGGATTCCATGCAGTCTAATGCAAGTCAATGGCGGCAAAAGAGCAGCGTTTCCGCAAAATTAATTGACATGCTGCGGATTTTTGACCGCAGCGTTTACGCTGCGGAAAAATCCGCATCATGGGCACAGCACATGCGGATTTCCATTGGGGAACATTGCTGCCCTTCTACCATGCGTTTTTCATGCGTTTCCGCGGCGTTTACGCAACTGCAAAAACGCTGCGGAAACGCATGAAAAACGCATCGTGTGAACTCAGCCTAATAGTCGCATTGCGGCTGTGGAAAAAGGGGAATTACCTGTACCTATTCAGGATTTTTGGAAGGTTTTTTCAGAGGAGGAGTCGCAAGTTTTACCTCCTCATAGGGACTATGATTGCACCTTTGAGTTTGTTTCTGGAGCTACTCTTCCCAAGAGTCGCTTATTAAATCTGACTATCCCTGAAAGAAAGGCCTTGGAGGAATACATACAGACGAGCTTGGCTGCTGGTCACATTAGACCTTCTAAGTCGCCTGTGGCCGTTGGATTTTTCTTTGTTAAAAAAAAAAGACGGTGGTTTACGTCCATGTCTGGACTTTCGTGAAATTAATAAGATAACCGTACGCAATTCCTACCCATTGCCGTTAATTCCAGACTTGTTTAACCAGTTAGTGGGGACCAAGTGGTTCTATAAAATTGATCTCCGGGGGGCATACAATTTGTTACGAATGAAGGAGGGTGATGAATGGAAAACTGCTTTTAACACTCCGGTAGGTCATTTTGTGAATCTGGTGATGCCCTTCGGTCTTACCAATGCACCCGCGTTTTTTCAGAACCTTATTAATGACATCCTGAGACCTTTGATTGGCAAGAATGTGGTTGTGTATTTGGATGACATTCTGATTTATTCACCAGATCTGGATTCCCATTGGCAGAGCGTACGTGAGGTGTTGCAGTTATTGAGTGATAATTCACTTTTTGCTAAGCTGGAGAAATGTGAGTTCGCTGTGCAGAGAATTAGTTTTTTGGGCTACATTATCTCCAGCGAGGGCTTTGAGATGGACCCGGTGAAAGTTCAGGCTGTGCAGGAACGGCCTAGGCCTATTGGTTTGAAATCGATACAGAGATTTTTGGGTTTCGCCAATTATTACAGGAAATTCATTAAGAATTTTTCTATAATTGTTAAGCCACTGACTGATCTCACCAGGAAAGGTGCGAATACGGTCCAGTGGACTACTGAGGCCATTGAAGCTTTTGTGTATCTCAAGGAGAGGTTCAGTTCTGCCCCTATCCTTATGCAGCCTGATGAGACCAAGCCTTTTTTGGTCGAGGTTGATGCTTCTTCGGTGGGGGTCGGTGCAGTTTTGTCTCAGGAGAACAAGGATGGAGTACATCCCTGTGATTTTTTTTCAAAAAAATTTTCAGAAACCGAACTTAATTACGATGTTGGTAATCGGGAATTGTTGGCTATTAAACTTGCGTTTGAACATTGGCATCATTTCTTGGAAAGTGCTAAATTTCCTGTTCACAGATCATAAGAATTTGATCTATCTGGATGCTGCCAAACGCTTGAATGCCCGTCAAGCTAGGTGGGCACTTTTTTTTTCTCGGTTTAATTTTTCTGTTACCTATATCCCTGGTACTAGGAATGTTAAAGCCGATGCTTTATCTCGCAGCTTTTCCCCCATGGTTGGTACCGAGGAGGAGGAGAGCATTTTAGAGGAAGGAGTTGTGGTAGCAGCATTAGACTCTGTTTTGGAAGAAGGGATTCTGAAAGCCCAAGAGGATGCCCCATCTAACACTCCTCATGGGAGATTGTTTGTGCCTAGAACCTCTAGGAGAGATTTGTTTGTGGGGTATCATGAGTCTCGGTTGGCAGGTCATCCAGGAATTTCTGGGACTAAGAGACTTATCAGTCGCAGTTTTTGGTGGCCCGGGTGGCAGAAGGAAGTCATCAAGTGGGTGCGTCAGTGTACGGTGTGTGCTAGGTCAAAGGCTTCCCATACCCCTGCTGCGGGGTTGCTTTGACCTCTGGAGGTTCCTAGTGCGCCTTGGACGCATTTGGCAATGGATTTTATTACTGACCTTCCTGTGTCCGAGGGTTTCACTGACATCTGGGTGGTCGTGGACCGTTTTAGCAAGATGTGTCATTTGGTTCCATTCATTAAGCTACCCTGCGCTAAGACACTCGCTAAGGCGTTTGTTAAGGAAATTGTCAGGCACCATGGCGTTCCCACCAACATTGTTTCTGATAGGAGACCTCAGTTTGTGGCTCGCTTTTGGCGTGCTTTTTGTGACAGGTTGGGAGTCCATTTGTCATTTTCGTCTGGTTATCTGTCACACTGTCACAGAATACTGGAGGTAGGGGGCCTAAGCTGACCCTAAGCTGGGGCCCTGACTAATCCCTCAACCTGGAGGTACTGTTAAAGGTACAGAGGTCCAGGCCGCCAGCGTAACCCCTACCTCCTGAGGATCCCTGCACCTCAGTAATCTAGTCCTGAGAAGGACCCCGATCACAACAATTGGGAACCAGAAATAATATGCCCACACACAGTATTTAGACGAACGAGACAGTACAAGGGAAAAACCAAAACCACCTTGCATACAACTTCTACACAACTACAACAGAGGGAACACCAACGGGAAAGGAGATAAATGATAAAGCGAGGAAAGGGAAAAAACACTTCCAAATACACTTATCTCAGCAACTCCAAACACCACGATCCGCTCTGTAAGTCTGAATGAAAAGCTTTCACCGACACCTCCCAAACAGACCTGCAGGAATATGAAGGAGTCTCACTAAAGAAGCATTGATTGCAGCTGGGCGAGGCTGGACCTCAGCTAGCCCAGAGAGAGAGAGAGAATTAACTCCTTCACTGCCGAAAAAACACAAAGCACCAACAAGTCAGCTGCGAGAAGTCAGGCTGTGTACTCGTGACGATCTTCGTGGCAACACACCCGTGACAGTACCCCCCCTTCTACGAGGGGCCTCCGGACCCTCAGGGCCAGGTTTATTCGGGTGAGTCGTGTGGAAGGCCCGAACTAATCGGTCTGCATTAATATCCGACGCAGGAACCCACATCCTCTCCTCAGGACCATACCCCTTCCAATGAACCAAGTACTGAAGGGACCGGCGATTAAAGCGTGAATCAATGACCCTCGATACCTGGAACTCCAAGTTACCATTGACAACCACAGGAGGGGGAGGTAAAGGTGACGGTACCACCGGCGCCACATACCTCTTAAGCAATGATCTGTGAAACACGTTGTGAATTTTAAACGTAGGGGGGAGGTCAAGACGGAATGCCACCGGATTAATAACAGAACTGATTCTGTACGGCCCGATGAACCTGGGACCCAGTTTCCAGGAGGGAACCTTAAGTTTAATATTCCTGGTAGACAACCATACCTGATCGTTCACACTTAGGTCCGGACCAGACACTCTCCTCCTATCAGCCATACGTTTGTATCGGTTCCCCATAGTATTCAGATTCTTCAGCACCCCTCTCCATACTGAAGCGAGAGATGAGGAAAATCGTTCCTCCTCCGGAACCCCCGAAGAGCCCCCCCTACTGAAAGTACAAAACTGGGGGTGAAAACCATATGCCCCAAAAAACGGGGACTTACCAGTGGACTCGCTCCGCCTATTATTGAGAGCAAACTCTGCCAGAGGTAGGAAAGAAGCCCAGTCCTCCTGGTTCTCTGACACAAAACACCGAAGATATGTCTCCAAGCTCTGGTTCATACGTTCCGTCTGACCATTGGTCTGAGGATGAAAAGCCGACGAGAATGACAAATGCATCCCCCGCCATGCACAAAACGCCTTCCAGAACTTGGACACAAACTGAGACCCCCGATCAGACACCACCTCGGAGGGTACCCCGTGAAGCCTCACAATCTCCCCAATGAACACCTGCGCAAGAGTTTTAGCATTAGGGAGAGCCGGAAGAGCGATAAAATGTGCCATCTTGCTGAACCTGTCCACTACAACGAGTATGACCGTTTTACCCGAAGACGGAGGGAGGTCCGTAATAAAGTCCATAGACAGATGAGTCCAAGGACGCTCCGGGATCTTCAAAGGTAAAAGGGCCCCAGACGGACGGGTATGTGAGGTCTTAGAGCGCGCACAAACCCCACAGGACGCGACAAAAGTTACCACCTCTTTATGTAAGTTAGGCCACCAAAACCGACGCGAGAGGAGATCCACAGTTGCTTTACTCCCCGGGTGTCCTGCAAAAACTGAGTTATGGTGTGCCTCGATCACCTTTTGTCGCAACTGATCTGGAACGAACAGTCTCCCCGGAGGTCCAACAGGGGCGTCCCCCTGAGCCTCCAATATCTCCTCCTCCAGCTCAGAGCATACTGCCGAAACCACCACCCCCTCCTGAAGAATAGGAATCGGGTCGTCCGTATTCCCGGCCCCAGGGAAACTACGAGATAAGGCATCCGCCTTTACATTTTTAGACCCAGGACGATATGTAACGACGAAATTAAACCTGGTAAAAAACAATGACCACCTAGCTTGTCTGGGATTCAGACGTTTAGCGGACTCCAGATATAGCAGGTTCTTGTGATCGGTGATGACGGTGACCGGATGAACTGCCCCCTCCAAAAAATGGCGCCACTCCTCAAAAGCTAACTTAATGGCCAAGAGTTCCCTATTGCCGACATCGTAATTCCTCTCAGCGGACGACAATTTTTTAGAGAAAAAGGCGCACGGATGCCACTTACCAGGGGACGAACCCTGTGACAATACTGCTCCCACCCCTACCTCGGAAGCGTCTACCTCTACAAAGAATGGCTGAGACGCATCAGGTTGAATGAGTATGGGTGCCGAGGCAAAACATTTTTTCAAGGAGGAGAATGCTTGACAAGCCTTGTCAGACCACCTAGAAAAATCCGTCCCCTTTTTAGTCATGTCTGTGAGAGGCTTAACCATGGACGAGAAATTACGAATGAACTTCCGGTAATAGTTAGCAAACCCCAGGAAACGTTGTAGTGCCTTAAGATTCTCCGGCCGATCCCACTCAAGAACTGCCCGCACTTTCCCAGGGTCCATACGAAAACCGGACGCTGAAACCAGGAAGCCTAAAAACTGGAGTTCCTGTACGGCGAACACACACTTTTCCCACTTGGCATACAGTTTATTATCCCGCAAGATCTGTAACACCTGTCTAACGTGCTCCTGATGAGACACCAGATCCGGCGAGTAAATTAAGATATCATCCAGATATATGACAACAAACTGTCCCACCAGGTGGCGAAAAATATCATTAACAAAGTGTTGAAACACCGCCGGGGCATTAGTCAGACCGAATGGCATGACAAGGTTCTCATAATGCCCCTCCGGAGTGTTAAAAGCCGTCTTCCACTCATCCCCCTCCTTCATCCTAATCAGATTGTACGCCCCCCTGAGATCCAACTTAGAGAACCATTTGGCGCCCACGATCTGATTAAAGAGATCGGGAATAAGTGGGAGCGGATACGGATCTCGGACCGTAATCCGATTAAGTTCACGGAAATCCAGGCAAGGGCGTAGGCCTCCATCTTTCTTCTTAACAAAGAAGAACCCCGCGGCCACCGGTGAAGATGAAGGTCTAATATGCCCCTTAGCCAGACTTTCAGAAATATAATCCTTCATGGCCTGCCTCTCAGGACCAGAAAGGTTATACAACCTAGCTTTAGGTAACCTGGCCTCAGGGAGCAGTTTTACAGAACAGTCATACTCGCGATGAGGAGGTAGTTCCTGACACCCATTCTCCGAGAATACATCCTCAAAGTCCGCCAGAAATGGAGGTAAGACCCAAGGAGTAACCGCACCGATGACCGTGTTCATGCAGTTTTTATTACAGAATTTACTCCATTGGCTTATCTCTCTGGTTTGCCAATTAATAACCGAGTTATGCTTAGCTAACCAAGGAAGGCCCAACACTATAGGAGTGGGAAGACCCTCCAACACGTAGCAAGACAACAGTTCTTTATGTATTGCCCCCACTTGAAGTTTTACGCCATGCACAGCTTGCAAAAAACTTCCCTGACCGAGAGGCCTGGCATCGATCGAGAATATGGGGATGGGTTTAGCCAACTCACTCAATCGCATACCTTGAACCCGGGCAAACCGAGCATCAACCAGATTAGCCCCGGCCCCACTATCCAGAAGAACAGATATCCTCTCAGTTCTCGCACCCACCACCACCTCCGCCGGTACGAGAAACTGAGACGAACCTAGGGACGAAATACCTACTCCCAGATTGCCGTCCACCACACAACCTGGGATCAACAGTTTTTTCGACGACTCTTTACTCTGCAAGGGACGGGATGGACACCCCCCAATAAAATGTCCCTTTTTCCCGCAGAGGAAACACCTTCCTGTCTTATGGCGCTCCACCGGTCCCCTTCCCCGAAATGATGTCCCTCCTAATTGCATAGGCTCCTCCGGACTGACCAGGGGAACCACCATATGAGGGGACCTTGTAGGAGGTGGAGACATTACAGGGGGTAGAGTTATCCCGCACCTCTCCCGAAGCCGTCTGTCAACGCGAATGGCAAGGGCCATAGCGGCTTCCAGTGACGCGGGAGAGTCATACTGTGCCAACACATCCTGTAATTTGTCGGATAAACCATGACAAAACTGGCTCCTAAGAGCCGGGTCATTCCACTGGGTGTCCGTGGCCCACCTACGGAACTCCGAACAGAATTCCTCCGCCGGACGATCTCCCTGCTGAATCCTACGTAACTTAGACTCAGCAAGGGAGATCCGATCTGGGTCATCATATACGAGTCCCAGAGCAGCGAAAAACCTATCCACTGACTGGAGAACCGGGGAGCTTGGGGGAAGAGAGAACGCCCAAGATTGTGGGTCCCCTTGTAGGAGCGAGATGACAATTCCCACCCTTTGTTCTTCGCTGCCCGATAACCGAGGCCGCAGCCGAAAGTACAATTTGCATGCCTCCCGGAAAACAAAAAACTTGTCCCGCCCCCCAGTGAACCTGTCAGGGAGAGCTACTTTAGGTTCTGGTCCGGCTTGCTCCAGAGGATGCAAAACCTTGGACCTAACGTCCGCCAGCCCCATGGACAAACTCTGCAACTGCCGAGCTAGACCGGCTACTGGATCCATGGTAGCTGGAGAAAAACTAAGTTGGTCGGTGAAAATGTCACACTGTCACAGAATACTGGAGGTAGGGGGCCTAAGCTGACCCTAAGCTGGGGCCCTGACTAATCCCTCAACCTGGAGGTACTGTTAAAGGTACAGAGGTCCAGGCCGCCAGCGTAACCCCTACCTCCTGAGGATCCCTGCACCTCAGTAATCTAGTCCTGAGAAGGACCCCAATCACAACAATTGGGAACCAGAAATAATATGCCCACACACAGTATTTAGACGAACGAGACAGTACAAGGGAAAAACCAAAACCACCTTGCATACAACTTCTACACAACTACAACAGAGGGAACACCAACGGGAAAGGAGATAAATGATAAAGTGAGGAAAGGGAAAAAACACTTCCAAATACACTTATCTCAGCAACTCCAAACACCACGATCCGCTCTGTAAGTCTGAATGAAAAGCTTTCACCGACACCTCCCAAACAGACCTGCAGGAATATGAAGGAGTCTCACTAAAGAAGCATTGATTGCAGCTGGGCGAGGCTGGACCTCAGCTAGCCCAGAGAGAGAGAGAGAATTAACTCCTTCACTGCCGAAAAAACACAAAGCACCAACAAGTCAGCTGCGAGAAGTCAGGCTGTGTACTCGTGACGATCTTCGTGGCAACACACCCGTGACATTATCATCCTGAGTCTAATGGACAGACTGAAAGAAAGAACCAGGATGTGGAACAGTTTTTGCGTTGATTTGTGGCAGACAATCAAGAGGGGTGGTCTGAGTTTCTGCCACTCGCAGAATTTGCTCTTAACAACCATACATCCTCCTCTGCTGGGTGTTCTTTTTTTGTTGTACTGGGAGACATCCGTCTTTTGGTTCGTTCTCCAAATTGCGGTCGGCGGTGCCGGAGGAGTAGAATTTTTCCGGTGACTTGGAGAGAGTTTGGACTAATGTACGTTGTAACTTTCAAGAGGCTAACAAAAAGTCCAAGAAGTATTTTAACAGGAAATGTAAAGAGGTTTTGTTTACTGTGGGTGACATGGTTTGGTTGTCCTCAAAGAATCTGCGATTGAGGATTTCCTCTAAAAAATTGGGTCCGAAGTTTGTGGGGCCTTTTAAGGTGCTTCAGGTGGTTAACCAGTCTGCTGTTAGGTTGGAGGTTCCCTCCTCCTGGAAGATTAATCCTGTGTTTCATGTTTCCTTGTTGAAAAAGGCTGATGTATCGGATAGGGAGGCCACTGTCACAGTTCCTCCGGTAGTGGAAGACGGCGAATATGAAATTTCTCGTATCCTGAATTCCAGAGAGCATAGAGGGAGATTGCAGTATCTCGTCGCTTGGAAAGGTTTCGGTCCCGAGGAATAACTCCTGGGTTAAGGCGGATGATGTCTCTGCCCCTAGACTTGTCAGAGCTTTCCACAGGAGATTTCCAGATAGGCCTGGGCCTGGAGGATCCGGAGGATCCTCATAAAAGAGGGGGTACTGTTAGAACCCTAATGTTTGTTTTTGTTTCTATCTTGTGTTTTGCGGTCACGTGACCATCTTCCTATTTATTCCAGCTCCACCCTTCTGGCCTTGCTAGACTTCAGTGTTGTTTAGACTGTCTTTCTAGCCAGGTGCTTTTGTGCCTATCTATCTCTAGTTTGCTTGGTCCTCTGGACCTCTAGTACTTTTGTCAGTTTTTCTTTTGCTCTGCAACAACTTCTGTTAGGAGGTGTCCCATTTTTGTCCCAGTCCTTAGTTCTTTTAGGGACCCCTTCCTTTCTCTATAGGTCTCCGTTCAGACTAGCCGAGGACGAAGGCGGGTCTGTTCACAAGGAATAGGTTGCCTGCTACAACGTAGGGACTCAGCTTAGTCTTACTGTGGGGACAGCTCTCCCCTTCTTTCCCTAGTTTATGTTGCAGATCATAATAATCTTGGATCTACTCATACTTAACAGACAGAACCTTCAGTGTTTCTCACTCACACACCACCTCCTCATCTCGCATCCTATCTGTCAGTGTTCCCCAAGGTTAAGTCATAGGACCCCTGCTCTTCTCCATCTACACCTTCGGCCTGGGACAGCTCATAGAGTCCCACGGCTTTCAGTATCATCTCTATGCTAACGACACACAGATTTACCTCTCTGGACCTGATATCACCTCCTTACTAACCAGAACCCCAAAATGTCTGTTCGCTATCTCATCCTTCTTCTCTGCTAGATTTCTAAAACTTAACATGGATAAAACAGAATTCATCATCTTTCCCCCATTTCACTCAGCCTCCCCATCTGACCTATCCATCAAAATCAATGGCTGTCCACTTTCCCCAGTCCCACAAGCTCGCTGCATCAGAGTAACCCTGGACTCTAACCTCTCCTTCAAGCCACATATCAAAGCCCTTTCCTCCTCCTGCCGACTCCAACTCAAAAACATGGATCCGCATATTCCTCAACCATGAATCTGCAAAAACACTAGTGCACGCCCTCATCATCTCCCGCCTCGACTACTACAACCTCCTGCTCTGTGGCCTCCCCGCTAACACTCCCGTACCCCTCCAATCTATCCTAAACTCTGCTGCCCGACTAATCCACCTGCCTTCCGCCTACTCCCCGGCCTCTCCTCTCTGTCAAATGCTTCACTGACTCCTCATTGCCCAGAGACTCCAGTTCAAAACCCTAACCGTGGCATACCAAGCCATCCACTACCTGTATCCTCCATACATCTGTGACCTAGTCTCCCGGTACACACCTACACGCAACCTACGATCCTCACAAGATCTCCTTCTCTACTCCCCTCTTATCGTTTCTTCTCACAATTGCATACAAGATTTCTCCCGTGCATCCCCCCTACTCTAGAACTCTCTACCCCAAAACATCAGACTCTCGCCTACCGTGGAAACCTTCTAAAGGAACCTGAAAACCCACCTCTTCCGAAAAGCCTACAACCTGCAGTAATCATTGCTCCACCACACCGCTGCATGACCAGCTCTACCCTCACCTACTGTATCCTCACCCATCCCTTGAAGATTGTGAGACATCGCAGGTAGGGTTCTCTCTCCTCCAGTACCAGTTTGCCATTGCGTTTTTGTTCAAGATTTTTGCAATTGTGTTTGCTATGTATACCCCCTTTTTCACATGTAAAGCACCATGGAATAAATGGAGCTAGAATAATAAATAATAATAATAAAGTGCCACACACAGTGTCCTGGTATCTCATCCATGCTCTTTCTATTTTATCTTTCATTTGCAGAGATATTAGCAATGAAAGTATTTGGCGCCTAATGAGTTAAAAAAAATTAAGTCCAAGTAGATGTTATCAGAGTTTTCACTGGGGGTGCGAAATTCTTCTCCCTGCATGATGCTGACCAATTATAAGCAGACGACAACACTGAAAAGAAAGATGATCACATCCCCACCATAGCTTAGAGCAGATTTCTCAGTGTCTAAGATGTAAGGATACAGACCTGGTCTCCTGGGCTAACCTCCTGCATGATTAGAGCACACAACTGACTAATACCTTTCAGTTAAGGTCTCTGTGGGTGAAGGGGCAGCACAAGAGAGTTTAGTTGTGCAACATTACAAACCTTTCTAACAGCTTTCCTCCTCTTATGGCACTCTCACCTCTGCTGTTCTGCGCCTATCCCAAACTGCCTGTCCAGAAATGAGAGCACAGTGTCAGTATCACACTTAGATCCGTTGTGCTCAACTTGTACTCATTCTGCAGTGAGATTAGAGCAGACTGTCATTGCATTTCACCATAGAAGTAACCCAGAACACACTGCTCCTGTGTGAGGTGTAATAACAGCCTAATATCACTGCAGAAAGAATACAAGTTGCTTGAGCACAGAAGACATAAGTGTGATACTGGCACACTCCATAATCAGGAGAGTCAATAAAAGGGTTTGTAATGTGACACAGAGAAACTCAGCTGTGCGGCTCCTTCCTTGTCTAAGAGCTGTTACCTCTGCTTTCTAATCATGCAGAAGGTTAGACCAGGAGATCAGGACTCTCCATCATTACACATCTTAGGCTAGGTTCCCACGATGAGCTTTTGGTGAGTTTTTGATGTTGCAGAATTTCTGCACCCATTAAGATAGGTTACTTGCATTATTTCTAAAATATGCAGCGTAAAAACTCACTAAAAACTCATAGTGAGAACGTAGCTTTATACCCTAAGAAACCCGCTTTGAGCTATGGTGGGGGCGTGTTCTTCTTTTCTTTGAGTGTTGCTGCTTGCTTATGATTGGTCAGCATCATACAGGAGAAATCTGCAGCATATTTAAGGATTTCTCACAAGCCTCATTCGGGTAAGGCTGAGTGCCCACGTAGCGTTTTTCAAGCGTTTATGCTGCGGAATTTCCGCAGCATAAACGCTTGTGAAACGCTAGGTAATCCGCACCCCATGGTTCCCAAGGGGATTCCGCATGTTCTATGCACATGTTTCGGATTTTTCCGCAGCGTTTATGCTGCGTACAAAAATCCGCAGCATGTCATTTAATTTTGCAGAAGCGCAGCGGAACTCCCGCCATTGACTTGCATTGAGACGCATAGAAACCGCGACTGTACATTTTTACAAGCGGCTTCTATGCGTCTCTATGTGCGGATGGTACCCAGTTCTGGAGGAGAGGAGACTCTCATCCAGACCTGGGTACCATTGTACCTGTAAAAAAAGAATAAAAAAACAAATAAAGTTTATATTCACTTGTCCGGCGGCTTCTCTCTGAATGCCGGCATCGCTTGAGGACCTGCGGTGACGTCACAGTCATGTGACCGCAGGCCCTTCACCGCTCTGTCTCGCGATATGCCGGCATCCAGGAACCAGACAGGAACGAGCGCTGCAGCCACGTCGGGCATCAGGGGTGAGTATAGCTTTATTTGTTTTCATTTTTACGGTTCACACTATATAAATCCATGCTGTTTCCATGGATTTATACAGTGTGACCTAGTTGTCAAGCACTTTCCAAGTGATGCTAAAATCGCTTGGAAAGCGCTTGTCAATCTGCATGCGGAAATGCATGTGAATCCGCATGTATTCTGCAGGAAAAACGCATGTACAATCTGCATGCGTTTTTTCTGCCAGGGAGATGCAGAAATTTTCTGCTTCATTTCTGCATCGTGGGCACATAGCCTAAATGCAAAAAGGTAAATAAAATTACCAAAATTTCCACAACAAAAGTGTAGCTCTACCTACAGCGTATTCACACCCAGACTATAAGATTATGGCCGGTCTCTGGGTGGTGTTTTTTTACACAGTAGTCAGAACCTACAACATTGTGGTGCCGTGCATTACATGAGCTATAATAAGGGAGCGCCTGTCAGCATAGAGCGAATACATCCATATACCGACCAGCAGAAAGTGTAAGAGAAGAACTATAGAAGGATGGACCATAGTGGAGCATTCCGGACTGGAGCAACATAAGGAGCCAGAAGGCCTCCCCCCGGTATTCCATGCTATGTGCTCCTTATAAAGTGACATCTCTCCATAGACCCCTCTGTGAAGACCACCCCCTTATCCAGATGATACATTCTCACTTCCACCATATATAATGCAGACTGGCCATTTTTTATTTTTTTTTTCAGAAAATCCCCAATTTTGGGTCGTCAGCTGTAGAAGAAGAAATGCTTTACACCAGTGCTGGGAACCTATGGCAGCGTGCAGAGGGGGCAGCAGAGCCCTCCTGGGGGGCACCATGGCCGCAGCACTAGCGCTACTGGATCGGGCCGGCGGGGGAGAACTCTGAGCCGCCGAGTGTCGGCACCAGCTCCGCTACTGCAGCTAGATGTGCGATCTCTCTCGGACGGAAAAACATCGAGCTGAAGTGTATTGCAGCGCACGAACTAGCCAGGCCCGTGCGCTGCAATACACGCTGCCGGCCAATAAGAGGCCAGCGGCTGCCGGCCAATCAGAGGCCAGCATGACGTCGGCCGGTCAATCAGAGGCCAGCATGAATTCGGCCGGACAATCAGAGGAAAGCGGCTTCCGGACAATCAGAAGCGGCTGCCGGCCAATCAGAGGCCAGCATGACGACGACTGGTCAATCAGAGGCCAGCGTCTGCCGGCCAATCAGAGGCCAGCATGACATCAGCCGGCCAATCAGAGGCCAGCGGCTTCCTTCCAATCAGAGGCCAGCATGAATTCGGCCGGCCAATCAGAGGCCTGCGGCTTCTGGCCAATCAGAGACCAGCATGACGTGGGCCGGCCAATCAGAGGCTAGTGACTTCCGGACAATCAGAAGCGGCTGCCGGCAAATCAGAGGCCAGCATGACGTCGGCTGGCCAATCAGAGGCCAGCGGCCGCTGGCCTCTGATTGGCCGGCAGCGTGCACTGCAGCGCGCACGGACCTGGCTAGTACGTGCGCGGCAATACACTTCAGCTAGATGTGCCGACTACAGGAGAGGACGCTGCGCGGGAGAAGAAGGAAGGTGAGGAGGAGGGATTATTATGTGTTTTTGTTTTTTTTTTTAATATGGGATGCACAATGGCTGGGGGGGGGGGAGGGAGCATGTATATCAGGACTGAGGGGAGGGCCAGCATATATACCAGGATTGAGGGGAGGGCCAGCATATATACCAGGATTGAGGGGAGGGCCAGCATATATACCAGGATTGAGGGGAGGGCCAGCATATATACGAGGATTGAGGGGAGGGCCAGCATATATATACCAGTATTGAGGGGAGGGCCAGCATATACACCAGGATTGAGGGGAGGGCCAGCATATATACCAGGATTGAGGGGAGGGCCAGCATATATACCAGGATTGAGGGGAGGGCAGCATATATACCAGGATTGAGGGGAGGGCCAGCATTTATACCAGGATTGAGGGGAGGGCCAGCATATATACCAGGATTGAGGGGAGGGCCAGCATATATACCAGGATTGAGGGGAGGGCCAGCATATATACCAGGATTGAGGAGAGGGCCAGCATATATACCAGGATTGAACGGAGGGCCAGCATATATACAAGGATTGAGGGGAGGGCCAGCATATATACGAGGATTGAGAGGAGGGCCAGCATATATACCAGGATTGAGGGGAGGGCCAGCATATATACCAGGATTGAGGGGAGGGCCAGCATATATACCAGGATTGAGGGGAGGGCCAGCATATATACGAGGATTGAGGGGAGGGCCAGCATATATACGAGGATTGAGGGGAGGGCCAGCATATATACCAGTATTGAGGGGAGGGCCAGCATATACACCAGGATTGAGGGGAGGGCCAGCATATATACCAGGATTGAGGGGAGGGCCAGCATATATACCAGGATTGAGGGGGGGGGCCAGCATATATACCAGGATTGAGGGGAGGGCCAGCATATACACCAGGATTGAGGGGAGGGCCAGCATATATACCAGGATTGAGGGGAGGGCCAGCATATATACAAGGATTGAGGGGAGGGCCAGCATATATACGAGGATTGAGAGGAGGGCCAGCATATATACCAGGATTGAGGGGAGGGCCAGCATATATACCAGGATTGAGGGGAGGGCCAGCATATATACCAGGATTGAGGGGAGGGCCAGCATATATACGAGGATTGAGGGGAGGGCCAGCATATATACGAGGATTGAGGGGAGGGCCAGCATATATACCAGTATTGAGGGGAGGGCCAGCATATATACCAGGATTGAGGGGAGGGCCAGCATATATACGAGGATTGAGGGGAGGGCCAGCATATATACGAGGATTGAGGGGAGGGCCAGCATATATACCAGTATTGAGGGGAGGGCCAGCATATACACCAGGATTGAGGGGAGGGCCAGCATATATACCAGGATTGAGGGGAGGGCCAGCATATATACCAGGATTGAGGGGGGGGCCAGCATATATACCAGGATTGAGGGGAGGGCCAGCATATATACCAGGATTGAGGGGAGGGCCAGCATATATACCAGGATTGAGGGGAGGGCCAGCATATATAGCAGGATTGAGGGGAGGGCCAGCATATATACGAGGATTGAGGGGAGGGCCAGCATATATATACCAGTCTTGAGGGGAGGGCCAGCATATACACCAGGATTGAGGGGAGGGCCAGCATATATACCAGGATTGAGGGGAGGGCCAGCATATATACCAGGATTGAGGGGAGGGCAGCATATATACCAGGATTCAGGGGAGGGCCAGCATTTATACCAGGATTGAGGGGAGGGCCAGCATATATACCAGGATTGAGGGGAGGGCCAGCATATATACCAGGATTGAGGGGAGGGCCAGCATATATACCAGGATTGAGGAGAGGGCCAGCATATATACCAGGATTGAATGGAGGGCCAGCATATATACGAGGATTGAGGGGAGGGCCAGCATATATACGAGGATTGAGAGAAGGGCCAGCATTTATACCAGGATTGAGGGGAGGGCCAGCATATATACCAGGATTGAGGGGAGGGCCAGCATATATACCAGGATTGAGGGGAGGGCCAGCATATATACGAGGATTGAGGGGAGGGCCAGCATATATACGAGGATTGAGGGGAGGGCCAGCATATATACCAGTATTGAGGGGAGGGCTAGCATATACACCAGGATTGAGGGGAGGGCCAGCATATATACCAGGATTGAGGGGAGGGCCAGCATATATACCAGGATTGAGGGGGGGGCCAGCATATATACCAGGATTGAGGGGAGGGCCAGCATATATACCAGGATTGAGGGGAGGGCCAGCATATATACCAGGATTGAGGGGAGGGCCAGCATATATACCAGGATTGAGGGGAGGGCCAGCATATATACGAGGATTGAGGGGACGGCCAGCATATATATACCAGTATTGAGGGGAGGGCCAGCATATACACCAGGATTGAGGGGAGGGCCAGCATATATACCAGGATTGAGGGGAGGGCCAGCATATATACCAGGATTGAGGGGAGGGCAGCATATATACCAGGATTGAGGGGAGGGCCAGCATTTATAACAGGATTGAGGGGAGGGCCAGCATATATACCAGGATTGAGGGGAGGGCAGCATATATACCAGGATTGAGGGGAGGGCCAGCATTTATACCAGGATTGAGGGGAGGGCCAGCATATATACCAGGATTGAGGGGAGGGCCAGCATATATACCAGGATTGAGGGGAGGGCCAGCATATATACCAGGATTGAGGAGAGGGCCAGCATATATACCAGGATTGAAGGGAGGGCCAGCATATATACGAGGATTGAGGGGAGGGCCAGCATATATACGAGGATTGAGAGGAGGGCCAGCATATATACCAGGATTGAGGGGAGGGCCAGCATATATACCAGGATTGAGGGGAGGTCCAGCATATATACCAGGATTGAGGGGAGGGCCAGCATATATATGAGGATTGAGGGGAGGGCCAGCATATATACGAGGATTGAGGGGAGGGCCAGCATATATACCAGTATTGAGGGGAGGGCCAGCATATACACCAGGATTGAGGGGAGGGCCAGCATATATACCAGGATTGAGGGGGGGGGGGCAGCATATATACTAGGATTGAGGGGAGGGCCAGCATATATACCAGGATTGAGGGGAGGGCCAGCATATATACCAGGATTGAGGGGAGGGCCAGCATATATACCAGTATTGAGGGGAGGGCCAGCATATACACCAGGATTTAGGGGAGGGCCAGCATATATACCAGGATTGAGGGGGGGGCAGCATATATACCAGGATTGAGGGGAGGGCCAGCATATATACCAGGATTGAGGGGAGGGCCAGCATATATACCAGGATTGAGGGGAGGGCCAGCATATATACCAGGATTGAGGGGAGGGCCAGCATATATACGAGGATTGAGGGGAGGGCCAGCATATATATACCAGTATTGAGGGGAGGGCCAGCATATACACCAGGATTGAGGGGAGGACCAGCATATATACCAGGATTGAGGGGAGGGCCAGCATATATACCAGGATTGAGGGGAGGGCAGCATATATACCAGGATTGAGGGGAGGGCCAGCATTTATACCAGGATTGAGGGGAGGGCCAGCATATATACCAGGATTGAGGGGAGGGCCAGCATATATACCAGGATTGAGGGGAGGGCCAGCATATATACCAGGATTGAGGAGAGGGCCAGCATATATACCAGGATTGAAGGGAGGGCCAGCATATATACGAGGATTGAGGGGAGGGCCAGCATATATACGAGGATTGAGAGAAGGGCCAGCATATATACCAGGATTGAGGGGAGGGCCAGCATATATACCAGGATTGAGGGGAGGGCCAGCATATATACCAGGATTGAGGGGAGGGCCAGCATATATACGAGGATTGAGGGGAGGGCCAGCATATATACGAGGATTGAGGGGAGGGCCAGCATATATACCAGTATTGAGGGGAGGGCCAGCATATACACCAGGATTGAGGGGAGGGCCAGCATATATACCAGGATTGAGGGGAGGGCCAGCATATATACCAGGATTGAGGGGGGGGCCAGCATATATACCAGGATTGAGGGGAGGGCCAGCATATATACCAGGATTGAGGGGAGGGCCAGCATATATACCAGGATTGAGGGGAGGGCCAGCATATATACCAGGATTGAGGGGAGGGCCAGCATATATACGAGGATTGAGGGGAGGGCCAGCATATATACCAGGATTGAGGGGAGGGCCAGCATATATACGAGGATTGAGGGGAGGGCCAGCATATATATACCAGTATTGAGGGGAGGGCCAGCATATACACCAGGATTGAGGGGAGGGCCAGCATATATACCAGGATTGAGGGGAGGGCCAGCATATATACCAGGATTGAGGGGAGGGCAGCATATATACCAGGATTGAGGGGAGGGCCAGCATTTATACCAGGATTGAGGGGAGGGCCAGCATGTATACCAGGATTGAGGGGAGGGCCAGCATATATACCAGGATTGAGGGGAGGGCCAGCATATATACCAGGATTGAGGAGAGGGCCAGCATATATACCAGGATTGAAGGGAGGGCCAGCATATATACGAGGATTGAGGGGAGGGCCAGCATATATACGAGGATTGAGAGGAGGGCCAGCATATATACCAGGATTGAGGGGAGGGCCAGCATATATACCAGGATTGAGGGGAGGGCCAGCATATATACCAGGATTGAAGGGAGGGCCAGCATATATACGAGGATTGAGGGGAGGGCCAGCATCTATACGAGGATTGAGGGGAGGGCCAGCATATATACCAGTATTGAGGGGAGGGCCAGCATATACACCAGGATTGAGGGGAGGGCCAGCATATATACCAGGATTGAGGGGAGGGCCAGCATATATACCAGGATTGAGGGGAGGGCAGCATATATACCAGGATTGAGGGGAGGGCCAGCATATATACCAGGATTGAGGGGAGGGCCAGCATATATACCAGGATTGAGGGGAGGGCCAGCATATATACCAGGATTGAGGAGAGGGCCAGCATATATACCAGGATTGAAGGGAGGGCCAGCATATATACCAGGATTGAAGGGAGGGCCAGCATATATACCAGGATTGAGGGGAGGGCCAGCATATATACCAGGATTGAGGGGAGGGCCAGCATATACACCAGGATTGAGGGGAGGGCCAGCATATATACCAGGATTGAGGGGAGGGCAGCATATATACCAGGATTGAGGGGAGGGCCAGCATATATACCAGGATTGAGGGGAGGGCCAGCATATATACCAGGATTGAGGGGAGGGCAGCATATATACCAGGATTGAGGGGACGGCCAGCATTTATACCAGGATTGAGGGGAGGGCCAGCATATATACCAGGATTGAGGAGAGGGCCAGCATATATACCAGGATTGAAGAGAGGGCCAGCATATATACCAGGATTGAAGGGAGGGCCAGCATATATACCAGGATTGAGGGGAGGGCCAGCATATATACCAGGATTGAAGGGAGTGCCAGCATATATACCAGGATTGAGGGGAGGGCAGCATTTATACCAGGATTGAGGGGAGGGCCAGCATATATACCAGGATTGAGGGGAGGGCCAGCATATATACCAGGATTGAGGAGAGGGCCAGCATATATACCAGGATTGAAGAGAGGGCCAGCATATATACCAGGATTGAAGGGAGGGCCAGCATATATACCAGGATTGAGGGGAGGGCCAGCATATATACCAGGATTGAGGGGAGGGCCAGCATATATACCAGGATTGAGGGGAGGGCCAGCATATATACCAGGATTGAGGGGAGGGCCAGCATATACACCAGGATTGAGGGGAGGGCCAGCATATATACCAGGATTGAGGGGAGGGCAGCATATATACCAGGATTGAGGGGAGGGCCAGCATATATACCAGGATTGAGGGGAGGGCCAGCATATATACCAGGATTGAGGGGAGGGCAGCATATATACCAGGATTGAGGGGAGGGCCAGCATTTCTACCAGGATTGAGGGGAGGGCCAGCATATTTACCAGGATTGAGGGGAGGGCCAGCATATATACCAGGATTGAGGAGAGGGCCAGCATATATACCAGGATTGAGGAGAGGGCCAGCATATATACCAGGATTGAAGAGAGGGCCAGCATATATACCAGGATTGAAGGGAGGGCCAGCATATATACCAGGATTGAGAGGAGGGCCAGCATATATACCAGGATTGAAGGGAGGGCCAGCATATATACCAGGATTGAGGGGAGGGCCAGCATATATACCAGGATTGAGGGGAGGGCCAGCATATATACCAGGATTGAAGGGAGGGCCAGCATATATACCAGGATTGAGGGGAGGCCCACCATATATACCAGGATTGAGGGGAGGGCCAGCATATATACCAGGATTGAGGGGGGGCAGCATATATACCAGGATTGAGGGGAGGGGCAGCATATATACCAGGATTGAGGAGAGGGCCAGCATATATACCAGGATTGAAGAGAGGGCCAGCATATATACCAGGATTGAAGGGAGGGCCAGCATATATACCAGGATTGAGGGGAGGGCCAGCATATATACCAGGATTGAAGGGAGGGCCAGCATATATACCAGGATTCAGGGGAGGGCCAGCATATATACCAGGATTCAGGGGAGGGCCGGCATATATACCAGGATTGAGGGGAGGGCCTGCATATATACCAGGATTGACGGGAGGGCCAGCATATATACCAGGATTGAGGGGAGGGCCAGCACATATACCAGGATTGAGGGGGGGGGGGCAGCATATATACCAGGATTGAGGGGGGGCCAACATATATATCAGGATTGAGGGGAGGGCCAGCATATATACCAGGATTGAGGGGAGGGCCAGCATATATACCAGGATTGAGGGGGGGGCCAGCACATATACCAGGATTGAGGGGAGGGCCAGCATATATACCAGGATTGAGGGGAGGGCCAGCACATATACCAGGATTGAGGGGAGGGCCAGCATATATACCAGGATTGAGGGGAGGGCCAGCATATATACCAGGATGTGGGTGAGCACATTCTTTATTTCTGCAGTCTCTTACCCCTGCTCCTGTCTGTGGCTGCTCTATGCTGCCCTCGCCTGCTCTTTGTATCAGTTGTTTGTATCAGTAAAACCTCAATATTTAGGATAAATTGCCGTGTTGGCACTTGGCGATAAATAAGTGGGTTTTGGATTGCAGTTTGGGCACTCGGTCTCTAAAAGATTCGCCATCACTGTTTTAAACCAATCAATGTGCAAATATCAACATTTTTGAGAAAATACAATACATTTGATCAGATGTCAAAAAATATTCCAGAAAAAAAAAATTGTGATCAGAAATCATAAAGAAAAATTAACTCTTTAATACCATTTTTACCAAAAATACATTGTAAAAAAAAAGGAAGTGTAATTTTCTACAGTACAATATTTATTTCTATTTTTCTCAAATGAATTTTCATTTTAGGCCCCAAAAAATTGAAAATCAATGTAAAAAGTGTATTTTAATACAATAAAAAAAATCAGGGTAATTGTTCAGTTGTATTGCCAGTTTTACAGCACGACCCGTAGCGATTTACGATCCCACAGGCCGATGAGCTACAATCTTCCTGAGAAAGGATTCATCAATGTATCAGACGCTTTCTTGCATGTTTCTACATGGAGCAATACACATATGTTCCATGTCCCTTCCTCTAAGAAACCTTCAATGAACCCTGATAGGATCTACAGAGAATAGACAAGACGTCCTTTACAGTGTTACACACTTACTCCATACTCAGTCTAATTTCATCATTCATTTTACTTTCTGCTTATAAATGCATTCATTAAAATAATGAATATCTGCATTGAGGACAGTAGAAGAACTAGTTTGTGTTTGTTCATCAAGATGCATTATCTTGGTTTCGTCTTGGCACTGTTAACTGTTGGTAGGTAGGCAGAGTACTGGAGAGGTTGCTCCCGTCGTTCAGAGAGTTGCTCCGGTGCGGTGTTCTGTTGGTAGACTGACCGCTTTGTTGGTTTGCTATCAGGTGGTGAATCATATCGGTTATGAGATTGAGTTTATGATCCATTTGAGTTACCTACAAATATATAAAAAAAAATTCAAACAAAGAGAATAGCATAGATACAGACCACACTCCATACACATTTTACACTACCCGTGAGCGCTGCCTGATATTGTAGCTTATCCCTAACCAAATCAATGGGGCACTGAGTTGCAATACCAGACACACCCCATGGACAAGAGAGGCACAGTTTTGGGGAGAAATAAAGTAGATAGATCCTTTAATGCAATATTGGTTAGCCATTTAGACATTGTTGTTTTAATTGAAAACTATAGTTGGTGCGATTCTTTTCGCAGCACTGGGTCCATCGGCCACGTCAGTAATCTTTGGATGCTGGACAGGAGCCTCAAGACCTGCCTTCTACCTTCCAAGATTCCCTGCTTCTCTTCTGATTAGCTGCATCTTTATGGTTACAGCATGATGCATATGTGACATTGCATCAGGCCGGCTAATCAGTAGAACAGCTGTGGATGCCGGGATGTAGGAGGTGGTTCTCAGGGCTCCGATGCAGCCGTCACAGATTATGGATGTGGCTGATGGACTGGGTCCTGCGAATTGACTCGCACCAACTCTATTGGAAACCTTTGTCAGATTGAACTACTTAATGAACTCAGAAAGAGCTTTCTGTCCACATCCATGAAAGTAGTAGCCAACACTTAAAGGGGTTTTCTACTACTCGGACATCTCCTTCTCCATATATATATTTTTGCCCTCAGTAAAATAATAACACCTATACTCCCTTCCAGTGTTCCAGCCGTGTCGGCATTGGCTCTCCTTGGGATCACGTGACATTGTTATGTCAAGTGATCACTGCTGCCAATCAGCGCTGGCTTCACTCTTCCTGCCTCCAGTTATAGCACATACCTGTACATCCGGAGGAAGTAAGAGCAGCAACATCTCTCACTTCCTCTGGATGTATGCAAGTTGGCCAAAGGCGGGGAGAGTAAAGTCAGCACTGATTGCCCCTAGGAATCATGAGACATAATGTCATGCTGTCACGCAAGGTGTGGGAAAGACTAAGTGCAACACAAAGGGAAAACGGAAAGGGAACCCAGACTAGGGAAAGTGGGGAGTGGAGAACTCCTAGGCTGATCTAGTGTCACCCTGTCTCCACTAATGTCCCTTTATTGGTTCTTCACCAATCGCCGCACGCATACCTCAGCCTGTCTATCCCTGGCATTAGGCTCAGGCTAGGGAACAGAAAGGATGAGCACTAGTTGATCCCCACTGAACACTAAAGACAACAAGGGGGGACAAACAAGGGAAAATCGCTTAGCTTTACTCGACTCCAGACAAATGCGCACACGTTCTCTAGCACCAGAGAGATAGAAGTACTGCTCTTGCTCAAGCCTTCACAAGGGGCAATGAATATCGCTGGCACCTCCCTCTGGCTCACAACAGGTATTTATACATCCAGGCCAGGGTGTTAATTAGCCCGAGGAAGCTAGCCCCTGGGTCCTAGAGATACATATTCTAAGAAGTTGTCTGTAAGGCCAAATGAAGAGATCTCCTGCAACCAACTGCAGGATGACTGTCTGTCACTTCTGACACACCCATGACACACGCAATCCCCAGGAGAGCCAGTGCAGACACCGCTGGAATAGTGCTGGCACTGGAGGTGAGTATAGGTGTTATTATTTTACTGGGGGACACACATATGGATTGAGAAGGAGTTGTCTGAGTAATGGAAAACCCCTTTAAGCCTCCATACACAATAGACTAAGCTAATAGTCTAAGGGGACATCCAGACTCTTCCCTGACAGATGAGGTCAGAGGAGGTAAAATTCAAACTGCCTGACCCTTAATGCCTGACCCTTTTGTTATTCAGGTGATAAGCTGCTGCCAGAGCCGTTTGGCAGTGATTTTTACAGTTCTCCACTTTGAAAACACATTAACATTTAACCAAGCCAAACCTTCTCGTGTATGAGAGTTGGGAGAGGTAGTGGACGGCCGAACCAGCAATCAACGTTCAGTTATTGTGTGTGGCCACCTTAACTTGTGTGTGCAAGTCACAGATGACCACAGGTATTTAGACTCTTTGCAGTGTATGAGCAGCGCTGTAGAATTGGTGTCTGGATGCACCATTATGTATTTTACACTTTTTCAGAGAGTGAGGAATATTCTGTATGTAGTATGTGGTAATTGTCTGTATATCCTGTACTCCATGTGTGTATGTGTAAGTAGTAGCTGTGCATAATATAAATATATATGGTTTTATCTTATTTTCTTACCTTGTCCTCGACACGGTTCAATCTTGACCCAATTGTATTAGAGCCTCGATCTTTCACTTTATCTGGAAATAAATAAAAGTAAAAAAAAGTCATTTTTAAATTTACTATTAGAAATTAGCATTTTTTTGGGTCCACTGGCATTCAACCAAATTTGTGAAACTGTTTACGATTTACAGTTCAGAGAATATAACATGAGAAACGATTTACCTATTTTTCCACAAAGCGATGAAATATGGCATCCTTATTCTGGACAACCTCTTAAAAAAAGGCTTTCCCATTGTTACAAATGACGGCATATTGCTTGGATTTGCCATCATATGGTGTCAGATTATTACCATTACTATTGTTAATTTCTCTAAAACATAGCATTTATTCCATTTCATAGTGGTAGGAAGTGGAATCTATCCAGAAAGAAACAGCGGGGGCTTCCCCAATGACTGGTCCAGTCTGTAAGAAAGGAAAAAAATCACTGGTGTAATCAAAAAGTATTTTTATTGAAGAGAAATTCTACCCAAAACTTGCAAACTGTCTCTTCCAGTGCCACCTATTGGAAGTAGCAATCCTAAAAGTCAATATCAACCTTTTAACAAGCCTTTCCACATGATTTAGGATAAATGGGAAACTAGAATCTCAATTTGCAGCCATGGTGTTTCGGGGTGTTGCCCCTCAGCAGTGCAAAGCATGAGATCTGATTTAGCTGTGTGAGAGACTTCAGAAGGAAAAACTTTACCCCTAAGATCCTAGTGAGGAGAGTGAAATGCCAGAGTAAGGAGGCTTATAAACCATGCAATGGCTCCCCGGGGAGCTTACGAGCCTCCTTACACTGGCATTTTTTAGACAAATCGTCTTACTTTTCCTCTAAGGATTCAATTTTCTTCCTTTTTTTCTATTATTTTATCACTGTTGATGACTCCCACTGATTTGCTATAGCAATGAGATGTGCACATATATACATATATACAGTTGAAACCAGAAGTTTACATACACTATATAAAAAGACACATATGCATGTTTTTCTCAATATGTGACATGAAATAAGAATAAACCTTTCCCGTTTTAGGTCAATTAGGATTACCATAATTTTTAATATTTGGCAAATGTTAGAATAATAAGAAAGATAATGTTTTAACCACTTCGCTCCAGAGCCTGTTTTTGCCTTCGTGACCGGGCCAATTTTTTCAATTCTGACCACTGTCACTTTATGAAGTAATTACTCTGGAACGCTTCAACGGATTCCCCTGATTCTGAGATTGTTTTTTCGTGACATATTGTACTTCATGATAGTGGTAAAATTTCTTCGATATCACTTGCGTTTATTTGTGAAAAAATCGGAAATTTGGCAAAAATTTTGAAAATTTTGCAATTTTCAAACTTTGAATTTTCATGCCCTTAAATCAGAGAGATATGTCACACAAAATAGTTAATAAATAACATTTCCCACATGTCTACTTTACATCAGCACAATTTTGGAACCAAAATTTTTTTTTTGTTAGGGAGCTATAAGGGTTAAAAGTTGACCATCGATTTCTCATTTTTCCAACAAAATTTACAAAAACATTTTTTTAGGGACCATATCATATTTGAAGTCACTTTGAGGGGTCTTTATGACAGAAAATACCCAAAAGTGACACCATTCTAAAAACTGCACCCCTCAAGGTGCTCAAAACCACATTCAAGAACTTTATTAACCCTTCAGGTGCTTCACAGGAATTTTTGGAATGTGGAAGAAAAATATTAACATTTAACTTTTTTCACAAAAATGTTACTTTAGACCTAATTTTTTTTATTTTCACAGGGGTAACAGGAAAAAATGGACCCCAAATTTTTTTGTGCAATTTCTCTTGAGCGCGCTGATACCCCATATGTGAGGGAAAACCACTGTTTGGGCGCACTGCAGGGCTCGGAAGGGAAGGAGCGCCATTAGACTTTTTGAATGTAAAATTTGTCTGAATAATTAGCAGACGCCATGTTGCGTTTGGAGAGCCCCTGATGTTCCTAAACAGTGGAAACCTCCCACAAGTGACACCATTTTGGAAACTAGACCCCTTAGGGAACATATCTAGATGTGAGGTGAGCACCTTGAACCCCAAGGTGCTTCACAGAAGTTTATAATATTGAGCTGTAAAAATAAAATTTTCACATTTTTCCCACAAAAACGTTTTATATCCCTTAATTTTGCATTATCATAAGGGTAATAGGATAAATTGCACCATGAAATTTGTTGTGCAATTTCTCCTGAACACGCCGATACCCCATATGTGGAGGCAAATTACTGTTTGGGCGCACGGCAGGGTTTGAAAGGGAAGGAGCGCCATTTGACTTTTTGAATGGAAAATTTGTTTGAATAATTAGCAGACGCCATGTCGCATTTGGGGGGCCCCTAATGTGCCTAAACAGTGGAAACCCCCCACAAGTGCCACCATTTTGGAAACTAGACCCCTTAGGAAACTTATCTAGATGTGTGGTGAGCACCTTGCACCCCAAGTGCTTCACAGAAGTTTATAATATTGAGCCGTAAAAATACAATTTTCCCACAAAAAATGTTTTTCATTCCCTAATTTTGCATTATCATAAGGGTAACAGGATAAATTGCACCATGAAATTTGTTGTGCAATTTCTCCTGAGTACGCTGATACCCCATATGTGGGGGAAAAGCACTGCTTTGGTGTACGGCAGGGTTCGGAAGAGAAAGGAGCGCTATGTTGGCTGGGATAGGTGGCAGACACCATGTCACATTTGAAGAGTCGCTGACATGCCTAAACAGCAGAAACCCCCACAAGTGACCCCGTTTTGTAAACTACATCTCTCAAGGAATTCATCTAGGGAAGTAGTGAGTATTTTTTAATTTTTAAATTTATACCATTGGGCAGTGAAAAAAGCATAATTATATTTTTACCACAAAAAAATGTTTTACCCTCAGATTTTACATTTTCACACAGGGCAATGGGTAAAAATGGTGCCGAAATGTGTCACACAATTTCTTCTAAAAGTGTCAATATCCCATATGTGGCTGTATTGTACCGCTCAGCCATACGGCGAGATCTGGGGGGACGGAGTGCTATTTGACAATTGGAGAACAAATTATTGTAGAATTTGAATTTGGGAGCACAACATTTTCTGAATTTCTTTTGGGGGGCAAGGGCCATTTCGCTTTTCCAGAGCCTTTCTGCTACCAGTAACTTGGAAGTCCCTTATATTTTTAACAGATGACGGACCTGAGTGGGGACTAGCTTTTTTTGAGGACTGAGTTGAAGCTTTTATTGGGAACATTTTACGTAACATTTATCCGGCGCTCTAGGCTGAGCACTTACATCGGGGTTTCCATCTAAATTTCCAAGTGATGTAATTCAGATGAAACCCCTGCGGGATCCATTCACTATAATGAGGCAGCAGAGTTACTCTGGACTCCGTCTGGCCTCTGTTTAGCGGTGTCCTTTTTTTCAGAAGTGCACAAAACTGTGGCCAACCGCACTTTTATGCACGCCTAAAACAAATGACACCGTGGGATCCCAGGCCAGACGGCATCCACAGTGGCCTATATCTGCCTCATTAGAGGGAATCTTCCGTCATGGGTTTTGTCTGAATCACGTATTTCAGAGATTTACACGGAAACTCTTGTGTAAGCGCTCAGCGCAGAGCGCAGGATAAATGTGGGCAGAGCCTTACTGCGATCTTTGGGAGACATAATAAACAAATCAGTAGCCGGTGAAGAATTGGTTTTATTTATTTTTTACTCCTTTCCTCTTGTGATATAACTGATTAGATTACTTTATTCTTCGGGTCGGTGTGATTACAGCGATACCAGAATCATATCGGGTTTTTATGATTGACAGCTGTCACAGACTAAAAGACGCTTTTTTTTGCAAAATCTAGTTTTTGCATCACCATATTTTGAGAGCTATAATTTTTCCATATTTTGGCTGACAGAGTCATGTGATGGCTTGTTTTTTGCGGGACGAGTTGACATTTTTATTGGTACCATTTTTGGGTACGTGACATTTTTTGATCGCTTTCTATTCCGTTTTTTGGGAGGTAAAATTAACAAAAACCAACAATTCAGGAATTGTTTTTTGAGGGGTTTTTTTTATGCCGTTCTGCGTGTGGTAAAAGTGATCAGGCAGCGTTATTCTTTGGGTCAGTACATTTACAGCGATGCTACACTTACTGTATTTTTTTTATTTTTTGGCGCTTTTACACAATAAAACAATTTTATAGAAAAAAATATTTTTTTTGCATTGCTTTATTCTGAGCGCTATAACTTTTTTATTTTTCGGCTGATGGAGCTGTATGGCGGCTTTTTTTTTTGCGGAACAAGATGACGTTTCCAGCGGTACCATTTTTATTTCTATTTTGCTTTTTGATCGCATTTTTTTCCACTTTTTGTTTGGCGATATGATGAAAAAGCATATTTTTTTGCCCCGTTTTTTATTTATTTTTATTACGGTGTGCACAGAAGGAGTTAATTAGTGTGACACTTTTATAGCTTGGGTTGTTTCGGACGCGGTGATACCAAATATGTGTACTTTTTTTGGTTTTGTAAAAATATACGGATTTATTGGTTTAATATTTTATTTATTTTTTATTTATTTTGTGATTTTTTTTTAACAGTTTAAAAACTTTTTTTTTACTTTTTTTTACATTTTTACTTAGTCCCTGTATGGGACATTAATTTTTATTTTTTCTGATCACTGATCTCATGTAATGTAATAGACATGTATTACATTACATGAGATCTTTGCTGACTGTTTCACACCGTGTCTCCTGCCAGGCTTCAGCTGCAGGCTGAGCCAGGCAGGACACCATATATGGCAGATCTGGAGGTGGTCATGTGACCTCCAGCTGCCATAGCTACCCCAGGTCCTTGAAGGTATCAGGGGTCGTCGGAGAGGTAAGTAAGACGACCCCCTCTCCTCTGTCTATCTTCTATATGCCGCGATCACTATAGATCGCGGCATATAGAACATAGCAAAGGGTTAACATCACTGGGACCTGATCCAATCAGGTCCCGATGATGTCCCCTGTCAGAGCTAACGCTCTGCACCGGAATCGCAGCGCTTGCAGGACCCTGGGGGTCCTGAGCGCTGCGAGACCACCCACCGTTTTTAAACGTCGGCGCTGCACAGAGCCCAGCAAGCGCCGACGTTTATCTACAGTGGGCGGTCGGAAACCGGTTAAATAATTTGCCTGCTCCAGTGGTTTTGGGGTTACCTTGGTTAAAATTGCACAATCCTGTACTGGACTGGTCTACCAATGAAATTAAGTCTTGGAGTCCTAAGTGTTATGATAGATGTTGTAACGGTCGCATTGCTGCTGTGGAAAGAGGGGAATTACCTGTACCTATTCAGGATTTTTGGAAGGTTTTTTCAGAGGAGGAGTTGCAAGTTTTGCCTCCTCATAGGGACTATGATTGTACTATTGAGTTTGTCCCTGGAGCAACTCTTCCCAAGAGTCGCTTATTTAATCTTACTATCCCTGAGAGAAAGGCCTTGGAGGAATACATACAGACAAGCTTGGCCGCCGGTCACATTAGACCTTCTAAGTCACCTGTGGTTGTTGGATTTTTTTTTGGAAAAAAAAAGGACGGCGGTTTAAGTCCATGTCTGGACTTTCGCGAAATTAATAAAATTACAGTACGCAATTCCTACCCACTGCCATTAATTCCTGACTTGTTCAACCAGTTAGTGGGGGCCAAGTGGTTCTCTAAGATTGATCTCCGGGGGGCATACAATTTGTTACGTATGAAGGAAGGTGATGAGTGGAAAACTGCTTTTAACACTCCAGTGGGTCATTTTGAGAATCTGGTTATGCCCTTTGGTCTTACCAACGCACCAGCTTTTTTTCAGAACCTTATTAATGACATCCTAAGACCGTTGATCGGTAAGAATGTGGTGTTGTATTTGGATGACATTTTGATTTTTGCGCCGGATCTGGAGTCTCATTGGCAGAGCGCACGTGAGGTATTGCAGTTGTTAAGCGACGATTCACTTTTTGCTAAGCTGGAGAAATGTGAGTTTGCTGTGCAGAGAATTAGTTTTTTGGGCTACATTATCTCCAGTGAGGGCTTTGAGATGGATCCGGTGAAGGTTCAGGCGGTGCAGGAATGGCCTAGGCCTATTAGTTTGAAACCAATACAGAGATTTTTGGGTTTCGCCAATTATTGCAGAAAATTCATTAAGAATTTTTCTATAATTGTTAAGCCGCTGACCGATCTCACCAGGAAAGGTGCGAATACGGTTCAGTGGACTACTGAGGCCATTGAAGCTTTTGTGTATCTCAAGGAGAGGTTCAGTTCTGCCCCCATCCTTATGCAGCCTGATGAGACCAAGCCTTTTTTGGTCGAGGTTGATGCTTCTTCGGTGGGGGTCGGTGCTGTTTTGTCTCAGGAAAACAAGGATGGAGTACATCCCTGTGCTTTTTTTTTCAAAAAAATTTTCTGAGACCGAACTTAATTACGATGTCGGTAATCGGGAATTGCTGGCGATTAAACTCGCATTTGAACATTGGCGTCATCTCTTGGAAGGTGCTAAATTTACCATTCAGGTTTTTACTGATCGTAAGAATCTGATCTATCTTGATGCTGCCAAGCGCTTGAATGCCCGTCAAGCTAGGTGGGCACTTTTTTTTTCGCGGTTTAATTTTTCTGTTACTTACATCCCGTGTACCAAGAATGTAAAAGCTGATGCTTTATCTCGCAGTTTTTCTCCCATGGTTGGTACCGATGAGGAGGAGAGCATTTTACAGGAAGGTGTTGTGATAGCAGCATTGGACTCCATTTTGGAAGATGGGATTCTGAAAGCCCAGGAGGATGCCCCATCTAACACTCCCCATGGAAGGTTGTTTGTGCCTAGGAACTTTATGAGAGATTTGTTTGTGGAGTGTCATAAGTCTCGGTTGGCAGGTCATCCAGGAATTTCGGAGACTAAGAGACTTGTAGGTCGCAGTTTTTGGTGGCCTGGGTGGCAGAAGGAAGTCATTAAGTGGGTGCGTCAATGTACTGTGTGTGCTAGATCTAAGTCTTCACATGCTCCTGCTGCGGGGTTGCTTTGCCCTCTGGAGGTTCCTAGTGCTCCTTGGACGCATCTTGCTATGGATTTTATTACTGACCTTCCTGCCTCTGAGGGTTTCACTGTTATCTGGGTGGTCGTGGACCGTTTTAGCAAGATGTGTCACTTGGTTCCCTTCATCAAACTGCCCTGTGCCAGGACACTCGCTAAGGCTTTTGTTAAAGAAATTGTCAGGCTCCATGGCGTTCCTTCCGACATTGTTTCTGATAGGGGACCTCAGTTCGTGGCTCGTTTTTGGCGTGCCTTTTGTGACAGGTTGGGAGTCCATTTGTCATTTTCGTCTGGTTATCATCCTGAGTCTGATGGACAGACAGAAAGAAAGAACCAGGATGTTGAACAGTTTTTGCGTTGTTTTGTGGCTGACAATCAAGAGGGGTGGTCTGAGTTTCTGCCACTGGCTGAATTTGCTCTTAACAACCATACATCCTCTTCTGCTGGGTGTTCTCCTTTTTTTTGTTGTACTGGGAGACATCCGTTGTTTGGGTCATTCTCCAAATTGGTATCGGCTGTGCCGGAGGAGGAGAATTTTTCCGATGATTTGGAGAGAGTTTGGACTGATGTACGTCTTAACCTTCAAGAGGCCAACAAAAAATCCAAGAGGTACTTTGACAGGAAACGTCAAGAGGTTTTGTTTACTGTTGGTGACATGGTTTGGTTGTCCTCTAGGAATCTGCGGTTGAGGATTCCTTCTAAGAAATTGGGCCCGAAGTTTGTAGGTCCGTTTAAGGTGCTTCAGGTAGTTAACCAATCTGCTGTTAGGTTGGAGGTTCCTACCTCCTGGAAGATTAATCCGGTGTTTCATGTTTCCTTATTGAAAAAAGCTGATGTTTCTGATAGGGACGCCACTGTCTCTGTTCCTCCGGTGGAGGAAGAAGGTGAATATGAAATTTCTCGCATTCTTAATTCTAGATGGCATAGAGGGAGATTGCAGTATCTCGTCGCTTGGAAGGGTTTCGGTCCCGAGGATAACTCCTGGGTAAGGGCGGATGATGTCTCTGCTCCTAGACTTGTCGGAGCGTTTCACAGGAGGTTTCCTGATAGACCTGGGCCTGGAGGATCCGGAGGATCCTCATTGAAGAGGGGGTACTGTTAGAACCCTCCTGTTAGTTTTTTCTATTTTGCTGGTCACATGACTTTTTGCCTATATAATCCAGCTCCGCCCTCCTGGCCTTGCAGGACTTCAGTGTTACATTTACTCTTAAGCTAGCCAGGTGCCTTGTACCTTACTCTGTAGTTTGCTTGGTCTTTTGACCACTAGTACTTCTGTTTGTTTGTTTGTCTTTGCTCTGCTACAATTTCTGCTAGGAGGTGTCCAACTATATCCCAGTCCTTAGTTCTTGTAGGGACCCCTACCTTATATCTATAGGTCAGCGTTCGGACTAGCCGAGGACTTAGGCAGGTCTGTTCACAAGGAACAGGTCCCCCGCTGCATCGTAGGGAATCAGCTTAGTCCTATGGTAGGGACAGTTTTCCTTTCTTTCCTTAGTGTTTGTAGCAGTTCATAACAGCTCCCTGCATTCCACCGGTATGGGGCCACTCAATATTCCCACCGCGTGAAGGAGGAAGACTTAACAACCATCATGATCAATCCCCTACCTCACCACAGCTGGGCCAAGACCCAAGATAGTGACCCTGCAGTCCGCATGGTGAAAGACCTGCTGACCCGAGAAGACGTCCGTCTAGATCCGGATGCCCCAGAGGAAGCCAAGCAGCTATGGAAAGAGAAGAGCAGGCTGTTCCTCTATGAAGGTAAGCTGTGCAGAAGACTCGTCAACCACCGGACGCACGAGCTGACCTGGCAAGTCGTCCCAAGGCGAGATGCAGCTATGGTCCTGGAGGCTTACCATGACAGAGCGGGGCACTTCGGCTGGAAGAAACTGGAGTTCCTGCTAAGAGGACGGTTCTTCTGGATCAGCATGAGAGGGGCTCTAGAGAAGTGGTGCAGAGACTGTGGCCCTTGTAATCTAAGGAGGAAGGACCGCACCAGCCAGAAGACACCCTTGAGGCCCATCGTCACCAAGCAGCCTCTTGAGCTGGTAGCTCTGGACCACGTCAAATTGGCTCCAAGCCGGTCAGGATACGTTTATGCCCTGACAATCATGGACCACTATTCCCGATTTCTAGTGGTGGTCCCGGTAAAAGACTTGACAGCTCAAACGGCGGCCAGAGCCTTCCAGCAAACCTTCTGCCACCCACACGGGTATCCAGAACAGGTCCTGACAGACCAAGGTCCTGCATTCGAGGCCAAAATCTTCCAAGAGTTCTGCAACCTCTATGGCTGTAACAAGATTCGGACAACGCCTTACCACCCACAAACCAACGGGATGTGTGAGAAAATGAACAATATAGTCATTGATCTCATGAAGACGTTGCCCCTGGAGGAATGCAGCCTGTGGCCAGAAAAACTGCCGGACCTGATAGACTTATACAACCATATCCCGCTGAATGCTACAAACTGCACCCCGGCTTACCTGATGAGAGCCAGACCAGGTAAGCTGCCCATAGACCTGGAGATGGGAGTCCTAACACCCAAGGACACCTCCCCAGATGCGGACTGGAATACGGAAAGGCGACTGCAGTACAAGAAGGTACAGGAGAGTGTGGAGAAGAGCCTGGCCCAGGCGAGAAAAAAGCAAGAGAGGCTCTTCAACCAACACGTCCCTGCTTGTCCCCTGGAACCTGGTGAGCAGGTTCTGAAGCGAAAGAGAAGGCTACACAAGCTGGATGACCAGTGGGAAAGGGAACCCTACACACTACTGCAGTCTGATCACGACAACCCGAAGGTGTGCGTGGTCACTAAGGATGGAGGAGAAACCACTAGTACCGTCTCCAGAGACCACCTAAAAATGTGCCCCGAGCCACTACGGAGTGCAGAAGAGGATCAAAGTGACCTTGAACCCGCAGAGGACAAGGAAGAAATGATCAGCACCATTCTCGGAGAATTCCCTCAGTCCTGGACTCGAATAAACGGTGCCATAGTGGTACCCGTCCTGCATTTCCTGCAACCGGCTCAGCAACAACCTACACCAGAGCAGGAAGGTGGAGAAGAACAAGCAGTTCCAGAGGCAGAAGGGCCTGTACCAGCAGCCCAGGAGAGTCAACCCTCTGCTGACAGTGAACCTGCCATGCCTGCGGTAAGCCAGAGGACCCGCAGACAGCTGCCTGCCCTGCCTGTAAGTTTAGCCAGTGACTGCACCCCGAGCGCTAGTGAGAAAAACCAGGTTAGACCACCACCAGACAGTGGGTTACGTAGGTCAACCCGAAGCACTAAGGGGCAAATGCCAGCTCGCTGGAAGATCTAAGTGGATAATGTATGTATTTAATGTGTTATGTTGTACCCTGGTTATTAATTATGTTTTTCTAGCTCATGGACTGACAGGTTATGGACGATGAATAACCGGAACTATCATGTAGATAGTTGCAGTTGGTGCCTCTTGCGAAGATGGCCACGGAAGAAAAACCTGTCTGGCGTGGCCCCGTGTGGTCCAAAGTAGGTAGTTTTGCCTTGCAGCCACGCCCAACGTTTGGGGTTTGCTTTGGACAGGTCCCCACATCGCTCAAAGACTTCGCCTTGTTGGGTGAAATGGACACCCGGTCGCGGAAGCGCCGTTTCCTTAAGGACAAAATGCACTTGTACATATGTTATGTTGTTGTTTATAACCTATATTTGTGTTTCCTGTTAGTCCCGGAGTACTAAGTTTTACTAGGGGGGAATGTGTCACCCTGGCCTGGATGCCACAAATGTATAATAAAGCTGTGTCTGAGAGCAAGGGGGAGGTTCTCTGGTCAGGGACCATTAGCATGCAGCACCTCCTGTCCCAAGTCAGTAGGGGGAGCAGGCTGACCCTATAAAAGCTGGAACTGGGGGCAGGGTTAGAGAGTTCTGGACGACCTGTCTCTGGAGTGAGAGGTGTCCCAGAGAAGGGAGAGCCAGTTCAGCTGAAGCTGAGGAGGTCGTGTGGCAGTAGAGGAGCCACGAGCCAGGGACGGAAGGCGAGGAGAGCCTGTCCTGGCTGAGAGAGAAACTGATCTACCGGACTTGGTGTTCGAGGCTGTTAGGAATCCAAGTCCTACAGCAAATAACCAGCCCGCAGGGGACTGTATGTTCCTTGGCCTAAGAAGCCCGGAGGTTCCGCCACAGCAGAAGGGACCAGCAAAGCTGCACCAGGCCAAGAGTAGAAAGGGACCCAAGTTGCAAGCCATACGGGCGAGAAGACACGGTGAGCTCAGGAACGTGGGCTGTTACACCACAAGGAGGGAAATAGCCAGAAAGAGCGCAGAGAGCATGGTAGGCCTTCACCCTCACCCTGACCAGGGCCAGCTTCCCACTTGTTCTCAGACATCCAGGCCCCCTCCTAGCCGGGACTGTTTTTGGGTCGTCTCACCTGTTCTAATAAAGACCCTGAACTGTTTAAGAGGCCTCCGTTTCCTGGCTATTGCGGTCAGAATCATCCCCTCCATCATCCATCTATATACTGCCCTGGGGCCACACTCCTCCCGTGGGGAGTTATACTACTTAGTGCTGCACACCTACATCTGCCCCAGCGGTCTGCACTGCAGCGGCGGTTAACCCTGACCGCAATCCACGGGTGGCGTAGTCGGACATTTAAAACCCTACAAATAGACTGCCACAACATTTGGTATGACCACCCTGAGCCATGGACCGGGTTGCCACTACTACCCCCATTATTTCCCTATTGCCCGGTTCCGGGTAACCCACGGCCCAGGGGGCGAGTCATATCCATAAGATAGGGCATCAATGTATGATCGGCCGGGGTCCTGCACGCAGCACCCCTGCCGATCAGAAGTTATCGGTGCTGGCGGCGGCGGCCACCGGCCGGAAGTACTTGCCTGCGGTGTTTGGCCATCCATCTGTAGTGGCCACCGCGGGGTACTGCACATCCGCCTCCCATTCAATTGAATGGCAGTTTGATGTGCACTAACAAGTGCCGACCACTACAACATGGCGACCAGTCACCGGAAGGTAAGCACTTCCGGCCGGCGGCCACCGCCGGCACCGATAACAGCTGATGGCGGGGGTGCTGTGTGCGGGACCCCGGGCAAACATAAATTGATGCCCTATCCTATGGATATGGCATCAATGTGAAAGTAGTGGACAACCCCTTTAAAGCACAGTGGCCATGAGGTTTCTATAAAATCCCATCCACTTTGCTTGAACTGCAAAACACTCTGTTTTTGCCACAGCAAATAAATATTGTCAAAAACAAACCGAAAGCTCATTGTGGGAACATAACCCACAAGAGTACTATGGGGCCTGTGACTTCCTCCTCTATCATTCTTCCTCAGAGTCTGACGTCTCAGCACAGCGGGCCTGATGACATCATTACATGGCACCCACTGCCCTGAGATGTGCAGGCGCTTCAGAATGCTTGCTGCATAGACCGGAGCAGCGGGGAACAAGGAGGAGAGGTGAGTATTTTTTTTTTTTAAATCAATGAGCACATTTTGGTAGTCATAGTAATGTATAGAGGACCATGGGGAATTCATTATACTGTATGGAGGACGATGGAGGTGCATTATACTATATGGAGGACTATGGGGAGTGTATTATACTATATGGAGGACTATGGGTAGTGCATTATACTGTATGGAGGGCTATGGGTAGTGCATTATACAATATGGAGGACTATGGAAGTGCATTATACTACATTGAGGACTATGGGGAGTGCATTACACTACGTGGAGGACTATGGGAGTGCATTATACTATGTGGAGGACTATGGGGAGTGCATTATACTATATGGCGGAATATGGGGTGCATTATACTATATAGAGGTCTATGTGGAGTGCATTATACAGTATGGAGGACTATGTGGATTGCACTATACTATATGCAGGACTATGTATGTGCGTTTTTACCTGCAGATTTTCGGCATCTAATGAAAATCTATGGGGAAAATCCACACATAAAACTCAGCATACTCACAAGAGAAATTGACATGATGTGGATTTGATACACACACCGCAGCTCAGTTTACGCTGAATAAAATTAAAGCACAGTGGCCATGAGGTTTCTATAAATTCCATCCACTTTGCTTGAATTGTAAAACACTCAGTTTTTGCCACAGAAAATAATTAGTGTCAAAAGCAAACCAAAAGCTCATTGTTGGAACATAGGCCACGCGAGTACTATGGGGCCTGTGACTTCCTACTTCGTCATTCTTCCTCAGCATCTGACGTCTCAGTACAGCGGGCCCTATGACATCATTACATGGCATCCACTGCCCTGAGATGTGCAAGCACTTCAGAATGCTTGCTGCATAGACCTGAGCAGCGGAGAACATGGAGGAGAGGTGAGTATTTTTTTTTTAAATCAATGAACACATTGTGGTGGTCATAGTACTGTATAGAGGACTATGAGGAGTGCATTATACTGTATGGACTATATAGGACCATGGGGAGTGCATTATACTATATGGAGGACTATGGGGAGTGTGTTATACTATATGGAGGACTATGGGAGTGCATTATACTATATGGCGGATTATGGGGAGTGCATTATACTACATGGAGGACTATCGGCAGTGCCATATACTGTATGGAGGACTATGGGGAGTGTATTATACTATATGGAGGACTATGAGGAGTGCATCTTACTGTATGGAGCACTATGAGGAGTGCATTTTACTATATGGAGGAGTGCATTATGCTATATGGAGGACTATGGAGAGTGCATTATGCTATATGGAGAACAATGGGGAGTGCATTATACTATATGGAGGATTATGGGAAGTGCATTATAGTATATGGAGGAATATGGGGTGCATTATACTGTATGGAGGACTATGTGGATTGCATTATACTATATGCAGGACTATGGGGAGTGCATTATACTATATGGAAGACTATGGGGAGTGCATGATACTATATGGAGGACTATAGGGTTCAGCACACTATATAAAAGATTATGATTTTGCATTATACAATATGGAGGAATATGGGGCCCATTATAGTATATAGAGGGCTATGTGGGGGCTATTATAATATTTCGAGGGCTATGTGGGAGCCTTTATACTTTGTGGAGGGCTATGTGAGGGCCAATATACTGTATGCAAGCAATTATACAGTGTGAAGGTTTGAGTGGGGACCATTATACCATGTGGAGGGCCGTGGGGGTCATTGCACTGTTTGGTTGTGACGCGCCCCTGGGCCTGTGTCGCGCTGCGGTGCGCACGCGGGAGCTTACCCGGAGCCGGATCCGTGGAGGGTTGTAGTCTCGTGGCGGTGACCCGGTCCGTGCCCAGGGAGTCAAACTGGACGGCAGTCTACTAGTAGTAAATAGTTGATGACTACGCCACCCGTTGAGTGCAGCCAGGGAGCTGCTGCTGCGGGGCAGACCGCTGAGGCCGATGGTAGGATTATGCAGCGTGATAGGATAACCCCCAACGGGAGGGGTATGGTCTCAGGGCAGCCGACGTGGATGATGGGGGTAGCAGGAACCACTCAGAGACGGTACGGTGTAGTTCAGGGTCTTTACTGGTGACAATGATAGACCCTCCCGGAGTACTTGCTAGCGAACGGGGCCTGGTCAGTCCTTGAGCAGATGGGATCTCCCCTGGCCAGGCGTAGTTGTAGGCCTCCCAAACTGACTGTACTCTTCTGGCTACCTTGCTAGAAGCTGATGTAAGTAGCCCACGTCCCTGAGTGTACCGTGTGGTGCTCACCCGTATGGCCGGTGACTCGGGGCCTTCTAATGGCTTCCGCTCCACGATGGCGGTGCTGGTCCCACGCGTGTGACCGTGCCTTCGGGCTTCTGGGCCAGAGGACCTGAAATCCCCTGCCTGACGGATTCTGCTGCTGGGTAGGAGTTAGTCCCCACAGCCTCGGACTCCGGGTCCGGAAAGAAGTCTTCTTAGTCAGGGCGAGCTCTGCGGCTGCCAGCCCCTGACTCCTTGTAACTCTGCTGTTTCCTATGCTGCTTCTTGTCTCTACTCCACTTGTCTCACTCACCCTGCCTCAGCCCCGGGTTTATACAGGGGAAGTTCTTCCCCTCCCAAGACTGGGCAGGAGGTGTGGCATGCACAGGATCCCTGACCAAAGGACCTCCCACCTGCTCTCAGACATAATATCTCTATCACTGTGGCAACCAGACCCCTGGGGTGTCACATTCCCCCCTAGTGAAATTTAGTACTCCGGGACTAAACATATTTTAGAAAAACATAACAAGATATAACAATAACAATACAATAAGAAACACATAAAGGTGGTCACGGCATGTCCGTAACCGGGTGCAGTCTTTGAAGAAAGCAAGGTGTCCATTTCACCAAAACAGGGAGACGTAACCAGGTAGGGGTCTGTCCTACCCCGAGTCCTTAACAGTCTCTAGTCCATCCTGGGTTACGCTCCAACTATGTACAAGGATTCCCGGTAAATCCACCAAGGATTCCTAAAAATAACTGGAAACACAAAATTATACACAAGCAACAATACACAGATAAACATAAATAAAACAATTTATACACTTCAAATTCTCCAGCGTGCGGGTAACTGGCCTCTAGTGGCCCGAGTGGACCTACGGAGCTGACTGTCTGGCCCTGAACTACAGGGTGTAGGAGCTGTCAAGGGTAAACTGGGCAGCTGTCTACCGGCTCTTTGTCTCACTAGGGGTACGGCAGGCTCACTATAAGCAGAGGGTTGATCCTCCTGTTCTGCTTGTGTGGAGTCTTCTGCCTCCTGGACCGGCTGCTCTTCCAGCTCTACCTGTTGCTCCGTAGGTGCTTGGGATGCTGGTTGGAGGAAGGTGAGTACGGGTACCACAACTGCACCATTGACTTGAGTCCAAGACCGAGGGAAGTCCCCGAGCACAGTACTAACCATATCTTCCCTTTCCTCTACGGGTCGATGGTCTTCTTGTTCCTCTTCAGGGTTCCTCAGTTGTTCGGGACACTTCTTCAGGTGGTCCCGGGATACAATGGCTGTGGTTTCCCCTCCGTCTTTACTGATGGTACAGACCTTCGGGTTCTCGTGGCTTGAGGGCAGTACGGTGTACGGGTCCTTCTCCCACTGGTCGTCCAACTTGTGGAGCCGTCTCTTCCTCTTCAAGACCTGCTCTCCGGGTACCAGGGGAACAGTGGGAGCATACTGGTTGTAAGTTTTCTCTTGTCTTTCCCTAGCCTGACAGAGACTTCGCTCCACGCTCTCCTGTACTCTCCGGTACTGCTGCTGCCTCTCTGTGTCCCAGTCTGTTTCTGGTGAAGTGTCCTCGGGGGTCAGGACTCCCATTTCCAGGTCAACAGGTAACTTACCAGGTCTTGCCCTCATTAGGTAAGCCGGGGTACAGTTGGTGGAACCTACCGGGATGTGGTTGTATAGGTCCACCAGATCGGGCAACTTTTCAGGCCACAGACTGCGTTCTTCCAGGGGCAACGTTTTTAGAAGATCCATTACCACCTGGTTCATTTTTTCACAAAGTCCATTAGTCTGCGGATGGTAGGGTGTCGTCCTTATCTTCCGGCAGCCATACAGAGTGCAGAATTCTTGGAAGACCTCCGCTTCAAAGGCAGGTCCCTGGTCTGTCAACACTTGGTCCGGGTACCCGTGTGGACGGCAGAAATGCTGCTGGAAGGCTCTCGCTGCTGTTCGAGCTGTTAAGTCCTTGACGGGGACGACAACCAAGAACCGGGAGTAGTGATCCACGATGGTTAGTGCGTAGACGTAGCCACTTCTGCTTGGGGTCAGTTTTACATGATCCAAGGCTACCAGTTCCAACGGCTGCCGGGTGACGATGGACTGCAGGGGAGTCTTCTGGCTGGCACGATCCTTCCTTCTTAGGTTGCACGGGCCACAGTCTCTGCACCACTTCTCAATGGTTCCCCTCATGCCTACCCAGTGGAATCGCTCGCGCAGCAGGAACTCCAGCTTCTTCCACCCGAAGTGTCCAGCTCCGTCGTGGTATGCCTCCATCACCATGGCTGCGTCTCTTCGTGGCACCACTACTTGCCAGAGTAGTTCATGCGTCCGGGAGTTAACCATTCTGCGGCACAACTTCCCCTTGTAAAGGAACAGTCGACTCCTCTCCGCCCATAGTTGTTTGGCTTCCTCCGGAGCGTCTGGTTCAAGGCAAGCCTCCGGGCGAGTCAGCATCTCCTTCACCAGTCGGACGGCAGGGTCGCTGTCTTGCGTTTCCGCCCAGTTGTAGTGAGGTAAGGGGTTCAACGTAGCAGCCTGCTTACTCCTTACCCGGTGGGAGTACTGGATAGTCCCATGACGGTGGAACGCAGGGAGTTCAACTTCTTCCAGTCCCTCCGGATCTTCTCCTTCGTCCGGCAGGTTGGGCATCCTGGACAGGGCGTCTGCGTTGGTATTGGAGCGTCCGGCCCGGTATTTGATTGTGAACTCGTAGTTGGACAGACGGGCCATCCACCTCTGCTCCAGGGCACCGAGTCTTGCCGTGTCCAGGTGTGTCAACGGGTTGTTATCCGTGTACACGGTGAACCGGGAAGAAGCGAGGTAATGCTTAAAGCGCTCGGTGACTGCCCATACTACGGCCAGGAACTCTAGCTTAAATGAGCTGTAATTCTCGGGATTCCTTTCGGTGGGTCGCAGCTTTCGGCTGGCGTAGGCGATTACTCGTTCCTTCCCCTGCTGGATCTGGGACAGTACGGCTCCTAGCCCGATGTTACTAGCGTCGGTGTAGAGGATAAAGGGCTGGCTATAATCCGGGTACGCCAGGATTTCGTCCCCCGTGAGGGCCATCTTCAGCTGGCGGAAGGACTCTTCTTCCAGCTCCTCCCATTTGAAGGGCGGCTTCTGGTTCTTGGCCTTCCGGGACTGGCCTATCAGGAGGTCCTGCATAGGTGCTGCCTTTTTGGTGAAACCGGGAATAAACCTTCGGTAGTAGCCTACCAACCCGAGGAACTGCCGCACTTCTTTTACGCTGGAG
The DNA here is from genome assembly GCF_046119375.1 of Phyllobates terribilis. NCBI lineage: Eukaryota > Metazoa > Chordata > Amphibia > Anura > Dendrobatidae > Phyllobates > Phyllobates terribilis. Next base: position 2,684,525 of record NW_027363009.1, on the reverse strand, counting down.
GGGCTTGGCCATTCCTTAATTGCGGTGATCTTATCAGGGTCGGGAGCCACTCCGTCAGCGCTCACCACGTGTCCCAGGTACTGCACCTTTGGTTTCAGGAGGTGACACTTGGAGGGTTTCACCTTTAGGCCGTAACTTGCCAGAGCTTCGAACACTTCCGCCAGGTGTTTCAGGTGGTCCTCATACGTCTTGGAATATACGATGACATCGTCCAGGTACAACAGGACGGTCTCGAAGTTTCTGTGGCCCAGACAACACTCCATTAGTCGTTGGAAGGTTCCCGGTGCGTTGCAGAGTCCGAACGGCATGCAGGTGAACTCGCTAAGTCCCATCGGGGTGGTGAATGCGGTCTTCTCCCGGTCCGCCTCTGCTACAGGAACCTGCCAGTACCCGCTAGTGAGATCCAAGGTAGAGAAGAAGTTAGCAGATCTTAAAGCAGCCAATGACTCCTCTATCCTTGGTAAGGGGTACGCATCCTTGTGTGTGATACGATTGATTTTCCGGTAATCTACACACATCCTCATGGTGTTGTCTTTCTTTCGGACTAAGACTAGTGGAGCTGCCCAGGGGCTACAGCTATCCCTGATCACCCCAGCCTCCTTCATGTCTCTAAGCATCCCCTTGGCGTGTTGGTAGTGTGCAGGGGGTACGGGTCGATACCTCTCTTTTATGGGAGGATGGTCTCCCGTGGGGATGTGGTGTTCTACCCCCTTGACTCGCCCGAAGTCTAACGGGTGTTTACTAAACACTCTCTCGTACTCTTGAACCACCCGATAGACTCCCTGTTTCTGATGTGAGGGAGTGGAGTCAGTACCCAAATGTAGTTGCTGACACCAGTCCTCCTTTGTTTTCTTAGAGCCGTTACCTTCCTCCGGGTGAGATGGAGGCAAGGGTTCCACAGATTGTATAGCATTTTGGTTAATGGTATATAATTTGGCTAGCGTGGCATACCGGGGCAGGTACACTTCCCTCTCCCCGATATTGATTATGCGAACGGGCACCCTCCCATGGCGTACATTGACCACCCCCCGTGCTGTCAAAATGGTGGGCCTACTGTCTGAGTAAACTGGTTCTACCATTGCCTGGTAATCTCTACCTCTCAGACCAATAGCTGCCCGGCACCAAATCATCATTTCACTTTTTGGGGGCATGGCAATAGGAAAAGGGTCACACATTCTTACGCTACCAATCTCACCGCCGGAGAGTTCCACCTGTTGCCGTCGCATCAGTGCCCGGATCTCTTTCTGGAGCACCCGCTGCTCGCCGGAGCTGGCGTTCTTGGCAACCTGCTGTAAAAGGAAAATCACCTCTGCAAGAAAATTTTCAATTACATTAGTTCCTAGAGTTATTTTTGGGTGACTCTCATGTTTGTCAATATCTACAATGATCAGTCCCTGTGCTGCCAGTTCGACTCTACCGATTTTGATGGTCACCTCTTTAAATCCGATCTGTGGCACGGGCTGGCCATTGCTGGCGATGATACTCAAGTCGTCGTCAGGGTAGCGGGTAATATCCGAGTCATTCCAGTACTGCTTAAAGAGCACGTACGGGATGGTGGTGACCTGTGACCCGGTGTCCAGTAGGGCACTCATGGGAATGCCATCCAGTACCACAGGCAAGACTGGACGTCCTCCCACATATCTGTCGCGCCAGTTCGATGGGCCTGGTGATCTTTTTCCTGGGGGTTGGCCCTCTACCCCAGGTTGTGCCCGTTTAAAGAACAGTACCTTGCCATATGTCCAGGTTGATTGCAGCGGCGGCAGATGGGTCGTCCGTCCTCGCTGTATCGGTCACTGGGTCTTCCTCTGGCCGGTGGGGTCCTCCTTGGTCGACGCCACGGGATGTCCTCCGGTCCGGATGCCAGCTGGATCTTCCCTGGGGTGGAAGCCTGTAAAGACTGCACAGTTCGGGTTAGCGCAGCAACGCTCTTAACTAGCTCTTGGACCTGATGGTGTAGGTCTGGAGCCGGGTCATTGTCCAAAGCCTGCGCATCAGCTCCCACAGGCCCTGCCGACAAGGGCGCCGCCTCCTGGTGGTAAGTGATAGCAGGGCGCTTGTGGGTCACAACGCCACCCGGTGCCGGTTCTCGGAGCACCCGGATGGCTCTGTCCTTGAACTGTGCAAAGCCCAGATGGGGATCCTGTAAGGCCATTGCCCGCAACTGGGTTCGGTGGGTATTACAATACAGTCCCTCTATAAACTGTTCGGTCAACAGCCTGTCCTCGTTTCCCACCCCATCAGGGTCGGTCTGCTTTATGGCCCTCAGGGCCTCTTGTAGGTTTAGTGCATAGTCCCTTATACTCTCATGCGCTCGCTGCTTGCACCCGTAGAATCTAAGCTTAATCTCGGCTGAGGTGCGGGTATCAAAGGTGTCCTTCAGCCGGGTTAGTATCCCTGCGACAGTCTTCCTCCCAGGTGGCCAGGATTTTACTTCCCTTTTGGCTGCCCCTGTTAGTTGGGCCACCAGGATGCTCACTTTTTGCTCTTCTGTGAGGGGGTACACCTGGAAGAGGCTATCCAGCTTTTCTCTAAAGTCATGCAGGGTATGTGACTCCCCTGAGTACTGGGGTAGCCAAGCTGCTCCCGGGATATAGGGCATGGTGAAGGGCATAACTGCAGCAGCGGTAGCGCTGGCGGGGGTTGAGGCAGTGAAGCTCTCCTCCGTATCCGACATCTTCCTCCCCCCTAGTGGACCGTGGCCTACCTTGCGATGATCCTCTTCCGTAGGCCGCGGCTCCGCAGTGGATCGTCAGGGTTGAGGACCTTCCGTCGCGCTCCTGTGACGTCGGCGTCTGCTGGGCTCCTTCCAGGACCTTACGCAACGTCCGGACGTGAGGCGGGGCTTCAGTTCTCGCGCGCTTTCGGAGTCCACGCCCCTCTTCTTCCCGCGCGGCGTCCTCAAGATGGCGTCCAATGGCGGGAAAACTCCACGGATGGCGGGAAGAAGGTCGAAGATGGCGCCGGATGGCGGGAAAACTTCGCGGATGGCGGGAAGAAGGTAGAAGATGGCGCCGGATGGCGGGAAACCTCCACGGATAGCGGGAATCTTCACCACTGGTAAGTTTGAACAGTCTTTGCTTTTCAGGCACGCAGTACCCGGTGGTTGCGGGCACGAAATCCTGCCGACTACGCCAAAAGTTGACGCGCCCCTGGGCCTGTGTCGCGCTGCGGTGCGCACGCGGGAGCTTACCCGGAGCCGGATCCGTGGAGGGTTGTAGTCTCGTGGCGGTGACCCGGTCCGTGCCCAGGGAGTCAAACTGGACGGCAGTCTACTAGTAGTAAATAGTTGATGACTACGCCACCCGTTGAGTGCAGCCAGGGAGCTGCTGCTGCGGGGCAGACCGCTGAGGCCGATGGTAGGATTATGCAGCGTGATAGGATAACCCCCAACGGGAGGGGTATGGTCTCAGGGCAGCCGACGTGGATGATGGGGGTAGCAGGAACCACTCAGAGACGGTACGGTGTAGTTCAGGGTCTTTACTGGTGACAATGATAGACCCTCCCGGAGTACTTGCTAGCGAACGGGGCCTGGTCAGTCCTTGAGCAGATGGGATCTCCCCTGGCCAGGCGTAGTTGTAGGCCTCCCAAACTGACTGTACTCTTCTGGCTACCTTGCTAGAAGCTGATGTAAGTAGCCCACGTCCCTGAGTGTACCGTGTGGTGCTCACCCGTATGGCCGGTGACTCGGGGCCTTCTAATGGCTTCCGCTCCACGATGGCGGTGCTGGTCCCACGCGTGTGACCGTGCCTTTGGGCTTCTGGGCCAGAGGACCTGAAATCCCCTGCCTGACGGATTCTGCTGCTGGGTAGGAGTTAGTCCCCACAGCCTCGGACTCCGGGTCCGGAAAGAAGTCTTCTTAGTCAGGGCGAGCTCTGCGGCTGCCAGCCCCTGACTCCTTGTAACTCTGTTGTTTCCTATGCTGCTTCTTGTCTCTACTCCACTTGTCTCACTCACCCTGCCTCAGCCCCGGGTTTATACAGGGGAAGTTCTTCCCCTCCCAAGACTGGGCAGGAGGTGTGGCATGCACAGGATCCCTGACCAAAGGACCTCCCACCTGCTCTCAGACATAATATCTCTATCACTGTGGCAACCAGACCCCTGGGGTGTCACAGTTGTACTGTTTGGAGAGCTAGTGGGGGCCATTATACAGCATGGCGAGGTGTGGGGCCATTATACTGTATGATGACCTATTATACTTTATAGAGGGCTGTGTGGGGGCCAAAGCTGGGGGATCACACTGTGTCAGGGTCACCATACTTTGCCGGGGGAGTTGAAGTCGAGTACAGTAGGGTCATCATTATGTGCATGTCCAGGGTACTGTGAAAGAATTCACATACTGTGTTTGTTGGGCACTTTTGTTGGTATCATACTTTAAACATGCAATGAAAGAGGAATCTGGGGCTTCAGTATAGGAGGAAAATTACTTTCTAAAGGCTGGAAAGTTGTGAGATCTGCTCTTCTGTGACCCCGTCGAATGTTATTTTTTTTGTTGGGTGGGGGGCAACTAGCACTTCTGCTATGGGATCCCATGATTTCTATGTACACCCATGTCTATGGGCCTGTTTACATGCCAGTGTATTTTCACAGTCTCGGGGCTCATTCACCTGTTAGTTTCTGTGCTATTTTTTATTTTTTTCACAGGTAGCATGTGTACCTATGACAGTCTATGGGGATGCTCACATGTCCATGATTTTTCATTGAGATATGTTTTATATTGATTCAAGTGTCAGATCAAATTCATCAATGAAAGTGTCCGGGTCTGTTAAAAGATGGGCCAGAACTCGGATGAAGTTTGTCCGTTTTTGACTGACCGATGGGAAAAGTACTGATGTAATTCTGACCAACCTAAGGTAAAAATCACTGATTAAACTCGCTCCATTTTTCTCGTACATGAAAAAACCTGATGTCTGAATGAGGCCTAAGTGGTCCACACAAAATTATATACAGTATCACCAATGCAAGTCTATTAGTCCGCAAAAACTGTGGACAGCATTTGGATGTCATCTGTGTGCCAGTCATGAAATGGACTGTTGGTTATGAGAAGGGGGAGAAACATTCATCAGTTTTATTTTCAGCTGAGAAAAGCTAATGAACCCTGACCAAACTGTGATGAAACTGATCAAAAACACTCATCACACTTACACCATTTTTGTGAGTAGAAGACATATCACTGTTGTATAATTCAGCACTTTACACACTACAGGGTTAACCCAACAGATTAGCTATGTAGCATCCAGAAGGCGGGAGGAGAAGAGTTAATATAAAGCTCAGTCCCAGGTTTGCCTTTAGAGTAATTAGCTTGGAGGAGCAGAGCAGCATGGAGCAGGGTGATGGCTCCACATTCCCTCTTATCCCTCAAGGAGGAGGATAGGAATTTGTCCTGATCCTCCTCCGCTGCAGCCGCCTGTGCAGGATGGGAAAGCATGAAGATGATGGGAATGTGCACTACACGAAAGGAAGATGTGTAAGGTAACTGGAACAATGAGGCCCACAGGGGAGTTACTGCCCTGTATGGAGGGGAACATACTATAGGTAAAACTGCCACCAATGGATAATGACCGATCAGTAAAGATGAGCAAGACTTTTGAAACTTACATTTGCAGAGTTTTCCCAGGAAATTCCATTCTCTGCAAATGTCTTCCAAAGCCTCTACTTGCCCTGAAAAACATGTATGACGCCATTCCCTTTTTTCCTTAACACACTAATCCCCTTCACTGCATTGATGTCGCCCTCTCTCTCTGTCTGTTTTCTATCATGTTTCATGGCTTTCTCTCCCTATTTCTATGGCTAGGCTGTGAGCTGTGATGTACTTTTCTCTATCCAGGTTCACCACAAAATGGCTGCTTCCTTTCCTGCTTCTGCTTTTATACTTGCTATAATAGTCCTTCTTAATTGTCTGAGCTATACTATGTTAGGCCTCATTCACATGTGCAGGGTTTAAACCTGTACGTGAAAAAATGGTACCGGTGTCCTCAGTTTTCGATCAGTGTTTTTCACCGATGGATAAAGAAATTACAAAGCTTCTCCTATACAATGTTAAACTTGCACAGGACACTGATGGCACACTGACCGACCCATAGACCACTATTGGACCTCTGTGTCATCCGTGCTGCCGGAAAAAAAATGGACATGGCTCTGTGTGTTCTGTATGGACACAAGGGGTGTGTAAAAACACTGGTGTGTGAATAGCACCATACATTGAGTACACGTTCTATCCATTAAAACTGCTACAACTCGTACGTGCAATGCAGATGAGACCTAATATGATGGCAGCAAGGCATTCTGGGAAAGCCCGTCTTCTCTGACTGATGCAATCTTCTGCAATGTCTCAAAAGGTGACATTCATTTTAGGCACAAAAATTCAACATGAACTTGATTCCCGTTGAATGGATTCGCTCAGATCTAGTCATCAGAAAATGTTTAAATTAGTTTGTTTTCCGTGTGTTTTTTTTAATGTTTTCATACTTTCTTCTCACAATCTTGCAGTTCTCACACTGGCCACCAGGGCTATTTTAGACATTTACTTCTGTCCTTTCTGGAAGAATTTTCAGCAAAGCTTTTTATCAGAGGCCGGATTACAATGACCGGTAACATACAGCTGATAACGCAGGTTCCACCAATCACAGTTGATGTCACACCTGACCTTACTCCCCTTCACCCAATGATCTTTGTACAAGCTCATTGGACGCTTCAATGCAAAACAGAGGCCCTGACTTCAGACCGGTGGTGTTCATGCTAATCTTGATGAGTTCGGTGTGCTAGAGTCATGCAGAGGTCAATGAATCAGGACTATCAGAGAACTAGCGAGCGCCTTGTGTGTCTCCATGTGTGCCTTGCCAATAATCTTACTCCAGTCAGTGACTGGAGTAAGATATGTCGCACAGAGAATGCCACAGCTTATAAAATTTTGCTGGTGCCCACTTTATCAGGGCTGGGTGAAAATGGAGTGTGAACGCTAAAAAGTCACAATTTCAGCCCAGCTTCGAGTTGCGCTAAAACTTTGTGACTTTTCAAAGCTTTTTACACTAGTATTCTGGCTTTGAATAAGGCCCATAGTGTCTAAGTGAGTTTATTGCTGTTAATGTAGATTTCCTGAAAGAACAGGACATATGAACATAGAATAGCCTCAGTGGTCAGTGTAAAAAATTCTAAGATTTCTCATTTTAAATATAAATTTTGATATGGGAAAATATTGCCAATTTTTTTGAATGCATTTAAAGAGAACTTTTTTTTGATGCCTCCCCTTTAATTTTGCTTATGAAAATTTAGAGCTCTGAATCTGAAAAACTGAGCACCAACTACTATGAGGATTTACTGTTAGAAATGAATGAAAGGCAGATAAATTCAGAATAACATTTAATGTTTTATATGAATTTGACCCCTTTGCATATATGGGCGTAACTGTACGTCCGCGCTGAGGTGAACGCATGTGGAGGCGGCTCAGGAGCTGAACTCCTTCCACACGTGTCTGATGCAGACTGAAATAAAGGGGTTGTCCATTACTCAGACAACCCCTTCTTAATTACGGTTTCAATCATGTGAAATAGCAGCTATGCTCTCCTCTGGTGCGGGCGCCATTCCAGTGATGTCGGCGTCTGGTCTCCTGGAGCATGCATGACATATCACGGGAACCCTGCAGCCGACGCCATTCCAGTGATGTCGGCGTCTGGTCTCCTGGAGCATGCATGACATATCACGGGAACCCTGCAGCCGATGCCATTCCAGTGATGTCTATGTCTGGTCTCCTGGAGCATGCATGACATATCACGGGAACCCTGCAGCCAACGCCATTCCAGTGATGTCTGTGTCTGGTCTCCTGGGGCATGTGTAGCACCCCGAGGGTTCGGTTGCTACAGGGGTATTGCACCTCAACCAGAGGTGTGATATTCCACTCCCAGGTAAGGATGGAGTGTGGACCAGGGCTCAGTTAGCTGCACACGCACACACTCCCCATTTCCGGGGGAAAGCTCGATGGTGCTCCCATTTTTGCAGGCACAACTGACCATGTCCCTGGCTGGAGTGGGGAGGGGGTAGAGAACCCAGTGGTGTAGGAGCAGAAGGGGACGGTTTCTGGAGCATAGGAAGGAGCGCATTGGGTGCAGGTCACCTGAGCTCAGCACAGAGAAGCAGATATAAGGTGGGAGCCATCTCAAGTCTAGGAGAATAGTAGGAGTAGTAAGAGAGAGAGCTGACAGGGAGCAGCAGCTCAGCCTGAGCTCAGCTCCATGAGGCAGGCCTAGAGAGAAGGCCGGGGCCAGAGAGAAGAAGAGAAGAAGGAAGGAAGGAGAAGAGACAGAGGAGTGGAAGGGCTCCAGAAACAAGAAGGCAGGAGGGATCCTAAGAGTGCAGAATGGCCAGCAACCATTGCAAACCCCATTATACCGGGTGAAAGGGTCAGGCCGTGGAAAGGTACCGGATCCCTAAGTTGGTGGAGGCGAATCTACCCTCAGCCAAGAACCGGAGGTTGTGACCATTTATTGGTGCGACCCCCCCGCTAAACCTGCTAGGGAGGCACCATATAGGATAGCGGGAAGTGAAGGCCAATGCTTACCCGACACGGTCCGCGGTAGCCGGACAGAAGTCAGCACACTGGTGGGGCACGAGAGGCCAGAGAAAGGACAGAAGGGGGTCCTGTGCCATACTCCTGAATTGCCTGGGGGTTGACCGAGCTCCTCACCTGGTGGACACAGCACGGCTCGGGCAGTCCTTGCTGACAGAAGTGACTTGGATATCAACTGTGAGTAAAACACCCTGGACTGCATCATTGGACTCTGTGTCATTTATGCTGCGCCTGCACCATCCCCCCCAGCATTCACTTTCACTGCCCTGAGGCTACACTTTTCCCATGGGGAGTTATCCTATCCCTGTGCTGCACACTAATACCAGCCTCAGCGGTCTGCCTCGCAGCGGCGGTTATCTCTGACCGCAATCCACGGGTGGCGTAGTCGGACATTCACAAAACTATAAATAGACTGCCACAGCATTTGGTCTGACCACCCTGAGCCACGGGATCGGGTTGCCACTACTACCCCCATCAGCACCGTACACTAGAAGGCCTAGTTCCGGGTACCCCACGGCTCAGGGGGCGAGTCACATGCATGACTAATCATAGGATCCCTGCAGCCAATCAGTGACTGTGACTCACCCCCTGGGCCGTGGGGCACTTGGAACCGGGCTTCAGTGTGATGATGGGGGTAGTAGTGGCAACCTGATCCCGTGGCTCAGGGTGGTCAGACCAAATGTTGTGACAATCTATTTGTAGGGTTTTGAATGTCAGACTACGCCACCCGTGGATTGCGGTCAGGGAGGACCGCCGCTGCAAGGCAGACCGCTGAGGCTGATGTAGATATGCAGCACAGGGATAGGATAACTCCCCACGGGAAGAGTGTAGCCTCAGAGCAGGTAATAGGATGCTGGGGGTGATGGTGCAGGCCGCAATAATAAAGGTCCAGAGTCTACTTCAAACAGTCCAGGGTCTTTATTGTAGGTGGTACTTATGACCCAACAGGAGTACAGGGTAGGAATGGGCCTGGGTGTCTGAGCACATTCAGGCGAGCCCCACTGGTCAGGGTGAGTGGGTAGGCCTACCGTTCTCTCTGCCCTTGCTGACTATCTCCCCCTTTAGTGGTGTGATAGCCCACGTCCCTGAGCTGGCCGTGTACTACGCCTGTATGGCTTGCGACTCGGGCCTTAGGTACCTGTTGCTTCTCTGTGCTGTACCAGTCCCTCTGTGTGGCGGAGCCTCCAGGCTTCTCAGGCCCAGGGATCTAAAATCCCTCGCAGGTAGGTTATCTGCTGCCGGGCTTGCAACCCTGACAGCCTCGGATCCCAGTGTCCGGTTATGTAGTTCTCTCTCTCAGGGTCCCTTCTGCCTTCTTGTTTCTGGAGCCTTTCTACTCCTCTTTCTCTCCACCTTTCTTCCTTCCTTCCTTCCTTCTCCTTCTCCTCTTCTCCTTCCTGGCCCCGGCCTCTTCTCAAGGCCTGCCTCGTGGAGCTGAGCCCAAGCTGAGCCTCAGCTCCCTGTCAGCCCTCTCTGGCTGAACTTCTTCCCTCTCTGAACTAACCGACTGAACACTCTCCTAAGATGGCCCCCACCTTTTATCTGCTTCACTGTGTCTGAGCTCAGGTGACCTGCAACCAATGAGCTCCTTCCTATGCTCCAGAAACCGTCCCCTTCTGCTCCTGCATCACCGGGTTCTCTCCCCCCTCCCCACTCCAGCCAGGGACATGGTCAGTTGTGCCTGCAATAAATGGGAGCATCTGCGAACTGTCCCCCGGAAATGAGGAGTGTGTGTATGCAGCTAACTGAGCCTTGGTCCATACTCCATCCTTACCTGGGAGTGGAATATCACACCTCTGGTTAAGGTGCAATACCCTTGTAGCAACCGAACCCTCTGGGCGCTACAACTGCATCACTCTCTCATCCTTTGAACAGAACTGACAGCCAGAGAGCAGCAGCAGATTACACTTCTTTAGGGTGTCCCTTTCGTCTGAAGGAAGTGAGAGCGAAATGGCTACTGACTGCGTGATATGAGGTCACTTGAGTCCTGGGAGACTAAGCGCAGACATGGGTAGAACAGCAACAGCACAAAAGGTGATTATAGCTGTTTTATATGTAGGAAATATTGTGATTGAGAGCTGTTTGAGTAGTGGACAACCCTTTCTATATAGCTGACATTTTATCTCTAACAGTCGCAGTCAGAGCTTCATTTCGGCCGCAGCTGTTAACCATTTAAATGCCGCTGGCTCCCACTGGCGCTCTGGGATGAGGCCGATGAGTTAAAATGAAAGCTGGTGGCATGCTGAAGGTCCCTGTCTCGACTATATTTGAACTGATCTGAATCAGAGCTTTGAAGGAAACTGGTATTTTCACTATATAGCATAATAATGTGGTATTGCACCGTGTCATAGAAAATATTGCAATTTCTGAAGCCACTAGTAAAGGGGCATTCCTTCACCCCTCTCACCTCCTCTTTTGCAATAGGACAAAAGAGGGCAATCTAAGCAGCCCATATGCAGAATGCCCAGTTGACAAGTAGGAAAATTAGATGTAGCTGGATAGTGAACTATGGGGGAAGGCATCGGCGAGATCTTACAATATCCCACCGCTGCCACCAATTTGTCAGGGATTTGCACACACAGACTATCCTGATTACTCACTATGTAGTTACCGGCAAGCAAGCCGTGAGCGTATGGCGTACACGCCTCCGAATTTCAACGCATTGAATGTGTATATGCCCCCAAACGATCATTGCCAGCTTCACGATAACCCAATTAATAGTATTCACTGCCACCACCGATCAGTTCTAAATACAGGCCTGATCGGACTCCTGCTTTCTGGTAGCGTATGGCTTCGGGGGAGGAACGATTACAGAACAGAAGAAACAGGACTAATACATTTTATATTTGATCCAAAAGGAGGCAGGGTTTATGAAAAAATATACAAAGGATTTTACAAAGAGGGACAGTACAATACATATACAGTTACACAAAATAAAAGGTATTAATGGAAGAACTTACTAGACAGATCAGAGACTATTCAATTTACCTGGAGGAGAGGTGCTCCAATGGACTGTTATGGAGCAGGACCTGTGCTTACAAATATGTATCTCACGGCATGAGTATAGACCCATATTCAGCTGGATCTTTTATGCTGAAGGGGTGGCCCTGCCCACACACTCCCCTGTGATGACCTCACGTGGGCTCATCTCTGTCATCATGGTTTTATGAAATCTATAATTTCTGCAATAACTTCTCACTGGTTGATCACAGAAGTTAGCAAGTGATGCCATCTTTTTTTAATGTGATTTTGCCTTGAGAAGAATATTGAAAATTTAACCCCATGTCAATCATTGTGCCCTGTTTGGCGGGATTATAGAGGTCTACAGCATACAGTTGTAACTGGACACTTCTGCAGCTAAGAAGGGAGGGGGCAGAGAGACAGCGAGTGACAAATGTGTCACAGCAGCTCTCAGCCAAGAAGCTGCCACAGCAAGACCCCCTTTGGACCCCAGCCATGCAGCATGCCCTTTGTGTCAGATACAGTATTCCCATAACTCGGTATTGAATTATAGCATGTCCTAGTTATTCATAATCTAGATTTTCGAGATCCCAAGAGAATGGGAAATGTCACGGTCATAGAAATATTGAGAATCTCTTTCTCCCCCTCCGAAATCCCACTCACTCTTCCCTCCTCCCCTATCTACCATTTGTCAAAGGAGCAAGAGCTTACACTCTTCCCAATTGCCCATATGCAAATAGCGGGATCCACCAAGTGTTCAGGCTAATCACCATATAAAATGGAGACAGGAGTGATGAATTGACACCTGGGTGAAAAGGATACAGCTCCTAGAATTCCTTTGAAGCTTAGCTCATCTCCATTTGCACATGTATTCAAGCTGCAGTCTGGTAGGCACTGAAATGAAATATGGAATATCAGAGTTTCTATAACACTGATTGTGATAGGATACATATTTTTAGTGGCAGGGTTAGCTAAGGAACAATATACATATTTTTCCTTATCTGAGAACAGTACGGGTGCGCTATGATGCAAGAAGGAAGATATGTCATGTCTAGTCTCTAAAGAAAGGTAAATTTGTAATAAGAAATGTGATATTACATGGAAACTTCTGCGATCAACCAGCGAGGAGTTATTGTGGAAGTTAGAGATCTTAATAAAACCATGAAGTGGTGCCAAGCCCACAGTGAAGTCATGACAGGGGAATGTGTGGGCAGGGCCCCTTTCAGCATAAAAGTTCCAGCTGTAGTTGAGAATATAGTCATGCCGGGAATTATATATTTTATAAGCAGAGGTCCCATTGTCTGTGTAGAACTGTACCAATCTGACCTTACACGTCCTCGAGGGGGTGCGGAATGTCATGATGGTGCAAATGACAGATCCGTACCACGTGCTCCGTCTCACGTAATTGTGACGTCAGGCAGGTGGTGGGGTGTGGATTCATCAGTTCCGACAGTGGTAGGATTCTGTGGGGTCCCTCCTGCTGCCAATTTCTTTGCATTGGTGGCAAGCGGTGGGATCAAGATAATAGTGTGTGTGTGTGTGTGTGTGTGTAACGCATACTCAGACACTTAAGATCAGCTCAGCACTAGACAGTCCGAGTGCAAATACTGTAAGGTGTGTGTGGGTGCATCAGGTGGCAGTTCGGTGTCACTGACCATAGAGGATGGCCAGTGGCACCAGGGCCAAAACCAAGGAGATGGCCAATGCACCATATGGTGTTGAGGAGGTGGAAGACCACGTTACTCTAAGAGAAGGGGAGTCCAACTTAGGCCCCCCAGAGAGAGATTCACCAGTGGTCGGTCCCGCAGTGGGCTACCCACCACCTGACCCCCTCATACAAGTTTCCCTAGCGAGTCTCCAGGTTGGAGACAGGGCCACCTATGAGACCCTCATGGCAGAACGTCAGCTGGAGCACGAGCACCAGAAAGATGTGTTCCAGCTCCAACTGCAGGCCCCAGCCAGTCGCAAGTCCCCTGAGATCCGAGTCCCGAAGCTATGGACGAATGACTTCTCCCTTCTGCACAAAGGAGGGGGCTTGGACACTTTCTTGCTGGCATTTGAAAAAAACTGCCATCAGTACCATCTGCCTGAGGAACAGTGGGTCCGGTTCCTAACCCCTCAGCTTAGGGGTAAGGCCCTGGAAATCTTTGGGTACTTGCACAGTGAGACCACCCTGAGCTATGAGGACTTCAAGCAGGCTCTGGTCTGGCAGTACAACTTGACTCCTGAGTCATACCGGAAGAAGCTCCAGAGTATGCAGTGGTGTCCTGCAGACTGCTGGGTCGATCACATGTGGGCCCTAATGAGAGCAGTTGATCCTCGTCCCAGAATCTGTCCACTGTTTTGTGTGTGAGTGGGGGTGGTGGGAGGTCCCTTGACAACTTTCAGACTGTTACCATAGGCCACGCCAGAGCAATGGGACTGTGAGACACCGGTGCTGAGATGACCCTTGTACGGCCCGAACTGGTGTCACCCTAGGATTTGATACCTGATAAAACTTTCGCCGGCTCCGGGATTGGAGGCATCAAGCCGGCGCTGTCCGAAGTTGTATTCAAACGTTCAAGTAAAGTTCTTTTTTATAAAATGGAGTGGAAGTTCCCTAATGTGTGTGCGGTGGTTCCTGAGGTGGAAGAACTGAAGACAGCAGAGATCTGCGACCAAAACGTGAGTGTTACACACCACATACAGAGCACAGGAGAATTGGGACATGTGTCTTTATCAGGGAGCCAGAGTGTGGGAACACAGCAGCCCCTCACCACAACTACCACCCTGAGTCCCTAACACCTCTCTCCCCATGGGGGACAAGATTAATCAAGTCAGCTGTGATGAGGCCTCAGAATGTGGCCATACGGCAGGCTGGAGAAATTTGTCCTGTGAGGTTGTTGCAGAGGGGGCAGACAAGGGGCAAACAGCTGCAGAGGGGGAGCATGCCATGGAGGGCGGGGCAGTTCCAGGAGAGATAGGGCTCCCAGGTAAGGCCGCATGGTAGGGTTCCTCCACAACCAGGATGTTAGAGGGCCAGGGTAGTCCTTTTAGACCAGATGCTTGGTCAGAAGCAGAGGAGAAACGGGCGCTACCCGTGGTCTCAGCGGCCGTAGCCACTGTTGCTTGCAGTGGCGGCACCCGGGCCCTAGTGGCCCCTCGGGAGTCCGACGGCTTCTCCCTTTCCGACCAAGTGGCTGCCGGGTCAGACGGAGGCCAGGAGACGTGGCAGGTTTGTCTATTCTGGCCATGTCCAGTCAGGGGTTTCAGGTGGCGTTAGAGACTGACAGCCTGAAGCCTCGTGAGGAGCGGGCGGCACAGCCTCCCTCGAACTCGGTCCTCCAGTGGGTGGTCTGGGACCAAGGATGGCTATACCGGGTAGCAGTCCAGCGAGGCTCACCGGAGGCCTGGCCCAGGGATCGACAGTTAGTGGTACCCTATCCGTTCAGGGTGGAGTTTGTTGCAGATGGCACACGAAATTCCGATGGCTGGACATCTAGGGATCCATAAGACCAAGGCCAGGCTAGCCCAGCATTTCTAATGGCCAAGGTTGGGGGCTGAGGTAACTGTCTACTGCCGTTCGTGTTACACCTGTCAGAGGGTGGGGAAGGTGGGGCGGTGGCCCAAAGCCCCACTGGTAACTCTGCCCATCATCGAAGAGCCTTTCAGGAGGGTGGCTGTGGATTTGGCTGGCCCGATGGCCACTCCCAGCAGCTCAAGGAAACGCTTCATACTGATGGTAGTAGACTATGCCACCCGGTACCCGGAAGCGGTAGCCTTGTCATCCATTTGGGCAGACAAGGTGGCTATCGCCTTACTGAAGATGTTCTCCCGAGTGTGTTTTCCCCAGGAAATGCTCACCGACCGGGGAACCCAGTTCATGTCGCAGCTGATGGAGACCCTCTGTAAGCAAATACAGGTGCAAAATCTGGTGACCAGCCCATACCACCCACAGACCAATGGCCTGTGCGAACTGGCACTCTGAAGCAGATGCTTAAGATGTTGGTTGACTCCTAGGGGCACGACTGGGCGCGGTACCTCCCACACCTGCTCCTTGCCTACCGGGAGGTTCCACGGGCCTCAACGGGGTTCTCCCTTTTGAGCTCCTGTACGACTGGCGTGCGCGGGGCGCCTGGCTCTGGTGAAGGAGGTCTGGGAAGGGGACTTGGCCTCCCCTGGAGTGTCAGTCATTGAATGTCTTACGCTTCCATGACAAAATGCAGGCCTTGGCACAGCTGGTGCACGACAATGACGCGAGCCCAGGCCGACCAGAAGTGATAGTACGACCAAAATGCTTGTGAAAGGACCTACCAGCCCTCCATGTGCTCGCCAGAGGTAGCCTGACCGCCATTAGGTACCGAGATGAGATCCTCAGACCCCTTGTGAGACCTTATGCTGGTGCCCTGGGTGAAACCTAATGCAGGACAATGCCAGACCTCATGTGGCTGGAGTGTCAGCAGTTCCTGCAAGATGAAGGCATTGAAGCTATGGACTGGCCCGCTCATTCCCCAGACCGGAATCAGATTGAGCACATCTGGGACATCATGTCTGGCTCCATCCACCAATGTCACGTTGCACCACAGACTGTCCAGGAGTTGGAGGATGCTTTAGTCCAGGTCTGGGAGGAGATCCCACAGGAGACCATCCGCAACCTCATCAGTAGCATGCCCAGGCGTTGTAGGGAGGTCATACAGGCACGTGGAGGCCACACACAATACTGAGCCTCATTTTGACTTGTTTTAAGGACATTACATCAAAGTTGGATCAGCCTGTAGTGTGTTTTTCCACTTTAATTTTGGGGGTGACTCCATATCCAGGCCTCTATTGGTTAATAAATTTGATTTCCATTGATGATTTTTGTGTGATTTTGTTGTCAGCACATTCAACTTTGTACAGAACATAGTATTCAATGAGAATATTTCATTCATTCAGATCTAGGAGGTGTTATTTGAGTGTCTCCTTTATTTTTTTGAGCAGTGTAGTATAAATATGCTCCAAGATAATTCTGCAGTATTTCACAGTCAAATCCAATGGTAGTAAAATATAAAAAATAACCTTTATTCAATATTTTAAAAAGATTTTAAGTGTCCAAAATCCGTCACAAATTTCCTAAAATTATCCTAAACATAGGACTATTGTGAATGGTTTTAATTTATCTCACCGGCTAACCATTTATATATATATATTGTCTTGTTGGGAGGCCAGGGATTAGTCACAATTCCTAGGGGTATCTCTTTATTTATATGTATAACTCCCTTTTCAATTTGGCCTCTGGCTATTAGAAATCACGCCATCTCATTTCTCCTCATTGTGAGTCTGCAGTCTGATAATGGCATTAATAATATTCATTTTACCATGTCCTGTGCTATTCTCTTCAGAACGGCTTTATAGTGCTGCCGTCATATCCAGGTGCGGTGCTTGTTTCTCCTGATCTAGGAGCTTTATATTGAGGTAGCCTGGCTAATCATCTCTTGTAGTACTTTCTATAGAAATGCTCAGCCCTACGCGTTTCATCATTCTTATATGAGACTCTCATGGTCATCAGGGGCTCACAGTCTATGATCTTTTTTGGTTTGATAGTACGATAGTTTTGTAATAAACTTATCGGCAGGGTTGCCGGCAGCGTCTGGCGGCTAAACCAGCGTGACTTTATAGGAAAGTTGGTGCCCCCTCTTGTGCGCCCCCCCCTTCTGTCATCCAATCGAGTGACTCGGGTGCGTTGCAGGCGTATCATGTTGCAATCATATAATCATGCAGGGACTCGTCTCATTCTTCCAGTAGGATCTTTTCTCACAGAGATGTCTTGGCTGCGCTGCGATCTCACAGTATTAATAGGTCTTTTCTATCTAGGGAAGGAGACTGGTATATTGCATTGCATCTTATAATGTCGTCTCTACGAGTTTGTTGCGATATGAGTTGTTAATAGTGTTTGTTCGTAGTTTGTCATTTGTTTTGTTTACAGACAGATCTGCCTGTTTCATGTGCTACCTCGTCCCACCTACACTTAGATCGATGCAGAACTTCCTTTCATCGTGACAAATGCCATCTGGCTATGTCACTGCTTCCGCACCAGCAAACGCTTGCGGACGTCTATTTCCTCAAAGTTCATTTCATTTGATCGTATCAATATGTCCATAATAGACATTGGGATGACTTTTATTCTGATTGTATCGATGTATCTGTATTAAGTCTTCAGATGAGTATTTTATAATATAAAAACAAAGGAAGAAATTCTGATGAAATTTGTCCTATTGTTATTAAACTTCAATTTGTTCAAGAGGTCATTTTTAGTGTTGAGCGAGCATGCTCGACACTGCTCAGTACTCGCCCGAGCATCTCACTACTCGGGATGTTCGGCGAGCACTGAGCATTTCCGGGTTACTCGGGCGGGAGCTCGGGTCTCCACCCTGTATGTTTGGCGCTCTTCACAGAGCCAATGAACATGCAGGGATTGCCAGCCAGTCACTGTAATGCCGCAGCCATGTTGTTTGTGGGCATTACAGTGATTGGTTGGCCGCATAGCGTCACCTCGAGTATTTAAAACCGGGCGCCGCCATCTTGGAAACAGTCGCTCCGGATCAGACAGTGTAGAGACAGCGCTGCTGATTTAGGGAGAGATATAAACTGCGAAATAGTTAGTGTAGGGTCTGTAAAGGCTGCCAGATCAAACAAACAGTCCTTCTCAGGACTAATATCCATCCCAGATACCAGGCAGGCAGGCTGTATAGGAGACACAGTGGTTATACCAGCAAACGCTGCATTACAGTCCTGTATGCTCCTGTTGCTGAAATTGCTGGACTTAGCTCCAGGTCTCAGGGGACAGGAAAAATCCTTTTTTTTTTTTTTTTTTTTCCCTCCTTCACACTGTACAAATACCCATCTTATTAACCTTTTGCCCCCCCCCCCCCAAAAAAAAAAAAAAAAGCGTGTCTGATTTTTCAGACACAAATATATCTGTTGAAAATAGTCAGGTGTAGGCTAGAGAAACAGAAGTGTTGTTTTGCACTTCCACGGTTCAAACCTCTGTATTATCCACTTTGGCCCATTTGTATCTAAAAAAAAACATGGTTTGAGTGTGTCGCTCACTGTTCAGCCGCAATTATATCTATTTAAAAAAGTCTGGTATACCCCAGTAAACAATAACTGTGGTTTTGCCATCCCACGGTAAAAAATCTCTATTATTCAGGTTTTAGTAGTTTTTACGTAAAGAAAAACAGTAATAGTTTCTCCCTGATTGTTCAGATTGTTTAAAAGAGTCGGGTGTAGGCCAGAGAAATAGAACTGTGGTTTTCCTCTTCCACGGATCTAATCTACTTTTTATTACCCTTTTTCCATTGATAGTGTGAGTGTAAGCTATTTTACTTCCTTTACAATGGGCAAGGCGCGTGGCAAGGGACGTGGAACTGGACGTTCTGGTGATGGTTTGTGCAGAGGACGGGGCCGTGGCCAAGGTGAAAACGTGCCACAACCAACGCCACATCTTCTCGCTCCCACTTCTTGACCGAATTATTAGGGAAGCACAGAACAACACCAGTATTGAGAACTGATCAGTGTGCACAGGTTATTAATTGGATAGCAGATAATACTTCCAGTTACATGGGCACCACCACCTCCGCTCTGTCTTCCACACAGTCAGCTCTTAGTAGCCGTGAGTCTCGACCGCATACTCCTCCTCACCCTGATGCTCCTTCCTCCCACCATGCTGAGTGTCGTCAGACAGCAATTGATCCCACACTTGGACACTCTGAAGAGCTGTTCACTGGTCCATTTCCATATTTGTGCCCCTCGCCTGATACGCTTGTGGTGGAAGAGGAGATCCCATGTAGCGATGCCCAAATATTTGAACAGCCACGGCCAGAGGAAGTCGACGCTGCCAATTTGTCACAAGAGGTGGACGATGGCGAGACACAATTGCCAGGAAGTGAGGAGGAGCATCGTGGTGCGCAAGTGGAAGAGGAGGAGGTGGTGGATGATCTAGTAACTGACCCAACGTGGCAGGAGGACATGCAGAGTGAGGCCAGCAGCACACAGGGGGAGGGAGGCAGAGTACCTCAACAGGCAGGAAGAAGCAGTGTGGTGGCCGCAGACAGAAGGCGGGCAACCGTTCCCCGTAACACCAACACGAGGGACGTTGCCAGTACAAGCGGTAGGTCTTCCAGAGTCTGGAATTTTTTTAAAGACTCTGCTGATAGCCCCAAAAAGGTCATATGTTCCACCTGCCATGCCAGCATCAGCAGGGGTGACAAAACTACCAGCCTGACCACCACCAGCATGATCAGGCACATGGCAGCAAAGCACCCGACTTTGTGGGGCGAAACCCAGGGTCCACGACCAGTGTCAGCGGGTGTCACCACTGCTTCTTCTACTGTTGTGCGTGCAATAGAACCCCCTGTT
This sequence comes from Phyllobates terribilis, assembly GCF_046119375.1. Lineage (NCBI taxonomy): Eukaryota > Metazoa > Chordata > Amphibia > Anura > Dendrobatidae > Phyllobates > Phyllobates terribilis. The sequence continues at coordinate 2,664,628 of NW_027363009.1, read as the reverse complement.
GTGTGTGCAAGGCAATCCCTTGTCCATACTGCATGTAAAGATTCCCCCTCCTCTCAGTCTTCACTTGTTATGGCAGTTTCTCAAGAAACAGCATCCACGTCCACGTCCCACCGCAGCGTTCAGTTGTCCATATCCCAGACCTTTGAACGAAAGCGGAAATTCGCAGCTAACGCCCCACAGGCCACAGTCCTAAATTCGCACATTTCACGACTGCTTGCATTGGAAATGCTGCCTTTTAGGCTGGTGGAGATGGAATCCTTCCGCAATCTTATGGCGGTGGCCGTCCCTCGGTACTCGGTCCCCAGCCGACACTATTTTGCCCGGTGTGCCATCCCCGCACTACACAAGCACGTGTCCCAAAGCATCTGCCGTGCCCTCAACAACGCAGTTACTGGGAGAGTCCACCTGACAACAGACACATGAACAAGTGCTTGTGGCCAGGGACAGTACATCTCTCTGACGGCACACTGGGTAAACATAGTGGAAGCCGGGACCCAGTCGGACCTTGGGACGGAACACATCCTCCCCACACCGAGGATTGCGGGCCCTATGTCAGTCATAGTTGCCCCCATAGTTTATAGCTCCTCCTCCTCCTCCATCGCCTCCATCTCCTCCTCCTCCATCTCCATCTCCTCCTCCTGTTCAGCCTCCTCCTCCATCTCCTCCTGTTCAGCCTCCTCCTCCTCCTCCATCTCCTCTTCCTGTTCAGCCTCCTCCTCCATCTCCATCTCCTGCATCTGTTCAGCCTCCTCCTCCATCTCCTCCTCCTCCATCTCCTCCTCCTCCATCTCCTCCTCCTGTTCAGCCTCCTCCTCCATCTCCTCCTCCTGTTCAGTCTCCTCCTCCTGTTCAGCCTCCATCTCCATCTCCATCTCCATCTCCTCCTCCTGTTCAGCCTCCATCTCCATCTCCTCCTCCTGTTCAGCCTCCATCTCCATCTCAGATATCACCACATCAGTTACAAGCTGGAAACACTGCAGTACTGCCTCCGCCAAGTGGCAACAGGCTGTGCTGAAACTCATAAGCTCAGGTGATAAACCTCACACTGCTTGTGAGTTGTGGACAGCTGTGAAAGAGCAGGCAGATCTGTGGCTGAGACTGCTGAACCTACATCCCGGCATGGTCGTGTGTGACAATGGCCGTAACCTGGTGGCGGCTCTGAGGTGAGATCACACACGTACCATGCCTGGCTCATGTGCTTAACCTCGTGGTTCAGCGGTTTCTTAAATCATACCCCGAGTTGCCAGATCTGCTCGTGAAAGTACGCCGCCTGTCAGCTCATTTTCGCAAGTCTGCTACAGCTTCCGCCGCCCTTGCTGTGTTGCAGCAGCGTTTGCAGCTTCCAGCACACCGACTGGTGTGTGATGTCCCCACACGTTGGAACTCTACCCTCCACATGTTGCAAAGGATTTGTGAGCAGAAGAGAGCAGTTGTGGTGTACCAGATACAACAAGGCCGTCGATGTTCAGGTCAGACTCCACACATAAGACCTCAGGAGTGGACCTGGATGTCTGACATATGTACCATCCTGACAAACTTTGAGGAGGCCACCAAGATGGTGAGTGGCGATGACGCCATCATTAGTGTCAGCATCCCACTTGTCTGTCTTTTGCAACGCTCTCTGCAGAGAATTAAAGAGGAGGCATTGCAGCCAGAGTATGATGAGATGGATCAAGAAGCCGTAGTGGGCGATTACACACAGCCCAGCCTCATCTCATCCCAACGTGCATTGGGGGACAGAGGGAGAGGAGGAACAGGAGCTGCTATCAAGTGCTGTAGATGGTAGTACCTGTACAAGTGTTATACCGTCGGTTCAGCGTGGGTGGCCTGAGGACAGGGGGGAGGAGGAGAGCATGGTCAGTCGTCATCTTGGTGAGGACAAGGAAATCTTGCCCATTACCAGTCTAGCACGCATGGCTGACTTTATGTTGCGCTGCCTTAACTGTGACCCTCGCGTTGTCAAAATGTTGGGTGACAGTCATTACTGGTTGGTGACACTTGTAGACCCCCGCTACAAGGAGAACTTTCACTGTCTTATTTCTGAGGTGGAGAGGTCTACAAAAATGGGCCTGTACCAGAAGGCCCTTGCTGCAGAACTGTTAAAAAAAAATTCCCATCTGAACACGCTAGCGGCAGAGGTCACAGTTCGTTGACCAACCAAAGCGTACAAGCGAGAGAGAGGCAACTCCAATCTAGTAGAGGCAGGGGAACACTGTCAACGTTCTGGGACAGTTTTCTCAGACCCTGAGGCATGGGGTACTCTCACAAGGAGTGGAAAGTTTCAAAAGATGGTGAGGGAGTACCTTGCCGACCGTACCAGCGTCCTTCGTGCCTTTTAATTATTGGGTATCCAAGCTGGACACTTGGAATGAACTCGCTCTGTACGCCTTGGAGGTCCTGGCCTGCCCTGCCGCTAGCATGTTATTGGAGCTTGTTTTTAGTGCCGCTGGGGGAATTATAACTGATGAGCACACTCTCCTGTCAACTGACAATGCTGACAAGCTGACCCTTATCAAAATGAACAAGGGCTAGATTGGGCCAGACTTCTCATCACCACCAAATGACAGCAGAGTAACATAAAGTCAAATCCACGGTGTTATTTCGGGAGGTGTATTCCCATGCACCACTTCACACCCACACATGGGTATACGCTTCCTCATTTCGGCTGTTTTATGTTCTTCTCCTTATCCTCAGCCTCCACCACCACTATACCACCAGGGTGACCGTGGTCCGTGTTGCCATTATTGAAAGTTTCTCCGTCCTTATTTTTGTCAGCTTTTGCTTGGAAGGCATAAGCAAAGACTGTGGGAGACCCACTCCCCAATAATGGGAATACTATTTTTAAGATGCTGTACTGTCTGGCTCTTGTAAGGGGCATTAAAACCTTCTTGTTAAGCTACTGGGACCTCCACGAGTCTTTGAACGGGCTCTGCATTTCCTCCTAATTTTTTGAAGCTTTTGCTTGGAAGGCATAAGCAAATACTATGGGAGACCCACTCCCCAATAATGGGACTTATGTTTGTAATATGCTGTACTGCATGGCTCTTGTAAGGGGCATTGCAAGTTCCTCATAATTTTTGGAAAGCCTTCCATTCACTGCTTAGGCTAACAGTGTACAGGAGACCCAGTTGGTATAAATGGAAAAAACTGTTTAGTTAAGGCCCTCTGACCTCCATGTCATTTCCAAGGGGCATTGGAGTGCCTCAAAATTTTTGGTAGGCATTGCACTCACTGTATGCCCTATAACTGTGTAGCCGAACTGCTCCTTTTTGTTACAGAAACATATCCTACAAGACATATGTGGTTGACTGGCCTGATATTGATGTGAATGGTCCCTGTTCCTCCTTCTCCTTTGCCACTACCTCATCCATCATTTTTCACCTGAAGCTTTGTTTTAATGGGAGTCATAGAACTGTGATAGTAGCAGGAAAACATCCAGAAATCCTCGGAGGAGGTAGGATATGCGCCAAAACGCTGACCACCTCAGGCCTAGCCGCTACTACATACATGCGCTTGCATTCCAAGAAAACAAAGCAGATGCTAACTTGTATCATCATCATCATGGTCCTCACCTTGGCACTCTCAACTCCCCTGATGGAGAAGCCAGGGCCCACCAGAGGAGTCTGGTTCTCTGGTGGTCTCGTCCAATGCTGCCCTAAAGCAGGCCGGGCTAAGAAAAGTGTGTGGGGGGAAGTTGACAGGAGAAATGGGGGCGGCTGGGGACCGTTTATGCAAGCAAGCAGTATGGTATTGCAGCCTGGGGGTGGGTGGGTGGCAGGCTGCATACTTGCGCTTGCATTGCAAGGAATGGGAGAGGTACAATTGAACACTGCCCTGGGACAAGGACTTGAACGGGTATAGTTGCAAGTCTGCAACGACAGGTGCAGGGTGGGAGGCATCTTCGCATGTACCATGAACAGGGGTTTGGCATGCACACACTACAGCGGAATAGGCTGTCCTTCCCACTAAATGCACTGGGGAGGGCACAGGTAATGTTTTGGTATACGCGCTTAATCTTATGTATAAGGCACAGAGGGACAAATAGGGGCGGCTGGGGACTGAGTTTGAATACCTCGCTGCCGAAGCAGCCATGAGGTAGTGGCCAGCTTCGGCCTCCTCCAAACTAAAAGGCCCCATTTCAAGTGCAAGCTAGCAGTATGGCATTGCAGCCTGGGGGTGGGTGGGTGGCAGGCTGCACACTTATGCTTGCATTCCAAGAAAACAAAGCAGATGCTAACTTTCATCATCATCATGCTCCTCACCTTGGCACTCTCAACTCCCCTGATGGAGAAGCCAGGGCCTACCAGAGGAGTCTGGTTCTCTGGTGGTCTCGTCCAATGCTGCCCTAAAGCAGGCTGGGCTAAGAAAAGTGTGTGGGGGGAAGTTGACAGGAGAAATGGGGGCGGCTGGGGAACGTTTATGGACACCCGGCTGCCCCCAGGCGGCTGGGGACCGTGTGTGGACACCCGGCCGCGGGGCGGCTGGGGACCCAGTGTGGATGCCCGGCTACCTGGCGGCTGGGGACTGAGTATGGATTCCAGGCCGCCAACGCAGCCATGACGTGGTGGCCAGATTTCGCCTCCATATGCCTAAAAGGCCCAATTTCAAGTGCAAGCAAGCAGTATGGTATTGCAGCCTGGGGGTGGGTGGGTGGCAGGCTGCATACTTGCGCTTGCATTGCAAGGAATGGGGGAGGTACAATTGAACAATACCCTGGGACAAGAACTTGCACGGGGATAGTTGCAGGTCTGCATCTTCTGACGCGGCAAGGATCATTTCTGATGGGCACACTTTTAGGCAGTGACCTGGGTGTCAGAGATGCTTCCAGGGGTATTCCCCATGCTGTTCCCATGTATTTTCAGCACTGTATGCATGTGTCACACAGCACATGGTCAGATAAGGTTGTAAAATGTTAAAATGACATTTCCCGGTGAATGCATTTGTCACGGTTGAAAGCAATACAAAAGTGCAAAAACTTCTAAAAAAATGCTACTTGTTAACATAGCCCAAGGTGTGGAGGAGTATTTTTTTGGGGGGGGGTTATTTATTTTACCTTATACACAAGTCTTTACCCTGGAAAGGAAGTTCCTTAACATTTCACAGGAAAGCAGTTTCAGTTTCATTTTTGAATGTTTTATTGTGAGCCCTTAAAAGTGGCTTAATACCTCTGACCACGTTGTTGACAGCAGTGACCTGGGCATCAGAAATGCTTCCTGGGGCGATCCCCATGCTGTCCCCATGTCATTTGAGCACTGTCACTATCGTTTTGGGCACTTGTTAGGCTTTTAAAAGACGGCCGGGAGTGCCATGCCAAAAATGCTCAGGTCTCCCATAGACTAACATTGGGCTCGTTGCTCGGGTCGAGCACCCGAGTATCACGGCGAGCTCGGCCCGAGATTTGAGCACCCGAGCATTTTAGTGCTCGATCAACACTAGCGTGCACGGCTGCTGGTCCTCAAACCGGGTGGACCAATCGAAGCCCGGCGCGCCGTACACCCACTCAGGTGCCGGAGGTGGAGGCTCCGCGAGGGAACCCAGCAGAAGGTTCCTGACTTCAGTGCCTGGGAGTAGAGGTTCCGGGAGGGCAACAAGTGGAAGGTCCTCAGTCAGTGCCCTGGGGTGGAGGTTCCGGGCTGAGCAGCTGCTCCAGGGAGGGCATGGCGGGGTACGGAGAGTGTTGGTGTAGGAAGCCCAGGAGCAGGTCGGCGCTTGCAGCGTCTGGGACAGGGGATTTCTTCCCACCTGCTCCTGTGCTGCACACGGCCTCCTGGTATTCAGCGGGTTCCGCTGGGTTGCCGCTGCTGGCATCCTGTGCTGCTCTACACCGTGCTGCAAACTTCTCCAACAGCTCGCTCCTCCACTTGGTAACTGCTGCTTGCTGGGCCTGGTCCACTTGTTGGCTCAGCTCCAGAATCTCACTCTGGAGGAACTCCGCGTCCTCCGGGGATAACTTACTGGCTTCTCCCTCCAGGGTGAGGGGGGTCGCTTGCCACGGCAGCAGGCCAGAGGCGGAGGCTTGATCCTGACTTCCGTCCATGTTGTCTGCCGGGTGCGGTCTGTCTAGACCAGGGTTCCCCAACTCCAGTCCTCAAGGCCCACCAACAGGTCATGTTTTCAGGATTTCCTTAGTATTACACAGGTGATAATTGCATCACCTGCACAGGCAATAATTCCATCACCTGTGCAATACTAAGGAAATCCTGAAAACATGACCTGTTGGTGGGCCTTGAGGACTGGAGTTGGGGAACCCTGGTCTAGACTGGTTAAGACCACACCCTGTCTCCATTCCTTCTTTCCTCCTCCTCCTCCTCTTTCGGGGTCGGTCCCATGGCAATCTGCTGTCGGTCACTCCTTGTGACGGCCTCCCTGCCTTGACGGACACATCTATGCGGACAGTCACAGTTGCAAGGGGCAGGGTATGCTTTTGGCGCCATTCTGGGACCCGGCCCACGATGGGAGGTTCCATACTGTTGTCTTTGATCACGCACATAATGGCGCCCGTTCTTCTGGGACGGGCACCACATCAGTATCATTACACAGTTCTTTAGGCACACTTCACCCACCGATAACGGGTTGGTCACTTATCTTGTTCATGACTCCAGAGCTCACGCGCCCCCTGGCAGCTGGGCCTATGGATGCCGGTATAGGGGATATCACCGTGGCTGGCCCGGTCCGTGACCCAGGGCGGTCAGTAAAAAGGGGAAGATATTGGAGGATCTGGGGAAAGTGTTTGTGACGCCACCTGTGGAAGGCAGCCAAAGGGAGCTGCCGCTGCGGAGCAGTCCTCTGGAGCTGATGTTACGGCAGCAGGGATGGTGTGGCTCTCCACAGGTAGAGCTTGCTCCTGGGCAGTGTAAGGCAGTGAAAGTTGCACTGGGCGTTGTAGTGCAGGGAGGGAAAGATGGCGCAGATAAAGAATGGACTGAGGCAGTGCGATGCAGTCATCCGAGTCTTTTCTCACAGTTCTTATGACAGTTCCATTGGTGCACTGTACAGTTGTCAGCCTCCCCACGTCGCGCTGCGTTCACCAGGCAGGGGTTCAGCACTTCCTCAGGTAGATTAGGAGCACCTGACAGAACTCCACTTTCTGTGTTCCTAGCTAGACAGTCTTCACACTGGGTCTGTCTCCCTCCTGCCCTGTGCTTCCCACTCTCAATCCCATTTGGGTGCTCTGAAGCCCCTCCTGTACGTTGGAGTTCCCGGACCTGCTTGTCCCTCACGGGGATTAGAATGAGGCTTCAGCAACTGACTATATAAGCCAGAAGCCTCCCAGCCAAGACCTGGAGTTACACGGCTGGACCAGGGGTCCGTCCCCTTCCTGCGGCTTACGATCCCTGTCTTCTGACAGATGCGGGGCATACGGGTGCCGTCCTGCACTCGCCGTACCCCCTAGGATCCCTTCCTTAGATCGGAGCCTACTCCTCTGCTCCCCTCCTGGGCCTCTAGCACTGGGCCCTGCTTGTGGAGCAGCGCTCCTAAAGAGACTCTGATCCCTGACTGTTCTCCACTGACTCCTCTACCGAACTCTCCTGCCACCCTAAAATGGCTCCCCTTTATATACCTACTACTATAGTGCTCCCTTAAACTACTTCCTCCACCCACACCCACTACTGGTTCCCCCTACCTCTGGGTTCCCCCTACTCCAGCCTGGGACAGGGCTCAGCAGTTGCGCTCATGCATGTTGCCCCTCCAGCCGGCCTGGAGCAGTGTAGTGTTGAATGCGGGTGTTGGGGTTCTGGGCAGCACTCCCTCCTCACCTGAGAGAAGGAGACTCCACACCTCTGGGTGAGGTGCACTATCTCTGTGGTGACTGAACCATCAGGGGCACCACAATTACAAGTCCCATTGTTTTCTGTTTGATTAAAGTGGGCTAATATCTGGCTAATCTAGCTGCCCTAACAAATGTTCAGTTCAAATACCCGCTCCTTGTTCTCTAGGCACAAATTGCTTAGAGGCAGGCGATTACCCTCCTCCCCACAGAACACATGAGAACTCATCTGTATGTTGGGAGAGATGGCTGCTAGCCAAATAGTGTATGGCCAGGCCACAGCTATGCCACAAGGACTTGGCTGACTCCTTTTCAGTAGAGAGGAGCGGTGTTCGACTCGAACTGTTCGCCAATCTCAACTTCGAGCTGTTTTGGGCGGTGTTCGAGCCGTTCGGCGAACACGAACAATTTGAGAAAAATTCGGCTGTTCGAGGTTATGTTCGATAACTGTTCGTGCACCAAAATCATAACTGGATTTTTTCTCAGTAATGCTGAAAATTAATGTAAATACGCAGTTTGAGTGTACAGCGGGGTGGGGGGAGGGGCAGGGGATGGATCTCTGCATAAATAATGAAGATCTCCATTTTTTTTTCTCTTTCCCGCATTTACAGTAGGGAGGTGCAATCTGTCAGCCTATCAGCAGCGCACACACGGAGCGAACTGCTTTTTTTCACACAAGCAAGGGCATGTGTCATTGGCAGTGTATGTCACATGTCCTTGCCCTATAAGACCCAGCCATTTTCCCCGTCACCACCATTTTCTCACTGCTGCAGCTGCGTGTTAGACGGCACTGCTGTTGCTGTGTGCGCTATACTTTGTGTTAATTTCAAGCCAATTTTCGCACAAATCTACAGATAGCTTGGGAGTAGGGAATAGTTGTGATTGCAGTCCTTTTGAGGACTAGGTTACATCAGTTCCTATCACTTTTTGCCAGGCAGGTCTGTACTAGTGCTGTGCAAGTTTTTTTCACAGCATTTGGCTAAATCTAGCAAAGCAAATCCTTTTTGGCCTCTTGCAGTGTGTGTTAGTCAGTGGAGTAGCCTATCTGTGTTGCAAGCTACACCACCTGTGTATAGAATGCAAATTTTTTTACTGCACCTAGTGAAGGAAAACCTTTTGGGCATAGCATCATTCTATTAGTCCATCTATACTTACCTACACCAGGTTGGAAATTCAAAATAATTTTTATCTGCATCTTGCTCTGAAAAAAAAATATTTTGGCTTGTAGCAGTGTGTGGGACTTGTTCTATTAGTCCATCTATACTAACCTCCACCAGGTTGCAAATTCAAAATAATTTTTTTCTGCATCTAACCCAGCCAATACTTTTGGGCTAATACCACAGTTTGGCCACTCAGCTCTGCTCGGTTCCCATTCATTGTTTTTGTGCAAACAACTCCAGAGTTGTCAATTAGTTAACCACCAAAATGAGTGGAAAAAGGCCTGCTGCTTGTGGAAAGGGGAATAGGCATGTTGGGAAGGGAAAGAAAGGTTGTATCCATGGGATAGGTGTTAAAGCAACAGTAACATCTGCTGAAGAAAGACAATCTTCCAGCCAAACTAAGATGTCTACTTCTTTTAGCGGACAATGTGAGAAGATCCCTTTCTTACGGCCACGCCAATCGCTACAAATTCCAGATGAGGCACAAAAACAGCATGTGCTTCAACAGATATCAAGTGCTCCTTTAAGTGGGCTCTCCTCCACCTCAACTTCAACATCACAAATACTCCAGTCCTCAGAGGTGTCACCCCAATCGCACTTGCTTCCTCACAGCTCCCAAGTCTCCAGCTGCCCGTCTTAGTATGGGGTAACACAGATGGTGGAGTCTGCAGAGCTGTTTACTCATACTATAGCCTGGGAATTAGAGGTCGGCTGCAGAGGTTCTGTGAATCCAGACGAGGAAATGATCTGCACTGATGCCCAGAATCTTTGAGTCGGATCCAGGACCAGAGGCAGAAGGTTCTGACCATAATGTAGACCCTCGTTCCCAAACTGTAACTCCTGTTGGTGGAGACAATGAGGAAGACGATGATGAGACTCATATACCTGATTGGAGCGACAACTTTAGTTTTTTGTCAGGGCAGGAAGAGGTTGGCTCTGAGGACGACGGGTGTGATAACACACAGGGTGATGATGATGAGGTTGGAGATCCCACGTACTGTCAACCCACAGTTAGCCAGTCGATGAGGTCAGCAGAGGAGGTGGAGGAGGATGCTAGTGACGACGAGGTCAGGTTGCGCCTTCCTGGACAGACGTAGTACTGGAAGCACGTCAACAACTGCATCCTCAAACACAACTCTGCCTCTGACCACAAGTCGTGGTGGCTCTTCAGGTCGCATGGGTGCTAAGCCTTGCATAGCCTGGGCATTTTTTCAGATCGATAAGGATGACCCAACTTGTGTTATCTGTAACATTTGTCAGCAAAAGCTAAGTAGAGGCCAAAAAATACATAGTTTGAGCACTTCATGCATGAACCGGCACATGGATATGAAGCATAAATTGCAGTGGGAAGCTCACTGTGCTACAATGCGGCCTAGCCGGCCGGGCCAACCGCCGTCTGCCACATCTTGTACATCCGCGGCCTCTTCATCCTCTGTGACTGGGGGGACAGCAGTCACACCTGTTTTGGGACGCAGACCTGCCACCTCTTTACCTGCAACAGCCAGCGTGATTGGCAGGTCATCATTTTCTTTGGAGGTGGAAACACCAGCTGGTGTTCAGCGCTGTCCGACATCGATAGCACCACCTTTGGATCAAGGCAACCTAACATGTCCGCCTGCATCTTCCTCACGGACCGGCAGTTTGCCGGGGACACCCTTCTCAACCTCGTCTAAGCACAGCAGCCAGCCCTCGGTCCCTCAGATGTGGACAAGTAAAAGACCATTTCCTCCTAGCCATGAGAAAGCTAAGAGGTTGAATTTCACCATCTGCAAGCTTTTGGCTACAGAAATGCTGCCTTTCCGCCTGGTGGACACAGAGGATTTTCGAGACCTTATGTCTGTCGCAGTGACCCAGTACCAGATGCCCAGTCGGCACTACTTCTCAAAGAAAGGTGTGCCTGCGCTCCTCCACCAGCATGTCGCACACAACATCACCGCTTCTTTGAGAAACTGTGTGTGACAGGGTGCATTTCACCATAGACACTTGGACGAGTAGGCATGGACAGGGGCGTTACATGTCGCTGACTGGGCTCTGGGTAACTATGGTGACAGCAGGACAAGGGGCTGCTGTCCAAGTCTTGCCGTCCCCATGAGTTGTGCGTCAATCCTCTTTATCTCGAATTTCCTCCACTGCTTCTGCCTCCTCAACCTCCTCTCGGTCCTCCACCTGCACCCAAAGCCTGTCTGGTCATTCCACAAGCTTTCTAACTGCGCAGAAGGGATCCTGCACACCTCCTTACTATGCTGGCAGCAGGGCTCAACGTCATCAGGCGGTTTTTACTTTGAAATGTCTGGGAAATGTGAGTCACACAGCTGAGGAGTTGTGGTCAGCTCTGGAGAACCAATTTCATGAATGGTTGTCTCCACTGGACCTGAAACCAGGGAAAGTCGTGTGCGACAATGCTGCAAACCTGGGTGCGGCCCTTTGCCGAGGCAATGTCACACGCGTGCCTTGTATGGCTCACATGTTGAACCTGGTTGTCGAGCAACTTTTAGCCCACTATCCCGGACTAGATGGCCTTCTGCAGAGGGCACGGTCGCTGTGTGCTCGCTTCCGCCATTCGCATCCCGCAGCTCAGCGACTTACATCTCTACAGAAGTCGTTGGGCCTGCCACTTCACCGGCTAAAATGCGATGTGCCTACCCGGTGGAATTCAACTCTGCACATGTTGCAGCGACTGTGGCAGCACCGACAAGCCCTGGTGCAATACGTTCTGACGTATAGCCTGGGCCAACGAGATCCAGAGGTGGGGCAAATCACGCTGGAGGAGTGGTCTCAGATCAGGGACCTATGCACCCTTCTGCACAGTTTTGAAATGGCGAAGAAGATGTTTAGTGCTGACGATGCCATTATCAGCATGACTATTCCGGTGATTTACATGCTGGAGCACATGTTAAACAGAATTCGGAGTCAGGTGGTGGCAGAAGAGGAGGTGGAGGAAGTATAGGAGGAGGAGTTGCATGAGGAAGGGCTAACATCTGCAAGGTCCAGATGGTCGGCAGCACCAAGGCGGCAGGCATGTGAGGGTGGGGGAGATGGTTTTACCAGGGCGCATGGTAGCAGCCAAACTAGTGAGGAAGGTGCAGGAGTGGAGGACGAACTGATGGAAGACTCATCAGATGAGGGAGACCTTGATCACATTTCTGTTGTGCGAGGTTGGGGGGAGAGGGCAGAGGAAGGAAGCATGATTGTTACCTCGCCACCAACACAACAGGGACTTGGTGCTCCTGGATGCGCAAGACACATGAGTGCCTTCTTGCTGCACTACCTGCAACATGACCCTCGAATTGTGAGAATTAGAAATAATCCTGACTACTGGGTTGCCACACTCTTAGATCCCCGGTACAAAAGTAAATTTGCAGAAATTATTCCTGCCATAGAAAGAGATGCACGCATGCTGGAGTATCAGCAGAGACTGTTTCAGAATCTTACATGTGCTTTTCCACAAAACACTAGTGGTGCACGTAGTGAGTCTCACAGTTCCAACTTGCCAACCGTGGGACCGTCGAGTGTTCAGCACTCAAAACTTAACACAAACACAGTATCTGCTGGTAACATCAATTTTGCGGAATCATTTCACCACTTTTTTAGCCCATCCTTTGCAAGGCCACAGGAGACAAGAAGTCTGACATAGTCAACGCCTAGAGACGATGGTACAGGAGTATATCCAAGTAAACATTGAAGCCATGACTGTGTCACTGGACCCTTGCTCTTTTTGGGCTTCCAATCTGGATAAATAGCCGGAGCTTGCCACTTACGCCTTGGAGATCTTGTCATGCCCCGCAGCCAGCGTTCTGTCTGAACGTGTGTTCAGCGCTGCTGGTGGTGTGCTGACAGATAAGCGCACGGGGCTCTCCACTGATAATGTAGACAGACTCGCGTTCATAAAGATGAACAAATCATGGATCCGAAACGACTTTTCTACCCCTGTGTCATGCTGGGGAGAGTAAAAGCTTGATGATTTGTTAAAATCACCTCACCAACCGTTATAAGCTTTCAAATTACTAATCATGTTTATCTGTATCTTGGCTGGAAAATAATTTGGGCCTTGTAGCAGTTTGCAGTACTAATTCTATTAGGCCATCTATACTAAGCTCCACCAGCTTTCAAATTACTAATAATTTTTTGCTGCATCTAGCCCGGAAAATAATTTTGGGGCTCCGAGATGCGCAAGACACATGAGTGCCTTCTTGCTGCACTACCTGCAACATGACCCTCAGATTGTCAGAATTCGAAATAATCCTGACTACTGGGTTGCCACACTCTTAGATCCCCCACACTCTACGATCAACCTTTTCATTTTAATAAAGAGCAAAAAAATGGTCATTTTTGAAATTATAAGTATTAGCCGGTTATTACAAACTGTAATCAAACAGTTTTCAGCTCAAAACTTTATTCTAGGTGATGTTACATTTGCACATAGGACCCCTTGTTCGAAAGGAGCTTCTGAACTCTCTCGTCCATTGAATTTGTCAGGTTTTGGATGGTTTCTGCTTCAATTGTTTTGCATGAGGACAGAATACCCTCCCAGAGCTGTTGCTTAGATGTGAACTGCCTCCCGCCATCATAGACACTCCTTTTGATGATGCTCCAGAGGTTCTCAATGGGGTTGAGGTCAGGGGAGCATGGGGGTCACACCATAACTTTGTCCCCTTTTATGCCCATATCAGCCAGAGATGCAGATGTTATGTGCAGCATGAGACGGTGCATTATCATGCATGAAAATGATCTTGCTGCGGAATACACGGTTCTTCTTCTTGAACCATAGCAGGAAGTGCTGTTTGAGAAACTCCACATACATTATGGAGTTCATATTTACCCCTTCAGGGATCCTAAAGGGGCCGACAATCTCTCTCCCCATGATTCCAGCCCAAAACATTACTCCACCTCCTCCTTGTTGGTGCCGTAGCAGTGTTTGCATGGGGTGTCCATCAACCAGCCATCCTCCACTCCATCCATCTGGACCATCGAGCGTTGCACGGCACTCATCGGTGAACAAAACAGTTTTGAAGTCAGTCTTCATGTATTGTTTGGCCCACTGTAGCCCTTTCTGCTTGTGTACATTAGATAGAGGAGGTCGACAGGATAACTTACGCACAGCTGCAAACCTCTGAGGACCCTGCATCTTGTTGTTCGGGGGACGTTGGAGGCACCAGCAGCTTCAAAAACTTGTCTGCTGCTATGACAAGGCTTTTTTGCCGCTGCTCTTTTAACCTGACGTAATTGCCTGTAGGAAAGAGTCCTCAATTTTCCCTTATCAGCACGCACACATGTGTACTGTGAATCAGCTTCATACTTCTTGATTATGCGATGATCAGGATGAAGTGTCTTGGCAATGTTGATTGTAGTCATGCCTTGACCTAAACAATCCACAATTTGTTGCTTCTCAGCAGCCGACACATCCTTTTTCTTTCCCATTTTGGCAGAAAATGTAGGCTGCTTAATAATGTGGGACAGCCTTCTTAAGAAGTCTTGCCTTTCATTGGACACCCCTGCCAAACTAATTAGCACAGGTGTCTGCAATTGCTTACAGTGATATAAAGAGCCCTGACACACATCACCATCAATGAGTTTAACTGACAAACAAACAAATTCTTCCCTTATCACTCCTAAACACTTTTTGCATAATAATTTGGAACACAGTGTACATGTGCTTTTCCACAAAACACCAGTGGTTCACGTAGTGAATCTTACAGTTCTAACTTGCCAACCGTGGTCTGTATGGAGTTGTTCAATAAAGGGCCCAAAATTAAGATAACCTAGACGGGAGAGGTCTCTATGAATACGAATTCCTAAGTATTTGATACCCTGTGAGGGACAGGCAAAGGGAAAGTTGGACTGGATGGAATCCTGTATGGATTTGAGGAGGGAGACATCGAGGGCCTCAGACTTCGCTGCATTGATTTTAAAATTTGACCATGTAACAAAGTGATCTATTTCAGCCATAACAGCAGGGATGGATATATGTGATTGAGTGCTATATACTAGGACATCATGAGCAAATGCAGAGCACTTGTACTCTGTGCCTGCCACCTCAATCCACCTAATATTGGGGTTATGGCGAATTGATGAGAGCAGGTGCTCCATCACTAGGATGTATAAGAGAGGGGACAGAGGACATCCCTGCCTTGTCACATTGGTGATTATGAAAGGTGATGAAAATGTTCCATTCATCTTCAGCCTAGGTGACGTATTGCGATACCGGGCTGTGATTTTGCCTATGAAAGGGTCCCCTAGATCCCTACCCCAAGCTTTTTAAGAAAATAATATATGGCGTGCCAGGAGACTCTATGGAATGCTTTCTCAGCATCCAACGAGAGTATCTAATTACAAATTTTTAACTGTATCTAGCCCAGGAAATACTTTGGACCTAGTAGCAGTGTCTGCTAGTCAGCGGATTATCCCAACTGTTAAGCAAGCTGCACCACCTGTAGTTTGGACACTTAATTTTTTCAAAGGAAATGCCTCGGGCCCCCGGGACACTCAGTGAAGAGCATCGGGGAGGCACCCCAAGGCACAGGGCCTGGGACTGGCGGTAGGACGCCTTGCGGTGGACCGCCGAGCTCGATCTTATAAAAGCTTTTTAACTGCAGCAGCTTTAGTGGACGCTACTAGAGCTGGAATTCCCGCGGCTGCTGGCATCAGACTTGCCCTCCAATAGATCCTTGTAAAAGGATTTAAAGTGTACTCATTCAAATTAGAGAGACAATTTAAATTAAAAAGCTTAGACCTGTCTCCACCGCAGGGGGGCTCGCTCGACCCACCAGCGGACAGGCACCAGTATTGGGAGAGGGTGCTAGCCGTCAGGGTCCACCGCAGCTCTGGCACAAACCCGGCGTCACGGAGGTCGCACGGGCAGGAACGGACTGGCCGTGTTAGCTTCGCATTTTTTTGGCTTTAGAAGGGCATGACATGCCTATATCTGTGTCTCCCCCTCCTTTTACTCCTCCACCTCTTTTCTTTTCGCATGACTATTTGTACTTGTCACTTTTCCATGTGTTAGTTGTGTCTACTGAGCAGTTTGTCAGCTTTTGGACACCTTTTGAAGGTGTTTTCTATGTGTTTTTGTTTGCCTGCCATTGGTTTTAACAGTGTTCGAAGGTGTTCGGCGAACATACGGGTGTTCGACGAACCGAACTCGAACACTACGGGGGTGGCTCAACACTACTTTTCAGATCCTATATGGAGAACCTAATGGTAAACCCTGGATAAATGAAGCTTGTGACCTGGTTCCTGTTCCCCACTAGGTTTCTGGCACTTCTGATAAGACAGACGAGCAGCAGTACCCCGACACTGAGAAGTTTGTTCCCTACAATCCTGCAGGTAACTTTTCCACACTTTGCGGTACCTATTGCCTGCCATTAGCCACTGGCCATTACATTTAATTTTGAGCATCAGAATCCATTCTAATACTTGCATCTGAAGCTGGATGGGGTTAGTGAATTTGTCACCAGGATTTTGCTGCCCCATCTGAGAGCAGGGTGATTTAGGGGCAGAGATCCTGATTACAGTGATGGATCGCTTGGTGCAGTTCAGAGTAAGGCTATGTTCCCATGCTGTGGAAATGAAGCAGAAATTTTCTGCTTCATTTCTGCATGTCCTCTCCTGGATAAACGCATGCGGAATTGCCTTGAGTTTTTAATTGCACTGCAAAGGCAATTCCGCTTGCGGAAACGCAAAATTAATGAGCGTGCTGCGGATTTTTCCCCGCCGGAAAAACGCTGCGGAAAAAAACGCAGCATGGGCATTGAACTTGCGTAATCACATTGGGGACCATGGGGGGCGGATAACATAGCGCTAAAAAAGCCTTTACGCTGCGGAAATTCTGCAGCATATCCTCTTGAAAAACGCTTCGTGGGCACATACTCTGTGTCTGCTGCAGATCTAATTCTCTGAATGCTGGGCTCTGTATAACCCCACCCACACCACTGATAGGCAGAAAGCTACCAATGCACAGTGTACAGAGCTATTCATCAGTTGTGGGGACAGGGTTGGACTACATGGCAGCAGCTTTACTAGTCCTCTGGTGGCAGTCTCCTGCTGGTGGAGGATCACTTATCAAAACTACATCAGTCAGCCCAGAGAGCAACATGTCGTTGGAATTGGGGATCTTTGTCCACACGTTGTGCTGTGCTCAGATCAGGTGGCAATAAACCTAGTGACATTCCCTTTGTCAGGCAAAATGTATTTTTGTCCTAGTTTTAAAAATGTTGAAAGGACAGCCAGAGATGTCTTAAATCTCCGTCCCCTGTTCACTTGGAAGGGACCTCCATAGAACTCTACTCTTGCTTCCCCCAAACAAGGAATTTTTATAACCGCCATAAACCTCAGCCCAGGGCAAGCATACTGGTTTACACTGGATTTCCCCTCCAAAGCCCTATTGTGTAACTGTACAAACTTTTAATGTCAAGTTTAATAATGCACATGACTGTCACAAACACATGGACCACATTTTTGGGATGCTCGCCTTTTTCCAGTTATGATGGTGTATCTTTCATAACTGGGAAACCACCAGAAACCTAGGAAATGGTTTCTGAGCTTCTGAACGTCATAGAAATATTATATTTGATATCAATCTCCGTCAATATTGGTGACGGCAAACTTGCCTTTGGAAGTGCATTGAGGTGAAGGGTGTATTGCTGGAAAAGGGGAAAAAACAAAACAAAACCTCTTTAAATCTCTTAATTTGCGAGTGTGAACGAGCGGAGTGTGACCAGAGCGTAAGTGCGAATGAAAGTAAGTGTGTGACTTATTTTTCAGTGACTTGGATTCAGGAAGTTTGGAAGGCAGGACTTTGGACTGAATTGCTGTCTGTATTTCATTAATTCTTTGCATTTCTTTTTACTTAACATTCTCTCTATTGCAATCCCCATTAGGAAATGAGCTCCATTATTGACAATGCTATCCAGTGTACATCTTGCCACATGTAGGCAATCCTGAACAGCCGGTCGTGGTTGCTTACTGCTGCGCGAGATGTGAGCACGTTGTGCGTTTGGAAGCCCAGATACTGAATCTAAATGAGCAGCTGGCAACACTGAGATCCATTGACAACATGGAAAGGAGTCTGCTGCTCACTGAGCAGCCGCTCACTGGGGTAGATGTGGGGGAGGGTGGTAGTCTGGAGCTGCAGGACAGTGAGGCCGTTAGTTGGGTGACAGTTAGAAGGGGGGGTAGAGGGAAGAGTGCAAGGGAGGCTAGTCCTGATCTGGCACACCCCAATAAGTTTGCAAAGTTGGCAGATGAGGGGAGTGATGGTACAGGGGTAGCACTGCTGCAGCAAGGCATGTATCCTGAAAGCCGGAGGAGTGTCAGCTCCAGTAAAGAGGGAAATAGGAGAGTAGGGCAGGCCAGGCAGGTGCTGGTAGTGGGCGACTCAATTATTAGGGGAACAGATAGGGCAATCTGTCACAAAGACAGGGATCATCAAACAGTGTGCTGCCTAGCTGGCGCTCAAGTCCGGCACATCGCTGATCGGGTTGACAGATTACTGGGAGGGGCTGGTGAGGACCCAGCGGTCATGGTGCACATTGGCACAAATGACAAAGTTAGAGGTAGGTGGAAGGTCCTTAAAGATGACTTCAGGGAATTAGGCTGCAAGCTGAAAGCAAGGACCTCCAAGGTGGTATTCTCTGAAATACTACCGGTACCACGTGCCACGCCAGAGAGGCAACGGGAGATTAGGGAGATAAATAAGTGGCTCAAGAACTGGTGTAGGAAGGAGGGATTTGAGTTCCTGGAGAACTGGGCCGACTTCTCAGTTGGCTACAGACTCTACGCTAGGGACCGGCTGCACCTTAATGGGGAGGGTGCAGCTGTGCTGGGGGAGAAAATGGCTAGAAGGTTGGAGGAGTGTTTAAACTAGGGATTGGGGGGGGGTATTCATTTTATAGGTGGGGAAGATAGTGCAGATAGTGACCTGGGCACAAATAAATTGGGGGTGGGGTTAGAACAGCCAATAAAGTAAGAAGGAATAGAGGTACAAAGAGATACATAAAATGCATGTACACTAATGCCAGAAGCCTCACCAACAAAATGGAGGAATTAGAATTAATTTTGTTGGAAAATAATTATGACATGGTAGGAATATCTGAGACGTGGCTGGACGAGAGCCATGACTGGGCAGCTAATTTACAGGGCTATAGTCTGTTTAGAAATGACCGTACAAACAAGCGAGGGGGGGGGGGGTGTTTATATGTAAAATCATCCTTAAAACCTGTCTTGCGGGAGGATATATGTGAATCTAATGAAAATGTAGAGTCCCTGTGGGTGGAGATAAGGGGAGGGGGAAAAAATAATAAATTACTGATAGGGGTTTGTTATAAGTCTCCAAAAATAATGGAAGTAGCGGAGAATATCCTCGTAAAGCAAATAGATGAAGCAGCGACTCAAGGAGAAGTCATTATTATGGGAGACTTCAACTACCCTGAAATACGTTGGGGGACAGAAACATGTACTTCAAGCAAAGGTAATAGGTTTTGACAACTATGAGAGACAATTACCTTTCACAACTGATTCAGGACCCAACAAGAAGGGGGGCACTGCTAGACCTAATATTAACCAATAGGCCAGACCGCATATCAAATATACGAGTTGGGGGTCACTTGGGTAATAGTGATCACAAAATAATACATTTTCATGTAACCTTTAATAAGATGTGTAGTAGAAGGGTTACAAGGACACTAAACTTCAGGAAGGCTAATTTCCAACGGTTGAGAGATGATCTTAGTGCAATAAACTGGGACGATATCCTGAGACATAAAGCTGCACAAAGCAAATGGGAGACATTTATTAACCTCCTGAATAGGACCTGTGCACAATATATACCCTTTGGGAATAAACATGCTAGAAATGGGAGGAAACCACTATGGCTAAATAGAGCTGTAAGGGGCACAATAAGTGACAAAAAGAAAGCATTTAGAGAACTAAAGCATGTAGGTAGTGATGAGGCATTAAATAAATATAGAAAATTAAATAAATTATGTAAAAAGCAAATCAAGGCGGCAAAGATTGAGGCAGAGAGAATCATTGCCAGAGAAAGTAAAAATAACCCCAAAATATTCTTTAACTACATAAATAGTAAACAACTAAAAAATAATAGTGTTGGCCCCCTTAAAAATAGTCTGGGTGAAATGGTGGATGAGGATGAGGAAAAAGCCAATATGCTAAATGATTTTTTTTTCAACCGTATTTACACAAGAAAATCGCATGACCGAAAACATGATTAGTGATAACAAAAATTCTCCATTAAATGTCACTTGCTTAACCCAGCAGGAAGTACGGCGGCGTCTAAAAATCACTAAAGTTGACAAATCCCCAGGCCCAGGTGGGATACACCCGCGAGTACTGCAGGAATTAAGTAACGTCATAGATAGACCATTATTTTTAATCTTTAAAGATTCAATAATAACAGGGTCCACACGACTGGCGTATAGGAAATGTGGTGCCAATATTCAAAAAGGGGACAAACTGAACTTGGAAATTTATAGGCCAGTAAGCTTAACCTCTACTGTGTGTAAAATCCTGGAGGGTTTCCTAAGAGGTGCTATAATAGAGTATCTGAAGAAGAATAACCTCATGACCCAATATCAACATGGATTTACGAGGAACCGTTCCTGTCAAACTAATCTGATCAGTTTTTATGAGGAGGCAAGTTCGGGACTGGACCAAGGAAATGCAGTGGATGTTGTGTATATGGACTCTTCAAAAGCTTTTGATACGGTTCCACACAAAAGGTTGATACATAAAATGAGAACAATGGGGATAGGGGAAAATATATGTATGTGGGTTAAGAATTGGCTCAGTGATAGGAAACAAAGGGTGGTTATTAATGGAAAACACTCAGACTGGGTCTCAGTTAACAGTGGGGTACCACAGGGGTCAGAATTGGGCCCCCTTCTTTTTAACATATTTATTAATGACCTTGTAGGGGGCATATAGAGTAATATTTCAATATTTGCAGATGACACTAAACTCTGCAGGGTAATCAATACAGAGGAGGACAATTTTATATTACAGGAGGATCTATGTAAACTAGAAGCTTGGGCTGATAAATGACAAATGAGCTTTAATGGGGATAAATGTAAGGTAATGCACTTGGGCAGAGGAAATAAAATGTATAATTATATGCTTAATTGTAAAACACTGGGCAAAACTGTAACTGAAAAAGACCTGGGTGTATTGGTGGACGACAAGCTCACGTTTAGTGGCCAGTGTCAGGCAGCTGCTGCAAAGGCAAATAAAATAATGGGATGCATTAAAAGAGGCATAGATGCTCATGAGGAGAACATAATTTTACCTCTATACAAGTCACTAGTGCGACCACACTTAGAATACTGTGTACAGTTCTGGTCTCCGGTGTATAAGAAAGACATGGCTGAACTAGAGCGGGTGCAGAGAAGAGCGACCAAGGTTATTAGAGGACTGGGGGGTCTGCAATACCAAGACAGGTTATTACACTTGGGGTTATTTACTGTGGAAAAAAGAAGGCTTAGAGGTGATCTTATTACTATGTACAAGTATATGAGGGGACAGTACAAAGACCTTTCTACTGATCTTTTTACTCTGAGGCCTGAGACGGGGACAAGGGGGCATCTTCTACGTCTGGAGGAAAGAAGGTTTAATCATAATCACAGACGGGGATTCTTTACTGTAAGAGCAGTGAGACTATGGAACTCTCTGCTGCATGATGTTGTAACGAGTGATTCACTTTTTAAATTTAAGAAGGGCATGGATGCCTTTCTTGAAAAGTATAATATTATAGGTTATAAATACTAGATTCCTTGATAGGGCGTTGATCCAGGGAACTAGTCTGATTGTCGTATGGAGTCGAAGGAATTTTTTTCCCCAATGTGGAGCTTAGTGTTTTCCACATGGTTTTTTTTTCCCTTCCTCTGGATCAACATGTTAGGCTATGGGTTGAACTAGATGGACTTAGTCTTCCTTCAACCTTAAAAAAAAAAATAAAAAAATGATGTATTCATCTTGGATGTGGGGCTCCCCCATACCAAGATATGGAAGATGAAGGATTTTTATGTCTTGTGCAGCTGGGTGGGTTCACAAAACAGAGCCCCCGCGTGAGGTAAACAACATGGGTGTGTCCTAGTGTTTTGCCTCCTTACTAAAAACCAGAATGTCCATGTTGGCTCATTCCAACCCAGGGACGTCAGATGCAAGCACTCCTCGCTGCATGGAGGAATCACACCTAATTTCCGGGGAGCCGTCCCGCCACAGAATCTGAGACCATCACCTCGTGGCGCAGGTTTTGCTATTATTTACCCCTTTTATTTTAATAACTGTTTTATGCATATATGTAAATTGTCTTTTATAAAATCTTGTATATCTTTTGTAAACACTGCCAACTTTCGGGAGTAAATTATTATTTACCAGCTTCGTTCTTCTTGTCCTATGTCGAGCAAACACGTTCCTCACCCGCTAATTCACGTTACCTAACGGGTACCCGATCCACCTGTTAAGAGATCGGTGGTGGCAGCATACGGTGTATTTATGTGATATTGTGGTTGAGGGTGGTGGGATTGAGGTATATATACGTTCCTGGACGGAACTGGTGGTATATATACGTCCTGTCACATCACGTGCCACAATAGTCGACATAAATGAGAGCAGCTGCGCCCTGTTGCTTATCCTCAGTCAATACCGTGTTTGACCAGCAGGATAAGGGGGCGCCAGAGGGCTGCAAAGTCTGACTAAGTTTTCCTGACACCCTTTAAATGCAGTTTAGGGCCATCTCTGTTGCACTCTTACTCTCTATTAGCTGCAGTGTCCCATCTGCCTAATGCTGCCACAGATCTCATGGCTGCAGTATCCAGATCTTCAGCAACTTGCTGACATCGTGTCAGTTAATCCAATGAGTGTTTGCAGTGACAGCAATGTCTGTTAGCTGGGTTTCTGATGCTGCTCAGTTGTGGAGGAGAGCAGACAGATGTCAGTGTGGTGTTCGGAGGCTCCTGAGGCCCCTGCACATGACTTCATGAGTGCCAGAGATCCAGCATGTGATCTTGTGATCTTGTGGTCTTGGGCTCCAGTATACAGGTGGGACTTTGCAGCTATTTGGGGGGGCGGGGGAGAAGGGCACAACACTGACGTGTGCAGTGAAGGTGGTTAAAGTTCATTGACGCTAGATGACTCATTTTGGTGCATTGACCCCATAGGCAAACTAGGAATGTCAAAGAACCAATCAAGAACAACCGAACAAAATTGTCAAATTATGCATAAATAGGAAATTAAAAAACCTATAATAAATACACGGTTAAGTAAGACACCCTAGAGACAGGCACTCACACCAATGTACATACAATAGTTAAAATCTAAAAATATAGAATAGATGTATACTACCAGGAGTAGTTCTAGAACCACCCACCAGGGGTAGTTCTAGAAGCGCCCACCAGGAGCAGTATTAGAACCGCACACTAGAAGAAAGTTCTAGAACCGATCATGGCACCAGGGGTAGTTCTAGAACCGCCCTCCAAGGGTAGTTATAGAAGATCACATCGGCATCAGGGGTAGTTCTAGAACTGGACACTAGGAGTACTTCTAGAAGCGCCCACGAGGAGTACTTCTAGAAGCGCCCACGAGGGGTACTTCTAGAAGCGCCCACGAGGGGTACTTCTAGAAGTGCCCACGAGGGGGGTAGTTGTAGAAGTGCCCACGAGGGGGGTAGTTGTAGAAGTGCCCACGAGGGGGGTAGTTGTAGAAGTGCCCACGAGGGGGGTAGTTGTAGAAGTGCCCACGAGGGGGGTAGTTGTAGAAGTGCCCACGAGGGGGGTAGTTGTAGAAGTGCCCACGAGGGGGGTAGTTGTAGAAGTGCCCACGAGGGGGGTAGTTGTAGAAGTGCCCACGAGGGGGGTAGTTGTAGAAGTGCCCACGAGGGGGGTAGTTGTAGAAGTGCCCACGAGGGGGGTAGTTGTAGAAGTGCCCACAGCACTGCGAGTAGTTTTAGAAGAGCTCACCGGCACCAGGGGTATTTCTAGAACTGCTCACTAGAGTACTTCTAGAACCACCTACCAGGAGCATTATTAGAACTGGACACTAGTAGAAGTTCTAGAACCACTCACAGCACCAGGGGTAGTTTCAGAACCACCCACCAGGGGTAGTTCTAGAACCGTCCACCGGCACCAGGTGTAGATTTAAAAGCGCCCACCAGGAGCAGTATTAGAACCGCACACTAAAAGAAGTTCTAGAACTGCTCACGGCAACAGGGGTAGTTCTATAACCGTCCACCAGGTGTAGCTCTAGAACCGCCCACAGACACCAGGGGTAGTTCTAGAAGCGCTCTCTATGGGTAGTTCTAGAACTGCACATTAGAGGTAGTTCTAGAATCGCCCACCTGCACCGGGGGCAGTTCTAGAACCGCACACGAGGAGTACTTCTAGAAGCGCCCACAAGATGTAGTTCTAGTAGCGCCCACCAGGGGTAGTTCTAGTAGCGCCCACCAGGGGTAGTTCTAGTAGCGCCCACCAGGGGTAGTTCTAGTAGCGCCCACCAGGGGTAGTTCTAGTAGCGCCCACCAGGGGTAGTTCTAGTAGCGCCCACCGGGGGTAGTTCTAGTAGCGCCCACCGGGGGTAGTTCTAGAAGCGTCCGCCGGGGTTAGGTCTAGAAGCGCCCACCAGGAGCAGGTCTAGAAGCGCCCACCAGGAGCAGTATTAGAACCGCCCACCACGGGTAGTTCTAAAAGCGCCCACCAGGAGCAGTATTAGAACCGCCCTCCAGGGGTAGTTCTAGAAGCGCCCACCTGGAGTCGTTCTAGAAGTGCACTCTGGCACCAGGGATAGTTCTAGAGGCGCCCACCGGCACCAGGGGTAGTTCTAGAACTGCATACTAGGAGTACTTCTAGAACCGCCCACCAGGGTTAGTGCTAAAAGCGCCCACCAGAAGCAGTATTAGAACCGCTCACGGCGCCAGGGGTGGTTCTAGAACTGCCCGCCAGGGGTGGTTCTAGAACTGCCCACCAGCACAATGGGTAGTATTAGAACCGCAATCTAGAAGAATTTCTAGAACCGATCATGGCACCAGGGGTAGTTCTAGAAACGCACACCGACACCAGGGGTACTTCTAGTACTGCACACTAGGAGCACTTCTAGAACCGCCCACCAAGGGTAGGTCTAAAAGCGCCCACTAGGAGCAGTATTAGAACCGCACACTAGAAGTTCTAGAACCGCTCACGGCACTGGGGGTAGTTCTAGAACGGAACACTAAGAGTACTTCTAGAAGCGCCCACAAGATGTAGTTCTAGAAGCGCCCACCTGGAACAGTATTAGAACCGTACACTACACTGCGGGTAGTTCTATGACTGGCCACCAGGGGTAGTTCTATGACTGGCCACCAGGGGTAGTTCTATGACTGGCCACCAGGGGTAGTTCTATGACTGGCCACCAGGGGTAGTTCTAGAAGCACCCATCGGCACCAGTAGTTTCAGAACCACCCACCAGGGGTAGTACTAGAACTGCCCACCAGTACAATGGGTAGTACTAGAACTGCCCACCAGCACAATGGGTAGTACTAGAACTGCCCACCAGTGATAGTATTAGAAGCGCCCACCAGAAGCAGTATTAGAACCGCAATCTAGAAGAAGTTCTACAACCGATCATGGCACCAGGGGTAGTTCTAGTACTGCACACTAGGAGTACTTCTAGAACCGCCCACCAAGGGTAGGTCTAAAAGTGCCCACCAGGGGTAGTTCTAGAAGCGCCCATCGGCACCGGGGGTAGTTCTAAAAGTGCCCACCAGGAGCAGTATTAGAACTGCACACTAGAAGTTCTAGAACTGCTCACGGCACTGCGGGTAGTTCTAGAACTGCACACTAGGGGTAGTTCTAGAAGCGCCCACCGGGGATAGTTCTAGAAGCGCCCACCGGGGGTAGTTCTAGAGCTGCACACTAGGAGTGGTTCTAGAAGAGCCCACCGGGCACCAGGGGTATTTCTAGAACTGCTCACTAGAGTACTTCTAGAACCACCTACCAGGAGCATTATTAGAACTGCACACTAGTAGAAGTTCTAGAACCACTCACAGCACCAGGGGTAGTTTCAGAACCACCCACCAGGGGGTAGTTCTAGAACCGTTCACCGACACCAGGTGTAGATCTAGAACCGCCCACCGGCACCAGGGGTAGTTCTAGAACTACATACTAGGAGTACTTCTAGAACCGCCCACCAGGGGAAGTTCTAAAAGCGCCCACCAGGAGCAGTATTAGAACCGCACACTAAAAGGTTCTAGAACTGCTCACGGCACCAGGGGTAGTTCTAGAACCGCCCACAGACACCAGGTGTAGTTCTAGAACTGCACACTAAGAGTACTTCTAAAAGCGCCCACCAGGGGTAGTTCTAGAAGCGCCCAGCGGAGGTAGCTTCAGAACCGCTCACCGGCACTAGGTGTAGTTCTAGAAGCACCCCCTAGGGGGAAGTTCTAGAACTGCACACTAGGAGTAATTCTAGAAGAGCCCACCGGCACCAGGGATATTTCTAGAACTGCTCACTAGAGTACTTCTAGAACCACCTACCAGGAGCATTATTAGAACTGCACACTAGTAGAAGTTCTAGAACCACTCACAGCACCAGGGGTAGTTTCAGAACCACCCACCAGGGGTAGTTCCAGAAGCACCCTCCGGCACCAGGGGTAGTTCTAGAACTGCATACTAGGAGTACTTCTAGAACCGCCCACCAGGGGAAGTTCTAAAAGCGCCCACCAGGAGCAGTATTAGAACTGCACACTAGAAGAAGTTCTAGAACTGCCCACCAGGACTAGTTCTAGTACCACTCATCGCACCGGGGTAGTTCTAGAACTGCATACTAGGAGTACTTCTAGAAGCACCCACCAGGTGTAGTTCTAGTAGCGCCCACCAGGGGTAGCTCTAGAACCCCCCACGGGCACCAGGGGTAGTTCTAGAACTGCATGTTAGCAGTAGTTCGAGAACTGCACACTAGAGGTAGTACTAGAACCGCCCACCTGCACCAGGGGTAGTTCTAGAACCGCACACTGAGTACATATAGAAGCACCCACAAGATGTAGTTCTAGAAGCGCCCACCTGGAACAGTATTAGAACCACACACTACGGGTAGTTCTAGAAGCGCCCACCAGGGGTTTTTCTAGAAGCGCCCATCGGCACCAGTAGTTTCAGAACCACCCACCAGGGGTAGTTCTAGAAGTGCCCACCAGCACAATGAGTAGTACTAGAACTGCCCACCAGTGATAGTATTAGAAGCGCCCACCAGGAGCAGTATTAGAACCGCAATCTAGAAGAAGTTCTACAACCGATCATGGCACCAGGGGTAGTTCTAGAAGCGCACACCGGCACCAGGGGTAGTTCTAGTACTGCACACTAGGAGTACTTCTAGAACCGCCCACCAAGGGTAGGTCTAAAAGCGCTCACCAGGAGCAGTATTAGAACCGCACACTAGAAGTGCTAGAACCGCTCACGGCACCGGGGGTAGTTCTAGAAGCGCCCATCGGCACCGGGAGTAGTTCTAGAACTGCACACTAAGAGTACTTCTAGAAGCGCCCAGCGGGGGTAGTTTCAGAACCGCTCACCAGCACTAGGTGTAGTTCTAGAAGCGCCCACCGGGGATAGTTCTAGAAGCGCCCACCGGGGGTAGTTCTAGAAGCGCCCACCTGCACCAGGGGTAGTTCTAGAACCGCACACTGAGTACATATAGAAGCACCCACAAGATGTAGTTCTAGAAGCGCCCACCTGGAACAGTATTAGAACCGCACACTACACTGCGGGTAGTTCTAGAAGCGCCCACCAGGGGTAGTTCTAGAACTGCATATTAGCAGTAGTTCTAGAACCGCCCACCTGTATCAGGGGTAGTTCTAGAACCGCACACTAAGAGTACTTCTAGAAGCGCCCAGCGGGGGTAGTTTCAGAATCGCTCACCAGCACTAGGGGTAGTTCTAGAAGCGCCCACCGGGGGGTAGTTCTAGAAGCGCCCACCGGGGGGTAGTTCTAGAAGCGCCCACCGGGGGGTAGTTCTAGAAGCGCCCACCGGGGGGTAGTTCTAGAAGCGCCCACCGGGGGTAGTATTAGAACTGCACACTAGAAGTTCTAGAACTGCTCACGGCACTGCGGGTAGTTCTAGAACTGCACACTAGGAGTACTTCTAGAAGCGCCCACCGGGGGTAGTTTCAGAACCGCTCACCGGCACTAGATGTAGTTCTAGAAGCACCCACGAGGGGTAGTTCTAGAAGCACCCCCAGGGGTAGTTCTAGAGCTGCACACTAGGAGTGGTTCTAGAACCGTCCACCGGCAGCAGGTGTAGATCTAGAACTGCATACTAGGAGTACTTCTAGAACCGCCCACCAGGGGAAGTTCTAAAAGCACCCACCAGGAGCAGTATTAGAACCGCACACTAAAAGAAGTTCTAGAACTGCTCACGGCACCAGGGGTAGTTCTATAACCGCCCACCAGATGTAGCTCTAGAACTGCCCAGACACCAGGTGTAGTTCTAGAACTGCCCACCAGGAGTAGTTCTAGTACCGCTCACGGCACCGGGAGTAGGTCTAGAACTGCCCACCAGGGGTAGTTCTAAAAGTGCCCACCAGGGGTAGTTCTAGAAGCGCCCACCAGAGCTAGCTTCAGAACCGCTCACCGGCACTAGGTGTAGTTCTCGAAGCGCCCACGAGGGAGTAGTTCTCGAAGAGCCCACTGGCACCAGGGGTATTTCTAGAACTGCTCACTAGAGTACTTCTAGAACCACCTACCAGGAGCATTATTAGAACTGCACACTAGTTGAAGTTCTAGAACCACTCACGGCACCAGGGGTAGTTTCAGAACCACCCAACGGCACCAGGGGTAGTTCTAGAACTGCATACTAGGAGTACTTCTAGAACCGCCCACCAGGGGAAGTTCTAAAAGCGCCCACCAGGGGTAGCTCTAGAACCCCCCACGGGCACCAGGGGTAGTTCTAGAACTGCATGTTAGCAGTAGTTCGAGAACTGCACACTAGAGGTAGTACTAGAACCGCCCACCTGCACCAGGGGTAGTTCTAGAACCGCACACTGAGTACATATAGAAGCACCCACAAGATGTAGTTCTAGAAGCGCCCACCTGGAACAGTATTAGAACCGCACACTACACTGCGGGTAGTTCTAGAAGCGCCCACCAGGGGTAGTTCTAGAACTGCATATTAGCAGTAGTTCTAGAACCGCCCACCTGTATCAGGGGTAGTTCTAGAACCGCACACTAAGAGTACTTCTAGAAGCGCCCAAGAGATGTAGTTCTAGAAGCGCCCACCTGGAACAGTATTAGAACCACACACTACACTGCGGGTAGTTCTAGAAGCGCCCGCCAGGGGTAGCTTTAGAAGCGCCCACCTGGAACAGTATTAGAACCGCACACTACACTGCGGTTAGTTCTAGAAGCGCCCACCAGGGGTAGTTCTAGAAGCGCCCACCAGCACCAGAGGTAGTTCTATGACTGCCCACCAGGGGTATTTCTAGAAGAGTCCATCGGCACCAGTAGTTTCAGAACCACCCACCAGGGGTAGTTCTAGAAGTGCCCAGCAGCACAATGAGTAGTACTAGAACTGCCCACCAGTGATAGTATTAGAAGCGCCCACCAGGAGCAGTATTAGAACCGCAATCTAGAAGAAGTTCTACAACCGATCATGGCACCAGGGGTAGTTCTAGAAGCGCACACCGGCACCAGGGGTAGTTCTAGTACTGCACACTAGGAGTACTTCTAGAACCGCCCACCAAGGGTAGGTCTAAAACCGCTCACC
This sequence comes from Phyllobates terribilis, assembly GCF_046119375.1. Classification (NCBI taxonomy): domain Eukaryota; kingdom Metazoa; phylum Chordata; class Amphibia; order Anura; family Dendrobatidae; genus Phyllobates; species Phyllobates terribilis. Next base: position 2,634,970 of record NW_027363009.1, on the reverse strand, counting down.
AGGAGCAGTATTAGAACCGCTCACGGCACCAGGGGTAGTTCTAGAACGGGACACTAGGAGTACTTCTAGAAGCACCCACCAGAGGTAGCTCTAGAAGCGCTCATCGGCACCGGGAGTAGTTCTAGAACTGCACACTAAGAGTACTTCTAGAAGCGCCCAGCGGGGGTAGTTTCAGAACCGCTCACCGGCACTAGGTGTAGTTCTAGAAGCGCCCACGAGGGGTAGTTCTAGAAGCGCCCGACGGCACCGGGGGTAGTTCTAAAAGCGCCCACCAGGAGCAGTATTAGAACTGCACACTAGAAGTTCTAGAACTGCTCACGGCACTGCGGGTAGTTCTAGAACTGCACACTAGGAGTACTTCTAGAAGCGCCCGTGAGGGGTAGTTCTAGAAGCGCTCCCAGGGGCAGTTCTAGAGCTGCACACTAGGAGTGGTTCTAGAACCGTCCAGCGGCACCAGGTGTAGATCTAGAACTGCCCACCAGGGGTAGTTCTAGAAGCGCCCACCGGCACCAGGGGTAGTTCTAGAACTGCATACTAGGAGTACTTCTAGAACCGCCCACCAGGGGAAGTTCTAAAAGCGCCCACCAGGAGCAGTATTAGAACCGCACACTAAAAGAAGTTCTAGAACTGCTCACGGCACCAGGTGTAGTTCTATAACCGCCCACCAGGTGTAGTTCTATAACCGCCCACCAGGAGTAGGTCTAGAACTGCACACTACGAGTACTTCTAGAAGCGCCCACCAGAGGTAGCTTCAGAACCGCTCACCGGCACTGTGTAGTTCTAGAAGCGCCCACGAGGGATAGTTCTAGAAGAGCCCACCGGCACCAGGGGTATTTCTAGAACTGCTCACTAGAGTACTTCTAGAACCACCTACCAGGAGCATTATTAGAACTGCACACTAGTTGAAGTTCTAGAACCACTCACGGCACCAGGGGTAGTTTCAGAACCACCCACCAGGAGTAGTTCTAGAACTGCATACTAGGAGTACTTCTAAAGGCGCCCACCAGGAGCAGTATTAGAACCGCACACTAAAAAGTTCTAGAACTACTCACGGCACCAGGGGTAGTTCTATAACCGCCCACAGACACCAGGTGTAGTTCTAGAACTGCACACTAAGAGGACTTCTAGAAGCGCCCACCGGGGGTAGTTCTAGAAGCGCCCACCGGGGGTAGTTCTAGAAGCGCCCACCGGGGGTAGTTCTAGAAGCGCCCACCGGGGGGGGGGGGGGTGTTAGTTCTAGAAGCGCCCACCGGGGGGGGGGGAGTTCTAGAAGCGCCCACCGGGGGGGGGGGGGGAGTTCTAGAAGCGCCCACCGGGGGGGGGGGGTTTAGTTCTAGAAGCGCCCACCGGGGGGGAGTTCTAGAAGCGCCCACCGGGGGGGGGGGGGGAAGTTCTAGAAGCGCCCACCGGGGGGGGGGGAGTTCTAGAAGCGCCCACCGGGGGGGGGGGAGTTCTAGAAGCGCCCACCGGGGGGGGGGGGGTTCTAGAAGCGCCCACCGGGGGGGGTTAGTTCTAGAAGCGCCCACCGGGGGGTAGTTCTAGAAGCGCCCACCGGGAGCAGTATTAGAACTGCACACTAGAAGTTCTAGAACTGCTCACGGCACTACGGGTAGTTCTAGAACTGCACACTAGGAGTACTTCTAGAAGCGCCCACCATGTAGACGGGCCCCGATCACCTGTCCCTGGTGGGCAGACGGGCCCCGATCACCTGTCCCTGGTGGGCAGACGGGCCCCGATCACCTGTCCCTGGTGGGCAGACGGGCCCCGATCACCTGTCCCTGGTGGGCAGACGGGCCCCGATCACCTGTCCCTGGTGGGCAGACGGGCCCCGATCACCTGTCCCTGGTGGGCAGACGGGCCCCGATCACCTGTCCCTGGTGGGCAGACGGGCCCCGATCACCTGTCCCTGGTGGGCAGACGGGCCCCGATCACCTGTCCCTGGTGGGCAGACGGGCCCCGATCACCTGTCCCTGGTGGGCAGACGGGCCCCGATCACCTGTCCCTGGTGGGCAGACGGGCCCCGATCACCTGTCCCTGGTGGGCAGACGGGCCCCGATCACCTGTCCCTGGTGGGCAGACGGGCCCCGATCACCTGTCCCTGGTGGGCAGACGGGCCCCGATCACCTGTCCCTGGTGGGCAGACGGGCCCCGATCACCTGTCCCTGGTGGGCAGACGGGCCCCGATCACCTGTCCCTGGTGGGCAGACGGGCCCCGATCACCTGTCCCTGGTGGGCAGACGGGCCCCGATCACCTGTCCCTGGTGGGCAGACGGGCCCCGATCACCTGTCCCTGGTGGGCAGACGGGCCCCGATCACCTGTCCCTGGTGGGCAGACGGGCCCCGATCACCTGTCCCTGGTGGGCAGACGGGCCCCGATCACCTGTCCCTGGTGGGCAGACGGGCCCCGATCACCTGTCCCTGGTGGGCAGACGGGCCCCGATCACCTGTCCCTGGTGGGCAGACGGGCCCCGATCACCTGTCCCTGGTGGGCAGACGGGCCCCGATCACCTGTCCCTGGTGGGCAGACGGGCCCCGATCACCTGTCCCTGGTGGGCAGACGGGCCCCGATCACCTGTCCCTGGTGGGCAGACGGGCCCCGATCACCTGTCCCTGGTGGGCAGACGGGCCCCGATCACCTGTCCCTGGTGGGCAGACGGGCCCCGATCACCTGTCCCTGGTGGGCAGACGGGCCCCGATCACCTGTCCCTGGTGGGCAGACGGGCCCCGATCACCTGTCCCTGGTGGGCAGACGGGCCCCGATCACCTGTCCCTGGTGGGCAGACGGGCCCCGATCACCTGTCCCTGGTGGGCAGACGGGCCCCGATCACCTGTCCCTGGTGGGCAGACGGGCCCCGATCACCTGTCCCTGGTGGGCAGACGGGCCCCGATCACCTGTCCCTGGTGGGCAGACGGGCCCCGATCACCTGTCCCTGGTGGGCAGACGGGCCCCGATCACCTGTCCCTGGTGGGCAGACGGGCCCCGATCACCTGTCCCTGGTGGGCAGACGGGCCCCGATCACCTGTCCCTGGTGGGCAGACGGGCCCCGATCACCTGTCCCTGGTGGGCAGACGGGCCCCGATCACCTGTCCCTGGTGGGCAGACGGGCCCCGATCACCTGTCCCTGGTGGGCAGACGGGCCCCGATCACCTGTCCCTGGTGGGCAGACGGGCCCCGATCACCTGTCCCTGGTGGGCAGACGGGCCCCGATCACCTGTCCCTGGTGGGCAGACGGGCCCCGATCACCTGTCCCTGGTGGGCAGACGGGCCCCGATCACCTGTCCCTGGTGGGCAGACGGGCCCCGATCACCTGTCCCTGGTGGGCAGACGGGCCCCGATCACCTGTCCCTGGTGGGCAGACGGGCCCCGATCACCTGTCCCTGGTGGGCAGACGGGCCCCGATCACCTGTCCCTGGTGGGCAGACGGGCCCCGATCACCTGTCCCTGGTGGGCAGACGGGCCCCGATCACCTGTCCCTGGTGGGCAGACGGGCCCCGATCACCTGTCCCTGGTGGGCAGACGGGCCCCGATCACCTGTCCCTGGTGGGCAGACGGGCCCCGATCACCTGTCCCTGGTGGGCAGACGGGCCCCGATCACCTGTCCCTGGTGGGCAGACGGGCCCCGATCACCTGTCCCTGGTGGGCAGACGGGCCCCGATCACCTGTCCCTGGTGGGCAGACGGGCCCCGATCACCTGTCCCTGGTGGGCAGACGGGCCCCGATCACCTGTCCCTGGTGGGCAGACGGGCCCCGATCACCTGTCCCTGGTGGGCAGACGGGCCCCGATCACCTGTCCCTGGTGGGCAGACGGGCCCCGATCACCTGTCCCTGGTGGGCAGACGGGCCCCGATCACCTGTCCCTGGTGGGCAGACGGGCCCCGATCACCTGTCCCTGGTGGGCAGACGGGCCCCGATCACCTGTCCCTGGTGGGCAGACGGGCCCCGATCACCTGTCCCTGGTGGGCAGACGGGCCCCGATCACCTGTCCCTGGTGGGCAGACGGGCCCCGATCACCTGTCCCTGGTGGGCAGACGGGCCCCGATCACCTGTCCCTGGTGGGCAGACGGGCCCCGATCACCTGTCCCTGGTGGGCAGACGGGCCCCGATCACCTGTCCCTGGTGGGCAGACGGGCCCCGATCACCTGTCCCTGGTGGGCAGACGGGCCCCGATCACCTGTCCCTGGTGGGCAGACGGGCCCCGATCACCTGTCCCTGGTGGGCAGACGGGCCCCGATCACCTGTCCCTGGTGGGCAGACGGGCCCCGATCACCTGTCCCTGGTGGGCAGACGGGCCCCGATCACCTGTCCCTGGTGGGCAGACGGGCCCCGATCACCTGTCCCTGGTGGGCAGACGGGCCCCGATCACCTGTCCCTGGTGGGCAGACGGGCCCCGATCACCTGTCCCTGGTGGGCAGACGGGCCCCGATCACCTGTCCCTGGTGGGCAGACGGGCCCCGATCACCTGTCCCTGGTGGGCAGACGGGCCCCGATCACCTGTCCCTGGTGGGCAGACGGGCCCCGATCACCTGTCCCTGGTGGGCAGACGGGCCCCGATCACCTGTCCCTGGTGGGCAGACGGGCCCCGATCAGATTTCAAAGGTATAAAAATTTAAAACGCGGAAGTATCATTTAATCCAATCGCCATATAAAACGTTAAATTATTGAACCCATAATATTAGCACCATAACAAGTATTTACCCCTTTAATAACCATATAACATACCCAAATAATGATTTTAAAAAAGAATCAAAATCTTCTTTGTTCTCTAAACTTTTGTCAATAAAAACATGAGCTTCACTCACACAAACTAAATCCTCATTTTGCTTTACCAATAGGAAAATATTTGGCCACAGAAAATAGTGGGAAACGAGTTATTTTCTTTGTTGCAAAATGAAACAAAATAAAATGTTTTCACCACTAAGATAAAAACAAACTATACAACTATATATTTATCATAGGTCTGAAATGTGGAGAGAAACAAAATCTGTGTTGGGATGAAATAATGAGATAAAAGCAATTCCACTATTGTCTTTTAAGGATTTGTTTTTAGATTATAATATAATTCTCCAGGTCATTGAGATAACCGCAATACCAAACTCAAGGTGTTTTATCTCCCACGGTGGTTAAACAACTATGTAACAACACTAAAGAAATTGGTTTGGGTCACCATATTCTGAGACCTTTTACATTTTTTTTTCTGTTGATGGACCTTTGTGAGGGCGTGATTTTGCGTAGCTTTTATTGATACAATTTTGGGGTATATTAAAAGGTTTGCCCAGGTTTGGGGCGCCATCTGCAGTCAGACTTGTGGCTCCTTAAAGTGCACAGTGTGCGAGCGGACAGAATTTCTCTAGTACTGGCGCCGCAAGATTGCAATTTGCATACACGCTATCACGTGCCGACTGGATGTGTTCAGCCTCTCTCAATACAAGTGAATTGATCCGTTTTTGATACCTTTTTGGGTTGCATTAAATGTCATTGCTTTTGATTGTGTTTTTTTTGTGAAGAAGAGCATTTCATTTTATGTTTTGGGGGGTATTTTAACATAACGGTTGAAGTATAATTTAAACGTTCATATTTTTCAAAACTTTTTCAATTTTTACTTTATTTTTAAGTTAACTTAGTGGACTTATGTGATCATTTAACCCCTTATACTATATTTTGTAATTTTGTATTATTGCAGTATATGCATGTAGTTTAATTGACATTCTCTTGTGAAGCCAAGCTTTATAGGAGTACTAAGATGGCAGTGATTGAATCCTTCTTTAAGGCCCCTGACTGCCATGGTAAATCTTCGGCAATCACTTCTATGGGGCGATGGGAAGAGGTACATGAGTGAAGTAGCTACCAGGACACTTAAATGCCCCTGTTAGTGATTAACCATGGTATTGACTGAACGGCAGCATTTAATGCTCCCTCCCTCCTGCATCTGACACAGCGGGCACGATGATGACACTTCACCGCACTCCATGCTGTGTCAGATAGTGTAGCTGCTGAGGTGAGTATATGCGCTGCAGACACTGAAGCAGTGGGGGAACAAGGAGCGGTGAGTATTGTATTTTTCTTAAAAAAAATCAGTGAGTACGTGGTGCCCATAATACTGGAAAACTGTGGGCTGCGTTTTACCCTATGGGGGGTGGGGTTGTGTTTTACCCTATGGGCGGGGGTTTGCGTTTCACCCTATGGGGGGGTTGTATTTCACCCTATGGAGGGGGGGTTGAGTTTTATCTTATGGGCGGGGGTTTGCGTTTCACCCTATGGGCGGGTGCATATTACTGTGTGGAGGACCATGGGGAGTGTATTATTCTGTGAGGAGGACCATGGGGAAGTGAATTATGCTCTGTGGAGCACTATAGTGAGTATTTTATTGTATGGAGGATTATGGTGGCGTGTTATACTATGGGGGGCCATTATAATATTTGAAGGGTTGTGTGGGGCCATTATACAGTATGCAAGCAATTATACAGTGTTAAGGTTTGTGTGGGGTCCATCATGCTTGGATTGAACTGAATATCCAGCTCCAGTAAAAAAACAAATGGATTGCTGTGACACCATTTAGCTGTAGTTGGGGGTTTGGAAGGTGTAGAAAATGTGCAACACCGAACGCGTTTCAAACACTCTGCATGTTCTTAGACTCATATTTTGTGCACCTTCCAAACCCCCAACTACACCTAAATGGTGTGTCACAACAATGCCATTGTTTCAATCGTTCTTATAAAGACTTTTTTTGTACTGGATTTGGATGCACCTTGCTTCTACATCTGGCAGAGACTGGATCCTGTGCTTCGTTATATGGAACCCACTGGGAATCCTTCAAGGGTGAGCTGAATATTACTCTGACCTATGTGGTGTCCATCATACTGTTTGGAGGGCTAGTGCAGACTATTATACAGTGTGGGGCCATTATACTGTATGTAGGCCCATTACTCTACATGGAGGGCTGTGTGGGGGTCACAGTTGGGGGATTGCTGTGTTGTGGTCACCTTACTTTGCCTTGGGAGTTGAGGGGGGGCATAGTTTGATGACCCTACTGTACATGTGGAGGCTAAGGTAGAGGAATTCACCATGGGGGGTATCATACTGTTTTTGGGGGGCACTTTTGTTGGCATCATACGTTATGGTGGCAATGAGAGGGGAATCTAGGACTTCAGCAGGGGGAAAATTACTATGTAAAGGCTGGAAAGTTGTGACACTGACAAATATAATTTTTTTATTCATTTCTTTTGAAGGGGGAGGCCTCAACTCAAACTTCTGCTATGGGCCCGATGATTTCTATGTACGCCCCTGCCCCACAGCATCAATATACGCGCACAGCACTGCTACAGCAATACACAGAATTAACAAAATGAAGGTGAGTGACCCCCTAACCTATTAGCCCCCTGTGCAGCTGCACTGGTAGCACCAATGATATCCACTTAGTCTAGTAAAATCTGTCATCCCTCATCAAAGCTGAGCAACAAACTCTCCTAGTTACCCATAGCAATCAGAGATTAAAAGGGTATTCCCATCTCCAAGATCCTATCCCAATATGTAGTAGGTGTAATAATAATATTAGAAAAAAACTCAATTAGAAATGTAGAATAGTTTTTCTGCTTCGCTGTGTCTCTTTCCTCATGTGCAGGCATTGCAGGACCTTAGGTATCCATGGTTACGACCACTAGCAACTAGATAACTGGTGGTTGTAAGCATGGATATCTAATATTATTATTATTACACCTACTACATATTGGTAGAGGATTTTGGAGATGGGAATACCCCTTTAATAAAAGCTGAGCTCTGACTGGTTGCTATGGGTAACGAGAATAGTTGTAATGCTGCTACATAATCTACATAATTTCTCCCCTTTCTCATCAGTCAGGTGGATGTGACGGGGTCCTGGGTCTCCTCCTCCGCTTCCATCCGCTCAGTCTTGTCATGGCTCAGTGAAGGCTAAGAAGCGGGTTATTCTGTTCTTCTTGGCTTCTCCTGTCCCTGTTCTCCAATCGATGCTTCTTGCCTTCCTTGTGGTTTGTGAGCTCCCGTGTGTCTCCTCTCACCTGCGCTCCGGTGTATATAGGCGCCTGCCATTGTGATGTCATCGCTATGTCATAGAATCCACATTCCGACACCTGCCATTGTGATGTCATCGCTATGTCGCCATGCTTCCACATGCTGGTATGTGCCTCTGTGATATCACAGCTTTGGCCAATATGGCTGTAGTCCTGGGGCAGCATAAGTCACATGACTGGTACAAGTCGTATGGTTCAGGACATTGCAGTCCAATTGAAGAAATCATTGCTTGATTACAATCCGGTTTTCCACACAATTTACCTCACACACATTATTTACACCAGTGCATTATTAATGGCCGTACAGAACTAGGCCTCAAAAAGGCTGGGTTTATTGAGGTCCTGACAAGACCAGGTAATGAAGGGTTTATTACAGGGTTTGATATGGAGGTTGGATGTGGAACTAGGAATGTGATAGGCTGGTGGTGGAGTTATAGTGAGATTTATATAATAGGAGGGCAGCCATCTTTGGCGTGACATTCAGCGCTGGCTTCACTTTCCTCTCCTACAGACATCATTGACATCTGGAGGAAGTGGGAGAGCAGCTGCAGCGGTCAATTCCTCCAAAGTACGAGAGAGTGAAGACACCTCTGATTGGCCGCAGGGATCGCGGACCCTGGGAGAGCCAGTGCAGAGTAGAATAGTTATTATTTTACTCAGGGGAAACAGTGATTGAGAAGTTGTCTGAATAGTGGAAAAGCCTTTTAAGTTTGGGGGTGGCGCGTTCTCATGAAGCCTCAGCACCTCCTGATGGTGTTTAGGTTTTCTACAATAGGGGGCTAGTTAATGTTTTGACTTCGTTGCCACCTGCTGGTCATTCGGTGCAATGCAGCGTTTACTTTTTTATTATTATTATTTTTCATTATTGCAGACTTCATCAGAGGTCGTTAATCCAGAAGATACTTTGCATCAGGTCCTCAAAATGCCCAGAGTCAGTTAGGATGGACCATTAGTGGGTTGTGGTGATGACCTCCGGTGAGACATGCCAGTTACACGCTTTCACACCTCACGTACGGTGACCTGGGTACATCTTTTAGGCCACCGGGTGTTGCAGTTGGGACCACAGTGTGAGGGGCCTGTAGCAGCATGGTCTGTTAGGGTTGATGATGCAGAAGGATGTGTTGGGACTTGGCCAGTGGCAGCAGAGACTGTTACCAAAAATAGGCTTGTCCGTCTGCAACAAAGTCTGACTTGGGAGCGTGTGTGTATGCTTTCAAGGACCATTAGGGCCTCATTTAAAAAATGGAAGTTAAAAATATTTGGAAAAGGAAAACTGCAGCTTTATCTACTTTACTGCCTCTTGAGTGTTTCGTCACTGAAATGTGGGAGCAGGGAAAAAGCATAGGGAGGTGGAGGGTGAGCAATGTAGGAGGGACTTTTGGAAATTGGCTACAGGCATTTATTATTCTCGGCAGGGTGCTAGGTGAGGAGAATCCTGAGCACTGTTCAGATCTGTTCTGTAGTGATAAGCTAACGTGCTCCGATAAGGCGTTATCCGAGTATTCTCGGGTGCTAAGAGTATCTTCGGCGTGCTTGAAAAATATGTTTGCGTCACCGCGGCTGCATGTCTCACGGCTGTTAGACCGCCGCAATACATGCAGGGCTTGCCAGTTTGTGTGGAGCCGCGGCGGTGTGAACATATTATTAGAGCACGCAAAAGATAATCTGTTAGCACCCGAGCATGCTCAGATGACACCTTATCCAAGCACGTCTGCGCAACACTACTGTTCTGTTATCTTGATGCCAATTGGGAGGTTTATAGTGTGTATAATAATGATACTGGCCACTGGATGCCATACCATAATGATACTGGCCACTGGATGCCATACCATAATGATACTGGCCACTGGATGCCATACCATAATGATACTGGCCACTGGATGCCATACCATAAGGATACTGGCCACTGGATGCCATACCATAACGATACTGGCCGCTGGATGCCATACCATAACGATACTGGCCGCTGGATGCCATACCATAACGATACTGGCCGCTGGATGCCATACCATAACGATACTGGCCGCTGGATGCCATACCATAACGATACTGGCCGCTGGATGCCATACCATAACGATACTGGCCGCTGGATGCCATACCATAACGATACTGGCCGCTGGATGCCATACCATAACGATACTGGCCGCTGGATGCCATACCATAACGATACTGGCCGCTGGATGCCATACCATAACGATACTGGCCGCTGGATGCCATACCATAATGATACTGGCCGCTGGATGCCATACCATAATGATACTGGCCGCTGGATGCCATACCATAATGATACTGGCCACTGGATGCCGTACCATAATGATACCGGCCGCTGGATGCCATACCATAATGATACCGGCCACTGGATGAGCTTGAGAGCAGAAGTCGGTGCAGACTTCTGGACAAACCAGTTCTTCATAGGTAATTGAATAAAATGGAGGTTAATTTAGAATAAACTTACAATTAAAAAAGGTATAGATAAGGCTAAGATATAAAAACACTTCTACAGAAACCTCTAGGAATGAGGAGTGGGTCGGCCTTCTTGCAAAAGGATGAAATATTTAAATGTAAATTTCTCTCCTGCATGGAGTTTCCACGCACGCCCAGACAATATAATGAAATGACATAGAAATCTGTATTCCAAGCAAAACATCCATATTCACAGGTGATTAGAATGAGAGAAAAATGTATTTTGAATAATAGTTACAGTTCAGAGATGGAGATGAGACATAAATTGTGTATACAGGACCCCTATGAATGAGAGAGGGACCTACTCTGTTACAGAAGAGTGCAGTATCTAAACCAAAGTTCTGGCTCACAGTAACAAAGTTTCCATGCATGTTCAGATTAAACATTACAATTCTTAGTTCTCAAGGATAAGTCTGTTGCAGGAGACCTCCAGACACCTGGTTTCTGTGAGTACATTTTATCTATAGAATAACATGGTACAGAACTTTCTAACAATATCTGCCGGCTCAGCCTCGATTTCCTTTACAGAAACAAAACATGATTTAATAAAGCTAGACTATATCAGACGTATCACAAGTAATAGAACATATTGGAATATTATGGATTATAATTACTGTATTGATTATTTTCTTTATTAGAAATATTTAAAGTAAAATATAATTAGTTCTTAAGCATAAATCTGACAAGGAGGCTTCCAGGCGGTTTGTTTCTGGAAGAATATCTGATCTATAGAGCAATGTCTTACAGAACCTTCTGACCATATCTGCAAGCTTAGCACAGAGGCAGATCTGTTTTCCGGCACCCGGAGCAGGAATTCAGTTTGGCGCCCCCCACACACACCGCTCATGCAGTTTGAATAGTAGTCATGTGACCGCTCATATACGATTTGCTTTTTGACAGTCACGTGACTAGCTACTCTTCCTAATTCTCTCAATTTCAGTCAAAAACTACAGCCCCTATTTCATAAAGAGAAGCAGGATTAAAGGCTAGTTGTCACATAACCGTAAGTATGAAAATCACATACGAGTGGTCATGTGGTGTCTGCTGGACCCAGCTAGCAGAGCTGAATCCTGACATTGAGTATATTACACGCTCTTAGGATTGGGCATGCTACAGTACTTAATTGTATAATTAAAAGGGTTGTCCAGGTTTGTGATTAAAGTCGGAAGAACTCTAGGTGACTGCAGACTTCTGAATACTCGCAGCGCATGAACTGCACACTTTCACCTTTCCTCCAGTACAGGAGAATCCTGAAAGGTCATGTGCGTGCAAGTATGAGATTTTCATACTTCTGGCCACATTCCAACTAAACGTGACCAGCCTCACTCAAGTAATTTGTATAGAATGAGGCCATGCATGTCTAGTCGGCATGTGATCATGTGTATGCAATTCGCATAATTGTGGTTTCAAGACTTCCTGCTCTCACCACTAGCACCAGAGAATCCTGACCGCATGCAGTGCACATGCACACGGTGAAAATTCAGAGGTGTGCTGTCAGTGATTGCAGACTTTCATCACAAACTTGATCTAACCCTTTAATTTTCCTAAAACAAATAAAAACAGTAACTCTTCTCAGACAGCACAACACTTTATTAACATGGCCATGTATCATGTAATCTTACAAGTTATGGACTGTTCCATGTGTACAGGATCAGAACCAATAGCTGCACAAAAATACATCAATAGAACTACCAGCAGTATGCAGAAATACAGCATCACAACCCTCATCAGTACAGTACAACATCATCAGTACATGTACTGTCTCCTCTTTGGTATGCCCTCACACTGTCTCTTCATGTTACTCCTTTCCCCACATTACCCAGTCTCTATTATGTGCCCGCACAAACTTTTCTCCCCCTACTCTGTCTCCTGACACATTACCCCCCTGTTCCTTATATTTCCACACACACATTCCCCCTTGCTCCTCACCCCCGCTCACTATGCTGGGGGTAAGGAAAGGGCAGCAGTGTTTACCTGGCCTGATCTTCAAAGCCAAATGCACTACCAGGATGCAGCAGACCCACATAAAGATAGCAGATGTGTGACGCTGGAAGCCCTACCCTGGGGGATGGGGGACTCTGAGCCGGGTCCTATGTTGTCGATGGGGTGCAGCCATGGCCCAGACCCGCTCCGTGCCCAGGGCCGGATACTGTGCACTACCCTAGTGTGAACAGCACCCTATACAAGCCTATCTTTGTGCAATTCTAATACTAGGCAGTCACCCCCTCCATGAAATTGTAGGTTGTGAGTGATTGTTTCATCAGTATTTTGCACCTGTGTATCCGCCATCTTAAAATGGGGGACCCAAAGAAAAATGACGTGGGTTCCCCCTATTTTAATAGCTAGCAAAGGCTAGGCAGACAGCTGGGGGCTGATATTAATAGCCCAGGAAGGGTGCCATGAATATTGGCCGCCTCACAGGCTAGAAACACCAGCCGTCAGCCGCCCGAGAAATGACACATCCATAGGATACGCCAATTCTGGCACTTAGCCTCGCTCTCCCACTGCCCTGTAGCGGTGGCACTGGAGTAATAGGGCTGGGGTTGATGTCAGCTTATAATGCCAGCTGACATCAAGCCCAGGTTAGTAATGAGGAGGTGTCTATAAGACGCGCCCATTACTAACCCCATAGTGAAAGTGAATAAAACACCAACACCCAGAATAAAATCTTTTAATTGAAATAAACACACAATACTTTAATATCCTAAATTAAACCATACTTACCATCACGCCCATTCCAGCTGAAGCCAATGTCTCCTGCAATAGAAGTAAAATAATTAACAAACCTCATCTTTACCTTTCCATGGTTCCTACGACGGCTCCAGCTCTGCTACATTGAGATGGCAGGCTGGATCGTAGCAGAACGCTGCCATCCAGCCTGCCATGCCGCAGACACTGAGAAGCCTATCCAGAGTAATATGGAAACTACTAAACCAATATTGACCCCTCACTGTTTTATATAGTATAAATATGCTCCAAGATAATTCTGCAGTATTTCACAGTCAAATCCAATGGGAGTAAAATATAAAAAATAACCTTTATTCAATATTTTAAAAAGGATTTTTTTTTTAAGTGTCCAAAATCCGTGACAAATTTCCTAAAATTATCCTAAACATAGGACTATTGTGTATGGTTTTAATTTATCTCACCGGCTAACCATTTATATATATTGTCTTGTTGGGAGGCCAGGGATTAGTCACAATTCCTAGGGGTATCTCTTTATTTATATGTATAACTCCCTTTTCAATTTGGCCTCTGGCTATTAGAAATCATGCCATCTCATTTCTCCTCATTGTGAGTCTGCAGTCTGATAATGGCATTAATAATCTTCATTTTACCATGTCCTGTGCTATTCTCTTCAGAACGGCTTTATAGTGCTGCCGTCATATACCGGTGCGGTGCTTGTTTCTCCTGATCTAGGAGCTTTATATTGAGGTAGCCTGGCTAATCATCTCTTGTAGGACTTTCTATAGAAATGCTCAGCCCTACGCGTTTCATCATTCTTATATGAGACTCTCATGGTCATCAGGGGCTCACAGTCTATGATCTTTTTTGGTTTGATAGTACGATAGTTTTGTAATAAACTTATCGGCAGGGTTGCCGGCAGCGTCTGGCGGCTAAACCAGCGTGACTTTATAGGGAAGTTGGTGCCCCCTCTTGTGCGCCCCCCCTTCTGTCATCCAATCGAGTGACTCGGGTGCGTTGCAGGCGTATCATGTTCCGATCATATAATCATGCAGGGACTCGTCTCATTCTTCCAGTAGGATCTTTTTCTCACAGAGATGTCTTGGCTGCACTGCGATCTCACAGTATTAATATGTCTTTTATATCTAGGGAAGGAGACTGGTATATTGCATTGCATCTTATAATGTCGTCTCTACGAGTTTGTTGCGATATGAGTTGTTAATAGTGTTTGTTCGTAGTTTGTCATTTGTTTGGTTTACAGACAGATCTGCCTGTTTCATGTGCTGCCTCGTCCCACCTACACTTACATCGATGCAGAACTTCCTTTCATCGTGACAAATGCCATCTGGCTATGTCACTGCTTCCGCACCAGCAAACGCTTGCGGACGTCTATTTCCTCAAAGTTCATTTCATTTGATCGTATCAATATGTCCATAATAATAGACATTGGGATGACTTTTATTCTGATTGTATCAGTGTGTCTGATTGTATCGATGTATCTGTATTATTAAGTCTTCAGATGAGTATTTTATAATCTAAAAACAAAGGAAGAAATTCTGATGAAATTTGTCCAATTGTTATCAAAGTTCAATTTGTTCAAGAGGTCATTTTGTGATTTTAAAGTATAATAACTTTAATAGTTTTGGTCCTATAAGGCGCTGATTTGATAGTTATGTGGACCAATATCCATTATGAAGAACATGGACTGGATTCTACATATTATATTTTAGAGAGGTTTTAGGTCTAGCGAGGTTCAAGAGGTTTCATAGGGGGTGAAAATATTATTATGTGTCAATGAAACATGAGAAGGACAATGTTTCATTTATGTAGTGTGGGTTATAGGATTTCATTCTATGGATCCATCTACTTTCTTTCTGAAGCAGCAGTTGGTTCCAATTACCTCCTCTCGGGGGGGCGTACTACTTCGATGGCTTGAAAGTATAAAGAAAACGGGTCCAAGGTGTGTTTCTCAAGCATGTGTCTCGAGAGAGTTGTGTCCTCCCTACGTCTGACATAACCGATATGGTGCAATATCCGTCTCCGGAACTCTTTTGGTTTTGCCAATGTAGTTCATCGGACATTGGTGAGTTGCCACATAGATTACTCCTTGCGTCTTGCAGTTTGCGAATTCGCGATTTTGGTCTTCTAGTTTGGTTGTGGCACTGATACATTTCTTGCTTTTACAGATGTATTTGCAGGCTTTGCAGTCACCACATCTATAAGTCCCCGTGGTGTCACTGCTCAGCCACGTTGTTTTGCCCGTGTTGTCCTCCACAAAGTGGCTGCGCACAAGGTGATCTCTAAGGTTCCTGCCTCTCCTGTATGTGACCCTGGGGCTCTCAGGGACCACATCTTGCAGATCTTTATCTGATCTCAAAATTGCCCAAAGATCATAGAGTATGTTCATCACCCCCTGATTTCGGTCGTCGTAGGTTCCTATTAGATGGATCTCATTATCTTGTTGTTCTCGTGCTTTAGGGGTCAATAGAGAATTTCTGTCTCTTGTAAGGGCGTTGGCCTAGCACTTTTTTAGGATATCCCTTTTGTAGGAAGCGTTTTTGTAATTCCCTCGATTTTATCATGTACTCATTCACCGTTGAGCAATTTCTCCTTAGGCGTATATATTGGCTTTTCGGTATTCCTCTACGTAGGGGAGCCGGATGGTAGCTCTGCCAGGATAGTAACCCACTTGTGGCTGTCAGTTTTCAGTGTTGTGGTAACCGGCCTTGGTTGGTATTTATTATTGTAATGTCAAGGAAGTTTAAATTGTGTTTTTGAATCTCCATGGTAAAATACAAGCCGAACTGGTTCTGCTCTCACTGTTCTACTTCAATACATCTACATTGGGCTGTGGAGATCTATGAATGATTACTTGAGTCAGGTAACCTAATGACTAGTAGATTCACAGCCATCTGGATAAAAAATCCTGTTATGTGACGTTGTGCTGCCGCCTAGTGGCTTCCCATTCTTTTACATAACCGTCTACACCACAGGTCTCAAACATGCGGCCCGCGGGCCACATGTGCACAAAGGAAGCAGAGGGAACGGAGGACAGGTGAAAGGAATCTTTTTTTTTTTTTTTTTTTTTTTACTTTTTTAGGTGTGTGAAGAACAGCGCAGAGGACAATTCTACTAGATGGGGACCTGGATGGGGCATATTACTGCAAGATGGGGACCACCAGGATGGGGCATATTACTACAAGATGGGGACCACCAGGATGGGGCATATTACTGCAAGATGGGGACCACCAGGATGGGGCATATTACTGCAAGATGGGGACCACCAGGATGGGGCATATTACTACAAGATGGAGACCACCAGGATGGGGCATATTACTACAAGATGGGGACCACCAGGATGGGGCACATTACTACAAGATGGGGACCACTAGGATGGGGCACATTACTACAAGGTGGGGACAAGAATGGGGCACATTACTACAAGATGGGGACCACCAGGATGGGGCATATTACTGCAAGATGAGGACTACCAGGATGGGCCACATTACTGTAAGATGAGGACCACCAGGATGGGCCACATTACTGCAAGATGGGGGCCACATTACTGCAAGATGGGGACCACCAGGATGGGGCACATTACTGCAAGATGGGGACCACCAGGATGGGCATATTACTGCAAGATGGGGACTACCAGGATGGGCCACATTACTGCAAGATGGGGACCACCAGGATGGGCCACATTACTGCAAGATGGGGGCCACATTACTGCAAGATGGGGGCCACATTACTGCAAGATGGGGACCACCAGGATGGGCCACATTACTGCAAGATGGGGACCACCAGGATGGGCCACATTACTGCAAGATGGGGACCACCAGGATGGGCCACATTACTGCAAGATGGGGACCACCAGGATGGGCCACATTACTGCAAGATGGGGACCACCAGGATGGGCCACGTTACTGCAAGATGGGGACCACCAGGATGGGCCACGTTACTGCAAGATGGGGACCACCAGGATGGGCCACGTTACTGCAAGATGGGGACCACCAGGATGGGGCACGTTACTTCAAGATGGGGACCACCAGGATGGGGCATATTACTACAAGGTGGGGACCAGGATGGGGCAAATTACTAGATGTTTGCCAGAATTACTATATATGGTGCTAATTCTGAAACTATATTACTCTGTGGCCAAAAGAGGGAAACAAAATTGTAAAAATAAAAATAAAGCATGAAAAAATATTTTGCCACTAAAAATGCTGCTTTATATATAAACTAAAGTAAACACAAAAAGTGCACATTTATTATCGCCACATCCGTAACGACCCAAGCTATAAAAAAATAAAATAAACACAGCAAAAATGTTCAGACGGTGTATACAAAAAAAATGGCATCACTAAAAATGTCACTTTGACCTGCAAAGAATGCGGCCCCCCAAATTCCAATTTTTTCCATATGCGGCCCATATACCCAGCCGAGTTTGAGACCCCTGCTCTACACTGTCCGTGTGGAATGTCCATTGGACGCACACATTTTTGGATGTCGTTATATTTACAATGTGATTGGACATTTTTGCTAATATTTATAAGCTGTATGTAGAAACAGGAGGTCAGTTTTCCTTGTATGAGTCATAAGTCACTGCAAAAGTCCCTGGCAGGGGGATGAGAGCAGCTGGGTCAGGAGGGGACCCAGCTAATTCTACATAGAGCAGAGAAAAGAGAATAATTAGCCCAGTAGAAAGGTATAATGAGCAGCTGTAAGTGCAGTGCTGTATAATCTGATTACAATATAGTAAGAGGATAAGCTCTGATGGGAGAGGTTCTTTAAGCCGGTCATGTATTGGGTAATGAGTTGGGGTGTCAGTCTCCATCAGTGCTGGCTGAACACTGACTATCCTGCTCAGATTACTACACATGGCGCTGCTCCTCCTCCCTGTAGTATGGGCTCCGCAGGACGCTGCCGAGGCTCCAGATTCTACCTGCACAGCAACAAGGTCCCAACACTTCTACCTCTATAACTTGCCTAATGCAGACGCAAACCTGCAGCCTTTCCACTGAGATCTTGTCGGCCTTCTGCACTGCCATGGCTTTGTCTGCACAATGTAGCTTAAAGGGATTGTCCACTTCTTAAGCATCCTAGAAGTCTACAATATAAGGTCGGTATTCCTCTAACCCTCTGCCTTATTTGGCTGCCATTGAAGGCAGTCAGCGAAATGGGTTCAATTTTCTATAGAAGTGGCAGAATTTAACCCCTTCCTGACCATGTTATTTCCCGGCTCTGCATTTTTCTTATTCTTCTAAGAGCAGTAGCTTTATTTTTCTGTCCATACAGCCATATGAGGGTTTTTGTTTTTATGCCATTCACTGATCAGGTTAATTATTTTTATATTTTGATTGGATAACGCCCATATGTTTTATTTTAAAATGGGTCATAGAGGGGCAGGAGTGATTTGAATATTCAGATTAAACTTTTTCCTTTTTGTCCCCTTAGGCTGTGTGCCCACGATTCCTTTTTAAGTGTTTCCGCAGCGGCAAAAACGCTGCAGAAATGCTTAAAAAACGCATGGTAGAAGGCCTGCCATGTTCCCCAATGATGATCCGCATGTGCTGTGCACATGCTGTGGAAATTTCCGCTGCGGATTATCATTGCGGAAAAAAAACAGCACTACCAATTATTTTGCGGAAGTGCTGCGTTTTCGCCACCATTATATAGTAACATAGTTTTTAAGGTTGAAGGAAGACTAAGTCCATCTAGTTCAACCCATAGCCTAACATGTTGATCCAGAGGAAGGCAAAAAAAAACCATGTGGCAAACACCAAGCTCCACATTGGGGAAAAAAATTCCTTCCCGACTCCATACGACAATCAGACTAGTTCCCTGGATCAACGCCCTATCAAGGAATCTAGTATTTATAACCTGCAATATTGTACTTTTCAAGAAAGGCATCCATGCCCTTCTTAAATTTTAATAGTGAATCACTCATTACAACATCATGCGGCAGAGAGTTCCATAGTCTCTCTGCTCTTACAGTAAAGAATCCCCGTCTGTGATTATGATTAAACCTTCTTTCCTCCAGACGTAGAAGATGCCCCCTTGTCCCCGTCTCAGGCCTCAGAGTAAAAAGATCAGTAGAAAGGTCTTTGTACTGTCCCCTCATATACTTGTACATAGTAATAAGATCACCTCTAAGCCTTCTTTTTTCCACAGTAAATAACCCCAAGTGTAATAACTTGTCTTGGTATTGCAGACCCCCCAGTCCTCTAATAACCTTGGTCGCTCTTCTCTGCACCCGCTCTAGTTCAGCCATGTCTTTCTTATATACCGGAGACCAGTACACAGTATTCTAAGTGTGGTCGCACTAGTGACTTGTATAGAGGTAAAATTATGTTCTCCTCATGAGCATCTATGCCTCTTTTAATGCATCCCATTATTTTATTTGCCTTTGCAGCAGCTGCCTGACACTGGCCACTAAACGTGAGCTTGTCGTCCACCAATACACCCAGGTCTTTTTCAGTTCCAGTTTTGCACAGTGTTTTACAATTAAGTATATAATTATACATTTTATTTCCTCTGCCCAAGTGCATTACCTTACATTTATCCCCATTAAAGCTCATTTGCCATTTATCAGCCCAAGCTTCTAGTTTACATAGATCCTCCTGTAATATAAAATTGTCCTCCTCTGTATTGATTACCCTGCAGAGTTTAGTGTCATCTGCAAATATTGAAATATTACTCTATATGCCCCCTACAAGGTCATTAATAAATGTTAAAAAGAAGGGGGCCCAATACTGACCCCTGTGGTACCCCACTGTTAACTGAGACCCAGTCTGAGTGTTTTCCATTAATAACCACCCTTTGTTTCCTATCACTGAGCCAATTCTTAACCCACATACATATATTTTCCCCTATCCCCAATGTTCTCATTTTATGTATCAACCTTTTGTGTGGAACCGTATCAAAAGCTTTTGAAAAGTCCATATACACAACATCCACTGCATTTCCTTGGTCCAGTCCAGAACTTGCCTCCTCATAAAAACTGATCAGATTAGTTTGACAGGAACGGTCCCTCATAAACCCATGTTGATATTGGGTCATGAGGTTATTCTTCTTCAGATACTCTATCATAGCATATCTTAGGAAACCCTCCAGGATTTTACCCACAGTAGAGGTTAAGCTTACTGGCCTATCATTTCCAAGTTCAGTTTTTGTCCCCTTTTTGAATATTGGCACCACATTTGCTATACGCCATTGACTTGCATTAGAACGCATGGACTACGCATCACTGTATTTGTAGATGCGCAATCCACGTGTTCCAATGTGCGGATGGTACCCAGGTCTAGAGGAGAGAAGACTCTCCTCCAGACCCAGGTACCATAGAAACTGTGAAAAAAAGAATAAAATAAAAAATAAATATGATACTTACCTTCTGGCGGCCCCCGTTGCGCTCCTCCTCTCATGCCGGCAAATCGCGATGGACTGAAGGACCTGCGCTGACGTCATATTCTTGTGACTGGTCACGCGACGCTGACGTCGGCAGGTCCTTCAGTGCACTGTACCGCGATCTGCCGGCAGTCAGCACCGAGTGAAGCAAGACTCCGGGCGCCATCGCAAGGTAAGTATAGATTTATTTTTTATTTTTTTGACATTCTCTCGGGTCACACTCCATTTGCATGGATTTATATAGTGTGACCAAGTTGACAAGCACTTTCCAAGTGATGCTAAAATCGCTTGAAAAGCGCTTGTCAACCCGCATGCAGAAATGCATGTGAAGAACGCTTCACATCCGCATGTCCCTGGCAGGAAAAACGCATGTACTATCCGCATGTACAATCCGCATGCGTTTTGTCTGCCAGGAGAGATGCAGAAAGGCTCAGGAAAAATCCGGAGCATTTCTGCATCGTGGGCACATAGCCTTAGGGGACGTGAACATGCAATCATCTGATTTCTTGTGTTATGTACAGCAATACTGCAGTATATAGCCAGCACTCACAGATCTGTCATGACAGGCATGGGTCTTTTCAGCAGACTCCTTCCTGGCAGTGATGGCATCCCACGATCGTGTTACAGGGGCACAGTTGGGCACATGGCATGACTCCCTTCTCAGTTCGCTGTTAATGCTGCTGTCCATCTCTAACAGGTGGAGCTCTGCTCTACATGTGGCTATTAAAGGCAGATGGCTAAATATCACAGCCATCATCTTCCAGGCAAGAAGTCAGAGCTGGCATATGATGTAACTGCAAATCATGTTGGTAAGGGGTTAAAGTGCCACTTCAGTGGGGTTTTGACACGTGAAATACTTTTAGTGCAGAAATGACGTAGTCCTTTTGGGCATGAGGGTTGGGTGCTGGGATTACTAGTACACCTGACATCCAGGTGGGCATAATTCTGTTCCTTGTGTATTGGAAGACTTTTGCCTCTGCAGCTTTGGTGTTGGCAATCTTTCACTTTCATGCCCATTGATGCTCCACATGGTTGGCTCAGGAACCGTCCTCACATGATCTATATTTCCCTAAAGTAAAGTCACTTGTCAAAAGCCACCAGGACAAAGTGCGCGGTTCTGTATCATGTGGGAAAACATCAAGAAAAGCTCTAGGAAATGGCAACAAGCAAGTAATGACCCAGAAGAACGGGCAGCCTCTGAAAGGAGACCGGAAAGTGCCAAAGCCTGCGCCAATTGTTATACAGGTATAATGTATTACCGCAGCTCGGATCATACACCGCTCTTGTGTTCTCCCCTGTACTGATGTACAGACTTGTATCTACATAAAATTTGTTGTGCAATTTCCCCTGGGCACGCAGATACCCCATATGTGGGGAAAAAACACTGTTTGGGCTCACGGCAGGGCTCGGAAGGGAAGGAGCGCCATTTGACTTTTTGATTGTAAAATTTGCTTGAATAATTAGCGGACGCCATATTGTGTTTGGAGAGCCCCTGATGTGCCCAAACATTGGAGCTCCCCCACAAAGTGACCCCATTTTGGAAACTAGACCCCCCAAGGCACCTATCTAGATGCATAGTGAGCAGTTGGAACCCCCAGGTGCTTCACAAATTGATTCGTAAAAATGAAAAAGTGGAAAAAAAATACTTTTCCATTTTTATGAATCAATTTGTGAAGCACCTAAGGGTTCCAAGTGCTCACTATGCATCTAGATAGGTGCCTTGGGGGGTCTAGTTTCCAAAATGGGGTCACTTTGTGGGGGAGCTCCAATGTTTGGGCACACAGGGACTCTCCAAATGCAACATGGTGTCCGCTAACAATTTGAGCCGACAATTTGTTAGTGGACACCATGTTGCATTTGGAGGTACGACACAGAATTTGATAACATTAGGTCATCATATTGAATAAGTTGTCATTAGTCTTGAGCGCAAGTGCTCGCTACTTGAGTTTGCATCGGGTACTCAGGTATGCACCATGTACTGCGTGTGCTTGAGTGAAATGCTCGAGTCCCCGCCCGGATGTTTCACGGTTATTAGACACCCAAAAAAAAACATGCAGGGATCGCTCGTGCATGGCAGGCAATCCCCGCAAAGTTTTTTGGGCCATGAAGCATATGGGGCGGAGACTCGAGCATGTCACTCAAATACCCACGATACTCAATGCATACCAGAACACCCGATGCAAACTCAAGTAGCGAGCACTTGCGCTCAACACTAGTCGCCATATCGTCATCTTTTTTTCTTACTTTTGAAAAAAATCCCAACCCCATCACAACCCTAACCGTAGCACAACCCTAACCGTAGCACAACCCTAACCCTAGCACAACTCGAGAGTTTATTTTTTACACCGTTCCTCATGCGGTATAAGTGATTAGATGACCTTATTCTTCAGGTCGGTGTGATTACAGAGATACCAGAATCATATGGGGTTTTTATGACTGACAGCTGTCACACACTAAAAGACGCATTTTTTGTAAAATCTAGTTTTTGCATCGCCATATTTTGAGAGCTATAATTTTTCCAGATTTTGGCAGACAGTCATTTGACGGCTTTTTTTTTTGCGGGATGAGTTGACGTTGTTATTGGTGCCATTTTCAGGCACGTGACATTTTTTGATCGCTTTCTATTCCGATTTTTGGAGGCAGAATAAACAAAAAACAACAATTCAGGAATTGTTTTTTTTGTTTTTTTTTTATTCTGTTCCGCGTGTGGTAAAATTGATAAGGCAGCTTTATTCTTTGGGTCAGTACGTTTACAGCGGTACCACATTTATATCGTATTTCTATGTTTTGCACTTTTACATAATAAAAGCAATTTTATAGAAAAAATTATTTTTTAGCATAGCTTTATTCTGAGAGCTATAACTTTTTTATTTATTGGCTGATGGAGCTGTATGGCAGCTTGTTTTTTGCGGGACGAGATGACTTTTTCAGCGGTACCATTTTTATTTATATTTGTCTTTTTGATCGCGTGTTATTCCATTTTTTGTTTGGCGGTATGGTGATAAAGCATTGTTTTTTGCTTCGTTTTTTATTTTTATTTTTTAACGTGTTCACTGAAGGGGTTAACTAGTGGGACAGTTTTATAGGTCTGGTTGTTCCGGATGTGGCAATACCAAATGTGTACTTTTATTGTTTGTTTTTTTTTTTATATATAATAATATTCATTGATGGGTACATTATATTTTTATTTTTGGTGGATTATTTTTTTTTATTTTTTTATATATATATTTTTACAATTTTTTTTTATTTTTTTTTTCACTTTCTGATAGTTTTTATACTTTATTACTTTGTCCCACTATGGGACTTTCACTTTTTTTTCTCTGATCGCCTGCATGGCACAGGAATGCAGCACCATCCCTGTGTCATGCAGGCTGTCAGCGCTGGACAGGGAGAAGATTTTTGGAGATGCACTGCGCATGTCCAAAAAATCTTCCTGCTGTCTGGTGACCCGGATGTTGTCATGACAACATCGGGTCATCATGGCAACATCCTGGAAGCCATGGCAGACAGCGCTGGAAGCCGGAAGAGGAGGTGAGTATCTGCGATCACCTCCTCTTGCCACCGCAATGCTGCGATCGACTTCGATCGCAGCATCGCGGGGGTTAATGTGCTGGGAGCGGTGCGTGACCGCTCCCTGCACATAGTACCGGGTGTCAGCTGTGACAATCAGTTGACACCCGGCGGCGATCGCGCCCGCACAGCCTGTATGCGCGCGCGATCGCCATGACGTACTAATACGGGTCTGGCTCTTAAGTCCCAGGGCACAGACGCGTATTAGTACGTCAAATGGGGTTAACAATGCACATGACTGTCACAAACACATGGACCACATTTTTGGGATGCTCACCTTTTTCCAGTTATGATGTATCTTTCATAACTGGGAAACCACCAGAAACCTAGGAAATGGGTTCTGAGCTTCTGAACATCATAGAAATATCAAATTTGATATCAATCTCCGTGAATATTGGTGACGGCAAACATGATGTATCCATCTTGGATGTGGGCCCCCCCATACCAAGATATGGAAGATGAAGGATTTTTATGTCTTGTGCAGCTGGGTGGGTTCACAAAACCGAGCCCCCGTGTGAGGTAAACAACATGGGTGTGTCCTAGTGTTTTGCCTCCTTACTAAAAACCAGAACGTCCATGTTGGCTCATTCCGACCCAGGGACGTCAGATGCAAGCACTCCTAGCTGCGTGGAGGAATCACACCTAATTTCCGGGGAGCCGTCCCCCCCCACAGAATCTGAGACCATCACCTCGTGGCGCAGGTTTTGCTATTATTTACCCCTTTTATTTTAATAACTGTTTTGTGCATATATGTAAATTGTCTTTTATAATATCTTGTATATCTTTTGCAAACACTGCCAACTTTCAGGAGTAAATTATTATTTACTAGCTTCGTTCTTCTTGTCCTATGTTGAGCAAACCCGTTCCTCACCCGCTAATTCACGTTACCGAACGGGTACCTGATCCACCTGTTAAGAGATCGGTGGTGGCAGCATACGGTGTATTTATGTGATATTGTGGTTGAGGGTGGTGGGATTGAGGTATATATACGTTCCTGGACGGAACTGGTGGTATATATACATCCTGTCACATCACGTGCCGCAATAGTCGACATAAATGAGAGCAGCTGCGCCCTGTTGCTTATCCTCGGTCAATACCGTGTTTCACCAGCAGGATAAGGGGGTGCCAGAGTGCTGCAAGGTCTGACCAAGTTTTCCTGACAATTGGTGGCAAGCAGTGGGATCATAGGACATTAGTGATCTGGTTTGAGCAATCATTCCTCTCACTAAAAACTTGCACGGTTCTTACCTGGACCCTGCACAAAAGTTTTGAAGATTGAACTCAGTGTTTATTAGATCTGAGACAATACTGTATGTGCAGCAGTCACCCCTACCCTTCTTAGTTTTTTCTTTCTATTTGTATTTTGGTGATCAAGGTCATTGTTGGGGAGTTCTGGTACAGCCAGCAGAAAATGGACACTCTTATTGGAATATGTATAACCAAAGGCATGGACCCCCTCGGCAAAAACAAAGAACAAATGGCTGCTGCGCTGGCGCAACTGGAGGCAGAGCAAGCCCTTCTCCAGACCTCAGCAGGGCCAGGGGTCAGCCAAGATATGGACAGTACTGCTGCAGGGGTCCCACCTGTAGACGCATGCCGCGTCAGCGACCAGGGCAGCCTGGACCCTTATCTGCAGATGGCTCTACAGCAACTTCCTGCAGAGGATCATGAAGGACGGCTGAAAGTAATTCAGCAGCACCAGGAGGCTGACGAGCGGAGGCCCAAGCCCAGTCAGAGGCAGAGAGAGCCGAGCGAGAGGCCGAGCGGCAGGCCCAAGCTCAGAAGGCCCATGAACTGCAGATGGCCCAGCTCAGGATCATAGAATCATAGAATCATAGAATCATAGAATGGTAGAGTTGGAAGGGACCTCCTGGGTCATCTGGTCCAACCCCCTGCTCAAAGCAGGATTCACTAAATCATCTCAGACAGATGTCTGTCCAGCCTCTGTTTGAAGACGTCCATTGAAGGGGAACTCACCACCTCTCGTGGCAGCCTGTTCCACTCATTAATCACCCTAACTGTCAAAAAGTTTTTTCTAATATCTAATCTGTGTCTCCTCCCATTTAGTTTCATCCCATTGCTTCTAGTCTTTCCTTGTGCAAATGAGAATAAAGATGATCCTTCTACAATGTGACAGCCCTTGACATATTTGTAGACAGCTATTAAGTCTCCTCTCAGTCTTCTTTTTTGCAAGCTAAACATTCCCAAATCCTGCAACCGTTCCTCATAGGACATGGTTTGCAGACCAGTCACCATTCTGGTCGCTCTTCTCTGAACTTGCTCCAGTTTGTCTATGTCTTTTTTAAAATGTGGTGCCCAAAACTGTACACAGTATTCCAGATGAGGTCTGACCAAAGAGGAGTAAAGACCAATAATGACTTCACGTGATCTAGACTGTATGCTTCTGTTAATACATCCCAGAATTGTATTTGCCTTTTTTGCTGCTGCATCACACTGTTGACTCATGTTCAGTCTATGATCTATTAGTATACCTAAGTCTTTTTCACATGTACTGTTGCTTAGCTCTATTCCTCCCATTCTGTATATGCTTTTTTTCCCCTCCCCCATGACAGCACACATTGAGAGAGGATCCGCCCCACCAAGGACAGGAAACCGTCTGAAATAAAAGGGCGGTACCTCTCCCTCGCTTCAGTTGGTTTCCTGTCCTTGATGGGGAACCTGTCTGGAAGAAAGAAGACTTACCTGGGGCTGTCCCGGTGTGGAAGAGCGGGCACTGGCCTGTGCACCGGGTTCAGTATCCCAGAAGCGCCGTCCGCAGCTTCCCCTGGGGTCTCTGCGCCGAGCGGGGCGCACGCGGTGAGGCAGGCTCTGTCCTCCCGGAGACCGCGGCGCCGTCCTCCCCCTGCAGTGTGGAACGCTTCCGGGTGTGACGCGCCTGACGTCACGGCGCAGGGCACGCTGGGAGCGGCGCGCTGGGTGACGTCAGGAGGCGGCGCCGATCCAAGATGGCGGCGCCCAATGGAGCGTCCCAGGCCGGTTTTTTTCAACGGAGCTCCGGCCTGGCGAAGGGGGAGGACCCACAGACCGGAGGAGGCTGGATGGCCCTATATTTAAGGGGGGGGAGCTTTCCTGGAAGCGTGGTGCGCTTCTGAGACATGGCTGATCCAGATAGCCAGGAGCAGCAGCTTACCCCCCCACCTCAGCAACAGAAGCAGAGGGATGCATCGTATACAGACAGCCGCTCGAGTAATCGTAGTGGCAGCCGCAGGAGTAAGGCTTCGAGCGCCTCGCGACTATCCAGAATGGAATCATCAGTTCCGCGACAGCCTCCGAATCCGGTACCCGTTTGTGACCTCCGAGGGTGAGTGAGCTTCGTGAATGTCACTGGTTAGTAACGGGAAGTCTCTTATGTGCTTCCTTTTTTTAGGAGCCTAAGAAGAGTAGTGCCAAGCAAAAGCATAGGATGTGTGCCCTTTGCCAAGCTTCTCTCTCAGTAGAGTGGCAGAAACCACTTTGCCAGGGCTGTGTGACCAAAACCATAGCTGAGAATTCCCAGGATTTTGCTGCAAATTTAAAGTCCATAGTACATGCAGAAGTTCAGGGGTCCCTGAAGGGGTTCCTTAGAGGGAAGAAAAGGCCCCGTAGAGAGGTTTCCTCCGTCTCTGATTCCTCCCAGTCCGAGGAGCAGTGGGATTCATCGTCCTCTTCCTCATCGGGGGGCGGTAGACCCTGCTTCCCCATTGAGAATACAGACAGACTGGTTAGGGCAGTAAGATCAACCATGGGTCTGGAGGAAGAGAGAGCATCTAAATCCCGGGAGGACATCATGTTTGCGGGCTTGGGAGAGCGGAAGAGACGCTCATTTCCGGTGAACAGTAAGATTCAGGGCCTCATTGACCGGGAGTGGAGGAGACCTGAGAGATCAGGGGCTTTACCCTCCTTCTCCAAAAGAAGGTACCCCTTCGAAGAGAAGGATGCGGAACCTTGGGATAAGATCCCCAAGGTGGACGGGACTGTGGCAAGGTCATCAAAGAGATCTTCCCTGCCCTTGGAGGACTCTGGCGTCCTAAAAGATGCCCTGGATAAAAGAGCTGACTCCTTCCTGCGCCACACGTGGGAGGCGGCAGCAGGTGGCCTAAAACCAGCGGTGGCTAGCACCTGTGTGGCGAGGTCCTTGATGGTGTGGCTTCAACAGCTGGAAGACCAGCTTAAAGATAAAAAGGTCTCCAGACAGGCAATACTTGCAGAGCTACCTTTAATTCAAACAGCATCGGCCTTCCTGGCCGACTCTTCAGCTGACTCGGTCAGACTGTCAGCTAGGGCAGCGGGACTATCCAACGCAGCCAGGCGGGCCTTGTGGCTCAAGGGTTGCCCAGGCGACCTACCTTCGAAACAGAAACTGTGCTCCCTCCCGTGTGACGGTAGACTCCTGTTTGGCCAAAAGTTAGAGGACCTGTTAGAAAAAGCAGGCGATAAAACCAAAGGGTTCCCGGGATTTTCGGGGGAACCAAGAAGATTTAGTTTTCGGAGGAGAAAATTTAACCGGGGTCGTCCTCCGGGAGACAAAAAGAAATGGGAAGCCAAGTCCAAAAAAGAATCGGGCTACATGTTTGGAGGACCATCCTCGAGTTCGAAGAGATCCTCCCAATGACGCCAGGCTGGAAGTGGGTGGAAGGCTTTCCCACTTTTTTCCAGCTTGGGACGCGATAACAACAAACCCATGGATTCTGAAAATTATCAGTGGGGGCCTGAAGATCCAGTTCAGCCAGACCCCCTGGCGGACCTTTGTGGTTACCCCCCTACGAAAGGTCCAGGAAGAACAATTAGCCCTGGAAACAGAAGTGTTAGAGTTAGTAGGAAAGCAGGTCCTTCTCGAAGTACCAGCAACACAGAGAGGGAGGGGGTTCTATTCCCCACTATTCATGATAAAAAAACCAAACGGGTCCTTAAGGACCATCATCAACCTCAGGAGTCTGAACCAAGTAGTAGAAAACCAGACTTTCAAAATGGAGTCAGTAGGCTCGGCAGTGAAGCTCTTACATCGCAACTGCTTTATGGCTGTAATAGACTTGAAGGACGCATATTATCACGTCCCAATCCATCCGGAGTATCAGAAGTATCTGAGAGTAGCCCTGTTTATTCAGGGGAAGCTGAGGCATTTTCAGTTTGCTGCCCTACCCTTTGGCCTCTCCATTGCCCCGAGAATATTTACGAAACTAATAGCAGAAGTGACAGCCTTCCTACGGATCAAGAATGTAGTGATCGTGCCATATTTAGACGACTTCTTGATAATAGGGAAAACAGAAGCCCACTGCTCCAGTCAGCTCCTAGTGGTCACGGAAGTGTTGCATCAGCTGGGGTGGTTAGTAAATTTCCAAAAATCAAGACTAACCCCCTCCAGGACTCAGACCTTTCTGGGTCTAATCCTAGACTCTCGTCGTCAAACCTGCTTCCTCCCAGAGGACAAAATCTGCAGGTTAATTGCATTAGTCTCGAAGGCCATTCAAGCTCCAGAGATGTCTCTGAGAGAGGCAATGTCCCTCCTGGGTTCTATGACGGCCTGTCTCCCAGCAGTAATGTGGGCCCAGGGGCATATGAGGCGGCTTCAGTGGGAGGTCCTGTCAGCACAGAGGTCCTGCAACGGGCGTTTAGAAGGCAGGCTCTCTCTCTCCCCAGAAGTAGTAGATTCTCTTTCGTGGTGGACAGTCAGGGGAAATCTGACCACAGGCGTTCAATGGTCCAGATCGATAGATCGGGTAGTTACGACCGACGCAAGCAGTTCCGGATGGGGGGGTCATCTGGCAGAACTCTCAATACAGGGTCACTGGGCTTACCACGAGAGGGGATCATCCTCCAACTTAAAGGAGCTTTGGGCAGTAGAAAGATCCCTCAGGGGCTTCCTCCCTCACATCCAAAATCACCATGTCCAGGTCAGGTCCCACAACCGGACCGCAGTAGCCTATGTGAATCACCAAGGAGGGACAAGGTCACGCCCTCTGATGGTGGTGGCAGACAGGATCCTTGGTCTAGCAGAGCGAAACCTCCTATCCCTCAGCGCCCTTCACATAAAGGGGATAGAAAACGTGAAGGCAGATTTTCTAAGCCGCCATACCCTAAGACAGGGGGAGTGGGGGTTGAACCCGGAGGTCTTCCATCAGATTGTCCAGTTATGGGGGCAGCCAGACATAGACCTGTTCGCCACAAGGGCAAACAGAAGGGTGCAGAGATTTTGCTCCCTAAATCCGGCAGAAAATCCCCATGCCATAGATGCCCTCCAGATTCCTTGGGGGTTCAGGAAGGCCTATGCCTTTCCGCCATTAGTGATGATTCCAGTAGTGGTGAGGAAGATCCGGGAGGAAGGCGCCAGGGTGATTTTGATAGCCCCTTTTTGGCCCAAGAGGCCTTGGTTCTCTCTGCTTCGGCTAATGTCGGTGTCAGATCCCTGGATTCTACCAGAGAGGCCGGACCTTCTCATGCAGGGACCAGTATTCCATGCCCAGGCCAGGGGATTCCATCTTTCGGCATGGAATTTGAGAGGTCGCTATTGAGTAGCAAGGGGTTTTCACCAGGCTTAGTTTCTACTTTATTGGGGAGCAGAAAACCGATTACAACTAAGATTTATAGCAGGGTTTGGGGTAAATTCCTAGAGGTTATAGATATTCCGCTATCGAGCAAACCTCCGATCAGAGGGATCCTGGAATTTCTGCAAAAGGGGCGGGACCTGGGTCTAGCTACAGGGACCCTTAAGGTTCAAGTTTCAGCTTTGGGAGCACTCTACAATTATAATCTGGCTGGGAATAGGTGGATCTCGAGGTTTATCAAGTCCTGTGCCAGAGCTGGACCGGTTAGGTCCATGGGTGTTCCTCCTTGGGACCTGAATTTAGTCTTGAACGCTCTTACTAGTGAACCATTCGAACCCCTACACAAGGTTTCTCCAAAAATTCTCACCCTTAAGACCATCCTTCTAGTGGCCTTAACATCAGCCCGTAGGGTGGGGGATCTGCAGGCCCTCTCGGTTAATCCTCCTTACACACAAATCTTTGAGGATAGGGTCACCTTGCGGCCAGATCCAGCATACCTTCCCAAGGTGGTATCTAGATTTCACCGTAGTCAGGAGATTGTGCTACCCTCGTTCTGCAGCAATCCCAAGAACCCAGGGGAAGTCAGGTTCCATAGCCTAGATGTTAGGAGGTCCCTGCTACAGTACATTCACATGACTAGTCTGTGGAGGAAAGACTGTTCTCTGTTCCTGGCCTTTCAAGGGTGTAGGAAAGGTCATGGGGTGTCCAAGGGTACCATCTCTAGGTGGCTCAGGGAGGCCATTTGCTTAGCCTATACGTCCACAGGGGTTCCAGCCCCGGACAATGTGAGGGCTCATTCCACCAGAGCCGTTGCAACCTCCTGGGCAGAGAGAGCAGACGTCTCGATCGAGCAGATATGTAGGGCTGCTACTTGGTCTACACCATCCACCTTCTTTAAGCACTATCGGTTGGATCTATCCTCTTCTGATCTCACCTTTGGGAGAAGGGTACTTCAGGCGGTGGTCCCTCCCTAGGGTGCTCATAAATTCTCCAAAATTCTCTCAAGGTGTGCTGTCATGGGGGAGGGGAAAACACCAAGGTTACTTACCGGTAGCCGGTTTTTCCTGAGCCCATGACAGCACCCGTAGTTTCCCCCCCTTATTTTTTCTATGTTTCTCACACCCTGGTGTGCACTGTGTGGGGTGGTGTGTATTTGTATATTGTGGTGTTGGTTATGTGCCTAACCTGTTTAGGGAGGTCCTCTCAATGCTCTGTAAACAACTGAAGCGAGGGAGAGGTACCGCCCTTTTATTTCAGACGGTTTCCTGTCCTTGGTGGGGCGGATCCTCTCTCAAGGTGTGCTGTCATGGGCTCAGGAAAAACCGGCTACCGGTAAGTAACCTTGGTGTTTCATTTTTATTGCCCAGATGTAGTACTTTGCATTTTTCCCTGTTAAAAACCATTCTGTTGGTTGCTGCCCACTGCTCCAGTTTATTTAGGTCTTTTTGAATCCTCTCTCTCTCTTCTCTAGTATTAGCTATCCCTCCTAGCTTTGTGTCATCAGCAAATTTAATCAGTTTACCCTCAATTCCTTCATCTAAATCATTGATAAAGATGTTGAACAATACAGGTCCCAGGACGGAGCCCTGTGGTACCCCACTTGAGACATTCATCCAGCTGGATGTGAAGCCATTTACAATCACTCTTTGAGTCCGATCACTAAGCCAGTTATGAATCCACCTAACAGTTGCCTGGTCCATTGCATACTTGGTCATTTTTTCAATAAGGATGGTGTGAGATACTTTGTCAAATGCTTTGCTGAAGTCAAGATATACTATATCTACAGCATTTCCCTGATCCACCCAGTCAGTGATTCTGTCATAGAAGGAAATTAAGTTAGTCTGACATGACTTGTTAGTTATAAACCCATGCTGACTCTGGTTAATCACTTCATTCTTATCCAGGTACTTACATACATGTTGTTTAATAATTTGTTCAAAGATCTTTCCTGGTATAGAAGTCAGACTCACCGGCCTATAGTTCCCTGGGTCCACCTTCTTCCCCTTTTTGAAGATAGGAACAACATTTGCTCTTCTCCAGTCTTCTGGGACTTCTCCTGTTCTCCAAGAATTTTCAAAGATTATGGAGAGTGGTTCTAAAATTTCTTCTACGATCTCCTTCAGTACTCTGGGGTGTAATTCATCTGGACCTGGAGACTTGAACTCATTTATGTTAGCTAAATATTCCCTCACAATCTTTCTGTTTACAGATTTCTTCGATTCTTCTATTCCTTTAAAAGGACAGTGAAGATCAGTTGATGTTACATTTTCTTTCTGAGAGAAAACAGATGCAAAATAGGAATTAAAAAGTTTGGCCTTCTCAACATCCTCTCTTACCATTTCTCCATTTTCATCCTGTAAAAATCCTATAGCATCTTTGACTTTTCTTTTACTTTTGACATACCCCCAAAATCCTTTTTTATTGCTTTTGACATCTCTTGCAAGCCTTAATTCATTGTCAGCTTTAGCTAACCTGATACATGCCCTGCAGGATCTGCAGACTGCATTATAATCTTCTTTAGATATGCCTCCCTCTTTCCATTTAATAAACATTTCTTTCTTTCTTTTTAGCATGTGTTTAAGTTCTGTGTTCATCCATCCTGGTTTCCTTAAATGCTTCCCATTCTTCCTACTTTTCGGGATTGTTAACGATTGTGCTTTGAGAATCTCATTTTTAAAAATTTCCCATCCTTCCTGGACATTTTTGTCCTTAAGGACATCCAGCCATTGGATCCCTCCTATTCTCTTTCTGAGTCTCTTAAAATCTGCCTTTCTAAAATCTAACCTTGAAGTTTGAGTCTTCACATGTCTTCCTCCTCTAGTTATCCAAAATTCTATAATAGCATGATCGCTGCCTCCTAGGGTCCCAGCCACTTTTACCTCCTCAACCATTTCCTCCTTGTTTATAAGGATTAGATCCAAAGTAGCAGATCCCCTTGTTTTCTCCCCTACCTTTTGGAAGATAAAGTTGTCAGCAAGAGAGGATAAGAATTTGCTTGACCTGTTAGTTTTACTTGAGAGAGATTCCCAACAAATGTCTGGATAGTTGAAATCTCCCATGACCACTACGTCATATTTTTTTGAGAACTTGGTCATTTGATACATAAAGAGTTCATCCATATCTTCAGCTTGCCCAGGTGGCCTGTAGTAAATGCCTACAATGGTGTCCTTTCCGTTGTTCTCTCCTTGTATTCTTACCCAAACAGTTTCCACAGAACTCCCAGTCTCTGAAGCTTCAATCTCTGTGCAGATATACGCTTTTCTAACATACAATGCGACACCTCCTCCTCGTTTATCAAGTCTGTTTCTTGCAAATAAGTTGTATCCTTTTAGCCTTTTATTCCAATCATGTGTATCGTCCCACCAAGTTTCAGTGATTCCAATGACATCATATTTCTTTTCCTGCGTTAGTAGTTCTAATTCTCCTTGTTTGTTGCCCATGCTTTGTGCATTTGTATAAAAACATTTTAGTTTGTGATTGGTTTCTCTTCCTCCCATATTTTTATTATTTAAATTGTTTTGTCTTTGTTCTTCCTTTCCACTTCCAGTAGCAGAGATCTCAATAGTATTTGTCAGCTGTATGGCTTTTTCTGGCCTTTTGCTTCCCTTCCCACATTGTTCTAGTTTAAAGCTCTCCTGATGAGTGCAGCAAGGCAATTTCCAAATACATGTTTTCCAGTCTTCGTAAGGTGCACCCCATCTCTAGCAAGTAGTCCATCGTATAGGTAATTCATTCCGTGATCCAGAAATCCAAATCCTTGTTGACGGCACCATCAACGTAGCCAGTTGTTCACCTGTAGAATCTTATTCCACCTCATTGTTCCATGGCCATCCACTGGGAGGATGGATGAGAAGACTACCTGCGCTCCCAATTCTTTCACTTTCTTGCCCAAGTCTTCAAAGTCACTGCAGATGGTTTCCAGGTCCTTTCTTGCGGTGTCATTTGTCCCCACATGTATTAGCAGGAATGGGTAGTGATCTGTAGGTCTGAAGAGTCTTGATATCCTGTCAGACACATCTTTAATTTTTGCTCCTGGAAGACAGCACATTTCTCTTGAGGTTATGTCTGGTCTGCAGATAGCGGCCTCTGTTCCTCTTAACAGGGAATCCCCCATGACCACCACTCTCCGTTTTTTCTTCACAACATTCTTCTTTCTCCATCCAGGAGGATTCTGAGGGCTTACAAGGTTATTCATTGCTGGCAAAGTCTTATCTTGCTGTATTTCTTCATGGTTCTCCTGCGAGAGAGCCTGGTACTGGTTCCTGAGCAGTATAGGTGCTGACTGCCTCTCTATCCTCCTGCTTCTCTGGGTCACATGCTTCCATTCCTCTGTTTCCTCAGGTGCAGTTCGAATTTCTTCTCTTTCTGAATCATGAAGAGATAATTCTGCTCTGTCTAAGAACTCTTCACCTTCCTTAATGATTTTCAAGGTAGTTAACCTCTCTTCTAGATTTCGCAACTTTTCCTCCAACAGGGACACAAGCTTGCATTTCTGGCATGTGAAGTTTGGCTTTTCCACTGGCAAGTCTGTGAACATGTAGCAGGATATGCAGCTCACCAAATGGCTCCTGGACTCTTCCATGTTCTTACTGTTAATGTTCTGAAAACAGTGAAAAAAGCTCACGGAACGGTGAGACCAACAATGCGACCCTGTTTAAACCCCGTCCAGAGCATTTTCCTGTGATGTTAAAGGACAGCGACCTCGACACCTTTCTGAGGGGTTTTGAAAAGACTTGCAGACAGTACCAGCTGCCTGTGGACCAGTGGGCCCGGTACTTAACTGCAGGGCTGCGAGGCAAAGCTCTGGATGTGTTTGTGGCTCTTCCTCAGGGCCTAGATGGGAACTA
Source organism: Phyllobates terribilis (assembly GCF_046119375.1). NCBI lineage: Eukaryota > Metazoa > Chordata > Amphibia > Anura > Dendrobatidae > Phyllobates > Phyllobates terribilis. Next base: position 2,599,413 of record NW_027363009.1, on the reverse strand, counting down.
TGATGCCATTAAGCAGGCCCTAATCCAGAGGTTCCAACTGACTCCTGAGGTGTACTGTAAAAAGTTCCGGAACCTCCAACGTGGACCGCACGACAGTTACAGCGATGTGGTGCATGGGCTCAGAACCAACTTCAAGCAGTGGATCCAACGACTGTCAGCGACCACCTTTGAGCAGTTAAAGGACCTGATGGTGAAAGACCAGTTCCTGCATCTGTGTCCGACTGAGGTAATGGATCGGGAGCCACCAGATGCCAATAAAGCAGCGCAGATCGCAGACACCTACAAGGCCAACCGGAGGTGCGGAAGCCGGGCGTTGCCAGCTGGAAAGGGGGTAAGCCATCAACCGCCATCCCTGCCCCAGCATCCGACCTTCTGGAGGCCTTGTCCCCGTTACCAACGCCCGGCCTGCATCTGATGCCCGCAAGTGTTATTTCTGCAACCAGACTTGTCATTTCAGCGCCACTTGCCCAGAGAAGCAGAGGAAGAACCCCCCATCCAAGGTCCCAGGGCCTAATGCATCAATTCTTTTGGTGGGTGGGCCGGTTGGGAGGGCCTGTGAAAACTTGCAGTCTGTCACTGTGGTGGATACTGTCACTGTAGGCCTCAAGGACACTGGGGCCGAACGAACCCTCATCCGACCCGAAATGGAGTCCGCTGAAGCTTATTCCAGGAAAGACCCTGACTGTCACCGGGATTGGTGGTGTCCGATGCCCCTTGCCCAGGTTTTTATGGATTAGGGTGCGGGGAGTGGGGTGAAGGAAGTGGGAGTATCTGAAAACCTGCCTGCAAATGTTTTGTTGGGATCTGATTTGGGGAGGATATTTGCTTATTATATCCCTGACACCCCTGCCCGATCTGATACAGTTGTTAAGGTTAATGCTGATAATGTGAATGTCAAAGCTTTACCTGATGATGATGTATTTGAAGGTACAGGAGAACTCAGCCATGTCACGCTGCAGGGTGATATTGCTGAAGATCCCCTAGCAGGAGCAAGTGTCAGTGCTATGGGTAATGGAGAGAGGCACGGGGACCATGAAGCAGGTGGTGCTGTGCCAGCGACCAGTGTCACAGACTGTGATCTGGCTGATGGTAGCTGCCCCATAAGTAGCACTGCGCCTGAGGTAATGGGGGAGGATGGGGAAGTGGCACGCATAGCCGCGCAGGCTGATGGGACGGTGTTATTCCCCGGGGAGACGGCCTATATAGCCGCTGTTACCCGCAGTCAGAGTGCCCAGAACGCAAGTAACGCCCTGCCTTCTGGACCCTCCTCGGACAGAGGAATAACGGAATCAGTTAGGGACCCAGAGCCGGTCCCAGTGAGGACGTGGCCTTAACCTCACTTCTGGCTTCCTCCAGCCAGGAGTTTCAAGCAGCTCTGCACTCAGATGCTAGCCTAGAGGCGTTAAGGAGCCTCGCTGAGAAACCCACCTCCGAGTCGGATAAGGAGAGGGTATTGTGGGACCATAGGAGGTTGTACTGGGAGACAGTTCCCTGTACACCCCAACAGGAGTGGCTGAGGGGAAGACAGCTGGTCGTCCCCTACCAATTCAGGGGTGAGTTGTTGCAGATCGCCCATGAGATTCCACTTGCTGGACACTTGGGGGTCAGCAAAACCAAGGCCCGGCTGTCTCACTACTTTTATTGGCCCAAAATGAGGACAGATGTGGTGAACTACTGTCACTCCTGTACCACGTGTCAGAGTGGGAAAGTCAGGGCCGGCTCCCAATGCCCCCCCTGATATCTTTGCCAGTGATAGAGGAGCCTTTCCAGAGGATTGTTGTGGACATTGTGGGACCACTGGCCATACCCAGCAGCTCTGGAAAACGTTTCATCCTTACTGTGATAGACTATGCTACCCAGTATCCGGAGGCAGTAGCCCTGTCCTCAATTAGGGCGGATAAGGTGTCGGACGCCCTCTTGGCCATCTTTTCGCGTGTAGGCTTCCCCAGTGAGATGCTTACCGACCAGGAGACCCAGTTCATGTGTTGCTTAATGGAGGCCCTATGTAAGAAAATGCAGGTGCAGCATCTGGTATCGAGCACGTATCATCCCCAAACCAATGGTTTGTGTGAGCGATTCAACGGTACCCTCAAACGGTTCTAGGAAGTTTCGCCCCCAGCAGTTTGCCCCCAGGTACATTTCGCCCCCAGGATGTTTCGCCCCCGCACATTTCGCCCCCAGGATGTTTAGCCCCCGCACATTTCGCCCCCAGCATTTTACCCCCAGGATGTTTCGCCCCCGAACATTTCGCCCCCAGCTTTTTGCCCCCAGATGTTTTGGCCCCAAATTAGGCAGGGAATTTCGGTCTTGTGTTTTAGCCCTATGACCTCTTTCACAGTAGGCACTTTCCCAAGTGCTAAGCACTGGAAAATTGCTAAGAAGATTGCCAATTTTGAATATATAAGTCAATGGCTGGAAAAGCGAGGTGTTGTTTCGGCCAGCTCTTTTTATTTTATTACAGGAGCTATTTTTGAGCACTTAGCGTTCATCAATAGCCTGTATCTTATGGGTCATTACCGAGAGCGCTCACAAAAGTGCTCTCAAAAATGCTAGTAAAGCACGTGCTTTGGAGTTCTAAAACAGTGGCAGCATAAGGGTGCTTTCACACTTCCACTACATATGTACTACAGGCCTCCTGTTCGCTTCTGTAATGCCGCCGTTCCGCTAACCTGCAGCGGAATGAAAAGAAGAAAATGCTTTTCTTTTTGTTCTGACACTGATAGTGGAATGCGGTATTACGAAAGCGAACGGGCGGCTGCAGATCGCGGAACCCAGCCGTTCACATCTATGGGCAATGCAAGCAGAATGCCAGCATTCTGCCAGCATTGCCCCGGGGTCAGCTGGATGTCAGATCCAGAGCGGATCGACCTCTGGCAGCCCCAAACACAAGTGTGAAACCACTCTAAAATTACAGTGTGCAAGAGGCCTAAAATCAAAACAATTTTCAACTTTTACCTGACCCAGCACGGGCCTGCTTTGTTGCAAGTTTTGTTGCAGATGTAACAAGTAGCAGGTCAGGTGTCCAGCAAGTTACATTAGACTAGCTTTTATTCCATTTGTACATCAGAATATAGCAGTGTCTGAAATCTCCACAAAGAGAGAAGTGTACTGCCACAAAAAATCAGTCAGCTTCCACAGCAATTCACTTTCTACAACTATGAATTCAGTTCTGTCCAAACGTGGAAGGAGGAAGTTGGTCCATGAGAATCACATTTACTTATTTTCCAAACGAACCGCTGATGATGTCCATTCCATCTGGGTATGTGAAAAACGGTCGACTTGCATGGGATGTGTTTGGACCAATGAAGAATCTGGCAAAGTTGTGAAAGTAGTCAATCTTCACAGTCACGCAGCACCAGCTGCAAGACCTGAAGCAATCCGACTTGTTAATGTGGCAGGACCAGGACAAGGACAACACAGGAGACACCACAACAGATTCTCACAGACGTCGTTTCAGGAGCCCATTCTAATGTTGTAGCACTTCTCCCAAGGAAAGCATCTCTGAAGAGAACAATACGATTAGCAAGGCAGTTTAGCAATATCCCAAGGTTCCCTCAAACCCTTGATCAACTTGCTATCCCCCAGGAGTTTCAGGAGATCAGTATTGATGGTGTCCAGCAGCAGTACCTTCTGCATGACTCTGGTAAGCTACTTAACTATTTAACATTGTATTAAAACAATTCCATTATGCATAATTTTTTTTTTAAACAAAAATATATCATTTTCCACTGGGACAATATATGTTGTCAAAAAGTATTGGTTGGCCCCTTTACACTAGATTTTGCTTCAGTTATGAAATCAGAAAATCTGGAGCAAAATGTGAGTTTTTAATGTGAGATATGAACAGAGGCTTCTGATTAGGATATTTTTTTTCGTGAATTCATCCCAAAATTATCTGTCTGATGCTTGTTACACTTTTTCTGTTATTTCCTCTACTAATACTTTCATTTTAAATTAGGAAATGGACACAGCCGTATGTTGATATTTGGAACAAGAGACAATCTCCATCTACTGGCACAAACTAAAGAGTGGTTTGCTGATGGCATGTTTTTCACTACACCAGCCTTGTTTAAGCAACTTTACACAATCCATGTAGTCCATAGCGGCCTTGTTGTTCCGCTAGTGTGCACCTTGCTGACAGACAAGAGCTGTTCTACATACCAGAGGTTGCTGCAAGAGCTGAAGAACTTGCAGCCTGGACGGCAGCCAGACAACCTGATGTTGGATTTTGAACTAGCTGCAATACAGGCATTTGAAAGTGAATTCCCCAACCTTGAGAAGACTGGTTGCTTTTTCCACCTATCACAGTCGGTTTGGCGTAAAGTTCAAAATGAAGGACTCAAGATGCAATACCAAGGTGACCATGAATTTGCCCGTTGGATACGCATGATACCTGCCCTGGCCTTTATACCACCACAGAATGTTGTGCAATCATTTGAAGAATTGGTGGAAGATCCTGACTTTCCACGAGAAGCAATACCTATCGCCAACTATTTTGAAGACGGCTAATATCGGTCGAATGAATCGCAGAGGACGTCAAGCACCTTTGTTTCCAGTTCAACTCTGGAATGTGTATGAACGAACATTGAATGATCAACAGCGAACAAATAATGATGTCGAAGGATGGCACCGTAGCTTTCCAGAAACATGTGGTACTCTTTTCCAAAATATATACCGGTTCATTAACTGTCTGAAACATCAGCAAGAGCTCCATAGTTTTGAAATTATTCAGATAATAGCAGGAAATCCCATCGCTGCAAGAAACAAAAAGTATGCTGCAATTTCAGCAAGGGTTAAACGTATCGAGCAAGATTTCAATAATAGAAGCGTGATGGATTATCTGAGAGGCATTGCCTACAGCTTTGGATTTTAGTTCATGGTCACATATTGTATGTTTTGAGAGCAGTGTTTTTAGCTGTAAAATCATTCAAGCATTATAACCTGTAATTTGTCTTTTCTCTTTTTCTCTAATCCTTCCCCTCTATACCTTTTTATGTTTCTTGTTACAACAGTTTTGATATATACAGTTAAAGCATAACTCTCCAAAAAACATAAGTTCTGTTATAGTACCTGTGCCCATGATATTCATTTCCAAAGGAGACCTTCCAGCGGCTTCACTTCTGTGTGAAAAGTCTCCTCCAAGTTAAAGCTCCATGTGGTGCAGGATTTCAGTGGTGGCTAAGGAGGTTGTTTCTCCTTAGTAGCAGAACTTGTGGATGGATTCTAGAGGCTGTGGCTGCACAGGAGCATGCAACTACCGTAACAATAGATTCCCTATGATGTATAAAGGGCTGCTGGTTTACAGCCTTCTGCAGAGCCCCCCCCTATGTGTTCCGTCCTGTAACGGCTTTACACAGGCGGGGGGGAGCCCTCCTCGTCCAGGACAGAGCACATGAGCGGAGGGTGAAGGGGAGCTTTGCAGAGGGCTGTGAACAAGCAGCCCTGAATGTATCACAGGGAGCCAGGATCCGTTCTGCTACCAAGGGGGCTCGACCTCCTTAGTAACCAATGAAATCCTACTATTTTCCTGTCTGTTTGTAAAATGACTTATCTAGAAAACAATGTTTTAGAATAAAAAAAACTCATTTGATCAGAATTCTATATCTTAGACTCATATGGTGTATTATTAGTGATAAGCGAACCTGCCAAAGTTCAGTTCAGGCAGGTCTTTCCCGTATGCGAAAGATCCAGGAGCAAATTGCTAGAGACAAAACATCCAGGGATGAAATGCTGGGGGCGAAATGTTCGGGGCGAAACATCCTGGGGGCGAACTGCTGGGGGTGAAATGTTCGGGGCGAAACATCCTGGGGGCGAACTGCTGGGGGCGAAATGTTCTGGGCGAAACATCCTGGGGGCGAACTGCTGGGGGCGAAATGTTCGGGGCGAAACATCCTGGGGGCGAACTGTGCGGGGGCGAACTGTGCGGGGGCGAACCATCCAATTCCCGGCCCCCACATAGTCCTCCATACAGAATTATGGGCACCACAAAGTCCTCTATAAAATGTAATGGGCCCCACATAAACCTCCATACAGTATAATGGGCCCCATAGATTGCTCCATACTGTATAATGGCCCCATAGATTGCTCCATACTGTATAATGGCCCCATAGATTGCTCCATACTGTAATGGCACCATGGATTGCTCCATACTGTAATGGCACCATGGATTGCTCCCTACTGTACAATGCCCCCCTAGATTGCTCCATAATATAATGGCCCCATAGATTGCTCCATGCTGCATAATGGCCCCACATGATACTGCTGCAAACTGTACAATGGCCCCATATATAACTCCATACTGTATAATGCCCCCACATGCTGCTGCATAATGTATAATGGCCCCATATAGTGCTCCATACTGTATAATGGCCTCATATATTGCTCCATACTGTATAATGGCCCCATATATTGCTCCATACTGTATAGTGGCTCCATACATTGCTCCATGCTGTAATGACCCTATAGATTGATCCATGCTTTAATGGCCCTATAGATTGCTCCATGCTGTAATGGCCCTATAGATTGCTCCATAAGTATAATGGCCCTATAGATTGCTCCATAAGTATAATGGCCCTATAGATTGCTCCATAAGTATACTGGCCCCATAGATTGCTCCATCCTGTAATGGCCCCATAGATTGCTCCATAAGTATAATGGCCCCATAGATTGCTCCATGCCGTAATGGCCCCATAGATTGCTCCATAAGTATAATGGCCCCATAGATTGCTCCATGCCGTAATGGCTCCATAGATTGCTCCATGCTGTAATGGCCCCATAGATTGCTCCATAAGTATAATGGCCCTACAGATTGCTCCATAAGTATAATGGCCCCATAGATTGCTCCATGCTGAAATGGCCCTATAGATTGCTCCATAAGTATAATGGCACCATAGATTGCTCCATGCTGTATAATGGCCCCGTAGATTGCCCCATGCTGTATAATGGCCCCATAGATTGCTCCCTACTGTATAATGGCCCCATAGACTGCTCCATACTGTGTAATGGCCCCATATATTGCTCCATGCTGTAATGGCCCCATAGATTGCTTCATGCTGCATAATGGCCCCAAAGATTGCTTCATGCTGCATAATGGCCCCAAAGATTGCTCCATACTGTATAATGGCCCCATAGATTGCTCCATGCTGTAATGGCCCTATAGATTGCTCCATGCTTTATAATGGCCCCATAGATTGCTCCCTGCTGTATAATGGCCCAATAGATTGCTCCCTGCTGTATAATGGCCCCATAGATTGCTCCCTGCTGTATAATGGCCTCATAGATTGCTCCCTGCTGTATAATGGCCCCATAGATTGCTGCATGCTGTAATGGCCCTATAGATTGCTCCATAAGTATAATGGCCCCATAGATTGCTCCATAAGTATAATGGCCCCATAGATTGCTCCATGCTGTAATTGCCCCATAGATTGCTCCATAAGTATAATGGCCCCATAGATTGCTCCATGCTGTAATGGCCCCATAGATTGCTCCATAAGTATAATGGCCCTATAGATTGCTTCATAAGTATAATGGCCCTATAGATTGCTCCATAAGTATAATGGCCCTATAGATTGCTCCATAAGTATAATAGCCCCATAGATTGCTCCATAAGTATAATGGCCCCATAGATTGCTCCATGCTGTATAATGGCCCCATAGATTGCTCCATGCTGTAATGGCCCTATAGATTGCTCCATAAGGATAATGGCCCCATAGATTGCTCCATGCTGTATAATGGCCCCATAGATTGCCTCATGCTGTATAATGGCCCCATAGATTGATCCCTACTGTATAATGGCCCCATAGATTGCTCCATGCTGTATAATGGCCCCATAGATTTATCCATGCTGTAATGGCCCCATAGATTGCTCCATAAGTATTATGGCCCCATAGATTGCTCCCTGCTGTAATGGCCCTATAGATTGCTCCATAAGTGTAATGGCCCCATAGATTGCTCCATGCTGTATAATGGCCCCATAGATTGCTCCATGCTGTAATGGCCCCATAGATTGCTCCATAAGTATAATGGCCCCATAGATTGCACCATGCTGTAATGGCCCCATAGATTGCTCCATGCTGTATAATGGCCCCATAGATTACCCCATGCTGTATAATGGCCCCATAGTTTGCTCCCTACTGTATAATGGCCCCATAGATTGCTCCATGCTGTATAATGGCCCCATAGATTGCGCCATGCTGTAATGGCCCCATAGATTGCTCCATAAGTATAATGGCCCTATAGATTGCTCCATGAGTCTAATGGCCCTATAGATTGCTCCATAAGTATAATGGCCCTATAGATTGCTCCATAAGTATAATAGCCCCATAGATTGCTCCATAAGTATAATAGCCCCATAGATTGCGCCATGCGGTAATGGCCCCATAGATTGCGCCATGCTGTAATGGCCCCATAGATTGCTCCATAAGTATAATGGCCCCATAGATTGCTCCATGCTGTAATGGCGCTATAGATTGCTCCATGCTGTATAATGGCCCCATAGATTGCTCCGTGCTGTATAATGGCCCCATAGATTGCTCCATGCTGTATAATGGCCCCATAGATTGCTCCATGCTGTATAATGGCCCCATAGATTGCTCCATGCTGTATAATGGCCCCATAGATTGCTCCATGCTGTAATGGTCCCATAGATTGCTCCATGCTGTAATGGCCCTATACATTGCTCCATGCTGTATAATGGCCCCATAGATTGCTCCATGCTGTATAATGGCCCCATAGATTGCCCCATGCTGTATAATGGCCCCATAGATTGCTCCATGCTGTATAATGGCCCCATAGATTGCTCCATAAGTATAATGGCCCCATAGATTGCTCCATACTGCATAATGGCCCTATAGATTGCTCCATACGTATAATGGCCCTATAGATTGCTCCAAAAGTATAATGGCTGCATAGATTACTCCATGCTGTAATGGCCCTATAGATTGCTCCATGCTTTATAATGGCCCCATAGATTGCTCCCTGCTGTATAATGGCCCCATAGATTGCTCCCTGCTGTATAATGGCCCCATAGATTGCTCCCTGCTGTATAATGGCCCCATAGATTGCTGCATGCTGTAATGGCCCTATAGATTGCTCCATAAGTATAATGGCCCCATAGATTGCTCCCTTCTGTATAATGGCCACATAGATTGCTCCCTGCTGTATAATGGCCCCATAGATTGCTCCATGCTGTAATGGCCCTATAGATTGCTCCATAAGTATAATGGCCCCATAGATTGCTCCATGCTGTAATGGCCCCATAGATTGCTCCATGCTGTATAATGGCCCCATAGATTGCTCCATGCTGTATAATGGCCCCATAGATTGCTCCATGCTGTATAATGGCCCCATAGATTGCTCCATGCTGTATAATGGCCCCATAGATTGCTCCATGCTGTATAATGGCCCCATAGATTACCCAATGCTGTATAATGGCCCCATAGATTGCTCCCTACTATATAATGGCCCCATAGATTGCTCCATGCTGTATAATGGCCCCATAGATTGCGCCATGCTGTAATGGCCCCATAGATTGCTCCATAAGTATAATGGCCCCATAGATTGCTCCATGAGTCTAATGGCCCTATAGATTGCTCCATAAGTAAAATGCCCCTATAGATTGCTCCATGCGGTAATGGCCCCATAAATTGCGCCATGCTGTAATGGCCCCATAGATTGCTCCATAAGTATAATGGCCCTATAGATTGCTCCATGCTGTATAATGGCCCCATAGATTGCGCCATGCTGTAATGGCCCCATAGATTGCTCCATAAGTATAATGGCCCCATAGATTGCTCCATGCTGTAATGGTCCCATAGATTGCTCCATGCTGTATAATGGCCCCATAGATTGCTCCATGCTGTATAATGGCCCCATAGATTGCGCCATGCTATATAATGGCCCCATAGATTGCTCCATGCTGTATAATGGCCCCATAGAGTGCTCCATAAGTATAATGGCCCCATAGAGTGCTCCATGATGTAATGGCCCTAAAGATTGCTCCATACTGTATAATGGCCCCATAGATTGCTCCATAAGTATAATGGCCCTATAGATTGCTCCATAAGTATAATGGCCCCATAGATTGCTCCATGCTGTATAATGGCCCCATAGATTGCTTCATGCTGTAATGGCCCTATAGATTGCTCCATAAGTGTAATGGCCCCATAGATTGCACCATGCTGTATAATGGCCCCATAGATTGCCCCATGCTGTATAATGGCCCCATAGATTGCTCCATGCTGTATAATGGCCCCATAGATTGCTCCACGCTGTAATGGTCCCATAGATTGCTCCATAAGTATAATGGCCCTATATATTGCTCCATGCTGCATAATGGCCCCATAGACTGCTCCATACTGCATAATGGCTCCATAGATTGCTCCATACTGTATAATGGCCCCATAGATTTCTCCATAAGTATAATGGCCCCATAGATTGCTCCATGCTGTAATGGCCCCATAGATTGCGCCATGCTGTAATGGCCCCATAGATTGCTCCATAAGTATAATGGCCCCATAGATTGCTCCATAAGTATAATGGCCCTATAGATTGCTCCATAAGTATAATGGCCCCATAGATTGCTCCATGCTGTATAATGGCCCCATAGATTGCGCCATGCTGTAATGGCCCCATAGATTGCTCCATAAGTATAATGGCCCCATAGATTGCTCCATAAGTATAATGGCCCCATAGATTGCTCCATGCTGTAATGACCCTATAGATTGCTCCATGCTGTATAATGGGCCCATAGATTGCTCCATGCTGTATAATGGCCCCATAGATTGCTCCATCCTGTATAATGGCCCCATAGATTGCTCCATGCTGTAATGGTCCCATAGATTGCTCCATAAGTATAATGGCCCCATAGATTGCTCCATAAGTATAATGGCCCCATAGATTGCTCCATGCTGAATAATGGCCCCATAGATTGCTCCCTGCTGTAATGGCCCTATACATTGCTCCATGCTGTAATGGCCCCATAGATTGCTCCATACTGTATAATGGCCCCATAGATTGCTCCATACTGTATAATGGCCCCATAGATTGCTCCATACTGTATAATGGCCCCATAGATTGCTCCATAAGTATAATGGCCCCATAGATTGCTCCATGCTGTATAATGGCCCCATAGATTGCTCCATAAGTATAATGGCCCCATAGATTGCTCCATGCTGTAATGACCCTATAGATTGCTCCATGCTGTATAATGGGCCCATAGATTGCTCCATGCTGTATAATGGCCCCATAGATTGCTCCATGCTGTATAATGGCCCCATAGATTGCTCCATGCTGTATAATCGCCCCATAGATTGCTCCATGCTGTAATGGTCCCATAGATTGCTCCATAAGTATAATGGCCCCATAGATTGCTCCATAAGTATAATGGCCCCATAGATTGCCCCATGCTGTATAATGGCCCCATAGATTGCCCCATGCTGTATAATGGACCCATAGATTGCCCCATGCTGTATAATGGCCCCATAGATTGCCCCATGCTGTATAATGGACCCATAGATTGCCCCATGCTGTATAATGGCCCCATAGAGTGCTCCATAAGTATAATGGCCCCATAGAGTGCTCCATGATGTAATGGCCCTAAAGATTGCTCCATACTGTATAATGGCCCCATAGATTGCTCCATAAGTATAATGGCCCTATAGATTGCTCCATAAGTATAATGGCCCCATAGATTGCTCCATGCTGTATAATGGCCCCATAGATTGCTTCATGCTGTAATGGCCCTATAGATTGCTCCATAAGTGTAATGGCCCCATAGATTGCCCCATGCTGTATAATGGCCCCATAGATTGCCCCATGCTGTATAATGGCCCCATAGATTGCTCCATGCTGTATAATGGCCCCATAGATTGCTCCACGCTGTAATGGTCCCATAGATTGCTCCATAAGTATAATGGCCCTATATATTGCTCCATGCTGCATAATGGCCCCATAGACTGCTCCATACTGCATAATGGCTCCATAGATTGCTCCATACTGTATAATGGCCCCATAGATTTCTCAATAAGTATAATGGCCCCATAGATTGCTCCATGCTGTAATGGCCCCATAGATTGCGCCATGCTGTAATGGCCCCATAGATTGCTCCATAAGTATAATGGCCCCATAGATTGCTCCATAAGTATAATGGCCCTATAGATTGCTCCATAAGTATAATGGCCCCATAGATTGCTCCATGCTGTATAATGGCCCCATAGATTGCGCCATGCTGTAATGGCCCCATAGATTGCTCCATAAGTATAATGGCCCCATAGATTGCTCCATAAGTATAATGGCCCCATAGATTGCTCCATGCTGTAATGACCCTATAGATTGCTCCATGCTGTATAATGGGCCCATAGATTGCTCCATGCTGTATAATGGCCCCATAGATTGCTCCATGCTGTATAATGGCCCCATAGATTGCTCCATGCTGTAATGGTCCCATAGATTGCTCCATAAGTATAATGGCCCCATAGATTGCTCAATAAGTATAATGGCCCCATAGATTGCTCCATGCTGAATAATGGCCCCATAGATTGCTCCCTGCTGTAATGGCCCTATACATTGCTCCATGCTGTAATGGCCCCATAGATTGCTCCATACTGTATAATGGCCCCATAGATTGCTCCATACTGTATAATGGCCCCATAGATTGCTCCATAAGTATAATGGCCCCATAGATTGCTCCATGCTGTATAATGGCCCCATAGATTGCTCCATAAGTATAATGGCCCCATAGATTGCTCCATGCTGTAATGACCCTATAGATTGCTCCATGCTGTATAATGGGCCCATAGATTGCTCCATGCTGTATAATGGCCCCATAGATTGCTCCATGCTGTATAATGGCCCCATAGATTGCTCCATGCTGTAATGGTCCCATAGATTGCTCCATAAGTATAATGGCCCCATAGATTGCTCCATAAGTATAATGGCCCCATAGATTGCCCCATGCTGTATAATGGCCCCATAGATTGCCCCATGCTGTATAATGGCCCCATAGATTGCCCCATGCTGTATAATGGCCCCATAGATTGCTCCATGCTGTATAATGGCCCCATAGATTGCTCCATGCTGTATAATGGCCCCATAGATTGCTCCACGCTGTAATGGTCCCATAGACTGCTCCATAAGTATAATGGCCCCATAGATTGCTCCATGCTGTAATAGCCCCATAGATTGCTTCATGCTGTAATGGCCCTATAGATTGCTCCATGCTGCAGAATGGCCCTATAGATTGCTCCATAAGTATAATGGCCCTATAGATTGCTCCATATGTATAATGGCCCTATAGATTGATCCATAAGTATAATGGCCGCATAGATTGCTCCATAAGTATAATGGCCGCATAGATTGCTCCATGCTGTAATGGCCCCATAGATTGCTCCATGCTGTAATGGCCCTATAGATTGCTGTATACTGGCCCCATAGATGGCTCCATAAGTATAATGGCCCCATAGATTGCTCCATGCTGTAATGGCCCTATAGATTGCTCCATGCTCCATAATGGCCCCATAGATTGCTCCATACTGTATAATGGCCCCATAGATTGCTCCATACTGTATAATGGCCCCATAGATTGCTCCATACTGTATAATGGCTCCACAGATTGCTCCATAAGTATAATGGCCCTATAGATTGCTCCATAAGTATAATGGCCCCATAGATTGCTCCATGCTGTATAATGGCCCCATAGATTTCTCCATAAGTATAATGGCCCTATAGATTGCTCCATAAGTATAATGGCCCTATAGATTGCTCGATAAGTATAATGGCCGCATAGATTGCTCCATAAGTATAATGGCCCTATAGATTGCTCCATGCTGTAATGGCCCTATAGATTGCTCCATGCTGTAATGGCCCTATAGATTGCTCCATAAGTATAATGGCCCCATAGATTGCTCCATGCTGAATAATGGCCCCATAGATTGCCCCATGCTGTATAATGGCCCCATAGATTGCCCCATGCTGTATAATGGCCCCATAGATTGCTCCCTGCTGTATAATGGCCCCATAGATTGTTCCATGCTGTATAATGGCCCCATAGATTGCTGTATAATGGCCCCATAGATGGCTCCATAAGTATAATGGCCCCATAGATTGCTCCATGCTCCATAATGGCCCCATAGATTGCTCCATAAGTATAATGGCTCCACAGATTGCTCCATGCTGTATAATGGCCTCATAGATTGCTGCATGCTGTAATGGCCCTATAGATTGCTTCATAAGTATAATTGCCCCATAGATTGCTCCATGCTGTATAATGGCCCCATATATTGCCCCATGCTGTATAATGGCCCCATAGATTGCTCCATGCTGTATAATGGCCCCATAGATTGCTCCACTCTGTATAATGGCCCCATAGATTGCTCCACGCTGTAATGGTCCCATAGATTGCTCCATAAGTATAATGGCCCCATAGATTGCTCCATGCTGTAATGGCCCCATAGATTGCTCCATGCTGCATAATGGCCCCATAGATTGCTCCATACTGCATAATGGCTCCATAGATTGCTCCATACTGTATAATGGCCCTATAGATTGCTCCATAAGTATAATGGCCCCATAGATTGCTCCATGCTGTAATGGCCCCATAGATTGCTCCATGCTGTAATGGCCCCATAGATTGCTCCATGCTGTAATGGCCCCATAGATTGCTCCATAAGTATAATGGCCCCATAGATTGCTCCATGCTGAATAATGGCCCCATAGATTGCTCCATGCTGAATAATGGCCCCATAGATTGCCCCATGCTGTATAATGGCCCTCTAGATTGCTCCCTGCTGTATAATGGCCCCATAGATTGCTGTATAATGACCCCATAGATGGCTCCATAAGTATAATGGCCCCATAGATTGCTCCATGCTGTAATGGCCCTATAGATTGCTCCATGCTCCATAATGGCCCCATAGATTGCTCCATAAGTATAATGGCTCCACAGATTGCTCCATGCTGTATAATGGCCCCATAGATTGCTGCATGCTGTAATGGCCCTATAGATTGCTCCATAAGTATAATGGCCCCATAGATTGCTCCCTACTGTATAATGGCCCCATAGATTGCTCCATGCTGTAATGGCCCTATAGATTGCTCCCTGCTGTATAATGGCCCCATAGATTGCTCTCTGCTGTATAATGGCCCCATAGATTGCTCCCTGCTGTATAATGGCCCCATAGATTGCTCCCTGCTGTATAATGGCCCCATAGATTGCTCCATGCTGTATAATGGCCCCATAGATTGCTCCATAAGTATAATGGCCCCATAGATTGCTCCATGCTGTAATGGCCCTATAGATTGCTCCATAAGGATAATGGCCCCATAGATTGCTCCATGCTGTATAATGGCCCTATAGATTGCTCCATAAGTATAATGGCCCCATAGATTGCTCCATGCTGTAATGGCCCTATAGATTGCTCCATGCTGCATAATGGCCCCATAGATTGCTCCATACTGCATAATGGCCCCATAGATTGCTCCATACTGTATGATGGCCCCATAGATTGCTCCATAAGTATAATGGCCCCAAAGAATGCTCCATAACTATAATGGTCCTATAGATTGCTCCATTAGTATAATGGCCTCATAGATTGCTCCATGCTGTAATGGTCTCATAGATTGCTCCATGCTGTAATGGCCCCATAGATTGCTCCATGCTGTAATGGCCCCATAGATTGCTCCATGCTGTAATGGCCCTATAGCTTGCTCCATGCTGTAATGGCCCCATAGATAGCTCCATACTGTACAATGGCCCCATAGATTGCTCCATGCTGTATAATGGCCCCATAGATTGTTCCATGCAGTATAATGGCCCCATAGATTGCTCCATGCTGTAATGGCCCTATAAATTGCTCCATGCTGCATAATGGCCCCATAGATTGCTCCATGCTGCATAATGGCCCGATAGATTGCTCCATGCTGCATAATGGCCCCATAGATTGCTCCATAAGTATAATGACCCCATAGATTGCTCCATAAGTATAATGGCCCTATAGATTGCTCCATAAGTATAATGGCCCTATAGATTGCTCCATAAGTATAATGGCGCCATAGATTGCTCCATGCTGTATAATGGCCCCATAGATTGCTCCATGCTGTAATGGCCCTATAGATTGCTCCATAAGTATAATGGCCCCATAGATTGCTCCATACTGTAATGGCCCTATAGATTGCTCCATACTGTATAATGGCCCCATAGATTGCGCCATGCTGTAATGGCCCCATAGATTGCTCCATAAGTATAATGGCCCCATAGATTGCTCCATAAGTAGAATGGCCCCATAGATTGCTCCATGCTGTAATGGCCCTATAGATTGCTCCATGCTGTATAATGGCCCCATAGATTGCTTCATGCTGTAATGGCCCTATAGATTGCTCCATAAGTGTAATGGCCCCATAGATTGCCCCATGCTGTATAATGGCCCCATAGATTGCCCCATGCTGTATAATGGCCCCATAGATTGCTCCATGCTGTATAATGGCCCCATAGATTGCTCCATGCTGTATAATGGCCCCATAGATTGCTCCATGCTGTATAATGGCCCCATAGATTGCTCCACGCTGTAATGGTCCCATAGATTGCTCCATAAGTATAATGGCCCCATAGATTGCTCCATGCTGTAATCCCCTATAGATTGCTCCATGCTGTAATGGCCCTATAGATTGCTCCATGCTGCATAATGGCCCTATAGATTGCTCCATGCTGCATAATGGCCCCATAGATTGCTCCATACTGCATAATGGCTCCATAGATTGCTTCATACTTTATAATGGCCCCATAGATTACTCCATAAGTATAATGGCCCTATAGATTGCTCCATAATTATAATGGCCCTATAGATTGCTCCATAAGTATAATGGCCGCATAGATTGCTCCATGCTGTAATGGCCCCATAGATTGCTCCATGCTGTAATGGCCCTATAGATTGCTCCAAAAGTATAATGGCCCCATAGATTGCTCCATGATGTAATGGCCCTATAGATTGCTCCATAAGTATAATGGCCCCATAGATTGCTCCATGCTGAATAATGGCCCCATAGATTGCCCCATGCTGTATAATGGCCCCCTAGATTGCTCCCTGCTGTATAATGGCCCCATAGATTGCTGTATAATGGCCCCATAGATTGCTCCATAAGTATAATGGCCCCATAGATTTCTCCATGCTCCATAATGGCCCCATAGATTGCTCCATAAGTATAATGGCTCCACAGATTGCTCCATACTGTATAATGGCCCCATAGATTGCTGCATTCTGTAATGGCCCTATAGATTGCTCCATAAGTATAATGGCCCCATAGATTGCTCGCTACTGTATAATGGCCCCGTAGATTGCTCCATGCTGTAATGGCCCTATAGATTGCTCCATAAGTATAATGGCCCCATAGATTGCTCCCTACTGTATAATGGCCCCATAGATTGCTCCATGCTGTAATGGCCCCATAGATTGCTCCATAAGTATAATGGCCCCATAGATTGCTCCATGCTGTAATGGCCCTATAGATTTCTCCATAAGGATAATGGCCCCATAGATTGCTCCATGCTGTATAATGGCCCCATAGATTGCTCCCTACTGTATAATGCCCCATAGATTGCTCCCTACTGTATAATGGCCCCATAGATTGCTCCATAAGTATAATGGCCCCATAGATTGCTCCATAAGTATAATGGCCCTATAGATTGCTCCATAAGTATAATGGCCCTATAGATTGCTCCATAAGTATAATGGCCCTATAGATTGCTCCATAAGTATAATGGCCCCATAGATTGCTCCATGCGGTAATGGCCCCATAAATTGCTCTATGCTGTAATGGCCCTATAGAATGCTCCATGCTGTATAATGGCCCCATAGATTGCTCCATGCTGTATAATGGCCCCATAGATTGCTCCATGCTGTATAATGGCCTCATAGATTGCTCCATGCTGTATAATGGCTCCATAGATTGCCCCATGCTGTATAATGGCTCCATAGATTGACCCCTGCTGTATAATGGCCCCATAGATTGTTCCATGCTGTATAATGGCCCCATAGATTGCTCCATAAGTATAATGGCCCCATATATTGCTCCATGCTGTAATGGCCCTATAGATTGCTCCATGCTGCATAATGGCCAAATAGATTGCTCCATACTGCATAATGGCTCCATAGATTGCTGCATTCTGTAATGGCCCTATAGATTGCTCCATAAGTATAATGGCCCCATAGATTGCTCGCTACTGTATAATGGCCCCGTAGATTGCTCCATGCTGTAATGGCCCCATAGATTGCTCCATAAGTATAATGGCCCCATAGATTGCTCCATGCTGTAATGGCCCTATAGATTTCTCCATAAGGATAATGGCCCCATAGATTGCTCCATGCTGTATAATGGCCCCATAGATTGCTCCCTACTGTATAATGGCCCCATAGATTGCTCCCTACTGTATAATGGCCCCATAGATTGCTCCATAAGTATAATGGCCCCATAGATTGCTCCATAAGTATAATGGCCCTATAGATTGCTCCATAAGTATAATGGCCCTATAGATTGCTCCATAAGTATAATGGCCCTATAGATTGCTCCATAAGTATAATGGCCCCATAGATTGCTCCACGCGGTAATGGCCCCATAAATTGCTCTATGCTGTAATGGCCCTATAGAATGCTCCATGCTGTATAATGGCCCCATAGATTGCTCCATGCTGTATAATGGCCCCATAGATTGCTCCATGCTGTATAATGGCCTCATAGATTGCTCCATGCTGTATAATGGCTCCATAGATTGCCCCATGCTGTATAATGGCTCCATAGATTGACCCCTGCTGTATAATGGCCCCATAGATTGTTCCATGCTGTATAATGGCCCCATAGATTGCTCCATAAGTATAATGGCCCCATATATTGCTCCATGCTGTAATGGCCCTATAGATTGCTCCATGCTGCATAATGGCCAAATAGATTGCTCCATACTGCATAATGGCTCCATAGATTGCTCCATACTGTATAATGGCCCCATAGATTGCTCCATGCTGTAATGGTCCCATAGATTGCTCCATAAGTATAATGGCCCCATAGATTGCTCCATGCTGTAATGGCCCTATAGATTGCTCCATGCTGCATAATGGCTCCATAGATTGCTCCATACTGCATAATGGCCCCATAGATTGCTCCATAAGTATAATGGCCCCATAGATTGCTCCATGCTGTATAATGGCCCCATAGATTGCTCCATGCTGTATAATGGCTCCATAGATTGCCCCATGCTGTATAATGGCTCCATAGATTGACCCCTGCTGTATAATGGCCCCATAGATTGTTCCATGCTGTATAATGGCCCCATAGATTGCTCCATAAGTAGAATGGCCCCATAGATTGCTCCATGCTGTAATGGCCCTATAGATTACTCCATGCTGCATAATGGCCAAATAGATTGCTCCATACTGCATAATGGCTCCATAGATTGCTCCATACTGAATAATGGCCCCATAGATTGCTCCATGCTGTAATGGTCCCATAGATTGCTCCATAAGTATAATGGCCCTATAGATTGCTCCATGCTGTAATGGCCCTATAGATTGCTCCATGCTGCATAATGGCTCCATAGATTGCTCCATACTGCATAATGGCCCCATAGATTGCTCCATAAGTATAATGGCCCCATAGATTGCTCCATAAGTATAATGGCCCTATAGATTGCACCATTAGTATAATGGCCGCATAGATTGCTCCATGCTGTAATGGCCTCATAGATTGCTCCATGCTGTAATGGCCCTATAGACTGCTACATAAGTATAATGGCCCCATAGATTGCTCCATGATGTAATTGCCCTATAGATTGCTCCATAAGTATAATGGCCCCATAGATTGCTCCATGCTGTATAATGGCCCCATAGATTGTCCCATGCTGTATAATGGCTCAATAGATTGTTCCATGCTGTATAATGGCCCCATAGATTGTTCCATGCTGTATAATGGCCCCATAGATTGCTCCATAAGTATAATGGCCCCATAGATTGCTCCATGCTGTAATGGCCCTATAAATTGCTCCATGCTGCATAATGGCCCCATAGATTGCTCCATGCTGCATAATGGCTCCATAGATTGCTCCATACTGTATAATGGCCCCATAGATTGCTCCATAAGTATAATGACCCTATAGATTGCTCCATAAGTATAATGGCCCTATAGATTGCTCCATAAGTATAATGGCCCCACAGATTGCTCCATGCTGTAATGGCCCCATAGATTGCTCCATAAGTATAATGGCCCCATAGATTGCTCCATGCTGTATAATGGCCCCATAGATTGCTCTATGCTGTAATGGCCCTATAGATTGCTCCATGCTGTATAATGGCCCCATAGATTGCTCCATGCTGTAATGGCCCCGTAGATTGCTCCATAAGTATAATGGCCCTATAGATTGCTCCATGCTCCATAATGGCCCCATAGATTGCTCCATACTGCATAATGGCTCCATAGATTGCTCCATACTGTATAATGTCCCTATAGATTGCTCCATAAGTATAATGGCCCTATAGATTGCTCCATAAGTATAATGGCCCCATAGATTGCTCCATGCTGTATAATGGCCCCATAGATTGGCTCCATGCTGTAATGGTCCTATAGATTGCTCCATAAGTATAATGGCCCCATAGATTGCTCCATGCGGTAATGGCCCCATAGATTGCTCCATGCGGTAATGGTCCCATAGATTGCTCCATGCTGCAATGGCCCCATAGATTTCTCCATAAGTATAATGGCCACATAGATTGCTCCATGCTGTAATGGCCCTATAGATTGCTCCATAAGTATAATGGGCCCATAGATTGCTCCATGCTGTATAATGGCATCCTAGATTGCTCCATGCTGTTTAATGGCATCCTAGATTGCTCCATGCTGTTTAATGGCCCCATAGATTGCTCCATGCTGTATAATGGCCCCATAGATTGCTCCATACTGTATAATGGCCCCATAGATTGCTGCATGCTGTAATGGCCCTATAGATTGCTCCATAAGTATAATGGCCCCATAGATTGCTCCCTACTGTATAATGGCCCCATAGATTGCTCCATGCTGTATTATGGCCCCATAGATTGCTCCATGTTGTAATGGCTCCATAGATTGCTCCATAAGTATAATGGCCCCATAGATTGCTCCATGCTGTAATGGCCCTATAGATTGCTCCATAAGGATAATGGCCCCATAGATTGCTCCATGCTGTATAATGGCCCCATAGATTGCTCCATGCTGTATAATGGACCCATAGATTGCTCTATGCTGTAATGGCCCTATAGATTACTCCATAAGTATAAAGGTCCCATAGATTGCCCCATGCTGTATAATGGCCCCATTGATTGCCCCATGCTGTATAATGGTCCCATAGATTGCTCCATGCTGTATAATGGCCCCATAGATTGCTCCATACTGTATAATGGCCCCATAGATTGCTGCATGCTGTAATGGCCCTATAGATTGCTCCATAAGTATAATGGCCCCATAGATTGCTCCCTACTGTAGAATGGCCCCATAGATTGCTCCATGCTGTATTATGGCCCCATAGATTGCTCCATGTTGTAATGGCTCCATAGATTGCTCCATAAGTATAATGGCCCCATAGATTGCTCCATGCTGTAATGGCCCTATAGATTTCTCCATAAGGATAATGGCCCCATAGATTGCTCCATGCTGTATAATGGCCCCATAGATTGCTCCATGCTGTATAATGGACCCATAGATTGCTCCATGCTGTAATGGCCCTATAGATTACTCCAAAAGTATAAAGGTCCCATAGATTGCTCCATGCTGTATAATGGCCCCATTGATTGCCCCATGCTGTATAATGGTCCCATAGATTGCTCCCTACTGTATAATGGCCCCATAGATTGCTCCATAAGTATAATGGCCCTATAGATTGCTCCATAAGTATAATGGCCCCATAGATTGCTCCATAAGTATAATGGCCCCATAGATTGCTCCATAAGTATAATGGCCCCATAGATTGCTCCATAAGTATAAACGCCCCATAGATTGCTCCATGCGGTAATGGCCCCATAGATTGCTCCATGCGGTAATGGCCCCATAGATTGCTCCATGCTGCAATGGCCCCATAGATTTCTCCATAAGTATAATGGCCACATAGATTGCTCCATGCTGTAATGGCCCTATAGATTGCTCCATAAGTATAATGGCATCCTAGATTGCTCCATGCTGTATAATGGCATCCTAGATTGCTCCATGCTGTTTAATGGCATCATAGATTGCTCCATGCTGTTTAATGGCCCCATAGATTGCTCCATGCTGTAGTAGCACCATAGATTGCTCCATAAGTATAATGGCCCCATAGATTGCTCCATGCTGTAATGGCCCTATACATTGCTCCATGTCGTAATGGCCCTATAGATTGCTCCATGCTGTATAATGGCCCCATAGATTGCTCCATGCTGTATAATGGCCCCATAGATTGCTCCATGCTGTAATGGCCCTATAGATTGCTCCATTAGTCTAATGGCCCCATAGATTGCTCTATGCTGTATAATGGCCCCATAGATTGCTCCCTACTGTATAATGGCCCCATAGATTGCTCCCTACTGTATAATGGCCCCATAGATTGCTCCCTACTGTATAATGGCCCCATAGATTGCTCCATACTGTATAATGGCCCCATAGATTGCTCCATAAGTATAATGGCCCCATAGATTGTTCCATGCTGTAATGGCCCTATAAATTGCTCCATGCTGCATAATGGCCCCATAGATTGCTCCATACTGTATAATGGCTCCATAGATTGCTTCATACTGTATAATGGCCCCATAGATTGCTCCATAAGTATAATGGCCCTATAGATTGCTCCATAAGTATAATGGCCTCATAGATTGCTCCATGCGGTAATGGCCCCATAGATTGCTCCATAAGTATAATGGCCCTACAGATTGCTCCATAAGTATAATGGCCCCATAGATTGCTCCATAAGTATAATGGCCCTATAGATTGCTTCATAAGTATAATGGCCCCATAGATTGCTCCATGCTGTATAATGGCCCCATAGATTGCTCCATGCTGTATAATGGCCCCATAGATTGCTCCATGCTGTATAATGGCCCCATAGATTGCTCCATGCTGTAATGGCCCTATAGATTGCTCCAGAAGTATAATGGCCCCATAGATTGCTCCAGAAGTATAATGGCCCCATAGATTGCTCCTTGCTGTAATTGCCCTATAGATTCCTCCATGCTGCATAATGGCCCCATAGATTGCTCCATACTGCATAATGGTTCCATAGATTGCTCCATACTGTATAATGGCCCCATAGATTGCTCCATAAGTATAATGGCCCTATAGATTGGTCCATAAGTATAATGGCCCCATAGATTGCTCCATAAGTATAATGGCCCCATAGATTGCTCCATGGTGTATAATGGCCCCATAGATTGCTCCATGCTGTAATGGCCCTATAGATTGCTCCATAAGTATAATGGCCCCATAGATTGCTCCATGCTGTAATGGCCCTATAGATTGCTCCACAAGTATAATGGCCCCATAGATTGCTCCATGCTGTAATGGCCCCATAGATTGCTCCATGCTGTATAATGGCCCCATAGATTGCCCCATGCTGTATAATGGCCCCATAGATTGCCCCATGCTGTATAATGGCCCCATAGATTTCTCCCTACTGTATAATGGCCCCATAGACTGCTCCATACTGTATAATGGCCCCATATATTGCTCCATGCTGTAATGGCCCTATAGATTGCTCCATAAGTATAATGGCCCCATAGATTGCTCCATGCTGTATAATGGCCCCATAGATTGCTTCATAAGTATAATGGCCCCATAGATTGCTCCATGCTGTAATGGCCCCACAGATTGCTCCATGCTGTATAATGGCTCCATAGATTGCTCCATGCTGTATAATGGCCCTATAGATTGCTCAATGCTGCATAATGGCTCCATAGATTGCTCCATGCTGTAATGGCCCCATAGGTTGCTCCATACTGTATAATGACCCTATAGATTGCTCCATAAGTATAATGGCCCTATAGATTGCTTCATAAGTATAATGGCCCCATAGATTGCTCCATGCTGTATAATGGCCCCATAGATTGCTCCATGCTGTATAATGGCCCCATAGATTGCTCCATGCTGTATAATGGCCCCATAGATTGCTCCATGCTGTAATGGCCCTATAGATTGCTCCAGAAGTATAATGGCCCCATAGATTGCTCCAGAAGTATAATGGCCCCATAGATTCCTCCATGCTGCATAATGGCCCCATAGATTGCTCCATACTGCATAATGGTTGCATAGATTGCTCCATACTGTATAATGGCCCCATAGATTGCTCCATGCTGTAATGGCCCCACAGATTGCTCCATAAGTATAATGGCCCTATAGATTGCTCCATAAGTATAATGGCCCTATAGATTGCTCCATAAGTATAATGGCCCCATAGATTGCTCCACGCGGTAATGGCCCCATAAATTGCTCTATGCTGTAATGGCCCTATAGAATGCTCCATGCTGTATAATGGCCCCATAGATTGCTCCATGCTGTATAATGGCCCCATAGATTGCTCCATGCTGTATAATGGCCTCATAGATTGCTCCATGCTGTATAATGGCTCCATAGATTGCCCCATGCTGTATAATGGCTCCATAGATTGACCCCTGCTGTATAATGGCCCCATAGATTGTTCCATGCTGTATAATGGCCCCATAGATTGCTCCATAAGTATAATGGCCCCATATATTGCTCCATGCTGTAATGGCCCTATAGATTGCTCCATGCTGCATAATGGCCAAATAGATTGCTCCATACTGCATAATGGCTCCATAGATTGCTCCATACTGTATAATGGCCCCATAGATTGCTCCATGCTGTAATGGTCCCATAGATTGCTCCATAAGTATAATGGCCCCATAGATTGCTCCATGCTGTAATGGCCCTATAGATTGCTCCATGCTGCATAATGGCTCCATAGATTGCTCCATACTGCATAATGGCCCCATAGATTGCTCCATAAGTATAATGGCCCCATAGATTGCTCCATGCTGTATAATGGCCCCATAGATTGCTCCATGCTGTATAATGGCTCCATAGATTGCCCCATGCTGTATAATGGCTCCATAGATTGACCCCTGCTGTATAATGGCCCCATAGATTGTTCCATGCTGTATAATGGCCCCATAGATTGCTCCATAAGTAGAATGGCCCCATAGATTGCTCCATGCTGTAATGGCCCTATAGATTACTCCATGCTGCATAATGGCCAAATAGATTGCTCCATACTGCATAATGGCTCCATAGATTGCTCCATACTGAATAATGGCCCCATAGATTGCTCCATGCTGTAATGGTCCCATAGATTGCTCCATAAGTATAATGGCCCCATAGATTGCTCCATGCTGTAATGGCCCTATAGATTGCTCCATGCTGCATAATGGCTCCATAGATTGCTCCATACTGCATAATGGCCCCATAGATTGCTCCATAAGTATAATGGCCCCATAGATTGCTCCATAAGTATAATGGCCCTATAGATTGCACCATTAGTATAATGGCCGCATAGATTGCTCCATGCTGTAATGGCCTCATAGATTGCTCCATGCTGTAATGGCCCTATAGACTGCTACATAAGTATAATGGCCCCATAGATTGCTCCATGATGTAATTGCCCTATAGATTGCTCCATAAGTATAATGGCCCCATAGATTGCTCCATGCTGTATAATGGCCCCATAGATTGTCCCATGCTGTATAATGGCTCAATAGATTGTTCCATGCTGTATAATGGCCCCATAGATTGTTCCATGCTGTATAATGGCCCCATAGATTGCTCCATAAGTATAATGGCCCCATAGATTGCTCCATGCTGTAATGGCCCTATAAATTGCTCCATGCTGCATAATGGCCCCATAGATTGCTCCATGCTGCATAATGGCTCCATAGATTGCTCCATACTGTATAATGGCCCCATAGATTGCTCCATAAGTATAATGACCCTATAGATTGCTCCATAAGTATAATGGCCCTATAGATTGCTCCATAAGTATAATGGCCCCACAGATTGCTCCATGCTGTAATGGCCCCATAGATTGCTCCATAAGTATAATGGCCCCATAGATTGCTCCATGCTGTATAATGGCCCCATAGATTGCTCTATGCTGTAATGGCCCTATAGATTGCTCCATGCTGTATAATGGCCCCATAGATTGCTCCATGCTGTAATGGCCCCGTAGATTGCTCCATAAGTATAATGGCCCTATAGATTGCTCCATGCTCCATAATGGCCCCATAGATTGCTCCATACTGCATAATGGCTCCATAGATTGCTCCATACTGTATAATGTCCCTATAGATTGCTCCATAAGTATAATGGCCCTATAGATTGCTCCATAAGTATAATGGCCCCATAGATTGCTCCATGCTGTATAATGGCCCCATAGATTGGCTCCATGCTGTAATGGTCCTATAGATTGCTCCATAAGTATAATGGCCCCATAGATTGCTCCATGCGGTAATGGCCCCATAGATTGCTCCATGCGGTAATGGTCCCATAGATTGCTCCATGCTGCAATGGCCCCATAGATTTCTCCATAAGTATAATGGCCACATAGATTGCTCCATGCTGTAATGGCCCTATAGATTGCTCCATAAGTATAATGGGCCCATAGATTGCTCCATGCTGTATAATGGCATCCTAGATTGCTCCATGCTGTTTAATGGCATCCTAGATTGCTCCATGCTGTTTAATGGCCCCATAGATTGCTCCATGCTGTATAATGGCCCCATAGATTGCTCCATACTGTATAATGGCCCCATAGATTGCTGCATGCTGTAATGGCCCTATAGATTGCTCCATAAGTATAATGGCCCCATAGATTGCTCCCTACTGTATAATGGCCCCATAGATTGCTCCATGCTGTATTATGGCCCCATAGATTGCTCCATGTTGTAATGGCTCCATAGATTGCTCCATAAGTATAATGGCCCCATAGATTGCTCCATGCTGTAATGGCCCTATAGATTGCTCCATAAGGATAATGGCCCCATAGATTGCTCCATGCTGTATAATGGCCCCATAGATTGCTCCATGCTGTATAATGGACCCATAGATTGCTCTATGCTGTAATGGCCCTATAGATTACTCCATAAGTATAAAGGTCCCATAGATTGCCCCATGCTGTATAATGGCCCCATTGATTGCCCCATGCTGTATAATGGTCCCATAGATTGCTCCATGCTGTATAATGGCCCCATAGATTGCTCCATACTGTATAATGGCCCCATAGATTGCTGCATGCTGTAATGGCCCTATAGATTGCTCCATAAGTATAATGGCCCCATAGATTGCTCCCTACTGTAGAATGGCCCCATAGATTGCTCCATGCTGTATTATGGCCCCATAGATTGCTCCATGTTGTAATGGCTCCATAGATTGCTCCATAAGTATAATGGCCCCATAGATTGCTCCATGCTGTAATGGCCCTATAGATTTCTCCATAAGGATAATGGCCCCATAGATTGCTCCATGCTGTATAATGGCCCCATAGATTGCTCCATGCTGTATAATGGACCCATAGATTGCTCCATGCTGTAATGGCCCTATAGATTACTCCAAAAGTATAAAGGTCCCATAGATTGCTCCATGCTGTATAATGGCCCCATTGATTGCCCCATGCTGTATAATGGTCCCATAGATTGCTCCCTACTGTATAATGGCCCCATAGATTGCTCCATAAGTATAATGGCCCTATAGATTGCTCCATAAGTATAATGGCCCCATAGATTGCTCCATAAGTATAATGGCCCCATAGATTGCTCCATAAGTATAAACGCCCCATAGATTGCTCCATGCGGTAATGGCCCCATAGATTGCTCCATGCGGTAATGGCCCCATAGATTGCTCCATGCTGCAATGGCCCCATAGATTTCTCCATAAGTATAATGGCCACATAGATTGCTCCATGCTGTAATGGCCCTATAGATTGCTCCATAAGTATAATGGCATCCTAGATTGCTCCATGCTGTATAATGGCATCCTAGATTGCTCCATGCTGTTTAATGGCATCATAGATTGCTCCATGCTGTTTAATGGCCCCATAGATTGCTCCATGCTGTAGTAGCACCATAGATTGCTCCATAAGTATAATGGCCCCATAGATTGCTCCATGCTGTAATGGCCCTATACATTGCTCCATGCTGTATAATGGCCCTATAGATTGCTCCATGCTGTATAATGGCCCCATAGATTGCTCCATGCTGTATAATGGCCCCATAGATTGCTCCATGCTGTAATGGCCCTATAGATTGCTCCATTAGTCTAATGGCCCCATAGATTGCTCTATGCTGTATAATGGCCCCATAGATTGCTCCCTACTGTATAATGGCCCCATAGATTGCTCCCTACTGTATAATGGCCCCATAGATTGCTCCCTACTGTATAATGGCCCCATAGATTGCTCCATACTGTATAATGGCCCCATAGATTGCTCCATAAGTATAATGGCCCCATAGATTGTTCCATGCTGTAATGGCCCTATAAATTGCTCCATGCTGCATAATGGCCCCATAGATTGCTCCATACTGTATAATGGCTCCATAGATTGCTTCATACTGTATAATGGCCCCATAGATTGCTCCATAAGTATAATGGCCCTATAGATTGCTCCATAAGTATAATGGCCTCATAGATTGCTCCATGCGGTAATGGCCCCATAGATTGCTCCATAAGTATAATGGCCCTACAGATTGCTCCATAAGTATAATGGCCCCATAGATTGCTCCATAAGTATAATGGCCCTATAGATTGCTTCATAAGTATAATGGCCCCATAGATTGCTCCATGCTGTATAATGGCCCCATAGATTGCTCCATGCTGTATAATGGCCCCATAGATTGCTCCATGCTGTATAATGGCCCCATAGATTGCTCCATGCTGTAATGGCCCTATAGATTGCTCCAGAAGTATAATGGCCCCATAGATTGCTCCAGAAGTATAATGGCCCCATAGATTGCTCCTTGCTGTAATTGCCCTATAGATTCCTCCATGCTGCATAATGGCCCCATAGATTGCTCCATACTGCATAATGGTTCCATAGATTGCTCCATACTGTATAATGGCCCCATAGATTGCTCCATAAGTATAATGGCCCTATAGATTGGTCCATAAGTATAATGGCCCCATAGATTGCTCCATAAGTATAATGGCCCCATAGATTGCTCCATGGTGTATAATGGCCCCATAGATTGCTCCATGCTGTAATGGCCCTATAGATTGCTCCATAAGTATAATGGCCCCATAGATTGCTCCATGCTGTAATGGCCCTATAGATTGCTCCACAAGTATAATGGCCCCATAGATTGCTCCATGCTGTAATGGCCCCATAGATTGCTCCATGCTGTATAATGGCCCCATAGATTGCCCCATGCTGTATAATGGCCCCATAGATTGCCCCATGCTGTATAATGGCCCCATAGATTTCTCCCTACTGTATAATGGCCCCATAGACTGCTCCATACTGTATAATGGCCCCATATATTGCTCCATGCTGTAATGGCCCTATAGATTGCTCCATAAGTATAATGGCCCCATAGATTGCTCCATGCTGTATAATGGCCCCATAGATTGCTTCATAAGTATAATGGCCCCATAGATTGCTCCATGCTGTAATGGCCCCACAGATTGCTCCATGCTGTATAATGGCTCCATAGATTGCTCCATGCTGTATAATGGCCCTATAGATTGCTCAATGCTGCATAATGGCTCCATAGATTGCTCCATGCTGTAATGGCCCCATAGGTTGCTCCATACTGTATAATGACCCTATAGATTGCTCCATAAGTATAATGGCCCTATAGATTGCTTCATAAGTATAATGGCCCCATAGATTGCTCCATGCTGTATAATGGCCCCATAGATTGCTCCATGCTGTATAATGGCCCCATAGATTGCTCCATGCTGTATAATGGCCCCATAGATTGCTCCATGCTGTAATGGCCCTATAGATTGCTCCAGAAGTATAATGGCCCCATAGATTGCTCCAGAAGTATAATGGCCCCATAGATTCCTCCATGCTGCATAATGGCCCCATAGATTGCTCCATACTGCATAATGGTTGCATAGATTGCTCCATACTGTATAATGGCCCCATAGATTGCTCCATGCTGTAATGGCCCCACAGATTGCTCCATAAGTATAATGGCCCCATAGATTGCTCCATGCTGTAATGGCCCCATATATTGCTCCATGCTGTAATGGCCCTATAGATTGCTCCATGCTGCTTAATGGCCCCATAGATTGCTCCATACTGTATAATGGCTCCATAGATTGCTCCATGCTGTATAATGGCCCTATAGATTGCTCCATGCTGCATAATGGCTCCATAGATTGCTCCATGCTGTAATGGCCCCATAGATTGTTCCATGCTGTATAATGGCCCCATAGATTGCTCCATAAGTATAATGGCCCCATAGATTGCTCCATGCTCTAATGGCCCTATAAATTGCTCCATGCTGCATAATGGCCCCATAGATTGCTCCATGCTGCATAATGGCTCCATAGATTGCTCCATACTGTATAATGGCCCCATAGATTGCTCCATAAGTATAATGGCCCCATAGATTGCTCCATGCTGTAATGGCCCTATAGATTGCTCCATAAGGATAATGGCCCCATAGATTGCTCCATGCTGTATAAAGGTCCATAGATTGCTCCATTCTGTATAATGGTCCCATAGATTGCTCCATGCTGTATAATGGCCCCATAGATTGCTCCCTACTGTATAATGGCCCTATAGATTGCTCCATAAGTATAATGGCCCTATAGATTGCTCCAGAAGTATAATGGCCCCATAGATTGCTCCATAAGTATAATGGCCCCATAGATTGCTCCATGCGGTAATGGCCCCATAGATTGCTCCATGCGGTAATGGCCCCATAGATTGCTCCATGCGGTAATGGCCCCATAGATTGCTCCATGCGGTAATGGCCCCATAGGTTGCTCCATGCGGTAATGGCCCCATAGATTGCTCCATGCGGTAATGGCCCCATAGATTGCTCCATGCGGTAATGGCCCCATAGATTGCTCCATGCGGTAATGGCCCCATAGATTGCTCCATAAGTATAATGGCCCCATAGATTGCTCCATGCTGCAATGGCCCCATAGATTTCTCCATAAGTATAATGGCCCCATAGATTGCTCCATAAGTATAATGGGCCCATAGATTGCTCCATGCTGTATAATGGCATCATAGATTGCTCCATGCTGTTTAATGGCATCATAGATTGCTCCATGCTGTTTAATGGCCCCATAGATTGCTCCATGCTGTAATGGCCCTATACATTGCTTCATGTCGTAATGGCCCTA
This sequence comes from Phyllobates terribilis, assembly GCF_046119375.1. Taxonomy (NCBI): domain Eukaryota; kingdom Metazoa; phylum Chordata; class Amphibia; order Anura; family Dendrobatidae; genus Phyllobates; species Phyllobates terribilis. Next base: position 2,568,076 of record NW_027363009.1, on the reverse strand, counting down.
TAGATTGCTCCATGCTGTATAATGGCCCCATAGATTGCTCCATGCTGTAATGGCCCTATAGATTGCTCTATGCTGTATAATGGCTCCATAGATTGCTCCCTACTGTATAATGGCTCCATAGATTGCTCCCTACTGTATAATGGCCCCATAGATTGCTCCCTACTGTATAATGGCCCCATAGATTGCTCCCTACTGTATAATGGCCCCATAGATTGCTCCATGCTGTATAATGGCCCCATAGATTGTTCCATGCTGTAATGGCCCTATAAATTGCTCCATGGTGCATAATGGCTCCATAGATTGCTCCATACTGTATAATGGCTCCATAGATTGCTTCATACTGTATAATGGCCCCATAGATTGCTCCATAAGTATAATGGCCCTATAGATTGCTCCATAAGTATAATGGCCTCATAGATTGCTCCATGCGGTAATGGCCCCATAGATTGCTCCATAAGTATAATGGCCCTACAGATTGCTCCATAAGTATAATGGCCCCATAGATTGCTCCATAAGTATAATGGCCCCATAGATTGCTCCATGGTGTATAATGGCCCCATAGATTGCTCCATGCTGTAATGGCCCTATAGATTGCTCCATAAGTATAATGGCCCCATAGATTGCTCCATGCTGTAATGGCCCTATAGATTGCTCCATAAGTATAATGGCCCCATAGATTGCTCTATGCTGTAATGGCCCCATAGATTGCTCCATGCTGCATAATGGCCCCATAGATTGCTCCATGCTGCATAATGGCCCCATAGATTGCTCCATAAGTATAATGGCCCCATAGATTGCTCCATGCTGTAATGGCCCCATAGATTGCTCCATGCTGTAATGGCCCTATAGATTGCTCCATGCTGCTTAATAGCCCCATAGATTGCTCCATACTGTATAATGGCTCCATAGATTGCTCCATGCTGCATAATGGCTCCATAGATTGCTCCATGTTGTAATGGCCCCATAGATTGTTCCATGCTGTATAATGGCCCCATAGATTGCTCCATAAGTATAATGGCCCCATAGATTGCTCCATGCTGTAATGGCCCTATAAATTGCTCCATGCTGCATAATGGCTCCATAGATTGCTCCATACTGTATAATGGCCCCATAGATTGCTCCATAAGTATAATGGCCCCATAGATTGCTCCATGCTGTATAATGGCCCCATAGATTGCTCCATGCTGTATAATGGCCCTATAGATTGCTCCATGCTGTATATTGGCCCCATAGATTGCTCCATGCTGTAATGGCCCCATAGATTGCTCCATAAGTATAATGGCCCTATAGATTGCTCCATAAGTATAATGGCCCTATAGATTGCTCCATAAGTATAATGGCCCTATAGATTGCTCCATGCTCCATAATGGCCCCATAGATTGCTCCATACTGCATAATGGCTCCATAGATTGCTCCATACTGTATAATGTCCCTGTAGATTGCTCCATAAGTATAATGGCCCCATAGATTGCTCCATGCTGTATAATGGCCCCATAGATTGGCTCCATGCTGTAATGGTCCTATAGATTGCTCCATAAGTATAATGGCCCCATAGATTGCTCCATGCTGTATAATGGCCCCATAGATTGCTCCATGCTGTATAATGGCCCCATAGATTGCTCCATGCTGTATAATGGCCCCATAGATTGCTGCATGCTGTAATGGTCCTATAGATTGCTCCCTACTGTATAATGGCCCCATAGATTGCTCCCTACTGTATAATGGCCCCATAGATTGCTCCATGCTGTATTATGGCCCCATAGATTGCTCCATGTTGTAATGGCTCCATAGATTGCTCCATAAGTATAATGGCCCCATAGATTGCTCCATAAGTATAATGGCCCCATAGATTGCTCCATGCTGTAATGGCCCTATAGATTGCTCCATAAGGATAATGGCCCCATAGATTGCTCCATGCTGTATAAAGGTCCCATAGATTGCTCCATGCTGTATAAAGGTCCCATAGATTGCTCCATGCTGTATAATGGCCCCATAGATTGCTCCCTACTGTATAATGGCCCCATAGATTGCTCCCTACTGTATAATGGCCCTATAGATTGCTCCCTACTGTATAATGGCCCCATAGATTGCTCCATGCTGTATAATGGCCCCATAGATTGCTCCATAAGTATAATGGCCCCATAGATTGTTCCATGCTGTAATGGCCCTATAAATTGCTCCATGCTGCATAATGGCCCCATAGATAGCTCCATACTGTATAATGGCTCCATAGATTGCTTCATACTGTATAATGGCCCCATAGATTGCTCCATAAGTATAATGGCCCTATAGATTGCTCCATAAGTATAATGGCCTCATAGATTGCTCCATGCGGTAATGGCCCCATAGATTGCTCCATAAGTATAATGGCCCTATAGATTGCTCCATAAGTATAATGGCCCCATAGATTGCTCCATAAGTATAATGGCCCCATAGATTGCTCCATAAGTATAATGGCCCCATAGATTGCTCCATAAGTATAATGGCCCCATAGATTGCTCCATGCGGTAATGGCCCCATAGATTGCTCCATGCGGTAATGGCCCCATAGATTGCTCCATGCGGTAATGGCCCCATAGATTGCTCCATGCGGTAATGGCCCCATAGATTGCTCCATGCGGTAATGGCCCCATAGATTGCTCCATGCGGTAATGGCCCCATAGATTGCTCCATAAGTATAATGGCCCCATAGATTGCTCCATGCTGCAATGGCCCCATAGATTTCTCCATAAGTATAATGGCCCCATAGATTGCTCCATGCTGTAATGGCCCCATAGATTGCTCCATAAGTATAATGGCCCCATAGATTGCTCTATGCTGTAATGGCCCTATAGATTGCTCCATGCTGTATAATGGCCCCATAGATTGCTCCATGCTGTAATGGCCCCGTAGATTGCTCCATAAGTATAATGGCCCTATAGATTGCTCCATGCTCCATAATGGCCCCATAGATTGCTCCATACTGCATAATGGCTCCATAGATTGCTCCATACTGTATAATGTCCCTATAGATTGCTCCATAAGTATAATGGCCCTATAGATTGCTCCATAAGTATAATGGCCCCATAGATTGCTCCATGCTGTATAATGGCCCCATAGATTGCTCCATGCTGTATAATGGCCCCATAGATTGGCTCCATGCTGTAATGGTCCTATAGATTGCTCCATAAGTATAATGGCCCCATAGATTGCTCCATGCGGTAATGGCCCCATAGATTGCTCCATGCGGTAATGGTCCCATAGATTGCTCCATGCTGCAATGGCCCCATAGATTTCTCCATAAGTATAATGGCCACATAGATTGCTCCATGCTGTAATGGCCCTATAGATTGCTCCATAAGTATAATGGGCCCATAGATTGCTCCATGCTGTATAATGGCATCCTAGATTGCTCCATGCTGTTTAATGGCATCCTAGATTGCTCCATGCTGTTTAATGGCCCCATAGATTGCTCCATGCTGTATAATGGCCCCATAGATTGCTCCATACTGTATAATGGCCCCATAGATTGCTGCATGCTGTAATGGCCCTATAGATTGCTCCATAAGTATAATGGCCCCATAGATTGCTCCCTACTGTATAATGGCCCCATAGATTGCTCCATGCTGTATTATGGCCCCATAGATTGCTCCATGTTGTAATGGCTCCATAGATTGCTCCATAAGTATAATGGCCCCATAGATTGCTCCATGCTGTAATGGCCCTATAGATTGCTCCATAAGGATAATGGCCCCATAGATTGCTCCATGCTGTATAATGGCCCCATAGATTGCTCCATGCTGTATAATGGACCCATAGATTGCTCTATGCTGTAATGGCCCTATAGATTACTCCATAAGTATAAAGGTCCCATAGATTGCCCCATGCTGTATAATGGCCCCATTGATTGCCCCATGCTGTATAATGGTCCCATAGATTGCTCCATGCTGTATAATGGCCCCATAGATTGCTCCATACTGTATAATGGCCCCATAGATTGCTGCATGCTGTAATGGCCCTATAGATTGCTCCATAAGTATAATGGCCCCATAGATTGCTCCCTACTGTAGAATGGCCCCATAGATTGCTCCATGCTGTATTATGGCCCCATAGATTGCTCCATGTTGTAATGGCTCCATAGATTGCTCCATAAGTATAATGGCCCCATAGATTGCTCCATGCTGTAATGGCCCTATAGATTTCTCCATAAGGATAATGGCCCCATAGATTGCTCCATGCTGTATAATGGCCCCATAGATTGCTCCATGCTGTATAATGGACCCATAGATTGCTCCATGCTGTAATGGCCCTATAGATTACTCCAAAAGTATAAAGGTCCCATAGATTGCTCCATGCTGTATAATGGCCCCATTGATTGCCCCATGCTGTATAATGGTCCCATAGATTGCTCCCTACTGTATAATGGCCCCATAGATTGCTCCATAAGTATAATGGCCCTATAGATTGCTCCATAAGTATAATGGCCCCATAGATTGCTCCATAAGTATAATGGCCCCATAGATTGCTCCATAAGTATAAACGCCCCATAGATTGCTCCATGCGGTAATGGCCCCATAGATTGCTCCATGCGGTAATGGCCCCATAGATTGCTCCATGCTGCAATGGCCCCATAGATTTCTCCATAAGTATAATGGCCACATAGATTGCTCCATGCTGTAATGGCCCTATAGATTGCTCCATAAGTATAATGGCCCTATAGATTGCTCCATGCTCCATAATGGCCCCATAGATTGCTCCATACTGCATAATGGCTCCATAGATTGCTCCATACTGTATAATGTCCCTATAGATTGCTCCATAAGTATAATGGCCCTATAGATTGCTCCATAAGTATAATGGCCCCATAGATTGCTCCATGCTGTATAATGGCCCCATAGATTGCTCCATGCTGTATAATGGCCCCATAGATTGGCTCCATGCTGTAATGGTCCTATAGATTGCTCCATAAGTATAATGGCCCCATAGATTGCTCCATGCGGTAATGGCCCCATAGATTGCTCCATGCGGTAATGGTCCCATAGATTGCTCCATGCTGCAATGGCCCCATAGATTTCTCCATAAGTATAATGGCCACATAGATTGCTCCATGCTGTAATGGCCCTATAGATTGCTCCATAAGTATAATGGGCCCATAGATTGCTCCATGCTGTATAATGGCATCCTAGATTGCTCCATGCTGTTTAATGGCATCCTAGATTGCTCCATGCTGTTTAATGGCCCCATAGATTGCTCCATGCTGTATAATGGCCCCATAGATTGCTCCATACTGTATAATGGCCCCATAGATTGCTGCATGCTGTAATGGCCCTATAGATTGCTCCATAAGTATAATGGCCCCATAGATTGCTCCCTACTGTATAATGGCCCCATAGATTGCTCCATGCTGTATTATGGCCCCATAGATTGCTCCATGTTGTAATGGCTCCATAGATTGCTCCATAAGTATAATGGCCCCATAGATTGCTCCATGCTGTAATGGCCCTATAGATTGCTCCATAAGGATAATGGCCCCATAGATTGCTCCATGCTGTATAATGGCCCCATAGATTGCTCCATGCTGTATAATGGACCCATAGATTGCTCTATGCTGTAATGGCCCTATAGATTACTCCATAAGTATAAAGGTCCCATAGATTGCCCCATGCTGTATAATGGCCCCATTGATTGCCCCATGCTGTATAATGGTCCCATAGATTGCTCCATGCTGTATAATGGCCCCATAGATTGCTCCATACTGTATAATGGCCCCATAGATTGCTGCATGCTGTAATGGCCCTATAGATTGCTCCATAAGTATAATGGCCCCATAGATTGCTCCCTACTGTAGAATGGCCCCATAGATTGCTCCATGCTGTATTATGGCCCCATAGATTGCTCCATGTTGTAATGGCTCCATAGATTGCTCCATAAGTATAATGGCCCCATAGATTGCTCCATGCTGTAATGGCCCTATAGATTTCTCCATAAGGATAATGGCCCCATAGATTGCTCCATGCTGTATAATGGCCCCATAGATTGCTCCATGCTGTATAATGGACCCATAGATTGCTCCATGCTGTAATGGCCCTATAGATTACTCCAAAAGTATAAAGGTCCCATAGATTGCTCCATGCTGTATAATGGCCCCATTGATTGCCCCATGCTGTATAATGGTCCCATAGATTGCTCCCTACTGTATAATGGCCCCATAGATTGCTCCATAAGTATAATGGCCCTATAGATTGCTCCATAAGTATAATGGCCCCATAGATTGCTCCATAAGTATAATGGCCCCATAGATTGCTCCATAAGTATAAACGCCCCATAGATTGCTCCATGCGGTAATGGCCCCATAGATTGCTCCATGCGGTAATGGCCCCATAGATTGCTCCATGCTGCAATGGCCCCATAGATTTCTCCATAAGTATAATGGCCACATAGATTGCTCCATGCTGTAATGGCCCTATAGATTGCTCCATAAGTATAATGGCATCCTAGATTGCTCCATGCTGTATAATGGCATCCTAGATTGCTCCATGCTGTTTAATGGCATCATAGATTGCTCCATGCTGTTTAATGGCCCCATAGATTGCTCCATGCTGTAGTAGCACCATAGATTGCTCCATAAGTATAATGGCCCCATAGATTGCTCCATGCTGTAATGGCCCTATACATTGCTCCATGTCGTAATGGCCCTATAGATTGCTCCATGCTGTATAATGGCCCCATAGATTGCTCCATGCTGTATAATGGCCCCATAGATTGCTCCATGCTGTAATGGCCCTATAGATTGCTCCATTAGTCTAATGGCCCCATAGATTGCTCTATGCTGTATAATGGCCCCATAGATTGCTCCCTACTGTATAATGGCCCCATAGATTGCTCCCTACTGTATAATGGCCCCATAGATTGCTCCCTACTGTATAATGGCCCCATAGATTGCTCCATACTGTATAATGGCCCCATAGATTGCTCCATAAGTATAATGGCCCCATAGATTGTTCCATGCTGTAATGGCCCTATAAATTGCTCCATGCTGCATAATGGCCCCATAGATTGCTCCATACTGTATAATGGCTCCATAGATTGCTTCATACTGTATAATGGCCCCATAGATTGCTCCATAAGTATAATGGCCCTATAGATTGCTCCATAAGTATAATGGCCTCATAGATTGCTCCATGCGGTAATGGCCCCATAGATTGCTCCATAAGTATAATGGCCCTACAGATTGCTCCATAAGTATAATGGCCCCATAGATTGCTCCATAAGTATAATGGCCCTATAGATTGCTTCATAAGTATAATGGCCCCATAGATTGCTCCATGCTGTATAATGGCCCCATAGATTGCTCCATGCTGTATAATGGCCCCATAGATTGCTCCATGCTGTATAATGGCCCCATAGATTGCTCCATGCTGTAATGGCCCTATAGATTGCTCCAGAAGTATAATGGCCCCATAGATTGCTCCAGAAGTATAATGGCCCCATAGATTGCTCCTTGCTGTAATTGCCCTATAGATTCCTCCATGCTGCATAATGGCCCCATAGATTGCTCCATACTGCATAATGGTTCCATAGATTGCTCCATACTGTATAATGGCCCCATAGATTGCTCCATAAGTATAATGGCCCTATAGATTGGTCCATAAGTATAATGGCCCCATAGATTGCTCCATAAGTATAATGGCCCCATAGATTGCTCCATGGTGTATAATGGCCCCATAGATTGCTCCATGCTGTAATGGCCCTATAGATTGCTCCATAAGTATAATGGCCCCATAGATTGCTCCATGCTGTAATGGCCCTATAGATTGCTCCACAAGTATAATGGCCCCATAGATTGCTCCATGCTGTAATGGCCCCATAGATTGCTCCATGCTGTATAATGGCCCCATAGATTGCCCCATGCTGTATAATGGCCCCATAGATTGCCCCATGCTGTATAATGGCCCCATAGATTTCTCCCTACTGTATAATGGCCCCATAGACTGCTCCATACTGTATAATGGCCCCATATATTGCTCCATGCTGTAATGGCCCTATAGATTGCTCCATAAGTATAATGGCCCCATAGATTGCTCCATGCTGTATAATGGCCCCATAGATTGCTTCATAAGTATAATGGCCCCATAGATTGCTCCATGCTGTAATGGCCCCACAGATTGCTCCATGCTGTATAATGGCTCCATAGATTGCTCCATGCTGTATAATGGCCCTATAGATTGCTCAATGCTGCATAATGGCTCCATAGATTGCTCCATGCTGTAATGGCCCCATAGGTTGCTCCATACTGTATAATGACCCTATAGATTGCTCCATAAGTATAATGGCCCTATAGATTGCTTCATAAGTATAATGGCCCCATAGATTGCTCCATGCTGTATAATGGCCCCATAGATTGCTCCATGCTGTATAATGGCCCCATAGATTGCTCCATGCTGTATAATGGCCCCATAGATTGCTCCATGCTGTAATGGCCCTATAGATTGCTCCAGAAGTATAATGGCCCCATAGATTGCTCCAGAAGTATAATGGCCCCATAGATTCCTCCATGCTGCATAATGGCCCCATAGATTGCTCCATACTGCATAATGGTTGCATAGATTGCTCCATACTGTATAATGGCCCCATAGATTGCTCCATGCTGTAATGGCCCCACAGATTGCTCCATAAGTATAATGGCCCTATAGATTGCTCCATAAGTATAATGGCCCTATAGATTGCTCCATAAGTATAATGGCCCCATAGATTGCTCCACGCGGTAATGGCCCCATAAATTGCTCTATGCTGTAATGGCCCTATAGAATGCTCCATGCTGTATAATGGCCCCATAGATTGCTCCATGCTGTATAATGGCCCCATAGATTGCTCCATGCTGTATAATGGCCTCATAGATTGCTCCATGCTGTATAATGGCTCCATAGATTGCCCCATGCTGTATAATGGCTCCATAGATTGACCCCTGCTGTATAATGGCCCCATAGATTGTTCCATGCTGTATAATGGCCCCATAGATTGCTCCATAAGTATAATGGCCCCATATATTGCTCCATGCTGTAATGGCCCTATAGATTGCTCCATGCTGCATAATGGCCAAATAGATTGCTCCATACTGCATAATGGCTCCATAGATTGCTCCATACTGTATAATGGCCCCATAGATTGCTCCATGCTGTAATGGTCCCATAGATTGCTCCATAAGTATAATGGCCCCATAGATTGCTCCATGCTGTAATGGCCCTATAGATTGCTCCATGCTGCATAATGGCTCCATAGATTGCTCCATACTGCATAATGGCCCCATAGATTGCTCCATAAGTATAATGGCCCCATAGATTGCTCCATGCTGTATAATGGCCCCATAGATTGCTCCATGCTGTATAATGGCTCCATAGATTGCCCCATGCTGTATAATGGCTCCATAGATTGACCCCTGCTGTATAATGGCCCCATAGATTGTTCCATGCTGTATAATGGCCCCATAGATTGCTCCATAAGTAGAATGGCCCCATAGATTGCTCCATGCTGTAATGGCCCTATAGATTACTCCATGCTGCATAATGGCCAAATAGATTGCTCCATACTGCATAATGGCTCCATAGATTGCTCCATACTGAATAATGGCCCCATAGATTGCTCCATGCTGTAATGGTCCCATAGATTGCTCCATAAGTATAATGGCCCCATAGATTGCTCCATGCTGTAATGGCCCTATAGATTGCTCCATGCTGCATAATGGCTCCATAGATTGCTCCATACTGCATAATGGCCCCATAGATTGCTCCATAAGTATAATGGCCCCATAGATTGCTCCATAAGTATAATGGCCCTATAGATTGCACCATTAGTATAATGGCCGCATAGATTGCTCCATGCTGTAATGGCCTCATAGATTGCTCCATGCTGTAATGGCCCTATAGACTGCTACATAAGTATAATGGCCCCATAGATTGCTCCATGATGTAATTGCCCTATAGATTGCTCCATAAGTATAATGGCCCCATAGATTGCTCCATGCTGTATAATGGCCCCATAGATTGTCCCATGCTGTATAATGGCTCAATAGATTGTTCCATGCTGTATAATGGCCCCATAGATTGTTCCATGCTGTATAATGGCCCCATAGATTGCTCCATAAGTATAATGGCCCCATAGATTGCTCCATGCTGTAATGGCCCTATAAATTGCTCCATGCTGCATAATGGCCCCATAGATTGCTCCATGCTGCATAATGGCTCCATAGATTGCTCCATACTGTATAATGGCCCCATAGATTGCTCCATAAGTATAATGACCCTATAGATTGCTCCATAAGTATAATGGCCCTATAGATTGCTCCATAAGTATAATGGCCCCACAGATTGCTCCATGCTGTAATGGCCCCATAGATTGCTCCATAAGTATAATGGCCCCATAGATTGCTCCATGCTGTATAATGGCCCCATAGATTGCTCTATGCTGTAATGGCCCTATAGATTGCTCCATGCTGTATAATGGCCCCATAGATTGCTCCATGCTGTAATGGCCCCGTAGATTGCTCCATAAGTATAATGGCCCTATAGATTGCTCCATGCTCCATAATGGCCCCATAGATTGCTCCATACTGCATAATGGCTCCATAGATTGCTCCATACTGTATAATGTCCCTATAGATTGCTCCATAAGTATAATGGCCCTATAGATTGCTCCATAAGTATAATGGCCCCATAGATTGCTCCATGCTGTATAATGGCCCCATAGATTGGCTCCATGCTGTAATGGTCCTATAGATTGCTCCATAAGTATAATGGCCCCATAGATTGCTCCATGCGGTAATGGCCCCATAGATTGCTCCATGCGGTAATGGTCCCATAGATTGCTCCATGCTGCAATGGCCCCATAGATTTCTCCATAAGTATAATGGCCACATAGATTGCTCCATGCTGTAATGGCCCTATAGATTGCTCCATAAGTATAATGGGCCCATAGATTGCTCCATGCTGTATAATGGCATCCTAGATTGCTCCATGCTGTTTAATGGCATCCTAGATTGCTCCATGCTGTTTAATGGCCCCATAGATTGCTCCATGCTGTATAATGGCCCCATAGATTGCTCCATACTGTATAATGGCCCCATAGATTGCTGCATGCTGTAATGGCCCTATAGATTGCTCCATAAGTATAATGGCCCCATAGATTGCTCCCTACTGTATAATGGCCCCATAGATTGCTCCATGCTGTATTATGGCCCCATAGATTGCTCCATGTTGTAATGGCTCCATAGATTGCTCCATAAGTATAATGGCCCCATAGATTGCTCCATGCTGTAATGGCCCTATAGATTGCTCCATAAGGATAATGGCCCCATAGATTGCTCCATGCTGTATAATGGCCCCATAGATTGCTCCATGCTGTATAATGGACCCATAGATTGCTCTATGCTGTAATGGCCCTATAGATTACTCCATAAGTATAAAGGTCCCATAGATTGCCCCATGCTGTATAATGGCCCCATTGATTGCCCCATGCTGTATAATGGTCCCATAGATTGCTCCATGCTGTATAATGGCCCCATAGATTGCTCCATGCTGTATAATGGCCCCATAGATTGCTCCATACTGTATAATGGCCCCATAGATTGCTGCATGCTGTAATGGCCCTATAGATTGCTCCATAAGTATAATGGCCCCATAGATTGCTCCCTACTGTAGAATGGCCCCATAGATTGCTCCATGCTGTATTATGGCCCCATAGATTGCTCCATGTTGTAATGGCTCCATAGATTGCTCCATAAGTATAATGGCCCCATAGATTGCTCCATGCTGTAATGGCCCTATAGATTTCTCCATAAGGATAATGGCCCCATAGATTGCTCCATGCTGTATAATGGCCCCATAGATTGCTCCATGCTGTATAATGGACCCATAGATTGCTCCATGCTGTAATGGCCCTATAGATTACTCCAAAAGTATAAAGGTCCCATAGATTGCTCCATGCTGTATAATGGCCCCATTGATTGCCCCATGCTGTATAATGGTCCCATAGATTGCTCCCTACTGTATAATGGCCCCATAGATTGCTCCATAAGTATAATGGCCCTATAGATTGCTCCATAAGTATAATGGCCCCATAGATTGCTCCATAAGTATAATGGCCCCATAGATTGCTCCATAAGTATAATGGCCCCATAGATTGCTCCATAAGTATAAACGCCCCATAGATTGCTCCATGCGGTAATGGCCCCATAGATTGCTCCATGCGGTAATGGCCCCATAGATTGCTCCATGCGGTAATGGCCCCATAGATTGCTCCATGCGGTAATGGCCCCATAGGTTGCTCCATGCGGTAATGGCCCCATAGGTTGCTCCATGCGGTAATGGCCCCATAGATTGCTCCATGCGGTAATGGCCCCATAGATTGCTCCATGCGGTAATGGCCCCATAGATTGCTCCATGCGGTAATGGCCCCATAGATTGCTCCATAAGTATAATGGCCCCATAGATTGCTCCATGCTGCAATGGCCCCATAGATTTCTCCATAAGTATAATGGCCCCATAGATTGCTCCATAAGTATAATGGGCCCATAGATTGCTCCATGCTGTATAATGGCATCATAGATTGCTCCATGCTGTTTAATGGCATCATAGATTGCTCCATGCTGTTTAATGGCCCCATAGATTGCTCCATGCTGTAATGGCCCTATACATTGCTCCATGTCGTAATGGCCCTATAGATTGCTCCATGCTGTATAATGGCCCCATAGATTGCTCCATGCTGTAATGGCCCTATAGATTGCTCTATGCTGTATAATGGCTCCATAGATTGCTCCCTACTGTATAATGGCTCCATAGATTGCTCCCTACTGTATAATGGCCCCATAGATTGCTCCCTACTGTATAATGGCCCCATAGATTGCTCCCTACTGTATAATGGCCCCATAGATTGCTCCATGCTGTATAATGGCCCCATAGATTGTTCCATGCTGTAATGGCCCTATAAATTGCTCCATGGTGCATAATGGCTCCATAGATTGCTCCATACTGTATAATGGCTCCATAGATTGCTTCATACTGTATAATGGCCCCATAGATTGCTCCATAAGTATAATGGCCCTATAGATTGCTCCATAAGTATAATGGCCTCATAGATTGCTCCATGCGGTAATGGCCCCATAGATTGCTCCATAAGTATAATGGCCCTACAGATTGCTCCATAAGTATAATGGCCCCATAGATTGCTCCATAAGTATAATGGCCCCATAGATTGCTCCATGGTGTATAATGGCCCCATAGATTGCTCCATGCTGTAATGGCCCTATAGATTGCTCCATAAGTATAATGGCCCCATAGATTGCTCCATGCTGTAATGGCCCTATAGATTGCTCCATAAGTATAATGGCCCCATAGATTGCTCTATGCTGTAATGGCCCCATAGATTGCTCCATGCTGCATAATGGCCCCATAGATTGCTCCATGCTGCATAATGGCCCCATAGATTGCTCCATAAGTATAATGGCCCCATAGATTGCTCCATGCTGTAATGGCCCCATAGATTGCTCCATGCTGTAATGGCCCTATAGATTGCTCCATGCTGCTTAATAGCCCCATAGATTGCTCCATACTGTATAATGGCTCCATAGATTGCTCCATGCTGCATAATGGCTCCATAGATTGCTCCATGTTGTAATGGCCCCATAGATTGTTCCATGCTGTATAATGGCCCCATAGATTGCTCCATAAGTATAATGGCCCCATAGATTGCTCCATGCTGTAATGGCCCTATAAATTGCTCCATGCTGCATAATGGCTCCATAGATTGCTCCATACTGTATAATGGCCCCATAGATTGCTCCATAAGTATAATGGCCCCATAGATTGCTCCATGCTGTATAATGGCCCCATAGATTGCTCCATGCTGTATAATGGCCCTATAGATTGCTCCATGCTGTATATTGGCCCCATAGATTGCTCCATGCTGTAATGGCCCCATAGATTGCTCCATAAGTATAATGGCCCTATAGATTGCTCCATAAGTATAATGGCCCTATAGATTGCTCCATAAGTATAATGGCCCTATAGATTGCTCCATGCTCCATAATGGCCCCATAGATTGCTCCATACTGCATAATGGCTCCATAGATTGCTCCATACTGTATAATGTCCCTGTAGATTGCTCCATAAGTATAATGGCCCCATAGATTGCTCCATGCTGTATAATGGCCCCATAGATTGGCTCCATGCTGTAATGGTCCTATAGATTGCTCCATAAGTATAATGGCCCCATAGATTGCTCCATGCTGTATAATGGCCCCATAGATTGCTCCATGCTGTATAATGGCCCCATAGATTGCTCCATGCTGTATAATGGCCCCATAGATTGCTGCATGCTGTAATGGTCCTATAGATTGCTCCCTACTGTATAATGGCCCCATAGATTGCTCCCTACTGTATAATGGCCCCATAGATTGCTCCATGCTGTATTATGGCCCCATAGATTGCTCCATGTTGTAATGGCTCCATAGATTGCTCCATAAGTATAATGGCCCCATAGATTGCTCCATAAGTATAATGGCCCCATAGATTGCTCCATGCTGTAATGGCCCTATAGATTGCTCCATAAGGATAATGGCCCCATAGATTGCTCCATGCTGTATAAAGGTCCCATAGATTGCTCCATGCTGTATAAAGGTCCCATAGATTGCTCCATGCTGTATAATGGCCCCATAGATTGCTCCCTACTGTATAATGGCCCCATAGATTGCTCCCTACTGTATAATGGCCCTATAGATTGCTCCCTACTGTATAATGGCCCCATAGATTGCTCCATGCTGTATAATGGCCCCATAGATTGCTCCATAAGTATAATGGCCCCATAGATTGTTCCATGCTGTAATGGCCCTATAAATTGCTCCATGCTGCATAATGGCCCCATAGATAGCTCCATACTGTATAATGGCTCCATAGATTGCTTCATACTGTATAATGGCCCCATAGATTGCTCCATAAGTATAATGGCCCTATAGATTGCTCCATAAGTATAATGGCCTCATAGATTGCTCCATGCGGTAATGGCCCCATAGATTGCTCCATAAGTATAATGGCCCTATAGATTGCTCCATAAGTATAATGGCCCCATAGATTGCTCCATAAGTATAATGGCCCCATAGATTGCTCCATAAGTATAATGGCCCCATAGATTGCTCCATAAGTATAATGGCCCCATAGATTGCTCCATGCGGTAATGGCCCCATAGATTGCTCCATGCGGTAATGGCCCCATAGATTGCTCCATGCGGTAATGGCCCCATAGATTGCTCCATGCGGTAATGGCCCCATAGATTGCTCCATGCGGTAATGGCCCCATAGATTGCTCCATGCGGTAATGGCCCCATAGATTGCTCCATAAGTATAATGGCCCCATAGATTGCTCCATGCTGCAATGGCCCCATAGATTTCTCCATAAGTATAATGGCCCCATAGATTGCTCCATGCTGTAATGGCCCTATAGATTGCTCCATAAGTATAATGGGCCCATAGATTGCTCCATGCTGTATAATGGCATCATAGATTGCTCCATGCTGTTTAATGGCCCCATAGATTGCTCCATGCTGTAGTAGCACCATAGATTGCTCCATAAGTGTAATGGCCCTATACATTGCTCCATGTCGTGATGGCCCTATAGATTGCTCCATGCTGTATAATGGCCCCATAGATTGCTCCATGCTGTAATGGCCCTATACATTGCTCCATGCTGTATAATGGCCCCATAGATTGCCCCATGCTGTATAATGGCCTCATAGATTGCTGCATGCTGTAATGGCCCTATAGATTGCTCCATTAGTCTAATGGCCCCATAGATTGCTCTATGCTGTATAATGGCCCATTGATTGCTCCCTACTGTATAATGGCCCCATAGATTGCTCCCTACTGTATAATGGCCCTATAGATTGCTCCCTACTGTATAATGGCCCCATAGATTGCTCCATGCTGTATAATGGCCCCATAGATTGCTCCATAAGTATAATGGCCCCATAGATTGTTCCATGCTGTAATGGCCCTATAAATTGCTCCATGCTGCATAATGGCCCCATAGATTGCTCCATACTGTATAATGGCTCCATAGATTGCTTCATACTGTATAATGGCCCCATAGATTGCTCCATAAGTATAATGGCCCTATAGATTGCTCCATAAGTATAATGGCCTCATAGATTGCTCCATGCGGTAATGGCCCCATAGATTGCTCCATAAGTATAATGGCCCTACAGATTGCTCCATAAGTATAATGGCCCCATAGATTGCTCCATAAGTATAATGGCCCCATAGATTGCTCCATAAGTATAATGGCCCCATAGATTGCTCCATGATGTAATGGCCCCATAGATTGCTCCATGCTGTATAATGGCCCCATAGATTGCTCCATGCTGTATAATGGCCCCATAGATTGCTCCATGCTGTAATGGCCCTATAGATTGCTCCACAAGTATAATGGCCCCATAGATTGCTCCATGCTGTAATGGCCCCATAGATAGCTCCATGCTGTATAATGGCCCCATAGATTGCTCCATGCTGTATAATGGCCCCATAGATTGCCCCATGCTGTATAATGGCCCCATAGACTGCTCCATACTGTATAATGGCCCCATATATTGCTCCATGCTGTAATGGCCCTATAGATTGCTCCATAAGTATAATGGCCCCATAGATTGCTCCATGCTGTATAATGGCCCCATAGATTGCTTCATAAGTATAATGGCCCTATAGATTGCTCCTTGCTGTAATGGCCCTATAGATTCCTCCATGCTGTATAATGGCCCCATAGATTGCTCCATGCTGTATAATGGCCCCATAGATTGCTCCATGCTGTATAATGGCCCCATAGATTGCTCCATACTGTATAATGGCCCTATAGATTGCTCCCTACTGTATAATGGCCCCATAGATTGCTCCATGCTGCATAATGGCCCCATAGATTGCTCCGTGCTGTAATGGCCCCATAGATTGCTCCATGCTGTATAATGGCCCTATAGATTGCTCCATGCTGCATAATGGCTCCATAGATTGCTCCATGCTGTAATGGCCCCATACATTGTTCCATGCTGTATAATGGCCCCATAGATTGCTCCATAAGTATAATGGCCCCATAGATTGCTCCATGCTGTAATGGCCCTATAAATTGCTCCATGCTGCATAATGGCTCTATAGATTGCTCCATACTGTATAATGGCCCCATAGATTGCTCCATAAGTATAATGACCCTATAGATTGCTCCATGCTGTATAATGGCCCCATAGATTGCTCCATGCTGTATAATGGCCCCATAGATTGCTCCATGCTGTATAATGGCCCCATAGATTGCTCCATGCTGTATAATGGCCCCATAGATTGCTCCATGCTGTATAATGGCCCCATAGATTGCTCCATGCTGTATAATGGCCGCATAGATTGCTCTATGCTGTAATGGCCCTATAGATTGCTCCATGCTGTATAATGGCCCCATAGATTGGCTCCATGCTGTAATGGTCCTATAGATTGCTCCATAAGTATAATGGCCCTATAGATTGCTCCATAAGTATAATGGCCCCATAGATTGCTCCATGCTGTATAATGGCCCCATAGATTGGCTCCATGCTGTAATGGTCCTATAGATTGCTCCATAAGTATAATGGCCCCATAGATTGCTCCATGCTGTATAATGGCCCCATAGATTGCTCCATGCTGTATAATGGCCCCATAGATTGCTCCATACTGTATAATGGCCCCATAGATTGCTGCATGCTGTAATGGCCCTATAGATTGCTCCATAAGTATAATGGCCCCATAGATTGCTCCCTACTGTATAATGGCCCCATAGATTGCTCCATGCTGTATTATGGCCCCATAGATTGCTCCATGTTGTAATGGCTCCATAGATTGCTCCATAAGTATAATGGCCCCATAGATTGCTCGATGCTGTAATGGCCCTATAGATTGCTCCATAAGGATAATGGCCCCATAGATTGCTCCATGCTGTATAAAGGTCCCATAGATTGCTCCATGCTGTATAAAGGTCCCATAGATTGCTCCATGCTGTATAATGGCCCCATAGATTGCTCCCTACTGTATAATGGCCCCATAGATTGCTCCATAAGTATAATGGCCCCATAGATTGCTCCATGCGGTAATGGCCCCATAGATTGCTCCCTACTGTATAATGGCCCTATAGATTGCTCCATAAGTATAATGGCCCCATAGATTGCTCCATGCGGTAATGGCCCCATAGATTGCTCCATGCGGTAATGGCCCCATAGATTGCTCCATGCGGTAATGGCCCCATAGATTGCTCCATGCGGTAATGGCCCCATAGATTGCTCCATGCGGTAATGGCCCCATAGATTGCTCCATGCGGTAATGGCCCCATAGATTGCTCCATGCGGTAATGGCCCCATAGATTGCTCCATGCGGTAATGGCCCCATAGATTGCTCCATGCGGTAATGGCCCCATAGATTGCTCCATGCGGTAATGGCCCCATAGATTGCTCCATGCGGTAATGGCCCCATAGATTGCTCCATAAGTATAATGGCCCCATAGATTGCTCCATGCTGTAAAGGCCCTATAGATTGCTCCATAAGTATAATGGGCCCATAGATTGCTCCATAAGTATAATGGGCCCATAGATTGCTCCATGCTGTATAATGGCATCATAGATTGCTCCATGCTGTTTAATGGCCCCATAGATTGCTCCATGCTGTAATAGCACCATAGATTGCTCCATAAGTATAATGGCCCCATAGATTGCTCCATGCTGTAATGGCCCTATACATTGCTCCATGTCGTAATGGCCCTATAGATTGCTCCATGCTGTATAATGGCCCCATAGATTGCTCCATGCTGTAATGGCCCTATAGATTGCTCCATTAGTCCAATGGCCCCATAGATTGCTCTATGCTGTATAATGGCCCCATAGATTGCTCCCTACTGTATAATGGCCCCATAGATTGCTCCCTACTGTATAATGGCCCCATAGATTGCTCCATGCTGTATAATGGCCCCATAGATTGCTCCATGCTGTATAATGGCCCCATAGATTGCTCCATAAGTATAATGGCCCCATAGATTGTTCCATGCTGTAATGGCCCTATAAATTGCTCCATGCTGCATAATGGCCCCATAGATTGCTCCATACTGCATAATGGCTCCATAGATTGCTTCATACTGTATAATGGCCCCATAGATTGCTCCATACGTATAATGGCCCCATAGATTGCTCCATAAGTATAATGGCCCTATAGATTGCTCCATAAGTATAATGGCCTCATAGATTGCTCCATAAGTATAATGGCCCTACAGATTGCTCCATAAGTATAATGGCCCCATAGATTGCTCCATAAGTATAATGGCCCCATAGATTGCTCCATGATGTAATGGCCCCATAGATTGCTCCATGCTGTATAATGGCCCCATAGATTGCTCCATGCTGTATAATGGCCCCATAGATTGCTCCATGCTGTAATGGCCCTATAGATTGCTCCACAAGTATAATGGCCCCATAGATTGCTCCATGCTGTAATGGCCCCATAGATTGCCCCATGCTGTATAATGGCCCCATAGATTGCCCCATGCTGTATAATGGCCCCATAGATTGCCCCATGCTGTATAATGGCCCCATAGATTTCTCCCTACTGTATAATGGCCCCATAGACTGCTCCATACTGTATAATGGCCCCATATATTGCTCCATGCTGTAATGGCCCTATAGATTGCTCCATAAGTATAATGGCCCCATAGATTGCTCCATGCTGTATAATGGCCCCATAGATTGCTTCATAAGTATAATGGCCCCATAGATTGCTCCATGCTGTAATGGCCCCACAGATTGCTCCATGCTGTAATGGCCCTATAGATTGCTCCATGCTGCTTAATGGCCCCATAGATTGCTCCATGCTGCATAATGGCTCCATAGATTGCTCCATGCTGTAATGGCCCCATAGGTTGCTCCATACTGTATAATGACCCTATAGATTGCTCCATAAGTATAATGGCCCTATAGATTGCTTCATAAGTATAATGGCCCCATAGATTGCTCCATGCTGTATAATGGCCCCATAGATTGCTCCATGCTGTATAATGGCCCCATAGATTGCTCCATGCTGTATAATGGCCCCATAGATTGCTCCATGGTGTATAATGGCCCCATAGATTGCTCCATGCTGTAATGGCCCTATAGATTGCTCCAGAAGTATAATGGCCCCATAGATTGCTCCAGAAGTATAATGGCCCCATAGATTGCTCCTTGCTGTAATGGCCCTATAGATTCCTCCATGCTGCATAATGGCCCCATAGATTGCTCCATACTGCATAATGGTTCCATAGATTGCTCCATACTGTATAATGGTCCCATAGATTGCTCCATAAGTATAATGGCCCTATAGATTGGTCCATAAGTATAATGTCCCCATAGATTGCTCCATAAGTATAATGGCCCCATAGATTGCTCCATGGTGTATAATGGCCCTATAGATTGCTCCATGCTGTAATGGCCCTATAGATTGCTCCATAAGTATAATGGCCCCATAGATTGCTCCATGCTGTAATTGCCCTATAGATTGCTCCATAAGTATAATGGCCCCATAGATTGCTCCATGCTGTAATGGCCCTATAGATTGCTCCATAAGTATAATGGCCCCATAGATTGCTCTATGCTGTAATGGCCCCATAGATTGCTCCATGCTGTATAATGGCCCCATAGATTGCTCCATGCTGTATAATGGCCCCATAGATTGCTCCATGCTGTAATGGCCCCACAGATTGCTCCATAAGTATAATGGCCCCATAGATTGCTCCATGCTGTAATGGCCTCATAGATTGCTCCATGCTGTATAATGGCCCCATAGATTGCTCCATAAGTATAATGGCCCCATAGATTGCTCCATGCTGTATAATGGCTCCATAGATTGCTCCATGCTGTATAATGGCCCTATAGATTGCTCCATGTTGCATAATGGCTCCATAGATTGCTCCATACTGTATAATGACCCTATAGATTGCTCCATAAGTATAATGGCCCTATAGATTGCTTCATAAGTATAATGGCCCCATAGATTGTTCCCTACTGTATAATGGCCCCATAGATTGCTCCATGCTGTATAATGGCCCCATAGATTGCTCCCTACTGTATAATGGCCCCATAGATTGCTCCATGCTGTATAATGGCCCCATAGATTGCTCCATGCTGTATAATGGCCCCATAGATTGCTCCATGCTGTAATGGCCCCATAGATTGCTCCATGCTGTAATGGCCCCATGGATTGCTCCATGCTGTATAATGGCCCCATAGATTGCTCCATGCTGTATAATGGCCCCATAGATTGCTCCATGCTGTATAATGGCCCCATAGATTGCTCCATGCTGTATAATGGCCCCATAGATTGCTCCATGCTGTATAATGGCCCCATAGATTGCTCCATGCTGTATAATGGCCCCATAGATTGCTCCATGCTGTATAATGGCCCCATAGATTGCTCCATGCTGTATAATGGCCCCATAGATTGCTCCATGCTGTATAATGGCCCCATAGATTGCTCCATGCTGTATAATGGCCCCATAGATTGCTCCATGCTGTATAATGGCCCCATAGATTGCTCCATGCTGTATAATGGCCCCATAGATTGCTCCATGCTGTATAATGGCCCCATAGATTGCTCCATGCTGTATAATGGCCCCATAGATTGCTCCCTGCTGTATAATGGCCCCATAGATTGCTCCATGCTGTATAATGGCCCCATAGATTGCTCCATGCTGTAATGGCCTCATAGATTGCTCCATGCTGTATAATGGCCCCATAGATTGCTCCATAAGTATAATGGCCCCATAGATTGCTCCATGCTGTATAATGGCTCCATAGATTGCTCCATGCTGTATAATGGCCCTATAGATTGCTCCATGCTGCATAATGGCTCCATAGATTGCTCCATGCTGTAATGGCCCCATAGGTTGCTCCATACTGTATAATGACCCTATAGATTGCTCCATAAGTATAATGGCCCTATAGATTGCTTCATAAGTATAATGGCCCCATAGATTGCTCCCTACTGTATAATGGCCCCATAGATTGCTCCCTACTGTATAATGGCCCCATAGATTGCTCCATGCTGTATAATGGCCCCATAGATTGCTCCATGCTGTAATGGCCCCATAGATTGCTCCATGCTGTAATGGCCCCATGGATTGCTCCATGCTGTATAATGGCCCCATAGATTGCTCCATGCTGTATAATGGCCCCATAGATTGCTCCATGCTGTATAATGGCTCCATAGATTGCTCCATGCTGTATAATGGCCCTATAGATTGCTCCATGCTGCATAATGGCTCCATAGATTGCTCCATGCTGTAATGGCCCCATAGGTTGCTCCATACTGTATAATGACCCTATAGATTGCTCCATAAGTATAATGGCCCTATAGATTGCTTCATAAGTATAATGGCCCCATAGATTGCTCCATGCTGTATAATGGCCCCATAGATTGCTCCATGCTGTATAATGGCCCCATAGATTGCTCCATGCTGTAATGGCCCTATAGATTGCTCCAGAAGTATAATGGCCCCATAGATTGCTCCAGAAGTATAATGGCCCCATAGATTGCTCCTTGCTGTAATGGCCCTATAGATTCCTCCATGCTGCATAATGGCCCCATAGATTGCTCCATACTGCATAATGGTTCCATAGATTGCTCCATACTGTATAATGGTCCCATAGATTGCTCCATACTGTATAATGGTCCCATAGATTGCTCCATAAGTATAATGGCCCCATAGATTGCTCCATGGTGTATAATGGCCCTATAGATTGCTCCATGCTGTAATGGCCCTATAGATTGCTCCATAAGTATAATGGCCCCATAGATTGCTCCATGCTGTAATTGCCCTATAGATTGCTCCATAAGTATAATGGCCCCATAGATTGCTCCATGCTGTAATGGCCCTATAGATTGCTCCATAAGTATAATGGCCCCATAGATTGCTCTATGCTGTAATGGCCCCATAGATTGCTCCATGCTGTATAATGGCCCCATAGATTGCTCCATGCTGTATAATGGCCCCATAGATTGCTCCATGCTGTAATGGCCCCACAGATTGCTCCATAAGTATAATGGCCCCATAGATTGCTCCATGCTGTAATGGCCTCATAGATTGCTCCATGCTGTATAATGGCCCCATAGATTGCTCCATAAGTATAATGGCCCCATAGATTGCTCCATGCTGTATAATGGCTCCATAGATTGCTCCATGCTGTATAATGGCCCTATAGATTGCTCCATGCTGCATAATGGCTCCATAGATTGCTCCATACTGTATAATGACCCTATAGATTGCTCCATACTGTATAATGACCCTATAGATTGCTCCATAAGTATAATGGCCCTATAGATTGCTTCATAAGTATAATGGCCCCATAGATTGCTCCATGCTGTATAATGGCCCCATAGATTGCTCCATGCTGTATAATGGCCCCATAGATTGCTCCCTGCTGTATAATGGCCCCATAGATTGCTCCATGCTGTATAATGGCCCCATAGATTGCTCCATGCTGTATAATGGCCCCATAGATTGCTCCATGCTGTATAATGGCCCCATAGATTGCTCCATGCTGTATAATGGCCCCATAGATTGCTCCCTACTGTATAATGGCCCCATAGATTGCTCCATGCTGTATAATGGCCCCATAGATTGCTCCATGCTGTATAATGGCCCCATAGATTGCTCCATGCTGTAATGGCCCCATGGATTGCTCCATGCTGTATAATGGCCCCATAGATTGCTCCATGCTGTATAATGGCCCCATAGATTGCTCCATGCTGTATAATGGCCCCATAGATTGCTCCATGCTGTATAATGGCCCCATAGATTGCTCCATGCTGTATAATGGCCCCATAGATTGCTCCATGCTGTATAATGGCCCCATAGATTGCTCCATGCTGTATAATGGCCCCATAGATTGCTCCATGCTGTATAATGGCCCCATAGATTGCTCCATGCTGTATAATGGCCCCATAGATTGCTCCATGCTGTATAATGGCCCCATAGATTGCTCCCTGCTGTATAATGGCCCCATAGATTGCTCCATGCTGTATAATGGCCCCATAGATTGCTCCATGCTCTATAATGGCCCCATAGATTGCTCCATAAGTATAATGGCCCCATAGATTGCTCCATGCTGTATAATGGCTCCATATATTGCTCCATGCTGTATAATGGCCCTATAGAGTGCTCCATGCTGCATAATGGCTCCATAGATTGCTCCATGCTGGAATGGCCCCATAGATTGCTCCATGCTGGAATGGCCCCATAGATTGCTCCATGCTGGAATGGCCCCATAGATTGCTCCATGCTGGAATGGCCCCATAGATTGCTCCATGCTGGAATGGCCCCATAGATTGCTCCATGCTGGAATGGCCCCATAGATTGCTCCATGCTGGAATGGCCCCATAGATTGCTCCATGCTGGAATGGCCCCATAGATTGCTCCATGCTGGAATGGCCCCATAGATTGCTCCATGCTGGAATGGCCCCATAGATTGCTCCATGCTGGAATGGCCCCATAGATTGCTCCATGCTGGAATGGCCCCATAGATTGCTCCATGCTGGAATGGCCCCATAGATTGCTCCATGCTGGAATGGCCCCATAGATTGCTCCATGCTGGAATGGCCCCATAGATTGCTCCATGCTGGAATGGCCCCATAGATTGCTCCATGCTGGAATGGCCCCATAGATTGCTCCATGCTGGAATGGCCCCATAGATTGCTCCATGCTGGAATGGCCCCATAGATTGCTCCATGCTGGAATGGCCCCATAGATTGCTCCATGCTGGAATGGCCCCATAGATTGCTCCATGCTGGAATGGCCCCATAGATTGCTCCATGCTGGAATGGCCCCATAGATTGCTCCATGCTGGAATGGCCCCATAGATTGCTCCATGCTGGAATGGCCCCATAGATTGCTCCATGCTGGAATGGCCCCATAGATTGCTCCATGCTGGAATGGCCCCATAGATTGCTCCATGCTGGAATGGCCCCATAGATTGCTCCATGCTGGAATGGCCCCATAGATTGCTCCATGCTGGAATGGCCCCATAGATTGCTCCATGCTGGAATGACCCCATAGATTGCTCCATGCTGGAATGGCCCCATAGATTGCTCCATGCTGGAATGGCCCCATAGATTGCTCCATGCTGGAATGGCCCCATAGATTGCTCCATGCTGGAATGGCTCCATAGATTGCTCCATGCTGGAATGGCCCCATAGATTGCTCCATGCTGGAATGGCCCCATAGATTGCTCCATAAGTGGAATGGCCCCATAGATTGCTCCATGAGTGGAATGGCCCCATAGATTGCTCCATGAGTGGAATGGCCCCATAGATTGCTCCATGAGTGGAATGGCCCCATAGATTGCTCCATGAGTGGAATGGCCCCATAGATTGCTCCATGAGTGGAATGGCCCCATAGATTGCTCCATGAGTGGAATGGCCCCATAGATTGCTCCATGAGTGGAATGGCCCCATAGATTGCTCCATGAGTGGAATGGCCCCATAGATTGCTCCATGAGTGGAATGGCCCCATAGATTGCTCCATGAGTGGAATGGCCCCATAGATTGCTCCATGAGTGGAATGGCCCCATAGATTGCTCCATAAGTGGAATGGCCCCATAGATTGCTCCATAAGTGGAATGGCCCCATAGATTGCTCCATAAGTGGAATGGCCCCATAGATTGCTCCATGCTGTGGAATGGCCCCATAGATTGCTCCATGCTGTGGAATGGCCCCATAGATTGCTCCATGCTGTATAATGGCCCCATAGATTGCTCCATGCTGTATAATGGCCCCATAGATTGCTCCATGCTGTATAATGGCCCCATAGATTGCTCCATGCTGTATAATGGCCCCATAGATTGCTCCATGCTGTATAATGGCCCCATAGATTGCTCCATGCTGTATAATGGCCCCATAGATTGCTCCATGCTGTATAATGGCCCCATAGATTGCTCCATGCTGTATAATGGCCCCATAGATTGCTCCATGCTGTATAATGGCCCCATAGATTGCTCCATGCTGTATAATGGCCCCATAGATTGCTCCATGCTGTATAATGGCCCCATAGATTGCTCCATGCTGTATAATGGCCCCATAGATTGCTCCATGAGTGTAATGGCCCCATAGATTGCTCCATGAGTGTAATGGCCCCATAGATTGCTCCATGCTGTGTAATGGCCCCATAGATTGCTCCATGCTGTGTAATGGCCCCATAGATTGCTCCATGCTGTGTAATGGCCCCATAGATTGCTCCATGCTGTGTAATGGCCCCATAGATTGCTCCATGCTGTGTAATGGCCCCATAGATTGCTCCATGCTGTATAATGGCCCCATAGATTGCTCCATGCTGTATAATGGCCCCATAGATTGCTCCATGCTGTATAATGGCCCCATAGATTGCTCCATGCTGTATAATGGCCCCATAGTTTGCATTATACTTATGGATTGCTAGATAAGACAGAGGGCGCACGGTAGTGACGACAGACTCCGAAGACGCTGAAGACACAGGAGTTGCTGGGAACGGGAGAGGTAAGTATTTGAGGAGGGGGCCCCGATGCCAGCGCGCAGGGTAGGACTGGCCTTGTGTGATAGCTGGAAAAATTCCCGGTGGGCCCCGATGAGAGAGTGAGAGAATTGGTAGCGGAGGCTCTTAAAAAGTGCGGGCCCTTTAAAAGCGCAGCCGAAGGAAATGTAGCGTCGCTTGCGGCGCTCATACTATTCAGTGGTGACAGCGGGTGACGCGCATAGTCACATGACTGAGGACGTGTTCTTGGTGGGCTGTGACACGCACCGCGCTCTGCTTTGCCGCTGGTGGCTGGCAGTGGTGTGTTGTCAGGTGACACGCTGACGTCGCGCTCTCCTCTCCCTGCTCCCCTGCCGGCTTTTGATACGCCGACGCCGCGCTCTGCTCTCCAGTCCCGGCTCCTGCTCCCTTGGAATTGGCTTTGTAACACCGGCTCCCGTCCGGGTATGGAACACCGCACCAGCACCGCGCACCGCCCTCTTCTCTCCTGCTCTCTTGCCTTTTAAGCCGGCTCCTGGGCTGAGTATGCGGTGACCAGCACTCTGCTCTCTCACCATAACCCTGGAAACAAGGCTGCAGGTCTGGCTACAGCTCTCCCTGCTTCAACTTCAAGTCAAGTGCAATATCCACGTTTTTCTGGGTGAGTGTTCCCAGCATTGGTCATCATCCATATATGGAGGGGTTGCAGGCTGGTCACATGGGGACATGGATGGGGACATGGGTCTGAAGGGGGGGCTGGTTGGACCCATGGGGACATGGATGGGGACATGGGTCTGAAGGGGGGGCTGGATGGACCCATGAGGACATGGATGGGGACATGGGGCTGAAGGGGGGGCTGGCTGGACCCATGGGGACATGGGGCTGAAGGGGAGGGGGCTGGCTGGGCCCATGGGAACATGGATGGGGACATGGGGCTGAAGGGGGGCTGGCTAGACCCATGGGGACATGGGGCTGAAGGGGGGGGGGGCTGGCTGGACCCATGGGGACATGGGGCTGGCTGGCTGGATCCATGGGGACATGGATGGGGATATGGGGCTGAAGGGGGGGCTGGCTGGACCCATGGGGATATGGATGGGGACATGGGGCTGAAGGGGGGGCTGGCTGGACCCATGGGGACATGGGGCTGAAGGGGGGCTGGCTGGACGCATGGGTGACATATGGATGGAGGCACGGGGCTGAAGGGGGGGCTGGCTGGACCCATGGGGAGACATATGGATGGAGGCATGGGGCTGAAAGGGGGGGGCTGGTTGGACGCATAAGGGGACACATGGTGGTGAAGGGGGCCAAGTTGGGGACCTGGATGGACACATGGAGGTGAAGGGGGGCAAGCTGGACACATTGGGACCTGGATGGACACATGGAGGTGAAGGGCAGCAAGCTGGACACATGGGGACCTGGATGGACACATGGAGGTGAAGGGCGGCAAGCTGGACACATGGGGTCCTGGATAGATATATGGGGTGGGGTGGGATGCATATATGAGTGGGACAGGATGGATATATGAAGGGGGGCAGGCTGGACACATGGAGGCCCGGATGGATATATGGGAGGGGCAGGCTGGACACATGGAGACCAGAATGAATACATGGGGGGGGGGGGTCAGGATGGATAGATGGGGGGCCACGCTGGACAAGGGACTTTATTACTGTTTAGGGGCCAGATTGAGGAACTTTATTAGTTTATGATGGCGAGTGGGGAACATTATTACTTTAGAGTCCAATTAGGGACATTATTACTTCTGTAATATAATTTTATTTTTAGGAAACTGTTTTCCGTAAGAGGGGACAAAAGGGGGGTCCTGTTACTGTGCAGGGCGCCACTATGTCGCTTTATTTCTTCAACTGGTGTAGTGTAGAAGCCTGGGGAAAAGTGGGAATGTGCTCTAAAAGAGATCAGTTATTGATAACTGTGTGTTATTTTCTGCAGAGATGATTCCTGGCTGGAAGAAGTGATGGTGGACTGTGCCAGATGAGGAAAAGCGAAGATGAAGAACTTCACCTAGAGACATCACTGGTGAGTCAGTGTATTACTGTACACTTACAGTATATAGTATATACAGAGCTCCTGTGTATGTCACTGGTGACCAGTGTATTACCTATACACTATATACAGAGCTCCTGTGTATAATGTCACTCGTGATAACTGTATTACCTGTACACTACATACAGAGCTCCTGTGTATAATGTCACCGGTGATCACTGTATTACATGTACACTGACACTATATACAGAGATCCTGTTTATATTGTCACTGGGGATCACTGTATTACCTGTACACTGACACTATATACAGAGCTCATATGTATAGTGACAGTGTTAGTATTGTGGTTTGTATTCCTGATCAGTATTGTATTATTTGGTCACTATGTGGTGGTAATATGTGGTCTGGTCATGGTGTGGTGATATTTGTCCCTTTTGTATGTGATATTATTGGTGTTGTTATAGTGGATTATGTTGTGTATGGCGGTCATTTGTTCTCGCTGAGATTACCTAGGAAAAGATTTTTTTCCATGAGGCCACGGCTTCACTATCCGTATTTGGTCAGTATTTTTTCTCAGTAGTGAGAGCCAAAAGCAGGAGTGGGTGATAAATACAGAATTGGTGACTTGTTTCTATTCTACCTTTTCTCTGATTGTTCCTCACCTGGTTTTGGCTCCCACTCCTGAGAAAAAATCCTGACTGAATACTGATAGTGGGGCTGTGGCCTTAGAGATGAAATACTTGGAGCAGAGCGTCAGAGATGCACTCACAGGGGTTCTCCGGGGAGAACAAGTAATCCCCTCTCCACAGGATAAGTGATAACTTATTGATTGGTGGGGGTCTGACTACTGGGACCTGCAGCGATCGGCAGACTGTGGAGCTTTTCTCCCCATTACACTGGAGCTCATGTGCGACTCGACCACTGATCCATTCATTCCCTCAGAGGCTGCGAGCGCTGCTCTTTTTTGGAAGCCCCCAAGAGAACGAATGAGGCTGTGGTCAGACGTCCCACCTGTCGCTGCATTTTAAAATGGGGATAAGTGTCCTGTCAGGGATAAAACTTCCCCATTCTTCCAATCAATAAGTGATCACCTATCCTGTGTAGCCCATGAATCTGTGATGACTTGTTTTAACCAAAGAAGCTCTTTCATGTAAACTACAGAAATTGTCCATCCCTGTTGTAGTCTGTGCAGAGTAGATGTGAGGAGCCGCCGGTCACTGCTCCACTATAACAGGGAGAGCAGAGAAGAGAGATCTGCATATTGCTGGAGGTGGGCCCCTAGAGTCAGTGTCCCCTGTGGGCCCCAGACACCCCAGTCCGACCCTGCTGACATCTGATTAAGGCCTAAGGCCCCGTTCACATGTCAGGTTTTAATCAGTGTTTTTTTTCTAATTTTCATCTGATTTTGGTCAGTGTGTCAGTTTTTCTCCTCAGTGGGGCATATTTTTTTATATGTAAAGTAAAAAGCTAAAGGTTTCCTCGCCTCGCTTGCCCGGCCTATAGACACTGGAAAACAAGCAGTACAGGCAACATGGTTGGTTCTGGCCATTTTTCTGACAGACTCGTTGACTTCAATAGATGATCTTTATCTACAAATCGGATGAAAATCGGACCGGTCTCAGTTCTGATTTGCAGATCAATCGTCCACAATAAATAGAGCTGTAAACCTGTCCACGGTCTATAACGGAGCATATTCTACCTGCTAGAGAAATAACCAGACGTGAAAAGAGCCATGTGCTATTCTTACAGGGAAGGGGCCACGATTTTATGTTTTGTATTAATAATTATGTAATCAATTATTTTTAATACAAAATTAAATGTACCACTTTATTAGTTTTTTATTTATTTTTACATTGGCCACTAGGGGCTGCCATTTTTATTTGGGGGGGTGTGTAAGAAGCGCTCTTACACACCTCATTTACGGCAGCCCTGGCCATAAGAGACAGTAGTCTGTCACCGACCCTTTCTCTAACATTAGAGGCCGCTCCTCCTGCCTCTAGCTGTGACCTGGGCACGCCCCCTTGGTTCAGCCATCTTTGTGGAGCCTGCAGTGTAAGCTGTACATTCCCCCTGTCGTCGCACGCACTGCTCAGTCAGAGCATGCCATGACAGGAACTGCCGGGGAGGAAATGCCTAGGAGTGGACGTCCCGAGTGAGTATCTGCAGCGGCGCCGTGCGGTGATCTCAGCCTCTCAGCTGTTATCACCGCCGACATCTTCAGGCAACACAGACAAAGCGCTGCGTGGGAACGTGGAAGGTGAGTAGAAGCGTTTGTTTTGTTTTTTTTCCCTTCGCATTGAATATATGGGGGCATATACCCACCAGGATGGAGGAGGAGGAATATACCCACCAGGATGGATGGAGGGGGGGGGCATATACCCACCAGGATGGATGGAGGGGGGGGGCATATACCCACCAGGATGGATGGAGGGGGGGCATATACCCACCAGGATGGATGGAGGGGGGAGGGCATATACCCACCAGGATGGATGGAGGGGGGAGGGCATATACCCACCAGGATGGATAGAGGGGGGGGGCATATACCCACCAGGATGGATGGAGGGGGGGGGCATATACCCACCAGGATGGATGGAGGGGGGGGGCATATACCCACCAGGATGGATGGAGGGGGGGGCATATACCCACCAGGATGGATGGAGGGGGGGGCATATACCCACCAGGATGGATGGAGGGGGGGGGCATATACCCACCAGGATGGATGGAGGGGGGGGCATATACCCACCAGGATGGATGGAGGGGGGGGCATATACCCACCAGGATGGATGTAGGGGGGGGGGCATATACCCACCAGGATGGATGTAGGGGGGGGGCATATACCCACCAGGATGAAGGGGAGGATATACCCACCAGGATGGATGGAGGGGGGGGCATATACCCACCAGGATGGATGGAGGGGGGGGGCATATACCCACCAGGATGGATGGAGGGGGGGGCATATACCCACCAGGATGGATGGAGGGGGGGGCATATACCCACCAGGATGGATGGAGGGGGGGGCATATACCCACCAGGATGGATGGAGGGGGGGGCATATACCCACCAGGATGGATGGAGGGGGGGGGGCATATACCCACCAGTATGAAGGGGAGGATATATCCACCAGGATGGATGGAGGGGGGGGCATATACCCACCAGGATGGATGGAGGGGGGGGCATATACCCACCAGGATGGATGGAGGGGGGGGCATATACCCACCAGGATGGATGGAGGGGGGGGGCATATACCCACCAGGATGGATGGAGGGGGGGGGCATATACCCACCAGGATGGATGGAGGGGGGGGGCATATACCCACCAGGATGGATGGAGGGGGGGGGGCATATACCCACCAGGATGGATGGAGGGGGGGGGGGCATATACCCACCAGGATGGATGGAGGGGGGGCATATACCCACCAGGATGGAGGGGGGGCATATACCCACCAGGATGGATGTAGGGGGGGGCATATACCCACCAGTATGAAGGGGAGGATATATCCACCAGGATGGATGGATGGAGGGGGGCATATACTGACCGGGATGGATGGAGGGGCATATACATCTACCCAGGATGGATGGGGGTGTGTGACGCCTAGCTGCGCTTGGTATCACAGATCCTAGCAGGGTGTATTGATGGATTCCTCCACAAGAGGCCCCCATAACCATTCACACATCTCCACCTTCCACCTCAGACCATCAGAGGGAGCCCGTTAAGGATAGATATATAAGGGAAGGTGGAGCCAGGCAGCAGTTAGTCTAGACTGGAGTCGACAGAAAGCAAACCTGTTGAGAGAGCTCCTGCAGTGCAAAAGCCTGAGAGAGGTCAGTCTGCAGTGGAGCACGTTCTAGACTCAGTTGTAGCTCAGAGAGGTGAGCTTTAGGTGTGCCGGCGCCATAAGATCGGTGAAGCGCGGCAAGCTGCCGTTAGTGTGTATAGCCTAGTGAGGGCCCGAGTAGGCCGAAGGCGAGTGGAGAGTTAATACATAGGGGCCAGAGGAGCTTAACTAGCTCACCCCGAAGAAGCAGTTACCGGACATCGGGTCCGAAGCTTACCGGGATCTCCACGACCCAGTAAGATATAACCAGAATCCCTGGAGAACTACAAGTCCCAGTATTGCAAAAGTGCTGATACGTAATAGAGCCAGGAGACACATAGGCCCCTTAAGTCGGGAGCGTGTAATCCAAGAAAAGGCCCTACCAGAAGGTCAGCCAGCGCAGGACAGAGACAAAGTTAGGCCTTGCTCCAGGAAGGTCAGAAACTTACTACGCAGAGGCAAGAAACAGGAGGCCCAAAACCCGCTCATTGGGGAGGATCCTGACGTGCACCCTTCACCCTACAGTGCTCTGGGACGTGCCTGAATTTCCATCAGTAAAAGGTACTGAAGTGACAATCGTGTCTGTCCCTGTTCTTGCTCTGACCCGGCTGGGTCTCTCCGTCCTGCTTTCCCCGTCCATACGCTGCCCTGAGGCCTAGCTCCACCTGTGGGAAGCTATACCATCGAGCTGCCTTATCACCGGCCTCAGTGGACTGCGCAGCGCTGGTGATCCTCACCAGAAACCACAGGTGGCGTCACAAACTCTTTTATAAACTTCACAAATCACCAACCCTTTTAAAGGAGCGACCCCAGGGTACGGGCCCGGGAGCCGACCACCGCGACATCCCTAAAGGCCCGGGTACCGAGTCATACCCATTCCCCTGGGCTAGTCAGGGGCATATAAACCTACCCAGCATGGATGGATGGAGGGGCATTTACACCTACCCAGGATGGATGAATGAAGGGGCATATACACCTACCCAGGATGGATGGATGGAGGGGGCATCTACACCTAACCAGGTTGGATGGAGGGGCATATACACCTACCAGAATAGACTACCCAGGATGGATGGATGGATGGAGGGGCATCTACACCTAACCAGGATGGATGAATGGAGGGGGCATCTACACCTAACCAGGTTGGATGGAGGGGCATATACACCTACCAGAATAGACTACCCAGGATGGATGGAGGGGCATCTACACCTACCCAGGATGGATGGAGGGGCATATACACCTACCCAGGATGGCTGGAGGGGCATATACAGCTACCCAGGATGGATGGATGGATGGAGGGGCCGATACACCTACCCAGGATGGATGGAGGGGCATATACACCTACCCAGGATGGATGGAGGGGAATATACACCTACCCAGGATGGAAGGATGGAGGGGCATATACACCTACCCAGGATGGAAGGATGGAGGGGCAAATACTCCTACACTGGATGGATGGAGGGGGCATATACACCCACCCAGGATGGATGGATGGCTGGAGGGGCATATACAGCTACCCAGGATGGATGGAGGGGCCGATACACCTACCCAGGATGGATGGATGGAGGGGAATATACACCTACCCAGGATGGAAGGGCATATACACCTACCCAGGATGGATGGATGGATGGAGGGGCATATACACCTACCCAGGATGGATGGAGGGGCAAATACTCCTACACTGGATGGACGGAGGGGCATATACACCTACCCAGGATGGATCGATGGAGGGGCATATACACCTACCCAGGATGGATGGATGGAAGAATGGATGGAGGGGTATTCGCATCTACCATGGATGGATGGAGGGGCATCTACACCTACCCAGGATGGATTGATGGATGGAGGGGCATCTACACCTACCCAGAGTGGATGGATGGAGGGGCATTTACACCTAGCCAGGATGGATGGATGGAGGGGCATTTACACCTACCCAGGATGGATGGATGGATGAAGGGGCATATACACCTACCCAGGATGGATGGAGGGGCATATACAGCTACTCAGGATGGATGGATGGATGGAGGGGCCGATACACCTACCCAGGATGGATGGAGGGGCATATACACCTACCCAGGATGGATGGATGGGCATATACACCTACCCAGGATGGATGGATGGAGGGGCAAATACTCCTACCCAGGATGGATGGAGGGGCAAATACTCCTACCCAGGATGGATGGAGGGGCATATACACCTACCCAGGATGGATGGAGGGGCATATACACCTACCCAGGATGGATGGATGGAAGAATGGATGGAGGGGTATTCGCATCTACCATGGATGGATGGAGGGGCATCTACACCTACCCAGAGTGGATGGATGGAGGGGCATATACACCTACCAGAATAGACTGCTCAGGATGGATGGATGGATGGAGGGGCATCTATGCTTACCCAGTTTGGATGGATGGATGGAGGTGCATATACACCTACCCAGGATGGATGGATGGAGAGGTATCTACACCTACCCAGGATGGATGGAATGAGGGGCATATACACCTACCCAGAATGGATGGATGGAGGGGCATCTACCCCTACCCACGATGGATGGAGGGGCATCTACACCTACTCAGGATGAATGGATGGATGGAAGGGCATCTACACCTACCCAGGATGTATGGATGGATGGAGGGGCATATACAGCTACCCAGAGTGGACGGATGGAGGGGCATCTACCCCTACCCACGATGGATGGAGGGGCATATACACCTACTCAGGATGGATGGATGGAGGGGCATATACACCTACCCAGGATGGATGGAGAGGCCGATACACCTACCCAGGATGGATGGAAGGGCATATTCACCTACCCAGGATGGATGGATGGAGGGGCATATACACCTACCGAGAATGGATGGATGGAGGGGCATATACACCTACCAGAATAGACTGCGCAGGATGGATGGATGGAGTGGTATCTACACCTACTATGGATGGATGGAGGGGCATCTACACCTACCCAGGATGGATTGATGGATGGAGGGGCATCTACACCTACCGAGAATGGACGAATGGAGGGGCATCTACACCTACCGAGAATGGATGGATGGAGGGGCATATACACCTACCCAGGATGGATGGATAGAGGGGCATATACACCTACCAGAATAGACTGCGCAGGATGGATGGATGGAGGGGCATCTACGCCTACCCAGAATGGATGGATGGATGGATGAAGGGTCATATACACTCACCCAGGATGGATGGATGGAGGGGGAAATACACCTACTCAGGATGGATGGAGGGGCATATACACCTACCCAGGATGGATGGAGGGGCAAATACTCCTACCCAGGATGGATGGATGGATGGATGGAGGGGCATATACACCTACCAGAATAGACTACCCAGGATGGATGGAGGTGCATCTACGCAAACCCAGAATGGATGGATGAAGGGGCATATACACCTACCCAGATTGGATGGATGGATGGATGGAGGTGCATATACACCTACCCAGGATGGATGGATGGAAAGGTATCTACGCCTACCCAGGATGGATGGATGGAGGGGCATATACACCTACCCAGAATGGATGGATGGAGGGGCATATACACCTACCCAGAATGGATGGATGGATGGAGGGGCATCTACCCCTACCCAGGATGGATGGATGGAGGGGCATCTACACTTACCCAGGATGAATGGATGGATGGAAGGGCATCTACACCTACCCAGGATGGGTGGATGGATGGAGGGGCATCTAGACCTACCCAGGATGTATGGATGGATGGATGGAGGGGCATCTAGACCTACCCAGGATGTATGGATGGATGGAGGGGCATCTACACCTACCCAGGATGGATGGATGGATGGAGGGGCATCTACACCTACCCAGGATGAATAGATGGAGGGGCATCTACGCCTACCCAGAATGGATGGATGGAGGGGCATATACACCTACCCAGGATGGATTGATGGATGGAGGGGCATATACACCTACCCAGGATGGATGGATGGGCATATACACCTACTCAGGATGGATGGATGGAGGGGCATATACACCTACTCTGGATGGATGGATGGAGGGGCATATACACCTACCCAGGATGGATGGAGAGGCCGATACACCTACCCAGGATGGATGGAAGGGCATATTCACCTACCCAGGATGGATGGATGGAGGGGCATATACACCTACCCACTATGGATGGAGGGGCAAATACTCCTACCCAGGATGAATGGAGGGGCATATACACCTACCTAGGATGGATGGAGGGGCATAAACACCTACCCAGAATGGATGGATGGAGTGGTATCTACACCTACTATGGATGGATGGAGGGGCATCTACACCTACCCAGGATGGATTGATGGATGGAGGGGCATCTACACCTACCGAGAATGGACGAATGGAGGGGCATCTACACCTACCGAGAATGGACCAATGGAGGGGCATCTACACCTACCGAGAATGGACGAATGGAGGGGCATCTACACCTACCGAGAATGGACGAATGGAGGGGCATCTACACCTACCGAGAATGGACGGATGGAGGGGCATCTACACCTACCCAGGATGGATGGATAGTGGGGCATATACACCTACCAGAATAGACTGCGCAGGATGGATGGATGGATGGAGGGGCATCTACGCCTACCCAGAATGGATGGATGGATGAAGGGTCATATACACCTACCCAGGATGGATGGAGGTGCAAATACTCCTACCCAGGATGGATGGATGGATGGAGGGGCATATACACCTACCAGAATAGACTACCCAGGATGGATGGAGGTGCATCTACGCAAACCCAGAATGGATGGATGAAGGGGCATATACACCTACCCAGATTGGATGGATGCATGGATGGATGGATGGATGGAGGTGCATATACACCTACCCAGGATGGATGGATGGAAAGGTATCTACGCCTACCCAGGATGGATGGATGGATGGAGGGGCATATACACCTACCCAGAATGGATGGATGGAGGGAGGGGCATATACACCTACCCAGGATGGATGGATGGAGGGGCATCTACCCCTACCCAGGATGGATGGATGGAGGGGCATCTACACTTGCCCATCCATCCATTCATCCTGGGTAAGTGTAGATGCCCCTCCATCCATCCATCCATCCTGGGTAGGTGTAGATGCCCCTCCATCCATCCATCCATTCATCCTGGGTATCTACACCTACCCAGGATGGATGGAGGGGCATCTACACCTACCCAGGATGTATAGATGGATGGAGGGGCATCTACACCTACCCAGGATGGAGGGGCATCTACACCTACCCAGGATGGATGGATGGAGGGGCATCTACACCTTACCCGGGATGGATGGATGGAGGGGCATCTACACCTACCCAGGATGAATGGATGGAGGGTCATCTACGCCTACCCAGAATGGATGGATGGAGGGCATATACCCCTACCCAGGATGGATTGATGGATGGAGGGGCATCTACACCTACCCAGAATGGATGGATGGAGGGGCATCTACGCCTACCCAGAATGGATGGAGGGGCATATACACCTACCCAGAATGGATGAATGGAGGGGCATCTACGCCTACCCAGAATGGATGGATGGAGGGGCATATACACCTACCCAGAATGGATGAATGGAGGGGCATATACACCTACCCAGAATGGATGGATGGAGGACCATATACACCTACCCAGGATGGATGGAGGGGCATCTACACCTACCCAGTATGGATGGATGGAGGGGCATCTACTCCTACCCAGGATGGATGGATGGAGGGGCATCTACTCCTACCCAAGATGGATGGATGGCGGGGCATATACACCTACCCAGGATGGATGGAGAAGCATATACACCTACCCAGGATGGATGGAGGGGCATGTATACCTACCCAGGATGGATGGATGGAGAGGCATCTACACCTACCCAGGATGGATGGATGGCGGTGCATATACACCTATCCAGGATGGACGGATGGGGACGCATGGATTCCACTCAGTATCAGCAGATTCTTGACAATAATGTTCAAGAATCAGTGATAAAGTTGAAGTTACGCAGGGGATGGATCTTTCAGCAAGACAATGATCCAAAACACGGCTCCAAATCTACTCAGGCATTCATACAGAGGAACAATTACAATGTTCTGGAATGGCCATCCCAGTCCCCAGACCTGAATATCATTGAACATCTGTGGGATCATTTGAAGAGGGCTGTCCATGCTCGGCGACCATCAAACTTAACTGAACTGGAATTGTTTTGTAAAGAGGAATGGTCAAAAATACCTTCATCCAGGATCCAGGAAATCATTAAAAGCTACAGGAAGCAACTAGAGGCTGTTATTTTTGCAAAAGGAGGATCTACTAAACATTAATGTCACTTTTCTGGTGAGGTGCCCATACTTATGCACCTGTCAAATTTTGTTTGAATGCAGATTGCACATTTTCTGTTAGTACAATAAACCTCATTTCAAGGCAGAAACATTACTGTGTCCAACAGTTATAACATGTATCAAACTGAAATAGCTGTTGCAAAAACACCAATTTTTATAAAACATTAAGCTTAAGATTAATAGGGGTGCCCAAACTTTTTCATATAACTGTATGTTCTAATTATTTTTTTAATATGAACTATTGGCACAATAGTCAATGAATGTGACCTTTTTTCAGTCTCTATAACTATATAATGGAATCTTACTTATGGGCTATCTACTTTGTTTTAGGTTTTAAGCGCCACTTCTCTGACCGGACTTCTGGAAAAACTTCAGGACAGCAATGTGCTTCTGGATAAAATCATGAAAGGGCTGAATGCCTATCTGGAGAAGAAGAGGCTTTTTTCCCACGGTATAGTCCTTTCACTTGTTGCAATGATTCTATATACTACTTAAAGAATTTATTTTTTTTCTTATTTAAACGCATTGAAATCATTTTTGTAATTGGATTTCATTAATAATTTTGCACTGTTTGCCTTCTATTGGCTCTGTGTTGCGCTGGCTATTGGACTTATTTTTAATCTGTCTTTTTTCAGCTCCTCTTAGCCGATTTATGACCACAGATCACATCAAAGCTGAATGTGCAGGAAACAAAAAGCCTAACGGTGCAACATTTTTAATGAAACTGAATTGTCGCAAATACTCGCAATTAAATGGGTATTCCCATCTCCAAGATCCTATCCCAATATGTAGTAGGCGTAGTAATAATAATATTAGCAAATACCTCCAATTAGAAGTGTAGTATAGTTCTTCTGATTCGCTATGTCACTTTCCCCATGTGCAAGGCATTGCAGTAGCTTCGGTATCCATGGTTACGACCACTCATATAGTGACAGTTATTTGCTAGTGGTCGTAACCTAAGCTACTGCAATGCCCTGCACATGGGGTAAGCGACAAAGCAAATCAGAAGAACTATACTACACTTCTAATTGGAGGTATTTGCTAATATTATTATGACGCCTACTACATATTGGGGTAGAATCCTGGAGATGGGAATACACATTTCAGTTAAATAAAAAAAGTTCCCAAAACTGGATAGCCCCTTTAAGCTAGCCATACGCATCAGATATGAGATACCCGTGGTCTGAATGGTTATTTGGCTACTTCTTCTGACTCCCACATATTCTGCTGAACAGTCATGTGTTTTTAATGGGGAGAGAGGAGAAAGTCAGTACTGGACACCTCCGGCAGCGGGTTATCTCCCCTGAGAGCCAAAAGACCGGGTATTGAAATCCCATCTGCCCGATCCTTCTGGCCCTGACATCCTCTATCGGGGGAGAGTCAGGAGACCCCCATACACATCAGTGGGTAGGCCGGTCCTGCTGCAATCGTCAGGTTTAAACTATTTTAATCCAATGTGTATGGGGACTGAATCTTTACTTTAAAGCTTTGCTTTTCTATTTTCTCACATAGACAGTAATACAAATGGCGCCTGACCCAATACTTTAATGACATCTTTATCATATTGTGCATTTTCGCTTTAGCTTTTTCTTCCTGTCCAACGACGAAATGCTAGAAATTCTCTCTGAGACTAAAGATCCTCTGCGGGTCCAACCACGTCTAAAGAAGGGCTTTGAAGGCATCGCAAAGCTGGAGTTCCT
Source organism: Phyllobates terribilis (assembly GCF_046119375.1). Lineage (NCBI taxonomy): Eukaryota > Metazoa > Chordata > Amphibia > Anura > Dendrobatidae > Phyllobates > Phyllobates terribilis. Next base: position 2,527,712 of record NW_027363009.1, on the reverse strand, counting down.
TCCTAACCTGGACATCAAAGCCATGTACAGCACCGAGGGGGAACGCGTAGAGCTCATCCAGACCATCTCCACCTCCGAGGCTCGGGGGGCCGTGGAGAAGTGGCTCATCCAAGGGGAAGATGTCATGTTAAGGAGCGTGCATGATGTTATTGCTCGGTCACGAATGGTACGAATCTACCTACAGACCAAAAGCATTAATTGGAACTAATCTAGTACTTTTATATTTGTATAAGATTATTTGGCAGCAGTGAATGATTTGTGGATGATGTATCTCTTGCTATAGAGCCAGGTAGCAGATCTTCTACCTGCAATCGGTAGAAATGAATTTGCTAGATAATACTAGTAAGGTTGTCCCTCTCTTAAATGCTTCTGTCAACGTAATTTAACTTTGTTTTTTAAAAGGCATACCCTGAGACTGCAAGAAAAGACTGGGTGAGGGAATGGCCGGGACAGGTCGTGCTCTGTGTGTCTCAGATGTTCTGGACCAGTGAAGTGCATGAAGCTATCGGTAGTGGCCCAGAGGTACGGCATAAGCTCCTTTACTGATCAAGGTTGCTTCACTAGAAACAGTCATGGCCGGAAGTGTTGGCACCCTTGAAGTATTTTTCATAAAATTATTGCAATTGCATGTGTATTTTTTGTTATACACATGTTTATTTCCTTTGTGTGTATTGGAACAACACAAAAAAAACAGAGAAAAAAAGGCAAATTGGATATAATTTCACACAAAACCCCAAAAATGGGCCGGACAAAATTGTTGGCATCTTTCCAAAATTGTGGGTAAACAATTTTGTTTCAAGCTTGTGATGCTCGTTCAAACTCACCTGTGGCAAGTAACAGGTGTGGGCAATATGAAAATCAGACCTGAAACCCGATACAAAGGGGAAAAGTTGACTCAATCTTTGCGTTGTTACGTGCCACACTAAGTAGGGAGAACAGAAAGAGGAAAAGAGAACTGTCTGAGGACTTGAGAACCAAAATTGTTGACCAATATCTTCTTTTTGTGTTGTTCCAATACACACAAATTAAATAAACATGTGAACAACAAAACATGTGTAATTGTAATAATTTTCTGGGAGAAATACATATATATACATTCATAGACAGACTTCATGTGTTCTCCTGCTAATAGACTGTCATACCCAGGGACGCAGCTTATAGGAGTTTCCAGGGGTGGATATACCATTGGTGCAACAGAGGTAAGGGGACCCACATTCACATCAAAAGATGCAAGTAGCTTCTTTCACAGCACGTTATTAGACTGCAAAGAGCCCATGTACTGTTCTTGCCCAGGGGTCTTCTCCTGGGGGTTGCAGTTGTACAGCGGCTCAATATCTTGAAGGTACCCAAAAGGCTCCATAGTATTGTTGGGATTTTGCATTGATTCATGCATCTTGTCTAGAGATGAGCAACTAAATTTGCAGGACCTTGGTCTAAGAGAGCAGGTTAGTAGTCTGTGGCTGTTGGATGGGAGCCTTGCTAACCGCCTCTTACATGCCGGCATCCCTGGCTCCTCTTTTGATTAGCCGGCCAGGCGTGATGTCATTTGTGCCTCACACCACAACTATGACATCGACATCAAAAGAGGAGCCGGAGATGCCGTTTCATGGAGCTCCGGTCCTGCGGCCGTGGAATACTGACCCGACTGTTGGACCAGAGTCCTGCAAATCCATTCGCTCATCTCTACTCTCGTCATATCTACCAATAAGGGAAGACATTGTATGGGATTTCCCATAATACCAGCATAAAATGAATCCATCTGCATTGAGTTTTCCATGCTGTTTGTGGCAGGGTTTTATAGAGGTACATCTGGGTATTTGGAGCTCTGGGTTCAATCCAGATCTCCAACTTCTATAAAGATATGTTGTAAAATTGTTGTGTACATTAAAAAGTGCCTGCATATTGTGGAGTTCTCAATCTAGTCTGCAGCTTATAATCTGTATAGATTTCAGCCCCCTTGCAATATGTATGTTCTATGAATGTTTCTGCAGATGATTTCACCGTTACATCCTTCTTGTAGGGCCTGAAAAACTCCTATGATAATCTGCAGCTCCAGCTAAATGATATTGTGGAGCTTGTGCGAGGAGGCAAATTGTCCCAGCAGACTCGCAGCACATTGGGGGCTCTCGTCACCATAGAGGGGCACGCTCGTGACATGGGCATGGAAATGATCCAAACAGGTTTGTGCAAACATCATGGCTGGCACCAAACTTTCCAATACCATGTTCTATTTATTATACACTACATGGAGAAAGGTATTGTGCCCCCTCCACATTACACCTACAGGGGCTTTTATGGCCTCCTATTCTAAATCCATATACAGGATGTTAATATGGAGTCCGTCCCTCTACAGATATCACAGCTCAATATGCAGAGCACCTTCATACATTTCACCCCATTCCTATCTTCTTTCCATATCTATGTTATATTCCCCCCTCTTTTCTTTGAGTTTTCATAGGACACAATTGATCTTGTCACAGTAAAGCAATCTTGGGGTGTACTTACAATGACGTCTATGGGGCAGTAGTCATTTATGCCTATTGAGATGGTGGTCACTATACAGTTATATGAAAAAGTTTGGGCACCCCTATTAATCTTAAGCTTAATGTTTTATAAAAATTGGTGTTTTTGCAACAGCTATTTCAGTTTGATATATGTAATAACTGTTGGACACAGTAATGTTTCTGCCTTGAAATGAGGTTTATTGTACTAACAGAAAATGTGCAATCTGCATTCAAACAAAATTTGACAGGTGCATAAGTATGGGCACCTCACCAGAAAAGTGACATTAATACTTAGTAGATCCTCCTTTTGCAAAAATAACAGCCTCTAGTCGCTTCCTGTAGCTTTTAATGAGATCCTGGATCCTGGATGAAGGTATTTTTGACCATTCCTCTTTACAAAACAATTCCAGTTCAGTTAAGTTTGATGGTCGCCGAGCATGGACAGCCCTCTTCAAATGATCCCACAGATGTTCAATGATATTCAGGTCTGGGGACTGGGATGGCCATTCCAGAACATTGTAATTGTTCCTCTGCATGAATGCCTGAGTAGATTTAGAGCGGTGTTTTGGATCATTGTCTTGCTGAAAGATCCATCCCCTGCGTAACTTCAACTTTGTCACTGATTCTTGAACATTATTGTCAAGAATCTGCTGATACTGAGTGGAATCCATGCGTCCTTCGACTTTAACAAGATTCCCGGTGCCGGCATTGGCCACACAGCCCCAAAGCATGATGGAACCTCCACCAAATTTTACTGTGGGTAGCAAGTGTTTTTCTTGGAATGCTGTGTTTTTTTGCCGCCATGCATAATGCCTTTTTGTATGACCAAACAACTCAATCTTGGTTTCATCAGTCCACAGGACCTTCTTCCAAAAGGAAATTGGCTTCTCCAAATGTGCTTTTGCATACCTCAGCCGACTCTGTTTGTGGCGTGCTTGCAGAAACGACTTCTTTCGCATCACTCTCCCATACAGCTTCTCCTTGTGCAAAGTGCGTTGTATAGTTGACCGATGCACAGTGACACCATCTGCAGCAAGTTGATGCTGCAGCTCTCTGGAGGTGGTCTGAGGATTGTCCTTGACTGATCTCACCATTCTTCTTCTCTGCCTTTCTGATGTTTTTCTTGGCCTGCCACTTCTGGCCTTAACAAGAACTGTCCCTGTGTTCTTCCATTTCCTTACTATGTTCCTCACAGTGGAAACTGACAAGTTAAATCTCTGAGACCGCTTTTTGTATCCTTCCCCTGAACAGCTATGTTGAATAATCTTTGTTTTCAGATCATTTGACAGTTGTTTTGAGGAGCCTATGATGCCACTCTTCAGAGGAGATTCAAACAGGAGAACAACTTGCAAGTGGCCACTTTAAGTAGCTTTTCTCATGATTGCATACACCTGGCTATAAACTTCAAAGCTCAATGAGGTTACAAAACCAAAAAAAGTGCTTTAGTAAGTCAGTAAAAAGTAGGTAGGAGTATTTAAAACAAGAAAATGATAAGGGTGCCCATACTTATGCACCTGTCAAATTTTGTTTGAATGCAGATTGCACATTTTCTGTTAGTACAATAAACCTCATTTCAAGGCAGAAACATTACTGTGTCCAACAGTTATTCCATATATCAAACTGAAATAGCTGTTGCAAAAACACCAATTTTTATAAAACAATAAGCTTAAGATTAATAGGGGTGCCCAAACTTTTTCATATAACTGTATAGGAATGTTTTTGCATCTGTATGTGTCGGCGTCCCCTGTATATGACTCATTGCCACAATTGATATTCTTTATAGTCAGTGTTTTGGATGGCCTAGGTGCGGTTTATAATATTTTTCTATCAATGGTGTGTGTGCCCTCCTCTGTGCGGTGTCCTTCCATAACCATGGATGTACTAATAAAGGGTTTTTATGTCAATTCCTTTAATGACCTTTTGTTCGGCTTCTTTGTAGGTATTATGTAATTCTCCGAATGGTCAGCCATTCTAAGCCTGAGCAGACATATGGCAATGTAATTGATGTGTGACTGACATTGTTCTTCCCTATGTTGCGGTGACATATTTATGCTGCCATTGTGCAGTATTTGTTCTAATTAATCATCCTAAAGGTGTTTAGTGGGGTTGAGGTTGAGAACGTGTGTGAAACAGTTCTGCTCTTCTATTCCCTTAGGGTTGGAAGCTGCAATTGTTTAAAATGTCTTATGCTGAAGCATTAAGATATCTTTTCACTGGAACTAAGGGGCCTAGACCAACCCCTAAAAACAAGGCCATACCCCCACCAGCAAACTGTACAGCGGGCACAATGCAGTTAATAGGGTAACGTTCTCCTGGCATTCACCAAATCCAGACTCGTCCATCAGATGCCAGATAGAGAAGTGTGATCCGTCACTGCACAGAACAGGTCTCCTCCAGAGTCCTGTGGTGGCGGCTTCACACCACTCCATCTGACGCTCGGCATCGTGCTTGGTGATGTAAGGCTGCATGCAGCTGCTCGGCCATGAAGCTCCTGGCGGGGGCGCAGTGTTTGTGGTGATGTTGTTACCAATGGAGTCAGGAAAGCGTTCTGCCCTCTGCTCCTCAGCACTCAGTGACCCCGCTCTGTAATGTTCCGGGGTCTCCTGAGTTGCTGCAGTTCCTTCTACTCCTTAATAATATCACTCACATGTGATGGGGGAAGATTTAGGAGGGAAGAAATTTTAATATCCAGACTTGTTACCCCGGTGGCTCCTATTACAGGACCGCGCTGGTATCAGAGAGCTCTGCACCACCAGCCGTTCTGTCATATGTTAGTAACAGCACACAGCATGGGAGGGCGGATGTTATACACCGGGGGGCGTGGGGATTGATGTTATACACTGGTGGGGGGCGAGAGTCTTAATGTTATACAAGGCCGAGGGGCTAGATGTTATACACTGAGGGGCAAGGGGACGGATATTATACACCAGAGCCGAGGGGATTGATGTTATACACTGGGGGTACAAGGGGCTAGATGTTATACAAGTCCGAGGGCTGGATGTTATACACTAAGGGGCGAGGGGACGGATATTATACACCGTGGGCGAGGGGACGGATATTATACACCGTGGGCGAGGGGACGGATATTATACACCGTGGGCGAGGGGACGGATATTATACACCGTGGGCGAGGGGACGGATATTATACACCGTGGGCGAGGGGACGGATATTATACACCGTGGGCGAGGGGACGGATATTATACACCGTGGGCGAGGGGACGGATATTATACACCGTGGGCGAGGGGACGGATATTATACACCGTGGGCGAGGGGACGGATATTATACACCGTGGGCGAGGGGACGGATATTATACACCGTGGGCGAGGGGACGGATATTATACACCGGGGGCGAGGGGACGGATATTATACACCGGGGGCGAGGGGACGGATATTATACACCGGGGGCGAGGGGACGGATATTATACACCGGGGGCGAGGGGACGGATATTATACACCGGGGGCGAGGGGACGGATATTATACACCGGGGGCGAGGGGACGGATATTATACACCGGGGGCGAGGGGACGGATATTATACACCGGGGGCGAGGGGACGGATATTATACACCGGGGGCGAGGGGACGGATATTATACACCGGGGGCGAGGGGACGGATATTATACACTGGGGGCGAGGGGACGGATATTATACACCGGGGGGCGAGAGGCCGGATGTTATACACCAGGGGGAGGGAGCGAGGGTGCAGATGTTATACACCGGGGCTGGGGGCCGGATGTTATACCCTGGGGGTCGGATGTTATGCAAAGGAGAGCTTGGGGTTGGATGTTATACAGTGGGGTTGAGGGGATGGATTTTATACACTGGCGGGGGGCGAGGGGACGGATGTTATACACCAGGGGGAGGGAGCGAGGGGACGGATATTATACATCGTGGGCGAGGGGATGGTTGTTATACACTAGGAGCGAGGGGACGGATATTATACACCGGGGGAGGCGAGAGGCCAGATGTTATACACCAGGGGGAGGGAGCGAGGGGACAGATGTTATACACTGGGGCTGGGGGCCAGATGTTATACCCTGGGGGCCGGATGTTATGCAATGGATGGCTTGGGGTTGGATGTTATACAGTGGGGTTGAGGGGATGGATTTTATACACTGGCGGGGGGGGCAAGGGGACGGATGTTATACTAAACTAGGGGCAAGGGGCGGATGTTATACACCGGGGGAGGCGAGAGGCCGGATTTTATAAACTGGGGGCTGAGAGTCCGGATGTTATACACCGTGGGCAATGGGACTAAATGAAAAAAGCAGAATTCGGTGACTAGGAGTTTTGTCCTATAATGTATGGGCATTTGCCTTCCCTTTAGAAACTCTCCCTTGTGATTCTGCAGTGTCTTAGAGGTTGACTATCTTTTCCTACATTGCTCAGGAGTTTCTCATGAACAGACTTCCAGTGGCTTGCCCAACTCCGCTATTACTGGGAGAATGAGAATGCGAGAGTGCGAATCATCAACTGCAATGTGAAGTCCACCTATGAGTACCTGGGCGACTCCCCACGCCTGGTCATCACTCCGCTCACTGACAGATGCTAGCGGACTCTGGTATGATGTGATGGGTTATGCTCAGAAATCTTTTTGACTTTTGTATGATGCATGAAACTTATTAGAAAGTTTATTGATATTTCATACCAGTTCTTTCATGTTTCATTGGTAGATCGGTGCTTTTTATCTAAATCTTGGTGGAGCTCCAGAAGGTCCGGCCGGCACAGGAAAAACTGAGACCACCAAAGATTTGGCCAAGGCGCTGGCCGTGCAGTGTGTGGTCTTTAACTGCTCTGATGGTTTGGACTACATAGCAATGTCAAAGGTACATACAATGTTAAGCTGCTCCATTGCAGATAATAAACTGACTCCAACCGATGTTCTGCTGACATGTTTTGATTATATAGTACAGACCAAAAGTTTGGACACACCTTCTCATTTAAAGATTTTTGTGTATTTTCATGACTATGAAAATTGTACATTCGCACTGAAGGCATCAAAACTATGAATTAACACATGTGGAATTATATACTTAACAAAAAAGTGTGAAACAACTGAAAATATGTCTTATATTCTAGGTTCTTAAAAGTCGCAGGTTAACAGCAGCTCAGATTAGAGACCAGGTCAATGCCACACAGAGTTCTATCAGCAGACACATCTCTACAACAACTGTTAAGAGGAGACTTTGTGCAGCAGGCCTTCATGGTAAAATAGCTGCTAGGAAACCACTGCTAAGGACAGGCAACAAGCAGAAGAGACTTGTTTGGGCTAAAGAACACAAGGAATGGACATTAGACCAGTGGAAATCTGTGCTTTGGTCTGATGAGTCCAAATTTGAGATCTTTGGTTCCAACCACCGTGTCTTTGTGCGACGCAGAAAAGGTGAACGGATGGACTCTACATGCCTGGTTCCCACCGTGAAGCATGGAGGAGGAGGTGTGATGGTGTGGGGGTGCTTTGCTGGTGACACTGTTTGGGATTTATTCAAAATTGAAGGCATACTGAACCAGCATGGCTACCACAGCATCTTGCAGCGGCATGCTATTCCATCCGGTCTGCGTTTAGTTGGACCATCATTTATTTTTCAAAAGGACAATGACCCCAACACACCTCCAGGCTGTGTAAGGGCTATTTGACCAAGAAGGAGAGTGATGGGGTGCTACGCCAGATGACCTGGCCTTCACAGTCACGAGACCTGAACCCAATCGAGATGGTTTGGGGTGAGCTGGACCGCAGAGTGAAGGCAAAAGGGCCAACAAGTGCTAAGCATCTCTGGGAACTCCTTCAAGATTGTTGGAAGACCATTTCCGGTGACTACCTCTTGAAGCTCATCAAGAGAATGCCAAGAGTGTGCAAAGCAGTCATCAAAGCAAAAGGTGGCTACTTTGAAGAACCTAGAATATAAGATATATTTTCAGTTGTTTCACACTTTTTTGTTAAGTATATAATTCCACATGTGTTAATTAATAATTTGATGCCTTCAGTGTGAATGTACAATTTTCATAGTCATGAAAATACAGAAAAATCTTTAAATGAGAAGGTGTGTCCAAACTTTTGGTCTGTACTGTATATACTTTTTTTAGTTTTTCCAAGGGCTGGCATCATCGGGAGCATGGGCGTGTTTTGATGAGTTTAACCGTATTGAGCTGGAGGTGTTGTCCGTGGTGGCCCAACAGATTCTCCGCATCCAGAGAGCCATCCAGATGAAGATGGACATGTTCAACTTCGAAGGAACAGAACTGAAGTTTAACCCAAATTGCTTCGTAGCCATTACCATGAATCCTGGCTACGCGGGACGTTCTGAGCTGCCGGATAACCTCAAGGTAAAGCGTCCCAGTGCCTTGCATCGGGCCCTTCCACAACATTTCTATAGGATTAAGCTCAGGACTATGACTCGGCCATTCCAAAACTTTATGTTTATTCAACCATTCTTTTGTAGAACGACTTGTGTCTTTGGGCCATTGTCTTGCTGCATGACCCACGTTTTCTTGAGATTCAGTACATGAACTGATATCCTGATATTTTCCTTTAGCATTTGCTGATCGATTTTAGAATTCATTGTTCCATCAATGATGGCAGCCGTCCTTGGCCAAGTGCAGCAAAACAGGCCCAAAGCATGTTACGATTACCATCTTTGTGTTTCATAGATGATAGGAGGTTCTTATGCTGTAATGCAGTATTTTCTTTCTGCAAACCTATAGCTTCTCACTTAAAATCTCTATCTTGGCCTCATCCTTCCACAAAGCATTATTCCAGTTACCTATTGATGTGCCCAGGTGAGTTTTAGCAGTGACATTTTAAATCGCATTGCCTTTCTCCTTGCAATCCTGCCATGCTCGCCATTGTTGTTCATTGTCCTTCTGATGGTGGACTCATGAACAATTACATTAGCTAATCTGAGGAGAGGCCTTTAGTTGCTTAGAGGTTACCTTGAGTTCCTTTGTGACCTCACAGACTGATGTAGCTTTAAGTCAAATTTATGCAGTAATACAGAAATTTTTGAGGGGTTCACAAACTTTCAAGTAAATACTAGGTTTACAAAAGAAACATAAGATTTCATCAAAGGGATTATTCTCCCCCAAACCTATATGAGATTGTTCATTTCCTATGTATAATCACAACACCTGATGCCCTCATTTCTGCAAGCTCCTTAATATTGATGTCCCGTTCTCCTATTTTCCAAAATGGACACAGTAGAGGTGTGGAGAGAGATTTGGAAAGTGTTAAAGGAGTATTCCCATCTCCAAGATTCTATCCCAATATGTAATAGGTGTAATAATAATATTAATAGCAAATACCTCCAATTGGAAATGTAGTATAGTTCTTCTGATTAGCTATGTCGCTTAACCCATGTGCAGGGCATAGCAGTAGCTTAGGTATCCATGGTTACGACCACTAGCAAGTAACTAACTGTTACTATGAGTGCTCGTAACCATGGATACCTAAGCTACTGCAATGTCCTGCACATGGGTTTAAGCAACATAGCTAATCAGAAGAACTATACTACATTTCTAATTGGAGATATTTGCAAACATTATTATTATTACACCTATTACATATTGGGACAGGATCTTGGAGATGGGAATACCCCTTTAACCACACTTTGACTGACTTTCCTCTGATGTGGAATAGACACATCACTTTTAGGTCTGGGGTGGAGGATAGTGTAAATGGACATAATGGGTTCCCCTGCTCTATGCCTAGTTTACAGTAATTTAGTTTCATTTGTTGACTGACCCATCTGGTTTGCGCATTTCAGGTTCTTTTCCGGACTGTAGCAATGATGGTCCCCAACTATGCTCTGATTGCGGAGATCTGCCTTTATTCTTACGGTTTTCTGCACGCTAAACCTCTCTCGGTGAAGATGGTAATGACTTACCGGCTGTGCTCGGAGCCGCTCTCGTCCCAGTTCCATTATGATTATGGGATGCGTGCAGTAAAGGCTGTGCTGATCGCTGCTGGCAATCTGAAGCTGAAATTCCCCCATGAAAATGAAGATATTCTTGTAAGTTCTGAACTGTTGGTCGCTTTACATCTCGTATAGGATAGCATTACCATCTTACCGAGAAGCATTTGGATCACAAAAATTAGAGCTGTATGATTTTATAGTAGCAGACAGAGACTTGCAAATAATTTCTGTACATTACTGTTCCTGGCTTGTTAGATCTCATCTGTGCAAAAGTGTCAAAACTATAGTTGTTAAACACGTAGCTTGTTCATCTTATGGGACAGTTTTGATTTTTAACTTAATCGCATGTATTTTAGGCTAAAAATCATTTTAACAATTGGGTTTTATTAAAAATGTTGCATCGCTTGGCTTTCACCGGCTTTTTGATTCCCTGCACATTCAATTTTGATAAGGTCTGTGGTCATAAATAAACTGAGAGGAGCTCAGAAAAAGACAGATAAAACATTTACAAACTCCCCGTCAGCCAGCAAAAACGAGTTCACTGACAGTATCTCACTTAACTCATTCTGCAGCCGGCAATTAACAGTAACACAGAGGCCACATGTATTCCCTATGGAAAAACAATTCTGCAGCATATTTTAGTGCAACTCAGCAGCGTTCCATTCCTCTTTTATCATTCCTGGAAATGTAGGAATTAATTGAAATCTGTCAATAACGAGTCCCCTACACAGTCTGACAATGTCACCACTGTTTGGGCACAGTCAGATTGTATAGGGTTGTCCCCTATATAGATTATATATACATTATATATCATTTACACATACATTTCCAGGAGGTATAACAGAGGGACGATACAATGTAGAGTTTTAGGAAAAGAGGTTTCATCCTTATTTTTTGGAGAATACTATTCTTTACTAATACAGACATACCACAAGAACTGACGGCTCCTTTGTAATGGGGTTCTTCACTTTTAATATTGTTTCATGTCATATTGTATATGAATTATTTTATCATTTAATCCTTTTTCATTCTATTTAGCTCTTGCGGTCAATTAAGGATGTAAACGAACCCAAATCTTTGTCTCCTGATATTCCTCTGTTCAATGGGATTACCAGCGACCTGTTCCCTGGCATTCAACTTCCGAAAGCCGACTATAAGGTATTAAAATATAATAGTGTCTTAAAGGGGTTTTCCAAGACTTAAAGAGGACTTGTCCCTCGCCATAAATAGGTAAATGCCGCTGTTCTCCTGACTCCGGCATTGTTTTTCTTTTCTTCCTGCTCCTCTCCGTTCCTGACATCTGTCACTCTCCTCTAGCCCTTTAAGCCAACTGGGCAAGGCCTTCCTGAAGACTCCCACAGAGAGGACTTGATGACCACGCCCACTTGGCTATTAAAATTATGAACTAGATTTCTATAAAGAGGCTATATCTCAGGAATGGAGAGGCGCAGGAGCAAAAGAAAACAACACCGGATTCAGGAGAACAGCGGCATTTACACCAGGTAATAAAATTGCATATTAATGGCAAGTGATAGGTCCTATATAGCTGGCCAGCTATCATTTGGATGACCGTTATCTTTCCCGGCTCCCCCATATTCAGGAATGCTCGCTCCTGTTTTCTCTATGACCGAGTCGCTGCCAGAATCTTATGGCAGCTGCTAATTTCAGGGTCAGAAAATAAGGATTGGGTGATTAAATTCCAACCGCCCGATTTTTATGTCCCCCAACATAATCTGTCATGAGGCCCCCATACACAGTAGATGGTAGACCAATCCCATTGAATTCACCCGATCCTGATCCACTGCTTTGGAATTGGGTTACATGACCTTGTCACTCATCGTCCGGTCCCATTAGTGCAACCTGGGCAGCTGCACAGGGGCACCAGAGGTAAGGGGGCTCACTTATACCTCCAATGCAGGATGATCTGATGTAGAAAAAAAAATGGTTAAAACATCTGTGAGTGATTTATCACTAGTTTAGTTGTAGGTTATGGAGAATTTTTTTTTAGATGAATGAATTGATTCGCAGGAGACTAATCCAATGGCCAGGTGTCATGGGTGCGTCAGATGTGACAGACAGTCGCCCTGCAGTTGGTTGCAGGAGATCCCTTCGTTTGGCATTCCAGACATCTTCTTAGCGGTCTCACTGTAGGACCCAGCGGCTACCTCCCTCCTGTTCTAACTGACAATCAGGCCTGGGTGTTTAAATACTTCCTGGTTGCTACACAGAGGTGCCAGTGATATTCACATGACCCCTTGTGAAGGCTTGGAGCAAGTGCAGTTCTTACTTCCTCTCTGGTGCTAAGAGGATGTGTGTGCCATCTCTCTGAAGTCGACTCAAGCTAAGCTACTTCCCCTGTGTCTGTCTCCCCTTGCTGTCTTTAGTTGTCAGTGGGGATCGACTAGTGCTCACCCCCCCTTCCCTATCCAGGGCCAAGCGCTAAGGAAATACAGGGATAGGTTCCTGTGCGGCAATTGGTGAGGAACCAATATAGAGTCGGTAGGGGAGACAGGGTGATTGCAGATCAGCCTAGGAGGTCTCCATTTCCCCCTTTCCCTAGTGTTTGGGCTCCCTTCCCCTCATCCCTTTGTGTCGCACTTTGTCTTTCCTACACTGTGCGTGACATCAGGTCAGTGGTGGGCACTGAATGAGACCCCTGAGAGCCACCTTATTTCTTCCTGCCCCCCCGGCTCTTCTTCACATTAGCCGGCCTGGCATGACGTTATGGTTGCAGCATGATGTACACCAGGCCATATAATCAGAAGAGGAGCCGGGGATGCCGGCAGCTAAGAGGCGTCTCTCAGGCGTCCCGTCCAGCGGCCACAGAATACTGATCTGGGTCCTGAAAATGTATTCTCCCACCTCTAATTGGATCCACTGTAAACAGACTGATGAAATATTTTACCTTCCTTTTGCTCAGGATTTACTGGAATGCGCACAGGAGAGCTGTGCTGGACACAACATCCAGCCCGAGAAGGTCTTCCTGGAGGACATGATCCAGACGTATGAGATGATGATTGTCAGACACGGGTGAGCTGCAACTACAGAAGTCCATGGGACGGGGGATTTATTCTTCGCTGTTTCCATTTTATACAATGGACCATGCTGCATTTTGTTTATCCCGTACAGTTTTATGTTGGTTGGAGAGCCGTTCTCTGGAAAAACGAAGGTCCTCCACGTCCTCGCTGATACGCTGTCTCTTATGAATGAGCGAGGGTGCGAAGAAGAAAAAGTGATTTACCGGACAGTGAACCCTAAAGCCATCACCATGGGGCAGCTGTTCGGGCAGTTTGATCCAGTGTCACATGAGGTTCGTCTATGATTGGAATTATTGTTTATAATACTAATACCTTTGCTGAAAATGGGAAAATCTCCCCTTTTATGGCTTATGGACATGGTAGAAGGGGTTCCTTCAGAGACATAGACCCCAGCCATACATTGCCGGGCAATCATTTTATTATGACTTACTCCCTGTTTGCACAAAAATTTTATTTTCCTCATCAGACATGGAAGCAACAAATTGTATTATTTATGCCAGAAATTAGCATAAATTTGCATACTTCCAGCCACATTCTGACTAGACTGTGTCTGGCCTCACTCAATACACTTGCTTTGAGTGAGGTCACGCACTTCTAGTTGGCATGTGACTGCATATATGCAAATCACTTACTTGCGGTCTCTCCCGGTGCCGGCACATTCACTTCAATAGGGGCCACGTGTAGTCAATACATGTGTATCATCAATATCATAATCCCAGGCGTTCCCTTTAATAATCCTTTCAATTGTGGGATTGTATTGGATTTTATGGGAAGAGCAATTTTATTGATGCCTCTCTTCATTTGCAGTGGACCGATGGGATAGTCGCTAATACTTTCCGGGAGTTTGCGTTATCTGAGACCCCGGAAAGAAAATGGGTTATCTTTGATGGACCTATTGATACGCTAGGGATAGAAAGTATGAACACAGTCCTAGATGATAATAAAAAGGTAACTCTCTATTTTACTTTGTGAAAACTTTTTTTTTTAAATTTAACCACTTCCCGACCACCCACTGTAGATAAACGTCGGCGCTGCCAGGGCTCTGTGCAGCGCGGACGCTTAAAAACGGTGGGTGGTCCCGCAGCGCTCAGCACCCCGAGGGTCCTGCAAGCGCTACGGGTGCGGTGCAGAGCGATAGCTCTGACAGGGAACATGATCGGGACCTGATTGGATCAGGTCCCAGTGATGTTAACCCTTTGCTGTCTTCTATATGCCGCGATCTATAGTGATCGCGGCATATAGAAGACAGCAGGAGGAGAAGGGTCTTCTACTTACCTCTCCGACGACCCCTGATACCTTCCAGGACCTGACGTTGCTATGGCAGCTGGAGGTCACATGACCGCCTCCAGATCTGCCATATATGGTGTCCTGCCAGGCTCAGCCTGCAGCTGAAGCCTGGCAGGAGACTCTGACTGTGAAACAGTCAGCAAAGATCTCATGTAATGTAATATATGTCTATTACATTACATGAGATCAGTGATCAGAAAAATAAAAATTAATGTCCCATACAGGTACTAAGTAAAAATGTAAAAAAAAAGTAACAAAAAATGTTTTCAAACTACTAAAAAAAAAAAATCACAAAATAAATAAATAAAATATTAAACCGATAAATCCGTATATTTATGCAAAAACAAAAAAAGTACACATTTGGTATCGCTGCATCTGAAACAACCCGAGCTATAAAACTGTCACACTAATTAACTCCTTCTGTGCACAACGTAATAAAAATAAATAAAAAACGGAGCATGACACATGACTGTCGGCCCAAATATGGAAAAATTATAGCTCTCAAAATATGGCGACGCAAAAACTAGATTTTACAAAAAAAAGCGTCTTTTAGTGTGTTACAGCTGTCAGTCAGAAAAACCCGATATAAATCTGGTATCTCTGTAATCGCACCGACCCGAAGAATAAAGTAATCTCTTCACTTATACCGCACGAGGAACGGCGTAAAAAATAAATAAAACCAATTCTTCACCTGCTACTGATTTGTTTATTATGTCTCCCAATGTGCTCACCACACATCTAGATAAGTTCCCTAAGGGGTCTAGTTTCCAAAATGGTGTCACTTGTGGGGGGTTTCCACTGTTTAGGCACATCAGGGACTCCCCAAATGCGACATGGCGTCCGCTAATTATTCAAACAAATTTTACATTCAAAAAGTCAAATGGCGCTCCTTCCCTTCCGAACCCTGCAGTGTACCCAAATAGTGGTTTTCCCCCACATATGGGGTATCGGCATACTCAGGAGAAATTGCACAGCAAATTTAATGGTGCAATTTCTCCTGTTATCCTTATGATAATGCAAAATTAGGGGATGAAAAACATTTTTTGTGGGAAAAATGTGAAAATTTTATTTTTACGGCTCAATATTATAAACTTCTGTGAAGCACCTGGGGGTGCAAGGTGCTCACCACACATCTAGATAAGTTCCCTAAGGGGTCTAGTTTCCAAAATGGTGGCACTTGTGGGGGGGTTTCCATTGTATAGGCACATCAGGGGCTCCCCAAATGCAACATGGCGTCCGCTAATTATTCAAGCAAATTTTACATTCAAAAAGTCTAATGGCGCTCGTTCCCTTCCGAACCCTGCAGTGCGCCCAAACAGTGGTTTTCCCTCACATATGGGGTATCAGCGCGCTCAAGAGAAATTGCACAAAAAATTTAGGGGTTCATTTTTCCTGTTACCCCTGCAAAAATAAAAAAAAATTGGGTCTAAAGTAATATTTTTGTGAAAAAAGTAAAATGTTCATTTTTTTCTTCCACATTCCAAAAATTCCTGTGAAGCACCTGAAGGGTTAATAAAGTTCTTGAATGTGGTTTTGAGCACCTTGAGGGGTGCAGTTTTTAGAATGGTGTCACTTTTGAGTATTTTCTGTCATAAAGACCCCTCAAAGTGACTTCAAATATGATGTGGTCCCTAAAAAAATGTTTTTGTAAATTTTGTTGGAAAAATGAGAAATCGCTGGTCAACTTTTAACCCTTATAGCTCCCTAACAAAAAAAAATTTTGGTTCCAAAATTGTGCTGATGTAAAGTAGACATGTGGGAAATGTTATTTATTAACTATTTTGTGTGACATATCTCTCTGATTTAAGGGCATGAAAATTCAAAGTTTGAAAATTGCAAAATTTTCAACATTTTCGCCAAATTTCCGATTTTTTTCACAAATAAACGCAAGTGATATCGAAGAAATTTTACCACTATCATGAAGTACAATATGTCACGAAAAAACAGTCTCAGAATCAGCGGGATCCGTTGAAGCGTTCCAGAGTAATTACTTCATAAATTGACAGTGGTCAGAATTGAAAAAATTGGCCCGGTCGCTAAGGCAAAAACAGGCTCTGGCGCAAAGTGGTTAAACAATTCTCGACTGCCCATATGATGATGCCATGTGTTTGGAAGCTTCTAATAGTTTTTTGGGCAACATCTGAGTTAATTAGAGACACACCTGTGGATGTATTTTAATGCACACCTGAAACACACTGCTTCTTTGTGTAGCATCATGGGAAAGTGTAAATAAATCAGCCAAGATATCAGAAAGAGAATTGTGGACTTGCACAAGTTTGGCTCATCCTTGGGTACAATTTCAAGATAACTGAAGGTGCCTTGTTCATCTGTACAAACAATTATATGCAAGTACAAACAAGATTGGAATGTCCAGCCATCATACCACTCAGGAAGGAGACGGGTTCTGTGTCCCAGAGATGAACGTGCTTTGGTCCGACATGTGCATATCAACCCCAGGACAAAAGCAAAAGACCTTGTGAAGAGGATGGCAGAAGCTAGTAAGATTGTCAGAGTGACAATTCACAGTGAAACGAGTACTGTATCAACATGGGCTGAAAGACCACTCTGCCAGGAAGAAGCCATTACTCCAAAAGAAACATAACAAATCCAGATTAATGTTTGCAAATGCACACAGGAACTAAGACCTTAATTTTTGGAGACATGTCCTGTGGTCTGATGAAACTAGAATTGAACTTTTTGTGCATAATGACCATCGTTAAGTTTGGAGGAAAAAGGGAGAAGCTTAGAAGCCTAAGAACACCATCCCAACTGTGAAACACGGGGGTGGCAGCATCATGTTGTGGGGTTGCTTTGCTGCAAGAGGGACTTGGTCCACATCACAAAATACGTAGTTGACTTCATGAGAAAAGAAGATTATGTTGTCAATACTGAAGCAACATCTCAAGACATCAGCCAGGAAGTTAAAGCTTGAGCAGAAATGGGTCCTCCAAATGAGCAATGACCGGAAGCATACTGCCAAAATGGTAACAAAGTGGCTTAACCCCTTCGTGACCAAACCAATTTTTTTAAATCTGACCAGTGTCACTTTATGTAGTAATAACTCTGGAATAACATATCCCATAGCTTTTGAGACTGTTTTTTGTGACACATGATACTTTATAATAATGGTAAATTTAGGCTCATATGGTTTGTGTTTATTTATAAAAATATCAGAAACTTGGCAAAAATGTCTTAAAAATTGCACTTTTCAAACTATGATTGATTATGCCTTTAATCCCAATAGTCATACCACACAAAAACAGTACTAAATAACATTTCCCTCATGTCTGCTTTACATCAGCACCATTTGTAAAATGTTGTTTTATTTTATTAGCATTTTAGAAGATTTAAAAATGTAGCAGTTATTTTTCATTTTTTTCAAGGAAATTTACAAAACTTATTTTTATAGGGACTTGTTCAGTTTTGAAGTGACTTTGAGGCTGCGTGCCCACTGTGCGTTTTTCAAGCGTTTTTGCTGCGGAATTTTCGAAGCGAAAATGCTTAAATGCTTGGTAATGCGTGCCCCATGGTCCTCAATGATAACCCGCATGTGCTGTGTGTTGGTATATGCAACAGTTGTGGACTTCTTTGTTTGTGTGAAGGAGGACTTTATGCTGATCTGACAGTAGATGGCGATGTTGTGTAAAGTTTCCTTGTTTACTGTATTGTAAAAGAAAAAAGTCTCTCTTGTATTTTCTATTTTGTTCTTACTTCCTGGTGCAGTACTGTGTAACTGTGCGTTTTTTCCTTTACCCCATGTTCTGAGAAGTAAAAGCTTGTTATCCCCTGTAATCTGCTCTGTGAAGTTTTATACTGCAACTGTGGGTATCCAGAAGCTGTGCAACACTGTGCACATGCTGCGGAAATTTACGCTGCGGATTATCATTGCGGAAAAATCTGAAGCATATCCATTAATTTTGCGGAAACGCGGCATAATTCCCGCCATTGACTTCCATTGAATTGCATAATTTCTTAATGACTACATGTACACATGTGGATATTAAGTGATTCAATGTGTGGTTGGTACCCAGGTCTGGAGAAGAGGAGACTCTCCTCCAGACCCGGGTACCATAGTACCTGTAGATAAAAAAGAATAAAATAAAAAATAACATTATACTTACCTTCTCATGGCCCCCGGTCTCCTGTATGGTGCGTCCGGTGTCTTCGGCGGCTCGTGGTGGTGTAAAAGGACCTTCCATGATGTCATTTAGTCATGTGACAGGTCACGTGACCATTGATGTCGGAGATCGCTTGACCTGTCACATGACTAAATGACGTCATGGAAAGTCCTTTTACACCATCGCGAGCCGCCCAAGACACCGGACGCACCGGAGAAGGAGACCGGGGGCTATCGGAAGGCGAGTAGAATGTTTTTTTTGTTTACCATTTTTATTCTTTTTTTTAACTATTAACTTGGTCACACTATATAAATCCATGCCGGTTGCATGGATTTATATAGTGTGACCAAGTTGTCAAGCACTTTTCCAACTGATGCTAAAATCGCTTGGAAAAGCGCTTGACAAACGCTTCTACCTGGCGGGAAAAACGCATGTAAAATCCGCATGCATTTTTCCTGCCAGGGAGATACAGAAAAAATCTGGAGCATTTTTGCTTCGTGGGCACTTAGCCTGCGAGTCTTATATGTTGGAAACCACCCAAAAGTGTTACCATTTTAACCCCTTTAAAGCCCATGACGTACTAATACGCGTCTGTGCCCTGGGCTTTAAGAGCCTGACCCGTATTAGTACGTCACCGCGATCGCGCGCGCACACAGGCGATCGCCGCCGGGTGTCAGCTGATTGTCACAGCTGACACCCAGTACTATGTGCAGGGAGTGGTTCCGCACCGCTCCCAGCACATTAACCCCCGCAATGCTGCGATCGAAGTCGATCGCAGCATTGCGGAGGCAAGGGGAGGTGATCGGTATACTCACCTCCTCTTCCGGCCTCCAGCGCTGTCTGCCGCGGCTTCCCGGGTGTTGCCATGACTACCCGATGTCGTCATGACAACATCCGGGTCACCAGACAGCAGTAAGATTGTTTGGACATGCGCAGTGCATCTCCAAACTATCTTCTCCCTGTCCAGCGCTGACAGCCTGCATGGCACAGGGATGGTGCTCCATCCCTATGCTGTGCAGGCGATCAGAATAAAAAAAGTGAAAGTCCCACAGTGGGACAAAGTAAAAAAAGTGTAAAAACTCCCAGAAAGTGAAAAAAAAAAAAAAAATTGTAAAAATATAAAAAAAAAAATAATCCACTAAAAATAAAAATATAATGTACCCATCAATAAATATTATGAAAAAACAAACAAACAATAAAAGTACACATGTTTGGTATCGCCGCGTCCGTAACGACCTGGACTATAAAACTGTTCCACTAGTTAACCCCTTCAGTGAACACGGTAAAAAATAAAAATAAAAAACAAAGCAAAAAACAATGCTTTATCATCATACCGCCATGCAAAAAATGGAATAACACGCGATCAAACAGACGAATATAAATAAAAATGGTACCGCTGAAAACGTCATATCGTCCCGCAAAAAGCAAGCTGCCATACAGATCCATTATCCGAAAAATCAAAAAGTTACAGCTCTCAGAATAAAGCAATGCAAAAAAATATTTTTTTTTATAAAATAGCTTTTATTGTGTAAAAGCGCCAAAACATAAAAAACAATATAAATGTGGTACCGCTGTAAACGTACTGACCCGAAGAATAAAGCTACCTTATCAATTTTACCACACCCGGAGCAGAATAAAAAAAACAAAAAAAAAATTCCTGAATTGTTGGTTTTTGTTTATTCTGTCTCCCAAAAGCTGGAATAGAAAGCGATCAAAAAATGTCACATGCCTGAAAATGGCACCAATAAAAACGCCAACTCATCCCGCAAAAAACAAGCCGCCACATGACTGTCGGCCAAAATATGGCAATGCAAAAACTAGATTTTACAAAATATGTGTCTTTTAGTGTGTGACAGCTGTCAATCATAAAAACCCAATATGATTCTGGTATCGCTGTAATCGCACCGACCCAAAGAATAAAGTAATCTCATCACTTATACCGCACGAGGAACGGCGTAAAAAATAAACGTATAAAGTTTTTTTTTTTCCACTTTTTCATTTTAACGAATCAATTTGTGAAGCACCTGAGGGTTCCAAGTGCTCACTATGCATCTAGATAGGTGCCTTGGGGGGTCTAGTTTCCAAAATGGGGTCACTTGTGGGGTAGCTCCACTGTTTAGGCACATCAGGGGCTCTTCAAACGCAACATGGTGTCCGCTAACAATTTGAGCCGATTTTCCATTCAATTTGTTAGAGGACACCATGTTGCGTTTGAAGAGCCCCTGATGTGCCTAAACAGTGGAGCTACCCCACAAGTGACCCCATTTTGGAAACTAGACCCCCCAAGGCACCTATCTAGATGCATAGTGAGCACTTGGAACCCTCAGGTGCTTCACAAATTGATTCGTTAAAATGAAAAAGTGGAAAAAAAAAAACTTTTTCATTTTTACGAATCAATTTGTGAAGCACCTAGGGGTTCCAAGTTCTCACTATGCATCTAGATAGGTGCCTTGGGGGGTCTATTTTCCAAAATGGGGTCACTTGTGGGGGAGCTCCACTGTTTAGGCACATTAGGGACTCTCCAAACGCAACATGGCGTCCGCTAATTATTCAAGCAAATTTTACAATCAAAAAGTCAAATGGCGCTCCTTCCCTTCCGAGCCCTGCCGTGCGCCCAAACAGTGGTTTTTCCCCACATATGGGGTATCTGCGTGCCCAGGGGAAATTGCACAACAAATTTTGGGGTCCATTTTTTCCTGTTACCCCTGCGAAAATAAAAAAAAATTGGGTCTAAAGTAACATTTTTGTGAAAAAAGTTAAATCTTCACTTTTTTTCTTCCACATTCCAAAAATTCCTGTGAAGCACCTGAAGGGTTAATAAAGTTCTTGAATGTGGTTTTGAGCACCTTGAGGGGTGCAGTTTTTAGAATGGTGTCACTTTTGGGTATTTTCTGTCATATAGACCTCTCAAAGTGACTTCAAATGTGATGTGGTCCCTAAAAAAATGGTTTTGTAAATTTTGTTGGAAAAATGAGAAATCGCTGGTCAACTTTTAACCCTTATAGCTCCCTAACAAAAAACAATTTTGGTTCCAAAATTGTGCTGATGTAAAGTAGACATGTGGGAAATGTTATTTATTAATTCTTTTGTGTGACATATCTCTCTGATTTAAGGGCATAAAAATTAAAATTTTGAAAATTGCAAAATTTTCAAAATTTTCGTTTTTTTCACAAATAAACGCAAGTGATATCGAAGAAATTTTTCCACAATCATGAAGTACAATAGGTCACGAAAAAACAATCTCAGAATCAGGGGGATCCGTTGAAGCGTTCCAGAGTAATTACCTCATAAAGTGACAGTGGTCAGAATTGTAAAAATTGGCCAGGTCGTTAACGTGCAAACCACCCGCGGGGCTTAAGGGGTTAAGGACAATGGTACCAAATACTAATGAAATGGATGGAAAGTTTTGACTTTGTTTTAAGCATTTTTATTACTTACTGCATTCTCGCTCTCTCATTATTCTGGGATTTGGCAAATATTACAAATGATGGTAATCCTAATTGACCTAAAACAGGAAAGGTTTATTCTGATTTCATGTCAGATATGGAGAGAAACATGCATATACTGTATGTCTTTTTATATAGTGTATGGAAACTTCTGGTTTCAACTGTATATGAGATATTGAAATGTAATTGGTCATATTGTAATTTATTTTGCATGAAGTAAATGAATTCCCACATTAATTTGACATTATATAATAATGTCTTTATATTTAAATAAATCTCAAGTGATTTCAACAATACAACAGGATGTTATTTTCTTATAATAAAAAAATTAAAATAAAAAATTCTATTGTGGTGTTAATTTTGTAATATTGATTTCTTTATCTGTTTCATTTATGTCTCAGTGTTTGAAAAAGGCCTTTTGCATAAGGCTGAAACGTTACATTGAATTTTGGGATTTCTTTATGAAATAAAGAATTGCATTATCATTCTGAATATTTGAGTGCCGAGTATCTGACATGCCTGGCATGCCAGTGTATATATAATCTCCACAAGGAGAAAAATGACCCTTTAGATCCCAGTGAGAAGCCTCTCATACAGTCAAATCGGATCTCATGCTTTGTACTGACGAGGAGCAATACCCTGAAACACCGTGGCTGCAAATTGAGATTCTGGTTTGGCTTTTATCCCAAGTCATGTGACAAGGCTCGTTAAAGGGTCGATATTGACTTTTAGGATTGCTACTTCCAATAGACTTGTCACTTATCTCACTTTTAGAAAATCAGAATATACCGTAGATCATATATAATAGAAATAATCATTATCCACTGTCTGTCTTTGCAAAAGTGATAATAGGAAGTGCAGCCATATCGGTTGTGAGCTTTGAATTAATTTCTCAGAAACAGACAGTGAACAGTCATTTTGTCAGGATGTTATATCAATGACTAAGTCATTAGTTTCCAAGAAGCTGCTTTAAAATTGACAAACTACTTCTTCCTATTTTTGCAGCGGTGCAATATTGCCATCTTATTAGAGAAGAGCAGTTAAAGAGAATGTGTTATCAAACAATAACCAATTGTTTAAATTACCTTTTTACATGAAATTTATTATTTTTTTTAACTTTTTTTTCACTATAGTAACCATCTAAACTAAAAAAACACACCCACAGATCCTGCAATTATCACCCTGGCCAAAATTAGTTTCATATTTCCTGTTGTATGCAGAAGATTTTTCAGCAGTTTTATTATCATCAGTGAAAATGACAATGAAAGATGACACCTCTATATAAAGCAGATAAAGTAGCCACCATTCACAATAAATGAGTCACAGCTCACCTCCTCACCCTTCCTTCACAATGAGTCTATTCTTAGGACTAGTGGCCAGTGTGAAAATTGTAAGACTTCAGGATTGTTTTTTTTGATTGTGATGTTAAAAAGTGAAAATCTAAAAAAAATGACATTTAAAGTAAATTTAATGTAATCCCTTCTCACCATGGACAGTTTTAGTTTTTGGGCTTTTTCTTTGTTCCTCGCCTTCTTTCTCCCCTTTCGTGTGACATAGCTGTATGAGGGCTGGTTTTTTTTTTACCCTACAATATACTGGAAAACTGGAACAAAAATTCCAAGCGAAGTTAAATGGGATTGCGTTTTTCATTGTATTTGGGTTTTGTTTCTAAGGTTTCATTGTGCAGTGAAAATGACCTGTGAACATGATTCTTCATGTCGAGCAAACTTGAAAAACCAGATATCAAACTTGTATAGTTTTATTTTGATGGTGAAAATATTTCAGAGATTCGGTCGATAGAGCTTTATGAGGGCTTGTTAATTGCTGAGGTTTTCATTAATAACATTTTTTGGGTTATATACGATGTTTCAATCCCACTTTTTCATGTACCAACATGGCAGCCATGGGGGCGGTCAGCAGGCTCATGGTTGCCACTGGAATCCATAAGCAGCACTTTCACTTAGTGAAGGGGGGTGGAAGGCAACATCCCATGGGCATCCAAAATGGTGAACCTCTGGGACATCGCACCTTAACTACCATGGTCAGGGATTTATTGCAGCATGTAAGGGGTTAACAGCAGCAACCAGAGCTGCTCTAATAGCGGCTTTTACAGACGAATACCGGCAGTATAACACAGCTGGAATCTGCAGGTATATTGCGGGTTGAGTTGCAGAGTCCACTCCACACACTCGCACCCAACATGCACTATACATGTAGGGCAGATAGGGGTTAAACAACAGAGGACACGTTCCTTTTAAGCACTTAAGAATGTATTTATTTTTTACTTTGCAGATAGTATACTGGCATATGCTTTGTACTTAAAAGGAATGTCTGCATTAGTTAATGTCTTTTTGTTAGAAGGGCCCCAATATGCTGACTAAAGGATGATCTGTTGCTGGCAATCTCGGCGATAAGCCATTTGTTGAAAAATCTGTCAACAAGCATTTAATTCTCCTGCACTGCCACCAAAGGAAACAGGAGGTACTGCACAGTATCCAGTGAAATCAATAAGCTGACTATGTAATGAATGAAGTACTGGGACCTTCAAAGTGGGAATGACTCCATGTAACTGCTCTCTAGTCTGCATAAAATGGGTTCAGGTTTACAACGGAGAATCCCCACTATTAACCTGTATAGTGCCCCAAGTATGTGCAAGTGGTTTCTAAACCAGACAACCTCATTAAGTCTCATAACACCTTTGTCAATAAACCGGTATTCTCAAGTTACTAAGTTGCTTTAATTAGTTAAACAGCATGAAAATACACAAGTTTGCCACTGACTTGCTTTTTCTATCTGCTGTCATTCTCCTGCAATGAGAGCTTTTATCTTACATAGTGTAAAGCTCATTTCCTTGGAGTTCAGCCACTAGTAGACCTTGGTAGAGAGTGTGCAGTAGTCACATTCCAGGAGAAAAGTTAATTCCTAACATACCGTTATCCCTGTCCAGCCCATTCATTTCTATACACCAGTTAGCTGCTCCCTGCCTTCTCCCTTTAGGCTTTTGACGAGATGCTCTTATCCATCCTGTAGAATCACAATTCCTGCACCCAGTATCTAGGCTCTCACTGTCTGTGGCTGTGTGCTTGCTCATCAGAGCTATCACTCAGGGAGAAGAGCCCGTCCTGCCAGAAATCAGGAAGTAAGGAGACTGCACAGCTCTGAGCTGCTCAAGAGATCACTTATGAAAACTCCTTTTAGGCATCAAACATTTCCTTTGTTCAAATAGAAAGAATATAGATCTACGGTACATATTTTAGAATGTGTATGAACTACATGTCTGAAATAAAAATAAATGATTCTAATATATATATATATATATATATATATATATATATATATATATATATATATATATATATATATATATATATATATATATATATATACAGTACAGACCAAAAGTTTGGACACACCTTCTCATTTAAAGATTGTTCTGTATTTTCATGACTATGAAAATTGTACATTCACACTGAAGGCATCAAAACTATGAATTAACACAGGTGGAATTATATACTTAACACAAAAAATTTGGGAAACAACTGAAAATATGTCTTATATTCTAGGTTCTTCAAAGTAGCCACCTTTAGCTTTGATAACTGATTTGCACACTTTTGGCATTCTCTTGATGAGCTTCAAGAGGTAGTCACTGGAAATGGTCTTCCAACAATCTTGAAGGAGTTCCAAGAGATGCTTAGCACTTGTTGGCCCTTTTGCCTTCACTCTGCAGTCCAGCTCACCCCAAACCATCTCGATTGGGTTCAGGTCTGGTGACTGTGGAGGCCAGGTCATCTGGCGTATCACCCCATCACTCTCAGTTTGGTCAAATAGCCCTTACACAGCCTGGAGGTGTGTTTGGGGTCATTGTCTTGTTCAAAAATAAATGATGGTCCAACTGAACGCAAACCGGATGGAATAGCATGCCGCTGCAAGATGCTGTGGTAGCCATGCTGGTTCAGTATGCCTTCAATTTTGAATAAATCCCCAACAGTGTCACCAGCAAAGCACCCCCACACCATCACACCTCCTCCTCCATGCTTCACGGTGGGAACCAGGCATGTAGAGTCCATCCGTTCACCTTTTCTGCGTCGCACAAAGACACGGTGGTTGGAACCAAAGATCTCAAATTTGGACTCATCAGACCAAAGCACAGATTTCCCCTGGTCCAATGTCCATTCCTTGTGTTCTTTAGCCCAAACAAGTCTCTTCTGCTTGTTGCCTGTCCTTAGCAGTGGTTTCCTAGCAGCTATTTTACCATGAAGGCCTGCTGCACAAAGTCTCCTCTTAACAGTTGTTGTAGATATGTTTCTGCTGCTAGAACTCTGAGGAAGCCATACGGCGAGAGCGTGGGTTCGGGGATAGGCTGACGACCTGGTGCGGGCTGCACACACATGGGTATGCATTGTTTCTGACTGTTTCTCTGACTCTCTACTTTTTGGGGAAGCTCCTCTTATATTCATGCTTTTATTGCATGCCTAATACATTCTTTACTGAGGGCTCCCATGTATAGGTATCTCACCTGTCATTAGTGGCACATTATTGCAGGGACTGTGATTATACAATCTACTGGGTAATCTATTGCATAGAGCTTTTGCATGGAACATTGAATGGATTACTACTATTATTATTTATTTTTCTTTGCGCAAGACACCTGCACTTTATGATTCATTGGGGAGATTATTACATGGACCTCTGCACGTAA
This sequence comes from Phyllobates terribilis, assembly GCF_046119375.1. NCBI lineage: Eukaryota > Metazoa > Chordata > Amphibia > Anura > Dendrobatidae > Phyllobates > Phyllobates terribilis. The sequence goes on along the minus strand of NW_027363009.1, from coordinate 2,500,709 downwards.
TATTGTATGGACTACCAATATATGTTTAACCCCCCCCCCCCTTCCCCTTTTTTTTCTCTCTGCAAAGTGCCTGCTATAAGTACTGCCCCATTTTTGTCCAATAAATGCAGCTGATCTCTGCGACCTGTGTATGTGCTGTGCGCCTGGGCACTTCAGCCCTCACTGGGTACCCATCTTTACATCTTAAACTGTATGTTAAATTATGTATGCAAGTTTTTAAGAAATTGAATTAATAAAAATTATGTTTTTTATCGCTAAACTCAATGTCCTTCTCTCTTTCTGCTAGAACTCTGTGTGGCATTGACCTAGTCTCTAATCTGAGCTGCTATTAACCTGCGATTTCTGAGGCTGGTGACTCGGATAAACTTATCCTCAGAAGCAGAGGTGACTCTTGGTCTTCCTTTCTTGGGGCGGTCCTCATGTGAGCCAGTTTCTTTGTAGCGCTTGATGGTTTTTGCAACTTCACTTGGGGACACTTTCAAAGTTTGCCCAATTTTTCGGACTGACTGACATTTATTTCTTAAAGTAATGATGGCCACTCGTTTTTCTTTAATTAGCTGCTTTTTTCTTGCCATAATACAAATTCTAACAGTCTATTCAGTAGGACTCTCAGCTGTGTATCCACCTGACTTCTGCACAACTGATGCTCCCAACCTAATTTATAAGGCAAGAAATTCCACTTATTAAACCTGACAGGGCACACCTGTGAAGTGAAAACCATTTCCGGTGACTACTTCTTAAAGCTCATCAAGAGAATGCCAAGAGTGTGCAAAGCAGTCATCAAAACAAAAGGTGGCTACTTTGAAGAACCTAGAATATAAGACATATTTTCAGTTGTTTCACACTTTTTTGTTAAGTATATAATCCTACATGTGTTAATTCATAGTTTTGATGCCTTCAGTCCAAAATTTATCCAAAATTAATGGGTATGCTTCAGATTTTTCCGCAATGATAATCCACAGCGTAAATTTCCGCAGCATGTGCACAGTGTTGCACAGCTTCTGGAGACCCACAGTTGCAGTATAAAACTTCACAAAGCAGATTACATGGGATAACAAGCTTTTACTTCTCAGAACATGAGGTAAAGGAAAAAACGCACAGTCACACAGTACTGCATCAGGAAGTAAGAACAAAATAGAAAATACAAGAGAGACTTTTTTTCTTTCACAATACAGTAAACAAGGAAACTTTACACAACATCGCCATCTACTGTCAGATCAGCATAAAGTCCTCCTTCACACAAACAAAGAAGTCCACAACTGTTGCATATACCAACACACAGCACATGCGGGTTATCATTGAGGACCATGGGGCACGCATTACCAAGCGTTTAAGCGTTTTCGCTTCGAAAATTCCGCAGCAAAAGCGCTTGAAAAACGCACAGTGGGCACGCAGCCTCAAAGTCACTTCAAAACTGAACAGGTCCCTATAAAAATAAGTTTTGTAAATTTCCTTGAAAAAAATGAAAAATAACTGCTACATTTTTAAATCTTCTAAAATGCTAACAAAATAAAACAACATTTTACAAATGGTGCTGATGTAAAGCAGACATGAGGGAAATGTTATTTATTACTGATTTTGTGTGGTATGACTATTGGGATTAAAGGCATAATCAATCAAAGTTTGAAAAGTGCAATTTTTAAAACATTTTTGCCAAGTTTCTGATATTTTTATAAATAAACGCAAACCATATCAGCCTAAATTTACCATTATTATAAAGTATCATGCATCACAAAAAACAGTCTCGAAAGCTATGGGATATGTTGAAGCATTCCAGAGTTATTACTATATAAAGTGACACTGGTCAGATTTAAAAAAAATTGGTTTTGTCATGAAGGGGTTAAGCCACTTTGTTACCATTTTGGCAGTATGCTTCGGGTCATTGTCCATTTGGAGGACCTATTTCTGCTCAAGCTTTAACTTCCTGGCTGATATCTTGAGATGTTGCTTCAGTATTGCCACATAATCTTCTTTTCTCATGAATCCATCTATTTTGTGATGTGCACCAAGTCCCTCTTGCAGCAAAGCAACCCCACAACATGATGCTGCCGCCCCCGTGTTTCACAGTTGGAATGGTGTTCTTAGGCTTCTAAGCTTCTCCCTTTTTCCTCTAAACTTAACGATGGTCATTATGCACAAAAAGTTAAATTCTAGTTTCATCAGACCACAGGACATGTCTCCAAAAATTAAGGTCTTAGTTCCTGTGTGCATTTGCAAACATTAATCTGGATTTTTTATGTTTCTTTTGGAGTAATGGCTTCTTCCTGGCAGAGTGGTCTTTCAGCCCATGTTGATACAGTACTCGTTTCACTGTGAATTGTCACTCTGACAATCTTACTAGCTTCTGCCATCCTCTTCACAAGGTCTTTTGCTTTTGTCCTGGGGTTGATATGCACATGTCGGACCAAAGCACGTTCATCTCTGGGACACAGAACCCGTCTCTTTCCTGAGTGGTATGATGGCTGGACATTCCAATCTTGTTTGTACTTGCATATAATTGTTTGTACAGATGAACGAGGCACCTTCAGATATCTTGAAATTGTACCTAAGGATAAGCCAGACTTGTGCAAGTCTACAATTCTCTTCCTGATATCTTGGCTGATTTCTTTACACTTTCCCATGATGCTACACATAGAAGCAGTGTGTTTCAGGTGTGCATTAAAATACATCCACAGGTGTGTCTCTAATTGACTCAGATGTTGCCCAAAAAACTATTAGAAGCTTCCAAACACATGGCATCATCATATGGGCAGTCCAGAATTGTTTAAATACATAGTAATCTTAGTGTATGTAAACTTTTGACTTTGCAGTAAGTAATAAAAATGCCTTAAAACATTATCTCTCTCATTATTCTGGCATTTGGCAAATATTAAAAATGATGGTAATCCTAATTGACCTAAAACAGGAAAGGTTTATACTTATTTCATGTCAGATATTGAGAAAAACATGCATATGTGTCTTTTTATATAGTGTATGTAAACTTCTGGTTTCAACTGTATATATGTATATATGTGCACATCTCATTGCTATAGCAAATCAGTGGGAGTCATCAACAGTGATAAAGTAATAGAAAAAAGGTAGAAAATTGAATCCTTACAGGAAAAGTAAGATAATTTGTCTAAAAAATGCCAGTGTAAGGAGGCTCGTAAGCTCCCCGGGGAGCCATTGCATGGTTTATAAGCCTCCTTACTCTGGCATTTCACTCTCCTCACTGGGATCTAAGGGGTAAAGTTTTTCCTTCTGAAGTCTCTCACACAGCTAAATCAGATCTCATGCTTTGCACTGCTGAGGGGCAACACCCCGAAACACCATGGCTGCAAATTGAGATTCTAGTTTGCCATTTATCCTAAATCATGTGGCAAGGCTTGTTAAAAGGTTGATATTGACTTTTAGGATTGCTACTTCTAATAGGTTGCACTGGAAGAGACAGTTTGCAAGTTTTAGGTGGAATTTCTCTTCAATAAAAATACTTTTTGATTACACCAGTGATTTTTTTCCTTTCTTACAGACTGGACCAGTCATTGGGGAAGCCCTCGCTGTTTCTTTCTGGATAGATTCCACTTCCTACCACTATGAAATGGAATAAATGCTATGTTTTAGAGAAATTAACAATAGTAATGGTAGTAATCTGACATCATATGATGGCAAATCCAAGCAATATGCCGTCATTTGTAACAATGGGAAAGCCTTTTTTTAAGAGGTTGTCCAGAATAAGGATGCCATATTTCATCGCTTTGTGGAAGAATAGGTAAATCGTTTCTCATGTTATATTCTCTGAACTGTAAATCGTAAACGGCTTCACAAATTTGGTTGAATGCCAGTGGACCCAAAAAATGCTAATTTCTAATAGTAAATTTAAAAATGACTTTTTTTTACTTTTATTTATTTCCAGATAAAGTGAAAGATCGAGGCTCTAATACAATTGGGTCAAGATTGAACCGTGTCGAGGACAAGGTAAGAAAATAAGATAAAACCATATATATTTATATTATGCACAGCTACTACTTACACATACACACATGGAGTACAGGATATACAGACAATTACCACATACTACATACAGAATATTCCTCACTCTCTGAAAAAGTGTAAAATACATAATGGTGCATCCAGACACCAATTCTACAGCGCTGCTCATACACTGCAAAGAGTCTAAATACCTGTGGTCATCTGTGACTTGCACAGACAAGTTAAGGTGGCCACACACAATAACTGAACGTTGATTGCTGGTTCGGCCGTCCACTACCTCTCCCAACTCTCATACACGAGAAGGTTTGGCTTGGTTAAATGTTAATGTGTTTTCAAAGTGGAGAACTGTAAAAATCACTGCCAAACGGCTCTGGCAGCAGCTTATCACCTGAATAACAAAAGGGTCAGGCATTAAGGGTCAGACAGTTTGAATTTTACCTCCTCTGACCTCATCTGTCAGGGAAGAGTCTGGATGTCCCCTTAGACTATTAGCTTAGTCTATTGTGTATGGAGGCTTAAAGGGGTTTTCCATTACTCAGACAACACCTTCTCAATCCATATGTGTGTCCCCCAGTAAAATAATAACACCTATACTCACCTCCAGTGCCAGCACTATTCCAGCGGTGTCTGCACTGGCTCTCCTGGGGATTGCGTGTGTCATGGGTGTGTCAGAAGTGACAGACAGTCATCCTGCAGTTGGTTGCAGGAGATCTCTTCATTTGGCCTTACAGACAACTTCTTAGAATATGTATCTCTAGGACCCAGCGGCTAGCTTCCTTCCGGCTAATTAACACCCTGGCCTGGATGTATAAATACCTGTTGTGAGCCAGAGGGAGGTGCCAGCGATATTCATTGCCCCTTGTGAAGGCTTGAGCAAGAGCAGTACTTCTTCCTCTCTGGTGCTAGATAACGTGTGCGCATTTGTCTGGAGTCGAGTAAAGCTAAGCGATTTTCCCTTGTTTGTCCCCCATTGTTGTCTTTAGTGTTCAGTGGGGATCAACTAGTGCTCATCCTTTCTGTTCCCTAGCCTGAGCCTAATGCCAGGGATAGACAGGCTGAGGTACGCGTGCGGCGATTGGTGAAGAACCAATAAAGGGACATTAGTGGAGACAGGGTGACACTAGATCAGCCTAGGAGTTCTCCACTCCCCACTTTCCCTAGTCTGGGTTCCCTTTCCCTTTTCCCTTTGTGTTGCACTTAGTCTTTCCCACACCTTGCGTGACAGCATGACATTATGTCTCATGATTCCTAGGGGCAATCAGTGCTGACTTTACTCTCCCCGCCTTTGGCCAACTTGCATACATCCAGAGGAAGTGAGAGATGTTGCTGGTCTTACTTCCTCCGGATGTACAGGCATGTGATATAACTGGAGGCAGGAAGAGTGAAGCCAGCGCTGATTGGCAGCAGGGATCACTTGACATAACAATGTCACGTGATTCCAAGGAGAGCCAATGCCGACATGGCTGGAACACTGGAGGGGAGTATAGGTGTTATTATTTTACTGAGGGCAAAAATATATATATGGAGAAGGAGATGTCCGAGTAGTAGAAAACCCCTTTAAGTGTTGGCTACTACTTTCATGGATGTGGACAGAAAGCTCTTTCTGAGTTCATTAAGTAGTTCAATCTGACAAAGGTTTCCAATAGAGTTGGTGCGAGTCAATTCGCAGGACCCAGTGCATCAGCCACATCCATAATCTGTGACCGCTGCATCGGAGCCCTGAGAACCACCTCCTACATCCCGGCATCCACAGCTGTTCTACTGATTAGCCGGCCTGATGCAATGTCACATATGCATCATGCTGTAACCATAAAGATGCAGCTAATCAGAAGAGAAGCAGGGAATCTTGGAAGGTAGAAGGCAGGTCTTGAGGCTCCTGTCCAGCATCCAAAGATTACTGACGTGGCCGATGGACCGAGTGCTGCGAAATGAATCGCACCAACTCTAGTTTTCAATTAAAACAACAATGTCTAAATGGCTAACCAATATTGCATTAAGGGATCTATCTACTTTATTTCTCCCCAAAACTGTGCCTCTCTTGTCCATGGGGTGTGTCTGGTATTGCAACTCAGTGCCCCATTGATTTGGTTAGGGATAAGCTACAATATCAGGCAGCGCTCATGGGTAGTGTGAAATGTGTATGGAGTGTGGTCTGTATCTATGCTATTCTCTTTGTTTGAATTTTTTTTTATACATTTGTAGGTAACTCAAATGGATCATAAACTCAATCTCATAACCGATATGATTCACCACCTGATAGCAAACCAACAAAGCGGTCAGTCTACCAACAGAACACCGCACCGGAGCAACTCTCTGAACGACGGGAGCAACCTCTCCAGTACTCTGCTACCTACCAACAGTTAACAGTGCCAAGACGAGACCAAGATAATGCATCTTGATGAACAAACACAAACTCGTTCTTCTACTGTCCTCAATGCAGATATTCATTATTTTAATGAATGCATTTATAAGCAGAAAGTAAAATGAATGATGAAATTAGACTGAGTATGGAGTAAGTGTGTAACACTGTAAAGGACGTCTTGTCTATTCTCTGTAGATCCTATCAGGGTTCATTGAAGGTTTCTTAGAGGAAGGGACATGGAACATATGTGTATTGCTCCATGTAGAAACATGCAAGAAAGCATCTGATACATTGATGAATCCTTTCTCAGGAAGATTGTAGCTCATCGGCCTGTGGGATCGTAAATCGCTACGGGTCGTGCTGTAAAACTGGCAATACAACTGAACAATTACCCTGATTTTTTTTATTGTATTAAAATACACTTTTTACATTGATTTTCAATTTTTGGGGGGACTAAAATGAAAATTCTTTTGAGAAAAATAGAAATAAATATTGTACTGTAGAAAATTACACTTCTTTTTTTTTACAATGTATTTTTGGTAAAAATGGTATTAAAGAGTTAATTTTTCTTTATGATTTCTGATCACAATTTTTTTTTTCTGGAATATTTTTTGACATCTGATCAAATGTATTGTATTTTCTCAAAAATGTTGATATTTGCACATTGATTGGTTTAAAGCAGTGATGGCGAATCTTTTAGAGACCGAGTGCCCAAACTGCAATCCAAAACCCACTTATTTATCGCCAAGTGCCAACACGGCAATTTATCCTAAATATTGAGGTTTTACTGATACAAACAACTGATACAAAGAGCAGACGAGGGCAGCATAGAGCAGCCACAGACAGGAGCAGGGGTAAGAGACTGCAGAAATAAAGAATGTGCTCACCCACATCCTGGTATATATGCTGGCCCTACCCTCAATCCTGGTATATATGCTGGCCCTACCCTCAATCCTGGTATATATGCTGGCCCTCCCCTCAATCCTGGTATATATGCTGGCCCTCCCCTCAATCCTGGTATATATGCTGGCCCTCTCCTCAATCCTGGTATATATGCTCCCCCCCTCAATCCTGGTATATATGCTGGCCCTCCCCTCAATCCTGGTATATATGCTGGCCCTCCCCTCAATCCTGGTATATATACTGGCCCTCCCCTCAATCCTGGTATATATGCTGGCCCTCCCTTCAATCCTGGTATATATGCTGGCCCTCCCCTCAATCCTGGTATATATCCTGGCCCTCCCCTCAATCCTGGTATATATCCTGGCCCTCCCCTCAATCCTGGTATATATACTGGCCCTCCCCTCAATCCTGGTATATATGCTGCCCCCCCTCAATCCTGGCATATATGCTGGCCCTCCCTTCAATCCTGGTATATATGCTGGCCCTCCCTTCAATCCTGGCATATATGCTGGCCCTCCTCAATCCTGGTATATATGCTGGCCCTGTCCTCAATCCTGGTATATATGCTGGCCCTCCCCTTAATCCTGGTATATATGCTGGCCCTCCCCTTAATCCTGGTATATATGCTGGCCCTCCCCTTAATCCTGGTATATATGCTGGCCCTCCCCTCAATCCTGGTATATATGCTGGCCCTCCCCTCAGTCCTGGTATACATGCTCCCTCTCCCCCCCAGCCATTGTGCATCGCATATTAAAAAAAAAAAAAAAAACACATAATAAACCCTCCTCCTCACCTTCCTTCTTCTCCCGCGCAGCGTCCTCTCCTGTAGTCGGCACATCTAGCTGAAGTGTATTGCCGCGCACGTACTAGCCAGGTCCGTGCGCGCTGCAGTACACGCTGCCGGCCAATCAGAGGCCAGCGGACACTGGCCTCTGATTGGCCAGCCGACGTCATGCTGGCTTCTGATTTGCCAGCAGCCGCTTCTGATTGTCCGGAAGCCACTAGCCTCTGATTGGCCGGCCGAATTCATGCTGGCCTCTAATTGGAAGGAAGCCGCTGGCCTCTGATTGGCCGGTCGACGTCATGCTGGCCTCTGATTGGCCGGCAAACGCTGGCCTCTGATTGACCGGTCGACGTCATGCTGGCCTCTGATTGACCGGAAGCCGCTGGCCTCTGATTGGCCGGCCGAATTCATGCTGGCCTCTAATTGGAAGGAAGCCGCTGGCCTCTGATTGGCCGGTCGACGTCATGCTGGCCTCTGATTGGCCGGCAAACGCTGGCCTCTGATTGACCGGTCGACGTCATGCTGGCCTCTGATTGTCTGGCCGAATTCATGCTGGCCTCTGATTGACCGGCCGACGTCATGCTGGCTTCTCATTGGCCGGCAGCCCTGGCCTCTGATTGGCCGGCAGCCGCTTCTGATTGTCCGGAAGCCGCTGGCCTCTGATTGTCCGGCCAAATTCATGCTGGCCTCTGATTGACCGGAAGCCGCTGGCCTCTGATTGACCGGCCGACGTCATGCTGGCCTCTGATTGGCCGGGAGCCGCTGGCCTCTGATTGGCCGGCAGCGTGTATTGCAGCGTACGGGCCTGGCTAGTTCGTGCGCTGCAATACACTTCAGCTCGATGTGTTTCCGTCCGAGAGAGATCGCACATCTAGCTGCAGTGGCGGAGCTGGTGCCGGCACTCGGCGGCTCAGAGTTCTCCCCGCCGGCCCGATCCAGTAGCGCTAGTGCTGCGGCCATGGTGCCCCCCAGGAGGGCTCTGCTGCCCCCTCTGCACGCTGCCATAGGTTCCCAGCACTGGTGTAAAGCATTTCTTCTTTTACAGCTGACGACCCAAAATTGGGGATTTTCTGAAAAAAAAAAAAAATGGCCAGTCTGCATTATATATGGTGGAAGTGAGAATGTATCATCTGGATAAGGGGGTGGTCTTCACAGAGGGGTCTATGGAGAGATGTCTCTTTATAAGAAGCACATAGCATGGAATACCGGGGGGAAGCCTTTTGGCTCCTTATGTTGCTCCAGTCCGGAATGCTCCACTATGGTCCATCCTTCTATAGTTCTTCTCTTACACTTTCTGCTGCTCGGTATATGGACGTATTCGCTCTATGCTGACAGGCGCTCCCTTATTATAGCTCATGTAATGCACGGCACCACAATGTTGTAGGTTCTGACTACTGTGTAAAAAAACACCCACCCAGAGACCGGCCATAATCTTATAGTCTGGGTGTGAATACGCTGTAGGTAGAGCTACACTTTTGTTGTGGAAATTTTGGTAATTTTATTTACCTTTTTGCATTTAGGCTATGTGCCCACGATGCAGAAATGAAGCAGAAAATTTCTGCAGCATTTCTGCATCTCCCTGGCAGAAAAAACGCATGCAGATTGTACAAGCGCTTTCCAGGCGATTTTAGCATCACTTGGAAAGTGCTTGACAACTAGGTCACACTGTATAAATTCATGGAAACAGCATGGATTTAAATAGTGTGAACCGTAAAAATGAAAACAAATAAAGCTATACTCACCCCTGATGCCCGACGTGGCTGCAGCGCTCGTTCCTGTCTGGTTCCTGGATGCCGGCATATCGCGAGACAGAGCGGTGAAGGGCCTGCGGTCACATGACTGTGACGTCACCGCAGGTCCTCAAGCGATGCCGGCATTCAGAGAGAAGCCGCCGGACAGGTGAATATAAACTTTATTTGTTTTTTTATTCTTTTTTTACAGGTACAATGGTACAATGGTACCCAGGTCTGGATCAGAGTCTTCTCTCCTCCAGAACTGGGTACCATCCGCACATAGAGACGCATAGAAGCCGCTTGTAAAAATGTACAGTCGCGGTTTCTATGCGTCTCAATGCAAGTCAATGGCGGGGCTTCCGCTGCGCTTCTGCAAAATTAAATGACATGCTGCAGATTTTTGTACGCAGCATAAACGCTGTGGAAAAATCAGCAGCATGTGCATAGAACATGCGGAATCCCCTTGGGGACCATGGGGTGCGGATTACCTAGCGTTTCACAAGCGTTTATGCTGCGGAAATTCCGCAGCATAAACGCTTGAAAAACGCTACGTGGGCACTCAGCCTTACCCGAATGAGGCTTGTGAGAAATCCTTAAATATGCTGCAGATTTCTCCTGTATGATGCTGACCAATCATAAGCAAGCAGCAACACTCAAAGAAAAGAAGAACACGCCCCCACCATAGCTCAAAGCGGGTTTCTTAGGGTATAAAGCTACGTTCTCACTATGAGTTTTTAGTAAGTTTTTACGCTGCATATTTTAGAAATAATGCAAGTAACCTATCTTAATGGGTGCAGAAATTCTGCAACATCAAAAACTCACCAAAAGCTCATCGTGGGAACCTAGCCTAAGATGTGTAATGATGGAGAGTCCTGATCTCCTGGTCTAACCTTCTGCATGATTAGAAAGCAGAGATAACAGCTCTAAGACAAGGAAGGAGCCGCACAGCTGAGTTTCTCTGTGTCACATTACAAACCCTTTTATTGACTCTCCTGATTATGGAGTGTGCCAGTATCACACTTATGTCTTCTGTGCTCAAGCAACTTGTATTCTTTCTGCAGTGATATTAGGCTGTTATTACACCTCACACAGGAGCAGTGTGTTCTGGGTTACTTCTATGGTGAAATGCAATGACAGTCTGCTCTAATCTCACTGCAGAATGAGTACAAGTTGAGCACAACGGATCTAAGTGTGATACTGACACTGTGCTCTCATTTCTGGACAGGCAGTTTGGGATAGGCGCAGAACAGCAGAGGTGAGAGTGCCATAAGAGGAGGAAAGCTGTTAGAAAGGTTTGTAATGTTGCACAACTAAACTCTCTTGTGCTGCCCCTTCACCCACAGAGACCTTAACTGAAAGGTATTAGTCAGTTGTGTGCTATAATCATTCAGGAGGTTAGCCCAGGAGACCAGGTCTGTATCCTTACATCTTAGACACTGAGAAATCTGCTCTAAGCTATGGTGGGGATGTGATCATCTTTCTTTTCAGTGTTGTCGTCTGCTTATAATTGGTCAGCATCATGCAGGGAGAAGAATTTCGCACCCCCAGTGAAAACTCTGATAACATCTACTTGGACTTAATTTTTTTTAACTCATTAGGCGCCAAATACTTTCATTGCTAATATCTCTGCAAATGAAAGATAAAATAGAAAGAGCATGGATGAGATACCAGGACACTGTGTGTGGCACTTTATTATTATTATTATTATTATTTATTATTCTAGCTCCATTTATTCCATGGTGCTTTACATGTGAAAAAGGGGGTATACATAGCAAACACAATTGCAAAAATCTTGAACAAAAACGCAATGGCAAACTGGTACTGGAGGAGAGAGAACCCTACCTGCGATGTCTCACAATCTTCAAGGGATGGGTGAGGATACAGTAGGTGAGGGTAGAGCTGGTCATGCAGCGGTGTGGTGGAGCAATGATTACTGCAGGTTGTAGGCTTTTCGGAAGAGGTGGGTTTTCAGGTTCCTTTAGAAGGTTTCCACGGTAGGCGAGAGTCTGATGTTTTGGGGTAGAGAGTTCTAGAGTAGGGGGGATGCACGGGAGAAATCTTGTATGCAATTGTGAGAAGAAACGATAAGAGGGGAGTAGAGAAGGAGATCTTGTGAGGATCGTAGGTTGCGTGTAGGTGTGTACCGGGAGACTAGGTCACAGATGTATGGAGGAGACAGGTAGTGGATGGCTTGGTATGCCACGGTTAGGGTTTTGAACTGGAGTCTCTGGGCAATGGGGAGTCAGTGAAGCATTTGACAGAGAGGAGAGGCCGGGGAGTAGGCGGAAGGCAGGTGGATTAGTCGGGCAGCAGAGTTTAGGATAGATTGGAGGGGTACGGGAGTGTTAGCGGGGAGGCCACAGAGCAGGAGGTTGTAGTAGTCGAGGCGGGAGATGATGAGGGCGTGCACTAGTGTTTTTGCAGATTCATGGTTGAGGAATATGCGGATCCATGTTTTTGAGTTGGAGTCGGCAGGAGGAGGAAAGGGCTTTGATATGTGGCTTGAAGGAGAGGTTAGAGTCCAGGGTTACTCTGATGCAGCGAGCTTGTGGGACTGGGGAAAGTGGACAGCCATTGATTTTGATGGATAGGTCAGATGGGGAGGCTGAGTGAAATGGGGGAAAGATGATGAATTCTGTTTTATCCATGTTAAGTTTTAGAAATCTAGCAGAGAAGAAGGATGAGATAGCGAACAGACATTTTGGGGTTCTGGTTAGTAAGGAGGTGATATCCGGTCCAGAGAGGTAAATCTGTGTGTCGTTAGCATAGAGATGATACTGAAAGCCGTGGGACTCTATGAGCTGTCCCAGGCCGAAGGTGTAGATGGAGAAGAGCAGGGGTCCTATGACTGAACCTTGGGGAACACTGACCGATAGGATGCGAGATGAGGAGGTGGTGTGTGAGTGAGAAACACTGAAGGTTCTGTCTGTTAAGTATGAGTAGATCCAAGATTATTATGATCTGCAACATAAACTAGGGAAAGAAGGGGAGAGCTATCCCCACAGTAAGACTAAGCTGAGTCCCTACGTTGTAGCAGGCAACCTGTTCCTTGTGAACAGACCCGCCTTCGTCCTCGGCTAGTCTGAACGGAGACCTATAGAGAAAGGAAGGGGTCCCTAAAAGAACTAAGGACTGGGACAAAAATGGGACACCTCCTAACAGAAGTTGTTGCAGAGCAAAAGAAAAACTGACAAAAGTACTAGAGGTCCAGAGGACCAAGCAAACTAGAGATAGATAGGCACAAAAGCACCTGGCTAGAAAGACAGTCTAAACAACACTGAAGTCTAGCAAGGCCAGAAGGGCGGAGCTGGAATAAATAGGAAGATGGTCACGTGACCGCAAAACACAAGATAGAAACAAAAACAAACAGGAGGGTTCTAACAGTACCCCCTCTTTTATGAGGATCCTCCGGATCCTCCAGGCCCAGGCCTATCTGGAAATCTCCTGTGGAAAGCTCTGACAAGTCTAGGGGCAGAGACATCATCCGCCTTAACCCAGGAGTTATTCCTCGGGACCGAAACCTTTCCAAGCGACGAGATACTGCAATCTCCCTCTATGCTCTCTGGAATTCAGGATACGAGAAATTTCATATTCGCCGTCTTCCACCACCGGAGGAACTGTGACAGTGGCCTCCCTATCCGATACATCAGCCTTTTTGAACAAGGAAACATGAAACACAGGATTAATCTTCCAGGAGGAGGGAACCTACAACCTAACAGCAGACTGGTTAACCACCTGAAGCACCTTAAAAGGCCCCACAAACTTCGGACCCAATTTTTTAGAGGAAATCCTCAATCGCAGATTCTTTGAGGACAACCAAACCATGTCACCCACAGTAAACAAAACCTCTTTACATTTCCTGTTAAAATACTTCTTGGACTTTTTGTTAGCCTCTTGAAGGTTACAACGTACATTAGTCCAAACTCTCTCCAAATCACCGGAAAAATTCTCCTCCTCCGGCACCGCCGACCGCAATTTGGAGAACGAACCAAAAGACGGATGTCTCCCAGTACAACAAAAAAAGAACACCCAGCAGAGGAGGATGTATGGTTGTTAAGAGCAAATTCTACGAGTGGCAGAAACTCAGACCACCTCTCTTGATTGTCTGCCACAAATCAACGCAAAAACTGTTCCACATCCTGGTTCTTTCTTTCAGTCTGTCCATTAGACTCAGGATGATAACCAGGCGAAAATGACAAATGGACTCCCAACCTGTCATAAAAAGCACGCCAAAAGCGAGCCACAAACTGAGGTCTCCTATCAGAAACAATGTCGGTGGGAACGCCATGGTGCCTGACAATTTCCTTAACAAACGCCTTAGCGAGTGTCTTAGCGCATGGTAGCTTAATGAATGGAACCAAATGACACATCTTGCTAAAACGGTCCATGACCACCCAGATGTCAGTGAAACCCTCGGACACAGGAAGGTCAGTAATAAAATCCATTGCCAAATGCGTCCAAGGCGCACTAGGAACCTCCAGAGGTCAAAGCAACCCCGCAGCAGGGGTATGGGAAGCCTTTGACCTAGCACACACCGTACACTGACGCACCCACTTGATGACTTCCTTCTGCCACCCGGGCCACCAAAAACTGCGACTGATAAGTCTCTTAGTCCCAGAAATTCCTGGATGACCTGCCAACCGAGACTCATGATACCCCACAAACAAATCTCTCCTAGAGGTTCTAGGCACAAACAATCTCCCATGAGGAGTGTTAGATGGGGCATCCTCTTGGGCTTTCAGAATCCCTTCTTCCAAAACAGAGTCTAATGCTGCTACCACAACTCCTTCCTGTAAAATGCTCTCCTCCTCCTCGGTACCAACCATGGGGGAAAAGCTGCGAGATAAAGCATCGGCTTTAACATTCCTAGTACCAGGGATATAGGTAACAGAAAAATTAAACCGAGAAAAAAAAAGTGCCCACCTAGCTTGACGGGCATTCAAGCGTTTGGCAGCATCCAGATAGATCAAATTCTTATGATCTGTGAAAACCTGAACAGGAAATTTAGCACTTTCCAAGAAATGATGCCAATGTTCAAACGCAAGTTTAATAGCCAACAATTCCCGATTACCAACATCGTAATTAAGTTCGGTTTCTGAAAATTTTTTTGAAAAAAAATCACAGGGATGTACTCCATCCTTGTTCTCCTGAGACAAAACTGCACCGACCCCCACCGAAGAAGCATCAACCTCGACCAAAAAAGGCTTGGTCTCATCAGGCTGCATAAGGATGGGGGCAGAACTGAACCTCTCCTTGAGATACACAAAAGCTTCAATGGCCTCAGTAGTCCACTGGACCGTATTCGCACCTTTCCTGGTGAGATCAGTCAGTGGCTTAACAATTATAGAAAAATTCTTAATGAATTTCCTGTAATAATTGGCGAAACCCAAAAATCTCTGTATCGATTTCAAACCAATAGGCCTAGGCCATTCCTGCACAGCCTGAACTTTCACCGGGTCCATCTCAAAGCCCTCGCTGGAGATAATGTAGCCCAAAAAACTAATTCTCTGCACAGCGAACTCACATTTCTCCAGCTTAGCAAAAAGTGAATTATCACTCAATAACTGCAACACCTCACGTACGCTCTGCCAATGGGAATCCAGATCTGGTGAATAAATCAGAATGTCATCCAAATACACAACCACATTCTTGCCAATCAAAGGTCTCAGGATGTCATTAATACGGTTCTGAAAAAACGCGGGTGCATTGGTAAGACCGAAGGGCATCACCAGATTCACAAAATGACCTACCGGAGTGTTAAAAGCAGTTTTCCATTCATCACCCTCCTTCATTCGTAACAAATTGTATGCCCCCCGGAGATCAATTTTATAGAACCACTTGGTCCCCACTAACTGGTTAAACAAGTCTGGAATTAACGGCAATGGGTAGGAATTGCGTACGGTAATCTTATTAATTTCATGAAAGTCCAGACATGGACGTAAACCACCGTCTTTTTTTTTAACAAAGAAAAATCCAACGGCCACAGGCGACTTAGAAGGTCTAATGTGACCAGCAGCCAAGCTCGTCTGTATGTATTCCTCCAAGGCCTTTCTTTCAGGGATAGTCAGATTTAATAAGCGACTCTTGGGAAGAGTAGCTCCAGAAACAAACTCAATGGTGCAATCATAGTCCCTATGAGGAGGTAAAACTTGCGACTCCTCCTCTGAAAAAACCTTCCAAAAATCCTGAATAGGTACAGATAATTCCCCTTTTTCCACAGCCGCAATGCGACCATTACAACATTTATCATAGCACTTAGGACTCCAAGACTTAATCTCATTAGTAGACCAGTCCAGTAAAGGATTGTGCAGTTTTAACCAAGGCAAACCTGCACATGCGGATTTCAATTGGGGAACATTGTTGCCCTTCTACCATGCGTTTTTCATGCGTTTCCGCGGCGTTTACGCAACTGCAAAAATGCCGCGGAAACGCATGAAAAACGCATCGTGTGAACTCAGCCTCAGGCTATGTGCCCACGTTGCAGAAATGAAGCAGAAAATTTCTGCTTCATTTCTGCAAGTCCTCTCCCGGAAAAACGCATGCGAAATTCCGCACGCATTTATCGCGCGTTTTTCGTGCGTTTATCTCGCGTATTCCACATGCGGAATTGCCTTGCGTTCTTAATGCATTGCACAAGGCAATTCCGCTTGCGGAAACGCAAAATTAATTGACATGCTGCGGATTTTTGAACGCAGCATAAAAGCTGCGGAAAAATCCGCAGCATGTGCATAGAACTTGCGGAATCCCCTTGGGGACCATGGGGTGCGGATTACCATGCGTTTTACAAGCATTTCCGCTGCGGAAATTCCGCATCAAAAACGCTTGTAATCCGCAACGTGGGCACGCAGCCTAAAAGCAAAAGTATAAATACTAATTATTTATCAAAGCTGGACAAAATCTAGAAACCATATAATAAAACTGGCATAAAATATAGTGCTGAACAAGAGTTTAGGGAGAGATGTACAACTGGCACTGGCCTTTAAAAGGGATTGTGTAATCGCACAAAACTAGCAAAAATGTAAAGTGCCTGTAAAACAAGGAACGTGCAATTTACCTCTTAGTAAAAATCCTATTCTTTCTCAAGAACGGGAGGAATTTTAATTTCATGATTTTTTTTTAATCAAATAATTTTTATTGAAAAACTCCAAATACAAGTTTTCCATCTTTCAAATAACATACATGACATAGTAATTCCATAGTATAAAACATGAACAAAGTATCTGAACTTCAATTCCCTAACCCACCCTAAACCCAAATCCCAACACTCCAGAGAGAATCATTTTCAGAGCAGTTCTAGAATAACGGACTACAGCATTCGTAGAAGGGGGAAGAAGATGAAAAAGTGACTAACAAAGGGATAGCAGCGTTTTAATTTTATCATTTACTGCTTGATGCCTGAGCCGGGAAGTGCACGCTTGAAAACTGTTGCAGGCTGCTGTAATCACAGGACACAAGCAAACAGCATGGCATTTCCTATCAGCAGGGAGGAAGTAAAGGGAACAGTAATGAAAGTCTCCTCCTACTCCGCTCCATAATGAAATGAACAGTGTGCATCCTACAAATGCGATGCATACAGCAAACAATTCATTTTCCATACACAGGTTGTGAGTTGACCACTGGATATACACATGTGTATAACTAATTACCAGAACTGGAAATCGAAAAAAAAGACGAGCAAGTTTGGGGTGAATCCTGCCTTCATTACTGCACAGCCGCTCATAGAGGGATCGGTGCTAGGAACAGCAGGAGTGCCGGCGATGTTCACAGATTTACCTGCTGCGGGACTGAAGGAGTCTGATAGTGTTCGGCTCTAAGCTTTTCACCTTGTTTACGACAGGAATAATTGAAAGCTGTGCTTCAAAGGCGAGGAAGAAGTTGGTCACTGTCTGCGCTTGAATACCCTTAAGAGGGGAAAAAAATATATATATACATATATACAAATACTGAAACATCTAAATGCATTAGAACATCAAACCTGGTGAAGCGGTAAATGACTTGTCCTCCAGGGATACAGGCTACTGTCATTCAGTAATTATTTAATAGGAATTTTACATTTTATGTGATCACCACGCTAGAATGTAAATGATGGAAACACAACACAACTCCTCACCATATGAAGATATTTTGTGTTTTAGGCTATGTGCCCACGATGCAGAAATGAAGCAGAAAATTTCTGCAGCATTTCTGCATCTCCCTGGCAGAAAAAAACGCATGCAGATTGTGCATGCGTTTTTCCTGCAGAATACATGCGGATCCACATGCGGATTCACATGCATTTCCGCATGCAGATTGACAAGCACTTTCCAGGCGATTAGCATCACTTGGAAAGTGCTTGACAACTAGGTCACACTGTATAAATCCATGGAAACAGCATGGATTTATACAGTGTGAACCGCAAAAATTAAAACAAATAAAGCTATACTTACCCCCGAGGCCCCGGCGTGGCTGCAGCGCTGCTTCCTGGCTGGTTCCCGGCTGCCGGCATATCGCGAGACAGAGCGGTGAAGGGCCTGCGGTCACATGACTGTGACGTCACCGAAGGTCCTTCAGCGCTGCTGGCATTCAGAGAGAAGACGCCGGACAGGTGAATATAAACTTTATTTGTTATTTTATTCTTTTTTTTACAGGTACATTGGTACCCAGGTCTGGATCAGAGTCTCCTCTCCTCCAGAACTGGGTACCATCCGCACATAGAGACGCATAGAAGCCGCTTGTAAAAATGTACAGTCGCGGTTTCTGTGCGTCTCAATGCAAGTCAATGGCGGGAGTTCCGCTGCGCTTCCGCAAAATTAAATGACATGCTGCGGATTTTTGTACGCAGCATAAACGCTGCGGAAAAATCCGCAGCATGTGCATAGAACATGCGGAATCCCCTTGGGGACCATGGGGTGCGGATTACCTAGCGTTTTACAAGCGTTTCCGCTGCGGAAATTCCGCAGCATAAACGCTTGAAAAATGCTACGTGGGCACACAGCCTTATAGAACAGCATTTCTGTGGAATAACACAACTGATTTACTGTGTATGCACCATAACCTTCATTTGATGTCACTTACTGTCACCTGTCACCTTGCCCCAACTCTGCAATCCCCAATATCAGTCCATGACCTCAATGGGGTCACTATAAAATTCTAAAGAGGACTGGTCATGTCTCTATTAGAAAATAGATAAACTTAGGATAGAAACAATATGAGCATATACCCTGCTATAAGTAAGTAAAAAGCAATAGTGAATATATATAATATAGGGTACTTAGTAAACATGGTTTTTGATTTAAAAAAAGCCATCCCACCCGCACCAAGGTGTACCCAGTCAGTTATGTGAAATATATAATAAAATACACTTTAGTACAATATTAGTGTTTTGTCCCTTTAAATCTGCTGCTACTTCTGTCACCATGGTAACTGCATTCATACTCGGCCAATAGGATTGCTCGGTTTGAATTTGGAAAAAAAAAAAAAAGTCCTATATCGTCAGTTTGTTCCTTCTCATCTGAGTGTGAAGACAGACACCTGCGATCAGCGAGAGATTATAGGTATAAGACGTGATATAATATAACGGACGGAGCCACATCCCATCACACGCACTCAGTGACCACAACTGACAGGAATCAGCACATTTACCAGACAATAAGTTATTATTCCCCAACACATAATACGCTGAGACACCAGTGGGGGGCGCTGCACTCGTTACATCTCCCATCTGGATGGCTCCAGCGACGAAATCCTGATATTTACCCCCAGCTCCGCTCCTCCATAGGGAATGGCCCAGATGCACGCAGAACAGACCGAAGTGTAATACTGCTAGAACTCTGCATGATATCACATCCTCCATATATACCACATAATAAAGGGGTGCTCCCACTGGGACAGGTCATCACCTATCCAGAGATCAGTGATAACTTGTTCCAACTAGACATCCCCTTTAATGGAAGAGATCACATCTCTAACAGTCAATACGCTATTCATTCCCAATCTTCCCTGGCCCCAGTAATGCCCCTGAGTATATCGCCAATATGAGCCAATCATCAAACCCTCTGCTGACTGTTCCCGATATTTTATAGAGTTTGGAGACGTTGCTACAAGAGAAGATATCAGCGGACACCATGGGGGTGGAGTATTCTGCCAGCGATGGAGCAGGTAGTATCCACCAGTCTGTGATATCTGACCTTCCTCCATATTCTGCTCTTACATGCGTTTCTTCAGCTTTACCCCTTCCCGACATAACCAATTTATGTTTTTTTTCTGTTTTTTCCTCCGCTTTTTCCAAGGGCTATAACTTTTTGATATCTGTCCACATAGTGTGAGGTCTTGTTATTTTGTAGGATGAGCTGTCCTTATAAATGGCACCATTCATTTACCACATAGTACTAGAAAACGGGAAAAACATTTCAAGTGCAGTAAAAGTGCGAAAAAAAAGCCTGACATTGTTTTTCTGGGAACGGTTTTAACGGCGCACATTGTGTGGTAAAAATGACCTGGTAATAGGATCCTACTCCTCAGTGTGATTACAGCAAGACCAAACTTCTCCAATAGTTTTGGCAAAAGAAAAAAACTTTTTTTTGATGCTGTCACCATTTTTTCTGAGACCCGAAACATTTTCAGTTTCCGGGTTGATGGAGCTGTGTGGGGGCTTATTTTTTGAAGGGCAAGAGGACTTTATTGATAACATTTTGGGACACATATGTCATGGTCATCGCTTCTTACAGGATTTTCTGCAGTATTGAGGCGAACGAAAAAATGCAATTTTGTCTTTTTGAATTTTTTTCTGTGTTCACTGATCGTTTTTTTTTTTTATATTTTGATAGATTGTATTTCTCTGAAAGAGACCAAACCACAAAATGTGTATATTTTTATTATCTTTATTTTTAGTGGGAGGTGAGTTGAACGTGTGGGGTTTTAATAAATATATATATACTTTTTTTCACTGTATTTGTATACATCATCTGATTGCTTGTGCTATATACAGCAATACCACAGTAATGCTCCATATAGCAAAACCACGGTCTTCTTTACAGCCCAAATGAAGCTTTATGATGACAGGCACGGAGGCTTCAGCAGACCCCCGGATGTCATAGCAGTCCATCGGCGCCCTATGATCGCGTCACAGGAGCGCCGGTGGGCGTATGGAACGACGCGTCCCAATGCTGGCGCACTGTTAATGCTGCTGTTAGAGATTGACAGCAGCACTGAACAGGTTAACAGTGGTGGGCAGATCTTCGCTCCACTCGCAGCTGTTAGAGGCAGGTCCTGGTTGTTTGTCACAGCCATTATCTGCCATGTACGGGGCGAGCTGACCCTGCTCCATACACCCGCTACTGACTTATACCATACATGTACGGCAGATGTTGGTAAGGAGTTAAAGCGGTTGTCCAGCTTTGGGGCCATTTTTTTTACTTTAATGCAAGTATTTGGGGCTAAAATCGATTTCTGTAATTGAGTTTCATTAAAAATGTTGCCTTCTGTAGCATCTGTGCTGCACTGTCTATTGCTGGCTGCAAAATTAGCTAACTGAGAATCTATCAGTGAGCTCCTTAGTCTTAAGGGAGAGTTTGTAGATCTTTAATCTGTTTTTTTTTCCTGAGTGCCTATTAGCTGATCTATGCCCAAAGAAAACACAAAACTTGAATGTGCAGGGAAACAATAAGTCTGTAATAGTCGGTGTAAAACACTTAATGAAACCTAAATGAAAGAAATTACTTTTAGTAGTAAATACATGACATGAGAAAATATACACTGCTCAAAAAAATAAAGGGATCACTTAAACAACAGAATATAACTCCAAGTAAATCAAACTGCTGTGAAATCAAACTGTCCACTTAGGAAGCAACACTGATTGACAATCAATTTCACATGCTGTTGTGCAAATGGAAGACAATAGATGGAAATTATTGGCAATTATCAAGACACACTCAATAAAGGAGTGGTTCTGCAGGTGGAGACCACAGACCACATCTCAGTACCAATTCTTTCTGGCTGATGTTTTGGTCACTTTTGAATGTTGGTTGTGCTTTCACACTCGTGGTAGCATGAGACGGACTCTACAACCCACAGAAGTTGCTCAGGTAGTGCAGCTCATCCAGGATGGCACATCATTGCGAGCTGTGGCAAGAAGGTTTGCTGCGTCTGTCAGCGTAGTGTCCAGAGGCTGGAGGCGCTACCAGGAGACAGGCCAGTACACCAGGAGACGTGGAGGGGGCCATAGCAGGGCAACAACCCAGCAGCAGGACCCCTACCTCTGCCTTTGTGCAAGGAGGAACAGGAGGAGCACTTCCAGAGCCATGCAAAATGACCTCCAGCAGGCCACAAATGTGCATGTGTCTGCATAAACGGTTAGAAACCGACTCCATGAGAGTGGGATGAGGGCCAGACGTCCACAGATGGGGGTTGTGCCCAATGCCAGACCTCATGTGGCTGGAGTATGTCAGCAGTTCCTGCAAGATGAAGGCATTGAAGCTATGGACTAGCCCGCCCGTTCCCCAGACCTGAATCCCATTGAGCACATCTGGGACATCATGTCTCACTCCATCCACCAACATCACGTAGCACCACAGACTGTCCAGGAGTTGGTGGATGCTTTAGTCCAGGTCTGGGAGGAGATCCCACAGGAGACCATCCGCAACCTCATCAGGAGCATGTCCAGGCGTTGTAGGGAGGTTATACAGGCACGTGGAGGCCACACACAATACTGAGCCTCATTTTGACTTGTTTTAAGGACATTACATCAAAGTTGGATCAGCCTGTAGTGTGTTTTTCCACTTTAATTTTGGGGGTGACTCCGAATCAAGGCCTCCATTGGTTAATAAATTTGATTTCCATTGATGATTTTTGTGTGATTTTGTTGTCAACACATTCAACTTTGTACAGAACAAAGTATTCAA
The DNA here is from genome assembly GCF_046119375.1 of Phyllobates terribilis. Lineage (NCBI taxonomy): Eukaryota > Metazoa > Chordata > Amphibia > Anura > Dendrobatidae > Phyllobates > Phyllobates terribilis. The sequence goes on along the minus strand of NW_027363009.1, from coordinate 2,478,080 downwards.
TGAGAATATTTCATTCATTCAGATCTAGGATGTGTTATTTGAGTGTTCCCTTTATTTTTTTGAGCAGTGTGTATATATAATATAAATAATTACTGCAGCTTTAATGCTATTTATTACGTCTCAGGAGGAGGACGGAAGAGGAAGAGAACGGAAGAGGCGGAGGACGGAAGAGATGGAGGACGGAAGAGGCGGAGGACGGAAGAGGAGGAGGACAGAAGAGGAGGAGGACGGAAAAGGAGGAGGACGGAAGAGGAGGAGGATGGAAGAGAAGGAGGACGGAAGAGGCGGAGGACGGAAGAGGCGGAGGATGGAAGAGGCAGAGGACAGAAGAGGCGGAGGACCGAAGAGGCGGAGGACGGAAGAGAAGGAGGACGGAAGAGGAGGAGGACGGAAGATGAGGAGGACCGAAGAGGAGGAGGACGTAAGAGGAAGAGGACGGAAGAGGAAGAGGACGAAAGAGGCGGAGGACAGAAAAGGCGGAGGACGGAAGAGGCGGAGGACAGAAGAGGCGGAGGACGGAAGAGGCGGAGGACAGAAGAGGAGGAGGACGGAAGAGAAGGAGGACGGAAGAGGAGGAGGACGGAAGAGGAGGAGGACAGAAGAGGAGGAGGACGGAAGAGGAAGAGGACGGAAGAGGAGGAGGACGAAAGTGGAGGAGGATGGAAGAGGAGGAGGACAGAATAGGAGGAGGAGGACAGAACTGCACCTTAAGATCCCTAGGGGGAAATGGATGGTAGTAATATAGTGGTAGTATATCCGTATTAGTGTAATATGAGTAATAATACTAGTGATAATAGTAAGAAAGTAATAAAATAACAGTAGTAATAGTAGTAGGTAGAATAGCAGTGTGATCCAGGGTCCTAGGACTGATCGCCTTTTCTCGGGGTCAAGAAGGAATTTTTCCCCTGTGACACAAATTGGCTGAAGGTGTCCTGGGGTTTTTGCCTTCTTCTGGATCAACACTGTAGGTATAGGGCAGTATTAGTAGTGATAGGAAAGAAGAATAATACTGTAATAAGATAGCACAATGTAATAATAACCATATCAAATAGATTTATAAAAACAAATTAAAATAACTCCAGTAGTACAATAATTAGTGTAATATTATATAACTTGTAATAACATTAATAGGTTTGATCCAGGGTCCTAGGACTGATCGCCTTTTCCCGGGGTCAAGAAGGAATTTTTCCCCTGTGACACAAATTGGCTGAAGGTGTCCTGGGGTTTTTGCCTTCTTCTGGATCAACACTGTAGGTATAGGGCAGTATTAGTAGTGAAAGGAAAGAAGAATAATACTGTAATAAGATAGCACAATGTAATAATAACCATATCAAATAGATTTATGAAAACAAATTAAAATAACTCCAGTAGTACAATAATTAGTGTAATATTATATAACTTGTAATAACATTATTAGGTTTGATCCAGGGTCCTAGGACTGATCGCCTTTTCCCGGGGTCAAGAAGGAATTTTTCCCCTGTGACACAAATTGGCTGAAGGTGTCCTGGGGTTTTTGCCTTCTTCTGGATCAACAGCTTTAGGCATAGGGATTTTAGTAATCCCATTATTAGAATCACAAGATTAATAAAAAAAAATTAGAATTACATTTTTTTAATTCGTTTTATAACAGTTACAATTAATTGCATTAATGCAATAATAATAAATAGTAAAAATGGTGGTAATAATAGTAATACAAAAAACTAGTCCCAGTTAGTAAGTTAGTGTAATGTTAGTGTAGGGACCCATCTGAAGAGGTCGCCTTGACGTTGGCAGATGGGCTCGCACAATTTGCTCAAAATGTGCGCTAAGAACCTCATATTTCTATGTACAGGAGATCTAGCAGTAATACCATTCAGGAGATATCTGTGTACACACATTTTGTTATATACTTTTGTGCAGCACACAGGGCAGGTATACAAGTACAGGGCGAGAGTGTTACAGTGATATTATAACTCGGCCTTAAGGATAAAATGCTGATAACTACAGATCCTGGAAACACATTCGAAACTAGACCTTGTAAGTAACTGGTTCCCAGCTAGTGGTAAATATGTACAGGGCAGTCCGGTACCAAGACCTGCTCTATAGGACACATTATCATCAGGCAGGTCCTTACAAGATCTGCGGCAGAAGTGTGGCTGTGTAACACAGTCCTGCTCCTGCCTCAGCTGCCCACAGTGGAGCCAACCTTGATCCTGGCAGCTTAATCCATTGTATGACACAGTAGGGGGCTTCCACAGCATTTAGGCACTTTAGACAGGAGAGGGAGGCATGATCATGGTGCCAATGAGTTTCTATGGCAGCTGAGATCTAACAATGGACCCCATGACGGCCATTTTACTGCTCCTATTAGACCCCGGCTGAGGAAAGGTCTATGAGGACACCGGTCAGACTTATGTCGCCTGCTCTGCACATATTAGAAATACCTAGGGCTGATTAGTTTGCCATTTGTAAATCTGATCCAGCAGCGCTGGGCTACCACTTACGTGATCAGGGCTATTGAGCTCCTAGATTGGGCAGAGGAGCTCAGTATTCAGCAGGAGCTGGCCGAGGAGAGCAGAGCAACTTGCATGGGGCTGCTGCACAAGAAGCAACTCACAAGGTGGAGATTTACCCGGAGACGCTGTGCTCGGGCTGTGATCTGCTGCGCAGGCTGCATAGTAGATGCCTTGAAGGACCCGAACTTCACCCCTAACAGGCACAGCAGAGCTCGGACGGCTGCAAGTGAACAGAGAGCGGCTGATTAGTAACTGCTGCGTCTCCTGCAGCTCAGATAAGAGCCGCACAGAGCGGGGGTTCAGTAATGATGAATATGGGAAGTGTCCGCCCCTCACATGCCCTAAATGCGGCCTCCAAAGGTAAAGTTTCCCCTGTAACCAGCGCCTCCTCCCACCTTCTCTGCTGGCATGCTCCATTACTTAAAGGGGATGTCTGTAGAAAACAAGTTATCACTTATCCACAGGCTCGGTGATCACTTACTGATCGTGGGGTCTGACCGCTGCGAGCCATCGTCTGATCGGGAAGGAGTGGAAAGTCAGGGATCAACTGCTGCTCCATTCATTCTCTATGGGGCTCCGGAAAAGCCGAGCTCAGCGCTTGAATGCCACATAGGGAATGAATGGAGCGGATCCTGGAGTAATAACATGTCCTCCTCTCTTCAGCTTTCTGTCTGTGTAAGTGGCTCAGCCCTTGTCTCCCCTTCTGCTCCGGCTTCTGTGCTGGTCCCTGTGAGGAAGAGGAAACCCTCTGCCCTTCTGCTCTCAGTCCTCTGCGACTTTTCACAATCGCTCAGTGCACCCATTATATGTAATAAGGATCATTCTTCATCCCTTGTCCAGCTTTCATCCCCCCCAGTCTGACCAGCGGACAAGATAATAAACATGTGAGTGGAAGGTTCACAATTATTAGATGTGTTGTGAAAAGTCTCCACAGCATTATCCGGAGAAAACTGCAGGGTGACCGCTTGTGAAACCAGCACAAAATCCAGCGGACAGCGCTTCCCTGTCCCCCGCCGGTCTCCGTATCCTGGCATTCAGCTATTCCATTTGGTGCTTATTCTGGAAGGAAAACAAAAATGTGATGTTCTTACACAGACGCCTGAAGACGCAGCTTTTCATCATCCATGTTGGGCTGTTGTATGACGTGTGGATTACTCTGCTTGCTGGATTCTTGCATTACCACAAACACTGCCTTTATTTTGTGATTTCTGTGCCGCTTCCCACTTCTATTGGCAGTGTGATATATCAGCACGTGAGGGCTGCCACAATCATGTGTCAATAGGTTATTGCTGGAGCCTGTGATATAGAGACCATCCTGGACCAGGGAAGACTTGGTACAGAAGCACCTAGAGAGGGGGGTACAGGGGCTTCATTTCAATTTTAAACTTAGCTGGATTGTGTTTAGCTACAAGAATGGAAAGTAAAATAATAAAATCTTAATTTTTTTTTTCTATTTGGCAAAATCGTCCATCAGAGGTTTGGCCACTACCGAAAAGTTTTTGATGAACTTACAGTAGTAGCTGGCGAAACCCAAAAAACTTTGTAATGCCTTTAAGTCTTGAATATAATACCAATCCAGTACCGTCCGGACTTTGGCCAGATCCATGCAAAAACGGTGAATGATAAGAACTAACCCTGAATGGAGAACATACATTTCTCTGATTTGACAAATAATTTATTATCTTTGAGTATCTGTAAGACCTGCCTGATATGTACCTGATGTGACTGGAGGTAAGTAAATTAATATGTCATCAAGATTGGTTTGTTGTGATCTACCTGCCAGATGACTAAAAATGTCACTAACAGTGTTGAAAGAAAGCGGGAGCATTAGTCAACCCAAATGCCATCACAAGCTTTTCATAGTGCCCCTCAGGAGTATTGAAGGCCATCTTCCACTCATCTCCTCAATGTGAATGAGATTATAAGCCCCCCTGAGGTCTAGTTTAATCAAATCGTAGGAGCCAAATTTTTTTCTAAAGAGGTCGGGGATGAGAGGGAGAGGATATGCATCCCAGACCGTGATCCGATTAAACTCGCGAAAATCAAGGCGGGGGCGCAACCCCCAGTCTTTTTTTTTGACGAATAAAAACCCCACTGCAACGGGAGATGAAGAACGTCTTATAGGGCCCAATGGTAGACTGACTGACCATTCTGTTCTGAACTGCCACCCTAAGATGGCTTCCCATTATATACCTATTGTATAAGTGCTCCCTCTAACGGCTTCCTCCACCCACACCCACTACTGGTTCCCCCTACCTTTGGGTTCCCCCCACTCCAGCCAGGGACAGGGCTCAGCAGCTGCACTCTGCATGTTGGATGCAGGTGTTTTGGGGGGTTCTGTGCAGCACTCCCATCTTACCTGAGTGAAGGGAGACACCACACCTCTGGGTGAGGTGCAGTACCACTGTGGCGACTGAACACTCAGGGGCGCCACATTCCCCCCCCCCGGTAAAACACAGCACGTCCGCGGGCTGGAACAGAGCAAAACCAGGCATAACTGACATGCAAAATTTTTAAGATTCATCAGCATATTTGACCATAAAACAACATTTCTTCCCTTTATGGGAGGCACATTTCTTTTAACGTTACTGGTTACATTATAAAACATCATAAGAGTATTGTCATATAAAACAATTTTCAAGACAGTTCCAGCACCAGGGTGCAACAGTAGCAGCATGAGGGACCCGTCCACAAACCCTCAACGTAGGCCCTGGGCATGGCTGCAGGGCATAGACGATCCAATCCTGGACCTCGTCTTCCACCACGCCAAATGGGTTTTTGTTCTGAGGTATATTTGTAATTATAAAACCAATAGGATGCACTTTAAGAAGTGCTAAACTATGTACAATGTCAACGTCCGGCTTCTCACAGTCCTCAGCCTGTCAGTCTCTGTACCCTGACGGGTAACTGGGTAGCAAACATGAAGTCAACTGCACCCTTCCGGGCAACTTATGTACAGTCCAGTTAACTAAAACAGTTTAACAGTGGGGCCCCCTCAGGGGGAACCCCTGGTTTCTGCAGGCTGACCCAGCCTGGTCATCAGCCTCAGGCTGCAGGGGGACCAGGGACGGAGCAGCGCCAGCCGCATTTGGGACAGGGACATCACTCCGACCTGCTCCCGCGACTGCGTCAGCTCGGCCTGACACCTCCCGGTCTTTACGCAGCTTCTCTCCACCGCCTCTCCTCTTTCGGGGGCGGTCCCATGGCACTTTGCTGTCGGTCACTCCCTGTGTCGGCCTCCCCGCTTTGACGGACACATCTATGCGGACAGTCACTGTTGCAAGGGGCAGGGCCTGCTTTTGGAGCCATTCTGGGACCCGGCCCACGACGGGAGGTTCCATTCTGTTGTTCTTTAGCACGCACATAATGGCGCCCGTTCTTCTGGGGCGGGCGCCACATTCAAGGCAGAAAACACTTCTTTAGGCGCACATTACCCGCAGATGGCAGGCTGGTCACGTATCCTGTTCGTGACGCCAAGTGGTGACTCGCTGCCCCCTGGGCTGCGGGGCACACGGCAGCCGGGCCGTATGGCTGCTTTGGGGAATATCACGGTGGCTGGCCCGGGGCGGTCAGTGCAAAAGGGATTATTTATAGGATTTGTTGTGAAGCCACCTGTGGTGTCTGGTGAGGATCACCAGCGCTGCAACAGTCCTCTGAGGCAGATATTAGGGCAGCTAGAGATGGAACGGCTCCCCACAGGTGGAGCGGACCTCAGGGCAGTGTAAATAGATGGAGGGTGCGCTGGGCGTTGTAGTGCAGGGAGGGAAATGGCACCAGTGAAGGAATAGACGGAGGCAACTCAGTGCAGTCGTCCAAGATTTTAATTCACAGTTCTTCAGGAAACACAAAAGTGCAAGTTACAGGTGAAGGCCTCCCACGTTGCGCCGTGTTCACCCTGGCAGGGGTTCAATCCTTCCTCAGGAAGTTTAGGAATGCTTGGCAGAACCCCACTTTCTCGTGTTCCTACTTTGACCGTCTTCACACTAGGTCCTTCTCCCTGCTGCCCTGCGCTGCCCACTCTCAATCCCGCTCGGGTATGCTGAAGTCCTTCCTGTACGTCGGATCCGGGGCCAACCTGACCCCCTGGAGATTAGAATGGGGCAACCGATCCCTCTGTCTTCTGACAGATGCGGGGCGTATGGGTGCTGTCCTGCACGCGCCGTACCCCTGGGATCCCTTCTTAGAATGGAGCCTACTCCCTTCTCCCCTCCGGGGCCTCTATCCCGGGCCCTTCTTGTGGAGCAGAGCTCCTGCTGAGCCTCTGCTCCCAGACAGTCCTCACTGACCGTCTGTACTGTACTGACTGACCATTCTGTTCTGAACTGCCACCCTAAGATTGATTCCCATTATATACCTACTGTGTGCTCCTTCTAACTGCTTCCTCCACCCACACCCACTACTGGTTCCCCCTACCTTTGGGTTTCCCCCACTCCAGCCAGGGACAGGGCTCAGCAGCTGCGCTCTGCATGTTGCCCTTCCAGCCGGTCTGAAGCAGTGTAATGTTGGATGCAGGTGTTTTGGGGGGTTCTCTGCAGCACTCCCATCTTACCTGAGTGAAGGGAGACACCACACCTCTGGGTGAGGTGCAGTACTTCTGTGGCGACTGAACCCTCAGGGGCGCCACATTCCCACGATGCAGAAATGCTCCGGATTTTTCCTGAGTGTTTCTGCATCTCCCTGGCAGAAAAAACGCATGCAGATTTTACATGCGTTTTTCCTGCCAGTGACAAACGTAAGTGAAGCATTTTTCACATGCATGTCCGCATGCGGGTTGTCAACCGCTTTCCAAGCGATTTTAGCATCACTTGGAAAGTGCTTGACAACTTGGTCACACTATATAAATCCTTGCAACCAGCATGTATTTATATAGTGTGAACAAGTTAATAGTTGAAAAAAAGAATAAAAATGGTAAAAAAAAAAAAATAGAATTAGACTTACCGGTAATTCTGTTTCTAAGACCCTCCACGACAGCACACCTGGAGGTAGCCTCCCCATCCTAATTAGGGACCGGAAAACAAGATGTTAAATAGCCCCTCCCTGCTACAATCCCCAGTGTTTTCAAAGGACCACACAGTATGAATGCTCTAAATATTTATTAACACTAAGGATTTTTCCAATCAAAGAAATGGAGGGAACTACCCATGCTGTTGTGGAGGGTCTTAGAAACCGAATTACTGGTAAGTCTAATTCTATTTTCTCCAATCCCCTCCATGACAGCACACCTGGAGTAATACCAAAGAATGAATTTTAGGGAGCGACAACAGCCTGAAGGACTTTCCTTCCAAATGCTAAGTCTCTATTAGATATTACATCTAGTCTATAATGTTTAGCAAAGGTATGGACAGACGACCATGTAGCTGCCCTGCAAATCTGCTCAATGGATGCACTAGCTTTTTCCGCCCAGGAGACCCACATAGCTCTAGTAGAAAGAGCTTTCAAGGATTTCAGAGGAGGCAAATCTTGAACTATGTATGTTTCACAAATTGCTTTCTTAATCCAATTTGCTAGCATATTTTTGCAATTTTCTTTCCTTTATTGGGGCTTCCATATTGGACAAATAGGTTCTGATCCTTCCTCCAGGTTTCAGTCTGCCTCAAATAGCGGATTATAGTCCTTCTTACATCCAATGCGTGGAATTCTTCTTCCTTGCTATTTGATGGATTTTGACAGAATGACGGAAGAATTATTGGCTGAGACATATGAAAATTAGACGACACTTTAGGTAGAAAAGAAGGATCCAACTGGAGGATGATCCTGTCCTCCAAAATACGACAATAAGTCTCTCTGATAGACAGGGCTTGGATTTCACTCACTCTTCTGGCTGTAGTCAGAGCTACAAGCAATGCCGCTTTCCAAGACAATTTGTCTATGTGTGCCTCGGCTATTGGCTCGAAAGGATGCATAGTTAGGCCTCTAAGAACTACGTTGAGATCCCAAGGTGGAACTATTTTAGCTCTTGTTGGATTAATCCAAGAAGCAGCTATCATGAACCTCTTAATCCATCTGTTTTGGGCCAAATCAGCATCAAAATAGGAACTTAAAGGCGAGACTTGGACCTTCAGCGTGCTTGGTCTTAATCCTTTAGACAGACCGTTCTGTAGGAAATCCAAGATTCTGGCCACGTCAGGCCGAAAGGGATCTAATGGACGAGGCTCATACCATAGCTTGAAAGCTTTCTAGATTTTTCCATAGATGGAAATTGTGACTGGTTTTCTGCTTTTCTGCAGTGTATGTGACTCGCCCCCAGGGGTGTCGCGGGGCACCCGGCAGCCGGGCCTAAGACTGCCTGCGGGGATTATCGCGGTGGCTGGCCCAGGGCGGTCAGTGCCAAAAGGAATTATTTGTAGGGAATTTGTTGTGACGCCACCTGTGGTGTCTGGTGAGGATCACCAGCGCTGCAACAGTCCTCTGAGGCAGATGTCAGGACAGCTTGAGATGGAACGGCTCCCCACAGATGGAGCAGGCCTCAGGGCAGTATAAATGATGCAGGTTGCGCTGAGCATTGTGGTGCAGGGAAAGCGATGGCACAGCAGGAGTAACGGACAGAGACAGGGGATTTGCTTCATTTCCTTTACTGGTACAGCTGTTAGGTACGGTCCAGGGTACTCCAGATGAAGGGCGCACTTTTGGACTTCTCCCCAGGGAGCAGGTATAGGGCCTCCTGATCCGTGTCTGTCCCTATGTATGCTCCTGGCCAGCCTGCAACTGGGCCTAGCTTATGTGTCCTGCTTTTACTTCACCAGATGCTCAGAAATAGGACCTCTGGTTGGTAACCACTTTCCCTGGACGTCGGGGCCTTCGTGGTTCCTGATCCTGTGTGTGTCTAGCCTTCAGGTTTGTCAGGGACTTGTAGTCCTCCTGGGATTCCGGTTATCCCCACTGGGTGTAAAGGGTCCCTGTAGGCGCGGATCCGGTGTCCGGTAGATATAATGGGGTGAGCTTATTGTGCTCCTCTGCCCCCTTGGTTTCACTCCCCTTTTTCTCCTTGCCGTCGGCCACACTCGGGGCCCTCACTACTAGGCAGCTGACGTGCTGCGTCTTCACCGCTGAGTGTCGGCACGCTCTCAGGCTCTCTCTCAGCCTGCCTGCTCTGCTCTGACTCTGAGCACTCACTAATCAACTGAGCTGCCTGGCTCCACCTTCCCTATATATATCCCTATCTGGGCTCCCTCTGCTGGTATGAGTTGGAAGGTAGAGGTGTTTGTATCTAGTGAGGGCCTCTTGTGGAGAAATCCATCCATGCACCCTTCTGGGTTCTGTGGCACCAATGCACAGCAGGGCGCCACATTTGGATCACCTGTACTGAGAAGCCTCTGGCTTTTCAGAGGGCGGTCTCAGAAGCCAAGCTGCTAGAGCCAAATTCTGAGGGGCCGGATGGAAAATCTGGCCCTAATGCAGCAGATCGTGGATTCGAGGAAGCATCAATGGATCATCCATTCTTAGACTGCTCAATGTTCCGAACCATGCTCTTTTTGGCCACATTGGAGCTATTAGGATAGTCTTGAGCCCTTCCGACCTGATTTTTTGTAAAGTCCTTGGTATTAACAGAATCAGGGGAAAAGCATTAGCGAGCCCAACTTTCCAAGGGTGAGCGAATGCATCTATCCCTGTTGCTGAATCCTCGGGTTTCAAAGAGAAAAAGGCTCTTACTTTTGCGTTTTCCTGGTTCGCAAACAGGTCCACATCTGGGTATTCCCACTTTTGAACAATCATCTGAAATATCTTCGAGTTCATGCTCCACTCCCCTGGATGAATGTATTTTCTGCTCAGAAGATCTGCATGATAGTTGTCGGAGCCCCTCAGATGCAGAGCCGATAAGGATAGTAGATTATGCTCCGCCCAGTGGAAGATCCTTTCGGAGATCATCTGTAACCTCCTGTTTCTTGTACTTCTCTGATGTCTCAAGTGGGCTATAGTTGTCATATTGTCCGAGTAGACTCTGACATTCGACCCCTGAAGCACAGTAGTGGCTGCCCATAGGGTTTCTTCCACCACTTTCATTTCTCTTAAGTTTGAGTACTGCTCTGCTATTTCTTGCGACCAGACCCCTTGGAAGGCCACGTGGGAGACTACTGCTCCCCATCCTCTTTTGCTTGCGTCTGTTTTGACGGATAACAAGGGAAGTTGAATCCATGCTGAACTTTTCTCCAGATTTCCTGGACAGAGCCACCAATTTAAAGATGCTTTCACCTTCTCTGGCAGATGAATTCTGTTGGAGAGGGAACTTGGAGATCTGTCCCAACAGGAAAGGATGTAGTTTTGAAGGACCCTTGAATGCGCTTGAGCCCAAGGTACCGCCTAAATAAATGAGGTCATGGACCCGAGGACGGACATGGCGAATCTTAATGACACTCCTCTCTGGTTCTTTAGTGCATAAACTTTCGACCTCAACTGAATCTGCTTCTCTTTTGGCAGAAAAGAGGCTTGTTGCTGAGAATCCAGGAGAATTCCCAAGGAGGTCTTCCTGGTGGAGGGAATCAGATCTGACTTTTGGTAGTTTATCAACCATCCCAAGGATTCCAGGATCTGGAGGGTCATCTGGAGGTCTCTTTCCAAACTTGAAACCGAGGGAACCATCACCAAAAAATTGTCTAAATATGGGACGATGCAGATATTCAGTTTCCTTAGATAAACCTACTACCTCTGCCATGATCTTTGTAAACAGGCGGGGTGCTAACGAAATGCCGAAGGGGAGTACATTGAATTGAAAATGAAGTACCTCTCGGTTCTGAGTTACAGCAAATCTGAGAAATTTTCTGTAATCCGGATGAATTGGCACGTGGTAGTAAGCCTCTGGCTGGTCTACTGTTGCCACGACAAATCCTTTTCCAATCAATAAGCTGCCATTGAGGAAGGAAGCTCGCAATTCTGCCTCCTACCTTCTTGGCGTCATTGTCTGTCCTGCCTAGAACCTTGAAAGATATTCCTACCTCTTCCCCCTTTTGTGTAACTCCAGCGACCAGTTTTACCCTTGCCTCTGTACTGAAATGCTTGCTGCTGTTGTTGTTGAGGGAGAAGAAATGGTCTCTTTCTGAAACTTTTTGGATTCTTTGGCTCTGGCAGAGACTTCTTCTTGTCGGATGCTTTCTCCAACAACTCGTCTAGCACCGCCCCAAACATATACTCTCCTTTAAATGGAATGGAACAAAGCTTAGATTTTGATGCGTTGTCCCCACTCCACATCTTCAACCACAGAGCTCTTCTCATAGAATTTGATAATGCTGCCGATCTTGCCGCAATCTTGACCGACTCCGCCAAGGCATCCTCTAGGAATCCAGTGGCCTTCTGCAGAAAAGGAAGAGATGCTAGGAGGTCCTCTTGAGTGGTACCTTTCCAGAGATGTTCCTCTAGTTGTTGGAGCCAGAGGAACATGGAACGAGCTACACAAGTTGAAGCGATATTAGTCTTCAGTGAAGCCGCCGATGTTTCCCATGCCTTCCTTAGAAGGCTGTCCATCTTCCTATCCATAGGATTTTTGAGCTGTGACGAGTCTTCAAAGGGAAGAGTTGTTTTCTTCGCAACCCTTGCCACCTGTACATCAACCTTCGGGACTTCCATCCATAGCTTAGCCGCCTTTTCATCTAGAGGGAATCTATCCTTCATTTCTCCTGCCATACTAAGCCTTTTCTCAGGTGACTCCCATTCATCCAAAATAAGACTCCAAATGTTGTCATGCACAGGGAACACTACCTTCTTCTTGGATTTCAGACCGCCAAACATTTCATCCTGAACTGTACGGGTTTCCTTCTCCTCTTCCACCTGCATCGTGTCTCTCACCTGCGACAACAATTCCTCCATATTCTCAGACGAAAAGTAATATTTCCTATCTTCCTCATGATCTTCACTTAGGACCCCTTCTTCCGGTTCCTCCATAGACCCTAATTCTGAATCAGAGGTCTCCCTAACCGTATATTTTCTCCTTTTGGGGGGAGATGGACCTTCAGCTCTGGCTTGTGAGAAGGAGGCTAGGGAAGATTGTATTTCCTGCCGAACCATTCCCCTGACTTCTTCCATAAGGGAAGGCTGTTCTTCCTTCACAATGTTGTCAGTGCATTTCCAGCATAGGGGTTTCTTATTCCCTGAAGCCAGCTTTTTTATACAGATGGCACATTTGCGAACTGTAGTGCTTTCTCCCACTGTCGGTGCCGGATCCTTGTCTCCCTAAATTAAAAATAAAAAAAGGGGAGATTTAAAATATATTTAGGATCCTGCTCAAAAGAGAGTGGGGAATAACCTAGGACCTAGTACTTACTGGGGCCGGGTTAGCGCTGGGCTCTGCAGACGCAGGCTTTGGAACAGCACCCTCCATAGTAGCAGAATATTCTGTCCTACCTTAATGGAGTCTTCTCATCTGGGTCTTTTATAGGGGAGACCGAGATCCAGTGCCAAATTTTCACCTATCTGGTGAAGGATCCTCATTTTCAGGGCAAACCGCGGCTTCTCCTTTTGAATTTCCCGCCGCGGCCCCATGCGTTCCACGGTGGAACGCACCAGAAGTGAAGTCCCGCTGGCCAAAAGCCTGACTTCCGGCACGCCGCCATGGAGGACAGAGGAGACTCCGGCCGGGGAGCTACAGGAGGCCCCCAGCCCCCAAAACCCTACTCGGCTTTACACGCAGGCGAGTGTGTGTGTGGGGGGTCCCGCTCTCAAGGAGACACGGGAGCTGCAAAGGAAGGAAGGTCGGAGGCGATCGCTCCCTGCAGCCCGGCAGGTAAATTTAATAGGGCCCTGCTTGCCGGCTGCAGGCACCCCAGGTAACCTCTTCATCCCATAGGGACAGGAAATCACTGGGGATTGTAGCGGGAAGGGGCTATTTAACCTCTTGTTTTCCTGTCCCTAATTAGGATGGGGAGGCTACCTCCAGGTGTGCTATCATGGAGGGGATTGGAGAAAATAACATTATACTTACCTTCTGATGGCCCCCGGTCTTTTCTCCACTGCGTCCGGTCTCTTGTACGGCTCGCGGTGGTGTGAAAGGACCTTCCATGACATCATTTAGTTATGTGACAGGTCACGCGACCGCCGTGACCAGTTGAACATCCGCAACAAGACCACAGAGAAACAAATCAAGAAGAAACGTCACACTCACCGGAGTGTTGATCAGGTTCAGGAGATACTTCTTTCCCTCGTAAGTGTAAAACAGAGACGCAGTCAGGGCCTTCACCGTAATCCCGCACTCCCTCTCCACCTGCAGCTTGTCCAGAACTTGCTTATTGGAGGAGGCTTTTGGAATACACCCTGAGGGAAGGAGCGAGACACCAGAATCCACACTGTTAGATCGTAGTGGCAGTGTCTCCCTCCATGCTAGTCTGTCAATGGTAGCTTGTTTCTGTGTTTTATATATGTATTTTAGGTGTGTAAACCCTCTTCATGTGTACAGCAGCCTGGAATGAACGCTGCTTAAAAAATAAATAATAGAGTAAGGCCTCATTCAGACTTTCATCAGCTTTGTTTTGCATCCGAGAAGCTCTAAACTTTGATTTGGATCAAAGTCCGACAGGTCAACGTGTTTCGGTGAAAAATACGCGGTCCACAGAAATATGTGAACAGCCCTAGACTATAATAGATATGAGCTCTGTGAAAAACATGGATCGAGCTCGTACGAAATCCAACATTTCATTCTATAAATCTACATAAATTAAGTAACGTGCCAAATTGCTTTTTTTTTGGTTTATGTTTTGTTTATGTACGGAGGGAAAGTTCCCAGTGCTAGTGTCTAGCTCACTGATTTTCCTTGCTTGGTGCCTGACGTCCCAAAAAACTGACAGTGAGCTATCAATCAAGATAAAGAGGCTGGTGCTGGGCAGGGAAGCAACCTTGGAAGGCTGAGGCTTGGTTAGTGCTCCGTTACACCCAGAGCACTCAGAAATGCAGCAACAGATAAAAGATATAGAGGTGTCTATGGATTTAGCTTTCCAAATCCTGCATGGTCATGAATGGGAATTGGAGGGAGGGGTATATCTGATGGATACCCTTAAATTGTTAATTGGCAATTGCAGTTCACATAGTTGCATATTACTTAATCATTAGAGCTACAAAAATTTGCACTTCAAGCACCAGTAAAACAGAGGCCAAAAAAGATTCCTTAGAGGCATCTGGTCACTATTAGTGATGATCGAGCGTGTTCTATCAACCCCTTCGGCGAGCACGCTCAGGTGCTCGCCGAGTATTTTGGCATGCTCGGCATTTCTTTTAAGGTCGCCGTGCCTGCAAGTGTCACGGCTGTTAGACAGTGTGCTCGCTGAATGGGTTCATAGAACACGCTCAATCATCACTAGTCACTATACATTAGTATACAATAAAAAAACACATATCACATAGTGAATAACACAGACACTATTCAATACAGCAGGGTTGAGGTGTACTTTGTGGGACAAAATTACAGCATTTTTGAAAGACCCTATTCACTTTACTGTGCAACATATAGAAAAAAAAGGGCAATGAATTCCAAATAAAGTGAAATGGTGCAGAAGAAAACGAAAACATTTTACTGCTTTTAAAAAATTCTAAACTTTGCAAACAAATTGTTTGGCTTGTGTTTCAATTTTCTAAGACCGTTTTTAATACCATTTTGGGGTACAACTTTTTGATTGCTCCATCAAATGTATAGTCGTAAGTTACTTACCGGTAACGGGATTTTTCAGAGACAGCACCACGAGAGAGGGGATCCACCCACCAAGGAGAGGAAACCTACAGGCTTAAAAGGGCGCCACCTCTCTCCCGCCTCAGTTGGGATTACAGAGCATTGAGAGGACTGCCAGGTTAATAAACACAGCAAACAATCACAAAATTGCCATACCAGACGACACCTATTGAGTGTGATATTATAATTAATAAAAGGGGAGTGTTCCCACAAACGTGAAAGGAGGAAATATAAGGGTGCTGTCATGGTCTCCGAAAAATTCCATTACCGGTATGTAATTTAAGATTTTATCGGTCGACCATGACAGCACCACGAGAGAATTACAGAGATGAAGTAATCTATTGAAGGACCACAGCCTGGAACACTCTTCTCCCAAAGGTGAGGTCAGCCGATACACCCATATCTAACCTATCGTGTCTATGGAATGTAGAGGGACAGGACCAGGTAGCAGCCTTACATATGTCTTCTATCGAGACACCTGTCTTCTCAGCCCAGGAGGGGTGGGGTGGGATGAGCCTTCAGCCCTTCTGGCACTTCCTCGCCGCTAGATGTACAGACCAAAAGATTGGACACATCTTCTCATTTAAAGATTCTTCTGTATTTTCATGACTATGAAAATTGTACATTCACACTGAAGGCATCAAAACTATGAATTAACACATGTGGAATTATATACTTAACAAAAAAGTGTGAAACAACTGAAAATATGTCTTATATTCTAGGTTCTTCAAAGTAGCCACCTTTTGCTTTGATGACTGCTTTGCACACTCTTAGCATTCTCTTGATGAGCTTCAAGAGGTAGTCACCGGAAATTGTTTTCACTTCACAGGTATGCCTTGTCAGGTTTAATAAGTGGGATTTCTTGCCTTATAAATGGGGTTGGGACCATCAGTTGTGTTGTGCAGAAGTCTGGTGGATACACAGCTGATAGTCCTACTGAACAGACTGTTAGAATTTGTATTATGGCAAGAAAAAAGCAGCTAAGTAAAGAAAAACGAGTGGCCATCATTACTTTAAGAAATGAAGGTCAGTCAGTCCGAAAAATTGGGAAAACTTTGAAAGTGTCCCCAAGTGCAGTTGCAAAAACCATCAAGCGCTACAAAGAAACTGGCTCACATGAGGACCGCCCCAGGAAAGGAAGACCAAGAGTCACCTCTGCTTCTGAGGATAAGTTTATCCGAGTCACGAGCTTCAGAAATCGCAGTTTAACAGCAGCTCAGATTAGAGACCAGTTCAATGCCACACAGAGTTCTAGCAGCAGACACATCTCTTCAACAACTGTTAAGAGGAGACTTTGTGCAGCAGGCCTTCATGGTAAAATAGCTGCTAGGAAACCACTGCTAAGGACGGGCAACAAGCAGAAGAGACTTGTTTGGGCTAAAGAACACAAGGAATGGACATTAGACCAGTGGAAATCTGTGCTTTGGTCTGATGAGTCCAAATTTGAGATCTTTGGTTCCAACCACCTTGTCTTTGTGCGACGCAGAAAAGGTGAACGGATGGACTCTACATGCCTGGTTCCCACCGTGAAGCATGGAGGAGGAGGTGTGATGGTGTGGGGGTGCTTTGCTGGTGACACGGTTGGGGATTTATTCAAAATTGAAGGCATACTGAACCAGCATGGCTACCACAGCATCTTGCAGCGGCATGCTATTCCATCTGGTTTGCGTTTAGTTGGACCATCATTTATTTTTCAACAGGACAATGACCCCAAACACACCTCCAGGCTGTGTAAGGGCTATTTGACCAAGAAGGAGAGTGATGGGGTGCTACGCCAGATAACCTGGCCTTCACAGTCACCAGACCTGAACCCAGTTGTTTCACACTTTTTTGTTAAATATATAATTCCACATGTGTTAATTCATAGTTTTGATGCCTTCAGTGTGAATGTACAATTTCCATAGTCAAGAAAATACAGAAAAATCTTTAAATGCGAAGGTGTGTCCAAACTTTTGGTCTATACTGTATATGATAGAGAAATGGCCTCCTAATTCCATCTAGCTATGGTGGACTTCGTGACCTTAGACCGTTCCTAGCCCCTTGGTAGGATATAAACAACGAGTTATCTTTCCTAAAGCTTTTGGTAACTGAATGGTACCTAACCACACATCTCCTCACTTCTAACGTATGTAACTCCACCTCTTTCTGGTTACTAGGATGTGGACAAAAGGAGGGTAGGAGGACTTCCTGAAGTCTGTGGAAACGAGTAGCTACCTTAGGGAGAGAGAGTGATTTTTAGACCAGATCCTGCCTATCATCCAGAATTTGAGTAAACGGCGAGGCCATAGACAGGGTCTGGATGTCACTAATGCTCCTGGCCGAGGTTAAAGATATTAAAGCGGTCTTAAGAGAGAGGGATTTAAGGGTTGCTGACTATTAGCTCAAATGGCGAGCTAGTCAAGGCCTTTAGAACCAAATTTAAATCCCAGGGAACCAAGCTGCTTTTAATAATGAGTCTAGATCTAAAAGCTGCCTTAATGAACCGAGAAACCCAGTAGCTACAAGCTACATCACAGCTATATAGGGCACCCAAGGCAGAAATCTGTACTTTAAGGGTGCTGGTGGATAACCCTAGTTCAAGACCTTTTTGTAAAAACTCCAAAGATTTGTCCTATTGGCACCCCTTCCCCATCAACCCCAGAACCAGAGAAAGACAAAAACTTTCTCCAACTTGTGGCATAAATCTGGGTTGTAACAGGTTTTCTGCTGTGCAGGATGGTTACTAGACCTTTGGAAAAACCTTTCTGATTTGGCAGTGTCCTTTCAAGTTCCACACCGTCAAGTGGAGGCCAGTTGCTTGAGGATGGAATATCGGACCCCGGAGAAGGAGATATGGAATCTCTGGAAGAACCCAAGGATCAGAGATGGACATGTTCCTCAGGCATGAGAACCAGGGCCTCCTGGGCCAAAAGGGTGCGATCAGCAGAACCCTGGCCTTCTCCTCCCTGATCTTTCTTATTACCATGAGAAGAACAGCCAACCAGGGGGGGAGGAGTCATACGCCAGGCTGAAATACCAAGGTATCAGGAAAGCGTCCACAGCTAGAGGATTTAGGGAACACAAGATCTTTGTCTTCCGATTTAGTTTTGTGGCAAACGGATCTACCTGACCGGAGGCCCCCCCATCTTCGGCTATTTGGGTAAAAATTCCTTGATTTAGTTCCCATTCCCCTTGCATCAGAGGATAGCAGCTTAGGAAATCTGCTCTCATGTTTTCTTCTTCCATTATATGGAGGGCCATCAGGGAAAGGAGGTGACTTTCTGTAATCTGGAAGAGATGATCTGTCACTCTCATCAGCGATCTTGACCATGTATCCCCCTGGTGGTTCACATATGCTACCGCAACTAGATTATCCAAGAGGATCTTTATATTCTGGCCCAGAAGGAAAGGTAAGAAATTATTCACCGCCTTGTCTACCGCCAGAAGTTCTTTTGAATTGGAGTAGAGACCCTTTTCAATATCTGACCAGGTCCCCTGGGCTACCATATCTCCCAGATGGGCTCCCCACCCTCTCGGACTCGCATCTGTGGTAATTGTTCTAGTGACCCTAAGTACCCAGGGAACCCCTCGAGATAGGTTAGGCTCATCCTGCCACCACTATAAAGATTTTACTGACCGGGGTGATAAGGACATCTTCCAAGTGCCCCTTAAGAGAAACTTCATTATGTAGCACATCCCACTGTAGAACTGTGGCGCCCCTGAAGGTTCGACCGCCACAGGGATGCTGCACTTCTGTAATGGAGTGTAGTGTTCCTCCTCCGAGGTAAGAACAGCGTGATGGTCGGGACCCAACCTTTGCATCCAACACCACATTTCTCCACCAGGGGGGCTAGTATGCACCAGGTGCTGCCCTCCTGGTTACAGGGAGACTGGGGAACCAAGAGTGAGGGGAACCAGTTAGTGGGTGAGGGTTGAGGACTTACAATTTAGTGACACTTTAAATTTCATATTTAATAAAAAGCCATCTTTGGTTTTGGTCTTTGTGCTGTTAATTACTGTGAGGTATTGTGATCTCCCACCCTGAACGTGGATCCTGTGTGGACCTGCAGTGGATGGAGACACAGCCCTCATACCCCAGCCTTGGGACGGGGGGCAGGTTGCAGACGAGGAATGTCTCAACCCGGTCAAGGACCACGACCAAGAAGGCCCGGAGCTTAAGAGTGTAGCTCCACAGCTAATGGATCCCGGGGAGGATGCAGACGGAGCAGTGTACGCCACCTGTCCTCACCATCTGATATATTCAGAGGGAGTCCGGCTGCAAGAGGGGTACCGGCCCCGACACCCGACCTTGCTTCTCCATGTCCTGGTTGGTAAAGCCTGGTAGGCCCAGAGGATCCCATCGGGTATCGGAAGGAGCGGAGCTGCCACCCGTGCCCTTGTTCTGAGAGGAGTTCAGAGGGAGACCCGGCCTATCTACACACACAGACAGGAGAGGATACGGTCTGTAGTTCAGGAACACTCTGGTGCGGGGTCCCGATTGAATGCTGGACTTGCTCGGAGGTTGTCGGACCCCCATCCCTGGTGACTGCAGGACTCCGTGGGGATCAGGGAGTCGCCTTCCTTCTGCCATCTCTAATGTGAGTAAAGCCTTGGAAGTTCACCCCTATGGCCTCCGGACTGATTATTCTGCGCTACACCGCGCGACGTGGCATCCGTTCTTCCTCCACTACTACCCCCTCCATCCTTCCTGTCCCTCTGCCCTGAGGCCTTGCTCCGCCTGTGGGGAGTAGTAATAACTCTGGCCGCCGTAACACTATGCCTCAGCGGACTGCAGCGGCGCTGGTGGCCTTCACCAGGTGCCACAGGTGGCGTAGTCGTAAATCAGCCACTCAACCCGGATAAGCCCACACCATCTCTTTTAATGTGACGGCCCTGAGCACGAGTCGGGTCCGGGCCACGGCTGCACCCCATCTCTCCATCACAGGACCCGACTCCGAGTCCACCATCTCCCAGGGTAAAGAAAAGGGCTTTTTCGAGTAAGAGATGTCACGCTATCACTTGTGGGGGGTTTCTGCTGTTTTCGCATGTCAGGGGCTCTCCAAATGTGATATGGCATCCACTTTTTTCATATGGCATTTTGTTTTCATAATGGCATTACGGCATTCATTTTAATATGGTGATATGGCATTCAGTCTTTTTTGCGTTCAAAAAGTCGAAACGGTGCTCCTTCCCTTCCGAGCCCTGTCATGTGCCCAAACAATAGTTTTCCCCCACATATGGGGTATCAACATGCTCAGTAGAAATTACACAACAAATTTTGTGGTTCATTTTATCTTGTTACCCTTGTGAAAATAAAAAAATTGGGGCTATAGTAAAATTTTTGTGAAAAAAAGTAAAATGTTCATTTTTCTTTCCACATTGCTTTAGTTCCTTTTGGGTATTTTCTGTCATAAAGGCCCCTCAAAGTCACTTCAAATGTGATGTGGTCCCTAAAAAAATGGTTTTGTAAATTTTGTTGGAAAAATTAGAAATCGCTGGTCAACTTTTAAACCTTCTAACTTCCTAACAAAAAAAATGTTTTAAAAATTGTGCTGATGTAAAGTAAACATATGAGAAATGTTATTTATTAACTATTTTGTGTGACATAACTCTCTGGAATTAAAAGTTTGAAAATTGCAAAATTATCAAAATTTTCACCAAATTGTCGTATCAAAATTGGTTACCACTATCATGAAGTACAATATGTCACTAAACACAATCTCAGAATCAGTGGGATCCATTGTAAAATAAGAAGAAAATAATAAAATCCTTATACTCACATGTCCTATGTGTCCCTAGCTGTAATTCTCTGACCGCTGACGCTGAGGAGCCGAGGAGAATGAGCCGCTCCGGCGAGCGGTCCCCGAAGCTGAGCTCAGGAGCGGTGTCCTGTCACTCAGTGAGCGCAGCTCCGGGGCCACTATCCGGGGAACACTTAGGACCATAGGCAGATTATAATGAGGGCAATCTGGGCTACCGCCCGGGGCCCCGGGGCTCCGGGGAGCCCCGGGGGGTCCATGGCCAAGCTTAAAGGATCCCTCACTTTACACACTTAACATCTTTTATCCATTGTTAAAAAGCGTCATAGATTTCAAGCTTTTTTCATAGTGTTTTTCACCCTTGAATTTGTTCCAGAAAATGAAGTATTGCTCCTGGAAAATTAATGTAATTACACATGTGTTGGTATAGATATGTTTATTTCATTTGTATGTAATGGAACAACACAAAAAAACAAACAAAAAAGGCAAATTGGACATAATTTCACACAAAACTCCCAAAATGGGCCAAACCAAAATGTTGGCACTTTTCCAAAGTTGTAGGTAAACAACTTTGTTTCAAGCATATGATGCTCATTCAAACTCACCTGTGGCAAGTAACAGGTTTGAGCAATATGAAATCATACCTGAAACCAGATAAAAAGGTGAGAAATTTACATATTCTTTGCATTGTATGACTGTGTGTGCCAAACTAAGCATGGAGAACACAAAGAGGAGAAGAGAACTGTCTGAGGAGTTGAGAACCAAAATTGTTGAAAAATATCAACAATCTCAAGGTTACAAATTAATCTCCAGAGATCTTGATGTTCCTTTGTCCATGGTGCGCAACATTATCAAGAAGTTTACAACCCATGGCACTGTAGCTAATCTCTCTGGATGTGGACAGCCGAGAAAAATTGATGAAAGGTTGCAACGCAGGATAGTCCAAATGGTGGATAAGCAACCCCAATCAAGTTCCAAAGATATTCAAGCTGTCCTGCATGCTCAGGGTGCATCAGTGTCAGCGTGAACTATATGTAGTCTTTTGAATGAAATGAATCACCATGGCAGGAGACCCAGGAGGACCCCACTGCTGACATAGATACATAAAAAAGCTAGACTACAATTTACCAATATGTGCGTGAGTAAGCCTAAATCCTTTTGGGAAATCATCTTGTGGACAGATGAAACCAAGATAGAGCTTTTTGGTGAAGCACATCATTCTACTGTTTACCAAAAATGGAATGAGGACTGCAAAGAAAAGAACACAGTACCTACAGTCATATATGGTGGAGGTTCAAAGATGTTTTGGGGTTGTTTTGTTGCCTCTGGCACTCATTGCTTTGACTGCGTGCAAAGCATCATGAAATCTGAAGATTACCAAAGGATTTTGGATCACAATGTAGTGTCTATTGTCAGAAAGCTGGGTTTGCGTCCTAGGTCATGGGACTTCGAGCAGGACAATTACCCCAAACATATTTCAAGAAGCACCAAGAAATGGATGGGAACAAAGTGCTGGAGAGTTCTGAGGTGGCAGCAATGAGTCCGGATCTAAATCCTTTTGAACACCTGTGGATTTAGATCCGGACTCATTGCTTAGTCCGGATCTAAATTGCTCTTAAAATTGCTCTTGGGAGGAGACACACTTCACATATGGGAGACCTGGGACAGTTTGCAAAAGAAGAGTGGTCTACATACTTTTATATATATATATATATATATATATATATATATATATATATATATATATATATACATATATATATATATATGTATAATACTTGACACCTAATGGGAGCCAAAGGCCAAAGAAGGGGGCATTGTCCTAAGTAGGGGCCACAGAGGGAGACATTATTTTAATTGGGGTCCAAGGAGGGGGACATTATTTTAAATGGGGGCCCCAAGAGGGGACATTATTGCAAATTTTGTCTAAAAAGGGGGGCATCATACCATGGGAGCAAAAGGGGAACATTATGATAAATGGTGGCCAAAGAAGGGGACTTTATTCTAAATGAGGACCAAAAAGAGAGACATTGTACTACAGGGGGCCAAAGAGAGTTATATATAATAATATTTTTTATTGAATTTCTATATTTAGTAGAGACATGTACAAACTGAATAAGACAATACAGATTATCACATAATTCATGACATACTAAGAGGAGTGAAGGCCCTGCTAACAAGCTTACAGTCTATGAAGATATAGGAGTGACACAAAAGATAAAAAGGTGCTTGTCATGTATGGTCCGGCCATGATTATTATAAACAGGGGAATTCAAATACCATTACATGAACCAGTCATCAGCCAGAATCTGTATAAGTACAGATACAAGGAGCTGTAGAGTGCATGGAGGCTGTGGATACAGATGAGTGAAGGGACCAGATTCTGGAGAAAATTAAGGAAGGGAGAACAGGGCATAGTTAGATTAACCATATTCTGTGGGATAGTGCATTCCAGAGAACTGCTGCAGCACAAGAGAAGTCCTGAAGATGGGGGCAGAAGGTTTTGATTACAGAGGATGCTAGTCTTAGGTAGATAGTTGATTTTACATTTCTGGATTCTGTAGATTTGTGATTTGTATTAAACAAAAAAAAAAAACAACAACAATCCGAGGTGTCAGTATTCTTTAATGAGGACATAGCCCTCATGGTTTGTAATTCCAGTGTGTGATGATTAAATAAATGTTGTGATTAAGGTGCAGTTACTGCAGTATATCACAGATCAATTAATCCACAGTCACACTAGCTATGTATACGGATGTCCCCCAGGCCGATACCCCAGCAGTTGTTTCGGGATGCCTTGGCTTCTGCTGCTTTAGAAGATGCAGGTCATCCTTGTACATTTATCTGTATAGAAATAAATGGTTCGAGGCATGGTCATTAATTTTCCACAAAGCACTCTGCTACTATGCAAGCCAAATAATTTGTCCCTTTTTCCTTTCTGTTAAATTTGGGAATTATACAATAGATAACAGTCACATATTATCCTGTATATGATATCTGACTTCTGTAATCACTGTATACCATATACCAGTCATATATTATCCTGTATACTGCAGGTGCTATACTATGTGTATAGACATCAGATGATATATAGACTCCTTCATCATATCCTATGAGCTTTATTTATTGTTGTGGAGTTCAATTGTTTCCCATGGTATTTAATGGGTATTTTTAGAAATTACTTTTGTTATGTTTTTATATTTATTTTTAATAAAGGCATTTTTTTATTGCTTCAGTTGTACGTTGTTATTGTGGCTACTAGAATGGGAGTAACACTCAATCAGGTCAAAGAAGTATAGATGCACAAGTTTGATAAAAAGATTTGGAACTTTTATTGAATTATTTAAAAGAAATGTATAAAACACACATAAAGGGGAAGTGAACCAATGAAGGTGCCTGCAGTGCTAGTAACAAGGGTAGTCAATCATTTATTCTGTTTAATAAGACTTACAAAAGGAGATCATATCAATGAACCCAGTGATAAACACATGAAGAATTAAATAAATAAATAAGTAAAAGGATCAGTATCCAAAATTCATTCATCTAGTAAGCATTAGTGGATAACAAGTACATACCTTAAAGTATCCAGCATAGATAAATGTAGTCAAAATGCCATGAAAGTATATATCTATAAATATGTCAATAGGTCATATAGAGAGAAGCCATAAAGCCCACAAGTGGTAGACAAGTGTCAATATAGGGCAAAGTCAATCATGGCCCACAAAATACAGATGGTATCACCAAGCATAGAGATAAACAGATGGAATCATCAGGCATAGAGATAAACAGAATGTAAATAAAGACAATACAGCTGTCCTTACCTGCAGTTGAAAGGTTGTATTGTCTTTATTTACATTCTGTTTATCAGAACAGAATAAATGATTGACTACCCTTGTTACTAGCACTGCAGGCACCTTCATTGGTTCACTTCCCCTTTATGTGTGTTTTATAAATTTCTTTTAAATAATTCAATAAAAGTTCCAAATCTTTTTATCAAACTTGTGCATCTATACTTCTTTGACCTGATTGAGTGTTTGTTGAATAGAAGTATTGTACCAAATAGGCTTTTTACTTTTTGGACTAATAGAATGGAAGTATTAGTAGGATATTTTGCAATTATTGGGCTTTTGTTTTGCAGTATATGACAACGCCCCCCTGAGGAAGCGATAGGTGAAACACGCATCAAGCTGTGGGTGGCTGCCGGATCTCCATCATTTCCACTTGATCACATTTGATTGATCTTTCTCATTGTGTACCTAGTGGGCACTTATGATTTTGGTTACTTAGTCCCACTTTGGTTTATGCCCACTATGGATAAAATGCACATTACTTCTGTTATACTATAACTGGGCTGCAATCCTCCTCCTCCTCCTAATCTTTGTGCAGTATCACTTCTAATTGTATATCTATATATTTTTATGCTCTAATAAAGATTGTTATTTTACATGGATTTTGTATCGTTCACCTTATCTGCATTGTTATACATAGTGGGGAAATCTGTCTGTCTTAGGGGATATATACAGTAGACATTATCCATTATGGAGTGTATAGGATTGTAGTGTTATAGGATTGTATTTTGCAGTGTATAGTAATATAGGAATGAGGCTTCAGATTCAGGATTGGTTATTACTTTCTATGGACGTCGCTGTATTGTACAGATCTGTAATACTATAGTGTGCAGGGGCCCTGATGCTTTTTAGTCTAATATATATATTTGTTAAAGTAATCAAATTATACAGATCATTACATTGCTGGAGCTACACAATACATCTCCGTATATTCAGAAGAAAACAGAAGAAACTTACAAAAGTCACCAACAATATAAATAATATAAATTACTACTTAAATAAAATAATCTATGACGATGTGTAATGTGAAGTGTAACCACCAGATCTGATGTTACTATGTAACCATTAGTGTCATTTACATTAGATACAAGGGGGCGGAGCTATTACCACTGACCCCTCCCCCAAATGTAGTGTCCCAGTCCTATATAAAGAGGCCTCTTCCATCTGCTCCTCACTTCTTACCTGTAGTCATACAGAAGCGAGGACCACCATGCAGGCCACTTACCTTCTCCTCCTCTGCTGCGTGACCCCCATATTTTCTGCACCTCGTAAGTCCAGTTCCTTTATCTATTGTCTGATTTCTTACAGCTTCTTAGTATATGTAATAGTTATATCATAATATCTTATGCTCTAGTGGTTTAATCCTGTAAGAATCTAAATCCAACATCAATGTCTTCAATTAATTAAACACTCAAATGCACAATGTTCCATTATATGTATCTATTGTCTGACTTCTTACTGCTTCTTATTATATGTAATATTTGTATGGTAATATCTTATGCTCTATTGTTGTAATCCTGTAAGAATATAAATCCAACATCAATGTGTTCATTTAATTCCACTATTAATTACAGACTCTTCTATGGGGAATCCCTGGGTAGACCTTACTTTGGGCACAGCTTAGGCGGCATTATGTGTCTTTATGTGTGATAGCATTCTTGGACACACCAAGCAGTTAGATATTTCTATCTGTTGATGAATCTTGCTACAAGAACGGCTTCTGCGATTGTCGCCCTCCACATAATGTAGATAGTTTACATTGTGTAACTTATTTTCCAATAATTCTATTGGTCATTACCATAGGTAATAGTAATAGTATATACAGTTATATGAAAAAGTTTGGGCACCCCTATTAATCTTAAGCTTATTGTTTTATAAAAATTGATGTTTTTGCAACAGCTATTTCAGTTTGATATATGGAATAACTGTTGGACACAGTAATGTTTCTGCCTTGAAATGAGGTTTATTGTACTAACAGAAAATGTGCAATCTGCATTCAAACAAAATTTGACATGTGCATAAGTATGGGCACCTCACCAGAAAAGTGACATTAATATTTAGTAGATCCTCCTTTTGCAAAAATAACAGCTTCTAGTCGCTTCCTGTAGCTTTTAATGAGTTCCTGGATCCTGGATGAAGGTATTTTTGACCATTCCTCTTTACAAAACATTTCCAGTTCAGTTAAGTTTGATGGTCGCCGAGCATGGAGAGCCCCCTTCAAATGATCCCACAGATGTTCAATGAACATGATGGAACCTCCACCAAATTTTACTGTGGGTAGCAAGTGTTTTTCTTGGAATGCTGTGTTTTTTTGCCGCCATGCATAACGCCTTTTTGTATGACCAAACAACTCAATCTTGGTTTCATCGGTCCACAGGACCTTCTTCCAAAAAGAAATTGGCTTCTCCAAATGTGCTTTTGCATACCTCAGCCGACTCTGTTTGTGGCGTGCTTGCAGAAACGGCTTCTTTCGCATCACTCTCCCATACAGCTTCTCCTTGTGCAAAGTGTGTTGTATAGTTGACCGATGCACAGTGACACCATCTGCAGCAAGTTGATGCTGCAGCTCTCTGGAGGTGGTCTGAGGATTGTCCTTGACTGACCTCACCATTCTTCTTCTCTGCCTTTCTGATGTTTTTCTTGGCCTTCCACTTCTGGCCTTAACAAGAACTGTCCCTGTGTTCTTCCATTTCCTTACTATGTTCCTCACAGTGGAAACTGACAGGTTAAATCTCAGAGACTGCTTTTTGTATCCTTCCCCTGAACAACTATGTTGAATAATCTTTGTTTTCAGATCATTTGACAGTTGTTTTGAGGAGCCTATGATGCCACTCTTCAGAGGAGATTCAAACAGGAGAACAACTTGCAAGTGGCCACTTTAAGTAGCTTTTCTCATGATTGCATACACCTGGCTTTGAAGTTCAAAGCTCAATGAGGTTACAAAACCAAAAAAAGTGCTTTAGTAAGTCAGTAAAATGTAGGTAGGAGTATTTAAAACAAGAAAATGATAAGGGTGCCCATACTTATGCACCTGTCAAATTTTGTTTGAATGCAGATTGCACATTTTCTGTTAGTACAATAAACCTCATTTCAAGGCAGAAACATTACTGTGTCCAACAGTTATTACATATATCAAACTGAAATAGCAGTTGCAAAAACACAAATTTTTATAAAACATTAAGCTTAAGATTAATAGGGGTGCCCAAACTTTTTCATATAACTGTATTGTAATCGTAATAGTATATATTATAATATTTAGAGTATTCTAAACATAATTACTGTATATATTATAGTTTACTGCTAAGAACAAATGTAATAATTTAACAAGTAATTACAAATTTATAATGTGATATATATTAACTTGATGTTCATGTGCACACTATCTATGAAGTGGCATAAGGAACAAAATGGCTGAATTTTTGCATTTCTACCATGGTTGCACATACACCAATGTGATACATTTGCTGCAATTAGTGACATTTTTAAAGACTAGTAAATTCATGCCCTCTCTCTGATAATTTTAATAAATATCCCCAATTGAGCTGTTTTATAATCTAATTCTTCCCACGTGAATAAACCCCAGCGCGTTGTGTTCCTTAACACACAAAGTTGCTCTTGGATACTAATCTGCTTGTTCTTTTGTAGTTTTAATATTTTTTTGCTGTTTAGTAACTAATTATGAAATTGATGGCTGCTAACTATTGAATTTTTTAGTTTTTGAAGGATCTGGATTAGGATCTGGCGAGGAATTTGTCACAATAATCGGTCAAGATGAAGGATCTGGCATTGTCATCACTCCAGAAGGATCTGGCTCTGTAATCGGTCAAGATCAGGGATCTGGCATTGTCATCACTCCAGAATAAGGATCTGGCTCTGTAATCGGTCAAGATGAAGGATCTGGCATTGTCATCACTCCAGAAGGATCTGGCTCTGTAATCGGTCAAGATCAGGGATCTGGCATTGTCATCACTCCAGAATAAGGATCTGGCTCTGTAATCGGTCAAGATGAAGGATCTGGCATTATCATCACTCCAGAAGAAGGATCTGGCGCTATAATCGGTCAAGATGAGGGATCTGGCATTGTGATCACTCCAGAAGAAGGATCTGGCGACAAAATCGGTCAAGATGAAGGATCTGGCATTATCATCACTCCAGAAGAAGGATCTGGCACAATAATCAGTCAAGATGAAGGATCTGGCATTGTCATCACTCCAGAAGAAGGATCTGGCGCAATAGTTGGTCAAGATGAAGGATCTGGCATTGTCATCACTCCAGAAGAAGGATCTGGTGCAACAATTGGTCAAGATGAAGGATCTGGCATAATCATCACTCCAGAAGAAGGATCTGGCACTATAATCGGTCAAGATGAAAGATCTGGTATTGTCATCCCTCCAGAAGAAGGATCTGGCACAAAATAATTGATCAAAATGAAGAATCTGGCATTTCAATCCCTCCAGAAGAAGGATCTGGCACACAATAATTGATCAAAATGAAGGATCTGGCATTTCAATCCCTCCAGAAGAAGGATCAGGCACTAGTTATTTCTCTAAAAAATAAACTGGTTGAAAATATATACTATTGGGAAACCAGATCACTTTTGGACATTAAGGAGATGCCCCATCACATGTTTGTTAGTGTGATTTCTTCTTTTAGGTGCTTATTTTATGAACTTAATTCCACAAAGCCGAAATAAGGCAAAGTAATCCAACCTGCACTGTATTCATGCATTTATCTTGTGCCTTGTATCCAGTTCACAGTTGAATATCAGTATCTTATATTTTTTTCAATAATAAAAATAACTTTTGCAACATATTTCACTTCATTTCATATGAATTCTATTAATATTACAATGAGAAAATTAATTTAAAAAACTCCATTTGATCTCTGTAAACCAGGGCCGGACTGGGACAAAAAAGCAGCCCTGCAAGACAAACCCCACCAGCCCACATACTGTAACACTCATTACCCCAGATCAGTAAATTTGGCTATACTTAGTCGTGCCCCTCATCACTCCCTTTAAGGAGTTATTTGATGAGCCACATGTGAATAGTGCAGCAGTGTGTATGATCCACCATAGCCCCACTAACATGGTGCTCTTCAGAGCTCTGGATCTCGGGATTATGGGGGTCTCAGTGGACGGACCCCCAGTGATTGGAAAGTTCTCAGGATAGGGGATACTTGGGATGTTTAAATTAGTTTTCCAATATTTATTCTTATTTTATCATAGGAATATTGAAAATAATAAACCAATATTAACCCAACCAAAGTCTAATGTTGCCTCACGACAACAGGACACAAAAAGTGGTACTGTGCAGTGTATATGTATATACAGGAAACAAGAAGTGGTACTGTGCAGTGTATATATACACGACAGGAGAAGTGGTACTGTGCAGTATATATATATATATACAGGAAAGGAGAAGTGGGACTGTGCAGTGTATATAAACAGGAGAAGTGGTACTGTGCAGTGTATATACACAGGACAGGAGAAGTGGTACTGTGCAGGAAAGGAGAAGTGATACTGTGCAGTGTATATATACAGGACAGGAGGAGTGGTGCTGTGCAGTGTATATATACAGGAAACAAGAAGTGGTACTGTGCAGTGTATATTTACACGACAGGAGAAGTGGTACTGTGCAGTATATATATATAGGAAAGGAGAAGTGGGACTGTGCAGTGTATATATACAGGAGAAGTGGTACTGTGCAGTGTATATACACAGGACAGGAGAAGTGGTACTGTGCAGTATATATATACAGGAAAGGAGAAGTGGTACTGTGCAGTGTATATATACAGGACAGGAGGAGTCATAGAATCATAGAATCATAGAATGGTAGAGTTGGAAGGGACCTCCTGGGTCATCTGGTCCAACCCCCTGCTCAAAGCAGGATTCACTAGATCATCTCAGACAGATGTCTGTCCAGCCTCTGTTTGAAGACGTCCATTGAAGGGGAACTCACCACCTCTCGTGGCAGCCTGTTCCACTCATTAATCACCCTAACTGTCAAAAAGTTTTTTCTAATATCTAATCTGTGTCTCCTCCCATTTAGTTTCATCCCATTGCTTCTAGTCTTTCCTTGTGCAAATGAGAATAAAGATGATCCTTCTACAATGTGACAGCCCTTGACATATTTGTAGACAGCTATTAAGTCTCCTCTCAGTCTTCTTTTTTGCAAGCTAAACATTCCCAAATCCTGCAACCGTTCCTCATAGGACATGGTTTGCAGACCAGTCACCATTCTGGTCGCTCTTCTCTGAACTTGCTCCAGTTTGTCTATGTCTTTTTTAAAATGTGGTGCCCAAAACTGTACACAGTATTCCAGATGAGGTCTGACCAAAGAGGAGTAAAGACCAATAATGACTTCACGTGATCTAGACTGTATGCTTCTGTTAATACATCCCAGAATTGTATTTGCCTTTTTTGCTGCTGCATCACACTGTTGACTCATGTTCAGTCTATGATCTATTAGTATACCTAAGTCTTTTTCACATGTACTGTTGCTTAGCTCTATTCCTCCCATTCTGTATATGCTTTTTTCATTTTTATTGCCCAGATGTAGTACTTTGCATTTTTCCCTGTTAAAAACCATTCTGTTGGTTGCTGCCCACTGCTCCAGTTTATTTAGGTCTTTTTGAATCCTCTCTCTCTCTTCTCTAGTATTAGCTATCCCTCCTAGCTTTGTGTCATCAGCAAATTTAATCAGCTTACCCTCAATTCCTTCATCTAAATCATTGATAAAGATGTTGAACAATACAGGTCCCAGGACGGAGCCCTGTGGTACCCCACTTGAGACATTCATCCAGCTGGATGTGAAGCCATTTACAACCACCCTTTGAGTCCGATCACTAAGCCAGTTATGAATCCACCTAACAGTTGCCTGGTCCATTGCATACTTGGTCATTTTTTCAATAAGGATGATGTGAGATACTTTGTCAAATGCTTTGCTGAAGTCAAGATATACTATATCTACAGCATTTCCCTGATCCACCCAGTCAGTGATTCTGTCATAGAAGGAAATTAAGTTAGTCTGACATGACTTGTTAGTTACAAACCCATGCTGACTCTGGTTAATCACTTCATTCTTATCCATGTACTTACATACATGTTGTTTAATAATTTGTTCAAAGATCTTTCCTGGTATAGAAGTCAGACTCACCGGCCTATAGTTCCCTGGGTCCACCTTCTTCCCCTTTTTGAAGATAGGAACAACATTTGCTCTTCTCCAGTCTTCTGGGACTTCTCCTGTTCTCCAAGAATTTTCAAAGATTATGGAGAGTGGTTCTAAAATTTCTTCTACAATCTCCTTCAGTACTCTGGGGTGTAATTCATCTGGACCTGGAGACTTGAACTCATTTATGTTAGCTAAATATTCCCTCACAATCTTTCTGTTTACTGATAACTTGGATTCCTCTATTCCTTGAAATGGAGTGGTGCTGTGCAGTGTATATATACAGGAAACAAGAAGTGGTACTGTGCAGTGTATATTTACACGACAGGAGAAGTGGTACTGTGCAGTATATATATACAGGACAGGAGAAGTGGGACTGTGCAGTGTATATATACAGGAGAAGTGGTACTGTGCAGTGTATATATACAGGAGAATTGGTACTGTGCAGTGTATATGTAGCGCCCCGAGGGTTCGGCCGCTACAGGGGTATTGCACCTCAGACCAGAGGTGTGATATTCCACTCCCGGGTAAGGATGGAGTATGGACCAGGGCTCAGTTAGCTGCATACAGCACACACACCCCATTTCCGAGGGACAGCTCAGCGGTGCTCCCACTAGACAGAAGTACAGGCACGACCAACTATGTCCCTGTCTGGAGTGGGGAGGGGGGTGGAACACCCAGTGCTGTAGGGGCAGATAGGGGTTGGTTCCTGAGCGTAGATAGGAGCTCATTGGTTGCTGGTCCCCTGGGCTCATGGCTAGAGGGAGGTATAAAAGGTGGGCACCATCTTAGATCTAGGTTCTGTCCAGAGAAGAGAAGACAGGGAGTAGAGGCTCTGTAGGAGCTCTACTCCAGAGTGGGCCTAGTGAGAGGCCGAGGAGGAGAGTGGAGAGAGAGAGAGAGGAGGTGAAGTGGAGCTGAGATTACGTCTCATCCCAGCTCCACGAGAAAGGAACAGAAAAGGAGAAGAAGAGAGAGAGAAACAGAAGGGCTCAGGAACAAGAAGGTGGAAGGGACCCTAAGAACCCACGAGAATCCAGGGTGCAGGGTCAGGCAGATTAAGGGTACCAGATCCCAAGTTGGTGGAGGAGAAACAACCCTCAGCCAAAGACCGGAGGTCGTGATCATTTATTGGTGCGACACCTCATCAAACCTGCTAGGAAGGCACCATATAGGACAGCGGAGGACGGGGCCCACGTTTAACCGCACAAGTCCGCGGTAGCTGGACAAAAGTGGGTCACTGGTGAGGCAGGCCAGAGAAAGGACAAAAGGGGGTCTTGAGCCATACTCCTGAGCTGTCTGGGGGTTGACCGAGCCCCTCACCTGGTGGACGCAGCACGGCTCGGGCAGTCATTCCCCGCAGAAGTGACTTGGATATTAATCGTGAGTAAAGACCCTGGACTGCAGTACGTTGTCTGTGTGCTTTTTCACTCCTCCGGCATTACCGGTACTGGGACTCTCACCACCATCACTCCCACCATCCACTACACTGCCCTGGGGCCGCACTCTTCCCGTGGGGAGTCACACCATCCCAGCTGCATACATCATCGGCCCCAGCGGTCTGCCCTGCAGCGGCGGTTCCTAATAACCGCAATCCACGGGTGGCGTAGTCGGACATTATCTAAAACATCTAAAAGACTGCCACTGGTCTGACCACCCTGAGCCACGGGACCGGGTCGCCACTACTACCCTCATCGTCTCCCTATTGCCCGGTTCTGAGTGCCCCACGGCCACGGCCCAGGGGGCGAGTCATATATACACAGGACAGGAGAAGTGGTACTGTGCAGTATACAGTATATACAGGAAAGGAGAAATGGGACTGTGCAGTGTATATATACAGGACTGTGTATATATATAGTGTATATGTACAGTGTATATATACAGGACTGTATTCAGGACTGTATATATACAGTCTATATATACTGTATATATACAGGTATATATACAGGACTGTATATATACAGGACTGTATATATACAGGACTGTATATATACTGTATATATGTATATATACAGGTACTGTGCAGTGTATATACTGTATACAGGAGAATTGGTACTTTGCAGTGTATATATACAGTACACAGGACAGGAGGAGTGGTGCTGAGAGTAGCACCTGCCTCCTGAGCTCAAGCACTTCCAGGAGGAGGGTCGTCGTCTGCCTCTCTTATCCCTAGGGAGAGGCAGGCCTACTGGGAGGCCGGCATGGCTTCCCAGCCTCCTATCCCCCGGTCTATGCCGGCGGGGGAGAAGGAGCCTCAACAACCGGCCCAGAAGGGAGTGAGGAGATAGGGAAGGGTGAGGAAGAGTACATCCACCTACTCCAACCCCGAGACTGTTCACCGCCCGCCCAGAGAGGGAGACCGGGGCACCCCAGGCCCCAGGAACAAGAGCCCAGCAAGATCCTGGGGGGAGATGAGCTCTTGCGAGTCCACAAGTTCCTTCTCCTCCCGAGTGGTCGCCACGTTGCGAGAGTACGAGGACGCCGGCAAAGCACTAACCCAGCTGAAAGAGGAGCTGAGGGAGGCCTGGGTCCTGAACACCCGGGCGTCCAACAAGGAAAGACCCGCGACCTCCCAGAGGTTTAAAGCCCTCAGAGACGAGGTGGTCAGGTTAGTGCTCCTCCGGGAGGGGATTGAGAAAAGCGCAGGTCCCTTCCTGGAAAGGTTTAAGAACCAGCGGTGGTTCTCAGAAATGAAGGGGTTAAACACCTCAGGAGAACCGCCAACCGGCGTCCTTAGTGAAGAGGAGGAGGAGGATGAAGAGGTGACTGGAGTTTCAGTTGCTGGAGCCAGTGAGGGGCAGAGCCGGAGCCCAAGTGGTCTCCCTGCAGGGCAGAGGACTCCGACAGCAGAGGCTGGAGTGTTGGGGGAGGAGGAGGAAGGAGGATTGCTGAGGGAGATCCGACTGCTGGAGTTTCCAGTGGACCTGACGCGGTTTTCCTTCGGTGAGAACAAACCAGTGGAGGAGACCAAGAGGAGGAAGAGGAAGACCGGAGGAGCCGCACAGGAGGTGGTGAGTTACAAGTATGTACCAATGTCTGATGTTGTGCCTGCCACCTTCTGTTTAAACCCCACCAAACCTAAAGACACGGGCTCTGCAGTGGGCTTGAGGCAGAGGCAAGGTGGGGAGAGGAGAAGGATGTCCGGCGATGCTGCCATCTGTGCAGGGAACAGTGCAGAGGGCGAGGCTGTGGAGGTACTCACAGCGCCGGACATAGGAAGTTCTGTGGAGTTTCCCTCCCTGCCCTCTGCGGCTAAGCCAGTTATCACCGGGGCTGGGGGGGCCGGGAGGGATGTGAAAAACACATCTGCGAGGAACACTGGGCACACTGCTGCGACAGGGGGGCAGTGTGCCCCAGCGCCCAAAAAGGACACTAAGACCCCAAAGTCTATGGGTGCAGGGCGGGCAGCGGTGCCCAACAAACAGTCTGCCCAGCACAAGGACCAAAATGCTGCAGTAGGGGGGCAGGGCGCTCCAGGAGACGACCTGCAGAAAGCCAGCAGCAACCAAAGGGAAAAGGGTGTGGTGCTGCAGGGAAAGGAGTCTCTGGAAGTGCTCCCCTCCCCCGGCCCAGCAGGTGTGAGTGCAGAGACACCAGACACAAGGGAGGAAGGAATGGAGGTGACTGTGGAAGGTGCAGAGAACAGCAGAGGTATTGGGGTGACAAGTAAAGGGAATGGAAGTAGTGGTGTAGTGAATGATGGGAGTAGTGGTGGAGCAGATGGTGGGAGTAATGGTGGAGCAGATGGTGGGAGTAGTGGTGGAGTGAATGGTGGGAGTAGTGGGAATGGTGGGAGTAGTGGTGTAGCAAATGGTGGGGGTAGTGGTGGAATGAATGCTGGGAGTAGTGGGAATGGTGGGAGTAGTGGTGTAGCAAATGGTGGGGATAGTGGTGGAATGAATGGTGGGAGTAGTGATGCAGCAAATGGTGGGAGAAGTAGTGGAGTGAATGATGGGAGTAATGGTCCTGCGAATGGTGGGAGTAGTAGTGAAGTGAATGGTGGGAGCAGCACTGGTGTTGGTGGGGGGAAAGTAGGTGCTGGTCCCGCTGCCCCCCCCAGCATTGGCGGGGGCTTCAGGCCAAAGCTATTCAGGAGCTGTCAGTGCTGGGGGTAGTAGTGCGCCCTCGTCTGGTGGCCCTGGGGATGGTGACTTGCAACAGCAGCTCCTGGACGCCCTGAGGAGAGGGGAGAGCTCCATCACTATAGAGGGGAGGGAGGTTGATCTGTCTTTCTGGATAGAGAGACATGGTCTTTCAGTCTTCCGAGATAGAGGGGCAGAGACTGTCTGGTCTCTGTCGACAACGGGGCAGAGGAGTAACCATAGGAACGTGGTCCGTCTCCAGTGGGTAAGCAAGGATGCCTGTCCTGATAGGTGGAAGGTGGTTGAGCTCCTGCTGGGGATGGGCTTTGCGGCATATGACATCTTTGCCTTGATCCATCCCTACGGGACCTCCTACTTAGATGTCAGCTTCGTGAGACCGGAGGGCCTTGAGCTTTTCTGGTCTTGCCATGAGCTGGCTCGGAGTCGCCCCCAATGGCATGGTCTCTTTCCCCTGGCAATAACCCGCCAAGATTCAGTCAGGAAAGTGACCGTTTTGACTAGTAACGAGTCGCTTTCCTGTATGGACATTACGACCTGGGTGAGTCGATACGGAGAGGTCACCAATATTCCCGAAAAGAATCTGAATGGCCATAGTATCTGGTCAGGAGCCTGGACCTTCATGGTGAGATTGAAGGTTTCGGGAAACACTATTACCCATATCCCCTCCTCAACCTTTTTGGGGAGGGATAGGATCTTGATTTTCTACCGGGGGCAGCCTAAGGTCTGTCACAGGTGCGGTAGCCCCACACACTTCAGTGCGCAGTGTACCACCCAGAAATGCGCACTGTGTGGGGACCTTGGTCATCTTGCTGCTGCCTGTCGCAGGATTAGGTGTAACTTGTGTGGTGACCTCGGTCACCCGTTCAGTCGCTCTCCACGTTCCTTCGCCAATGCTGTCCTGAAAGCGGCGAGTGCGGGACAAGCGAAAGCCAGGACTAATCTTGCCGGTGAAGGGACCAGTAGAGGCGGGGAGGCAGGGAACCGGTGAGGAGCAAGCTGCCGCCATCCACCATCAGGCGGCAGGAGCAGCGCCGTGTGGACAGGGGGCAGGGAGTAATGTCCCTAAACTCTGACCCAGGTACTTCACTTGCAGCTGAGGATCCTAAAGACAGTGAATTGAGCGAGGAGGTCAAGAGACTTGAAAGGGAAGAGCGAGAGGACGCCACGTCTTCCCAGGAACCCTCTTCTGGTGACAGTCTAGATGAGGGAGAGGGGGAGTGGTCACAGAAAAAGAAAAAGGGTAACAGGAAAACGGCCAGAGGTAGGAGGGGGACCAGGTCTCGAGCTGCCTCTTTGGAGTGCGACCCCTCTGACTCTCTGGCCGTGATCCAAGCGCCATTGGAGGGTTCAGCCGCCCCCCCTCTGGTGGATCTCTCCAACCGGTTCAGGGCTCTCCAGGACCTCCCTCTGCAGGGGGGAAATGGGGACCCAGGGCCGGAGGTTGCGGACAAGGTGGTTGCAGCTCAGGAGATGGCTGGGTCTTCCTCTCGGGGGCAAATACAAAGCACTCTGGGGGGACGACTAACCCAGGACCACCAGACGGGGGCAAGAATGTATGTAAGGAGAGAATGGACGAGTCTGTTTGTCTTAAGCGCACTAAAAACCCGTCATTATCGGAGGAAGAGGTTGGGACTGTCAGTGGTGGGAAGAAAAAGGCTATCTAATTCAACCATTCGTGATGGCGGCACCCATCCCGTTGACGTTGGCAACTATTAATGTTTGCAGCATAAAGTCAGATGCGGCAAGGTACACGGCCTTTCATTTTCTCGGCCAACTTGACGCCGACATTTTATTTTTGCAGGAGACCAGGTTGACCGATATATCAACCTTGCATAAAGCAAGGCGGGAGTGGAGGCATGGGCCCTCCTACTGGTCTCTTGCGGCCGAGCCGTATAGCGGGGTGGCGGTCCTTTTTAAGACCGCAGCGGTTGAATGCAGACGAGTGATCGAATTAGAAATGGGGAGATGCTTGATCCTAGATGTCTCCATGGGGGGACAAGAGCTTCGGCTCATTAACATCTATGGTCCCCAGTCCAAGTGGGACCGCAAATGTCTCTTCCTGAAGATCAAACCTTTTTTATTTTCGAGTCGGCAGGTGGTCTTCGGAGGGGATTTCAACAATGTCACGAGATCCTGTGATAGAGGAGGTTCCGGAGACCGGCTGTCTTATGACTGGGTCGCGTTAAACAGGATAGTGAGTGAGGCTCGCCTGGTGGATGTCCACATCCGGCACAACCCGGGCAACACGGGATTCACCTTTTCTAGAGGTAGTCAGTGCAGGTCTAGGCTAGACAGGTTTTATTTGAAGGAGGAGGCCGTCTCTTCACCGTTGTCGGTTGTGGAGGTGGAGTTCTCCGATCACTGTTTGATTATGTTGTCTCTGAACGTTACAGAGACTCCTCGGATGGGAAGAGGTTATTGGAAGCTGAATTCGTCACTCCTTGAGGAAGAAGCTGTAAGACGTTCTTTTGAGGAATTATTTCAGAGCCAGGTACCATTGCTGGGCCTAAGTAACACTAAGTCAGAGTGGTGGGAGATGTTCAAAAATCGGGTGGTGAGATTCTTCGGCAGCTCTCGAACTTCAGAAGCCTGAACAGGGATCGCCTGTATCAGAGCCTGAGGAGGAAACTCGAGCATCTTATCTTGACTGGAGGTAGCCGCGAGGAGATCTCCAGAGTGAAGTCCTTGCTGAAGAGGTGTCAGTACGATAGGCACGCATCTATGGTTTTCGAGAGGGACTACGGGAAGTACTGCTCGCCCGACCCTTACAGAAACTGTAAGATGTCAGTGAATAGTAAGATAGTGACGGGGCTGGTGGACAGTACGGGGTCCCTGAGAAGGTCCAGGTCAGTGATCTTGGAGGTCGTCAGTTCCTACTACTCGTACCTCTTGGGAAAGAGGGAGCTTGATCGTGACGGGATGTCGGCTTTCCTGACTGAATCTGTTCCTGAGCCAGGGGCTGACCTCTCGCTGGGCGATTTGGCAGAAGCGATCAAAGAAGAGGAAGTGAGACTGGCGATCGATGGGCTTAGGCCCAAAAAGTCGCCAGGTCCGGATGGCTTAACATCCGAGTTCTTTAGGACCTTTAGGGACTCTTTGGTCCCCCTCTTGACTCAGGTGCTTAACGAGTGTCTCTCCTCGGGCACTCTGCCGAGATCGTTAAGGAGGTCAGCTTTGATCATTTTGTCAAAGGGTAAGGATCCGTCACGCATTGAGAACTGGCGTCCCATAGCACTTCTCAATGTGGACAGGAAGATTTTGGCTAAGATACTTTTCAACAGGCTGGTGAAGTTTGCACCCCGGCTCCTTTCGGAGGTTCAGCACTGTTGCGTTCCTGGCCGTAGCACTTTTAGTGCTGTTCTAGGTGTCCGAGAGGCCGTGGAGCAAGGCAGGGCGGGCCTCTGGAAGGGGTTCTTGCTGACCTTGGATCAGGCAAAAGCCTTTGATCGGGTTAACCACGAGTACCTCTGGTCCACTCTTTTGAGGTATGGTCTGCCTGGAGGGTTTGTGGACAGGCTTAAGACCTTATATGCAGGGGCTGAGACTTTCCCTCTGGTGAATGGGTGGATTGGACGACCTTTCGGGGTAGGATCTGGTGTCCGTCAGGGCTGTCCTCTTAGCCCTTTGCTTTACGCGTTTGCAATCGATCCCTTCCTCAGAAGGATCGATTGTGGACCGTTGGCGGGGGTGCGGATGGGCGGGGCGGCACCGGAGGCTATCCTGAGGGTGGTGGCCTACGCGGACGATGTCACCGTATTTGTTTCTTCGCAAGGGGAGGCAGTGAGTGGAGCGCTACTCGGAGCATCCGGGTCCAAGGTCAACCAGGATAAGTGTGAGAGTCTCTGGCTGGGAGGCGGAGATCCCGGGTTTGATCTTCCGGACACCCTCCCCGAACCCCAAGAACATGCCAAAGTCCTGGGCATCGAATTCGGCCAGGGTGATTACTCCACGAAAAACTGGGAAGGCAGAATCAAAGGTGTCGCCCAAAGAGTGGACCAATGGAGGGGATGTTCTTTGACCCTGAGGGAAAGGGTTGGCCTGTGCAAAGCTTTCCTACTCCCCTTGCTAATCTACCTGGGCAGCGTCTGTGTCTTGCCAGAGCCTCTCTGGACACGGGTCTACAGTCTGTTCTTCCAGATGTTATGGGGTAACAGACTGAACCTAGTCAAGCGGGAGGTCACTTACCACACGAGGAGACTAGGGGGTTTGAATATGGTGAACCCCGTGGTGTTCCTAGTGAACACCTTCTTGAAAGTGAACGTGTCAAACCTCTGGAAAGAGAGGGCTCCTCCGTGGGTATTCTCCTGCAAGGGATGGTTTCAGCCTTTCTTCCAGGAATGGGAGACAGGGGGAAGATTGAAGGATCTTCGCACACCACACGGGCATCTCCCGGTTCTGAAAATAATCCGCCGGTGGGGTCTGGGAATGTGGGAGGTGAGGTCCCTCCCGAGGAAACTCCTCGATATGAGGGTCTTGGTTTCTCATTTTCAGAGTCCATTGGCCCTCAAAGACTGCCCAAGTCGGGATCTGGAGGTTGGGTTGAGTTTGTTAAATTCTAGCAGGATCCCCGAGAAGTACTGGGACTTGACTTGGCGCTGCTTCCATGGTAAGCTGTATGTGAGGGACAATTTGAAGTACAGGAGCTCCGAGGACAGGAATTGCCCCCGTGAGGCTTGTGCTAACGTGCTGGAAAGCATGGAGCACTTCCTGCTTCATTGTCCCTTTAATACAGAGGTGTACAACAGGGTGGGGACTTCCATTGGTTGGCTGCGGCTGGCTACTCTGTCCTACCCCGGGTGGGCCTATGGAGCGTTCGGAGACCTTGGGAGAAGGGACCGAGACACTTTATTCATAGTCAGCGCAGTGGTCAGGTATTTCACGTGGAACGCACGAGTTTTAGTTTCGACGCAGAGTAAAATCCTCCATGTAGATGAAGTCTGTAGGAACATCCTAGGTGACCTGGTGAAGGTACATTCTCTGGAGTATGAAAGACTGGGTGCCCGGAGGGCGGCCCGTCTCTGGAGGGGCTTTTCCTTCAGGGTGCCTTAGTCCGGTAGTACTCCTATATCCTGGTGGTGGGCTGATGTCTTTCCACCCTAGATTTTTGTTTTGTATTTCTGTCTCCTGAATAGAAGGTTTGCCGGCATCGAACTTGAGCCTTGGATGGTGAGTGTGTAGGTTGTGTTCTGTATATATTGTATATAATGTATAATAGGGGGTTTCAGTTAGGTTGGGTGGGGGATTTGGGGAAGTTCTTCATCAGCGGTGATAAGAGGACTGATCTGGCCTGGTCCAGGCCCCGCCTGGGGAAAAACTTTGGGGTCTGATCCTAGCTCGGAGTAATCCTGAACTTTGTGGCCAGAGCTGGATCAGGGGTGGCGGGATAGTTAGTGTAGGTGTGTGTTTTATATATATATTAAAAAATTACAAAAAAAATATAAAAAAAAAAATACAAAAAAAAAAAATATACAAAACAAAAAAAGGTTTAAAATTGTTCATGTCACTATTGTATATATTGTTATTTTTGGTTTTCTGTGGTGTGAATGAGGTGCGGTAAGGGTGTGACTGTAAGGTCAGGCAGTGGGACCAGTAGGTTAGTGTTAGTTTCCGGTTGTATATACGTTATATTAGGTTTAGTGTTTTGTGTTTCTAGCGTTTTATTGTATATAATCTTGTATATAGGACGGTGTTTTATGTGTATATAGGACAGTGTGAGCGTTGTGTGGGATTGTATATAGTAGTATGAATGAAGCTGGGCCGGAGGTTTTATAGGTTTTATAATATTTATTTCTTGTATATGTATATATTCCTGGGGGGATTTATTTTGTTTCTATTTTCTGTGATTTGTCGTCTTGTTTTGTTCATATGTTTGGTGTCCTGTAATGTATTATTGTTCTGACATGTACTGTACTTATTCTATCAATAAAAAAAAGACCTGCAGTGTATATATACAGGACAGGAGAAGTGGTGCTGTGCAGTGTATATGCACAGGACAGGAGGAGTGGTGCTGTGCTGTGTATATATACAGGACAGGAGGAGTGGTGCTGTGCAGTGTATATATACAGGACAGGAGGAGTGGTGCTGTGCAGTGTATATATACAGGACAGGAGGAGTGGTGCTGTGCAGTGTATATATACAGGACAGGAGGAGTGGTGCTGTGCAGTGTATATATACAGGACAGGAGGAGTGGTGCTGTGCAGTGTATATATACAGGACAGGAGGAGTGGTACTGTGCAGTGTATATATACAGGACAGGAGGAGTGGTGCTGTGCAGTGTATATATACAGGACAGGAGGAGTGGTGCTGTGCAGTGTATATATACAGGACAGGAGGAGTGGTGCTGTGCAGTGTATATATACAGGACAGGAGGAGTGGTACTGTGCAGTGTATATACAGGACAGGAGGAGTGGTGCTGTGCAGTGTATATATACAGGACAGGAGGAGTGGTACTGTGCACTGTATATATACAGGACAGGAGGAGTGGTACTGTGCAGTGTATATGTACAGGACAGGAGGAGTGGTACTGTGCAGTGTATATATACAGGACAGGAGAAGTGGTACTGTGCAGTGTATATATACAGGACAGGAGAAATGGTGCTGTGCAGTGTATATATACAGGACAGGAGGAGTGGTGCTGTGCAGTGTATATATACAGGACAGGAGAAGTGGTACTGTGCAGTGTATATATACATGACAGGAGGAGTGGTGCTGTGCAGTGTATATATACAGGACAGGAGGAGCGGTACTGTGCAGTGTATATGTACAGGACAGGAGGAGTGGTACTGTGCAGTGTATATGTGGCACCCCAGGGGTCTGGTTTTCCACAGTAATGTAATGTTATGTCTGAGAGCAGGTGGGAGGTCCTTTGGTCAGGGATCCTGTGCATGCCACACCTCCTGCCCAGTCTTGGGAGGGGAAGAACTTCCCCTGTATAAACCCTGGGCTGAGGCAGGGTTAGTCAGTCAAGGAGAGTAGAGACAGAGAAGCAGCATAGGAAGAAACAGCAGAAGCTCATTGGGAGCAATATTACTACGAGTCAGGGGCTGGCAGCTGCAGAGCTCGCCCTGACTGAGAAGCTTTCTTACCGGACCCGGCGTCCGAGGCTGTGGGGACTAACTCTTACCCAGCAGCAGAAGCCGACCGGCAGGGGATTTCAGGTCCTCAGGCCCAGAAACCCGAAGGCACGGTCACACGCCTGGGACCAGCACCACCATCGTGGAGCGGAAGCCATTAGAAGGCCTCGAGTCACCGGCCATACGGGTGAGCACCACACGGTACACTCAGGGACGTGGGCTACTTATATCCGCTTCTAGCAAGGTAGCCAGAAGAGTACAGTCAGTTTGGGAGGCCTACAACTCCGCCTGGCCAGGGGAGATCCCATCTGCTCAAGGACTGACCAGGCCCCGTTCACTAGCAAGTACTCCGGGAGGGTCTATCGTTGTTACCAGTAAAGACCCTGAATTACACCGCACCGTCTCTGAGTGGTTCCTGCTACCCCCATCATCCACATCTGCTGCCCTGAGGCCATACCCCTCCCGTTGGGGGTTATACCATCTACGCTGCACCATCCATCCACCGGCCTCAGCGGACTGTCCTGCAGCGGCAGCTCCATAGCTGCATTCAACGGGTGGCGTAGTCGTCCTGCATCTACCGCTGTTACATCGCCGCTCAGTTTGACTCCCTGGGCACGGACCGGGTCACCGCCACGAGACTACAACCCTCAAGAGATCCGGCTCCGGGTAAGCTCCCGCGTGCGCAACGCAGCGCGACACAGGCCCAGGGGCGCGTCAACTTTGGCGTAGTCGGCAGGATTTCGTGCCCGCAACCACCGGGTACTGCGTGCCTGAAAAAGAGACTTTTCAAACTTACCTGTGGTGAAGATTCCCGCCATCCGGCGCCATCTTCAGCCTTCTTCCCGCCATCGGTGAAGTTTCCCGCCATCCGGCGCCATCTTCTGCCTTCTTCCCGCCATCCGTGGAGTTTTCCCGCCATTGGACGCCATCTTGAGGACGCCGCGCGGGAAGAAGATGGGCGTGGACTCCGAAAGCGCGCGAGAACTGAAGCCCCGCCCCACGTCCGGACGTTGCGTAAGGTCCTGGAAGGAGCCCAGCAGACGCCGACGTCACAGGAGCGCGACGGAAGGTCCTCAACCCTGACGATCCACTGCGGAGCCGCGGCCTACGGAACAGGATCATCGCAAGGTAGGCCACGGTCCACTAGGGGGGAGGAAGATGTCGGATACGGAGGAGAGCTTCACTGCCTCAACCCCCGCCAGCGCTACCGCTGCTGCAGTTATGCCCTTCACCATGCCCTATATCCCGGGAGCAGCTTGGCTACCCCAGTACTCAGGGGAGTCACATACCCTGCATGACTTTAGAGAAAAGCTGGATAGCCTCTTCCAGGTGTACCCCCTCACAGAAGAGCAAAAAGTGAGCATCCTGGTGGCCCAACTAACCGGGGCAGCCAAAAGGGAAGTAAAATCCTGGCCACCTGGGAGGAAGACT
Organism: Phyllobates terribilis; assembly: GCF_046119375.1. Classification (NCBI taxonomy): domain Eukaryota; kingdom Metazoa; phylum Chordata; class Amphibia; order Anura; family Dendrobatidae; genus Phyllobates; species Phyllobates terribilis. The sequence goes on along the minus strand of NW_027363009.1, from coordinate 2,433,580 downwards.
GTCGCAGGGATACTAACCCGGCTGAAGGACACCTTTGATACCCGCACCTCAGCCGAGATTAAGCTTAGATTCTACGGGTGCAAGCAGCGAGCGCATGAGAGTATAAGGGACTATGCACTAAACCTACAAGAGGCCCTGAGGGCCTTTAAGCAGACCGACCCTGATGGAGTGGGAAACGAGGACAGGCTGTTGACCGAACAGTTTATAGAGGGACTGTATTGTAATACCCACCGAACCCAGTTGCGGGCAATGGCCTTACAGGATCCCCATCTGGGCTTTGCACAGTTCAAGGACAGAGCCATCCGGGTGCTCCGAGAACCGGCACCGGGTGGCGTTGTGACCCACAAGCGCCCTGCTATCACTTACCACCAGGAGGCGGCGCCCTTGTCGGCAGGGCCTGTGGGAGCTGATGCGCAGGCTTTGGACAATGACCCGGCTCCAGACCTACACCATCAGGTCCAAGAGCTAGCTAAGAGCGTTGCTGCGCTAACCCGAACTGTGCAGTCTTTACAGGCTTCCACCCCAGGGAAGATCCAGCTGGCATCCGGACCGGAGGACATCCCGTGGCGTCGACCAAGGAGGACCCCACCGGCCAGAGGAAGACCCAGTGACCGATACAGCGAGGACGGACGACCCATCTGCCGCCGCTGCAATCAACCTGGACATATGGCAAGGTACTGTTCTTTAAACGGGCACAACCTGGGGTAGAGGGCCAACCCCCAGGAAAAAGATCACCAGGCCCATCGAACTGGCGCGACAGATATGTGGGAGGACGTCCAGTCTTGCTTGTGGTACTGGATGGCATTCCCATGAGTGCCCTACTGGACACCGGGTCACAGGTCACCACCATCCCGTACGTGCTCTTTAAGCAGTACTGGAATGACTCGGATATTACCCGCTACCCTGACGACGACTTGAGTATCATCGCCAGCAATGGCCAGCCCGTGCCACAGATCAGATTTAAAGAGGTGACCATCAAAATCGGTAGAGTCGAACTGGCAGCACAGGGACTGATCATTGTAGATATTGACAAACATGAGAGTCACCCAAAAATAACTCTAGGAACTAATGTAATTGAAAATTGTCTTGCAGAGGTGATTTTCCTTTTACAGCAGGTTGCCAAGAACGCCAGCTCCGGCGAGCAGCGGGTGCTCCAGAAAGAGATCCGGGCACTGATGCGACGGCAACAGGTGGAACTCTCCGGCGGTGAGATTGGTAGCGTAAGAATGTGTGACCCTTTTCCTATTGCCATGCCCCCAAAAAGTGAAATGATGATTTGGTGCCGGGCAGCTATTGGTCTGAGAGGTAGAGATTACCAGGCAATGGTAGAACCAGTTTACTCGGACAGTAGGCCCACCATTTTGACAGCACGGGGGGTGGTTGATGTACGCCATGGGAGGGTGGCCGTTCGCATAATAAATATCGGGGAGAGGGAAGTGTACCTGCCCCGGTATGCCACGCTAGCCAAATTATATACCATTAACCAAAATTCTATACAATCTGTGGAACCCTTGCCTCCATCTCACCCGGAGGAAGGTAACGGCTCTAAGAAAAACATGGAGGACTGGTGTCAGCAACTACATCTGGGTACTGACTCCACTCCCGCACACCAGAAACAAGGAGTCTATCGGGTGGTTCAGGAGTACGAGAGAGTGTTCAGTAAACACCCGTTAGACTTCGGGCGAGTCAAGGGGGTAGAACACCACATCCCCACGGGAGACCATCCTCCTATAAAAGAGAGGTATCGACCCGTACCCCCTGCCCACTACCAACACGCCAAGGGGATGCTTAGAGACATGAAGGAGGCTGGGGTGATCAGGGATAGCTGTAGCCCCTGGGCAGCTCCACTAGTCTTAGTCCGAAAGAAAGACAACACCATGAGGATGTGTGTAGATTACCGGAAAATCAATCGTATCACACACAAGGATGCGTACCCCTTACCAAGGATAGAGGAGTCATTGGCTGCTTTAAGATCTGCTAACTTCTTCTCTACCTTGGATCTCACTAGCGGGTACTGGCAGGTTCCTGTAGCAGAGGCGGACCGGGAGAAGACCGCCTTCACCACCCCGATGGGACTTAGCGAGTTCACCTGCATGCCGTTCGGACTCTGCAACGCACCGGGAACCTTCCAACGACTAATGGAGTGTTGTCTGGGCCACAGAAACTTCGAGACGGTCCTGTTGTACCTGGACGATGTCATCGTATATTCCAAGACGTATGAGGACCACCTGAAACACCTGGCGGAAGTGTTCGAAGCTCTGGCAAGTTACGGCCTAAAGGTGAAACCCTCCAAGTGTCACCTCCTGAAACCAAAGGTGCAGTACCTGGGACACGTGGTGAGCGCTGACGGAGTGGCTCCCGACCCTGATAAGATCACCGCAATTAAGGAATGGCCAAGCCCCTCCAGCGTAAAAGAAGTGCGGCAGTTCCTCGGGTTGGTAGGCTACTACCGAAGGTTTATTCCCGGTTTCACCAAAAAGGCAGCACCTATGCAGGACCTCCTGATAGGCCAGTCCCGGAAGGCCAAGAACCAGAAGCCGCCCTTCAAATGGGAGGAGCTGGAAGAAGAGTCCTTCCGCCAGCTGAAGATGGCCCTCACGGGGGACGAAATCCTGGCGTACCCGGATTATAGCCAGCCCTTTATCCTCTACACCGACGCCAGTAACATCGGGCTAGGAGCCGTACTGTCCCAGAGAAGATTCTATTCTATTCAGATTATTCTATTAAGATTCTGTTCTATTCAGAGAAGAGCGACCAGAATGGTGACTGGTCTGCAAACCATGTCCTATGAGGAACGGTTGCAGGATTTGGGAATGTTTAGCTTGCAAAAAAGAAGACTGAGAGGAGACTTAATAGCTGTCTACAAATATGTCAAGGGCTGTCACATTGTAGAAGGATCATCTTTATTCTCATTTGCACAAGGAAAGACTAGAAGCAATGGGATGAAACTAAATGGGAGGAGACACAGATTAGATATTAGAAAAAACTTTTTGACAGTTAGGGTGATTAATGAGTGGAACAGGCTGCCACGAGAGGTGGTGAGTTCCCCTTCAATGGACGTCTTCAAACAGAGGCTGGACAGACATCTGTCTGAGATGATTTAGTGAATCCTGCTTTGAGCAGGGGGTTGGACCAGATGACCCAGGAGGTCCCTTCCAACTCTACCATTCTATGATTCTATGATTCTATTCAGATCCAGCAGGGGAAGGAACGAGTAATCGCCTACGCCAGCCGAAAACTGCGACCCACCGAAAGGAACCCCGAGAATTACAGCTCATTTAAGTTAGAGTTCCTGGCCGTAGTATGGGCAGTCACCGAGCGCTTTAAGCATTACCTCGCTTCTTCTCGGTTCACCGTGTACACGGATAACAACCCGTTGACACACCTGGACACGGCAAGACTCGGTGCCCTGGAGCAGAGGTGGATGGCCCGTCTGTCCAACTACGAGTTCACAATCAAATACCGGGCAGGACGCTCCAATACCAACGCGGACGCCCTGTCCAGGATGCCCAACCTGCCGGACGGAGGAGAAGATCCGGAGGGACTGGAAGAAGTTGAACTCCCTGCATTCCACCGTCATGGGACTATCCAGTATTCCCACCGGGTAAGGAGTAAGCAGGCTGCTACGTTGAACCCCTTACCCCACTACAACTGGGCGGAAACGCAAGACAGCGACCCTGCCGTCCGACTGGTGAAGGAGATGCTGACTCGGCCGGAGGCTCGCCTTGAACCAGACGCTCCGGAGGAAGCCAAACAACTATGGGCAGAGAAGAGTCGACTGTTCCTTTACAAAGGGAAGTTGTGCCGCAGAATGGTTAACTCCCGGACGCATGAATTACTCTGGCAAGTAGTGGTGCCACGAAGAGACGCAGCCATGGTGATGGAGGCATACCACGACGGAGCTGGACACTTCGGGTGGAAGAAACTGGAGTTCCTGCTGCGCGAGCGGTTCCACTGGGTAGGCATGAGGGGAACCATCGAGAAGTGGTGCAGAGACTGTGGCCCGTGCAACCTGAGAAGGAAGGACCGTGCCAGCCAGAAGACTCCCCTGCAGTCCATCGTCACCCGGCAACCGTTGGAACTGGTAGCCTTGGATCATGTAAAACTGACCCCAAGCAGAAGTGGCTACGTCTACGCGTTAACCATCGTGGATCATTACTCCCGGTTTCTGGTTGTCGTCCCCGTCAAGGACTTAACGGCTCAAACAGCAGCTAGAGCCTTCCAGCAGCACTTTTGCCGTCCACACGGGTACCCGGACCAAGTGCTGACGGACCAGGGACCTGCCTTTGAAGCGGAGGTCTTCCAGGAATTCTGCAATCTGTATGGCTGCCGGAAGATAAGGACGACACCCTACCATCCGCAAACTAATGGACTTTGTGAGAAAATGAACCAGGTGGTAATGGATCTTCTAAAAACGTTGCCCCTGGAAGAACGCAGTCTGTGGCCTGAGAAGTTGCCCGATCTGGTGGACCTATACAACCACATCCCGGTAGGTTCCACCAACTGTACCCCGGCTTACCTAATGAGGGCAAGACCTGGTAAGTTACCTGTTGACCTGGAAATGGGAGTCCTGACACCCGAGGACACTTCACCAGAAACAGACTGGGACACAGAGAGGCAGCAGCAGTACCGGAGAGTACAGGAGAGCGTGGAGCGAAGTCTCTGTCAGGCTAGGGAAAGACGAGAGAAAACTTACAACCAGTATGCTCCCGCTGTTCCCCTGGTACCCGGAGAGCAGGTCTTGAAGAGGAAGAGACGGCTCCACAAGTTGGATGACCAGTGGGAGAAGGACCCGTACACCGTACTGCCCTCAAGCCACGAGAACCCGAAGGTTTGTACCATCAGTAAAGACGGAGGGGAAACCACAGCCATTGTATCCCGGGACCACCTGAAGAAGTGTCCCGAACAACTGAGGAACCCTGAAGAGGAACAAGAAGACCCTCGACCCGTAGAGGAAAGGGAAGATATGGTTAGTACTGTGCTCGGAGACTTCCCTCGGTCTTGGACTCAAGTCAATGGTGCAGTTGTGGTACCCGTACTCACCTTCCTCCAACCAGCATCCCAAGCACCTACGGAGCAACAGGTAGAGCTGGAAGAACAGCCGGTCCAGGAGGCAGAAGACTCCACACAAGCAGAACAGGAGGATCAACCCTCTGCTTATAGTGAGCCTGCCGTACCCCTAGTGAGACAAAGAGCCGGTAGACAGCTGCCCAGTTTACCCTTGACAGCTCCTACACCCTGTAGTTCAGGGCCAGACAGTCAGCTCCGTAGGTCCACTAGGGCCACTAGAGGCCAGTTACCCGCACGCTGGAGGATTTGAAGTGTATAAATTGTTTTATTTATGTTTATCTGTGTATTGGTGCTTGTGTATAATTTTGTGTTTCCAGTTATTTTTAGGAATCCTTGGTGGATTTACCGGGAATCCTTGTACATAGTTGGAGCGTAACCCAGGATGGACTAGAGACTGTTAAGGACTCGGGGTAGGACAGACCCCTACCTGGTTACGTCTCCCTGTTTTGGTGAAACGGACACCTTGCTTTTCTTCAAAGACTGCACCCGGTTACGGACATGCCGTGACCACCTTTATGTGTTTCTTCTTATTGTACTGTTATTGTTGTTATATCTTGTTATGTTTTTCTAAAATATGTTTAGTCCCGGAGTACTAAATTTCACTAGGGGGGAATGTGGCACCCTAGGGGTCTGGTTTTCCACAGTAATGTAATGTTATGTCTGAGAGCAGGTGGGAGGTCCTTTGGTCAGGGATCCTGTGCATGCCACACCTCCTGCCCAGTCTTGGGAGGGGAAGAACTTCCCCTGTATAAACCCTGGGCTGAGGCAGGGTTAGTCAGTCAAGGAGAGTAGAGACAGAGAAGCAGCATAGGAAGAAACAGCAGAAGCTCATTGGGAGCAATATTACTATGAGTCAGGGGCTGGCAGCTGCAGAGCTCGCCCTGACTGAGAAGCTTTCTTACCGGACCCGGCGTCCGAGGCTGTGGGGACTAACTCTTACCCAGCAGCAGAAGCCGACCGGCAGGGGATTTCAGGTCCTCAGGCCCAGAAACCCGAAGGCACGGTCACATGCCTGGGACCAGCACCGCCATCGTGGAGCGGAAGCCATTAGAAGGCCCCGAGTCACCGGCCATACGGGTGAGCACCACACGGTACACTCAGGGACGTGGGCTACTTATATCCGCTTCTAGCAAGGTAGCCAGAAGAGTACAGTCAGTTTGGGAGGCCTACAACTCCGCCTGGCCAGGGGAGATCCCATCTGCTCAAGGACTGACCAGGCCCCGTTCACTAGCAAGTACTCCGGGAGGGTCTATCGTTGTTACCAGTAAAGACCCTGAATTACACCGCACCGTCTCTGAGTGGTTCCTGCTACCCCCATCATCCACATCTGCTGCCCTGAGGCCATACCCCTCCCGTTGGGGGTTATACCATCTACGCTGCACCATCCATCCACCGGCCTCAGCGGACTGTCCTGCAGCGGCAGCTCCATAGCTGCATTCAACGGGTGGCGTAGTCGTCCTGCATCTACCGCTGTTACATCGCCGCTCAGTTTGACTCCCTGGGCACGGACCGGGTCACCGCCACGAGACTACAACCCTCAAGAGATCCGGCTCCGGGTAAGCTCCCGCGTGCGCAACGCAGCGCGACACAGGCCCAGGGGCGCGTCATATATATACAGGACAGGAGGAGTGGTGCTGTGCAGTGTATATATACAGGACAGGAGGAGTGGTGCTGTGCAGTGTATATATACAGGACAGGAGGAGTGGTACTGTGCATTGTATATATACAGGACATGAGAAGTGGTACTGTGCATTGTATATATACAGGACAGGAGAAGTGGTACTGTGCAGTGTATATATACATGACAGGAGGAGTGGTGCTGTGCAGTGTATATATACAGGACAGGAGGAGCGGTACTGTGCAGTGTATATATAGAGGACAGGAGGAGTAGTACTGTGCAGTGTATATATACAGGACAGGAGGAGTGGTACTGTGCAGTGTATATATACAGGACAGGAGGAGTGGTGCTGTGCAGTGTATATATACAGGACAGGAGGAGCGGTACTGTGCAGTGTATATATAGAGGACAGGAGGAGTAGTACTGTGCAGTGTATATATACAGGACAGGAGGAGTGGTACTGTGCAGTGTATATATACAGGACAGGAGGAGTGGTGCTGTGCTGTGTATATATACAGGACAGGAGGAGTGGTACTGTGCAGTGTATATGTACAGGACAGGAGGAGTGGTACTGTGCAGTGTATATATACAGGACAGGAGGAGTGGTGCTGTGCAGTGTATATATACAGGACAGGAGGAGTGGTACTGTGCACTGTATATATACAGGACAAGAGGAGTGGTACTGTGCAGTGTATATATACAGGACAGGAGGAGTGGTACTGTGCAGTGTATATGTACAGGACAGGAGGAGTGGTACTGTGCAGTGTATATATACAGGACAGGAGAAGTAGTACTGTGCAGTGTATATATACAGGACAGGAGAAGTGGTACTGTGCAGTGTATATGTACAGGACAGGAGGAGTGGTACTGTGCAGTGTATATATACAGGACAGGAGGAGTGGTACTGTGCAGTGTATATATACAGGACAGGAGGAGTGGTGCTGTGCAGTGTATATATACAGGACAGGAGGAGTGGTACTGTGCAGTGTATATATACAGGACAGGAGGAGTGGTGCTGTGCAGTGTATATATACAGGACAGGAGGAGTGGTACTGTGCAGTGTATATATACAGGACAGGAGGAGTGGTACTGTGCATTGTATATATACAGGACAGGATGAGTGGTACTGTGCATTGTATATATACATTTGTACCCTGCAGATGCCAGCCTCTATGACGACAATTCAGTTCCATAACAGAACATGAATCCGAAACATAACCACATGGGCTAATAAAGAAGAGTCCTCCATTTTTTTGACAATTAATCAGATTGTTGAGATATATATATTATTATATTATGCGTGTATGTATGTACACACACACGCAAACATAATAAGAGCAGATACTGAGAATGACACCATGTATACAGGGCAGGGGAAGTATACAAATCATACACAGCTCCACAATATATTCTACAATCAATTATATACCCAGCTCCACACTATATACTGTGCAAAAGAATATAGAGTCGAGCTGTTTATATACTATATATATTATATAGTGTAGGGATGTGCCAGTGTATATAGTGTGGATTCCAAACTATATACTACACTATGTACACAGCACCATACTATATAAACATCTCTACACTATACAGTACAGACCAAAAGTTTGGACACACCTCATTTAAAGATTTTTCTGTATTTTCATGACTATGAAAATTGTACATTCACACTGAAGGCATCAAAACTATGAATTAACATATGTGGAATTATATACTTAACAAAAAAGTGTGAAACAACTGAAAATATGTTTTATATTCTAGGTTCTTCAAAGTAGCCATCTTTTGCTTTGATGTCTGCTTTGCACACTCTTGGCATTCTCTTGATGAGCTTCAAGAGGAAGTCACCGGAAATGGTCTTCCAACAATCTTGAAGGAGTTCCCAGAGATGCTTAGCACTTGTTGGCCCTTTTGCCTTCACTCTGCGGTCCAGCTCACCCCAAACCATCTCGATTGGGTTCAGGTCTGGTGACTGTGGAGGCCAGGTCATCTGGCGTAGCCCCCCATCACTCTCTTTCTTGGTCAAATAGCCCTTACACAGCCTGGAGGTGTGTTGGGGTCATTGCCCTGTTGAAAAATAAATGATGGTCCAACTAAACGCAAACCGGATGGAATAGCATGCCGCTGCAAGATGCTGTGGTAGCCATGCTGGTTCAGTATGCCTTCAATTTTGAATAAATCCCCAACAGTGTCACCAGCAAAGCACCCCCACACCATCACACCTCCTCCTCCATGCTTCACGATGGGAACCAGGCATGTAGAGTCCATCCGTTCACCTTTTCTGCGTCGCACAAAGACACGGTGGTTGGAACCAAAGATCTCAAATTTGGACTCATCAGACCAAAGCACATATTTCCACTGGTCTAATGTCCATTCCTTGTGTTCTTTAGCCCAAACAAGTCTATTCTGCTTGTTGCCTGTCATTAGCAGTGGTTTCCTAGCAGCTATTTTACCATGAAGGCCTGCTGCACAAAGTCTCCTCTTAACAGTTGTTGAAGAGATGTGTCTGCTGCTAGAACTCTGTGTGGCATTGAACTGGTCTCTAATCTGAGCTGCTGTTAACCTGCGATTTCTGAGGCTGGTGACTCGGATAAACTTATCCTCAGAAGCAGAGGTGACTCTTGGTCTTCCTTTCCTGGGGTGGTCCTCATATGAACCAGTTTCTTTGTAGCGCTTGATGTTTTTTGCAACTGCACTTGGGGACACTTTCAAAGTTTTCCCAATTTTTCGGACTGACTGACCTTCATTTCTTAAAGTAATGATGGCCACTCGTTTTTCTTTACTTAGCTGCTATTTTCTTGCCATAATACAAATTCTAACAGTCTATTCAGTAGGACTATCAGCTGTGTATCTGACTTGCCCCCTGGGCCGTGGGGCACTCGGATCCGGGCAATAGGGGGAACGATGGGAGTAGTAGTGGCAACCCGCTTCCGTGGCTCAGGGTGGTCAGGCCAGTGGTAGTCCGTTATGTGTTGTTGATTATGTCCGACTACGCCACCCGTGGATTTGCGGTCATTAGGAACCGCCGCTGCAAGGCAGACCGCTGGGGCTGATGATGTGTGCAGCTGGGATGGTGTGACTCCCCACGGGAAGAGTGCGGCCCAGGGCAGTGTAGTGGATGGTGAGAGTGATGGTGGTGAGAGTCCCAGTACTGGTAGTGCTGGAGGCGCGAAGGAGCACACAGACAATTGGTTGCAGTCCAGGGTCTTTACTGAAACAGGTAAACTGACTCATAAACAGTCCCAGCTAGGAGGGGACCTGGATGTCTGAGAGCAACGGGGAAATTGGCCCTGGTCAGGGTGAGGGTGTAGGCCTACCGTGCTTTCTGCGCTCCTTCTGGCTATCTCCTCGTTATAGGGTAACAGCCCACATTTCCGAGCTTTCCGTGTATTATCACCTGTTTGGCCTGCGACGTGGGTTCCTTTCTGCTCCCAGCCTTGTACGGCTTTACTGGTCCCTTCGGTTGTGGCAGGGCCTCCAGGCTTCTTAGGCCAAGGAATATACAGTCCCTTGCGGACTGGTTATCTGCTGGAGGATGTAGAATCCTCCCAGCCTCAGACACCAAAGTCTGGTAAAGTAAGTCTTTTATCTGCCAAGACAGGCTCTCTTCGCCTCTTGTCTCTGGCTTGTGGCTCTCCTCCTGCCACACTTCCTCTTAGGTGCAATACAACTTTCTGTCCCTGCTCTGCTCTGGGACAAGTCTCAGTGCTGAGACAGGCCATCCAGTTCTCTCTAACCCTGCCCCCAGTAACAGCTTTTATAGGGGCAGCCTGCTCCCCCTACTGGCCTGAGACAGGAGGTACTGCATGCTAATGTTCCCCTGACTAAAGAACCTCCCCCTTGCTCTCAGACACAGCTTTAATTACACTTGTGGCATCCAGGCCAGGGTGACACATATCCACCAGACTTCTGCACAACACAACTGATGGTCCCAATCCCATTTATAAGGCAAGAAATCCCACTTATTAAACCTGACAGGGCACACCTGTGAAGTGAAAACCATTTCCGGTGACTACCTCTTGAAGCTCATCAAGAGAATGACAAGAGTGTGCAAAGCAGTCATCAAAGCAAAAGGTGGCTACTTTGAAGGACCTAGAATATAAGACATATTTTCAGTTGTTTCACACTTTTTTGTTAAGTATATAATTCCACATGTGTTAATTCATAGTTTTGATGTCTTCAGTGTGAATGTACAATTTTCATAGTCATGAAAATACAGAAAGATCTTTAAATGAGAAGGTGTGTCCAAACTTTTGGTCTGTAATGTATATACCCAACTTTACATTATAATTAAGACCACATTATACTATATTATGAAACACACATCACAGGAGACACATATACATCACATAGGACACACAGCAACTGCTGAATATGTATCACAGATCCATAAACACATCAGTCAGCCCCGGAAGTTAGTAGTCAGCCCCCAGCCCCATAAGTAAGCCTCCAGCCCCATAAGTAATCCCCCAGCCCCAGAGGTCAGCCCCTAGCCCCATAAGTAAGCCCCCAGCCTCAGAGGTCAGCTCCCAGACCCATAAGTAATCCCCCAGCCCCAGAGGTCAGCCCCTAGCCCCATATGTAAGCCCCCAGCCCCAGAGGTCATCCCCCACCCCCCACCCCTGGGTACCAGAAACATGTTTTTTACTGGCTAAACAACAGCATACATCATCATGCCACTGTACTCACCCAGGTAGGAGCAGAGCTGCAGAGATCCGCTTCCTGATTCGGTACGGCACCGGGCTGCGCTGCACCAACAGCTGCAGCCGGTGTTGTAAAGGCGGGAGAGAGGATCGCGCTCTCCTCCCACAGAGAACGCTGATGTGTTCTTATATGTGACGCATGCAGCGGTTCAAATAGTGAACCCTGCGTGCAGGCGCAGAGCGCCCCAATCCCGGCTGTGCCTCCAGATTTAAGGGGCCAGCGGCCAGAAAAGCGGGTCGGTGGCCGGATCAGCAGGCCGGTGGCCGGATCAGCGGGCCCCGTGGCCTACTACAATGCACACATCCGTGGACCACTGGGAAAATGCCCGGTGCGCCAGATTAGCAATTCTGGCCTGCTGTAAACTATTAATATGGGCATATAGGTTATGGACTGCAGAGGAGAGTGATGCCTGTATGCCTCATATCTGATGCCTTGTTGCTGATAAATCATCTTTTATCACTTTATGTAAATGACCTCTTCCTGGCTCTGGGGACGACGCTGCCTGGAAGATAACTCTGCCTCCTTATCTCACATGAAGGGGAGTTCCCAGTGTGATGTGTGATGGCCGCTCTCTGCTCTCCTGATCTCACTGCAGAGCTGTGTGCGCTTATAACTGACACGTCTGCAGCTTCCTCTCAGCTTCCATCTCACAGGCAGACAGGGCTGCAATATAGGACAACAAATGTCACTACTTACACCAGACATGATGGGGAAATTCATGATTAAACTACAGCAAAACATTTCATATCGATGTAATCATCCAGAATTATGATAGAAATAAATACCTTAAATGAAAACGGCAAAAACAATAATAACAATTATAAGAATCAATCACACTCTAAATGGAGATGCCCCTAAGTGAGGGACAAACCACTTAGTAAGGAGCAAGCATTGTTCAAAACGCTGGTTTCACTGTTATCTTGACGTGTAATCAGGCTGCCAATCATTCCATAAATCAGTAAAACACTCATTCATCGGGGGAAATTATATTTTGTGCAAAACAAAAGATCATCATTCTCAGCTTGGCATCGTCCTGGATAAACAGGTCTCACACTGCCGAGAACTATGATCGATCACTCAGTTTTCATCGTTTGCTTTGGTCTGCCTGCATAAACTGCCACTGAAACAACCATTGATACTTAGTTTATTGATCAGCGTTCATATAGTGCCACTGGCCAGTTCATGTAAACGGACCTTTAGATTGCAGAAAAGCTACAATTGGCCCTGTGTGGGGCTTCTGTGTGTCAGACCCCAATCACTCTTACATTGATGACCTATTCTAAGGGCTTGAGCAGACAACCGTATTATCAGTCCTAGTGTGATCCAACAAAACATAGGATCGCACTTAGATCATTATTATTGTATAGGGCTGTGCAAATGTCAGATTTTTTTCTCAGACAGAGCTGGTCCGAGGAAAACAATTGCAGCATGTACTAGTTTGATCCAAAATTCGGAGCGCACTTGGCAATGCAAGTCTATGAGTCGAAGGAAAATATTGGACTGCACTCAGATTACATTTGAGTGCAGTCCGATTTTCATGGACTGACATAATGGAGAAGATGGAGAAATTTTGTTCTCCATCTTCTCATCCAACAGAATCGGAACACACTATGATCATGCTCTGATAAAACTCTAATTAGAGTTTTATCAGAGTGTGATTTGTCTAATCGACCCAATTCCCTTGGATGAGACATATATGCTTGTTTGACCCTAGCCTTAGGAAAGGTTATTTGTTTTACTACAGTGTAATACATTTAGGGATATAATGGTTATGTTATATAAATTGTTTCATTATTATTATTATTATTTCATAAGTCATCTGTTGATGGAGGAAATAATCATCCTTTGTTCGCATCACTTGTCTGTGCCTTTACTACTCTATACTTTCTATACTGTACCCACAGTTCAGATTGCCATTGCATTATGATAGACACATTCATAAATTCCAATACATCACATAATATAAACAAATTTGGTTCTTCTCACAACTATACCTAAGTGTGCAATACATGTCTGCATTTCTGCTCATTTTGCAATGATTTTGCAATATTCCCCATCCTGGCCGCTTTCTTTAATATTGTCCCCCATCTTGACCACCATCCTGTAATAATGTCCCTCTGTGGCGCCCTGCTGTGCACTGGTGCCACAGAACCCAGAAGGGTGCATGGATGGACTTCTCCACAAGAGGCCCTCACACATTCACACACCTCCACCCTACCACCTCAGACCACCAGAGGGAGTCCTTCAGGGATATATAAAGGGAGGGTGGAGCCAGGCAGCTCAGTCTAGTTAGTGAGTCTCTCAGACACAGAGAGGGACAGAGCTCAGAGTTGAGCAGAGAGCGTGCTGACGCTCAGAGAGCAGCGAAGAGGCAGCAAGCTGGCTGCTGTGCTTAGCGAGCCAAGGCCTACAGCACGTGTGAAGGCCTAGTGAGGGCCCTGAGTGTGGCCGAAGGATAGAGGAGAAGGAAGAAGTAGCCAAGGGGGCAGAGGAGCTTACCAGGCTCACCCCGAGATATATACCGGACACCGGGTCCGCGCCTACAGGGACCCTCAATACCCAGTAGGAACCACCGGAACCCCTGGAGGACTACAGGTCCCAGGTTCACCAAATACTGATTGCAGTACCAGGGCTAGGAGTCACGGAGGCCCCAGCATCCAGGGAGAGTGATCTGCAAGAGTAGACCCTACCACCAGGTCAGCAGGTGCAAAAGAGAGACAGCAACCAAGCTAGGCCTAGCTCCAGGCAGGTCAGAAGCTTAGCGAGTAAAGCCACGGATCAGGAGGCCCTATACCCGCTCACTAGGGAGAGTCCAAAAGTGCGCCCTTGTCCGGAGTACCTGGACCGTGCCTGCAACATCACCAGTAAAGGTACAGAAGCTTACCCCCGTGTGAGTGTCCTTCTTTCCTCCGGGACCATCCTGCCGTCTCTCCCTGCACCACCATCCATTACACCTCACGCTGCCCTGGAGCTAGCTCTACCTGTGGAGAGCCACACCATCCCTGCTGCCGTAACACCAGCTCCAGAGGACGGCTCCAGAACTTTCCAAATCCCCTATACATATTCCCCCTTTTACTGACCACACTGGGTCACGGACCGGGCCAGCCACCGTGATATCCCCCATACCGGCATCCATAGGCCCAGCACCTGGTACCCCACGGCCCAGGGGGCGCGTCACCTCCACCTACACCTCTTCCTGGTATAATTTCCTCCATCCTTTGCCTCTTCCTATTACAACCCCTCGAAAAAATTATGGAATCACCGGGCTCGGAGGATGTTCATTCAGTTGTTTAATGTTGTTGAAAAAAAGCAGATCACAGACATGGCACAAAACTAAAGTCATTTCAAATGGCAACTTTAGGGCTTTAAGAAACACTAAAAGAAATCAAGATTAAAAATGTGGTACTCAGTAGGGGTAATTTTTTTCAGACCAAGCATAATTTTTGCCAGGGGTTGTATAATGTCCCCTGTCCTGTACTCTTTCTGGTAAAATGTCCTCCATCCTGAGCCCTTTCCAGTAATAATGTCCCCCATCCTGAGCCTCTTCCTGGTATAATGTCCCCTGTCCTTGACCCCTTATTGTAATAATGTTCCACATTCTGGTACCTTCGTGTAACAATGTCACCCATCCTGGTATAATGTCCCCCATCATGGGGGCTTCCTGGTGTAATGTCTCCTGTACTGGGCCCCTTACTGTAATATTGTACACCATCCTGACACCATCATGGACCCTTTCCTGTTATAATGTCCTCCATTGTATAACCATGTCCCAGAATTCCCAGCCCCTTCCTAGTATAATTTCTCCCATCCTGGACCCCTTCCTGGTATACTGTGCCCCTTCCTGGTATAATGACCTCCATCTTGGTATAATAATCCTGATCCTTAACCCCTTCCTGGTGTAATGTCCCCCATCCTGGGCTCCTTGCTGGTATAATAACCCCCATCCTAGGCCCCTTCCTTGTATAATGTCCCCCATCCTGGGGTCCACTGTTTAATTTTTTTTTACATAGCGTAAACTGACCAGCCGTGTGTGTTTGAAATCCTCAACATGTCAATTTTCTTGTGGACATTCAGAGTTTAAAGTCAGAATTGCATTGCATTGCATAAAATGCTGAAAATCCACAGGTAAAAATTAGAGATGAGTGAGCACTAAAATGCTCAGATGCTCGTTACTCGACCTAAACAATTTCTAATGCTTGGATGCTCATTTCAAGTAACGAGTATAATGAGCGTCAATGAGAAATCAAAGCATTTTTCCAGAAGACCCTACAAGGAGGTCTGGGGGGCACTGAAAATGATGAAATGGATGGTAAAAGTGCTGAATGGAAGGAGAACAGCATGGAGAAGACCCCTGGAAGCATCTCTGACTCCCAGATCGCTACTGAGAACAAATTTCCATGTCTCAATGTTATAAAATTCTGTGAGGCATCCATGAGTTCAAAATCTCACTACACCCCTAGATGAATTCCTTAGGTAGTGGAGTTTCCAATATGGGGTGACCTGGGGGTGGGGGTTCTGCTGTTTTGGCACCTCAGGGGCTAAACTAATGGAGCCCATAATCTATTCAAAAGAAATCTGCGTTCTAAAAGCCAAGTAGCGCTCCTTCCCATCTGATCCCTGCCGGGTGCTCAAACAGTAGTGTATATCCACATATAGAATGCTGCCACATGCGGGAGAAATTGCAGAACAAATTGTTGGGTCCAAATTTGGTGCTAAAACAGTGTTTTTGTAAAAAAAAAAAAAAAATTTGTTCTCACATCTAAATGTGTTATTCCTTGAGGGGGCTAGTTTCCAAAATGCTGTCACTTGTGGGGGTTTCTGCTGTTTTTCATGTCAGGGGCTCTCCAAATGTGACATGGCATCCACTCTTGATTCAGTCTTTTTTGCGTTCAAAAAGTCAAAACGGTGCTCCTTCCCTTCCAAGCCTTGTTGTGTGCCCAAACAATAGTTTTCCCCCACATATGGGGAATCAACATGCTCAGTAGAAATTGCACAACAAATTTTGTGGTCCATTTTATCCTGTTACCCTTGTGAAAATAAAAAATTTGGGGCTATAGTAAAATTTTTATGAAAAAATTTTCATTTTTGCTTCCACATTGCTTTAGTTCCTGTGAAGCACCTGAAGGGTTAATAAACTTCTTGAATGCGGTTTTGAGGACTTGGAGGGGTGCAGGTTTTAGAATGGTGTCACTTTTGGGTATTTTCTGTCATATCGGCCTCCCAAAGTCACTTCAAATGTGATATGGTCCCTATAAAAATAGTTTTGTAAATTTTGTTGGAAAAATTAGAAATCACTGGTCAACATTTAAACCTTCTAACTTCCTAACAAAAAAAAAATATGTTTTAAAAATTGTGCTGATGTAAAGTAAACATATGGGAAATGTTATTTATTAACTATTTTGTGTGACATAACTCTCTGGTTTAAAGGCATAGGGATTAGAAGTTTGAAAATTGCAAAATTTTCAACATTTTCACCAAATTGTCGTATCAAAATTTTTTACCACTATCATGAAATACAATATGTCACTAAAAACAGTCTCAGAATCAGCGGGATCCATTGAAGCGTTCCAGAGTTATTACCACATGAAGTGACACTGGTCAGAATTCAAAAATTTGGCCTGGTCATTAATGTCCAAATTGTCTCAGTCACTAAGGGGTTAATAGACAATTTACACAGGAATACTGCGCTTCAGATACACTCTGAATGATCTGTATTAGACAATTGTTCATTGGCTGTCATTGTTCTCGGCAGCACAAGTCTTGTGCCAAGAATGATAATGTTGTGTGCATGCCAAAAGATCATTTCACCTGACGATTGAGCAGTTTGTTTATTCGGAGGATTTTTCGCAGCCGATTTAGGCCGGTTTCACATGTCCGTATATTTCGGTATAAACCGGTACCAGAGATATCCGTGTCTCATGTTTCCCTGTGTGTCACATGTGGCAACCATGTGCCACCCCTGAGCAGCATCAAGATCACACGGAACGGTGCCTGGGAATCACTGTACAGTTAGCACTGTTCCCATGCGCGGGGTGCTGAACACTGCCCTCATCATGGTTCCTACCGGTGCTGCGATCAGCACCAGCAGGAGACAATGATGAGGGTAGTAGTGTCTGCTCCCGCAGTGTCCACCTGTAAAAATAAGAATAAAATAATAAAATCCTTATACTCACATGTCCTATGTGTCCCTAGCTTTAATTCTCTGACCGCTGATGCTGAGGAGCCAGGGATAATGAGCCGCACCAGCGAGCGGGCCCCGGAGCTGAGCTCAGGAGCGGTGTCCTGTCACTCAGTGAGCCCAGCTCCGGGGCCATGTGTCTATAAATTCTTAGTGGGGTTTTTCCTAAAATTGTCAGCCGTTGGACTCACTGCATACCCTATAACTGTATAGCAGACTCTCTCTTTTCTAATGGGAACATGTCGTACTTGTTACTGTGGCCCTGCTCCATGTGTCTTTAAATTCTTAGTGGGGTTTTTCCTAAAATTGTCAGCTGCTGGACTCACTGCATACCCTATAACTGTATAGCAGACTCTCTCCTTTCTAATGGGAACAAGTCGTACCTTGTTACTGTGGCCCTGCTCTGTGTGTCTTTAAATTCTTAGTGGGTTTTTTCCTAAAATTGTCAGCCATTGGACTCATTGCATACCCTATAACTGTATAGCAGACCCTCTCCTTTCTAATGGGAACATGTCGTACCTTGTTACTGTGGCCCTGCTCTATGTGTCTTTAAATTCTTAATGGGGTTTTTCCCAAATTTTGGCAGCCCTTGCAGTCACAGCATGGGCATTACCACTTATAGGAGACCCGATCCTTTATAATGGGAACATTTTTTTACTGAGACCCTCCTCTATGTCTCTTCAAAGGGGTATTGGGTTGCATCCAAATTTCTGGCAGCCCTTGCAGTCACTGGATAAGCTATAACAGTATAGGAGACCCACTTGTTAATAATGGGAACAACAAAGCATAGCCGGCTGATGGCTCTCTAACAATAGCTAGGGCCGACTGCTGGCCTTTTAAGAATAGTAAGGGCCGTCTGATGTCCCTATAAAAATAGGCTTTATGACTTTCAGAGTCCCTCCATCATAAATAAAACAGGAAGTGTCTGATGATGTGTCACACACCACATTACCAGCTAAGGTTGTAAAATGTTAAAATGACATTTCCCGGTGAATGCATTTGTCTTAAAAAAATACATAAAAAAAAACAAAACAATAGGATCTTTCTTTAGTATAAAAAACAGCGTCACCAATTTAGCAACAATGTAATCACATTGTTCAGCTCATGCACCTCCTCCTCCATCTCCGAAATGACCACATCAGTCACAAGCTGACAGCACTGCAGCACTGTCTTGGCCAAGCAGCAACAGGCTGTGCTGAAGATAACATGCTTAATACTTAATTGACAAACCGCCCAGCGCTGCAGAGTTGTTGAAAGCTGTAACACAGCAGTCTGATCTGTGGCTCTCACCGCTGAACATACAGCCAGGCATGGTCGTGTGTGTCAATGTCCGGAACCTGGTGACGGAGAAATGACACCCAGAATAGATATGGTTTCCCTCTATGCCAGACCTTTCGCCGAGCTAAATACAACTCTCAGCAAAAAAAGCTGTGGAGTGGCTCCATACCGTCCCTGGCCACATTCACCTGTCCACGTGTTTGTGGTTAGGCGGTCCTTCCCAGTAAGTGCACTGGGGAGGGCACTGGTAATGTTGTGGGACCCATGCTTGTGGAAGGCGGAGACGACACCGGGAGAAACAGTGGCGGCTGGGGACCGAGTATGGACACCCGGCCGCCGCAGGCATGAGGTTATGAAAAGCTTCCGCCTCCACGAGCCTAAAAGGCCACATTTCAAGTGCAAGCAGCTGTCAAAAATTTGGCAGTATAGTATTGCAGCCTGTGGGTGGGTGGCTGCCTGCATACTTGCGCTTGCATTCCAAGGAATGGGGTAGGGAAAACTGAATGCTGCACTGGGACAAGGACGTGGACGGTGATGTCTGCAACGACAGGTGCATGGCGGGAGGCATCTTCGCATGCGCCAAGAATCACTTATGATGGACACACTTTTAGGCAGTGACCTGGGAGTCAGAAATGGTTCCAGAGGTCTTCCCCATGCTGGTCCCATGTCTTTTCAGCACTGTATGCATGTGTCTGATGATGTGTCACACACCACATGGCCAGATAAGGTTGTAAAATGTTAAAATGACATTTCCCAGTGTATGCATTTGTCTTTGCTGAAAGCAATGCAGAAGTGCAAAATCGCATCAAAAACTACGTGTGAACATAGCCCAATGTGTGGAGGAGTATTTTTGGTTTTGGTTATTTATTTTGCCATATATACAAGTCATTACCCTGGAAAGGATGTTCCTTAATATATTTCCCAGGAAAATCCATTTTGGTTTTGTTTTTGTATGTTTTATTGTGAGTCCGTAAAAGTGGCGTAATACTCTGACAACGTTGTTGACAGCAGTGACTTGGGAGTCAGAAATGCTTCCAGGGGTCTTCCCCATGCTGTTCCCATGTCATTTGGGCACTGTTCCCATCGATTTGGGAAATTTTTAGGCCCTCTGCAGACCGCCGGGTGGAGCCGCCTGAAAAATGCTCGAGTTTCCCATAGACTTACATTGGGCTCGTTGCTCGGGTCGAGCACCCGAGTATTACAATGTGCTCGACCCGAGCAACGAGTACCCAAGCATTTTAGTGCTCGCTCATCACTAATAATAATGCCTACACACTGTAGTTCACTCCCAGAAGATTTAGGTCTGAGCCGAAAATACAACAAACAAGCGTTTTTAAATGAAAAAAAATTCTGTTGTTTACCCGAGAAACACTCAGGTAATCCTACCTTAAGTTCTTCATAGCATTCTGCAGGGTATTTACTCATGTACTGCTGAAGATCGGCAACCTCCAGAGTCAATCCTTTCAAGCATTGAGCAAGCTCCTGGATGGTACACATACTGAAGATAACCCAGGAAGAGGAGAGGAGAAAAAAAAAAAAAACTTTTTTTTTTTTAAACAGGCGGGACATACTGTTATGTACTGCAACTTAGAACTAAGGAATAGGAGGGAAAAGCTGTCCCTTCACGGAGACTCAGCTTAACCCTACGCTGGAGTGGGTGCCCTATTATGAATAGCCGCACCTAAACTCCTGCACTGAACTCAAACGAAGACATGAAGGAAGGGGAAAAGGGGTCCCTAAAAGATCTAAGGACTGGGAGCAAAACTGGAGACCTCCTAACAGAAAAGTTAGTTGCAGAAACGAAGATAAAAGGGAACAAAACTGGTGGAACAAGAAGTCCCAAGCAATCAATTGTCCAAAGCACAAAGAACTTAACAAGGCTACTTAGCCAGAGCACAAGCGTAACAACACTGATGTGCAGCATGGAATGGGAGACAGGTGCTAAGTAATAAAGAGTGAAGAGATCACGTGACCAAGACACCCAGCACCAGAGGAAAAGACTAGAAGCCAGCAAACCACAACAAGATGGCCGATAGTAAAACAACATAGATTCTAACAGCCAGACTGCCAACAGCCAAGACTTCCCTTTCCTGACAAAGAGGACGACTGTCCATGCTTTCCTCCTCCTCATCCTCCACCTTTCCACCTCTTCATTCTCCCTCTCCTCACGCCATCCACGCTGACCAGGCGGTATGAATGTTGTGTGGGTAGTAACATCTGTAGCGCATGAAACCAGCTCCTGTTCCTCCTCCTGTTCCTCCTTCTCCTCATTATCACCCAACCTGCATTGAGATGAGATGAGGCTAGGCTGTGTAGCATCAACCTGTATAGTTCCTTGCTCCATATCATGCTCCGCCTGCAATGCTTCCTCTTTAATTGTGAGCAACAAGCGTTTCATTAGACAGAGAAGAAGGATGGTGACGTCATCGCCGCTCACCATCTTGATGGAGTCCTCAAAGTTTTGGAGGATGGCACAGATGTCAGACATTTATGCCCACTCATCAGCTCTTATGTGTGGAGGCTGACTTGAATACCGACAGGCGTATTGAAGCTGGTACTCAACGACTGCCCTCTGCTGCTCACAAATCCTCCCCAACATATGCAAGGTTGAGTTCTACTGTATGGTGACATCACACACCAGTTGATGAGCTGGAAGCTGCAAGCGCTGCTGAAGCACAGCGAGGGTGGTGGAAGCTGTAGCTGACTTTCCGAAATGGGCAGACTGACGGCGTACTTTGACAACCAGCTCCGGCAGATCCGGGTAAGTTTTGAAAAACCGCTGAATCACTAGGTTGAGCACATGGACCAGGCATGGTACTTGTGCGAGGTTGCCAAGCTTCAGAGCCACCACCAGGTTCTGGCCATTGTCACACACCACCATGCCTGGCTGTAGGTGCAGCGGTGACAGACAGAGTTCTGCCTGCTCTGTTAAAGCTGTCAACAACACCATAGAGGTGTGCGGTTTGTCCCATAAGCATATCAGCTTCAGCACAGCCTGTTGCCACTTGGCCGAGGCAGTACTGCAGTGCTTCCAGCTTCCTACTGATGTGGTAATTTCGGAGATGGAGGCTGAAGAGGAGGAGGAGGTGCAGGAGCTTTATAATGTAGGGGCAACCCTGATTGACCCAGGGCCCACAATCCTTAGCGTCAGGAGGATGTGTTCCGTCCGACTGGTTCCCGGCTTCCCCTATTAACCCAGTGTGCCATCAGCGAGATGTATCATCCCTGGCCACAAGCACTTGTCCATGTGTCCGTGGTTAGGTGGACCTTCCCTGTAACTGCATTGTTGAGGGCACGGCTAATGATCTGGGACACGTGCTTGTGTAAGGCAGGGACACCACACAGGGAGAAATAGTGGCAGCTGGAAACCGAGTACTGAGGGATGGCCGCCACCATGAGGTTGAAGAAAGATTGTGTCTCCACGAGCCTAAAAGACAATATTTAAAGTGCAAGCATTTTAGAAATGTGGCAGTTTAGTGCTATGGCCTGTGAGTGGTTGGCTGCATATTTGCGCTTGCGTTCAAAGGACTGGGGCAGGGACAAATGAATGCAGCCCTGGGACAAGGATGTGCACGTGGTTGCTGATGGTGGTGGTTGTGAGTGTCAAACTACAGGTGCAGGGCGGGAGGCATCTTTGCCTGCACCATGGACAGAGGATTGGTGTGCACGCACAACAGCGGTACAGGCAGTATTGTCACCCTTAGACACTGTTTCTGGACTCTGACATTACTAGTCGGGTGCTTTGCTGTCATGTGCCTGAGCTTGCTGGTGGTGGTCAGGCTGGTAGTTTTGCTGCCCCTGATGATGCTGGCATGGCAGATTTTGCAAATAGCCTTTTTTTGGGTTAACTGGACAGTTTTTAAAAAAGAGCCAGACTCTGGAAGACCTAACAGTTGGACTGGCAACTTTCCTCGTGTTAATGTCCCACCTCGTCTTCCCCGTATGCACCCTGGGCCTCCTTCTGACTCGCTGGCAATTGTGTCTCATCATCATCATCCACCTCTTGCGACAGTAATTGCACTTTTCGACCGTCGCCTTTATGTAACCATGGCTGCTCAAATATTTGGGCATAGCTACATGTGATCTCTTCTTGCCCCACTTGAAACGGGCCAGGAGAGAGGCCCAAATCTATAAATGGGAAAGTAAACAGCTCTTCTGAGCGTTCAAGTGTGGGATCAGCTGTCTCTGGGCACTCGGCATAGTGGGAGTAAGGAGGATCAGGGTGAGGAATATGTGGTCCATACTCATGGCTACTGAGACTGGACAGTGTGAAAGACGGTGGTGGTGGTGGCAAAGTGACTGGAAGCATTATATGCTATCCAACCAACAACCTTTTCACACTGCTCTGGCTTTAAGAGTGGGGTTCCGCTGCCCCCTACAAAGTGGGACAGGAAGATAGGGTGACCATGATGTGAGTGCTTGTTGTGCTCACTCAGCAGACATAATTTCAGCTTGCCCACGGCATAGGCCTTTGCATGCACCATCACCATTACGTCCACTTCACTGTCCCTTGCCAAGCGTTTTGCCCATTTTAAATGGAGTGTAATTTTTGGCCCGCTCCAAAAAATGTCACGATTATAACTGCAGTAATATCGGATCACGTCTGATGACCAGGGTTTTAGGCAATGGCCTTATAGATGTGGTATTGGTCAGCGATCAAGTGTGAATAGGATGAACAACACACAACTGGCAGACTTTAAATGGAGGGTAATATGTAGCTTGCTCCAAAAAATGTCACGATTATCTCCTCAGTAATATCGGATAACGTCTGATGACTACGGTTTTAGGCAGTGGCCTTATAAATGTGGTATTGGTCAGCGACCAAGTGTGAATAGGATGAACAACACACAACTGGCAGACTTTAAATGGAGGGTAATATTTGGCACGCTCCAAAAAATGTCATGATTACCGCAGTAATATCAGATAACGTCTGATGACCACGGTTTTAGGCCTTATAGATGTGGTATTGGTCATAAACCAAGTGTGAATAGCATGAATAACACACAGCTGGCAGACTTTAAATGGAGGGTAAAATTTGGCATGCTCCAAAAAATGTCATGATTATTACAGCAGTAATATCGGATAATGTCTGATGACCATGGTTTTAGGCAGTGGCCTTATAGATGTGGCATTGGTCAGCGACCAAGTGTGAATATGTTGAACAACACATAACTTGCAGACTTTAAATGGAGGGTAAAATTTGGCATGCTCCAAAAAATGTCACGATTATTACAGAAGTAATATCATATCACGTCTGACCACGGTTTTAAGCAGTGGCGTTATAGATATAAATAATCAGGATTAAGAGCAAAAACAATTTGGATGTGAATGTATTTTAATGCACATCTGAAACACACTTCTTTTTTGTGTAGCATCATGGGAAAGTGTAAAGAAATCAGCCAAGATATCAGGAAGAGAAATGTGGACTTTCACAAGTCTGGCTCATCCTTGGGTACAATTTCAAGATACCTGAAGGTGCCTCGCTCATCTGTACAAACAATTATACATAAGTACAAACAAGATGGGAATGTCCAGCATTCATACTGCTCAGGAAGGTAATGGGTTCTGTGTCCCAGACATGAACGTGCTTTGGTCCAACATGTGCATATAAATCCAAGGACAAAAGCAAAAGACCTTGTGAAGATGATGGCAGAAGCTGATAAGATTGTGTCAATATCCACAGTGAAACGAATACTGTATCAACATAGGCTGAAAGTCCATGCTGCCAGGAAGAAGTCATTACTCCAAAAGAAACATAAAGAAACCAGATTAATGTTTGTAAATGTACACAGGAACAAAGACCTTAATTTTTGGAAACTTGTCCTGTGGTCTAAAGAAACTAAAATTGAACTTTTTGGGCATAATGACCATCGTTAAGTTTGGAGGAAAAAGAGAGAAGATTGGAAGCCTAAGAATACCATCCCAACTGTGAAATACGGGGGTGGCATCATCATGTTGTGGGGTTGCTTTGACAACCAGCTCCGGCAGATCCGGGTAAGTTTTGAAAAACCGCTGAATCACTAGGTTGAGCACATGGAACAGGCATGGTACTTGTGCGAGGTTGCCAAGCTTCAGAGCCACCACCAGGTTCTGGCCATTGTCACACACCACCATGCCTGGCTGTAGGTGCAGCGGTGACAGCCAGAGTTCTGCCTGCTCTGTTAAAGCTGTCAACAACACCATAGAGGTGTGCGGTTTGTCCCATAAGCATATCAGCTTCAGCACAGCCTGTTGCCACTTGGCCGATGCAGTGCTGCTAATTTCGGAGATGGAGGCTGAAGAGGAGGAGGAGGTGCAGGAGCTTTATAATGTAGGGGCAACCCTGATTGACCCAGGGCCCACAATCCTTGGCGTCAGGAGGATGTGTTCCGTCCGACTGGGTCCCGGCTTCCCCTATTAACCCAGTGTGCCATCAGCGAGATGTATCGTCCCTGGCCACAAGCACTTGTCCATGTGTCCGTGGTTAGGTGGACCTTCCCTGTAACTGCATTGTTGAGGGCACGGCTAATGATCTGGGACACGTGCTTGTGTAAGGCAGGGACACCACACAGGGAGAAATAGTGGCAGCTGGAAACCGAGTACTGAGGGATGGCCGCCACCATGAGGTTGAAGAAAGATTGTGTCTCCACGAGCCTAAAAGACAATATTTAAAGTGCAAGCATTTTAGAAATGTGGCAGTTTAGTGCTATGGCCTGTGAGTGGTTGGCTGCATATTTGCGCTTGCGTTCAAAGGACTGGGGCAGGAACAAATGAATGCAGCCCTGGGACAAGGATGTGCACGTGGTTGCTGATGGTGGTGGTTGTGAGTGTCAAACTACAGGTGCAGGGCGGGAGGCATCTTTGCCTGCACCATGGACAGAGGATTGGTGTGCACGCACAACAGCGGTACAGGCAGTTTTGTCACCCTTAGACACTGTTTCTGGACTCTGGCATTACTAGTCGGGTGCTTTGCTGTCATGTGCCTGAGCTTGCTGGTGGTGGTCAGGCTGGTAGTTTTGCTGCCCCTGATGATGCTGGCATGGCAGATTTTGCAAATAGCCTTTTTTTGGGTTAACTGGACAGTTTTTAAAAAAGAGCCAGACTCTGGAAGACCTAACAGTTGGACTGGCAACTTTCCTCATGTTAATGTCCCACCTCGTCTTCCCCGTATGCACCCTGGGCCTCCTTCTGACTCGCTGGCAATTGTGTCTCATCATCATCATCCACCTCTTGCGACAGTAATTGCACTTTTCGACCGTCGCCTTTATGTAACCATGGCTGCTCAAATATTTGGGCATAGCTACATGTGATCTCTTCTTGCCCCACTTGAAACGGGCCAGGAGAGAGGCCCAAATCTATAAATGGGAAAGTAAACAGCTCTTCTGAGCGTTCAAGTGTGGGATCAGTTGTCTCTGGGCACTCGGCATAGTGGGAGTAAGGAGGATCAGGGTGAGGAATATGTAGTCCATACTCATGGCTACTGAGACTGGACAGTGTGAAAGACGGTGGTGGTGGTGGCAAAGTGACTGGAAGCATTATATGCTATCCAACCAACAACCTTTTCACACTGCTCTGGCTTTAAGAGTGGGGTTCCGCTGCCCCCTACAAAGTGGGACAGGAAGATAGGGTGACCATGATGTGGGTGCTTGTTGTGCTCACTCAGCAGACATAATTTCAGCTTGCCCACGGCATAGGCCTTTGCGTGCACCATCACCATTACGTCCACTTCACTGTCCCTTGCCAAGCGTTTTGCCCATTTTAAATGGAGTGTAATTTTTGGCCCGCTCCAAAAAAATGTCACGATTATAACTGCAGTAATATCGGATCACGTCTGATGACCAGGATTTTAGACAATGGCCTTATAGATGTGGTATTGGTCAGCGATCAAGTGTGAATAGGATGAACAACACACAACTGGCAGACTTTAAATGGAGGGTAATATGTAGCTTGCTCCAAAAAATGTCACGATTATCTCCTCAGTAATATCGGATAACGTCTGATGACTACGGTTTTAGGCAGTGGCCTTATAAATGTGGTATTGGTCAGCGACCAAGTGTGAATAGGATGAACAACACACAACTGGCAGACTTTAAATGGAGGGTAATATTTGGCACGCTCCAAAAAATGTCATGATTACTGCAGTAATATCAGATGACGTCTGATGACCACGGTTTTAGGCAGTGGCCTTATAGATGTGGTATTGGTCAGCGATCAAGTGTGAATAGGATGAACAACACACAACTGGCAGACTTTAAATGGAGGGTAATATTTGGCACGCTCCAAAAAATGTCATGATTACTGCAGTAATATCAGATGACGTCTGATGACCACGGTTTTAGGCAGTGGCCTTATAGATGTGGTATTGGTCATAGACCAAGTGTGAATAGCATGAATAACACACAGCTGGCAGACTTTAAATGGAGGGTAAAATTTGGCATGCTCCAAAAAATGTCATGATTATTACAGCAGTAATATCGGATAATGTCTGATGACCATGGTTTTAGGCAGTGGCCTTATAGATGTGGCATTGGTCAGCGACCAAGTGTGAATATGTTGAACAACACATAACTTGCAGACTTTAAATGGAGGGTAAAATTTGGCATGCTCCAAAAAATGTCACGATTATTACAGAAGTAATATCATATCACGTCTGACCACGGTTTTAAGCAGTGGCGTTATAGATATAAATAATCAGGATTAAGAGCAAAAACAATTTGGATGTGAATGTATTTTAATGCACACCTGAAACACACTTCTTTTTTGTGTAGCATCATGGGAAAGTGTAAAGAAATCAGCCAAGATATCAGAAAGAGAAATGTGGACTTTCACAAGTCTGGCTCATCCTTGGGTACAATTTCAAGATACCTGAAGGTGCCTCGCTCATCTGTACAAACAATTATACATAAGTACAAACAAGATGGGAATGTCCAGCATTCATACTGCTCAGGAAGGTAATGGGTTCTGTGTCCCAGACATGAACGTGCTTTGGTCCAACATGTGAATATAAATCCAAGGACAAAAGCAAAAGACCTTGTGAAGATGATGGCAGAAGCTGATAAGATTGTGTCAATATCCACAGTGAAACGAGTACTGTATCAACATAGGCTGAAAGTCCATGCTGCCAGGAAGAAGTCATTACTCCAAAAGAAACATAAAGAAACCAGATTAATATTTGTAAATGTACACAGGAACAAAGACCTTAATTTTTGGAAACTTGTCCTGTGGTCTGAAGAAACTAAAATTGAACTTTTTAGGCATAATGACCATCGTTAAGTTTGGAGGAAAAAGGGAGAAGCTTGGAAGCCTAAGAATACCATCCCAACTGTGAAATACGGGGGTGGCATCATCATGTTGTGGGGTTGTTTTGCTGCAGGAGGGTCTGGTGCCCTTCACAAAATAGATGGCATCATGAGAAAAGAAGATCATGTGACAATACTGAAGCAACATCTCAAGACATCAGCTAGGAAGTTAAAGCTTGGTAAGAAATGCGTCTTCCAAATGGACAATGACCTGAAACTGTAATGCACACGCCCGGGCTGAGCGGCGTGTGCGTGCGATTCCACTGGACCATGCCGGAGAGTGAATGCCTGGAGGGGCGTAACTAGGTATTCACCCGATCCGACCAGGGTCGCACGACGGCATACGATGCCAGTGCACCAAGGAGGAACCGAGCAGAGGGACCAGGTGCTACTCCAGGACAGACCCCGGACACAGCTGTTGACCCACACAGGGGAATACAGGAACAGACAGGTTAGGCTGGCACACAGACTGGTGGGTATAGGCAGGCACGACTGGTATGCAGGCAGGCGGGTATGCAGGCAGGGGGGTACAGGCAAGCACGGCTAGAGTGCAGACAGGGAGGCGCTAGCAGGTAGGAACACAGGCGGGATAGGACCCAGTACACAGTGGGACTCAGGAACAGAACCACAGATGTGGCGGACAAACACAGCAGAGTGAGGCCGCCCAGAGAGGCGAGCGAGAGCAGGGCAGGACGAGACCGCCTAAAGCGGCGAGCGAGAGCAGAGCAGGACGAGGCCGCCCGGAGCGGCGAGCAAGAGCAGAGCAGGACGAGGCCGCCTGGAGCGGCGAGCAAGAGCAGAGCAGGACAAGGCCGCCCGGAGCAGCGAGCAAGAGCAGAGCAGGACAAGGCCGCCCGGAGCAAGAGCAGAGCAGGACGAGGCCGCCCGGAGCGGTGAGCAAGAGCAGAGCAGGACGAGGCCGCCTGGAGCGGCGAGCAAGAACAGAGCAAGACAAGGCCGCCCGGAGCGGCGAGCAAGAGCAGAGCAAGACAAGGCCGCTCGGAGCAAGAGCAGAGCAGGACAAGGCCGCCTGGAGCGGCGAGCAAGAGCAGAGCAGGCTAGAACCGCCAGGAGCGGCGAGCAAGAGCAGAGCAGGCTAGAACCGCCGGAGCGGTGAGCAAGAGCAGAGCAGGCTAGAACCGCCAGAGCGGTGAGCAAAGGCAGAGCAGGCTAGAACCGCCGGAGCGGTGAGCAAAGGCAGAGCAGGCTAGAACCGCCGGAGCGGTGAGCAAAGGCAGAGCAGGCTAGA
Source organism: Phyllobates terribilis (assembly GCF_046119375.1). Taxonomy (NCBI): domain Eukaryota; kingdom Metazoa; phylum Chordata; class Amphibia; order Anura; family Dendrobatidae; genus Phyllobates; species Phyllobates terribilis. The sequence continues at coordinate 2,404,205 of NW_027363009.1, read as the reverse complement.
TCCGCCGGAGCGGTGAGCAAAGGCAGAGCAGGCTAGAACCGCCAGAGCGGTGAGCAAACGCAGAGCAGGCTAGAACTACCAGAGCGGTGAGCAAAGGCAGAGCAGACTAGAACCGCCGAAGCGGTGAGCAAAGGCAGAGCAGGCTAGAACCGCCAGAGCGGTGAGCAAAGGCAGAGCAGGCTAGAACCGCTGGAGCGGTGAGCAAAGGCAGAGCAGGCTAGAACCGCCGGAGCGGTGAGCAAAGGCAGAGCAGGCTAGAACCGCCGGAGCGGTGAGCAAAGGCAGAGCAGGCTAGATCCGCCGGAGCGGTGAGCAAAGGCAGAGCAGGCTAGAACCGCCAGAGCGGTGAGCAAAGGCAGAGCAGGCTAGAACTACCAGAGCGGTGAGCAAAGGCAGAGCAGACTAGAACCGCCGGAGCGGTGAGCAAAGGCAGAGCAGGCTAGAACCGCCGGAGCGGTGAGCAAAGGCAGAGCAGGCTAGAACCGCTGGAGCGGTGAGCAAAGGCAGAGCAGGCTAGAACCGCCAGAGCGGTGAGCAAAGGCAGAGCAGGCTAGAACCGCCGGAGCGGTGAGCAAAGGCAGAGCAGGCTAGAACCGCCAGAGCAGTGAGCAAAGGCAGAGCAGGCTAGAACCGCCGGAGCGGTGAGCAAAGGCAGAGCAGGCTAGAACCGCCGGAGCGGTGAGCAAAGGCAGAGCAGGCTAGAACCGCCGGAGCAGTGAGCAAAGGCAGAGCAGGCTAGAACAGGGCTCTGTTCACACGGAACAGACAGGAAGGGAAAGGCAGAACCAGATACCCACAGGGTACTTGCAGTGAAGTAGCGAGTGGACCACAAACTCACAACCGGGAGTACAGTGACAACGAGCAGGAGTTAGGTACGAGTTCAGACTGTGCAGAAAAAGGAAAGGTACGGACGTAGAGAAACACGGCAAAACAGGCTAGAAGAGTATACAGACAAGAACAGACACAGTAGCAAGATACAGGAGCGGGTCTAGGAATGCAGCCCCTAGAAGGTGGGAGGAACAGGCCAGGAGCGTGTTCAGACAGGACAGACAAGATACAGGAGCGGGTCTAGGTATGCGGCCCCTAGAAGGCGAGACGAACAGGCAAGGAGCGTGTTCAGACAGGCCTGGAAATACAGCCTCCAGGATAGGCAGACAAGAGAACACAGAAGGGGACCTGGCACAATCAGAGTGAAAGACCACACTGAATGAAACACAATGCTCAGGCAGGGATTCATTGGAGTAGCTGGGTTAAATAGCAGATGACAGACAGCAATAGGCTGAGAACACACAAGGGGTGTGCCTGCAGCAGGTACAAGAAACAGGAAGTGATCGGGCGCCGCCCTTAAGCAGCAGACACAGAGGCAAGCAAACAGCATGGAGGGAAGCCAGGCTAGCAGACTGGACTGGAGATCAAGTGCGCGCTCTTGCACAGTGGGAGATGGACCACTATGCAAGGACGCCGCCAGGTATGTTACAGAAACATACTGCTAAAATGCTAACAAAGTGGCTTAAGGATAACAAAGTCAATGTTTTGAAGTGGCCATTACAGAACCCTCATCTCAATCCTATTGAAAATTTATGGGCAAAGCTGAAAACGCAGGTGTGAGCAAGGCGACCTACAAACCTGGATCAGTTACACCAGTTTTGTCAGGAGGAATGGGCCCGAATTCCGACCAACTATTGTGAGAAGCTTGTGGAAGTCAGATCCAAGTCATTCAGTTTAAGGGCAATGGCACCAAATACTAATGAAATGTATGTAAACTTTTGACTTTGTAGTAAGTAATAAAAATGCCTTAAAACATTCTCTCTCTCTCATTATTCTGGCATTTTGGCAAATATTAAAAATTATGGTAATCCTAATTGACCTAAAATGGGAAAGGTTTATTCTGATTTCAAGTTATATATTGAGAAAAACATGCATATGTGTCTTTTTATATAGTGTATGTAAACTTCTGGTGTCAACTGTATATACAACTCCAATTTATAAGGAGGTTTTTCTCTAAAATTCTGCAGGAATCAGAGTGGAAAAGATTGCATTAATTCTAGGGGAGAAAATCAACTTAAATACAACACATAACATTCATAGTACAGCAGGTCCTATTTCACAACTTCAAACTTTTACAGTCAACTTTTTACAGACTGATGATGTCATAACAGTCATGACAAATCAAAGGCTGTCCTAGAGACTCCGAATGTAAGAGATCCGCAGGCCTCCCGTCTACCTGCCAGGTGCCACTGCCCTGGAACATGAACCGGAGTCTTGCAAATCGATCCGCTCATCTCAAATTGGGACTTGGATTTATTTTTGTCATTTTTAGTTGTATCTGAAGCGCCCCCTGGGCCGTGGGGTACTCGGTAGCCGGGTCGGTCGATGCTGGGGATGTCATGGTGGCGGTGACCCGGTCCGCGACCCAGAGCGGTCAATTAAAGGAAAAGTAAAACGGGAATAAAGTTTTTGGAGAATAATATTTTGTGACGCCACCTGTGGTATGCGGCTATATAGGGCTACCGCTGCGGTGCAGATCCACTGGAGCCGATGGTGACGCAGCAAAGTTGGTTCAGTTCTCCACAGGCAGAGCTTAGCTCCAGGGCAGTGTAGATGGTGATTTTATGAGGTAGATGTTGTCGGTGCAGTGTAGTGCAGGGCAGTTGATGGCGCATCAATTATTCAAGGACACAGTGGGTCTTCAGGTTTTACTCACAGTTGTTCAAGACTCCAGGTTACAGTTACCGGTGTGTAACATCGTCCTGTGTCCTCCGGGGTAGGGGTCCAGCAAACCCTCAGGTATCTCAGGAGCACTTACACGGGACCCCGTTCTATGTACCTTTTTCGGTCGTCTCACTGCGCTGGCTCTCACCCTCCTGCCCTGCACCTCACAATCAGTGTCCCAAGCTAGTGGCCTCGGGTCTTGTCGGGCGACGTGCTCTCAGTCCCCTGGACCCTATGCGGCCACCTTTTCGGCGATGTAATTGTGGATTTTGGCTGCAACACCTTGAAAATGCTGCTGCCTCCGGTTGGCTAGCTGAGAGTGGTTGTTCTCAACTAGTTTGGGGCCGGTCCCCTTCTGCAGCCTCATCCCTCCATGTCAGCGTGAATTCGGGGTCACGGGTTGCCTCTGCACTCGCCGTGCCTCTGGGATCCCTTCTGTCTTCCTGGAGCCCTCCTCACTGCTCCTCTCTTCTTTCCTCTCTCTCTCTCTCCTCCTTGCTCTCCTGAGCAGAGCTCCTCCTGAGCTCTCACAGACTCCTCTCCACTCAACTCTTTCTCCTGACTCCAAGTCTGTGCTCTACTGAACTTCTTCCTCCATCCACACAAACTACATGGTTCCCCCTCTCTTGGTTCCCCCCCTTCCAGCCAGGGACAGGGCTCCGCAGTGAACAAGTGCATATTGCACCGCCTGCTGGTCTGGCGTGGTGTAGTGTTGGATGTAGATGTGTGGGTCCTGGGTAGTACTCCATCCTTACCTAAGAGTGGGGTACCACACCTCTGGGTGAGATGCAGTACCTCTGTGGCAACTGGACCTGCAGGGACGCCACATTAGTCAGAACTCTTTCATTTTTACATAAGCATCACTATATGACATCTGGCTTTTTTGGTGTCTTTAAGGCCGAGTTCACACAGAGAGTAAATACTCATTATTGCATTTTCGCTGCCTTTTTTATGAATTTTCTCCCTTATTTGATGTGTTTTTGGTGTAGATGTTGAAGCTGTATTTTAAATGTGTTTTTATAATACAGGAAAGCTTTGATTCTGCACGTATTTGGCTGAGTGCAGGCGCCGGGCAGCATAATAACGCTGTTATCCTGCAGATTAACCCCATATGTGCAGGCTAATAGCGTTATTTCTGGTGACGGTTTCCCTTTAAGCTGTGTATCTAATCCTATCATGTGCAGTTCAATCAAATAATACAGTCTGCTGAGCTGTGTATCTCATCCTATCATGTTTAGTCCAATCAAATAATGGAGACTGCGTTCCCCTTCATCTGGTATTAACCAGAATGCCCTGGGCACATTGCCATTAGGCTGGAAAAGCTCCTCGAAAATAATAAAAACATATGAAAAAGATGACAGCACCGGGGTCTTTGAAAAATTGATACAATGTGGATTTGTTACTACCACAAAGTGCCCATATACAGATATAAATATAGGTCAAGACTACATTGATTATAGTATTTATTAGGAAAAAAGTGAACGAAGAATGAATTAATAAAGATCACAAAAAAATTATCAAACATGATTCATAATAAGGGCTGGTTCGACAGGTAGGCAGGGTAGGCACTAGCCTAGGGCGCTACCCCTTGTCTCCCCGAGGGGGCTCAGTTTAAAAAAAAAAATGACATTGTTTCGGCCCCTTCCTCCAGTCACAGGCATTCAGTGAGTCACTAACACCGCTCACCGCCTGTCGCTCCCTCTCTGCACTGAATTGTATTTGCCTCTTTAAGACAATCTGAGCGCTGCCCAGGACAAGAGCAAAAGAGCTGTAATCAGCTCCCTCCCCTGCCGGTAACTCCAACAAGACGCAGGCTACTTCCGGTGTGTTCTCTGTTACAGGATGGCGCCACACAGGAATACGGCACTAGAAACGCCATCAGTTTTGTTACAAGTTGCATCTAGAATCATAGAATCATAGAATGGTAGAGTTGGAAGGGACCTCCTGGGTCATCTGGTCCAACCCCCTGCTCAAAGCAGGATTCACTAGATCATCTCAGACAGATGTCTGTCCAGCCTCTGTTTGAAGACGTCCATTGAAGGGGAACTCACCACCTCTCGTGGCAGCCTATTCCACTCATTAATCACCCTAACTGTCAAAAAGTTTTTTCTAATATCTAATCTGTGTCTCCTCCCATTTAGTTTCATCCCATTGCTTCTAGTCTTTCCTTGTGCAAATGAGAATAAAGATGATCCTTCAACAATGTGACAGCCCTTGACATATTTGTAGACAGCTATTAAGTCTCCTCTCAGTCTTCTTTTTTGCAAGCTAAACATTCCCAAATCCTGCAACCGTTCCTCATAGGACATGGTTTGCAGACCAGTCACCATTCTGGTCGCTCTTCTCTGAACTTGCTCCAGTTTGTCTATGTCTTTTTTAAAATGTGGTGCCCAAAACTGTACACAGTATTCCAGATGTGGTCTGACCAAAGAGGAGTAAAGACCGATAATGACTTCACGTGATCTAGACTGTATGCTTCTGTTAATACATCCCAGAATTGTATTTGCCTTTTTTGCTGCTGCATCACACTGTTGACTCATGTTCAGTCTATGATCTATTAGTATACCTAAGTCTTTTTCACATGTACTGTTGCTTAGCTCTATTCCTCCCATTCTGTATATGCTTTTTTCATTTTTATTGCCCAGATGTAGTACTTTGCATTTTTCCCTGTTAAAAACCATTCTGTTGGTTGCTGCCCACTGCTCCAGTTTATTTAGGTCTTTTTGAATCCTCTCTCTCTCTTCTCTAGTATTAGCTATCCCTCCTAGCTTTGTGTCATCAGCAAATTTAATCAGTTTACCCTCAATTCCTTCATCTAAATCATTGATAAAGATGTTGAACAATACAGGTCCCAGGACGGAGCCCTGTGGTACCCCACTTGAGACATTCATCCAGTTGGATGTGAAGCCATTTACAACCACCCTTTGAGTCCGATCACTAAGCCAGTTATGAATCCACCTAACAGTTGCCTGGTCCATTGCATACTTGGTCATTTTTTCAATAAGGATGGTGTGAGATACTTTGTCAAATGCTTTGCTGAAGTCAAGATATACTATATCTACAGCATTTCCCTGATCCACCCAGTCAGTGATTCTGTCATAGAAGGAAATTAAGTTAGTCTGACATGACTTGTTAGTTACAAACCCATGCTGACTCTGGTTAATCACTTCATTCTTTCAATTAAGGTCATCTGTCACATGACCTTAATTGAAACCCACGGCCTCCATTATACTAACAGCTATATTAGTTTCCATCACTATCCTTGGGTAGGACATTTAAAATATAGAATATCAGGGATGAATATCGCTATTTGTCCCTTGTAATGTGTAATTGGTCCACAAACAATGAACGATTCTATATAGAACTTTGACATTGCGCTCCCTTTTAAGCCTCATCCCTAAAGTACGCCACATTTTTTTTACTTGTGCTGGTATTTTTTTGGTGAGAAAAGTAATAATTTGAGTGGAAGTGGTCGTCAGAGATTATTATCGGACTGATCGGAGGGAGGAGGTGCAGTATTAGGGGTCCTGTTACCTCAGTTTCTTGCCTATTCCTTTGGTGGGGGTCACCATAGGCTTCATTTGCCTAAGGCACCAAAATACCTTGTCCTTATCATGATATTAATAAAAATAACAAAAAGCAGGTCTGTATATGAGAAGAATTTAACCAAACGCACAAAAGACACTTAGATGTTTTATATATACATATATATATATTTGTGCAATAAAGTTGTTACAAATTTGCAATGATGATAAAAGAAAGTGTGTAGATACAGTGACTTTCTATAGAAAGGAGCAGATGATTCTGCTCCTCAGGCCTCGGCTTACACTTTTGCCGCTTTTGGACATCCAGGTCTGGATCACACATGAGAGAGGAGAAGAGCAGGAATGTGTGACTTGTGATCTGTATAGTTGGAGTTTTCCTGGATTCCTTCAGCATCGCGATTAGCCATATGGCCTTCTGTCTGACCATGGTCAGGAAGGTGAAGGAGCAGCCGCTTCCTTCTGTCTGACCATGGCCTGGTAGAGGAAGGAGCAGCCGCTTCCTTCTGTCTGTACATGGCCAAGTAGGAGAAGGAGCAGCCGCTTCCTTGTGTCTGTACATGGCCAAGTAGGAGAAGGAGCAGCCGCTTCCTTCTTTATGTCCATATCTTGTAGTTGTCTCCTTACCACCACATTGTAGATGAGTCGTCCAGATGGTGACATAACAAGTATGGCTGAAAGAAGTCCTTCAATTTCAGCCTTTAATTACTTGCTATGTTGATCCAGAGGAAGGCGAAAAATAACCCTGAGGACTCGTTGCTGGATCATCCTCATATCAAGGGAAAAAAATTCCTTCCTGACCCCAAATATGGCGATCGGAATAAATCCCTGGATGTTTGGTGCTCAAATCTACTTGGATGTTATGTGGTGGAAGCTTGGTAGGTTTGTCACAGACCGGTAAATAAGAAAGTCCAGTGTAATTGTCTCATCCGATTAATGTAAATCTTCATTCCTGGATGTTGCTGGAATGGGGCTGATTTTTATCAGCCTAATACTCCTGCTGTAAGAAGAGAAATATACACGTCTGAGAATCAGCCCCTCACATACAGTATATACAGTACTAGGGGGATATAGCGATAAGGTGTATAGTGGGTAAGTGTGTTACTGGGTAGTGATAACACTATGGATGTCTGTATGTGTTGTACTTACATAGCAATATGGGAATGGTGGGTCGGCTCTGCCGGACTCCACATCGCTCCAGTCTATAGAATAGAAAAACGGATGCGATCTGATGGATGATGTAATGGCAGATCGGGCAGATGGAGATTTGCAGAGAAGCTAGAAAATGATAGAGACCATTAGTCATTATATTATGTATTATTACTGACAAGTTTTTACACAATGTCTATGGACTATTCCCATCTTATCTTCTATCTCTTTTAGTAATCCCCCCATCATACTTATCCATCTGATCTTACTCACCCCTTTTATGATGTCCATGGTATGACAGCAGATCCCAGGTGGAAAATAAGGGATGTCATCACGCAGAGACTGGTGGTATTCATCCATTGTGCCTTTGCAATAGAATGGCTGTTCACCTACACTCATTATATATAAGATGACGCCGAAGGAAAAGGAGTCTGCCAGATGGTTGTAGCCTTTACTGTCCATTATCTGTGGAAACATGAGATTGGAGAGGAGCTTAATATACCGGGAAGGGGATTTACACACAGAGACTATGAGGACCGGTCTGTGATTAGATATCAGCAGGATACATTGGGATCAGATTATCCCTCAATCCTACTATTGGCATCAATCACACAGAGATGTTCCTTACCTCGGGCGCTATGTAACCCTTAGTGCCAACCTTGTTCTTCACTATGCCATCCTCAAATACATTCATGGCTGCTAAGCCAAAGTCGGAGATTTTGATGTGTCCGGTGTCTTGGAGGAGGATATTATCTGGCTTCAGGTCACTGCAGGGAGAAGGAGCAGACACTGATTGTGAGGACAATTCATGGAAAGAACTTTCTACAATAGATATGTAAGGAGACAACAGAGAGTCACAGGTGACAGATTTATGAAGGTGAAATGATTACCGATGTATGATGCCGCGTTCATGCAGGAACTGGAGTCCGCACACCATCTCTGCCGCAAAGAGTCTGTGGAGTAGAAAGGATGGTTCAGTGGTTACATGCACAATCATACAGAGAACATGAGGAGATCACACACGTGTCCTTTTCATGTCATTATTTTCTCCTGTTGTCGTTGTCCATTGCTCTAGGACTACAGTGCGAGGGCAACGGATTATTAATATTCAGTATAAGACATTTACCTTGTTGTCCTTGTGTTAAACAGCATTGAATCTGCCATGTGGTCAAACAGGTCTCCTCCGGCCATATAGTCCATGGCTATCACATACTCCAATGGTGATTCCATAAACGCCCGCATAGTCATTAGGTAGGGGCATCCTGCTGCCATTCTCAGGACTTCTAGCTCTGTAGAGAATATGTCCTCTCTACAATAACTTCTGTCCATGATTTTAATGGCCTGAAGTCCTTCATTAACCAGATCTAATGCCAAGATGACCTGGAGAAAAATCACAACAGATCAGACCAAACTCCCATCTATTAGTGTGTAGTAGTTCACTAGTTTATCTCATATATCATTACATATGAGAATCCTGTAATGAATATGTACAACCCTCCTGTGCATCTGGTGCAGGATACATTGATGAACATGGTGGAGGATAAATTCACACTTACATTTCCGAAGCCTCCCTTTCCAAGAACTTTCTGGAAGTCAAGGCTGTCAAAGTCAATAGTATTATTAGTGTTGACCACTTCTCTCAGGGGTGAAATACAGATTCTAGCATCACCGTGGTCTTCTGCTGGCATGTCTGCTATGTCAGGGGGTATCATAAGGCCTCCATCTGCTGAGAAAATACAAGATATATTAAACCCTTTGCGAACACATAATGGAAATGTTTGTCATGTTGTGCATAAAATGTATGAAGCGGGCTCATTAGCTGAGCATGCACCATATCAGGCAGATGCTGGCTGTATTACATAGCTGCCACTTGCCTATAACTGCAGCGACTGGAGCACACTCCAATTACTGTAGTTTAACCATTTCAATGCTGACAGTGATATTTAAATGAAGCTATTGCCGATTTGAGTGCACCAGCACCTATTAACCCCCCAGGACACTATTGCAGGGGGTCAATTGTTTAAAATGACTACCTGGGCCTACTGCTGAAAGCCCCAGTCTGTCACTTTTGGCCTAGTGTTAAGACCAGCCTGGCTTAATTTCATACGAGAATGTCAATTTATCTATATACAGTTCTACCACAGTATATAGTACAAGCGATCAGAAAATCACAGGTTTAAGTCCCCCAAGGAAACTAAAAAGTGAAGTAAATAAAAAAAAATAGTTTAAAAAAGAGGGAAAATGTAAAAAATATTTGAATCACCAAATTGACATAATTATAATCATATTTATAAGCACATCTTGTATCACGACATCCGCATAAGTCCGATTTACAAAAATATAAAATTAAATATTGCAAACAGTGAACACTAACATGATAAAAAAATTAAACATTAGAATTGCATTTTTGGGGGGCGCTGTATCCACCTAAAAAATTGCAATAAAAAGATATCACAATGTCCTGTCTACCCAGGAAAGGTATCAATAAAAGCTACAGTTCACCACGCAAAAAATCATCAAGCCCTCACACATCTCCATCCAGCGATCACAATCACACAGTTCCAATGTCTCAGAACATGGCCACACAAAGCATTTGTTTAAATAAAATTCTTAAGTATTTTTTAGAAACCCCTATGCAAGTTCAGCAGTATCATAGCTGTAACTGACATGGAGAATCATTTTGTCAGGTCATTTTTACCACTCAATGAACATCTAGAAAAAAACAATGTTGGAATCACTTTTTTTCCACAATTTTACCACAGATTAAATCTTTTTCCCCGTGTTCCAGAACATTGAATGGTAAAATAAATAATGTTCAAAACTACAGCTCGGCCACTAAAAAAACAAGTCCACATACAGCTACATTGCCAGAAAAATGAATAAATAAATAGTTATGGGTTTTCAAAGGAGGGGGAGAAAAAAAAAGGTTGCCTGGTCAATAAGGGGTTAACAAATGTAGCTCCAGAGAAAATATTATAATTTTAAATGGCATTATGTAAATGAGCAGGAAATGTCTAATATTTGGGCTCTCATTTATCAAAACTGTCCAATAGCAAAACTGTCCTTGTTGTCCATAGCAACGAATCACAACATAGATTCCATCTCTTAACATTCTATGGAACAATGAAAGCTGCATTGTGATTGGTTGCTATGGGCAACAAGGACAGTTTTTCTGCACTTTTGATAATTGATGCCAGTACATAATATTAGGAGTATAATCCTCCTCACCCCCAGTCTTATTACACTGAGCAGATCCATCTTACCTGGTCCATCTGTATCCAGTGATGTGTTTGGTGGAGAAACACTCAGCTGTTTGTTCTCTGGGATGGAGATGTTTTCAGCTGATGACCTCGACCTCCGCAATGCACCATTCCCATTTATAATGGATTTAGCGTAGATGAGACGTCTTCTACATTGGACAACCCAGTCTCTGCTGTTCCGGATCCTCTTCTGGGCTGCCACTCTTTGTAGTTTCGGTGCCTCCAGACTTTCAGATCTGGAGGATGTCACTTGTCTCGGTGTCTCTTGGAGAACCTCTTCCAGCTCTAACTCTGCGCTGATGTTTCTCCTCTTATTGAGGATGACATCTTTGTTCCTCCTCCGTATTTCAGGGACCAGATCTCCGAGTTTTTTCAAGGCGATAAGTATGGCCCTCTGAAGCTCAGCGGACGTTGCAGAGTGAGACTCCATGAGGGTCTCCATTTTCCTTCTCTCTGTAAGGATCTCATGTCTTTTGGTCTTTCTCATTTTGTCCAGAGTTTGACGTTTGGACGCCATTTCTGAGGCGTCAGTGTCCACGTCCGGTAGTATAAAGCCTTTTCGCCCAATAGCGAACAATGGTACCTGCTCTTCATTTAATCCTCTCCTCTCACTGAGAACCCGATCTCTATGGGCTCTTCTTCTCTCTTTATCCATTTTATAATCAATTTTTGCTTCGTTCGTGACGAAAAACAAAAGGGGCTGCCTCACCCTTGGGAGTCTGTAAGGCAGTGATTTCCCTTAGGCCGGAACACTGGGATATAGAATGCGGTGATGTCATCACATCACTTGTGACATCATTTTCATTCTGATCTCACCTCACAATGAGATAGATGGATAGATAGATAGATAGATGGATAGATAGATAGATAGATAGATAGATAGATAGATAGATAGATAGATAAGAAAAAAGATAAAAAACAGCACAAGCAAAAAGTTTAGGTGAAAAGCCCCCTGTTATATACCAGTCCTCTTATATAATCCAAAAATATGGAGGCAGCACACAGATGAAGTAGAAAAATTTATATTATGTAATAGCCCATGTAGCTTCAGAAAGGTGCACAATACTGGACCGAAACGTCGCCACATGGGCTATTAAATAATAAAAAAAAAAAATTCTTCAACTGTGTGCTGCCTCCATATTTTTGGATTAGATAGATAGATATCAAATTTGGAGGATGCTGAACCAAACTTTTGCTTATAAATAAATAAATATATATATATATGCACTGTGTGCTCAATTTGCATTTTTGATTATTCATTTTAATATTGAACAACTCCAGTGCAGTCGGTCAATTTAAAACGTTAATAAACCTGAACCCTGAATATTTAGGAAAATAAAAGTGAGGTTTTGTCTTTCTTATGAGAATATCTATGTGTGCAGAATTATTATTGTTTTTTTTAAACTCGTTTCTTGAAGAATTCTTTATAATAAATGTTACAAATATACAGCAATAAGATAGAAATCCGAATCCTGTTATAAACATCAGTAAATATCCATTTTAAAACAATGTTGCAGGTATTGTATCACACGTTTAACAATAGATAACTGCAATACAGTAAAATATTTAATATATATAATCGTCTTATCCTGTCTGTCTGTCCAGGAAATCCCACGTCGCTGATTGGGCCAATCAGCGACGCGGGATTTCAGAAAAAGATGGCGGCCGTTAGCGGCTCATCTGCCGGACGGAAGTCAGCGGCGATGCAGCCGGGAGATGAGCGGCGCTAGCTGCTCATCTCCCCGCTGCTGGCAGCACAAGTACCCCGACGGGCGGCGCCGCTGACCTCCATGCGGCTACTGTCGGGAGATCAGCTGCTTGGGCCGCTGATCTCCCGACGGCAAGTGTGAAGGGAGGGACGGCGACGCTGCCCGGTCCTCAGTAATACGGTTCGCTGATTTAAACACCGCTCTGCTGATTGGTCGCGGCCGCTACCAATCAGCGAGATTGGCGCCAAATTTAAACAACGCTCTGCTGATTGGTCGCGGCCGCCAGCAGCGAACAATCAGGGAGATTGGCGCCAAATTTAAACACCGCTCTGCTGATTGGTCGCAGTCGCCACCAATCAGCATTATTGGCGCCAAATCTAAACCCCGCTCTGCTGATTGGTCGCGACCGCTGGCCGCGACCAGTCAGCGATATTGGCGCCAAATTTAAACACCGTTTTGCTGATTGGTCTCGGTCGCGACTAATCAGCGATTTTAGCGCCAAATTTAAACAAGCTCTCCGGTCCTCACTAACACAGTTCGCTGAATGGTCGCGGCCGCCACCCGCAACCAATCACCGATATTGCTGCCAAATTTAAACACCGTTTTGCTGATTGGTCGCGGTTGCCGGCCGCGACCAATCAGCGATTTTGGCGCCAAATTTAAACAACGCTCTGCTGGATGCACCCGGTCGGCCGCGTACATATTGTAGAATACCCGATGCGTTAGAATCGGGCCACCATCTAGTATTAATATATAGGACATTGAAGTATCGGAATTATGTGAATATTACAGAGATCAAAGTATTTATTATTCAAGACAGGAGGACAGTCTTCTTGATCCATTTTATATCAGGAATCTCATCATCCCATGTATTTAGGAACCTGGAGCACATCGGGCTGCTACATATTTTTTAATTTCTTTGATTATTATTATTTATTCTTTCTGAATAACCTATTATTTTTTATTCCTTATGGTTCATTTTTCATTATTTTTCTTTATTTTTCATCTTTTATCTTTATTTTTCCCCTTTTTTCATCTTTATTTTTTTATTTTATTTTATTTTTTATTAATTTTATTTTTTCCTTTATTTTTTTTCATTTTCATTTTTATTGTATTTTTCTTTCCTCTTATTCAGTCTTTTCCTATGTTTTTTTCCCTTCCTCTACACTTTTTATCTGCTCCTAGCATGGTTTCATTTTCCACCTCTTTCTCTCTTCTGTTTTTTTATGACAATAAAACTACCCCTCCTGCTTTCCCACCCATTCCTCATGTTCTGCTCCATCCGTTAGTGGCCTGACATACAGTACAGACCAAAAGTTTGGACACACCTTCTCATTTAAAGATTTTTCTGTATTTTCATGACTATGAAAATTGTACATTCACACTGAAGGCATCAAAACTTTGAATTAACACATGTGGAATTATATACTTAACAAAAAAGTGTGAAACAACTGAAAATATGTCTTATATTCTAGGTTCTTCAAAGTAGCCACCTTTTGCTTTGATGACTGCTTTGCACACTCTTGGCATTCTCTTGATGAGCTTCAAGAGGTAGTCACCGGAAATGGTTTTCACTTCACAGGTGTGCCCTGTCAGGTTTAATAAGTGGGATTTCTTGCCTTTTAAATGGCGTTGGGACCATCAGTTGTGTTGTGCAGAAGTCTGGTGGATACACAGCTGATAGTCCTACTGAATAGACTGTTAGAATTTGTATTATGGCAAGAAAAAAGCAGCTAAGCAAATAAAAACGAGTGGCCATCATTGCTTTAAGAAATGAAGGTCAGTCAGTGCGAAAAATTAGGAAAACTTTGAAAGTGTCCCCAAGTGCAGTTGCAAAAACCATCAAACGCTACAAAGAAACTGGCTCACATGAGGACCGCCCCAGGAAAGGAAGACCAAGAGTCACCTCTGCTTCTGAGGATAAGTTTATCCGAGTCACCAGCCTCAGAAATCGCAGGTTAACAGCAGCTCAGATTAGAGACCAGGTCAATGCCACACAGAGTTCTAGCAGCAGACACATCTCTTCAACAACTGTTAAGAGGAGACTTTGTGCAGCAGGCCTTCATGGTAAAATAGCTGCTAGGAAACCACTGCTAAGGACAGGCAACAAGCAGAAGAGACTTGTTTGGGCTAAAGAACACAAGGAATGGACATTAGACCAGTGGAAATCTGTGCTTTGGTCTGATGAGTCCAAATTTGAGATCTTTGGTTCCAACCACCGTGTCTTTGTGCGACGCAGAAAAGGTGAACGGATGGACTCTACATGCCTGGTTCCCACCGTGAAGCATGAAGGAGGAGGTGTGATGGTGTGGGGGTGCTTTGCTGGTGACACTGTTGGGGATTTATTCAAAATTGAAGGCATACTGAACCAGCATGGCTACCACAGCATCTTGCAATGGCATGCTATTCTATCCGGTTTGCGCTTAGTTGGACAATCATTTATTTTTCAACAGGACAATGACCCCAAACACACCTCCAGGCTGTGTAAGGGCTATTTGACCAAGAAGGAGAGTGAAGGGGTGCTACGCCAGATGACCTGGCCTCCACAGTCACCAGACCTGAACCCAATCAAGATGGTTTGGGGTGAGCTGGACCGCAGAGTGAAGGCAAAAGGGCCAACAAGTGCTAAGCATCTCTGGGAACTCCTTCAAGATTATTCTAAGACCATTTCCGGTGACTACCTCTTGAAGCTCATCAAGAGAATGCCAAGAATGTGCAAAGCAGTCATCAAAGCAAAAGGTGGCTACTTTGAAGAACCTAGAATATAAGACATATTTTCAGTGGTTTCACACTGTTTTGTTAAGTATATAATTCCACGTGTTAATTCATAGTTTTGATGCCTTCAGTGTGAATGTAAAATACAGAAAAATCTTTCAATGAGAAGGTGTGTCCAAACTTTTGGTCTGTACTGTATATGATAAGGTTCCGCTTTGTATCTTATTTTACAGTTTGGGATAAATTAGTTCTAGATCAGGACTCTCCAGTGGACTTTGGACTTGGGGCTTCTTTGTGACCACCATTCAATCCCCCCACCTTCTATGTACCATCTGTTTCATTTTTTATAGTCCCATGTTAAGTATTGCTTATTTCTATTTTGCGTTGTACCCTGCATATTTATTTCCCCATAGAGACATAGTATCTTCTACACTATATATATTTTGGAGTTAGGGACCTGCTTACCTCCAACCCTGGTCTTCATGTATATTGTTTGGTGGCTCTTACAAACTGCAATACATATATATTTTTCACCATTGCTCATAGACTTGGTGTCTGTATCTGCCAGATCTTGTGGTCCTCACTTAAGCATTACGTCATATCTATCTTTATAGTTTCATGTTCTGTATTATATTTCTGATGTTAAGTCTTTTGTTTTTTTATTTGTTGTGTGGCGCCCCTGAGGGTTCAGTCGCCACAGGGGTACTGCACGTCAGATAGAGATGTGGTATCTCCTCTCCCAAGTAAGGATGGAGCATCACTCAGAACCCCACTTCGCACTCAACACTACACCACTCCTGTCCTGTAGGGGGCCTAAATGCACCAGGGTGCTGCCCTGGCCCGGGATAGAGGAGATGGGGGGTAACCAAAGATAGGGGGAACCAAGTAGTGGGTGAGGGTGGAGGAAACACTTACAGGAAGCACTTATAGAACCATATATAATAAATGGCCATCTTTAGTTCAAGGTCTTTTGATTGTGGTCTTCTGTCAGGGTCCAGCAAGAGTCTGCAGCTGGCTGAAGATTCACGGTCCTCGTTCTCTGGCCTTGAGACGAGGAGCGGGTCAGGGTTAACCAGTTTCTCTGCCCGGTCAGGGTCCTGTTCTAAGAAGGCCTTGGAGGGGAGCAGAGGAGATAGGCTCCACAGGCAAAAGGATCCCAGGGGAATACGGACGGAGCGGAGTCGCCACCTGTATTCTTCACTCTGGCTTAGCCAGAGGGATTCCTTCTGCAAGAGGGGTGACCGGCTCCCGATATCTGACTGTGTACTTCACGTCACTGTTGGAAAAGCCCGGCGGCTTAGTGGATCCCAAGGAGGAACACAAGCGGGAGGAGAGAAAAAGGAGAGGAACACACCAGCGGGGTCTTGACAGGTGCCCTTGATCTACCTGGGAAGTGCTGAACCCCCTACCCGGTGGCCGCAGTACGCCGTGTGTAGCAGAGAGAAGCTTTGCGGCTGAAAGTACATCTAAAGTGAGTAAAGACCAGGATGACTTCATCCACCGCCTCCGCTTGTTTATTCCTGCGCGGCACTGCACCCACCATACCTCCACACAGATCGTTCATTGATCACTGCCCTGAGGCCTACTCCGCCTGTGGGGAGTAGTACCAAACCGAGCTGCCATAACATCAGCCTCAGAGGACTGTTGCAGCGCTCGTGGCCTTCACCAGAAACCACAGGTGGCGAAGTCAAACAACCACTCATCCAATTGCCCATATTTTTCATGTGACAGCCCTGGGCACGGAACGGGCCAAGGCCACGACTGCATCCCCGCGACATCTGCAAGGCCCGGCTCCGAGTATCCCCCATAGCCCAGGGAGGGCGATTCAGTTACCTCTACAGTATATGTTTGACAAAGGTCTTTGATGATGGAAACGTTACATGTAATACACACTGTCCATATGGACCACTGCAATAAAAGATTCACGTTTTTCACTCTACTCACCTCAGAGTGACGGATTCTTTCTACTATTTGATTGATACAGATTGGGATCCTATCCGGGGACCTACAATTACCAGGAGTGCTGTATTTTATTGCTACTACTTAATAACATCACTGTTTTATCTGCGGCAGATCTAGCGGTTCTCTGAATGCTGAGCTCTGTATATCACCACCCACACCACTGATTGGCAGCTTCCTGTCTACACTGTGCATAGGCAGAAAGCTGCCAATCAGTGGTGGGGGCTATGTTGGATTACCTGGCAACAGGTTTACTAGTCATCTAATGATAATTTCCTGCTGATACTATTGTAAAAAACTGGCAAGTCCTTCGGTCGACAAAATGGACCAAGGAAATAGAGGTAGAAACCACTGTAGCACATTCTATTATTATTATGATGATGATTCAAACGTGAATAACTGCATTTATAATTCTGCTGGTAAGTTTTGGAAACAATCAGAAAGCTGGATGGATTGATGGCTCCCAATCAGATGAGCTCTTGTAACGCAGAAAGGTATTTTGTTATTCCTATATCAGATGAATGTACAGAGGCTGATGACATCTCATTAATGCAAATGATCAGAGTAAGCTCCGCACAGACACTGAAGTGGCAGGGAATGCTGGGGGATTTCAGCTTTACAGAAAGACTTCAGCTTTATCTACTGTCATGTAAAGCCCTTTCCTCATTAGCCTGAACACATGAGTGAACAGAGTCACAGCCTCCAGTATCCCTGAGTGCAGTTTTTCTAGTCTGATTTTCTAGTCTGTTTTGCTTCAATTTCCTATAAAATGAAGGTCCTCTATGATCCTAACCCTATAAAAACAACCCCAATAAGGTCATAGGATTAGACCACATCCATTTTGCTGGGATATCCCAGAGTGAATACTCATTGTTGGTCTGATGTATTGACCAAGCTCTCAATATGGCTAATTTATCCTTCACCCCTGGTGAGCGGGTTCTTCAGACCTGGGTGGTGCCAATGTGATTTGGAGATCTACGCAGGGTGATGTGGATCCAAGGAGGCGTTTCAACCTATGGGTTTATCCTCTGCTTAGTCAACAGGTCTCTAAAGGCCACTTCTTACTGGCTGTATGGGGAGCTACAGCGCAACCCTGACAAATTGTTCTCATTTTGCCGCATGCACCTTGTAACCATTGATCGCCTGTTGGAGGAGCTTCATCCTGGCCTTTAGTTCCTAAACACAACAATTAGGCGCTGTATTTCGGTAGAGGAACATCTTTTTATCGCCCTCAGGTAAGTTTAAACTGTGCCATTTGATTTGATTCTAGTGGTGCTTAATTTATAAGGAGGTGCTGCCGCCCTTCCTTTGCGGAGTGCTATGGCTCCTCACAAGCTTGCCTCTGTCTTTTGGTAAAACGTTCCTGTAAGCAAACCAAGAGATTTGTGCACAATCAGCTCTGCTAGGCCACATAAATGGAACCAGTATGGCGGGCCTTCATCTCATTTTATATATGATGGGTTCTGGCGTCCATGTCACTTGTAGATACATAAATGTGTTTTTTACATTTTAATAGCTTGTGCAAATACAGAATGATTTGACTCACATTATGAGATGTCCTTCCCCTCCTATTAATTATATACTGTGGTTACCAGGCTCCATATAATTGCCATCAGTCCACATAACAATTGTTCCACTAAACCACCCAAAAAGCAATATAATGTTCAAGCACCTTGTGATTTATAGTTGATGCCAGTGTGACCCTAAACAGTGGTGTGATTGGAGGCAGTTGGGCCCCGGTGCAAGATTTGGATGGCCCACCATCCTGATTTTTAACATAGGTGTATATATATATACAGTATATACTGTACATATATATACAGTATAGTGAAAAGGCAACGTTTCGTTCCAAGTGTGGAACTTTCTCAAGCAGTGCAATGGTATATATTGATATATTAAATAGGTGCAGCAATGATATCAATAAATAAACATTCCAGCACATCATAAAAATTACATATATAAAGTGCTTACATAAGATCCTTCCATTTTTGTCCCAATTCCACAAAATGCTTTCACATAGGTAAATCTAATTTCTTTTTCCTAATTGTATATCGATGGTGGTTTATTCTAGTTTTAAAATCCCAAGTTGTTTTCCCCACATATAACAATTTACATGGGCATTGTAAAACATAGATAACATATTCAGTATCACATGCCATATAGAACTTAGTATTAAATATTGTTTGAGACATGGGATTGTTGGAAATTCTCACCCTTTAACATATACATGTTACACGCACGCCTCTAGGTTCAGGTAGGGGCGAAACAGGTTACATCCTGGGGGAACAGTTACTCAGGGAGACCATAGACCATGTGCTGCAGCTTCTCTCAGGCACACAGGGGTATTGACCCTCAGGCACAAACACGTAGGTTGTTTCACTTGGTGACCAGACACACTTGACAAGAGTCCTTATAAACGGTAGAACAGTAGCTTTTAATAAGAAACCGCACAGCCAGTGCAAGTTAAGTCTTATGAGCAACAGACTCCAGTAACAAACAATACAGTTTCCTTAGCAGCACAGCAGTGCACAGTCTTCCCAGTAGTACAGAACAGCACAGTTCTAATGCAAAGGCACATTAATGAACACAGCATTCTTTACAGCAGAGGGAGATGGAGGAGGGGGGATGGGTTTGCTGAGGGAGATGATCCCTGTGACACCATTTCTTACAGTCCTTATCTGTCTGCCTGACAATACTCTGCACTGTTAGTTCAGGAACTCTTCCTGACCTGTGCTTAGCTTCACTCCTGACTTGAATCCTTTTCACTTGCAGTGGTGCTTCTGTGAGATACAGAACACACACACCACCTTTCTCTTTGGCTCCAGCCAGACAGTACACAACTTCCCCACAATCCCCCTGGGGCTCTGCTAAAACACTCCCCTTCTCCTGTGACTGTGTTAAACCCTCTAGTTGCTGGATGCTTCTGGAGCACAACACTTCCTGTCTCATGTACCTGTGTTACTTCTAATAGTTGCTGAATGCTTTTAAAGCAACAGCCCTACTTCTGCATGCCACACATTTCCCTCCTTTTTGAATGTCGTCCTCGACATTCGTCTTAATTGATCAATCTAACCAATTCTGAGACAGTGGTGAAAGTTGAATAACTTTATATGCAAATTGGCATTGTGAAATTAGTATAACGTTCATAAACATTGATAACAACCTAATCTTATAACCTTTTTCTTGTAGGATGCCTATAAGAAATAAACAATTAACACAATTAAAACACTCAGCATCTCTTCAGCTGGAGCTTTTCGTACGTCTTCAACCAGCTCTCTCTCTCTATGCTTTAACAGTTCTTTGTTTCTACAAAGTCTTTTAAGGAAAATCAAAGCATGAAAACAAGTCTTTCCACCAGGCAACATCTTCAATACTGCCTCACGTTGGTGAATACCACTCAAGTGGGCTTACCTAGTCCACAGGCAGAGATACCTGTTTCCTGTCGACAGTCCTTGGCACTTGACTCGGTTCAGCAAGTGTCTCATACGTCAGCATCATGGGCTTCCTCACTTCTCGCGTCGACATCCTCCTGGTGGGTTGTTCCTCAGAGACCACGGGTTCTTCGGTCACAGAAGTTTCTTCCGCCGCACTCATTTCCCGTGCATCCTCAAATGCTCATGGAGCTGCCTCTGTAAGTTCCTGTACTTCTCCTGAGTCGCTTGTTTCCACACAGTCTGGTAATTTTGCTCCTCCTGAGTCTCTATCGGTCTCTTCAGGAGCCAGTGTTCGATCATCAGATCTGAATTGGACTTCATCTATACTCTTTGGTACGAACTCTGGAGCCTCAGGGTTTAGTTAACTCTCCTGAGGATGGTACAGCCCTCTCCTTGCTGGTCCGAGAGATACAATGGTGTGTTCTTCTCCATCGGAACTTTCAAGGTCACTATTCACCTCCGGAGCTTCAGTCTGTGGTGGTCTTTTAGTCAATCTCGGACGATGTCAGTCTACTTCTGGGAAGTCTTGTTGTGGTGGGAGATAGTCACAGGGTAGTAGTAAATTCCGATGGACTATTCTGGTTTTCTTGTCTCCCATTTCCAATCGGATTTCATACACTGGGCTGTCATCAGCTTTTCTTCTTACGACCACATACACCTCGTCTTCCCAGTACGAATGTTTTCCTGGACCGCCTTTCTCACGTACTTTCTTGACTAGCACCTGGCTTCCTGGTGCCAATTCTGCTCCATAACATTTTCGATCATAGTACTCATTACTCTTGCTCAGTCCTTGCGTAACTACTTTGGGCGCTATATTGTATGCCCCTGCCATCCGTTCCTTCCATTTCCGAACGTACTCCTGATACAATCTGTAAGTCTCTGACACCGGAGTATGGAACATGATGTTGATTGGCAGTCTTGGCGACCGTCCATACAATAGGAAAAAGGGTGAGCAACCCGTTGGACTTTGCACAGTTATAGGCATGTACCACTTTTGACAGAGAACTCTTCCAGTCTTTCTTCTCATCAGCAGTTAAAGTGCGCAACATTGACAATAATGTTTGGTTAAAACATTCCACTTGTCCATTACCTTCTGAGTGATAGGGCGTTTTGTGGGATCTCTGAATTCTACAGTACTTTCCGAGCTTGGCAAAGAGCTGGTTCTCAAATTCTCTTTCTTGGCCGTGGCGTAACCTTGTAGTGAACCCAAACCTCACAGCAAAATCATTGAAGATCTTCTCTGCCGCTGTTCGACCCGATGTATTGGTGGTGGCATATGCTTGAGCAAATCGTGTAAAATGGTCCATCACCACCAAGATGTATTAGTAACCACCCTTGCACGTCTCGAGATGTAGAAAGTCTATTGAGACCATCTCAAATGGATATGTAGTTTGGATGTTTCCCATAGGTGCCCGGGTTGATGTGTTGATGTGTTTCAGACACGCACACTCCCTGGTCACGTACCTCTCAATACCTCTCTGTATGTACGGCCAGAAGAAACGTTCATGGATCAAGTTGGTTGTCCTTTCCACTCCCAGGTGTCCCATGTTTTCATGGAGTGCTTTGAAGACCAACCTATGGAATACTCTGGGTAGTACCAACTGCCGTTTTTGTCCTCCTTTACGATACAGGATACCGTCTTCAGTGAGGTAGAGCTTCGTCCACTCTTTAATTAAAACAGATACTGCTGATGACTCATTGGCTCTCTCTCGTTTACTTGGAAACCGATTTTGGTCCACATAAAGTAGTATTCTACCAATTATCTAATCTTCCCGTTGTGCTGCCGTTTTGGTAATTGTTGAATAGACCGGGGGTGATCTTGTGCTCTCGTTTTTATGGTGTTTTCCACCATCAACGGATACCATAATTGTGTGTCTTCCTCCTGATAAGCTTGTACTGCTTGGGTACTGATCTCAATTGCTTCCAGACTGACTTCCTCCGAGCATTCTTGCATGAACTCCTCAGGCTCTAGTGGCATTCTTGACAATCCGTCAGCATCCACATTGCATTTTCTTGGCCTGTACTTGATGCTGAAATTGAAGTCAGCTAGTTCAGCAACCCATTTCTGACCCGTTGCAATCAGTTTGGCTGTAGTAAGGACATAGGTCAAAGGGTTTTTGTCAGTGCATACCTCAAACTCTTTCCTCTAGTAGAACTAATCTCTAAATCGTTCTCAGATAGCCCATTTCAATGCCAGGAACTCCAATTTTCTGGAATGTAGATGGTATTTCTTCTCGACATCTGTCAACGTTCTAGAACCGTAACCGATCACTCTCATTTTTCCATCTTGATGCTGATACAGGGCAGCTCCCAGTCCAACTTGAGAAGCGTTACAATGAAGAACAAATGGTAAATTGAAATCAGGATATCCCAAGGTTTTACCAGGTAGTCTACTAGTTTTTCCAATACCTCCTGGTGGTCGGCTGTCCAGAGAATGGGCTGATGGGATGAAACAGCGTTCTTTCTTTTAAGCCATGTCCTACCCGCGTTCTTCTTTTTCTCCGTGAGTGTTGTTGTCTCTGTTATCCCCCCCAAGAGGAGGTATAGTACGGCGACAATCCTGGAGAAGTTCCGAACGTAAGTACGATAGTAGGAGAGGAATCCTAATATCTGCATCAACTCCCCGACGGTCGAGGGCTGCCTGTCTTTTAAGGTTAGTACAGGAGCGATTTCTGCTGGGTCCATGGTATATCCTTCTCTGGACACAATTTTCCCTAGAAAGCGGACTTGTCTTTTGAACAGTTCACACTTCTTTGGGGTCAACTTAACTCCATGTTGTTGATATCGTTGAAATACGGTCCTCACGTGTTCAACATGCTCCCGGAAGGTTTTGCTGTGTACCACATTGTCATCCAAGTACGGCTGGCAGATATCGTCCCTCAATCCTTCTAAACATGACTCCATGCTCATCTGAAATTATGCTGGAGCTGAACTGAGTCCAAACGGTATGCAGATCCACTCATATAATCTCCACGGTGTGATGAATGCTGTCAAAGGTCTACTGGACTCTTCGACAAACCTTTGGTGGTATGCCTTACTCTGATCGAGGACAGAGAACCAGGTGCTTCTTGATTGGCTATCCGTCATATCTTGGATCTTTGGTATCGGGTGTCGATCAGGTACTCACTTTCGGTTTAGCTCCCAGTAATCACAACAGAGTCACAACGTACCATCCTTCTTCCTAACACAGAAAATTGGAGAGGAATAAGATGACTTCGACTTTTGGACCCAACCTCTCTTGATGAGATCTTGTGAATATTCTTTCACTTCACAATGTAATGGTTTTAGCACAGACATGTCACTTCTGGTTACTGGGGTCGTGTCTTTCAAATTGATTTTCAAATGCAATGACGGGATACTGCCTATATCAGAGTCATATCAGAGTCATCTTTGGAGAACACATGACACTATTCTCTCAGCATTTGTTTTGCTACCGCTATATCTTCAGCACACAAGTGTTCCAGGGGTACTGGGGGATCCCAGGACCCCGAGGTGGGTTGCACAATTTCCTCCCCTGGGCAATATATGGGGCCATTATACTGTATGGAGCAATATATGGGGCCCATTATATACTATATGAGGCCCTTATACTGTATTGAGCAATTTATGGTGCCCAGTATATACAGTATGGAGCAAAATATGTGGCACATTATATACTATATGGGGCCATTTTACTGTGCAGCAATATATGGGACCATTATACTGTATGGAGCAATATATGGGGCCTATTATACTGTATGAAGCAATATATGGGACCATTATACTGTATGGAGCAATATATGGGGCCTATTATACTGTATGAAGCAATATATGGGACCATTATACTGTATGGAGCAATATATGGGGGCCTATTATACTGTATGAAGTAATATATGGGACCATTATACTGTATGGAGCAATATATGGGGGCCTATTATACTGTATGAAGTAATATATGGGACCATTATACTGTATGGAGCAATATATGGGGCCTATTATATACTATATGGGGCCATTATACTGTATGGAGCAATATATGGGGCCCAGTATATACTGTATGGAGCAATATATGAGGCCCAGTATATACAGTATTGAGCAAAAAAAATGGCCATTTATATATTATAAGGGGCCATTATACTGTGGAGCAATATCTGGGGCTCAGTATATACTGTATGGAGCAATATATGGGGCCCATAATATACTATATGGGGCCATTATACTGTATGGAGCAATATATGGGGTCCAGTATATACTGTATGGAGCACTATGTGGGGCCTATTATATACTATATGTGGTCCAGTATATACTGTATGGAGCAATATATGGGGCCCAGTATATACTGTATGGAGCACTATATGGGACCTATTATATACTATATGTGGTCATTATACTGTTTGGAGCACTATATGGGTCCATTATGCTGTATGGAGCAATGTATGGGGTCCATTATATACTGTATGGAGCAATATATGGGGCCCATTATATACTATATGTGGTCATTATACTGTATGGAGCAATATATGGGGCCTATTATATACTATATGTGGTCATTATACCGTATCGAACACTATATGGGGCTATTATGCTGTAAGGAGCAATATATGGGGCCCATTATATAATATATGGGGCCATTATACTGTATTTTACAATTTATGGAGCCCATTAAATACTATATGGGGCCATTATACTGTGCAGCAATATATGGGGACCAGTAAGTACTGTATGGAGCAATATATGGGGCCCAGTATATACAGTATGGAGCAATATATGGGGCCAAGTATATACTGTATGGAGGAAAATATGGGACCCAGTATATACAGTATGGAGCCAAAAATGTGTCCCTTTATATATTATAAAGGGAAATTATACTGTGCAGCAATAAATGGGGCTCAGTATATACTGTATGGAGCAATATATGGGGCCCATTACATACTATGTGGAGCAATATATGGGGCCTATTATATGCTATATGGGGCCATAATACTGTATGGAGCAATATATGTCGGCCATTATATACTATATGGGGCCATTGTACTGTATGAAGCAATATATGGGACACAGTATATACTGTATGGAGCATTATATGAGGCCCATTATATACTCTATGGGGCCATTATACTTTATGGAGCAATATTGTATATGGGGCCCAGTATATACTATATGGAGCCATTATACTGTATGGAGCAATATATGGGGCCCATTATATACTATATGGAGATAATATACTGTATGGAACAATTTATGGGGCCCAGTATATACAGTATGGAGCCAAAAATGTGTCCCTTTATATATTATAAGGGGAAATTATACTGTGCAGCAATAAATGGGACTCAGTATATACTGTATGGAGCAATATATGGGGCCCATTATATACTGTTTGGAGCAATATATGGGGCCTATTATATGCTATATGGGGCCATAATACTGTATGGAGCAATATATGTCAGCCATTATATACTATATGGGGCCATTGTACTGTATGAAGCAATATATGGGACACAGTATATACTGTATGGAGCATTATATGGGGCCCATTATATATTATATGGGGCCATTATACTGTATTTTACAATTTATGGAGCCCATTAAATACTATATGGGGCCATTATACTGTGCAGCAATATATGGGGACCAGTAAGTACTGTATGGAGCAATATATGGGGCCCAGTATATACAGTATGGAGCAATATATGAGGCCAAGTATATACTGTATGGAGCAAAATATGGGACCAGTATATACAGTATGGAGCCAAAAATGTGTCCCTTTATATATTGTAAGGGGAAATTATACTGTGCAGCAATAAATGGGGCTCAGTATATACTGTATGGAGCAATATATGGGGCCCATTATATACTGTGTGGAGCAATATATGGGGCCTATTATATGCTATATGGGGCCATAATACTGTATGGAGCAATATATGTCGGCCATTATATACTATATGGGGCCATTGTACTGTATGAAGCAATATATGGGACACAGTATATACTGTATGGAGCATTATATGAGGCCCATTATATACTCTATGGGGCCATTATACTGTATGGAGCAATACTGTATATGGGGCCCAGTATATACTATATGGAGCCATTATACTGTATGGAGCAATATATGGGGCCCATTATATACTATATGGAGATAATATACTGTATGGAACAATTTATGGGGCCCAGTATATACAGTATGGAGCCAAAAATGTGTCCCTTTATATATTATAAGGGGAAATTATACTGTGCAGCAATATATGGGGCCCAGTATATACTGTATGGAGCAATATATGGGGCCCATTATATACTGTGTGGAGCAATATATGGGCCTATTATATGCTATATGGGGCCATAATACTGTATGGAGCAATATATGTTGGCCATTATATACTATATGGGGCCATTGTACTGTATGAAGCAATATATGGGACACAGTATATACTGTATGGAGCATTATATGAGGCCCATTATATACTCTATGGGGCCATTATACTGTATGGAGCAATACTGTGTATGGGGCCCAGTATATACTATATGGAGCCATTATACTGTATGGAGCAATATATGGGGCCCATTATATACTATATGGAGATAATATACTGTATGGAACAATTTATGGGGCCCAGTATATACTGTATAGAGCAATACATGGAGCCCATTATATACTATATGGGGCAATTATATTGTATGGAACAATTTATTGGGCCCAGTATATACTGTGAGGAGCAATACATTGGGCCCATTATATACTACATGGGGCCTTTATATTGTTTGGAGCTATTTAGAGGACCCAGTATATACTGTGTGGAACAATATATAGGGCCCATTATATACTATATGGGGCCATTATACTGTATGGAGCAATATATGGGACCATTATACTGTATGGAGCAATACATGGGGCCAATTCTATACTATATGGGGCCATTATACTGTATGGAGCAATACATGGGGCCCATTATATACTATATAGGGCCCATTATATACTATATGGGGCCAATATACTGTATGGACAAGATATAGGGCCAATTATATACTGTATGGAGCAATATAAGGGGCCTATTATATACTATATGGGGCCATTATAGTGTATGGAGCAATAAATGGGGCTCAGTATATACTGTATGGAGCAATATATGGGGCCCATTATATACTGTATGGAGCAATATATGGGGCCCATTATATACTATATGTGGTCATTATACCGTATGGAACACTATATGGGGCTATTATGCTGTAAGGAGCAATATATGGGGCCCATTATATATTATATGGGGCCATTATACTGTATTTTACAATTTATGGAGCCCATTAAATACTATATGGGGCCATTATACTGTGCAGCAATATATGGGGACCAGTAAGTACTGTATGGAGCAATATATGGGGCCCAGTATATACAGTATGGAGCAATATATGGGGCCAAGTATATACTGTATGGAGCAAAATATGGGACCCAGTATATACAGTATGGAGCCAAAAATGTGTCCCTTTATATATTATAAGTGGAAATTATACTGTGCAGCAATAAATGGGGCTCAGTATATACTGTATGGAGCAATATATGGGGCCCATTATATACTATGTGGAGCAATATATGGGGCCTATTATATGCTATATGGGGCCATAATACTGTATGGAGCAATATATGTCGGCCATTATATACTATATGGGGCCATTGTACTGTATGAAGCAATATATGGGACACAGTATATACTGTATGGAGCATTATATGAGGCCCATTATATACTCTATGGGGCCATTATACTGTATGGAGCAATATATGGGGCCCATTATATACTATATGGAGATAATATACTGTATGGAACAATTTATGGGGCCCAGTATATACAGTATGGAGGCAAAAATGTGTCCCTTTATATATTATAAGGGGAAATTATACTGTGCAGCAATAAATGGGGCTCAGTATATTCTGTATGGAGCAATATATGGGGCCCATTATATACTGTGTGGAGCAATATATGGGGCCTATTATATGCTATATGGGGCCATAATACTGTATGGAGCAATATATGTCGGCCATTATATACTATATATGGGGCCATTGTACTGTATGAAGCAATATATGGGACACAGTATATACTGTATGGAGCATTATATGAGGCCCATTATATACTTTATGGGGCCATTATACTGTATGGAGCAATACTGTATATGAGGCCCAGTATATACTATATGGAGCCATTATACTGTATGGAGCAATATATGGGGCCCATTATATACTATATGGAGATAATATACTGTATGGAACAATTTATGGGGCCCAGTATATACTGTATAGAGCAATACATGGAGCCCATTATATACTATATGGGGCAATTATATTGTATGGAACAATTTATTGGGCCCAGTATATACTGTGAGGAGCAATACATTGGGCCCATTATATACTACATGGGGCCTTTATATTGTTTGGAGCTATTTAGAGGACCCAGTATATACTGTGTGGAACAATATATAGGGCCCATTATATACTATATGGGGCCATTATACTGTATGGAGCAATATATGGGGCCATTATACTGTATGGAGCAATACATGGGGCCAATTATATACTATATGGGGCCATTATACTGTATAGAGCAATACATGGGGCCCATTATATACTATATAGGGCCCATTATATACTATATGGGGCCAATATACTGTATGGACAAGATATGGGGCC
The DNA here is from genome assembly GCF_046119375.1 of Phyllobates terribilis. Taxonomy (NCBI): domain Eukaryota; kingdom Metazoa; phylum Chordata; class Amphibia; order Anura; family Dendrobatidae; genus Phyllobates; species Phyllobates terribilis. Next base: position 2,375,069 of record NW_027363009.1, on the reverse strand, counting down.
AATTATATACTGTATGGAGCAATATAAGGGGCCTATTATATACTATATGGGGCCATTATAGTGTATGGAGCAATAAATGGGGCTCAGTATATACTGTATGGAGCAATATATGGGGCCCATTATATACTGTATGGAGCAATATATGGGGCCCATTATATACTGTATGTAGCAATATATGAGGCCATTATACTGTATGGAGCAATATGTGGGGCCTATTATGTACTATAAGGGGCTATTATACTGTATGGAGAGATATATGTGGCCATTATACTGTATGGAACAATATATGGGGATCATTATATACTATATGGGGCCATTATACTTTATGGAGCAATATATGGATCCAGTATATACTGTATGGAGCACTATATGGGGTCCATTATATACTATATGGCACCATTATACTTTATGGAGCAATATATTAGGTCCAGTGTATGCTGTATGGAGCAATATATGGGGCCCATTATACTGTATGGAGCATTATATGGGGCCTATTATATACTATATGTGGTCATTATACTGTATAGAGCACTATATTGGGCCATTATACTGTATTTAGTAATTTATGGTGCCCAGGATATACAGTATGGAGCAAAATATGTGGCACATTATACACTATATGGGGCCATTACACTGTATGGAGCAATATATGGGGCCATTATTTACTATATGGGGCATTATACTGTGCAGCAATATATAGGGCTCAGTATATAATGTATGGAGCAATATATGGGGCCCATTATATACTATATGGGGCCATTATACTGTATGGAGCAATAAATGGGGCCTATTATATACTATATGTGGCCATTTTACTGTATGGAGCAATATATCGGGCCCATTATATAATATATGGAGCCATTATACTGTATGCATCAATATATGGGGCCCATTATATTCTATATGGGGCCATTATACTGTGGATTAATATCTGGGCCCAGTATATACTGTATGGAGCAATATATGGGACCCAGTATATACTGTTTGGAGCAATATATGGGGCCTATTATATACTATATGTGGTCATTATACTGTATGGAGCACTATATGTGGCCATTATGCTGTATGGAGCAATATATGGGGCCCATTATATACTGTATGGAGCAATATATGGGGCCCAATATATACTATATGTGGCCATTATACTGTATGGAGCAATATATGGGGCCTATTATATACTATATGTGGTCATTATACTATATGGAGCACTATATGGGGCCATTATGCTGTATGGAGCAATATATGGGGCCCATTATATATTATATGGGGCCATTTTACTGTATTTAGCAATTTATGGAGCCTATTATATACTATATGGGGCCATTATACTGTGCAGCAATATATGGGGCCCAGTATATACTATATGGAGCAATATATGGGGCCCATTATATACTATAAGTGGCCATTATACTATATGGAACAATATATCGGGCTTATTTTATACTATATGGGGCCATAATACTGTGCAGCAATATAAGGGGCACAGTAAGAAGTGTATGGAGCAATATATTGGGCCCAGTATATACATTATGGAGCAATATATGGGGCCCAGTATATACTGTATGGAGCAATATATTGGGCCCATTGTATAATATATGGGTCCATTATACTGTATGGAGCAATTTATGGAGCCCATTATATACTATATGGAGCAATTATATTGTATATGGGGCCCAGTATATACTGTATTTAGCAATATATTGGGGCCCACTATATACAGTATTGAGCAAAAAATGTGGCCCTTTATATATTACATGGGGCCATTATACTTTGCAGCAATATATGGGGCCCAGTATATACTGTATGGAGCAATATTTGGGGCCTATTATATACTATATATGGCCATTACACTGTATGGAGCAATATATGGGACCTATTATATACTATATGTGACCATTATACTGTATGGAACAGTATCTAGGGCCCAGTATATACTGTATGGAGCAATATATTGGGCCCATTATATAATATATGGGGCCATTATACTGTATGGAGCAATATATGGGCCTAGTATATACTCTATGGAGCAATATATTGGGCCCATTATATAATATATGGGGCCATTATACTGTATGGAGCAATATATGGGGCCCAGTATATACTCTATGGAGCAATATATGGAGCCTATCATATACTATATGAGGGGGTTATACTGTATGGAGAAATATATGTGGCCATTATACTGTATGGAACAATATATGGGGCTCATTATATACTATATGCGGCCTTTATACTTTATAGAGCAATATATGGGGTCCAGTATATACTGTATAGAGCACTATATGGGGCCATTATACTGTATGGAGCAATATGTGGGGCCCAATTATATACTATAAGGGGCTATTATACCGTATGGAGCAATATATGGGGTCCATTATATACTATATGGGGCCATTATGCTTTATGGAGCAATATATGGGGTCCAGTATATACTGTATGGAGCAATATATGGGCCCATTATACTGTATGGAGCACTATATGGGGCCATTATACTGTATTGAGCAATTTATGGTACCCAGTATATACAGTTTGGAGCAAAATATGTGGCACAGTATACACTATATGGGGCCATTATACTGTATGGAGCAATATATGGGGCCATTATACTGTGCAGCAATATATGGGGCCCAGTAAGTACTGTATGGAGCAATATATGGGGCCCAGTATATACAGTATGGAGCAATATATGGGGCCCAGTTTGTACTGTATGGAGCAATATATGGGGCCCAGTATATACTGTATGGAGCAATATATGGGGCCCATTATATACAGTATGGAGCAAAAAATGTGGCCCTTATATATTATAAGGGGAAATTATACTGTGCAGCAATATATGGGGCTCAGTATATACTGTATGGAGCAATATATGGGGCCCTTTATATACTGTGTGGAGCAATATATGGGGCCTCTTATATGGTATATGGGGCCATGATACTGTATGGAGCAATATATGTAGGCCATTATATACTATATGGGGCCATTATACTGTATGAAGCAATATATGGGGTCCAGTATGTACTGTATGGAGCAATATATGGGGCCCATTATATACAGTATGGAGCAAAAAATGTGGCCCTTATATATTATAAGGGGAAATTATACTGTGCAGCAATATATGGGGCTCAGTATATACTGTATGGAGCAATATATGGGGCCTCTTATATGGTATATGGGGCCATGATACTGTATGGAGCAATATATGTAGGCCATTATATACTATATGGGGCTATTATACTGTATGGAACAATTTATGGGGCCCAGAATATTCCGCATAGAGCAAAACATGGAGCCCATTATATACTATATGGGGCAATTAAATTGTATGGAACAATTTATGGGGCCCAGTATATAATGTGTGGAGCAGTACATTGGGCCCATTATATACTACATGGGGCCTTTATATTGTTTGGAGCAATTTAGAGGACCCAGTATATACTGTATGGAACAATATATAGGGCCCATTATATACTATATGGGGCCATTATACTGTATGGAGCAATATATGGGCCCATTATATACTATATGAGGTCATTATACTGTATGGAGCAATACATGGGGCCAATTATATACTATATGGGGCCATTATACTGTATGGAGCAATATAAGGGGCCTATTATATACTATATGGGGCCATTATACTGTATAGAGCAATATATGGTGCGTATTATATACTATATGAGGCCATTATAGTGTATGGATCATTAAATGGGGCTCAGTATATACTTTATGGAGCAATATATGGGGCCCATTATATACTCTATGGAGAAATATATGGGGCCCATCATATACTGTATGTAGCAATATATGGGGCTATTATACTGTATGGAGTAATATGTGGGGCCTATTATATACTATAAGGGGCTATTATACTGTATGGAGAAATATATGTGGCCAGTATACTGTATGGAACAATATATGGGGCTCATTATATACTATATGGGGCCATTATACTTTATGTAGCAATATATGGGGTCCAGTATATACTGTATGGAGCACTATATTGGGCCATTATACTGTATGGAGCAATATGTGGGGCCCATTATATACTATATGGGGCCATTATACTTAATGGAGCATTATATGGGGTCCAGTATATACTGTGTGGAGCAATATATGGGGCCCATTCTACTGTTTGGAGCACTATATGGGGCCTATTATATACTATATGGGGCCATTATATTGTATTGAGCAATTTATGGTGCCTAGTATATACAGTATGGAGCAAAATATGTGGCACATTATACACTATATGGGGCCATTATACTGTATGGAGCAATATATGGGGCCCATTATATGCTATATGGGGCCATTATACTGTGCAGCAATACAGTTATATGAAAAAGTTTGGGCACCCCTATTAATCTTAAGCTTAATGTTTTATAAAAATTGGTGTTTTTGAAACAGCTATTTCAGTTTGATATATGTAATAACTGTTGGACACAGTAATGTTTCTACCTTGAAATGAGGTTTATTGTACTAACAGAAAATGTGCAATCTGCATTCAAACAAAATTTGACAGGTGCATAAGTATGGGCACCCTTATCATTTTCTTGGTTTAAATACTCCTACCTACTTTTTACTGACTTACTAAAGCACTTTTATTGGTTTTGTAACCTTATTGAGCTTTGAACTTCATAGCCAGGTGTTTGCAATCATGAGAAAAGCTACTTAAAGTGGCCACTTGCAAGTTGTTCTCCTGTTTGAATCTCCTCTGAAGAGTGGCATCATGGGCTCCTCAAAACAACTGTCAAATGATCTGAAAACAAAGATTATTCAACATAGTTGCTCAGGGGAAGGATACAAAAAGCTGTCTCAGAGATTTAACCTGTCAGTTTCCACTGTGAGGAACATAGTAAGGAAATGGAAGAACACAGGGACAGTTCTTGTTAAGGCCAGAAGTGGCAGGCCAAGAAAAACATCAGAAAGGCAGAGAAGAAGAATGGTGAGATCAGTCAAGGACAATCCTCAGACCACCTCCAGAGAGCTGCAGCATCAACTTGCTGCAGATGGTGTCACTGTGCATCGGTCAACTATACAACGCACTTTGCACAAGGAGAAGCTGTATGGGAGAGTGATGCGAAAGAAGCCATTTCTGCAAGCACACCACAAACAGTCGGCTGAGGTATGCAAAAGCACATTTGGAGAAGCCAATTTCTTTTTGGAAGAAGGTCCTTTGGACTGATGAAACCAAGATTGAGTTGTTTGGTCATACAAAAAGGCGTTATGCATGGCGGCAAAAAAACATAGCATTCCAAGAAAAACACTTGCTACCCACAGTAAAATTTGGTGGAGGTTCCATCATGCTTTGGGGCTGTGTGGCCAATGCCGGCACCGGCAATCTTGTTAAAGTTGAGGGACGCATGAATTTCACTCAGTATCAGCAGATTCTTGACAATAATGTTCAAGAATCAGTGATAAAGTTGAAGTTACGCAGGGGATGGATCTTTCAGCAAGACAATGATCCAAAACACCGCTCCAAATCTACTCAGGCATTCATGCAGAGGAACAATTACAATGTTCTGGAATGGTCATCCCAGTCCCCAGACCTGAATATCATTGAACATCTGTGGGGTCATTTGAAGAGGGCTGTCCATGCTCGGCGACCATCAAACTTAACTGAACTGGAATTGTTTTGTAAAGAGGAATGGTCAAAAATACCTTCATCCAGGATCCAGGAACTCATTAAAAGCTACAGGAAGCGACTAGAGGCTGTTATTTTTGCAAAAGGAGGATCTACTAAATATTAATGTCACTTTTCTGGTGAGGTGCCCATACTTATGCATCGGTCAAATTTTGTTTGAATGCAGATTGCACATTTTCTGTTAGTACAATAAACCTCATTTCAAGGCAGAAACATTACGGTGTCCAACAGTTATTACATATATCAAACTGAAATAGCTGTTGCAAAAACACCAATTTTTATAAAACATTAAGCTTAAGATTAATAGGGGTGCCCAAACTTTTTCATATAACTGTATATGGGGTTCAGTATATACTGTATGGGAGCAATATATGGGGCACATTATATACTATATGGGGCCATTATACTGTATGGAGCAATATATGGGGCCTATTATATACTATACGTGGCCATTTTACTGTATGGAGCAATATATGGGGCTCAGTATATACTGTATGGAGCAATATATGGGGCCCATTATATAATATATGGAGCCATTATACTGTATGCATCAATATATGGGGCCCGTTATATTCTATATGGGGCCATTATACTGTGGATCAATATCTGGGGCCCAGTATATACTGTATGGAGCAATATATGGGGCCCAGTATATACTGTATGGAGCAATATATGGGGACCATTATACTGTATGGAGCACTATATGGGGCCTATTAGATACTATATGTGGTCATTATACTGTATGGAGCACTATATGGGGCCATTATGCTGTATGGAGCAATATATGGGGCTCATTATATACTGTATGGAGCAATATATGGGGCCCATTATACACTATATGTGGCCATTATACTGTATGGAGCAATATATGGGGCCTATTATATACTATATGTGGTCATTATACTACATGGGGCCATTATGCTGTATGGAGCAATATATGGGGCCCCTTATATATTATATTGGGGCCATTATACTGTTTAGCAATTTATGGAGCCCATTATATACTATATGGGGCCATTATACTGTGCAGCAATATATGGGGCCCAGTATATACTGTATGGAGCAATATATAGGGCCCATTATATACTATATGTGGCCATTATACTATATGGAGCAATATATCGGGCCTATTTTATACTATATGGGGCCATTATACTGTGCAGCAATTTATGGGGCCCAGTAAGTACTGTATGGAGCAATATATGGGGCCCAGTATATACAGTATGAAGCAAAAAATGTGGCCCTTTATATATTATAAGGGGAAATTATACTGTGCAGCAATATATGGGGCTCAGTATATACTGTATGGAGCAATATATGGGGTCCAGTATATACTGTATGGAGCAATATATGGGGCCTATTATATACTATATGGGGCCATTATACTGTGCAGCAATTTATGGGGCCCAGTAAGTACTGTATGGAGCAATATATGGGGCCCAGTATATACAGTATGGAGCAATATATGGGGCCAAGTGTATACTGTATGAAGCAATATATGGGGCCCAGTATATACAGTATGAAGCAAAAAATGTGGCCCTTTATATATTATAAGGGGAAATTATACTGTGCAGCAATATATGGGGCTCAGTATATACTGTATGGAGCAATATATGGGGCCCATGATACACTGTGTGGAGCAATATATGGGGCCTATTATATACTGTATGGAGCAATATATGGGTCCCATTATATACTGTGTGGAGCAATATATGGGGCCTATTATATACTGTGTGGAGCAATATATGGGGCCTATTATATACTGTATGGAGCAATATATGGGGCCTATTATATACTATATGGGGCCATTATACTGTATGGAGCAATATATGTCTGCCATTATATACTATATGGGGCCATTATACTGTATGAAGCAATATATAGGGCCCAGTATATACTGTATGGAGCAATATATGGGGCCCAGTATATACAGTATGGAGCTAACGGCCGCCATCTTGTTCTGAAATCCCGCTTCGCTGATTGGTCCGGCCGGCAATTCCTGGACGGACAGACAGACGGGATAAGCCAATTATATAGTAGATGGGGCCATGATACTATATTGAGCAATATATGTCGGCCATTATATACTACAGTGGTGGCCAGAAGTATTGGCACCCCTGTAATTCTGTCAGATAATACTCAGTTTCTTCCTGAAAATGATTGCAATCACAAATTCTTTGGCATTATTATCTTCATTTAATTTGTCTTCAATGAAAAAACACAAAAAGAATTGTCCTAAAGCCAAATTGGATATAATTCCACACCAAACCTAAAAAAGGGGGTGGACAAAAGTATTGGCACTGTTTCAAAAATCATGTGATGCTTCTCTAATTCGTGTAATTAACAGCACCTGTAACTTACCTGTGGCACCTAACAGGTGTTGGCAATAACTAAATCACACTTGCAGCCAGTTAACATGGATTAAAGTTGACTCAACCTCTGTCCTGTGTCCTTGTGTGTACCACATTGAGCATGGAGAAAAGAAAGAAGACCAAAGAACTGTCTGAGGACTTGAGAAACCAAATTGTGAGGAAGCATGAACATTCTCAAGGCTACAAGTCCATCTCTAAAGACCTGAATGTTCCTGTGTCTTCCGTGCGCAGTGTCATCAAGAAGTTTAAAGCCCATGGCACTGTGGCTAACCTCCCTAGATGTGGACGGAAAAGAAAAATTGACGAGAGATTTCAACGCAAGATTGTGCGGATGGTGAATAAAGAACCTTGACTGACATCCAAACAAGTTCAAGCTGCCCTGCAGTCCGAGGGTACAACAGTGTCAACACGTACTATCCGTCGGCGTCTGAATGAAAAGGGACTGTATGGTAGGATACCCAGGAAGACCCCACTTCTTACCCCGAGACATAAAAAAGCCAGGCTGGAGTTTGCCAAAACTTACCTGAGAAAGCCTAAAACGTTTTGGAAGAATGTTCTCTGGTCAGATGAGACAAAAGTAGAGCTTTTTGGCAAAAAGCATCAACATAGAGTGTACAGGAAAAAAAAGAGGTATTCAAAGAAAAGAACACGGTCCCTACAGTCAAACATGGCGGAGGTTCCCTGATGTTTTGGGGTTGCTTTGCTGCCTCTGGCACTGGACTGCTTGACCGTGTGCATGTCATTATGAAGTCTGAAGACTACCAACAAATTTTGCAGCATAATGTAGCGCCCAGTGTGAGAAAGCTGGGTCTCCCTCACAGGTCATGGGTCTTCCAGCAGGACAATGACCCAAAACACACTTCCAAAAGTACTATAAAATGGTTTGAGAGAAAGCACTGGAGACTTCTAAGGTGGCCAGCAATGAGTCCAGACCTGAATCCCATAGAACACCTGTGGAGAGATCTCAAAATGGCAGTTTGGAGAAGGCACCCTTCAAATATCAGGGACCTGGAGCAGTTTGCCAAAGAAGAATGGTCTACAATTCCAGCAGAGCATTGTAAGAAACTCATTGATGGTTACCGGAAGCGGTTGTTCGCAGTTATTTTGGCTAAAGGTTGTGCAACCAAGTATTAGGCTGAGGGTGCTAATACTTTTGTCTGGCCCATTTTTGGAGTTTTGTGTGAAATGATCAATGATTTGATTTTTGCTTCATTCTCTTTTGTGTTTTTTCCTTGCAAGCAAATTAAATGAAGAGAATAATAACAAAGAATTTGTGATTGCAATCATTTTCAGGAAGAAACTGAGTATTATCTGACAGAATTGCAGGGGTGCCAATACTTTTGGCCACCACTGTATAACCTGTAATATTATACTTTTCAAGAAAGGCATCCATGCCCTTCTTAAATTTTAATAGTGAATCACTCATTACAACATCATGCGGCAGAGAGTTCCATAGTCTCTCTGCTCTTACAGTAAAGAATCCGCGTCTGTGATTATTATTAAACCTTCTTTCCTCCAGACGTAGAAGATGCCCCCTTGTCCCCGTCTCTGGTCTCAGAGTAAAAAGATCAGTAGAAAGGTCTTTGTACTGTCCCCTCATATACTTGTACATAGTAATAAGATCACCCCTAAGCCTTAGTTTTTCCTCAGTAAATAACCCCAAGTGTAATAACCTGTCTTGGTATAGCAGACCCCCCAGTCCTCTAATAACCTTGGTCGCTCTTCTCTGCACCCGCTCTAGTTCAGCTATGTCTTTCTTATACACCGGAGACCAGAACTGTACACAGTATTCTAAGTGTGGTCGCACTAGTGACTTGTATAGAGGTAAAATTATGTTCTCCTCATGAGCATCTATGCCTCTTTTAATGCATCCCATTATTTTATTTGCCTTTGCAGCAGCTGCCTGACACTGGCCACTAAACGTGAGCTTGTCGTCCACCAATACACCCAGGTCTTTTTCAGTTCCAGTTTTGCACAGTGTTTTTCAATTAAGCATATAATTATACAATTTATTTCCTCTGTCCCAGTGCATTACCTTACATTTATCCCCATTAAAGCTCATTTGCCATTTATCAGCCCAAGGTTCTAGTTTACACAGATCCTCCTGTAATATAAAATTACCCTCCTCTGTATTGATTACCCTGCAGAGTTTAGTGTCATCTGCAAATATTGAAATATTACTCTGTATGCCCTCTAAAAAGTCATTAATAAATATGTTAAAAAGAAGGGGGCCCAATACTGACCCCTGTGGTACCCCACTGTTAACTGAGACCCAGTCTGAGTGCGTTCCATTAATAACCACCCTTTGTTTCCTATCACTGAGCCAATTCTTAACCCACTTACATATATTTTCCCCTATCCCCATTGTTCTCATTTTATGTATCAATCTTTTGCGTGGAACTGTATCAAAAGCTTTTGAAAAGTCCATATACACAACATTCACTTCATTTCCTTGGTCCAGTCCGGAACTTGCCTCCTCATAAAAACTGATCAAATTAGTTTGACAGGAACGGTCCCTCGTAAACCCATGTTGATATTGGGTCATGAAGTTATTCCTCCTCAGATACTCTAGTATAGCATCTCTTAGGAAACCCTCCAGGATTTTACACACAGTAGAGGTTAAGCTTACTGGCCTATAACTTCCAAGTTCAGTTTTTGTCCCCTTTTTGAATATTGGCACCACATTTGCTATACGCCAGTCCTGTGGTACAGACCCTGTTATTATGGAATCTTTAAAGATTAAAAATAATGGTCTATCTATGACGTTACTTAATTCCTGCAGTTCTCGTGGGTGTATCCCATCCGGGCCCGGGGATTTGTCAACTTTAGTGATTTTTAGACGCCGCCGTACTTCCTGCTGGGTTAAGCAAGTGACATTTAATGGAGAATTTTTGTTATCACTGACTTATCATGTTTTCTGTCATGCGATTTTCTTGTGTAAATACGGTTGAAAAAAATCATTTAGCATATTGGCTTTTTCCTCATCCTCATCCACCATTTCACCCAGACTATTTTTAAGGGGACCAACACTATCATTTTTTAGTTTTTTACTATTTGTGTAGTTAAAGAATATTTTGGGATTATTTTTACTTTATCTGGCAATGATTCTCTCTGTCTCAATCTTTGCTGCCTTGATTTGGTTTTTACAGAATTTATTTAATTTTCTATATTTATTTAATGCCTCATCACTACCTACTAGCTTTAGTTCTCTAAATGCTTTCTTTTTGTCACTTATTGCGCCCCTTACAGCTCTATTTAGCCATAGTGGTTTCCTCCTATTTCTAGCATGTTTATTCCCATAGGGTATACATTGTGCAACGGTCCTATTCAGGATGCTAATAAATGTCTCCCATTTGCTTTGTGTAGCTTTATGTCTCAGGATATCGTCCCAGTATATTGCACTAAGATCATCTCTCAACCGTTGGAAATTTGCCTTCCTGAAGTTTAGTGTCCTTGTAACCCCTCTACTACCCATCTTATTAAAGGTTACATGAAAACTTATTATTTTGTAATCACTATTACCCAAGTGACCCCCAACTCGTATATTTGATATGCGGTCTGGCTTGTTGGTAAATATTAGGTCTAGCAGTGCCCCCCTTCTTGTTTGTTCCTTAACCAGTTGTGAAAGGTAATTGTCTCTCATAGTAGTCAAAAACCTATTACCTTTGCTTGAACTACAGGTTTCTGTCCCCCAATGTATTTCAGGGTAGTTGAAGTCCCCCATAATAATGAGTTCTCCTTGAGTCGCTACTTCATCTATTTGCTTTACAAGGATATTCTCCACTGCTTCCATTATTTTTGGAGATTATAAGAAACCCCTATCAGTAATTTATTATTTTTTCCCCTTCCCCTTATCTCCACCCACAGGGACTCTACATTTTCATTATATTCACATATATTCTCCCGCAAGATGGGTTTTAAGGATGATTTTACATATAAACACACACCCCCCTCGCTTGTTTGTACGGTCATTTCAGAACAGACTATAGCCCTGTAAGTTAACTGCCCAGTCATGGCTCTCGTCCAGCCATGTCTCAGATATCCCCACCATGCCATAATTATTTTCCAAGAAAATTAATTCTAATTCCTCCATTTTGTTGGTGAGGCTTCTGGCATTAGTGTACATGCATTTTATGTATCTCTCTGTACCTCTATTCCTTCTTACTTTATTGACTGTTCTAACCCCACCCCCAATTTCTTTATTTGTGCCCAGGTCATTCTCTGCACTATCTTCCCCAGCTATAAAATGAACACCCTCCCCCCAATCCCTAGTTTAATCACTCCTCCAACCTTCTAGCCATTTTCTCCCCAGCACAGCTGCACCCTCCCCATTGAGGTGCAGCCGTTCCCTAGCGTAGTCGGCCCAGTTCTCCAGGAACCCAAATCCCTCCTTCCTACACCAGTTCTTGAGCCACTTATTTTTCTCCCTAATCTCCCGTTGCCTCTCTGGCGTGGCACATGGTACAGGTAGTATTTCCGAGAATACCACCTTGGAGGTCCTTGCTCTAAGCTTGCAGCCTAATTCCCTGAAATCATCTTTAAGGACCTTCCACCTACCTCTAACTTTGTCATTTGTGCCAATGTGCACCATGACCGCTGGGTCCTCACCAGCCCCTCCCAGTAATCTGTCAACCCGATCAGCGATGTGCCGGACTCGAGCGCCAGGTAGGCAGCACACTGTTCGACGATCCCTGTCTTTGTGACAGATTGCCCTATCTGTTCCCCTAATAATTGAGTCCCCCACTACCAGCACCTGCCTGACTTGCCCTGCTCTCCTATTTGCCCCCTTACTGGAGCTGACACTCCTCCGGCTTTCAGGGGACATGCCTTGCTGCAGCAGTGCTACCCCTGTACCGACACCCCTCTCATCTGCCTTCAGTCTTCTCTTCAATCCTGTTTAGTTGCCTTCTGTCAGATACACACCACCTCTCTCTTCGGCTTGAGCCAGACTACAATAACAAGTTCACCACAGTCCCCCTGGGGCTCTGCTAAAACACTCCCTGTCTCCTGTGACCGTGTTAAGCCCTCTAGTTGCTGGATGCTTCTGAAGCACAACACTTCCTGTCTCCTGTGCTTGTGTTATTTGTAACAGTTGCTGGATGCTTTGGAAGCAACAGCACTGCTTCTGCATGTCACAATTATCTTTCCACCATCTCATTCAACCCCTTCAGCTGACCTATCCATCAAAGTCAATGGCTACCCACTCTCCCCAGTCCTACAAACTTGACTCTGATCTTACATAGTTACATAGTTACATAGTTACATAGTTTATAAGGCCGAAAAAAGACAAGCGTCCATCCAGTTCAGCCTATTTCTTGTGCACTGCAGCTATTCCGCAGCGTTGATCCAGGGGAAGGCAACAAAAAACCATGAGGTATAGGCCAATTTACATCACTGAGGAAAAATTCACTTCCCGACACCAATCTGGCAGTAAGATTAAATCCCTGGATTAATTAACTAAGCATAAGATGTAATTTTATTGTTCTCAAGAAAGGCGTCCAGGCCTCTCTTGAACTCTTTAAGTGAGTTGGACATCACTTCCTCTCCCAGAGAGTTCCAGAGTCTCACGGCTCTGACCGTAAAGAATCCCCTTCTATGCTGGTGCAGGAACCTCCTTTCCTCCAGACGCATAGTGTGCCCCCTCGTCTTTGTCACCATCCTTGGTATAAACAGGTCATGGGAGAGATCTCTGTACTGCCCCCTGATGTATTTATACATGTTTATGAGGTCTCCCCTAAGCCTTCTCTTTTCCAATGTAAATAGGCCTAATTTTGACAACCTCTCTGGGTATTCTAGTCCCTCCATTCCCTTTATTACCTTAGTCGCCCTCCTTTGTACCCTCTCTAGCTCCAATATGTCTTTCCTGAGCACCGGAGCCCAGAACTGTGCACAATATTCTAAGTGCGGCCTTACCAGCGCTTTATACAGAGGAAGAACAATGTTCTCATCATATGCCCCTATTCCTCTTCTGATGCATGCCATGACTCTATTTGCCTTCGCAGCTGCTGCCTGACACTGGGCACTCCAATTTAATTTGCTGTTAACCAAGACTCCATGTCAGATTTCCCCAACGGTTTCCCATTTAATATGTATGGGTGACTGCTGTTTTTCTTTCCCATGTGCATGACCTTACATTTATCGGCATTGAACCCCATTTGCCATTTTTTGGCCCAACTCCCCAATTTATCTAAATCCTCCTGTAGCTGTGCCCTGTCCTCATCTGTATTAACTACTTTACAAAGTTTAGTATCATCTGCAAATATTGCTATTTTACTATGCAACCCTTCCACTAGATAATTAATAAATATATTAAATAATATAGGGCCCAAGACAGACCCTTGAGGCACCCCGCTAGTAACCCTGACACACCCTGAGCTTACTCCATTGATAACCACCCTCTGCTTTCTATCACTCAGCCAGCTATTTACCCACTTGCACACATTATCCCCCAGACCAAGCATTCTCATTTTATATACCAACCTTTTGTGTGGCACGGTATCAAACGCTTTGGAGAAGTCAAGGTATACAACATCCACTGACTCTCCCCGGTCCAGCTGTGAGCTCACCTCCTCGTAGAAGGCGATCAGGTTTGTTTGGCAGGAGCGATCCCTCATGAATCCATGTTGATATGGAGTTAGACAGTTATTATCATTAAGATATTCTACAATAGCATCTCTAAGAAATCCTTCAAACAATTTACCCACAACAGACGTTAAGCTGACTGGTCTATAGTTCCCAGGGTCACTTTTAGACCCCTTTTTGAATATTGGTACCACATTTGCTTGGCGCCAGTCTAGTGGGGCAGTCCCTGTCCATAAAGAGTGCTTGAATATAAGATACAGCGGTCTGTCTATCTCATTACTTAATTCTTTTAGTACCCGGGGGTGTATGTCATCTGGGCCTGGTGACTTGTCTATTTTGATATTATTTAGGCGTTTCTGAACTTCCTCCTGGGTTAGGTGGGTGATATTTAGCGGAGGATTTACTTTATCACTCTGCATTTCCTCCGATAAATTGTTTTCTTTTGTGAAAACAGTGGAGAAGAAGCTATTGAGTAGGTTTGCTTTACCCTCATCGCCCTCTATGATTTTACCCAGGTTATTTTTCAATGGGCCAACGCCATCAGTTTTAATCCTTTTACTGTTTATATAGTTAAAGAACAGTTTGGGATTCGTTTTACTTTCCTTGGCAATTAGTCTCTCTGTCTCCTCTTTTGCTATTCTTATTTGTTTCTTACAGATTTTGTTTTTTTCCCTATAAGATATTAGCGCTTCCTCGCTGCCTTCTTGTTTAAGTTTACCGAAAGCCCTTTTTTTGTTTTTCATTGCCCTCTTGACTTCCTTATTTAGCCACATTGGCTTCCTCCTATTCCTAGCCCTGTTATTCCCATAAGGTATGTACCTTCTACAGTGACTATGTAGAACTGTTTTGAAAATGTCCCATTTTCTATCCGTGCTCCTATTACTAAAGATACTATCCCAGTCTATAAGGTGAAGGGCATCTCTTAGCTGATCAAACTTTGCCCTCCTGAAGTTCAGTGTTTTTGTGACTCCCTTGCTGGGCACCCTACTGAAGCACATGTGGAATTGTATAATGTTGTGGTCACTATTTCCCAGGTGCCCCCCGACCTGCACCTCAGTTATTCTGTCTGGCCTGTTAGTTAATATTAAGTCTAAAAGGGCCGTCCCTCTAGTTGGTTCCTGCACAAGTTGTGACAAATAATTGTCTTTGATAATTGACAGAAACCTGTTTCCTTTCTGAGATCTACAGCTTTCGGTTTCCCAGTCTATATCGGGGTAGTTGAAGTCCCCCATAATAATCACCTCGTTATTTTTTGCTACTTCGTCTATTTGTCTCATTAATAGACTTTCCGTGGCTTCTGCTATATTTGGTGGTTTATAACAGACTCCTATGATAATTTTATTATTGTTTTTTGCCCCATGTATCTCCACCCATAAGGACTCGACCTCCTCATTTCCCTCCCATACATCCTCCCGTATTGTAGGCTTTAGACACGTCTTTACATATAGACAGACTCCACCCCCTTTCCGACTTCTTCGATCCCTTCTAAACAGACTGTAACCCTGTAAGTTAACTGCCCAGTCATAGCTTTCATCTAACCATGTCTCGGTTATTCCCACTATGTCATAGTTACCTGTAGATATTTCTGCTTCCAGTTCATCCATCTTGTTTGTCAGGCTCCTGGCATTTGCTAGCACGCAGTTTACACGATTTTGTTTTGTTCCAATCTTCTCCCTGTGGATTGTATTAGAAATTTTCTTACCTCCCTTCCAAGTATCTTGTCTTGGACCTTCTTTGTCGCACTTCATATCTTTCATTAGTATGTTCTCTGGTTGCATGATCGTGTCCGGCGTTTTTCTTCCCATCCCCTCTTCTTCTAGTTTAACCTGAGATCTAGTTTCAAACCTGAGATCCAAGCACTTTCCACTTCCTGCCGACTCCAACTTCAAAATATCTCTCTGATCTGCACATTTCTCAACCATGAATCTGCAAAAGCACTAGTGCACGCCCTCATTATCTCCCGCCTCGACTACTACAAGCTCCTGCTCTGTGGCCTCACTTCTAAAACTCTTGCACCCCTCCAATCTATCCTAAACTCTGCTGGCCGACTTATCCACCTGTCAATCCCTGTACTGGCTCCCTGTTGCCCAAAGACTCCAGTTCAAAACGCTAACTTTGGCTTACAAAGCCATCCAAAATCTGTCTCTTCCATACATCTCTGACCTAGTCTCCCAGTGCTTACCTGCACACAACCTCCGTTCCTCACAGGATCTCCTTCTCTGCTCCCCTCTTATCTCCTCTTCCCACAATCGCATACAAGATTTGTCCTGTGCATCTCCGCTACTCTGCAACTCTCAACCCCAACATACATGAGACTCTCGCCTACCGTGAACACCTTCAAAAGGAACCTGAAGACTTACCTCTTCGGACAAGCGTACAACTTGCAGTAATCCTCGCTCCACCATATCGCTGCACGACCATCTCTACCCTCACCTTCTGTATCCTCACCCATTCCTAGTAGATTGTTTGTGAGCCTTCGCTTGCATGGTCCGCTCTCCTCTTGTACCAGTCGGTGACTCTTTTTTTTGTTCAAGATTATTGTACTTGTTGTTTGCTATGTATAGCCCTTTTCACATGTAAAGCGCCATGGAATAAATGGCGCTGTAATAATAAATAATAATAATTATACTATTTGTACTGTGGGTCAATTGATGCCACTTTTCCTGGTGTCTGCAGCTAATTTGAGCTGTTTTGGCAGCTTTTGGGTCCCTTTGAAGGTGTTGTGTATGCTTTTGGTTTTACCTTTCATTGAATGCAATGGGATTCGGATTTGCTCGGCGAACCGTTCAGCGAACATCGGGAAGTTCGCCAAGCAGAACCGAACTTTGAAAGTTTCCTCATCTCTAGTGTCCATCTGGTGTGTTTCCTGTAGTGCAAGGGGAGTAGGTCCCCATTATACTATTTCTACTTTGGTGAAATTGATGTCACTTTGTTGGTGTCTGCCCCTATTTTTTCAAAACATGGAGACTCCAAGTTGGGTTTCCATCTGCTGGGTTTCCTGTAGTGGAAGAGGTGTCGGTCCCCATTATACTATTTTTACTCTGGTGAAATTGATGCCACTTTGGTGGTGTCTGCCTTTAATTTTTTTAAATCTGGAGACTCCTCTTTGGATCTCCTTCATGTGTGTTGCCTGTAGCGCTAGGGCTCTCAGATCGGAAGGCGTGCACTTACTTTCAGTCAACTACCTGTGTTACTATCCTTACATTTTTCTATCAATAGTAGTCTATGAAACTGATGTTTGTGCCACCTGAGTGTGGCTGACCAGAAAAGCAGGTTGAACTGTTGCATGTGGTATCAGGGCTCCCAGCACAGCAGGCCTACACCGATCCCTCACCCACCTCGTCTTAATTTGAAGTTAAATTCAAAGCTATAAATGCTGGCCCATACCCTGATACCTCATGCATGGCCCATGGCTGACTGCTGCTGTGCCATTATAAAATTTGTACTGTGGGTCAATTGATGCCACTTTTCCTGGTGTCTGCCCATAATTTGAGCTGTTTTGGCAGCTTTTCGGTCCCTTTGAACGTGTTGTGTATGCGTTTGGTTTTGCCTCCCATTGAATGCAATGGGATTCGGATATGTTCGTCGAACCGTTCGACGAACATCGGTAAGTTCGCCGAGCAGAACCAAACCAACCCTTGAAAGGTTCGCTCAATTATGATATTATTAAACATACCAACAAGCAGTTCTGTATATAAGAATAATCTAACCAGAAACACCATAGATGTTCAATATATATATTTGTGCATATAAGTTGTTAATAATATGCAAAGATGAAAAAAGAAAGTCTGTAGATACAGTCACTTTCTATAGAAAGGAGCAGATGATGATTCCGCTCTTCAGGCCTTTGGTTGCACTTGAGCTGTTTTTGGACATTCAGGTCTGGATCACACATGACGGAGAGGAGAAGAGCAGGAATGTGTGATCTATGCAGTTGGAGTTTTCCTGGATTCCTACAGCACTGCGATCAACCATACGGCCTTCTGTTTCACCATGGCTAGGTAGATGAAGGAGCAGCCGCTTCTTCTCTCTGTCCACAGCCAGGTAGTAGAAGAAGCAGCCGCTTCATTCTGTCGCTACATGGCCAAGTATGAGAAGGAGCAGCCGCTTCCATCTCTCTTTACTTGGCCAATTATAAGAAGGAGCAGCCGCTTTCTTCTGTCTGTCCATATCCGGTAGGTGAAGGAGCAGCCGCTACCTTCTTTTTTTCCTGTCTGGTAGGAGAAGGAGCAGCGGCTGCCTTCTGTCTGTCCATATCTGATAGTCGTCTCCTTACCACCACATTGTAGATGAGTCGTCCAGATGGTGACATAACAAGTATGGCTGAAAGAAATCCTTCAATTTCATCCTTTAATTACTTGCTATGTTGATCCAGAGGAAGGCGAAAAATAACCCTGAGGACTCGTTGTTGGATCATCCTCATATCAAGGGAAAAAAATTCCTTCCTGACCCCAAATATGGCGATCGGAATGAATCCCTGGATGTTTGGTGCTCAAATGTACGTTGATGTTATGTGGTGGAAGATCGGTAAGTTTGTCACAGTCCGGTAAATAAGAAAGTCCAGTGTAATTGTCTCATCCGATTAATGGAAAGCTTCATTCCTAGATGTTACTGGAATGGGGCTGATTTATATCAGCCTAATCCTCCTGTAAGGAGAGAAATATATTCAAAATAAAGAAAGTTAGGCGATTCTGCACTATCATAAAGTCTGAGTACAATGTTGCGAGTTGCACAATTAAGAAAGGGTTCGTGGACCACAGTAGTGCTCAGCTAAATACACCCCAGACTGGGGAAACAATTGCTGTCCAAAAATAGAGAAAAGCGTCACTCACCGTATAAAATTACTTTTTCATTAATGTGCTTTAAAACATATTGTCGGGTCTGTCTGACCAGCCACACCTGCTCCTTCTCTCTCTCCCTGCTGATATGTTTTAAAGGACATTAATAAAGAAGTAATTTGATATGGTGTGCGCCGCTATTCTCCATTTTAAGACGAGAAATATACACATCTGAGAATCGTCTCCTCACATATATAATGTATACCGGGGGGATATAATGATAAGGTGTATAGTGGATATGTGTGTTACTGAGCATTGATAACACTATGGATGTCCCTATGTGCTATACTTACATCATCGCCCCATCGGAATGGTGGGTCGGCTTCGCCGGACTCCACGTCGAACCAGTATATAGGGTAGAAGAATGGGCGCTCTCGGATGAAGGATGTTATAGCATACCGGGCAGATGGAGATTTGCAAAGAAGCTGGAAAATGAGAGAGACCATTAATCATTATATTACGGATTATTACTGATACG
Source organism: Phyllobates terribilis (assembly GCF_046119375.1). Lineage (NCBI taxonomy): Eukaryota > Metazoa > Chordata > Amphibia > Anura > Dendrobatidae > Phyllobates > Phyllobates terribilis. Next base: position 2,355,158 of record NW_027363009.1, on the reverse strand, counting down.
TTATTACACAATGTCCATGGACTCTCCACATCATATCTTATAGCTTTCCTTATAGTCCTTCATCTTCCTTCTTTCTCTGATCCTACTTACGCCTTCTAGGATGTCAAGGGCATCGTTGGGCATCCAGTCTGGAATATCTGGGACGTCCTCCTGCAGAGACCGGTGGTATTCCTCCAGTGTGCCGCTGCCATAGAACGGTTGGCTCCCCACAATCATCATGTACAGGATGACACCAAATGAAAAGGAATCTGCCAGATGATTGAAGGCTTCTCCATCCATTATCTGTGGGAACATAATATAGGAGATGAGGTGAATATACCGGGGAGGGGATTTACACACAGAGGCCATGAGGACCAGTCTGTGATTAGATATGAGCAGGATACTCAGATTAATACTCAGTCCTACTATCGCCATCAATCACACTGGGATGTTTTTTACCTCAGGTGCGATGTAACCCTGAGTGCCAACTTGTTCTTCTAATAGGTCATCTTCGCCCATATTCATGACTGATAAGCCAAAGTCAGAGATTTTTATATGTCCCATGTCATCGATGAGAATGTTCTGTGGCTTCAGGTCACTGAAGGGAGAAGGAGCAGATACTGATTGTGAGGATAATTCATGAAAATAACTTTATACAATAGATATGTAAGGAGACAACAGAGATTTATGAAGATGAACTGATTACCAATGTATCACGCCGTGTTCATGGAGGAACTGGAGTCCGCAAACCATTTCTGCCGCAAAGAGTCTGTGGAGTAGAAAGTAGAGGATGGATCAGTGGTTACATACACTCTAGGACTACAATGTACGGGCAGCAGATTATTAGGATTTGGCTGTTAGAAGTTTACCTTGATGTTTCCATATCAAATGAATTAGATGGAGCCAGGTGGTGAAACAGATCTCCTCCGGCCATATACTCCATGGCTAATATATATTCTAATGGTGTTTCCATAAACCCCCGCAGAGATGTTAGGAAGCGGCAGCCAGTGGCCATACAGAGGATGTCTAATTCTGTAGAGATTGTGTCCTCATCAATACGACTCTTGTCCATCATTTTAATAGCCAGCAGTTCTCCGCTGACCGGATCTGATGCCAAGAGGACCTGGAGAAAAATCAAAGGAGATCAGACCAAACTCCCATCTATTATAGGGATCTGTGTAATGGATCACTGGTTTATCCCAATCACCATTACATATGAACATCCTGTAATGAATATGTATATCCTCCTGTGTATCTGGTGCAGGATACATTGAGGAACACAGAGAAGGAGAAATTCACACTTACCTTTCCAAAGCCTCCCACTCCAAGATCTTTGTGGAATTCAAGGCTGCACAGGTCAACAGGATTTTCCATTTTAACCAGTTCTCTCTGGGGTAAAAGAAGGGATCTGGCATCAGCATGTGCTGGCATGTCTGCTATGTCAGAGGGCATCATAAGGCTTCCACCTGCTGAGATGATACAAGATTTGTTAGTCTCTTTGAGAAGACATAATGGAAATGTTTGTCATGTTGTGTGGTAAGTGTATGGAGCGGGCTCAGTCGCTGAGCCTGCATTTTACCAGGCTGATACCGGCTGTATTACATAGCTGCCACGTGCCAATAAATACAGCGACTGGAGCACACTCTGATTACTGCGGTTTAACCGTTTCAATGCTGACAGTGGTATTTAAATGAAGTGATTGCCAATTTGCTACCAGCACCCATTAGCCCCTACCAGGTCACAATTGCAAGAGGTTAATTAACTGTAATGACTATCTGGACCTACTGAAAACCCATATCTTTCACTTTTGTCCTCCTGTTTAGACCAGCCTGGTTTAATTTCTTATGATAACATATAATATAGCCATATACAGCGATACAGTTCCATTACAGCACATACAGGTGCTTCTCACTAAATTAGAATATCATCAAAAAGTTAATTTATTTCAGTTCTTCAATACAAAAATAATACCTGGTTTAAAAACAACACTATCACTGTGCTTGATTGGCCAGCAAACTTGCCTGACCTTAACCCCATAGAGAATCTATAGGGTATTGTCAAGAGGAAGATAAGAGACACCAGACCCAACAATGCAGACGAGCTGAAGGCTGCTATCAAAGCAACCTGGGCTTCCATAACACCACAGCAGTGCCACAGGCTGATCGCCTCCATGCCACGCGGCATTGATGCAGTAATTGATGCAAAAGGCGCCCCGACCAAGTATTGAGTTCATTTACTGAACATACATTTCAGATTTTAAAATCATTTTTCAAACTGGTGTTATAAAATATTCTAATTTACTGAGATAATGACTTTTGTGTTTTCATTGGCTGTAAGCCATAATCATCAACATTAACAGAAATAAACACTTGAAATAGATCACTCTGTTTGTAATGACTCTATATAATATATGAGTTTCACTTTTTGTATTGAAAAACTAAAAATAAATTTACTTTTTGATGATATTCTAATTTAGTGAGAAGCACTTGTAGTACAAGCGATCAAAAAATTGCAGGTTCAAGTCTTCTAAGGAGACTAAAAAATTAAATAAATTTAAAAAAATTAATAAACCCAAAAAATTATTTAAAAATATAATTTGAATGAAACAACTTTCCTAATGAATAATAATAATAATAATAATAATAATAAAAAATGAAAAATAAGCATAACTGGGATCACGGCATTAGTATAAGTCCGTTATACAAAAATATAAAAATAATTTTCCCAAACAGTAAATACTAAAATGAGAAAAAAAAATATCTAACAATAGCAATAAAAAGATATCGTAATGTCCTGTCTACCCAAGAAAGGATCATTAAAAGCTACAGCTTCATACACAATAAAGAAGCCTTTACACTGCGCCATTGAGGTATCACAATCACAAAGTTACAATGTCTCAGAATATGGAGACACAAATCAATGTTTTTTATTACATTTTTAATTTTCTTCCACCACTTATGTCAAAAGGAAACCCATGCATGTTCAGCATTACCACACTTGTCACTGACATGGAGAATTACTTTATGAGGTCATTTTTACCACACAATGAACACAATAGAAAAGAACAATGTCGGAATCCCTCCCCCCGTCCCACAATTTTACCACTCTTTGATTTTTTTCCCCTCTTTTCTAAATAATTGAAAGACAAAATAAATAGTGTTCTTCAAAACTGCAGCTCGGTCCACTAAAAAAGCAAGCTCACATGCAAATAAAAGAAAAGTTATGGCTTTTCGAAGAAGGAAGAAAAAAAGCGAAAGTTTTTCCGGTCAAAGGGGGGTTAATAGATATAGCTCCAGCGCATATATTATAATTTTAAACAAAACTATGTAAATGAGCAGGAAATGTCTAATATTTGGTCCTTCATTTATCAAAACTCTCTAATAGCAAAACTGACCCTGTTGCCCATAGCAACGATTCACAGCACAGATTCTATTTCTCAACATTCTATAGAACACTGAAAGGTGACTGGTTGCTATGGGCAACAAGGACAGTTCTTCCATTAGTCAGTATTTATAATTGAGGCCTGTACATAATATTAGGAGTATAATCCCCCTCACCCCCAGTCTTATTATACTGAGTAAGTTTATTTCTTACCTGGTTCATCTTTATCCATTGATCTGTCTGGTGAAGAAACACTCAGATGGAACAGAAAATCCGGGATGGAGATGGTTTTGGTTGATGAGTGGGATCTCCATAGGGCACCATTCCCATTAATGATGGGTGTAGCATATCTCAGATGTCTCCTGCATTGGACAACCCAGTCTCTGCTGTTCCTCATTCTTTTCTGGGCTGCAGCTCTTTGCAGGTTCAGGGTGTCTTGGCTTTCAGCCTTGGATGAGACCTGTCTTGGAGTTTCTTGGAGAACTTCCTCCAGCTCTATCTCTGCGCTGATGTTTCTCTGCTTATTGAGGATGGCTTCTTTATTCCTCCTCCTTATTTCAGGGACCAGATCTCCGATTTTTTTCAAGGAGATAATAAAGGCCCTCTGAAGCTCAGCGGAGGCAGCAGAGTCAGACGCCATGAGGTTCTCCATGTTCCTTCTCTGTGTAAGGATCTCTTGTCTTTTGGACTTTCTCATTTTCTCTAAATGTTGTCGTTTGGACGCCATTTCTGAGGCGTCAGGGTCCATGTCCGGTAGATTAATGTCTTTTCGCCCTAAAGCGAACAACAATACCTGCTCTTCATTTATTCCTCTCCTTTCTCTCAGAACCCGATCTCTTTGGGCTCGTCTTCTCTCCATTTTAGAATAAATTTTTGCTTCGTTCGTCACGAAAAACAAAAGGTACTCCCTCACCCTTGTAAGTCTGTGAGGCAGTGATTTCCCTTGGGCTGTAACACTGGGATATAGAATGTGATGATGTCATCACATCACTGTGACTTACTGTAGATTTTACCCTGATGTCATAATGAGAGAATGATAGGTAGATAGACAGACAGACAGGTGTGAGCCTCTCAAGTATTAACAAAGTGAACATAGTGAACCTTATATAGTATAACAATTACAAATAGTGTTAACAGTAATTATACAAATAGGAGCATATCATATAATGGAGATACGATATACAAGGAGTGAATGGCAATTCAAGTATATACAATCAAGTTAAAGTTCATTATAGTGCCTGTGCTGTGAAGATAACATACAAAATACATGAAAAGAGTCATTATTATTATTTAAGAACAGCTTTATATGATTGATCACTTGATGACTCACCCCATACAATTTGTGAAAAAAGCGCCAACATCGGCGTCCTGCTGGGTACAATGCGCATGTCAAAACAGAAAGGTAGTGGAAAACAAACACTTTGCGCATGCGCGAGCATGCTATGAAGCTTCCCAGCGTTTTCTTCGTAAGGGAAACATCTTAGAATCATCGGCGCATGCGCAAAACAGCGGTATAGCGCTATTAAATCACCGTCAAAGATGCAGGGAAAGTAGCCTAATTGCATACAGCAATCCTTCAAACTTCACCAGCTTTTTTTTCACCAGGTTTTATTTTATTTTTGCCTGTACATTTATTCTATATGCATTCTAATAAAGGACAATTCTTATTTTCTTCCAATCCTCATATATAATGCTTAACCCCTTTACAACCTAAGGTGGTTTACACATTAATGACCGGGCCAATTTTTACAAATCTGACCACTGTCACTTTATGAGGTAATTACTCTGGAACGCTTCAATGGATCCCCCTGATTCTGAGATTCTTTTTTCTTGACATATTGTACTTCATGATTGTGGTTAAACTTCTTCGATAACACTTGCGTTTATTTGTGAAAAAAAAGGAAATCTGCAAAAATTTTGAAACTTTAGCAATTTTCAAAATTTGAATTTTTATGCCCTTAAATCAGAGAGATGTCACACAAAATAGTTAATAAATAACATTTCCACATGTCTACTTTTTTTTTATTAGAGAGCTATAAGGGTTAAAATTTGACCAGCGATTTCTAATTTTTCCAACAAAATTTACAAAACCATTTTTTTAGGGACCGCATCACATTTTAAGTGACTTTAAAAGGCCTTTATGACAGAAAATACCCAAAAGTGACACCATTCTAAAAACTGCACCCCTCAAGGTACTCAAACCACATTCAAGACGTTTATTAACCCTTCAGGTGCTTCACAGGTAGTATATAGAGGATCTGCCCGCTCTCCTGTGTGGTGTAGTATATAGAGGATCTGTCAGCTCTCCTGTGTGGTGTAGTATATAGAGGATGTGTCAGCTCTCCTGTGTGGTGTAGTATATAGAGTATCTGTCAGCTCTCCTGTGTGGGGTAGTATATAGAGGATCTGTCAGCTCTCCTGTGTGGTGTAGTATATAGTGGATCTGTCAGCTCTCCTGTGTGGTGTAGTATATAGTGGATCTGTCAGCTCTCCTGTGTGGTGTAGTATATAGAGGCTCTGTCAGCTCTCCTGTGTGGTGTAGTATATAGAGGATCTGTCAGCTCTCCTGTGTGGTGTAGTATATAGAGGATCTGTCAGCTCTCCTGTGTGGTGTAGTATATAGTGGATCTGTCAGCTCTCCTGTGTGGTGTAGTATATAGAGGCTCTGTCAGCTCTCCTGTGTGGTGTAGTATATAGAGGATCTGTCAGCTCTCCTTTGTGGTGTAGTGTATAGAGGATCTGTCAGCCCTCCTGTGTGCTGTAGTATATAGAGGATCTGTCAGCTTTCCCGTGTGGTGTAGTATATAGAGGATCTGTCGGCTCTCCTGTGTGGTGTAGTATATAGAGGATCTGTCAGCTCTCCTTTGTGGTGTAGTATATAGAGGATCTGTCAGCTCTCCTGTGTGGTGTAGTATATAGTGGATCTGTCAGCTCTACTGTGTGGTGTACTATATAGAGGATCTGTCAGCTCTCCTGTGTGGTGTAGTATATAGAGGATCTGTCAGCTCTCCTGTGTGGTGTAGTATATAGAGGATCTGTTGGCTCTCCTGTGTGGTGTAGTATATAGAGGATCTGTCAGCTCTCCTGTGTGGTGTAGTATATAGAGGATCTGTCAGCTCTCCTGTGTGGTGTAGTATATAGTGGATCTGTCAGCTCTCCTGTGTGGTGTAGTATATAGAGGATCTGTCAGCTCTCCTTTGTGGTGTAGTGTATAGAGGATCTGTCAGCCCTCCTGTGTGCTGTATTATATAGAGGATCTGTCAGCTCTCCTGTGTGGTGTAGTATATAGAGGATCTGTCAGCTCTCCTGTGTGGTGTAGTATATAGAGGATCTGTCAGCTCTCCTGTGTGGTGTAGTATATAGAGGATCTGTCAGCTCTCCTTTGTGGTGTAGTGTATAGAGGATCTGTCAGCCCTCCTCTCTGCTGTAGTATATAGAGGATCTGTCAGCTCTCCTGTGTGGTGTAGTATATAGAGGATCTGTCAGCTCTACTGTGTGGTGTAGTATATAGAGGATCTGTCGGCTCTCCTGTGAGGTGTAGTATATAGAGGATCTGTCAGCTCTCCTGTGTGGTGTAGTAAATAGTGGATCTGTCAGCTCTCCTGTGTGGTGTAGTATATAGAGGATCCGACGGCTCTCCTGTGTGGTGTAGTATATATAGGATCTGTCAGCTCTCCTGTGTGGTGAAGTATATAGAGGATCTGTCAGCTCTACTGTGTGGTGTAGTATATAGAGGATCTGTCAGCTCTCCTGTGTGGTATAGTATATAGAGGATCTGTCAGCTCTCCTGTGTGGTGTAGTATATAGAGGATCTGTCGGCTCTCCCGTGTGATGTAATATAGAGATGATCTATCAGCTCTCCTGTGTGGTGTAGTATATGGAGGATCTGTAAGCTCTCCTGTGTGGTGTAGTATATAGAGGATCTGTCAGCTCTCCTGTGTGGTGTAGTATATAGAGGCTCTGTCAGCTCTCCTGTGTGGTGTAGTATATAGGGGAACTGTCGGCTCTCCTGTGTGGTGTAGTATATAGAGGATGTGTCAGCTCTCCTGTGTGGTGTAGTATATAGAGGATCTGTCAGCTCTCCTGTGTGGTGTAGTATATAGAGTATCTGTCAGCTCTCCTGTGTGGTGTAGTATAAAGAGGATATGTCAGCTCTCCTGTGTGGTGTAGTTTATAGAGTATCTGTCAGCTCTCCTGTGTGGTGTAGTATATAGAGGATCTGTCAGCTCTCCTGTATGGTGTAGTATATAGAGGATCTGTCAGCTCTCCTGTGTGGTGTAGTATATATTGGATCTGTCAGCTCTCCTGTGTGGTGTAGTATATAGAGGATCTGTCAGCTCTCCTGTGTGGTGTAGTATATAGAGGATGTGTCAGCTCTCCTGTGTAGTGTAGTATATAGAGGATCTGTCAGCTCTCCTGTGTGGTGTAGTATATAGAGGATCTGTCAGCTCTCCTGTGTGGTGTAGTATATAGTGGATCTGTCAGCTCTCCTGTGTGGTGTAGTATATAGAGGATCTGTCAGCTCTCCTGTGGGGTGTAGTATACAGATGATCTGTCAGCTCTCCTGTGTGGTGTAGTATATAGAGGATCTGTCAGCTCTCCTGTGTGGTGTAGTATATAGAGGATCTGTCAGCTCTCCTGTGTGGTGTAGTGTATAGAGGATCTGTCAGCTCTCCTGTGTGGTGTAGTATAGAGAGGATCTGTCAGCTCTCCTGTGTGGTGTAGTATATAGAGGATCTGTCCTGTGTGGTGTAATATATAGAGGATCTGTCAGCTCTCCTGTATGGTGTAGTATATAGAGGATCTGTCGGCTCTCCTGTGTGGTGTAGTATATTGAGGATCTGTCAGCTCTCCTGTGTGGTGTAGTATATAGAGGATCTGTCAGCTCTCCTGTGTGGTGTAGTATATAGAGGATCTGTCCTGTGTGGTGTAATATATAGAGTATCTGTCAGCTCTCCTGTGTGGTGTAGTATATAGAGGATCTGTCGGCTCTCCTGTGTGGTGTAGTATATAGAGTATCTGTCAGCTCTCCTGTGTGGTGTAGTATATAGAGGATCTGTCAGCTCTCCTGTGTGGTGTAGTATATAGAGGATGTGTCAGCTCTCCTGTGTGGTGTAGTATATAGAGGATCTGTCAGCTCTCCTGTGTGGTGTAGTATATAGAGGATCTGTCAGCTCTCCTGTGTGGTGTAGTATATAGAGTATCTGTCAGCTCTCCTGTGTGGTGTAATATATAGAGGATCTGTCAGTTCTCCTGTGTGGTGTAGTATATAGAGGATGTGTCGGCTCTCCTGTGTGGTGTAGTATATAGAGGATCTGACAGTTCTCCTTTGTGGTGTAGTATAAAGTGGATCTGTCAGCTCTCCTGTGTGGTGTAGTATATAGAGGATCTGTCAGCTCTCCTGTGTGGTGTAGTATATAGAGTATCTGTTGGCTCTCCTGTGTGATGTAATATATAGATGATCTATTAGCTTTCCTGTGTGGTGTAGTGTATAGAGGATCTGTCAGCTCTCCTGTGTGGTGTAGTATATAGAGGATCTGTCAGCTCTCCTGTGTGGTGCAGCATATAGAGGATCTGTCAGCTGTCCTGTGTGGTGTAGTATATAGAGGATCTGTCAGCTCTCCTGTGTGGTGTAGTATATAGAGGATGTGTCAGCTCTCCTGTGTGGTGTAGTATATAGTGGCTCTGTCGGCTCTCCTGTGTGGTGTAATATATAGAGGATCTGCCAGCTCTCTTATGTGGTGTAGTGTATAGAGGATCTGTCAGCTCTCCTGTGTGGTGTAATATATAGAGGATCTGTCAGCTCTCCTGTGTGGTGTAGTATATAGAGGATCTGTCAGCTCTACTGTGTGGTGTAATATATAGAGGATCTGTCAGCTCTCCTGTGTTGTGTAGTTTATAGAGTATCTGTCCGCTCTTCTGTGTGGTGTAGTATAGAGAGGATCTGTCAGCTCTCCTGTGTGGTGAAGTATATAGATTATCTGTCGGCTCTCCTGTGAGGTGTAGTATATAGAGGATCTGTCAGCTCTCCTGTGTGGTGTAGTAAATAGTGGATCTGTCAGCTCTCCTGTGTGGTGTAGTATATAGAGGATCTGACGGCTCTCCTGTGTGGTGTAGTATATAGAGAATCTGTCAGCTCTCCTGTGTGGTGAAGTATATAGAGGATCTGTCAGCTCTCCTGTGTGGTGTAGTATATAGAGGATCTGACGGCTCTCCTGTGTGGTGTAGTATATAGAGAATCTGTCAGCTCTCCTGTGTGGTGAAGTATATAGAGGATCTGTCAGCTCTCCTGTGTGGTGTAGTATATAGTGGATCTGTCAGCTTTCCTGTGTGGTATAGTATATAGAGGATCTGTCAGCTCTCCTGTGTGGTGTAGTATATAGAGGATCTGTCAGCTCTCCTGTGTGGTGTAGTATATAGAGGATCTGTCGGCTCTCCTGTGTGGTGTAGTATATAGAGGATCTGTCATCTCTCTTGTATGGTGTAGTATATAGAGTATCTGTCGGCTCTCCTGTGTGGTGTAGTATATAGAGGATCTGTCAGCTCTCCTGTGTGGTGTAGTATATAGTGGATCTGTCAGCTCTCCTGTATTGTGTAGTATATAGAGGATCTGTCGGCTCTCCTGTGTGGTGTAGTATATAGAGGATCTGTCGGCTCTCCTGTGAGGTGTAGTATATAGAGGATCTGTCAGCTCTCCTGTGTGGTGTAGTAAATAGTGGATCTGTCAGCTCTCCTTTGTGGTGTAGTATATAGAGGATCTGACAGCTCTCCTGTGTGGTGTAGTATATAGAGGATCTGTCAGCTCTCCTGTGTGGTGAAGTATATAGAGGATCTGTCAGCTCTCCTGTGTGGTGTAGTATATAGAGGATCTGTCAGCTCTCCTGTGTGGTGTAGTATATAGAGGATCTGTCGGCTCTCCTGTGTGGTGTAGTATATAGAGGATCTGTCATCTCTCTTGTATGGTGTAGTATATAGAGTATCTGTCGGCTCTCCTGTGTGATGTAATATATAGATGATCTATCAGCTCTCCTGTGTGGTGTAGTATATAGAGTATCTGTCGGCTCTCCTGTGTGGTGTAGTATATGGAGGATCTGTAAGCTCTCCTGTGTGGTGTAGTATATAGAGGATCTGTCAGCTCTCCTGTGTGGTGTAGTATATAGAGGATCTGTCAGCTCTCCTGGGTGGTGTAGTATATAGAGTATCTGTCAGCTCTCCTGTGTGGTGTAGTATATAGAGGATCTGTCAGTTCTCCTGTGTGGTGTAGTATATAGAGGATCTGTCAGCTCTCCTGTGTGGTGTAGTATATAGAGGATCTCTCGACTCTCCTGTGTGGTGTAGTATATAGAGGATCTGTCAGCTCTCCTGTGTGGTGTAGTATATAGTGGATCTGTCAGCTCTCCTGTGTAGTGTAGTATATGGAGGATCTGTCAGCTCTCCTGTCTGGTGTAGTATATTGAGGATCTGTCAGCTCTACTGTGTGGTGTAGTATATAGAGGATCTGTCAGCTCTCCTGTGTGGTGTAGTATATAGAGGATGTGTCAGCTCTCCTGTGTGGTGTAGTATATAGAGGATGTGTCAGCTCTCCTGTGTGGTGTAGTATATAGAGGATCTGTCAGCTCTCCTGTGTGGTGTAGTATATAGAGGATGTGTCAGCTCTCCTGTGTGGTGTAGTATATAGAGGATCTGTCAGCTCTCCTGTGTGGTGTAGTATATAGAGGATCTGACAGTTCTCCTTTGTGGTGTAGTATATAGTGGATCTGTCAGCTCTCCTGTGTGGTGTAGTATATAGTGGATCTGTCAGCTCTCCTGTATTGTGTAGTATATAGAGGATGTGTCAGCTCTCCTGTGTGGTGTAGTATATAGAGGATCTGTCGGCTCTCCTGTGTGGTGTAGTATATAGAGGATCTGTCAGCTCTCCTGTATGGTGTAGTATATAGAGGATCTGTCATCTCTACTGTGTGGTGTAGTATATAGAGGATCTGTCATCTCTCCTGTGTGGTGTAGTATATAGAGGATCTGTCAGCTCTCCTGTGTGGTGTAGTATATAGAGGATCTGTCAGCTGTCCTGTGTGGTGTAGAATATAGTGGATCTGTCGGTTCTCCTGTGTGGTGTAATATATAGAGGATCTGCCAGCTCTCCTATGTGGTGTAGTGTGTAGAGGATCTGTCGGCTCTCCTGTGTGGTGTAGTATATAGAGGATCTGTCAGCTCTCCTGTGTGGTGTAGTATATAGAGGATCTGTCAGCTCTCCTGTGTGGTGTAGTATATACAGGATCTGTCGGCTCTCCTGTGTGGTGTAGTATATAGAGGTTCTGTCAGCTCTCCTGTGTGTTGTAGTATATAGTGGATCTGTCAGCTCTCCTGCGTGGTGTAGTATATAGAGGATCTGTCAGCTCTCCTGTGTGGTGTAGTATATAGTGGATCTGTCAGCTCTCCTGTGTGGTGTAATATATAGATGATCTGTCAGCTCTCCTGTGTGGTGTAGTATATAGAGTATCTGCCCGCTCTCCTGTGTGGTGTAGTATATAGAGGATCTGTCAGCTCTCCGTTGTGGTGTACTATATAGTGGATCTGTCAGCTCTCCTGTGTGGTGTGGTATATAGAGGATCTGTCAGCTCTCCTGTGTGGTGTAGTATATAGAGGATCTGTAAGCTTTCCTGTGTGGTGTATTATATAGAGGATCTGTCAGCTCTCCTGTGTGGTGTAGTATATAGAGGATCTGTCAGCACTCCTGTGTGGTGTAGTATATACAGGATCTGTCGGCTCTCCTGTGTGGTGTAGTATATAGAGGTTCTATGAGCTCTCCTGTGTGTTGTAGTATATAGTGGATCTGTCAGCTCTCCTGCGTGGTGTAGTATATAGAGGTTCTGTCAGCTCTCCTGTGTGGTGTAGTATATAGTGGATCTGTCAGCTCTCCTGTGTGGTGTAATATATAGATGATCTGTCAGCTCTCCTGTGTGGTGTAGTATATAGAGTATCTGCCCGCTCTCCTGTGTGGTGTAGTATATAGTGGATCTGTCAGCTCTCCTGTATTGTGTAGTATATAGAGGATGTGTCAGCTCTCCTGTGTGGTGTAGTATATAGAGGATCTGTCGGCTCTCCTGTGTGGTGTAGTATATAGAGGATCTGTCAGCTCTCCTGTATGGTGTAGTATATAGAGGATCTGTCATCTCTACTGTGTGGTGTAGTATATAGAGGATCTGTCATCTCTCCTGTGTGGTGTAGTATATAGAGGATCTGTCAGCTCTCCTGTGTGGTGTAGTATATAGAGGATCTGTCAGCTGTCCTGTGTGGTGTAGAATATAGTGGATCTGTCGGTTCTCCTGTGTGGTGTAATATATAGAGGATCTGCCAGCTCTCCTATGTGGTGTAGTGTGTAGAGGATCTGTCGGATCTCCTGTGTGGTGTAGTATATAGAGGATCTGTCAGCTCTCCTGTGTGGTGTAGTATATAGAGGATCTGTCAGCTCTCCTGTGTGGTGTAGTATATACAGGATCTGTCGGCTCTCCTGTGTGGTGTAGTATATAGAGGTTCTGTCAGCTCTCCTGTGTGTTGTAGTATATAGTGGATCTGTCAGCTCTCCTGCGTGGTGTAGTATATAGAGGATCTGTCAGCTCTCCTGTGTGGTGTAGTATATAGTGGATCTGTCAGCTCTCCTGTGTGGTGTAATATATAGATGATCTGTCAGCTCTCCTGTGTGGTGTAGTATATAGAGGATCTGTCAGCTCTCCGTTGTGGTGTACTATATAGTGGATCTGTCAGCTCTCCTGTGTGGTGTGGTATATAGAGGATCTGTCAGCTCTCCTGTGTGGTGTAGTATATAGAGGATCTGTAAGCTCTCCTGTGTGGTGTATTATATAGAGGATCTGTCAGCTCTCCTGTGTGGTGTAGTATATAGAGGATCTGTCAGCACTCCTGTGTGGTGTAGTATATACAGGATCTGTCGGCTCTCCTGTGTGGTGTAGTATATAGAGGTTCTGTCAGCTCTCCTGTGTGTTGTAGTATATAGTGGATCTGTCAGCTCTCCTGCGTGGTGTAGTATATAGAGGTTCTGTCAGCTCTCCTGTGTGGTGTAGTATATAGTGGATCTGTCAGCTCTCCTGTGTGGTGTAATATATAGATGATCTGTCAGCTCTCCTGTGTGGTGTAGTATATAGAGTATCTGCCCGCTCTCCTGTGTGGTGTAGTATATAGAGGATCTGTCAGCTCTCCGTTGTGGTGTACTATATAGTGGATCTGTCAGCTCTCCTGTGTGGTGTAGTATATAGAGGGTCTGTCAGCTCTCCTGTGTGGTGTAGTATATAGAGGATCTGTCAGCTCTCCTGTGTGGTGTATTATATAGAGGATCTGTCAGCTCTCCTGTGTGTTGTAGTATATAGAGGATCTGTCAGCTCTCCTGTGTGGTGTAGTATATAGAGGATGTGTCAGCTCTCCTGTGTGATGTAGTATATAGAGGATCTGTCAGCTCTCCTGTGTGGTGTACAGTCATGGCCAAAAGTATTGAGAATGAGACAAATAGTAATTTTTCCAAAGTTTACTGCTTCATTTTTTGTAATGGCAATTTGCATATACTCCTGAATGTCAAAGAGTGATCAGCTTAACAGCAATTACTGTACTTGCAAAGTCAATATTTGCCCAGAAAATGAACTTTAACCCCCAAAACACATTTCAACATCATTGCAGTCCTGCCTTAAAAGGAGCAGCTAACATCGTTTTAGTGATTGATCCATTAACACAGGTGTGGGTGTTGATGAGGACAGGGCTGGCGATCAATCAGTCATGATTAAGTAAGAATGACATCACTGGACACTTTAAAAGGAGGCTGGTTCTTGGTATCATTGTTTCTCTTCAGTTAACCATGGTTATCTCTAAAGAAACACGTGCAGCCATCATTGCACTGCACAAAAATGGCCTAACAGGGAAGAGTATCGCAGCTACAAAGATTGCACCTCAGTCAACAATCTATCGCATCATCAAGAACTTCAAGGAGAGAGCTTCCATTGTTGTCAAAAAGGCTCCAGGGCGCCCAAGAAAGACCAGCAAGCGCCAGGACCGTATCTTAAAACTGTTTCAGCTGCGGGATCGGACTACCAGCAGTGCCGAGCTTGTTCAGGAATGGCAGCAGGCTGGTGTGAGTGCTTCTGCACGCACTGTGAGGCGGAGACTCTTTGAGCAAGGGCTGGTTTCAAGGAGGGCAGCAAAGAAGCCACTTCTCTCCAGAAAAAACATCAGGGACCGACTGATATTCTGCAAAAGGTACAGGGAGTGGACTGCTGAGGACTGGGGCAAAGTCATTTTCTCTGATGAATCCCCTTTTCGATTGTTTGGGACATCTGGAAAACAGCTTATTCGGAGAAGAAGAGGTGAGCGCTACCACCAGTCTTGTCTCATGCCAACTGTAAAGCATCCTGAAACCATTCATGTGTGGGGTTGCTTCTCAGCCAAGGGAATTGGCTCACTCACAGTCTTACCTAAAAACACAGCCATGAATAAAGAATGGTACCAGAATGTCCTCCAAGAGCAACTTCTCCCAACCGTCCAAGAGCAGTTTGGCGCCCAACAATGCCTTTTCCAGCATGATGGAGCACCTTGCCATAAAGCAAAGGTGATAACTAAATGGCTCATGGAACAAAACATAGAGATTTTGGGTTTATGGCCTGGAAACTCCCCAGATCCTAATCCCATTGAGAACTTGTGGTCAATCATCAAGAGACGGGTGGACAAACAAAAACCAACAAATTCTGGCAAAATGCAAGCATTGATTATGCAAGAATGGATTGCTATCAGTCAGGATTTGGTCCAAAAGTTGATTGAGAGCATGCCAGGGAGAATTACAGAGGTCTTGAAGAAGAAGGGGCAACACTGCAAATATTGACTTGCTGCATTAACTCATTCTAACTGTCAATATAACCTATTGGTACTCATAATATGATTGCAATTATATTTCTGTACGTGATATAAACATCAGACAAACACTAATAAAAACCAGAGGCCAGCAGATCATGTGAAAATATAATTTTGGTGTCATTCTCAAAACTTTTGGCCATGACTGTAGTATATAGAGGATGTGTCAGCTCTCCTGTGTGGTGTAGTATATAGAGGATCTGTCAGCTCTCCTGTGTGGTGTAGTATATAGAGGATCTGACAGTTCTCCTTTGTGGTGTAGTATATAGTGGATCTGTCAGCTCTCCTGTGTGGTGTAGTATATAGTGGATCTGTCAGCTCTCCTGTATTGTGTAGTATATAGAGGATGTGTCAGCTCTCCTGTGTGGTGTAGTATATAGAGGATCTGTCGGCTCTCCTGTGTGGTGTAGTATATAGAGGATCTGTCAGCTCTCCTGTATGGTGTAGTATATAGAGGATCTGTCATCTCTACTGTGTGGTGTAGTATATAGAGGATCTGTCATCTCTCCTGTGTGGTGTAGTATATAGAGGATCTGTCAGCTCTCCTGTGTGGTGTAGTATATAGAGGATCTGTCAGCTGTCCTGTGTGGTGTAGAATATAGTGGATCTGTCGGTTCTCCTGTGTGGTGTAATATATAGAGGATCTGCCAGCTCTCCTATGTGGTGTAGTGTGTAGAGGATCTGTCGGCTCTCCTGTGTGGTGTAGTATATAGAGGATCTGTCAGCTCTCCTGTGTGGTGTAGTATATAGAGGATCTGTCAGCTCTCCTGTGTGGTGTAGTATATACAGGATCTGTCGGCTCTCCTGTGTGGTGTAGTATATAGAGGTTCTGTCAGCTCTCCTGTGTGTTGTAGTATATAGTGGATCTGTCAGCTCTCCTGCGTGGTGTAGTATATAGAGGATCTGTCAGCTCTCCTGTGTGGTGTAGTATATAGTGGATCTGTCAGCTCTCCTGTGTGGTGTAATATATAGATGATCTGTCAGCTCTCCTGTGTGGTGTAGTATATAGAGTATCTGCCCGCTCTCCTGTGTGGTGTAGTATATAGAGGATCTGTCAGCTCTCCGTTGTGGTGTACTATATAGTGGATCTGTCAGCTCTCCTGTGTGGTGTGGTATATAGAGGATCTGTCAGCTCTCCTGTGTGGTGTAGTATATAGAGGATCTGTAAGCTCTCCTGTGTGGTGTATTATATAGAGGATCTGTCAGCTCTCCTGTGTGGTGTAGTATATAGAGGATCTGTCAGCACTCCTGTGTGGTGTAGTATATACAGGATCTGTCGGCTCTCCTGTGTGGTGTAGTATATAGAGGTTCTGTCAGCTCTCCTGTGTGTTGTAGTATATAGTGGATCTGTCAGCTCTCCTGCGTGGTGTAGTATATAGAGGTTCTGTCAGCTCTCCTATGTGGTGTAGTATATAGTGGATCTGTCAGCTCTCCTGTGTGGTGTAATATATAGATGATCTGTCAGCTCTCCTGTGTGGTGTAGTATATAGAGTATCTGCCCGCTCTCCTGTGTGGTGTAGTATATAGAGGATCTGTCAGCTCTCCGTTGTGGTGTACTATATAGTGGATCTGTCAGCTCTCCTGTGTGGTGTAGTATATAGAGGGTCTGTCAGCTCTCCTGTGTGGTGTAGTATATAGAGGATCTGTCAGCTCTCCTGTGTGGTGTATTATATAGAGGATCTGTCAGCTCTCCTGTGTGTTGTAGTATATAGAGGATCTGTCAGCTCTCCTGTGTGGTGTAGTATATAGAGGATCTGTCAGCTCTCCTCTGTGGTGTAATATATAGAGGATCTGTCAGCTCTCCTGTGTGGTGTAGTATATAGAGGATCTGACAGTTCTCCTTTGTGGTGTAGTATATAGAGGATCTGACATTTCTCCTTTGTGGTGTAGTATATAGTGGATCTGTCAGCTCTCCTGTGTGGTGTAGTATATAGAGGATCTGTCATCTCTACTGTGTGCTGTAGTATATAGAGTATCTGTTGGCTCTCCTGTGTGATGTAATATATAGATGATCTATTAGCTCTCCTGTGTGGTGTAGTATATAGAGTATCTGCCTGCTCTCCTGTGTGGTGTAGTATATTGAGGATCTGTCAGCTCTCCTGTGTGGTGCAGTATATAGTGGATCTGTCGGCTCTCCCGTGTAATGTAGTGTATAGAGGATCTGTCAGCTCTCCTGTGTGGTGTAGTATATAGAGGATCTGTCAGCTCTCCTGTGTGGTGTAGTATATAGAGGATCTGTCAGCTCTCCTGTGTGGTGTAGTATATACAGGATCTATCAGCTCTCCTGTGTGGTGTAGTATATACAGGATCTATCAGCTCTCCTGTGTGGTTTAGTGTATAGAGGATCTGTCAGCTCTCCTGTGTGGTGTAGTATATAGAGGTTCTGTCAGCTCTCTTGTGTGGTGTAGTATATACAGGATCTATCAGCTCTCCTGTGTGGTGTAGTGTTTAGAGGATCTGTCAGCTTTCCTGTGTGGTGTAGTATATAGAGGATCTGTCAGCTCTGCTGTGTGGTGTAGTATATAGAGGATCTGTCAGATCTCCTGTGCGGTGTAATATATAGAGGATCTGTCAGCTCTCCTGTGTGGTGTAGTATATAGTGTATCTGTCGACTCTCCTGTGTGGTGCAATATATAGAGGATCTGCCAGCTCTCCTATGTGGTGTAGTGTATAGAGGATCTGTCGGCTCTACTGTGTGGTGTAATATATAGATGATCTGTCAGCTCTCCTGTGTGGTGTAGTATATAGAGGATCTGTCAGCTCTCCTGTGTGGTGTAATATATAGAGGATCTGTCAGCTCTCCTGTGTGGTGTAGTATATAGAGGATCTGTCAGCTTTCCTGTGTGGTGTAGTATATAGAGGATCTGTCAGCTCTCCTGTGTGGTGTAGTATATAGAGGATCTGTCAGCTCTCCTGTGTGGTGTAGTACATAGAGGATCTGTCAGCTCTCCTGTGTGGTGTAGTATATAGAGGATCTGTCAGCTCTCCCGTGTGGTGTAGTATATAGAGGATCTGTCAGCTCTCCTGTGTGGTGTAGTATATAGAGGATGTGTCAGCTCTCCTGTGTGGTGTAGTATATAGAGGATGTGTCAGCTCTCCTGTGTGGTGTAGTATATAGAGGATCTGTCAGCTCTCCTGTGTGGTGTAGTATATAGAGGATGTGTCAGCTCTCCTGTGTGGTGTAGTATATAGAGGATCTGTCAGCTCTCCTGTGTGGTGTAGTATATAGAGGATCTGACAGTTCTCCTTTGTGGTGTAGTATATAGTGGATCTGTCAGCTCTCCTGTGTGGTGTAGTATATAGTGGATCTGTCAGCTCTCCTGTATTGTGTAGTATATAGAGGATGTGTCAGCTCTCCTGTGTGGTGTAGTATATAGAGGATCTGTCGGCTCTCCTGTGTGGTGTAGTATATAGAGGATCTGTCAGCTCTCCTGTGTGGTGTAGTATATAGAGGATCTGTCATCTCTACTGTGCGGTGTAGTATATAGAGGATCTGTCATCTCTCCTGTGTGGTGTAGTATATAGAGGATCTGTCAGCTCTCCTGTGTGGTGTAGTATATAGAGGATCTGTCAGCTGTCCTGTGTGGTGTAGAATATAGTGGATCTGTCGGTTCTCCTGTGTGGTGTAATATATAGAGGATCTGCCAGCTCTCCTATGTGGTGTAGTGTGTAGAGGATCTGTCGGCTCTCCTGTGTGGTGTAGTATATAGAGGATCTGTCAGCTCTCCTGTGTGGTGTAGTATATAGAGGATCTGTCAGCTCTCCTGTGTGGTGTAGTATATACAGGATCTGTCGGCTCTCCTGTGTGGTGTAGTATATAGAGGTTCTGTCAGCTCTCCTGTGTGTTGTAGTATATAGTGGATCTGTCAGCTCTCCTGCGTGGTGTAGTATATAGAGGATCTGTCAGCTCTCCTGTGTGGTGTAGTATATAGTGGATCTGTCAGCTCTCCTGTGTGGTGTAATATATAGATGATCTGTCAGCTCTCCTGTGTGGTGTAGTATATAGAGTATCTGCCCGCTCTCCTGTGTGGTGTAGTATATAGAGGATCTGTCAGCTCTCCGTTGTGGTGTACTATATAGTGGATCTGTCAGCTCTCCTGTGTGCTGTAGTATATAGAGGATCTGTCGGATCTCCTGTGTGGTATAGTATATAGAGGATCTGTCAGCCCTCCTGTGTGCTGTAGTATATAGAGGATCTGTCGGATCTCCTGTGTGGTGTAGTATATAGAGGATCTGTCAGCTCTCCTGTGTGGTGTAGTATATAGAGGATCTGTCAGCTCTCCTGTATTGTGTAGTATATAGAGGATGTGTCAGCTCTCCTGTGTGGTGTAGTATATAGACGATCTGTCAGCTCTCCTGTGTGGTGTAGTATATAGAGGATGTGTCAGCTCTCCTGTATTGTGTAGTATATAGAGGATGTGTCAGCTCTCCTGTGTGGTGTAGTATATAGAGGATGTGTCAGCTCTCCTGTGTGGTGTAGTATATAGAGGATGTGTCAGCTCTCCTGTGTGGTGTAGTATATAGAGGATCTGTCAGCTCTCCTGTGTGGTGTAGTATATAGAGGATCTGTCAGCTCTCCTGTGTGGTGTAGTATATAGAGGATCTGTCGGTTCTCCTGTGTGGTGTAGTATATAGTGGATCTGTCAGCTCTCCTGTGTGGTGTAGTATATAGAGGATCTGTCAGCTCTCCTGTATGGTGTAGTATATAGAGTATCTGTCAGCTCTCCTGTGTGGTGTAGTATATAGAGGATCTGTCAGCTCTCCTGTGTGGTGTAGTATATAGAGGATCTGTCAGCTCTCCTGTGTGGTGTAGTATATAGAGGATCTGACGGCTCTCCTGTGTGGTGTATTATATAGAGGATCTGTCAGCTCTCCCGTGTGGTGTAGTATATAGAGGATCTGTCAGCTCTCCTGTGTGGTGTAGTATATAGAGGATGTGTCAGCTCTCCTGTGTGGTGTAGTATATAGAGGATCTGTCAGCTCTCCTGTGTGGTGTAGTATATAGAGGATGTGTCAGCTCTCCTGTGTGGTGTAGTATATAGAGGATCTGTCAGCTCTCCTGTGTGGTGTAGTATATAGAGGATCTGTCAGCTCTCCTGTGTGGTGTATTATATAGAGGATCTGTCAGCTCTCCTGTGTGTTGTAGTATATAGAGGATCTGTCAGCTCTCCTGTGTGGTGTAGTATATAGAGGATCTGTCAGCTCTCCTCTGTGGTGTAATATATAGAGGATCTGTCAGCTCTCCTGTGTGGTGTAGTATATAGAGGATCTGACAGTTCTCCTTTGTGGTGTAGTATATAGAGGATCTGACATTTCTCCTTTGTGGTGTAGTATATAGTGGATCTGTCAGCTCTCCTGTGTGGTGTAGTATATAGAGGATCTGTCATCTCTACTGTGTGCTGTAGTATATAGAGTATCTGTTGGCTCTCCTGTGTGATGTAATATATAGATGATCTATTAGCTCTCCTGTGTGGTGTAGTATATAGAGTATCTGCCTGCTCTCCTGTGTGGTGTAGTATATTGAGGATCTGTCAGCTCTCCTGTGTGGTGCAGTATATAGTGGATCTGTCGGCTCTCCCGTGTAATGTAGTGTATAGAGGATCTGTCAGCTCTCCTGTGTGGTGTAGTATATAGAGGATCTGTCAGCTCTCCTGTGTGGTGTAGTATATAGAGGATCTGTCAGCTCTCCTGTGTGGTGTAGTATATACAGGATCTATCAGCTCTCCTGTGTGGTGTAGTATATACAGGATCTATCAGCTCTCCTGTGTGGTTTAGTGTATAGAGGATCTGTCAGCTCTCCTGTGTGGTGTAGTATATAGAGGATCTGTCAGCTCTCTTGTGTGGTGTAGTATATACAGGATCTATCAGCTCTCCTGTGTGGTGTAGTATTTAGAGGATCTGTCAGCTTTCCTGTGTGGTGTAGTATATAGAGGATCTGTCAGCTCTGCTGTGTGGTGTAGTATATAGAGGATCTGTCAGATCTCCTGTGCGGTGTAATATATAGAGGAACTGTCAGCTCTCCTGTGTGGTGTAGTATATAGTGTATCTGTCGACTCTCCTGTGTGGTGCAATATATATAGGATCTGCCAGCTCTCCTATGTGGTGTAGTGTATAGAGGATCTGTCGGCTCTACTGTGTGGTGTAATATATAGATGATCTGTCAGCTCTCCTGTGTGGTGTAGTATATAGAGGATCTGTCAGCTCTCCTGTGTGGTGTAATATATAGAGGATCTGTCAGCTCTCCTGTGTGGTGTAGTATATAGAGGATCTGTCAGCTTTCCTGTGTGGTGTAGTATATAGAGGATCTGTCAGCTCTCCCGTGTGGTGTAGTATATAGAGGATCTGTCAGCTCTCCTGTGTGGTGTAGTATATAGAGGATGTGTCAGCTCTCCTGTGTGGTGTAGTATATAGAGGATGTGTCAGCTCTCCTGTGTGGTGTAGTATATAGAGGATCTGTCAGCTCTCCTGTGTGGTGTAGTATATAGAGGATGTGTCAGCTCTCCTGTGTGGTGTAGTATATAGAGGATCTGTCAGCTCTCCTGTGTGGTGTAGTATATAGAGGATCTGACAGTTCTCCTTTGTGGTGTAGTATATAGTGGATCTGTCAGCTCTCCTGTGTGGTGTAGTATATAGTGGATCTGTCAGCTCTCCTGTATTGTGTAGTATATAGAGGATGTGTCAGCTCTCCTGTGTGGTGTAGTATATAGAGGATCTGTCGGCTCTCCTGTGTGGTGTAGTATATAGAGGATCTGTCAGCTCTCCTGTATGGTGTAGTATATAGAGGATCTGTCATCTCTACTGTGTGGTGTAGTATATAGAGGATCTGTCATCTCTCCTGTGTGGTGTAGTATATAGAGGATCTGTCAGCTCTCCTGTGTGGTGTAGTATATAGAGGATCTGTCAGCTGTCCTGTGTGGTGTAGAATATAGTGGATCTGTCGGTTCTCCTGTGTGGTGTAATATATAGAGGATCTGCCAGCTCTCCTATGTGGTGTAGTGTGTAGAGGATCTGTCGGCTCTCCTGTGTGGTGTAGTATATAGAGGATGTGTCAGCTCTCCTGTGTGGTGTAGTATATAGAGGATCTGTCAGCTCTCCTGTGTGGTGTAGTATATACAGGATCTGTCGGCTCTCCTGTGTGGTGTAGTATATAGAGGTTCTGTCAGCTCTCCTGTGTGTTGTAGTATATAGTGGATCTGTCAGCTCTCCTGCGTGGTGTAGTATATAGAGGATCTGTCAGCTCTCCTGTGTGGTGTAGTATATAGTGGATCTGTCAGCTCTCCTGTGTGGTGTAATATATAGATGATCTGTCAGCTCTCCTGTGTGGTGTAGTATATAGAGGATCTGTCAGCTCTCCTGTGTGGTGTAGTATATAGAGGATCTGTCAGCTCTCCGTTGTGGTGTACTATATAGTGGATCTGTCAGCTCTCCTGTGTGCTGTAGTATATAGAGGATCTGTCGGATCTCCTGTGTGGTATAGTATATAGAGGATCTGTCAGCCCTCCTGTGTGCTGTAGTATATAGAGGATCTGTCGGATCTCCTGTGTGGTGTAGTATATAGAGGATCTGTCAGCTCTCCTGTGTGGTGTAGTATATAGAGGATCTGTCAGCTCTCCTGTATTGTGTAGTATATAGAGGATGTGTCAGCTCTCCTGTGTGGTGTAGTATATAGACGATCTGTCAGCTCTCCTGTGTGGTGTAGTATATAGAGGATGTGTCAGCTCTCCTGTATTGTGTAGTATATAGAGGATGTGTCAGCTCTCCTGTGTGGTGTAGTATATAGAGGATGTGTCAGCTCTCCTGTGTGGTGTAGTATATAGAGGATGTGTCAGCTCTCCTGTGTGGTGTAGTATATAGAGGATCTGTCAGCTCTCCTGTGTGGTGTAGTATATAGAGGATCTGTCAGCTCTCCTGTGTGGTGTAGTATATAGAGGATCTGTCGGTTCTCCTGTGTGGTGTAGTATATAGTGGATCTGTCAGCTCTCCTGTGTGGTGTAGTATATAGAGGATCTGTCAGCTCTCCTGTATGGTGTAGTATATAGAGTATCTGTCAGCTCTCCTGTGTGGTGTAGTATATAGAGGATCTGTCAGCTCTCCTGTGTGGTGTAGTATATAGAGGATCTGTCAGCTCTCCTGTGTGGTGTAGTATATAGAGGATCTGACGGCTCTCCTGTGTGGTGTAGTATATAGAGGATCTGTCAGCTCTCCCGTGTGGTGTAGTATATAGAGGATCTGTCAGCTCTCCTGTGTGGTGTAGTATATAGAGGATGTGTCAGCTCTCCTGTGTGGTGTAGTATATAGAGGATCTGTCAGCTCTCCTGTGTGGTGTAGTATATAGAGGATGTGTCAGCTCTCCTGTGTGGTGTAGTATATAGAGGATCTGTCAGCTCTCCTGTGTGGTGTAGTATATAGAGTATCTGTCAGCTCTCCTGTGTGGTGTAGTATATAGAGGATCTGTCAGCTCTCCCGTGTGGTGTAGTATATAGAGGATCTGTCAGCTCTCCTGTGTGGTGTAGTATATAGAGGATGTGTCAGCTCTCCTGTGTGGTGTAGTATATAGAGGATCTGTCAGCTCTCCTGTGTGGTGTAGTATATAGAGGATCTGTCAGCTCTCCTGTGTGGTGTAGTATATAGAGGATCTCTCAGCTCTCCTGTGTGGTGTAGTATATGGATGATCTGTCAGCTCTCCTGTGTGGTGTAGTATATAGAGGATCTGTCAGCTCTCCTGTGTGGTGTAGTATATAGAGGATCTGTCAGCTCTCCTGTGAGGTGTAGTATATAGAGGATCTGTCAGCTCTCCTGTGTGATGTAGTATATAGAGGATGTGTCAGCTCTCCTGTGTGGTGTAGTATATAGAGGATCTGTCAGCTCTCCTGTGTGGTGTAGTATATAGAGGATCTGTCAGCTCTCCTGTGTGGTGTAGTATATAGAGGATGTGTCAGCTCTCCTGTATTGTGTAGTATATAGAGGATGTGTCAGCTCTCCTGTATTGTGTAGTATATAGAGGATGTGTCAGCTTTCCTGTGTGGTGTAGTGTATAGAGGATCTGTCAGCTCTCCTGTGTGGTGTAGTATATAGAGGATGTGTCAGCTCTCCTGTGTGGTGTAGTATATAGAGGATCTGTCAGCTCTCCTGTGTGGTGTAGTATATAGAGGATGTGTCAGCTCTCCTGTGTGGTGTAGTATATAGAGGATCTCTCGGCTCTCCTGTGTGGTGTAGTATATGGATGATCTGTCAGCTCTCCTGTGTGGTGTAGTATATAGAGGATCTGTCAGCTCTCCTGTGTGGTGTAGTATATAGAGGATCTGTCAGCTCTCCTGTGAGGTGTAGTATATAGAGGATCTGTCAGCTCTCCTGTGTGATGTAGTATATAGAGGATGTGTCAGCTCTCCTGTGTGGTGTAGTATATAGAGGATCTGTCAGCTCTCCTGTGTGGTGTAGTATATAGAGGATCTGTCAGCTCTCCTGTGTGGTGTAGTATATAGAGGATGTGTCAGCTCTCCTGTATTGTGTAGTATATAGAGGATGTGTCAGCTCTCCTGTATTGTGTAGTATATAGAGGATGTGTCAGCTCTCCTGTGTGGTGTAGTGTATAGAGAATCTGTCAGCTCTCCTGTGTGGTGTAGTATATAGTGGATCTGTCAGCTCTCCTGTTTGGTGTAGTATATAGAGGATCTGTCGGCTCTCCTGTGTGGTGTAGTATATAGAGGATGTGTCAGCTCTCCTGTGTGGTGTAGTATATAGAGGATCTGTCAGCTCTCCTGTGTGGTGTAGTATATAGTGGATCTGTCAGCTCTCCTGTGTGGTGTAGTATATAGAGGATCTGTCGGCTCTCCTGTGTGGTGTAGTATATAGAGGATGTGTCAGCTCTCCTGTGTGGTGTAGTATATAGTGGATCTGTCAGCTCTCCTGTGTGGTGTAGTATATAGAGGATCTGTCGGCTCTCCTGTGTGGTGTAGTATATTGAGGATCTGTCAGCTCTCCTGTGTGGTGTAGTATATGGAGGATCTGTCAGCTCTCCTGTATTGTGTAGTATATAGAGGATCTGTCAGCTCTCCTGGGTGGTGTAGTATATAGAGGATGTGTCAGCTCTCCTGTGTGGTGTAGTATATGGAGGATCTGTCAGCTCTCCTGTATTGTGTAGTATATAGAGGATGTGTCAGCTCTCCTGTATGGTGTAGTATATAGAGGATCTGTCCTGTGTGGTGTAGTATATAGAGGATCTGTCAGCTCTCTTGTGTGGTGTAGTATATAGAGGATCTGTCAGCTCTCCTGTGTGGTGTAGTATATAGAGGATGTGTCAGCTCTCCTGTGTGGTGTAGTATATAGAGGATCTGTCAGCTCTCCTGTATTGTGTAGTATATAGAGGATGTGTCAGCTCTCCTGTATGGTGTAGTATATAGAGGATCTGTCAGCTCTCCTGTATTGTGTAGTATATAGAGGATGTGTCAGCTCTCCTGTGTGGTGTAGTATATGGAGGATCTGTCAGCTCTCCTGTATTGTGTAGTATATAGAGGATGTGTCAGCTCTCCTGTATGGTGTAGTATATAGAGGATCTGTCCTGTGTGGTGTAGTATATAGAGGATCTGTCAGCTCTCCTGTGTGGTGTAGTATATAGAGGATCTGTCAGCTCTCCTGTGTGGTGTAGTATATAGAGGATCTGTCAGCTCTCCTGTGTGGTGTAGTATATAGAGGATCTGTCAGCTCTCCTGTGTGGTGTAGTATATAGAGGATCTGTCAGCTCTCCTGTATTGTGTAGTATATAGAGGATCTGTCAGCTCTCCTGTGTGGTGTAGTATATAGATGATCTGTCGGCTCTCCTGTGTGGTGTAGTATGACTCGCCCAGGGGGAATATGGGTGACTCGGTACCCGGGCCTTTACCTTCTTCTGATGTCACGGGCCCGTACCCTGGGGTCACTCTTTAAAAAAAAAGGGTTTGTTAACAGTTTTGTCTCGTGACGCCACCTGTGGTTCCCGGTAATGAGTACCGGCGCTGCTGCAGACCTCTGAAGCAGATGTTAGGGCAGCTGGGTTGGCATGGCTCTCCACAGGCAGAGCACAGCTCCAGGGCAGTGTAGATGCAGATGGTGATGCTGGGCGTTGTAGTGCAGGAGCGATAGCGTTGTAGAAATAACTGACAGAAACAGTGGGGTGCAGTCATCCGAGTTTACTCATAGTTCTTTAGCTTCCTCAGGTGCACTGTACAGGTGTCAGCCTCCCATGTCGCGCTGCGTTTACCAGGCAGGGGCTCAGCACTCTCCCACGTACTTCAAGAGCACTTAACGGGACCCCCTTTCTGTATGTTCCTTTCTTAGCTGACTTCCCGCGGTGGGTCTTCTCCCTCCTGCCATGCGCCCCGCCACACAAAGTGCCGATCTGTTACCTTGAGATCCCTCTGGGCAACTTGAAGTTCCCGGACCTTGCTTGGTGCCCTTCACGGCGGCTTAGGTGAGGTTGTGGCAACTGCACAATGAAAGTTTTCCAGCCGAGACCTGAGGTAACTCGGCTAGTCCAGGGACCGGTTCCCTTCTTGCAGCCTGGTCCCTCTGACACCTGGCAGATTCGGGCGTACGGGTGCCGTCCTGCACTCACCGTACCCCCTGGGATCCCTTAAGTTACTGGAGCCTTCCTCCCTAGCTCCCACTCCTCTCTCCTTCTTGGGCATGACAGGCCGAGCCTGCCTGCCGAGCAGAGCTCCTGCAGAGCCCCTGCTCCTCTCACTTCTCCTCACTGAATCCACCCCTACACATGGTGATGTGACGCTCTCAGCCCTGCCCTGGGAAGATGGGGGTACTCGGAGTCGGGTCAGATGTTGAGAACGGGGGTGCAGTCGTGGCCTGGACCCGTTCCTTGCCCAGGGCCGTCACATTGAAAATGATGCTAGGGCTTTCCGGGTTGAGTGGTAATTGTCGACTACGCCACCTGTGGTGTCTGGTGATGCGCCACCAGCGCAACTACAGTCCGCTGAGGCCTGGAGTCATGGCGGCTAAAGTTCTCGCCGCTCCCTACAGGCGGAGCGCGGCCTCAGGGCCGGTAAAGCAGGATAAAGGGGGGGTAGTAGTGCGGCAGTAGGGACGCGGCGTCGCTTGGAATGGCGCGTAATGAACAGTCCGGAGGCCATAGGGATGAATTTCCAAGGCTTTACTCACATTAGAGATGGCAGAAGGAAGGCGACTCCCTGCTCCCCACGGAGTCCTGCGGTCACCAGGGACCGGGGTCCGACAACCTCCGAGCAAGTCCAGCATTCAATCGGGACCCCGCACCTGAGTGTTCCTGAACTACAGACCGTATCCTCTCCTGTCTGTGTGTGTGTAGATAGGCCGGATCTCCCTCTGAACTCCTCTCAGAACAAGGGCACGGGTGGCAGCTCTGCTCCTTCCGATACCCGATGGGATCCTCTGGGCCTACCGGGCTTTACCAACCAGGACATGGAGTAGCAAGGTCGGGTGTCGGGGGCCGGTACCCCTCTTGCAGCTGGACTCCCTCTGAATATATCAGGTGGTAAGGACAGGTGGCGTACACTGCTCCGTCTGCATCCTCCCCGGGATCCATTTGCTGTGGAGCTACACTCTTTAGCTCCGGGCCTTCTTGGTCGTGGTCCTTGACCGGGTTGAGACATTCCTCGTCTGCAACCTGCCCCTCGTTCCAAGGCTGGGGTATGAGGGCTGTGTCTCCATCCACTGTAGGTTCACACAGGATCCACGTTCAGGGTGGGAGATCACAATACCTCACAGTAATTAACAGCACAAAGACCAAAACCAAAGATGGCTTTTTATTAAATATGAAATTTAAAGTGTCACTAAATTGTAAGTCCTCCACCCTCACCCACTAACTGGTTCCCCTCACTCTTGGTTCCCCAGTCTCCCTGTAACCAGGAGGGCAGCACCTGGTGCATACTAGCCCCCTCTGGTGGAGAAATGTGGTGTTGGATGCAAAGGTTGGGTCCCGACCATCACGCTGTTCTTACCTCGGAGGAGGAACACTACACTCCATTACAGAAGTGCAGCATCCCTGTGGCGGTCGAATCTTCAGGGGCGCCACAGTTCTACAGTGGGATGTGCTACATAATGAAGTTTCTCTTATGGGGCACTTGGAAGGGAAGATGTCCTTATCACCCCGGTCAGTAAAATCTTTATAGTGGTGGCAGGATGAGCCTAACCTATCTCGAGGGGTTCCCTGGGTACTTAGGGTCACTAGAACAATTACCACAGATGCGAGTCCGAGAGGGTGGGGAGCCCATCTGGGAGATATGGTAGCCCAGGGGACCTGGTCAGATATCGAAAAGGGTCTCTCCTCCAATGCAAAAGAACTTCTGGCGGTAGACAAGGCGGTGAATAATTTCTTACCTTTCCTTCAGGGCCAGAATGTAAAGATCCTCTTGGATAATCTAGTTGCGGTAGCATATGTGAACCACCAGGGGGATACATGGTCAAGATCGCTGATGAGAGTGACAGATCATCTCTTCCAGATTACAGAAAGTCACCTCCTTTCCCTGATGGCCCTCTATATAAGGGAAAAAGAAAACATGAGAGCAGATTTCCCAAGCTGCTATCCTCTGATGCAAGGGGAATGGGAACTAAATCAAGGAATTTTTACCCAAATAGCCGAAGATGGGGGGGGGGGCTCCGGTCAGGTAGATCCGTTTGCCACAAAACTAAATCGGAAGACAAAGATCTTGGGTTCCCTAAATCCCCTAGCTGTGGACGCTTTCCTGATTCGTTGGTATTTCAGCCTGGCGTATGACTCCTCCCCCCCTGGTTGGCTGTTCTTCTCATGGTAATAAGAAAGATCAGGAAGGACAAGGCCAGGGTTCTGCTGATCGCACCCTTTTGGCCCAGGAGGGTGTCCATCTACGATCCTTGGGTTCTTCCAGAGATTCCATATCTCCTTCTCCGGGGTCCGATATTCCATCCTCAAGCAACTGGCCTCCACTTGACGGTGTGGAACTTGAAAGGACACTGCCAAATCAGAAAGGTTTTTCCAAAGGTCTAGTAACCATCCTGCACAGGAGAAAACCTGTTACAACCCAGATTTATGCCACAAGTTGGAGAAAGTTTTTGTCTTTCTCTGGTTCTGGGGTTCATGGGGAGGGGGTGCCAATAGGACAAATCTTTGGAGTTTTTACAAAAAAGTCTTGAACTAGGGTTATCCACCAGCACCCTTAAAGTACAGATTTCTGCCTTGGGTGCCCTATATAGCTGTGATGTAGCTTGTAACTACTGGGTTTCTCGGTTCATTAAGGCAGCTTTTAGATCTAGACTCATTATTAAAAGCAGCTTGGTTCCCTGGTATTTAAATTTGGTTCTAAAGGCCTTGACTATCTCGCTGTTTGAGCTAATAGTCAGCAACCCTTAAATCCCTCTCTCTTAAGACCGCTTTAATATCTTTAACCTCGGCCAGGAGCATTAGTGACATCCAGGCCCTGTCTATGGCCTCGCCGTTTACTCAAATTCTGGATGATAGGCAGGATCTGGTCTAAAAATCACTCTCTCTCCCTAAGGTAGCTACTCGTTTCAACAGACTTCAGGAAGTCCTCCTACCCTCCTTTTGTCCACTTCCTAGTAACCAGAAAGAGGTGGAGTTACATACGTTAGAAGTGAGGAGATGTCTGGTTAGGTAACATTCAGTTACCAAAAGCTTTAGGAAAGATAACTCGTTGTTTATATCCTACCAAGGGACTAGGAACGGTCTAAGGTCACGAAGTCCACCATAGCTAGATGGAATTGGGAGGCCATTTCTCTATCATATACAGTATAGACCAAAAGTTTGGACACACCTTCGCATTTAAAGATTTTTCTGTATTTTCTTGACTATGGAAATTGTACATTCACACTGAAGGCATCAAAACTATGAATTAACACATGTGGAATTATATACTTAACAAAAAAGTGTGAAACAACTGAAAATATGTCTTATATTCTAGGTTCTTCAAAGTAGCCACCTTTTGCTTTAATGATTGCTTTGCACACTCTTGGCATTCTCTTGATGAGCTTCAAGAGGTAGTCACCGGAAATGGTCTTCCAACAATCTTGAAGGAGTTCCCAGAGATGCTTAGCACTTGTTGGCCCTTTTGCCTTCACTCTGCGGTCCAGCTCACCCCAAACCATCTCGATTGGGTTCAGGTCTGGTGACTGTGGAGGCCAGGTTATCTGGCGTAGTCCCCCATCACTCTCCTTCTTGGTCAAATAGCCCTTACACAGCCTGGAGGTGTGTTTGGGGTCATTGTCCTGTTGAAAAATAAATGATGGTCCAACTAAACGCAAAGCGGATGGAATAGCATGCTGCTGCAAGATGCTGTGGTAGCCATGCTGGTTCAGTATGCCTTCAATTTTGAATAAATCCCCAACAGTGTCACCAACAAAGCACCCCCACACCATCACACCTCCTCCTCCATGCTTCACGGTGGGAACCAGGCATGTAGAGTCCATCCGTTCACCTTTTCTGCGTCGCACAAAGACACGGTGGTTGGAACCAAAGATCTCAAATTTGGACTCATCAGACCAAAGCACAGATTTCCACTGGTCTAATGTCCATTCCTTGTGTTCTTTACCCCAAACAAGTCTCTTCTGCTTGTTGCCTGTCCTTAGCAGTGGTTTCCTAGCAGCTATTTTACCATGAAGGCCTGCTGTACAAAGTCTCCTCTTAACAGTTGTTGAAGAGATGTGTCTGCTGCTAGAACTCTGTGTGGCATTGACCTTGTCTCTAATCTGAGCTGCTGTTAAACTGCGATTTCTGAGGCTGGTGACGCGGATAAACTTATCCTCAGAAGCAGAGGTGACTCTTGGTCTTCCTTTCCTGGGGCGGTCCTGATGTGAGCCAGTTTCTTTGTAGCGCTTGATGGTTTTTGCAACTGCACTTGGGGACACTTTCAAAGTTTTCCCAATTTTTCGGACTGACTGACCTTCATTTTTTAAAGTAATGATGGACACTCGTTTTTCTTTACTTAGCTGCTTTTTTCTTGCCATAATACACATTCTAACAGTCTGTTCAGTAGGACTATCAGCTGTGTATCCACCAGACTTCTGCACAACACAACTGATGGTCCCAACCCCATTTATAAGGCAAGAAATCCCACTTATTAAACCTGACAAGACATACCTGTGAAGTGAAAACAATTTCCAGTGACTATCTCTTGAAGCTCATCAAGAGAATGCCAAGAGTGTGCAAAGCAGTCATCAAAGCAAAAGGTGGCTATTTTGAAGAACCTAGAATATAAGACATATTTTCAGCTGTTTCACACTTTTTTGTTAAGTATATAATTCCACATGTGTTAATTCATAGTTTTGATGCCTTCAGTGTGAATGTACAATTTTCATAGTCATGAAAATACAGAAAAATCTTTAAATGAGAAGGTGTGTCCAAACTTTTGGTCTGTACATCTAGCGGCGAGGAAGGGCCAGAAGGGCTGAAGGCTCATTCCACCCGGGCTGTGGCGTCCTCCTGGGCTGAGAAGACAGGTGTCTCGATAGAAGACATATTTAAGGCTGCTACCTGGTCCTGTCCCTCTACATTCCATAGACACGATAGGTTAGATATAGGTGTATCGGCTGACCTCACCTTTGGGAGAAGAGTGTTCCAGGCTGTGGTCCTTCAATAGATTACTTCATCTCTGTAATTCTCTCGTGGTGCTGTCATGGTCGACCGATAAAATATTAAATTACATACCGGTAATGGGATTTTTCGGAGACCATGACAGCACCCTTATATTCCCTCCTTTCACGTTTGTGGGAACACTCCCGTTTTATTAATTATAATCTCACACTCAGTAGGTTTCGTCTGGTATGGCAATTTTGTGATTGTTTGCTGTGTTTATTAACCTGGCGGTCCTCTCAATGCTCTGTAATCCAAACTGAGGCGGGAGAGAGGTGGCGCCCTTTTAAGCCTGTATGTTTCCTCTCCTTGGTGGGCGGATCCCCTCTCTCGTGGTGCTGTCATGGTCTCTGAAAAATCCCGTTACCGGTAAGTAACTTACGACTATTCATTTGATGGAGCAATCAAAAAGTTGTACCCCAAAATGGTATTAAAAACGGTCTTAGAAAATTGGAACACAAGCCAAACAATTTGTTTGCAAAGTTTAGAAGTTTTTAAAAGCAGTAAAATGTTTTCGTTTTCTTCTGCACCATTTCACTTTATTTGGAATTCATTGCCCTTTTTTTTCTATATGTTGCACAGTAAAGTGAATGGCGTCTTTCAAAAATGCTGTAATTTTGTCCCACAAAGTACACCTCAACCCTGCTGTATTGAATAGTGTCTGTGTTATTCACTATGTGATATGTGTTTTTTTATTGTATACTAATGTATAGTGACTAGTGATGATCGAGCGTGTTCTATGAACCCATTCAGCGAGCACGCTAACAGCCGTGACACTTGCAGGCACGGCGACCTTAAAAGAAATGCCGAGCATGCCAAAATACTCGGCGAGCACCCGAGCGTGCTTGCCGAAGGGGTTGATAGAACACGCTCGATCATCACTAATAGTGACCAGATGCCTCTAAGGAATCTTTTTTGGCCTCTGTTTTACTGGTGCTTGAAGTGCAATTTTTTGTAGCTCTAATGATTAAGCAATATGCAACTATGTGAACTGCAATTGCCAATTAACAATTTAAGGGAATCCATCAGATATACCCCTCCCTCCAATTCCCATTCATGACCATGCAGGATTTGGAAAGCTAAATCCATAGACACCTCTATATCTTTTATCTGTTGCTGCATTTCTGAGTGCTCTGGGTGTAACGGAGCACTAACCAAGCCTCAGCCTTCCAAGGTTGCTTCCCTGCCCAGCACCAGCCTCTGTATCTTGATTGATAGCTCACTGTCAGTTTTTTGGGACGTCAGGCACCAAGCAAGGAAAATCAGTGCGCTAGACACTAGCACTGGGAACTTTCCCTCCGTACACGCAAAACATAAACCAAAAAAAAAGCAATTTGGCACGTTACTTAATTTATGTAGATTTATAGAATGAAATGTTGGATTTCGCATGAGCTCAATCCTTGTTTTTCACAGAACTCATATCTATTATAGTCTAGGGCTGTTCACATATTTCTGCGGACCGCGTATTTTTCACTGAAACACGTTGACCTGTCGAATTTTGATCCAAATCAAAGTTTAGAGCTTCTCGGATGCAAAACAAAGCTGATGAAAGTCTGAATGAGGCCTTACTCTATTATTTATTTTTTAAGCAGCGTTCATTCCAGGCTGCTGTACACATGAAGAGGGTTTACATACCTAAAATACATATATAAAACACAGAAACAAGCTACCATTGACAGACTAGTATGGAGGGAGACACTGCCACTACGAGCTAACAGTGTGGATTCTGGTGTCTCGCTCCTTCCCTCAGGGTGTATTCCAAAAGCCTCCTCTAACAAGCAAGTTCTGGACAAGCTGCAGGTGGAGAGGGAGCGCGGGATTACGGTGAAGGCCCTGACTGCGTCTCTGTTTTACACTTACGAGGGAAAGAAGTATCTCCTGAACCTGATCAACACTGCGGTGAGTGTGACGTTTCTTCTTGATTTGTTTCTCTGTGCTCTTGTTGCGGATGTTCAACAGGTCACGGCAGTCTCGTCTCCTGTCCAATGACTAAATGACGTCATGGAAGATCCTTTCACTCCACCGCGAGCCATACAAGAGACCAGACGCAGTGGAGAAAAGACCGGGGGCCATCAGAAGGTAAGTATAATGTTATTTTCTCCAATCCCCTCCATGACAGCACACCTGGAGGTAGCATCCCCATCCTAATTAGGGACAGGAAAACAAGAGGTTAAATAGCCCCTTCCCCCAACAATCCCCAGTGTTTTCCTGTCCCTATGGGATGAAGAGGTTACCTGGGGTGCCTGCGGCCGGCAAGCAGGGCCCTATTAAATTTACCTGCCGGGCTGCAGGGAGCGATCGCCTCCGACCTTCCTTCCTTTGCAGCTCCCGTGTCTCCTTGAGAGCGGGACCCCCCCCACACACACTCGCCTGCGTGTAAAGCCGAGTAGGGTTTTGGGGGCTGGGGGCCTCCTGTTGCTCCCCGGCCGGAGTCTCCTCTGTCCTCCATGGCGGCGTGCCGGAAGTCAGGCTTTTGGCCAGCGGGACGTCACTTCTGGTGCGTTCCACCGTGGAACGCATGGGGCTGCGGCGGGAAATTCAAAAGGAGAAGCCGCGGTTTGCCCTGAAAATGAGGATCCTTCACTAGATAGGTGAAAATTTGGCACTGGATCTCGGTCTCCCCTATAAAAGACCCAGATGAGAAGACTCCATTAAGGTAGGACAGAATATTCTGCTACTATGGAGGGTGCTGTTCCAAAGCCTGCGTCTGCAGAGCCCAGCGCTAACCCGGCCCCAGTAAGTACTAGGTCCTAGGTTATTCCCCACTCTCTTTTGAGCAGGATCCTAAATATATTTTAAATCTCCCCTTTTTTTATTTTTAATTTAGGGAGACAAGGATCCTGCACCGACAGTGGGAGAAAGCACTACAGTTCGCAAATGTGCCATCTGTATAAAAAAGCTAGCTTCAGGGCATAAGAAACCCCTCTGCTGGAAATGCACTGACAACATTGTGAAGGAAGAACAGCCTTCCCTTATGGAAGAAGTCAGGGGAATGGTTCGGCAGGAAATACAATCTTCCCTAGCCTCCTTCTCACAAGCCAGAGCTGAAGGTCCATCTCCCCCCAAAAGGAGAAAATATACGGTTAGGGAGACCTCTGATTCAGAATTAGGGTCTATGGAGGAACCGGAAGAAGGGGTCCTAAGTGAAGATCATGAGGAAGATAGGAAATATTACTTTTCGTCTGAGAATATGGAGGAATTGTTGTCGCAGGTGAGAGACACGATGCAGGTGAAAGAGGAGAAGGAAACCAGTACAGTTCAGGATGAAATGTTTGGCGGTCTGAAATCCAAGAAGAAGGTAGTGTTCCCTGTGCATGACAACATTTGGAGTCTTATTTTGGATCAATGGGAGTCACCTGAGAAAAGGCTTAGTATGGCAGGAGAAATGAAGGATAGATTCCCTCTAGATGAAAAGGCGGCTAAGCTATGGATGGAAGTCCCGAAGGTTGATGTACAGGTGGCAAGGGTTGCGAAGAAAATAACCCTTCCCTTTGAAGACTCGTCACAGCTCAAAGATCCTATGGATAGGAAGATGGAAAGCCTTCTAAGGAAGGCATGGGAAACATCGGCGGCTTCACTGAAGACTAATATCGCTTCAACTTGTGTAGCTCGTTCCATGTTCCTCTGGCTCCAACAACTAGAGGAACATCTCTGGAAAGGTACCACTCAAGAGGACCTCCTAGCATCTCTTCCTTTTCTGCAGAAGGCCACTGGATTCCTAGCGGATGCCTTGGCGGAGTCGGTCAAGATTGCGGCAAGATTGGCAGCATTATCAAATTCTACGAGAAGAGCTTTGTGGTTGAAGATGTGGAGTGGGGACAACGCATCAAAATCTAAGCTTTGTTCCATTCCATTTAAAGGAGAGTATATGTTTGGGGCGGTCCTAGACGAGTTGTTGGAGAAAGCATCCGACAAGAAGAAGTCTCTGCCAGAGCCAAAGAATCCAAAAAGTTTCAGAAAGAGACCATTTCTTCTCCCTCAACAACAACAGCAGCAAGCATTTCAGTACAGAGGCAAGGGTAAAACTGGTCGCTGGAGTTACACAAAAGGGGGAAGAGGTAGGAATATCTTTCAAGGTTCTAGGCAGGACAGACAATGACGCCAAGAAGGTAGGAGGCAGAATTGCGAGCTTCCTTCCTCAATGGCAGCTTATTGATTGGAAAAGGATTTGTCGTGGCAACAGTAGACCAGCCAGAGGCTTACTACCACGTGCCAATTCATCCGGATTACAGAAAATTTCTCAGATTTGCTGTAACTCAGAACCGAGAGGTACTTCATTTTCAATTCAATGTACTCCCCTTCGGCATTTCGTCAGCACCCCGCCTGTTTACAAAGATCATGGCAGAGGTAGTAGGTTTATCTAAGGAAACTGAATATCTGCATCGTCCCATATTTAGACAATTTTTTGGTGATGGTTCCCTCGGTTTCAAGTTTGGAAAGAGACCTCCAGATGACCCTCCAGATCCTGGAATCCTTGGGATGGTTGATAAACAACCAAAAGTCAGATCTGATTCCCTCCACCAGGAAGACCTCCTTGGGAATTCTCCTGGATTCTCAGCAACAAGCCTCTTTTCTGCCAAAAGAGAAGCAGATTCAGTTGAGGTCGAAAGTTTATGCACTAAAGAACCAGAGCGGAGTGTCATTAAGATTCGCCATGTCCGTCCTCGGGTCCATGACCTCATCTATTCAGGCGGTACCTTGGGCTCAAGCGCATTCAAGGGTCCTTCAAAACTACATCCTTTCCTGTTGGGACAGATCTCCAAGTTCCCTCTCCAACAGAATTCATCTGCCAGAGAAGGTGAAAGCATCTTTAAATTGGTGGCTCTGTCCAGGAAATCTGGAGAAAAGTTCAGCATGGATTCAACTTCCCTTGTTATCCGTCAAAACAGACGCAAGCAAAAGGGGATGGGAGCAGTAGTCTCCCACGTGGCCTTCCAAGGGGTCTGGTCGCAAGAAATAGCAGAGCAGTACTCAAACTTAAGAGAAATGAAAGTGGTGGAAGAAACCCTATGGGCAGCCACTACTGTGCTTCAGGGGTCGCATGTCAGAGTCTACTCGGACAATATGACAACTGTAGCCCACTTGAGACATCAGGAAAGTACAAGAAACAGGAGGTTACAGATGATCTCCGAAAGGATCTTCCACTGGGCGGAGCATAATCTACTATCCTTATCGGCTCTGCATCTGAGGGGCTCCGACAACTATCATGCAGATCTTCTGAGCAGAAAAGACATTCATCCAGGGGAGTGGAGCATGAACTCGAAGATATTTCAGATGATTGTTCAAAAGTGGGAATACCCAGATGTGGACCTGTTTGCGAACCAGGAAAACGCAAAAGTAAGAGCCTTTTTCTCTTTGAAACCCGAGGATTCAGCAACAGGGATAGATGCATTCGCTCACCCTTGGAAAGTTGGGCTCGCTAATGCTTTTCCCCTGATTCTGTTAATACCAAGGACTTTACAAAAAATCAGGTCGGAAGGGGTCAAGACTATCCTAATAGCTCCAATGTGGCCAAAAAGAGCATGGTTCGGAACATTGAGCAGTCTAAGAATGGATGATCCATTGATGCTTCCTCGAATCCACGATCTGCTGCATTAGGGCCAGATTTTCCATCCGGCCCCTCAGAATTTGGCTCTAGCTGCTTGGCTTCTGAGACCGCCCTCTGAAAAGCCAGAGGCTTCTCAGTACAGGTGATCCAAATGTGGCGCCCTGCTGTGCATTGGTGCCACAGAACCCAGAAGGGTGCATGGATGGATTTCTCCACAAGAGGCCCTCACTACATACAAACACCTCTACCTTCCAACTCATACCAGCAGAGGGAGCCCAGATAGAGAGAGAGCCTGAGAACGTGCCGACGCTCAGATAGCGGTGAAGACGCAGCACGTCAGCTGCCTAGTAGTGAGGGCCCCGAGTGTGGCCGACGGCAAGGAGAAAAAGGGGAGTGAAACCAAGGGGGCAGAGGAGCACAATAAGCTCACCCCGTTATATCTACCGGACACCGGGTCCGCACCTACAGGGACCCTTTACACCCAGTGGGGATAACCGGAATCCCAGGAGGACTACAAGTCCCTGGCAAACCTGAAGGCTAGACACACACAGGATCAGGAACCACGAAGGCCCCGACGTCCAGGGAAAGTGGTTACCAACCAGAGGTCCTGTTTCTGAGCATCTGGTGAAGTAAAAGCAGGACACATAAGCTATGCCCAGTTGCAGGCTGGCCAGGAGCATACATAGGGACAGACACGGATCAGGAGGCCCTATACCCGCTCCCTGGGGAGAAGTCCAAAAGTGCGCCCTTCATCTGGAGTACCCTGGACCATACCTAACAGCTGTACCAGTAAAGGTAATGAAGCAAATCCCCTGTCTCTGTCCGTTACTCCTGCTGTGCCATCGCTTTCCCTGCACCACAACGCTCAGCGCAACCTGCATCATTTATACTGCCCTGAGGCCTGCTGCACCTGTGGGGAGCCGTTCCATCTCAAGCTGTCCTGACATCTGCCTCGGAGGACTGTTGCAGCGCTGGTGATCCTCACCAGACACCACAGGTGGCGTCATGACAAATTCCCTACAAATAATTCCTTTTGGCACTGACCGCCCTGGGCCAGCCACCGCGATAATCCCCGCAGGCAGTCTTAGGCCCGGCTGCCGGGTGCCCCGCGACACCCCTGGGGGCGAGTCACATACACTGCAGAAAAGCAGAAAACCAGTCACAAATTCCATCTATGGAAAAATCTAGAAAGCTTTCAAGCTATGGTATGAGCCTCGTCCATTAGATCCCTTTCGGCCTGACGTGGCCAGAATCTTGGATTTCCTACAGAACGGTCTGTCTAAAGGATTAAGACCAAGCACGCTGAAGGTCCAAGTCTCGCCTTTATGTTCCTATTTTGATGCTGATTTGGCCCAAAACAGATGGATTAAGAGGTTCATGATAGCTGCTTCTCGGATTAATCCAACAAGAGCTAAAATAGTTCCACCTTGGGATCTCAACGTAGTTCTTAGAGGTCTAACTATGCATCCTTTCGAGCCAATAGCCGAGGCACACATAGACAAATTGTCTTGGAAAGCGGCATTGCTTGTAGCTCTGACTACAGCCAGAAGAGTGAGTGAAATCCAAGCCCTGTCTATCAGAGAGACTTATTGTCGTATTTTGGAGGACAGGATCATCCTCCAGTTGGATCCTTCTTTTCTACCTAAAGTGTCGTCTAATTTTCATATGTCTCAGCCCATAATTCTTCCGTCATTCTGTCAAAATCCATCAAATAGCAAGGAAGAAGAATTCCACGCGTTGGATGTAAGAAGGACTATAATCCGCTATTTGAGGCAGACTGAAACCTGGAGGAAGGATCAGAACCTATTTGTCCAATATGGAGGCCCCAATAAAGGAAAGCAAATTGCAAAAATACGCTAGCAAATTGGATTAAGAAAGCAATTTGTGAAACATACATAGTTCAAGATTTGCCTCCTCTGGAATCCTTGAAAGCTCTTTCTACTAGAGCTATGTCGGTCTCCTGGGCGGAAAAAGCTAGTGCATCCATTGAGCAGATTTGCCGGGCAGCTACATGGTCGTCTGTCCATACCTTTGCTAAGCATTTTAGACTAGATGTAATATCTAATAGAGACTTAGCATTTGGAAGGAAAGTCCTTCAGGCTGTTGTCGCTCCCTAAAATTCATTCTTTGGTATTACTCCAGGTGTGCTGTCATGGAGGGGATTGGAGAAAATAGAATTAGACTTACTAGTAATTCGGTTTCTAAGACCCTCCACAACAGCATGGGTAGTTCCCTCCATCTCTTTATTGATTGGAAAAATCCTTAGTGTTAATAAATATTTAGAGCATTCATACTGTGTGGTCCTTTGAAAACACTGGGGATTGTAGCAGAGAGGGGCTATTTAACATCTTGTTTTCCTGTCCCTAATTAGGATGGGGAGGCTACCTCCAGGTGTGCTGTCGTGGAGGGTCTTAGAAACAGAATTACCGGTAAGTCTAATTCTATTTTTCTTTTTTTACCATTTTTATTCTTTTTTTCAACTATTAACTTGGTCACACTATATAAATACATGCTGGTTGCAAGGATTTATATAGCGTGACCAAGTTGTCAAGCACTTTCCAAGTGATGCTAAAATCGCTTGGAAAGCAGTTGACAACCCGCATGCGGACATGCATGTGAAAAACGCTTCACTTACGTTTACCAGGGAGATGCAGAAACACTCAGGAAAAATCCGGAGCATTTCTGCATCATGGGCATATGGCGCCCCTGAGGGTTCAGTCGCCACAGAGGTATTGCACCTCACCCAGAGGTGTGGTGTCTCCCTTCACTCAGGTAAGATGGGAGTGCTGCAGAGAACCCCCCAAAACACCTGCATCCAACATTACACTGCTTCAGACCGGCTGGAAGGGCAACATGCAGAGCGCAGCTGCTGAGCCCTGTCCCTGGCTGGAGTGGGGGAAACCCAAAGGTAGGGGGAACCAGTAGTGGGTGTGGGTGGAGGAAGCAGTTAGAAGGAGCACACAGTAGGTATATAATGGGAAGCAATCTTAGGGTGGCAGTTCAGAACAGAATGGTCAGTCAGTACAGTACAGACGGTCAGTGAGGACTGTCTGAGAGCAGAGGCTCAGCAGGAGCTCTGCTCCACAAGAAGGGCCCGGGATAGAGGCCCCGGAGGGGAGCAGGGAGTAGACTCCATTCTAAGAAGGGATCCCAGGGGTACGGCGCGTGGAGGACAGCACCCATACACCCCGCATCTGTCAGAAGACAGAGGGATCGGTTGCTGCATTCTAATCTCCAGGGGGTGAGGTTGGTCCCGGATCCGACGTATAGGAAGGACTTCAGCATACCCGAGCGGGATT
Source organism: Phyllobates terribilis (assembly GCF_046119375.1). Classification (NCBI taxonomy): domain Eukaryota; kingdom Metazoa; phylum Chordata; class Amphibia; order Anura; family Dendrobatidae; genus Phyllobates; species Phyllobates terribilis. The sequence goes on along the minus strand of NW_027363009.1, from coordinate 2,314,459 downwards.
GAGAGTGGGCAGCGCAGGGCAGCAGGGAGAAGGACCTAGTGTGAAGACGGTCAAAGTAGGAACACGAGAAAGTGGGGTTCTGCCAAGCATTCCTAAATTTCCTGAGGAAGGATTGAACCCCTGCCAGGGTGACCACGGCGCAACGTGGGAGGTCTTCACCTGTAACGTGCACTTGTGTGTTTCCTGAAGAACTGTGAATAAAAATCTTGGACGACTGCACTGAGTTGCCTCCGTCTATTCCTTCACTGGTGTCATTTCCCTCCCTGCACTATAACGCCCAGCGCACCCTCCATCAATTTACACTGCCCTGAGGCCCGATCCACCTGTGGGGAGCCGTTCCATCTCTAGCTGCCCTAACATCTGCCTCAGAGGACTGTTGCAGCACTGGTGATCCTCACCAGACACCACAGGTGGCTTCACGACAAATCCTATAAATAATCCCTTTTGAACTGACCGCCCCGGGCCAGCCACCGTGATATTCCCCAAAGCAGCCATAAGGCCCGGCTGCCGTGTGCCCCGCGGCCCAGGGGGCAGCGAGTCACCACTTGGCGTCACGAACAGGATATGTGACCAGCCCGCCATCTGCGGGTAATGTGCGCCTAAAGAAGTGTTTTCTGCCTTGAATGTGGCGCCCGCCCCAGAAGAACGGGCGCCATTATGTGCGTGCTAAAGAACAACAGAATGGAACCTCCCGTCGTGGGCCGAGTCCCAGAATGGCGCCAAAAGCAGGCCCTGCCCCTTGCAACAGTGACTGTCCGCATAGATGTGTCCGTCAAAGCGGGGAGGCCGACACAGGGAGTGACCGACAGCAAAGTGCCATGGGACCGCCCCCGAAAGAGGAGAGGAGGTGGAGAGAAGCTGCGTAAAGACCGGGAGGTGTCAGGCCGAGCTGACGCAGTCGCGGGAGCAGGTAGGAGTGATGTCCCTTTCCCAAATGCGGCTGGCGCTGCTTCATCCCTGGTCCCCCTGCAGCCTGAGGCTGATGACCAGGCTGGGTCAGCCTGCAGAAACCAGGGGTTCCCCCGGAGGGGGCCCCACTGTTAAACTGTTTTAGTTAACTGGACTGTACATAAGTTGCCCGGAAGGGTGCAGTTGACTTCATGTTTGCTACCCAGTTACCCGTCAGGGTACAGAGACTGACAGGCTGAGGACTGTGAGAAGCCGGACGTTGACATTGTACATAGTTTAGCACTTCTTAAAGTGCATCCTATTGGTTTTATAATTACAAATATACCTCAGAACAAAAACCCGTTTGGCGTGGCGGAAGACGAGGTCCAGGATTGGATCGTCTATGCCCTGCAGCCATGCCCAGGGCCTACGTTGAGGGTTTGTGGACGGGTCCCTCATGCTGCTACTGTTGCACCCTGGTGCTGGAACTGTCTTGAAAATTGTTTTATATGACAATGCTCTTATGATGTTTTATAATGTAACCAGTAACATTAAAAGAAATGTGCCTCCCATAAAGGGAAGAAATGTTGTTTTATGGTCTTATATGCGGATGCATCTTAAAAATTTTGCATGTCAGTTATGCCTGGTTTTGCTCTGTTCCAGCCCGCGGACGTGCTGTGTTTTACCGGGGGGGGGGAATGTGGCGCCCCTGAGTGTTCAGTCGCCACAGCGGTACTGCACCTCTCCCAGAGGTGTGGTGTCTCCCTTCACTCAGGTAAGATGGGAGTGCTGCACGGAACCCCCCAAAACACGTGCATCCAACATGCAGAGTGCAGCTGCTGAGCCCTGTCCCTGGCTGGAGTGGGGGGAACCCAAAGGTAGGGGGAACCAGTAGTGGGTGTGGGTGGAGGAAGCCGTTAGAGGGAGCACTTATACAGTAGGTATATAATGGGAAGCCATCTTAGGGTGACAGTTCAGAACAGCATGGTCAGTCAGTCTACCATTGGGCCATATAAGACGTTCTTCATCTCCCGTTGCAGTGGGGTTTTTATTTGTCAAAAAAAAAGACTGGGGGTTGCGCCCCCGCCTTGATTTTCGCGAGTTTAATCGGATCACGGTCTGGGATGCATATCCTCTCCCTCTCATCCCCGACCTCTTTAGAAAAAAATTTGGCTCCTACGATTTGATTAAACTAGACCTCAGGGGGGCTTATAATCTCATTCACATTGAGGAGATGAGTGGAAGATGGCCTTCAATACTCCTGAGGGGCACTATGAAAAGCTTGTGATGACATTTGGGTTGACTAATGCTCCCGCTTTCTTTCAACACTGTTAGTGACATTTTTAGTCATCTGGCAGGTAGATCACAACAAACCAATCTTGATTACATATTAATTTATTTACCTCCAGTCACATCAGGTACATGTCAGGCAGGTCTTACAGATACTCAAAGATAATAAATTATTTGTCAAACCAGAGAAATGTATGTTCTCCATTCAGGGTTAGTTCTTATCATTCACCGTTTTTGCATGGATCTGGCCAAAGTCCGGACGGTACTGGATTGGTATTATATTCAAGACTTAAAGGCGTTACAAAGTTTTTTGGGTTTCGCCAGCTACTACTGTAAGTTCATCAAAAACTTTTCGGTAGTGGCCAAACCTCTGATGAACGATTTTGCCAAATAGAAAAAAAAAATAAAGATTTTATTATTTTACTTTCCATTCTTGTAGCTAAACACAATCCAGCTAAGTTTAAAATTGAAATGAAGCCCCTATACCCCCCTCTCTAGGTGCTTCTGTACCAACTCCTCCCTGGTCCAGGATGGTCTCTATATCACGGCCTCCAGCAATAACCTATTGACACATGATTGTGGCAGCCCTCACGTGCTGATATATCACACTGCCAATAGAAGTGGGAAGCGGCACAGAAATCACAAAATAAAGGCAGTGTTTGTGGTAATGCAAGAATCCAACAAGCAGAGTAATCCACACGTCATACAACAGCCCAACATGGATGATGAAAAGCTGCGTCTTCAGGCGTCTGTGTAAGAACATAACATTTTTGTTTTCCTTCCAGAATAAGCACCAAATGGAATAGCTGAATGCCAGGATACAGAGACCGGCGGGGGGCAGGGAAGCGCAGTCCGCTGGATTTTGTGCTGGTTTCACAAGCGGTCACCCTGCAGTTTTCTCCGGATAATGCTGTGGAGACTATTCACAACACATCTAATAATTGTGAACCTTCCACTCACATGTTTATTATCTTGTCCGCTGGTCAGACTGGGGGGGATGAAAGCTGGACAAGGGATGAAGAATGATCCTTATTACATATAATGGGTGCACTGAGCGATTGTGAAAAGTCGCAGAGGACTGAGAGCAGAAGGGCAGAGGGTTTCCTCTTCCTCACAGGGACCAGCACAGAAGCCGGAGCAGAAGGGCAGAGGGTTTCCTCTTCCTCACAGGGACCAGCACAGAAGCCGGAGCAGAAGGGCAGAGGGTTTCCTCTTCCTCACAAGGACCAGCACAGAAGCCGGAGCAGAAGGGGAGACAAGGGCTGAGCCACTTACACAGACAGAAAGCTGAGGAGAGGAGGACATGTTATTACTCCAGGATCCGCTCCATTCATTCCCTATGTGGCATTCAAGCGCTGAGCTCGGCTTTTCCGGAGCCCCATAGAGAATGAATGGAGCTGCAGTTGATCCCTGACTTTCCACTCCTTCCCGATCAGACGATGGCTCGCAGCGGTCAGACCCCACGATCAGTAAGTGATCACCGAGCCTGTGGATAAGTGATAACTTGTTTTCTTCAGACATCCCCTTTAAGTAATGGATCATGCCAGCAGAGAAGGTGGGAGGAGACGCTGGTTACAGGGGAGACTTTACCTCTGGAGGCCGCATATAGGGCATGTGAGGGGCGGACACTTCCCATATTCATCATTACTGAACCCCCGCTCTGTGCGGCTCTTATCTGAGCTGCAGGAGATGCAGCAGTTACTAATCAGCCGCTCTCCGTTCACTTGCAGCCGTCCGAGCTCTGCTGTGCCTGTTAGGGGTGAAGTTAGGGTCCTTCGAGGCATCTACTATGCAGCCTGCACAGCAGATCACAGCCCGAGCACAGCGTCTCCGGGTAAATCTCCACCTTGTGAGTTGCTTCTTGTGCAGCAGCCCCATGCAAGTTGCTCTGCTCTCCTCGGCCAGCTCCTGCTGAATACTGAGCTCCTCTGCCCAATCTAGGAGCTCAATAGCCCTGATCACGTCAGTGGTAGCCCAGCGCTGCTGGATCAGATTTACAAATGGCAAACTAATCAGCCCTAGGTATTTCTAATATGTGCAGAGCAGGCGACATAAGTCTGACCGGTGTCCTCATAGACCTTTCCTCAGCCGGGGTCTAATAGGAGCAGTAAGATGGCCGTCATGGGGTCCATTGTTAGATCTCAGCTGCCATAGAAACTCATTGGCACCATGATCATGCCTCCCTCTCCTGTCTAAAGTGCCTAAATGCTGTGGAAGCCCCCTACTGTGTCATACAATGGATTAAGCTGCCAGGATCAAGGTTGGCTCCACTGTGGGCAGCTGAGGCAGGAGCAGGACTGTGTTACACAGCCACACTTCTGCCGCAGATCTTGTAAGGACCTGCCTGATGATAATGTGTCCTATAGAGCAGGTCTTGGTACCGGACTGCCCTGTACATATTTACCACTAGCTGGGAACCAGTTACTTACAAGGTCTAGTTTCGGATGTGTTTCCAGGATCTGTAGTTATCAGCATTTTATCCTTAAGGCCGAGTTATAATATCACTGTAACACTCTCGCCCTGTACCTGTATGCCTGCCCTGTGTGCTGCACAAAAGTATATAACAAAATGTGTGTACACAGATATCTATCTCCTGAATGGTATTACTGCTAGATCTCCTGTACATAGAAATATGAGGTTCTTAGCGCACATTTTGAGCAAATTGTGCGAGCCCATCTGCCAACGTCAAGGCGACCTCTTCAGATGGGTCCCTACACTAACATTACACTAACTTACTAACTGGGACTAGTTTTTTGTATTATTATTATTACCACCATTTTTACTATTTATTATTATTGCATTAATGCAATTAATTGTAACTGTTATAAAACTAATTAAAAAAATGTAATTCTAATTTTTTTTTATTAATCTTGTGATTCTAATAATGGTATTACTAAAATCCCTATGCCTAAAGCTGTTGATCCAGAAGAAGGCAAAAACCCCAGGACACCTTCAGCCAATTTGTGTCATAGGAGAAAAATTCCTTCTTGACCCCGGCAAAAGGCGATCAGTCCTAGGACCCTGGATCAAACCTAATAATGTTATTACAAGTTATATAATATTACACTAATTATTGTACTACTGGAGTTATTTTAATTTGTTTTTATAAATCTATTTGATATGGTTATTATTACATTGTGCTATCTTATTACAGTATTATTCTTCTTTCCTTTCACTACTAATACTGCCCTAAACCTACAGTGTTGATCCAGAAGAAGGCAAAAACCCCAGGACACCTTCAGCCAATTTGTGTCACAGGGGAAAAATTCCTTCTTGACCCCGGCAAAAGGCGATCAGTCCTAGGACCCTGGATCAAACCTAATGTTATTAGAAGTTATATAATATTACACTAATTATTGTACTACTGGACTTATTTTAATTTGTTTTTATAAATCTATTTGATATGGTTATTATTACATTGTGCTATCTTATTACAGTATTATTCTTCTTTCCTATCACTACTAATACTGCCCTATACCTACAGTGTTGATCCAGAAGAAGGCAAAAACCCCAGGACACCTTCAGCCAATTTGTGTCACAGGGGAAAAATTCCTTCTTGACCCCGAGAAAAGGCGATCAGTCCTAGGACCCTGGATCACACTGCTATTCTACCTACTACTATTACTACTGTTATTTTATTACTTTCTTACTATTATCACTAGTATTATTACTCATATTACACTAATATGGATATACTACCACTATATTACTACCATCCCTTTCCCCCTAGGGATCTTAAGGTGCAGTTCTGTCCTCCTCCTCCTATTCTGTCCTCCTCCTCTTCCATCCTCCTCCACTTCCGTCCTCCTCCTCTTCCGTCCTCTTCCTCTTACGTCCTCCTCCTCTTCCATCCTCCTCCTCTTCCATCCTCCTCCTCTTCCGTCCTCCTTCTCTTCCGTCCTCCTCCTCTTCTGTCCTCCGCCTCTTCCGTCCTCCGCCTCTTCTGTCCTCCGCCTCTTCCTTCCTCCGCCTTTTCTGTCCTCCGCCTCTTCCGTCCTCCTCCTCTTCCGTCCTCTTCCTCTTACGTCCTCCTCCTCTTCCGTCCTCCTCATCTTCCGTCCTCCTCCTCTTCGGTCCTCCTTCTCTTCCGTCCTCCCTCTCTTCCGTCCTCCGCCTCTTTTGTCCTCCGCCTCTTCCATCCTCCGCCTCTTCCATCCTCCGCTTCTTCCGTCCTCCTTCTCTTCCATCCTCCTCCTCTTCCGTCCTCCTCCTTTTCCGTCCTCCTCCTCTTCTGTCCTCCTCCTCTTCCATCCTCCGCCTCTTCCATCCTCCATCTCTTCCGTCCTCCGCCTCTTCCGTCCTCTTCCTCTTCCGTCCTCCTCCTGAGACGTAATAAATAGCATTAAAGCTGCAGTAATTGTTTATATTATATATACACACTGCTCAAAAAAATAAAGGGAACACTCAAATAACACATCCTAGATCTGAATGAATGAAATATTCTCATTGAATACTTTGTTTTGTACAAAGTTGAATGTGCTGACAGCAAAATCACACAAAAATCATCAATAGAAATCAAATGTATTAACCAATGGAGGCCTGGATTTGGAGTCACCCCCAAAATTAAAGTGGAAAAACACACTACAGGCTGATCCAATTTTGATGTAATGTCCTTAAAACAAGTCAAAATGAGGCTCAGTATTGTGTGTGGCCTCCACGTGCCTGTATAACCTCCCTACAATGCCTGGACATGCTTCTGATGAGGTTGCGGATGGTCTCCTGTGGGATCTCCTCCCAGACCTGGACTAAAGCATCCACCAACTCCTGGACAGTCTGTGGTGCAACGTGACGTTGGTGGATGGAGTGAGACATGATGTCCCAGATGTGCTCAATGGGATTCAGGTCTGGGGAACGGGCGGGCCAGTCCATAGCTTCAATGCCTTCATCTTGCAGGAACTGCTGACACTCTCCAGCCACATGAGGTCTGGCATTGGGCACAACCCCCATCTGTGGACGTCTGGCCCTCATCCCACTCTCATGGAGTCGGTTTCTAACAGTTTATGCAGACACATGCACATTTGTGGCCTGCTGTAGGTCATTTTGCAAGGCTCTGGAAGTGCTCCTCCTGTTCCTCCTTGCACAAAGGCGGAGGTAGGGGTCCTGCTGCTGGGTTGTTGCCCTCCTATGGTTCCCTCCACGTCTCCTGGTGTACTGGCATGTCTACTGGTAGCGCCTCCAGCCTCTGGAACTACGCTGACAGACGCAGCAAACTTTCTTGCCACAGCTCGCATTGATGTGCCATCCTGGATGAGCTGCACTACCTGAGCAACTTCTGTGGGTTGTAGAGTCCGTTTCATGCTACCACGAGTGTGAAAGCACAACCAACATTCAAAAGTGACCAAAACATCAGCCAGAAAGCATTGGTACTGAGATATGGTCTGTGGTCTCCACCTGCAGAACCACTCCTTTATTGAGTGTGTCTTGATAATTGCCAATAATTTCCCTCTATTGTCTTCCATTTGCACAACAGCATGTGAAATTGATTGTCAATCTGTGTTGCTTCCTAAGTGGACAGTTTGATTTCACAGAAGTTTGATTTACTTGGAGTTATATTCTGTTGTTTAAGTGTTCCCTTTATTTTTTTGAGCAGTGTATATTTTCTCATGTCATGTATTTACTACTAAAAGTAATTTTTTACATTTAGGTTTCATTAAGTGTTTTTCACCGGCTATTACAGACTTATTGTTTCCCTGCACATTCAAGTTTTGTGTTTTCTTTGGGCATAGATCAGCTAATAGGCACTCAAAAAAAAAAAACAGATTAAAGATCTACAAACTCTCCCTTAAGACTAAGGAGCTCACTGATAGATTCTCAGTTAGCTAATTTTGCAGCCAGCAATAGACAGTGCAGCACAGATGCTACAGAAGGCAACATTTTTAATGAAACTCAATTACAGAAATCAATTTTAGCCCCAAATACTTGCATTAAAGTAAAAAAAATGGCCCCAAAGCTGGACAACCGCTTTAACTCCTTACCAACATCTGCCGTACATGTATGGTATAAGTCAGTAGCGGGTGTATGGAGCAGGGTCAGCTCGCCCCGTACATGGCAGATAATGGCTGTGACAAACAACCAGGACCTGCCTCTAACAGCTGCGAGTGGAGCGAAGATCTGCCCACCACTGTTAACCTGTTCAGTGCTGCTGTCAATCTCTAACAGCAGCATTAACAGTGCGCCAGCATTGGGACGCGTCGTTCCATACGCCCACCGGCGCTCCTGTGACGCGATCATAGGGCGCCGATGGACTGCTATGACATCCGGGGGTCTGCTGAAGCCTCCGTGCCTGTCATCATAAAGCTTCATTTGGGCTGTAAAGAAGACCGTGGTTTTGCTATATGGAGCATTACTGTGGTATCGCTGTATATAGCACAAGCAATCAGATGATGTATACAAATACAGTGAAAAAAGTATATATATATTTATTAAAACCCCACACGTTCAACTCACCTCCCACTAAAAATAAAGATAATAAAAATATACACATTTTGTGGTATGGTCTCTTTCAGAGAAATACAATCTATCAAAATATAAAAAAAAAAAACGATCAGTGAACACAGAAGAAAATTCAAAAAGACAAAACTGCATTTTTTCGTTCGCCTCAATACTGCAGAAAATCCTGTAAGAAGCGATGACCATGACATATGTGTCCCAAAATGTTATCAATAAAGTCCTCTTGCCCTTCAAAAAATAAGCCCCCACACAGCTCCATCAACCCGGAAACTGAAAATGTTTCGGGTCTCAGAAAAAATGGTGACAGCATCAAAAAAAAGTTTTTTTCTTTTGCCAAAACTATTGGAGAAGTTTGGTCTTGCTGTAATCACACTGAGGAGTAGGATCCTATTACCAGGTCATTTTTATCACACAATGTGCGCCGTTAAAACCGTTCCCAGAAAAACAATGTCAGGCTTTTTTTTCGCACTTTTACTGCACTTGGAATGTTTTTCCCATTTTCTAGCACTATGTGGTAAATGAATGGTGTCATTTATAAGGACAGCTCATCCTACAAAATAACAAGACCTCACACTATGTGGACAGATATCAAAAAGTTAGAAAAGTTGGAAAAAGCGGAGGAAAAAACAGAAAAAAAACATAAATTGGTTATGTCGGGAAGGGGTAAAGCTGAAGAAACGCATGTAAGAGCAGAATATGGAGGAAGGTCAGATATCACAGACTGGTGGATACTACCTGCTCCATCGCTGGCAGAATACTCCACCCCCATGGTGTCCGCTGATATCTTCTCTTGTAGCAACGTCTCCAAACTCTATAAAACATCGGGAACAGTCAGCAGAGGGTTTGATGATTGGCTCATATTGGCGATATACTCAGGGGCATTACTGGGGCCAGGGAAGATTGGGAATGAATAGCGTATTGACTGTTAGAGATGTGATCTCTTCCATTAAAGGGGATGTCTAGTTGGAACAAGTTATCACTGATCTCTGGATAGGTGATGACCTGTCCCAGTGGGAGCACCCCTTTATTATGTGGTATATATGGAGGATGTGATATCATGCAGAGTTCTAGCAGTATTACACTTCGGTCCGTTCTGCGTGCATCTGGGCCATTCCCTATGGAGGAGCGGAGCTGGGGGGAAATATCAGGATCTCGTCGCTGGATCCATCCAGATGGGAGATGTAACGAGTGCAGCGCCCCCCACTGGTGTCTCAGCGTATTATGTGTTGGGGAATAATAACTTATTGTCTGGTAAATGTGCTGATTCCTGTGAGTTGTGGTCGCTGAGTGCGTGTGATGGGATGTGGCTCCGTCCGTTATATTATATCACGTCTTATACCTATAATCTCTCGCTGATCGCAGGTGTCTGTCTTCACACTCAGATGAGAAGGAACAAACTGACGATATAGGACTTTTTTTTTTTTTTCCAAATTCAAACCGAGCAATCCTATTGGCTGAGTATGAATGCAGTTACCATGGTGACAGAAGTAGCAGCAGATTTAAAGGGACAAAACACTAATATTGTACTAAAGTGTATTTTATTATATATTTCACATAACTGACTGGGTACACCTTGGTGCGGGTGGGATGGCTTTTTTTAAATCAAAAACCATGTTTACTAAGTACCCTATATTATATATATTCACTATTGCTTTTTACTTACTTATAGCGGGGTATATGCTCATATTGTTTCTATCCTAAGTTTGTCTATTTTCTAATAGAGACAAGACCAGTCCCCTTTAGAATTTTATACTGACCCCATTGAGGTCATGGACTGATATTGGGGATTGCAGAGTTGGGGCAAGGTGACAGGTGACAGTAAGTGACATCAAATGAAGGCTATGGTGCATACACAGTAAATCAGTCGTGTTATTCCACAGAAATGCTGTTCTATAAAACACAAAATATCTTCATATGGTGAGGAGTTGTGTTGTGTTTTCATCATTTACATTCTAGCGTGGTGATCACATAAAATGTAAAATTCCTATGAAATAATTACTGAATGACAGTAGCCTGTATCCCTGGAGGACAAGTCATTTACCGCTTCACCAGGTTTGATGTTCTAATGCATTTAGATGTTTCAGTATTTGTATATATGTATATATATATTTTTTTCCCCCCTTAAGGGTATTCAAGCGCAGACGGTGACCAACTTCTTCCTCGCCTTTGAAGCACAGCTTTCAATTATTCCTGTCGTAAACAAGGTGAAAAGCTTAGAGCCGAACACTATCAGACTCCTTCAGTCCCGCAGCAGGTAAATCTGTGAACATCGCCGGCACTCCTGCTGTTCCTAGCACCGATCCCTCTATGAGCGGCTGTGCAGTAATGAAGGCAGGATTCACCCCAAACTTGCTCGTCTTTTTTTTCGATTTCCAGTTCTGGTAATTAGTTATACACATGTGTATATCCAGTGGTCAACTCACAACCTGTGTATGGAAAATGAATTGTTTGCTGTATGCATCGCATTTGTAGCATGCACACTGTTCATTTCATTATGGAGCGGAGTAGGAGGAGACTTTCATTACTGTTCCCTTTACTTCCTCCCTGCTGATAGGAAATGCCATGCTGTTTGCTTGTGTCCTGTGATTACAGCAGCCTGCAACAGTTTTCAAGCGTGCACTTCCCGGCTCAGGCATCAAGCAGTAAATGATAAAATTAAAACGCTGCTATCCCTTTGTTAGTCACTTTTTTATCTTCTTCCCCTTCTACGAATGCTGTAGTCCGTTATTCTAGAACTGCTCTGAAAATGGTTCTCTCTGGAGTGTTGGGATTTGGGTTTAGGGTGGGTTAGGGAATTGAAGTTCAGATACTTTGTTCATGTTTTATACTATGGAATTACTATGTCATGTATGTTATTTGAAAGATGGAAAATTTGTATTTGGAGTTTTTCAATAAAAATTATTTGATTAAAAAAAAATCATGAAATTAAAATTCCTCCCATTCTTGAGAAAGAATAGGATTTTTACTAAGAGGTAAATTGCACGTTCCTTGTTTTACAGGCACTTTACATTTTTGCTAGTTTTGTGCGATTACACAATCCCTTCTAAAGGCCAGTGCCAGTTGTACATCTCTCCCTAAACTCTTGTTCAGCACTATATTTTATGCCAGTTTTATTATATGGTTTCTAGATTTTGTCCAGCTTTGATAAATAATTAGTATTTATACTTTTGCTTTTAGATAGACTTGAAGAATGCAGATCCGGAGAGGGTGGAGAAACAAATTGAGAAGATGTTTGACGTTCCCACTAGTGACTGTATCCGGGTACAATGCGCTCCAGATCAAAATCATTCCTGTAGGCAAATTTAACTTCGCTGTCTGTACCTTGTCTTTTATTTTTTTTTCTACAAAATTTGGCTGGAAAAGGGGCAATGTAGCGAGGAATTCACATCAATTTTTGGTGTTAAAAAAACACGAAACTATTTTGTAACGCATCATTTTTGCGCAAAAATGTGCAGCTTCCTATTTTACAGCACTCTTGCAACTTTTAGAAACTTGACTTGGTAAGCTACACAGGTCTAAGAATGACTGTTGACATTAAAAGTGGATAAAGATACACGGTGGCTCAGTGGATAAAGATACATGGTGGCTCAGTGGTTAGCATTGTTGCTTTGCAGCACTGGGATCCTGGGTTCAAATCCCACCAAGGACAACATCTGCAAGAAGTTAGTATGTTCTCCCCGTGTTTGCGTTGGTTTCTTCTGGGTTCTCGGGTTTCCTCCCACACTCCAAAGACATACTGATAGGGAATGTAGATTGTGAGCCCCAATGGGGACAGCGATGATAATGTCTGTAAAGCGCTGCGGAATAGGATGGTGCTATGTAAGTGAGTAAAATAAATAAAGATGGAAGTGCTACATAAACATTTATCAAACATCGTGCAACTCTTTGATACATTTGGCACAAATAATGGTAACACAACCACAAGCAAAACTGACCTGAGGAAGTCGCTTTATGATACATTTTTCGGAAAGAATTTGGAAGATTTAAAGCGTTAGAAATGAACAAGATTATCCAATATCACAGAAAAAGGAAAAGTCTCCAGATGTTTTTATGCCGGATGCCGGTATGTGTCCATACCTAAAGAAGAGCTGTCAGAAGAATGGGTAAGGAATCCTTTAGTAAACATAAATATCCATAGGGGTTTTGAGTGTTAAAAAAAAAAGATCATCTAAAAGATTTTGTGATCTGCGTTTACATGATTGTAATAACATTACAGCCCCATTCAGACTTACAGGTTTTACCCATGAGAAACTGAGCAGAACGATATATAGGTTTGTGGGAGAAGATTCAGTATAAATTGTAATTCATTCATTAGATTTGAGAGTCCTCAGTGGTTGATATCTTTAATGGCTAACTGAAAAGATGGTAACAAATTGCAAGCTTTCCAAACTGCTCAGGCCTCTTCATCAGGCAGACCTGAGACCTGAGTAGTCTGGAAAGCTTGCAATTTGTTACCATCTTTTCCGTTAGCCATTAAAAGGTATCAACCACTGAGGACTCTCACATCTAAATACTCTTCTATCTACTGGCTAACACAGTACAAAGATAGATATTTTTCCTGTATCAATTTATTCAGTGGAATCCTGCTGTTTGTATAGATGAGTCCAGTGGGCGGTCATGCTAGTGATTGACAGCTATCTTTGCCTGCATGGTCATACAGGGAACTGTCAATCACTTAGGACCGCTCACTGGACTAGTGTACATACTGCAGGACTTTCTCTGCATAAAATGCAAGTCTTACTGACTCTCTTCCCACAGATATGTCTATCAGTCTGATCAACTTCTCTGCTCTACAACATCCCCCTACAGATCTTATACCATTTCAACATGACAGGTTCCTTTAATCACCTGCAGATGACATAAGTAGCCATGTTCTGTGTGGCTTACGGAGGGGCTTGATTGCTTGTCAGCTTCAAACAGGTTTCATTTCTTGTGATTCATTGGAGCCGAGGTCTAAACTGTATTAAGAAATTAATTTCTCTGTTTATTTCTATTAGATCTCGGCGAAGCTTGGAACAAATGTGGAAAGTGTTCTTCAAGAAGTTGTCAGGAGGCTTCCACCGTGAGTATGGACTAATGCGGCTCTATCCATCTTCTCTTTATTAAAGGGAACCTGTCACCTTGAAAAATGCTATGTACCTGCAGGTATAGGGTTAATCTGCAGATAAATATTGTTACAATGTTGCCCGGCTGCCTAATTGATAGTGCAGGTACTGGGAGAAAATTAACTTCTTTCCTCCCTGCAGCTGCCGGCCTTCACTCATCGTTGTACACGGAGCGGCTACAGTCTTGGATCACAGCACCGCTCACTATATCGGAGGTGACGGCTGTAAACCTGGCCCGGATTTTGATTGACAGCTTGCTCTGCACAGATGCGCTGCAGAACCACTTACAATCTGAGTGAAGGAGTAGTATGTTCACAGATAGAGAATATGGCTCATCCACGTGCGGATCTGCTCCACGTCCGATTACATATTTGTGGGAGAAACCCTAGTGGCAGCCTCATATTTCTGACATGGATCCTCTAGCACTATTTGTGAAACTGCGGCTCCCAGCATAACTTGATGAGAGACCGTCAGCCTGCTGGGATCTGTAGTTTCACAAGCTGCGTACCTCCGCTCACTCCAGCACTGGTCGGCATTTTCAGCACGTGAACGTACGCCATGCTTTCCGGAGGCACAAGGGTGTATATAACTTTATCAAACCCTTGATTGTAAGTTTGCTGAACCCTAAGTGGATTCGATTGTTCCCACAGTTTCAGTTTTGGACCATTTAAGGGGAATTTACAGGGTTCTGGCCACTGACCAGGGGGATCAGTATCCCTGTATGTCTTTGTATATACTTTATAAAGACCTATAACAGGTCGAAACGTTATGTGATGGCAGAATAAACTTTGTCTTTTGGAATTCATCACCCCGGACTGAACGCGGTTTACTTACCTTTATACCCCTTAACAGGATGTCTTATTTTTGTGTTTTAGTCCCAAGATTGAAAAGGGCAGCCCTCTTAAAGCCCTGCTGTTTGACTCAACGTTTGATCACTACAGAGGCGTGGTAGCCAGCATCGCCCTGTGTGGAGGTGACTTGTGTAAAGGCAATAAATCGTGTCTGCCCACTCTGGCAAGTGCTATGAAGTCAATGAGGTTGGCATACTGACCCCAGAGGAAGTACCAGCTGAAAAACTAAGTTTTTTTTAATAATCTTATTAACCTTTCCCTCTGTCTTCACCAATCAGCCCTCTGTATTGATGATCAGATCAAAGATCTAGACAGGGATTGTCTCACGCTGCATCTCCTTCCTGATTGTATCACGGAGAAGACAGAAGCTGCCCCATCCCATTCTCAAAGAAATGCAGAACCCAATGCATCTGCTGTCCGTGATCCGCTTATTGTCATCATTAAGGACTGCATTTTCTCATTGCTTAAGAAATTGTTGGGGGATCCTGCTAATCGCTGAATAATAAAACTGCAGCACCGCTCCATTTAAGGCAGTGTTTCCCAAACTCCAGTCCTCATGGCCCCCAACAGGTCAGGTTTTCCCTCCAACAGGTCATGTTTTCAGGATTTCCTCAGTATTACACATGTGATGAAAGTATCATCAAGGAATCAGGAATTCTCTCACCTGTGCAATACTATAGAAATCCTGAAGACATGACATGTGGGGGGCCGGGGGGACTGGAGTTTGGGAAACACTGATTTTAAAGGGACTGTCAGCACAGAATGACTGTTGAAACCAAGTACAAGCGCTCCATGGATCACGGCGTGGGCCAATCATTTATATACACCTTCCAACCTGCTTGTTTTACCTCTGTCTCCTTCCTTCTATGGTTCTATGAAGCCAGAGCTGTCAATCAAAGAAGAGGAGGGTGTGGATAGAGGGAAAACAAGCAGGTGGGAAGGTGTATATAAATGATTGGCCCCGAAGCACCGAGAGTTGGGACTTAGTTTGAACAGTCATTCTGTGCTGACAGTCCCTTTAGGTGGACGAGATCCAGATGCAGCTCATTTCACCGCGTAAGGTTGTTTGCCCACTATGCGCTCTCCACGGCGTCTCCAGACTCTGTCTCGTCTGTCGCATGAGCTCAGTGTGAACCTGCTTATATCTATGAAGAGCACAGGGCGCCAGTGGCGACTTTGCCAATCCTGGTGTTCTGTGGAAAATGCCAAGTGTCCTGCACGGTGTTGGGCTGTGAGCACAACCCCCATCTGTGGACGTCAGGCCCTCATCCCACTCTCATGGAGTCGGTTTCTAACCGTTTATGCAGACACATGCACATTTGTGGCCTGCTGGAGGTCATTTTGAAGGACTCTGGCAGTGCTCCTCCTGTTCCTCCTTGCACAAAGGCGGAGGTAGCGGTCCTGCTGCTGGGTTGTTGCCCTCCTACGGCCCCCTCCACGTCTCCTGGTGTACTGGCCTGTCTCCTGGCAGCGCCTCCAGCCTCTGGACACTACGCTGACAGATGCAGCAAACCTTCTTGCCACAGCTTGCATTGATGTGCCATGTTGGATGAGCTGCACTACCTGAGCAACTTCTGTGGGTTGTAGAGTCCGTCTCATGCTACCACGAGTGTGAAAGCACAACCAACATTCAAAAGTGACCAAAACATCAGCCAGAAAGCATTGGTACTGAGATGTGATCTGTGGTCCCCACCTGCAGAACCACTCCTTTATTGAGGGTGTCTTAATAATTGCCAATAATTTCCATCTATTGTGTATTCCATTTGCACAACAGCATGTGAAATTGATTGTCAATCAGTGTTGCTTCCTAAGTGGACAGTTTGATTTCACAGAAGTTTGATTTACTTGGAGTTATATTCAGTTGTTTAAGTGCTCCCTTTATTTTTTTGAGCAGTTTACTTTTTCCCCCACTGTATATAGAGAAGATGCACAGCCCAAAAAGGGTGTTCTGTGTACCTATGTTCCCTGGAACTTGTAGGGTCTTATTTGTGGACCTAGGAAGGGGAAAATATTAAAAAATTCCCAAATCACCTCCCAAACCAGTGCCCTCTTATACTCATTGTTGTGTATCCCGCTAATATTCTGACATCCACATCAGGCAGGGGTGTCATGTGAGCACTACTTCTTCTGGCTTAGATGAAATATGAATGCTGCAACCAATCAGAAGCTGCAACACTCATGCGTTGCCCCCACCGGTTGTTAACCTCATGTAACCAGTGGGGTATGCAGCGCTGGTCTGGAGATATCAATTTCTTTTAGTTTTCTCACCTCCCTTGGCCCATCAATAGTTGGTGTCTAGTAGTGGATAACCCAATTAAAGGGTTATTTCCCTCTCAGATATATCCACCGAAGAAGCCATAAATGGCTAATAGATGTTGGCTCCACCTCTGTAGCCCCCCGCAGCTATCGAGATAAGGCTGTATCTCTAGTTAATATGAACATAGAAGTGGCTGTGCATGATAGGCTTTCTCCATTCACTTCTATGGAGGTTCAGAATAATACAAAGGGTTGTAGATGTGTTAATAAAGACTACAATGGAAGTCTACTAACAATACATGGGCACTGATTCCCTGTGGGCACCTGAGATCAGCCACTGAAGCTGTAGGGGGCAGTGTTAGCTTATATGTGCACATTTATATGGAGGGTGTTTGTACATATCCCTATGGACCTGTCCCACATCTATGGATTATTTTACATAAATGAACACTGTCCCATTGTGCAGCAAAGGTCTATACAATAAACTGTGTACACCGCTGTCCAATGAGGATAATAGAACTGTACTGGTTATTGTATCATTATGGGATCTAATTGATGGCTGTCGTAGCGCAGTGTTTTAATAATTAATTTACTACATCTTTTTACAGAAAACCACATTGGCAGCACGGCATATACAGTAAAATGTTACATGCATATCACATCAAGTGAAAAATCCCCATGGAAATGCCTCTACTAAAGCACGCTGCTATAAAAAACACTCTGTAAAGTAAGTCCACGCTGCAGCATGAATATAACGGGCCAACTAGAAAACAGGTTTGGCAAAAAAATGTATCCATCAGATAGATGTCAACTGTATACTTTTATAATATAGATCTGGACAGGGGTATATATAGCATAGACAGGATTGGGTTTATTAAGGATTGCATTCATACGACAACCCTACAAGGGAACCAGTCACGTGAAAGAAAGGCTATTAACCTGCAGATATGCAGTTAATCTGCAGGTTAATGGTCAAATGTATATAGAGGTCTCAAAAAGTCAGAAATCATAAAGGGATCTAATAATAAAATGTAACCTTTATTTATAAAATGCTAAAAAGACATAAATATGATCTAGGACATAAACAAAAACTGCACCCAAAACGTGAAAATATATGAAAGAAAAATATTATTTTTAAAACCAATTCAAATAGCTGTATGTGAACCTCTCTGATGACCCTCAAATGCTCCCATGAAGGGAGGAAAAAAAGCCCCATGTTTAGGAAGTTGGTGAAATGACATTGAAGGGAAAGGATCTAGGCTGAGGTCCTGGACCCATGGATGAATGGCCTATGGAGTTTGAAGATCGGTTGATCACTGGGCTGGATAAATGTGCTACAGTTGTGGAATCTGTCGTCTGGATTTGATGAACTTTCTTAAGGACTGTTGCTACTGGATACCTGTGTCTCTATTGTTTTATCTTGTCGTCTGGAGGAGCGAGGAATGTGAATACAAACTATACTGGTTGGCGATACGAAATCTGTGAGCCAACCAAAAGTTGGGAAACAGTGAGTATCGCCTGGTACAAAGGCAGTTGAACTACCGCCCCAGGAAGGGTATCTTGTGCACTGGGGGCAATGTATTTTGGCCATTTACCTAGAGTTGTAGTAAAACCTTGGATGTAAGAGATAAACTATTGTTGCATCGTTAACTTGTCTAGGTGATTATTGCAACCCACAACCTCAGATCTTCACATACAGGATTAGAAAAACATTATTGTTTTCTTTCAAAAGCAATATCACATCTGTCCATAGATTGTGACTGGTATTGGACTTCAGCTCTACTGAAATAAATGGAGCTGAGCTGCAATACCACACGGAACCTGTAGACAGGTTGTGGTGCTGTTTTTAGACAAAAAACACAAGTTTCTAATCATGGACAACACCTTTGAAGAGTTAGGCTGCGTGCTCACTATGCGTTTTTGCCGCCGAATTTCCGCAGCGAAAACGCTTAAAAAAACGCTTGGTAATACGTGCCGCATGGTCCCCAATTATAATCCGCATGTGCTGTGCACATGCTGCGGAAATTTCCGCTGCGGATTATCATTGCTGAAAAATACGCAGCATGTCCATTAATTTTGCGGACACGCAGCGTAATTGCCGCCATTGACTTGCATTGAATCGCTTAATATCCGCATGACTACATGTGCACATGCGGATATTAAGCGATTCAATGTGCGGATGGTACCCGGGTCTGGAGAAGAGGGGACTCGGGTACCATAGAATGTCGCGTGACCTGTCACATGACTAAATGACATCATGAAAGGTCCTTTCACACCACCGCGAGCCGTACAAGAGACCGGACGCAGCGGAGAAATGACCGGGGGCCATCAGAAGGTGAGTATAATGTTTTTTTTATTTTTTACCATTGTTATTCTTTTTTTTTAACTATTAACTTGGTCACACTATATAAATCCATGCCGGTTGCATGGATTTATATAGTGTGACCAAATTGTCAAGCACTTTTATAAGCAATGCTAAAATCGCTTGGAAAAGCGCTTGATAACCCGCATGCAGAAATGCATGCAAAAACGCTTGACAAACGCTTCTACCTGGCAAGAAAAACGCATGTAAAATCCGCATGCGTTCTTCCTGCCAGGGAGATGCAGCATTTCTGCATCGTGGGCACTTAGCCTTATGCAGTACTTCTCTCTTTTGTCAGATATTCAGGTGTAAAGAAACACTGCTGTACTCCCAGGAATAGCATTCACATTTTTACATCAGGTTCCCAGGGTCCGCCCGTGGTGTAGAGCTCCAGAGACATTTTTTTCTCTATATTATTAATTAACGCTTACAATATTCTAAATCCAGATGTAGCAGCCACTAATAAGACAGCTGTAGTCCACTACTAGCGCACAGTGATGTGGTGCGCTCCACTATTAGCATAGCACAGCATATGGCGGCTGCTATATCAGTACTCTAGAATCTAAAAAATTATTTCCATATTCTAAATATACATGAGTGCAAATAATAATTATTTTATAGCGCCAACATATTCCGCAGCAATTTACAATACTTGTAAAAACAATATCAGACATTACATCGTAACACATAATTCAACAAAAACTAAAAGGAGTGAGGGCCCTGCTCGCAAGAGCTTACAATCTATTAGAAAATAGCGGGATGAGCAAAAGGGGCTTGTATTGTATAGTCCAGTCGTCATTGTAATAAATAGGGGTATTCACATAACACTTCATGAACCAGTCATCAGCCAGTACCTGTAGAAGGACAGATACAAAGTGCTACTGAGTGCACGGATTGTTGAGAATAGATGACAGAAGGTACAAGATTCTAAGAATTTAAGAAGAGAGAACGGGCAATGATTAGATTAGTGAGGTACTGTGATAGGCTAGTCTAAAGAAATGTGGTTTTGGAGCACACTTAAAACTGTGGATACTGGGAATTAACCAGATTGTTTGGGGTAATGCATTTCAGAGAACTGGAGCAGCATGAGAGAAGTTTTTGAGTGGGAGGTTTGGATTATAGAGAATGTCAGGGTACAGTCATTAGCAGAACAGAAAACGGAGATAGGGTGGTAGACAGAGGTGAGGGAGGAGATGCAGGGTGGTACAGAACTGTGGAGAATGTTGTGGGTGATATTGATAAGTTTATATTGTACTCTTTAGCAGATGCAACCAGTGCAATGACTGGAACAGGGTGGAAGCATCGGTGTAACAGCTGGACAGAAATATGAACCCCGCTGACGCATTTAGGATGGATTGGAGAGGAGAGTTTAGTAAGAGAGAGAATATTTAGTAGAGTTGCGGTAGTCCAGCTGAGAATGAATCAGAGCAAGGGTTCAAGCATACAACCTATTATATCGGACGAGTGTTATCCTTGGTTTTCACGGATAGCCCTCGTATCCATGTTATTATATGGGGCTGTGCACTTGACCCAGTCATCCGAGGGAAAAAAAAAAAAAAAAAAATTGGTGACATGTCATATTTTCATCCGAGTGTTGGATCAAAATTGGCAATGCAAGTCTATGGGTCCGTGGAAAACATCTTACCTCACTCGGTAGACATCCGAATGTAGTCCGATGTCCACGGACTGCAATAAATCGAGAAGGGTGAACAACATATTTTTTCCCACCTCTTAATGTGACTGGGAAGCCTAAATGGCAGTGGATCAGGCCTTCCCTTGGCCTCCGGCAGCTTATCGGTACCCCACAATCGCCTTAGCAGGAACTGCTCCATTTAAATGCCGATGTCAGAAATTGACAGCAGAATCTAAATGGTTAACAGCTGCATTTGATGCTTAGCTCCGGCAATTGCTGTTTGAGACAGATGCCAGCTGTGTGACAGTCAGCGTTTACTGTGTGTGAACCAGGCACAGCTCCTGATCCCGCTTCACACACTCGGTCCCATTCTAAGGCAGAATTTTTAGGCGGGCATCTCACAGGGCAATATTTTGCCACCCATTGAGATAAACTTCTGACCGTCACCTGAAGCGAGATGCTAATCTGCAGTATATATATACAGTTATATGAAAAAGTTTGGGCACCCCTATTAATCTTAAGCTTAATGTTTTATAAAAATTGGTGTTTTTGCAACAGCTATTTCAGTTTGATATATGTAATAACTGTTGGACACAGTAATGTTTCTGCCTTGAAATGAGGTTTATTGTACTAACAGAAAATGTGCAATCTGCATTCAAACAAAATTTGACAGGTGCATAAGTATGGGCACCTCACCAGAAAAGTGACATTAATATTTAGTAGATCCTCCTTTTGCAAAAATAACAGCCTCTCGTCGCTTCCTGTAGCTTTTAATGAGTTCCTGGATCCTGGATGAAGGTATTTTTGACCATTCCTCTTTACAAAACAATTCCAGTTCAGTTAAGTTTGATGGTCGCCGAGCATGGACAGCCCTCTTCAAATGATCCCCCAGATGTTCAATGATATTCATGTCTGGGGACTGGGATGGCGATTCCAGAACATTGTAATTGCTCCTCTGCATGAATGCCTGAGTAGATTTGGAGCGGTGTTTTGGATCATTGTCTCGCTGAAAGATCCATCCCCTGCGTAACTTCAACTTTATCACTGATTCTTGAACATTATTGTCAAGAATCTGCTGATACTGAGTGGAATCCATGCGTCCCTCAACTTTAACAAGATTCCCGGTGCCGGCATTGGCCACACAGCCCCAAAGCATGATGGAACCTCCACAAAATTTTACTGTGGGTAGCAAGTGTTTTTCTTGGAATGCTGTGTTTTTTTGCCGCCATGCATAACGCCTTTTTGTATGACCAAACAACTCAATCTTGGTTTCATCAGTCCACAGGACCTTCTTCCAAAAAGAAATTGGCTTCTCCAAATGTGCTTTTGCATACCTCAGCCGACTCTGTTTGTGGCATGCTTGCAGAAGCGGCTTCTTTCGCATCACTCTCCCATACAGCTTCTCCTTGTGCAAAGTGCGTTGTATAGTTGACCGATGCACAGTGACACCATCTGCAGCAAGTTGATGCTGCAGCTCTCTGGAGGTGGTCTCAGGATTGTCCTTGACTGATCTCACCATTCTTCTTCTCTGCCTTTCTGATATTTTTCTTGGCCTGCCACTTCTGGCCTTAACAAGAACCTTCCCTGTGTTCTTCCATTTCCTTACTATGTTCCTCACAGTGGAAACTGACAGGTTAAATCTCTGAGACAGCTTTTTGTATCCTTCCCCTGAACAACTATGTTGAATAATCTTTGTTTTCAGATCATTTGACAGTCGTTTTGAGGAGCCCATGATGCCACTCTTCAGAGGAGATTCAAACAGGAGAAAAACTTGCAAGTGGCCACTTTAAGTAGCTTTTCTCATGATTGCATACACCTGGCTATGAAGTTCAAAGCTCAATGAGGTTACAAAACCCAAAAAAGTGCTTTAGTAAGTCAGTAAAAAGTAGGTAGGAGTATTTAAAACAAGAAAATGATAAGGGTGCCCATACTTATGCACCTGTCAAATTTTGTTTGAATGCAGATTGCACATTTTCTGTTAGTACAATAAACCTCATTTCAAGGCAGAAACATTACTGTGTCCAACAGTTATTACATATATCAAACTGAAATAGCTGTTGCAAAAACACCAATTTTTATAAAACATTAAGCTTAAGATTAATAGGGGTGCCCAAACTTTTTCATATAACTGTAGGACCAGCGACGGACAAATGATTGGTGCAACCTGTGCAGCTGCACAGGAGCCCAAATGATAAGGGGGCCACTACCACCTCCAAAGCAGCTTCTGTCAGGCACATTGAGCCATATACCTTTTGTTTGTGTTTGTGTGACAGTGATGGGGCATTGCCTCATTGGAGGCAGCAGAATGTATGGGCTCCTGTCGGGTATATATTATTGGAGGCAGCAGAATCTATGGGCTCCTGTCGGGTATATATTATTGGAGGCAGCAGAATGTAAGGGCTCCTGTCGGGTATATATTATTGGAGGCAGCAGAATGTATGGGCTCCTATCGGGTATATATTATTGGAGGCAGCAGAATGTATGGGCTCCTGTCGGGTATATATTATTGGAGGCAGCAGAATGTATGGGCTCCTGTCAGGTATATATTATTGGATGCAGCAGAATGTATGGGCTCCTGTCGGCTATATATTATTGGAGGCAGCAGAATGTATGGGCTTCTGTCGGGTATATATTATTGGAGGCAGCAGAATGTATGGGCTCCTGTCGGGTATATATTATTGGAGGCAGCAGAATGTATGGGCTCCTGTCGGGTATATATTATTGGAGGCAGCAGAATGTATGGGCTCCTGTCGGGTGTATATTATTGGAGACAGCAGAATGTATGGGCTCCTGTCGGGTATATATTATTGGAGGCAGCAGAATGTATGGGCTCCTGTCGGGTATATATTATTGGAGGCAGCAGAATATATGGGCTCCTGTCGGGTATATATTATTGGAGGCAGCAGAATGTATGGGCTCCTTTCGGGTATATATTATTGGAGGCAGCAGAATGTATGGGCTCCTTTCGGGTATATATTATTGGAGGCTGCAGAATGTAGGGGCTCCTACCAGGTCCTGACTACAGCCCTTATGTGGCGCCCTGCTACGCCTAGGTGCCACAGAACCCAGTAGGGTGCATGGATGGACTTCTCTATAAGAGGCCCTCACTACATTCATAGACCTCCACCCTTCCACCTCACACCAGCAGAGGGAGCCCGTTAGGGACATATATATAGGGAAGGTGGAGCCAGGAGCTGAGTTAGTTCAGAGTTGTGAGAGAGTGTGCTGGCACTTAGACCAGTGAAGAGTAGAGTTGAGCCACCCCCGTAGTGTTCGGGTTCGGGTTCGGTTTGGTTCATCGAACACCCATATGTTCGCCGAACTGTTCGTCGAACTGTTCGTCGAACACCGTCGAACACTGTTAAAACCAATGGCAGGCAAACAAAAACACATAGAAACACTTAGAAAACACCTTCAAAGGTGTCCAAAAGCTGACAAACTGCTCAGAAGACACAACTAACACATGGAAAAGTGACAAGTAAATATAGTCATGCGAAAAGAAAAGAGGTGGAGGAGTAAAAGGAGGGGGAGACACAGATATCGGCATGTCATGCCCTTCTAAAATCAAGAAAGGCTGGAGTAAAAATCTAAAATCAGCCTAACAACACCCAGAAAAGGAACCCAATACATTCGGACTAATCCACCATTTGTCATATCCAAGGGTTGGTCAGTAAACGACAACATCGACGCAGAACCAAGTACAGTAGTATATACTGTACATCCTTTGACAAGGCAATCAGGCGGATCAAGAAGTTGGGAAGGGTCACCCTAATGGCCAAAACAGACATTGATGCGGCGTTCCGGTTACTTACTACCTGTGCCTCCGAATAGTGTCCACCTATTGGGCTGCTTCTGGGAAGGAGCATACTATATAGATCGCTGTTTTGCCCATGGGGTGGTCCAGATCCTGCTCACTATTTGAGGCGTTTAGTTGCTTCCTCGAATGGGTTGTAATGGACGTTTCTAAGGGGGCACATATTATCCATTACCTCGACAACTTCTTATGCCTGGGCCCAAAAGATTCGCCACAGTGAGAATACACGCGGTAGTCCGCCTGTGAGAAGGAGAGAGCTGGAGGGAGAGCGGACACCACAGAGCCGGGGGGTTAGATGGAGAACGGAAGAAGGAAAGAGGGCGAGGGAGGTAAGGGAGTACAGTGGAAGGCCGACCTGAGCTCCCCCACGTTCCTGCTGGGCGGGGAACAGCCCTGGGAAGAAAAGCCGCTTGCGCATCCCTTTGAGGTTACGGGCGCGAGCGGGCAGAGGGTCTGCGCTGGAGTGCGAAGCCGACACGGCCAGTCCGTTCCTGCCCGTGCGACATCCGTGTCACCGGGTTTGTGCCAGAGCCGCGGTGGACCCTGACGGCCAGCCCCCCCTCTCCCAATACTGGTGCCTGTCCGCTGGTGGGTCGAGCCCCCCCGCGGTGGGGGGGGGAGTAACATCTGCAGAAGAAAGACCATCTTTCAGCCAAACTAAGATGTCTACTTCTTTTCGTGGACAATGTGATACGATCCCTTTCTTACGGACACGCCCATCGCTACAAATTACAGATGAGGCACAAAAACAGCAGGTGCTTCAACGGATATCAAGTGCTCCTTCAAGTGGGCTCTCCTCCACCTCAACTTCAATATCACAAATACTCCAGTCCTCAGAGGTGTCACCCCAATCGCACTTGCTTCCTCACAGCTCCCAAGCCTCCAGCTGCCGGTCTGAGTATGGGGTAACACAGATGGTTGAGTCTGCAGAGCTGTTTACTCATACTATAGCCTGGGAAACGGAGGTCTGCTCCAGAGCTTCTGTTAATCCAGACGAGGAAATGATCTGCACTGATGCCCAGAATCTTTATGTGTCGGATCCAGGACCAGATGAAGAAGGTTCTGAGCATAATGTAGACCCTCGTTCCCAAACTGTAACTCTTGATGGTGGAGACAATGATGAAGACGATGATGAGACTCAAATACCTGATTGGAGCGACAACTTGATTTTTCGGTCAGGGCAGGAAGAGGTTGGCTCTGAGGACGACGGGTGTGAGAACACACAGGGTGATTATGACGAGGTTGGAGAACCCACTTACTGTCAACCCACAGTCAGCCAGTCGATGAGGTCAGAAGAGGAGGTGGAGGAGGATGCTATTGACGACGAAGTTAGGTTGCGCCTTCCTGGACAGAGACGTAGTACTGGAAGCATGTCAACAACTGCATCCTCCACCACAACTCTGCCTCTGACCACAAGTCGTGCTGGCTCTTCAGGTCGAATGGGCTCTAAGCCTTGTATAGCCTGGGCTTTTTTTCAGATCGATAAGGATGACCCAACTCGTGTTATCTGTAATATTTGTCACCAAAAGCTAAGTAGAGGCCAAAAAATCCATAGTTTGAGTACTTCATGCATGAACCGTCACATGGATATGAAGCATAAGTTGCAGTGGGAAGCTCACTGTGCTACAATGCAGCCTAGTGGGCCGGGCCAACCACCATCTGCCCCATCTTGTGCATCCGCGGCCTCTTCATCCTCCTTGACTGGGGGGACAGCAGTCACACATGTTTTTGGACGCAGACCTGCCACCTCTTTACCCGCAACAGCCAGTGTGATTGGCAGGTCATCATTTCATTTGGAAGTGGAAACACCAGCTGGTGTTGAGCACTCTCCGACATCGAGAGCACCACCTTTGGATCAAGGCAACCTAACTTTTCCGCCTGCATCTTCCTCACAGACCGGCAGTTTGCCGGGGACACCCTACTCAACCCCGTCTAAGCAGAACAGCCAGCCCTCGGTCCCTCAAATGTGGACAAGTAAAAGACCATTTCCTCCTAGCCATGACAAAGCTAAGAGGCTGAATTTCACCATCTGCAAGCTGTTGGCTCCAGAAATGCTGCCTTTCCGCCTGGTGGACACAGAGGATTTTCGAGACCTTATGTCCGTCGCAGTGCCCCAGTACCAGATGCCCAGTCGGCACTACTTCTCAAAGAAAGGTGTGCCTGCGCTCCACCAGCATGTCGCACACAACATCACCGCTTCTTTGAGAAACTCTGTGTGTGACAGGGTGCATTTCACCACAGACACTTGGACGAGTAGGCATGGACAGGGGCGTTACATGTCGCTGACTGGGCACTGGGTAACTATGGTGACAGCAGGACAAGGGGCTGCTGTCCAAATCTTGCTGTCCCCACTAGTTGTGCATCAATCCTCTTTATCTAGAAGTTCCTCCACTGCTTCTGCCTCCTCTCGGTCCTCCACCTGCACCCAAAGCCTGTCTGGTAATGCCACCCGCTTTCTAACTGCGCAGAAGGGATCCTGCTGTTAAATAATACTTCTTTCTGTATTAATTTTTCTACTGAGGACTTCTCAAAGTATCAATATCACGATATTGTTATAAAAAATGTATCTATTTATTCTTAGATTGTCCATTAAAAAGAATCAGATTCCAGCAGGTACATACAATAATTAGTTATAAAGTAATTGTCCATTTGTCCATAATTAGCTTAATTGTTGAGATTCACCCATCTTTCCTTGGATCCTGGCTGGTAAATCACGTCTTTGTCCAGCACGTGTCCAGGCCTACATGTCAGCTGCTTCTCAGCATGAACCTTCTTCTGTGTCTTGTGGGTGGGAAGAACAAGAGAGCCCCCCCTTTCTGTACCATGGGCTTTTATAGCCAGTCGTATGGCACACCTGTTCTACATATGGTAGTGAACTAAAAATACACACACAAATAGCGCATGTCAACTAGACACGATGGCTGATGCATAGAACTCAGATTTAAGAAAAATGATTATCCATAATTAACTATTTAACATTCCCCCCCTTTTTTTTTTTGAGGATATAAGGACTTTAACTGAAAATCCTCAAAAGAAGATACATTCATCAATTATTTTTTCTTTCCTTCTTCCTTGGCAATATCATTAAATTTCCATAATAATAATAATAATAATATCAATATCTGATTATTGTTATATAATGATGTGAATTCATGTTATGGTAAGCCGTGACTAATATTCATTTAATATGTATAATTATACTTCCCTATATCTAAATTGAAGCAATCGCGGGTTCAATTGTCATCGTCTGATGTCATCGGGTCGTCGTCTCGTCTTCTTCTTGGTTCTTTTATAACACAGTCTTTAGATGAAAACTCCTTTGAAATAAATTATAGCGTGTAGATATTGTACAGTCCATAATTGTATTCATCATTGTGCAGTCCATAAACTGTAGTCTTTATTAGAAAGATCATGTGTGTCAATTGATAAGAAAACAAAGTCCATGGATGAAATGTAGCTTTAATATCTGTGCGATGTCACCTGGACTTACGTTGGGTAGTTCTGGAATCTTCCGTGTCGTCCGCACTGGTCTCGTGTCACTTTTGGAACAGATGTGACGTCTTTGGTCAGTAAAGCAAGGGTTAACTAGACACTTCCCTGCTTTATATAGCACCATAACCAGTACTCAGTCCTTTATGTACAGGACACATATGTCAGGTATTACCTGTTCACCAGCTTTCATTGAAGCGTTGCAGGTGATGAGAAACCACTGGAACGTGATGAAACTTGAGCACAACACAGTACATATAGGATCATCGTCCTCTGCCGTCCTGGTGATCAGTGGTGTGAATTGTATTGTATGTAATGGACACAGTCTATTATCACTCAGCATTCACACCTGTTACCTTCTGAGACTTCCGGATATCGGTTGCTTCTTCTTGTAACTTTTGAGAGTCTCTTTCATTTATAAAAATTAAAAGTCTTTATTAAGATAAAATTCATAATTGCGATGTCTTGATTGAAGTCTTCATTCCCTAATCTGATACCAAATCTGGCAATTTTTTCTAACCTATAATATCACAGTGTACCATAGCAATCAATAATATCCATCTAATTATTATCAAAACATTAAATAAATTATGTTTGGAATAATAAACAATAATAGATAATGATTCATTATTAATCAAGTTCTTCATGTGATAAAATATTTTTATGTCATAGGTGTAATTACCTTTTCCAACCCATAGGTGTCAGTGTGTTTTGAAACAACAAGTGTTTATATCTTTATTAAACCAATAATACCAAAGAATGTATACTCCTGAACTAAAATGAATAAATATATGAATGAATGAATGAATTGTTGTGTTTACTCAGAAAATGTAAACATTTTTCCTTCTATTAATTCATATCATTATATTTAATGAAGCAATATTCTTTGTACTAGACATTACTTTATTAAATATTAATGTGTTTTCTCAATTGAGATATTGAACCGAAATAAAATCAAAAATTGAGAATTAAAAATGAAAAATGGAAAAATAAGAAAATAAGTAAGAATAAAATTTTAAAAATGAAAAATAAAATTAAGAGTAAAAATAAGAATAAAAACAAAAATAAGGCCTTTAAATTTTAATGACAAATGCAGAACAATCATTCTTCATAAAAAAATACCTTTATATCTCCATTATTTGGATGATTTCATATTTGTCATAAACTTGTATCACCAAAAAATATTAAATTATGCAACTTTGCATGTAATACCCTTCTTAATTATACCATAGTACCTTATTAATATTTTACCTTTATTAAAATGTGTGAAAAATAAGTATTGATCAAAAGTGATTATGTAATCAGGATCAAAAACACATTTTCCCCCCTTAATATCAAAAAATATTATTTTATAAAATGTATGTATATATCAGAACCAAATCAAAAAATAATTATTCTTCTATAAATATTTTGCATAAATTTCATATCGATGAGTAGCATAGATTTGTCTAAAGAGAGGTGTGTACCTATTTAGGTAACCATTTAAAAAAATAATAATATCATAGTTATTCAAGGATATTATCATGTGGAAAAATGATTCTAAATGTAAATTTACTTTGTAAACCATTTTGATGTGTGGTTTCCCTTATCCACTATTAGTTAAATCAAGAAATAATAATTATTAAAGAAATATATATATGTAGATAATACCTAATTATGTATTATAATTTTCTCAGAATGAAATATATTTTTTTGTACCTTCACATAAAGAAACATTTTTTTTTCTCGTACACATGAGGCCTCACATTCAATAACTTAGCAGCTGCTCACATTCATCCCCTGTCATTTTCACTCTGACATTCACAGATCTGTTCAACTCAAACATTCCACATATGAAATTTTAGATATATATATTTAACTCAAAATTGTTGTATCCCAATTTATCAATTAAATTTAATATCTTAATATTTCTTTGAATATTCCCCAAGTAAATATTATATAATATGAGAGTAAGTCACTGAAATTTCAGACACTTGAAAAACACTCTTGACTTGACTTAGATTCTTTTTTCACTGGCTGCCAGGTTTTAAGTTACATCAGCTGGAAATAGAATGAATGGGATCTATACTTATTAGCTCAAAGTTCAAAGGCTGCAGCTGTCACACGTCATGCTGTAAAGCTACTTTAATTAGCACGAACACTTCATGCACAGAAAATATTAGCAACACAAAATAATTCAACTAGTTATATTGTTATTATTTTAAAATGTTATACACATAAATCATGCAATTTTCAACTTCCTGTGTGAATAAAGAAATAAATCCATTTTAGAGTTGTTTGATCAAATCCTGCTTTGGAATGAAAACTCTAAGGAAATATAAGAAAATAAAATTAAATATCAAATTCATACAGAAACATAATTATTTAAATATCTTATACATATATTAGTTGGTTCTAATGTAATTTAAAATATTGCTATTTTAATTTATATGTGAAATTCTAATTTATTAATTAATAATTTCTTTAATTATTACCATAAATATATATATATATACAATTATACACAATCTCTACTTAGACAAGTGTATATATATATATATATATATATATATATATATATACATATATACATATATATATATATATATATATATATATGAACTATTAGAAACCATGTAACTACAATTTTACTGTATAAGATTATAAATTAATAATGATACATTGTATTACATTTTGATACAACATTACAATTACAGTTTTTTCTTACCCACTCCCTAAACCAAATCTTCTGTCTCTCTCAAATATCTCCATAAACGCCCTATTTAGGAAAGACATTTTTCTATCCTTCAAAACCTCAGAGAACTGCCTGTCCTTCTGTCCACATTCCATGATGTCACTGTGAGCTGGTCATCTCACCTGACTCTGTCCATCAGTTTCAGCCATTTTCCTTTCCAGGGAGAAGTCATAGCTTTGAATTTTTAACTCTTTCTGTGAAGAGATGGACCTTATAACATATATGAAATCTTCTGCGTATTTGATAGAGTTCACTATGGGGATGACTCAGTCTAGGAGAGTTTGATATTGGCTTTTGGTAAGATTTTACCTTTTCTGGTTTTATAAATTTAACTTGATTTATTTTCTTTTCACGATTCTCATGTTTTCTAACAAAATCCAGCAACTGAGCACATTCAAATAATGATTTTGTTGTGATGCCATAACTTGGGACACTGGATTTAGGAATTTGAATTTTTGTACAAAAGTTGTTATCATTTGTTGTACTTTTCCATTTTTGATGAGAGCTTTGTACAACCGTTCAAATATGGACATGAATGTATATGTACATTCCTTCCTACCAATCCTTAGTTTCTGCAGATCTTCTATGTTGGGAAAATCCATTGTGACACAATAAATCAGATATTTTAACCTGTCCGAATCATTTTCCCATCCATTAGGAGAGTAACATCTGGACAATGTCACAGGAATCCATATTTTAAATAATTGATTCCTCTCCTCATTGGATAAATCAAACTTATCAGAAAAGCTCTCAAATGTCTCTGAATTTCTACAGGCATGGATTTTGACATCATATTTTGGCATGATTTTGTATAATTTCAGAAAATTTTTCCTCATTTTAATTTGTAGTTGAGCCTGGGTAATTCCTGAATTCTCTGATATTTTTAGTGGCTCTTGTATGTCCGTTCCTCCTACGTCACTCACGTCTTCTCCGACATCACCTAATATGTCAGTTTCTCGTATGTCAGTCATGTCTCCTCCCATGTCAGGTTTCTGTATGTCCGTCTCTTGGTCAGACCCAAGGTCACCTTCAGTTATATACACGTGTCTCAAATCTTGTTCATTTTCCACATTACAGTCAGAATCATTGTCACCATCTGACACTTCTTCTACACTATTGTCCTGCTTAGACCTCTCAAGTACAAAATTATGAAATACCTGTACAAGATGTAGAATATTCCGCAATTTGTGTTTCTCTCTATTTACCAATTTAGAAGTTAACTGTAAATTCTGCAATTCACATTCTTTGTATAAACTGAGCCACAAAACGTCTAAGTCATTTCCTACATTAACTTTGAAATTAATATTACTTTGTTTAGCAAAAGAAGAAATTATATCCATATTTTGCTTACCTTAAGATTCCTTAGCTTCTCTTTATCAGCACGTCCTGTCTTCAGTTCGTCTGATTCTTTACCTGTCTGATTCTGTTCCTTGTTGTCAACAGCTGTTCAACTCGTCAGGACTCCCCCCTTTGTTCAGGGAAGAAATTCACTTACTCACTTAAATCAGGACTGGCTGGCTCACCATTGTTAAATAATACTTCTTTCTGTATTATTTTTCTCTTCTGAGGACTTCGCAAAGTATCAATTTCAAGATTTTCTTATAAAAAATGTATCTATTTATTCTTGAATTGTCCATTAAAAAATAATTGAAACAGAATATAAAATAGATGAAGTAGTTACAAAGAGATTCAATCATGAGTGTCCATCTTTCCTTGGATCCTGGCTGGTAAATCATGTCTTTGTCCAACACGTGTCCAGGCCTACATGTCAGCTGCTTCTCAGCATGAAGATCCTTCTTCTGTGTCTTGTGGGGTGGGAAGAGCAAGAGAGCCCCCCCTTTCTGTACCATGGGCTTTTATAGCCAGTCGTATGGCACACCTGTTCTACATATGGTAGTGAACTAAAAATACACACACAAATAGCGCATGTCAACTAGACACGATGGCTGATGCATAGAACTCAGATTAAGAAAAATGAATATCCATAATTAACTATTTAACAAAGGGCCCAGAATTTGAGTGGGCCTCGGCTCCTCTCTGGTCTCCTGGGCGTCGACCAGAGCAGCGGCGACCTGGCTGAAATCCGGGATATCGTTGCCTTCGAGCTCCTCATCTCTGTCCCTCTTCGGCCCCGCCTGAGTAACCCGGGACAGGGCATCTGCATGAGTGTTCAGGGCCTTGGACCGATAGGCGATTTTATATTGGTATTTGGACATCCTTGCGACCCACCGCTGTTCTAACGTGCCCAGTTTGGCGTTCTCCATGTGGGCCAAAGGGTTGTTATCTGTCCGCACTTGCACTTCTGACCCTGACAGGTACTCAGCAAATTTCTCGGTCATGGCCCACACCAGTGCCAGTAGCTCCAGCTTAAACGAACTGTAGTTGTCCGGATTCTTCTCCATGTCTCGGAGTGACCTGCTGCCATACGCGATCACTCACTCTTTTCCTCCTTGTACTTGAGCCAGCACTGCTCCCAGTCCATGCAAGCTTCCATCAGTGTACAACATAAAAGGCTGCGAAAAGTCAGCGTAGGCCAGAATTGGGGCATCCATTAGCGCCATTTTCAATGCTCGAAATGCCTCTTCTTGGCGTGGGCCCCACTGAATGGGCTGCCGCTTGGCTCCCCCAGCCGTTCCTCTCAGCAATTCATTGAGCGGGATCGCAATCTTAGCGAAGTCTTTAATGAATCTGCGGTAGTATCCAGCAAGCCCCAGGAACGCCCTCAGTTCCCTTAGATTGGCGGGTGTGGGCCACTTCTGCACGGCAGCTACTTTCTCCGCAGTGGGGTGCACTCCTGCACTGGACACAGTGTGCCCCAGATATTCAATTTCTCGTTTGAAGAGACGACGCTTACGAGGCTTAATTTTCAGGCCGTCCCTTTGAAGCCGTTCTAACACTTGTTCCAATCGGCGGAGATGATCCTCAAACGTACCAGAATATAATTATATCGTCCAGATATATTAAAGTGGCTTCAAAGTTGAGGTCCCCCAAGCATCTCTCCATCAGTCTTTGGAAGGTTCCCGGCACATTTGTTAGCCCGAACGGCATCCGATTGAACTCAAACAGGCCCATAGGAAGAACAAAAGCTGTCTTCGGACGATCCTTCTCAGCTACTGGGACCTGCCAATAGCCACTGGCCAGGTCGAGGGAAGAGAAGAACTTGGCGCTCCCTAGTGCAGATAGAGACTCTTCAATTCAGGAGAGTGGATAGGAGTCCCGTACTGTACAGGCATTCAGCTTTCGATAGTCTACGCAGAATCTCAGGGTACCATCCTTCTTCAGGACCAGCACGATCGGAGCTGCCCAAGGACTCTGACTTTCACGGATCACACCGTTCCGCAAAATGTGGGCCAACAGCTCTTTCACCTCCTGGTACATTTGAGGTGGGATCTGCCAATATCTCTTTCTGATGGGAGCAGTATTTCCGGTGGGTATTTAGTGCTGAATGTCCCGAGTGCACCTGAAATCATCTTCATGCTGTGCAAACACTCCCTGATATCGCTGTAGAAGTTGTTCGATCTGCCTTACTTGTCCAGTAGAAAACTCAGTCAGATTAGCCTCCATTTCCTCCAAGAGGTGGCACCCAGCCAACAGTTCTCTTCCATTCTCCTGGCTATTGAGGGACACCTCCAGGGTCCATGGCTTTCCTTCTACAGGTGCCAGCCCTATAGCTTTAGCTCTAGTAAGGGCTTCTGGCATTATACACACTCGCACCACCTCTTGTCAGGGCACCAACTGTAAACTTGTGCCACTTAAATTGATGCAACGCACGGGTACTCGACCGTGCCGCACGGTGGCCAGGGTCCGAGCAACCAGGAGTCCAGAGGGTGCTTCCTCTCCCTCCATTGGTTCAATTTGAATGTCCACGCCCTCTAAGGACACATGTGCCAGCACCGGTAGAGTGAGTACAGTCTGTCCCACTGGCAGTGTCATTGTGGCTTCGGGTGGTATCGATACCTTACCAAGGTACTGAGAGGTAGCGGGCAATTTTTGAATCTGACTGACCCGCACGAGATGCTGGAATACTCTCTTGTTAGCTGGATCTAGAGTGGCACGGGTCCAGTTGTTTTTGTTACAGCCCTCAGCCAGGAACTGTCCGACCTCTTTCAGCACATTCATGCCCAGGGTTACAATGGGCCCATTGCCTCCGGGCCCTGTGGTCAGTACGATCCCTTTCTGACCGAGGTCCTTTCCACATGCCCGAACGGACATCCATACTACTCCCGCTACTGGGATAAGTAGTTGATTAGCCACCACCAGTTTGACAGTGGGTTCCCAGCAGGAACGAGGGACTTCAGGAAAGTGACTTTGGAAATACGTCTCAGGCATAGTGGTCACTTGAGACCCAGTGTCCATTAAACAGCGGATCCGCTGCCCATTGAATTCAGCCCAGATAATGGGCCTCTCGGAGACAATGTCTTTAGAGCTCCCTCTTCCACTCTCTGAAGCTCGAGACCCCACGGTATGCTCCACAACCGTGGGGCATTTTAGTTTAACGGCTGTCCCCTCCTCCTCCTTTCTCGGTTGGGACAGTCTTTGGACATATGCCCCCTACCTCCGCAGGTCCAGCACTCTGGTCCACGTTCTACCGATAGGTCGGGTACATGCCGTGCTGGGGCCGGGTAGGAACGTCTTTCTCGCTCTGGTCTCCGTCTGCGTTGGGCAGTACGGTCCGTAGGTAAGGGGGCAGTAGGGGTCTTTCTAATAGCATTCAACTCACCCCGAATGTCTCGAATTTCCTGACGTATTTTCCGTACCCAATCAGGCTCTTTGTTGGTGAATTCAGGGGCAATTGCCTCATGACTTCTAACTGTGGCTTTGACAACAGGAACTTCTCTCTCCAGGACTCTAGCTTCAGCCTCTACCTCCGGGAAGCCCAGATCAGGGCTCAATCGCAGCCGCTCCTTCAGGATCTGCCTCAGGGAAGGGTCTTTCAAGCCAGCAATCAGTTGGTCACGCAACACCTCATCCAATGGTCCCAGTCCTCGGTTCCCATCTCGAGCTTTCTTGGTGATATGGGCCGTCACTTCCTGTAATGCATTAACATACTGATTTACTGTCTCATTTTCCCCTTGGACCCGCTGAAACAACCATAAGCGCAAGTGTCCCAGATCTGTGGTGTCACCGTGCATGTCCTCTAGAATTTTTATCACTTTGTCCACGGTGTCACGGTCCCCAGGTGTGCGGTACATCACAGTCTGCCGGGCCTCTCCATCAAGGGTTAGGAGGGCCAGCTCCGCCTGGGCTAGAGGATCGAGGGGATACATACGTAGCATACTTCTCAGTCTTTCTATCCAGTCCCACAGTGACATGCCATCCCCCGTAAACTTGGGTAGGTGGCTGAGCATAGCCCCCAAAGGTATATGGCTCCGGCCGGACCCAGTCACAGGCTGCTCTGCCATCTCTGCGTCTGAATGTTGCATCCTGCCGACTACGCCAAATGTAATGCAGGTGCCGGAATGCAACGCACAGAGACACAAGGCGAGAACAGTAAGAGTTGAATATAAACAGTTTATATATATATTTAACAGGTACGCTGAATAAGGGATTGCAACAAGGGTAATAAACAGTAATTTGAAGTATTAGCAAAATGCAAAGTCTCTCAAGGTAATGTGGTGCCCTAGATCATGGGAGACACCACGTGAGTTCCTTAACTGTGCATATGGCTCTAGCGGGGGTCAACGGTTATTCCCGCTAGGCCGTGAGTCTTTTTCCGGATAAATTCAATTAGGTCACGTTGAGCTTCTTTAGCCCCAACCGTTCCCCTCCCAACCTGAGTACCTAAACCCAATTGTCCCCGGTACCATGAGTGAACAGTAGAAGTGACGGCCCTGTTCACGTATGCAGCTCCTCTGCTTTCGCTGGCGTAACTTTCCTGGGGCAGCCGTCTCTCAAGTCCTCTCTGCTTGACCGTTGGAGGCAGTCTTTCAAGCCTTGGGTAGGGGGGTCCAGTCCTCGTCTGTCGGCGGGCGGCGTCGGGTTCCGCGAACTCACTCAGCACCACAAGCAGGTTCCGAGTCTCCTCAGCAGGCACAGCACTCAGGTCACATCTGTGAGGGATCCGGAGCTCTTCTACTGGTGCCCGGCTGTGGCACCTCACAGGCCTCTGGCTTAGGCCTGTCACGCGGGGCTTCTCAGCACGCTGGGAACACGTCTGCTCCTTTCTGCTGCTTGGCGCCAAAGACCCCTCAGGTTTGGCGCGCTGGCCTCTTATCTCTCGGAACTCCTTCCTGAAAGTTACCTGATTGGGTCCAGCATCGTAAATCTGCTCTCCCTTCAACTTCCCTTGCATATCTTGGTTCCGCTTGACTGTGTCTGGCCAGCAGATGGCAGCCTCTCTCTATCTTTGAAACATCATGTAGGAATTCCCTTACAAGCTCTCTCGCCTTTGCTACAATAGTACAATGGTTGCATCAGCTTTGAGGCATCTGGAATCCCTTGGCGACAATATGTGTTAATTCCTAAGAAAGCTTGTAATTGCTTAGGTCCTTTTGGTAGAGGAACGGTCTCAATAGCAAGTTTCCTTTCACCCGTTAGGTGTTTCAGGTTTGGAGAGAGACAGTGGCCTAAAAACACAACTTTGGGCTGACACCACTGGATTTTGTTGAGGGACACCTTACAGTTTTGTTGTGCAAGATGAAAGAGAAGACTGAGACTCGACTCTTCAGCTGTCACCTGATCCGGACAACATAGTAGGAGATCATCCACTTACTGAAGAAGGACAACTTGATGGTTAGTCTCTTTCCATGGCCGTAAACAAAAGGCAAGAGCCTGAGAGAAATGACTTGGTGAGTTATGTGCTCCTTGTGGTAAGACTGTCCAGGTGTATTGTGATCCTCTGTAAGTGAAGGCAAACAGATACCAATCTTCTGGATGCAGTGGTACACTGAAGAAAGCATTGACCAGATCGATGACACGTTTTGCATCTGATGGCATTTCTGACAATGTATGTGGATTGGGCACAATGGGACTTTCTAGTACGGTTGCCGCGTTAACAGCTCGGAGCTTAAGTTTTTGGCAGAACTGAACATCAGAGTCCCATGTGGTGTCACTGACAAGTGAGACATCATTAAATGCAGTGTCCATAACAGGCCAATATGCATCACCTGCTTTAAGATTTGCCAGGGAAATGAGATCTTGCCATGTGGCGGAGTAATTCCTTTGGATTTGAAGCATGCTTCTATAGAAAGGCATCGGCTGTTTTTCTGGATCTGGGAGTTGGTTCAGCAGAGTAGTAGCTTGCTGGGGTGTACGCACACTTTTCCGGACTATTGGAATTTGGTCTCAAAATTCCGGATTATCGGAATTTAGCTAAAATTTAAATTTTAAGCTTTCTGTGTATCCCACTTCTGACACCAAAATGTTTTGCCAAGTATTTAAAGGGCTCGGATACGGCTTTAAAGAAGGCAATTAATTTTTATTATAATTAAATCATTACAGAAAATAGGAAATGGTGTGATATTGCGTACACTTTTGCATCACAATATAAATCACAAAGGTAACGTAGTTACAGTGCACACTATACAGGAAAAACTTCACCAGGAGCAACATACATCATCTGTCCAGAAAAATATCAGCTGTGAGAAGCAAAACAGCGAAGACAGAGAAAAATCCTGGGATGAATCCACACTGCGACGTCAGGGCGTCCCCCTTTTAGTCCACAGGTCAACAGGCTTCTGTCTTAGCTGAAAACTTCACTAGCTTATATCTTGTTCAAAAACAAATGCTTGCGCAACCAAATGTTACTCAAATTCTGCCAGGTTCTATTTGTTCAATATAGTATCTTTCTTCTGAGTGGCCAGCTATTCAGATGTCAATTAACACCAAACAAATATATCAAATATATCACCGGAGATGAAATATGCCAAATGCTCCTGGTACCAGATGTCTTACCATTCTATAAACACAGAATATTCTCACCAAATATTGCTAACGAATATAAACATGCATCGTTCTCACTAAACATTGATAATGGAGCTATATGGTACTGGGTGATACTATAAACTAAACAATGATAATGGAGTTATGCAGTCCAGGTGTTTGAGAAAATTACAGAAAGTACAAGGCTACCAAGTTGAATTGTTACTGTGAAATATCTTAAAGGGTTCTTTAAAGACAGGATACCAATATGAATTCCTGATGACCATTAACATCTTAGCACTACAGCATTACATTGCATCCTTTGGTATCTTCACATTTCATGATGCCTTGCACACAGTCAGGGCACCCAGTGCCAGAGGCAGCAAAACAACCCCAAAACATCTTTGAACCTCCACCATATTTGACTGTGGGTACTGTGTTCTTTTCTTTGTAGGCCTTCCAAACAGTAGAATGATGAGCCCCCACACCTTCCATGCTGTCCTATGCAATGAACTCCGGGAAAATGGCCGCCAGAGGCGGCGCATGCTCAGATTGAGATCTTGGCACCAAGATCTCAGGAGACGAGATCTCAGCGCAAAAATCTCAATCCGGTGGCCATTTTCCCGGAGTCCATCGCATAGGACAGCATGGAAGGTGTGGGGGCTCCGCCAACATCCGGCTGCCACAAGATGTCAGCGGATCCCCCTCACCACCGAACACCTCCAGCGCAGAACTTGGCAGACAGCATGGGGCCGGCAGCCACCTCCGAACACCCTGTCCTGACCCTGCAGCATCTCCGGCACACTGTCCGCATCTCTGGCACCCCGCAGCATCTCCGGGACCTGCTCCACTGCAGCTGGTAAGGTGATTTTGCTTTCTAAGACGCACCCCTATTTTCCCCCCAAATATGGGGGGGGGGGGGAGTGCGTCTTATAAATCGAAAAATACGGTACTTGATTATCTGGAACAATTTCAAGGGTGCCAACACTTTCGGCCATGAATGTACATACACCATAGGTGACGCACATATATACACACACATATGTATTCACACATGGAGCACATAGATAGATAGATAGACATGAGAGATTGATATATAAATAGATGATAGATAGATTCTGTAGATATTGTAGATAGACACTGTATATATTTTAGATATTGTATATAGATGGATAGATAGACGCTGTAAATATTTTAGATATATATTCAGTAACATTACTGATGTCATCACTGCTCTCGCCGGGTCTCGCAGAGCACAGCTTGACCGGGAGTGACCTAAGAGGCTTTGTTCTCAGAACGAGACTCCATCGGCTGTACTACAGAATCGGTGGATGTCGTGGGATCGCCATGGATTACATGGGCGGCTGGGGCTGGTATTGTTAGGCAGGGAAGAGGCCAATATCCATAGACCTTCCCAGCCTGATAATATCAGTAATATCAGCCTGTAGCTGTCTGCTTTACCTTGGCTGGTTATCAAAAATAGGGGGGACGCCACGTCATTTTTTTAAATTCATTACTTATTAAATAGGTCAGAAAATGTTAAAAACACCATGAAAGGTAGTAAAGGGTACAATTTTATAATATTTAGGGTGGGACGTAGAATAATATAAGCTCTCCCTTTCTAGGTCAACTCTCTCTGAACTGCTTCCAGAGGACAGTGTGGTAAGCTTCGCCTCACAGGGTCTTCTATAAACCCGATGACGCAATGCAGCCGGCCAATCACAGTAATGCCAATAACCAACATGGCTAAGGTCATGTGTATTGAAAACATTTCCTGCATGTTTGTTAGCTGTCACAGCCGCACAATATGCGGGCCGGGGACTTGAGCATGGCGCATGAGCATAGTAGAATTAATTCTCAGCCTATTAGTTCAGCCACAACAGTCACAATTTCTTATGTGGCCCCTCAGGAAAATGAATTGCCAACCCCTGATCTCAATGATTTATAACTTGAGTCGCTTGTCTTTAATTGCTCAATAGTTGTCACAGTTGTTAATAGTCATGTGCAACCAATGAGTTAAATGTTCTATGGTAAAAAAAGACACATGAGAAATAAATCTACACAATGTTTCCAATAACAGAACTGAGTATATTTTTAAGGTATGTTCACAGTTGGCAGTTTTTTTTCAGCCTTTTTTTTTCTTCTGAGGAACAAAAAACACTGCATTTTACAGAGCCAGCTTAGAGATGAGATTTCTAAACTCTCAATCACACGCTGCATTTTTTTCCTGTTCTTTTAAATCTGCAGCTTGTCAATTCTTTCAGTTTTGCAGCGCTTTTCACCCATTAAAATGAAAAAAAAACATTAAAAGAGCTGCAAAAACGCGAGTATTGTATGCAGCGTTGTTCCTCCTACCACTCAGGTTTTCGGGGTAGAAAAAAATGCTGTGAAAATGCAACGTGTGAACATCCCCTTATCCTGGTTGTGCTGTAATTGGAAATAAAATAAAACGTCCATAATAATATGGAGATGTAATTCATTCTATGGTGTTTGCACTGTCAGCATTGCTAGGTGGCATCTTTTTGTGCAGAGCCGCCAGTTTAACATTCTGTGACAAGATTCCATGATGACATCACTGGTGATGGTCGGCCATTATGACATCACAGCTCACAGCCATTACTTATAGAATGTACACAGGGTCACGGGTGCCTTTCTTGGCTTCATAGTGACTGATAGCATTTGCAGTTTTTCGCTATGGCTGAATTACTTTTGGATAATCTTCAGGTAGACGCACTATGGGAGATTATTATCAATAATAACCCAGACACTGCGCTTCTACCACCTGATGGCGTCCTCAGCTTCACTCACCGGATGGTGATAAAGCTAGTAAATGACTGCCTGACCAAACACTACCAAGGTCATCTAACGTCAGACTATCTGACGGATTTACCTCAGAACATCAGGACTTTACTACAGCAGGTAAGTGGCGGACGCTCCGCACAAATCTTCTCCATAATCATAGATAATAATAGCGGGACAGAAACTTCTTCAGAGGAGCAGATGTCACATACAATGGCCGCCTCCATTGTGCCCTTTCTCACTCAGGATTTTCATTTTTATTTCTTTTCTTTTTTATAGGCTGAAAAAAGATTTCAAAACGGCGATTTGGCTTTTATTAAAGAACTCGCCGAAAAAGTCCTGTCTGTACTGGAACGTCCGGCCCGCTCATCGGAACGCCTGGTAAGGAGCCGTCATCTCTATCAC
The DNA here is from genome assembly GCF_046119375.1 of Phyllobates terribilis. NCBI lineage: Eukaryota > Metazoa > Chordata > Amphibia > Anura > Dendrobatidae > Phyllobates > Phyllobates terribilis. The sequence continues at coordinate 2,272,523 of NW_027363009.1, read as the reverse complement.
ACGTCCTTGTTTTCTGATCTTCTCCAGATCAGCAGTCAGATATCAGATCTGGTGGTAGATGTTACAGGCCTCCTGTCAGCTCCTGGCAGGCTCAGCATATGTATGGCCGCCAGTCTGTGCTGCTCCCTCGCCTGTGAGGACAGTCTGTATTCTGCTGATGTAGTCACAGCTCAGTGGTGGGAAGTCTGTATTACCGCTTCTGTCTATCACTATTATCAGAGTCTTCCTGCTTGTAAATGCTGAAGCTGAGATAATAGGCGATAATAGTGCACACAAGTCTCTTCTACACTATATTAACATGGACTTGTGGAGAGGAACTGCAGTGTAAAGCAATTCCACCCAATACTGTAGGGAATGGAGTACAAGATGTACCCATGATATAAAGAATGCAGGTAACACAGCTCTGGGGTATCCCAGTACAGAAAAGTCGAAGTTTACACTGAACGTTTGATTTTTCAATCTAAATTTATCTTAATCCACGTAAATCAGAGAACTTTCTGAGAAATATTATCAAGATGGCGCATTATTTGTATAGTTACAATTGCTGCATCTGTAAATGTGGGTTTAGTGCTTCCTGATTTATGTGTTTCGTGATTTGGTGAAATCTTCCACATATTAAATATATATATTATAATTATTAGGAAACAGCAAAAGGCAACACCAAAGATGGGCAAAATCTACACCCGGAAATAATCCCTGACCCTAATACAAGTCAGCCGGAACTGACCAGCGATCTGATTACAGGTAAGCCGATCATCCGACCTTCTACCTATAATATAATCAGGGATGTGACAGAGACAGAAAGACACATCCCAGACAGGGAGGGAGGAGGATGAGGATGGAGGAGGAGTGTGGTGACTGATAAAGCGGTATGCGTAGGCGCTTACCGTGTATTGCGATCTCCAGTGGGGACATACCCTGATCTTCAGAAAGGCCGGTGGAGGAGGAGACTGGTGCCAGAGGATTGGGGGGAGCATATACCATGATGGGGAAGCATATACCAGGATGGGGGACCAGGATGGGGGAGCATATACCCGGCTGGGGGGGAACATAAAACATGATGGAGGAACATATAACATGATGGAGGAGCATATACCAGGATGGGGGATCAGGATGAGGGAGCATATCCCAGGATGGGGGACCAGGATTGGGGAGCATATACCAGAATAGGGGACTACGATTTGGGAGCATATACCAGGATGGGGGGTAGCATATACCATGATGGGGGAGCATATACCAGGATGGGGGATCAGGATGGGGGACCAGGATTGGGGAGCGTATACCAGGATGGGGGAGCATGGACCAGGACGGGGGAGCATATTCCAGGATGGGGGACCGGGATGGGGGAACAAGGACCAGGATGGGGGAGCATATACCAGGATGGGGGAGCATGGAGCAGAATGGGGGAGCATATACCAGGATAGAGGACCAGGATGGTGGAGCATATACCAGGATAGGGAACCAGGATGGGGGAGCATGGACCAGGATAGGGGACCAGGATTGGGGAGCATATATCAGGATAGAGGAACAGTATTGGGGAGCGTATACCACTATAGGGGACCAGAATTGTGGAGCATATACCAGGATGAGGGAAAGCATATACCAGGATGAGGGAGCATGGACCAGGATGGGGGAGCATATACCAGTATAGAGGACCATGATGAGAGAGCATATACCAGGATGGGGGACCAGGATGGGGGAGCATATACCAGGATAGGGGACCAGTATGAGGGAGCGTATACCAGGATGGGGGGAGCATATACCAGGATGGGGGACGAGGATAGGGGAGCATATACCAGGATAGGGGATTAGGATGGGGGAGCATATACCAGTATAGGGGACCAGGATGTAGGGGAGCATATACCAGGATGGGGGACCATATACCAAGATGAGGAACAATATACCAGAATGGGGGACAATATACCAGGACTGGGGAGCATATACCGGGATAGGGGAGCATATTCCAGGATAAGGGAGCACATACTAGAATGGGGGCCCAAGATGGGGGAGCATATACCAGGATGGGGAAGCATATACCAGGATGGGGGATCAGGATCCAATGTCTTAGTCAGGAAAAATCTAATATAAATCTGGATGGAAGTTCACTGGGGGGGGTGTGAAAGTCAGAGTGCAGTAACATGCCCCCAGTGCACTTCCAGGCTAACTTGCATATGGCTGCTCTGCTTGAACTGTCTCTTCCCATCACTCACATGTACAGTGAGGGTGATGAGTTCCTCATTCATGTGATGATTGGGGATTCCTCCATCATTTATATTACATGTATCTGTCTATGGATGTGCCGTACGTTCTCATATTTAGAATCCCCATATAATTAGTAATAGCCCCATTTACAGACGTCCTGCCATTTCTCCATTATATTGCTGTATTGTGTATATAGGATTGATATCATCTAATACATTTTATTTCTTCATTGTTTTATCGCTATTTTAGATACAACTGTGCTGGCGGATGCTGACAGTGTAATCTGTGAGATCCCAGAGATCCTATAACCTGCCGCTGTAAGTATCATAGAGGGAGATGTCTGTATATCACCAGATCATGGGGTGTGAATGACACGTCCTGTATTATCCCCATATAACCATGGGACATCTCTATTCTAAATGTAGATGACACTATTGTGTTAGATAATAGCACTTATACTAAAGGGAATCTGTCACCAGATTTTGCTACTCACCTGAGAGCAGCATGATGTAGAGGCAGGGACCCTGATTCCAGCACTGTCACTTACTGGGTGCAGCAGTTGTGATAAAATCTCTCTTTCTCTGCATGCTGGGCTATGTATAACTGCCCACAGCACTGATTGGCAGCTTTCTTGTACAGTACGCTGTGAATATGCAGAAATCCGCTAATCAGTGGTGGGGGCAGGGTTACACAGAGCAATAGGACTACATGGCACAAGACAACTAGTCCTGTAGTGATAATCTCTTGCTGATTAAACACTGATTTTAATAAAACAACGACACAGACCCTAGTAAGTGACACATCGCCGGAATCAGGATTTCGGCCCTTACTTCATGCAGTTCTTAGATTACATATAAAAAACAACTTGCTGACAGATTCCTTTTCAGTTCTCTTCTGTGATCTCCCATATTATTCTGCACTGTACAATGAAGCAAAACCTACAAAAGACAAAAATATATCTCATACCCTACCATCATTATATATAAATGTAAAGCAAAGTTGCATAATAAATATAGGGTACTTAGTGAACTATTTTTGATCAAAAAAAGAGTTGGGACCCGGTCCTATTTGTCTACCCTTTTATATGCATTACTTCAACTTTGATATACAGTAAGGTTTTTAATATAGACAGTATAGGTACCGTCCCAATTTAGGGTCACCTTGCCGCTGGTGGGACGGCTTGTATACTTTTTTTGATCAAAAATAGTTCACTAAGTACCCTATATTTATTATGCAACTTTGCTTTACATTTATATATAATGATGGTAGGGTATGAGATATATTTTTGTCTTTTGTAGGTTTTGCTTCTTTTTGCTAGTGTGAACATGCTCCTATTTCTTGCATGTCTACCATCTTAGACCTCAGTTCACATTGCTTGGTACAATGATTCCGGTGTATGGAGTATCCCCCTTAAATTACCCCCATGTCTGCGGGGCGTCCTGCTTGTATCGCCCCCTACATACAATCAGTGTAAATCAGCTGGGACATAACAGAGGTGGAAGATGGTTTTGTATCCGGAGCTTTTTTCTTGCAGCTTTTTTATCTGAAAATCATTTCTTATTTTTTTATAGAGTTTGATCGAATCATTGATCCCGGCGAGAAAGCCGCATATGAGCGACTTCCAAACATCCAGACTGATCGGCAGCGGAGCTTTTGGGTGAGATTTCTGCTGGTATAATCCATATTTCTCAGGTTCCCTATGACAATGCTTCTGCCTCTGTGCTCTGCCATTCAGCGTTATCATAGGGAAATGATCTGAGTCCACATCACTGTTCTAATTCTCACTATTCAGGTCATTTATATACAGCTGAGCAAACTGATCTATAACAAATCAGACTGTAAGGGCCTGTGCACACATTGCAAATTTTTTGCATTTTTGCTGTGTTTTTTCTGCTCAGAATTGTCACAAAACCTGAGGGATTTCATGTTGCCAGCAAAGTGATGGAGATTCCTGAAATCTTATGCACACGATGCTTATTTTTCCTTGCAGATTTGCAGCACATCTGCATCATGTCATTTCTTTCAGTATTTTTTCTGCAGATTTCACACATAATAATAAGTGGGGAAAAATCTGCAACAAAAACGCAGGTAAAAACAGGACAAAACGCACCTCTTTTTTGCATAGTTTTTCCTGCCTAGGGATGCAGATTTGGTGGAAAACTTTCTGCTCCAAATACTTCATATGGACACATACCCTTAAGGAAAGAGATTAAAATAATAGATTCCATTCCCCTGTCCTAGCCCCTCACCTGTTCTTATGCTGCACCTCCACCAGGGCTTCCTTCTCCTCCTCAGCGGACTTTGTTTTTTTCGGGGCGACTCCATTATGGAGCTGATAAGAGAGATTGGCTGCACACGGTCACGTGAGGATTGACACGATACTGACGTCAATGACATCTGCACCCACATCCTCCACCATGACAATGTGAGTCCAATCACTGGCCTCAGCACCAGAAGGGGGCGCCAGAACATCCAAAGACTGGCACAGAGGACGCAGGACTGCAGTGATGGACAGGTGAGAGCCAAGGATAGGTGGGTATAACATGTTTTATTATTTTTTTAACTACTTCCATCCCCTCCTTTTATTATGCCATAGGGTATGGGAGGAGCATAACAAATTTCTTCTTACAGCAATTGGAGGAATTTCAATTTGCACTAAATGTCACTTGGGCAGAATCGTATCTATTGACCAAATATAGAGAATCTGGCCAAGAAGAATTTGGGTAGATTCTCTCCCATGTCTCTAATGCGACATGGGTGAGGCCTCAGACAGACATGGCATTGTGCAGATCTCCCATAGTTGATCTAAGTGCTATTTTGTTAATTTCTTGAAATGAATATCCAGTGACGGCCAGATTTCAAGAATTGGTACAGAAGATCATGTAATGACTTCTATAGATGGACTATTAATAAGGATTCATTATAACCCATAGATTCTCCTTTTCTCCAGGGCCGTATACTTAGTGCACCATAAAGACTCACACCAGATCTTTGCAATGAAGAAAATGGCCAAGCAGAACCTGGATACTCCAAGAAAAGTGGAATTGGCCTTTCTGGAGAGGGACATCTTAACATTCGCTGATTGTCCCTTTGTGGTCTCCATGCTCTGCTCCTTTCCAACTAAATCTCACCTGTGTATGGTTATGGAGTATGTAGAAGGTAGGACATGTACATTATATTATATTCAATCCATGTCTGCTTACATCTTATCACCGCTCATATAATTAGGATTTGTCCAAGTGGTTGGCTACATCCCCTCAGAGAATTTACTATAGGTTATATATTACCAAGATACCCGGAAATTCATTGATCTGTGTGCACGGGTACTATGGTGCCCATGAGTCGGAGGGGTCCCGCGCCACTTTGCTTTGTTTCCCATCCCTGTTCCTATCATCAAAATTTCAGCATAGCCACATCCTCAGAATGCGAATATGGCTGAACAGAATGGTGGATCAAGAAGCCAAAAGCTCCCTGATCCACCATTCAGCCTGTGGTGAGTCTGAGACTCTGTGCACTGAAGGTGAAAAGTCGCAATAGCATCACGCCTGTAGTGTGGCGACTCAGTACTCACACTGCACTGACCAGAATGCCTGGGGAATGGGGTGAGATGAGTAGTGCTTTTTATGTTAGTATTTGTAGGGGCCATAATACTAAATGGGTGTCTGGCAGTAGCCAATCATACTGTTTGGGGCACTGGTGGGGGTCATCATGCTGATTTCAGGGGGGCATAATACTGAGTGGTGGGGCTGGAGGGAGCCATAATAATGAGTTGGGGGGCTAGTGGGGACAATTATACTGAGTGGTGGCGACCATAATACTGAATAAGGGGCTGAAGGTAGCCAATCATACTAATTGGAGCATTGATGGGGGCCATCATACTGATTTGGAAGATGGGGGGGGGGGCATGATACTGATTGGAGGCTTGGTGAGGGCCATAATACTGAGAGTTGGTGGGTGCCATAAAACTGAGTAATGGGGCTGGAGGGGGCCATAATACTGAGTGGTGGGGCCATTATACTGATTGGATGGATGGTTAGGGCCATAATACTAAGTGGTGGGGCTCGTGGAGGCCATGATACTGATTGGAGGGCTGGTGAGGCCCATAATACTGATTGGTGGGGCTGGTGGGGGCCATGATACTGATTAGATGGCTGGTGAGGGCCATAATACTGAGTGGTGGGGCTGGTGAGGTCCATAATAATGAGTGATGGGGCTGATGGGGGCCATAATACTGAGTAGTGAGGCTTGTGTCAGCCATAATACTGAGTGGTGGGGCTGCTGGGAGTCATAATATTGAGTTAAGCGGCTCGTGGGAACAACTATACTGATTTGTATAAGTGGTGGGGCTGGAGGCGGCCATGATACTGAATGGAGGGCGGGTGAGGCCCATAATACTGATTGGTGGGGCTGGTGGGGGCCATGATACTGATTAGATGGCTGGTGAGGGCCATAATATGAAATAGTGAGGCTGGTAGGTGCCATAATACTGAGTGATGGGGCTGGTGGGGGGCATAATACTGAGTGGGGGACTGGTGAGGGCCATAATACTGAATTGGGGGCTGTGGGAGACATAATACTGTGCGAGAGGCTATGGGAGACTGTGAATTCTCCTATATTGAGTTGCCGACTGTGAATGCCCCTAAACTGAGTGGGGTCCTCATACTGAGTGGTGTGCTGTGGGAGTCCTTATTCTGTGTGGGGATCCTCATTCTGTGTTGTGGTCCAAATTATGTGTGAGGGGCCACTCATATTAAGTGGGACATGTATTTATGTAATTAGTTAAGGACCACATTTTACCACTACTTTTGTCTAATATTATGTGCACTATCCTTTACATCTGTATATATTCTCTCCTGCCAAATATATCTGCTGACTTCTCATTATTCGTCACAGGGATCTGATTTATAAACCCCTCACCTGTCATATTTCCTTTTTTTCTATAGGTGGAAACTGTCAGACCCTTCTAAACACCAGGGGTCATTTATCTGTCCCCTTGACCCGCTTGTACTTTGCAGAAGTGGTTGTAGCTGTGGAATACTTGCACAGCTGTGGTGTGGTGCACAGAGACCTGAAACCGGAGAAGTAAGTGCCCCTGTAGTATAATAAGGAGGGAAAGTTATTATTTATTATCATATAGTCTGTAAGGCTAAAATCATCTTTTTTTTCGCAGCCTCCTGATAACATCTGCTGGACACATTAAAGTTACCGATTTTGGGCTTTCAAAAGTTGGTGTCATGATACCAAAAACCAACATCTACAAGCAATTAACAGAGGACATCACCAGAGAGTTCCGGGACCATGAGGTCAGCATCACCTACAGAAACCCAGCTTGTTCTTTACAAATCTCATCACACTATTGCTTCTTCTCTACGTTCTTCATTCCTAGAGAACTTTTCCACTGATATTTTATCTTCTGTCATTGTGTTTTTATGGTGAGAACTTGTCATATTAATGGTATCATCAATCTCATCTCTTTCTTCTATTGGTTTCCAGGTCTGTGGCACCCCATATTATGTAGCCCCAGAGGTCATCCTGAAAAAAGGCTATGGGAGACCTGTTGATTGGTGGTCAATGGGGATCATACTACATCAATTTCTTGTGGGATTGGTTCCATTTTATGGAAATTCCCCAACTGAGATTTATGAAAATGTTGTCACAGGTAAGTAGAATAATCCGATTATAGCTTTGATTGGTTACATTTGTTTACTTATTTCCTTTGCTTTGTCGTACAGTCCAATAAAGAGGTTTCATTTTCTGTCTTTTTCTATATAACAGGAGGCGTAATTTGGGATTGTAATCCCGTTCCTCCCTTTGTTGCTCAGAACCTCATCACTAAACTGCTCAGAAAAATTCCTGCACAAAGACTTGGGACAGGTAACAGATAATTATTACACCAAGGACATATCGCTCAAGTCCATGAGACTCAGCACTTCTCTATCAGCTCATCCATTTTTAGTTCGCCATAATATGACTTTCAGTATATTTCCTTCATGTTTGCTCAGTTATGTCATTAGTTCAGATTAAGTTAAACAGTTCAGATATGGAGCAGTCTCTGACAATATCCGCAATACTTTTGTTTTGTCTTCTACAGCAGGAGCATTTGAGATCAAAGGTCATCCATTCCTGAGTGATGTAGACTTTGACAACCTTTTAAGTCAGAAGCCTGAGTACGTTCCTCAGCTTTTGTCAGACGTAGACATAAGCTCCCCTATCAGTAAGTAGAAGGAGACGTCATCTAGACAAAGCAGCTATTTGTCTCGTCTACCATAATTTGAGACAATTGGCTCCCATTAATATTACGGATAAATGGTGACTGTGCTAAACTAACAATCTCTAATAATACTTCATTACTTATCTCTGGTAGATCACTCTGATATAAACAAACATCTCGTCTCAGAGGATGAGGAGGACAATGAGAGCTTTAACTTCCAGAATTTTACATCTTCTTCTGAAAAGCTTTCTAAAGTAAGTATGAGAACAATTAATCTAAAATATGTAAAAAAAGACCTGTAAAAGTAAAAAAAAAGTATTTAATATCTTCTTGTTGTCCACATTTAGCTCTGTACCACCGCTACTAGGAGGATGAACAATGAGGATCCCAAGTCCCCTCCAGAGTGTACCCCGGCATCCAGCACAAGCATCTCAGAAATGTGAGTAGATTCTAAGGTCATTACTGGGAGCTTCATACTAATATACAGTGCCTACAAGTAGTATTCAACCCCCTGCAGATTTAGCTGGTTGACACATGCGGAATTAACTTGGCATTGTGACATTTGTACTGTAGATCAGCCTGGAAGTGGGAAATGCACTGCAGCAAATTTTGTTTTTGTTTTTTTTTATTTTTTTTTTAAAAAACTTTAAAAGTTAATTCAGAGTGTCATTTATTATTCTACCCCTCAAACCACAAGAATTCTGTTTGGTCCCCCTAAAGTATTAAGAAGTAGTTCAGGCACCAAGAATAATGAGCTTCACATGTGTGGATTAAAGATCTCTTTTGCCAGCCTTTTCTGACTATTTAAGACCCTCCCCAAACTTGTGAACAGCACTCAGACATGGTCAACATGGGAAAGACAAAGGAGCATTCCAAGGCCATCAGAGACAAGATCGTGGAGGGTCACAAGGCTGGCAAGGGGTACAAAACCCTTTCCAAGGAGTTGGGCCTACCTGTCTCCACTGTTGGGAGCATCATCCGTAAGTGGAAGGCTTATGGAACTACTGTTAGCCTTCCACGGCCAGGACAGCCTTTGAAAGTGTCCTCCCGTGCCGAGGCCAGGCTTGTCCGAAGAGTCAAGGCTAACCCAAGGACAACAAGGAAGGAGCTCCAGGAAGATCTCATGGCAGTGGGGACATTGGTTTCAGTCAATACCATAAGTAACGTACTCCACCGCAATGGTCTCCGTTCCAGACGAGCATGTATGGTACCTTTACTTTCAAAGCGTCATGTCAAGGCTCGTCTACAGTTTGCTCATGATCACTTGGAGGACTCTGAGACAGACTGGTTCAAGGTTCTATGGTCTGATGAGACCAAGATCGAGATCTTTGGTGCCAACCACACACGTGACGTTTGGAGACTGGATAGCACTGCATACGACCCCAAGAATACCATCCCTACAGTCAAGCATGGTGGTGGCAGCATCCTGCTGTGGGGCTGTTTCTCAGCCAAGGGGCCTGGCCATCTGGTCCGCATCCATGGGAAGATGGATAGCACGGCCTACCTGGAGATTTTGGCCAAGAACCTCCGCTCCTCCATCAAGGATCTTAAGATGGGTCGTAATTTCATCTTCCAACAAGACAACGACCCAAAGCACACAGCCAAGAAAACCAAGGCCTGGTTCAAGAGGGAAAAAGTCAAGGTGTTGGAGTGGCCTAGTCAGTCTCCTGACCTTAACCCAATTGAAAACTTGTGGAAGGAGCTCAAGAATAAAGTCCACATGAGACACCCAAAGAACCTAGATAACTTGGAGAAGATCTGCATGGAGGAGTGGGCCAAGATAACTCCACAGACCTGTGCCGGCCTGATCAGGTCTTAGAAAAGACGATTATTAGCTGTAATTGCAAGCAAGGGTTATTCCACAAAATATTAAACATAGGGGTTGAATAATAATTGACCCACACTTTTATGTTTAAAATTTAATAAAATTCAACTGAGCAACATAACTTTTTGGTTTGTAAGATTTATGCTTCTGTTCATAAAACCTACTCTCGAATGCAGTTTGAAGGCTCTAACTTATTTGCATCTTATCAAACCAGCTAAATCTGCAGGGGGTTGAATACTACTTGTAGGCACTGTATATGCACAAACCCAAATATAGGACATAAATACCATAACAACAAATACAGCATGCATCGCCCGTGATTAGCAGTCATTGTGCTTTTAGCTTCAGAAACCTCTGGTGGTGACAGCCCATAATTGCAGCCAGTCATGCACTTTTAGTGATGCCCACACTGTAGGAGAGATGTAGTACTACATGCCAGCCATTCTTGGTAGTGGTTTTTCGCTCTGCTTTATAGAAGGTAGTTTTGAGTAGGAAACCTTCCCTACCATAACTCTTATATATCCTAATAGGCCTTATTGTTGATGTTAATCTAGTGAGACAACCCCTTCTATACCGAATTTACTTGTAATTTACACGTTTATTTTCTTCCAAACAGGCAGAAAGAATCTTTTCCTGTGTCTATTAGAGATGATGCTATTACCAGCTTGCCACCCTCGTCCCCATTGTCAGGTATGTACATGTCTACAGCACAAAAAATGAGAATGTTGATGTCAAGGCTCAAATACTTTCATATGGTATTTTTGTTAGTGGTCTTCTATGTTATACATGTTTCATGGATTCCAATTATGTTGCCCATAGGCCCATACTGTATCTCTATTTGCCTAATTTTGTAAAGTTTTTCCAGATTACCAGATGTATAGGGGACAGGAGTAGAACAATTCTACTATATACAGGAAAGATACAAAGCAGATCCTGTAAGAATATATTGTTAATGAGGGCTTTTTTTTACTTTCTGATTAGAAACTCCAGCTGACGTCGAAAGAAAATCTTCGATATATCTGAGTATAGAGCAAGAAATCTCAGAAAATGAAGAAAAGGGGGAAAAGAGAGGAGGTAAGTGTGAGAGTCAGCTCCATGTTGTGTGATGTCATTCAGTGAGAATAATTCATGTGGAGCAGTTGTTATTAGGGATGGGCAGACCCGTGGATGTTCGGGTCCATCAGGCTCAAGAATGTTACCCTAACGTGATCCCGAACCCGAACGGGATGTGGTGAATATTCATGGGACTTTAATAGCGGGCACACAGACAGCTGAGCGCAGCAGGAGCCGCGCTGCGGCTACCACGTGCAAACTATTAGGGAAAATGAGTGGTCACTGCTCCCCACGCACGCAGTGAATATTCCGGCACAGAGGGGAACACAGCGCTGGAGGAGAGAGGAGGTGAGTATGATTGTTTATTTTTTTATGAGCAGCGTGACAGGGATCAGGGGGTGCCAAGCATACCAGGATGAGGGGGCCATACATACAGGGATGAAGGGGGCCATGCATATAAGGATGAGGGGGGCGATGCATACAAGGATGAGGGGGCCATGCATATAAGTGATGAGGGGGGCAATGCATACAAGGATGAGAGGGACTATACATACAGGGATGAGGCATGAGGGGGGGCCATACATACAGGGATGAAGGGGGGCCATACATACCGGGATGAGGGGGTCCATACATACAGGGATGAAGTATGAGGGGGGCCATACATACAGGGCTGAAGAGTGCCATACATACCAGGAAGAGGAATGAAGGTACCATACATACCAGGAAGAGGGTTGAAGGTGCCATACATACCAGGATTGGTGTGCGGGGGCGCCATACATAACAGGATGAAGGGTGCCATACATACCAGGAAGAGGGATGAGGGGGCCATGCATACCAGGATGGGGGATTGGGGTGCCATGCATACCAGAATGGTGGATTAGGGTGCCATTGCATATCAGGATGGGGATGAGGGCCACATATAACAGGAAGGAGGGGGCCATATATACCAGGATGGGGGATATTAACAGAAGTGGGGTACATTACCCCTATAACAGTGTCAGCAGCAGACCCCCTCCAGCTTAACAGGGCATCATGACAACATTTTTTGCTTACATTTTTTTTCTATTTTGCTCCTCTAAAACTTAGGTGCGTCTTATAGTCCGAAAAATACGGTATTCACCAGCCGGTGCCTATGCATAGTTAGAAATTTGTCAGTGAGATATATAATTTAGTGCAGTGTGTGTGTGTAGCTTACTGTACATGTATTTAGATAATAATTTAAAAAATAAAATAAAAAAATGCCCACATGAGGGAAAGCAGACAGCTCGGGACTGGTGTTATTATTCTGGGAAGAGGCCAATGTCCATGAAGCTTCCCAGGCTATTAATATCAGCTCACGGCTGTCTGCATAGCCTTCACTGATTATTAAAAGGGGGGGCACCCCCAAAAATGACGTGGGGTCCCCTTTATACTGCGCCGGCCAATCACAGGCATACCAATACTTGGCATGGCTGTGATGGGGCCTGAAGTGCCCACACCAGAAAAGTTTGTTGATTGGCTGTGCTGCATCCTTTCAACAAGCTTTGTTCGGACTGTTGAACCCGAACAGTAACACAGACCTCCGGGAGACACTAGATGTCCAGTACAGACCGTCACATATATGATGGCTGACAATGATCCCTGACCTCTTTATGAATAAGATTCCTCTGCCGTTCAGCCACAGTGACCGCACAGTGGTATCAAGTAATAAGTCGTCCCTTTACTTACATTATGGACACAAAGCAGATCCTATAAGAATATATTGTTAATGAGGGCTTTTTTTTACTTTCTGATTAGAAATTCCAGCTGACGTGGAAAGAAAATCTTCAATATATCTGAGTATAGAGCAAGAAATCTCAGAAAATGAAGAAAAGAGGGAAAAGAGACGAGGTAAGCGTGAGAGTCAGCTCCATGTTGTGTGATGTCATTCAGTGAGAATAATTAATGTGGAGCAGTTGTTATTAGGGATGTGCAGACCCGTGGATGTTCGGGGAACACAGCGCTGGAGGAGAGAGGAGGTGAGTATGATTGTTTATTTTTTTTATGAGCAGCGTGACAGGGAACAGGGGGTGCCAAGCATACCAGGATGAGGGGGCCATACATACAGGGATGAAGGGGGCCATGCATATAAGGATGAGGGGGGGCGATGCATACAAGGATGAGGGGGCCATGCATATAAGTGATGAGGAGGCAATGCATACAAGGATGAGGGGGGCTATACATACAGGGGTGAGGCATGAGGGGGGCCATACATACAGGGATGTGGCATGAGGGGGGCCATACATACAGGGATGAAAGGGGCCATATATACTGGGATGAGGGGGTCCATACATACAGGGATGAAGGATGAGGGGGACCATACATACAGGGATGCAAGAGGAATGAAGGTACCATACATACCAGGAAGAGGGATGAAGGTGCCATACATACCTGGATGGGTGTGCGGGGGAGCCATACATAACAGGATGAAGGGTGCCATACATACCAGGAAGAGGGATAAGGGGGCCATGCATACCAGGATGGGGGATTGGGGAGCCATGCATACCAGGATGGTGGATTGGGGTGCCATTGCATATCAGGATGGGGATGAGGGCCACATATAACAGGAAGGAGGGGGCCATATATACCAGGATGGGGGATATTAACGGAAGTAGGGTACATTACACATTGTCAGAAGCAGACCCCCTCCCCCTTAACAGGGCATCATGACAACATTTTTTGCTTACATTTTTTTTCTATTTTACTCTTCTAAAACCTAGGTGCGTCTTATAGACCGAAAAATACGGTATTCACCAGCCGGTGCCTGTGCATAGTTAGAAATTTGTCAGTGAGATATATAATTTAGTGCAGTATGTGTGTGTAGCTTACTGTACATGTATTTAGATAATAATTAAAAAAATAAAATAAAAAAATGCCCAGATGAGGGAAAGCAGACAGCTCGGGTCTGGTGTTATTATTCTGGGAAGAGGCCAATGTCCATGAAGCTTCCCAGGCTATTAATATCAGCTCACGGCTGTCTGCATAGCCTTCACTGATTATTAAAGGGAGGTGCACCCCCAAAAATGACATGGGGTCCCCTTTATACTGCGCCGGCCAATCACAGGCATACCAATACTTGGCATGGCTGTGATGGGGCCTGAAGTGCCCACACCAGAAAAGTTTGTTGATTGGCTGTGCTGCATCCTTTCAACAAGCTTTGTTCGGACTGCTGAACCAAAACAGTAACACAGACTTCCGGGAGACACTAGATGTCCAGTACGGACCATCACATATATGATGGCTAACAATGATCCCTGACCTCTTTATGAATAAGATTCCTCTGTCGTTCAGCCACAGTGACCGCACAGTAGTATCAAGTAATAAGTCGTCCCTTTACTTACATTATAGACACAAAGCAGATCTTATAAGAATATATTGTTACTGTTTTTTTTTTCTACTTTCTGATCAGAAATTCCAGCTCTCGAGAAAAGAAAATCTTCGCTGTATTTGCTTAGAGAGCAACAAAACTCAGAAAATAAAGAAAAGAGGCAAAAGAGACGAGGTAAGTGTGAGAATCAGCTCCTTTACTTACATTATAAATACAAAGCAGATCCTATAAGAATATATTGTTACTGAGGGTTTTTTTTACTTTCTGATCAGAATTTCCAGCTCAGAAAGAAAGGAAATCTGAAAAAAATCTGAGTACACAGGAACAAAACTCAGAAAATGAAGAAAAGAGAGGAAGGAGACGAGGTAAGTGTGAGAATCAGCTCTATGTTGTGTGATGTCAGTGAGAATAATTCATGTGGAGCAGATGTCATCTGTCAGTGATGGGATTGTCGCATGTATGATGGCTAACAATGATCCCTGACCTCTGTATGATAAGATTCCTCTGCCGTTTGGCCGCAGTGTCCACGCAGTGGTATCATGTAATACGGAGTCCCATTACTTACATTATATTTATTTCTCTGCTCATAGGTTCCCTCCTCCGCCGGATCTTATCATCCTGCCGGCGTGGATTGTCCAGGGCTGCTCGGATATGTGCATGTTGTCACTGTTCCCCCAGCATCATCTAAAAGACTGAAAACCTCCGCATCTAGCGCCCAGAAATGCAGCAGATCCCCCATCACTGCTGAACCTGTATAGAAGGACCTTCACCAGCTTCCTGTGGCCTTCTCACTGGAACATCTTTACCCGGATATGTTTTGCCTCTATCATCAGGCTCTGCGGTATTCATACTACTCGCCTGACTTGGCTTTTACTGATCACCTGGTATCTGACCCCAGCTGTGTTCATGACTATGATTTCATCTATTAATAATATTCATGGTTTTGTTCATGTCTTAACCTTCTATCCTATTATTAATAATAAAAAAATTAAAATAAAAGCTGTTACTGTTGCTCTGATTTTTTTTCATCTTGAGTTCACAACTAATTGTAACTCACTAATTGTGCTTCTTAACACTAACTGCATTTGTCATTATTCTGAATGCAGCAGCCAGGCTCATATTTCTGTCCAGCAGCTACACCGGCGCCTCCACAGTACCAGTCATTGCACTCTCCCACAAAGCTCTCCACAGTGCTGCACTGTTCTACAACTCCTCCCATATGTCAGTCTACTACCATATCTACACTCCAATGAGCCAAGACTAATATCCTCCATAATCAGGACCTCCCACTCTCACGTCTATGACTTTTTCTGTGCTGCACCAGTTCTCAGGAGTGCATCAGGTTCATTCCTACTGTCTATGGATTTAAGTGTTCACTAAAAACAGATAATTTTTAGCAAGACTATCAAGTCATGTCACTAATCTAAGTTTTGCCCCCAGCACTTAATATCTGTACATATGTACAGATATTGGCTGGTGACCTGTTCATTTAGTCCAGGGCCGGCTCCAGGTTTTTCTGGGCCCCGGGCGAAAGAGTCTCAGTGGGCCCCTTTAACACATACCACGATTCATGATGCAGAGACATGGCGGAGAAATATATATATATATATATTAGTACAATGCAAAGATTTCACTTCTTACATTACATGAGTGATATCTATTATAAATTCCACAATAGCTCAGAAACCGGTGAATCGCTCCACACAGAATAGTGGCCCCCATATAAGGCTCCATACGGAATACTGGCCCCCATATAAGGCCCCATACAGAATACTGGCCCCCATATAAGGCCCCATACGGAATACTGACCCCCATATAAGGCTCCATGCGGAATACTGACCCCCATATAAGGCTCCATGCGGAATACTGACCCCCATATAAGGCTCCAGGCGGAATACTGGCCCCCATATAAGGCTCCATGCGGAATACTGACCCCCATATAAGGCTCCATGCGGAATACTGACCCCCATATAAGGCCCCATACGGAATACTGGCCCCCATATAAGGCTCCATGCGGAATACTGACCCCCATATAAGGCTCTATGCGGAATACTGACCCCCATATAAGGCTCCATGCGGAATACTGGCCCCCATATAAGGCTCCATGCGGAATACTGACCCCCATATAAGGCTCCATGCGGAATACTGACCCCCATATAAGGCTCCATGCGGAATACTGGCCCCCATATAAGGCTCCATGCGGAATACTGACCCCCATATAAGGCTCCATGCGGAATACTGGCCCCCATATAAGGCTCCATGCGGAATACTGGCTTCCATATAAGGCTCCATACGGAATACTGGCCCCCATATAAGGCTCCATACAGAATACTGGCCCCCATATAACGCTCCATACAGGATACTGGTCCCCTTATAAAACTCCATACAGGATACTGGCCCCCATATAACGCTCCATACAGGATACCGGTCCCCTTATAACGCTCCATACAGGATACTGGCCCCCATATAATGCTGCATGCAGGCTGTTACCCCCCACATAATGCCCCATACAGGTTGCCCCCCCTTATAATGCTCCATGCAGGCTGTTCCCCCCCACATAATGCCCCATACAGCCCCCCCCCTTTTAATGCTCCATGCAGGCTGTTACCCCCCCACATAATGCCCCATACAGGCTGCCCCCCCCTTTATAATGCCCCATGCAGGCTGTTCCCCACCTTATAATGCCCCATGCAGGCTGTCACCCCTCCTCTTTATAATGCCCCATGCAGGATGTCCCCCCCCTCTTTATAATGCCCCATGCAGGCTGTTCCCCACCTTATAATGCCCCATGCAGGCTGTCACCACTCCTCTTTATAATGCCCCCTGCAGGAATCCCCCCCCCTCTTTATAATGCCCCATGCAGGCTGTCACCCCTCCTCTTTATAATGCCCCATGCAGGAATCCCCCCCCCCTCTTTATAATGCCCCATGCCTCCATACATAAAAAAAAAAAATCAAATACTCACCTCCCTTCTCACCTGCTGCCGCTGCTCGGGTCCGGACTCCAGCGTTGTCGGCGTCTTCCCGCTCAGCGCTCCCTGTGACGGCTCAGGGGAGGGCGCGGTGTAAAGGTGTCACTGCGCCCTCTGACCTGAGACGTCACAGGTAGCGCAGAGCAGGAAGACAGCGGATCTGCGGAGGCACGGGGAGAGGTAAGTATCCAGCTGCCGGGGCCCTGAGCAAGCGGCGGAGAAGGGCGGGCGCTGACACCGCTCTCCTCCGCCCATAGCCCAGCGGGGTGCGTGACCGCCAGTGGGCCCCTCTGCCTGCTCAGGGCCCCGGCATTTGCCCGGGTGCGCCGGGTGCTGACGCCGGCCCTGATTTAGTCTTAACTCCTCGAAGATAGGTGCTCCCTAAAACCACATCTGTTTAGGGCGGCCTATCACGCTCCTTAATCAAAGTCCTTTTATATATTTATAGCCCATTCATTATTTCTCCAAACATAAGTCACTCCACCGCACCCAAAACCCCTACAAATCCTGGCTGGTGACAGCTCCTGCAGCCTTTATCTCTCCCTCATCCCCTCAAGATGGCGGACCATCATTGTAAATAAGCCCCTGCACTTTGTGTCCCCCCACCTCATTATAGATTGTAAGCTCTTACCAGCAGGGTCCTCATTAGTTTTGCTGTAATTATTGTATTATCTTTAGCTATGTTACTTATGACTGTTGTATATGGACCTGAATTGTAAAGCGCTGAGGAATATGTTGGCGCTATATGAATAAAGATTATTATTATTATTAAAGCAAAACAACAACATGTTTCATACCGCCAAATCTTCCTTAACTCCTTAGTGACCAAGCCAATTTTGACCTTAATGACCTGCCCAAATTTTTGAAGTTTGACCAATGTCAATTTATGTGGTAATAACTCTTTAACGCTTCAACGGATCCCACTGATTTTGAGACTGTTTTTTTCATGACATATTGTACTTCATAATAGTGGTAACATTTTTTCAATATGACTTTCATTTATTTGTGAAAATATCGGAAATTTGGCGAAAATTTTTAAAATTTCACAATTTTCAACCTTTTAGTTCTTACGCCCTTAAATCAGAGTGTCATGTCGCACAAAATAGTTAATAAATAACATTTCCCACATGCTTACTATACATCTGCGTCCTCTTTGAAACATCGTTTTTTCTGTTAGGAAGTTATAAGGGTCAAGATTTGACCAGTGATTTCTCATTTTTACAACAAAATTTACTAAATATTTTTTTTAGGGACCACATCACATTTGAATTGACTTTGGGGGGCATATATGACACAAAATATCCAAAAGGGATACTATTCTAAAAATTGCACCCCTTAATTCCTCAAAACCACATTCAAGAAGTTTATTAACCTTTCAGGTGCTTCACAGGAACTAAAGCAATGGCAAGGAAAAAATAAACATTTTTTCCACAAAAATTTTACTTTAGCCCCATTTTTTTTATTTTCACAAGGGTAACAGGAGAAATGGACACCAAAAATTGTTGTGTAATTGGTCCTGAGTATGCCAATACCCTATATGTGGGATAAAACTACTGATTGGGCGCACGGCAGGGTTCGGAAGGGAAGGAGCATAATGTCTTTTTGAATGCAAAAATAGCTGGAATCGAGAGCAGACGCCATGTCGTTTGGAGAGCCCCATATGTGCCTAAACAGTGAAAACCCCTACAAGTGACACGATTTTGGAAACTAGACCTCTCAAGGAATGCATGTAGATGCCTGGTGAGCACCTTGAACGCCCAGGTGCTTCACAAAAGTTTATAACGCAGAGCCGTGAAAATAAAAAAAAATCTATTTTTTACCACAAAAATATACTTTTAGCCCCAAATTTTTTTCCCACAAGGGTAATGGGAGAAAATGGACCCAAAAATTTGTTGTGCAATTGCTCCTGAGTACGCCGATATCCCATATGTAGGGGAAAACTATTGTTTGGGCACATGGCAGGGTTCGGAAAGGAAGGAGTGACGTTTTGGAAAGCAGACTTTGATGGAATGGTCTGCGGGTGTCATGTCGCGTTTGGAGAGCCCCTGATGTGCCT
Source organism: Phyllobates terribilis (assembly GCF_046119375.1). Classification (NCBI taxonomy): domain Eukaryota; kingdom Metazoa; phylum Chordata; class Amphibia; order Anura; family Dendrobatidae; genus Phyllobates; species Phyllobates terribilis. Next base: position 2,252,859 of record NW_027363009.1, on the reverse strand, counting down.
AAGCAGTGGAAATCCCCCCTCAAGTTACCCCATTTTGAAAACTACCCCCCTCAAGGATTTTATCCAGGGTTATGTATAGTGAGCATTTGTAAACCACAGGTACTACACATAATTTGTTAACATTAGGTCGTCATATTGAAAATTGTCATTTATTTCACAAAAATGACGTTTTAGCCCCAAATTGATTATTTTCACAATGGACAATAGGTTAAAAAATAACGCGATGATCAAAAACTTCTATTTGGGCACATGGCAGGACTAGGAAAGGAAAGAGAGCTATTGGTCTGGAATATATTGTGAAGGCCATGTCGCATTTGGAAAGCCCCTGACATGCGAAAACAGCAGAAGCCACCACAAGGGACCCAATTTTGGAAACTAGTCCCCTCAAGGAATTTATCTAGGGATGTATTGAGTATTTTTAACTTACAGGTGATTCACAAAACTTTATAACTTCCAGACGTGAGAACAAAAAATTATTTTTTTATACTAAAATACTGTTTTAGCACCAAATTTATAATTTACACAAGTGGTAATAGGAGAAAATGGACCCCATAATCTGTTATGCAATTTTTACCGATCACAGTGATACCCCATATGTGGTTGTACACTAATGTTTGAGCACACAGCAGGGGTTGGATAGGAAGGAGCGCTACTTGGCTTTTAGAACACAGATTTCGTTTTAATACAGTAGTGTTCAAAACAATAGCAGTGTGTCCAAAAACATGAGTTAAGCACAAAATCTTTCTACTAGTTTTTATTTCCAGCATTGGGAACATTACACACTGTTTTCTAATTCAAAACATGAAGAGAAATGTATATAATTTTTAACTACTTTACAGAAAATAACAAAAAAAGGAGGCCAAGTACTTAAGCTACGTAGTTGGGAGAGGCGAAATTAAGCCACAGGTCAATAAGAACGAGGCAATTCAGAACTGGCTGCAACCGCTCTCCAAGAAGCAGGTGAGAGCGTTTCTTGGAATCGTGGGATATTACCGGCGGTTTATCCCAAATTTTTCTATGATTGCCGCACCACTGACGGACCTTCTGAAAGGCACAAAATCAACGAGGGCGAAATGGACGGTTGAAACCGAGATGACGTTCCAACAGCTGAAGCTGGCACTCTGTAAGCAGCCGGTCCTGGTTGCACCAGACTTTACTAAAGAGTTTGTGCTCCAGACAGATGACTCAGAAGTTGGCCTAGGAGCCGTGCCGTCACAGGAGATAAATGGGGAAGAGCATCCCATCCTGTATATGAGCCGGAAGCTCTCATCCTGTGAGAAAAATTATGCCATTGTGAAGAAAGAATGCTTAGCCATAAAATCAGCCATACACACGCTAAGATATTACCTACTTGGCCAAAAGTTTAAATTGGTGTCAGACTATGCCCCTTTGAGATGGTTGAGGGAAAAGAAGGGTAAGAATGCCTGAGCAACTAGGTGGTTCTTAGGTCTCAAAGACTTTAATTTTCACATGGAGCATAGACCTGGGAAGTTACACGCTAATGCTACTGCCCTCTCCAGAATTCCCTGCTGGGTGACTGAAGGTGCCCCCCAGCTTTTGGCAGAGGGGGGGAATATGTGACAGAGTCACTGGTATTATATGCGAGGGGAGGTATGCGTCACTCAGGATTCTCTCCTGTGTGAACTGAGACCTACTGAATCTCTGCCAGCATGTTATATGCTGTGGGTTACCTCTTTTAAAGGGTGTGGTTTTATGGGAATGATGTAGAGATGGGAGGGAAGTCATTCCCCATATCTCCTCCTCAGGGTGTGGCTGAGCAAGCTTTAAATGTTCAGTCCTGTTTTTTTTTCTTTGTGTTGTGTTTGGAGAGGCAAGGTCTCCAGGCTGGACAGCCATAGCTCAGGACAGAGCTGAAGGGTGGACATAACCTGTGTGGGTGAATGGCACATACACATATGGACTGTGCTATTGTTTATCTTTTGTTATGTTGTTTTGCTAGTAAGGCTGTGTTTATCTTTGCTGGAGTTGCAGAGCTTTTGTCACGGGTGTGTCAGAGGTGACAGACAGTCGCCCTACAGTGGGTTGCAGGAGACATCTACGTTTGGCATTGCAGACAGCTTCTTAGATAAGAGGCTGTCTTTAGGACCAAGTAGCTACCTCTCTCTTGCTAATTAGCTCTCTGGCCTGGGTGTATATATACCTGGTGTGTCTGAGAGGGAGTCGCCGGCTATATTCATTTCTACTTGTGAGGCTTATCAGGAGCAGCACTTCATCCTTTCTGGAGCTTGAGGCCATGTGTATATTTGAAATCATCTAAAGCTAAGCAATTTTCCCCTGTTTTGTCTTCTCTTGTTGTCTATAGTGTTTAGTGGAGGTTGACTAGTTCTCATCTCCTTCCATCCCTAGCCGTAGCGGTACGCCAGGGAAAGTAGGGCGAGGCACGCATACGGTGATTGCTGAAGAGGCAATATAGGTACGGTAGTTAAGACAGGGTGACGTTAGACCATACTAGGAGGTCTCTACTTCCTCCTTTCCCTTTTCCCTTTGTGTTGCACTAACTCCTGGCGTGACATTATAGCCGGCCGAGCACGTTTTGAAAAGAAAAAAAAAAAAGCTGTAATTTTTTTTCCTTTGTCTGGAGAAGGGATATATCAGACCCTCATCTTCGCTAGTGGCGGCAGGGTTCTTCTTTGTGAAGAAAAAAGATGGCGGTCTACGTCCCTGTTTAGATTTCCGGGAATTACATCAAATTACCATCCATGATCCAAACCCTCTTCCTGATTCTTCCCTCCAGGCTTTTTCTTCCTTAAAGAACCATTTTGCCACTGCATGTATACTCAGTCAACCCGATGTTTCTCAACCCTTTAATGTGGAGGTTGATGCTTCTGATGTTGGGGTTGGGGCTGTGTTGTCTCAGGGTTCATCCCCTGGTAAATGGCATCCATGCGCCTTCTTTTCTAAAAAATTGTCTTCAGCAGAGAGAAATTAGGACATGGGTAATAGGGAACTTTTGGCGATCAAATTGGCGTTCAAGTAATGTCGACATTAGTTGGAGGAGGCTGTCCATCCTATTACTGTTATTACTGACCATAAGAACCCGTCATATCTCCAGTCAGCTAAATGTCTCAACCCTGGGTTCAATTTTGTTGTCACTCTTCGTCCAGGGGTCAAAAATGTCAAGGCTGATGCTTTGTCCCGGAGCTTCCCTGGTGGTGGTGACCATGAGAACCCTGCCCTGATATTACAGAAAGGGGTAGTCATTTTCGCTCTTTATCCTGAACTGGACGGTGAGGTGTTGGAGGCTCAGGGGGACGCCCCTGCCTTCTGCCCTTCAGGAAAGTTATTTGTACCATCTGACCTGCGCCGCAAAGTAATCAAGGAACATCATAACTCTGTGCTTGCTGAGCATCCAGGTGGTAAGGCAACTGCGGACCTCCTCTCTCATCGTTTTTGGTGGCTGGGGTTGCATCGGGATCCAATTGAACACTTAGCTGCTTGTAGTATTTGCGCGCGTTCTAAGGTTTCGTATACCCCTCCGTCTGGTACTCTTCTTCCGCTACTTATCCCTAGTAGGTCATGGACACACTTGTCCATGCATTTTATTACTGACCTACCGGTTTCTGCAGGTGAAACAGTGGTTTTGGTGGTAGTAGATAGGTTCAGTAAAATGGTTCACTTTGTCGCATTACCTGCACTTCCCAATGCCAAGACACTTGCTCAGGTGTTCATAAATTATATTGTGAAGCTTCACGGGGTTCTCTCTGATGTGGTGTCTGATCAGGGGACCCAGTTTGTTTCCAAGTTCTGGAAGGCATTCTGTTCTCGACCGGGGGTGCAGCAGTCCTTTTCATCTGCCTTCTACCCTCAGTCGAATGGTCAGACCGAGCGTGTCAATCAGAACTTGGAGACATACCTCAGGTGTTTCGTTTCCGAAAATCAGGAGGATTGGACATCCTACTTACCGCCAGCAGAATTTGCCATCAATAATCATCGTCAAGAATCCACTGGCAGGTCACCGTTCTTCGGTACATATGGTTATCATCCACAGTTTGGTACCTTCAGTGGGGGAAGAGCTTCATGAGTTTCTGAGGAGGAACGGTTTACATCATTGCTCTCCTCCATATGGCAGGGTGTTCTTTGAAACTTAAAGACCATGTGAAACAGGTATAAACGTATGGCCGACAGAAAAAGCTTGCCAGGTCTGGACCTGAATGTGAATGATTTTGTGTGGTTGTCTACCACGAATATAAGATTAAAAGTTCCTTCTTGGAAGCTGGGACCTAGGCTAATAAGCCCTATAAAATAACCACCGTCATTAACTCAGCAGCGTTTCATCTTGAACTTCCTCAGGCCCTTAAAGGTCCACAATGTGTTCCACTTATCCTTACTCAAAAGGTATGTGGAACCTCTTGAACCCTCAAGTCTACCACCGCCCCCAGTACTGGTTGATGGTAATCTGGAGTTCCAGATTTTGAGGATTGTAGATTCTCATCTCAAATGTTGTTCTTTACAATACTTGGTGCACTGAAAAGGCCATAGTCCAGAGGAGAGGATGTGAGTTTCAGCGTCAGAGGTGAACGTTCCCAGATTGGTTAGCTCATTCCACACCTCTTTTCCTGAGAAACCCGGTCCTGAGGCCACTCGTAGAGGGGGGGCTACTATCGCAAGTGTGTCAAAGGTGACAAACAGTCGCCCTGCAGTGGGTTGCAGGAGATCTCTACGTTTGGCATTACAGATAAGATAAGATTGTAGATAAGAAGCTGTCTTTAGGACCAAGTGGCTACCTCTCTCTTGCTAATTAGCTCTCTGGCCTGGGTGTATATGTAGCACCCCGAGGGCTCGGTTGCTACAGAGGTATTGCATCTCAGCCAGATGTGCGATATCTCACTCTCAGGTATGGATGCAGTGTGGATCAGGACCCTGACACCTGCATGCTTTACACCAGATTTCCAGGGGGCAGGGCGACCGATATGCTCCAAGTAGAGCACGACAGTCCCTGTCCCTGGCTGGAGTGGGGGGAGGGAACACCGAGGAAGTGGGAACCCTGTAGTGCAGGAGCAGGGAGGAGGTAGTTCCTGGGTGCACCTAGAGGGAGGTATAAAAGGTGGGCACCATCTTAGATCAGTGTTCAGTCTGAGAGAGGAAGTGACAGAGCAGGGCCTCTGTGGAGCTCTGCTCCGGAGGCGGGCCTAGCCTGTGAGGCCAAGCAAGCACTAAAAGAGAAGACAGTTCAGTGAGAGAAGAAGAGGGAGCAGGAGGTGGGAGCAGAGGCTGGTGAGCACAGTACGACGTAGGCAGCCGTTACCTGCAGAAGTGGTCTGGATAATAAGAACTGTGAGTAAAGACCCTGGACTGCATCACTGACTCTGTGTCGTCACTGCTACTCCTGCACCATCACTCCCATCCTCCGCATACACTGCCCTGAGACTACACTCCTCCCATGGGGAGTTGTACTACACTCTGCTGCACTTACAACACCAGCCTCAGCGGTCTGCCCTGCAGCGGCGGTTCATCCTGACCGCAATCCACGGGTGGCGTAGTCGGACGTTTAATATCATAAAAACCACACAAATAGACTGCCATTTGAGTTGACCACCCTGAGCCACGGGACCGGGTCCCCGCCGCACGAAGACTACAACCCCCAGCATCCGCAATGAGTCCGGTTCCGGGTTTCCCCACACGCGCGCGGCCCAGGGGGCATGTCATATATATACCTGGTGTGTCTGAGAGGGAGTCGCCGGCTATATTCATTTCCACTTGTGAGGCTTATCAGGAGCAGCACTTAGTCCTTTCTGGAGCTTGAGGCCGTGTGTATATTTGAACTGATCTAAAGCTAAGCAATTTCCCCGTTTTGTCTTCCCTTGTTGTCTATAGTGTTTAGTGGCGGTTGACTAGTGCTCATCTCTTTCCATCCCTAGCCGTAGCCATACATGAGGGAAAGTAGGGCGAGGCACGCGTGCAGCGATTGCTGAAGAGTCAATATAGGGGCGGTAGTTGAGAAACAGTGATGCTAGACTAGACAAGGAGGTCTCCACTTCCCCCTTTCCCTAGTGTCTGGGCTCCCTTTCCCTTTTCCCTCTGTATTGCACTAATACCTGATGTGACAGCATTATGCCATATAATAAAGCCTGCAGAGAAAACCTGGTTCCTGAGTCTACTTCCGGAAGCGGCCGAGCAAGTCGACCTACCACACCATGTATAAAAAGGCTACCACACCATGTATATTTTTGCTGTCCCTATTCTAGTCCTATTAATTACTCTCATTTTTTTTAATTGTTTTATCACACACAAAAAAAATAAATAATCGGATGCCGATCAGCGCTCAATGGCTGTAGGACGCATACACAGATCTGGTGAAAAAAGAGGATAAAAAAAATAGAAAGGAAAGAAAAAAGTCCTAGCCAAATGTGAGCATTGGTTCCAATTAGTGATGCGCGTCTGATCAGCGGCTCGGCGGCTGCAGGACGCATGCACGGAAGTGGTGTAAAGGAAGGGTGGAGGTTGGGGATTAGAGGAAAAAAAATTACTGGAAAACAGCGAGCACGAGTGACGAATAGTGATTTGTGTCACTGATCAGTGCTCGGTGACTGCAGGACGCATGCACGAGTAACTAAAATGCTCCTTACTCGGACCAAACAATTCCTAATGCTCGGGTGCTCGTTTCGAGTAACGAGTATAATGGGAGTCAATGAGAAATCTGAGCATTTTTCCGGCAGACCCTACAAGGAGGTCTAGGGGGCAGAGAAAATGTGCAAATGGATGAGAAAGGTGCTGAATGGAAGGAGAACAGCATGGGGAAGACCCCTGGAAGCATCTCCGACTCCCAGATCACAGCTGAGAACAATGGTTTCACACTTTTACTCCACTTTAAGGACTGACAATAAAACATTCCAAATCAACGATAAATTGCATTTTAGATGAAAAAAAATGTTAAGAAATATGTTTCCTGTATAATAACTTGTATATAAGGCAAAATTTAAAAAGCATTTTAAAAAAATTATAATTTAAGTAAACCAAAATTGTTTTTTTTATGAAAAAATAGTAAACTTCAGTGTAATTTATGAAGGAAGCACGAACTGCCAAAAATTATCGACTCGGATACACCCTGTATTAGACATAAAGGAGGGTCTCATACACATTCTGTTCAAATTGTCATGTAGTGGTACTCCTAGACTCATAAAGGCTATGCACTAAGTGCAAATCCTGCCAAAAATTACAAGCAGGGTTATCCATACTCTCTTGAAGGCACCAACTGTAGTGCCTCATTCAAATATTGTGAACAAAGTGTAGTTGTGGTACTCCTACATTCATAAAGGCTTTGCACAAGTACAAAGGCAGGAACAAATTATAAGTAAGGTCATCCATAGACCCTAGAAGGCAACAACTGGCAGGCCTCATTCAAATATAGAACATTAAAAACACTTTATATGCTGCTGTCATCAGGTGGTGTGTAAAAGCCTGGTATAATCCATGCTTTGTTCATTGTTATCAGTCAGCCTTTCTGTTGCAGGAGAAAGCGCCTGTCCGTTATGACCCCCCTTTGGCACTAAAAATCTGCTGAGACAAGACCCTAGCGGCAGTGCAGCACAACACCTCCAAGGCATAGAGGGACAGCTCATGCCAGGTGTCCAGCTTTGAGACCCAATAGCTGAAGGTCGCAGAGGAATTAACAAATAAGCTGGTTTGGTCGGCCAGGTATTGCTTGACCATCTTTGAAAACTTTTCCTTCCTTGTCAAAAATACCTGGCCATGATGACGCGCCCCCTGAGCCATGGGGATACCCGGAGCCGGGCCTTGTAGATGCTGGGGGTTGTAGTCACCGTGGTGGTGACCCGGTCCGTGACCCAGGGCGGTCAAACCAAAGGGGTAGTCTATATGTACAAATGTTAATGTCCGACTAAGCCACCTGTGGATTGCGGTCATTGGTAACCGCCACTGCGGAGCAGTCCGCTGAAGCTGGTGGTATGTGCAGCAAGGTGATGTGACTCCCCACAGGAGGAGTGTAGCTTCAGGGCAGCGTGCTTGGATGATGGTGGTGATTGTGCAGGGCGTTCTAGTGCTATGAGTGCTGGCGCCGCAAGGAACACAGAGACAGGATAGTGCAGTCCCAGGGTCTTTACTCACTGTTGTTGTAGTTCAGATTACAGGTACCAAGCAATCTTCCCCCGTCGTGCTGTGCGTACTCAGTGAGGGGTTCAGTCCACCCTCAGGTATTTCCAGAGCACTTATCAGGACCCCGTTCTGTGTACCTTCCTCTGGCCTCTTCCTGCACCTCACACCCAGCGCCACTTCTATCCGGTACCCTCGGGCCTTGGCGGGTGACGTGTGTTCTGTCCCCTGGGTCCTGTGCTGATACCTTCTTAGTGTACTGGTGTGGACTTGTGGTCTGCAGTACTTGAAATGCTGCAGCCTCCGGTTCCTAGTTAAGCATTTGCTGTTTCTCTACTAGTTGAAGGACCCGGTTCCCTGTTCTAGCCTGACCCCTCTACCTCCTGGTACGGGTGGCTTGCTGCACGGCCCGTACCCCTAGGGTCCCTTCACTCCTCATTCCTGGAGCCGTCCTGCTCCCTCTCCTCTCTCTCAGGCTCAGGCCTCCTGACTTGGCCCGCCTTTGGAGCAGAGCTCATACAGAGCCTCTGCTCCCTGACTTCTCCTCAGTCTGTCTGACTGGAACTCCACCTGCTCTTCTGTCTGAACCAAGATGGTTCCTTACTTTTATACCTCCTACACATGTGCTCCCAGTATCTATGTCCTCCACCCCATCCACTACATAGTTCCCCCTCTCTAGGTGGTTCCCCCCACTCCAGCCAGGGACCAGGGACTGTGCTCTCCTGTAGGAGCAATCTCGCCCTGTCCCCCGGAAATGTGGTGTAGTGAATGCTGGTGTTAGGGTCCTGAGCTGTACTCTTTCCTTACATGGGAGTGAGATACCACACCTCTGGGTGAGATGCAATACCTCTGTGGCGACCGAACCCTCAGGGGCGCCACACACCCCCCTGGTAAAACACAGCACATCCACGGGCTGGAACAGAGCAAAAGACAGGGTAAATTAGGACATGCAAATTTTTGGATGCATCACATTATATAACATTATGGATACTTTTTAAAGGACATTTCTCTTCACACTTATAAAATATTTCTTCACACATATAAGACATTTTTAATATAAACATTCTTCATATCAACACATTTTCAAGTAAAACTTTTGGTCAACCGGTCACAGTAATGACTGCAACCAGGTGTCCATTTTTCGATAAAGTACAAACTTGCAAACATGAATATGACGGACCCGTTCCAAACCCTCAACGGAGGCCCTGGGGTGGCTGCAGGGCTTAGACGATCCAGATGCTGGACCTCGTCTTCGGTCACCTACAACGGGTTTTTGTTCTGAGGTCACTCGTTGTAGTTCTTATAAAACCAATAAGGGGCACCTCAAGAGGTGCAACTATTTACAAGAAGCGGCTGCTCCCAGTCCTCAGCCAGTTAGTCTCTGGACCCTTTACGGGTAACTAAACAACCTAGTAAAAACACAAACGGTGAACCTGCAGCGTCTATGCTGCTGTACGGGTACTGATTACTACTGGCAGTCCTTAGTAGTATTGCTCCCTCCAGGGAGGCTCTAGTTCATCACAAGCTGACCCAGCCGGGTCTTCAGCTTCATACTGGTAGAAGCCGTGCTCTTCTACCACCTTGTGGACATTTAAGGCATACCAGCCTCTGACTCCTTTGTGATGGGTATAGGTCACGATGTCTCCGGGGTAGAGGTCCCTATCAGGGTGACCTGCTATTAGGTGGGACTCCACGTCCCTCCTGTTGACGAACAGATCAATGTCTGTGTATGGGTCCCGGATGAATCCCCACCCGGCATCCAAATTGAATTTAACTACGGTCCCTTCTTCCTTGGGACCGTGGGTGGCTTTGTTGGCCTGGCAGGCCCGGGTCTTTTCCTGCATATTCTGGGCCTCTAATTTCTCCCACCGCACGCGCCGTGAGCTGCGCTCTTTTTCCTTTTTGAAATTGGACCAGCTGCTGGTGGCAGAACTCTTTGCGACGGGCTGCGGCTGCCCTGGTCTCCTGGGACAACCCCATCAGGTCCTCCCCAGAGTGATCCCACTCAAACTGGGCCTCGTCTTCCGGCAACCGGGAGATGGCGGCAGGCTGCGGAGCGGGTAGGAGCGAGGGCCGCTGGTCCTCCACCTCCGTGGACCAGTCCCACCGGCGACGTCTGTATACCCACTTGGCTGGTGGGGGAGTTGGTTCCTGCAGGGGACCCAGAAGCTGGCTGGCTGTGCCGGTGCCCGGAGGTGGCGGTGTCTGGGCTTGCGGGGCGTGCAGGGCAGGCGCGCCCGGGACTTGTGGACCTTGCGGCGGGGTCAGGTGCGGGCCGCTGCTGGTGGCGCCTGGGGTCAGCAGCTCCACCAGCAGGCCCAGGAGCAGGTCGACGCTGGCGGCGCCCGGGGCTGGAGGGCTTGGCTGGGGGCCTAGGAGCGGGCCGCCGCTGGTGGCGCCCGGGGCTGGAGGGCTTGGCTGGGAGCCTTGCTGCGGGGTCAGGAGCGGGCTGGTGTTGGTAGCGCCCGGGGTCAGCGGCTCCACCAGGGGGCCCAGGAGCAGGTCGACGCTGGCAGCGCCCGGGACAGGGAAACTCCTCCTACCTGCTCCCGCGGCCGCTCCTGCGTCACGTGTCGCCTCCTGGCGCTGGTCGGGCTCCGCTAAGGCTGGGGCACCGCCGGTGCTTGGTAGCGTCGTCGGCTGCCGGTTCGCCATCCGCTGTTCCATCTCCCGTCTCCACCCGGTGATGGCGTCTCGCTAGGCCCTCTCCATCCTCCGGCCCTGGTCTTCCATCCCAGAGCGGAGGAACTCCGAGTCCTCCTGGGGCAGCTTAGCCACTAGCTCCTCCAAGGTGTAGGGTGCTGCGGCCTGCAGCAGGCCGCTGACTGGGGCTCTTGTGCTGCCGTCCTCCATCTTCCCTACAGGGTGCGGTCTGTCTAGACTGATCCAGACCACGCCCTGTCTCCCAGTTTTCTTCTGTCCTCTCCCCTTTTGGGGGCGGTCCCAGGGCAGTTTGTTGTGGTCCCATGGCAATCTGCTGTCGGTTACTTTCAGGGTCAGCCCCCCCAACTTGATGGACACACTTGCATACATGACCACTGCTGTTTGGGGCGGGCTCCGCTTCTGGCACCATTCTGGGACCTGGCCCACGATGGGAGGTGGTTTCTTGTCGTCTTTTAGCACGCACATAATGGCGCCCATTCTTCTGGGGCGGGCGCCACATTTAGTAGAAAACAGTCTTTAGGCGCGCGATACCCAGTGATAACGGGTGGGCTCATATCCTGCCGACTACGCCAAAGTTGACGTGCCCCCTGGGCCGTGGGGTACCCGGAGCCGGGCCGGTAGACGCTGGGGGTTGTAGTCACTGTGGCGGTGACCCGGTCCGTGACCCAGGGCGGTCAATCTAAGGGTAGTATTTGTGTGTAGGGGTTTTATAATGTCCGACTACGCCACCTGTGGAGTGCGGGCAATGAGGCCGCCGCTGCGGAACAGTCCTCTGAAGCTGATGGTTTGGCAGCACATGTGGTATAACTCCCCACAGGAAGAGTGTAGCTTCAGGGCAGTGTGAGTGGATGATGGTGATTGTAGGGCAAGGAGTCAGTAATGAAAACAGAGTCCGTGTGATGCAGTCCCAAGGTCTTTACTCACAGTTATTGCAGTTCTGGTTACAGGGACCCATGTAACGGCCCTCGTCGTTCTGTGCTCACTCAGTGAGGGGTTCAACCGACCCCCAGGTAACTCCGGAGTATTTAGCAGGATCCTCCTCTGTGTGTCTTTTCTCTGGCCTTCTCCCTGCACCTCACACTCAGTGACACTTCTATCCGGTACCCTCGGGCCTTGGCGGGCGACGTGTGTTCCGTCCCCTGGGTCCTATGTGGCTACCTTCTTAGTGAGACTGGTGTGGACTTTTGGCTTACGGTACATAAAGTGCTGCAGCTTCCGGTTTCTAGTTGAGCCTTGCTGTTTCTCTGCTAGTTGAGGGACCGGTTCCCCTTATCTGGCCTGACCCCTCTACCTCCTGGTAGCAGCGGGCGTACGGGTGGCCTTCTGCATGGCCCGTACCCCTAGGGTCCCTTCAGTTCCTGGAGCCTTCCTGCTCCCACTCCTCTCTTCTCTCCTTCAGTCCTGGGCCTCACAGGCTAGGCCCACCTCTGGAGCAGAGCTCATACAGAGCCTCTGCTCCTTCACTTCTCCTCCTCTGACTGAACTCTCTAAGATGGTGTCCCTATTTTATACTGCTCCCACTCAAGTGTTCCCAGGATCTGCGTCCTTCACTCCATCCACTACATGGTTCCCCCTCTCTAGGTGGTTCCCCCCACTCCAGCCAGGGATCAGGGACTGTGCTCTCCCGTAGGAGCAATCTTGCCTTGTCCCCCGGAAATGTGGTGTAGCGAATGCTGGTGTTAGGATCCTGAGCCATACTCCTTCCTTACCTGAGAGTGAAGTACCACACATCTGGATGAGATGCAATACCTCTGTGGCGACCGAACCCTCAGGGGCGCCACAGCCCCAACAGTGCAAACAACTCTGTACGATGCCCCTGAAACCCCCCACATATAGTATACAGCTCCAACTTTGCCCACAACACTTTATGATGCCCCCTCAGCCCTCCACACATAGTATATGGCCCCAATAGTGCCCACAACACTGCATGATACCCAACAGCCTCTCACACATAGTATACAGCCCTAACAATGCCCACACACTGTATGATGCCCCACAGACCCCAATCACAACATAGTATTATGTTCCATAAAGTGTACACACACTCAGCTGTCACACACAGACACAGATAGACACACTGTGTATATACACTGCTCAAAAAAATAAAGGGAACACTCAAATAACACATCCTAGATCTGAATGAATGAAATATTCTCATTGAATACTTTGTTCTGTACAAAGTTGAATGTGCTGACAACAAAATCACACAAAAATCATCAATGGAAATCAAATTTATTAACCAATGGAGGCCTGGATTTGGAGTCACCCCCAAAATTAAAGTGGAAAAACACACAACAGGCTGATCGTACTTTTATGTAATGTCCTTAAAACAAGTCAAAATGAGGCTCAGTATTGTGTGTGGCCTCCACGTGCCTGTATGACCTCCCTACAACGCCTGGGCATGCTACTGATGAGGTTGTGGATGGTCTCCTGTGGGATCTCCTCCCAGACCTGGACTAAAGCATCCGCCAACTCCTGGACAGTTTGTGGTGCAATGTGTAGTATTGAGCGAGCATGCTCGACACTGCTCGGTACTCGCCCGAGCATCACGCTACTCGAGATGTTCGGCGAGCACCGAGCATTTCCGGGTTACTCGGGCGGGAGCTCGGGTCTCCGCCCTGCATGTTTGGCGCTCTTTACAGAGCCAATGAACATGCAGGGATTGCCAGCCAGTCACTTTAATGCCGCAGCCATGTTGTTTGTGGGCATTACAGTGATTGGCTGGCCGCACAGCGTCACCTCGAGTATTTAAAACGGGGCGCCGCCATCTTGGACACAGTCGCTCCAGAACAGACAGTGTAGGGACAGCGCTGTTGATTTAGGGAGAGATATAAACTGCGAAATAGTTAGTGTAGGGTCTGTAAAGGCTGCCAGATCAAACAAACAGTCCTTCTAAGGACTAATATCCATCCCAGATATCAGGCAGGCAGGCTGTATAGGAGACGCAGTGGTTATACCAGCAAACGCTGCATTACAGTCCTGTGTGCTCCTGTTGCTGAAATTGCTGGACTTAGCTCCAGGTCTCGGGGGCCAGGAAAAGTCCCTTTTTTTCATCTAAATGCTTTTGGCATTTTTTGCCGTAAAAAAAAAATAATAGTGTCTCCCTGATTTTTCAGACACAAATATATCTGTTGAAAATAGTCTGGTGTAGGCCAGAGAGACAGAAGTGTGGTTTTGCTGTTCCACGGTAAAAAATCTCTATTATCCTGCTTTTGGCATTTTTTGCCGTAAAAAAAAAAAATAATAGTGTCTCCCTGATTTTTCAGACACAAATATATCTGTTGAAAATAGTCTGGTGTAGGCCAGAGAGACAGCAGTGTGGTTTTGCTGTTCCACGGTAAAAAATCTCTATTATCCTGCTTTTGGCATTTTTGCCGTAAAAAAAAAAATAATAGTGTCTCCCTGATTTTTCATGAACAAATAAAGTAGCACACTGTAACACTGAGTATATAGATGTGAAATATGAAATATGAATAGCATAACTGCTATGAAAAATAGAAATAAATGAAAAATTTTTTGAAAATTTTTTTTATAGCGCATGAAATATGAAGTATGGAAAATGAATAGCATTACTGCTGTAAATAAATGAGAAATCTTAGCGCATAAATTGGCCAATTCATGTGTACCTGACAGCCGCGGTAAGGCGTTTCTCGATGTCAGGACCTACCAATGTGAATACCTCTCTAAGACACCTCCGTCTGCTTATGTGTGGGAAAGACAGATCCTGGTAGGTCCTGACATCGAGAAACGCCTTACCGCGGCTGTCAGATACACATGAATTGGCCAATTTATGCGCTAAGATTTCTCATTTATTTACAGCAGTAATGCTATTCATTTTCCATACTTCATATTTCATGCGCTATAAAAAAAATTTTCAAAAAATTTTTCATTTATTTCTATTTTTCATAGCAGTTATGCTATTCATATTTCATATTTCACATCTATATACTCAGTGTTACAGTGTGCTACTTTATTTGTTCATTATATATGGAGGTAGCTGCTCTTAGTAAGCACCTGTTCACACCTAGTTTTTGTAGTGGAAGTGCCGTCATTCTCTTTGTTACTAGATTTAGCGTTGACTGAGCACTCCACCCCCACCCCCATGCCGCAGGTGGTTTTAAATGCATCAGGATCTGTCTTTCCCACACATAAGCAGACGGAGGTCTCTTAGAGAGGTATTCACATTGGTAGGTCCTGACATCGAGAAACGCCTTACCGCGGCTGTCAGGTACACATGAATTGGCCAATTTATGCGCTAAGATTTCTCATTTATTTACAGCAGTAATGCTATTCATTTTCCATACTTCATATTTCATGCGCTATAAAAAAAATTTTCAAAAAATTTTTCATTTATTTCTATTTTTCATAGCAGTTATGCTATTCATATTTCATATTTCACATCTATATACTCAGTGTTACAGTGTGCTACTTTATTTGTTCATTATATATGGAGGTAGCTGCTCTTAGTAAGCACCTGTTCACACCTAGTTTTTGTAGTGGAAGTGCCGTCATTCTCTTTGTCCCTGATTTTTCAGACACAAATATATCTGTTGAAAATAGTCTGGTGTAGGCCAGAGAGACAGAAGTGTGGTTTTGCTGTTCCACGGTAAAAAATCTCTATTATCCTGCTTTTGGCATTTTTTGCCGTAAAAAAAAAAATAATAGTGTCTCCCTGATTTTTCAGACACAAATATATCTGTTGAAAATATTCTGGTGTAGGCCAGAGAGACAGAAGTGTGGTTTTGCTGTTCCACGGTAAAAAATCTCTATTATCCTGCTTTTGGCATTTTTTGCCGTAAAAAATAAATAATAGTGTCTCCTGATTGTTCAGACACAAATATATCTGTTGAAAATAGTCTGGTGTAGGCCCGAGAAATACAAGTGTGGTTTTGCAGTTCCACAGGTCAAATCTCTGTATTATCCTGCTTTTCGCAATTTTTGCCGGAAAAAATAAATAATAGTGTCTCCTGATTGTTCAGACACAAATATATCTGTTGAAAATAATTTGGTGTAGGCCCGAGAAATACAAGTGTGGTTTTGCAGTTCCACGGTTCAAACCTCTGTATTATCCACTTTTGGGCCATTTGTATCTAAAAAAAACAGTTTGAGTGTATCGCTCACTGTTCAGCCGCAAATATATGTATTTAAAAAAGTCTGGTATACACCAGTAAATTATAACTGTGGTTTTGCTGTTCCACGGTAAGAAATCTCTATTATTCAGCTTTTGGTATTTTTTCCGTAAAGAAAAACAGTAATAGTTTCTCCCTGATTGTTCAGATTGTTTAAAAGAGTCGGGTGTAGGCCAGAGAAAGAACTGTGGTTTTCCACTTCCCCGGTTCTAATCTACTTTTTATTACCCTTGTTCCATTGATAGTGCGAGTGTAAGCTATTTTGCTTCCTTTACAATGGGCAAGGCACGTGGCAAGGGACGTGGAAGTGGACGTTCTGGTGATGGTGCGTGCAGAGGACGGGGCCGTGGCCAAGGTGAAAATGTGCCACAACCAACAGCCACATCTTCTTGCTCCCACTTCTTGACCGAATTACTAGGGAAGCACAGAACAACACCAGTATTGCGAACTGATCAGTGTGAACAGGTTATTAATTGGATAACAGATAATACTTCCAGTTACCTGGGCACCACCACCTCCGGCCTGTCTTCCACACGGTCGACTCTTAGTAGCCGTGAGTCTCGACCGCATACTCCTCCTCACGCTGATGCTCCTTCCCCCCACCATGCCGAGTGTCGTCAGACAGTAACTGATCCCACACTTGGACACTCTGAAGAGCTGTTCACTGGTCATTTCCAGATTTGTGCCCCTCGCCTGCTCCGCTTGAAGTGGTGGAAGAGGAGATCCCATGTAGCGATGCCCAAATATTTGAACAGCCACGGCCACAGGAAGTCGACGCTGGCAATTTGTCACAAGAGGTGGACGATGATGAGACACAATTGCCAGGAAGTGAGGAGGAGGATCGTGGTGCGCAAGTGGAAGAGGAGGAGGTGGTGGATGATCTAGTAACTGACCCAACGTGGCAGGAGGACATGCAGAGTGACGCCAGCAGCACTAAGGGGGAAGGAGGCAGAGTACCCCAACAGACAGGAAGAAGCAATGTGGTGGCCGCAGACTGAAGGCGGGCAACAGTTCCTCGTAACACCAACACGAGGGACGTTGGCAGTACAAGCGGTAGGTCTTCCAGAGTCTGGAATTTTTTTAAAGACTCTGCTGATAACCCCAAAAGGGCCATTTGTGCCACCTGCCATGCCAGCATCAGCAGGGGTGACAAAACTACCAGCCTGACCACCACCAGCATGATCAGGCACATGGCAGCAAAGCACCCGACTTTGTGGGGCGAACCCCAGGGTCCACGACCAGTGTCAGCGGGTGTCACCACTGCTTCTTCCGCTGTTGTGCATCCAATAGAACCCCCTGTTGTGTGTGCAAGGCAATCCCCTGTCCATACTGCATGTAAAGATGCCCCCTCCTCTCAGTCTTCACTTGTTATGGCAGTTTCTCAAGAAACAGCATCAACGTCCACGTCCCACCGCAGCGTTCAATTGTCCATATCCCAGACCTTTGAATGAAAGCGGAAATTCGCAGCTAACGCCCCACAGGCCACAGTCCTAAATTCGCACATTTCACGACTGCTTGCATTGGAAATGCTGCCTTTTAGGCTGGTGGAGACGGAATCCTTCCGCAACCTTATGGCGGTGGCCGTCCCTCGGTACTCGGTCCCCAGCCGACACTATTTTGCCCGGTGTGCCATCCCCGGACTACACAAGCACGTGTCCCAAAACAACTGCCGTGTCCTCAACAAAGCAGTTACTGGGAGAGTCCACCTGACAACGGACACGTGGACAAGTGCTTGTGGCCAGGGACGGTACATCTCCCTGACGGCACACTGGGTAAACATAGTGGAAGCCGGGACCCAGTCGGACCTTGGGACGGAACACATCCTCCCCACACCGAGGATTGCGGGCCCTATGTCAGTCAGAGTTGCCCCCACAGTGTACAGCTCCTGCGCATCATCTTCCTCCTCCTCATGTTCAGCCTCCATCTCAGATATCTCCACATCAGTTACAAGCTGGAAGCACTGCAGTACTGCCTCCCCCAAGCGGCAACAGGCTGTGCTGAAACTCATAAGCTTAGGTGAGAAACCTCACACTGCTTGTGAGTTGTGGACAGCTGTGAAAGAGCAGGCAGATCTGTGGCTGAGACTGCTGAACCTACATCCAGGCATGGTTGGGTGTGACAATGGCCGTAACCTGGTGGCGGCTCTGAGGCGAGATCACACACGTACCATGCCTGGCTCATGTGCTTAACCTCGTGGTTCAGCAGTTTCTTAAATCGTACACCGAGTTGCCAGATCTGCTCATCAAAGTACGCCGCCTGTCAGCTCATTTTCTCAAGTCGGCTACAGCTTCCGCCGCCCTTGCTGTGTTGCAGCAGCGATTGCAGCTTCCCTCACACCGATGGTGTGTGATGTCCCCACACGTTGGAACTCTACCCTCCACATGTTGCAAAGGATTTGTGAGCAGAAGAGAGCAGTTGTGGAGTACCAGCTGCAACAAGGCAGTCGATATTCAGGTCAGACTCCACACATAAGACCTCAGGAGTGGACCTAGATGTCTGACATCTGTACCATCTTGACAAACTTTGAGGAGTCCACCCAGATGGTGAGTGGCGATGACGCCATCATTAGTGTCAGCATTCCACTTGTCTGTCTTTTGCAACGCTCTCTGCAGAGAATTAAAGAGGAGGCATTGCAGCCAGAGTATGATGAGATGGATCAAGAAGCCGTAGTGGTCGATTACACACAGCCCAGCCTCATCTCATCCCAACGTGCATTGGGGGACAATGAGGGAGAGGAGGAGGAGGAGGAAGAACAGGAGCTTGTATCATGCGCTGTAGACGGTAGTACCTGTACAACTGTCATACCGTCGAGTCAGCGTGGGTGGCCTGAGAACAGAGGGGAGGAGGAGGAGGGAATAATGTTTGTAATATGCTGTACTGCATGGCTCTTGTAAGGGGCATTGCTTGTTCCTCCATCCTAATTTTTGGCAGCTTTTGCTTGGAAGGCATAAGCAAATACTATGGGAGACACACTCCCCAATCATGGGAATAATGTTTTTAAGATGCTGTACTGTATGGCTCTTGTAAGGGGCATTAAAACAGTCTTGTTAAGCTACTGCGACCTCCACCACTTTTCCGAGGGGCATTAAAACCGTCTTGTTAAGCTACTGTGACCTCCATGTCTCTTCCAAGGGGCATTCAAACCGTCTTGTTAAGCTACTGGGACCTCCACATCTTTTCCGAGGGGCATTAAAACCATCTTGTTAAGCTACTGTGACCTCCACGTCTCTTCAAAGGGGCATTAAAAGCGTCTTCTTAAGCCACTCTGAACTCCACAGCTCTTCCAAGGGGCATTGAAATGTTGTTTTTAATTACCTCTAACCTCCACCACTCTTCCAACGGGCATTGCATTTCCTCCTAATTTTAGTCAGCTTTTGCTTTTCAATGCAAAGGCGAAAACTAAGGGAGACCCACTCCCCAATAATGGGTAGAAAGTTTTTAGTACGCTGTAATCCACGTCTGTTTCAAGGGGCATTGCAGTTCCTCATAATTTTTGGAAAGCCTTCCATTCACTGCTTAGGCCAACAGTGTACAGGAGACCCAGTTGCTATAAATGGAAAAAAAGGTTTAGTTAAGGCCCTCTGACCTCCATGTCATTTCCAAGGGGCATTGGAGTGCCTCAAAATTTTTGGTAGGCATTGCACTCACTGTATGCCATATAACTGTGTAGCCGAACCGCTCCTTTTGTTACAGAAACATATCCTACAAGACATATGTGGTTGACTGGCCTGATATTGATGTGAATGGTCCCTGTTCCTCCTGCTCTTTCTCCTTTGCCACTACCTCATCCATTATTTATCACCTGAAGCTTTGTTTTAACGGGAGTCATAGAACTGGAATAGTAGCAGGAAAACATCCAGCAATCCACGGAGGAGGTAGGATATGCACCAAAATGCTGACCACCTCAGGCCTAGCCGCTACTACATACATGCGCTTGCATTCCAAGAAAACAAAGCAGATGCTGACTTCTATCATCATCATCATGGTCCTCACCTTGGCACTCTCAACTCCCCTGATGGAGAAGCCAGGGCCCACCGGAGGAGTCTGGTTCTCTGGTGGGCTCGTCCAATGCTGCCCTAAAGCAGGCCGGGCTAAGAAAAGTGTGTGTGGGGATGTTCCAAGGAGAAATAGGGGCGGCTGGGGACCATTTATGGACACCCGGCTGCCCCCAGGCGGCTGGGGACTGTGTGTGGACACCCGGCCACCCCCTTGCGGCTGGGGACCGAGTGTGGACACCCGGCCGCCGGGCGGCTGGGGACTGAGTATGGATACCAGGCAGCCAACGCAGCCATGACGTGGTGGCCAGATTCCGCCTCCACATGCCTAAAAGGCCCAATTTCAAGTGCAAGCAAGCAGTATGGTATTGCAGCCTGGGGGTGGGTGGGTGGCAGGCTGCACACTTACGCTTGCATTCCAAGAAAACAAAGCAGATGCTAACTTCTATCATCATCATCATGCTCCTCACCTTGGCACTCTCAACTCCCCTGATGGAAAAGCCAGGGCCCACCGGAGAAAAGTGTGTGGGGGATGTTCCAAGGAGAAATAGGAGCGGCTGGGGACTGTTTATGGACACCCGGCTGCCCCCAGGCGGCTGGGGACCGTGTGTGGACACCTGGCCGCGGGGCGGCTGGGGACCCAGCATGGACACCCGGCCGCCCCCTTACGGCTGGGGACCGAGTGTGGACACCCGGCCGCCGGGCGGCTGGGGACTGAGTATGGATACCAGGCCGCCAACGCAGCCATGACGTGGTGGCCAGATTCCGCCTCCACATGCCTAAAAGGCCCAATTTCAAGTGCAAGCAAGCAGTATGGTATTGCAGCCTGGGGGTGGGTGGGTAGTTGGCTGCATATTTGTGCTTGCATCGCAAGGAATGGGGGAGGTACAATTGAGCACTGCCCTGGGACAAGAACTTGCACGGGGATAGCTGCAAGTCTGTATCTTCTGATGCGGCAAGGATGACTTCTGATGGGCACACATTTAGGCAGTGACCTGGGTGTCAGAGATGCTTTCAGGGGTCTTCCCCATGCTGTTCCCATGTCTTTTCAGCACTGTATGCATGTGTCACACAGCACATGGCCAGATAAGGTTGTAAAATGTTAAAATGACATTTCCCGGTGAATGCATTTGTCACGGTTGAAGGCAATACAAAAGTGTAAAAACGCATAAAAAATGCTACTTGTGAACATAGCCCAAGGTGTGGAGGAGTATTTTTTTTGGGTTATTTATTTTACCTTATACACAAGTCTTTACCCTGGAAAGGAACTTCCTTAACATATTTCACAGGAAAGCACTTCAGTTTCGTTTTTGAACATTTTATTGTGAGCCCTTAACAGTGGCTTAATATCTCTGACCACGTTGCTGACAGCAGTGACCTGGGGGTCAGAAATGCTTCCTGGGGCGATCCCCATGCTGTCCCCATGTCATTTCAGCACTGTCACTATCGTTTTGGGCACTTGTTAGGCTTTTAAAAGACTGCCGGGGGAGCCGCCGCAAAAATGCTCGGGTCTCCCATAGACTAACATTGGGCTAGTTGCTCGGGTCGAGCACCCGAGTATCACGGCGAGCTCGGCCCGAGCTTCAAGCACCCGAGCATTTTAGTGCTCGCTCAACACTAGCAATGTGACGTTGGTGGATGGAGCGAGACATGATGTCCCAGATGTGCTCAATCGGATTCAGGTCTGGGGAACGGGCGGGCCAGTCCATAGCTTCAATGCCTTCATCTTGCAGGAACTGCTGACACACTCCAGCCACATGAGGTCTGGTATTGTCCTGCATTAGGAGGAACCCAGGGCCAACCACACCAGCATATGGTCTCACAAGGGGTCTAAGGATCTCATCTCGGTACCTAATGGCAGTCAGGCTACCTCTGGCGAGAACATGGAGGGCTCTGCGGCCCTCCAAAGAAATGCCACCCCACACCATTACTAACCCACTGCCAAACCGGTCATGCTGAAGGATGTTGCAGGCAGCAGATCGCTCTCCACGGCGTCTCCAGACTCTGTCACGTCTGTCACATGTGCTCAGTGTGAACCTGCTTTCATCTGTGAAGAGCACATGGCACTAGTGGCGACTTTGCCAATCCTGTTGTTCTGTGGCAAATGCCAAGCGTCCTGCACGGTGTTGGGCTGTGAGCACAACCCCCATCCGTGGACGTTGGGCCCCCATACCACCCTCATAGAGTCGGTTTTTAACAGCTTGTGCAGACACATGCACATTTGTGGCCTGCTGGAGGTCATTTTGCAGGGCTCTTGCAGTGCTCCTCCTGTTCCTCCTTGCACAAAGGTGGAGGTAGCGATCCTGCTGCTGGTTTGTTGCCCTCCTACGGCCCCCTCCACGTCTCCTGGTGTACTGGCCTGTCTCCTGATAGCGCCTCCAGCCTCTGGACACTACGCTGACAGACACAGCAAACCTTCTTGCCACATCTCGCATTGATGTGCCATCCTCGATGAGCAGCACTATCTGAGCAACTTCTGTGGGTTGTAGAGTCCGTCTCATGCTACCATGAGTGTGAAAGTACAACCAACATTCAAAAGTGACCAAAACATCAGCCAGAAAGCATTGGTACTGAGATGTGGTCTGTGGTCCCCACCTGCAGAACCACTCCTTTATTGAGTGTGTCTTGATAATTGCCAATAATTTCCATCTATTGTCTATTCCATTTGCACAACAGCATGTGAAATTGATTGTCAATCAGTGTTGCTTCCTAAGTGGACAGTTTGATTTCACAGAAGTTTGATTTACTTGGAGTTATATTCTGTTGCTTAAGTGTTCCCTTTATTTTTTTGAGCAGTGTATATACATACACAGTGGGGGAAATAAGTATTTGATACCTTGCTGTTTTTGTAAGTTTGCCCACTTACAAAGACATGAACAGTCTATAATTTTAAGGGTAGGGTAATTTTAACATTGAGAGATAGAATATCCAAAAAATGTGTTCCTTTGGAGGTGATCAGTCTCCGTATCAAGCCTCGCCGATGTGTCCCGCGGCATCTCCTTCGGTTGCTGGAGTTGGGGCGCCTCCTGCTGGTGGCCCCACGTTGGGCGCCAAGAATGTTAGGGTGGTCCTATATCAGGACGCTCGATTGCCTGCTCCTGACCTAATGGTTTAAATCAAGTGCATGCGCAGAAGAAATAAAACCAGACACAGTCAGGTGCAGCTCCTCTCTTGACAGAGTAGGTGCGTCAAATCTTTATTGCGACACAAGCAAGGGGCATTTTATATCATCGCATACTAAGGCGTAGCTAGCTGATTGTCATGTCCTTTTCCATTGGATAGTCCATATATGGTCTTTGCATTGCGTAGACTTCCAGCACGAGATATCTTGCTTTCCAGGGCTTGGTCCTGAGTGCAGGCGCCATCTTGTCTCACAGCACTTTCTAGCATCTCTACTGACTCATATAAAGGCAATAATTAATTTCATAAACAACTTAATTTATTCATCTTAACACCTGTGTCTACAAAAAATCAGTTTTGCAGAAGATTACTAACTACATTGTTTCTTTCTTCCTGACCCTCTCCCAATGCTGCACTGAGATTTGTGAAGTAAGTATAATAGGATCTGCAATTATCAAGTGAGAAAACCTTACAAGGTCCAGCACAGAAGGTGGGTGTGCATGCATTTGCCTGAGTATTCATGTCCCTGTGTCTGCAAAATATAATTTTTGTTGATGATTATTAACTGCATTATTTCTTTCTTCCTGGCCCTCCCGAAATGTTGCCCTGAGATTTGTGAAATAAATATCGTAGGACTTGCAATTATCAAGTGAGAAAACCTTTTAAGGTCAAGCACAGAATGTGTAAATTCACGCATGCACACCCACCTTCTGTGCTGAAATTTGAAAAGTTTTCTCACTTGATGATTGCAGGTCCCATGATATTTACACGACAAATCTCAGTGCAGCATTGGGGAATGACCAGGAAGAAAGAAACAATGCAGTTAATAATCATCAGCAAAAATTATTTATTGCACACACAGTCACATGCATACATAGGCAAATGCACGCACACTCACCGTCTGTGCTAGACCTTGAAAGGTTTTCTCACTTGATAATTGCAGGTCCTATGATACTCACTACACAAATCTCTGTGCATCATTGGGGGAGGGTAAGGAAGAAAGAAACAATGCAGTTAATAATCATGTGCAAAGATGATTTTTTGCAGACACAGGCACATGCATGCACAGGCAAATGCCTGCACACCCACCTTCTGAGCTGGACCTTGAAATGTTTTCTCACTTGATAATTGCAGGTCCTATGATACTCACTACACAAATCTCTGTGCATCATTGGGGGAGGGTAAGGAAGAAAGAAACAATGCAGTTAATAATCATGTGCAAAGATGATTTTTTGCAGACACAGGCACATGCATGCACACCCACCTTCTGAGCTGGACCTTGAAATGTTTTCTAACTTGATAACTGCAGGTACTACGATACTTCACAAGTTTCAGTACAGCATTGAGGCAGGATCAAGAAGAAAGAAAAAATGCAGTTAACAATCATCAGCAAAAATTATTTATTGCAGACACAGGCACATGCATACACAGGCAAATGCATGCACACCCACCTTCTGTGCTGGACCTTGAAATGTTTTCTCACTTGATTATTGCAGGTCCAATGGTACTTAGTCCATCATTGGGGGAGTGTATGAAAGAAAGAAACAATGCAGTTAATAATCATGTGCAAAGATGATTTTTTGCAGACACAGGTACATGCATGCACAAGCAAATGCATGCACACCCACCTTCTGTGCAGGACCTTCAAATGTTTTCTCATTTGATAATTGCAGGTCCAATGATACTTACTACACAAATCTCAGTGCAGCATTGGGGGATGGCCAGGAAGAAAGAAACAATGCAGTTAATAATCATCAGCAAAACTGATTTTTTGCAGACACAGGCACATGCATACATAGACAAATGCATGCATGCATGCACGCATGCACACCCACCTTCTGTGCTGGAATTTGAAAAGTTTTCTCACTTGATGATTGCAGGTCCCATGAAATTTACGCCACAAATCTCAGTGCAGCATTGGGGGATGACCAGGAAGAAAGAAACAATGCAGTAAATAATCATCAGCAAAAATTATTTTTGCACACACAGGCACATGCATACACAGGCAAATGCATGCACACCCACCTTCTGTGCTGGACCTTGAAATGTTTTCCCACTTGATAATTGCAGTTCCTATGATACTTAGTCCACAAATCTCAGTGCAGTCTTGGGGGAGGGTCAGGAAGAAAGAAACAATGCAGTTAATAATCTTCTGCAAAACTGATTTTTTGCAGACACAGGCACCTTTACACACACCCTCCTTCTGAGCTGGAATTTGAAAAGTTTTCTTACTTGATTATTGCAGGTCCTATGATACTTAGTCCACAAATCTCCGTTCATCATTGGGGGGAGGGTAAGGAAGAAAGAAACAATGCAGTTAATAATGATGCGCAAAGATGATTTTTTGCAGACACAGGTACATGCATGCACAGGCAAATGCATGCACACCCACCTGCTGTGCTGGACCTTCAAATGTTTTCTCACTTGATAATTGCAGTTCCTATGATACTTCACAACTTTCAGTACAGCATTGAGGCAGGATCAGGAAGAAAGAAAAAATGCAGCTAATAATCATCCGCAAAAATGATTTTTGCAGACACAGGCACACGTATACAAAGGCAAAATGATGTACACCCACCTTCTGTGATGGATCTTAAAAGGTTTTCTCACTTGATGATTGCAGGTCCCATGAAATTTACGCCACAAATCACAGTGCAGCATTGGGGGATGGCCAGGATGAAAGAAACAATGCAGTTAATAATCATCAGCAAAAATTATTTATTGCAGACACAGGCACATACAGACACAGGCAATGCATGCACACCCACCTTCTGTGCTGAACCTTGAAATGGCTTCTCACTTGATAATTGCAGGTCCTATGATACTTATGCGACAAATCTCAGTGCAGCATTGGGAGATGGTCAGGAAGAAAGAAACAATGCAGTTAATATTCATCAACAAAACTGATTTTTTGCAGACACAGGCACATGCATACATAGGCAAATGCACGCATGCACACCCACCTTCTGTGCTAGTCCTTGAAAGGGTTTTTCACTTGATGATTGCGGGTCCTATGATACTTACTCCACAAATCTCAGTGCAGCATTGGGGGAGGGATAAGAAGAAAGAAACAATGCAGTTAATAATCAATTGAAAAGCTGATTTTTTGCAGACACAGGCACATGCATACACAGGCAAATGCACGCACGCACACAAACCTTCTGTGCTGGACCCTGAAAAGTTTTCTAATTTGATAATTGCATGTCCTATGATACTTACTCCACAAATATCAGTGCAGCATTCGGGGATGGTCAGGAAGAAAAAAAAATGCAGCTAATAATCATCCGCAAAAATGATTTCTTGCAAACACATGCATACACACCCACCTTCTCTGCTGGACCTTGAAATTTTTTTCACTTGATAATTGCGGGTCCTATGATACTTACTCCACAAATCTCAGTGCAGCAATAGGAGAGGGTCAGGAAGAAAGAAATAATGCAGGTAATAATTATCTGTGAAAATAATATTTTGCAGACACAGGCACATGTACGCACACCCACCTTTTGTGCTAGAATTTAATGTTTTCTTACTTGATTATTGCAGGTCCTATGATACTTACTCCACAAATCTGAGTGCAGGATTGGGGGAGGGTCAGGAAGAAAGAAACAATGCAGTTAATAATCATCAGCAAAAATCATTTTATGCAGACACAGGCACACGCATGCACACCCACCTACTATGCTGGACCTTGAAAGGTTTTCTCACTTGATAATTGCAGGTCCTATGATACTTACTCCACAAATCTCAGTGCAGCATTGGGGGATGGCCAGGAAGAAAGAAACAATGCAGTTAATAGTCATCAGCAAAAATTATTTTTTGAAGACACAGGCACATGTATAGACAGGCAAATGCATGCACACCCACCTCCTGTGCTGGACCTTGAAAGGTTTTCTCACTTGATAATTGCAGGTCCTATGATACTTACTCCACAAATCTCAGTGCAGCAATAGGAGAGGGTCAGGAAGAAAGAAATAATACAGTTAATAATTATCTGTGAAAATAATATTTTGCAGACACAGGCACATGTACGCACACGCACCTTCTGTGCTGGACCTTCAAATATTTTCTCACTTGATAATTGCAGGTCCTATGATAAAATCTCCATGCAGGGGGAGGGTCGGGAAGTAAAAAATAATGGAGTTAATAATCATGCGCAAAATTTATTTTTTTCAGACAGAGGCACATGCATACACTGGCAAATGCAC
This sequence comes from Phyllobates terribilis, assembly GCF_046119375.1. NCBI lineage: Eukaryota > Metazoa > Chordata > Amphibia > Anura > Dendrobatidae > Phyllobates > Phyllobates terribilis. The sequence goes on along the minus strand of NW_027363009.1, from coordinate 2,225,676 downwards.
GCACACCCACCTTCTGTGCTGGACTGGGAAAGGTTTTGTCACCTGATAATTGCAGGTTCTATGATACTTCTTCCACAAATCTCTGCGCAGCATTGGGGGATGGTCAGGAAGAAACAAACAAAGCAGTTAAAAATCATGCGAAAAATGATTTTGTCACATGGTTACCACGACAGTTTGGAGCCAGGAGACCTAAGCGTCATATTGCTCCTACTCCGGCTCTGAGACAAAGCACTTCTCTGTCATTTTAATTGTGTGTATTTATTCTGGCTGAACAGGGGTTAAGCGGCCATGTTGGATTTCCCTGTGCTCACAGCTGAGCTCGGTTAGCCACTCCTTTTCCCTTTATAATCTGGGCTTTGATACTAATCTATGTCAGAGGAGGGAGAGGAGTTTCTTATGAGAAGGAGTGTTGGAGGAATTACTTGTGACTGGTGTCTGGTTTGTATGCGTGTAATTCCTTATCCTTCTCCATTTTGGTTTATTCCCCCTACCTTCACACCCTGGTGTTTCCCTCTGTAATATGTGAGTGAATATTTCGTATGCCTGGAGTTTTCTATTAACCCCTGTCTTTGTAGCCCTGTTTGTCGGGTTGGTGTAGTACAGTGCACAGTAGCGCCACTCTTCCCCAGGTGGCGGAGAACAGAAGGAGGGCTAAGGCAGGAGTTAGGGCGAAGGCGGAGGCCAGCGCCGGACTGGAGTGTCTGGGGCCCACCAGGGAAATTGACTCCAGGGGCCCACCCACCCAGGCCAACCCACCCAGGCCAACCCACCCTTCAGCTATTTGCAAATACCGGTTAGCCGTTATACCCATTATATTGGCGGCTCCTGCCCATCACTGTGCCCTCACCAGAACTGTGATGTTCAATTACTGTAGTTTGCATTAAAGGGTTTTTATTGGTGAAAACAAGTTATCAGCGATGAACAGGTTGGGAAGGTGATCACTTATTTATTGGTGGAATCCGCACTGTCAGAAGATTGTGGCACTTTGAGTATTTGGTGAGATTTTTACCTCAGTATTTATAAGACAAAACCAGGAGTGGAGCAATCCGAGGTAATGTTTTATGCATTTCTCACCCACTTCTGTTTTTTTCTTATAAATACAGAGGTCAAAATCTCACCAAATGCCAACTTGCTTTCTCTGATGAACCTCTGTAACTGCATCTCTGCTGCTGTGTAATAGTTACAGGACAGGGAGGGGTTAAACATCCAAGTATTTAATATCTGTTGGAAATGAAGAGGTTTCCCCTAATTGATATCAGATAAAACAAATGACCAACCACAATCCACTCTACCAAGACCAATATTACCAGATAGAAGGCAGAAATACTACCACACCGTGACCAGATCACATATTACCACCACATAGTGCCCAAATAATGCCATATACAAGGCACAAATACCGCCACACCATGACCAAAGCACATAATGCCACCACATAGTGACAAATAATGCTAAAATAATAAAAATGTAAAAAAGCTCTGTATATTGGGTCAGTGTACAGGTTATACAGTGATCACCAGTGACATTATACACAGGAGCTCTGTATATAGTGTACAGGTTATACAGTCATCACCAGTGACATTACACACAGGAGCTCTGTATATAGTGTCAGTGTGTGTGTGTGTATAGGTAATACAGTGATCACCAGTGACATTATACACAGGAGCTCTGTATATAGTGTCAGTGTGTGTGTATAGGTAATACAGTGATCACCAGTGACATTATACACAGGAGCTCTGTATATAGTGTCAGTGTGTGTGTATAGGTAATACAGTGATCACCAGTGACATTACACACAGGAGCTCTGTATATAGTGTCAGTGTACAGGTAATACAGTGATCACCAGTGACATTACACACAGGAGCTCTGTATATAGTGTCAGTGTGCGTGTATAGGTAATACACATACTCACAAGTTCTTTATCTGCCGCAGACCAATATATCACATCTTCTATGCAGGACTTATCTCTGCAGAAAATAACTATAGCTATAACTGATCACTTCCAGAGCACAATCCACACTTTTCCCAAGATTTCTACACTGCATGAAATGACAAAAAAAGCAACCTAGTGCCGCACTACACAGTAACAGAGCTCCAGTGTCATTCTTTGCCTGCTCATCTCTGTCAGCAGACATATTTGTCTGATGGCAAAGATGTAGCAGAGCTGAAGACAGAAGACCTATGGATTACGTTGGAGTGAGGATTTTTCTTTATTAAAGATGGAGTCCCTAAATGTGTTTTATTTTTAATAAAAAAAAAAATTCTGTCTTTTTTATTTTTCTGTTTACTAGAAATTCATGGTGGCTATGTCTAATTTGGCGTGACACCATGAATTTTGGGCTTAGTACCAGCTGATAATACAAAGCTGGCCTGGTACTAACCCTATTATTACCCAGGGTGCCACTCCCACCAGGGCCGCTGGAATAGCCAGGTAAAGCATGTGGAAATGGTGCTAGGATGAATGCGCCATTTTCAGGGGTGGCTGCGGGCTGCGATTTTCAGCGTGGGGGGCCAAGAACGCTTGGGCCTTACCATGCCATGCTGCGAATCCCAGCCCCCAGCTGCCTTGTTTTATCTGGCTGGCGATCAACATATGGCGGGAGCCCACGCATTTTTTTTTTTTTTAAATGTTAAATACGTTTAAAACAAATATTCGGCTTCTCTGTCTTTTGATCGCCAGCCAAGGTAAAGCCAGGCAGCTGGGGGTGGCAGGCCGTAGTTGTCTGCTTTATCTGCGGTGAGAATCAAAAATTCTGCGGAGCGCTACATCGTTTTTAAAAATTTCTTTTCACACTTCTATATGTGACAGACCCAACAGCCAATCGCAGATGCTGTCAAAGAGGATGGGCCTCTGTGATTGACTGTTCGACTAATGTACAATTAGCCCATATATTCTAGTATGGTACTATGTATGGGCTGCTTTCAGGTTACTCAAGCAGCCAATCACGATGCCCATTCTCTGTGTCAGCGTCTGTGATTGGCTGTTGGGACTGTCACACATATAGAAGTGTGAAAATAAATAAATAATAAAACAAAAATGACATAGCGTTCCGCAGAATTTTTGATTCTCAGCGCAGATAAAGCAGACAGCTAAGGGCTGCCACCTCTGACTGCCTGGCTTTACCGTGGCTGCTGATCAAAAGTCTGGAAAGGCCAATGTTTTTTTTTTAAATTATTTAAAAAAATAACAATAAAAAAAATGCGTGGGCGCCCACCATATTTTGATCGCCAGCCAGGTAAAACCAGGCAGCTGGGGGCTGGGATTCTCAACATAGTAAGGCCCAAGCATTCTGGGCCCCCATGCTGAAAACGGCAGCCCGCAGCCACCCCTGGAATTGGCGCATTCATCGTAGCGCCATTTCCAGGCACTTTATCCAGCTCTTCCAACAGCCTGAAATTCATGGCGTCAAGCCAAATTAGACATGGCCACAATGAATTTCTAGTAAACAGAAAAAAAACACAACACAGAGAAAAAAATGTTTTAATAAAAATAAAACACATGTAGGGACTCCATCTTTAATAAAAAACAAAATGGGCAATGGGCATGCATGATGGTACCACCAGTGGCTGGCAGGACATGCTGGGCATGATAGTACCACAGAGGCTGACAGGACATACTAGGCATGATTCATGCCTAGTATGTCCTGTCAGCCTCCGTGGTACTATCATGCCCACCCAGCATGTTCTGCCAGCCACTGGTGGTAGTACATGCTGCTGGGCATAGTACCAGTAACCAGAGGCTGGCAGCAGGACATGCTGGGCAATGGGCATGATGATAATCATGCCCATTGCCCAGTAGTATTTACTGCCAGCCTCGGCCAGGGGTCCTCGGCCAGGGGTTCTCCCCCCCCGCGCGTTTCATACTCGCGTGCCGAGTTGCCAGGGGCGACGCCGGGTCCGTCCTCCACAGGAAGCAGTCCCAGGGCGATGACATCATCGCACAGGAAGCAGTCCCAGGGCGATGACGTCATCGCCCTGAGACTGACCTCCTGTGCACGCGCTGGCAGTGTCGCGCTGCGCAGACGAGGCAGAGGGGCACTGCAGCAGCAGGCAGAGCAGGGAGATCGCTCTCCCTGCTTTGCCGCTGTAGAGAGCCCATCACTAATCATATCGGCAGTGCTACCGATATGATTAGCGAACCGGGGGGCCCTCTGTTCAGGGCCCATGAAGGATAGGGGGTGGAGCTTGGGGGCGTGGCCATCGGGACTCGGGGCCCACCGGGGGTTTTCCCGATCCTCCGGTGGGCCAGTCCGCCCCTGGCGGAGGCCCTGGCATCCTCACCTTCAGAGGTATCCCGGGGAATAGGGTGAGCTAGAGCACCCTGTAGTGTTAGGTTCAGGGTAGGAGCCCCTGATCTCTAGTCACCCGACAGCTGTGTTGTGACATTATCTCTGACCATAACCGTTTTTCTGCTCCATTATGGATCCTTTTACTGCTCTGACGGGGCAATTGCAGCAGCTCAGTCTGGAGGTGGCGGATTTAAGCACAGTGGTTTTGCGGTCCCTTAATACATCGGGTGTGGGTGTCTCGTCTCTCAGACAAACCATAGTGGAGCCCAAGGTTGCATTGCCGGACAGGTTCTCTGGGGGGCGGGACAACTTTGTGGTCTTTAGAGAGGCCTGTGAACTGTACTTCAGGCTACATTCCGTTTCCTCAGATTCAGAGGAGCAACATGTGGGCATAATAATCTCGCTCCTGATTCACCGTCGCTCCAGACGGTGGAGGGGTTTTTGCGGACTCTAGGCCATATATATTATGACCCCGATCGTGTCTCCTTAGCGGAGTCCACACTGCACCAACTTCAGCAAGGAGATCGGCCGGCGGAGGAATATTGCTCCAAGTTTCGGAAGTGGGCCACGGATACCATGTGGAACGACCCCCACTTGGTAGTCTCTTTTGTGAGGGGCTTTCAGTAAGTGTGAAGGATGCCTTGGCCCTGTATGAGACTCCAGACTTCCTTGAGACAGCCATGTCTCTGGCGATCCGGGTTGACTGCCGTCTTCGCCAGAGACATAGGGAGTCCGTGTGTGGGGGATCCGGGGTCACGGGAAGTCAGCGTTGAGCCAACTGTGAATCTCATGCAGGTGGGAGCGGCATCCTCCGCTGGCAAATTGACTGTAGTCCGTCGTAAGGGGGAGTGTGTTCCTTTTGTGGGAAAAGGGGACATTTCGTAGGCATGTGTCCTTCCCAGTGTAAGCAACCACCGGAGAAGCCTGATAGCCCAGGTTGCTGGGAGGTTAGCAACCTGGGTGTATTCATCACCTCCATGGGTAAGACACAATTTTTTCTACCAGCCGTGGTTCATGTGGGTGGAGTTAAGGCGGAGGTGTGGGCCTTTCTGGACAGTGGGGCCGTGTTAAATTTGATCGACTCTAGGTTCGTCCAGGTCCAAGTCCCCGTCCCACATCCACTGTCCAGACCCATTCACACTGTCGCCATCGACTCCACCCCCTTGAGACAAGGGCACTTTACTCAAGTCATCTGTGACGTGTGGCTTCAGGTGGGGGCTATGCACACTGACGTGTTAGACTGCTATGTGCTAGAGGGTCTGCCCTCACTTGTAGTACTGGGACTCCCTTGGCTCACCGTGCACAAACCTGTTGTTGATTGGCAGACTCAGGAGATTGTTAAATGGAGTGGGTATTGTCAAGAGCACTGCTTGGGTACCCGGTTGGCAAGGGTGGATACCCGGTCTGTGCCTAATTACCTGTCAGATTTTGGGGAAGAGTTCTCGGAGCAGGGGTGCCAAAAACTCCCTCCCCATCGTCCTTATGATAGCACTATAAATCTCATTCCGGGGGCCAAGCTGCCAAAGAGCAGACTCTATAACATATCTGGTTCGGAGAGGCAGGCCATGAAAAACTAAATCACGGAAAGCCTGACTAAAGGTCATATCAGACCATCCTCTTCCCCATTGCGCTGGTTTCTTTTTTGTAAAGAAAAAAGATGGGGGGGTTACGCCCTTACCTGGATTTCCTTGAACTTGTCAGTGATCCTTATCCGCTTCCTCTCATTCCTGACCTCTTCAATCAAATTGAAGGGGCAAAATGGTTCTCTAAGATGGGCCTTAGGGGGGCGTATAATCTTGTCCGAATTAAAGAGGGGGATGAGTGGAAAAAAGTGTTTAACACGCCTGAGGGACACTATGAGAATCTGGTGATGCCCTTTGGGTTGACAAAGGCACAAGCTGTCTTTCAAAACTTCATAAACTACATTTTTAGTCATCTGATAGATAACCACAAATCTGCCTATCTGGATGACATACTAATTTATTCTCCTGACCTTGAGTCGCACCAGGTTCACGTCAGGCAGGTTTTACATATTCTTCGAGACAAAAAATTATATATTAAGCCTGAGAAGTGTAAGTTCTCAGTTGAGGAGATGCCTTTCCTAGGATATGTGTTGTCCTCCACCGGTTTTCGCATGGATCCAGCAAAAGTCCGGGCGGTGTTGGAATGGGATCATCTGGAGGATTTGAAGGCATTACAAAAGGCACTACATAAGTACATGCACACCTCCAATAGAAAAATCGCAAAAAGTTTATTGAACATAAGCACACTATTAAAAGCATTTAAAAACCATAGACATGGTATACAACTGTTTCCCACATGACAGTAGTCATCAATAATAGTAAATAATAAGCATACAGACCCCAAGATGCACAATCTATAGCCAAATCCACACTAGCAATGGTAAATCCCAAATACAATACAGAAACCCAGACAGTTAATGAACAAGGGAAAGAAGGCCATCATAAAAGTGGGAAGATACTACACAAGGTAGTGTCATCATATACAGTTCCCAATACGTACAAATATCTATTGTATGTAGAATAAAGTCAGTACATACAAATATAACAAAAAGACGTCCTAAATATATTCCTAGCAGATAACCAAAGGCAGGAGGCAATAGCATACATGAACATGCAAAAATGGGTTGCTCTGGGAGAGGTATATAGAAATGCCTATCATGTCAAACACTTTACACGGTTGAATGTAGCTGTTCTAGTGGGTCATAATAAAAAAAGAACGATAAAATCCAAGCATAGAGCCATCTCACGCCAGAGACTGCATGAAAAGGTGCATGCAATGAGGTGGTAGAATATTACCCATTGCTGTCAGTATGTGCAAAGAGGGGTTGTGGTGTCAGAGGGGATGCAGGGAGAACCCTACGCGTATTGCCGTGACCCACAAGACTTCGTGGGGAATATGCTTCTCCATGAATGTTCAATGTATTTTATCATAACCATAATTAGAGGTAAACGGTTGCCGGTGATGATCAGTGTTCCACAGCCAGTCCGGACCGGAAGTCATGAGACCAGAAATGACGATGTAAGTGATGTATCAGTGTGTTATACCCATACACGGGGAGAGGAGGAGAGGGACGTGTGTATCGCATGAGTTGTATCCCGGGGGCGGATACATACACGCCCACATTGAGAGAGGCAGTGAGAAAAAAACTACCTGAACTGTGGCGATCGGGGGACTGGCATCATCATGATAACGCCCCTTCCCACACAGCGCAGAAAATCAACCAGGATTTAGCAAAAACGGCATGACAATGACTTCTCACCCGACATATCCCCCTGCGACTTCTTCTTATTCCCAAAGATGAAGAAAAACTAAAAGGGAAGCGTTTTCAGGACAAAAAAGAGGTTAACAGAAAATAGCTGGAGGCATTTAACAGCATTAGTTCAGAAGAAGATAAAAAATGTTTCGAACTCTGGAAAACCCGTTGGAACAAGTGAAAATCATCTAATGGACAGGATTTTTGAAGAGGACTAATGTTTTCAAGATGTTATGTTAAATAAAAAATAAATAATTCTCATTTTTTGGGGTACCTATATATATATATATATATATATATATATATATATATATATATTATATAAGTATGTGACGTGTCGTGATGGGATGGCTTTTACGTTTTTTATTTAGCCAGTGGCAGCTAAGCACCCTATACCCTATGTTATTTACATGTACTATTCTTATTTACTTACTTACTACAGGATATTTGCTCATTTTGTTTTTATCTCACGTTCTGCTTGTCAAATGGCCACAGTGTCACTGCACATCTATGCATTGCACGTATGCCAACATATGCCCTGTCTCAATTTTTGGAGTTTTTGGTATATATATATATATATATATATATATATATATATATATATATATATATATATATATATATACACACAGTATATATACACACACATGCATATATGTACACACACACATACATACATATGTAACGCATTGCAAACACAAGAAAACTTGTGTCACTGGATATCTGAAATTGCTACATGATGACGTGTTGCCCTCTTTATGCACTGGAGATGGCACGTTCTCTGAGTTTTTCTAACAAGATGGTCACCACCACATTATGGGTGTCAGGTGCGAGCGTTCCTACATGAACAGTTTCCTGGAAAGTGGATTGGTCGGCGTGGGCCAGTTGAATGGCCACCAAGGTCTCCCAATCTGACCCCCTTAGAATTTTATCTTTGGGGTCATCTGAAGCCAATTGTCTATGCTGTGAGGATACGAGATGTGCAGCATCTGAAACAACGGATACTGGAAGCCTGCGCTGGCATTTCTTCTGCGGTGTTGCTATCAGTGTGTCAAGAGTGGGAGAAGAGGGTTGCATTGACAATCCAACACAATGGGCAGCACTTTGAACACATTTTATCAGTGGTCATAAACTTGTAAAAAGCTCATGAAAGAATAAAGTTACGTTAAAAACAAATACACCATTGTTTTTCTTATGAAATTCTGAATAAGTTTGATGTGTTACATGACCCTATTCCCATTGAAAAAAATAAAGTTGGATCCAAAATGGCTGACTTCAAAATGGCCGCCATGGTCACCACCCATCTGGAAAAGTTTTCCCCCTCCCATATACTAATGTGCCAAAAACAGGAAGTTGACATCACCAAGCATTCCCATTTTATATAGGTGTTTCCATATAAATGGCCCATCCTGTACTTTGCACGTGCACCCCTTCCTTGTTATGCGAATGTTACCTCCCTGATTTTACAATAAACTTTACACCATATTTGTACTTTGTATCTAGACTTTTTTGGTCGGTTTTCTTTCTCCCCTTTTTTCTGAACTTCTCAGACTGTCTAGGCTGCCATCATCATCATCCCACATAAATTACACAGATTACAGTGTGACATTTTTACTCTAGGCTATACAAATACCTTATACTCCGTTACTTCTATACCACACTTTTATGTGTTCCCTTGGTTGCATTTAAATATATGTGTTAAATATATACTGCAAATATACAGTGCAGACCAAAAGTTTGGACACACCTTCTCATTTAAAGATTTTTCTGCATTTTCATGACTACGAAAATTGTACATTCACACTGAAGACATCAAAACTATGAATTAACACATGTGGAATTATATACTTAACAAAAAAGTGTGAAACAACTGAAAATATGTCTTATATTCTAGGTTCTTCAAAGTAACCACCTTTGGCTTTGATGACTGCTTTGCACACTCTTGGCATTCTCTTGAGCTTTTTTGTTAAGTATATAATTCCACATGTGTTAATTCACAGTTTTGATGCCTTCAGTGTGAATGTACAATTTTCATAGTCATGAAAATACAGAAAAATCTTTAAATGAGAAGGTGTGTCCAAACTTTTGGTCTGTACTGTATATCTGATTTAAGGGCATGGAAATTAAAATTTTGAAAATTGTGAAATTTTCAAAATTTTCATCAAATTTCTGATTTTTTTCACAAATAAATGCAAGTGATATCGAAGAAATTTTATCACTAACATGGAGTGCAATATGTCACGAAAGGACAGTCTCAGAATCAGTGGGATCTGTTGAAGCGTTCCAGAGTTATTACCTCATAAAGTGACAGTGGACAGAATTGTAAAAATTGGCCTGATCATTAAGGACATAATTGTCTCCGTCCTTAAGGGGTTAATGTAGTTTTGAAAAAAATACTGTTTTATTAGCAGCAGATTATCAGGACTACTTGGCCTGATGCTAGGTAGTCCAACCCCGCCTCCATCACTGATTGGCAGCTCAGTGGTGTGAGGGCGGAGCTATCTAGATCTCAGAATTCAGAGATCTCTTAGATCTGTGGCAGATAAAACTGTTTTTAATCAATACTGCAGCACCCAGTAAAGTAAGTGATACATCGCTGTAATCATGGTCTCTGCCTCTACATCATGCAGGTGGTTACAGATTCTCTTTAATAAATTTTAGTGTGATTAATATAACTCAACTAAAAATAGCAATAAAATACCGCAGTAATATACAACCATGATGAATGCAAGCAGAAAGAACTTCAATACTACTCCTTTTTGTAAGGTAATAACATTATTCCAGCCATTAATTCACTGAGAGAAAATCTAATAACGCTCAGTTTCCAGCCTATCGAGAAATTTCAAAAACACAAGTCTCTAAGTAAAAAGGATTATACATTCAGATAACTCCTACTCCTCCATTCTCATCAGTCAGACTGATGAGCAGAAATTGTCAAGAACTCGAAGTACGGCTCACTGCGCTTTTATTTCGTGTCTGCTCTGAAGTTATCTATTACTTGCAGCCCAGCCCCTTGGGGAACCTGAATATATATTTTATTCCATCTGCTCCAAACTCAGAATTCAGTAGAAGAAATAAACTGCAACACAGGAGACAATGAGAAGCAATGAGCCAATGCATCGGGAAATAGCGAGATTCCAAGCTGCGGGAAAATATTTTATGATAAAGGTAAATTATCAACATTATAGATGATGAGCCCAGATGGGGGCTGGAAAAAAAAGATTCCTGGAGCAGGCATTTATGAAGACTCTGAACTGACATGTTGTCATGTTAAAGGGAAGCTGTCACATCCTAGTTACTATGTAAACTGCCCCCATAGCGTTGGTAGTGATGCAATGTACATCACTAACACTTTTTTCATTATAATTGGTGCAACTATAATGAGTGTATAGCACTTTATATACTTATACCCTACCTGCTCGTTCAGTCATAGGGGTGTGATCCTCACATTCAGCCATAGGTGGCGCCGCCCAGGTGTTTGAATTTTGCTCCCGGTGAGCGCTGAAGTTATGGGACGCTTGTGCAGTATGACACAGCTGACAGCAAAGCTTGTAGCGCTGGGAGCCGCGCATGCGCTGTGACGATTGGGGGTGAGGGGTACCACGCATACCAGGAATGGGGGTGAGGGATACCACGCATACCATGATTGAGGGGTACCACGCATACCAGGATTGGGGGGTGAGGGGTGCCACGCATACCGGGATTGGGGGTGAGGGGTGAGGGGTGCCAGGCATACTGGGATTGGGGATGAGGGGTGCCATGCATACCGAGATCGGGGATGAGGGGTGCCACGCATACCGGGATTGGGAATGAGGGATGGGGTGCCATGCATACCAGGATGAGGGATACCATACACACCAGGATAAGGATGAGGGGTGCCATGAATACCGGGATTGGGGGTGAGGGGTTCCACGCATACCGGGATTGGGGGTGAGGGGAGCCACGCATACCGGGATGAGGGGTGCCACGCATAACGGGAATGGGGGTGAGGGGTGCCAGGCATACCGGATTGGGAGTGAGGGATAGGGTGCCATGCATACCAGGATGAGGGATACCATACACACCAGGATAGGGATGAGGGGTGCCACGCATACCGGGATTGGGGGGATGAGGGGTGCCAGGCATACTAGGATTGGGGATGAGGGGTGCCACGCATACCGGGATTGGGGATGAGGGGTGCCACGCATACCGGGATTGGGGATGAGGGATGGGGTGCCATGCATACCAGGATGAGGGATACCATACACACCAGGATAGGGATGGGGTACCATGCACACCAGGATAAGGATGAGGGGTGCCACGCATACCGGGATTGGGGGTGAGGGGTGCCACGCATACCGGGATTGGGGGTGAGGGGTGCCAGGCATACTAGGATTGGGGATGAGGGGTGCCACGCATACCGGGATTGGGGATGAGGGGTGCCACGCATACCGGGATTGGGGATGAGGGATGGGGTGCCATGCATACCAGGATGAGGGATACCATACACACCAGGATAGGGATGGGGTACCATGCACACCAGGATAAGGATGAGGGGTGCCACGCATACCGGGATTGGGGGTGAGGGGTGCCAAGCATACCGGGATTGGGGGTGAGGGATGCCAGGCATACTAGGATTGGGGATGAGGGGTGCCACGCATACCGGGATTGGGGATGAGGGGTGCCACGCATACCGGGATTGGGGATGAGGGATGGGGTGCCATGCATACCAGGATGAGGGATACCATACACACCAGGATAGGGATGGGGTACCATGCACACCAGGATAAGGATGAGGGGTGCCACGCATACCGGGATTGGGGGTGAGGGGTGCCACGCATACCGGGATTGGGGGTGAGGGGAGCCACACATACCGGGATGAGGGGTGAGGGATACCACGCATACCATGATTGAGGGGTACCACGCATACCAGGATTGGGGGGTGAGGGGTGCCACGCATACCGGGATTGGGGGTGAGGGGTGCCAGGCATACTGGGATTGGGGATGAGGGGTGCCATGCATACCGAGATTGGGGATGAGGGGTGCCACGCATACCGGGATTGGGAATGAGGGATGGGGTGCCATGCATACCAGGATGAGGGATACCATACACACCAGGATAAGGATGAGGGGTGCCATGAATACCGGGATTGGGGGTGAGGGGTTCCACGCATACCGGGATTGGGGGTGAGGGGAGCCACGCATACCGGGATGAGGGGTGCCACGCATAACGGGAATGGGGGTGAGGGGTGCCACGCATACCGGATTGGGAGTGAGGGATAGGGTGCCATGCATACCAGGATGAGGGATACCATACACACCAGGATAGGGATGAGGGGTGCCACGCATACCGGGATTGGGGGGATGAGGGGTGCCAGGCATACTAGGATTGGGGATGAGGGGTGCCACGCATACCGGGATTGGGGATGAGGGGTGCCACGCATACCGGGATTGGGGATGAGGGATGGGGTGCCATGCATACCAGGATGAGGGATACCATACACACCAGGATAGGGATGGGGTACCATGCACACCAGGATAAGGATGAGGGGTGCCACGCATACCGGGATTGGGGGTGAGGGGTGCCACGCATACCGGGATTGGGGGTGAGGGGTGCCAGGCATACTAGGATTGGGGATGAGGGGTGCCACGCATACCGGGATTGGGGATGAGGGGTGCCATGCATACCAGGATGAGGGATACCATACACACCAGGATAGGGATGGGGTACCATGCACACCAGGATAAGGATGAGGGGTGCCACGCATACCGGGATTGGGGGTGAGGGGTGCCACGCATACCGGGATTGGGGGTGAGGGGAGCCACACATACCGGGATGAGGGGTGACACGCACACCGGGATTGGGGGTGAGGGGTGCCACGCATACCGGGATTGGGAGTGAGGGATAGGGTGCCACGCATACTAGGATGAGGGATACCATACACACCAGGATAGGGATGAGGGGTGCCACGCATACTGGGATTAGGGGGATTAGGGGTGCCAGGCATACTGGGACTGGGGATGAGGGGTGCCATGCATACCGGGATTGGGGATGAGGGGTGCCACGCATACCGGGATTGGGAATGAGGGATGGGGTGCCATGCATACAAGGATGAGGGACACCATACACACCAGGATAGGGATGGGGTACCATGCATACCAGGATGAGGGATACCATACACACCAGGATAAGGATGAGGGGTGCCATGCATACCGGGATTGGGGGTGCCACGCATACCGGGATTGGGGATGAGGGGAGCCACACATACCGGGATAAGGGGTGACACGCACACCGGGATTGGGGGTGAGGGGTGCCACGCATACCAGGATTGGGAGTGAGGGATAGGGTGCCATGCATACCAGGATGAGGGATACCATACACACCAGGATAGGGGTGAGGGGTGCCACGCATACCAGGATTGGGGGTGAGGGGTGCCATGCATACCAGGATTGGGGGTGAGGGGTGCCACGCATACCAGGATTGGGGGTGAGGGGGGCCCACGCATACCAGGATTGGGGGTGAGGGGGGCCACGCATACCAGGATTGGGGGTGAGGGGGGCCACGCATACCAGGATTGGATGGTGGGGACAGGATGGGGGCAGCACAAATACAAGGAGGGGGGCAACACATACCAGCATGGGAGACCATATACCAATAAAAATGCTCGCCACCTGGACGTAGAACGGGTTCAATAGCTAGTAAGTATGTAAAGTGCTATACACTCATTATAGTTGCACCAATTATAATGAAAAAAGTGTGTTAGTGATGTACATTGCATCACTACCAACGCTATAGGGGCAGTTTACATAGCAGCTAGGACGTTTCCCTTTAAGGAAATAGATGGCATTTAGATGAGTTTAATGATGCTTGGACACATCGCACAATATTGATCTGTGCTCTCCATTCATCTCCACCTTTTATCGCACAGCTGGGAAGTTAGAATGACAGGGGGCAATGCTCTTTCCAGGATTAATCTGTTTTTTTTTCTAGGCTTTAACATCAAAATGACACTGAAAAAAATCACATTGAGATATCTATTCTAAGGTGGGGGCATGGACCGGGGGTGGGGAGAGGTGGAGTATGGACCGGGGGTAGGGTGAGGTGGGGCATGGACCGGGGGTGGGGCAGAGGTGGGGGCATAGACCGAGGATGGGGTAGAGGTGGGGGCATGGACCGGGGGTGGGGCAGAGGTGGGGGCATAGACCGAGAGTGGGGTGGAGGTGGGGGCATGGACCGGTAGTGGGGTGGAGGTGGGGGCATGGCCGGGGTGCGGGGTGGAGGTGGGGGCATGGACCGGTAGTGGGGTGGAGGTGGGGGCATGGACCGGGGTGCGGGGTGGAGGTGGGGGCATGGACCGGGGGTGGGGGCATGGACCGGGGGGTGGGGCATGGACCGGGAGTGGGGTAGAGGTGGGGGCATGGACCTGGGGTGGGGCATGGACCGGGGGTGGGGTAGAGGTGGGGCATGGACTGGGGGGGGTGGGGTATAGGTGGGGCATGGACCGGGGGTGGGGCATGGACTGGGAGTGGGGCAGAGGTGGGGCATGGACCGGGGGTGGGGCATGGACCAGGGGTGGGGCATGGACCGAGGGTGGGGCAGAGGTGGGGCATGGACTGGGGGTGGAGCATGGACAGGGGGTGGGGCAGAGGTGGGGGCATGGACCGGGGGTGAGGCATAGACCGGGGGTGGGGGAGAGGTGGGGCATGGACCAGGGGTGGGGCATGGACCGGGGGTGGGGCATGGACCGAGGGTGGGGCAGAGGTGGGGCATGGACTGGGGGTGGAGCATGGACAGGGGGTGGGGCAGAGGTGGGGGCATGGACCAGGGGTGGGGCATGGACCGGGGGTGGGGCAGAGGTGGGGGCATGGACCGAGGGTGGGGGCATGGACCGGGGGTGGAGCAGAGGTGGGGGCATGGACCGGGGGTGGGGCATGGACCGGGGGAGGGGCAGAGGTGGAGGCATGGACCGGGGGTGGGGCAGAGGTGGGGCAGAGGGGGGGCATGGACCGGGGGTGGGGCATGGACCGGGGGTGGGGCATGGACCGGGGGTGGGGCAGAGGTGGGGGCATGGACCGGGGGTGGGGCAGAGGGGGGGCATGGACCGGGGGTGGGGTAGAGGTGGGGCATGGACCGGGGGTGGAGCTTGTGCCTTGAGCCCTGTTAGCCGGGAGAGCTGTCACTGTGTGGTCAGTGTTGTGGCACCAGTCACCTGCCATCACCTTCCCCAGCAGCTCACCCATCACACCTGTCCCTGTGCTGTAGCTGCTCTGTGTCCAGCTGACAATCCTCTCCTGCTCCTCACAGACCTGTATAATGGAGCAGCTCTTCTGAGGGATAACGTCACCAGGCGGCAGAGCTTCCCACAGTGCGGAGCTCATTCACGGAGGCCGCAGCACAGTCCGCAGGTCACTACGAGGAGCCCGGTCCTGCAGGCTGAAGTGATGTAGTAGCGCAGCTACCGGGGGCAAAGACTGTGACCGCCCCGGGCCCCGCGCTCTGAGGGGCCACCCGGAGCTGAAAAGGTTAAACTGTGCGGCTTTGTCTCTATTGGGCCCTTTGAGCTGGGGGCCCCTCCGCAGGGTCACTGTATAGGCGACATCTGCAGATACACTTGAATGCGATGGAGAAAGAAACGTCACAGCTGACGCTCCCTCCCCCATCGTTCTATCTCAGCGTCTAACGTCTCAGCACGATTACGTCACTACGTAGCGTCCTCTACACTGGGAGGTGCGACGCATAGAACACAAGCTGCGGCGACCGCGGAGGAGAGGTGAGTATTGTATTTTATTTTTTTAGGACATTGTTGTGGCCATTAAATTACATTTAAGACTATGGGGCTGCATTATACTATATGGAGGGCTTTACACTGAATGGGCAATAGGGGTGCATTATACTATATGGGGCTGCATTATACAGAGCTATATAGAGGGTCTGAGAGGTGGGATATACTGCAGGATGGGACGGTATATAGATGAGAGGGGGGATATACTGCAGGATGGGGCTGTATATAGGTGAGAGGTGGGATATACTGCAGGATGGGACTGTATATAGATGAGAGGTGAGATATACTGCAGGATGGGACGGTATGTAGGTGAGAGGTGGGATATACTGCAGGATGGGGCTGTATATAGGTGAGAGGTGGGATATACTGCAGGATGGGACGGTATATAGGTGAGAGGTGGGATATACTGCAGGATGGGACGGTATCTAGATGAGAGGTGGGATATACTACAGGATGGGGCTGTATATAGGTGAGAGGTGGGATATACTGCAGGATGGGACGGTATATAGGTGAGAGGTGGGATATACTGCAGGATGGGGCTGTATATAGATGAGAGGTGGGATATACTGCAGGATGGGACGGTATCTAGATGAGAGGTGGGATATACTGCAGGATGGGACGGTATATAGATGAGAGGTGGGATATACTACAGGATGGGACGGTATATAGATGAGAGGTGGGATATACTACAGGATGGGACGGTATATAGGTGAGAGGTGGGATATACTGCAGGATGGGGCTGTATATAGGTGAGAGGTGGGATATACTGCAGGATGGGACGGTATCTAGATGAGAGGTGGGATATGCTACAGGATGGGGCTGTATATAGGTGAGAGGTGGGATATACTGCAGGATGGGACGATATATAGGTGAGAGGTGGGATATACTGCAGGATGGGGCTGTATATAGATGAGAGGTGGGATATACTGCAGGATGGGACGGTATCTAGATGAGAGGTGGGATATACTGCAGGATGGGACGGTATATAGATGAGAGGTGGGATATACTGCAGGATGGGACGGTATATAGATGAGAGGGGATATACTGCAGGATGGGACGGTATATAGATGAGAGGTGAGATATACTGCAGGATGGGACGGTATATAGGTGAGAGGTGGGATATACTGCAGGATGGGACGGTATATAGATGAGAGGTGGGATATACTGCAGGATGGGACGGTATATAGATGAGAGGTGGGATATACTGCAGGATGGGACGGTATATAGATGAGAGGTGGGATATACTGCAGGATGGGACGGTATATAGATGAGAGGTGGGATATACTGCAGGATGGGACGGTATATAGATGAGAGGTGGGATATACTGCAGGATGGGACGGTATATAGATGAGAGGGGATATACTGCAGGATGGGACGGTATATAGATGAGAGGTGAGATATACTGCAGGATGGGACGGTATATAGGTGAGAGGTGGGATATACTGCAGGATGGGACGGTATATAGATGAGAGGTGGGATATACTGCAGGATGGGACGGTATATAGATGAGAGGTGGGATATACTGCAGGATGGGACGGTATATAGATGAGAGGTGGGATATACTGCAGGATGGGACGGTATATAGATGAGAGGTGGGATATACTGCAGGATGGGACGGTATATAGATGAGAGGGGATATACTGCAGGATGGGACGGTATATAGATGAGAGGTGAGATATACTGCAGGATGGGACGGTATATAGGTGAGAGGTGGGATATACTGCAGGATGGGACGGTATATAGATGAGAGGTGGGATATACTGCAGGATGGGACGGTATATAGATGAGAGGTGGGATATACTGCAGGATGGGACGGTATATAGATGAGAGGTGGGATATACTGCAGGCTGGGGCTGTATATAGATTAGAGGGGGGATATACTGCAGGATGGGACGGTATATAGGTGAGAGGTGGGATATACTGCAGGATGGGACGGTATATAGGTGAGAGGTGGGATATACTGCAGGATGGGGCTGTATATAGATGAGAGGTGGGATATACTACAGGATGGGGCTGTATATAGGTGAGAGGTGGGATATACTGCAGGATGGGGTTGTATATAGGTGAGAGGTGGGATATACTACAGGATGGGGCTGTATATAGGTGAGAGGTGGGATATACTACAGGATGGGGCTGTATATAGGTGAGAGGTGGGATATACTGCAGGATGGGGCTGTATATAGGTGAGAGGTGGGATATACTACAGGAGGGGATTGTATATAGATGAGAGGTGGGATATACTGCAGGATGGGGCTGTATCACTATTCTGCTGTTACATCGTGTCTTATCCTCCATTCACCTCCAGAGCTGCACTCACTATTCTGCTGTTACATCGTGTCTTATCCTCCAGTCACCTCCAGAGCTGCAGTCACTATTCTGCTGTTAAATCAGGTCTTATCCTCCAGTCACCTCCAGAGCTGCACTCACTATTCTGCTGTTACATCGTGTCTTATCCTCCAGTCACCTCCAGAGCTGTAGTCACTATTTTGCTGTTACATCATGTCTTACACTCCAGCCACCTCCAGAGCTGCAGTCACTATTCTGCTGTTACATCATGTCTTATCCTCCAGTCACCTCCAGAGCTGCAGTCACTCTTCTGCTGTTACATTATGACCTATCTTCCAGTCACCTCCAGAGCTGCAGTCACTATTCTGGTGTTACATCAAGTCTTATCCTCCATTCATTTCCAGAGCTGCACTCACTATTCTGCTGTTACATCATGTCTTATCCTCCAGTCTCCTCCAGAGCTGCAATCACTATTCTGCTGTTACATCGTGTCTTATCCTCCAGTCACCTCCCAAGCTGTAGTCCCTATTCTGCCGTTACATCTTGTCTTATCCTCCTGTCACCTCCAGAGCTGCACTCACTCTTCTGCTGTTACATCGTGTCTTATCCTCCAGTCACCTCAAGAGCTGCAGTCACTATTCTGCTATTACATCGTGTCTTATCCTCCAGTCACCTCAAGAGCTGCAGTCACTATTCTGCTGTTACATCGTGTCTTGTCCTCCAGTCACCTCCAGAGCTGCACTCACTATTATGCTATTGCTTCATGTCTTATCCTCCAGTCACCTCCAGAGCTGCAGTCACTATTCTGCTGTTACATCGTGTCTTATCCTCCAGCCACCTTCAGAGCTGCACTCACTATTCTTCTGTTACATCGTGTCTTATCCTCCAGTAAACTCCAGAGCTGCAGTCACTATTCTGCTGTTACATCGTGTCTTATCCTACAGTCACCTCCAGAGCTGCAGTCACTATTCTGCTGTTACATCAGGTCTTATCCTCCAATCACCTCCAGAGCTACACTCACTATTCTGCTGTTACATCGTGTCTTATCCTCCAGTCACCTCCAAAGCTGCACTCACCATTCTGCTGTTACACTGTGTCTTATCCTCCAGAGCTGTAGTCACTATTCTGCTGTTACATCATGTCTTATCCTCCAGCCACCTCCCGAGCTGCAGTCACTATTCTGCTGTTACATCATGTCTTATCCTCCTGTCACCTCCAGAGCTGCACTCACTCTTCTGCTGTTACATCGTGTCTTATCCTCCAGTCACCTCAAGAGCTGCAATTACTATTCTGCTGTTACATCGTGTCTTATCCTCCAGTCACCTCCCGAGCTGTAATCTCAATTTTGCTGTTACATCATGTCTTATCCTCCAGTCACCTCCAGAGCTGCGTCACTATTCTGCTGTTACATCAGGTCTTATCCTCCAGTCACCTCCAGATCTGCACTCACTATTCTGATGTTACATCGTGTCTTATTCTCCAGACACCTCCAGAGCTGCAGTCACTATTCTGCTGTTACATCGTGTCTTATCCTCTAGCCACCTCCAGAGCTGCACTCACTATTCTGCTGTTACATCGTGTCTTATACTCCAGACACCTCCAGAGCTGCAGTCACTATTCTGCTGTTACATCAGGTCTTATCCTCCAGTCACCTCCAGAGCTGCAGTCACTATTCTGCTGTTACATCATGTCTTATCCTCCAGTCTCCTCCAGAGCTGCAGTCACTATTCTGCTGTTACATCGTGTCTTGTCCTCCAGTCACCTCCAGAGCTGCACTCACTATTATGCTATTGCTTCATGTCTTATCGTCCAGTCACCTCCAGAGCTGCAGTCACTATTCTGCTGTTACATCGTGTCTTATCCTCCAGCCACCTTCAGAGCTGCACTCACTATTCTGCTGTTACATCGTGTCTTATCCTCCAGTAAACTCCAGAGCTGCAGTCACTATTCTGCTGTTACATCGTGTCTTATCCTACAGTCACCTCCAGAGCTGCAGTCACTATTCTGCTGTTACATCAGGTCTTATCCTCCAATCACCTCCAGAGCTACACTCACTATTCTGCTGTTACATCGTGTCTTATCCTCCAGTCACCTCCAAAGCTGCACTCACCATTCTGCTGTTACACTGTGTCTTATCCTCCAGAGCTGTAGTCACTATTCTGCTGTTACATCATGTCTTATCCTCCAGCCACCTCCCGAGCTGCAGTCACTATTCTGCTGTTACATCATGTCTTATCCTCCTGTCACCTCCAGAGCTGCACTCACTCTTCTGCTGTTACATCGTGTCTTATCCTCCAGTCGCCTCCAGAGCTGCAATTACTATTCTGCTGTTACATCGTGTCTTATCCTCCAGTCACCTCCCGAGCTGTAATCTCAATTTTGCTGTTACATCATGTCTTATCCTCCAGTCACCTCCAGAGCTGCGTCACTATTCTGCTGTTACATCAGGTCTTATCCTCCAGTCACCTCCAGATCTGCACTCACTATTCTGATGTTACATCGTGTCTTATTCTCCAGACACCTCCAGAGCTGCAGTCACTATTCTGCTGTTACATCGTGTCTTATCCTCTAGCCACCTCCAGAGCTGCACTCACTATTCTGCTGTTAAATCGTGTCTTATACTCCAGACACCTCCAGAGCTGCAGACGCTATTCTGCTGTTACATCGTGTCTTATCCTCCAGTCACCTCAAGAGCTGCACTCACTATTCTGCTGTTACATCGTGTCTTATCCTCCAGTCACCTCAAGAGCTGTGGTCTCTATTCTGCTGTTTCATAAGGTCTTATCCTCCAGTCATCTCCAGAGCTGCACTCACTATTCTGCTGTTACATCGTGTCTTATCCTCCAGTCACCTCCAGAGCTGCAGTCACTATTCTGCTGTTACATCGTGTCTTATCCTCCAGCCACCTCCAGAGCTGCACTCACTATTCTGCTGTTACATCGTGTCTTATCCTCCAGACACCTCCAGAGCTGCAGACACTATTCTGCTGTTACATCGTGTATTATCCTCCAGTCACCTCCAGAGCTGCGTCTCTATTCTGCTGTTACATCAGTTCTTATCCTCCAGTCACCTCCAGATCTGCACTCACTATTCTGCTGTTACATCGTGTCTTATCCTCCAGACACCTCCAGAGCTGCACTCACTATTCTGCTGTTACATCGTGTCTTATCCTCCAGTCACCTCAAGAGCTGCACTCACTTATTTTGTTACATCGTATCTTATCCTCCATTCACCTCCAGAGCTGCAGTCACTATTCTGCTGTTACATCGTGTCTTATCCTCCGTTCACCTCCAGAGCTGCAGTCACTATTCTGCTGTTACATCGTGTCTTATCCTCCAGACACCTCCAGAGCTGCAGACACTATTCTGCTGTTACATCGTGTCTTATCCTCCAGTCACCTCCAGAGCTGCAATCACTATTCTGCTGTTACATCGTGTCTTATCCTCCAGTCACCTCCAGAGCTGCAGTGACTATTCTGCTGTTACATCGTGTCTTATCCTCCAGCCACCTCCAGAGCTGCACTCACTATTCTGCTGTTACATCGTGTCTTATCCTCCAGACACCTCCAGAGCTGCAGACACTATTCTGCTGTTACATCGTGTCTTATCCTCCAGTCACCTCCAGACCTGCGTCTCTATTCTGCTGTTACATCAGGTCTTATCCTCCAGTCACCTCCAGATCTGCACTCACTATTCTGCTGTTACATCGTGTCTTATCCTCCAGTCACCTCTACAGCTGCAGTCACTATTCTGCTGTTACATCGTGTCTTATCCTCCAGACACCTCCAGAGCTGCACTCAATATTCTGCTGTTACATCGTGTCTTATCCTCCAGACACCTCCAGAGCTGCAGTCACTATTCTGCTGTTACATCGTGTCTTATCCTTCAGTCACGTCAAGAGCTGAACTCACTATTATTTTGTTACATCGTGTCTTATACTCCAGTCATCTCCAGAGCTGCAGTCTATATTCTGCTGTTACATCACGTCTTATCCTCCAGTCACCTCCATAGCTGCACTCACTATTCTGCTGTTACATCGTATCTTATCCTCCAGTCACCTCCAGAGCTGCAGTCACTATTCTGCTGTTACATCATGTCATATCCTCCAGTCACCTCCAGAGCTGCACTCTCTATTCTGCTGTTACATCATGTTTTATCCTCCAGTCACCTCCAGAGCTGCACCCACTATTCTGCTGTTACATCATGTCATATCCTCCAGTCACCTCCAGAGCTGCACTCTCTATTCTGCTGTTACATCATGTTTTATCCTCCAGTCACCTCCAGAGCTGCACCCACTATTCTGCTGTTACATCACGTCTTATCCTCCAGTCACCTCCAGAGCTGCACCCACTATTCTGCTGTTACATCGCCTCTTATCCTCCAGTCACCTCCAGAGCTGCACTCATCATTCTGCTGTTACATTTTGTCTTATCCTCCAGTCACCTCCAGAGCTGTAGTCACTATTCTGCTGTTACATCATGTCTTATCCTCCAGCCACCTCCAGAGCTGTAGTCTCTTTTCTGCTGTTACATCATTTCTTATCCTCCAGCCACCTCCAGAGCTGCAGTCACTATTCTGCTGTTTCATCGTGTCTTATCCTCCAGTCACCTCCTGAGCTGTAGTCACTATTCTGCTGTTACATCGTGTCTTATCCTCCAGTCACCTCAAGAGCTGCACTCACTATTCTGCTGTTACATCGTGTCTTATCCTCCAGTCACCTCAAGAGCTGTGGTCTCTATTCTGCTGTTTCATAAGGTCTTATCCTCCAGTCACCTCCAGAGCTGCACTCACTATTCTGCTGTTACATCGTGTCTTATCCTCCAGACACCTCCAGAGCTGCACTCACTATTCTGCTGTTACATCGTGTCTTATCCTCCAGTCACCTCAAGAGCTGCAATCACTATTATTTTGTTACATCGTATCTTATCCTCCATTCACCTCCAGAGCTGCAGTCACTATTCTGCTGTTACATCGTGTCTTATACTCCAGTCATCTCCAGAGCTCCAGTCTCTATTCTGCTGTTACATCGTGTCTTATCCTCCAGTCACCTCTAGAGCTGCAGTCATTATTCTGCTGTTACATCGTGTCTTATCCTCCGTTCACCTCCAGAGCTGCAGACACTATTCTGCTGTTACATCGTGTATTATCCTCCAGTCACCTCCAGAGCTGCGTCTCTATACTGCTGTTACATCAGGTCTTATCCTCCAGTCACCTCCAGATCTGCACTCACTATTCTGCTGTTACATCGTGTCTTATCCTCCAGACACCTCCAGAGCTGCACTCACTATTCTGCTGTTACATCGTGTCTTATCCTCCAGTCACCTCAAGAGCTGCACTCACTATTATTTTGTTACATCGTATCTTATCCTCCATTCACCTCCAGAGCTGCAGTCACTATTCTGCTGTTACATCGTGTCTTATCCTCCGTTCACCTCCAGAGCTGCAGTCACTAATCTGCTGTTACATCGTGTCTTATCCTCCAGACACCTCCAGAGCTGCAGACACTATTCTGCTGTTACATCGTGTCTTATCCTCCAGTCACCTCCAGAGCTGCAGACACTATTCTGCTGTTACATCGTGTCTTATCCTCCAGTCACCTCCAGAGCTGCAGACACTATTCTGCTGTTACATCGTGTCTTATCCTCCAGTCACCTCCAGAGCTGCAGTCACTATTCTGCTGTTACATCGTGTCTTATCCTCCAGTCACCTCCTGAGCTGCACTCACCATTCTGCTGTTACATTGTTTCTTATCCTCCAGTCACCTCCAGAGCTGTAGTCACTGTTTTGCTGTTACATCATGTCTTACACTCCAGCCACCTCCAGAGCTGCAGTCACTATTCTGCTGTTACATCATGTCTTATCCTCCAGTCACCTCCAGAGCTGCAGTCACTCTTCTGCTGTTACATTTTGACCTATCTTCCAGTCACCTCCAGAGCTGCAATCACTATTCTGCTGTTAAATCATGTCCTATCTTCCAGTCACCTCCAGAGCTGCAGTCACTATTCTGGTGTTACATCAAGTCTTATCCTCCATTCATTTCCAGAGCTGCAGTCACTATTCTGCTGTAATATCGTGTCTTATCCTCAAGAGCTGCACTCACTAT
Organism: Phyllobates terribilis; assembly: GCF_046119375.1. NCBI lineage: Eukaryota > Metazoa > Chordata > Amphibia > Anura > Dendrobatidae > Phyllobates > Phyllobates terribilis. The sequence goes on along the minus strand of NW_027363009.1, from coordinate 2,200,960 downwards.
TCTGCTGTTACATCGTGTCTTATCCTCCAGTCACCTCAAGAGCTGCAATTACTATTCTGCTGTTACATCGTGTCTTATCCTCCAGTCACCTCCCGAGCTGTAATCTCAATTTTGCTGTTACATCATGTCTTATCCTCCAGTCACCTCCAGAGCTGCGTCACTATTCTGCTGTTACATCAGGTCTTATCCTCCAGTCACCTCCAGATCTGCACTCACTATTCTGATGTTACATCGTGTCTTATTCTCCAGACACCTCCAGAGCTGCAGTCACTATTCTGCTGTTACATCGTGTCTTATCCTCTAGCCACCTCCAGAGCTGCACTCACTATTCTGCTGTTACATCGTGTCTTATACTCCAGACACCTCCAGAGCTGCAGTCACTATTCTGCTGTTACATCAGGTCTTATCCTCCAGTCACCTCCAGAGCTGCAGTCACTATTCTGCTGTTACATCATGTCTTATCCTCCAGTCTCCTCCAGAGCTGCAGTCACTATTCTGCTGTTACATCGTGTCTTGTCCTCCAGTCACCTCCAGAGCTGCACTCACTATTATGCTATTGCTTCATGTCTTATCGTCCAGTCACCTCCAGAGCTGCAGTCACTATTCTGCTGTTACATCGTGTCTTATCCTCCAGCCACCTTCAGAGCTGCACTCACTATTCTGCTGTTACATCGTGTCTTATCCTCCAGTAAACTCCAGAGCTGCAGTCACTATTCTGCTGTTACATCGTGTCTTATCCTACAGTCACCTCCAGAGCTGCAGTCACTATTCTGCTGTTACATCAGGTCTTATCCTCCAATCACCTCCAGAGCTACACTCACTATTCTGCTGTTACATCGTGTCTTATCCTCCAGTCACCTCCAAAGCTGCACTCACCATTCTGCTGTTACACTGTGTCTTATCCTCCAGAGCTGTAGTCACTATTCTGCTGTTACATCATGTCTTATCCTCCAGCCACCTCCCGAGCTGCAGTCACTATTCTGCTGTTACATCATGTCTTATCCTCCTGTCACCTCCAGAGCTGCACTCACTCTTCTGCTGTTACATCGTGTCTTATCCTCCAGTCGCCTCCAGAGCTGCAATTACTATTCTGCTGTTACATCGTGTCTTATCCTCCAGTCACCTCCCGAGCTGTAATCTCAATTTTGCTGTTACATCATGTCTTATCCTCCAGTCACCTCCAGAGCTGCGTCACTATTCTGCTGTTACATCAGGTCTTATCCTCCAGTCACCTCCAGATCTGCACTCACTATTCTGATGTTACATCGTGTCTTATTCTCCAGACACCTCCAGAGCTGCAGTCACTATTCTGCTGTTACATCGTGTCTTATCCTCTAGCCACCTCCAGAGCTGCACTCACTATTCTGCTGTTAAATCGTGTCTTATACTCCAGACACCTCCAGAGCTGCAGACGCTATTCTGCTGTTACATCGTGTCTTATCCTCCAGTCACCTCAAGAGCTGCACTCACTATTCTGCTGTTACATCGTGTCTTATCCTCCAGTCACCTCAAGAGCTGTGGTCTCTATTCTGCTGTTTCATAAGGTCTTATCCTCCAGTCATCTCCAGAGCTGCACTCACTATTCTGCTGTTACATCGTGTCTTATCCTCCAGTCACCTCCAGAGCTGCAGTCACTATTCTGCTGTTACATCGTGTCTTATCCTCCAGCCACCTCCAGAGCTGCACTCACTATTCTGCTGTTACATCGTGTCTTATCCTCCAGACACCTCCAGAGCTGCAGACACTATTCTGCTGTTACATCGTGTATTATCCTCCAGTCACCTCCAGAGCTGCGTCTCTATTCTGCTGTTACATCAGTTCTTATCCTCCAGTCACCTCCAGATCTGCACTCACTATTCTGCTGTTACATCGTGTCTTATCCTCCAGACACCTCCAGAGCTGCACTCACTATTCTGCTGTTACATCGTGTCTTATCCTCCAGTCACCTCAAGAGCTGCACTCACTTATTTTGTTACATCGTATCTTATCCTCCATTCACCTCCAGAGCTGCAGTCACTATTCTGCTGTTACATCGTGTCTTATCCTCCGTTCACCTCCAGAGCTGCAGTCACTATTCTGCTGTTACATCGTGTCTTATCCTCCAGACACCTCCAGAGCTGCAGACACTATTCTGCTGTTACATCGTGTCTTATCCTCCAGTCACCTCCAGAGCTGCAATCACTATTCTGCTGTTACATCGTGTCTTATCCTCCAGTCACCTCCAGAGCTGCAGTGACTATTCTGCTGTTACATCGTGTCTTATCCTCCAGCCACCTCCAGAGCTGCACTCACTATTCTGCTGTTACATCGTGTCTTATCCTCCAGACACCTCCAGAGCTGCAGACACTATTCTGCTGTTACATCGTGTCTTATCCTCCAGTCACCTCCAGACCTGCGTCTCTATTCTGCTGTTACATCAGGTCTTATCCTCCAGTCACCTCCAGATCTGCACTCACTATTCTGCTGTTACATCGTGTCTTATCCTCCAGTCACCTCTACAGCTGCAGTCACTATTCTGCTGTTACATCGTGTCTTATCCTCCAGACACCTCCAGAGCTGCACTCAATATTCTGCTGTTACATCGTGTCTTATCCTCCAGACACCTCCAGAGCTGCAGTCACTATTCTGCTGTTACATCGTGTCTTATCCTTCAGTCACGTCAAGAGCTGAACTCACTATTATTTTGTTACATCGTGTCTTATACTCCAGTCATCTCCAGAGCTGCAGTCTATATTCTGCTGTTACATCACGTCTTATCCTCCAGTCACCTCCATAGCTGCACTCACTATTCTGCTGTTACATCGTATCTTATCCTCCAGTCACCTCCAGAGCTGCAGTCACTATTCTGCTGTTACATCATGTCATATCCTCCAGTCACCTCCAGAGCTGCACTCTCTATTCTGCTGTTACATCATGTTTTATCCTCCAGTCACCTCCAGAGCTGCACCCACTATTCTGCTGTTACATCATGTCATATCCTCCAGTCACCTCCAGAGCTGCACTCTCTATTCTGCTGTTACATCATGTTTTATCCTCCAGTCACCTCCAGAGCTGCACCCACTATTCTGCTGTTACATCACGTCTTATCCTCCAGTCACCTCCAGAGCTGCACCCACTATTCTGCTGTTACATCGCCTCTTATCCTCCAGTCACCTCCAGAGCTGCACTCATCATTCTGCTGTTACATTTTGTCTTATCCTCCAGTCACCTCCAGAGCTGTAGTCACTATTCTGCTGTTACATCATGTCTTATCCTCCAGCCACCTCCAGAGCTGTAGTCTCTTTTCTGCTGTTACATCATTTCTTATCCTCCAGCCACCTCCAGAGCTGCAGTCACTATTCTGCTGTTTCATCGTGTCTTATCCTCCAGTCACCTCCTGAGCTGTAGTCACTATTCTGCTGTTACATCGTGTCTTATCCTCCAGTCACCTCAAGAGCTGCACTCACTATTCTGCTGTTACATCGTGTCTTATCCTCCAGTCACCTCAAGAGCTGTGGTCTCTATTCTGCTGTTTCATAAGGTCTTATCCTCCAGTCACCTCCAGAGCTGCACTCACTATTCTGCTGTTACATCGTGTCTTATCCTCCAGACACCTCCAGAGCTGCACTCACTATTCTGCTGTTACATCGTGTCTTATCCTCCAGTCACCTCAAGAGCTGCAATCACTATTATTTTGTTACATCGTATCTTATCCTCCATTCACCTCCAGAGCTGCAGTCACTATTCTGCTGTTACATCGTGTCTTATACTCCAGTCATCTCCAGAGCTCCAGTCTCTATTCTGCTGTTACATCGTGTCTTATCCTCCAGTCACCTCTAGAGCTGCAGTCATTATTCTGCTGTTACATCGTGTCTTATCCTCCGTTCACCTCCAGAGCTGCAGACACTATTCTGCTGTTACATCGTGTATTATCCTCCAGTCACCTCCAGAGCTGCGTCTCTATACTGCTGTTACATCAGGTCTTATCCTCCAGTCACCTCCAGATCTGCACTCACTATTCTGCTGTTACATCGTGTCTTATCCTCCAGACACCTCCAGAGCTGCACTCACTATTCTGCTGTTACATCGTGTCTTATCCTCCAGTCACCTCAAGAGCTGCACTCACTATTATTTTGTTACATCGTATCTTATCCTCCATTCACCTCCAGAGCTGCAGTCACTATTCTGCTGTTACATCGTGTCTTATCCTCCGTTCACCTCCAGAGCTGCAGTCACTAATCTGCTGTTACATCGTGTCTTATCCTCCAGACACCTCCAGAGCTGCAGACACTATTCTGCTGTTACATCGTGTCTTATCCTCCAGTCACCTCCAGAGCTGCAGACACTATTCTGCTGTTACATCGTGTCTTATCCTCCAGTCACCTCCAGAGCTGCAGACACTATTCTGCTGTTACATCGTGTCTTATCCTCCAGTCACCTCCAGAGCTGCAGTCACTATTCTGCTGTTACATCGTGTCTTATCCTCCAGTCACCTCCTGAGCTGCACTCACCATTCTGCTGTTACATTGTTTCTTATCCTCCAGTCACCTCCAGAGCTGTAGTCACTGTTTTGCTGTTACATCATGTCTTACACTCCAGCCACCTCCAGAGCTGCAGTCACTATTCTGCTGTTACATCATGTCTTATCCTCCAGTCACCTCCAGAGCTGCAGTCACTCTTCTGCTGTTACATTTTGACCTATCTTCCAGTCACCTCCAGAGCTGCAATCACTATTCTGCTGTTAAATCATGTCCTATCTTCCAGTCACCTCCAGAGCTGCAGTCACTATTCTGGTGTTACATCAAGTCTTATCCTCCATTCATTTCCAGAGCTGCAGTCACTATTCTGCTGTAATATCGTGTCTTATCCTCAAGAGCTGCACTCACTATTCTGCTGTTACATCATGTCTTATCCTCCAGTCTCCTCCAGAGCTGCAATCACTATTCTGCTGTTACATCGTGTCTTATCCTCCAGTCACCTCCCAAGCTGTAGTCCCTATTCTGCCGTTACATCGTGTCTTATCCTCCTGTCACCTCCAGAGCTGCACTCACTCTTCTGCTGTTACATCGTGTCTTATCCTCCAGTCACCTCAAGAGCTGCAGTCACTATTCTGCTATTACATCGTGTCTTATCCTCCAGTCACCTCCAGAGCTGCAGTCACTATTCTGCTGTTACATCGTGTCTTATCCTCCAGCCACCTTCAGAGCTGCACTCACTATTCTGCTGTTACATCGTGTCTTATCCTCCAGTAAACTCCAGAGCTGCAGTCACTATTCTGCTGTTACATCGTGTCTTATCCTACAGTCACCTCCAGAGCTGCAGTCACTATTCTGCTGTTACATCAGGTCTTATCCTCCAATCACCTCCAGAGCTACACTCACTATTCTGCTGTTACATCGTGTCTTATCCTCCAGTCACCTCCAAAGCTGCACTCACCATTCTGCTGTTACACTGTGTCTTATCCTCCAGAGCTGTAGTCACTATTCTGCTGTTACATCATGTCTTATCCTCCAGCCACCTCCCGAGCTGCAGTCACTATTCTGCTGTTACATCAGGTCTTATCCTCCAGTCACCTCCAGAGCTGCAGTCACTATTCTACTCTTACATCATGTCCTATCTTCCAGTGACCTCCACAGCTGCAGTCATTATTCTGCTGTTACATCAGGTCTTATCCCCCAGTCACCTCCAGAGCTGCACTCACTATTCTGCTGTAATATCGTGTCTTATCCTCCAGTGACCTCAAGAGCTGCACTCACTATTCTGCTGTTACATCATGTCTTATCCTCCAGTCGCCTCCAGAGCTGCAATTACTATTCTGCTGTTACATCGTGTCTTATCCTCCAGTCACCTCCCGAGCTGTAATCTCAATTTTGCTGTTACATCATGTCTTATCCTCCAGTCACCTCCAGAGCTGCGTCACTATTCTGCTGTTACATCAGGTCTTATCCTCCAGTCACCTCCAGATCTGCACTCACTATTCTGATGTTACATCGTGTCTTATTCTCCAGACACCTCCAGAGCTGCAGTCACTATTCTGCTGTTACATCGTGTCTTATCCTCTAGCCACCTCCAGAGCTGCACTCACTATTCTGCTGTTACATCGTGTCTTATACTCCAGACACCTCCAGAGCTGCAGACGCTATTCTGCTGTTACATCGTGTCTTATCCTCCAGTCACCTCAAGAGCTGCACTCACTATTCTGCTGTTACATCGTGTCTTATCCTCCAGTCACCTCAAGAGCTGTGGTCTCTATTCTGCTGTTTCATAAGGTCTTATCCTCCAGTCATCTCCAGAGCTGCACTCACTAGTCTGCTGTTACATCGTGTCTTATCCTCCAGTCACCTCCAGAGCTGCAGTCACTATTCTGCTGTTATATCGTGTCTTATCCTCCAGCCACCTCCAGAGCTGCACTCACTATTCTGCTGTTACATCGTGTCTTATCCTCCAGACACCTCCAGAGCTGCAGACACTATTCTGCTGTTACATCGTGTATTATCCTCCAGTCACCTCCAGAGCTGCGTCTCTATTCTGCTGTTACATCAGTTCTTATCCTCCAGTCACCTCCAGATCTGCACTCACTATTCTGCTGTTACATCGTGTCTTATCCTCCAGACACCTCCAGAGCTGCACTCACTATTCTGCTGTTACATCGTGTCTTATCCTCCAGTCACCTCAAGAGCTGCACTCACTTATTTTGTTACATCGTATCTTATCCTCCATTCACCTCCAGAGCTGCAGTCACTATTCTGCTGTTACATCGTGTCTTATCCTCCAGTCACCTCAAGAGCTGCACTCACTTATTTTGTTACATCGTATCTTATCCTCCATTCACCTCCAGAGCTGCAGTCACTATTCTGCTGTTACATCGTGTCTTATCCTCCGTTCACCTCCAGAGCTGCAGTCACTATTCTGCTGTTACATCGTGTCTTATCCTCCAGACACCTCCAGAGCTGCAGACACTATTCTGCTGTTACATCGTGTCTTATCCTCCAGTCACCTCCAGAGCTGCAATCACTATTCTGCTGTTACATCGTGTCTTATCCTCCAGTCACCTCCAGAGCTGCAGTGACTATTCTGCTGTTACATCGTGTCTTATCCTCCAGCCACCTCCAGAGCTGCACTCACTATTCTGCTGTTACATCGTGTCTTATCCTCCAGACACCTCCAGAGCTGCAGACACTATTCTGCTGTTACATCGTGTCTTATCCTCCAGTCACCTCCAGACCTGTGTCTCTATTCTGCTGTTACATCAGGTCTTATCCTCCAGTCACCTCCAGATCTGCACTCACTATTCTGCTGTTACATCGTGTCTTATCCTCCAGTCACCTCCACAGCTGCAGTCACTATTCTGCTGTTACATCGTGTCTTATCCTCCAGACACCTCCAGAGCTGCAGACACTATTCTGCTGTTACATCGTGTCTTATCCTCCAGCCACCTCCAGAGCTGCACTCACTATTCTGCTGTTACATCGTGTCTTATCCTCCAGACACCTCCAGAGCTGCAGACACTATTCTGCTGTTACATCGTGTCTTATCCTCCAGTCACCTCCAGATCTGCACTCACTATTCTGCTGTTACATCGTGTCTTATCCTCCAGTCACCTCAAGAGCTGCACTCAATATTATTTTGTTACATCGTATCTTATCCTCCATTCACCTCCAGAGCTCCAGTCTCTATTCTGCTGTTACATCGTGTCTTATCCTCCGTTCACCTCCAGAGCTGCACTCACTATTCTGCTGTTACATCGTGTCTTATCCTCCAGTCACCTGCAGAGCTGCAGTCACTATTCTGCTGTTACATCGTATCTTATCCTCCGTTCACCTCCAGAGCTGTACTCACTATTCTGCTGTTACATCGTGTCTTATCCTCCAGACACCTCCAGAGCTGCAGACACTATTCTGTTGTTTCATAGTGTCTTATCCTCCAGTCACCTCCGGAGCTGCAATCACTATTCTGCTGTTACATCGTGTCTTATCCTCCGTTCACTTCCAGAGCTGCACTCAATATTCTGCTGTTACATCGTGTCTTATCCTCCAGACACCTCCAGAGCTGCAGTCACTATTCTGCTGTTACATCGTGTCTTATCCTTCAGTCACGTCAAGAGCTGAACTCACTATTATTTTGTTACATCGTGTCTTATACTCCAGTCATCTCCAGAGCTGCAATCACTATTCTGCTGTTACATCGTGTCTTATCCTCCGTTCACTTCCAGAGCTGCACTCAATATTCTGCTGTTACATCGTGTCTTATCCTCCAGACACCTCCAGAGCTGCAGTCACTATTCTGCTGTTACATCGTGTCTTATCCTTCAGTCACGTCAAGAGCTGAACTCACTATTATTTTGTTACATCGTGTCTTATACTCCAGTCATCTCCAGAGCTGCAGTCTATATTCTGCTGTTACATCACGTCTTATCCTCCAGTCACCTCCATAGCTGCACTCACTATTCTGCTGTTACATCGTATCTTATCCTCCAGTCACCTCCAGAGCTGCAGTCACTATTCTGCTGTTACATCATGTCATATCCTCCAGTCACCTCCAGAGCTGCACTCTCTATTCTGCTGTTACATCATGTTTTATCCTCCAGTCACCTCCAGAGCTGCACCCACTATTCTGCTGTTACATCACGTCTTATCCTCCAGTCACCTCCAGAGCTGCACCCACTATTCTGCTGTTACATCGCCTCTTATCCTCCAGTCACCTCCAGAGCTGCACTCATCATTCTGCTGTTACATTTTGTCTTATCCTCCAGTCACCTCCAGAGCTGTAGTCACTATTCTGCTGTTACATCATGTCTTATCCTCCAGCCACCTCCAGAGCTGTAGTCTCTTTTCTGCTGTTACATCATTTCTTATCCTCCAGCCACCTCCAGAGCTGCAGTCACTATTCTGCTGTTTCATCGTGTCTTATCCTCCAGTCACCTCCTGAGCTGTAGTCACTATTCTGCTGTTACATCGTGTCTTATCCTCCAGTCACCTCAAGAGCTGCACTCACTATTCTGCTGTTACATCGTGTCTTATCCTCCAGTCACCTCAAGAGCTGTGGTCTCTATTCTGCTGTTTCATAAGGTCTTATCCTCCAGTCACCTCCAGAGCTGCACTCACTATTCTGCTGTTACATCGTGTCTTATCCTCCAGACACCTCCAGAGCTGCACTCACTATTCTGCTGTTACATCGTGTCTTATCCTCCAGTCACCTCAAGAGCTGCAATCACTATTATTTTGTTACATCGTATCTTATCCTCCATTCACCTCCAGAGCTGCAGTCACTATTCTGCTGTTACATCGTGTCTTATACTCCAGTCATCTCCAGAGCTCCAGTCTCTATTCTGCTGTTACATCGTGTCTTATCCTCCAGTCACCTCTAGAGCTGCAGTCATTATTCTGCTGTTACATCGTGTCTTATCCTCCGTTCACCTCCAGAGCTGCAGACACTATTCTGCTGTTACATCGTGTATTATCCTCCAGTCACCTCCAGAGCTGCGTCTCTATACTGCTGTTACATCAGGTCTTATCCTCCAGTCACCTCCAGATCTGCACTCACTATTCTGCTGTTACATCGTGTCTTATCCTCCAGACACCTCCAGAGCTGCACTCACTATTCTGCTGTTACATCGTGTCTTATCCTCCAGTCACCTCAAGAGCTGCACTCACTATTATTTTGTTACATCGTATCTTATCCTCCATTCACCTCCAGAGCTGCAGTCACTATTCTGCTGTTACATCGTGTCTTATCCTCCGTTCACCTCCAGAGCTGCAGTCACTATTCTGCTGTTACATCGTGTCTTATCCTCCAGACACCTCCAGAGCTGCAGACACTATTCTGCTGTTACATCGTGTCTTATCCTCCAGTCACCTCCAGAGCTACAGACACTATTCTGCTGTTACATCGTGTCTTATCCTCCAGTCACCTCCAGAGCTGCAGACACTATTCTGCTGTTACATCGTGTCTTATCCTCCAGTCACCTCCAGAGCTGCAGTCACTATTCTGCTGTTACATCGTGTCTTATCCTCCAGTCACCTCAAGAGCTGCACTCACTATTATTTTGTTACATCGTATCTTATCCTCCATTCACCTCCAGAGCTGCAGTCACTATTCTGCTGTTACATCGTGTCTTATCCTCCGTTCACCTCCAGAGCTGCAGTCACTATTCTGCTGTTACATCGTGTCTTATCCTCCAGACACCTCCAGAGCTGCAGACACTATTCTGCTGTTACATCGTGTCTTATCCTCCAGTCACCTCCAGAGCTGCAGACACTATTCTGCTGTTACATCGTGTCTTATCCTCCAGTCGCCTCCAGAGCTGCGTCTCTATTCTGCTGTTACATCAGGTCTTATCCTCCAGTCACCTCCAGATCTGCACTCCCTATTCTGCTGTTACATCAGGTCTTATCCTCCAGTCACCTCCAGAGCTGCAGTCACTGTTCTGCTGTTACATCGTGTCTTATCCTCCAGCCACCTCCAGAGCTGCACTCACTATTCTGCTGTTACATCGTGTCATATCCTCCAGACACCTCCAGAGCTGCAGACACTATTCTGCTGTTACATCGTGTCTTATCCTCCAGCCACCTCCAGAGCTGCACTCACTATTCTGCTGTTACATCGTGTCTTATCCTCCAGTCACCTCAAGAGCTGCACTCACTATTCTGCTGTTACATCGTGTCTTATCCTCCAGTCACCTCAAGAGCTGTGGTCTCTATTCTGCTGTTTCATAAGGTCTTATCCTCCAGTCACCTCCAGAGCTGCACTCACTATTCTGCTGTTACATCGTGTCTTATCCTCCAGACACCTCCAGAGCTGCACTCACTATTCTGCTGTTACATCGTGTCTTATCCTCCAGTCACCTCAAGAGCTGCAATCACTATTATTTTGTTACATCGTATCTTATCCTCCATTCACCTCCAGAGCTGCAGTCACTATTCTGCTGTTACATCGTGTCTTATACTCCAGTCATCTCCAGAGCTCCAGTCTCTATTCTGCTGTTACATCGTATCTTATCCTCCAGTCACCTCTAGAGCTGCAGTCATTATTCTGCTGTTACATCGTGTCTTATCCTCCGTTCACCTCCAGAGCTGCAGACACTATTCTGCTGTTACATCGTGTATTATACTCCAGTCACCTCCAGAGCTGTGTCTCTATACTGCTGTTACATCAGGTCTTATCCTCCAGTCACCTCCAGATCTGCACTCACTATTCTGCTGTTACATCGTGTCTTATCCTCCAGACACCTCCAGAGCTGCACTCACTATTCTGCTGTTACATCGTGTCTTATCCTCCACTCACCTCAAGAGCTGCACTCTCTATTCTGCTGTTACATCATGTTTTATCCTCCAGTCACCTCCAGAGCTGCACTCACTATTCTGCTTTTACATCACGTCTTATCCTCCAGTCACCTCCAGAGCTGCTCTCACTATTCTGCTGTTACGTCGTGTCTTATCCTCCAGTCACCTCCAGAGCTGCGTCACTATTCTGCTGTTACATCAGGTCTTATCCTCCAGTCACCTCCAGATCTGCACTCACTATTCTGCTGTTACATCAGGCCTTATCCTCCAGTCACCTCCAGAGCTGCACTCATCATTCTGCTGTTACATTGTGTCTTATCCTCCAGTCACCTCCAGAGCTGTAGTCACTATTCTGCTGTTACATCATGTCTTATCCTCCAGCCACCTCCAGAGCTGTAGTCTCTTTTCTGCTGTTACATCATTTCTTATCCTCCAGCCACCTCCAGAGCTGCAGTCACTAATCTGCTGTTTCATCGTGTCTTATCCTCCAGTCACCTCCTGAGCTGTAGTCACTATTCTGCTGTTTCATCGTGTCTTATCCTCCTGTCACCTCCAGAGCTGAAGTCACCATTCTGCTGTTACATCATGTCTTATCCTCCTGTCACCTCCAGAGCTGCAGTCACTATTCTGCTGTTACATCATCTATTATCCTCCAGCCACCTCCAGAGCTACAGTCACTATTCTACTGTTACATCGTGTATTATCCTCCAGTTACCTCCAGAGCTGAATTCACCATTCTGCTTTTACATCATGTCTTATCTTCCAGTCACCTCCAGAGCTGCAGTCACTATTCTGCTGTTACATCAGGTCTTATCCTCCTGTCACCTCCAGAGCTGCAATCACTATTCTACTGTTACATCCTGTCTTATCCTCCAGTCACCTCCAGAGCTGCAGTCACTATTCTGCTGTTACATCATCTATATTCCTCCAGTCACCTCAAGAGCTGCACTCTGTATTCTGCTGTTACATCGTATCTTATCGTCCAGTCAACTCCAGAGCTGCACTCACTATTCTGCTGTTACTTCATGTTTTATCCTTCAGTCACCTCCAGAGCTGCAGTCACTGTTCTGCTGTTACATCATGTCTTATCCTCCAGCCACCTCCAGAACTGCACTCACTATTCTGCTGTTACATCATGTCTTATCCTCCAGTCACCTCCAGAGCTGCAGTCACTATTCTGCTGTTACATCAGGTCTTATCCTCCACTCACCTCCAGAGCTGCAGTCACTATTCTGCTGTTACATCAGGTCTTATCCTCCACTCACCTCCAGAGCTGCAGTCACTATTCTGCTGTTACATCATGTCTTATCCTCCAGTCACCTCCAGAGCTGCTGTCACTATTCTGCTGTTACATCAGGTCTTATCCTCCATTCACCTCCAGAGATGGACTCACTATTCTACTGTTACATCGTGTCTTATCCTCCAGTTACCTCCAGAGCTGAATTCATCATTCTGCTGTTACATCATGTCTTATCCTCCAGTCACCTACAGAGCTGCACTCACCATTCTGCTGTTAAATCATGTCTTATCTTCCACTCACCTCCAGAGCTGCAGTCACTATTCTACTGTTACATCAGGTCTTATCCTCCAGTCACCTCCAGAGCTGCAATCATTATTCTGCTGTTACATCGTGTCTTATCCTACTGTTACCTCCAGAGCTGCAATTACTATTCCACTGTTACATCATGTCTTATCCTCCAGTCACCTCCAGAGCTGCACTCACTATTCTGCTGTTACATCGTATCTTATCCTCCAGTCAACTCCAGAGCTGCACTCACTATTCTGCTGTTACATCGTATCTTATCCTCCAGTCAACTCCAGAGCTGCACTCACTATTCTGCTGTTAAATCATAAAACCTACAAAAGACAAAAGACAAAAATATATCTCATACCCTACCATCATTATATATAAATGTAAAGCAAAGTTGCATAATAAATATAGGGTACTTAGTGAACTATTTTTGATCAAAAAAAGTATACAAGCCGTCCCACCAGCGGCAAGGTGACCCTTAATTGGGACGGTACCTATACTGCCTATATTAAAAACCTTACTGTATATCAAAGTTGAAGCAATGCATATAAAAGGGTAGACAAATAGGACCGGGTCCCAACTCCAGACCACCCAGGCCCGTGGTAAGCTACATATATACCAGTCAGCTCAACAAAGGGGATGCCACACCCTTAAATTGCACAGAATGCAAACAAGACAAAAAACCAGGCAATGTGAACTGAGGTCTAAGATGGTAGACATGCAAGAAATAGGAGCATGTTCACACTAGCAAAAAAGAAACAAAACCTACAAAAGACAAAAATATATCTCATACCCTACCATCATTATATATAAATGTAAAGCAAAGTTGCATAATAAATATAGGGTACTTAGTGAACTATTTTTGATCAAAAAAAGTATACAAGCCGTCCCACCAGCGGCACGGTGACCCTAAATTGGGACGGTACCTATACTGCCTATATTAAAAACCTTACTGTATATCAAAGTTGAAGTAATGCATATAAAAGGGTAGACAAATAGGACCGGGTCCCAACTCCAGACCACCTAGGCCCGTGGTAAGCTACATATATACCAGTAAGCTCAACAAAGGGGATGCCACACCCTTAAATTGCACAGAATGCAAACAAGACAAAAAACCAAGCAATGTGAACTGAGGTCTAAGATGGTAGACATGCAAGAAATAGGAGCATGTTCACACTAGCAAAAAGAAGCAAAACCTACAAAAGACAAAAATATATCTCATACCCTACCATCATTATATATAAATGTAAAGCAAAGTTGCATAATAAATATAGTTCACATTGCTTGGTTTTGTCTTGTTTGCATTCTGTGCAATTTAAGGGTGTGGCATCCCCTTTGTTGAGCTGATTAGTATATATGTAGCTTACCACGGGCCTAGGTGGTCTGGAGTTGGGACCCGGTCCTATTTGTTTACCCTTTTATATGCATTACTTCAACTTTGATATACAGTAAGGTTTTTAATATAGGCAGTATAGGTACCGTCCCAATTTAGGGTCACCTTGCCGCTGGTGGGACGGCTTGTATACTTTTTTTGATCAAAAATAGTTCACTAAGTACCCTATATTTATTATGCAATTTTGCTTTACATTTATATATAATGATGGTAGGGTATGAGATATATTTTTGTCTTTTGTAGGTTTTGCTTCTTTTTGCTAGTGTGAACATGCTCCTATTTCTTGCATGTCTACCATCTTAGACCTCAGTTCACATTGCTTGGTTTTTTGTCTTGTTTGCATTCTGTGCAATTTAAGGGTGTGGCATCCCCTTTGTTGAGCTGATTAGTATATATGTAGCTTACCACGGGCCTAGGAGGTCTGGAGTTGGGACCCGGTCCTATTTGTCTACCCTTTTATATGCATTACTTCAACTTTGATATACAGTAAGGTTTTTAATATAGGCAGTATAGGTACCGTCCCAATTTAGGGTCACCTTGCCGCTGGTGGGACGGCTTGTATACTTTTTTTGATCAAAAATAGTTCACTAAGTACCCTATATTTATTATGCAACTTTGCTTTACATTTATATATAATGATGGTAGGGTATGAGATATATTTTTGTCTTTTGTAGGTTTTGTTTCTTTTTTGCTAGTGTGAACATGCTCCTATTTCTTGCATGTCTACCATCTTAGACCTCAGTTCACATTGCCTGGTTTGCTGTTAAATCATGTCTTATCCTCCAGCCACCTCCAGAGCTGCACTCACTATTCTGCTGTTAAATCATGTCTTATCCTCCAGTCTCCTCCAGAGCTGCAGTCACTATTCTGCCGTTACATCGTGTCTTATCCTCCAGTCACCTCCAGAGCTGCACTCACTATTCTTCTGTTACATCGTATCCTATCCTCCAGTCACCTCCAGAGCTGCACTCACTCTTCTGCTTTTAAATCATGTCTTATCCTCCAGCCACCTTCAGAGCTGCACTCACTATTCTGCTGTTACATCATGTCTTATCCTCCAGTCACCTCCAGAGCTGCACTCACTATTCTGCTGTTACATCGTGTCCTATCCTCCAGTCACCTCCAGAGCTGCAGTCACTATTCTGCTGTTACATGGTGTGTTATCCTCCAGCCACCTCTAGAGCTGCAGTCACTATTCTGCTGTTACATCAGGTCTTATCCTCCACTCACCTCCAGAGCTGCAGTCACTATTCTGCTGCTACATCATGTCTTATCCTCCAGTCACCTCCAGAGCTGCTGTCACTATTCTGCTGTTACATCAGGTCTTATCCTCCATTCACCTCCAGAGATGCACTCACTATTCTGCTGTTACATCGTATCTTATCCTCCAGTCAACTCCAGAGCTGCACTCACTATTCTGCTGTTAAATCATGTCTTATCCTCCAGCCACCTCCAGAGCGGCACTCACTATTCTGCTGTTACATCATGTCTTATCCTCCAGTCTCCTCCAGAGCTGCAGTCACTATTCTGCCGTTACATCGTGTCTTATCCTCCAGTCACATCCAGAGCTGCAGTCACTATTCTGCTGTTACATCGTGTCTTATCCTCCAGCCACCTCCAGAGCTGCAGTCACTATTCTGCTGTTACATCAGGTCTTATCCTCCACTCACCTCCAGAGCTGCAGTCACTATTCTGATGTTACATCAGGTCTTATCCTCCAGTCACCTCCAGAGCTGCTGTCACTATTCTGTTGTTACATCAGGTCTTATCCTCCAGTCACCTCAAGAGATGCACTGACTATTCTGCTGTTACATCATGTCTTATCCTCCAGTCACCTCATGAGCTGCAGTCACTATTCTGCTGTTACATCGTGTCTTGTCCTCCAGTCACCTCCAGAGCTGCACTCACTATTATGCTGTTACTTCATGTCTTATCCTCCACTCATCTCCAGAGCTGCAGTCACTATTCTGCTGTTACATCATGTCTTATCCTCCAGTCACCTCCAGAGCTGCACTCACTATTATGCTGTTACTTCATGTCTTATCCTCCAGTCACCTCAAGAGCTGCACTCACTTTTCTGCTGTTACATTGTGTCTTATCCTCCAGTCACCTCAAGAACTGCACTCACTATTTTGCTGTTACATCATGTCTTATCCTCCAGTCACCTCCAGAGCTGCACTCACTATTCTGCTGTTACCTCATGTCCTATCTACCAGTCACCTCCAGAGCTGCACTGACTATTCTGCTGTTACATCGTGTCTTATCCTCCAGTCACCTCCAGAGCTGCACTCACTATTCTGCTGTTACATCGTGTCTTATACTCCAGTTACCTCCAGAGCTCCTGTCACTATTCTGCTGTTACATCATGTCTTATCCTCCAGTCACCTCCAGAGCTGCACTCACTATTCTGCTGTTACATCATGTCTTATCCTCCAGTCACCTCCAGAGCTACAGTTACTATTCTGCTGTTACATCATCTATTATCCTCCAGCCACCTCCAGAGCTACAGTCACTATTCTACTGTTACATCGTGTATTATCCTCCAGAGCTGAATTCACCATTCTGCTGTTACATCCTGTCTTATCCTCCAGTCACCTCCAGAGCTCCAGTCACTATTCTGCTGTTACATCCTGTCTTATCCTCCAGTCACCTCCAGAGCTGCAGTCACTATTCTGCTGTTACATCATCTATATTCCTCCAATCACCTCAAGAGCTGCACTCTCTATTCTGCTGTTACATCGTATCTTATCGTCCAGTCAACTCCAGAGCTGCACTCACTATTCTGCTGTTATTTCATGTCTTATCCTTCAGTCACCTCCAGAGCTGCAGTCACTGTTCTGCTGTTACATCATGTCTTATCCTCCAGCCACCTCCAGAGCTGCACTCACTATTCTGCTGTTACATCGTGTCTTATCCTCCAGCCACCTCCAGAGCTGCAGTCACTATTCTGCTGTTACTTCAGGTCTTATCCTCCACTCACCTCCAGAGCTGCACTCACTATTCTGCTGTTACATCATGTCTTTTCCTCCAGTCACCTCCAGAGCTGCTGTCACTATTCTGCTGTTACATCAGGTCTTATCCTCCATTCACCTCCAGAGATGCACTCTCTATTCTACTGTTACATCGTGTCTTATCCTCCAGTTACCTCCAGAGCTGAATTCACCATTCTGCTGTTACATCATGTCTTATCCTCCACTCATCTCCAGAGCTGCAGTCACTATTCTGCTGTTACATCATCTATATTCCTCCAATCACCTCAAGAGCTGCACTCTCTATTCTGCTGTTACTTCATGTCTTATCCTCCAGTCACCTCCAGAGCTGCAGTCACTATTCTGCCGTTACATCGTGTCTTATCCTCCAGTCACCTCCAGAGCTGCAGTCACTATTCTGCTGTTACATCGTGTCTTATCCTCCAGCCACCTCCAGAGCTGCAGTCACTATTCTGCTGTTACATCGTGTCTTATCCTCCAGTCACGTACAGAGCTGCACTCACCATTCTGCTGTTAAATCATGTCTTATCTTCCAGTCACCTCCAGAGCTGCAGTCACTATTCTGCTGTTACATCATGTCTTATCCTCCACTCATTTCCAGAGCTGCAGTCACTATTCTGCTGTTACATCATGTCTTATCCTCCAGTCACCTCCAGAGCTGCACTCACTATTCTGCTGTTACATCGTGTCCTATCCTCCAGTCACCTCCAGAGCTGCACTCACTATTCTGCTGTTACATCAGGTCTTATCCTCCACTCACCTCCAGAGCTGCAGTCACTATTCTGCTGTTACATCATGTCTTATCCTCCAGTCACCTCCAGAGCTGCTGTCACTATTCTGCTGTTACATCAGGTCTTATCCTCCATTCACCTCCAGAGCTGCAGTCACTATTCTGCTGTTACATCGTGTCTTATCCTCCAGCCATCTCCAGAGCTGCAGTCACTATTCTGCTGTTACATCAGGTCTTATCCTCCACTCACCTCCAGAGCTGCAGTCACTATTCTGCTGTTACATCATGTCTTATCCTCCAGTCACCTCCAGAGCTGCTCTCACTATTCTGCTGTTACATCATGTTTTATCCGCCAGTCACCTCCAGAGCTGCACTCACTATTCTGCTGTTACATCATGTCTTATCCTCCAGTCACCGCCAGAGCTGCGTCACTATTCTGCTGTTATATCAGGTCTTATCCTCCAGTCACCTCCAGATCTGCACTCACTATTCTACTGTTACATCAGGTCTTATCCTCCAGTCACCTCCAGATGTGCACTCACTATTCTGCTGTTACATCGCCTCTTATCCTCCAGTCACCTCCAGAGCTGTAGTCACTATTCTGCTGTTACATCATGTCTTATCCTCCAGCCACCTCCAGAGCTGTAGTCTCTTTTCTGCTGTTACATAATTTCTTATCCTCCAGCCACCGCCAGAGCTGCAGTCACTATTCTGCTGTTTCATCGTGTCTTATCCTCCAGACACCTCCAGAGCGGTAGTCACTATTCTGCTGTTTAATCGTGTCTTATCCTCCTGTCACCTCCAGAGCTGAAGTCACCATTCTGCTGTTAAATCATGTCTTATCCTCCAGTCACCTCCAGAGCTAGACTAACTATTCTGCTGTTACATAGTGTATTATCCTCCAGTCACCTCCAGAGCTGCACTCACTATTCTTCTGTTACATCATGTCTTATCTTCCAGTCACCTCTAGAGCTGCAGTCACTATTCTGCTGTTACATCGTGTATTATCCTCTAGTCACCTCCAGAGCGGCAATCATTATTCTGCTGTTACATCGTGTCTTATCCTCCTGTCACCTCCAGAGCTGCAATCACTATTCTACTGTTACATCCTGTCTTATCCTCCAGTCACCTCCAGAGCTGCAGTCACTATTCTGCTGTTACATCATCTATATTCCTCCAGTCACCTCAAGAGCTGCACTCTCTATTCTGCTGTTACTTCATGTCTTATCCTTCAGTCACCTCCAGAGCTGCAGTCACTGTTCTGCTGTTACATCATGTCTTATCCTCCAGCCACCTCCAGAGCTGCACTCACTATTCTGCTATTACATCATGTCTTATCCTCCAGTCACCTCCAGAGATGCACTCACTATTCTCTGTTATATGGTGTCTTATCCTCCAGAGCTGCAATCACTATTCCACTGTTACATCATGTCTTATCCTCCAGTCACCTCCAGAGCTACACTCACTATTCTGCTGTTACATCGTATCTTATCCTCCAGTCAACTCCAGAGCTGCACTCACTATTCTGCTGTTAAATCATGTCTTATCCTCCAGCCACCTTCAGAGCTGCACTCACTATTCTGCTGTTACATCATGTCTTATCCTCCAGTCTCCTCCAGAGCTGCAGTCACTATTCTGCCGTTACATCGTGTCTTATCCTCCAGTCACCTCCAGAGCTGCAGTCACTATTCTGCTGTTACATCGTGTCTTATCCTCAACTCACCTCCAGAGCTGCAGTCACTATTCTGTTGTTACATCAGGTCTTATCCTCCAGTCACCTCCAGAGCTGCTGTCACTATTCTGTTGTTACATCAGGTCTTATACTCCGTTCACCTCCAGAGATGCACTCACTATTCTGCTGTTACATCTTGTCTTATCCTCCAGTCACCTCCAGAGCTGCAGTCACTATTCTGCTGTTACATCGTGTCTTATCCTCCAGTCACCTCAAGAGCTGCAGTCACTATTCTGCTGTTACATCATGTCTTATCCTCCAGTCACCTCATGAGCTGCAGTCACTATTCTGCTGTTACATCGTGTCTTGTCCTCCAGTCATCTCCAGAGCTGCAGTCACTATTCTGCTGTTACATCATGTCTTTTCCTCCAGTCACCTACAGAGCTGCACTCAATATTCTGCTGTTACATCGTGTCCTATCCTCCAGTCACCTCCAGAGCTGCAGTCACTATTCTGCTGTTACAAGGTGTCTTATCCTCCAGCCACCTCCAGAGCTGCAGTCACTATTCTGCTGTTACATCAGGCCTTATCCTCCACTCACCTCCAGAGCTGCAGTCACTATTCTGCTGCTACATCATGTCTTATCCTCCAGTTACCTCCAGAGCTGAATTCACCATTCTGCTGTTACATCATGTCTTATCCTCCAGTCACCTACAGAGCTGCACTCACCATTCTGCTGTTAAGTCATGTCTTATCTTCCAGTTACCTCCAGAGCTGCAGTCACTATTCTGCTGTTACATCAGATCTTATCCTCCAGTCACCTCCAGAGCTGCAATCATTATTCTGCTGTTACATCGTGTCTTATACTCCTGTCACCTCCAGAGCTGCACTCATTATTCTGCTGTTAAATCATGTCTTATCCTCCAGAGCTGCACTCACTATTCTGCTGTTACATCATGTCTTATCCTCCAGTCTCCTCCAGAGCTGCAGTCACTATTCTGCCGTTACATCGTGTCTTATCCTCCAGTCACCTCAAGAGCTGCAGTCACTATTCTGCTGTTACATCATGTCTTATCCTCCAGTCACCTCATGAGCTGCAGTCACTATTCTGCTGTTACATCGTGTCTTGTCCTCCAGTCACCTCCAGAGCTGCACTCACTATTATGCTGTTACTTCATGTCTTATCCTCCACTCATCTCCAGAGCTGCAGTCACTATTCTGCTGTTACATCATGTCTTATCCTCCAGTCACCTCCAGAGCTGCACTCACTATTCTGCTGTTACATCGTGTCCTATCCTCCAGTCACCTCCAGAGCTGCAGTCACTATTCTGCTGTTACATCATGTCTTATCCTCCAGTCACCTCCAGAGCTGCAGTCACTATTCTGCTGTTACATCATCTATTATCCTCCAGCCACCTCCAGAGCTACAGTCACTATTCTACTGTTACATCGTGTATTATCTTCCAGAGCTGAATTCACCATTCTGCTGTTACATTGTGTCTTATCTTCCTGTCACCTCCAGAGCTGCAGTCACTATTCTGCTGTTACAACGTGTCTTATCCTCCTGTCACCTCCAGAGCTGCAGTCACTATTCTGCTGTTATATCATCTATATTCCTCCAATCACCTCAAAAGCTGCACTCTCTATTCTGCTGTTACATCGTATCTTATTGTCCAGTCAACTCCAGAGCTGCACTCACTATTCTGCTGTTACATCATGTCTTATCCTCCAGTCACCTCCAGAGCTGCAGTCACTATTCTGCTGTTACATCATGTCTTATCCTCCAGTCATGTCCAGAGCTGCAGTCACTATTCTGCCGTTACATCGTGTCTTATCCTCCAGTCACCTCCAGAGCTGCAGTCACTATTCTGCTGTTACATCGTGTCTTATCCTCCAGCCACTTCCAGAGCTGCAGTCACTATTCTGCTGTTTCATCAGGTCTTATCCTCCACTCACCTCCAGAGCTGCACTTGCTATTCTGCTGTTACATCATGTCTTATCCTCCAGTCACCTCCAGAGCTGATGTCACTATTCTGCTGTTACATCAGGTCTTATCCTCCATTCACCTCCAGAGATGCGCTCACTATTCTACTGTTACATCGTGTCTTATCCTCCAGTTACCTCCAGAGCTGAATTCACCATTCTGCTGTTACATCGTGTCTTATCCTCCAGTCACCTCCAGAGCTGCAGTCACTATTCTGCTGTTACATCATGTCTTATCTTCCAGTCACCTCCAGAGCTGCAGTCACTATTCTGCTGTTACATCATGTCTTATCCTCCAGTCACCTCATGAGCTGCAGTCACTATTCTGCTGTTACATCGTGTCTTGTCCTCCAGTCACCTCCAGAGCTGCACTCACTATTATGCTGTTACTTCATGTCTTATCCTCCAGTCATCTCCAGAGCTGCAGTCACTATTCTGCTGTTACATCATGTCTTATCCTCCAGTCACCTCCAGAGCTGCACTCACTATTCTGCTGTTACATCGTGTCCTATCCTCCAGTCACCTCCAGAGCTGCAATCATTATTCTGCTGTTACATCGTGTCTTATCCTCCTGTCACCTCCAGAGCTGCAATCACTATTCCACTGTTACATCATGTTTTATCCTCCAGTCACCTCCAGAGCTGCACTCACTATTCTGCTGTTACATCGTATCTTATCCTCCAGTCAACTCCAGAGCTGCACTCATTATTCTGCTGTTAAATCATGTCTTATCCTCCAGCCACCTCCAGAGCTGCACTCACTATTCTGCTGTTACATCATGTCTTATCCTCCAGTCACCTCCACAGCTGCAGTCACTATTCTGCTGTTACATCGTGTCTTATCCTCCAGCCACCTCCAGAGCTGCAGTCACTATTCTGCTGTTACATCAGGTCTTATCCTCCACTCACCTCCAGAGCTGCAGTCACTATTCTGATGTTAAATCAGGTCTTATCCTCCAGTCACCTCCAGAGCTGCTGTCACTATTCTGTTGATACATCAGGTCTTATCCTCCGTTCACCTCCAGAGATGCAGTCACTATTCTGCTGTTACATCTTGTCTTATCCTCCAGTCACCTCATGAGCTGCAATCACTGTTCTGCTGTTACATGGTGTCTTATCCTCCAGTCACCTACAGAGCTGCAGTCACTATTCTGCTGTTACATCGTGTCTTGTCCTCCAGTCACCTCCAGAGCTGCACTCACTATTATGCTGTTACTTCATGTCTTATCCTCCAGTCACCTCCAGAGCTGCAGTCACTATTCTGCTGTTACATCATGTCTTATCCTCCAGTCACCTCCAGAGCTGCACTGACTATTCTGCTGTTACATCGTGTCTTATCCTCCAGTCACCTCCAGAGCTGCACTCACTATTCTGCTGTTACATCGTGTCTTATACTCCAGTTACCTCCAGAGCTGCTGTCACTATTCTGCTGTTACATCATGTCTTATCCTCCAGTCACCTCCAGAGCTGCACTCACTATTCTGCTGTTACATCATGTCTTATCCTCCAGTCACCTCCAGAGCTGCAGTCACTATTCTGCTGTTACATCATCTATTATCCTCCAGCCACCTCCAGAGCTACAGTCACTATTCTACTGTTACATCGTGTATTATCCTCCAGAGCTGAATTCACCATTCTGCTGTTACATTGTGTCTTATCTTCCTGTCACCTCCAGAGCTGCAGTCACTATTCTGCTGTTACATCGTGTCTTATCCTCCTGTCACCTCCAGAGCTGCAATCACTATTCTACTGTTACATCATGTCTTATCCTCCAGTCACCTCCAGAGCTGCACTCACTATTCTGCTGTTACATCATGTCTTATCCTCCAGTCACCTCCAGAGCTGCAGTCACTATTCTGCTGTTACATCTATTATCCTCCAGCCACCTCCAGAGCTACAGTCACTATTCTACTGTTACATCGTGTATTATCCTCCAGAGCTGAATTCACCATTCTGCTGTTACATCATGTCTTATCCTCCAGTCACCTCCAGAGCTGCAGTCACTATTCTGCTGTTACATCGTGTCTTATCCTCCAGCCACCTCCAGAGCTGCAGTCAATATTCTGCTGTTACATCAGGTCTTATCCTCCACTCACCTCCAGAGCTGCAGTCACTATTCTGATGTTACATCAGGTCTTATCCTCCGTTCACCTCCAGAGATGCAGTCACTATTCTGCTGTTACATCTTGTCTTATCCTCCAGTCCCCTCAAGAGCTGCAGTCACTATTCTGCTGTTACATCGTGTCTTGTCCTCCAGTCACCTACAGAGCTGCAGTCACTATTCTGCTGTTACATCATGTCTTATCCTCCAGTCATCTCCAGAGCTGCAGTCACTATTCTGCTGTTACATCATGTCTTATCCTCCAGTCACCTACAGAGCTGCACTCACTATTCTGCTGTTACATCGTGTCCTATCCTCCAGTCTCCTCCAGAGCTGCAGTCACTATTCTGCTGTTACATGTTGTCTTATCCTCCAGCCACCTCCAGAGCTGCAGTCACTATTCTGCTGTTACATCAGGCCTTATCCTCCACTCACCTCCAGAACTGCAGTCACTATTCTGCTGCTACATCATGTCTTATCCTCCAGTCACCTCCAGAGCTGCAGTCACTATTCTGCTGCTACATCAGGTCTTATCCTCCATTCACCTCCAGAGATGCACTCAATATTCTACTGTTAAATCGTGTCTTATCCTCCAGTTACCTCCAGAGCTGAATTCACCATTCTGCTGTTACATCATGTCTTATCCTCCAGTCACCTCCAGAGCTGCACTCACTATTATGCTGTTACTTCATGTCTTATCCTCCACTCATCTCCAGAGCTGCAGTCACTATTCTGCTGTTACATCATGTCTTATCCTCCAGTCACCTCCAGAGCTGCACTCACTATTCTGCTGTTACATCGTGTCCTATCCTTCAGTCACCTCCAGAGCTGCAGTCACTATTCTGCTGTCACATCAGGTCTTATCCTCCACTCACCTCCAGAGCTGCAGTCACTATTCTGCTGTTACATCATGTCTTATCCTCCAGTCACCTCTAGAGCTGCTGTCACTATTCTGCTGTTACATCAGGTCTTATCCTCCATTCACCTCCAGAGATGCACTCACTATTCTCTGTTACATGGTGTCTTATCCTCCAGTCACCTCCAGAGCTGCAATCATTATTCTGCTGTTACATCGTGTCTTATCCTCCTGTCACCTCCAGAGCTGCAATCACTATTCCACTGTTACATCATGTCTTATCCTCCAGTCACCTCCAGAGCTGCACTCACTATTCTGCTGTTACATCGTATCTTATCCTCCAGTCAACTCCAGAGCTGCACTCACTATTCTGCCGTTACATCGTGTCTTATCCTCCCGTCACCTCCAGAGCTGCAGTCACTATTCTGCTGTTACATCAGGTCTTATCCTCCAGTCACCTCCAGAGCTGCTGTCACTATTCTGTTGTTACATCAGGTCTTATCCTCCGTTCACCTCCAGAGATGCACTCACTATTCTGCTGTTACATCTTGTCTTATCCTCCAGTCACCTCCAGAGCTGCAGTCACTATTCTGCTGTTACATCGTGTCTTATCCTCCAGTCAACTCAAGAGCTGCAGTCACTATTCTGCTGTTACATCGTGTCCTATCCTTCAGTCACCTCCAGAGCTGCAGTCACTATTCTGCTGTTACATGGTGTCTTATCCTCCAGCCACCTCCAGAGCTGCAGTCACTATTCTGCTGTTACATCATGTCTTATCCTCCAGCCACCTCCAGAGCTGCAGTCACTATTCTGCTGTTACATGGTGTCTTATCCTCCACTCACCTCCAGAGCTGCACTCACTATTCTGCTGTTACATCATGTCTTATCCTCCAGTCACCTCCAGAGCTGCACTCACTATTCTGCTGTTACATCGTGTCTTGTCCTCCAGTCACCTCCAGAGCTGCACTCACTATTATGCTGTTACTTCATGTCTTATCCTCCAGTCACCTCAAGAGCTGCACTCACTTTTCTGCTGTTGCATTGTGTCTTATCCTCCAGTCACCTCCAGAGCTGCACTCACTATTCTGCTGTTACATCGTGTCCTATCCTCCAGTCACCTCCAGAGCTGCAGTCACTATTCTGCTGTTACATCATGTCTTATCCTCCAGTCACCTCATGAGCTGCAGTCACTATTCTGCTGTTACATCGTGTCTTGTCCTCCAGTCACCTACAGAGCTGCACTCAATATTCTACTGTTAAATCGTGTCTTATCCTCCAGTCACCTCCAGAGCTGCACTCACTATTCTGCTGTTACATCGTGTCCTATCCTTCAGTCACCTCCAGAGCTGCAGTCACTATTCTGCTGTTACATGGTGTCTTATCCTCCAGCCACCTCCAGAGCTGCAGTCACTATTCTGCTGTTACATGGTGTCTTATCCTCCACTCACCTCCAGAGCTGCACTCACTATTCTGCTATTACATCATGTCTTATCCTCCACTCACCTCCAGAGCTGCAGTCACTATTCTGCTGTTACATCAGGTCTTATCCTCCAGTCACCTCCAGAGCTGCACTCACTATTATGCTGTTACTTCATGTCTTATCCTCCACTCATCTCCAGAGCTGCACTCACTATTCTGCTGTTACATCATGTCTTATCCTCCAGTCACCTCCAGAGCTGCGGTCACTATTCTGCTGTTACATGGTGTCTTATCCTCCAGTCACCTCCAGAGCTGCAATCACTATTCTGCTGTTACATCGTGTCTTATCCTCCAGTCACCTCCAGAGCTGCACTCACTATTCTGCTGTTACATCATGTCTTATCCTCCAGTCACCTCCAGAGCTGCACTCACTATTCTGCTGTTACGTGTCCTATCCTCCAGTCACCTCCAGAGATGCAGTCACTATTCTGCTGTTACATCATGTCTTATCCTCCAGTCACCTCCAGAGCTGCTGTCATTATTCTGTTGTTACATCGTTTCTTATCCTCCATTCACCTCCAGAGATGCAATCACTGTTCTGCTGTTACATGGTGTCTTATCCTCCAGTCACCTCCAGAGCTGCAGTCACTATTCTGCTGTTACATCGTGTCTTGTCCTCCAGTCACCGCCAGAGCTGCACTCACTATTATGCTGTTACTTCATGTCTTATCCTCCAGTCACCTCAAGAGCTGCACTCACTTTTCTGCTGTTGCATTGTGTCTTATCCTCCAGTCACCTCAAGAACTGCACTCACTATTCTGCTGTTACATCATGTCTTATCCTCCAGTCACCTCCAGAGCTGCACTCACTATTCTGCTGTTACCTCATGTCTTATCCTCCAGTCACCTCCAGAACTGCACTGACTATTCTGCTGTTACATCGTGTCTTATCCTCCAGTCACCTCCAGAGCTGCACTCACTATTCTGCTGTTACATCGTGTCTTATACTCCAGTTACCTCCAGAGCTGTTGTCACTATTCTGCTGTTACATCATGTCTTATCCTCCAGTCACCTCCAGAGCTGCACTCACTATTCTGCTGTTACATCATGTCTTATCCTCCAGTCACCTCCAGAGCTGCAGTCACTATTCTGCTGTTACATCATCTATATTCCTCCAATCACCTCAAAAGCTGCACTCTCTATTCTGCTGTTACATCATATCTTATTGTCCAGTCAACTCCAGAGCTGCACTCACTATTCTGCTGTTATTTCATGTCTTATCCTTCAGTCACCTCCAGAGCTGCAGTCACTGTTCTGCTGTTACATCATGTCTTATCCTCCAGCCACCTCCAGAGCTGCAGTCACTATTCTGCTGTTACATCAGGTCTTATCCTCCACTCACCTCCAGAGCTGCACTCACTATTCTGCTGTTACATCATGTCTTATCCTCCAGTCACCTCCAGAGCTGCTGTCACTATTCTGCTGTTACATCAGGTCTTATCCTCCATTCACCTCCAGAGATGCACTCACTATTCTACTGTTACATCGTGTCTTATCCTCCAGTTACCTCCAGAGCTGAATTCACCATTCTGCTGTTAAATCATGTCTTATGTTCCAGTCACCTCCAGAGCTGCAGTCACTATTCTGCTGTTACATCATGTCTTATCCTCCAGTCACCTCATGAGCTGCAGTCACTATTCTGCTGTTACATCGTGTCTTGTCCTCCAGTCACCTCCAGAGCTGCACTCACTATTATGCTGTTACTTCATGTCTTATCCTCCAGCCACCTCCAGAGCTGCAGTCACTATTCTGCTGTTACATGGTGTCTTATCCTCCAGCCACCTCCAGAGCTGCAGTCACTATTCTGCTGTTACATCATGTCTTATCCTCCAGCCACCTCCAGAGCTGCACTCACTATTCTGCTATTACATCATGTCTTATCCTCCAGTCACCTCCAGAGCTGCAGTCGCTATTCTGCCATTACATCGTGTCTTATCCTCCAGTCACCTCCAGAGCTGCAGTCACTATTCTACTGTTACATGGTGTCTTATCCTCCAGCCACCTCCAGAGCTGCAGTCACTATTCTGCTGTCACATCAGGTCTTATCCTCCACTCACCTCCAGAGCTGCAGTCACTATTCTGCTGTTACATCATGTCTTATCCTCCAGTCACCTCCAGAGCTGCTGTCACTATTCTACTGTTACATCAGGTCTTATCCTCCAGTCACCTCCAGAGATGCACTCACTATTCTCTGTTACATGGTGTCTTATCCTCCAGCCACCTCCAGAGCTGCAATCATTATTCTGCTGTTACATCGTGTCTTATCCTCCTGTCACCTCCAGAGCTGCAATCACTATTCCACTGTTACATCATGTCTTATCCTCCAGTCACCTCCAGAGCTGCACTCACTATTCTGCTGTTACATCGTATCTTATCCTCCAGTCAACTCCAGAGCTGCAGTCACTATTCTGCCGTTACATCGTGTCTTATCCTCCAGTCACCTCCAGAGCTGCAGTCACTATTCTGCTGTTACATCGTGTCTTATCCTCCAGCCACCTTCAGAGCTGCAGTCCCTATTCTGCTGTTACATCATGTCTTATCCTCCATTCTCCTCCAGAGCTGCAGTCACTATTCTGCCGTTACATCGTGTCTTATCCTCCAGTCACCTCCAGAGCTGCAGTCACTATTCTGCTGTTACATCGTGTCTTATCCTCCAGCCACCTCCAGAGCTGTAGTCAATATTCTGCTGTTACAGCAGGTCTTATCCTCCACTCACCTCCAGAGCTGCAGTCACTATTCTGATGTTACATCAGGTCTTATCCTCCAGTCACCTCCAGAGCTGCTGTCACTATTCTGTTGTTACATCAGGTCTTATCCTCCGTTCACCTCCAGAGATGCACTCACTATTCTGCTGTTACATCTTGTCTTATCCTCCAGTCACCTCCAGAGCTGCAGTCACTATTCTGCTGTTACATCGTGTCTTATCCTCCAGTCAACTCAAGAGCTGCAGTCACTATTCTGCTGTTACATCGTGTCTTATCCTCCAGTCACCTCATGAGCTGCAGTCACTATTCTGCTGTTACATCGTGTCTTGTCCTCCAGTCACCTACAGAGCTGCAGTCACTATTCTGCTGTTACATCATGTCTTATCCTCCTGTCATCTCCAGAGCTGCAGTCACTATTCTGCTGTTACATCATGTCTTATCCTCCAGTCACCTACAGAGCTGCACTCACTATTCTGCTGTTACATCGTGTCCTATCCTCCAGTCTCCTCCAGAGCTGCAGTCACTATTCTGCTGCTACATCATGTCTTATCCTCCAGTCACCTCCAGAGCTGCAGTCACTATTCTGCTGCTACATCATGTCTTATCCTCCAGTTACCTCCAGAGCTGAATTCACCATTCTGCTGTTACATCATGTCTTATCCTCCAGTCACCTACAGAGCTGCACTCACCATTCTGCTGTTACATCGTATCTTATCCTCCAGTCAACTCCAGAGCTGCACTCACTATTCTGCTGTTACATCGTATCTTATCCTCCAGTCAACTCCAGAGCTGCACTCAATATTCTACTGTTAAATCGTGTCTTATCTTCCAGTTACCTCCAGAGCTGCAGTCACTATTCTGCTGTTAAATCATGTCTTATCCTCCAGTCTCCTCCAGAGCTGCACTCACTATTCTGCTGTTACATCGTGTCTTATCCTCCAGTCAACTCCAGAGCTGCACTCACTATTCTGCTGTTAAATCATGTCTTATCCTCCAGCCACCTCCAGAGCTGCACTCACTATTCTGCTGTTACATCGTGTCTTATCCTCCAGTCACCTCAAGAGATGCAGTCACTATTCTGCTGTTACATCATGTCTTATCCTCCAGTCTCCTCCAGAGCTGCAGTCACTATTCTGCTGTTACATCGTGTCTTATCCTCCAGCCACCTCCAGAGCTGCAGTCACTATTCTGCTGTTACATCAGGTCTTATCCTCCACTCACCTCCAGAGCTGCAGTCACTATTCTGATGTTACATCAGGTCTTATCCTCCAGTCACCTCCAGAGCTGCTGTCACTATTCTGTTGTTACATCAGGTCTTATCCTCCGTTCACCTCCAGAGATGCACTCACTATTCTGCTGTTACATCTTGTCTTATCCTCCAGTCACCTCCAGAGCTGCAGTCACTATTCTGCTGTTACATCGTGTCTTATCCTCCAGTCACCTCAAGAGCTGCAGTCACTATTCTGCTGTTACATCATGTCTTATCCTCCAGTCACCTCCAGAGCTGCAGTCACTATTCTGCTCTTACATCGTGTCCTATCCTCCAGTCACCTCCAGAGCTGCAGTCACTATTCTGCTGTTACATCATGTCTTATACTCCAGTCACCTCCAGAGCTGCTGTCACTATTCTGCTGTTACATCGTGTCTTGTCCTCCAGTCACCTCCAGAGCTGCACTCACTATTATGCTGTTACTTCATGTCTTATCCTCCAGTCACCTCAAGAGCTGCACTCTCTTTTCTGCTGTTGCATTGTGTCTTATCCTCCAGTCACCTCAAGAGATGCAGTCACTATTCTGCTGTTACATCAGGTCTTATCCTCCAGTCACCTCCAGAGCTGCACTCACTATTCTGCTGTTACCTCATGTCCTATCTACCAGTCACCTCCAGAGCTGCACTGACTATTCTGCTGTTACATCGTGTCTTATCCTCAAGTCACCTCCAGAGCTGCACTCACTATTCTGCTGTTACATCGTGTCTTATACTCCAGTTACCTCCAGAGCTGCTGTCACTATTCTGCTGTTACATCGTGTATTGTCCTCCAGAGCTGAATTCACCATTCTGCTGTTACATCGTGTCTTATCTTCCTGTCACCTCCAGAGCTGCAATCATTATTCTGCTGTTACATCGTGACTTATCCTCCTGACACCTCCAGAGCTGCAATCACTATTCTACTGTTACATCCTGTCTTATCCTCCAGTCACCTCCAGAGCTGCAGTCACTATTCTGCTGTTACATCATCTTTATTCCTCCAATCACCTCAAGAGCTGCACTCTCTATTCTGCTGTTACATCGTATCTTATTGTCCAGTCAACTCCAGAGCTGCACTCACTATTCTGCTGTTATTTCATGTCTTATCCTTCTGTCACCTCCAGAGCTGCAGTCACTGTTCTGCTGTTATATCATGTCTTATCCTCCAGCCACCTTCAGAGCTGCAGTCACTATTCTGCTGTTACATCATGTCTTATCCTCCATTCTCCTCCAGAGCTGCAGTCACTATTCTGCCGTTACATCGTGTCTTATCCTCCAGTCACCTCCAGAGCTGCAGTCACTATTCTGCTGTTACATCGTGTCTTATCCTCCAGCCACCTCCAGAGCTGTAGTCAATATTCTGCTGTTACATCAGGTCTTATCCTCCACTCACCTCCAGAGCTGAAGTCACTATTCTGATGTTACATCAGGTCTTATCCTCCAGTCACCTCCAGAGCTGCTGTCACTATTCTGTTGTTACATCAGGTCTTATCCTCCGTTCACCTCCAGAGATGCACTCACTATTCTGCTGTTACATCTTGTCTTATCCTCCAGTCAACTCAAGAGCTGCAGTCACTATTCTGCTGTTACATCGTGTCTTATCCTCCAGTCACCTCATGAGCTGCAGTCACTATTCTGCTGTTACATCGTGTCTTGTCCTCCAGTCACCTACAGAGCTGCAGTCACTATTCTGCTGTTACATCATGTCTTATCCTCCTGTCATCTCCAGAGCAGCAGTCACCATTCTGCTGTTACATCATGTCTTATCCTCCAGTCACCTACAGAGCTGCACTCACCATTCTGCTGTTACATCGTATCTTATCCTCCAGTCAACTCCAGAGCTGCACTCACTATTCTGCTGTTACATCGTATCTTATCCTCCAGTCAACTCCAGAGCTGCACTCAATATTCTACTGTTAAATCATGTCTTATCCTCCAGTCTCCTCCAGAGCTGCACTCACTATTCTGCTGTTACATCGTATCTTATCCTCCAGTCAACTCCAGAGCTGCACTCACTATTCTGCTGTTAAATCATGTCTTATCCTCCAGCCACCTCCAGAGCTGCACTCACTATTCTGCTGTTACATCGTGTCTTATCCTCCGTTCACCTCAAGAGATGCAGTCACTATTCTGCTGTTACATCTTGTCTTATCCTCCAGTCACCTCCAGAGCTGCAGTCACTATTCTGCTGTTACATCGTGTCTTATCCTCCAGTCACCTCAAGAGCTGCAGTCACTATTCTGCTGTTACATCATGTCTTAACCTCCAGTCACCTCCAGAGCTGCAGTCACTATTCTGCTCTTACATCGTGTCCTATCCTCCAGTCACCTCCAGAGCTGCACTCACTATTCTGCTGTTACATCATGTCTTATACTCCAGTCACCTCCAGAGCTGCTGTCACTATTCTGCTGTTACATCGTGTCTTGTCCTCCAGTCACCTCCAGAGCTGCACTCACTATTATGCTGTTACTTCATGTCTTATCCTCCAGTCACCTCAAGAGCTGCACTCTCTTTTCTGCTGTTGCATTGTGTCTTATCCTCCAGTCACCTCAAGAGATGCAGTCACTATTCTGCTGTTACATCAGGTCTTATCCTCCAGTCACCTCCAGAGCTGCACTCACTATTCTGCTGTTACCTCATGTCCTATCTACCAGTCACCTCCAGAGCTGCACTGACTATTCTGCTGTTACATCGTGTCTTATCCTCCAGTCACCTCCAGAGCTGCACTCACTATTCTGCTGTTACATCGTGTCTTATACTCCAGTTACCTCCAGAGCTGCTGTCACTATTCTGCTGTTACATCGTGTATTGTCCTCCAGAGCTGAATTCACCATTCTGCTGTTACATCGTGTCTTATCTTCCTGTCACCTCCAGAGCTGCAATCACTATTCTACTGTTACATCCTGTCTTATCCTCCAGTCACCTCCAGAGCTGCAGTCACTATTCTGCTGTTACATCATCTTTATTCCTCCAATCACCTCAAGAGCTGCACTCTCTATTCTGCTGTTACATCGTATCTTATTGTCCAGTCAACTCCAGAGCTGCACTCACTATTCTGCTGTTATTTCATGTCTTATCCTCCAGCCACCTCCAGAGCTGCACTCACTATTCTGCTGTTACATCATGTCTTATCCTCCAGTCTCCTCCAGAGCTGCAGTCACTATTCTGCCATTACATCGTGTCTTATCCTCCAGCCACCTCCAGAGCTGCAGTCAGTATTCTGCTGTTACATCAGGTCTTATCCTCCACTCACCTCCAGAGCTGCAGTCACTATTCTGATGTTACATCAGGTCTTAACTTCCAGTCACCTCCAGAGCTGCTGTCACTATTCTGTTGTTACATCAGGTCTTATCCTCCGTTCACCTCCAGAGCTGCACTCACTATT
The DNA here is from genome assembly GCF_046119375.1 of Phyllobates terribilis. Taxonomy (NCBI): domain Eukaryota; kingdom Metazoa; phylum Chordata; class Amphibia; order Anura; family Dendrobatidae; genus Phyllobates; species Phyllobates terribilis. Next base: position 2,167,628 of record NW_027363009.1, on the reverse strand, counting down.
CTGCTGTTACATCTTGTCTTATCCTCCAGTCACCTCCAGATCTGCAGTCACTATTCTGCTGTTACATCGTGTCTTATCCTCCAGTCACCTCCAGATCTGCAGTCACTATTCTGCTGTTACATCATGTCTTATCCTCCAGTCACCTCATGAGCTGCAGTCACTATTCTGCTGTTACAACGTGTCTTGTCCTCCAGTCACCTCCAGAGCTGCACTCACTATTATGCTGTTACTTCATGTCTTATCCTCCACTCATCTCCAGAGCTGCAGTCACTATTCTGCTGTTACATCATGTCTTATCCTCCAGTCACCTCAAGAACTGCACTCACTATTCTGCTGTTACCTTATGTCCTATCTACCAGTCACCTCCAGAGCTGCACTGACTATTCTGCTGTTACATCGTGTCTTATGCTCCAGTCACCTCCAGAGCTGCACTCACTATTCTGCTGTTACATCGTGTCTTATCCCCTTGTCACCTCCAGAGCTGCAATCACTATTCCACTGTTACATCGTATCTTATCCTCCAGTCAACTCCAGAGCTGCACTCACTATTCTGCTGTTACATCATGTCTTATCCTCCAGTCACCTCCAGAGCTGCTGTCACTATTCTGCTGTTACATCAGGTCTTATCCTCCATTCACTTCCAGAGATGCACTCACTCTTCTACTGTTACATCGTGTCTTATCCTCCAGTTACCTCCAGAGCTGAATTCACTATTCTGCTGTTACATCATGTCTTATCCTCCAGTCACCTACAGAGCTGCACTCACCATTCTGCTGTTAAATCATGTCTTATCTTCGTCACCTCCAGAGCTGCAGTCACTCTTCTGCTGTTACATCAGATCTTATCCTCCAGTCACCTCCAGAGCTGCAATCATTATTCTGCTGTTAGATCGTGTCTTATCCCCTTGTCACCTCCAGAGCTGCAATCATTATTCTGCTGTTACATCGTGTCTTATCCCCTTGTCACCTCCAGAGCTGCAATCACTATTCCACTGTTACATCATGTCTTATCCTCCAGTCACCTCCAGAGCTGCACTCACTATTCTGCTGTTACATCGTATCTTATCCTCCAGTCAACTCCAGAGCTGCACTCACTATTCTGCTTTTAAATCATGTCTTATCCTCCAGCCACCTCCAGAGCTGCACTCACTATTCTGCTGTTACATCATGTCTTATCCTCCACTCACCTCCAGAGCTGCTGTCACTATTCTGTTGTTACATCAGGTCTTATCCTCCGTTCACCTCCAGAGATGCACTCACTATTCTGCTGTTACATCTTGTCTTATCCTCCAGTCACCTCCAGAGCTGCAGTCACTATTCTGCTGTTACATCATGTCTTATCCTCCAGTCACCTCATGAGCTGCACTCACTAGTCTCCTGTTACATCGGGTCTTGTCCTCCAGTCACCTCCAGAGCTGCACTCACTATTATGCTGTTACTTCATGTCTTATCCTCCACTCATCTCCAGAGCTGCAGTCACTATTCTGCTGTTACATCATGTCCTATCCTCCAGCCACCTCCAGAGCTGCAGTCACTATTCTGATGTTACATCAGGTCTTAACTTCCAGTCACCTCCAGAGCTGCTTTCACTATTCTGTTGTTACATCAGGTCTTATCCTCCGTTCACCTCCAGAGATGCACTCACTATTCTGCTGTTACATCTTGTCTTATCCTCCAGTCACCTCCAGATCTGCAGTCACTATTCTGCTGTTACATCGTGTCTTATCCTCCAGTCACCTCCAGAGCTGCAGTCACTATTCTGCTGTTACATCATGTCTTATCCTCCAGTCACTTCCAGAGCTGCAGTCACTATTCTGCTGTTACATCGTGTCTTGTCCTCCAGTCACCTCCAGAGCTGCACTCACTATTATGCTGCTACTTCATGTCTTATCCTCCAGTCACCTCAAGAGCTGCACTCACTTTTCTGCTGTTACATTGTGTCTTATCCTCCAGTCACCTCCAGAGCTGCACTCACTATTCTGCTGTTACATCATGTCCTAACCTCCAGAGCTGCACTCACTATTCTGCTGTTACATCATGTCTTATCCTCCAGTCACCTCCAGAGCTGCAGTCACTATTCTGCCGTTACATCGTGTCTTATCCTCCAGTCACCTCCAGAGCTGCAGTCACTATTCCACTGTTACATCGTATCTTGTCCTCCAGTCAACTCCAGAGCTGCACTCACTATTCTGCTTTTAAATCATGTCTTATCCTCCAGCCACCTCCAGAGCTGCACTCACTATTCTGCTGTTACATCATGTCTTATCCTCCACTCACCTCCAGAGCTGCAGTCACTATTCTGATGTTACATCAGGTCTTATCCTCCAGTCACCTCCAGAGCTGCTGTCACTATTCTGTTGTTACATCAGGTCTTATCCTCCGTTCACCTCCAGAGATGCAGTCACTATTCTGCTGTTACATCATGTCTTATCCTCCAGTCACCTCATGAGCTGCAGTCACTATTCTCCTGTTACATCGTGTCTTGTCCTCCAGTCACCTCCAGAGCTGCACTCACTATTATGCTGTTACTTCATGTCTTATCCTCCACTCATCTCCAGAGCTGCAGTCACTATTCTGCTGCTACATCATGTCCTATCCTCCAGTCAACTCCAGAGCTGAAGTCACTATTCTGCTGTTACATCATGTCTTATCCTCCAGTCACCTCCAGAGCTGCTGTCACTATTCTGTTTTTACATCATGTCTTATCCTCCATTCACCTCCAGAGATGCAATCACTGTTCTGCTGTTACATGGTGTCTTATCCTCCAGTCACCTCATGAGCTGCACTCACTAGTCTCCTGTTACATCGGTTCTTGTCCTCCAGTCACCTCCAGAGCTGCACTCACTATTATGCTGTTACTTCATGTCTTATCCTCCACTCATCTCCAGAGCTGCAGTCACTATTCTGCTGTTACATCATGTCCTATCCTCCAGCCACCTCCAGAGCTGCACTCACTATTCTGCTGTTACATCATGTCTTATCCTCCAGTCACCTCCAGAGCTGCAGTCACTATTCTGCCGTTACATCGTGTCTTATCCTCCAGTCACCTCCAGAGCTGCAGTCACTATTCTGCTGTTACATCGTGTCTTATCCTCCAGCCACCTCCAGAGCTGCAGTCACTATTCCACTGTTACATCATGTCTTATCCTCCAGTCACCTCCAGAGCTGCACTCACTATTCTGCTGTTACATCGTATCTTGTCCTCCAGTCAACTCCAGAGCTGCACTCACTATTCTGCTTTTAAATCATGTCTTATCCTCCAGCCACCTCCAGAGCTGCACTCACTATTCTGCTGTTACATCATGGCTTATCCTCCACTCACCTCCAGAGCTGCAGTCACTATTCTGATGTTACATCAGGTCTTATCCTCCAGTCACCTCATGAGCTGCAGTCACTATTCTGCTGTTACATCTTGTCTTATCCTCCAGTCACCTCCAGAGCTGCAGTCACTATTCTGCTGTTACATCGTGTGTTATCCTCCAGTCACCTCAAGAGATGCAGTCACTATTCTGCTGTTACATCATGTCTTATCCTCCAGTCACCTCATGAGCTGCAGTCACTATTCTCCTGTTACATCGTGTCTTGTCCTCCAGTCACCTCCAGAGCTGCACTCACTATTATGCTGTTACTTCATGTCTTATCCTCCAGTCACCTCCAGAGCTGCTGTCACTATTCTGTTTTTACATCATGTCTTATCCTCCATTCACCTCCAGAGATGCAATCACTGTTCTGCTGTTACATGGTGTCTTATCCTCCAGTCACCTCCAGAGCTGCAGTCACTATTCTGCTGTTACATCGTGTCTTGTCCTCCAGTCACCTCCAGAGCTGCACTCACTAGTATGCTGCTACTTCATGTCTTATCCTCCAGTCACCTCAAGAGCTGCACTCACTTTTCTGCTGTTACATTGTGTCTTATCCTCCAGTCACCTCAAGAACTGCACTCACTATTCTGCTGTTACATCATGTCTTATCCTCCAGTTACCTCCAGAGCTGCAGTCACTATTCTGCCGTTACATCGTGTCTTATCCTCCAGTCACCTCCAGAGCTGCAGTCACTATTCTGCTGTTACATCGTGTCTTATCCTCCAGCCACCTCCAGAGCTGCAGTCACTATTCCACTGTTACATCATGTCTTATCCTCCAGTCACCTCCAGAGCTGCACTCACTATTCTGCTGTTACATCGTATCTTGTCCTCCAGTCAACTCCAGAGCTGCACTCACTATTCTGCTTTTAAATCATGTCTTATCCTCCAGCCACCTCCAGAGCTGCACTCACTATTCTGTTTTTACATCATGTCTTATCCTCCACTCATCTCCAGAGCTGCAGTCACTATTCTGCTGTTACATCATGTCCTATCCTCCAGCCACCTCCAGAGCTGCACTCACTATTCTGCTGTTACATGATGTCTTATCCTCCAGTCACCTCCAGAGCTGCAGTCACTATTCTGCCGTTACATCGTGTCTTATCCTCCAGTCACCTCCAGAGCTGCAGTCACTATTCCACTGTTACATCATGTCTTATCCTCCAGTCACCTCCAGAGCTGCAATCACTATTCTGCTGTTACATCGTATCTTGTCCTCCAGTCAACTCCAGAGCTGCACTCACTATTCTGCTTTTAAATCATGTCTTATCCTCCAGCCACCTCCAGAGCTGCACTCACTATTCTGCTGTTACATCATGTCTTATCCTCCACTCACCTCCAGAGCTGCAGTCACTATTCTGATGTTACATCAGGTCTTATCCTCCAGTCACCTCATGAGCTGCAGTCACTATTCTGCTGTTACATCTTGTCTTATCCTCCAGTCACCTCCAGAGCTGCAGTCACTATTCTGCTGTTACATCGTGTGTTATCCTCCAGTCACCTCAAGAGATGCAGTCACTATTCTGCTGTTACATCATGTCTTATCCTCCAGTCACCTCATGAGCTGCAGTCACTATTCTCCTGTTACATCGTGTCTTGTCCTCCAGTCACCTCCAGAGCTGCACTCACTATTATGCTGTTACTTCATGTCTTATCCTCCACTCATCTCCAGAGCTGCAGTCACTATTCTGCTGTTACATCATGTCCTATCCTCCAGTCAACTCCAGAGCTGAAGTCACTATTCTGCTGTTACATCATGTCTTATCCTCCAGTCACCTCCAGAGCTGCTGTCACTATTCTGTTTTTACATCATGTCTTATCCTCCATTCACCTCCAGAGATGCAATCACTGTTCTGCTGTTACATGGTGTCTTATCCTCCAGTCACCTCCAGAGCTGCAGTCACTATTCTGCTGTTACATCGTGTCTTGTCCTCCAGTCACCTCCAGAGCTGCACTCACTAGTATGCTGCTACTTCATGTCTTATCCTCCAGTCACCTCAAGAGCTGCACTCACTTTTCTGCTGTTACATTGTGTCTTATCCTCCAGTCACCTCAAGAACTGCACTCACTATTCTGCTGTTACATCATGTCTTATCCTCCAGTCACCTCCAGAGCTGAACTCACTATTCTGCTGTTACCTCATGTCCTATCTACCAGTCACCTCCAGAGCTGCACTGACTATTCTGCTGTTACATCGTGTCTTATGCTCCAGTCACCTCCAGAGCTGCACTCACTATTCTGCTGTTACATCGTGTCTTATACTCCAGTTACCTCCAGAGCTGCTGTCACTATTCTGCTGTTACATCATGTCTTATCCTCCAGTCACCTCCAGAGCTGCACTCACTATTCTGCTGTTACATCATGTCTTATCCTCCAGTCACCTCCAGAGCTGCAATCACTATTCTGCTGTTACATCATCTATTATCCTCCAGCCACCTCAAGAGCTGCACTCTCTATTCTGCTGTTACATCGTATCTTATCGTCCAGTCAACTCCAGAGCTGCACTCACTATTCTGCTGTTACTTCATGTCTTATCCTTCAGTCACCTCCAGAGCTGCAGTCACTGTTCTGCTGTAACATCATGTCTTATCCTCCAGCCACCTCCAGAGCTGCACTCACTATTCTGCTGTTACATCGTGTCTTATCCTCCAGCCACCTCCAGAGCTGCAGTCACTATTCTGCTGTTACATCAGGTCTTATCCTCCACTCACTTCCAGAGCTGCACTCACTATTCTGCTGTTACATCATGTCTTATCCTCCAGTCACCTCCAGAGCTGCTGTCACTATTCTGCTGTTACATCAGGTCTTATCCTCCAGTCACCTCCAGAGCTGCAATCATTATTCTGCTGTTAGATCGTGTCTTATCCCCTTGTCACCTCCAGAGCTGCAGTCATTATTCTGCTGTTACATCGTGTCTTATCCCCTTGTTACCTCCAGAGCTGCAATCACTATTCCACTGTTACATCATGTCTTATCCTCCAGTCACCTCCAGAGCTGCACTCACTATTCTGCTGTTACATCGTATCTTATCCTCCAGTCAACTCCAGAGCTGCACTCACTATTCTGCTTTTAAATCATGTCTTATCCTCCAGCCACCTCCAGAGCTGCACTCACTATTCTGCTGTTACATCATGTCTTATCCTCCACTCACCTCCAGAGCTGCAGTCACTATTCTGATGTTACATTAGGTCTTATCCTCCAGTCACCTCCAGAGCTGCTGTCACTATTCTGTTGTTACATCAGGTCTTATCCTCCGTTCACCTCCAGAGATGCACTCACTATTCTGCTGTTACATCTTGTCTTATCCTCCAGTCACCTCCAGAGCTGCAGTCACTATTCTGCTGTTACATCATGTCTTATCCTCCAGTCACCTCATGAGCTGCAGTCACTATTCCACTGTTACATCATTTCTTATCCTCCAGTCACCTCCAGAGCTGCACTCACTATTCTGCTGTTACATCGTATCTTATCCTCCAGTCAACTCCAGAGCTGCACTCACTATTCTGCTGTTACATCATGTCTTATCCTCCACTCACCTCCAGAGCTGCAGTCACTATTCTGATGTTACATCAGGTCTTATCCTCCAGTCACTTCCAGAGCTGCTGTCACTGTTCTGTTGTTACATCAGGTCTTATCCTCCGTTCACCTCCAGAGATGCACTCACTATTCTGCTGTTACATCTTGTCTTATCCTCCAGTCACCTCCAGAGCTGCAGTCACTATTCTGCTGCTACATCGTGTGTTATCCTCCAGTCACCTCAAGAGATGCAGTCACTATTCTGCTGTTACATCATGTCTTATCCTCCAGTCACCTCATGAGCTGCAGTCACTATTCTCCTGTTACATCGTGTCTTGTCCTCCAGTCACCTCCAGAGCTGCACTCACTATTATGCTGTTACTTCATGTCTTATCCTCCACTCATCTCCAGAGCTGCGGTCACTATTCTGCTGTTACATCATGTCCTATCCTCCAGTCACCTCCAGAGCTGAAGTCACTATTCTGCTGTTACATCATGTCTTATCCTCCAGTCACCTCCAGAGCTGCTGTCACTATTCTGTTGTTACATCATGTCTTATCCTCCATTCACCTCCAGAGATGCAATCACTGTTCTGCTGTTACATGGTGTCTTATCCTCCAGTCACCTCCAGAGCTGCAGTCACTATTCTGCTGTTACATCGTGTCTTGTCCTCCAGTCACCTCCAGAGCTGCACTCACTATTATGCTGTTACTTCTTGTCTTATCCTCCAGTCACCTCAAGAGCTGCATTCACTTTTCTGCTGTTACATTGTGTCTTATCCTCCAGTCACCTCCAGAGCTGCACTCACTATTCTGCTGTTAAATCATGTTCTATCTACCAGTCACCTCCAGAGCTGCACTGACTATTCTGCTGTTACATCGTGTCTTATACTCCAGTTACCTCCAGAGCTGCTGTCACTATTCTGCTGTTACATCAGGTCTTATCCTCCAGTCACCTCCAGAGCTGCAATCACTATTCTACTGTTACATTATGTCTTATCCTCCAGTCACCTCCAGAGCTGCACTCACTATTCTGCTGTTTCATCGTGTCTTATCCTCCAGTCACCTCCAGAGCTGCTGTCTTTTATCTACTGTTACATCCTGTCTTATCCTCCATTCACCTACAGAGATGCACTCACTATTCTGTTGTTACATCGTGTCTTATCCTCCAGTTGCCTCCAGAGCTGCAGTCACTATTCTGCTGTTACATCATGTCTTATCCTCCAGTCACCTCCAGAGCTGCACTCACTATTCTGCTGTTACATCATGTCCTATCTACCAGTTACCTCCATAGCTGCACTCACTATTCTGCTGTTACATCCAGGGCTGTGGAGTCGGAGTCGTGGAGTCAGAGTTAGTTTTGGTTGGAGTCGGAGTCGGTAGAAATGTACCGACTCCAGCTTTAAAAAAATGTATTAATATTTCATAATTGAACTTTCATATGAATTTTATAAATGTTACTTAAATATATATGTTCTATCAAACTATGAACAACAGTTCTGCTGGAGATAGAGACATTTCTTACTTCTTGTGTGTCACTGTTCTCCACTGCCCTTATCTAATCTTATACTTGGTTAACCTCATGCTGCCCCAACCCCCCTACTTACAATGTATGAAACTGAAAGTGAAAATGTGTTGCAAATTCTTAGTAGTAAAGCTCCTCCTCTAGACTAGATGTTTACTAGGTGTGCGTCTTCCAAGCATCTCACAGCTGCTACTCAGAAGAGGAAGACTGTAAGAAGTATAATCCTTTCAACAAACTTTGCATCAGTTAACTGTGAGTACATGAGGAATAACAGTATTACTGACCACTATATCAGTTGTACGACCTGGCAATAATTTTGTACAATTGTTTTTAGGAAAAACAATTGTCATTTGGATTGTGAAACGCAGAATTAAAAACCTGAGAATGTCAAAGACGCGTCACATTAAATCAGCTGTATTTGAACATTTCACCATCACTCAAGATAGACATAATGTTTTCTGTCAGTGTATGACAAATGATCCAGACGAAAACAAATGCTGTGAAGCCAAGATCAGTGCATATTCAGACAAAGATAAAAATGCTCCTACCAGAGCTTCTAATCTAAAGAGACATTTACAGTGCTTTCATCCAGAAGTACTGAAAGCAGTGGATGAGAAAGACTGCATCCAAACCAATGAACCAGTGCCCAGCTCTTCCAGCCAAACAAAGGAGCAGAGAACTTTGCAGCCATCAGTTGCAAGATATTTTGTCAGTGACAAAGTTACTGTGACAATGACAGTAGATACATTTAAAAAAACAGATCATAGAGCTTGTTGTAAAGGATAGTGTGCCTATTTCATTATTTTCACGACCAGCTTTTATGTGTCTGAATGGGGAAATGGCCCGCAAGCTTGGTGTTTCTCTGGAGAGAGAGAGTATTAGAAAATTAGTAATCGAAGAAGCTTTTAAACAAAAGGAAGAACTTAAAAAAACTCTCAACGGACGCTTTCTGCTTCTTAAAATGGATGCCTGCACACGTCACAGAGTAAACTATTTTGCCATCAATGTCCGATTTGTTTGTGACAAAAATGAAATAGTTACCAAGACATTGGCAGTAAAAGACACCAAAGCGCATCACACCAGTGAGTTTCTCCAGGTCTTGGTGGGAAAGGTTCTGCTAGACTATGAACTTAAAAAAGAGCAAGTTCAATGCTTCAAATATGATAAGTACTATTAACCTAATGAATGAGAGTAATGATGGTGACCAGCAGCTAGAAGAACATTCTGGGTCCACAGACACAGAAATGTTTGAAATAGAGGAACACAGTATTGTAACTGAGGAGCAAACTGAAGTTGCTTCAGATGAACAGCAACATGATAGTTTAGATGATCTTGTTGAAACTGTGACAATCCGTTCTTTCATTCATCACATGCGCTGTGTTGTGCATACGCTACAGCTGGCCATAAGAGACAGTCTGCAAGAAGGACATGCTGCTGCACTGATTGGCAAGGGGAGAAAATTGGCTACTGTTGCCAGAACCCCTAAAGTTGACTCAATTTTGAAGAGACGTGCTGGAAAAGGGGCAATTATTGATCAAGCCACACGATGGGGCAGTACTTACTTAATGATTCAGCGCTTGGTTGAACTGAAAACCTTTCTTGTAGACATGGCTAACCCTCAACTGACGCTAAATGAAAGTCAGTGGAATCAGGTGACTGAGCTGGAAAAATTGCTAGAGCACCCATTTACAGTGATTAAAAAATGACAAGCAGAGGACTTAACTCCAGGTATTTTCTTAAAGGAGTGGAAGAACCTGATGTTTCGCCTGTCCCAAAGAGGAGGGTTAATTGCAAGTGGCATTGCTACATCAATGAAACGGAGAGAGGAGCTACTATTACAAAATACCATTCTTTTGGCAGCTGTTTATGTAGACCCAATGCATCGGATTCTTCTAGATGATCAACAGCTAACTAAAGGAAAAGAAGCTCTGTTTGAAATAGCAGTAAGGATGAAAGGGTTGCAGAACAGTCAGGAGGAACAAGAAGAGCTTGGTCGTCCTGCCACATCTTCACCCTCATCATCAACTGATGAAGAATTTAATTTCGAAAAATATTTGGATCACAAGGACCGTGCAAAGCGTTCCCGCATAGAAGAAGAGTCATCCCCATCAAAGAACACAGCCAGTACATTTCAGCAGAATTTTTCATGTGCACTAAAAGAAATTGAGAAATTTGACCGTTCATCAAAAATAACAGTGCAACAAGCGATTCCTCTGTATCCTGACATTGTCAGAGATGTTGCCCGAGTGGTTACTGCTTTGCCACCAACCCAAGTTAGTGTAGAGAGGTTGTTCTCTGCTCTCAAAATAATTAGATCAGATTAGAGGGCATCCATGAAGGAGGATCTGACAGAGGCAATACTTTTTCTGAGGACAAATTTATAGATTTCTTCTTATTAACTGCATAACAGTGTTTATTGCATATTTACTTACAAAAGTTTAGAAAAGTTTATAAAAGTTATTTGCTATATTCTAATTGTATTCTAATAAATATAGTTTTTGCTCTAAGTGGTCTGATTACTTATATGATGGTGAGAAACTGAATAAGCACGATGTTAATATTTTACAACAGTAAATTTATTGTTACGAATTGGCCATTTATGAAGGAGTCGGAGCCGGAGTAGGAGTCGGAACCTGATAAAATCCAGGAGTCGGAGTCGCAACTGTGGCTTACCGACTCCACAGCCCTGGTGAGCACGCAGCCTAAGTCTTCAAAGGTGTTGTCCATGATTAGAAACTTGTGTTTTTTTGTCTAAAAACAGCACCACAACCTGTCTACAGGTTCTGTGTGGTATTGCAGCTCAGCTCCATTTATTTCAGTAGAGCTGAAGTCCAATGCCAGTCACAATCTATGGACAGATGTGATATTGCTTTTGAAAGAAAACAATAATGTTTTTCTAATCCTGTATGTGAAGATCTGAGGTTGTGGGTTGCAATAATCACCTAGACAAGTTAATGATGCAACAATAGTTTATCTCTTACATCCAAGGTTTTACTACAACTCTAGGTAAATGGCCAAAATACATTGCCCCCAGTGCACAAGATACCCTTCCTGGGGCGGTAGTTCAACTGCCTTTGTACCAGGCGATACTCACTGTTTCCCAACTTTTGGTTGGCTCACAGATTTCGTATCGCCAACCAGTATAGTTTGTATTCACATTCCTCGCTCCTCCAGACGACAAGATAAAACAATAGAGACACAGGTATCCAGTAGCAACAGTCCTTAAGAAAGTTCATCAAATCCAGACGACAGATTCCACAACTGTAGCATATTTATCCAGCCCAGTGATCAACCGATCTTCAAACTCCATAGGCCATTCATCCATGGGTCCAGGACCTCAGCCTAGATCCTTTCCCTTCAACGTCATTTCACCAACTTTCTAAACATGGGGCTTTTTTTCCTCCCTTCATGGGAGCATTTGAGGGTCATCAGAGAGGTTCACATACAGCTATTTGAATTGGTTTTAAAAATAATATTTTTCTTTCATATATTTTCACGTTTTGGGTGCAGTTTTTGTTTATGTCCTAGATCATATTTATGACTTTTTAGCATTGTATAAATAAAGGTTACATTTTATTATTAGATCCCTTTATGATTTCTGACTTTTTGAGACCTCTATATACATTTGACCAATAACCTGCAGATTAACTGCATATCTGCAGGTTAATAGCCTTTCTTTCACGTGACAGGTTCCCTTGTAGGGTTGTCGTATGAATGCAGTCCTTAATAAACCCAATCCTGTCTATGCTATATATACCCCTGTCCAGATCTATATTATAAAAGTATACAGTTGACATCTATCTGATGGATATATTTTTTTGCCAAACCTGTTTTCTAGTTGGCCCGTTATATTCATGCTGCAGCGTGGACTTACTTTACAGAGTGTTTTTTATAGCAGCGTGCTTTAGTAGAGGCATTTCCATGGGGATTTTTCACTTGATGTGATATGCATGTAACATTTTACTGTATATGCCGTGCTGCCAATGTGGTTTTCTGTAAAAAGATGTAGTAAATTAATTATTAAAACACTGCGCTACGACAGCCATCAATTAGATCCCATAATGATACAATAACCAGTACAGTTCTATTATCCTCATGTAGCGCCGGCGTCCCTGCCCTCTGCTAGGCAGGGACGCTGTTCCCCTCACCTCTCTGCTCCGTGCCCGGCGTCCTCCTCCCGCTCTGCTGGCAGCGCGCGCTCCTTCCCGGCCACTGTGCTTAGGGCGCGCGCGCGTGCTCTCCCTCCCTCTTAAAGGGGCCGCGCGCGCCGTCCTAAGGAGTCCCCGGCCAATGGCCGGAGGACTTCACCATATATAAGGCACCTCCTCCAAAATGGAGGTGCCCGAGCAATGTTGTTGCACTGTTCACTACTCTGCTTCAGCCCTCAGGTCCCGTTGCCAGTTACCTGCCAGATTCCTGCCAGCTTGCTGTCTTATTCCTGCCTGATATTCTGCTACCTGCCTGCTAGCCTGTGGTCCGACGGTCTGCCTTGCAACTCCTGTCAGTCTGTCTAAGGACCAGCTTGCCCGCTCACCTGGGAGCGCACATCAACTACCTGCCTGCTTGCCTGAGGTCCGACGGTCTGCCTTCCAACTCTTGTCAGTCTGTCTATGGACCAGCTTGCCCGCTCACCTGGGAGCGCACATCTGCTACCTGCCTGCTAGCCTACCTGGAGGCTCCGCCGTCACGTGCTGTGACCACCCGCCTGTCCAGAGACTTCTGCCCGCTCACCTGGGAGCGCTCATCTGCCGCCTGTCTGTTGGTCTTCCTGGAGGCTCCGCCGTCACATGCTGTGACCACCCGTTTATCCAGAGACTCTCGCCTGCTCACCTGGGAGCTCACGTCTACCATCAGCCGCCACAGGTCGTACCAACCCTTTACCCAGAGACTGCCCCGGTCACTTGCCGTGACCATCTGCCCGTTCCCCCAGAGACTGCCCCGGTCACTTGCCGTGACCATCTGCCCGTTCACCCAGAGACTGCCCCGGTCACTTGCCGTGACCTCCTGCCCGTTCTTCTAGAGACTGTCCCTGCTGTGACTGCCTGCCTGGTCGCCACCCGCTCCCTTACAAGGACCGCCCCCTTGTATAGTAGCTCAGAGGTTCCGCCTCCCAGACCCGTTACAGTTTGCTCGGGCCATGGAACCCGGTGGCACCCAAGCTCCCTCGCTCTCGGACCTGTGTCATGAACTGTCCCGTCAGAGGTCCCAACAGGAGTCCATCCTGGGCCACCTGCGGAATGTCAATTCTCGCCTGGACACTCTGACTGCTCCGCCAGCAACCTCCGCCAGTGCCATGACTCGCAATCCGGCAGCTCCGCTGCCCACTAATACCATGGTATCCTACCCCGGACCCCGGCTTTCTGCACCTCCTCGCTTCGGAGGCGACTCCGCCCAGGCTCGGGGCTTCATAAATCAGTGCCCCCTGCACTTTGAACTCCTGTCCCACCAGTTTAACTCCGACCGGGCCAAAATTGCCTTCATCATGTCCCATCTCACCGGGGAGGCCCTGGCCTGGCTAAATCCTCTATGGGAGAGAGGAGACCCCCTGGTGTCTGACTTGCCTGCCTTTCTCACGGCTTTCCGGAAAGTCTTCGACGAACCCGGACGGAAGACCTCATCCGCATCATCACTGCTACGCCTCCGTCAGGGAAGTCTCACCGTGGGCTGGCCTGGGATAACGACGCTCTGGTATCCGTCTTCTGGGAGGGTCTGTCCGGCCGTATTAAAGATGAACTTGCCGGTCGGGACATTCCTACCACTCTCGATGACCTAATAACTCTTGCCACCCGGATTGACCTACGGTTCCAGGAGCGTGCCAAAGAGGTCACCCGTGAGAGGAGGTTTCCACGTCTAGCTCCTACTTTTCAGAAATCCGTCTCTCCCCAGGTACACTCTCCTGAGCCTATGCAGGTCGACCAGACCAAGATGGTCAAAACCCGTCAGGACTTACGCCGTGCCGAGGGGAGCTGCTTCTACTGTGGCAGTAAGGAGCACCGGATCCGTGCCTGCCCGGAGAGGTCGGGAAACGCCTGTGTCTAGGTTCGCTCAGAGAGGTCGACCTAGACAAGAATAAATCCTCTCCATCTCTGCTGCTGCCAGTCTCAATCGTCTGCGGGGAGAACCGTTATTTCGAACTAGCCCAACTTGACTCTGGAGCAGCCCGGAATCTTATTTCACAGTCCCTGGTAGAGAAATACCGCATCCCCACCAAACCTCTGGCTGTACCCTTGTCTGTTGCTGCCGTGGATGGGGGTCTCTTACCACGCCCCATCCAACTCATCACCGAATCCATTACTCTGCAGGTGGGAATGCTGCATTCTGAGAGTATCTCCTTTCATGTTCTGCCTGGACTCTCTCACGCCCTCTTGCTAGGTCTACCTTGGCTCCAGAGACATGCACCCGTGCTTGACTGGCAGACCGGAGAAGTCCTTCGCTGGGGACAGGACTGCCATAAGACCTGTCTGGTTCTCGTCCATCCCGTCCGTCCTTCTCCTACCCCAGCTAATCTACCTGGACTTCCGATTCCTTATTGGTCTTATGCTGATGTCTTTAATAAAAAGGAGGCAGAGACACTACCCCCTCATAGACCATACGACTGCCCTATCGACCTGTTACTCGGTACTACTCCTCCCCGTGGGCGTATTTATCCATTATCCGCTGCTGAGACCCGGTCGATGTCCGAATATATTGAGGAGAATCTGGCCAGGGGATTCATCCGGAAATCTACCTCCCCGGCGGGAGCAGGCTTCTTTTTCGTCAAAAAGAAGGACGGCTCTCTCCGTCCCTGTATAGACTATAGAGGCCTTAACCAGATCACGGTGAAGAATAAGCACCCCCTTCCGCTCATTCCGGAGTTATTTGATCGTCTGAGGGGGGCTAGAATCTTCACCAAACTGGACCTCCGAGGGGCGTACAACCTGGTTCGTATCCGTCAGGGGGATGAATGGAAGACGGCATTCAACACCCGGGACGGCCACTATGAATATCTGGTAATGCCCTTTGGTCTCTGTAACGCTCCTGCCGTCTTTCAAGAGTTGGTCAATGACATCTTCCGGGACCTTCTCTACTCCTGCGTAGTGGTGTACCTGGACGACATCTTGGTCTTCTCTCCGGATCTCCAGACTCACCGGAGGGACGTTCGTCAGGTCCTGCTCAGGCTCAGGCAGAATCACCTCTTCGCTAAATACGAGAAGTGCCTCTTTGAGCAGACCTCGCTTCCGTTTTTGGGCTACATTATTTCTCAGACCGGCCTACGAATGGATCCAGAGAAACTGTCTGCCATTGAGAAATGGCCTCGACCGGAGGGGTTGAAGGCCATTCAGCGGTTCCTGGGCTTCGCCAACTACTACCGCCTCTTCATACCGCACTTCTCTTCCCGGACTGCCCCAATTTCCGCGCTCACCCGTAAGGGTACTAATCCCAAAGAGTGGCCGCCCGAAGCAGAGGAGGCCTTTCTTTCCTTAAAACAGGCCTTCTCTTCCGCCCCGGTGCTGCATCGCCCGGACGGCAACAAGCAGTTCTTCCTGGAAGTTGACGCCTCCTCCTCTGGAGCCGGAGCGGTACTTACTCAAAAATCATCTTCCGGGAGGATGGTAACTTGCGGCTTCTTCTCTAAACTCTTCTCCTCCTCAGAGCGCAATTATTCCATAGGAGACCGAGAGTTATTGGCCATCAAACTGGCATTGGAGGAGTGGCGTTACCTGCTCGAGGGGGCTCTTCACCCGGTAATAATTTACACTGACCACAAGAACTTGGCTTACCTCCAGCATGCCCAGAGACTTAACCCGCGCCAAGCCCGGTGGTCCTTGTTTTTTGCTCGCTTTGATTTTGTTCTTCATTTTCGCCCGGCTGACAAAAACGTCAAGGCGGACGCCTTGTCTCGATCCTTTCTGGTGTCTGATCTCGAGGAAGATCCGAAACACATCATCGATCCCGCCAGAGTAATGCAGGTGGCTCCCGTGAGTCTAAATCGTCTCCCTCCCGGAAAGACGTTCGTATCCGTACCTGATCGGGAGAAGATCCTTCACTGGGGTCACTCGTCTAAACTGGCTGGCCACGCCGGTCAGAAAAAGACCCTCCAGCTTATTACCCGGCACTACTGGTGGCCTACCCTGCACAAGGACGTAATAGACTTTGTTTCTGCCTGTGTGTCCTGCGCCCGCAACAAGGTTCCGAGACATCTGCCAGCCGGTCGCCTCCTTCCGCTTTCTGTACCTGCTGCCCCCTGGCAGCATATAGCAATGGACTTTATAACTGACCTCCCAGTCTCTGCCGGTTGTACGGTCATTTGGGTGGTCGCTGACCGCTTCTCCAAGATGGCTCATTTCGTTCCCCTGCCAGGCCTCCCGTCTGCACCCGAGCTAGCTAAAGACTTTATTCGTCACATCTTTCGTCTTCATGGCCTGCCCCTCCACATCGTGTCGGATCGTGGGGTACAGTTCACCTCACGCTTCTGGAGAGCCACTTGTAAACTGCTAGACGTCACCCTGGACTTCTCTTCCGCTTACCACCCACAGTCCAATGGTCAAGTGGAGCGGATCAATCAGAACCTGACCAGTTACCTCCGGCACTTCGTTAATGCCCATCATTCAGACTGGGTGGATCTCCTACCATGGGCCGAGTTCTCTTATAACAATCACGAGAGCGAATCCTCCTCCAAATCCCCGTTTTTTGTAGTCTTCGGTCAGCATCCTCGGATTCCTTTTCCTGTCTCCACCTCTGTGGACAACCCGGCTGCGGAATCTCTCGTTAGCAAATTTTCCTCCATTTGGGAGAGTACCCGATCCGCACTCCTTCAGTCGTCCGAACGGATGAAAAGACACGCTGACAAAAAACGCCTGGATCCTCCACAATTTCGTCCTGGAGATAAAGTCTGGCTCTCATCTAAATATGTCCGACTCAAGATACCTTCTTACAAGTTAGGGCCTCGGTTCATCGGTCCTCTGGAGGTCATCAGTCAGATCAACCCGGTGGCCTATAAATTGAAACTCCCGGCCAACTTACGGATCCCTAACTCCTTCCATGTATCTCTCCTCAAACCTGTGGTACTTAACTCTTTTTCCAAGTCTACAGGTACGCCTCCTGCTCCGGTTTCTGCTGAGGACGAGTTTGAGGTAGAGAACATTCTTGCCACCAAAAGGGTAAGAGGAAAGACCTTTTTTCTAGTAGATTGGAAGGGGTTTGGTCCTGAGGAGAGAACGTGGGAGCCCCGGGAGAACATCCATGCCCCGCTCATCCTTGCTAAATTTCTGTCTGGCCTAAAAAATGGGGGGCCTAAAGGGGGGGGTACTGTAGCGCCGGCGTCCCTGCCCTCTGCTAGGCAGGGACGCTGTTCCCCTCACCTCTCTGCTCCGTGCCCGGCGTCCTCCTCCCGCTCTGCTGGCAGCGCGCGCTCCTTCCCGGCCACTGTGCTTAGGGCGCGCGCGCGTGCTCTCCCTCCCTCTTAAAGGGGCCGCGCGCGCCGTCCTAAGGAGTCCCCGGCCAATGGCCGGAGGACTTCACCATATATAAGGCACCTCCTCCAAAATGGAGGTGCCCGAGCAATGTTGTTGCACTGTTCACTACTCTGCTTCAGCCCTCAGGTCCCGTTGCCAGTTACCTGCCAGATTCCTGCCAGCTTGCTGTCTTATTCCTGCCTGATATTCTGCTACCTGCCTGCTAGCCTGTGGTCCGACGGTCTGCCTTGCAACTCCTGTCAGTCTGTCTAAGGACCAGCTTGCCCGCTCACCTGGGAGCGCACATCAACTACCTGCCTGCTTGCCTGAGGTCCGACGGTCTGCCTTCCAACTCTTGTCAGTCTGTCTATGGACCAGCTTGCCCGCTCACCTGGGAGCGCACATCAACTACCTGCCTGCTTGCCTGAGGTCCGACGGTCTGCCTTCCAACTCTTGTCAGTCTGTCTATGGACCAGCCTGCCCGCTCACCTGGGAGCGCACATCTGCTACCTGCCTGCTAGCCTACCTGGAGGCTCCGCCGTCACGTGCTGTGACCACCCGCCTGTCCAGAGACTTCTGCCCGCTCACCTGGGAGCGCTCATCTGCCGCCTGTCTGTTGGTCTTCCTGGAGGCTCCGCCGTCACATGCTGTGACCACCCGTTTATCCAGAGACTCTCGCCTGCTCACCTGGGAGCTCACGTCTACCATCAGCCGCCACAGGTCGTACCAACCCTTTACCCAGAGACTGCCCCGGTCACTTGCCGTAACCATCTGCCCGTTCATCCAGAGACTGCCCCGGTCACTTGCCGTGACCATCTGCCCGTTCATCCAGAGACTGCCCCGGTCACTTGCCGTGACCATCTGCCCGTTCCCCCAGAGACTGCCCCGGTCACTTGCCGTGACCATCTGCCCGTTCATCCAGAGACTGCCCCGGTCACTTGCCGTGACCTCCTGCCCGTTCTTCTAGAGACTGTCCCGGTCACCTGCTGTGACTGCCTGCCTGGTCGCCACCCGCTCCCTTACAAGGACCGCCCCCTTGTATAGTAGCTCAGAGGTTCCGCCTCCCAGACCCGTTACACCTCATTAGACTGCGGTGTACACAGTTTATTGTATAGACCTTTGCTGCACAATGGGACAGTGTTCATTTATGTAAAATAATCCATAGATGTGGGACAGGTCCATAGGGATATGTACAAACACACTCCATATAAATGTGCACATATAAGCTAACACTGCCCCCTACAGCTTCAGTGGCTGATCTCAGGTGCCCACAGGGAATCAGTGCCCATGTATTGTTAGTAGACTTCCATTGTAGTCTTTATTAACACATCTACAACCCTTTGTATTATTCTGAACCTCCATAGAAGTGAATGGAGAAAGCCTATCATGCACAGCCACTTCTATGTTCATATTAACTAGAGATACAGCCTTATCTCGATAGCTGCGGGGGGCTACAGAGGTGGAGCCAACATCTATTAGCCATTTATGGCTTCTTTGGTGGATATATCTGAGAGGGAAATAACCCTTTAATTGGGTTATCCACTACTAGACACCAACTATTGATGGGCCAAGGGAGGTGAGAAAACTAAAAGAAATTGATATCTCCAGACCAGCGCTGCATACCCCACTGGTTACATGAGGTTAACAACCAGTGGGGGCAACGCATGAGTGTTGCAGCTTCTGATTGGTTGCAGCATTCATATTTCATCTAAGCCAGAAGAAGTAGTGCTCACATGACACCCCTGCCTGATGTTGATGTCAGAATATTAGCGGGATACACAACAATGAGTATAAGAGGGCACTGGTTTGGGAGGTGATTTGGGGATTTTTTTATATTTTTCCCTTCCTAGGTCCACAAATAAGACCCTACAAGTTCCAGGTAACATAGGTACACAGAACACCCTTTTTGGGCTGTGCATCTTCTCTATATACAGTGGAGAAAAAAAGTAAACTGCTCAAAAAAATAAAGGGAGCACTTAAACAACAGAATATAACTCCAAGTACATCAAACTTCTGTGAAATCAAACTGCCCACTTAGGAAGCAACACTGATTGACAATCAATTTCACATGCTGTTGTGCAAATGGAATACACAATAGATGGAAATTATTGGCAATTATTAAGACACCCTCAATAAAGGAGTGGTTCTGCAGGTGGGGACCACAGATCACATCTCAGTACCAATGCTTTCTGGCTGATGTTTTGGTCACTTTTGAATGTTGGTTGTGCTTTCACACTCGTGGTAGCATGAGACGGACTCTACAACCCACAGAAGTTGCTCAGGTAGTGCAGCTCATCCAACATGGCACATCAATGCAAGCTGTGGCAAGAAGGTTTGCTGCATCTGTCAGCGTAGTGTCCAGAGGCTGGAGGCGCTGCCAGGAGACAGGCCAGTACACCAGGAGACGTGGAGGGGGCCGTAGGAGGGCAACAACCCAGCAGCAGGACCGCTACCTCCGCCTTTGTGCAAGGAGGAACAGGAGGAGCACTGCCAGAGTCCTTCAAAATGACCTCCAGCAGGCCACAAATGTGCATGTGTCTGCACCAACGGTTTGAAACAGACTCCATGAGGGTGGTATGAGGGCCTGACGTCCACAGATGGGGGTGGTGCTCACAGCCCAACACCGTGAAGGACACTTGGCATTTTCCACAGAACACCAGGATTGGCAAAGTCGCCACTGGCACCCTGTGCTCTTCATAGATGAAAGCAGGTTCACACTGAGCTCATGCGACAGACGAGACAGAGTCTGGAGACGCCGTGGAGAGCGCATAGTGGGTAAACAACCTTACGCGGTGAAATGAGCTGCATCTGGATCTCGTCCACCTAAAGGGACTGTCAGCACAGAATGACTGTTCAAACTAAGTCCCAACTCTCGGTGCTTCGGGGCCAATCATTTATATACACCTTCCCATCTGCTTGTTTTCCCTCTATCCACACCCTCCTCTTCTTTGATTGACAGCTCTGGCTTCATAGAACCAGAGAAGGAAGGAGACAGAGGTAAAACAAGCAGGTTGGAAGGTGTATATAAATGATTGGCCCACGCCGTGATCCATGGAGCGCTTGTACTTGGTTTCAACAGTCATTCTGTGCTGACAGTCCCTTTAAAATCAGTGTTTCCCAAACTCCAGTCCCCACGGCCCCCCACAGGTCATGTCTTCAGGATTTCTATAGTATTGCACAGGTGAGAGAATTCCTGATTCCTTGATGATACTTTCATCACATGTGTAATACTGAGGAAATCCTGAAAACCTGACCTGTTGGGGGGAAAACCTGACCTGTTGGGGGCCATGAGGACTGGAGTTTGGGAAACACTGCCTTAAATGGAGCGGTGCTGCAGTTTTATTATTCAGCGATTAGCAGGATCCCCCAACAATTTCTTAAGCAATGAGAAAATGCAGTCCCTAATGATGTCCTCTGACAATAAGCGGATCACGGACAGCAGATGCATTGGGTTCTGCATTTCTTGGAGAATGGGATAAGGCAGCTTCTGTCTTCTCAGTGATACAATCAGGAAGGAGATGCAGCGTGAGACAATCCCTGTCTAGATCTTTGATCTGATCATCAATACAGAGGGCTGATTGGGGAAGACAGAGGGAAAGGCTAATAAGATTATTAAAAAAAAATTAGTTTTTCAGCTGGTACTTCCTCTGGGGTCAGTATGCCAACCTCATTGACTTCATAGCACTTGCCAGAGTGGGCAGACACGATTTATTGCCTTTACACACGTCACCTCCACACAGGGCGATGCTGGCTACCACGCCTCTGTAGTGATCAAACGTTGAGTCAAACAGTAGGGCTTTAAGAGGGCGGCCCTTTTCAATCTTGGGACTAAAACACAAAAATAAGACATCCTGTTAAGGGGTATAAAGGTAAGTAAACCGCGTTCAGTCCGGGGTGATGAATTCCAAAAGACAAAGTTTATTCTGCCATCACATAACGTTTCGACCTGTTATAGGTCTTTATCAAGTATATACAAAGACATACAGGGATACTGATCCCCCTGGTCAGTGGCCAGAACCCTGTAAATTCCCCTTAAATGGTCCAAAACTGAAACTGTGGGAACAATCGAATCCACTTAGGGTTCAGCAAACTTACAGTCAAGGGTTTGATAAAGTTATCTACACCCTTGTGTCTCCGGGAAGCATGGCGTACGTTCACGTGCTGAAAATGCCGACCAGTGCTGGAGTGAGCGGAGGTCCGCAGCTTGTGAAACTACAGATCCCAGCAGGCTGACGGTCTCTCATCAAGTTATGCTGGGAGTCGCAGTTTCACAAATAGTGCTAGAGGATCCATGTCAGAAATATGAGGCTGCCACTAGGGTTTCTCCCACAAATATGTAATCGGACGTGGAGCAGATCCGCACGTGGATGAGCCATATTCTCTATCTGTGAACATACTACTCTCCTTCACTCAGATTGTAAGTGGTTCTGCAGCGCATCTGTGCAGAGCAAGCTGTCAATCAAAATCCGGGCCAGGTTTACAGCCGTCACCTCCGATATAGTGAGCGGTGCTGTGATCCAAGACTGTAGCCGCTCTGTGCACAACGATGAGTGAAGGCCGGCGGCTGCAGGGAGGAAAGAAGTTAATTTTCTCCTGGTACCTGCATTATCAATAAGGCGGCCGGGCAACATTGTAACAATATTTATCTGCAGATTAACCCTATACCTGCAGGTACATAGCATTTTTCAAGGTGACAGGTTCCCTTTAATAAAGAGAAGATGGATAGAGCCGCATTAGTCCATACTCACAGTGGAAGCCTCCTGACAACTTCTTGAAGAACACTTTCCATATTTGTTCCAAGCTTTGCCGAGATCTAATAGAAATAAACAGAGAAATTAATTTCTTAATACAGTTTAGAACTCGGCTCCAATGAATCACAAGAAATGAAACCTGTTTGAAGCTGACAAGCAATCAAGCCCCTCCGTAAGCCACACAGAACATGGCTACTTATGTCATCTGCAGGTGATTAAAGGAACCTGTCATGTTGAAATGGTATAAGATCTGTAGGGGGATGTTGTAGAGCAGAGAAGTTGATCAGACTGATAGACATATCTGTGGGAAGAGAGTCAGTAAGACTTGCATTTTATGCAGAGAAAGTCCTGCCGTATGTACACTAGTCCAGTGGGCGGTCCTAAGTGATTGACAGTTCCCTGTATGACCATGCAGGCAAAGATAGCTGTCAATCACTAGCATGACCGCCCACTGGACTCATCTATACAAACAGCAGGATTCCACTGAATAAATTGATACAGGAAAAATATCTATCTTTGTACTGTGTTAGCCAGTAGATAGAAGAGTATTTAGATTTGAGAGTCCTCAGTGGTTGATACCTTTTAATGGCTAACGGAAAAGATGGTAACAAATTGCAAGCTTTCCAGACTACTCAGGTCTCAGGTCTGCCTGATGAAGAGGCCTGAGCAGTTTGGAAAGCTTGCAATTTGTTACCATCTTTTCAGTTAGCCATTAAAGGTATCAACCACTGAGGACTCTCAAATCTAATGAATGAATTACAATTTATACTGAATCTTCTCCCACAAACCTATATATCGTTCTGCTCAGTTTCTCATGGGTAAAACCTGTAAGTCTGAATGGGGCTGTAATGTTATTACAATCATGTTGTAATGGGGTTTGGGAGGTGGAACCTCTGAGCAACTATACAAGGGGGCGGTCCTTGTAAGGAAGCGGGTGGCTCCCAGGGAAGAAGGGCAGGTAGTCACAGCAAGTGACAGGGACAGTCTCTGGGTAGAAGGGCAGGTAGTCACGGCAAGTGACAGGGACAGTCTCTGGGTAGAAGGGCAGGTAGTCACGGCAAGTGACAGGGACAGTCTCTGGGTAGAAGGGCAGGTAGTCACGGCAAGTGACAGGGACAGTCTCTGGGTAGAAGGACAGCAGGCAGGTGGCTGGTGAGCGCTCCCAGGTGAGCAGGCGAGAGTCTCTGGACAGGCATGTGGTCACGGCAAGTGACGGCAGAGCCTCCAGGTAGACTAGCAGACAGGTAGCAGGTGGACGCTCCCAGTTGAGCGGGCAAGAGTTTCTGGACAGACAGGTGGTCACGGCAAGTGACGGCAGAGCCTCCAGGTAGACTAGCAGACAGGTAGCAGGTGGACGCTCCCAGTTGAGCGGGCAAGAGTCTCTGGACGGGCAGGTGGTCACGGCAAGTGACGGCAGAGCCTCCAGGTAGGCTAGCAGGCAGGTAGCAGGTGAGCGCTCCCAGGTGAGCGGGCAAGAGTCTCTGGACAGGCAGGTGGTCACGGCAAGTGACGGCAGAGCCTCCAGGTAGGCTAGCAGGCAGGTAGCAGGTGAGCGCTCCCAGGTGAGCGGGCAGGCTGGTCCATAGACAGACTGACAGGTGTCGGAAGGCAGACCGTCGGACCGCAGGCTTGCAAGCAGGTAAGCGGATATCAGGCAGGTATCAAGCAGGAATCTGGCAGGTAACAAGCAGGAATCTGGCAGGTAACAAGCAGGAATCTGGCAGGTGACTGGCAGGTAACTGGTAACGGGACCTGAGGGCTGAAGCAGAGTGAAGGCTTTGCAACAACATTGCTCGGGCACCTCCATTTTGGAGGAGGTGCCTTATATATGGTGAAGTCCTCCGGCCATTGGCCGGGGACTCCTTAGGACGGCGCGCGCGGTCCCTTTAAGAGAGGGGGAGCGCGCCCGCGCGCGCCCTAAGCACCGTGGCCGGGAAGCAGCGCGCGCTGCCAGCAGAGCGGGAGGAAGACACCGGGCACGGAGCGGAGAGGTGAGGGGAACAGCATCCCTGCCTAGCAGGAGGCAGGGACGCCGACGCTACAGTACCCCCCCCTTTAGGCCCCCCCTTTTTTAAGCCAGAGAGAAATTTATCAAGGATGAGAGGGGCATGGATGTTCTCCCGGGGCTCCCACGTTCTCTCCTCAGGACTAAACCCCTTCCAATCTACCAGAAAAAAGGTTTTTCCTCTTACCCATTTGGTGGCCAGAATGTTCTCTACCTCAAACTCGTTCTCAGCGGAAACCGGAGCAGGGGGCGTACCTGTAGACTTGGAAAAAGAGTTAAGTACCACGGGTTTGAGGAGAGATACATGGAAGGAGTTAGGGATCCGTAAGTTGGCCGGGAGTTTCAATTTATAGGCCACCGGATTGATTTGTTTGATAACTTCCAGTGGGCCGATGAACCGAGGCCCTAACTTGTAGGAGGGAATCTTGAGCCGGACATACTTGGACGAGAGCCAGACTTTATCTCCAGGACGGAATTGTGGAGGATCCAGTCGTTTTTTGTCAGCGTGTTTTTTCATCCGCTCGGACGACTGAAGGAGTGCGGATCGGGTACTCTCCCAAATGGAGGAGAATTTGCTAATGAGAGATTCCGCAGCCGGATTGTCCACCGAGGTGGAGACGGGAAATGGGATCCGAGGATGCTGACCGAAGACTACAAAAAGCGGGGATTTGGAGGAAGATTCGCTCTCGTGATTATTGTAAGAGAATTCAGCCCATGGTAGGAGATCCACCCAGTCCGAATGGTGGGCATTAACGAAGTGCCGGAGGTAACTGGTCAGGATCTGATTGATCCGCTCCACTTGCCCATTGGACTGTGGGTGGTAAGTTGAGGAGAAGTCCAGGGTAACGTCAAGCAGCTTACATGTGGCTCTCCAGAAGCGTGAGGTGAACTGAACCCCACGATCTGACACGATGTGGAGGGGCAGGCCATGGAGACGGAAGATGTGGCGGATAAAGTCTTTAGCCAGTTCGGGTGCAGACGGGAGACCCGGCAGGGGAATGAAGTGCGCCATCTTGGAAAAGCGGTCAGCGACCACCCAAATGACCGTACAACCGGCAGAGACAGGGAGATCCGTTATAAAGGCCATAGCTATATGCTGCCACTAGGCAGCAGGTACTGGAAGAGGAAGGAGGCGACCGGCTGGCAGGTGTCTCGGAACTTTGTTGCGGGCGCAGGACACACAGGCTGAAACAAAGTCTATTACATCCTTGTGCAGGGTAGGCCACCAGTAATGCCGGGTAATAAGCTGGAGGGTCTTTTTCTGACCGGCGTGGCCAGCTAGCTTAGATGAGTGACCCCAGAGTAGGACCTTCTTCCGATCAGGTACTGTTACGAACGTCTTACCGGGACGGAGACGATTTAGATTCACGGGAGCCACCTGCATTACTCTGGCGGGATCAATGATGTGCTTCGGTTCCTCCTCTAGGTCAGACACCAGGAAGGATCGGGACAAGGCGTCAGCTTTGATGTTTTTGTCTGCCGGGCGAAAATGAAGAACGAAATCAAAGCAGGCAAAAAACAAGGACCACCGGGCTTAGCGCGGGTTAAGTCTCTGGGCACTCTGGAGGTAAGCCAAGTTCTTGTGGTCCGTGTAAATAATTAACGGGTGAAGAGCCCCCTCGAGCAGGTAACGCCACTCCTCCAGTGCCAGCTTAATGGCCAATAACTCTCGATCTCCTATAGAATAATTGCGCTCAGAAGAGGAGAAGAGTTTGGAGAAGAAGCCGCAAGTTACCATTCTTCCGGAAGGCGACTTTTGGGTAAGTACCGCTCCGGCTCCAGAGGAGGAGGCATCAACTTCCAGGAAGAATTGTTTGTTGCCGTCCGGACGATGCAGCACCGGGGCGGAAGAGAAAGCCTGTTTTAAGGAAAGAAAGGCTTCCTCTGCTTCGGGCGGCCATTTTCTGTAATTAGTGCCCTTACTGGTGAGCGCAGAGATTGGGGCAGTCCGGGAAGAGAAGTGCGGTATGAAGAGGCGGTAGTAGTTGGCGAAACCCAGGAACCGCTGAATAGCTTTCAACCCCTCTGGTCGGGGCTACTTCTGGATGGCAGACAGTTTCTCAGGATCCATTCGTAGGCCGGTCTGAGAGATTATGTAGCCCAGAAACGGAAGCGAGGTCTGCTCAAAGAGGCACTTCTCATATTTAGCGTAGAGGTGGTTCTGCCTGAGCCTGAGCAGAACCTGACGAACATCCCTCCGGTGTGTGGGGAGATCCAGAGAGAAGACCAAGATGTCGTCCAGGTACACCACTACGCAGGAGTAGAGAAGGTCCCGGAAGATGTCATTGACCAACTCTTGAAAGACGGCGGGAGCGTTACAGAGACCGAAGGGCATTACCAGGTATTCATAGTGGCCGTCCCGGGTGTTGAATGCCGTCTTCCATTCATCCCCCTGACGGATACAGACCAGGTTATACGCCCCACGGAGGTCCAGCTTGGTGAAGATTCTAGCCCCCCTCAGACGGTCAAATAATTCCGGAATGAGCGGAAGGGGGTATTTATTCTTCACCGTGATCTGGTTAAGGCCTCTATAGTCTATACAGGGACGGAGTGAGCCGTCCTTTTTGATGAAGAAGAAGCCTGCTCCCGCCGGGGAAGTAGATTTCCGGATGAATCCCCGGGCCAGATTCTCCTCAATATATTCTGACATGGATCGGGTCTCAGCAGCGGACAAAGGGTAAATGCGCCCACGGGGAGGAGTAGCGCCGGGCATCAGGTCGATTGGGCAGTCGTATGGTCTATGAGGGGGTAATGTCTCTGCCTCCTTTTTATTAAAGACGTCCGCATACGACCAATAAGGAGCCGGAAGACCAGGTAGATTGGCTGGAGTAGGAGAAGGACGGACAGGATGGACGGGAACTAAGCAAGTCTTATGGCAGTCCTGTCTCCAGCGAAGGACTTCTCCGGTCTGCCAATCAAGCACGGGTGCATGTCTCTGAAGCCAAGGTAGGCCTAATAAGAGGGCGTGAGAGAGTCCAGGCAGAACATGAAAGAAGATGCTCTCAGAGTGCAGCATTCCCACCTGCAGGGTTATGGATTCGGTGATGAGTTGGATGGGATGTGGTAAGAGGCCCCCATCCACGGCAGCGACAGATAAGGGTACAGCTAGAGGTTTGGTGGGAATGCGGTATTTCTCTACCAGAGACTGAGAAATGAGATTTCCGGCAGCTCCAGAGTCAAGTTGGGCTAGTTCAAAATAACGGTTCTCCCCGCAGATGATAGAGACCGACAGCAACAGAGATGGAGAGGATTTACTCTTGTCTAGGACGACCTCTCTGAGCGATCCTAGACACAGGCGTTTCCCGACCTCTCCGGGCAGGAACGGATCCGGTGCTCCTTACTGCCACAGTAGAAGCAGCTCCCCTCGGCTCGGCGTAACTCTTGACGGGTTTTGACCATCTTGGTCTGGTCGACCTGCATAGGCTCAGGTGAGTGCGCCTGGGTAGTAACGGGAGAAGTGACAGGTTTCTGGAAGGTAGGGGCTAGACGTGGAAACCTCCTCTCACGGGTGACCTCTTTGGCGCGCTCCTGGAACCGGATGTCAATCCGGGTGGCAAGTGTTATTAAGTCGTCGAGAGTGGTAGGAATGTCCCGACCGGCGAGTTCATCTTTAATACGGCCGGACAGACCCTCCCAAAAGACAGACACCAGGGCGTCGTTATCCCAGGCCAGCTCCGAAGCAAGGGTACGGAACCGTATGGCGTATTGGCCCACGGAGAGATTTCCTTGACGGAGGCGTAGCAGAGATGATGCGGATGAGGTCTTCCGTCCTGGTTCGTCGAAGACTTTCCGGAAGGCCGTGAGAAAGGCTGGCAGGTTGGACACCAGGGGGTCTCCTCTCTCCCATAGAGGATTTAGCCAAGCCAGTGCCTCTCCCGTGAGATGGGACATGATGAAGGCTACTCTGGCTCGGTCGCTGGAAAACTGGTGTGTCAACAGTTCGAAGTGCAGAGTGCACTGGTTAATGAAGCCCTGTGCCTGGCTGGGATCTCCGCCAAAACGAGGAGGGGCGGAGAGGCGGGGACCGGGAAGAGATGCCATGGTGTTGATGGGCTGCGGCGGTGCCGGGGTAGTAAGTGTGCGAGTGGAGACAGCTCCGGAAGAGGTAGTCAATGTGTCCAGGCGGGAGATAACACCACGCAGGTGACTCAGGATGGACTCCTGTTGGGACCTCTGATGGGAAAGTTCATGACATAGGTCCGAGAGCGAGGGAGCTTGGGTGCCACCGGGTTCCATGGCCCGAGCAAACTGTAACGGGTCTGGGAGGTGGAACCTCTGAGCAACTATACTATTACTATTCCTTGTAAGGAAGCGGGTGGCTCCCAGGGAAGACGGGCAGGTAGTCACAGCAAGTGACAGGGACAGTCTCTGGGTAGAAGGGCAGGTAGTCACGGCAAGTGACAGGGACAGTCTCTGGGTAGAAGGGCAGGTAGTCACGGCAAGTGACAGGGACAGTCTCTGGGTAGAAGGGCAGGTAGTCACGGCAAGTGACAGGGACAGTCTCTGGGTAGAAGGACAGCAGGCAGGTGGCTGGTGAGCGCTCCCAGGTGAGCAGGCGAGAGTCTCTGGACAGGCAGGTGGTCACGGCAAGTGACGGCAGAACCTCCAGGTAGACTAGCAGACAGGTAGCAGTTGGATGCTCCCAGGTGAGCGGGCAAGAGTCTCTGGACGGGCAGGTGGTCACGGCAAGTGACGGCAGAGCCTCCAGGTAGACTAGCAGACAGGTAGCAGGTGGACGCTCCCAGTTGAGCGGACAAGAGTCTCTGGACAGGCAGGTGGTCACGGCAAGTGACGGCAGAGCCTCCAGGTAGACTAGCAGACAGGTAGCAGGTGGACGCTCCCAGTTGAGCTGGCAAGAGTCTCTGGACCGGCAGGTGGTCACGGCAAGTGACGGCAGAGCCTCCAGGTAGGCTAGCAGGCAGGTAGCAGGTGAGCGCTCCCAAGTGAGCGGGCAAGAATCTCTGGACAGGCAGGTGGTCACGGCAAGTGACGGCAGAGCCTCCAGGTAGGCTAGCAGGCAGGTAGCAGGTGAGCGCTCCCAGGTGAGCGGGCAGGCTGGTCCATAGACAGACTGACAGGTGTCGGAAGGCAGACCGTCGGACCGCAGTCTTGCAAGCAGGTAAGCGGATATCAGGCAGGTATCAAGCAGGAATCTGGCAGGTGACTGGCAGGTAACAAGCAGGAATCTGGCAGGTGACTGGCAGGTAACAAGCAGGAATCTGGCAGGTGACTGGCAGGTAACTGGTAACGGGACCTGAGGGCTGAAGCAGAGTGAAGGCTTTGCAACAACATTGCTCGGGCACCTCTATTTTGGAGGAGGTACCTTATATATGGTGAAGTCCTCCGGCCATTGGCCGGGGACTCCTTAGGACGACGCACGCGGCCCCTTTAAGAGAGGGGGAGCGCGCCCGCGCGCGCCCTAAGCACCGTGGCCAGGAAGCAGCGCGCGCTGCCAGCAGAGCTGGAGGAAGACGCCGGGCACGGAGCGGAGAGGTGAGGGGAACAGCGTCCCTGCCTAGCAGGAGGACTACACATGTAAACACATGTAAACGCAGATCACAAAATCTTTCAGATGATCTTTTTTTTTTAACACTCAAATCCCCTATGGATATTTATGTTTACTAAAGGATTCCTTACCCATTCTTCTGACAGCTCTTCTTTAGGTATGGACACATACCGGCATCCGGCATAAAAACATCTGGAGACTTTTCCTTTTTCTGTGATATTGGATAATCTTGTTCATTTCTAACGCTTTAAATCTTTCAAATTCTTTTCGAAAAATGTATCATAAAGCGACTTCCTCAGGTCAGTTTTGCTTGTGGTTGTGTTACCATTATTTGTGCCAAATGTATCAAAGAGTTGCACGATGTTTGATAAATGTTTATGCAGCACTTCCATCTTTATTTATTCATTTTACTCACTTATATAGCATCAACCTATTCCGATGCGCTTTACAGACATTATCATTGCTGTCCCCATTGGGGCTCACAATCTACATTCCCTATCAGTATGTCTTTGGAGTGTGGGAGGAAACCGACGCAAACATGGGGAGAACATACAAACTTCTTGCAGATGTTATCCTTGGTGGGATTTGAAACCAGGATCCCAGTGCTGCAAAGCACCAATGCTAACTACTGAGCCACCGTGTATCTTTATCCACCGAGCCACCGTGTATCTTTATCCACCGAGCCACCGTGTATCTTTATCCACTGAGCCACCGTGTATCTTTATCCACTGAGTCACCGTGTATCTTTATCCACTGAGCCACCGTGTATCTTTATCCACTTTTAACGTCACCCGTCGTTCTTAGACCTGTGTAGCTTTCCAAGCCCAATTTCTAAAAGTTGCAAGAGTGCTGTAAAATAGGAAGCTGCACATTTTTGCTCAAAAATGATGCGTCACAAAATAGTTTCGTGTTTTTTTAACACCAAAAATTTTTTGTAAATTCCTCGCTACATTGCCCCTTTTCCAGCCAAATTTTGTAGAAAAAAAAAAAAAGACAAGGTACAGACAGCGAAGTTAAATTTGCCTACAGGAATG
This sequence comes from Phyllobates terribilis, assembly GCF_046119375.1. NCBI lineage: Eukaryota > Metazoa > Chordata > Amphibia > Anura > Dendrobatidae > Phyllobates > Phyllobates terribilis. The sequence continues at coordinate 2,136,498 of NW_027363009.1, read as the reverse complement.
ATTTTGATCTGGAGCGCATTGTACCCGGATACAGTCACTAGCGGGAATGTCAACCATCTTCTCAATTTGTTTCTCCACCCTCTCCGGATCTGCATTCTTCAAGTCTATCTAAAAGCAAAAGTATAAATACTAATTATTTATCAAAGCTGGACAAAATCTAGAAACCATATAATAAAACTGGCATAAAATATAGTGCTGAACAAGAGTTTAGGGAGAGATGTACAACTGGCACTGGCCTTTAGAAGGGATTGTGTAATCGCACAAAACTAGCAAAAATGTAAAGTGCCTGTAAAACAAGGAACGTGCAATTTACCTCTTAGTAAAAATCCTATTCTTTCTCAAGAACGGGAGGAATTTTAATTTCATGATTTTTTTTTAATCAAATAATTTTTATTGAAAAACTCCAAATACAAATTTTCCATCTTTCAAATAACATACATGACATAGTAATTCCATAGTATAAAACATGAACAAAGTATCTGAACTTCAATTCCCTAACCCACCCTAAACCCAAATCCCAACACTCCAGAGAGAACCATTTTAGAGCAGTTCTAGAATAACGGACTACAGCATTCGTAGAAGGGGGAAGAAGATAAAAAAGTGACTAACAAAGGGATAGCAGCGTTTTAATTTTATCATTTACTGCTTGATGCCTGAGCCGGGAAGTGCACGCTTGAAAACTGTTGCAGGCTGCTGTAATCACAGGACACAAGCAAACAGCATGGCATTTCCTATCAGCAGGGAGGAAGTAAAGGGAACAGTAATGAAAGTCTCCTCCTACTCCGCTCCATAATGAAATGAACAGTGTGCATGCTACAAATGCGATGCATACAGCAAACAATTCATTTTCCATACACAGGTTTTGAGTTGACCACTGGATATACACATGTGTATAACTAATTACCAGAACTGGAAATCGAAAAAAAAGACGAGCAAGTTTGGGGTGAATCCTGCCTTCATTACTGCACAGCCGCTCATAGAGGGATCGGTGCTAGGAACAGCAGGAGTGCCGGCGATGTTCACAGATTTACCTGCTGCGGGACTGAAGGAGTCTGATAGTGTTCGGCTCTAAGCTTTTTACCTTGTTTACGACAGGAATAATTGAAAGCTGTGCTTCAAAGGCGAGGAAGAAGTTGGTCACTGTCTGCGCTTGAATACCCTTAAGAGGGGAAAAAATATATATATATACATATATACAAATACTGAAACATCTAAATGCATTAGAACATCAAACCTGGTGAAGCGGTAAATGACTTGTCCTCCAGGGATACAGGCTACTGTCATTCAGTAATTATTTCATAGGAATTTTACATTTTATGTGATCACCACGCTAGAATGTAAATGATGAAAACACAACACAACTCCTCACCATATGAAGATATTTTGTGTTTTATAGAACAGCATTTCTGTGGAATAACACGACTGATTTACTGTGTATGCACCATAGCCTTCATTTGATGTCACTTACTGTCACCTGTCACCTTGCCCCAACTCTGCAATCCCCAATATCAGTCCATGACCTCAATGGGGTCACTATAAAATTCTAAAGAGGACTGGTCATGTCTCTATTAGAAAATAGACAAACTTAGGATAGAAACAATATGAGCATATACCCTGCTATAAGTAAGTAAAAAGCAATAGTGAATATATATAATATAGGGTACTTAGTAAACATGGTTTTTGATTTAAAAAAAGCCATCCCACCCGCACCAAGGTGTACCCAGTCAGTTATGTGAAATATATAATAAAATACACTTTAGTACAATATTAGTGTTTTGTCCCTTTAAATCTACCGCTACTTCTGTCACCATGGTAACTGCATTCATGCTCAGCCAATAGGATTGCTCGGTTTGAATTTGGGAAAAAAAAAAAGTCCTATATCGTCAGTTTGTTCCTTCTCATCTGAGTGTGAAGACAGACACCTGCGATCAGCGAGAGATTATAGGTATAAGACGTGATATAATATAACGGACGGAGCCACATCCCATCACACGCACTCAGCGACCACAACTGACAGGAATCAGCACATTTACCAGACAATAAGTTATTATTCCCCAACACATAATACGCTGAGACACCAGTGGGGGGCGCCGCACTCGTTACATCTCCCATCTGGATGGATCCAGCGACGAGATCCTGATATTTCCCCCCAGCTCCGCTCCTCCATAGGGAATGGTCCAGATGCACGCAGAACGGACCGAAGTGTAATACTGCTAGAACTCTGCATGATATCACATCCTCCATATATACCACATAATAAAGGGGTGCTCCCACTGGGACAGGTCATCACCTATCCAGAGATCAGTGATAACTTGTTCCAACTAGACATCCCCTTTAATGGAAGAGATCACATCTCTAACAGTCAATACGCTATTCATTCCCAATCTTCCCTGGCCCCAGTAATGCCCCTGAGTATATCGCCAATATGAGCCAATCATCAAACCCTCTGCTGACTGTTCCCGATGTTTTATAGAGTTTGGAGACGTTTCTACAAGAGAAGATATCAGCGGACACCATGGGGGTGGAGTATTCTGCCAGCGATGGAGCAGGTAGTATCCACCAGTCTGTGATATCTGACCTTCCTCCATATTCTGCTCTTACATGCGTTTCTTCAGCTTTACCCCTTCCCGACATAACCAATTTATGTTTTTTTTCTGTTTTTTCCTCCGCTTTTTCCAAGGGCTATAACTTTTTGATATCTGTCCACATAGTGTGAGGTCTTGTTATTTTGTAGGATGAGCTGTCCTTATAAATGACACCATTCATTTACCACATAGTCCTAGAAAACGGGAAAAACATTTCAAGTGCAGTAAAAGTGCGAAAAAAAAGCCTGACATTGTTTTTTCTGGGAACGGTTTTAACGGCGCACATTGTGTGGTAAAAATGACCTGGTAATAGGATCCTACTCCTCAGTGTGATTACAGCAAGACCAAACTTCTCCAATAGTTTTGGCAAAAGAAAAAAACTTTTTTTTGATGCTGTCACCATTTTTTCTGAGACCCGAAACATTTTCAGTTTCCGGGTTGATGGAGCTGTGTGGGGGCTTATTTTTTGAAGGGCAAGAGGACTTTATTGATAACATTTTGGGACACATATGTCATGGTCATCGCTTCTTACAGGATTTTCTGCAGTATTGAGGCGAACGAAAAAATGCAATTTTGTCTTTTTGAATTTTTTTCTGTGTTCACTGATCGTTTTTTTTTTTTATATTTTGATAGATTGTATTTCTCTGAAAGAGACCAAACCACAAAATGTGTATATTTTTATTATCTTTATTTTTAGTGGGAGGTGAGTTGAACATGTGGGGTTTTAATAAATATATATATACTTTTTTTCACTGTATTTGTATACATCATCTGATTGCTTGTGCTATATACAGCGATACCACAGTAATGCTCCATATAGCAAAACCACGGTCTTCTTTACAGCCCAAATGAAGCTTTATGATGACAGACACGGAGGCTTCAGCAGACCCCCGGATGTCATAGCAGTCCATCGGCGCCCTATGATCGCGTCACAGGAGCGCCGGTGGGCGTATGGAACGACGCGTCCCAATGCTGGCGCACTGTTAATGCTGCTGTTAGAGATTGACAGCAGCACTGAACAGGTTAACAGTGGTGGGCAGATCTTCGCTCCACTCGCAGCTGTTAGAGGCAGGTCCTGGTTGTTTGTCACAGCCATTATCTGCCATGTACGGGGCGAGCTGACCCTGCTCCATACACCCGCTACTGACTTATACCATACATGTACAGCAGATGTTGGTAAGGAGTTAAAGCGGTTGTCCAGCTTTGGGGCCATTTTTTTTTACTTTAATGCAAGTATTTGGGGCTAAAATTGATTTCTGTAATTGAGTTTCATTAAAAATGTTGCCTTCTGTAGCATCTGTGCTGCACTATCTATTGCTGGCTGCAAAATTAGCTAACTGAGAATCTATCAGTGAGCTCCTTAGTCTTAAGGGAGAGTTTGTAGATCTTTAATCTGTTTTTTTTTCCTGAGTGCCTATTAGCTGATCTATGCCCAAAGAAAACACAAAACTTGAATGTGCAGGGAAACAATAAGTCTGTAATAGCCGGTGAAAAACACTTAATGAAACCTAAATGTAAAAAATTACTTTTAGTAGTAAATACATGACATGAGAAAATATACACTGCTCAAAAAAATAAAGGGAGCACTTAAACAACAGAATATAACTCCAAGTAAATCAAACTGCTGTGAAATCAAACTGTCCACTTAGGAAGCAACACAGATTGACAATCAATTTCACATGCTGTTGTGCAAATGGAAGACAATAGAGGGAAATTATTGGCAATTATCAAGACACACTCAATAAAGGAGTGGTTCTGCAGGTGGAGACCACAGACCATATCTCAGTACCAATGCTTTCTGGCTGATGTTTTGGTCACTTTTGAATGTTGGTTGTGCTTTCACACTCGTGGTAGCATGAAACGGACTCTACAACCCACAGAAGTTGCTCAGGTAGTGCAGCTCATCCAGGATGGCACATCAATGCGAGCTGTGGCAAGAAGGTTTGCTGCGTCTGTCAGCGTAGTTCCAGAGGCTGGAGGCGCTACCAGTAGACATGCCAGTACACCAGGAGACGTGGAGGAAGCCATAGGAGGGCAACAACCCAGCAGCAGGACCCCTACCTCCGCCTTTGTGCAAGGAGGAACAGGAGGAGCACTTCCAGAGCCATGCAAAATGACCTACAGCAGGCCACAAATGTGCATGTGTCTCCATAAACTGTTAGAAACCGACTCCATGAGAGTGGGATGAGGGCCAGACGTCCACAGATGGGGGCTGTGCCCAATGCCAGACCTCATGTGGCTGGAGAGTGTCAGCAGTTCCTGCAAGATGAAGGCATTGAAGCTATGGACTGGCCTGCCCGTTCCCCAGACCTGAATCCCATTGAGCACATCTGGGACATCATGTCTCACTCCATCCACCAACGTCACGTTGCACCACAGACTGTCCAGGAGTTGGTGGATGCTTTAGTCCAGGTCTGGGAGGAGATCCCACAGGAGACCATCTGCAACCTCATCAGAAGCATGTCCAGGCGTTGTAGGGAGGTTATACAGGCACGTGGAGGCCACACACAATACTGAGCCTCATTTTGACTTGTTTTAAGGACATTACATCAAAATTGGATCAGCCTGTAGTGTGTTTTTCCACTTTAATTTTGGGGGTGACTCCAAATCCAGGCCTCCATTGGTTAATACATTTGATTTCTATTGATGATTTTTGTGTGATTTTGTTGTCAGCACATTCAACTTTGTACAGAACAAAGTATTCAATGAGAATATTTCATTCATTCAGATCTAGGATGTGTTATTTGAGTGTTCCCTTTATTTTTTTGAGCAGTGTGTATATATAATATAAACAATTACTGCAGCTTTAATGCTATTTATTACGTCTCAGGAGGAGGACGGAAGAGGAAGAGGACGGAAGAGGCGGAGGACGGAAGAGATGGAGGACGGAAGAGGCGGAGGATGGAAGAGGAGGAGGACAGAAGAGGAGGAGGACGGAAAAGGAGGAGGACGGAAGAGGAGGAGGATGGAAGAGAAGGAGGACGGAAGAGGCGGAGGATGGAAGAGGCGGAGGATGGAAGAGGCGGAGGACAAAAGAGGCGGAGGACGGAAGAGGGGGAGGACGGAAGAGAAGGAGGACCGAAGAGGAGGAGGACGGAAGATGAGGAGGACGTAAGAGGAGGAGGACGTAAGAGGAAGAGGACGGAAGAGGAGGAGGACGGAAGAGGCGGAGGACAGAAAAGGCGGAGGAAGGAAGAGGCGGAGGACAGAAGAGGCGGAGGACGGAAGAGGCGGAGGACAGAAGAGAAGGAGGATGGAAGAGAAGGAGGACGGAAGAGGAGGAGGATGGAAGAGGAGGAGGACGGAAGAGGAGGAGGACGTAAGAGGAAGAGGATGGAAGAGGAGGAGGACGGAAGTGGAGGAGGATGGAAGAGGAGGAGGACAGAATAGGAGGAGGAGGACAGAACTGCACCTTAAGATCCCTAAGGGGAAAGGGATGGTAGTAATATAGTGGTAGTATATCCATATTAGTGTAATATGAGTAATAATACTAGTGATAATAGTAAGAAAGTAATAAAATAACAGTAGTAATAGTAGTAGGTAGAATAGCAGTGTGATCCAGGGTCCTAGGACTGATCGCCTTTTCTCGGGGTCAAGAAGGAATTTTTCCCCTGTGACACAAATTGGCTGAAGGTGTCCTGGGGTTTTTGCCTTCTTCTGGATCAACACTGTAGGTATAGGGCAGTATTAGTAGTGATAGGAAAGAAGAATAATACTGTAATAAGATAGCACAATGTAATAATAACCATATCAAATAGATTTATAAAAACAAATTAAAATAACTCCAGTAGTACAATAATTAGTGTAATATTATATAACTTCTAATAACATTATTAGGTTTGATCCAGGGTCCTAGGACTGATCGCCTTTTGCCGGGGTCAAGAAGGAATTTTTCCCCTGTGACACAAATTGGCTGAAGGTGTCCTGGGGTTTTTGCCTTCTTCTGGATCAACACTGTAGGTTTAGGGCAGTATTAGTAGTGAAAGGAAAGAAGAATAATACTGTAATAAGATAGCACAATATAATAATAACCATATCAAATAGATTTATAAAAACAAATTAAAATAACTCCAGTAGTACAATAATTAGTGTAATATTATATAACTTGTAATAACATTATTAGGTTTGATCCAGGGTCCTAGGACTGATCGCCTTTTGCCGGGGTCAAGAAGGAATTTTTCCCCTATGACACAAATTGGCTGAAGGTGTCCTGGGGTTTTTGCCTTCTTCTGGATCAACAGCTTTAGGCATAGGGATTTTAGTAATACCATTATTAGAATCACAAGATTAATAAAAAAAAAATAGAATTACATTTTTTTAATTAGTTTTATAACAGTTACAATTAATTGCATTAATGCAATAATAATAAATAGTAAAAATGGTGGTAATAATAATAATACAAAAAACTAGTCCCAGTTAGTAAGTTAGTGTAATGTTAGTGTAGGGACCCATCTGAAGAGGTCGCCTTGACGTTGGCAGATGGGCTCGCACAATTTGCTCAAAATGTGCGCTAAGAACCTCATATTTCTATGTACAGGAGATCTAGCAGTAATACCATTCAGGAAATAGATATCTGTGTACACACATTTTGTTATATACTTTTGTGCAGCACACAGGGCAGGCATACAGGTACAGGGCGAGAGTGTTACAGTGATATTATAACTCGGCCTTAAGGATAAAATGCTGATAACTACAGATCCTGGAAACACATCCGAAACTAGACCTTGTAAGTAACTGGTTCCCAGCTAGTGGTAAATATGTACAGGGCAGTCCGGTACCAAGACCTGCTCTATAGGACACATTATCATCAGGCAGGTCCTTACAAGATCTGCGGCAGAAGTGTGGCTGTGTAACACAGTCCTGCTCCTGCCTCAGCTGCCCACAGTGGAGCCAACCTTGATCCTGGCAGCTTAATCCATTGTATGACACAGTAGGGGGCTTCCACAGCATTTAGGCACTTTAGACAGGAGAGGGAGGCATGATCATGGTGCCAATGAGTTTCTATGGCAGCTGAGATCTAACAATGGACCCCATGACGGCCATCTTACTGCTCCTATTAGACCCCGGCTGAGGAAAGGTCTATGAGGACACCGGTCAGACTTATGTCGCCTGCTCTGCACATATTAGAAATACCTAGGGCTGATTAGTTTGCCATTTGTAAATCTGATCCAGCAGCGCTGGGCTACCACTGACGTGATCAGGGCTATTGATCTCCTAGATTGGGCAGAGGAGCTCAGTATTCAGCAGGAGCTGGCCGAGGAGAGCAGAGCAACTTGCATGGGGCTGCTGCACAAGAAGCAACTCACAAGGTGGAGATTTACCCGGAGACGCTGTGCTTGGGCTGTGATCTGCTGTGCAGGCTGCATAGTAGATGCCTCGAAGGACCCTAACTTCACCCCTAACAGGCACAGCAGAGCTCGGACGGCTGCAAGTGAACGGAGAGTGGCTGATTAGTAACTGCTGCATCTCCTGCAGCTCAGATAAGAGCCGCACAGAGCGGGGGTTCAGTAATGATGAATATGGGAAGTGTCCGCCCCTCACATGCCCTATATGCGGCCTCCAGAGGTAAAGTCTCCCCTGTAACCAGCGCCTCCTCCCACCTTCTCTGCTGGCAAGCTCCATTACTTAAAGGGGATGTCTGAAGAAAACAAGTTATCACTTATCCACAGGCTCGGTGATCACTTACTGATCGTGGGGTCTGACCGCTGCGAGCCATCGTCTGATCGGGAAGGAGTGGAAAGTCAGGGATCAACTGCAGCTCCATTCATTCTCTATGGGGCTCCGGAAAAGCCGAGCTCAGCGCTTGAATGCCACATAGGGAATGAATGGAGCGGATCCTGGAGTAATAACATGTCCTCCTCTCCTCAGCTTTCTGTCTGTGTAAGTGGCTCAGCCCTTGTCTCCCCTTCTGCTCCGGCTTCTGTGCTGGTCCTTGTGAGGAAGAGGAAACCCTCTGCCCTTCTGCTCCGGCTTCTGTGCTGGTCCCTGTGAGGAAGAGGAAACACTCTGCCCTTCTGCTCTCAGTCCTCTGCGACTTTTCACAATCGCTCAGTGCACCCATTATATGTAATAAGGATCATTCTTCATCCCTTGTCCAGCTTTCATCCCCCCCAGTCTGACCAGCGGACAAGATAATAAACATGTGAGTGGAAGGTTCACAATTATTAGATGTGTTGTGAATAGTCTCCACAGCATTATCCGGAGAAAACTGCAGGGTGACCGCTTGTGAAACCAGCACAAAATCCAGCGGACTGCGCTTCCCTGCCCCCCGCCGGTCTCTGTATCCTGGCATTCAGCTATTCCATTTGGTGCTTATTCTGGAAGGAAAACAAAAATGTGATGTTCTTACACAGACGCCTGAAGACGCAGCTTTTCATCATCCATGTTGGGCTGTTGTATGACGTGTGGATTACTCTGCTTGTTGGATTCTTGCATTACCACAAACACTGCCTTTATTTTGTGATTTTTGTGCCGCTTCCCACTTCTATTGGCAGTGTGATATATCAGCACGTGAGGGCTGCCACAATCATGTGTCAATAGGTTATTGCTGGAGGCCGTGATATAGAGACCATCCTGGACCAGGGAGGAGTTGGTACAGAAGCACCTAGAGAGGGGGGTATAGGGGCTTCATTTCAATTTTAAACTTAGCTGGATTGTGTTTAGCTACAAGAATGGAAAGTAAAATAATAAAATCTTTATTTTTTTTTTCTATTTGGCAAAATCGTCCATCAGAGGTTTGGCCACTACCGAAAAGTTTTTGATGAACTTACAGTAGTAGCTGGCGAAACCCAAAAAACTTTGTAACGTCTTTAAGTCTTGAATATAATACCAATCCAGTACCGTCCGGACTTTGGCCAGATCCATGCAAAAACGGTGAATGATAAGAACTAACCCTGAATGGAGAACATACATTTCTCTGGTTTGACAAATAATTTATTATCTTTGAGTATCTGTAAGACCTGCCTGACATGTACCTGATGTGACTGGAGGTAAATAAATTAATATGTAATCAAGATTGGTTTGTTGTGATCTACCTGCCAGATGACTAAAAATGTCACTAACAGTGTTGAAAGAAAGCGGGAGCATTAGTCAACCCAAATGCCATCACAAGCTTTTCATAGTGCCCCTCAGGAGTATTGAAGGCCATCTTCCACTCATCTCCTCAATGTGAATGAGATTATAAGCCCCCCTGAGGTCTAGTTTAATCAAATCGTAGGAGCCAAATTTTTTTCTAAAGAGGTCGGGGATGAGAGGGAGAGGATATGCATCCCAGACCGTGATCCGATTAAACTCGCGAAAATCAAGGCGGGGGCGCAACCCCCAGTCTTTTTTTTTGACAAATAAAAACCCCACCGCAACGGGAGATGAAGAACGTCTTATATGGCCCAATGGTAGACTGACTGACCATGCTGTTCTGAACTGCCACCCTAAGATGGCTTCCCATTATATACCTACTGTATAAGTGCTCCCTCTAACGGCTTCCTCCACCCACACCCACTACTGGTTCCCCCTACCTTTGGGTTCCCCCAACTCCAGCCAGGGACAGGGCTCAGCAGCTGCACTCTGCATGTTGGATGCAGGTGTTTTGGGGGGTTCCATGCAGCACTCCCATCTTACCTGAGTGAAGGGAGACACCACACCTCTGGGTCAGGTGCAGTACCGCTGTGTCGACTGAACACTCAGGGGCGCCACATTCCCCCCCCCGGTAAAACACAGCACGTCCGCGGGCTGGAACAGAGCAAAACCAGGCATAACTGACATGCAAAATTTTTAAGATGCATCCGCATATAAGACCATAAAACAACATTTCTTCCCTTTATGGGAGGCACATTTCTTTTAATGTTACTGGTTACATTATAAAACATCATAAGAGCATTGTCATATAAAACAATTTTCAAGACAGTTCCAGCACCAGGGTGCAACAGTAGCAGCATGAGGGACCCGTCCACAAACCCTCAACGTAGGCCCTGGGCATGGCTGCAGGGCATAGACGATCCAATCCTGGACCTCGTCTTCCGCCACGCCAAACGGGTTTTTGTTCTGAGGTATATTTGTAATTATAAAACCAATAGGATGCACTTTAAGAAGTGCTAAACTATGTACAATGTCAACGTCCGGCTTCTCACAGTCCTCAGCCTGTCAGTCTCTGTACCCTGACGGGTAACTGGGTAGCAAACATGAAGTCAACTGCACCCTTCCGGGCAACTTATGTACAGTCCAGTTAACTAAAACAGTTTAACAGTGGGGCCCCCTCCGGGGGAACCCCTGGTTTCTGCAGGCTGACCCAGCCTGGTCATCAGCCTCAGGCTGCAGGGGGACCAGGGATGGAGCAGCGCCAGCCGCATTTGGGAAAGGGACATCACTCCTACCTGCTCCCGCGACTGCGTCAGCTCGTCCTGACACCTCCCTGTTTTTACGCAGCTTCTCTCCACCTCCTCTCCTCTTTCGGGGGCGGTCCCATGGCACTTTGCTGTCGGTCACTCCCTGTGTCGGCCTCCCCGCTTTGACGGACACATCTATGCGGACAGTCACTGTTTCAAGGGGCAGGGCCTGCTTTTGGCGCCATTCTGGGACTCGGCCCACGACGGGAGGTTCCATTCTGTTGTTCTTTAGCACGCACATAATGGTGCTCGTTCTTCTGGGGCGGGCGCCACATTCAAGGCAGAAAACACTTCTTTAGGCGCACATTACCCGCAGATGGCGGGCTGGTCACATATCCTGTTCGTGACGCCAAGTGGTGACTCGCTGCCCCCTGGGCCGCGGGGCACACGGCAGCCGGGCCTTATGGCTGCTTTGGGGAATATCACGGTGGCTGGCCCGGGGCGGTCAGCTCAAAAGGGATTATTTATAGGATTTGTCGTGAAGCCACCTGTGGTGTCTGGTGAGGATCACCAGTGCTGCAACAGTCCTCTGAGGCAGATGTTAGGGCAGCTAGAGATGGAACGGCTCCCCACAGGTGGAGCGGGCCTCAGGGCAGTGTAAATTGATGGAGGGTGCGCTGGGCGTTATAGTGCAGGGAGGGAAATGGCACCAGTGAAGGAATAGACGGAGGCAACTCAGTGCAGTCGTCCAAGATTTTTATTCACAGTTCTTCAGGAAACACACAAGTGCACGTTACAGGTGAAGACCTCCCACGTTGCGCCGTGGTCACCCTGGCAGGGGTTCAATCCTTCCTCAGGAAGTTTAGGAATGCTTGGCAGAACCCCACTTTCTCGTGTTCCTACTTTGACCGTCTTCACACTAGGTCCTTCTCCCTGCTGCCCTGCGCTGCCCACTCTCAATCCCGCTCGGGTATGCTGAAGTCCTTCCTATACGTCGGATCCGGGACCAACCTCACCCCCTGGAGATTAGAATGCAGCAACCGATCCCTCTGTCTTCTGACAGATGCGGGGTGTACGGGTGCTGTCCTCCACGCGCCGTACCCCTGGGATCCCTTCTTAGAATGGAGTCTACTCCCTGCTCCCCTCCGGGGCCTCTATCCCGGGCCCTTCTTGTGGAGCAGAGCTCCTGCTGAGCCTCTGCTCCCAGACAGTCCTCACTGACCGTCTGTACTGTACTGACTGACCATTCTGTTCTGAACTGCCACCCTAAGATTGCTTCCCATTATATACCTACTGTGTGCTCCTTCTAACTGCTTCCTCCACCCACACCCACTACTGGTTCCCCCTACCTTTGGGTTTCCCCCACTCCAGCCAGGGACAGGGCTCAGCAGCTGCGCTCTGCATGTTGCCCTTCCAGCCGGTCTGAAGCAGTGTAATGTTGGATGCAGGTGTTTTGGGGGGTTCTCTGCAGCACTCCCATCTTACCTGAGTGAAGGGAGACACCACACCTCTGGGTGAGGTGCAATACCTCTGTGGCGACTGAACCCTCAGGGGCGCCACATGCCCACGATGCAGAAATGCTCCGGATTTTTCCTGAGTGTTTCTGCATCTCCCTGGCAGAAAAAACGCATGCAGATTTTACATGCGTTTTTCCTGCCAGGGACAAACGTAAGTGAAGCGTTTTTCACATGCATGTCCGCATGCGGGTTGTCAACTGCTTTCCAAGCGATTTTAGCATCACTTGGAAAGTGCTTGACAACTTGGTCACGCTATATAAATCCTTGCAACCAGCATGTATTTATATAGTGTGACCAAGTTAATAGTTGAAAAAAAGAATAAAAATGGTAAAAAAAGAAAAATAGAATTAGACTTACCGGTAATTCTGTTTCTAAGACCCTCCACGACAGCACACCTGGAGGTAGCCTCCCCATCCTAATTAGGGACAGGAAAACAAGATGTTAAATAGCCCCTCTCTGCTACAATCCCCAGTGTTTTCAAAGGACCACACAGTATGAATGCTCTAAATATTTATTAACACTAAGAATTTTTCCAATCAATAAAGAGATGGAGGGAACTACCCATGCTGTTGTGGAGGGTCTTAGAAACCGAATTACTGGTAAGTCTAATTCTATTTTCTCCAATCCCCTCCATGACAGCACACCTGGAGTAATACCAAAGAATGAATTTTAGGGAGCGACAACAGCCTGAAGGACTTTCCTTCCAAATGCTAAGTCTCTATTAGATATTACATCTAGTCTATAATGCTTAGCAAAGGTATGGACAGACGACCATGTAGCTGCCCGGCAAATCTGCTCAATGGATGCACTAGCTTTTTCCGCCCAGGAGACCCACATAGCTCTAGTAGAAAGAGCTTTCAAAGATTTCAGAGGAGGCAAATCTTGAACTATGTATGTTTCACAAATTGCTTTCTTAATCCAATTTGCTAGCGTATTTTTGCAATTTGCTTTCCTTTATTGGGGCCTCCATATTGGACAAATAGGTTCTGATCCTTCCTCCAGGTTTCAGTCTGCCTCAAATAGCGGATTATAGTCCTTCTTACATCCAACGCGTGGAATTCTTCTTCCTTGCTATTTGATGGATTTTGACAGAATGACGGAAGAATTATGGGCTGAGACATATGAAAATTAGACGACACTTTAGGTAGAAAAGAAGGATCCAACTGGAGGATGATCCTGTCCTCCAAAATACAACAATAAGTCTCTCTGATAGACAGGGCTTGGATTTCACTCACTCTTCTGGCTGTAGTCAGAGCTACAAGCAATGCCGCTTTCCAAGACAATTTGTCTATGTGTGCCTCGGCTATTGGCTCGAAAGGATGCATAGTTAGACCTCTAAGAACTACGTTGAGATCCCAAGGTGGAACTATTTTAGCTCTTGTTGGATTAATCCGAGAAGCAGCTATCATGAACCTCTTAATCCATCTGTTTTGGGCCAAATCAGCATCAAAATAGGAACATAAAGGCGAGACTTGGACCTTCAGCGTGCTTGGTCTTAATCCTTTAGACAGACCGTTCTGTAGGAAATCCAAGATTCTGGCCACGTCAGGCCGAAAGGGATCTAATGGACGAGGCTCATACCATAGCTTGAAAGCTTTCTAGATTTTTCCATAGATGGAATTTGTGACTGGTTTTCTGCTTTTCTGCAGTGTATGTGACTCGCCCCCAGGGGTGTCGCGGGGCACCCGGCAGCCGGGCCTAAGACTGCCTGCGGGGATTATCGCGGTGGCTGGCCCAGGGCGGTCAGTGCCAAAAGGAATTATTTGTAGGGAATTTGTTGTGACGCCACCTGTGGTGTCTGGTGAGGATCACCAGCACTGCAACAGTCCTCCGAGGCAGATGTCAGGACAGCTTGAGATGGAACGGCTCCCCACAGGTGCAGCAGGCCTCAGGGCAGTATAAATGATGCAGGTTGCGCTGAGCGTTGTGGTGCAGGGAAAGCGATGGCACAGCAGGAGTAACGGACAGAGACAGGGGATTTGCTTCATTACCTTTACTGGTACAGCTGTTAGGTACGGTCCAGGGTACTCCAGATGAAGGGCGCACTTTTGGACTTCTCCCCAGGGAGCGGGTATAGGGCCTCCTGATCCGTGTCTGTCCCTATGTATGCTCCTGGCCAGCCTGCAACTGGGCATAGCTTATGTGTCCTGCTTTTACTTCACCAGATGCTCAGAAACAGGACCTCTGGTTGGTAACCACTTTCCCTGGACGTCGGGGCCTTCGTGGTTCCTGATCCTGTGTGTGTCTAGCCTTCAGGTTTGCCAGGGACTTGTAGTCCTCCTGGGATTCCGGTTATCCCCACTGGGTGTAAAGGGTCCCTGTAGGTGCGGACCCGGTGTCCGGTAGATATAACGGGGTGAGCTTATTGTGCTCCTCTGCCCCCTTGGTTTCACTCCCCTTTTTCTCCTTGCCGTCGGCCAAACTCGGGGCCCGCACTACTAGGCAGCTGACGTGCTGCGTCTTCACCGCTATCTGAGCGTCGGCACGTTCTCAGGCTCTCTCTCTATCTGGGCTCCCTCTGCTGGTATGAGTTGGAAGGTAGAGGTGTTTGTATGTAGTGAGGGCCTCTTGTGGAGAAATCCATCCATGCACCCTTCTAGGTTCTGTGGCACCAATGCACAGCAGGGCGCCACATTTGGATCACCTGTACTGAGAAGCCTTTGGCTTTTCAGAGGGCGGTCTCAGAAGCCAAGCAGCTAGAGCCAAATTCTGAGGGGCCGGATGGAAAATCTGGCCCTAATGCAGCAGATCGTGGATTCGAGGAAGCATCAATGGATCATCCATTCTTAGACTGCTCAATGTTCCGAACCATGCTCTTTTTGGCCACATTGGAGCTATTAGGATAGTCTTGACCCCTTCCGACCTGATTTTTTGTAAAGTCCTTGGTATTAACAGAATCAGGGGAAAAGCATTAGCGAGCCCAACTTTCCAAGGGTGAGCGAATGCATCTATCCCTGTTGCTGAATCCTCGGGTTTTAAAGAGAAAAAGGCTCTTACTTTTGCGTTTTCCTGGTTCGCAAACAGGTCCACATCTGGGTATTCCCACTTTTGAACAATCATCTGAAATATCTTCGAGTTCATGCTCCACTCCCCTGGATGAATGTCTTTTCTGCTCAGAAGATCTGCATGATAGTTGTCGGAGCCCCTCAGATGCAGAGCCGATAAGGATAGTAGATTATGCTCCGCCCAGTGGAAGATCCTTTTGGAGATCATCTGTAACCTCCTGTTTCTTGTACTTTCCTGATGTCTCAAGTGGGCTACAGTTGTCATATTGTCCGAGTAGACTCTGACATGCGACCCCTGAAGCACAGTAGTGGCTGCCCATAGGGTTTCTTCCACCACTTTCATTTCTCTTAAGTTTGAGTACTGCTCTGCTATTTCTTGCGACCAGACCCCTTGGAAGGCCACGTGGGAGACTACTGCTCCCATCCCCTTTTGCTTGCGTCTGTTTTGACGGATAACAAGGGAAGTTGAATCCATGCTGAACTTTTCTCCAGATTTCCTGGACAGAGCCACCAATTTAAAGATGCTTTCACCTTCTCTGGCAGATGAATTCTGTTGGAGAGGGAACTTGGAGATCTGTCCCAACAGGAAAGGATGTAGTTTTGAAGGACCCTTGAATGCGCTTGAGCCCAAGGTACCGCCTGAATAGATGAGGTCATGGACCCGAGGACGGACATGGCGAATCTTAATGACACTCCGCTCTGGTTCTTTAGTGCATAAACTTTCGACCTCAACTGAATCTGCTTCTCTTTTGGCAGAAAAGAGGCTTGTTGCTGAGAATCCAGGAGAATTCCCAAGGAGGTCTTCCTGGTGGAGGGAATCAGATCTGACTTTTGGTAGTTTATCAACCATCCCAAGGATTCCAGGATCTGGAGGGTCATCTGGAGGTCTCTTTCCAAACTTGAAACCGAGGGAACCATCACCAAAAAATTGTCTAAATATGGGACGATGCAGATATTCAGTTTCCTTAGATAAACCTACTACCTCTGCCATGATCTTTGTAAACAGGCGGGGTGCTGACGAAATGCCGAAGGGGAGTACATTGAATTGAAAATGAAGTACCTCTCGGTTCTGAGTTACAGCAAATCTGAGAAATTTTCTGTAATCCGGATGAATTGGCACGTGGTAGTAAGCCTCTGGCTGGTCTACTGTTGCCACGACAAATCCTTTTCCAATCAATAAGCTGCCATTGAGGAAGGAAGCTCGCAATTCTGCCTCCTACCTTCTTGGCGTCATTGTCTGTCCTGCCTAGAACCTTGAAAGATATTCCTACCTCTTCCCCCTTTTGTGTAACTCCAGCGACCAGTTTTACCCTTGCCTCTGTACTGAAATGCTTGCTGCTGTTGTTGTTGAGGGAGAAGAAATGGTCTCTTTCTGAAACTTTTTGGATTCTTTGGCTCTGGCAGAGACTTCTTCTTGTCGGATGCTTTCTCCAACAACTCGTCTAGGACCGCCCCAAACATATACTCTCCTTTAAATGGAATGGAACAAAGCTTAGATTGTGATGCGTTGTCCCCACTCCACATCTTGAACCACAAAGCTCTTCTCGTAGAATTTGATAATGCTGCCAATCTTGCCGCAATCTTGACCGACTCCGCCAAGGCATCCGCTAGGAATCCAGTGGCCTTCTGCAGAAAAGGAAGAGATGCTAGGAGGTCCTCTTGAGTGGTACCTTTCCAGAGATGTTCCTCTAGTTGTTGGAGCCAGAGGAACTTGGAACGAGCTACACAAGTTGAAGCGATATTAGTCTTCAGTGAAGCCGCCGATGTTTCCCATGCCTTCCTTAGAAGGCTTTCCATCTTCCTATCCATAGGATCTTTGAGCTGTGACGAGTCTTCAAAGGGAAGGGTTGTTTTCTTCGCAACCCTTGCCACCTGTACATCAACCTTCGGGACTTCCATCCATAGCTTAGCCGCCTTTTCATCTAGAGGGAATCTATCCTTCATTTCTCCTGCCATACTAAGCCTTTTCTCAGGTGACTCCCATTCATCCAAAATAAGACTCCAAATGTTGTCATGCACAGGGAACACTACCTTCTTCTTGGATTTCAGACCGCCAAACATTTCATCCTGAACTGTACTGGTTTCCTTCTCCTCTTCCACCTGCATCGTGTCTCTCACCTGCGACAACAATTCCTCCATATTCTCAGACGAAAAGTAATATTTCCTATCTTCCTCATGATCTTCACTTAGGACCCCTTCTTCCGGTTCCTCCATAGACCCTAATTCTGAATCAGAGGTCTCCCTAACCGTATATTTTCTCCTTTTGGGGGGAGATGGACCTTCAGCTCTGGCTTGTGAGAAGGAGGCTAGGGAAGATTGTATTTCCTGCCGAACCATTCCCCTGACTTCTTCCATAAGGGAAGGCTGTTCTTCCTTCACAATGTTGTCAGTGCATTTCCAGCAGAGGGGTTTCTTATGCCCTGAAGCTAGCTTTTTTATACAGATGGCACATTTGCGAACTGTAGTGCTTTCTCCCACTGTCGGTGCAGGATCCTTGTCTCCCTAAATTAAAAATAAAAAAAGGGGAGATTTAAAATATATTTAGGATCCTGCTCAAAAGAGAGTGGGGAATAACCTAGGACCTAGTACTTACTGGGGCCGGGCTAGCGCTGGGCTCTGCAGACGCAGGCTTTGGAACAGCACCCTCCATAGTAGCAGAATATTCTGTCCTACCTTAATGGAGTCTTCTTATCTGGGTCTTTTATAGGGGAGACCGAGATCCAGTGCCAAATTTTCACCTATCTAGTGAAGGATCCTCATTTTCAGGGCAAACCGCGGCTTCTCCTTTTGAATTTCCCGCCGCGGCCCCATGCGTTCCACGGTGGAACGCACCAGAAGTGACGTCCCGCTGGCCAAAAGCCTGACTTCCGGCACGCCGCCATGGAGGACAGAGGAGACTCCGGCCGGGGAGCAACAGGAGGCCCCCAGCCCCCAAAACCCTACTCGGCTTTACACGCAGGCGAGTGTGTGTGGGGGGGGTCCCGCTCTCAAGGAGACACGGGAGCTGCAAAGGAAGGAAGGTCGGAGGCGATCGCTCCCTGCAGCCCGGCAGGTAAATTTAATAGGGCCCTGCTTGCCGGCCGCAGGCACCCCAGGTAACCTCTTCATCCCATAGGGACAGGAAAACACTGGGGATTGTTGGGGGAAGGGGCTATTTAACCTCTTGTTTTCCTGTCCCTAATTAGGATGGGGATGCTACCTCCAGAAAATAACATTATACTTACCTTCTGATGGCCCCCGGTCTTTTCTCCACTGCGTCTGGTCTCTTGTATGGCTCGCGGTGGAGTGAAAGGATCTTCCATGACGTCATTTAGTCATTGGACAGGTCACGAGACTGCCGTGACCTGTTGAACATCCGCAACAAGACCACAGAGAAACAAATCAAGAAGAAACGTCACACTCACCGGAGTGTTGATCAGGTTCAGGAGATATTTCTTTCCCTCGTAAGTGTAAAACAGAGACGCAGTCAGGGCCTTCACCGTAATCCCGCGCTCCCTCTCCACCTGCAGCTTGTCCAGAACTTGCTTATTGGAGGAGGCTTTTGGCATACAACCTGAGGGAAGGAGCGAGACACCAGAATCCACACTGTTAGCTCGTAGTGGCAGTGTCTCCCTCCATACTTATCTGTCAATGGTAGCTTGTTTCTGTGTTTTATATATGTATTTTAGGTGTGTAAACCCTCTTCATGTGTACAGCAGCCTGCAATGAACGCTGCTTAAAAAATAAATAATAGAGTAAGGCCTCATTCAGACTTTCATCAGCTTTGTTTTGCATCCGAGAAACTCTAAACTTTGATTTGGATCAAAATTCGACAGGTCAACGTGTTTCAGTGAAAAATACGCGGTCCGCAGAAATATGTGAACAGCCCTAGACTATAATAGATATGAGCTCTGTGAAAAACATGGATCGAGCTCGTACGAAATCCAACATTTCATTCTATAAATCTACATAAATTAAGTAACGTGCCAAATTGCTTTTTTTTTGGTTTATGTTTTGCGTGTACGGAGGGAAAGTTCCCAGTGCTAGTGTCTAGCTCACTGATTTTCCTTGCTTGGTGCCTGACGTCCCAAAAAACTGACAGTGAGCTATCAATCAAGATACAGAGGCTGGTGCTGGGCAGGGAAGCAACCTTGGAAGGCTGAGGCTTGGTTAGTGCTCCGTTACACCCAGAGCACTCAGAAATGCAGCAACAGATAAAAGATATAGAGGTGTCTATGGATTTAGCTTTCCAAATCCTGCATGGTCATGAATGGGAATTGGAGGGAGGGGTATATCTGATGGATTCCCTTAAATTGTTAATTGGCAATTGCAGTTCACATAGTTGCATATTACTTAATCATTAGAGCTACAAAAAATTGCACTTCAAGCACCAGTAAAACAGAGGCCAAAAAAGATTCCTTAGAGGCATCTGGTCACTATTAGTGATGATCGAGCGTGTTCTATCAACCCCTTCGGCAAGCACGCTCGGGTGCTCGCCGAGTATTTTGGCATGCTCGGCATTTCTTTTAAGGTCGCCGTGCCTGCAAGTGTCACGGCTGTTAGCGTGCTCGCTGAATGGGTTCATAGAACACGCTCGATCATCACTAGTCACTATACATTAGTATACAATAAAAAAACACATATCACATAGTGAATAACACAGACACTATTCAATACAGCAGGGTTGAGGTGTACTTTGTGGGACAAAATTACAGCATTTTTGAAAGACGCCATTCACTTTACTGTGCAACATATAGAAAAAAAAGGGCAATGAATTCCAAATAAAGTGAAATGGTGCAGAAGAAAACAAAAACATTTTACTGCTTTTAAAAAATTCTAAACTTTGCAAACAAATTGTTTGGCTTGTGTTCCAATTTTCTAAGACCGTTTTTAATACCATTTTGGGGTACAACTTTTTGATTGCTCCATCAAATGAATAGTCGTAAGTTACTTACCGGTAACGGGATTTTTCAGAGACCATGACAGCACCACGAGAGAGGGGATCCGCCCACCAAGGAGAGGAAACATACAGGCTTAAAAGGGCGCCACCTCTCTCCCGCCTCAGTTTGGATTACAGAGCATTGAGAGGACCGCCAGGTTAATAAACACAGCAAACAATCACAAAATTGCCATACCAGACGAAACCTACTGAGTGTGAGATTATAATTAATAAAACGGGAGTGTTCCCACAAACGTGAAAGGAGGGAATATAAGGGTGCTGTCATGGTCTCCGAAAAATCCCATTACCGGTATGTAATTTAATATTTTATCGGTCGACCATGACAGCACCACGAGAGAATTACAGAGATGAAGTAATCTATTGAAGGACCACAGCCTGGAACACTCTTCTCCCAAAGGTGAGGTCAGCCGACACACCTATATCTAACCTATCGTGTCTATGGAATGTAGAGGGACAGGACCAGGTAGCAGCCTTAAATATGTCTTCTATCGAGACACCTGTCTTCTCAGCCCAGGAGGTCGCCACAGCCCGGGTGGAATGAGCCTTCAGCCCTTCTGGCCCTTCCTCGCCGCTAGATGTACAGACCAAAAGTTTGGACACACCTTCTCATTTAAAGATTTTTCTGTATTTTCATGACTATGAAAATTGTACATTCACACTGAAGGCATCAAAACTATGAATTAACACATGTGGAATTATATGCTTAACAAAAAAGTGTGAAACAGCTGAAAATATGTCTTATATTCTAGGTTCTTCAAAGTAGCCACCTTTTGCTTTGATGACTGCTTTGCACACTCTTGGCATTCTCTTGATGAGCTTCAAGAGATAGTCACTGGAAATGGTTTTCACTTCACAGGTATGTCTTGTCAGGTTTAATAAGTGGGATTTCTTGCCTTATAAATGGGGTTGGGACCATCAGTTGTGTTGTGCAGAAGTCTGGTGGATACACAGCTGATAGTCCTACTGAACAGACTGTTAGAATGTGTATTATGGCAAGAAAAAAGCAGCTAAGTAAAGAAAAACGAGTGTCCATCATTACTTTAAGAAATGAAGGTCAGTCAGTCCGAAAAATTGGGAAAACTTTGAAAGTGTCCCCAAGTGCAGTTGCAAAAACCATCAAGCGCTACAAAGAAACTGGCTCACATCAGGACCGCCCCAGGAAAGGAAGACCAAGAGTCACCTCTGCTTCTGAGGATAAGTTTATCCGCGTCACCAGCCTCAGAAATCGCAGTTTAACAGCAGCTCAGATTAGAGACCAGGTCAATGCCACACAGAGTTCTAGCAGCAGACACATCTCTACAACAACTGTTAAGAGGAGACTTTGTGCAGCAGGCCTTCATGGTAAAATAGCTGCTAGGAAACCACTGCTAAGGACAGGCAACAAGCAGAAGAGACTTGTTTGGGGTAAAGAACACAAGGAATGGACATTAGACCAGTGGAAATCTGTGCTTTGGTCTGATGAGTCCAAATTTGAGATCTTTGGTTCCAACCACCGTGTCTTTGTGCGACGCAGAAAAGGTGAACGGATGGACTCTACATGCCTGGTTCCCACCGTGAAGCATGGAGGAGGAGGTGTGATGGTGTGGGTGTGCTTTGCTGGTGACACTGTTGGGGATTTATTCAAAATTGAAGGCATACTGAACCAGCATGGCTACCACAGCATCTTGCAGCAGCATGCTATTCCATCCGCTTTGCGTTTAGTTGGACCATCATTTATTTTTCAACAGGACAATGACCCCAAACACACCTCCAGGCTGTGTAAGGGCTATTTGACCAAGAAGGAGAGTGATGGGGGACTACGACAGATAACCTGGCCTCCACAGTCACCAGACCTGAACCCAATCGAGATGATTTGGGGTGAGCTGGACCGCAGAGTGAAGGCAAAAGGGCCAACAAGTGCTAAGCATCTCTGGGAACTCCTTCAAGATTGTTGGAAGACCATTTCCGGTGACTACCTCTTGAAGCTCATCAAGAGAATGCCAAGAGTGTGCAAAGCAATCATTAAAGCAAAAGGTGGCTACTTTGAAGAACCTAGAATATAAGACATATTTTCAGTTGTTTCACACTTTTTTGTTAAGTATATAATTCCACATGTGTTAATTCATAGTTTTGATGCCTTCAGTGTGAATGTACAATTTCCATAGTCAAGAAAATACAGAAAAATCTTTAAATGCGAAGGTGTGTCCAAACTTTTGGTCTATACTGTATATGATAGAGAAATGGCCTCCCAATTCCATCTAGCTATGGTGGACTTCGTGACCTTAGACCGTTCCTAGTCCCTTGGTAGGATATAAACAACGAGTTATCTTTCCTAAAGCTTTTGGTAACTGAATGTTACCTAACCAGACATCTCCTCACTTCTAACGTATGTAACTCCACCTCTTTCTGGTTACTAGGATGTGGACAAAAGGAGGGTAGGAGGACTTCCTGAAGTCTGTGGAAACGAGTAGCTACCTTAGGGAGAGAGAGTGATTTTTAGACCAGATCCTGCCTATCATCCAGAATTTGAGTAAACGGCGAGGCCATAGACAGGGCCTGGATGTCACTAATGCTCCTGGCCGAGGTTAAAGATATTAAAGCGGTCTTAAGAGAGAGGGATTTAAGGGTTGCTGACTATTAGCTCAAACAGCGAGATAGTCAAGGCCTTTAGAACCAAATTTAAATACCAGGGAACCAAGCTGCTTTTAATAATGAGTCTAGATCTAAAAGCTGCCTTAATGAACCGAGAAACCCAGTAGTTACAAGCTACATCACAGCTATATAGGGCACCCAAGGCAGAAATCTGTACTTTAAGGGTGCTGGTGGATAACCCTAGTTCAAGACTTTTTTGTAAAAACTCCAAAGATTTGTCCTATTGGCACCCCCTCCCCATCAACCCCAGAACCAGAGAAAGACAAAAACTTTCTCCAACTTGTGGCATAAATCTGGGTTGTAACAGGTTTTCTCCTGTGCAGGATGGTTACTAGACCTTTGGAAAAACCTTTCTGATTTGGCAGTGTCCTTTCAAGTTCCACACCGTCAAGTGGAGGCCAGTTGCTTGAGGATGGAATATCGGACCCCGGAGAAGGAGATATGGAATCTCTGGAAGAACCCAAGGATCGTAGATGGACACCCTCCTGGGCCAAAAGGGTGCGATCAGCAGAACCCTGGCCTTGTCCTCCCTGATCTTTCTTATTACCATGAGAAGAACAGCCAACCAGGGGGGGAGGAGTCATACGCCAGGCTGAAATACCAACGAATCAGGAAAGCGTCCACAGCTAGGGGATTTAGGGAACACAAGATCTTTGTCTTCCGATTTAGTTTTGTGGCAATCGGATCTACCTGACCGGAGGCCCCCCCCATCTTCGGCTATTTGGGTAAAAATTCCTTGATTTAGTTCCCATTCCCCTTGCATCAGAGGATAGCAGCTTAGGAAATCTGCTCTCATGTTTTCTTTTTCCATTATATGGAGGGCCATCAGGGAAAGGAGGTGACTTTCTGTAATCTGGAAGAGATGATCTGTCACTCTCATCAGCGATCTTGACCATGTATCCCCCTGGTGGTTCACATATGCTACCGCAACTAGATTATCCAAGAGGATCTTTACATTCTGGCCCTGAAGGAAAGGTAAGAAATTATTCACCGCCTTGTCTACCGCCAGAAGTTCTTTTGCATTGGAGGAGAGACCCTTTTCGATATCTGACCAGGTCCCCTGGGCTACCATATCTCCCAGATGGGCTCCCCACCCTCTCGGACTCGCATCTGTGGTAATTGTTCTAGTGACCCTAAGTACCCAGGGAACCCCTCGAGATAGGTTAGGCTCATCCTGCCACCACTATAAAGATTTTACTGACCGGGGTGATAAGGACATCTTCCCTTCCAAGTGCCCCTTAAGAGAAACTTCATTATGTAGCACATCCCACTGTAGAACTGTGGCGCCCCTGAAGATTCGACCCCCACAGGGATGCTGCACTTCTGTAATGGAGTGTAGTGTTCCTCCTCCGAGGTAAGAACAGCGTGATGGTCGGGACCCAACCTTTGCATCCAACACCACATTTCTCCACCAGAGGGGGCTAGTATGCACCAAGTGCTGCCCTCCTGGTTACAGGGAGACTGGGGAACCAAGAGTGAGGGGAACCAGTTAGTGGGTGAGGGTGGAGGACTTACAATTTAGTGACACTTTAAATTTCATATTTAATAAAAAGCCATCTTTGGTTTTGGTCTTTGTGCTGTTAATTACTGTGAGGTATTGTGATCTCCCACCCTGAACGTGGATCCTGTGTGAACCTACAGTGGATGGAGACACAGCCCTCATACCCCAGCCTTGGAACGAGGGGCAGGTTGCAGACGAGGAATGTCTCAACCCGGTCAAGGACCACGACCAAGAAGGCCCGGAGCTAAAGAGTGTAGCTCCACAGCAAATGGATCCCGGGGAGGATGCAGACGGAGCAGTGTACGCCACCTGTCCTCACCACCTGATATATTCAGAGGGAGTCCAGCTGCAAGAGGGGTACCGGCCCCCGACACCCGACCTTGCTACTCCATGTCCTGGTTGGTAAAGCCCGGTAGGCCCAGAGGATCCCATCGGGTATCGGAAGGAGCAGAGCTGCCACCCGTGCCCTTGATCTGAGAGGAGTTCAGAGGGAGATCCGGCCTATCTACACACACACAGACAGGAGAGGATACGGTCTGTAGTTCAGGAACACTCAGGTGCGGGGTCCCGATTGAATGCTGGACTTGCTCGGAGGTTGTCGGACCCCGGTCCCTGGTGACCGCAGGACTCCGTGGGGAGCAGGGAGTCGCCTTCCTTCTGACATCTCTAATGTGAGTAAAGCCTTGGAAATTCATCCCTATGGCCTCCGGACTGTTCATTACGCGCCATTCCGTGCGACGCCGCGTCCCTACTGCCGCACTACTACCCCCCCTTTATCCTGCTTTACCGGCCCTGAGGCCGCGCTCCGCCTGTAGGGAGCGGCGAGAACTTTAGCCGCCATGACTCCAGGCCTCAGCGGACTGTAGTTGCGCTGGTGGCGCATCACCAGACACCACAGGTGGCGTAGTCGACAATTACCACTCAACCCGGAAAGCCCTAGCATTATTTTCAATGTGACGGCCCTGGGCAAGGAACGGGTCCAGGCCACGACTGCACCCCCGTTCTCAACATCTGACCCGACTCCGAGTACCCCCATCTTCCCAGGGCAGGGCTGAGAGCGTCACATCACCATGTGTAGGGGTGGATTCAGTGAGGAGAAGTGAGAGGAGCAGGGGCTCTGCAGGAGCTCTGCTCGGCAGGCAGGCTCGGCCTGTCATGCCCAAGAAGGAGAGAGGAGTGGGAGCTAGGGAGGAAGGCTCCAGTAACTTAAGGGATCCCAGGGGGTACGGTGAGTGCAGGACGGCACCCGTACGCCCGAATCTGCCAGGTGTCAGAGGGATCAGGCTGCAAGAAGGGAACCGGTCCCTGGACTAGCCGAGTTACTTCAGGTCTCGGCTGGAAAACTTTCATTGTGCAGTTGCCACAACCTCACCTAAGCCGCCGTGAAGGGCACCAAGCAAGGTCCGGGAACTTCAAGTTGCCCAGAGGGATCTCAAGGTAACAGATCGGCACTTTGTGTGGCGGGGCGCATGGCAGGAGGGAGAAGACCCACCGCGGGAAGTCAGCTAAGAAAGGAACATACAGAAAGGGGGTCCCGTTAAGTGCTCTTGAAGTACGTGGGAGAGTGCTGAGCCCCTGCCTGGTAAACGCAGCGCGACATGGGAGGCTGACACCTGTACAGTGCACCTGAGGAAGCTAAAGAACTGTGAGTAAACTCGGATGACTGCACCCCATTGTTTCTGTCAGTTATTTCTACAACGCTATCGCTCCTGCACTACAACGCCCAGCATCACCATCTGCATCTACACTGCCCTGGAGCTGTGCTCTGCCTGTGGAGAGCCATGCCAACCCAGCTGCCCTAACATCTGCTTCAGAGGTCTGCAGCAGCGCCGGTACTCATTACTGGGAACCACAGGTGGCGTCACGAGACAAAACTGTTAACAAACCCTTTTTTTTTAAAGAGTGACCCCAGGGTACGTGCCCGTGACATCCGAAGAAGGTAAAGGCCCGGGTACCGAGTCACCCATATTCCCCCTGGGCGAGTCATACTACACCACACAGGAGAGCCGACAGATCCTCTATATACTACACCACACAGGAGAGCTGACAGATCCTCTATATACTACACAATACAGGAGAGCTGACAGATCCTCTATATACTACACCACACAGGAGAGCTGACAGATCCTCTATATACTACACCACACAGGAGAGCTGACAGATCCTCTATATACTACACCACACAGGAGAGCTGACAGATCCTCTATATACTACACCACACAGGAGAGCTGACACATCCTCTATATACTACACCACACAGGAGAGCTGACAGATCCTCTACATACTACACCACACAGGACAGATCCTCTATATACTACACCACACAGGAGAGCCGACAGATCCTCTATATACTACACCACACAGGAGAGCTGACACATCCTCTATATACTACACCACACAGGAGAGCTGACAGATCCACTATATACTACACCACACAGGAGAGCTGACAGATCCTCCATATACTACACTACACAGGAGAGCTGACAGATCCTCTATATACTACACCACACAGGAGAGCTGACAGATCCTCTATATACTACACCACACAGGAGAGCCGACACATCCTCTATATACTACACCACACAGGAGAGCCGACAGATCCACTATATACTACACCACACAGGAGAGCTGACAGATCCTCTATATACTACACCACACAGGAGAGCTGACAGATCCTCTATATACTACACCACACAGGAGAGCTGACAGATCCACTATATACTACACCACACAGGAGAGCTGACAGATCCACTATATACTACACCACACAGGAGAGCTGACACATCCTCTATATACTACACCACACAGGAGAGCTGACACATCCTCTATATACTACACAATACAGGAGAGCTGACAGATCCTCTATATACTACACAATACAGGAGAGCCGACACATCCTCTATATACTACACCACACAGGAGAGCCGACAGATCCTCTATATACTACACCACACAGGAGAGCCGACAGATCCTCTATATACTACACCACACAGGAGAGCTGACAGATCCTCTATATACTACACAATACAGGAGAGCTGACAGATCCTCTATATACTACACCACACAGGACAGATCCTCTATATACTACACCACACAGGACAGATCCTCTATATACTACACCACACAGGAGAGCTGACACATCCTCTATATACTACACCACACAGGAGAGCTGACAGATCCACTATATACTACACCACACAGGAGAGCTGACAGATCCTCTATACACTACACCACACAGGAGAGCTGACAGATCCTCTATATACTACACTACACAGGAGAGCTGACACATCCTCTATATACTACACCACACAGGAGAGCTGACAGATCCTCTATATACTACACCACACAGGACAGATCCTCTATATACTACACCATACAGGAGAGCTGACACATCCTCTATATACTACACAATACAGGAGAGCTGACAGATCCTCTATATACTACACCACACAGGACAGATCCTCTATATACTACACCATACAGGAGAGCTGACACATCCTCTATATACTACACCATACAGGAGAGCTGACATATCCTCTATATACTGCACCACACAGGAGAGCTGACAGATCCTCTATATACTACACCACACAGGAGAGCCGACAGATCCACTATATACTACACCACACAGGAGAGCTGACAGATCCTCTATATACTACACCACACAGGAGAGCTGACACATTCTCTATATACTACACCACACAGGAGAGCTGACAGATCCTCTATATACTACACCACACAGGAGAGCCGACAGATCCACTATATACTACACCACACAGGAGAGCTGACAGATCCTCTATATACTACACCACACAGGAGAGCTGACACATCCTCTATATACTACACCACACAGGAGAGCTGACAGATCCTCTATATACTACACCACACAGGAGAGCTGACACATCCTCTATATACTACACCACACAGGAGAGCTGACAGATCCTCTATATATTACACCACACAGGAGAGCCGACAGATCCACTATATACTACACCACACAGGAGAGCTGACAGATCCTCTATATACTACACCACACAGGAGAGCTGACAGATCCTCTATGTACTACACCACACAGGACAGCTGACAGATCCTCTATATACTACACCACACAGGAGAGCCGACAGATCCACTATATACTACACCACACAGGAGAGCTGACAGATCCTCTATATACTACACCACACAGGAGAGCTGACACATCCTCTATATACTACACCACACAGGAGAGCCGACAGATCCACTATATACTACACCACACAGGAGAGCTGACAGATCCTCTATATACTACACCACACAGGAGAGCTGACAGATCCTCTATATACTACACCACACAGGAGAGCCGACAGATCCACTATATACTACACCACACAGGAGAGCTGACAGATCCTCTATATACTACACCACACAGGAGAGCTGACACATCCTCTATATACTACACCACACAGGAGAGCTGACAGATCCTCTATATACTACACCACACAGGAAAGCTGACAGATCCTCTATATACTACACCACACAGGAGAGCTGACAGATCCTCTATATACTACACCACACAGGACAGCTGACAGATCCTCTATATACTACACCACACAGGAGAGCTGACAGATCCTCTACACACTACACCACATAGGAGAGCTGCCAGATCCTCTATATACTACACCACACAGGAGAGCTGACAGATCCTCTATATACTACACCACACAGGAGAGCTGACAGATCATCTGTATACTACACAATACAGGAGAGCTGACAGATCCTCTATATACTACACCACACAGGACAGATCCTCTATATACTACACCATACAGGAGAGCTGACACATCCTCTATATACTACACAATACAGGAGAGCTGACAGATCCTCTATATACTACACCACACAGGAGAGCTGACACATCCTCTATATACTACACCACACAGGAGAGCTGACAGATCCTCTATATACTACATCACACAGGAGAGCTGACAGATCCTCTATATACTACACCACACAGGAGAGCGGGCAGATCCACTATATACTACACCACACAGGAGAGCCGACAGATCCTCTATATACTACACCACACAGGAGAGCTGACACATCCTCTATATACTACACCACACAGGAGAGCTGACAGATCCTCTATATACTACACCACACAGGAGAGCTGACAGATCCACTATATACTACACCACACAGGAGAGCCGAGAGATCCTCTACATACTACACCATACAGGAGAGCTGACAGATCCTCTATATACTACACCACACAGGAGAGCTGACAGATCCTCTATATACTACACCACACAGGAGAGCCGACAGATCCTCTATATACTACACCACACAGGAGAGCCGACAGATCCTCTATATACTACACCACACAGGAGAGCTGACAGATCCTCTATACACTACACCACACAGGAGAGCTGACAAATCCTCTATATACTACACCACACAGGAGAGCTGACAGATCCTCTATATACTACACCACACAGGAGAGCTGACACATCCTCTATATACTACACCACACAGGAGAGCCGACAGATCCTCTATATACTACACCACACAGGAGAGCTGACAGATCCTCTATATACTACACCACACAGGAGAGCCGACAGATCCTCTATATACTACACCACACAGGAGAGCTGACAGATCCACTATATACTACACCACACAGGAGAGCTGACAGATCCTCTATATACTACACCACATAGGAGAGCCGACAGATCCTCTATATACTACACCACACAGGAGAGCTGACAGATCCTCTATATACTACACCACACAGGAGAGCTGACAGATCCTCTATATACTACACCACACAGGAGAGCTGACAGATCCTCCATATACTACACAATACAGGAGAGCTGACAGATCCACTATATACTACACCACACAGGAGAGCTGACACATCCTCTATATACTACACAATACAGGAGAGCTGACAGATCCACTATATACTACACCACACAGGAGAGCTGACACATCCTCTATATACTACACCACACAGGAGAGCTGACAGATCCTCTATATACTACACCACACAGGAGAGCTGACAGATCCTCCATATACTACACAATACAGGAGAGCTGACAGATCCACTATATACTACACCACACAGGAGAGCTGACACATCCTCTATATACTACACAATACAGGAGAGCTGACAGATCCTCTATATACTACACCACACGGGAGAGCTGACGCATCCTCTATATACTACACAATACAGGAGAGCTGACAGATCCACTATATACTACACCACACAGGAGAGCTGACAGATCCTCTATATACTACACCACACAGGAGAGCTGACAGATCCTCTATACACTACACCACACAGGAAAGCTGACAGATCCTCTATATGCTACATCACATAGGAGAGCTGACAGATCCTCAATATACTACATCACACAGGAGAGCTGACAGATCCTCTATATACTACACAATACAGGAGAGCTGACAGATCCACTATATACTACACCACACAGGAGAGCCGACAGATCCTCTATATACTACACCACACAGGAGAGCTGACACATCCTCTATATACTACACAATACAGGAGAGCTGACAGATCCACTATATACTACACCACACAGGAGAGCTGACAGATCCTCTATATACTACACCACACAGGAGAGCTGACAGATCCTCTATATACTACACCACCCAGGAGAGCTGACAGATCCTCTATACACTACACCACACAGGAGAGCCGACAGATCCTCTATATACTACACAATACAGGAGAGCTGACACATCCTCTATATACTACACAATACAGGAGAGTTGACACATCCTCTATATACTACACCACACAGGAGAGCTGACAGATCCTCTATATACTACACCACACAGGAGAGCTGACAGATCCTCTATATACTACACCACACAGGAGAGCTGACACATCCTCTATATACTACACCACACAGGAGAGCTGACAGATCCTCTATATACTACACCACACAGGAGAGCTGACAGATCCTCTATATACTACACCACACAGGAGAGCTGACAGATCGTCTATATACTACACCACACAGGAGAGCTGACACATCCTCTATATACTACACCACACAGGAGAGCTGACACATCCTCTATATACTACACCACACAGGAGAGCTAACAGATCCTCTATATACTACACCACACAGGAGAGCTGACAGATCCTCTATATACTACACCACACAGGAGAGCTAACAGATCCTCTATATACTACACCACACAGGAGAGCTGACAGATCCTCTATATACTACACCACACAGGAGAGCTGACAGATCCTCTATATACTACACCACCCAGGAGAGCTGACAGATCCTCTATATACTACACCACACAGGAGAGCTGACAGATCCTCTATATACTACACCACACAGGAGAGCTGACAGATCCTCTATATACTACACCACACAGGACAGCTGACAGATCCTCTATATACTACACCACACAGGAGAGCTGACAGATCCTCTATATACTACACCACACAGGAGAGCTGACAGATCCTCTATATACTACACCACACAGGAGAGCTGACAGATCCTCTATATACTACACCACACAGGAGAGCTAACAGATCCTCTATATACTACACCACACAGGAGAGCTGACAGATCCTCTATATACTACACCACACAGGAGAGCTGACACATCCTCTATATACTACACAATACAGGAGAGCTGACAGATCCACTATATACTACACCACACAGGAGAGCTGACAGATCCTCTATATACTACACCACACAGGAGAGCCGACAAATCCTCTATATACTACACCACACAGGAGAGCCGACAAATCCTCTATATACTACACCACACAGGAGAGCCGACAAATCCTCTATATACTACATCACACAGGAGAGCTGACACATCCTCTATATACTACACAATACAGGAGAGCTGACAGATCCACTATATACTACACCACACAGGAGAGCTGACAGATCCACTATATACTACACCACACAGGAGAGCCGACAGATCCTCTATATACTACACCACACAGGAGAGCCGACAGATCCTCTATATACTACACCACACAGGAGAGCTGACACATCCTCTATATACTACACCACACAGGAGAGCTGACAGATCCTCTATATACTACACCACACAGGAGAGCTGACACATCCTCTATATACTACACAATACAGGAGAGCTGACAGATCCACTATATACTACACCACACAGGAGAGCTGACAGATCCTCTATATACTACACCACACAGGAGAGCTGACACATCCTCTATATACTACACCACACAGGAGAGCTGACAGATCCTCTATATACTACACCACACAGGAGAGCTGACAGATCCTCTATATACTACACCACACAGGAGAGCTGACAGATCCACTATATACTACACCACACAGGAGAGCTGACAGATCCTCTATATACTACATCACACAGGAGAGCTGACAGATCCTCTATATACTACACCACACAGGAGAGCCGACAAATCCTCTATATACTACATCACACAGGAGAGCTGACAGATCCTCTATATACTACACCACACAGGAGAGCTGACAGATCCTCTATATACTACATCACACAGGAGAGCTGACACATCCTCTATACACTACACCACACAGGAGAGCTGACACATCCTCTATATACTAAACCACACAGGAGAGCTGACAGATCCACTATATACTACACCACAAAGGAGAGCTGACAGATCCTCTATATGCTACACAATACAGGAGAGCTGACACATCCTCTATATACTACACAATACAGGAGAGCTGACAGATCCTCTATATACTACACCACACAGGATAGCTGACACATCCTCTATATACTACACAATACAGGAGAGCTGACAGATTCTCTATATACTACACCACACAGGAGAGCCGACAGATCATCTATATACTACACCACACAGGAGAGCTGACAGATACTCTATATACTACACCACACAGGAGAGCTGACAGATCCTCTATATACTAAACCACACAGGAGAGCTGACAGATCCTCTATATACTACACCACACAGGAGAGCCGACAGATCCTCTATATACTACACCACACAGGAGAGCTGACATATCCTCTATATACTACACCACACAGGAGAGCTGACAGATCCTCTATATACTACACCACACAGGAGAGCTGACAGATCCTCTATACACTACACCACACAGGAAAGCTGACAGATCCTCTATATGCTACATCGCACAGGAGAGCTGACATATCCTCTATATACTACACCACACAGGAGAGCTGACAGATCCTCTATATACTACACCACACAGGAGAGCTGACAGATCCTCTATACACTACACCACACAGGAAAGCTGACAGATCCTCTATACACTACACCACACAGGAGAGCTGACAGATCCTCTATATACTACACAATACAGGAGAGCTGACAGATCCACTATATACTACACCACACAGGAGAGCCGACAGATCCTCTATATACTACACCACACAGGAGAGCTGACACATCCTCTATATACTACACAATACAGGAGAGCTGACAGATCCACTATATACTACACCACACAGGAGAGCTGACAGATCCTCTATATACTACACCACACAGGAGAGCTGACAGATCCTCTATATACTACACCACCCAGGAGAGCTGACAGATCCTCTATACACTACACCACACAGGAGAGCTGACACATCCTCTATATACTACACAATACAGGAGAGCTGACAGATCCTCTATATACTACACAATACAGGAAAGCTGACACATCCTCTATATACTACACCACACAGAAGAGCTGACAGATCCTCTATATACTACACCACACAGGAGAGCTGACACATCCTCTATATACTACACCACACAGGAGAGCTGACAGATCCTCTATATACTACACCACACAGGAGAGCTGACAGATCCTCTATATACTAGACCACACAGGAGAGCTGACAGATCCTCTATATACTACATAATACAGGAGAGCTCACAGATCGTCTATATACTTCACCACACAGGAGAGCTGACACATCCTCTATATACTACACAATACAGGAGAGCTGACAGATCCTCTATATACTACACAATACAGGAGAGCTGACACATCCTCTATATACTACACCACACAGGAGAGGTGACAGATCCTCTATATACTACACCACACAGGAGAGCTGACAGATCCTCTATATACTACACCACACAGGAGAGCTGACACATCCTCTATATACTACACCACATAGGAGAGCTGACAGATCCTCTATATACTACACCACACAGGAGAGCGGGCAGATCCACTATATACTACACCACACAGGAGAGCCGACAGATCCTCTATATACTACACCACACAGGAGAGCTGACACATCCTCTATATACTACACCACACAGGAGAGCTGACAGATCCTCTATATACTACACCACACAGGAGAGCTGACAGATCCACTATATACTACACCACACAGGAGAGCCGAGAGATCCTCTACATACTACACCATACAGGAGAGCTGACAGATCCTCTATATACTACACCACACAGGAGAGCTGACAGATCCTCTATATACTACACCACACAGGAGAGCCGACAGATCCTCTATATACTACACCACACAGGAGAGCCGACAGATCCTCTAT
This sequence comes from Phyllobates terribilis, assembly GCF_046119375.1. Taxonomy (NCBI): domain Eukaryota; kingdom Metazoa; phylum Chordata; class Amphibia; order Anura; family Dendrobatidae; genus Phyllobates; species Phyllobates terribilis. The sequence goes on along the minus strand of NW_027363009.1, from coordinate 2,101,435 downwards.
ATACTACACCACACAGGAGAGCTGACAGATCCTCTATACACTACACCACACAGGAGAGCTGACAAATCCTCTATATACTACACCACACAGGAGAGCTGACAGATCCTCTATATACTACACCACACAGGAGAGCTGACACATCCTCTATATACTACACCACACAGGAGAGCCGACAGATCCTCTATATACTACACCACACAGGAGAGCTGACAGATCCTCTATATACTACACCACACAGGAGAGCCGACAGATCCTCTATATACTACACCACACAGGAGAGCTGACAGATCCACTATATACTACACCACACAGGAGAGCTGACAGATCCTCTATATACTACACCACATAGGAGAGCCGACAGATCCTCTATATACTACACCACACAGGAGAGCTGACAGATCCTCTATATACTACACCACACAGGAGAGCTGACAGATCCTCTATATACTACACCACACAGGAGAGCTGACAGATCCTCCATATACTACACAATACAGGAGAGCTGACAGATCCACTATATACTACACCACACAGGAGAGCTGACACATCCTCTATATACTACACAATACAGGAGAGCTGACAGATCCACTATATACTACACCACACAGGAGAGCTGACACATCCTCTATATACTACACCACACAGGAGAGCTGACAGATCCTCTATATACTACACCACACAGGAGAGCTGACAGATCCTCCATATACTACACAATACAGGAGAGCTGACAGATCCACTATATACTACACCACACAGGAGAGCTGACACATCCTCTATATACTACACAATACAGGAGAGCTGACAGATCCTCTATATACTACACCACACGGGAGAGCTGACGCATCCTCTATATACTACACAATACAGGAGAGCTGACAGATCCACTATATACTACACCACAGAGGAGAGCTGACAGATCCTCTATACACTACACCACACAGGAAAGCTGACAGATCCTCTATATGCTACATCACATAGGAGAGCTGACAGATCCTCAATATACTACATCACACAGGAGAGCTGACAGATCCTCTATATACTACACAATACAGGAGAGCTGACAGATCCACTATATACTACACCACACAGGAGAGCCGACAGATCCTCTATATACTACACCACACAGGAGAGCTGACACATCCTCTATATACTACACAATACAGGAGAGCTGACAGATCCACTATATACTACACCACACAGGAGAGCTGACAGATCCTCTATATACTACACCACACAGGAGAGCTGACAGATCCTCTATATACTACACCACCCAGGAGAGCTGACAGATCCTCTATACACTACACCACACAGGAGAGCCGACAGATCCTCTATATACTACACAATACAGGAGAGCTGACACATCCTCTATATACTACACAATACAGGAGAGCTGACACATCCTCTATATACTACACCACACAGGAGAGCTGACAGATCCTCTATATACTACACCACACAGGAGAGCTGACAGATCCTCTATATACTACACCACACAGGAGAGCTGACACATCCTCTATATACTACACCACACAGAAGAGCTGACAGATCCTCTATATACTACACCACACAGGAGAGCTGACAGATCCTCTATATACTACACCACACAGGAGAGCTGACAGATCGTCTATATACTACACCACACAGGAGAGCTGACACATCCTCTATATACTACACCACACAGGAGAGCTGACACATCCTCTATATACTACACCACACAGGAGAGCTAACAGATCCTCTATATACTACACCACACAGGAGAGCTGACAGATCCTCTATATACTACACCACACAGGAGAGCTGACAGATCCTCTATATACTACACCACCCAGGAGAGCTGACAGATCCTCTATATACTACACCACACAGGAGAGCTGACAGATCCTCTATATACTACACCACACAGGAGAGCTGACAGATCCTCTATATACTACACCACACAGGACAGCTGACAGATCCTCTATATACTACACCACACAGGAGAGCTGACAGATCCTCTATATACTACACCACACAGGAGAGCTGACAGATCCTCTATATACTACACCACACAGGAGAGCTGACAGATCCTCTATATACTACACCACACAGGAGAGCTAACAGATCCTCTATATACTACACCACACAGGAGAGCTGACAGATCCTCTATATACTACACCACACAGGAGAGCTGACACATCCTCTATATACTACACAATACAGGAGAGCTGACAGATCCACTATATACTACACCACACAGGAGAGCTGACAGATCCTCTATATACTACACCACACAGGAGAGCCGACAAATCCTCTATATACTACACCACACAGGAGAGCCGACAAATCCTCTATATACTACACCACACAGGAGAGCCGACAAATCCTCTATATACTACATCACACAGGAGAGCTGACACATCCTCTATATACTACACAATACAGGAGAGCTGACAGATCCACTATATACTACACCACACAGGAGAGCTGACAGATCCACTATATACTACACCACACAGGAGAGCTGACAGATCCTCTATATACTACACCACACAGGAGAGCTGACACATCCTCTATATACTACACCACACAGGAGAGCTGACAGATCCTCTATATACTACACCACACAGGAGAGCTGACACATCCTCTATATACTACACCACACAGGAGAGCCGACAGATCCTCTATATACTACACCACACAGGAGAGCTGACACATCCTCTATATACTACACCACACAGGACAGCTGACAGATCCTCTATATACTACACCACACAGGAGAGCTGACACATCCTCTATATACTACACAATACAGGAGAGCTGACAGATCCACTATATACTACACCACACAGGAGAGCTGACAGATCCTCTATATACTACACCACACAGGAGAGCTGACACATCCTCTATATACTACACCACACAGGAGAGCTGACAGATCCTCTATATACTACACCACACAGGAGAGCTGACAGATCCTCTATATACTACACCACACAGGAGAGCTGACAGATCCACTATATACTACACCACACAGGAGAGCTGACAGATCCTCTATATACTACATCACACAGGAGAGCTGACAGATCCTCTATATACTACACCACACAGGAGAGCCGACAAATCCTCTATATACTACATCACACAGGAGAGCTGACAGATCCTCTATATACTACACCACACAGGAGAGCTGACAGATCCTCTATATACTACATCACACAGGAGAGCTGACACATCCTCTATACACTACACCACACAGGAGAGCTGACACATCCTCTATATACTAAACCACACAGGAGAGCTGACAGATCCACTATATACTACATCACACAGGAGAGCTGACACATCCTCTGTATACTACACAATATAGGAGAGCTGACAGATCCTCTATATACTACACCACACAGGAGAGCCGACAGATCATCTATATACTACACCACACAGGAGAGCTGACAGATCCTCTATATACTACACCACACAGGAGAGCTGACAGATCCTCTATATACTAAACCACACAGGAGAGCTGACAGATCCTCTATATACTACACCACACAGGAGAGCCGACAGATCCTCTATATACTACACCACACAGGAGAGCTGACATATCCTCTATATACTACACCACACAGGAGAGCTGACAGATCCTCTATATACTACACCACACAGGAGAGCTGACACATCCTCTATATACTACACCACACAGGAGAGCTGACAGATCCTCTATATACTACACCACACAGGAGAGCTGATAGATCCTGTATATACTACACCACACAGTAGAGCTGACAGATCCTCTATATACTACACCACACAGGAGAGCTGACACATCCTCTATATACTACACCACACAGGAGAGCTGACAGATCCTCTATACACTACACCACACAGGAAAGCTGACAGATCCTCTATATGCTACATCACACAGGAGAGCTGACATATCCTCTATATACTACACCACACAGGAGAGCTGACAGATCCTCTATATACTACACCACACAGGAGAGCTGACAGATCCTCTATACACTACACCACACAGGAAAGCTGACAGATCCTCTATACACTACACCACACAGGAGAGCTGACAGATCCTCTATATACTACACAATACAGGAGAGCTGACAGATCCACTATATACTACACCACACAGGAGAGCCGACAGATCCTCTATATACTACACCACACAGGAGAGCTGACACATCCTCTATATACTACACAATACAGGAGAGCTGACAGATCCACTATATACTACACCACACAGGAGAGCTGACAGATCCTCTATATACTACACCACACAGGAGAGCTGACAGATCCTCTATATACTACACCACCCAGGAGAGCTGACAGATCCTCTATACACTACACCACACAGGAGAGCTGACACATCCTCTATATACTACACAATACAGGAGAGCTGACAGATCCTCTATATACTACACAATACAGGAAAGCTGACACATCCTCTATATACTACACCACACAGAAGAGCTGACAGATCCTCTATATACTACACCACACAGGAGAGCTGACACATCCTCTATATACTAAACCACACAGGAGAGCTGACAGATCCACTATATACTACATCACACAGGAGAGCTGACACATCCTCTGTATACTACACAATACAGGAGAGCTGACAGATCCTCTATATACTACACCACACAGGAGAGCCGACAGATCATCTATATACTACACCACACAGGAGAGCTGACAGATCCTCTATATACTACACCACACAGGAGAGCTGACAGATCCTCTATATACTAAACCACACAGGAGAGCTGACAGATCCTCTATATACTACACCACACAGGAGAGCCGACAGATCCTCTATATACTACACCACACAGGAGAGCTGACATATCCTCTATATACTACACCACACAGGAGAGCTGACAGATCCTCTATATACTACACCACACAGGAGAGCTGACAGATCCTCTATACACTACACCACACAGGAAAGCTGACAGATCCTCTATATGCTACATCACACAGGAGAGCTGACATATCCTCTATATACTACACAATACAGGAGAGCTGACAGATCCACTATATACTACACCACACAGGAGAGCCGACAGATCCTCTATATACTACACCACACAGGAGAGCTGACACATCCTCTATATACTACACAATACAGGAGAGCTGACAGATCCACTATATACTACACCACACAGGAGAGCTGACAGATCCTCTATATACTACACCACACAGGAGAGCTGACAGATCCTCTATATACTACACCACCCAGGAGAGCTGACAGATCCTCTATACACTACACCACACAGGAGAGCTGACACATCCTCTATATACTACACAATACAGGAGAGCTGACAGATCCTCTATATACTACACAATACAGGAAAGCTGACACATCCTCTATATACTACACCACACAGAAGAGCTGACAGATCCTCTATATACTACACCACACAGGAGAGCTGACACATCCTCTATATACTACACCACACAGGAGAGCTGACACATCCTCTATATATTACACCACACAGGAGAGCTGACACATCCTCTATATATTACACCACACAGGAGAGCTGACACATCCTCTATATATTACACCACACAGGAGAGCTGACACATCCTCTATATACTACACCACACAGGAGAGCTGACACATCCTCTATATACTACACCACACAGGAGAGCTGACACATCCTCTATATATTACACCACACAGGAGAGCTGACAGATCCTCTATATACTAGACCACACAGGAGAGCTGACAGATCCTCTATATACTACACAATACAGGAGAGCTGACAGATCGTCTATATACTTCACCACACAGGAGAGCTGACACATCCTCTATATACTACACAATACAGGAGAGCTGACAGATCCTCTATATACTACACAATACAGGAGAGCTGACACATCCTCTATATACTACACCACACAGGAGAGGTGACAGATCCTCTATATACTACACCACACAGGAGAGCTGACAGATCCTCTATATACTACACCACACAGGAGAGCTGACACATCCTCTATATACTACACCACACAGGAGAGCTGACAGATCCTCTATATACTACACGACACAGGAGAGCTGACAGATCCTCTATATACTACACCACACAGGAGAGCTGACAGATCCTCTATATACTACACCACACAGGAGAGCTGACAGATCCACTATATACTACACCACACAGGAGAGCTGACAGATCATCCATATACTACACCACACAGGAGAGCCGAGAGATCCTCTATATACTACACCACACAGGAGAGCTGACACATCCTCTATATACTACACCACACAGGAGAGCTGACAGATCCTCTATATACTACACTACACAGGAGAGCTGACAGATCCTCTATATACTACACCACACAGGAGAGCTGACAGATCCTCTATATACTACACCACACAGGAGAGCCGTCAGATCCTCTATATACTACACCACACAGGAGAGCTGACAGATCCACTATTTACTACACCACACAGGAGAGCTGACAGATCCTCTATATACTACACCACACAGGAGAGCTGACAGATCCTCTATATACTACACCACACAGGACAGATCCTCTATATACAACACCACACGGGAGAGCCGATAGATCCTCTATATACTACACCACACAGGAGAGCTGACAGATCCTCTATATACTACACCACACAGGAGATCCGACAGATCCTCTATATACTACACCACACAGGAGAGCTGACAGATCCTCTATATACTACACCACACAGGAGAGCTGACAGAACCTCTATATACTACACCACACGGGAGAGCCGATAGATCCTCTATATACTACACCACACAGGAGAGCTGACAGATCCTCTATATACTACACCACACGGGAGAGCCGACAGATCCTCTATATACTACATCACACAGGAGAGCTGACAGATCCTCTATATACTACACCACACAGGAGATCCGACAGATCCTCTATATACTACACCACACAGGAGAGCTGACAGATCCTCTATATACTACACCACACAGGAGAGCTGACAGATCCTCTATATACTACACCACACAGGAGAGCTGACAGATCCTCTATATACTACACCACATAGGAGAACTGACAGATACTCTATATACTACACCACACAGGAGAGCTGACAGATCCTCTATATACTACACCACACAGGAGAGCTGACAGATCCTCTATATACTACACCACACAGGAGAGCTGACAGATCCACTATATACTACACCACACAGGAGAGCCGACAGATCCTCTATATACTACACCACACAGGAGAGCTGACACATCCTCTATATACTACACCACACAGGAGAGCTGACAACTCTCTGGTATCTTCCAGTCACCTCCAGAGCTGCAGTCACTATTCTGGTGTTACATCAGGTCTTATCCTCCAGAGCTGCAGTCACTATTCTGCTGTTACATCGTGTCTTATCCTCCAGTCACCTCCAGAGCTGCAGTCACTATTCTGATGTTACATCAGCTCTTATCCTCCACTCACCTCCAGAGCTGCACTCACTATTCTACTGTTACATCGTGTCTTATCCTCCAGTCACCTACAGAGCTGCACTCACCATTCTGCTGTGATATTATGTCTTATCCTCCAGTCACCTCCAGAGCTGCAGTTACTATTCTGATGTTACATCAGCTCTTATCCTCCAGTCACCTCCAGAGCTGCACTCACCATTCTGCTGTTACATCGTGTCTTATCCTCCAGTCACCCACAGAGCTGTAGTTTCTATTCTGCTAATACATCAGGTCTTATCCTCCAGTCACCTCCAGAACTGCAGTCACTATTCTGCTGTTACATCATGTCTTATCCTCCAGTCATCTCCAGAGCTGCGATAACTATTCCGCTGTTATATCAGGTCTTATCCTCCAGTCACCTGCAGATCTGCACTCTCTATTCTGCTGCTACATCATGTCTTACCCTCCAGTCACCTCCAGAGCTGCAGTCTCTATTCTGCTTTTACATCATATCTTATCCTCCAGTCACCTCCAGAGCTGCAGTCACTATTCTGCTATTACATCGTGTCTTATCCTCCAGTCACCTCAAGAGCTGCAGTCAATATTCTGCTGTTACATCATGTCTTGTCCTCCAGTTACCTCCAGAGCTGCACTCACTATTATGCTGTTACTTCATGTCTTATCCTCCAGTCACCTCCAGAGCAGCACTCACTATTCTGCTGTTACATCGTGTCTTATCCTCCAGTCACCTCCAGAGCTGCAGTCACTATTCTGCTGTTACATCGTGTCTTCTCCTCCAGTCACCTCCAGAGCTGCAGTCACTATTCTGCTGTTAGTTCGTGTCTTATCCTCCAGTCACCTCAAGAGCTGTAGTCACTGTTCTGCTGTTACATAGTGTCTTAACCTCCAGACACCTCCAGAGCTGCACTCACTATTCTGCTGTTACATCGTGTCTTATCCTTCAGACACCTCCAGAGCTGCACTCACTATTCTGCTGTTACATCGTGTCTTATCCTTCAGACACCTCCAGAGCTGCAGTCACTATTCTGCTGTTACATCGTGTCTTATCCTCCAGTCACCTCCAGAGCTGCAGTCACTATTCTGCTGTTACATCATATCTTATCCTCCAGTCACCTCCGGAGCTGTAGTCTCTATTCTGCTGTTACATCAGGCCTTATCCTCCTGTCACCTCCAGAGCTGCAGTCACTATTCTGCTGTTACATCATGTCTTATCCTCCAGTTTCCTCCAGAGCTGCAGTCACTATTCTGCTGTTACATCGTGTCTTATCCGCCAGTCACCTCCAGAGCTGTAGTCACTATTCTGCTATTACATCGTGTCTTATCCTCCAGTCACCTCCAGAGCTGCAGTCTCTTTTCTGCTGTTACATCATGTCTTATCCTCCAGTCACCTCCAGAGCTGCAGTCTCTATTCTACTGTTACATCGTGTCTTATCCTCCAGTCACCTCCAGAGCTGCACTCACTATTCTGCTGTTACATCATGTCTTATCCTCCAGTCACCTCAAGGGCTGCACTCACTATTCTGCTGTTACATCGTGTCTTATCCTCCTGTCACTTCCAGAGCTGCACTCACTATTCTGCTGTTACATTATGTCTTATCCTCCTGTCACCTCCAGAGCTGCTGTTACACCATGTCTTATCCTCCATTCATCTCCAGAGCTGCAGTCACTATTCTGCTGTTACATCGTGTCTTATCCTCCAGCCACCTCCAAAGCTGCACTCAATTTTCTGCTGTTACATCGTGTCTTATCCTCCAGTCACATCCAGAGCTGCACTCACTATTCTGCTATTATTTCATGTTTTATCCTCCAGTTACCTCCAGAGCTGCACTCACTATTCTGCTGTTACATCGTGTCTTATCCTACAGACACCTCCAGAGCTGCAGTCACTATTCTGCTGTTACATTATGTATTATCATCCAGTCACCTCCAGAGCTGTAGTCACTATTCTGCTGTTACACCATGTATTATCCTCCAGTAACCTCCAGAGCTGCAGTCACTATTCTGTTCTTACAACATGTCTTATGCTCCAGTCACCTCCACAGCTGCACTCACTATTCTGCTGTTATATCATGTTTTATCCGCCAGTCACCTCCAGAGCTGCACTCACTATTCTGCTGTTACATCATATCTTATTCTCCAGTCACCTTCAGAGCTGCAGTCACTTTTCTGCTGTTACATCGTGTCTTATCCTCCAGTCACCTCCAGTGCTGCACTCACTATTCTGCTGTTACATTGTGTCTTATCCTCCAGTCACCTCCAGAGCTGCAGTCACTATTCTGCTGTTTCATGACATCTTATCCTCCAGTTACCTCCAGAGCTGCAGTCACTATTCTGCTGTTACATCAAGTCTTATCCTCCAGTCACCTCCAGAGCTGCACTCACTATTCTGCTGTAACATCGTGTCTTATCCTCCAGTCACCTCCAGAGCTGCAGTCACTACTCTGCTGTTATGTCATATCTTATCCTCCAGTCAACTCAATAGCTGCAGTCACTATTCTGCTGTTACATTATGTCTTATCCTCCAGTCACCTCCAGAGCTGCACTCACAATTCTGCTGTTACAATGTGTCTTATCCGCCAGCCACCTCCAGAGCCGCACTCCCTAATCTTCTGTTACATCGTGTCTTATCCGCCAGTCACCTCCAAAGCTGCAGTCACTATTCTGCTGTTACATCGTGTCTTATCCTCCAGTCACCTCCAGAGCTGCAGTCACTATTCTGATGTTACATCGTGTCTTATCCTCCAGTCACCTCCAGAGCTGCAGTCACTATTCTGCTGTTACATCATGTTTTATCCTCCAGTCACCTCCAGAGCTGCACTCACTATTCTGCTGTTACATCGTGTCTTATCCTCCAGTCAGCTCCAGAGTTGCAGTCACTATTCTGCTGTTACATTGTGTCTTATCCTCCAGTCACCTCCAGAGCTGCAGTGACTATTCTGCTGTTAGTTCGTGTCTTATCCTCCAGTCACCTCAAGAGCTGCAGTCACTATTCTACTATTATTTCATGTCTTATCCTCCAGTTACCTCCAGAGCTGTAGTCACTATTCTACTGTTACATCGTATCTTATCCTCCAGTCACCTCCAGAGCTGCAGTCACTATTCTGTTGTTACAACACGTCTTATGCTCCAGTCACCTCCAGAGCTGCACTCACTATTCTGCTGTTACATCATATCTTATCCTCCAGTCACCTCCAGAGCTGTAGTCACTATTCTGCTGTTACACCATGTATTATCCTCCAGTCACCTCCACAGCTGCACTCACTATTCTGCTGTTATATCATGTTTTATCCGCCAGTCACCTCCAGAGCTGCACTCAATATTCTGCTGTTTCATCGTGTCTTATCCTCCTGTCACCTCCACAGCTGCAATCACTATTCTGCTGTTTCATCAGGTCTTATCCTCCAGTCACCTCCAGAGCTGTAGTTTCTATTCTGCTATTACATCAAGTCTTATTCTCCAGTCACCTCCAGAGCTGCACTCATTGTTCTGCTGTTACATCATGTCTTATCCTCCAGTCACCTCCAGAGCTGCAGTCGCTTTTCAGCTGTTATATCGTGTCTTATCCTCCAGTCACCTCAAGAGCTGCAGTCACTTTTCAGCTGTTACATCGTGTCTTATCCTCCAGTTACCTCCAGAGCTGCAGTCACTATTCTGCTGTTACATCGTGTCTTATCCTCCAGTCACCTCCAGAGCTACACTCACTATTCTGCTGTTACATCATGTCTTATCCTCCAGTCACCTCAAGTGCTGCACTCACTATTCTGCTGTTACATCGTGTCTTATCCTCCTGTCACCTCCAGAGCTGCTGTTACACCATGTCTTATCCTCCAGTCATCTCCAGAGCTGCAGTCACTATTCTGCTGTTACATCGTGTGTTATCCTCCAGTCACCTCCAAAGCTGCACTCAATATTCTTCTTTTACATCATGTCTTATCCTCCAGTCACCTTCAGAGCTGCAGTCACTCTTCTGCTGTTGCAACCTGTCTTATCCTCCAGCCACCTCCAGAGCTGCAGTCACTATTCTGCTGTTACATCAAGTCTTATCCTCCAGTCACCTCCAGAGCTGCAGTCACTATTCTGCTGTTACATCGTGTCTTATCCTCCAGTCACATCCAGAGCTGCACTCACTATTCTGCTATTATTTCATGTCTTATCCTCCAGTCACCTCCAGAGCTGCAGTCACTATTCTGCTGTTACAACATGTCTTATCCTCCAGTTTCCTCCAGAGCTGCACTCACTATTCTGCTGTTACATCGTGTCTTATCCTCCAGTCACCTCCAGAGCTGCAGTCACTATTCTGCTGTTACATCGTGCCTTATCCTCCAGTCACCTCCAGAGCTGCAGTCACTATTCTGCTGTTGCATCATGTCTTATCCTCCAGTCACCTCCAGAGCTGTAGTCTCTATTCTGCTGTTACATCAGGTCTTATCCTCCAGAGCTGCAGTCTCTATTCTGCTCTTACATCGTGTATTATTCTCCAGTCACCTCCAGAGCTGCACTCACTTTTCTGCTGTTACATCGTGTCTTATCCTCCAGTCACCTCAAGGGCTGCACTCACTATTCTGCTGTTACATCGTGTCTTATCCTCCTGTCACCTCCAGAGCTGCTGTTACACCATGTCTTATCCTCCAGTCATCTCCAGAGCTGCAGTCACTATTCTGCTGTTAAATCGTGTCTTTTCCTCCAGCCACCTCCAAAGCTGCACTCAGTATTCTGCTGTTACATCATGTCTTATCCTCCAGCCACCTCCACAGCTGCAGTCACTATTCTGCTGTTACATCAAGTCTTATCCTGCAGTCACCTCCAGAGCTGCAGTCACTAATCTGCTGTTAGTTCGTGTCTTATCCTCCAGTCACCTCAAGAGCTGCAGTCACTATTCTGCTGTTACATCGTGTCTTATCCTCTAGTCTCATCCAGAGCTGCACTCACTATTCTGCTATTATTTCATGTCTTATCCTCCAGTCACCTCAAGAGCTGCACTCACTATTCTGCTGTTACATCGTGTCTTATCCTCCAGTCACCTCCAGATCTGTAGTCACTGTTCTGCTGTTACATCTTATCTTTTCCTCCAGTCACGTCCAGAGCTGCACTCACTATTCTGCTGTTACATCATGTTTTATCCGCCTGTCTCCTCCAGAGCTGCACTCACTATTCTGCTGTTACATCCTGTCTTATACTCCACTCACCTCCAGAGCTGCAGTCACTATTCTGCTGTTACATCGTGTCTTATCCTCCTGTCACCTCCAGAGCTGCCCTCACTGTTCTGCTGTTACATCAGGTCTTATCCTCCAGTCACCTCCAGAGCTGCAGTCACTATTCTGCTGTTACATCAGGTCTTATCCTCCAGTCACCTCCGGAGCTTCAGTCACTATTCTGATGTTACATCAGCTGTTATCCTCCACTCACCTCCAGAGCTGCACTCACTATTCTGTTACATCGTGTGTTATCCTCCAGTCACCTCCAGAGCTGCACTCAACATTCTGCTGTTACAACGTGTCTTATCCTCCAGTCACCTACAGAGCTGCTCTCACCATTCTGCTGTGATATTATGTCTTATCATCCATTCACCTCCAGAGCTGCACTCACTATTCTGCTGTTACATCGTGTCTTATCCTCCTGTCACCTCCAGAGCTGCACTCACTATTCTGCTTTTACATCCTGTCTTATCCTCCTGTCACTTCCAGAGCTGCAGTCACTATTCTGCTGTTACATCCTGTCTTAACCTCCAGTCACCTCCAGAGCTGCACTTACCATAATGCTGTTACATCGTGTCTTATCCTCCAGTCACCTCCAGAGCTGTAGTCACTATTCTGCTGTTACATCATGTCTTAGCCTCTAGACACCTCCAGAGATGCAGTCACTATTCTGCTGTTACATCATGTCTTATCTTCCAGTCACCTCCAGAGGTTACAGTCACTATTCTGCTGTTTCATGACATCTTATCCTCCAGTTACCTCCAGAGCTGCAGTCACTATTCTGCTGTTACATTATGTCTTATCCTCCAGTCACCTCCAGAGCTGCACTCACTATTCTGCTGTTACAATGTGTCTTATCCGCCAGCCACCTCCAGAGCCGCACTCCCTAATCTTCTGTTACATCGTGTCTTATCCGCCAGTCACCTCCAAAGCTGCAGTCACTATTCTGCTGTTACATCGTGTCTTATCCTCCAGTCACCTCCAGAGCTGCAGTCACTATTCTGCTGTTTCATGACATCTTATCCTCCAGTCACCTCCAGACCTGAACGCACTATTCTGCTTTTACATCGTGTCTTATCCTCCAGTCACCTCCAGAGCTGCACTCACTATTCTGCTGTTACATCATGTCTTATCCTCCAGTCACCTTCAGCGCTGCACTCACTATTCTGCTGTTACATCGTTTCTTATCGTCCAGTCACCTCCATTGCTGCAGTCACTATACTGCTGTTACATCGTGTCTTATCCTCCAGTCACCTCCCGAGCTGCAGTCACTATTCTGCTGTTACATCGTGTCTTATCTTCCAGTCACCTCCAGAGCTGCACTCACTATTCTGCTGTAACATCGTGTCTTAACCTCCAGTCACCTCCAGAGCTGCACTTACCATACTGCTGTTACATCGTGTCTTATCCTCCAGTCACCTCCAGAGTTGCAGTCACTATTCTGCTGGTACATCATGTCTTATCCCCCAGTCATCTCCAGAGCTGTAGTCACTATTCTGCTGTTACGTCATGTCTTATCCTCCAGTCACCTCAATAGCTGCGGTCAATATTCTGCTGTTACATTATGTCTTATCTTCCAGTCACCTCCAGAGCTGCACTCACTATTCTGCTGTTACAATGTGTCTTATCCGCCAGCCACCTCCAGAGCTGCAGTCACTATTCTGCTGTTACAATGTGTCTTATCCGCCAGCCACCTCCAGAGCTGCACTCCCTATTTTTCTGTTACATCGTGTCTTATCCGCCAGCCACCTCTAGAGCTGCACTCAATATTCTGCTGTTACATCATGTCTTATCCTCCAGACACCTCCAGAGCTGCACTCACTATTCTGCCGTTACATCGTGTCTTATCTTCCAGTCACCTCCAGAGCTGCAGTCACTATTTTGCTGTTACATCGTTTCTTCTCCTCCAACCACCTCCAGAGCTGCAGTCTCTACTCTGCAGTTACATCATGTCTTATCCTCCAGTCATCTCCAGAGCTGTAGTCACTATTCTGCTGTTACATCGTGTTTTATCCTCCAGTCACCTCCAGAGCTGCAGTCACTATTCTGATGTTACATCCTGTCTTATCCTTCAGTCACCTCCAGAGCTGCAGTCACTATTCTGATGCTACATCCTGTCTTATCCTCCAGTCACCTCCAGAGCTGCAGTCACTATTCTGCTGTTACATCATGTCTTATCCTCCAGACACCTACAGACCTGCGGTCACTATTCTGCTGTTACATCATGTCTTATCCTCCAGTCACCTCCAGAGCTGTAGTCACTATTCTGCTTCTACGTCATGTCTTATCCTTCAGTCACTATTCTGCTGTTACATCGTGTGTTATCCTCCAGTCACCTCCAGAGCTGCAGTCACTCTTCTGCTGTTACATCGTGTCTTATCCTCCAGTCTCCTCCAGAGCTGCAGTCACTCTTCTGCTGTTACATCGTGTCTTATCCTCCAGTCACCTCCAGAGCTGCTGTCACTATTCTGCTGTTACATCGTGTCTCTTCCTCCAGCCACTTCCAGAGCTGCTATCAAAATTCTGCTGTTACATCATGTCTTATCCTCCAGTCACCTCCAGAGCTGCAGTCACTCTTCTGCTGTTACATCGTGTCTTATCCTCCAGTCACCTCCAGAGCTGCTGTCACTATTCTGCTGTTACATCGAGTCTTCTCCTCCAGTCACCTCCAGAGCTGCAGTCACCATTCTGCTGTTACTTCCTGTCTTATCCTCCAGTCACCTCCAGAGCTGCAGTCACTATTCTGCTGTTACATCCTGTCTTATCCTCCAGTCATCTCCAGAGCTGTAGTCACTATTCTGCTGTTACGTCATGTCTTATCCTCCAGTCACCTCCAGAGCTGCACTCACTATTCTGCTGTTACATCGTGTCTTATCCTCCAGCCACCTCCGGAGCTGGACTCACTATTCTGCTCTTACATCATGTCTTATCCTCCAGTCACCTCAATAGCTGCGCTCACTATTCTGCTGTTACATTCTGTATTATCCGCCAGCCACCTCCAGAGCTGCACTCACTATTCTGCTGTTACATCTTGTCTTATCCGCCAGTCACCTCTAGAGCTGCACTCACTATTCTGCTGTTACATCATGTCTTATCTTCCAGTCACCTCCAGAGCTGCAGTCACTATTCTGCAGTTACATCATGTCTTATTCTCCAGCCACCTTCAGAGCTGCAGTCACTATTCTGCTGTTACATCAGGTTTATCCTCCAGTCACCTCCAGAGCTGCAGTCACTATTATGCTATTACATCAGGTCTTATGCTCCAGTTACCTCCAGAGCTGCAGTCACTATTCTGCTGTTACATTCTGTATTATCCTCCAGTCACTTCCAGAGCTGCACTCACTATTCTGCTGTTACATTGTGTTTTATCCTCCAGTCACCTCCAGAGCTGTAATCACTATTCTGCTGTTACATCGTGTTTTATCCTCCAGTCACCTCCAGAGCTGCAGACACTATACTGCTGTTACATCGTGTCTTATCCTCCAGTCACCTTCAGAACTGCACTCACTATTCTGCTGTTACATCGTGTCTTAACCTCCAGTCACCTCCAGAGCTGCACTCACCATTCTGCTGTTACATTGTGTCTTATCCTCCAGTCACCTCCAGAGCTGCAGTCACTATTCTGGTGTAACATCATGTCTTATCCTCTAGTTACCTCCAGAGCTGCACTCACTATTCTGCTGTTACATCGTGTCTTATCCTCCAGTCACCTCCAGAGCTTCAGTCTCTATTCTGCTGTTACATCATGTCTTATCCTCCAGTCACCTCCAGAGCTGCAGTCACTTTTCTGCTGTTACATCGTATCTTATCCTCCAGTCACCTCCAGAGCTGCAGTTACTATTCTGCTGTTACATCATGTCTTATCCTCCAGTCACCTCCAGAGCTGCACTCACTATTCTGCTGCTACATCAGGTCTTATCCTCCAGTCACCTCCAGAGCTGCGGTCACTATTCTGCTGTTACATCTTGTCTTATCCTCCAGTCACCTCCAGAGCTGCAATCACTATTCTGCTTTTACATCATGTCTAATCCTCCAGTCACCTCCAGGGCTGCATTCACTCTTCTGCTGTTACATCGTGTCTTATCCTCCAGTCACCTCCAGAGCTGCAGTCACTATTCTGCTGTTACATTGAGTCTTATCCTCCAGTCACCACAAGAGCTGCACTCACTATTCTGCTGTAACATCGTGTCTTAACCTCCAATCACCTCCAGATCTGCACTTACCATACTGCTGTTACCTTGTGTCTTATCCGCCAGCCACCTCTAGAGCTGCACTCACTATTCTGCTGTTACAAACGTGTCTTATCCTCCAGTCACCTCCAGAGCTGCAGTCACTATTCTGCTGTTACTTCATGTCTTATCCTCCAGTCACCTCCAGAGCTGCAGTCACTTTTCTGCTGTTACATCGTATCTTATCCTCCAGTCACCTCCAGAGCTGCAGTTACTATTCTGCTGTTACATTCTGTATTATCCTCCAGTCACTTCCAGAGCTGCACTCACTATTCTGCTGTTACATTGTGTTTTATCCTCCAGTCACCTCCAGAGCTGTAATCACTATTCTGCTGTTACATCGTGTTTTATCCTCCAGTCACCTCCAGAGCTGCAGACACTATACTGCTGTTACATCGTGTCTTATCCTCCAGTCACTTTCAGAACTGCACTCACTATTCTGCTGTTACATCGTGTCTTAACCTCCAGTCACCTCCAGAGCTGCACTCACCATTCTGCTGTTACATTGTGTCTTATCCTCCAGTCACCTCCAGAGCTGCAGTCACTATTCTGGTGTAACATCATGTCTTATCCTCTAGTTACCTCCAGAGCTGCACTCACTATTCTGCTGTTACATCGTGTCTTATCCTCCAGTCACCTCCAGAGCTTCAGTCTCTATTCTGCTGTTACATCATGTCTTATCCTCCAGTCACCTCCAGAGCTGCAGTCACTTTTCTGCTGTTACATCGTATCTTATCCTCCAGTCACCTCCAGAGCTGCAGTTACTATTCTGCTGTTACATCATGTCTTATCCTCCAGTCACCTCCAGAGCTGCACTCACTATTCTGCTGCTACATCAGGTCTTATCCTCCAGTCACCTCCAGAGCTGCGGTCACTATTCTGCTGTTACATCTTGTCTTATCCTCCAGTCACCTCCAGAGCTGCAATCACTATTCTGCTTTTACATCATGTCTAATCCTCCAGTCACCTCCAGGGCTGCATTCACTCTTCTGCTGTTACATCGTGTCTTATCCTCCAGTCACCTCCAGAGCTGCAGTCACTATTCTGCTGTTACATTGAGTCTTATCCTCCAGTCACCACAAGAGCTGCACTCACTATTCTGCTGTAACATCGTGTCTTAACCTCCAATCACCTCCAGATCTGCACTTACCATACTGCTGTTACCTTGTGTCTTATCCGCCAGCCACCTCTAGAGCTGCACTCACTATTCTGCTGTTACAAACGTGTCTTATCCTCCAGTCACCTCCAGAGCTGCAGTCACTATTCTGCTGTTACTTCATGTCTTATCCTCCAGTCACCTCCTGAGCTGCACCCACTATTCTGCTGTTACATCGTGTCTTATCCTCCAGTCACCTCCAGAGCTGCAGTCAGTACTCTGCTGTTACATCATGTCTTATCCTCCAGTCATCTCCAGAGCTGTAGTCACTATCCTGCTGTTACATCATATCTTATCCTCCAGTCACCTCCAGAGCTGCACTCACTATTCTGCTGTTAAAATGTGTCTTAAACGTCAGTCACCTCCAGAGCTGCACTCACTATTCTGCTGTTACATTGTGTCTTATCCTCTTGCCACCTCCGGAGCTGCAGTCACTATTCTGCTGTTACATCAGGCCTTATCCTCCAGTCACCTCCAGAGCTGCACTCACTATTCTGCTCTTACATCATGTCTTATCCTCCAGTTACCTCCAGAGCTGCAGTCACTATTCTGCTATTACATCAGGTCTTATCCTCCAGCCACCTCCAGAGCAGCACTCACTATTCTGCTCTTACATCATGTCTTATCCTCCAGTTAACTCCAGAGCTGCAGTCACTATTCTGCTGTTACATCGTGTCTTATCCTCCAGTCACCTCAATAGCTGCTCTCACTATTCTGCTGTTACATTATGTCTTATCCGCCAGTCACCTCCAGAGCTGCAGTAACTACTCTGCTGTTACATCATGTCTTATCCTCCAGTCATCTCCAGAGCTGTAGTCACTATTCTGCTGTTACGTCATGTCTTATCCTCCAGTCACCTCCAGAGCTACACTCACTATTCTGCTGTTAAAATGTGTCTTAATCGTCAGTCACCTCCAGAGCTGCACTCACTATTCTGCTGTTACATTGTGTCTTATCCTCTTGCCACCTCCGGAGCTGCAGTCACTATTCTGCTGTTACATCAGGCCTTATCCTCCAGTCACCTCCAGAGCTGCAGTCACTATTCTGCTATTACATCAGGTCTTATCCTCCAGCCACCTCCAGAGCTGCACTCACTATTCTGCTCTTACATCATGTCTTATCCTCCAGTTACCTCCAGAGCTGCAGTCACTATTCTGCGATTACATCAGGTCTTATCCTCCAGCCACCTCCAGAGCTGCACTCACTATTCTGTTCTTACATCATGTCTTATCCTCCAGTTACCTCCAGAGCTGCAGTCACTATTCTGCTGTTACGTCATGTCTTATCCTCCAGTCACCTCAATAGCTGCTCTCACTATTCTGCTGTTACATTATGTCTTATCCTCCAGTCACCTCCAGAGCTGCATTCACTATTCTGCTGTTACATCGTGTCTTATCCGCCAGTCACCTCTAGAGCTGCACTCACTATTCTGCTGTTACATCATGTCTTATCTTCCAGTCACCTCCAGAGCTGCAGTCACTATTCTGCTGTTACATCAGGTCTTATCCTCCAGTCACCTCCAGAGCTGCAGTCACTAATATGCTATTACATCAGGTCTTATCCTCCAGCCACCTCCAGAGCTGCAGTCACTATTCTGCTTTTACATTCTGTCTTATCCTCCAGTCACTTCCGGAGCTGCACTCACTATTCTGCTGTTACATTGTGTCTTATCCTCCAGTCACCTCCAGAGCTGTAATCACTATTCTGCTGTTACATCGTGTTTTATCCTCCAGTCACCTACAGAGCTGCGGTCACTATTCTGCTGTTACATCGTGTCTTATCCTCCAGTCACCTCCAGAGCTGCAGTCTCTATTCTGCTTTTATATCATGTCTAATCCTCCAGTCACCTCCAGAGCTGCTTTCACTATTCTACTGTTACATGACACATTATCCTCCAGTCACCTCCAGAGCTGCATCACTGTTCTGCTGTTACATGACATCTTATCCTCCAGCCACCTCCAGAGCTGCAGTCACTGTTCTGCTGTTACATGACATCTTATCCTCCAGCCACCTCCAGAGCTGCTGTCACTATTCTGCTGTTACATTATGTCTTATCCTCCAATTACCTCCAGAGCTGCAGTTACTATTCTGCTGTTACATCATTTCTTATCCTCCAGTCACCTCCAGAGCTGCAGTCACTATTCTGCTGTTACATCGTGTCTTATCCTCCAGTCACCTCCACAGCTGCTGTCACTATTCTGCTGTTACATCGTGTCTTATCCTCCAGTCACCTCCAGAGCTGCACTCACTGTTCTGCTGTTACATCGTGTCTTATCCTCCAGTCACCTGCAGAGCTGCAGTCACTATTCTGCTGTAACATCGTGTCATATCCTCCATTCACCTCCAGAGCTGAACTTACCATTCTGCTGTTATATTGTGTCTTATCCTCCAGTCACCTCCAGAGCAGTAGTCACTATTTTGCTGTTACATCATGTCTTATCCTCCAGACACCTCCAGAGCTGCAGTCACATTTCTGCTGTTACATCGTGTCTTATCCTCCAGTCACCTCCAGAGCTGCAGTCACTATTCTGCTGTTACATCATGTCTTATCCTCCAGTTACTTCCAGAGCTGCACTCGCTATTCTGCTGTTACATCGTGTCTTATCCTCCAGTCACCTCCAGAGCTGCAGTTACTATTCTGTTGTTAAATCATGTCTTATCCTCCAGTCAACTCCAGAGCTGTAGTCACTATTCTGCTGTTAAATCGTGTCTTATCCTCCAGTCACCCCAAGAGCTGCACTCACTATTCTGCTGTTACATCTTGTCTTCTCCTCCAGTCACCTACAGAGCTGAAGTCTCTATTCTGCTGTTACATCATGTCTTATCCTGCAGTCACCTCCAGAGCTGTAGTCTCTATTCTGCTGTTACATCAGTACTTATCCTCCATTCACCTCCAGAGCTGCACTCACTATTCTGCTGTAACATCATGTTTTATCTGCCAGTCACCTCCAGAGCTGCACTCACTATTCTGCTGTTACATCGTGTCTCATCCTCCAGTCACCTCCAGAGCTGCACTCACCATTCTGCTGTTACATCGTGTCTTATCCTCCAGTCACCTCCAGAGGTGCAGTCACTATTCTGCTGTTACATCATGTCTTATCCTCCAGTCACCTCCAGAGCTGCACTCACTATTCTGTTGTTACATCATGTCTTATCCTCCTGTCACCTCCAGAGCTGCACTCACTATTCTGTTGTTACTTCATGTCTTATCCTTCAGTCAACTCCAGAGCTGTAGTCTCTATTCTGCTGTTACATCAGGTCTTATCCTCCATTCACCTCCAGAGCTGCAGTCACTATTCTGCTGTAACATCACGCCTTATCTTCCAGTCACCTCCAGATCTGCACTCACTATTCTGCAGTTACATCGTGTCTTATCCTCCAGTCACCTCCAGATCTGCACTCACCATTCTGCTGTTACATTTTGTCTTATCCTCCAGTCACCTCCAGAGCTGCTCTCACTATTCTGCAGTAAAATCAGGTCTTTTCCTCCAGCCACCTCCAGAGCTGTTGTCACTATTCTGCTGTTACATTATCTCTTATCCTCCAGTTACCTCCTGAGCTTCAGTCACTATTCTGCTTTTACATCGTGTCTTATCCTCCATTTACCTCCAGAGCTGCCGTTACTATTCTGCTGTTACATCATGTCTTATCCTCCAGTCACCTCCAGAGCTGCACTTAATATTCTGCTGTTACATCATCTCTTATACTCCAGTCACCTCCAGAGCTGCATTCTCTATTCTGCTCTTACATCATGTCTTATCCTCCAGTCACCTCCAGAGCTGCAGTAACTATTCTGCTGTTACATCGTGTCTTATCCTCCTGTTACCTCCAGAGCTGCAGTCACTATTCTGCTGTTACATCATGGCTTATCCTCCACTCACCTCCAGAGCTGTGGTCACTATTCTGCTGTTACATCAGGTCTTATCCTCCAGTCACCTCCAGAGCTGTAGTCACTATTCTGCTGTTACATCAGGTCTTATCCTCCAGTCGCCTCTAGAGCTGCAGTCTCTATTCTGCTGTTACATCATGTCTTATCCTGTAGTCACCTCCAGAGCTGCAGTCACTTTTCTGCTGTTACATCGTGTCTTATCCTCCAGCCACCTCCAGAGCTGCACTCACTATTCTGCTGTTACATCGTGTCTCATCCTCCAGTCACCTCCAGAGCTGCAATAACTATTCTGTTGTTACATCATGTCTTATCCTCCAGTCACCTCCAGACGTGCAGTCACTATTCTGCTGTTACATCATGCCTTATCCTCCAGCCACATCCAGAGCTGCACTCACTATTCTGTTGTTACTTCATGTCTTATCCTCCAGTCAACTCCAGACATGCAGTCACTATTCTGCTGTAACATCACGCCTTATCCTCCAGTCACCTCCAGAGCTGCACTCACTATTCTGCTTTTACATTGTCTTATCCTCCAGTCACCTCCAGAGCTGCAGTTACTATTCTGCTGTTACATCGTGTCTTATCCTCCAGTCACCTCCAGAGCTGCATTCACTATTCTACTGTTACATGACATCTTATCCTCCAGTCACCTCCAGACCTGCACTCACTATTCTGCTGTTACATCGTGTCTTATCCTCCAGTCACCTCCAGAGCTGCACTCACTATTCTGCTGTTACATCGTGTCTTATACTCCAGTGCTGCAGTCACTGTTCTGCTGTTACATCGTGTCTTATCCTCCAGTCACCTCCAGAGCTGCACTCACTGTTCTGCTGTTACATGACATCTTATCCTCCAGCCACCTCCAGAGCTGCTGTCACTATTCTGCTGTTACATTATGTCTTATCCTCCAATTACCTCCAGAGCTGCAGTTACTATTCTGCTGTTACATCGTGTCTTATCCTCCAGTCACCTCCAGAGCTGCATTCACTATTCTACTGTTACATGACATCTTATCCTCCAGTCACCTACAGAGCTGCACTAAGTATTCTGCTGTTACTTCGTATCCTATCCTCCAGTCACCTCCAGAGCTGCAGTCACTTTTCTGCTGTTACATCGTGTCTTATACTCCAGCCTCCTACAGAGCTGCACTCACTATTCTGCTGTTACATCGTGTCTTATCCTCCAGTGCTGCAGTCACTGTTCTCCTGTTACATCGTGTCTTATCCTCCAGTCACCTCCAGAGCTGCACTCACTGTTCTGCTGTTACATCATGTCTTATCCTCCAGTCATCTGCAGAGCTGCAGTCACTATTCTGCTGTTACATTGTGTCTTATCCTCCAGTCACCTCCAGAGCTGTAGTCACTATTTTGCTGTTACATCGTGTCTTATCCTCCAGTCACCTCCAGAGCTGCAGTCACTTTTCTGCTGTTACATCGTGTCTTATCCTCCAGTCACCTCCAGAGCTGCAGTCACTATTCTGCTGTTACATCATGTCTTATCCTCCAGTTACTTCCAGAGCTGCACTTGCTATTCTGCTGTTATATCGTGTCTTATCCTCCAGTCACCTCCAGAGCTGCAGTTACTATTCTGCTGTAACATCATGTTTTATCTGCCAGTCACCTCCAGAGCTGCACTCACTATTCTGCTGTTACATCGTGTCTCATTCTCCAGTCACCTCCAGAGCTGCAATAACTATTCTGTTGTTACATCATGTCTTATCCTCCAGTCACCTCCAGAGGTGCAGTCACTATTCTGCTGTTACATCATGTCTTATCCTCCAGTCACCTCCAGAGCTGCACTCACTATTCTGTTGTTACATCATGTCTTATCCTCCTGTCACCTCCAGAGCTGCAGTCACTATTCTGCTGTTACTTCATGTCTTATCCTTCAGTCAACTCCAGAGCTGTAGTCTCTATTCTGCTGTTACATCAGGTCTTATACTCCAGTCACCTCCAGAGCTGCACTCACCATTCTGCTGTTACATTTTGTCTTATCCTCCAGTCACCTCCAGAGCTGCTCTCACTATTCTGCAGTAAAATCAGGTCTTACCCTCCAGCCACCTCCAGAACTGTTGTCACTATTCTGCTGTTACATTATGTCTTATCCTCCAGTTACCTCCTGAGCTTCAGTCACTATTCTGCTTTTACATCGTGTCTTATCCTCCAGTTACCTCCAGAGCTGCCGTTACTATTCTGCTGTTACATCATGTCTTATCCTCCAGTCACCTCCAGAGCTGCACTTAATATTCTGCTGTTACATCATCTCTTATCCTCCAGTCACCTCCAGAGCTGCATTCTCTATTCTGCTCTTACATCATGTCTTATCCTTCAGTCACCTCCAGAGCTGCACTAACTATTCTGCTGTTACATCGTGTCTTATCCTCCTGTTACCTCCAGAGCTCCAGTCACTATTCTGCTGTTACATCGTGTCTTATCCTCCACTCACCTCCAGAGCTGTGGTCACTATTCTGCTGTTACATCAGGTCTTATCCTCCAGTCACCTCCAGAGCTGTAGTCACTATTCTGCTGTTACATCAGGTCTTATCCTCCAGTCGCCTCCAGAGCTGCAGTCTCTATTCTGCTGTTACATCATGTCTTATCCTGTAGTCACCTCCAGAGCTGCAGTCACTTTTCTGCTGTTACATTGTGTCTTATCCTCCAGCCACCTCCAGAGCTGCACTCACTATTCTGCTGTTACATCGTGTCTCATCCTCCAGTCACCTCCAGAGCTGCACTCACTATTCTGCTTTTACATTGTCTTATCCTCCAGTCACCTCCAGAGCTGCAGTTACTATTCTGCTGTTACATCGTGTCTTATCCTCCAGTCACCTCCAGAGCTGCATTCACTATTCTACTGTTACATGACATCTTATCCTCCAGTCACCTCCAGACCTGCACTCACTATTCTGCTGTTACATCGTGTCTTATCCTCCAGTCACCTCCAGAGCTGCACTCACTATTCTGCTGTTACATCGTGTCTTATACTCCAGTGCTGCAGTCACTGTTCTGCTGTTACATCGTGTCTTATCCTCCAGTCACCTCCAGAGCTGCACTCACTGTTCTGCTGTTACATGACATCTTATCCTCCAGCCACCTCCAGAGCTGCTGTCACTATTCTACTGTTACATTATGTCTTATCCTCCAATTACCTCCAGAGCTGCAGTTACTATTCTGCTGTTACATCGTGTCTTATCCTCCAGTCACCTCCAGAGCTGCATTCACTATTCTACTGTTACATGACATCTTATCCTCCAGTCACCTCCAGAGCTGCACTAAGTATTCTGCTGTTACTTCGTATCCTATCCTCCAGTCACCTCCAGAGCTGCAGTCACTATTCTGCTGTTACATCGTGTCTTATCCTCCAGTGCTGCAGTCACTGTTCTCCTGTTACATCGTGTCTTATCCTCCAGTCACCTCCAGAGCTGCGCTCACTATTCTGCTGTTACATCATGTCTTATCCTTCAGTCATCTGCAGAGCTGCAATCACTATTCTGCTGTTACATTGTGTCTTATCCTCCAGTCACCTCCAGAGCTGCAGTCACTTTTCTGCTGTTACATCGTGTCTTATCCTCCAGTCACCTCCAGAGCTGCAGTCACTATTCTGCTGTTACATCATGTCTTATCCTCCAGTTACCTCCAGAGCTGCACTTGCTATTCTGCTGTTATATCGTGTCTTATCCTCCAGTCACCTCCAGAGCTGCAATAACTATTCTGTTGTTACATCATGTCTTATCCTCCAGTCACCTCCAGAGCTGCACTCACTATTCTGCTGTTACATCATGTCTTATCCTCCAGTCACCTCCAGAGCTGCACTCACTATTCTGTTGTTACATTATGTCTTATCCTCCAGTCACCTCTAGAGCTGCTCTCACTATTCTGCAGTAAAATCAGGTCTTATCCTCCAGCCACCTCCAGAGCTGTTGTCACTATTCTGTTGTTACATTATGTCTTATCCTCCAGTCACCTCTAGAGCTGCTCTCACTATTCTGCAGTAAAATCAGGTCTTATCCTCCAGCCACCTCCTGAGCTTCAGTCACTATTCTGCTTTTACATCGTGTCTTATCCTCCAGTTACCTCCAGAGCTGCCGTTACTATTCTGCTGTTACATCATGTCTTATCCTCCAGTCACCTCCAGAGCTGCACTTAATATTCTGCTGTTACATCATCTCTTATCCTCCAGTCACCTCCCGAGCTGCATTCTCTATTCTGCTCTTACATCATGTCTTATCCTTCAGTCACCTCCAGAGCTGCAGTAACTATTCTGCTGTTACATCGTGTCTTATCCTCCTGTTACCTCCAGAGCTGCAGTCACTATTCTGCTGTTACATCATGGCTTATCCTCCACTCACCTCCAGAGCTGTGGTCACTATTCTGCTGTTACATCAGGTCTTATCCTCCACTCACCTCCAGAGCTGTGGTCACTATTCTGCTGTTACATCAGGTCTTATCCTCCAGTCGCCTCCAGAGCTGCAGTCTCTATTCTGCTGTTACATCATGTCTTATCCTGTAGTCACCTCCAGAGCTGCAGTCACTTTTCTGCTGTTACATCGTGTCTTATCCTCCAGCCACCTCCAGATCTGCACTCACTATTCTGCTGTTACATCGTGTCTCATCCTCCAGTCACCTCCAGAGCTGCAATAACTATTCTGTTGTTACATCATGTCTTATCCTCCAGTCACCTCCAGACGTGCAGTCACTATTCTGCTGTTACACCATGTCTTATCCTCCAGTCACCTCCAGACCTGCGGTCACTTTTCTGCTGTTACATTATGTCTTATCCTCCAGTCACCTCCAGAGCTGTAGTCACTATTCTGCTGTTACATCATGTCTTATCCTCCAGTCAACTCCAGAGCTGTAGTCACTATTCTGCTGTTACATCAGGTCTTATCCTCCAGTCACCTCCAGAGCTGCAGTCTCTATTCTGCTGTTACATCAGGTCTTATCCTCCAGTCGCCTCCAGAGCTGCAGTCTCTATTCTGCTGTTACATCCTGTCTTATCCTCCATTCACCTCCAGAGATGCAATCACTGCTCTGCTATTACATCAGGTCTTATCCTCCAGTCACCTCCAGAGATGCACTCAGTATCTGCTGTTACTTCGTGTCTTATCTTCCAGTCACCTCCAGATCTGCACTCACTATTCTGCTGTTACATCGTGTCTTATCCTCCAGTCTCCTCCAGAGCTGCAGTCGCTGTTCTGCTGTTACATCGTGTCTTATCCTCCAGTCACCTCCAGAGCTGCACTCATTGTTCTGCTGTTACATCGTGTCTTATCCTCCAGTCACCTCCAGAGCTGCAGTCACTATTCTGTTACATCAGGTCTTATCCTCCAGTCACCTCCAGAGCTGCACTCACTATTCTGCTGTAACATCGTGTCTTATCGTCCAGTCACCTCCAGATCTGCAATTACCATTCTGCTGTTACATTGTGTCTTATCCTCCAGTCACCTCCAGAGCTGTAGTCACTATTCTGATGTTACATCGTGTCTTATCCTGCAGTCACCTCCAGAGCTGCAGTCGCTTATTCTCCTGTAACATCATGCCTTATCCTCCAGCCACCTCCAGAGCTGCAGTCAGTATTCTGCTTTTACATCGTGTCTTATCCTCGTCATCTAAAGGGCTGCACTCACTATTCTGCTGTTACATCGTGTCTTATCCTCCAGTCACCTTAAGAGCTGCACTCACTATTCTGCTGTTAAGTTACGTCCTATCCTCCATTCACCTCCAGAGCTGCAGTCACAATTCTGCTGTAACATCATGTTTTATCTGCCAGTCACCTCCAGAGCTGCACTCACTATTCTCCTGTTACATCGTGTCTCATCCTCCAGTCACCTCCAGAGCTGCAGTCACTATTCTGCTCTAACATCATGTGTTCTCCTCCAGTTACCTCCATAGCTGCAGTCACTATTCTGCTGTTGCATCCTGTCTTATCCTCCACTTACCTCCAGAGCTGTGGTCACTATTCTGCTGTTACATCAGGTCTTATCATCCAGTCTTCTCCAGAGCTGTAGTCACTATTCTGCTGTTACGTCATGTCTTATTTTCCACTCACCTCCAGAGCTGCAGTCACTATTCTGCTGTTACAACGTGTCTTATCCTCCAGCCACCTTCAGAGCTGCAGTCACTATTCTGCTGTTACATCAGGTCTTATACTCCAATCACCTCCAGAGCTGCAGTCACTATTCTGCTGTTACATCCTGTCTTATCCTCCATTCACCTCCAGAGATGCAATCACTGTTCTGCTATTACATCAGGTCTTATCCTCCAGTCACCTCAAAAGCTGCAGTCACTATTCTGTTGTTACATCGTGTCTCATACTCCAGTCACCTCCAGAGCTGCACTCACTATTCTGCTGTTAATTCATTTCTTATCCTCCAGTCACCTCCAGTGCTGCAGTCACTATTCTGCTGTTACATCGTGTCTTATCCTCCAGCCACCTCCAGAGCTCCACTCACTGTTCTGCTGTTACATCGAGTCTTATCCTCCATTCACCTCCAGAGCTGCACTCACTATTCTGCTATTACATCTTGTCTTATCCTCCAGTCACCTTCAGAGCTGCTCTCACTATTCTGCTGTTACATAATGTCTTATCCTCCAGTTACCTCCAGAGCTGTAGTCACTATTCGGCTGTACATCATGTCATATCCTTTATTCCCCTCCAGAGCTGTAGTCTCTTTTCTGCTGTTACATCGTGTCTTATCCTCCAGTCACCTCCAGAGCTGCAGTCACTATTCCGCTGTTACATCGTGTCTTATCCTCCAGCTACCTCCAGAGCTGCAGTCACTATTCTGCTGTTACATCGTGTCTTATCCTCCAGCCACCTCCAGAGCTGCACTCACTATTCTGCTGTTACATCATGTCTTATCCTCCAGTCACCTCCAGAGCTGCACTCACTATTCTGCTGTTACATTACGTCTTATCCTCCAGTTACCTCCAGAGCTGCACTCACTGTTCTGCTGTTACATGACATCTTATCCTCCAATTACCTGCAGAGCTGCAGTTACTATTCTGCTGTTACATCGTGTCTTATCCTCCAGCCACCTCCAGAGCTGCACTCACTATTCTGCTGTTACATCATGTCTTATCCTCCAGTCACCTCCAGAGCTGCACTCACTATTCTGCTGTTACATTATGTCTTATCCTCCAGTCACCTCCAGAGCTGCACTCACTGTTCTGCTGTTACATGACATCTTATCCTCCAGCCACCTCCACAGCTGCTGTCACTATTCTGCTGTTACATTATGTCTTATCCTCCAATTACCTCCAGAGCTGCAGTTACTATTCTGCTGTTACATCGTGTCTTATCCTCCAGTCACCTCCAGAGCTGCATTCACTATTCTACTGTTACATGACATCTTATCCTGCAGTCACCTCCAGAGCTGCACTAAGTATTCTGCTGTTACTTCGTATCCTATCCTCCAGTCACCTCCAGAGCTGCAGTCACTTTTCTGCTGTTACATCGTGTCTTATCCTCCAGCCTCCTACAGAGCTGCACTCACTATTCTGCTGTTACATCGTGTCTTATCCTCCAGTGCTGCAGTCACTGTTCTCCTGTTACATCGTGTCTTATCCTCCAGTCACCTCCAGAGCTGCACTCACTGTTCTGCTGTTACATCATGTCTTATCCTCCAGTCATCTGCAGAGCAGCAGTCACTATTCTGCTGTTACATTGTGTCTTATCCTCCAGTCACCTCCAGAGCTGTAGTCACTATTTTGCTGTTACATCGTGTCTTATCCTCCAGTCACCTCCAGAGCTGCAGTCACTTTTCTGCTGTTACATCGTGTCTTATCCTCCAGTCACCTCCAGAGCTGCAGTCACTATTCTGCTGTTACATCATGTCTTATCTTCCAGTTACTTCCAGAGCTGCACTTGCTATTCTGCTGTTATATCGTGTCTTATCCTCCAGTCACCTCCAGAGCTGCAGTTACTATTCTGCTGTAACATCATGTTTTATCTGCCAGTCACCTCCAGAGCTGTACTCACTATTCTGCTGTTACATCGTGTCTCATCCTCCAGTCACCTCCAGAGCTCCAATAACTATTCTGTTGTTACATCATGTCTTATCCTCCAGTCACCTCCAGAGGTGCAGTCACTATTCTGCTGATACATCATGTCTTATCCTCCAGTCACCTCCAGAGCTGCACTCACTATTCTGTTGTTACATCATGTCTTATCCTCCAGTCACCTCCAGAGCTGCAGTCACTATTCTGCTGTTACTTCATGTCTTATCCTTCAGTCAACTCCAGAGCTGTAGTCTCTATTCTGCTGTTACATCAGGTCTTATACTCCAGTCACCCCCAGAGCTGCACTCACCATTCTGCTGTTACATTTTGTCTTATCCTCCAGTCACCTCCAGAGCTGCTCTCACTATTCTGCAGTAAAATCAGGTCTTATCCTCCAGCCACCTCCAGAGCTGTTGTCACTATTCTGCTGTTACATTATGTCTTATCCTCCAGTTACCTCCTGAGCTTCAGTCACTATTCTGCTTTTACATCGTGTCTTATCCTCCAGTTACCTCCAGAGCTGCCGTTACTATTCTGCTGTTACATCATGTCTTATCCTCCAGTCACCTCCAGAGCTGCACTTAATATTCTGCTTTTACATCATCTCTTATCCTCCAGTCACCTCCAGAGCTGCATTCTCTATTCTGCTCTTTCATCATGTCTTATCCTTCAGTCACCTCCAGAGCTGCACTAACTATTCTGCTGTTACATCGTGTCTTATCCTCCTGTTACCTCCAGAGCTGCCGTCACTATTCTGCTGTTACATCGTGTCTTATCCTCCACTCACCTCCAAAGCTGTGGTCACTATTCTGCTGTTACATCAGGTCTTATCCTCCAGTCACCTCCAGAGCTGTAGTCACTATTCTGCTGTTACATCAGGTCTTATCCTCCAGTCGCCTCCAGAGCTGCAGTCTCTATTCTGCTGTTACATCATGTCTTATCCTGTAGTCACCTCCAGAGCTGCAGTCACTTTTCTGCTGTTACATCGTGTCTTATCCTCCAGCCACCTCCAGAGCTGCACTCACTATTCTGCTGTTACATCGTGTCTCATCCTCCAGTCACCTCCAGAGCTGCAATAACTATTCTGTTGTTACATCATGTCTTATCCTCCAGTCACCTCCAGACGTGCAGTCACTATTCTGCTGTTACATCATGTCTTATCCTCCAGTCACCTCCAGAGCTGCACTCACTATTCTGTTGTTACTTCATGTCTTATCCTCCAGTCAACTCCAGACGTGCAGTCACTATTCTGCTGTAACATCACGCCTTATCCTCCAGTCACCTCCAGAGCTGCACTCACTATTCTGCTTTTACATTGTCTTATCCTCCAGTCACCTCCAGAGCTGCAGTTACTATTCTGCTGTTACATCGTGTCTTATCCTCCAGAGCTGCATTGACTATTCTACTGTTACATGACATCTTATCCTCCAGTCACCTCCAGACCTGCACTCACTATTCTGCTGTTACATCGTGTCTTATCCTCCAGTCACCTCCAGAGCTGCACTCACTATTCTGCTGTTACATCGTGTCTTATACTCCAGTGCTGCAGTCACTGTTCTGCTGTTACATCGTGTCTTATCCTCCAGTCACCTCCAGAGCTGCACTCACTGTTCTGCTGTTACATGACATCTTATCCTCCAGCCACCTCCAGAGCTGCTGTCAATATTCTACTGTTACATTATGTCTTATCCTCCAATTACCTCCAGAGCTGCAGTTACTATTCTGCTGTTACATCGTGTCTTATCCTCCAGTCACCTCCAGAGCTGCATTCACTATTCTACTGTTACATGACATCTTATCCTCCAGTCACCTCCAGAGCTGCACTAAGTATTCTGCTGTTACTTCGTATCCTATCCTCCAGTCACCTCCAGAGCTGCAGTCACTTTTCTGCTGTTACATCGTGTCTTATCCTCCAGTCACCTCCAGAGCTGCAGTCACTATTCTGCTGTTACATCGTGTCTTATCCTCCAGTGCTGCAGTCACTGTTCTCCTGTTACATCGTGTCTTATCCTCCAGTCACCTCCAGAGCTGCACTCACTGTTCTGCTGTTACATTATGTCTTATCCTCCAGTCATCTGCAGAGCTGCAATCACTATTCTGCTGTTACATTGTGTCTTATCCTCCAGTCACCTCCAGAGCTGCAGTCACTTTTCTGCTGTTACATCGTGTCTTATCCTCCAGTCACCTCCAGAGCTGCAGTCACTATTCTGCTGTTACATCATGTCTTATCCTCCAGTTACTTCCAGAGCTGCACTTGCTATTCTGCTGTTATATCGTGTCTTATCCTCCAGTCACCTCCAGAGCTGCAATAACTATTCTGTTGTTACATCATGTCTTATCCTCCAGTCACCTCCAGAGCTGCACTCACTATTCTGCTGTTACATCATGTCTTATCCTCCAGTCACCTCCAGAGCTGCACTCACTATTCTGTTGTTACATTATGTCTTATCCTCCAGTCACCTCTAGAGCTGCTCTCACTATTCTGCAGTAAAATCAGGTCTTATCCTCCAGCCACCTCCAGAGCTGTTGTCACTATTCTGCTGTTACATTATGTCTTATCCTCCAGTTACCTCCTGAGCTTCAGTCACTATTTTGCTTTTACATCGTGTCTTATCCTCCAGTTACCTCCAGAGCTGCCGTTACTATTCTGCTGTTACATCATGTCTTATCCTCCAGTCACCTCCAGAGCTGCACTTAATATTCTGCTGTTACATCATCTCTTGTCCTCCAGTCACCTCCCGAGCTGCATTCTCTATTCTGCTCTTACATCATGTCTTATCCTTCAGTCACCTCCAGAGCTGCAGTAACTATTCTGCTGTTACATCGTGTCTTATCCTCCTGTTATCTCCAGAGCTGCAGTCACTATTCTGCTGTTACATCATGGCTTATCCTCCACTCACCTCCAGAGCTGTGGTCACTATTCTGCTGTTACATCAGGTCTTATCCTCCACTCACCTCCAGAGCTGTGGTCACTATTCTGCTGTTACATCAGGTCTTATCCTCCAGTCGCCTCCAGAGCTGCAGTCTCTATTCTGCTGTTACATCATGTCTTATCCTGTAGTCACCTCCAGAGCTGCAGTCACTTTTCTGCTGTTACATCGTGTCTTATCCTCCAGCCACCTCCAGATCTGCACTCACTATTCTGCTGTTACATCGCGTCTCATCCTCCAGTCACCTCCAGAGCTGCAATAACTATTCTGTTGTTACATCATGTCTTATCCTGCAGTCACCTCCAGACGTGCGGTCACTATTCTGCTGTTACATTATGTCTTATCCTCCAGTCACCTCCAGAGCTGTAGTCACTATTCTGCTGTTACATCATGTCTTATCCTCCAGTCAACTCCAGAGCTGTAGTCACTATTCTGCTGTTACATCAGGTCTTATCCTCCAGTCACCTCCAGAGCTGCAGTCTCTATTCTGCTGTTACATCAGGTCTTATCCTCCAGTCACCTCCAGAGCTGTAGTCACTATTCTGCTGTTACATCATGTCTTATCCTCCAGTCAACTCCAGAGCTGTAGTCACTATTCTGCTGTTACATCAGGTCTTATCCTCCAGTCACCTCCAGAGCTGCAGTCTCTATTCTGCTGTTACATCATGTCTTATCCTCCATTCACCTCCAGAGATGCAATCACTGTTCTGCTATTACATCAGGTCTTATCCTCCAGTCACCTCCAGAGCTGCACTCAGTATCTGCTGTTACTTCGTGTCTTTTCTTCCAGTCACCTCCAGATCTGCACTCACTATTCTGCTGTTACATCGTGTCTTATCCTCCAGTCTCCTCCAGAGCTGCAGTCGCTGTTCTGCTGTTACATCGTGTCTTATCCTCCAGTCACCTCCAGAGCTGCACTCATTGTTCTGCTGTTACATCGTGTCTTATCCTCCAGTCACCTCCAGAGCTGCAGTCACTATTCTGTTACATCAGGTCTTATCCTCCAGTCACCTCCAGAGCTGCACTCACTATTCTGCTGTTACATCGTGTCTTATCGTCCAGTCACCTCCAGATCTGCAATTACCATTCTGCTGTTACATTGTGTCTTATCCTCCAGTCACCTCCAGAGCTGTAGTCACTATTCTGATGTTACATCGTGTCTTATCCTCCAGTCACCCCAAGAGCTGCACTCACTATTCTGCTGTTACATCATGTCTTATCCTGCAGTCACCTCCAGAGCTGCAGTCTCTTATTCTCCTGTAACATCATGCCTTATCCTCCAGCCACCTCCAGAGCTGCAGTCAGTATTCTGCTTTTACATCGTGTCTTATCCTCGTCATCTAAAGGGCTGCACTCACTATTCTGCTGTTACATCGTGTCTTATCCTCCAGTCACCTTAAGAGCTGCACTCACTATTCTGCTGTTACGTCACGTCCTATCCTCCATTCACCTCCAGAGCTGCAGTCACAATTCTGCTGTAAGATCATGTTTTATCTGCCAGTCACCTCCAGAGCTGCACTCACTATTCTGCTGTTACATCGTGTCTCATCCTCCAGTCACCTCCAGAGCTGCAGTCACTATTCTGCTCTAACATCATGTTTTCTCCTCCAGTTACCTCCATAGCTGCAGTCACTATTCTGCTGTTGCATCCTGTCTTATCCTCCACTTACCTCCAGAGCTGTGGTCGCTATTCTGCTGTTACATCAGGTCTTATCATCCAGTCTTCTCCAGAGCTGTAGTCACTATTCTGCTGTTACGTCATGTCTTATTTTCCACTCACCTCCAGAGCTGCAGTCACTATTCTGCTGTTACAACGTGTCTTATCCTCCAGCCACCTTCAGAGCTGCAGTCACTATTCTGCTGTTACATCAGGTCTTATACTCCAATCACCTCCAGAGCTGCAGTCACTATTCTGCTGTTACATCCAGTCTTATCCTCCATTCACCTCCAGAGATGCAATCACTGTTCTGCTATTACATCAGGTCTTATCCTCCAGTCACCTCAAAAGCTGCAGTCACTATTCTGTTGTTACATCGTGTCTTATCCTCCAGTCACCTCCAGAGCTGCACTCACTATTCTGCTGTTAATTCATTTCTTATCCTCCAGTCACCTCCAGTGCTGCAGTCACTGTTCTGCTGTTACATCGAGTCTTATCCTCCAGTCACCTTCAGAGCTGTCGTCACTATTCTGCTATTACATCTTGTCTTATCCTCCAGTCACCTTCAGAGCTGCTCTCACTATTCTGCTGTTACATACTGTCTTATCCTCCAGTTACCTCCAGAGCTGTAGTCACTATTCGGCTGTACATCATGTCATATCCTTTATTCCCCTCCAGAGCTGTAGTCTCTTTTCTGCTGTTACATCGTGTCTTATCCTCCAGTCACCTCCAGAGCTGCAGTCACTATTTCGCTGTTACATCGTGTCTTATCCTCCAGCTACCTCCAGAGCTGCAGTCACTATTCTGCTGTTACATCGTGTCTTATCCTCCAGCCACCTCCAGAGCTGCACTCACTATTCTGCTGTTACATCATGTCTTATCCTCCAGTCACCTCCAGAGCTGCACTCACTATTCTGCTGTTACATTATGTCTTATCCTCCAGTTACCTCCAGAGCTGCAGTCACTATTCTGATGTTACATCATGTCTTATCCTCCAGTTACCTCCAGAGCTGCAGTCACTATTCTGATGTTACATCATGTCTTATCCTCCAGTTACTTCCAGAGCTGCACTCACTATTCTGCTGTTACATCGTGTCTTATCCTCCAGTCACCTCCAGAGCTGCAGTCTCTATTCTGCTGTTACATCCTGTCTTATCCTCCATTCACCTCCAGAGATGCAATCACTGTTCTGCTGTTACATCAGGACTTATCCTCCAGTCACCTCCCGAGCTGCAGTCACTATTCTGCTGTTACATCGCGTCTTATTCTCCAGTCACCTCAAGAGCTGCGGTCACTATTCTGCTGTTACATCAAGTCTTATCGTCCAGTCACCTTCAGAGCTACACTCACTATTCTGCTGTTACATCAGGTCTTATCTTCCAGTCACCTCCAAAGCTGCAGTCACTCTTCTGCTGTTACATCGTGTCTTATCCTCCAGCCACCTCCAGATCTGCGCTCACTATTCTGCTGTTACATCAGGTCTTATCCTCCAGTCACCTCCAGAGCTGTAATCACTATTCTGCTGTTACATCAGGTCTTATCCTCCAGCCACCTCCAGATCTGCACTCACTATTCTGCTGTTACATCGTGTCTTATCCTCCAGTCACCTCCAGAGCTTCAGTCACTATTCTGCTGTTACATCGTGTCTTATCCTCCAGTCACCTCCAGAGCTGCTGTTACTATTCTGCTGTTACATCATGTCTTATCCTCCAGTCACCTCCAGAGCTGCACTCACTATTCTGCTGTTACATCATCTCTTATCCTCCAGTCACCTGCAGAGCTGCAGTCACTTTTCTGCTGTTACATCGTGTCTTATCCTCCAGTCACCTCCAGAGCTGCAGTCACTATTCTGCTGTTACATCGTGTCTTATCCTGCAGTCACCTCCAGAGCTGCAGTCTCTATTCTCCTGTAACATCATGTCTTATCCTCCAGTCACCTCCAGAGCTGCAGTCACTTTTCTGCTTTTACATCGTGTCTT
The DNA here is from genome assembly GCF_046119375.1 of Phyllobates terribilis. Taxonomy (NCBI): domain Eukaryota; kingdom Metazoa; phylum Chordata; class Amphibia; order Anura; family Dendrobatidae; genus Phyllobates; species Phyllobates terribilis. The sequence goes on along the minus strand of NW_027363009.1, from coordinate 2,064,963 downwards.
ATCCTCCAGCCACCTCCAGAGCTGCACTCACTATTCTGCTGTTACATCCTGTCTTATCCTCCAGTCACCTCCAGAGCTGCATTCACTATTCTGCTGTTACATGACATCTTATCCTCCAGTCACCTCCAGAGCTGCACTCAGTATTCTGCTGTTACTTCGTGTCTTATCCTCCAGTCACCTCCAGAGCTGCAGTCACTGTTCTGTTGTTACATCGTGTCTTATCCTCCAGTCACCTCCAGAGCTGCAGTCACTGTTCTGTTGTTCCATCGTGTTTTATCCTCCAGTCACCTACAGAGCTGCACTCACTGTTCTGCTGTTACATCGTGTCTTATCCTCCAGTCACCTCCAGAGCTGCAGTCACTATTCTGCTGTTATATCAGGTCTTATCCTCCAGTCACCTCCAGAGCTGAACTCACTATTCTGCTGTAACATCGTGTCTTATCCTCCAGTCACCTCCAGAGCTGCACTCACTATTCTGCTGTTACATCAGGTCTTATCCTCCAGTCACCTCAAGTGCTTCACTCACTATTCTGCTGTAACATCATGTCTTATCACCAGCCACCTCCAGAGCTGCACTCACTATTCTGCTGTTACATTATGTCTTATCCTCCAGTCAACTCCAGAGCTGTAGTCACTATTCTGCTATTACATCATGTTTTATCATGCAGTCACCTCCAGAGCTGCAGTCTCTATTCTCCTGTAACATCTTATCTTATCCTCCAGTCACCTCCAGAGCTTCACTCACTATTCTGCTGTTACATCCTGTCTTATCCTCCATTCAGCTCCAGAGATGCAATCACCGTTCTGCTGTTACATCGTGTCCTATCCTCCAGTCGCCTCCAGAGCTGTATTCACTATTCCGCTGTTACATCGTGTCTTATCCTCCAGTGCTGCAGTCACTGTTCTGCTGTTACATCGTGTCTTATCCTCTAGTCACCTCCAGAGCTGCACTCACTGTTCTGCTGTTACATCGTGTCTTATCCTCCAGTCACTTGCAGAGCTGCAGTCACTATTCTGCTGTAACATCGTGTCTTAACCTCCAGTCACCTCCAGAGCTGCACTTACCATTCTGCTGTTATATTGTGTCTTATCCTCCAGTCACCTTCAGAGCTGCAGTTACTATTCTGTTGTTACATCATGTCTTATCCTCCAGTCAACTCCAGAGCTGTAGTCACTATTTTGCTGCTACATCATGTCTTATCCTCCAGACACCTCCAGACCTGCGGTCACTATTCTGCTGTTACATTATGTCTTATCCTCCAGTCACCTCCAGAGCTGCAGTTGCTATTCTGTTGTTACATCATGTCTTATCCTCCAGTCAACTCCAGAGCTGTAGTCACTATTCTGCTGTTACATCGTGTCCTATCCTCCAGTCACCCCAAGAGCTGCACTCACTATTCTGCTGTTACATCATGTCTTCTCCAGTCACCTACAGAGCTGCAGTCTCTATTCTGCTGTTACATCATGTCTTATCCTGCAGTAACCTCGAGAGCTGCAGTCTCTATTCTCCTATAACATCATGTCCTATCCTCCAGTCACCTCCAGAGCTGCAGTCACTTTTCTGCTGTTACATCGTGTCTTATCCTCCAGCCACCTCCAGAGCTGCACTCACTATTCTGCTGTTAAATCGTGTCTTATCCTCCAGGCACCTCCAGAGCTGCACTCACTTTTCTGCTGTTACATCGTGTCTTATCCTCCAGTCACCTCAAGAGCTGCCCTCACTTTTCTGCTGTTACATCGTGTCTTATCCTCCAGGCACCTTCAGAGCTGCACTCACTTTTCTGCTGTTACATCGTGTCTTATCCTCCAGTCACCTCCAGAGCTGCACTCACTTTTCTGCTGTTACATCGTGTCTTATCCTCCAGTCACCTCAAGAGCTGCCCTCACTTTTCTGCTGTTACATCGTGTCTTATCCTCCAGTCACCTCAAGAGCTGCCCTCACTATTTTGCTGTTACATCATGTCTTATCCTCCAGACACCTCCAGACCTGCGGTCACTATTCTGCTGTTACATTATGTCTTATCCTCCAGTCACCTCCAGAGCTGCAGTTACTATTCTTTTGTTACATCATGTCTTATCCTCCAGTCAACTCCACAGCTGTAGTCACTATTCTGCTGTTACATCGTGTCTTATCCTCCAGTCACCCCAAGAGCTGCACTCACTATTCTGCTGTTACATCATGTCTTCTCCAGTCACCTACAGAGCTGCAGTCTCTATTCTGCTGTTACATCATGTCTTATCCTGCAGTCACCTCGAGAGCTGCAGTCTCTATTCTCCTATAACATCATGTCCTATCCTCCAGTCACCTCCAGAGCTGCAGTCACTTTTCTGCTGTTACATCGTGTCTTATCCTCCAGCCACCTCCAGAGCTGCACTCACTATTCTGCTGTTACATCGTGTCTTATCCTCCAGGTACCTCCAGAGCTGCACTCACTTTTCTGCTGTTACATCGTGTCTTATCCTCCAGTCTCCTCAAGAGCTGCCCTCACTTTTCTGCTGTTACATCGTGTCTTATCCTCCAGTCACCTCAAGAGCTGCCCTCACTATTCTGCTGTTACATCGTGTCTTATCCTCCAGTCACCTCAAGAGCTGTAGTCTCTATTCTGCTGTTACATCATGTTTTATCTGCCAGTCACCTCCAGAGCTGCACTCACTATTCTGCTGTTACATCGTATCTCATCCTCCAGTCACCTCCAGAGCTGCAATAACTATTCTGTTGTTACATCATGTCTTATCCTCCAGTCACCTCCAGAGGTGCACTCACTATTCTATTGTTACATCATGTCTTATCCTCCTGTCACTTCCAGAGCTGCAGTCACTATTCTGCTGTTACTTCGTGTCTTATCCTCCAGTCAACTCCAGAGCTGTAGTCTCTATTCTGCTGTTACATCAGGTCTTATCCTCCATTCACCTCCAGAGCTGCAGTCACTATTCTGCTGTTACATCACGCCTTATCCTCCAGTCACCTCCAGAGCTGCACTCACTATTCTGCTGTTACATTATGTCTTATCCTCCAGTCACCTCCAGAGCTGAACTCACTATTCTGCAGTTACATTAGGTCTTATCCTCCAGTCACCTCCAGATCTGCACTTACTATTCTGCTGTTACATCGTGTCTTATCCTCCAGTCTCCTCCAGAGCTGCACTCACCATTCTGCTGTTTCACTGTGTCTTATTCTCCAGTCACCTCCAGAGCTGAACTCACTATTCTGCAGTTAAATCAGGTCTTATCCTCCAGCCACCTCCAGAGCTGCTGTCACTATTCTGCTGTTACATTATGTCTTATCCTCCAATTACCTCCAGAGCTGCAGTTACTATTCTGCTGTTACATCATGTCTTATCCTCCAGTTACCTCCAGAGCTGCACTCACTGTTCTGCTGTTACATTGTGTCTTATCCTCCAATCACCTCCAGAGCTGTGGTCATTATTCTGCTGTTACATCAGGTCTTATCCTCCAGTCATCTCCAGAGCTGCAGTCACTATTCTGCTGTTACATCATGTCTTATCTTCCAGTCACCTCCAGAGCTGCAGTCACTATTCTGCTGTTACATCGTGTCTTATCCTCCAGCCACTTCCAGAGCTGCAGTCACTATTCTGCTGTTACATAGTGTCTTATCCTCCAGCCACCTCCAGAGCTGCAGTCACTATTCTGCTGTTACATCAGGTCTTATCCTCCAGTCACCTCCAGAGCTGCAGTCTCTATTCTGCTGTTACATCAGGTCTTATCCTCCAGTCGCCTCCAGAGATGCAATCACTGTTCTGCTATTACATCAGGTCTTATCCTCCAGTCACCTCAAAAGCTGCAGTCACTATTCTGCTGTTACATCATGTCTTATCTTTCAGTCACCTCCAGAGCTGCAGTCACTATTCTGCTGGTACATCATGTTTTATCCTCCAGTCACCTCCAGAGCTGCTGTCACTATTCTGCTGTTACATTATGTTTTATTCTCCAGTTACCTCCAGAGCTGCAGTCACTATTCTGATGTTACATCATGTCTTATCCTCCAGTTACTTCCACAGCTGCACTCACTATTCTGCTCTTACATCGTGTCTTATCCTCCAGTCACCTCCAGACCTGCAGTTACTATTCTGCTGTTACATCATGTCTTATCCTGCAGTCACCTCCAGAGCTGCACTCACTGTTCTGCTGTTACATCAGGTCTTATCCTCCAGCCACCTCCAGATCTGCACTCAGTATTCTGCTGTTACATGAGGGCTTATCCTCCAGTCACCTCCAGAGCTGTAATCACTATTCTGCTGTTACATCAGGTCTTATCCTCCAGCCACCTCCAGATCTGCACTCAGTATTCTGCTGTTACATCATGTCTTATCCTCCAGTCACCTCCAGAGCTGCCGTTACTATTCTGCTGTTACATCATGTCTTTTCCTCCAGTCACCTCCAGAGCTGCAGTCTCTATTCTGCTGTAACATCATGTCTTATCCTCAAGTCACCTCCAGAGCTGCAGTCACTATTCTGCTGTTACATCGTCTCTTATCCTCCAGCCACCTCCAGAACTGCACTCACTTTTCTGCTGTTACATAGTGTCTTATCCTCCAGTCACCTCCAGAGCTGCCTTCACTATTCTGCTGTTACATGACATCTTATCCTCCAGTCACCTCCAGAGCTGCACTCAGTATTCTGCTTTTACTTCGTGTCTTATCCTCCAGTCACCTCCAGAGCTGCACTCACTATTCTGCTGTTACATCGTGTCTTATCCTCCAGTCACCTCCAGAGCTGCAGTCACTATTCTGCTGTTACATCAGGTCTTATCCTCCAGTCATCTCCAGAGCTGCAGTCACTATTCTGCTGTTACATCAGGTCTTATCCTCCAGTCACCTCCAGAGCTGCAGTCACTATTCTGCTGTTACATCATGTCTTATCCTCCAGTCACCTCCAGAGCTGCAGTCACTATTCTGCTATTACATCATGTCTTATCCTCCAGTCACCTCCAGAGCTGCAGTCACTATTCTGCTGTTACATCGTGTCTTATCCTCCAGCAACCTCCAGAGCTGCGCTCACTGTTCTGCTATTACATCGTGTTTTATCCTCCAGTTACCTCCAGAGCTGTCGTCACTATTCTGCTGTTACATCATGTCTTATCCTCCAGTCACCTCCAGAACTGCACTCACTATTCTGCTGTTACATTATGTCTTATCCTCCAGTCACCCCCAGAGCTGCAGTCACTATTCCGCTGTTACATCGTGTCCTATCCTCCAGCCACCTCCTGAGCTGCAGTCACTATTCTGCTGTTACATCGTGTCTTATCCTCCAGCCACCTCCAGAACTGCACTCACTATTCTGCTGTTACATCATGTCTGATCCTCCAGTCACCTCCAGAGCTGCACTCACTAGTCTGTTACATTATGTCTTATCCTCCAGTCACCTCCAGAGCTGCAGTCACTATTCTGCTGTTACATCGTGTCTTATCCTCCAGTCACCTCCAGAGCTGCCGTTACTATTCTGCTGTTACATCATGTCTTTTCCTCCAGTCACCTCCAGAGCTGCACTCACTATTCTGCTGTTACATCATGTCTTATCCTGCAGTCACCTCCAGAGCTGCAGTCTCTATTCTGCTGTAACATCATGTCTTATCCTCAAGTCACCTCCAGAGCTGCAGTCACTTTTCTGCTGTTACATCGTGTCTTGTCCTCCAGTCACCTCCAGAGCTGCACTCAGTATTCTGCTGTTACATTGTGTCCTATCCTCCAGTCACCTCCAGAGCTGCACTCACTATTCTGCTGTTATAGTGTCTTATCCTCCAGTCACCTCCAGAGCTGCACTCACTATTCTGCTGTAACATCGTGTCTTATCCTCCAGTTACTTCCAGAGCTGCACTCGCTATTCTGCTGTTACATCGTGTCTTATCCTCCAGTCACCTCCAGAGCTGCAGTTACTATTCTGCTGTTACATCATGTCTTAACCTCCAGTTACTTCCAGAGCTGCACTCGCTATTCTGCTGTTACATCGTGTCTTATCCTCCAGTCACCTCCAGAGCTGCAGTTACTATTCTGCTGTTACATCATGTCTTATCCTCCAGTCAACTCCAGAGCTGTAGTCACTATTCTGCTGTTACATCGTGTCTTATCCTCCAGTCACCCCAAGAGCTGCACTCACTATTCTGCTGTTACATCATGTCTTATCCTCCAGTCACCTCCAGAGCTGCAATCTCTATTCTGCTGTTACATCATGTCTTATCCTGCAGTCACCTCCAGAGCTACAGTCTCTATTCTCCTGTAACATCGTGTCTTATCCTCCAGTCACCTCCAGAGCTGCAGTCACTTTTCTGCTGTTACATTGTGTCTTATCCTCCAGCCACCTCCAGAGCTGCACTCACTAGTCTGCTGTTACATCGTGTCTTATCCTCCAGACACCTCCAGAGCTGCAGTCACTATTCTGCTGTTACATCGTGTGTTATCCTCCAGCCACCTCCAGAGCTGCACTCACTATTCTGCTGTTACATCGTGTCTTATCCTCCAGACACCTCCAGAGCTGCAGTCACTATTCTGCTGTTACATCGTGTCTTATCCTCCAGTAACCTCAAGAGCTGCACTCACTATTCTTCTGTTACATTACGTCTTATCCTCCAGTCACCTCCAGAGCTGTAGTCTCTATTCTGCTGTTACATCAGGTTTTATCCTCCATTCACCTCCAGAGCTACAGTCACTATTCTGCTGTAACATCATGTTTTATCTGCCAGTCACCTCCAGAGCTGCACTCACTATTCTGCTGTTACATCGTGTCTCATCCTCCAGTCACCTCCAGAGCTGCAATCTCTATTCTGTTGTTACATCATGTCTTATCCTCCAGTCACCTCCAGAGGTGCAGTCACTATTCTCCTGTTACTTCGTGTCTTATCCTCCAGTCACCTCCAGAGCTGTAGTCTTTATTCTGCGGTTACATCAGGTCTTATCCTCCATTCACCTCCAGAGCTGCAGTCACTATTCTTCTGTTACATCATGTCTTATCGTCCAGTCACCTCCAGAGCTGCACTCACTATTCTGCAGTTACATCAGGTCTTATCCTCCTGTCACCTCCAGATCTGCAGTCACTATTCTGCTGTTACATCGTGTCTTATCCTCCAGTAACCTCCAGAGCTGCACTCACCATTCTGCTGTTACATTGTGTCTTATCCTCCAGTCACCTCCAGAGCTGCACTCACTATTCTGCAGTTACTTCAGGTCTTATCCTCCAGCCACCTCCAGAGCTGCACTCACTATTCTGCTGTTACATTATGTCTTATCCTCCTGTCACCTCCATAGCTGCACTCACTATTCTGCTGTTACATCCAGGGCTGTGGAGTCGGAGTCGTGGAGTCAGAGTTAGTTTTGGTTGGAGTCGGAGTCGGTAGAAATGTACCGACTCCAGCTTTAAAAAAAATGTATTAATATTTCATAATTGAACTTTCATATGAATTTTATAAATGTTACTCAAATATATATGTTCTATCAAACTATGAACAACAGTGATAAGCAGTTCTGCTGGAGATAGAGACATTTCTTACTTCTTGTGTGTCACTGTTCTCCACTGCCCTTATCTAATCTTATACTTGGTTAACCTCATGCTGCCACAACCCCCCTACTTACAATGTATGAAACTGAAAGTGAAAATGTGTTGCAAATTCTTAGCAGTAAAGCTCCTCCTCTAGACTAGATGTTTACTAGGTGTGCGTCTTCCAAGCATCTCACAGCTGCTACTCAGAAGAGGAAGACTGTAAGAAGTATTATCCTTTCAACAAACTTTGCATCAGTTAACTGTGAGTACATGAGGAATAACAGTATTACTGACCACTATATCAGTTGTACGACCTGGCAATAATTTTGTACCATTGTTTTTAGGAAAAACAATTGTCATTTGGATTGTGAATGCAGAATTAAAAACCTGAGAATGTCAAAGAAGCGTCACATTAAATCAGCTGTATTTGAACATTTCACCATCACTCAAGATAGAAAACATTATGTCTGTCAGTGTATGACAAATGATCCAGACGAAAACAAAAGCTGTGAAGCCAAGATCAGTGCATATTTAGGCAAAGATTAAAATGCTCCTACCAGAGCTTCTAATCTAAAGAGACATTTACAGTGCTTTCATCCAGAAGTACTGAAAGCAGTGGATGAGAAAGACTGCATCCAAACCAATGAACCAGTGCCCAGCTCTTCCAGCCAAACAAAGGAGCAGAGAACTTTGCAGCCATCATTTGCAAGATATTTTGTCAGTGACAAAGTTACTGTGACAATGACAGTAGATACATTTAAAAAACAGATCATAGAGCTTGTTGTAAAGGATAGTGTGCCTATTTCATTATTTTCACGACCAGCTTTTATGTGTCTGAATGGGGAAATGGCCCGCAAGCTTGGTGTTTCTCTGAAGAGAGAGAGTATTAGAAAATTAGTAATCGAAGAAGCTTTTAAACAAAAGGAAGAACTTAAAAAAACTCTCAACGGACGCTTTCTGCTTCTTAAAATGGATGCCTGCACACGTCACAGAGTAAACTATTTTGCCATCAATGTCCGATTTGTTTGTGACAAAAATGAAATAGTTACCAAGACATTGGCAGTAAAAGACACCAAAGCGCATCACACCAGTGAGTTTCTCCAGGTCTTGGTGGGAAAGGTTCTGCAAGACTATGAACTTAAAAAAGAGCAAGTTCAATGCTTCAAATATGATAAGTACTATTAAGCTAATGAATGAGAGTAATGATGGTGACCAGCAGCTAGAAGAACATTCTGGGTCCACAGACACAGAAATGTTTGAAATAGAGGAACACAGTATTGTAACTGAGGAGCAAACTGAAGTTGCTTCAGATGAACAGCAACATGATAGTTTAGATGATCTTGTTGAAACTGTGACAATCCGTTCTTTCATTCATCACATGCGCTGTGTTGTGCGTACGCTACAGCTGGCTATAAGAGACAGTCTGCAAGAAGGACATGCTGCTGCACTGATTGGCAAGGGGAGAAAATTGGCTACTGTTGCCAGAACCCCTAAAGTTGACTCAATTTTGAAGAGACGTGCTGGAAAAGGGGCAATTATTGATCAAGCCACACGATGGGGCAGTACTTACTTAATGATTCAGCGCTTGGTTGAACTGAAAACCTTTCTTGGAGACATGGCTAACCCTCAACTGACGCTAAATGAAAGTCAGTGGAATCAGGTGACTGAGTGTAACGGGTCTGGGAGGCGGAACCTCTGAGCTACTATACAAGGGGGCGGTCCTTGTAAGGGAGCGGGTGGCGACCAGGGAAGACGGGCAGGAAGTCACAGCAGGTGACCGGGACAGTCTCTGAGTGAACGGGCTGGAGGTCACGGCAAGAGACCGGGGCAGTCTCTGGATGAACCGGCAGATGGTCACGGCAAGTGACCGGGGCAGTCTCTGAATGAACGGGCAGATGGTCACGGCAAGTGACCGGGGCAGTCTCTGAATGAACGGGCAGATGGTCACGGCAAGTGACCGGGGCAGTCTCTGGATGAACGGGCAGATGGTCACGGCAAGTGACCGGGGCAGTCTCTGGTTAAAGGGTTGGTACGACCTGTGGCGGCTGATGATAGACGTGAGCTCCCAGGTGAGCAGGCGAGAGTCTCTGGATGAACGGGTGGTCACAGCATGTGACGGCGGAGCCTCCAGGAAGACCAACAGACAGGCGGCAGATGAGCGCTCCCAGGTGAGCGGGCAGAAGTCTCTGGACAGGCGGGTGGTCACAGCACGTGACGGCAGAGCCTCCAGGTAGGCTAGCAGACAGGCAGCAGATGAGCGCTCCCAGGTGAGCGGGCAGGAGTCACTGGACAGGCAGGTGGTCACAGCACGTGACGGCGGAGCCTCCAGGTAGGCTAGCAGGCAGGTAGCAGATGTGTGCTCCCAGGTGAGCGGGCAAGCTGGTCCATAGACAGACTGACAGGAGTTGGAAGGCAGACCGTCGGACCTCAGGCAAGCAGGCAGGTAGTTGATGTGCGCTCCCAGGTGAGCGGACAGGCTGGTCCTTAGACAGACTGACAGGAGTAGTAAGGCAGACCGTCGGACCTCAGACTAGCAGGCAGGTAGCAGATAATCAGGCAGGAATAAGACAGCAAGCTGGCAGGTATCTGGCAGGTAACTGGCAACGGGACCTGAGGGCTGAAGCAGAGTAGTGAACAGTGCAACAACATTGCTCGGGCACCTCCATTTTGGAGGAGGTGCCTTATATATGGTGAAGTCCTCCGGCCATTGGCCGGGGACTCCTTAGGATGGCACGCGCGGCCCCTTTAAGAGGGAGGGAGAGCGCGCGCGCCCTAAGCACAGTGGCCGGGAAGGAGCGCGCGCTGCCAGCAGAGCGGGAGGAGGACGCCGTGCACGGAGCAGAGCGGTGAGGGGAACAGCGTCCCTGCCTAGCAGAGGGCAGGGACGCCGGCGCTACAGTACCCCCCCCCTTTAGGCCCCCCCTTTTTTAGGCCAGACAGAAATTTAGCTAGGATAAGAGGGGCATGGATGTTCTCCCGGGGCTCCCACGTTCTCTCCTCAGGACCAAACCCCTTCCAATCTACTAGAAAAAAGGTCTTTCCTCTTACCCTTTTGGTGGCAAGAATGTTCTCTACCTCAAACTCGTCCTCAGCAGAAACCGGAGCAGGAGGCGTACCTGTAGACTTGGAAAAAGAGTTAAGTACCACAGGTTTGAGGAGAGATACATGGAAGGAGTTAGGGATCCGTAAGTTGGCCGGGAGTTTCAATTTATAGGCCACCGGGTTGATCTGACTGATGACCTCCAGAGGACCGATGAACCGAGGCCCTAACTTGTAAGAAGGTATCTTGAGTCGGACATATTTAGATGAGAGCCAGACTTTATCTCCAGGACGAAATTGTGGAGGATCCAGGCGTTTTTTGTCAGCGTGTCTTTTCATCCGTTCGGACGACTGAAGGAGTGCGGATCGGGTACTCTCCCAAATGGAGGAAAATTTGCTAACGAGAGATTCCGCAGCCGGGTTGTCCACAGAGGTGGAGACAGGAAAAGGAATCCGAGGATGCTGACCGAAGACTACAAAAAACGGGGATTTGGAGGAGGATTCGCTCTCGTGATTGTTATAAGAGAACTCGGCCCATGGTAGGAGATCCACCCAGTCTGAATGATGGGCATTAACAAAGTGCCGGAGGTAACTGGTCAGGTTCTGATTGATCCGCTCCACTTGACCATTGGACTGTGGGTGGTAAGCGGAAGAGAAGTCCAGGGTGACGTCTAGCAGTTTACAAGTGGCTCTCCAGAAGCGTGAGGTGAACTGTACCCCACGATCCGACACGATGTGGAGGGGCAGGCCATGAAGACGAAAGATGTGACGACTAAAGTCTTTAGCCAGCTCGGGTGCAGACGGGAGGGCTGGCAGGGGAATAAAGTGAGCCATCTTGGAAAAGCGATCAGCGACCACCCAAATGACCGTACAACCGGCGGAGACGGGGAGATCAGTTATGAAGTCCATAGCAATATGCTGCCAGGGGGCAGCAGGCACAGGAAGCGGAAGGAGGCGACCGGCTGGCAGGTGTCTCGGGACTTTGTTGCGGGCGCAGGACACACAGGCAGAAACAAAGTCTATTACGTCATTGTGCAGGGTAGGCCACCAGTAGTGCCGGGCAATAAGCTGGAGGGTCTTTTTCTGACCGGCGTGGCCAGCTAGTTTAGACGAATGGCCCCAGTGTAGGATCTTCTTCCGATCAGGTACTGAAACAAACGTCTTACCGGGAGGGAGACGATTTAGACTCACGGGAGCCACCTGCATTACTCTGGCGGGATCGATGATATGTTTAGGTTCTTCCTCGAGATCGGACACCAGAAAGGATCGGGACAAGGCGTCTGCTTTGACGTTTTTGTCAGCCGGGCGAAAATGAAGAACAAAATCAAAGCGAGCAAAAAACAAGGACCACCGGGCTTGGCGCGGGTTAAGTCTCTGGGCATGCTGGAGGTAAGCCAAGTTCTTGTGGTCAGTGTAAATTATTACCGGGTGAAGAGCCCCCTCGAGTAGGTAACGCCACTCCTCCAACGCCAGCTTGATGGCCAATAACTCTCGGTCTCCTATGGAATAGTTGCGCTCAGAAGAGGAGAAGAGTTTGGAGAAGAAGCCACAAGTTACCATTCTCCCGGAAGATGATTTTTGAGTAAGTACCGCTCCGGCTCCAGAGGAGGAGGCGTCAACTTCCAGGAAGAACTGCTTGTTGCCGTCCGGGCGATGCAGCACCAGGGCGGAAGAGAAGGCCTGTTTTAGGGAAAGAAAGGCCTCCTCAGCTTCGGGCGGCCACTCTTTGGGATTAGTACCCTTACGGGTGAGCGCGGAAATTGGGGCAGTCCGGGAAGAGAAGTGTGGTATGAAGAGGCGGTAGTAGTTAGCGAAGCCCAGGAATCGCTGAATGGCCTTCAACCCCTCCGGTCGAGGCCATTTCGCGATGGCAGACAGCTTCTCTGGATCCATTCGTAGGCCGGTCTGAGAAATAATGTAGCCCAAAAACGGAAGCGAGGTCTGCTCAAAGAGGCACTTCTCGTATTTAGCGAAGAGGTGATTCTGCCTGAGCCTGAGCAGGACCTGACGAACGTCCCTCCGGTGAGTCTGGAGATCCGGAGAGAAGACCAAGATGTCGTCCAGGTACACCACTACGCAGGAGTAGAGAAGGTCCCGGAAGATGTCATTGACCAACTCTTGAAAGACGGCAGGAGCGTTACAGAGACCAAAGGGCATTACCAGATATTCATAGTGGCCGTCCCGGGTGTTGAATGCCGTCTTCCATTCATCCCCCTGACGGATACGAACCAGGTTGTACGCCCCACGGAGGTCCAGTTTGGTGAAGATTCTAGCCCCCCTCAGACGATCAAATAACTCCGGAATGAGCGGAAGGGGGTACTTATTCTTCACCGTGATCTGGTTAAGGCCTCTATAGTCTATACAGGGACGGAGAGAGCCGTCCTTCTTTTTGACGAAAAAGAAGCCTGCTCCCGCCGGGGAGGTAGATTTCCGGATGAATCCCCTGGCCAGATTCTCCTCAATATATTCGGACATCGACCGGGTCTCAGCAGCGGATAATGGATAAATACGCCCACGGGGAGGACTAGTACCAGGTAACAGGTCGATAGGGCAGTCGTATGGTCTATGAGGGGGTAGTGTCTCTGCTTCCTTTTTATTAAAGACATCAGCATAAGACCAATAAGGAATCGGAAGTCCAGGTAGATTAGCTGGGGTAGGAGAAGGACGGACGGGATGGACGGGAACCAGACAGGTCTTATGGCAGTCCTGTCCCCAGCGAAGGACTTCTCCGGTCTGCCAGTCAAGCACGGGTGCATGTCTCTGGAGCCAAGGTAGGCCTAGCAAGAGGGCGTGGGAGAGTCCAGGCAGAACATGAAAGGAGATACTCTCAGAATGCAGCATTCCCACCTGCAGAGTAATGGATTCGGTGATGAGTTGGATGGGGCGTGGTAAGAGACCCCCATCCACGGCAGCAACAGACAAGGGTACAGCCAGAGGTTTGGTGGGGATGCGGTATTTCTCTACCAGGGACTGTGTAATAAGATTCCCGGCTGCTCCAGAGTCAAGTTGGGCTAGTTCGAAATAACGGTTCTCCCCGCAGACAATTGAGACTGACAACAGCAGAGATGCAGAGGATTTATTCTTGTCTAGGTCGACCTCTCTGAGCGAACCTAGACACAGGCGTTTCCCGACCTCTCCGGGCAGGTACGGATCCGGTGCTCCTTACTGCCACAGTAGAAGCAGCTCCCCTCAGCACGGCGTAAGTCCTGACGGGTTTTGACCATCTTGGTCTGGTCGACCTGCATAGGCTCAGGAGAGTGTACCTGGGTAGAGACGGAGGGAGTGACGGGTTTCTGAAAAGTAGGAGCTAGACGTGGTAACCTCCTCTCACGGGTGACCTCTTTGGCACGCTCCTGGAACCGTAGGTCAATCCGGGTGGCAAGAGTTATTAGGTCATCGAGAGTGGTAGGGATGTCCCGACCGGCAAGTTCATCTTTAATACGGCCGGACAGACCCTCCCAGAAGACGGATACCAGAGCGTCGTTATCCCAGGCCAGCTCTGAGGCAAGGGTACGGAACCGTATGGCATATTGGCCCACGGTGAGACTTCCCTGACGGAGGCGTAGCAGTGATGATGCGGATGAGGTCTTCCGTCCGGGTTCGTCGAAGACTTTCCGGAAAGCCGTGAGAAAAGCAGGCAAGTTGGACACCAGGGGGTCTCCTCTCTCCCATAGAGGATTCAGCCAGGCCAGGGCCTCCCCGGTGAGATGGGACATGATGAATGCAATTTTGGCTCGGTTGGAGTTAAACTGGTGGGACAATAGTTCAAAGTGCAGGGTGCACTGATTTATGAAGCCCCGAGCCTGGGCGGAGTCGCCTCCGAAACGAGGAGGTGCAGAAAGCCGGGGTAGGATACCATGGTATTAGTGGGCAGCGGAGCTGCCGGATTGCGAGACATGGCACTGGCGGAGGTTGCTGGTGGAGCAGTCAGAGTGTCCAGGCGAGTATTGACATTCCGCAGGTGACCCAGGATGGGCTCCTGTTGGGACCTTTGACGGGACAGTTCATGACACAGGTCCGAGAGCGAGGGAGCTTGGGTGCCACCGGGTTCCATGGCCCGAGCAAACTGTAACGGGTCTGGGAGGCGGAACCTCTGAGCTACTATACAAGGGGGCAGTCCTTGTAAGGGAGCGGGTGGCGACCAGGGAAGACGGGCAGGAAGTCACAGCAGGTGACAGGGACAGTCTCTGAGTGAACGGGCTGGAGGTCACGGCAAGAGACCGGGGCAGTCTCTGGATGAACGGGCAGATGGTCACGGCAAGTGACCGGGGCAGTCTCTGAATGAACGGGCAGATGGTCACGGCAAGTGACCGGGGCAGTCTCTGAATGAACGGGCAGATGGTCACGGCAAGTGACCGGGGCAGTCTCTGGATGAACGGGCAGATGGTCACGGCAAGTGACCGGGGCAGTCTCTGGGTAAAGGGTTGGTACGACCTGTGGCGGCTGATGATAGACGTGAGCTCCCAGGTGAGCAGGCGAGAGTCTCTGGATGAACGGGTGGTCACAGCATGTGACGGCGGAGCCTCCAGGAAGACCAACAGACAGGCGGCAGATGAGCGCTCCCAGGTGAGCGGGCAGAAGTCTCTGGACAGGCGGGTGGTCACAGCACGTGACGGCAGAGCCTCCAGGTAGGCTAGCAGACAGGCAGCAGATGAGCGCTCCCAGGTGAGCGGGCAGGAGTCACTGGACAGGCAGGTGGTCACAGCACGTGACGGCGGAGCCTCCAGGTAGGCTAGCAGGTAGGTAGCAGATGTGTGCTCCCAGGTGAGCAGGCAAGCTGGTCCGTAGACAGACTGACAGGAGT
The DNA here is from genome assembly GCF_046119375.1 of Phyllobates terribilis. Lineage (NCBI taxonomy): Eukaryota > Metazoa > Chordata > Amphibia > Anura > Dendrobatidae > Phyllobates > Phyllobates terribilis. Next base: position 2,049,629 of record NW_027363009.1, on the reverse strand, counting down.
TGGAAGGCAGACCGTCGGACCTCAGGCAAGCAGGCAGGTGGCTGAAGTGCGCTCCCAGGTGAGCGGACAGGCTGGTCCTTAGACAGACTGACAGGAGTAGTAAGGCAGACCGTCGGACCTCAGACTAGCAGGCAGGTAGCAGATAATCAGGCAGGAATAAGACAGCAAGCTGGCAGGAATCTGGCAGGTAACTGGCAACGGGACCTGAGGGCTGAAGCAGAGTAGTGAACAGTGGAACAACATTGCTCGGGCACCTCCATTTTTTAGGAGGTGCCTTATATATGGTGAAGTCCTCCGGCCATTGGCCGGGGACTCCTTAGGACGGCGCGCGCGGCCCCTTTAAGAGGGAGGGAGAGCGTGCGCGCACGCCCTAAGCACAGTGGCCGGGAAGGAGCGCGCGCTGCCAGCAGAGCGGGAGGAGGACGCCGGGCACGGAGCAGAGAGGTGAGGGGAACAGCGTCCCTGCCTAGCAGAGGGCAGGGACGCCGGCGCTACACTGAGCTGGAAAAATTGCTAGAGCACCCATTTACAGTGACTAAAAAATTACAAGCAGAGGACTTAACTCCAGGTATTTTCTTAAAGGAGTGGAAGAACCTGATGTTTCGCCTGTCCCAAAGAGGAGGGTTAATTGCAAGTGGCATTGCTACTAGTGTTGAGCGAGCACTAAAATGCTCGGGTGCTCGAAGCTCGGGCCGAGCTCACTGTGATACTCGGGTGCTCGACCCGAGCAACGAGCCCAATGTTAGTCTATGGGAGACCCGAACATTTTTGCGGCGGCTCCCCCGGCAGTCTGTAGAAAGCCTAAAAAGTGCCCAAAACGATAGTGACAGTGCTCAAATGACATGGGGACTGCATGGGGATCGCCCCTGGAAGCATTTCTGACCCCCAGGTCACTGCTGTCAACAACGTGGTCAGAGGTATTAAGCCACTTTTACAGGCTCACAATAAAACATACAAAAACGAAACTGAAAGTGCTTTCCTGTGAAATATGTTAACCCCTTAACGACCATGGGTCTTTCTGTTTTTGTGTTTTCCTTATTTGCTCCCCTTCTTCCCAGAGCCAGAACTTTTTTATTTTTCGGTCAATATGGCCATGTGAGGGCTTATTTTTTGCGGGACGAGTTATACTTTTAAACACCATCACTGGTTTTACCATATCGTGTGCTGGAAAATGGGAAAAAAAGTGCAGTGAAACTGCAAAAAAAATGCAATTCCACAGTTGTTTTTTGGGTCCTTTTTTTACCACGTTCACAGATTGCTAAAACTGACCTGCCATCATTATTTTCCAGGTCGTTACGAGTTCAAAGACACCAAACATGTATAGGTTCTTTTTTATTTAAGTGGTGAAAAAAAATCCAAAGCTTGCTAAAAAAAACAAAAAAAAAATGACACCATTTTCCGAGACCCTTAGCTTTTCCATTTTTCGGGATCTGGGGCTGGGTGAGGGCTTATTTTTTTGCGTGCCGAGCTGACGTTTTTATTGATACCATTTTGGGGTAGATCCGATGTTTTGATCGCCCGTTATTGCATTTTATTGCAAAGTTGTAGCGACCAAAAAAACTTAATTCTGGCGTTTAAAATTTTTTTCTCGTTACGCCGTTTACTGATTGTATTAATTCTTCTTTTATATTGATAGATCGGGCGATTCTGAACGCGGCGATACCAAATATGTCTATGTGTTTTTTTTTTATATATATATATATTTTATTTTGAATTGGGCGACAGGGGGGTGACTTAAAGTTTTATATATTTTTTATTTTTTTAAAAACTTTTTTTTTACACTTTCTGCTTGCTTCTATAGTCTCCAGAGAAGACTAGAAGCAGCAGTTGTCTGATTGCTTCTACTGCATACAAGCGATGAGCAGATCGCTTGTATGCAGGAGAAATGCTCACTTGCTATGAGCGCTGACCACTAGGTGGCGCTCATAGCAATTGAGACATGACAACCACAGGCGTCTGCTGCAGACCCTGAGTTGTCATGCCCACCCATTGGTGACCCGCGATCACGTGACGGGGTCACTGATGGGCGGGGCTTAGGACTCCCGGAAGCGCGAGTTAAATGCCGCTGTCAGAGATTTAACATATTAACAGCCGCGGGTGGATTGCGATTCCAATAATCAGCTGACATGTGCTCGCTTCAGTGCGGGCTCACCGCCGGAGCCCCCGCTGAACCGGCCTTCCCGACCTGGTGCGTACTATTACTGACCAGGTCGGAAAGGGGTTAAGGAACATCCTTTCCAGGGTAAAGACTTGTGTATAAGGTAAAATAAATAACCAAAAACAAAAATACTCCTCCACACCTTGGGCTATGTTCACAAGTAGCATTTTTTATGCGTTTTTGCACTTTTGTATTGCTTTCAACCGTGACAAATGCATTCACCTTGAAATGTCATTTTAACATTTTACAACCTTATCTGGCCATGTGCTGTGTGACACATGCATACAGTGCTAAAAAGACATGGGAACACCATGGGGAAGACCCCTGGAAGCATCTCTGACACCCAGGTCACTGCCTAAAAGTGTGCCCATCAGAAGTGATCCTTGCCGCATCAGAAGATGCAGACTTGCAACTATCCCCGTGCAAGTCCTTGTCCCAGGGCAGTGTTCAATTGTACCTCCCCCATAACTTGCAATACAAGCGCAAGTATGCAGCCTGCCACCCACCCACCTCCAGGCTGCAATACCATACTGCTAGCTTGCTTGCACTTGAAATTGGGCCTTTTAGGCATGTGGAGGTGGAATCTGGCCACCACGTCATGGCTGCGTCGGTAGCCTGGTATCCATACTCAGCCGCCCGGCGGCCGGGTGTCCACGCTTGGTCCCCAGCCGCCAGGGGGTGGCCGGGTGTCCATACTCGGTCCCCAGTCGCCCCGCGGCCGGGTGCCCACACACAGTCCCCAGCCGCGTGGGGGTGGCCGGGTGTCCATAAACGGTCCCCAGCCGCCCCTATTTGTCCCGGTGCGCCTTATACACAAGCGCGCATGCCAAAACATTACCTGTGCCCTCCCCAGTGCATTTAGTGGGAAGGACAGCCTAACCACAAACACGTGGACAAGTGAATTTGGCCAGGAATGGTCCATCTCACTGACGCCTTCACACTGGGTTAATATTGTGGAAGCCGGGACACAGTTGGACACTGGGATGCAACACATCCTCCAGACATAGAGGATTGCGGGTCCTGGGTCAATCAGGCTTCAACACAAAGTTCAGAAGGTAGACAGCAGCAGTGGTCGGCCTCCTACACAACGAGTAAATTATTCATGATCATGAGGCCATCCACCTCCTTAGCTTTCTGTTCCTTGGAATGCAAGCGCATGTATGTAGTAGCAGCTAGGCCTGAGGTGGTCAGCGTTTTGGCGCTTATTCTACCTCCTTCGAGGATTGCTGAATGTTTTCCTGCTACTATCCCAGTTCTATGACTCCCGTTAAAACAAAGCTTCAGGTGATGAAAGATGGATGAGGTGGTGGAAAAGGAGAAAGAGCAGGAGGAACAGGGACCATTCACATCAATATCAGGCCAGCCAACCACACATGTCTTGTAGGATATGTTTCTGTACCAAAAGGAGCGGTTCAGCTACACAGTTATAAGGCATACAGTGAATGCAATGCCTACCAAAAATTTCGAGGCACTCCAATACCCCTTGGAAGTGACATGGAGGTCAGAGGGCCTTAACTAAACCGTTTTTTCCATTTATAGCAACTGGGTCTCCTGTACACTGTTGGCCTAAGCAGGGAATGGAAGGCTTTCCAAAAATTATTAGGCACTGCAATGCCCCTTGAAACAGACGTGGATTACAGCGTATTAAAAACCTTCTACCCATTATTGGGGAGTGGGTCTCCCTTAGTGTTCGCCTATGCATTGAAAAGCAAAAGCTGACAAAAATTAGGAGGAAATGCAATGCCCGTTGCAAGAGTCGTGGAGGTTAGAAGTAATTAAAAACAACATGTCAATGCCCCTTGGAAGAGCTGTGGAGTTCAGAGTGGTTAACAAGACGGTTTTAATGCCCCTTAGAAGAGACGTGGAGTTCAGAGTGGTTTAACAAGACAGTTTTAATGCCCCTTGGAAGAGATGTGGAGGTCACAGTAGCTTAACAAAATGGTTTTAATGCCCCTTGGAAGAGACGTGGAGTTCAGAGTGGTTTAACAAGACAGTTTTAATGCCCCTTGGAAGAGTGGTGGAGGTTACAGTGGAATAAAAAGACAATATCAATGCCCCGTGGAAGAGACGAGGTCACAGTAGCTTAACAAGATGGTTTTAATGCCCCTTGGAAGAGACGTGGAGTTCAGAGTGGTTTAACAAGACAGTTTTAATGCCCCTTGGAAGAGTGGTGGAGGTTACAGTGGAATAAAAAGACAATATCAATGCCCCGTGGAAGAGACGTGGAGGTCACAGTAGCTTAACAAGATGGTTTTAATGCCCCTTGGAAGAGTGGTGGAGGTCGCAGTGGAATAAAAAGACAATATCAATGCCCCTTGGAAGAGTGGTGGAAGTTACACTGGAATGAAAAGACAATATCAATGCCCTGTGGAAGAGACGTGGAGGTCACAGTAGCTTAACAAGATGCTTTTAATGCCCCTTGGAAGAGTGGTGGAGGTCTCAGTGGAATAAAAAGACAATATTAACGACCCTTGGAAGAGACGTGGAGGTCACAGTAGCTTAACAAGACGATTTTAATGCCCCTTACAAGAGCCATGCAGTACAGCATATTAAAAACATTATTCCCATTTTTGGGGAGTGGGTCTCCCATAGTCTTTGCCTATGCCTTCCAAGCAAAAGCTGCCAAAAATTAGGAAGGGGGAACTTGCAATGTCCCTTACAAGAGCAATGCAGTACAGCATATTAAAAACATTATTCCCATTATTGGGGAGTGGGTCTCCCATAGTCTTTGCCTATGCCTTCCAAGCAAAAGCTGCCAAAAATTAGGACAGAGGAACTTGCAATGCTGGCAACATGGACCACGGTCACCCTGGTGGTATAGTGGTCGTGGAGGCTGAGGATAAGGAGAAGAGCAAAAAACAGCCGAAATGAGGAAGCGTATACCCATGTGTGGGTGTGAAGCGATGCATGGGAATACACCTCCCGAAATAACACAGTGGATTTGACTTTATGTTACTCTGCTGTCATTTGGTGGTGATGAGAAGTCTGGCCCAATCCAGCCCTTGTTCATTTTGATGAGGGTCAGCTTGTCAGCATTGTCAGTTGACAGGCGAGTGCGCTTATCAGTTATAATTCCCCCAGCGGCACTAAAAACACGCTCCGATAACACGCTAGCGGCAGGCCAGGACCTCCAAGGCGTACAGAGTGAGTTCATTCCAAGTGTCCAGCTTGGATACCCAATAATTAAAAGGCACAGAGGAATCACGGAGGACGCTGGTACTCCCTCACCATCTTTTGAAACTTTCCACTCCTTGTGAGAGTACCCTGCGCCTCAGGGCCTGTAAGCTGGGCAGGTCTCAGAAAACTGTCCTAGAACATTGACAGTGTTCCCCTGCCTCTGCTGGATTGGAGTTGCGTCTCTCTCACCTGTATGCCTTAGTTGGGCAGCGAACTGTGACCTCTGCCGCTACCGTGTTCAGATGGGAATTTTTTTAATAGTTCTGCAGCAAGGGCCTTCTGGTGCTGCCCCATTTTTGTAGACCTCTCCAACTCAGGAATAAGAGAGTGAAAGTTCTCCTTGTAGAGGGGGTCTAAAAGTGTCATCAACCAGTAATGACTGTCACCCAACATTTTGACAATGCGAGGGTCACGGTTAAGGCAGCGTAACATAAAGTCAGCCATGGGTGCCAGACTGGTAACAGGCAAGACTTCCGTGTCCTCACCAAGATGACGACTGATAGTGTTGAGCGATCACTAAAATGCTCGGGTGCTCGAAGCTCGGGCCGAGCTTACCGTGATACTCGGGTGCTCGACCCGAGCAACGAGCCCAATGTTAGTCTATGAGAGACCCGAGCATTTTTGCGGCAGCACCCCCGGCAGTCTGTAGAAAGCCTAAAAAGTGCCCAAAACGATAGTGACAGTGCTCAAAAGACATGGGGGCAGCATGGGGATCGCCCCTGAAAGCATTTCTGACCCCCAGGTCACTGCTGTCAACAACGTGGTCAGAGGTATTAAGCCACTTTTGCGGGCTCACAATAAAACGTTCAAAAACTAAACTGAAACGGTTTTCCTGTGAAATATGTTAAGGAATTTCCTTTCCAGGGTAAAAACTTGTGTATAAGGTAAAATAAATAACCAAAAACAAAAATACTCCTCCACACCTTGGGCTATGTTCACAAGTAGCATTTTTCATGCGTTTTTGCACTTTTGTATTGCTTTCAACCGTGACAAATGCGTTCACCGGGAAATGTCATTTTAACATTTTACAACCTTATCTGGCCATGTGCTGTGTGACACATGCATACAGTGCTGAAAAGACAAAGGATCAGCATGGGGAAGACCCCTGGAAGCATCTCTGACCCCCAGGTCACTGTCTAAAAGTGTGCCCATCAGAAGTGATCCTTGCCGCATCAGAAGATGCAGACTTGCAGCTATCCCCATGCAAGTCCTTGTCCCAGGGCAGTGTTCAATTGTACCTCCCCCATTCCTTGCAATGCAAGCGAAAATATGCAGCCAACCACCCACCCACCCGCAGGCTGCAATACCATACTGCTAGCTTTCACTTGAAATGGGGCCTTTTAGTTTGGAGGAGGCCGAAGCTGGCCACTACCTCATGGCCGCTTCGGCAGCGAGGTATCCATACTCAGTCCCCAGCCGCCCGGCGGCCGGGTGTCCACGCTCAGTCCCCAGCCGCCCGGCGGCCGGGTGTCCACGCTCGGTCCCCAGCCGCCCTGCGGCCGGGTGTCCACACACGGTCGCCAGCCGCCTGGGGGCGGCCGGGTGTCCATAAACGGTCCCCAGCCGCCCTGATTTCTCCTGTCACCTTCCCCCACACTTTTCTTAGCCTGGCCTGCTTTAGGGCAGCATTGGACAAGCCCACCAGAGAACCAGACTCCTCCGGTGGGCCCTGGCTTCTCCATCAGGGAAGTTCAGAGTGCTAAGGTGAGGAGCATGATGATGATGATAGAAGTTAGCATCTGCTTTGTTTTCTTGGAATGCAAGCGCATGTATGTAGTAGCGGCTAGGCCTGAGGTGGTCCGCGTTTTGGCGCATATCCTACCTCCTCCGAGGATTGCTGGATGTTTTCCTGCTACTATCCCAGTTCTATGACTCCCGTTAAAACAAAGCTTCAGGTGATAAATGATGGATGAGGTGGTGGCAAAGGAGAAAGAGCAGGAGGAACAGGGACCATTCACATCAATATCAGGCCAGTCAACCAGATACAGTGCCTACAAGTAGTATTCAACCCCCTGCAGATTTAGCTGGTTTGATAAGATGCAAATAAGTTAGAGCCTTCAAACTGCAAACGAGAGTAGGATTTATGAACAGAAGCATAAATCTTATAAACCAAAAAGTTATGTTGCTCAGTTGAATTTTATTAAATTTTAAACATAAAAGTGTGGGTCAATTATTATACAACCCCTATGTTTAATATTTTGTGGAATAACCCTTGTTTGCAATTACAGCTAATAATCGTCTTTTATAAGACCTGATCAGGCCGGCACAGGTCTGTGGAGTTATCTTGGCCCACTCCTCCATGCAGATCTTCTCCAAGTTATCTAGGTTCTTTGGGTGTCTCATGTGGACTTTATTCTTGAGCTCCTTCCACAAGTTTTCAATTGGGTTAAGGTCAGGAGACTGACTAGGCCACTCCAACACCTTGACTTTTTCCCTCTTGAACCAGGCCTTGGTTTTCTTGGCTGTGTGTTTTGGGTCGTTGTCTTGTTGGAAGATGAAATTACGACCCATCTTAAGATCCTTGATGGAGGAGCGGAGGTTCTTGGCCAAAATCTCCAGGTAGGCCGTGCTATCCATCTTCCCATGGATGCGGACCAGATGGCCAGGCCCCTTGGCTGAGAAACAGCACCACAGCATGATGCTGCCACCACCATGCTTGACTGTAGGGATGGTATTCTTGGGGTCGTATGCAGTGCCATCCAGTCTCCAAACGTCACGTGTGTGGTTGGCACCAAAGATCTCGATCTTGGTCTCATCAGACCATAGAACCTTGAACCAGTCTGTCTCAGAGTCCTCCAAGTGATCATGAGCAAACTGTAGACAAGCCTTGACATGACGCTTTGAAAGTAAAGGTACCTTACGGGCTCGTCTGGAACGGAGACCATTGCGGTGGAGTACGTTACTTATGGTATTGACTGAAACAAATGTCCCCACTGCCATGAGATCTTCCCGGAGCTCCTTCCTTGTTGTCCTTGGGTTAGCCTTGACTCTTCGGACATGCCTGGCCTCGACACGGGAGGACACTTTCAAAGGCTGTCCAGGCCGTGGAAGGCTAACAGTAGTTCCATAAGCCTTCCACTTACGGATGATGCTCCCAACAGTGGAGACAGGTAGGCCCAACTCCTTGGAAAGGGTTTTGTACCCCTTGCCAGCCTTGTGACCCTCCACGATCTTGTCTCTGATGGCCTTGGAATGCTCCTTTGTCTTTCCCATGTTGACCATGTCTGAGTGCTGTTCACAAGTTTGGGGAGGGTCTTAAATAGTCAGAAAAGGCTGGCAAAAGAGATCTTTAATCCACACATGTGAAGCTCATTATTCTTGGTGCCTGAACTACTTCTTAATACTTTAGGGGGACCAAAAAGAATTCTTGTGGTTTGAGGGGTTGAATAATAAATGACACTCTGAATTAACTTTTAACGTTTTAAAAAAAACAAAAAAAAAACAAACAAAAACAATATTTGCTGCAGTGCATTTCCCACTTCCAGGCTGATCTACAGTACAAATGTCACAATGCCAAGTTAATTCCGCATGTGTCAACCAGCTAAATCTGCAGGGGGTTGAATACTACTTGTAGGCACTGTATGTCTTGTAGGATATGTTTCTGTAACAAAAGGAGTGGTTCGGCTACACAGTTATAGGGCATACAGTGAGTGCAATGCCTACCAAAAATTTCGAGCCACTCCAATGCCCCTTGGAAATGACATGGAGGTCAGAGGGCGTTAACTAAACCTTTTTTTCCATTTATAGCAACTGGGTCTCCCGTGCACTGTTGGCCTAAGCAGTGAATGGAAGGCTTTCCAAAAATTATGAGGAACTGCAATGCCCCTTACAAGAGCCATGTGTGGCAACCCAGGGGTCTGGTCACCACAGTAATAGAGATATTACGTCGGAGAGCAAGTGGGAGGTTTCCTGGTCAGGATCCCTTAAACATGCAACATCCTCCTGCACCAGTCCTGGGAGGGGAGAATTCTGCCCTTATAAACTGGATCTGGGGTGGGGTTGAGTGAGTCAGAGAACAGTCAGAGTCAGAGTGAGAGCAAGGGAAAGTAACAGCAAGGAGCTCTGTAGGAGCTAAAGACCAGGGGCTGGAAGCTGAGCAGAGCTCGCCCTGGCAGAAGACAATAGGAACCGGAAACAGGAGTCCGAAGCTGTGAGGACTTATATATCCAGCAGCAGAAACCAGCCGGCAGGGGATTTCAGGTCCTCTGGCCATAGAAGCCCGGAGGCTCAGTCACAAGCAAGGGACCAGCACCGCCGTCGTGGAGCGGAGGCTAACAGAAGGCCCCAAGTCACCAGCCATACGGGTGAGCACTACACGGTACACTCAGGGACGTGGGCTACTTCTACCCGCTTACAGCAAGGTAGCCAGGAAGAGTGCAGACAGACGGGGAGGCCTACAACTCCACCTGGCCAGGGGAACTCCTGCTTGCTCACAGACTGACCAGGCCTCTTATGCTAGCCAGTACTCCTGGGAGGGTCTACCTTATAATCATCAGTAAAGACCCTGAACTGCACTGCAAAGACTCTGAGTCGTTCCTGCTGCGCTCGTGCACCATCACCCCCATCATCCACACTCACTGCCCTGAGGCTATACTCCTCCCGAGGGGAGTTATCCCATTCTATGCTGCGCACACAACACCAGCCTCAGCGGTCTGCCTCGCAGCGGTGGCACTCCCTGACCGCAATCCACGGGTGGCGCAGTCGGACAATTAACCTCAAAACCTAAGAAAGACTGCCACTGGTTTGACCAGCCTGAGCCACGGGACCGGGTCACCGCCACGGAGACTACAGACCCCAGAGACCCCGCACCGGGTATCCCACACACGTGTACACACGGCCCAGGGGGCGCGTCACATGCAGTACAGCATATTACAAACATAAGTCCCATTATTGGGGAGTGGGTGTCCCATGGTATTTGCTTATGCTTTCCAAGCAAAAGCTGCCAAAAATTAGGACGGAGCAACTTGCAATGCCCCTTACAAGAGCCATGCAGTACAGCACATTACAAACATAAGTCCCATTATTGGGGAGTGGGTGTCCCATGGTACTTGCTTATGCTTTCCAAGCAAAAGCTGCCAAAAATTAGGACGGAGCAATTTGCAATGCCCCTTACAAGAGCCATGCAGTACATCATATTACAAACATAAGTCCCATTATTGGGGAGTGGGTGTCTCATAGTATTTGCTTATGCCTTGCAAGCAAAAGCTGCCAAAAATAAGGACGGAGGAACTTGCAATGCTGGCACCCTGGTGGTATAGTGGTGGTGGAGGCTGAGGATAAGGAGAAGAGGATAAAACAGCCGAAACGAGGAAGCGTATACCCATGTGTGGGTGTGAAGCGGTGCATGTGAATACACCTCCCGAAATAACACAGTGGATTTGACTTTATGTTACTCTGCTGTCATTTGGTGGTGATGAAAAGTCTGGCCCAATCCAGCCCTTGTTCATTTTGATAAGGGTCAGCTTGTCAGCATTGTCAGTTGACAGGCGAGTGCGCTTATCAGTTATAATTCCCCCAGCGGCACTAAAAACACGCTCCGATAACACGCTAGCGGCAGGGCAGGCCAGGACCTCCAAGGCGTACAGAGCGAGTTCATTCCAAGTGTCCAGCTTGGATACCCAATAATTAAAAGGCACAGAGGAATCACGGAGGACGCTGGTACGATCGGCAAGGTACTCCCTCACCATCTTTTGAAACTTTCCACTCCTTGTGAGATTACCCCGCGCCTCAGGGCCTGTAAGCTCGGCGGGTGTCAGAAAACTGTCCCAGAACGTTGACAGTGTTCCCCTGCCTCTGCTGGATTGGAGTTGCATCTCTCTCGCCTGTATGCTTTGGTTGGGCAACGAACAGTGACTTCTGCCGCTAGCGTGTTCAGATGGGAATTTTTTTAAGAGTTCTGCAGCAAGGGCCTTCTGGTACTGCCCCATTTTTGTAGACCTCTCCACCCCAGGAATAAGAGAGTGAAAGTTCTCCTTGTAGCGGGGGTCTAAAAGTGTCACCAACCAGTAATGACTGTCACCCAACATTTTGACAACGCGAGGGTCACGGTTAAGGCAGCGTAACATAAAGTCAGCCATGCGTGCCAGACTGGTAACGGGCAAGATTTCCGTGTCCTCACCAAGATGACGACTGACCATGCTCTCCTCCTCCTCCTCTTCCTCCTCCCCCCCTGTCCTCAGGCCACCCACGCTGAACCGACGGTATGAAACTTGTACAGGTACTACCGTCTACAATGCCTGATAGCATCTCCTGTTCTTCCTCTTCCTCCTCTCCCTCATTGTCCCCCAATGCACGTTGGAATGAGATGAGGCTGGGCTGTGTGTAATCGCCCGCTACGGCTTCTTGATCCATCTCATCATACTCTGGCTGCAATGCCTCCTCTTTAATTCTCTGCAGAGAGCGTTGCAAAAGACAGACAAGTGGGATGCTGACATAATGATGGCGTCATCGCCACTCACCATCTTGGTGGCCTCCTCAAAGTTTGTCAGGATGGTACATATGTCAGACATCCAGGTCCACTCCTGAGGTCTTATGTGTGGAGTCTGACCTGAATATCGACAGCCTTGTTGCAGCTGGTACTCCACAACTGCTCTCTTCTGCTCACAAATCCTTTGCAACATGTGGAGGGTAGAGTTCCAACGTGTGGGGACATCACACACCAGTCGGTGTGCCGGAAGCTGCAAACGCTGCTGCAACACAGCAAGGGCGGCGGAAGCTGTAGCCGACTTGCAAAAATGAGATGACAGGTGGTGTACTTTCACGAGCAGATCTGGCAACTCGGGGTACGATTTAAGAAACCGCTGAACCACGAGGTTAAGCACATGAGCCAGGCATGGTACGTGTGTGATCTCACCTCGCCTCAGAGCCGCCACCAGGTTACGGCCATTGTCACACACGACCATGCCGGGATGTAGGTTCAGCGGTCTCAGCCACAGATCTGCCTGCTCTTTCACAGCTGTCCACAACTCACAAGCAGTGTGAGGTTTATCACCTAAGCTTATGAGTTTCAGCACAGCCTGTTGCCGCTTGGCGGAGGCAGTACTGCAATGCTTCCAGCTTGTAACTGATGTGGTGATATCTGAGATGGAGGCTGAACATGAGGAGGAGGATGCGCAGGAGCTGTACACTGTGGGGGCAACTCTGACTGACATAGGGCCCGCAATCCTCGGTGTGGGGAGGATGTGTTCCGTCCCAAGGTCCGACTGGGTCCCGCCTTCCACTATGTTTACCCAGTGTGCCGTCAGAGATGTACCGTCCCTGGCCACAAGCACTTGTCCACGTGTCCGTTGTCAGGTGGACTCTCCCAGTAACTGCGTTGTTGAGGGCACGGCAGATGCTTTGGGACACGTGCTTGTGTAGTGCGGGGATGGCACACCGGGCAAAATAGTGTCGGCTGGGGACCGAGTACCGAGGGACGGCCACCGCCATAAGATTGCGGAAGGATTCCGTCTCCACCAGCCTAAAAGGCAGCATTTCCAATGCAAGCAGTTGTGAAATGTGCGAATTTAGGACTGTGGCCTGTGGGGCGTTAGCTGCGAATTTCCGCTTTCGTTCAAAGGTCTGGGATATGGACAATTGAACGCTGCGGTGGGACGTGGACGTTGATGCTGTTTCTTGAGAAACTGCCATAACAAGTGAAGACTGAGAGGAGGGGGCATCTTTACATGCAGTATGGACAGGGGATTGCCTTGCACACACAACAGGGGGTTTTATTGCACGCACAACAGTGGAAGAAGCAGTGGTGACACCCGCTGACACTGGTCGTGGACCCTGGGTTTCGCCCCACAAAGTCGGGTGCTTTGCTGCCATGTGCCTGATCATGCTGGTGGTGGTCAGGCTGGTAGTTTTGTCACCCCTGCTGATGCTGGCATGGCAGGTGGAACATATGGCCTTTTTGGGGTTATCAGCAGAGTCTTTAAAAAAAATCCAGACTCTGGAAGACCTACCGCTTGTACTGGCAACGTCCCTCGTGTTGGTGTTACGGGGAACGGTTGCCTGCCTTCTGTCTGCGGCCACCACACTGCTTCTTCCTGCCTGTTGGGGTACTCTGCCTCCCTCCCCCTGTGTGCTGCTGGCCTCACTCTGCATGTCCTCCTTCCACATTGGGTCAGTTACTAGATCATCCACCACCTCCTCCTCTTCCACTTGCGCACCACAATCCTCCTCCTCACTTCCTGGCAATTGTGTCTCGTCATCGTCCACCTCTTGTGACAAATTGCCAACGTCGACTTCCTGTGGCCATGGCTGTTCAAATATTTGGGCATCGCAACATGGGATCTCCTCTTCCACCACTTCAAGCTTATCAGGCGAGGGGCCCAAATATGGAAATGGACCAGTGAACAGCTCTTCAGAGTGTCCAAGTGTGGGATCACTTGCTGTCTGACGACACTCGGCATGGTGGGAGGAAGGAGCATCAGGGTGAGGAGGAGTATGCGGTCGAGACTCACGGCTACTAAGAGTTGACCGTGTGGAAGACAGACCGGAGGTGGTGGTGCCCAGGTAACTGGAAGTATTATCTGCTATCCAATTAATAACCTGTTCACACTGATCAGTTCTCAATACTGGTTTTGTTCTGTGCTTCCCTAGTAATTCGGTCAAGAAGTGGGAGCGAGAAGATGTGGCTGTTGGTTGTGGCACATTTTCACCTTGGCCACGGCCCCGTCCTCTGCACGAACCATCACCAGAACGTCCACTTCCACGTCCCTTGCCATGCGCCTTGCCCATTGTAAATGAAGTAAAATAGCTTACACTTGCACTATCAATGGAAAAAGGGTAATAAAGAGTAGATTAGAACCGTGGAAGAGGAAAACCACAGTTATTGTTTACTGGGGTATACCACACTTTTTTAAATAGAGATATTTGCGGCTGAACAGTGAGCGACACACTCAAACTGCTTTTTTTTTAGATACCAAAGGCCCAAAACTGGATAGTACAGCGATTTGACCTGTAGAACTGCGAAACCACACTGGGATGTCGGGCCTACACAAGACTATTTTCAACAGATATATTTTTGTGTCACAACAGTCAGGAGACACTACTGTTTTTCTTTACGGAAAAAACTACCAAAAGCTGAATAATAGAGATTTTTTACCGTGGGATGGCAAAACCACAGTTATTGTTTACTGGGGTATACCACACTTTTTTAAATAGAGATATTTGCGGTTGAACAGTGAGCGACACACTCAAACTGCTTTTTTTTTTAGATACCAAAGGCCCAAAACTGGATAGTACAGCGATTTGACCCGTGGAACTGAGAAACCACACTGGGATGTCGGGCCTACACAAGACTATTTTCAACAGATATATTTTTGTGTCACAACAGTCAGGAGACACTACTGTTTTTCTTTACAGAAAAAACTACCAAAAGCTGAATAATAGAGATTTTTTACCGTGGGATGGCAAAACCACAGTTATTGTTTATTGGGATATACCACACTTTTTTAAATAGAGATATTTGTGGCTGAACAGTGAGCGACACACTCAAACTGCTTTTTTTTTTAGATACCAAAGGCCCAAAACTGGATAGTACAGCGATTTGACCCGTGGAACTGCGAAACCACACTGGGATGTCGGGCCTACACAAGACTATTTTCAACAGATATATTTTTGTGTCACAACAGTCAGGAGACACTACTGTTTTTCTTTACGGAAAAAACTACCAAAAGCTGAATAATAGAGATTTTTTACCATGGGATGGCAAAACCACAGTTATTGTTTACTGGGGTATACCACACTTTTTTAAATAGCGATATTTGCGGCTGAACAGTGAGCGACACACTCAAACTGCTTTTTTTTTAGATAGCAAAGGCCCAAAACTGGATAGTACAGCGATTTGACCCGTGGAACTGCGAAACCACACTGGGATGTCGGGCCTACACAAGACTATTTTCAACAGATATATTTTTGTGTCACAACAGTCAGGAGACACTACTGTTTTTCTTTACGGAAAAAACAACACTTCTGTTTCTCTAGCCTACACCAGACTATTTTCAACAGTTATATTTGTGTCTGAAAAATCAGAGACACGCTTTTTTTTTGGGGGGGTGGGGGGGACACACCAAAAGGTTAATAAGACGGGTATTTGTACAGTGTGAAGGAGGAAAAAAAAAGGAGGATTTTTCCTGGCCCCCGACATCTGGTGCTAAGTCCAGCAATTTCACCAACAGGAGCACACAGGACTGTAATGCAGCGTTTGCTGGTATAACCACTGTGTCTCCTATACAGCCTGCCTGCCTGGTATCTGGGATGGATATTAGTCCTGAGAAGGACTGTTTGTTCTGGCAGCCTTTACAGACCCTACACTAACTATTTCGCAGTTTATATCTCTGCCTAAATCAGCAGCGCTGTCCCTACACTGTCTAATCCAGAGCGACTGTGTCCAAGATGGCGGCGCCCCGTTTTAAATACTCGAGGTGACGCTGTGCGGCCAGCCAATCACTGTAATGCCCACAACCAACATGGCTGCAGCATTACAGTGACTGGCTGGCAATCCCTGCATGTTCATTGGCTCTGAGAGCGCCAAACATGCAGGGCGGAGACCCGAGCTCCCGCCCAAGTAACCCAAAAATGCTCGGTGCTCGCCGAACATCCCGAGTAGCGTGATGCTCGGGCGAGTACTGAGCAGTGTCGAGCATGTTCGCTCAACACTAATTGCTACATCAATGAAACGGAGAGAGGAGCTACTATTACAAAATAACATTCTTTTGGCTGCTGTTTATGTAGACCCAATGCATCGGATTCTTCTAGATGATCAACAGCTAACTAAAGGAAAAGAAGCTCTGTTTGAAATAGCAGTAAGGATGAAAGGGTTGCAGAACAGTCAGGAGGAACAAGAAGAGCTTGGTCGTCCTGCCACATCTTCACCCTCATCATCAACTGATGAAGAATTTAATTTCGAAAAATATTTGGATCACAAGGACCGTGCAAAGCGTTCCCGCATAGAAGAAGAGTCATCCCCATCAAAGAACACAGCCAGTACATTTCAGCAGAATTTTTCATGTGCACTAAAAGAAATTGAGAAATTTGACCGTTCATCAAAAATAACAGTGCAACAAGCGATTCCTCTGTATCCTGACATTGTCAGAGATGTTGCCCGAGTGGTTACTGCTTTGCCACCAACCCAAGTTAGTGTAGAGAGGTTGTTCTCTGCTCTCAAAATAATTAGATCAGATTTGAGGGCATCCATGAAGGAGGATCTGACAGAGGCAATACTTTTTCTGAGGACAAATTTATAGATTTCTTCTTATTAACTGCATAACAGTGTTTATTGCATATTTACTTACTAGAGTTTAGAAAAGTTTATAAAAGTTATTTGCTATATTCTAATTGTATTCTAATAAATATAGTTTTTGCTCTAAGTGGTCTGATTACTTATATGATGGTGAGAAACTGAATAAGCACGATGTTAATATTTTACAACAGTAAATTTATTGTTACGAATTGGCCATTTATGAAGGAGCCGGAGCCGGAGTAGGAGTCGGAACCTGATAAAATCCAGGAGTCGGAGTCGCAACTGTGGCTTACCGACTCCACAGCCCTGGTGAGCACGCAGCCTAAGTCTTCAAAGGTGTTGTCCATGATTAGAAACTTGTGTTTTTTTGTCTAAAAACAGCACCACAACCTGTCTACAGGTTCTGTGTGGTATTGCAGCTCAGCTCCATTTATTTCAGTAGAGCTGAAGTCCAATGCCAGTCACAATCTATGGACAGATGTGATATTGCTTTTGAAAGAAAACAATAATGTTTTTCTAATCCTGTATGTGAAGATCTGAGGTTGTGGGTTGCAATAATCACCTAGACAAGTTAATGATGCAACAATAGTTTATCTCTTACATCCAAGGTTTTACTACAACTCTAGTAAATGGCCAAAATACATTGCCCCCAGTGCACAAGATACCCTTCCTGGGGAGGTAGTTCAACTGCCTTTGTAGCAGGCGATACTCACTGTTTCCCAACTTTTGGTTGGCTCACAGATTTCGTATCGCCAACCAGTGTAGTTTGTATTCACATTCCTCGCTCCTCCAGACGACAAGATAAAACAATAGAGACACAGGTATCCAGTAGCAACAGTCCTTAAGAAAGTTCATCAAATCCAGACGACAGATTCCACAACTGTAGCACATTTATCCAGCCCAGTGATCAACCGATCTTCAAACTCCATAGGCCATTCACCCATGGGTCCAGGACCTCAGCCTAGATCCTTTCCCTTCAACGTCATTTCACCAACTTCCTAAACATGGGGCTTTTTTTCCTCCCTTCATGGGAACATTTGAGGGTCATCAGCTGTGCTGCCAATGTGGTTTTCTGTAAAAAGATGTAGTAAATTAATTATTAACCCCTTAAGCCCCGGAGCATTTTCCGTTTTTGCATTTTCGTTTTTGCTCCCCTTGTTCCCAGAGCCATAGCGTTTTTATTTTTTGGTCAATATGGCCATGTGAGGGCTATTTTTTTGCGGGACGAGCTGTACTTTTCAACGCCATTACTAGTTTTACCATATCCTGTACGGGAAAACGGGAAAAAAATTCCAAGTGCGGTAAAATTGTAAAAAAAGTGCAATACCACAGTTGTTTTTTATTTATTTTTTTTACCACGTTCACTGAATGCTAAAACTGAACTGCCCTTCTTATTCTACAGGTCATTACGAGTTCATAGACACCAAACATGTATAGGTTCTTTTATATTTAAGTGGTGAAAAAAAATTCCAAAATTTGGTAAAAAAATAAATAAAAAAAGTGCCATTTTCTAAGACCCGTAGCGTCTCCATTTTTCGTGATCTGGGGCTGGTTGATGGCTTATTTTTTGCGCACCGGGCTGACGTTTTTATTGATAACATTTGTGGTAGATCCGATGTTTTGATCGCCCGTTATTGCATTTTATTGCAATTTTGCGGCGACCGATCGGATTAATTCTTTTTTTATATTGATAGATCGGGCGATTCTGAATGCGGCGATACCAAATATGTGTATGTGTTTTTTTTTTATATATATTTTATTTTGAATGGGGCGAAAGGGGGGTGATTTAAACTTTTATATTTTTTTATTTTTTTTTATATTTTTAAAAACTTTTTTTTTTTACTTTTTGCATGCTTCAATAGTCTCCATAGGAGACTAGAAGCAGCAACTATCCGATCGCCTCTGCTACATACAGGGGACGAGCAGGTCCCCTGCATGCAGCAGAAATGGTCCTGTGCTATGAGCGCCGATCACTAGGTGGCGCTCATAGCGACAAGATCATGACAACCACAGGCGTCTGCTGCAGACCCTGGGTTGTCATGCCCACCCATCGGCGACCCGCAATCACGTGACGGGGTCGCCGGTGGGCGGGGCTTATGACGCGCTACCCGGAAGCGCGCGTTAAATGCTGCTGTCGGAGATTGACAGCGGCATTTAACATGTTAACAGCCGCGGGTGGATCTCGATTCCACCCGCGGCTGTTGCGGGCACATGTCAGGTGTAAGAATCAGCTGACATGTGCTCCGTTCAGTGAGGGCTCAGCGCAGCAGCCCTCACTGAACGGGCAGTACGCAAATATGCGTACTAATACGTCCCCGGTATTTAATTGGTTAAAACACTGCGCTACGACAGCCATCAATTAGATCCCATAATGATACAATAACCAGTACAGTTCTATTATCCTCATTAGACAGCGGTGTACACAGTTTATTGTATAGACCTTTGCTGCACAATGGGACAGTGTTCATTTATGTATAATAATCCATAGATGTGGGACAGGTCCATAGGGATATGTACAAACACCCTCCATATAAATGTGCATATATAAGCTAACACTGCCCCCTACAGCTTCAGTGGCTGATCTCAGGTGTCCACAGGGAATCAGTGCCCATGTATTGTTAGTAGACTTCCATTGTAGTCTTTATTAACACATCTACAACCCTTTGTATTATTCTGAACCTCCATAGAAGTGAATGGAGAAAGCCTATCATGCACAGCCACTTCTATGTTCATATTAACTAGAGATACAGCCTTATCTCAATAGCTGCGGGGGGCTACAGAGGTGGAGCCAACATCTATTAGCCATTTATGGCTTCTTCGGTGGATATATCTGAGAGGGAAATAACCCTTTAATTGGGTTATCCACTACTAGACACCAACTATTGATGGGCCAAGGGAGGTGAGAAAACTAAAAGAAATTGATATCTCCAGACCAGCGCTGCATACCCCACTGGTTACATGAGGTTAACAACCGGTGGGGGCAACGCATGAGTGTTGCAGCTTCTGATTGGTTGCAGCATTCATATTTCATCTAAGCCAGAAGAAGTAGTGCTCACATGACACCGCTGCCTGATGTTGATGTCAGAATAACGGCGGGATACACAACAATGAGTATAAGAGGGCACTGGTTTGGGAGGTGATTTGGGGATTTTTTAATATTTTCCCCTTCCTAGGTCCACAAATAAGACCCTACAAGTTCCAGGGAACATAGGTACACAGAACACCCTTTTCGGGCTGTGCATCTTCTCTATATATAGTGGGGAAAAAAAGTAAACTGCTCAAAAAAATAAAGGGAGCACTTAAACAACAGAATATAACTCCAAGTAAATCAAACTTCTGTGAAATCAAACTGTCCACTTAGGAAGCAACACTGATTGACAATCAATTTCACATGCTGATGTGCAAATGGAATAGAGGATAGATGGAAATTATTGGCAATTATCAAGACACCCTCAATAAAGGAGTGGTTCTGCAGGTGGGGACCACAGATCACATCTCAGTACCAATGCTTTCTGGCTGATGTTTTGGTCACTTTTGAATGTTGGTTGTGCTTTCACACTCGTGGTAGCATGAGACGGACTCTACAACCCACAGAAGTTGCTCAGGTAGTGCAGCTCACCCAGCATGGCACATCAATGCAAGCTGTTGCAAGAAGGTTTGCTGCATCTATCAGCGTAGTGTCCAGAGGCTGGAGGCGCTGCCAGGAGACAGGCCAGTACACCAGGAGACGTGGAGAGGGCCGTAGGAGGGCAACAACCCAGCAGCAGGACCGCTACCTCCGCCTTTGTGCAAGGAGGAAAAGGAGGAGCGCTGCCAGAGCCCTGCAAAATGACCTCCAGCAGGCCACAAATGTGCATGTGTCTGCACAAACAGTTTGAAACAGACTCCATGAGGGTGGTATGAGGGCCTGACGTCCACAGATGGGGGTTGTGCTCACAGCCCAACACCGTGCAGGACACTTGGCATTTTCCACAGAAGACCAGGATTGGCAAAGTCGCCACTGGCGCCCTGTGCTCTTCATAGATGAAAGCAGGTTCACACTGAGCTCATGCGACAGACGTGACAGAGTCTGGAGACGCCGTGGAGAGCGCATAGTGGGCAAACAACCTTACGCGGTGAAATGAGCTGCATCTGGATCTCGTCCACCTAAAGGGACTGTCAGCACAGAATGACTGTTCAAACTAAGTCCCAACTCTCGGTGCTTCATGACGGGGCCAATCATTTATATACACCTTCCCACCTGCTTGTTTTCCCTCTATCCACACCCTTCTCTTCTTTGATTGACAGCTCTGGCTTCATAGAACCAGAGAAGGAAGGAGACAGAGGTAAAACTAGCAGGTGGGAAGGTGTATAGAAATGATTGGCCCACGCCGTGATCCATGGAGCGCTTGTACTTGATTTCAACAGTCATTCTGTGCTGACAGTCCCTTTAAAATCAGTGTTTCCCAAACTCCAGTCCCCACGGCCCCCCACAGGTCATGTCTTTAGGATTTCTATAGTATTGCACAGGTGAGAGAATTCCTGATTCCTTGATGATACTTTCATCACATGTGTAATACTGAGGAAATCCTGAAAACATGACCTGTTGGGGGGAAAACCTGACCTGTTGGGGGCCATGAGGACTGGAGTTTGGGAAACACTGCCTTAAATGGAGCGTTGTTGCAGTTTTATTTTTCAGCGATTAGCAGGATCCCCCAACAATTTCTAAGCAATGAGAAAATGCAGTCCCTAATGATGTCCTCTGACAATAAGCGGATCACGGACAGCAGATGCATTGGGTTCTGCATTTCTTTGAGAATGGGATGGGGCAGCTTCTGTCTTCTCAGTGATACAATCAAGAAGGAGATGCAGCGTGAGACAATCCCTGTCTAGATCTTTGATCTGATCATCAATACAGAGGGCTGATTGGTGAAGACAGAGGGAAAGGCTAATAAGATTATTAAAAAAAACTTAGTTTTTCAGCTGGTACTTCCTCTGGGGTCAGTATGCCAACCTCATTGACTTCATAGCACTTGCCAGAGTGGGCAGACACGATTTATTGCCTTTACACACGTCACCTCCACACAGGGCGATGCTGGCTACGACGCCTCTGTAGTGATCAAACGTTGAGTCAAACAGCAGGGCTTTAAGAGGGCTGCCCTTTTCAATCTTGGGACTAAAACACAAAAATAAGACATCCTGTTAAGGGGTATAAAGGTAAGTAAACCGCGTTCAGTCCGGGGTGATGAATTCCAAAAGACAAAGTTTATTCTGCCATCACATAACGTTTCGACCTGTTATAGGTCTTTATCAAGTATATACAAAGACATACAGGGATACTGATCCCCCTGGTCAGTGGCCAGAACCCTGTAAATTCCCCTTAAATGGTCCCAAACTGAAACTGTGGGAACAATCGAATCCACTTAGGGTTCAGCAAACTTACAGTCAAGGGTTTGATAAAGTTATCTACACCCTTGTGTCTCCGGAAAGCATGGCGTACGTTCACGTGCTGAAAATGCTGACCAGTGCTGGAGTGAGCGGAGGTCCGCAGCTTGTGAAACTACAGATCCCAGCAGGCTGACGGTCTCTCATCAAGTTATGCTGGGAGCCGCAGTTTCACAAATAGTGCTAGAGGATCCATGTCAGAAATATGAGGCTGCTACTAGGGTTTCTCCCACAAATATGTAATCGGACGTGGAGCAGATTCGCACGTGGATGAGCCATATTCTCTATCTGTGAACATACTACTCTCCTTCACTCAGATTCTAAGTGGTTCTGCAGCGCATCTGTGCAGAGCAAGCTGTCAATCAAAATCCGGGCCAGGTTTACAGCCGTCACCTCCGATATAGTGAGCGGTGCTGTGATCCAAGACTGTAGCCGCTCCGTGCACAACGATGAGTGAAGGCCGGCAGCTGCAGGGAGGAAAGAAGTTAATTTTCTCCCGGTACCTGCACTATCAATAAGGCGGCCGGGCAACATTGTAACAATATTTATCTGCAGATTAACCCTATACCTGCAGGGACATAGCATTTTTCAAGGTGACAGGTTCCCTTTAATAAAGAGAAGATGGATAGAGCCGCATTAGTCCATACTCACAGTGGAAGCCTCCTGACAACTTCTTGAAGAACACTTTCCACATTTGTTCCAAGCTTCGCCGAGATCTAATAGAAATAAACAGAGAAATTAATTTCTTAATACAGTTTAGACCTCGGCTCCAATGAATCACAAGAAATGAAACCTGTTTGAAGCTGACAAGCAATCAAGCCCCTCCGTAAGCCACACAGAACATGGCTACTTATGTCATCTGCAGGTGATTAAAGGAACCTGTCATGTTGAAATGGTATAAGATCTGTAGGGGGATGTTGTAGAGCAGAGAAGTTGATCAGACTGATAGACATATCTGTGGGAAGAGAGTCAGTAAGACTTGCATTTTATGCAGAGAAAGTCCTGCCGTATGTACACTAGTCCAGTGGGCGGTCCTAAGTGATTGACAGTTCCCTGTATGACCATGCAGGCAAAGATAGCTGTCAATCACTAGCATGACCGCCCACTGGACTCATCTATACAAACAGCAGGATTCCACTGAATAAATTGATAAAGGAAAAATATCTATCTTTGTACTGTGTTAGCCAGTAGATAGAAGAGTATTTAGATGTGAGAGTCCTCAGTGGTTGATACCTTTTAATGGCTAACGGAAAAGATGGTAACAAATTGCAAGCTTTCCAGACTACTCAGGTCTCAGGTCGGCCTGATGAAGAGGCCTGAGCAGTTTGGAAAGCTTGCAATTTGTTACCATCTTTTCAGTTAGCCATTAAAGGTATCAACCACTGAGGACTCTCAAATCTAATGAATGAATTACAATTTATACTGAATCTTCTCCCACAAACCTATATATCGTTGTGCTCAGTTTCTCATGGATAAAACCTGTAAGTCTGAATGGGGCTGTAATGTTATTACAATCATGTAAACGCAGATCACAAAATCTTTTAGATGATCTTTTTTTTTTTAACACTCAAAACCCCTATGGATATTTATGTTTACTAAAGGATTCCTTACCCATTCTTCTGACAGCTCTTCTTTAGGTATGGACACATACCGGCATCCGGCATAAAAACATCTGGAGACTTTTCCTTTTTCTGTGATATTGGATAATCTTGTTCATTTCTAACGCTTTAAATCTTTCAAATTCTTTCCGAAAAATGTATCATAAAGCGACTTCCTCAGGTCAGTTTTGCTTGTGGTTGTGTTACCATTATTTGTGCCAAATGTATCAAAGAGTTGCACGATGTTTGATAAATGTTTATGCAGCACTTCCATCTTTATTTATTCATTTTACTCACTTATATAGCATCAACCTATTCCGATGCGCTTTACAGACATTATCATTGCTGTCCCCATTGGGGCTCACAATCTACATTCCCTATCAGTATGTCTTTGGAGTGTGGGAGGAAACCGACGAAAACATGGGGAGAACATACAAACTTCTTGCAGATGTTATCCTTGGTGGGATTTGAAACCAGGATCCCAGTGCTGCAAAGCACCAATGCTAACTACTGAGCCACCGTGTATCTTTATCCACTGAGCCACCGTGTATCTTTATCCACTTTTAACGTCACCCGTCGTTCTTAGACCTGTGTAGCTTACCAAGCCCAATTTCTAAAAGTTGTAAGAGTGCTGTAAAATAGGAAGCTGCACATTTTTGCGCAAAAATGATGCGTCACAAAATAGTTTCGTGTTTTTTTAACACCAAAAATTGATGTGAATTCCTCGCTACATTGCCCCTTTTCCAGCCAAATTTTGTAGAAAAAAAAATAAAAGACAAGGTACAGACAGCGAAGTTAAATTTGCCTACAGGAATGATTTTGATCTGGAGCGCATTGTACCCGGATACAGTCACTAGCGGGAATGTCAACCATCTTCTCAATTTGTTTCTCCACCCTCTCCGGATCTGCATTCTTCAAGTCTATCTAAAGGCAAAAGTATAAATACTAATTATTTATCAAAGCTGGACAAAATCTAGAAACCATATAATAAAACTGGCATAAAATATAGTGCTGAACAAGAGTTTAGGGAGAGATGTACAACTGGCACTGGCCTTTAGAAGGGATTGTGTAATCGCACAAAACTAGCAAAAATGTAAAGTGCCTGTAAAACAAGGAACGTGCAATTTACCTCTTAGTAAAAATCCTATTCTTTCTCAAGAACGGGAGGAATTTTAATTTCATAATTTTTTTTAATCAAATTATTTTTATTGAAAAACTCCAAATACAAATTTTCCATCTTTCAAATAACATACATGACATAGTAATTCCATAGTATAAAACATGAACAAAGTATCTGAACTTCAATTCCCTAACCCACCCTAAACCCAAATCCCAACACTCCAGAGAGAACCATTTTCAGAGCAGTTCTAGAATAACGGACTACAGCATTCGTAGAAGGGGGAAGAAGATAAAAAAGTGACTAACAAAGGGATAGCAGCGTTTTAATTTTATCATTTACTGCTTGATGCCTGAGCCGGGAAGTGCACGCTTGAAAACGGTTGCAGGCTGCTGTAATCACAGGACACAAGCAAACAGCATGGCATTTCCTATCAGCAGGGAGGAAGTAAAGGGAACAGTAATGAAAGTCTCCTCCTACTCCGCTCCATAATGAAATGAACAGTGTGCATCCTACAAATGCGATGCCTACAGCAAACAATTCATTTTCCATACACAGGTTGTGAGTTGACCACTGGATATACACATGTGTATAACTAATTACCAGAACTGGAAATCGAAAAAAAAGACGAGCAAGTTTGGGGTGAATCCTGCCTTCATTACTGCACAGCCGCTCATAGAGGGATCGGTGCTAGGAACAGCAGGAGTGCCGGCGATGTTCACAGATTTACCTGCTGCGGGACTGAAGGAGTCTGATAGTGTTCGGCTCTAAGCTTTTTATCTTGTTTACGACAGGAATAATTGAAAGCTGTGCTTCAAAGGCGAGGAAGAAGTTGGTCACCGTCTGCGCTTGAATACCCTTAAGGGGGGAAAAAATATATATATACATATATACAAATACTGAAACATCTAAATGCATTAGAACATCAAACCTGGTGAAGCGGTAAATGACTTGTCCTCCAGGGATACAGGCTGCTGTCATTCAGTAATTATTTCATAGGAATTTTACATTTTATGTGATCACCACGCTAGAATGTAAATGATGAAAACACAACACAACTCCTCACCATATGAAGATATTTTGTGTTTTATAGAACAGCATTTCTGTGGAATAACACGACTGATTTACTGTGTATGCACCATAGCCTTCATTTGATGTCACTTACTGTCACCTGTCACCTTGCCCCAACTCTGCAATCCCCAATATCAGTCCATGACCTCAATGGGGTCACTATAAAATTCTAAAGGGGACTGGTCATGTCTCTATTAGAAAATAGATAAACTTAGGATAGAAACAATATGAGCATATACCCTGCTATAAGTAAGTAAAAAGCAATAGTGAATATATATAATATAGGGTACTTAGTAAACATGGTTTTTGATTTAAAAAAAGCCATCCCACCCACACCAAGGTGTACCCAGTCAGTTATGTGAAATATATAATAAAATACACTTTAGTACAATATTAGTGTTTTGTCCCTTTAAATCTGCTGCTACTTCTGTCACCATGGTAACTGCATTCATGCTCAGCCAATAGGATTGCTCGGTTTGAATTTGGGAAAAAAAAAAAGTCCTATATCGTCAGTTTGTTCCTTCTCATCTGAGTGTGAAGACAGACACCTGCGATCAGCGAGAGATTATAGGTATAAGACGTGATATAATATAACGGACGGAGCCACATCCCATCACACGCACTCAGCGACCACAACTCACAGGAATCAGCACATTTACCAGACAATAAGTTATTATTCCCCAACACATGATACGCTGAGACACCAGTGGGGGGCGCCGCACTCGTTACATCTCCCATCTGGATGGATCCAGCGACGAGATCCTGATATTTCCCCCCAGCTCCGCTCCTCCATAGGGAATGGCCCAGATGCACGCAGAACGGACCGAAGTGTAATACTGCTAGAACTCTGCATGATATCACATCCTCCATATATACCACATAATAAAGGGGTGCTCCCACTGGGACAGGTCATCACCTATCCAGAGATCAGTGATAACTTGTTCCAACTAGACATCCCCTTTAATGGAAGAGATCACATCTCTAACAGTCAATACGCTATTCATTCCCAATCTTCCCTGGCCCCAGTAATGCCCCTGAGTATATCGCCAATATGAGCCAATCATCAAACCCTCTGCTGACTGTTCCCGATGTTTTATAGAGTTTGGAGACGTTGCTACAAGAGAAGATATCAGCGGACACCATGGGGGTGGAGTATTCTGCCAGCGATGGAGCAGGTCGTATCCACCAGTCTGTGATATCTGACCTTCCTCCATATTCTGCTCTTACATGCGTTTCTTCAGCTTTACCCCTTCCCGACATAACCAATTTATGTTTTTTTTCTGTTTTTTCCTCCGCTTTTTCCAACTTTTCTAACTTTTTGATATCTGTCCACATAGTGTGAGGTCTTGTTATTTTGTAGGATGAGCTGTCCTTATAAATGACACCATTCATTTACCACATAGTCCTAGAAAACGGGAAAAACATTTCAAGTGCAGTAAAAGTGCGAAAAAAAAAGCCTGACATTGTTTTTCTGGGAACGGTTTTAACGGCGCACATTGTGTGGTAAAAATGACCTGGTAATAGGATCCTACTCCTCAGTGTGATTACAGCAAGACCAAACTTCTCCAATAGTTTTGGCAAAAGAAAAAAACTTTTTTTTGATGCTGTCACCATTTTTTCTGAGACCCGAAACATTTTCAGTTTCCGGGTTGATGGAGCTGTGTGGGGGCTTATTTTTTGAAGGGCAAGAGGACTTTATTGATAACATTTTGGGACACATATGTCATGGTCATCGCTTCTTACAGGATTTTCTGCAGTATTGAGGCGAACGAAAAAATGCAATTTTGTCTTTTTGAATTTTTTTCTGTGTTCACTGATCGTTTTTTTTTTATATTTTGATAGATTGTATTTCTCTGAAAGAGACCATACCACAAAATGTGTATATTTTTATTATCTTTATTTTTAGTGGGAGGTGAGTTGAACGTGTGGGGTTTTAATAAATATATATATACTTTTTTTCACTGTATTTGTATACATCATCTGATTGCTTGTGCTATATACAGCGATACCACAGTAATGCTCCATATAGCAAAACCACGGTCTTCTTTACAGCCCAAATGAAGCGTTATGATGACAGGCACGGAGGCTTCAGCAGACCCCCGGATGTCATAGCAGTCCATCGGCGCCCTATGATCGCGTCACAGGAGCGCCGGTGGGCGTATGGAACGACGCGTCCCAATGCTGGCGCGCTGTTAATGCTGCTGTTAGAGATTGACAGCAGCACTGAACAGGTTAACAGTGGTGGGCAGATCTTCGCTCCACTCGCAGCTGTTAGAGGCAGGTCCTGGTTGTTTGTCACAGCCATTATCTGCCATGTACGGGGCGAGCTGACCCTGCTCCATACACCCGCTACTGACTTATACCATACATGTACGGCAGATGTTGGTAAGGAGTTAAAGCGGTTGTCCAGCTTTGGGGCCATTTTTTTTACTTTAATGCAAGTATTTGGGGCTAAAATCGATTTCTGTAATTGAGTTTCATTAAAAATGTTGCCTTCTGTAGCATCTGTGCTGCACTGTCTATTGCTGGCTGCAAAATTAGCTAACTGAGAATCTATCAGTGAGCTCCTTAGTCTTAAGGGAGAGTTTGTAGATCTTTAATCAGTTTTTTTTTCCTGAGTGCCTATTAGCTGATCTATGCCCAAAGAAAACACAAAACTTGAATGTGCAGGGAAACAATAAGTCTGTAATAGCCGGTGAAAAACACTTAATGAAACCTAAATGTAAAAAATTACTTTTAGTAGTAAATACATGACATGAGAAAATATACACTGCTCAAAAAAATAAAGGGAGCACTTAAACAACAGAATATAACTCCAAGTAAATCAAACTTCTGTGAAATCAAACTGTCTACTTAGGAAGCAACACAAATTGACAATCAATTTCACATGCTGTTGTGCAAATGGAAGACAATAGAGGGAAATTATTGGCAATTATCAAGACACACTCAATAAAGGAGTGGTTCTGCAGGTGGAGACCACAGACCATATCTCAGTACCAATGCTTTCTGGCTGATGTTTTGGTCACTTTTGAATGTTGGTTGTGCTTTCACACTCGTGGTAGCATGAAACGGACTCTACAACCCACAGAAGTTGCTCAGGTAGTGCAGCTCATCCAGGATGGCACATCAATGCGAGCTGTGGCAAGAAGGTTTGCTGCGTCTGTCAGCGTAGTTCCAGAGGCTGGAGGCGCTACCAGTAGACATGCCAGTACACCAGGAGACGTGGAGGGAGCCATAGGAGGGCAACAACCCAGCAGCAGGACCCCTACCTCCGCCTTTGTGCAAGGAGGAACAGGAGGAGCACTTCCAGAGCCATGCAAAATGACCTACAGCAGGCCACAAATGTGCATGTGTCTGCATAAACTGTTAGAAACCGACTCCATGAGAGTGGGATGAGGGCCAGACGTCCACAGATGGGGGTTGTGCCCAATGCCAGACCTCATGTGGCTGGAGAGTGTCAGCAGTTCCTGCAAGATGAAGGCATTGAAGCTATGGACTGGCCCGCCCGTTCCCCAGACCTGAATCCCATTGAGCACATCTGGGACATCATGTCTCACTCCATCCACCAATGTCACGTTGCACCACAGACTGTCCAGGAGTTGGTGGATGCTTTAGTCCAGGTCTGGGAGGAGATCCCACAGGAGACCATCCGCAACCTCATCAGAAGCATGTCCAGGCATTGTAGGGAGGTTATACAGGCACGTGGAGGCCACACACAATACTGAGCCTCATTTTGACTTGTTTTAAGGACATTACATCAAAATTGGATCAGCCTGTAGTGTGTTTTTCCACTTTAATTTTGGGGGTGACTCCAAATCCAGGCCTCCATTGGTTAATACATTTGATTTCTATTGATGATTTTTGTGTGATTTTGCTGTCAGCACATTCAACTTTGTACAGAACAAAGTATTCAATTGAGAATATTTCATACATTCAGATCTAGGATGTGTTATTTGAGTGTTCCCTTTATTTTTTTGAGCAGTGTGTATATATAATATAAACAATTACTGCAGCTTTAATGCTATTTATTACGTCTCAGGAGGAGGACGGAAGAGGAAGAGGACGGAAGAGGCGGAGGACGGAAGAGATGGAGGACGGAAGAGGCGGAGGATGGAAGAGGAGGAGGACAGAAGAGGAGGAGGACGGAAAAGGAGGAGGACGGAAGAGGAGGAGGATGGAAGAGAAGGAGGACGGAAGAGGCGGAGGATGGAAGAGGCAGAGGATGGAAGAGGCGGAGGAGAAAAGAGGCGGAGGACGGAAGAGGGGGAGGACGGAAGAGAAGGAGGACCGAAGAGGAGGAGGACGGAAGATGAGGAGGACGGAAGAGGAGGAGGACGTAAGAGGAAGAGGACGGAAGAGGAGGAGGACGGAAGAGGCGGAGGACAGAAAAGGCGGAGGAAGGAAGAGGCGGAGGACAGAAGAGGCGGAGGACGGAAGAGGCGGAGGACAGAAGAGGAGGAGGACGGAAGAGAAGGAGGACGGAAGAGGAGGAGGATGGAAGAGGAGGAGGACGGAAGAGGAGGAGGACGTAAGAGGAAGAGGACGGAAGAGGAGGAGGACGGAAGTGGAGGAGGATGGAAGAGGAGGAGGACAGAATAGGAGGAGGAGGACAGAACTGCACCTTAAGATCCCTAGGGGGAAAGGGATGGTAGTAATATAGTGGTAGTATATCCATATTAGTGTAATATGAGTAATAATACTAGTGATAATAGTAAGAAAGTAATAAAATAACAGTAGTAATAGTAGTAGGTAGAATAGCAGTGTGATCCAGGGTCCTAGGACTGATCGCCTTTTCTCGGGGTCAAGAAGGAATTTTTCCCCTGTGACACAAATTGGCTGAAGGTGTCCTGGGGTTTTTGCCTTCTTCTGGATCAACACTGTAGGTATAGGGCAGTATTAGTAGTGATAGGAAAGAAGAATAATACTGTAATAAGATAGCACAATGTAATAATAACCATATCAAATAGATTTATAAAAACAAATTAAAATAACTCCAGTAGTACAATAATTAGTGTAATATTATATAACTTGTAATAACATTATTAGGTTTGATCCAGGGTCCTAGGACTGATCGCCTTTTGCCGGGGTCAAGAAGGAATTTTTCTCCTATGACACAAATTGGCTGAAGGTGTCCTGGGGTTTTTGCCTTCTTCTGGATCAACAGCTTTAGGCATAGGGATTTTAGTAATACCATTATTAGAATCACAAGATTAATAAAAAAAAAATTAGAATTACATTTTTTTAATTAGTTTTATAACAGTTACAATTAATTGCATTAATGCAATAATAATAAATAGTAAAAATGGTGGTAATAATAATAATACAAAAAACTAGTCCCAGTTAGTAAGTTAGTGTAATGTTAGTGTAGGGACCCATCTGAAGAGGTCGCCTTGACGTTGGCAGATGGGCTCGCACAATTTGCTCAAAATGTGCGCTAAGAACCTCATATTTCTATGTACAGGAGATCTAGCAGTAATACCATTCAGGAGATAGATATCTGTGTACACACATTTTGTTATATACTTTTGTGCAGCACACAGGGCAGGCATACAGGTACAGGGCAAGAGTGTTACAGTGATATTATAACTCGGCCTTAAGGATAAAATGCTGATAACTACAGATCCTGGAAACACATCCGAAACTAGACCTTGTAAGTAACTGGTTCCCAGCTAGTGGTAAATATGTACAGGGCAGTCCGGTACCAAGACCTGCTCTATAGGACACATTATCATCAGGCAGGTCCTTACAAGATCTGCGGCAGAAGTGTGGCTGTGTAACACAGTCCTGCTCCTGCCTCAGCTGCCCACAGTGGAGCCAACCTTGATCCTGGCAGCTTAATCCATTGTATGACACAGTAGGGGGCTTCCACAGCATTTAAGCACTTTAGACAGGAGAGGGAGGCATGATCATGGTGCCAATGAGTTTCTATGGCAGCTGAGATCTAACAATGGACCCCATGACGGCCATCTTACTGCTCCTATTAGACCCCGGCTGAGGAAAGGTCTATGAGGACACCGGTCAGACTTATGTCGCCTGCTCTGCACATATTAGAAATACCTAGGGCTGATTAGTTTGCCATTTGTAAATCTGATCCAGCAGCGCTGGGCTACCACTGACGTGATCAGGGCTATTGAGCTCCTAGATTGGGCAGAGGAGCTCAGTATTCAGCAGGAGCTGGCCGAGGAGAGCAGAGCAACTTGCATGGGGCTGCTGCACAAGAAGCAACTCACAAGGTGGAGATTTACCCGGAGACGCTGTGCTCGGGCTGTGATCTGCTGTGCAGGCTGCATAGTAGATGCCTCGAAGGACCCTAACTTCACCCCTAACAGGCACAGCAGAGCTCGGACGGCTGCAAGTGAACGGAGAGCGGCTGATTAGTAACTGCTGCATCTCCTGCAGCTCAGATAAGAGCCGCACAGAGCGGGGGTTCAGTAATGATGAATATGGGAAGTGTCCGCCCCTCACATGCCCTATATGCGGCCTCCAGAGGTAAAGTCTCCCCTGTAACCAGCGCCTCCTCCCACCTTCTCTGCTGGCATGCTCCATTACTTAAAGGGGATGTCTGAAGAAAACAAGTTATCACTTATCCACAGGCTCGGTGATCACTTACTGATCGTGGGGTCTGACCGCTGCGAGCCATCGTCTGATCGGGAAGGAGTGGAAAGTCAGGGATCAACTGCAGCTCCATTCATTCTCTATGGGGCTCCGGAAAAGCCGAGCTCAGCGCTTGAATGCCACATAGGGAATGAATGGAGCGGATCCTGGAGTAATAACATGTCCTCCTCTCCTCAGCTTTCTGTCTGTGTAAGTGGCTCAGCCCTTGTCTCCCCTTCTGCTCCGGCTTCTGTGCTGGTCCTTGTGAGGAAGAGGAAACCCTCTGCCCTTCTGCTCCGGCTTCTGTGCTGGTCCCTGTGAGGAAGAGGAAACCCTCTGCCCTTCTGCTCCGGCTTCTGTGCTGGTCCCTGTGAGGAAGAGGAAACCCTCTGCCCTTCTGCTCTCAGTCCTCTGCGACTTTTCACAATCGCTCAGTGCACCCATTATATGTAATAAGGATCATTCTTCATCCCTTGTCCAGCTTTCATCCCCCCCAGTCTGACCAGCGGACAAGATAATAAACATGTGAGTGGAAGGTTCACAATTATTAAATGTGTTGTGAAAAGTCTCCACAGCATTATCCGGAGAAAACTGCAGGGTGACCACTTGTGAAACCAGCACAAAATCCAGCGGACTGCGCTTCCCTGCCCCCCGCCGGTCTCTGTATCCTGGCATTCAGCTATTCCATTTGGTGCTTATTCTGGAAGGAAAACAAAAATGTGATGTTCTTACACAGACGCCTGAAGACGCAGCTTTTCATCATCCATGTTGGGCTGTTGTATGACGTGTGGATTACTCTGCTTGTTGGATTCTTGCATTACCACAAACACTGCCTTTATTTTGTGATTTCTGTGCCGCTTCCCACTTCTATTGGCAGTGTGATATATCAGCACGTGAGGGCTGCCACAATCATGTGTCAATAGGTTATTGCTGGAGGCCGTGATATAGAGACCATCCTGGACCAGGGAGGAGTTGGTACAGAAGCACCTAGAGAGGGGGGTACAGGGGCTTCATTTCAATTTTAAACTTAGCTGGATTGTGTTTAGCTACAAGAATGGAAAGTAAAATAATAAAATCTTTATTTTTTTTTTCTATTTGGCAAAATCGTTCATCAGAGGCTTGGCCACTACCGAAAAGTTTTTGATGAACTTACAGTAGTAGCTGGCGAAACCCAAAAAACTTTGTAACGCCTTTAAGTCTTGAATATAATACCAATCCAGTACCGTCCGGACTTTGGCCAGATCCATGCAAAAACGGTGAATGATAAGAACTAACCCTGAATGGAGAACATACATTTCTCTGGTTTGACAAATAATTTATTATCTTTGAGTATCTGTAAGACCTGCCTGACATGTACCTGATGTGACTGGAGGTAAATAAATTAATATGTAATCAAGATTGGTTTGTTGTGATCTACCTGCCAGATGACTAAAAATGTCACTAACAGTGTTGAAAGAAAGCGGGAGCATTAGTCAACCCAAATGTCATCACAAGCTTTTCATAGTGCCCCTCAGGAGTATTGAAGGCCATCTTCCACTCATCTCCTCAATGTGAATGAGATTATAAGCCCCCCTGAGGTCTAGTTTAATCAAATCGTAGGAGCCAATTTTTTTTCTAAAGAGGTCGGGGATGAGAGGGAGAGGATATGCATCCCAGACCGTGATCCGATTAAACTCGCGAAAATCAAGGCGGGGGCGCAACCCCCAGTCTTTTTTTTTGACAAATAAAAACCCCACTGCAACGGGAGATGAAGAACGTCTTATATGGCCCAATGGTAGACTGACTGACCATGCTGTTCTGAACTGCCACCCTAAGATGGCTTCCCATTATATACCTACTGTATAAGTGCTCCCTCTAACGGCTTCCTCCACCCACACCCACTACTGGTTCCCCTTACCTTTGGGTTCCCCCCACTCCAGCCAGGGACAGGGCTCAGCAGCTGCACTCTGCATGTTGGATGCAGGTGTTTTGGGGGGTTCCGTGCAGCACTCCCATCTTACCTGAGTGAAGGGAGACACCACACCTCTGGGAGAGGTGCAGTACCGCTGTGGCGACTGAACACTCAGGGGCGCCACATTCCCCCCCCCGGTAAAACACAGCACGTCCGCGGGCTGGAACAGAGCAAAACCAGGCATAACTGACATGCAAAATTTTTAAGATGCATCCGCATATAAGACCATAAAACAACATTTCTTCCCTTTATGGGAGGCACATTTCTTTTAATGTTACTGGTTACATTATAAAACATCATAAGAGCATTGTCATATAAAACAATTTTCAAGACAGTTCCAGCACCAGGGTGCAACAGTAGCAGCATGAGGGACCCGTCCACAAACCCTCAACGTAGGCCCTGGGCATGGCTGCAGGGCATAGACGATCCAATCCTGGACCTCGTCTTCCGCCACGCCAAACGGGTTTTTGTTCTGAGGTATATTTGTAATTATAAAACCAATAGGATGCACTTTAAGAAGTGCTAAACTATGTACAATGTCAACGTCCGGCTTCTCACAGTCCTCAGCCTGTCAGTCTCTGTACCCTGACGGGTAACTGGGTAGCAAACATGAAGTCAACTGCACCCTTCCGGGCAACTTATGTACAGTCCAGTTAACTAAAACAGTTTAACAGTGGGGCCCCCTCCGGGGGAACCCCTGGTTTCTGCAGGCTGACCCAGCCTGGTCATCAGCCTCAGGCTGCAGGGGGACCAGGGATGAAGCAGCGCCAGCCGCATTTGGGAAAGGGACATCACTCCTACCTGCTCCCGCGACTGCGTCAGCTCGGCCTGACACCTCCCGGTCTTTACACAGCTTCTCTCCACCTCCTCTCCTCTTTCGGGGGCGGTCCCATGGCACTTTGCTGTCGGTCACTCCCTGTGTCGGCCTCCCCGCTTTGACGGACACATCTATGCGGACAGTCACTGTTGCAAGGGGCAGGGCCTGCTTTTGGCGCCATTCTGGGACTCGGCCCACGACGGGAGGTTCCATTCTGTTGTTCTTTAGCACGCACATAATGGTGCCCGTTCTTCTGGGGCGGGCGCCACATTCAAGGCAGAAAACACTTCTTTAGGCGCACATTACCCGCAGATGGCGGGCTGGTCACATATCCTGTTCGTGACGCCAAGTGGTGACTCGCTGCCCCCTGGGCCGCGGGGCACACGGCAGCCGGGCCTTATGGCTGCTTTGGGGAATATCACGGTGGCTGGCCCGGGGCGGTCAGTTCAAAAGGGATTATTTATAGGATTTGTCGTGAAACCACCTGTGGTGTCTGGTGAGGATCACCAGTGCTGCAACAGTCCTCTGAGGCAGATGTTAGGGCAGCTAGAGATGGAACGGCTCCCTACAGGTGGATCGGGCCTCAGGGCAGTGTAAATTGATGGAGGGTGCGCTGGGCGTTATAGTGCAGGGAGGGAAATGACACCAGTGAAGGAATAGACGGAGGCAACTCAGTGCAGTCGTCCAAGATTTTTATTCACAGTTCTTCAGGAAACACACAAGTGCACGTTACAGGTGAAGACCTCCCACGTTGCGCCGTGGTCACCCTGGCAGGGGTTCAATCCTTCCTCAGGAAGTTTAGGAATGCTTGGCAGAACCCCACTTTCTCGTGTTCCTACTTTGACCGTCTTCACACTAGGTCCTTCTCCCTGCTGCCCTGCGCTGCCCACTCTCAATCCCGCTCGGGTATGCTGAAGTCCTTCCTATACGTCGGATCCGGGACCAACCTCACCCCCTGGAGATTAGAATGCAGCAACCGATCCCTCTGTCTTCTGACAGATGCGGGGTGTACGGGTGCTGTCCTCCACGCGCCGTACCCCTGGGATCCCTTCTTAGAATGGAGTCTACTCCCTGCTCCCCTCCGGGGCCTCTATCCCGGGCCCTTCTTGTGGAGCAGAGCTCCTGCTGAGCCTCTGCTCCCAGACAGTCCTCACTGACCGTCTGTACTGTACTGACTGACCATTCTGTTCTGAACTGCCACCCTAAGATTGCTTCCCATTATATACCTACTGTGTGCTCCTTCTAACTGCTTCCTCCACCCACACCCACTACTGGTTCCTCCTACCTTTGGGTTTCCCCCACTCCAGCCAGGGACAGGGCTCAGCAGCTGCGCTCTGCATGTTGCCCTTCCAGCCGGTCTGAAGCAGTGTAATGTTGGATGCAGGTGTTTTGGGGGGTTCTCTGCAGCACTCCCATCTTACCTGAGTGAAGGGAGACACCACACCTCTGGGTGAGGTGCAATACCTCTGTGGCGACTGAACCCTCAGGGGCGCCACATGCCCACGATGCAGAAATGCTCCGGATTTTTCCTGAGTGTTTCTGCATCTCCCTGGTAAACGTAAGTGAAGCATTTTTCACATGCATGTCCGCATGCGGGTTGTCAACTGCTTTCCAAGCGATTTTAGCATCACTTGGAAAGTGCTTGACAACTTGGTCACGCTATATAAATCCTTGCAACCGGCATGTATTTATATAGTGTGACCAAGTTAATAGTTGAAAAAAAGAATAAAAATGGTAAAAAAAGAAAAATAGAATTAGACTTACCGGTAATTCTGTTTCTAAGACCCTCCACGACAGCACACCTGGAGGTAGCCTCCCCATCCTAATTAGGGACAGGAAAACAAGATGTTAAATAGCCCCTCTCTGCTACAATCCCCAGTGTTTTCAAAGGACCACACAGTATGAATGCTCTAAATATTTATTAACACTAAGGATTTTTCCAATCAATAAAGAGATGGAGGGAACTACCCATGCTGTTGTGGAGGGTCTTAGAAACCGAATTACTGGTAAGTCTAATTCTATTTTCTCCAATCCCCTCCATGACAGCACACCTGGAGTAATACCAAAGAATGAATTTTAGGGAGCGACAACAGCCTGAAGGACTTTCCTTCCAAATGCTAAGTCTCTATTAGATATTACATCTAGTCTATAATGCTTAGCAAAGGTATGGACAGACGACCATGTAGCTGCCCGGCAAATCTGCTCAATGGATGCACTAGCTTTTTCCGCCCAGGAGACCGACATAGCTCTAGTAGAAAGAGCTTTCAAGGATTCCAGAGGAGGCAAATCTTGAACTATGTATGTTTCACAAATTGCTTTCTTAATCCAATTTGCTAGCGTATTTTTGCAATTTGCTTTCCTTTATTGGGGCCTCCATATTGGACAAATAGGTTCTGATCCTTCCTCCAGGTTTCAGTCTGCCTCAAATAGCGGATTATAGTCCTTCTTACATCCAACGCGTGGAATTCTTCTTCCTTGCTATTTGATGGATTTTGACAGAATGACGGAAGAATTATGGGCTGAGACATATGAAAATTAGACGACACTTTAGGTAGAAAAGAAGGATCCAACTGGAGGATGATCCTGTCCTCCAAAATACGACAATAAGTCTCTCTGATAGACAGGGCTTGGATTTCACTCACTCTTCTGGCTGTAGTCAGAGCTACAAGCAATGCCGCTTTCCAAGACAATTTGTCTATGTGTGCCTCGGCTATTGGCTCGAAAGGATGCATAGTTAGACCTCTAAGAACTACGTTGAGATCCCAAGGTGGAACTATTTTAGCTCTTGTTGGATTAATCCGAGAAGCAGCTATCATGAACCTCTTAATCCATCTGTTTTGGGCCAAATC
This sequence comes from Phyllobates terribilis, assembly GCF_046119375.1. NCBI lineage: Eukaryota > Metazoa > Chordata > Amphibia > Anura > Dendrobatidae > Phyllobates > Phyllobates terribilis. The sequence goes on along the minus strand of NW_027363009.1, from coordinate 2,011,643 downwards.
AGCATCAAAATAGGAACATAAAGGCGAGACTTGGACCTTCAGCGTGCTTGGTCTTAATCCTTTAGACAGACCGTTCTGTAGGAAATCCAAGATTCTGGCCACGTCAGGCCGAAAGGGATCTAATGCTTGAAAGCTTTCTAGATTTTTCCATAGATGGAAATTGTGACTGGTTTTCTGCTTTTCTGCAGTGTATGTGACTCGCCCCCAGGGGTGTCGCGGGGCACCCGGCAGCCGGGCCTAAGACTGCCTGCGGGGATTATCGTGGTGGCTGGCCCAGGGCGGTCAGTGCCAAAAGGAATTATTTGTAGGGAATTTGTCGTGACGCCACCTGTGGTGTCTGGTGAGGATCACCAGCGCTGCAACAGTCCTCTGAGGCAGATGTCAGGACAGCTTGAGATGGAACGGCTCCCCACAGGTGCAGCAGGCCTCAGGGCAGTATAAATGATGCAGGTTGCGCTGAGCGTTGTGGTGCAGGGAAAGCGATGGCACAGCAGGAGTAACGGACAGAGACAGGGGATTTGCTTCATTACCTTTACTGGTACAGCTGTTAGGTACGGTCCAGGGTACTCCAGATGAAGGGCGCACTTTTGGACTTCTCCCCAGGGAGCGGGTATAGGGCCTCCTGATCCGTGTCTGTCCCTATGTATGCTCCTGGCCAGCCTGCAACTGGGCATAGCTTATGTGTCCTGCTTTTACTTCACCAGATGCTCAGAAACAGGACCTCTGGTTGGTAACCACTTTCCCTGGACGTCGGGGCCTTCGTGGTTCCTGATCCTGTGTGTGTCTAGCCTTCAGGTTTGCCAGGGACTTGTAGTCCTCCTGGGATTCCGGTTATCCCCACTGGGTGTAAAGGGTCCCTGTAGGTGCGGACCCGGTGTCCGGTAGATATAACGGGGTGAGCTTATTGTGCTCCTCTGCCCCCTTGGTTTCACTCCCCTTTTTCTCCTTGCCGTCGGCCACACTCGGGGCCCTCACTACTAGGCAGCTTACGTGCTGCGTCTTCACCGCTATCTGAGCGTCGGCACGTTCTCAGGCTCTCTCTCTATCTGGGCTCCCTCTGCTGGTATGAGTTGGAAGGTAGAGGTGTTTGTATGTAGTGAGGGCCTCTTGTGGAGAAATCCATCCATGCACCCTTCTGGGTTCTGTGGCACCAATGCACAGCAGGGCGCCACATTTGGATCACCTGTACTGAGAAGCCTCTGGCTTTTCAGAGGGCGGTCTCAGAAGCCAAGCAGCTAGAGCCAAATTCTGAGGGGCCGGATGGAAAATCTGGCCCTAATGCAGCAGATCGTGGATTCGAGGAAGCATCAATGGATCATCCATTCTTAGACTGCTCAATGTTCCGAACCATGCTCTTTTTGGCCACATTGGAGCTATTAGGATAGTCTTGACCCCTTCCGACCTGATTTTTTGTAAAGTCCTTGGTATTAACAGAATCAGGGGAAAAGCATTAGCGAGCCCAACTTTCCAAGGGTGAGCGAATGCATCTATCCCTGTTGCTGAATCCTCGGGTTTCAAAGAGAAAAAGGCTCTTACTTTTGCGTTTTCCTGGTTCGCAAACAGGTCCACATCTGGGTATTCCCAATTTTGAACAATCATCTGAAATATCTTCGAGTTCATGCTCCACTCCCCTGGATGAATGTCTTTTCTGCTCAGAAGATCTGCATGATAGTTGTCGGAGCCCCTCAGATGCAGAGCCGATAAGGATAGTAGATTATGCTCCGCCCAGTGGAAGATCCTTTCGGAGATCATCTGTAACCTCCTGTTTCTTGTACTTTCCTGATGTCTCAAGTGGGCTACAGTTGTCATATTGTCCGAGTAGACTCTGACATGCGACCCCTGAAGCACAGTAGTGGCTGCCCATAGGGTTTCTTCCACCACTTTCATTTCTCTTAAGTTTGAGTACTGCTCTGCTATTTCTTGCGACCAGACCCCTTGGAAGGCCACGTGGGAGACTACTGCTCCCATCCCCTTTTGCTTGCGTCTGTTTTGACGGATAACAAGGGAAGTTGAATCCATGCTGAACTTTTCTCCAGATTTCCTGGACAGAGCCACCAATTTAAAGATGCTTTCACCTTCTCTGGCAGATGAATTCTGTTGGAGAGGGAACTTGGAGATCTGTCCCAACAGGAAAGGATGTAGTTTTGAAGGACCCTTGAATGCGCTTGAGCCCAAGGTACCGCCTGAATAGATGAGGTCATGGACCCGAGGACGGACATGGCGAATCTTAATGACACTCCGCTCTGGTTCTTTAGTGCATAAACTTTCGACCTCAACTGAATCTGCTTCTCTTTTGGCAGAAAAGAGGCTTGTTGCTGAGAATCCAGGAGAATTCCCAAGGAGGTCTTCCTGGTGGAGGGAATCAGATCTGACTTTTGGTTGTTTATCAACCATCCCAAGGATTCCAGGATCTGGAGGGTCATCTGGAGGTCTCTTTCCAAACTTGAAACCGAGGGAACCATCACCAAAAAATTGTCTAAATATGGGACGATGCAGATATTCAGTTTCCTTAGATAAACCTACTACCTCTGCCATGATCTTTGTAAACAGGCGGGGTGCTGACGAAATGCCGAAGGGGAGTACATTGAATTGAAAATGAAGTACCTCTCGGTTCTGAGTTACAGCAAATCTGAGAAATTTTCTGTAATCCGGATGAATTGGCACGTGGTAGTAAGCCTCTGGCTGGTCTACTGTTGCCACGACAAATCCTTTTCCAATCAATAAGCTGCCATTGAGGAAGGAAGCTCGCAATTCTGCCTCCTACCTTCTTGGCGTCATTGTCTGTCCTGCCTAGAACCTTGAAAGATATTCCTACCTCTTCCCCCTTTTGTGTAACTCCAGCGACCAGTTTTACCCTTGCCTCTGTACTGAAATGCTTGCTGCTGTTGTTGTTGAGGGAGAAGAAATGGTCTCTTTCTGAAACTTTTTGGATTCTTTGGCTCTGGCAGAGACTTCTTCTTGTCGGATGCTTTCTCCAACAACTCGTCTAGGACCGCCCCAAACATATACTCTCCTTTAAATGGAATGGAACAAAGCTTAGATTGTGATGCGTTGTCCCCACTCCACATCTTGAACCACAAAGCTCTTCTCGTAGAATTTGATAATGCTGCCAATCTTGCCGCAATCTTGACCGACTCTGCCAAGGCATCCGCTAGGAATCCAGTGGCCTTCTGCAGAAAAGGAAGAGATGCTAGGAGGTCCTCTTGAGTGGTACCTTTCCAGAGATGTTCCTCTAGTTGTTGGAGCCAGAGGAACTTGGAACGAGCTACACAAGTTGAAGCGATATTAGTCTTCAGTGAAGCCGCCGATGTTTCCCATGCCTTCCTTAGAAGGCTTTCCATCTTCCTATCCATAGGATCTTTGAGCTGTGACGAGTCTTCAAAGGGAAGGGTTGTTTTCTTCGCAACCCTTGCCACCTGTACATCAACCTTCGGGACTTCCATCCATAGCTTAGCCGCCTTTTCATCTAGAGGGAATCTATCCTTCATTTCTCCTGCCATACTAAGCCTTTTCTCAGGTGACTCCCATTCATCCAAAATAAGACTCCAAATGTTGTCATGCACAGGGAACACTACCTTCTTCTTGGATTTCAGACCGCCAAACATTTCATCCTGAACTGTACTGGTTTCCTTCTCCTCTTCCACCTGCATCGTGTCTCTCACCTGCGACAACAATTCCTCCATATTCTCAGACGAAAAGTAATATTTCCTATCTTCCTCATGATCTTCACTTAGGACCCCTTCTTCCGGTTCCTCCATAGACCCTAATTCTGAATCAGAGGTCTCCCTAACCGTATATTTTCTCCTTTTGGGGGGAGATGGACCTTCAGCTCTGGCTTGTGAGAAGGAGGCTAGGGAAGATTGTATTTCCTGCCGAACCATTCCCCTGACTTCTTCCATAAGGGAAGGCTGTTCTTCCTTCACAATGTTGTCAGTGCATTTCCAGCAGAGGGGTTTCTTATGCCCTGAAGCTAGCTTTTTTATACAGATGGCACATTTGCGAACTGTAGTGCTTTCTCCCACTGTCGGTGCAGGATCCTTGTCTCCCTAAATTAAAAATAAAAAAAGGGGAGATTTAAAATATATTTAGGATCCTGCTCAAAAGAGAGTGGGGAATAACCTAGGACCTAGTACTTACTGGGGCCGGGTTAGCGCTGGGCTCTGCAGACGCAGGCTTTGGAACAGCACCCTCCATAGTAGCAGAATATTCTGTCCTACCTTAATGGAGTCTTCTCATCTGGGTCTTTTATAGGGGAGACCGAGATCCAGTGCCAAATTTTCACCTATCTAGTGAAGGATCCTCATTTTCAGGGCAAACCGCGGCTTCTCCTTTTGAATTTCCCGCCGCAGCCCCATGCGTTCCATGGTGGAACGCACCAGAAGTGACGTCCCGCTGGCCAAAAGCCTGACTTCCGGCACGCCGCCATGGAGGACAGAGGAGACTCCGGCCGGGGAGCAACAGGAGGCCCCCAGCCCCCAAAACCCTACTCGGCTTTACACGCAGGCGAGTGTGTGTGTGGGGGGTCCCGCTCTCAAGGAGACACGGGAGCTGCAAAGGAAGGAAGGTCGGAGGCGATCGCTCCCTGCAGCCCGGCAGGTAAATTTAATAGGGCCCTGCTTGCCGGCCGCAGGCACCCCAGGTAACCTCTTCATCCCATAGGGACAGGAAAACACTGGGGATTGTTGGGGGAAGGGGCTATTTAACCTCTTGTTTTCCTGTCCCTAATTAGGATGGGGATGCTACCTCCAGGTGTGCTGTCATGGAGGGGATTGGAGAAAATAACATTATACTTACCTTCTGATGGCCCCCGGTCTTTTCTCCACTGCGTCTGGTCTCTTGTATGGCTCGCGGTGGAGTGAAAGGATCTTCCATGACGTCATTTAGTCATTGGACAGGAGACGAGACTGCCGTGACCTGTTGAACATCCGCAACAAGAGCACAGAGAAACAAATCAAGAAGAAACGTCACACTCACCGCAGTGTTGATCAGGTTCAGGAGATACTTCTTTCCCTCGTAAGTGTAAAACAGAGACGCAGTCAGGGCCTTCACCGTAATCCCGCGCTCCCTCTCTACCTGCAGCTTGTCCAGAACTTGCTTATTGGAGGAGGCTTTTGGCATACAACCTGAGGGAAGGAGCGAGACACCAGAATCCACACTGTTAGCTCGTAGTGGCAGTGTCTCCCTCCATACTAGTCTGTCAATGGTAGCTTGTTTCTGTGTTTTATATATGTATTTTAGGTGTGTAAACCCTCTTCATGTGTACAGCAGCCTGGAATGAACGCTGCTTAAAAAATAAATAATAGAGTAAGGCCTCATTCAGACTTTCATCAGCTTTGTTTTGCATCCGAGAAGCTCTAAACTTTGATTTGGATCAAAATTCGACAGGTCAACGTGTTTCAGTGAAAAATACGCGGTCCGCAGAAATATGTGAACAGCCCTAGACTATAATAGATATGAGTTCTGTGAAAAACAAGGATCGAGCTCATGCGAAATCCAACGTTTCATTCTATAAATCTACATAAATTAAGTAACGTGCCAAATTGCTTTTTTTTTGGTTTATGTTTTGCGTGTACGGAGGGAAAGTTCCCAGTGCTAGTGTCTAGCTCACTGATTTTCCTTGCTTGGTGCCTGACGTCCCAAAAAACTGACAGTGAGCTATCAATCAAGATACAGAGGCTGGTGCTGGGCAGGGAAGCAACCTTGGAAGGCTGAGGCTTGGTTAGTGCTCCGTTACACCCAGAGCACTCAGAAATGCAGCAACAGATAAAAGATATAGAGGTGTCTATGGATTTAGCTTTCCAAATCCTGCATGGTCATGAATGGGAATTGGAGGGAGGGGTATATCTGATGGATTCCCTTAAATTGTTAATTGGCAATTGCAGTTCACATAGTTGCATATTGCTTAATCATTAGAGCTACAAAAAATTGCACTTCAAGCACCAGTAAAACAGAGGCCAAAAAAGATTCCTTAGAGGCATCTGGTCACTATTAGTGATGATCGAGCGTGTTCTATCAACCCCTTCGGCAAGCACGCTCGGGTGCTCGCCGAGTATTTTGGCATGCTCGGCATTTCTTTTAAGGTCGCCGTGCCTGCAAGTGTCACGGCTGTTAGCGTGCTCGCTGAATGGGTTCATAGAACACGCTCGATCATCACTAGTCACTATACATTAGTATACAATAAAAAAACATATATCACATAGTGAATAACACAGACACTATTCAATACAGCAGGGTTGAGGTGTACTTTGTGGGACAAAATTACAGCATTTTTGAAAGACGCCATTCACTTTACTGTGCAACATATAGAAAAAAAAGGGCAATGAATTCCAAATAAAGTGAAATGGTGCAGAAGAAAACAAAAACATTTTACTGCTTTTAAAAAATTCTAAACTTTGCAAACAAATTGTTTGGCTTGTGTTCCAATTTTCTAAGACCGTTTTTAATACCATTTTGGGGTACAACTTTTTGATTGCTCCATCAAATGAATAGTCGTAAGTTACTTACCGGTAACGGGATTTTTCAGAGACCATGACAGCACCACGAGAGAGGGGATCCGCCCACCAAGGAGAGGAAACATACAGGCATAAAAGGGCGCCACCTCTCTCCCGCCTCAGTTTGGATTACAGAGCATTGAGAGGACTGCCAGGTTAATAAACACAGCAAACAATCACAAAATTGCCATACCAGACGAAACCTACTGAGTGTGAGATTATAATTAATAAAACGGGAGTGTTCCCACAAACGTGAAAGGAGGGAATATAAGGGTGCTGTCATGGTCTCCGAAAAATCCCATTACCGGTATGTAATTTAATATTTTATCGGTCGACCATGACAGCACCACGAGAGAATTACAGAGATGAAGTAATCTATTGAAGGACCACAGCCTGGAACACTCTTCTCCCAAAGGTGAGGTCAGCCGATACACCTATATCTAACCTATCGTGTCTATGGAATGTAGAGGGACAGGACCAGGTAGCAGCCTTAAATATGTCTTCTATCGAGACACCTGTCTTCTCAGCCCAGGAGGTCGCTACAGCCCGGGTGGAATGAGCCTTCAGCCCTTCTGGCCCTTCCTCGCCGCTAGATGTACAGACCAAAAGTTTGGACACACCTTCTCATTTAAAGATTTTTCTGTATTTTCATGACTATGAAAATTGTACATTCACACTGAAGGCATCAAAACTATGAATTAACACATGTGGAATTATATACTTAACAAAAAAGTGTGAAACAGCTGAAAATATGTCTTATATTCTAGGTTCTTCAAAATAGCCACCTTTTGCTTTGATGACTTGTTTGCACACTCTTGGCATTCTCTTGATGAGCTTCAAGAGATAGTCACTGGAAATGGTTTTCACTTCACAGGTATGTCTTGTCAGGTTTAATAAGTGGGATTTCTTGCCTTATAAATGGGGTTGGGACCATCAGTTCTGTTGTGCAGAAGTCTGGTGGATACACAGCTGATAGTCCTACTGAACAGACTGTTAGAATGTGTATTATGGCAAGAAAAAAGCAGCTAAGTAAAGAAAAACGAGTGTCCATCATTACTTTAAGAAATGAAGGTCAGTCAGTCGTAAAAATTGGGAAAACTTTGAAAGTGTCCCCAAGTGCAGTTGCAAAAACCATCAAGCGCTACAAAGAAACTGGCTCACATCAGGACCGCCCCAGGAAAGGAAGACCAAGAGTCACCTCTGCTTCTGAGGATAAGTTTATCCGCGTCACCAGCCTCAGAAATCGCAGTTTAACAGCAGCTCAGATTAGAGACCAGGTCAATGCCACACAGAGTTCTAGCAGCAGACACATCTCTTCAACAACTGTTAAGAGGAGACTTTGTACAGCAGGCCTTCATGGTAAAATAGCTGCTAGGAAACCACTGCTAAGGACAGGCAACAAGCAGAAGAGACTTGTTTGGGGTAAAGAACACAAGGAATGGACATTAGACCAGTGGAAATCTGTGCTTTGGTCTGATGAGTCCAAATTTGAGATCTTTGGTTCCAACCACCGTGTCTTTGTGCGACGCAGAAAAGGTGAACGGATGGACTCTACATGCCTGGTTCCCACCGTGAAGCATGGAGGAGGAGGTGTGATGGTGTGGGGGTGCTTTGCTGGTGACACTGTTGGGGATTTATTCAAAATTGAAGGCATACTGAACCAGCATGGCTACCACAGCATCTTGCAGCAGCATGCTATTCCATCCGCTTTGCGTTTAGTTGGACCATCATTTATTTTTCAACAGGACAATGACCCCAAACACACCTCCAGGCTGTGTAAGGGCTATTTGACCAAGAAGGAGAGTGATGGGGACTACGCCAGATAACCTGGCCTCCACAGTCACCAGACCTGAACCCAATCGAGATGGTTTGGGGTGAGCTGGACCGCAGAGTGAAGGCAAAAGGGCCAACAAGTGCTAAGCATCTCTGGGAACTCCTTCAAGATTGTTGGAAGACCATTTCCGGTGACTACCTCTTGAAGCTCATCAAGAGAATGCCAAGAGTGTGCAAAGCAATCATTAAAGCAAAAGGTGGCTACTTTGAAGAACCTAGAATATAAGACATATTTTCAGTTGTTTCACACTTTTTTGTTAAGTATATAATTTCACATGTGTTAATTCATAGTTTTGATGCCTTCAGTGTGAATGTACAATTTCCATAGTCAAGAAAATACAGAAAAATCTTTAAATGCGAAGGTGTGTCCAAACTTTTGGTCTATACTGTATATGATAGAGAAATGGCCTCCCAATTCCATCTAGCTATGGTGGACTTCGTGACCTTAGACCGTTCCTAGTCCCTTGGTAGGATATAAACAACGAGTTATCTTTCCTAAAGCTTTTGGTAACTGAATGTTACCTAACCAGACATCTCCTCACTTCTAACCTATGTAACTCCACCTCTTTCTGGTTACTAGGATGTGGACAAAAGGAGGGTAGGAGGACTTCCTGAAGTCTGTTGAAACGAGTAGCTACCTTAGGGAGAGAGAGTGATTTTTAGACCAGATCCTGCCTATCATCCAGAATTTGAGTAAACGGCGAGGCCATAGACAGGGCCTGGATGTCACTAATGCTCCTGGCCGAGGTTAAAGATATTAAAGCGGTCTTAAGAGAGAGGGATTTAAGGGTTGCTGACTATTAGCTCAAACAGCGAGATAGTCAAGGCCTTTAGAACCAAATTTAAATACCAGGGAACCAAGCTGCTTTTAATAATGAGTCTAGATCTAAAAGCTGCCTTAATGAACCGAGAAACCCAGTAGTTACAAGCTACATCACAGCTATATAGGGCACCCAAGGCTGAAATCTGTACTTTAAGGGTGCTGGTGGATAACCCTAGTTCAAGACTTTTTTGTAAAAACTCCAAAGATTTGTCCTATTGGCACCCCCTCCCCATGAACCCCAGAACCAGAGAAAGACAAAAACTTTCTCCAACTTGTGGCATAAATCTGGGTTGTAACAGGTTTTCTCCTGTGCAGGATGGTTACTAGACCTTTGGAAAAACCTTTCTGATTTGGCAGTGTCCTTTCAAGTTCCACACCGTCAAGTGGAGGCCAGTTGCTTGAGGATGGAATATCGGACCCCGGAGAAGGAGATATGGAATCTCTGGAAGAACCCAAGGATCGTAGATGGACACCCTCCTGGGCCAAAAGGGTGCGATCAGCAGAACCCTGGCCTTGTCCTCCCTGATCTTTCTTATTACCATGAGAAGAACAGCCAACCAGGGGGGGAGGAGTCATACGCCAGGCTGAAATACCAACGAATCAGGAAAGCGTCCACAGCTAGGGGATTTAGGGAACACAAGATCTTTGTCTTCCGATTTAGTTTTGTGGCAAACGGATCTACCTGACCGGAGGCCCCCCCCCATCTTCGGCTATTTGGGTAAAAATTCCTTGATTTAGTTCCCATTCCCCTTGCATCAGAGGATAGCAGCTTGGGAAATCTGCTCTCATGTTTTCTTTTTCCCTTATATAGAGGGCCATCAGGGAAAGGAGGTGACTTTCTGTAATCTGGAAGAGATGATCTGTCACTCTCATCAGCGATCTTGACCATGTATCCCCCTGGTGGTTCACATATGCTACCGCAACTAGATAATCCAAGAGGATCTTTGCATTCTGGCCCTGAAGGAAAGGTAAGAAATTATTCACCGCCTTGTCTACCACCAGAAGTTCTTTTGCATTGGAGGAGAGACCCTTTTCGATATCTGACCAGGTCCCCTGGGCTACCATATCTCCCAGATGGGCTCCCCACCCTCTCGGACTCGCATCTGTGGTAATTGTTCTAGTGACCCTAAGTACCCAGGGAACCCCTCGAGATAGGTTAGGCTCATCCTGCCACCACTATAAAGATTTTACTGACCGGGGTGATAAGGACATCTTCCCTTCCAAGTGCCCCTTAAGAGAAACTTCATTATGTAGCACATCCCACTGTAGAACTGTGGCGCCCCTGAAGATTCGACCGCCACAGGGATGCTGCACTTCTGTAATGGAGTGTAGTGTTCCTCCTCCGAGGTAAGAACAGCGTGATGGTCGGGACCCAACCTTTGCATCCAACACCACATTTCTCCACCAGAGGGGGCTAGTATGCACCAGGTGCTGCCCTCCTGGTTACAGGGAGACTGGGGAACCAAGAGTGAGGGGAACCAGTTAGTGGGTGAGGGTGGAGGACTTACAATTTAGTGACACTTTAAATTTCATATTTAATAAAAAGCCATCTTTGGTTTTGGTCTTTGTGCTGTTAATTACTGTGAGGTATTGTGATCTCCCACCCTGAACGTGGATCCTGTGTGAACCTACAGTGGATGGAGACACAGCCCTCATACCCCAGCCTTGGAACGAGGGGCAGGTTGCAGACGAGGAATGTCTCAACCCGGTCAAGGACCACGACCAAGAAGGCCCGGAGCTAAAGAGTGTAGCTCCACAGCAAATGGATCCCGGGGAGGATGCAGATGGAGCAGTGTACGCCACCTGTCCTCACCACCTGATATATTCAGAGGGAGTCCAGCTGCAAGAGGGGTACCGGCCCCCGACACCCGACCTTGCAACTCCATGTCCTGGTTGGTAAAGCCCGGTAGGCCCAGAGGATCCCATCGGGTATCGGAAGGAGCAGAGCTGCCACCCGTGCCCTTGTTCTGAGAGGAGTTCAGAGGGAGATCCGGCCTATCTACACACACACAGACAGGAGAGGATACGGTCTGTAGTTCAGGAACACTCAGGTGCGGGGTCCCGATTGAATGCTGGACTTGCTCGGAGGTTGTCGGACCCCGGTCCCTGGTGACCGCAGGACTCCGTGGGGAGCAGGGAGTCGCCTTACTTCTGCCATCTCTAATGTGAGTAAAGCCTTGGAAATTCATCCCTATGGCCTCCGGACTGTTCATTACGCGCCATTCCGTGCGACGCCGCGTCCCTACTGCCGCACTACTACCCCCCCTTTATCCTGCTTTACCGGCCCTGAGGCCGCGCTCCGCCTGTAGGGAGCGGCGAGAACTTTAGCCGCCATGACTCCAGGCCTCAGCGGACTGTAGTTGCGCTGGTGGCGCATCACCAGACACCACAGGTGGCGTAGTCGACAATTACCACTCAACCCGGAAAGCCCTAGCATCATTTTCAATGTGACGGCCCTGGGCAAGGAACGGGTCCAGGCCACGACTGCACCCCCGTTCTCAACATCTGACCCGACTCCGAGTACCCCCATCTTCCCAGGGCAGGGCTGAGAGCGTCACATCACCATGTGTAGGGGTGGATTCAGTGAGGAGAAGTGAGAGGAGCAGGGGCTCTGCAGGAGCTCTGCTCGGCAGGCAGGCTCGGCCTGTCATGCCCAAGAAGGAGAGAGGAGTGGGAGCTAGGGAGGAAGGCTCCAGTAACTTAAGGGATCCCAGGGGGTACGGTGAGTGCAGGACGGCACCCGTACGCCCGAATCTGCCAGGTGTCAGAGGGATCAGGCTGCAAGAAGGGAACCGGTCCCTGGACTAGCCGAGTTACTTCAGGTCTCGGCTGGAAAACTTTCATTGTGCAGTTGCCACAACCTCACCTAAGCCGCCGTGAAGGGCACCAAGCAAGGTCCGGGAACTTCAAGTTGCCCAGAGGGATCTCAAGGTAACAGATCGGCACTTTGTGTGGCGGGGCGCATGGCAGGAGGGAGAAGACCCACCGCGGGAAGTCAGCTAAGAAAGGAACATACAGAAAGGGGGTCCCGTTAAGTGCTCTTGAAGTACGTGGGAGAGTGCTGAGCCCCTGCCTGGTAAACGCAGCGCGACATGGGAGGCTGACACCTGTACAGTGCACCTGAGGAAGCTAAAGAACTGTGAGTAAACTCGGATGACTGCACCCCACTGTTTCTGTCAGTTATTTCTACAACGCTTTCGCTCCTGCACTACAACGCCCAGCATCACCATCTGCATCTACACTGCCCTGGAGCTGTGCTCTGCCTGTGGAGAGCCATGCCAACCCAGCTGCCCTAACATCTGCTTCAGAGGTCTGCAGCAGCGCCGGTACTCATTACTGGGAACCACAGGTGGCGTCACGAGACAAAACTGTTAACAAACCCTTTTTTTTTAAACAGTGACCCCAGGGTACGGGCCCGTGACATCCGAAGAAGGTAAAGGCCCGGGTACCGAGTCACCCATATTCCCCCTGGGCGAGTCATACTACACCACACAGGAGAGCCGACAGATCCTCTATATACTACACCACACAGGAGAGCTGACAGATCCTCTATATACTACACCACACAGGAGAGCTGACACATCCTCTATATACTACACAATACAGGAGAGCTGACAGATCCTCTATATACTACACCACACAGGACAGATCCTCTATATACTACACCACACAGGAGAGCTGACACATCCTCTATATACTACACAATACAGGAGAGCTGACAGATCCTCTATATACTACACCACACAGGACAGATCCTCTATATACTACACCACACAGGAGAGCTGACAGATCCTCTATATACTACACCACACAGGAGAGCTGACAGATCCTCTATATATTACACCACACAGGAGAGCTGACAGATCCTCTATATACTACACGACACAGGAGAGCTGACAGATCCTCTATATATTACACCACACAGGAGAGCTGACAGATCCTCTATATACTACACCACACAGGAGAGCTGACACATCCTCTATATACTACACAATACAGGAGAGCTGACAGATCCTCTATATACTACACCACACAGGACAGATCCTCTATATACTACACCACACAGGAGAGCTGACACATCCTCTATATACTACACCACACAGGACAGATTGTCTATATACTACACCACACAGGAGAGCTGACAGATCCTCTATATACTACACCACACAGGAGAACTGACACATCCTCTATATACTACACCACACAGGAGAGCTGACAGATCCTCTATATACTACACCACACAGGAGAGCTGACACATCCTCTATATACTACACCACACAGGAGAGCTGACATATCCTCTATATACTACACCACACAGGACAGATTGTCTATATACTACACCACACAGGAGAGCTGACAGATCCTCTATATACTACACCACACAGGAGAACTGACACATCCTCTATATACTACACCACACAGGACAGATTGTCTATATACTACACCACACAGGAGAGCTGACAGATCCTCTATATACTACACCACACAGGAGAACTGACACATCCTCTATATACTACACCACACAGGAGAGCTGACAGATCCTCTATATACTACACCACACAGGAGAGCTGACACATCCTCTATATACTACACCACACAGGAGAGCTGACAGATCCTCTATATACTACACCACACAGGAGAGCCGACAGATCCTCTATATACTACACCACACAGGAGAGCCGACAGATCCTCTATATACTACACCACACAGGAGAGCTGACAGATCCACTATATACTACACCACACAGGAGAGCCGACAGATCCTCTATATACTACACCACACAGGAGAGCCGACAGATCCTCTATATACTACACCACACAGGAGAGCCGACAGATCCTCTATATACTACACCACACAGGACAGATCCTCTATATACTACACCACACAGGAGAGCTGACAGATCCTCTATATACTACACCACACAGGAGAGCTGACACATCCTCTATATACTACACCACACAGGAGAGCCGACAGATCCTCTATATACTACACCACACAGGAGAGACGACAGATCCTCTATATACTACACCACACAGGAGAGCCGACAGATCCTCTATATACTACACCACACAGGACAGATCCTCTATATACTACACCACACAGGAGAGCTGACAGATCCTCTATATACTACACCACACAGGAGAGCTGACACATCCTCTATATACTACACCACACAGGAGAGCTGACACATCCTCTATATACTACACCACACAGGAGAGCTGACACATCCTCTATATACTACACCACACAGGAGAGCTGACAGATCCTCTATATACTACACCACACAGGAGAGCTGACAGATCCTCTATATACTACACCACACAGGAGAGCTGACAGATCCTCTATATACTACACCACACAGGAGAGCCGACAGATCCTCTATATACTACACCACACAGGAGAGCTGTCAGATCCTCTATATACTACACCACACAGGAGAGCCGACAGATCCTCTATATACTACACCACACAGGAGAGCTGACAGATCCACTATATACTACACCACACAGGAGAGCCGACAGATCCTCTATATACTACACCACACAGGAGAGCTGACAGATCCTCTATATACTACACCACACAGGAGAGCTGACAGATCCTCTATATACTACACCACACAGGAGAGCTGACACATCCTCTATATACTACACCACACAGGAGAGCTGACACATCCTCTATATACTACACCACACAGGAGAGCTGACACATCCTCTATATACTATACCACACAGGAGAGCCGACAGATCCTCTATATACTACACCACACAGGAGAGCTGAGAGATCCTCTATATACTACACCACACAGGAGAACCGACAGATCCTCTATATACTACACCACACAGGAGAGCTGACAGATCCACTATATACTACACCACACAGGAGAGCTGACAGATCCTCTATATACTACACCACACAGGAGAGCCGACAGATCCTCTATATACTACACCACACAGGAGAGCTGACACATCCTCTATGTACTACACCACACAGGAGAACTGACAGATCCTCAATATACTACACCACACAGGAGAGCTGACAGATCCTCTATATACTACACCACCCAGGAGAGCTGACAGATCCTCTATACACTACACCACACAGGAGAGCTGACACATCCTCTATATACTACACAATACAGGAGAGCTGACACATCCTCTATATACTACACAATACAGGAGAGCTGACACATCCTCTATATACTACACCACACAGGAGAGCTGACAGATCCTCTATATACTACACCACACAGGAGAGCTGACAGATCCTCTATATACTACACCACACAGGAGAGCTGACACATCCTCTATATACTACACCACACAGGAGAGCCGACAGATCCTCTATATACTACACCACACAGGAGAGCTGACAGATCCACTATATACTACACCACACAGGAGAGCCGACAGATCCTCTATATACTACACCACACAGGAGAGCTGACAGATCCTCTATATACTACACCACACAGGAGAGCTGACAGATCCTCTATATACTACACCACACAGGAGAGCTGACACATCCTCTATATACTACACCACACAGGAGAGCTGACACATCCTCTATATACTATACCACACAGGAGAGCCGACAGATCCTCTATATACTACACCACACAGGAGAGCTGACAGATCCTCTATATACTACACCACACAGGAGAACCGACAGATCCTCTATATACTACACCACACAGGAGAGCTGACAGATCCACTATATACTACACCACACAGGAGAGCTGACAGATCCTCTATATACTACACCACACAGGAGAGCCGACAGATCCTCTATATACTACACCACACAGGAGAGCTGACACATCCTCTATATACTACACCACACAGGAGAGCTGACACATCCTCTATATACTACACAATACAGGAGAGCTGACACATCCTCTATATACTACACAATACAGGAGAGCTGACACATCCTCTATATACTACACAATACAGGAGAGCTGACACATCCTCTATATACTACACAATACAGGAGAGCTGACACATCCTCTATATACTACATCACACAGGAGAGCTGACAGATCCTCTATATACTACACCTCACAGGAGAGCTGACAGATCCTCTATATACTACACCACACAGGAGAGCTGACAGATCATCCATATACTAAACCACACAGGAGAGCCGAGAGATCCTCTATATACTACACCACACAGGAGAGCTGACAGATCCTCTATATACTACACCACACAGGAGAGCTGACAGATCCACTATATACTACACCACACAGGAGAGCTGACAGATCCTCTATATACTACACCACACAGGAGAGCTGACAGATCCACTATATACTACACCACACAGGAGAGCTGACAGATCCTCTATATACTACACCACACAGGAGAGCTGACAGATCCACTATATACTACACCACACAGGAGAGCTGACAGATCCTCTATATACTACACCACACAGGAGAGCTGACAGATCCTCTATATACTACACCACACAGGAGAGCTGACACATCCTCTATATACTACATCACACAGGAGAGCTGACAGATCCTCTATATACTACACCACACAGGAGAGCTGACAGATCGTCTATATACTACACCACACAGGAGAGCTGACAGATCATCCATATACTAAACCACACAGGAGAGCCGAGAGATCCTCTATATACTACACCACACAGGAGAGCTGACACATCCTCTATATACTACACCACACAGGAGAGCTGACAGATCCTCTATATACTACACCACACAGGAGAGCTGACACATCCTCTATATACTACACCACACAGGAGAGCTGACAGATCCTCTATATACTACACCACACGGGAGAGCTGACAAATCCTCTATATACTACACCACACAGGAGAGCTGACAGATCCTCTATATACTACACCACACAGGAGAGCTGACAAATACTCTATATACTACACCATACAGGAGAGCTGACAGATCCTCTATATACTACACCACACAGGAGAGCTGACAGATCCACTATATACTACACCACACAGGAGAACCGACAGATCCTCTATATACTACACCACACAGGAGAGCTGACAGATCCTCTATATACTACACCACACAGGAGAGCTGACAGATCCTCTATATACTACACCACACAGGAGAGCTGACACATCCTCTATATACTACACCACACAGGAGAGCTGACACATCCTCTATATACTACACCACACAGGAGAGCTGACAGATCGTCTATATACTACACCACACAGGAGAGCTGACACATCCTCTATATACTACACAATACAGGAGAGCTGACAGATCCTCTATATACTACACCACACAGGAGAGCTGACAGATCCTCTATATACTACACCACACAGGAGATCCGACAGATCCTCTATATACTACAGCACACAGGAGGGCTGACAGATCCTCTATATACTATACCACACAGGAGATCCGACAGATCCTCTATATACTACAGCACACAGGAGAGCTGACAGATCCTCTATATACTACACCACACAGGAGAGCTGACAGATCCACTATATACTACACCACACAGGAGAGCTGACACATCCTCTATATACTATACCACACAGGAGAGCCGACAGATCCTCTATATACTACACCACACAGGAGAGCTGACACATCCTCTATATACTACACAATACAGGAGAGCTGACAGATCCACTATATACTACACCACACAGGAGAGCTGACAGATCCTCTATGTACTACACCACACAGGAGAGCTGACAGATCCTCTATATACTACACCACACAGGAGAGCTGACAGATCCTCTATATACTACACCACACAGGAGACATCCTCTATACACTACACCACACAGGAGAGCTGACAGATCCTCTATATACTACACCACACAGAAGAGCTGACAGATCCTCTATATACTACACCACACAGGAGAGCTGACAGATCCTCTATATACTACACCACACAGGAGAGCTGACAGATCCTCTATATACTACACCACACAGGAGAGCTGACAGATCCTCTATATACTACACCACACAGGACAGATCCTCTATATACTACACCACACAGGACACATCCTCTATACACTACACCACACAGGAGAGCTGACAGATCCTCTATATACTACACTACACAGGAGAGCTGACAGATCCTCTATATACTACACCACACAGGAGAGCTGACAGATCCTCTATATACTACACCACACAGGAGAGCCGACAGATCGTCTATATACTACACCACACAGGAGAGCAGACAGATCCTCTATGTACTACACCACACAGGAGAGCTGACAGATCCTCTTTATACTACACCACACAGGAGAGCTGACAGATCCTCTATATACTACACCACACAGGAAAGCTGACAGATCCACTATATACTACACCACACAGGAGAGCTGACAGATCCTCTATATACTACACAACACAGGAGAGCTGACAGATCCACTATATACTACACAACACAGGAGAGCTGACAGATCCACTATATACTACACCACACAGGAGAGCCGAGAGATCCTCTACATACTACACCATACAGGAGAGCTGACAGATCCTCTATATACTACACAACACAGGAGAGCTGACAGATCGACTATATACTACACCACACAGGAGAGCTGACAGATCCTCTATATACTACACAACACAGGAGAGCTGACAGATCCACTATATACTACACCACACAGGAGAGCTGACAGATCCTCTATATACTACACAACACAGGAGAGCTGACAGATCCACTATATGCTACACAACGCAGGAGAGCTGACAGATCCACTATATACTACACCACACAGGAGAGCTGACAGATCATCTATATACTACACCACACAGGAGAGCTGAGAGATCCACTATATACTACACCACACAGGAGAGCTGAGAGATCCTCTATATACTACACCACACAGGAGAGCTGACAGATCCACTATATACTACACCACACAGGAGAGCTGACAGATCATCCATATACTACACCACACAGGAGAGCCAAGAGATCCACTATATACTACACCACACAGGAAAGCTGACAGATCCACTATATACTACATCACATAGGAGAGCTGACAGATCCTCTATATACTACATCACACAGGAGAGCTGACAGATCCTCTATATACTACACCACACAGGAGAGCTGACAGATCCACTATATACTACACCACACAGGAGAGCTGACACATCCTCTATATACTATACCACACAGGAGAGCCGACAGATCCTCTATATACTACACCACACAGGAGAGCTGACACATCCTCTATATACTACACAATACAGGAGAGCTGACAGATCCACTATATACTACACCACACAGGAGAGCTGACAGATCCTCTATGTACTACACCACACAGGAGAGCTGACAGATCCTCTATATACTACACCACACAGGAGAGCTGACAGATCCTCTATATACTACACCACACAGGACACATCCTCTATACACTACACCACACAGGAGAGCTGACAGATCCTCTATATACTACACCACACAGAAGAGCTGACAGATCCTCTATATACTACACCACACAGGAGAGCTGACAGATCCTCTATATACTACACCACACAGGAGAGCTGACAGATCCTCTATATACTACACCACACAGGAGAGCTGACAGATCCTCTATATACTACACCACACAGGACAGATCCTCTATATACTACACCACACAGGACATATCCTCTATACACTACACCACACAGGAGAGCTGACAGATCCTCTATATACTACACTACACAGGAGAGCTGACAGATCCTCTATATACTACACCACACAGGAGAGCTGACAGATCCTCTATATACTACACCACACAGGAGAGCCGACAGATCGTCTATATACTACACCACACAGGAGAGCAGACAGATCCTCTATGTACTACACCACACAGGAGAGCTGACAGATCCTCTATATACTACACCACACAGGAGAGCTGACAGATCCTCTATATACTACACCACACAGGAAAGCTGACAGATCCACTATATACTACACCACACAGGAGAGCTGACAGATCCTCTATATACTACACAACACAGGAGAGCTGACAGATCCACTATATACTACACAACACAGGAGAGCTGACAGATCCACTATATACTACACCACACAGGAGAGCCGAGAGATCCTCTACATACTACACCATACAGGAGAGCTGACAGATCCTCTATATACAACACAACACAGGAGAGCTCACAGATCGACTATATACTACACCACACAGGAGAGCTGACAGATCCTCTATATACTACACAACACAGGAGAGCTGACAGATCCACTATATACTACACCACACAGGAGAGCTGACAGATCCTCTATATACTACACAACACAGGAGAGCTGACAGATCCACTACATACTACACAACGCAGGAGAGCTGACAGATCCACTATATACTACACCACACAGGAGAGCTGACAGATCATCTATATACTACACCACACAGGAGAGCTGAGAGATCCACTATATACTACACCACACAGGAGAGCTGAGAGATCCTCTATATACTACACCACACAGGAGAGCTGACAGATCCACTATATACTACACCACACAGGAGAGCTGACAGATCATCCATATACTACACCACACAGGAGAGCCGAGAGATCCACTATATACTACACCACACAGGAAAGCTGACAGATCCACTATATACTACATCACATAGGAGAGCTGACAGATCCTCTATATACTACATCACACAGGAGAGCTGACAGATCCTCTATATACTACACCACACAGGAGAGCTGACAGATCCTCTCTATACTACACCACACAGGAGAGCTGACAGATCCTCTATATACTACACCAGACAGGAGAGGTGACAGATCCTCTATATACTACACCACACAGGAGAGCTGACAGATCCTCTATATACTACACCACACAGGAGAGCTGACAGATCCTCTATACACTACACCACACAGGAAAGCTGACAGATCCTCTATATGCTACATCACATAGGAGAGCTGACAGATCCTCAATATACTACATCACACAGGAGAGCTGACAGATCCTCTATATACTACACCACACAGGAGACCTGACAGATCCTCTATATACTACACCAGACAGGAGAGGTGACAGATCCTCTATATACTACACCACACAGGAGAGCTGACAGATCCTCTATATTCTACACCACACAGGAGAGCTGACAGATCCTCTATACACTACACCACACAGGAGAGCTGACAGAACCTCTATATACTACACCACACAGGAGAGCTGACAGATCCTCTATATACTACATCACACAGGAGAACTGACAGATCCTCTATATACTACATCACACAGGAGAGCTGACAGATCCTCTATGTACTACACCACACAGGAGAGCTGACAGATCCTCTATATACTACACCACACAGGAGAGCTGACAGATCCTCTATATACTACCTCACACAGGAAAGCTGACAGATCCTCTATATATTACACCACACAGGAGAGCTGACAGATCCTCTATATATTACACCACACAGGAGAGCTGACAGATCCTCTATATACTACACCACACAGGAGAGATGACAGATCATCTATATATTACACCAAACAGTAGAGCCGACAGATCCTCTATACACTACACCACATAGGAGAGCTGGCAGATCCTCTATATATTGCACCACACAGGAGAGTCGACAGATACACTATATACTACACCACACAGGAGAGCTGACAGATCCTCTATATACTACACCACACAGGAGAGCTGACAGATCCTCTATATACTACACCACACAGGAGAGCTGACAGATCCTCTATATATTACACCGCACAGGAGATCTGACAGATCCTCTATATACTACACCACACAGCAGAGCTGACAGATCCTCTATATACTACACCACACAGGAAAGCTGACAGATCCTCTAAATACTACACCACACAGGAGAGCTGATAGATCCTGTATATACTACACCACACAAGAGAGCTGACAGATCCTCTATATACTACACCACACAGGAGAGCTGACAGATCCTCTATACACTAAACCACACAGGAGAGCTGATAGATCCTGTATATACTACACCACACAGGAGAGCTGATAGATCCTGTATATACTACACCACACAGGAGAGCTGACAGATCCTCTATATACTACACCACACAGGAGAGCTGACAGATCCTCTATATACTACACCACACAGGAGAGCTGACAGATCCTCTATACACTACATTACACGGGAGAGCCGACAGATCCACTATATACTACACCACACAGGAGAGCTGACAGATCCTCAATATACTACACCACACAGGAGAGCAGGCAGATACTCTATATACTACACCACACAGTAGAGCTAATAGATCATCTATATATTACATCACACAGGAGAGCTGACAGATACTCTATATACTACAGCACACAGTAGAGATGACAGATCCTCTATATACTACACCACACAGGAGAGCTGACAGATCCACTATATACTACACCACAAAGGAGAAATGTCAGATCCTCTATATACTACACCACAAAGGAGAACTGTCAGATCCTCTATATACTACACCACACAGGAGAGCTGACAGATCCTCTATATATTACACCACAGAGGAGAGCTGACAGATCCTCTATATACTACACCACACAGGAGAGCTGACAGATCCTCTATATACTACAACACACAGGAGAGCTGACAGATCCTCTATATAATACACCACACAGGAGAGCTGACAGATCCTCTATATACTACACCTTACAGGAGAGCGGGCAGATACTCTATATAGTACACCACACAGGAGAGCTGACAGATCATCTATATATTACACCACACAGGAGAGCTGACAGATCCACTATATACTACACCACACAGGAGAGCTGACAGATCCTCTATATACTACACCACGCAGGAGAGCTGACAGATCCACTATATACTACAACACACAGGAGAGCTGACAGAACCTCTATATACTACACCACACAGGAGAGCCGACAGATCCTGTATATACTACACCACACAGGAGAGCTGACAGATCCTCTATATACTACACCACACAGGAGAGCTGACAGATCCTCTATATAATACACCACACAGGAGAGCTTACAGATCCTCTATATACTACACCACACAGGAGAGCTGACAGATCCTCTATATACTACACCACACAGGAGAGCTGACAGATCCACTATATAGTACACCACAACGGAGAGCTGACAGATCCTCTATATACTACACCACACAGGAGAGCGGGCAGATACTCTATATACTACACCACACAGGAGAGCTGACAGATCATCTATATATTACACCACACAGGAGAGCTGACAGATCCACTATATACTACACCACACAGGAGAGCTGACAGATCCTCTATATACTACACCACGCAGGAGAGCTGACAGATCCACTATATACTACAACACACAGGAGAGCTGACAGAACCTCTATATACTACACCACACAGGAGAGCCGACAGATCCTGTATATACTACACCACACAGGAGAGCTGACAGTTCCTCTATATACTACACCACACAGGAGAGCTGACAGATCCTCTATATACTACACCACACAGGAGAGCCGACAGATCCTCTACACACTACACCACATAGGAGAGCTGGCAGATCCTCTATATATTACACCACACAGGAGAACCGACAGATCCACTATATTCTACACCACACAGGACAGCTGACAGATCCTCTATATACTACACCACACAGGAGAGCTGACAGATCCTCTATATACTACACCACACAGGAGAGATGACAGATCCTCTATATACTACACCACACAGTAGAGATGACAGATCCTCTATATACTACACCATACAGGAGAGCTGACAGATCCTCTATATACTACACCACACAGGAGAGCCGACAGATCCTCTATATACTACACCACACAGGAGAGCTGACACATCCTCTATATACTACACAATACAGGAGAGCTGACAGATCCACTATATACTACACCACACAGGAGAGCTGACAGAACCACTATATACTACACCACAAAGGAGAACTGTCAGATCCTCTATATACTACACCACAAAGGAGAGCTGACAGATCCTCTATATACTACACCACACAGGAGAGCTGACACATCCTCTGTATACTACACCACACAGGAGAGCTGACAGATCCTCTATATACTACACCACACAGGAGAGCTGACACATCCTCTATATACTACACCACACAGGAGAGCTGACACATCCTCTATATACTACACCACACAGGAGAGCTGACAGATCCTCTATATACTACACCACACAGTAGAGCTGACAGATCCTCAATATACTACACCAGACAGGAGAGCTGACAGATCCTCCATATACTACACTACACAGGAGAGCTGACAGATCCACTATATACTACACCACACAGGAGAGCTGACAGATCCTCTATATACTACACCACACAGGAGAGCTGACAGATACTCTATATACTACACCACCCAGGAGAGCTGACAGATCCTCTATATACTACACCACACAGGAGAGCTGACAGATCCTCTATATACTACACCACACAGGAGAGCTTACAGATCCTCCATATACTACACCACACAGGAGAGCTGATAGATCATCTATATATTACATCACACAGGAGAGCCGACAGATACTCTATATACTACACCATACAAGAGAGATGACAGATCCTCTATGTACTACACCACACAGGAGAGCCGACAGATCCTCTATATAATACACCACACAGGAGAGCTGACAGATCCTCTAAATACTACACCACACAGGAGAGCTGACAGATCCTCTATATACTATACCACACAGGAGAGCTGACAGATCCTCTATATACTACACCACACAGGAGAGCTGTCAGATCCTCTATATACTTCACCACACAGGAGAGCTGACAGATCCACTATTTACTACACCACACAGGAGAGCTGACAGATCCTCTATATACTACACCTCACAGGAGAGCCGACAGATCCTCTATATACTACACCACACAGGAGAGCCGACAGATCCTCTATATACTACACAATACAGGAGAGCTGACAGATCCACTATATACTACACCACACAGGAGAGCTGACAGATCCTCTATATACTACACCACACAGGAGAGCCGACAGATACTCTATATACTACACCATACAAGAGAGATGACAGATCCTCTATATACTACACCACACAGGAGAGCCGACAGATCCTCTATATACTACACCACACAGGAGAGCTGACAGATCCTCTATATACTACACCACACAGGAGAGCTGACAGATCCTCTATATACTACACAATACAGGAGAGCTGACACATCCTCTATATACTACACAATACAGGAGAGCTGACACATCCTCTATATACTACACCACACAGGAGAGCTGACAGATCCTTTATATACTATACCACACAGGAAAGCTGACAGATCCACTATATACTACAGCACACAGGAGAGCTGACAGATCCTCTATATACTTCACCACACAGGAGAGCTGACAGATTCTCTATATACTACACCACACAGGAGAGCCGTCAGATCCTCTATATACTACACCACACAGGAGAGCTGACAGATCCTCTATATACTTCACCACACAGGAGAGCTGACAGATTCTATATACTTCACCACACAGGAGAGCCGTCAGATCCTCTATATACTACACCACACAGGAGAGCTGACAGATCCACTATTTACTACACCACACAGGAGAGCTGACAGATCCTCTATATACTACACCTCACAGGAGAGCCGACAGATAATCTATATACTTCACCACACAGGAGAGCTGACAGATCCTCTCTATACTACACCACACAGGAGAGCTGACAGATACTCTATAAACTACACCACACAGGAGAGCTGACAGATCCTCTATATATTACACCACACAGTAGAGCTGACAGATCCTCTATATACTACACCACACAGGAGAGCTGACAGATCCTCTATATATTACACCACACAGGAGAGCTGACAGATCCTCTATACACTACACCACATAAGAGAGCTGGCAGATCCTCTATATATTACACCACACAGGAGAGCTGACAGAGCCACTATATACTACACCACACCGGACAGCTGACAGATCCTCTATATGCTACACCACACAGGAGAGCTGACAGATCCTCTATATACTACACCACACAGGAGAGCTGACAGATCCTCTATACACTACACCACACAGGAAAGCTAATAGATCATCTATATATTACATCACACAGGAGAGCCAACAGATACTCTATATACTACACCACACAGGAGAGCTGACAGATCCTCTATATACTACACCACACAGGAGAGCTGACAGATCCACTATATACTACACCACAAAGGAGAACTGTCAGATCCTCTATATACTACACCACACAGGAGAGCTGACAGATCCTCTATATATTACACCACACAGGAGAGCTGACAGATACTCTATATACTACACCACACAGGAGAGCTGACAGATCCTCTATATACTACACCACACAGGAGAGCTGACAGATCCTCTATATACTACACCACACAGGAGAGCTGACACATCCTCTATATACTACACCACACAGGAGAGCTGACAGATCCTCTATATACTACACCACACAGGAGAGCTGACAGATACTCTATATACTACACCACACAGGAGAGCCGACAGATCCTCTATATACTACACCACACAGGAGAGCTGACAGATCCTCTATATACTACACCTCACAGGAGAGCCGACAGATAATCTATATACTTCACCACACAGGAGAGCTGACAGATCCTCTCTATACTACACCACACAGGAGAGCTGACAGATACTCTATAAACTACACCACACAGGAGAGCTGACAGATCCTCTATATATTACACCACACAGTAGAGCTGACAGATCCTCTATATACTACACCACACAGGAGAGCTGACAGATCCTCTATATATTACACCACACAGGAGAGCTGACAGATCCTCTATACACTACACCACATAAGAGAGCTGGCAGATCCTCTATATATTACACCACACAGGAGAGCCGACAGAGCCACTATATACTACACCACACAGGACAGCTGACAGATCCTCTATATGCTACACCACACAGGAGAGCTGACAGATCCTCTATATACTACACCACACAGGAGAGCTGACAGATCCTCTATACACTACACCACACAGGAAAGCTAATAGATCATCTATATATTACATCACACAGGAGAGCCAACAGATACTCTATATACTACACCACACAGGAGAGCTGACAGATCCTCTATATACTACACCACACAGGAGAGCTGACAGATCCACTATATACTACACCACAAAGGAGAACTGTCAGATCCTCTATATACTACACCACACAGGAGAGCTGACAGATCCTCTATATATTACACCACACAGGAGAGCTGACAGATACTCTATATACTACACCACACAGGAGAGCTGACAGATCCTCTATATACTACACCACACAGGAGAGCTGACAGATCCTCTATATACTACACCACACAGGAGAGCTGACACATCCTCTATATACTACACCACACAGGAGAGCCGACAGATCCTCTATATACTACACCACACAGGAGAGCTGACAGATACTCTATATATTACACCACACAGGACAGATCCTCTATATACTACACCACACAGGAGAGCTGACAGATCCTCTATATACTACACCACACAGGAGAGCTGACAGATCCTCAATATACTACACCATACAGGAGAGCTGACAGATCCTCTATATATTACACCACACAGGACAGATCCTCTATATACTACACCACACAGGAGAGCTGACAGATCCTCTCTATACTACACCACACAGGAGAGCTGACAGATCCTCTATACACTACACCACACAGGAGAGCTGACAGATCCTCTATATACTACACCACACAGGAGAGCTGACAGATCCTCTATATACTACACCACACAGGAGAGCTGACAGATCATCTGTATACTACACCCCACAGGAGAGCTGACAGATCCTCTATATACTACACCACACAGGAGAGCTGACAGATCCACTATATACTACACCACACAGGAGAGCTGACAGATCCTCTATATACTACACCACACAGGAGAGCTGACAGATCCTCTATATACTACACCACACAGGAGAGCTGACACATCCTCTATATACTACCCCACACAGGAGAGCTGACAGATCCTCTATATACTACACCACACAGGAGAGCTGACAGATACTCTATATACTACACCACACAGGAGAGCCGACAGATCCTCTATATACTACACCACACAGGAGAGCTGACAGATACTCTATATATTACACCACACAGGACAGATCCTCTATATACTACACCACACAGGAGAGCTGACAGATCCTCTATATACTACACCACACAGGAGAGCTGACAGATCCTCAATATACTACACCACACAGGAGAGCCGACAGATCCTCTATATACTACACCATACAGGAGAGCTGACAGATCCTCTATATACTACACCACACAGGAGAGCTGACAGATCATCTATATACTACACCACACAGGAGAGCTGACAGATCCTCTATATACTACACTACACAGGAGAGCTGACAGATCATCTGTATACTACACCCCACAGGAGAGCTGACAGATCCTCTATATACTACACCACACAGGACAGATCCTCTATATACTACACCACACAGGAGAGCTGACAGATCCTCTCTATACTACACCACACAGGAGAGCTGACAGATCCTATATACACTACACCACACAGGAGAGCTGACAGATCCTCTATATACTACACCACACAGGAGAGCTGACAGATCCTCTATATACTACACCACACAGGAGAGCTGACAGATCATCTGTATACTACACCCCACAGGAGAGCTGACAGATCCTCTATATACTACACCACACAGGAGAGCTGACAGATCCACTATATACTACACCACACAGGAGAGCTGACAGATCCTCTATATACTACACCACACAGGAGAGCTGACAGATCATCTATATACTACACCACACAGGAGAGCTGACAGATCCTCTATATACTACACTACACAGGAGAGCTGACACATCCTCTATATACTACACCACACAGGAGAGCTGACAGATCCTCTATATACTACACCACACAGGAGAGCTGACAGATCCAATATATACTACACCACACAGGAGAGCTGACAGATCCTCTATATACTACACCATACAGGAGAGCTGACAGATCCTCTATATACTACACCACACAGGAGAGCTGACAGATACTCTATAAACTACACCACACGGGAGAGCTGACAGATCCACTATATACTACACCACACAGGAGAGCTGACAGATCCTCTATATGCTACACCACACAGGAGAGCCGACAGATCCTCTATACACTACACCACACAGGAGAGCTGACAGATCCTCTATATACTACACCACACAGGAGAGCTGACAGGTACTCTATACACTACACCACCCAGGAGAGCTGACAGATCCTCTATATACTACACCACACAGGAGAGCTGACAGATCCTCTATATACTACACCACACAGGAGAGCTGACATATCCTCTTTATACTACACCACACAGGAGAGCTGACAGATACTCTATATACTACACCACACAGGAGAGCTGACAGATCCTCTATATACTACACCACACAGGAGAGCTGACACATCCTCTATATACTACACCACACAGGAGAGCCGACAGATCCTCTATATACTACACCACACAGGAGAGCTGACAGATCCTCTACATACTACACCACACAGGAGAGCTGACAGATCCTCTATATACTACACCACACAGGAGAGCTTACAGATCCTCCATATACTACACCACACAGGAGAGCTGATAGATCATCTATATATTACATCACACAGGAGAGCCGACAGATACTCTATATACTACACCATACAAGAGAGATGACAGATCCTCTATATACTACACCACACAGGACAGCCGACAGATCCTCTATATACTACACCACACAGGAGAGCTGACAGATCCTCTATATACTACACCACACAGGAGAGCTGACAGATCCTCTATATACTATACCACACAGGAGAGCTGACAGATCCTCTATATACTACACCACACAGGAGAGCTGACAGATCCTCTATATACTTCACCACACAGGAGAGCTGACAGATCCTATATATACTACACCACACAGGAGAGCCGTCGGATCCTCTATATACTACACCACACAGGAGAGCTGACAGATCCACTATTTAGTACACCACACAGGAGAGCTGACAGATCCACTATATACTACACCACACAGGAGAGCCGACAGATCCTCTATATACTACACCACACAGGAGAGCCGACAGATCCTCTATATACTACACAATACAGGAGAGCTCACAGATCCACTATATACTACACCACACAGGAGAGCTGACAGATCCTCTATATACTTCACCACACAGGAGAGCTGACAGATCCCCTATATACTACACCACACAGGAGAGCCGTCAGATCCTCTATATACTACACCACACAGGAGAGCTGACAGATCCACTATTTACTACACCACACAGGAGAGCTGACAGATCCTCTATATACTACACCTCACAGGAGAGCCGACAGATAATCTATATACTTCACCACACAGGAGAGCTGACAGATCCTCTATATACTACACCACACAGGAGAGCTGACAGATACTCTATAAACTACACCACACAGGAGAGCTGACAGATCCTCTATATATTACACCACACAGTAGAGCTGACAGATCCTCTATATACTACACCACACAGGAGAGCTGACAGATCCT
Source organism: Phyllobates terribilis (assembly GCF_046119375.1). NCBI lineage: Eukaryota > Metazoa > Chordata > Amphibia > Anura > Dendrobatidae > Phyllobates > Phyllobates terribilis. Next base: position 1,980,908 of record NW_027363009.1, on the reverse strand, counting down.
CTATATATTACACCACACAGGAGAGCTGACAGATCCTCTATACACTACACCACATAAGAGAACTGGCAGATCCTCTATATATTACACCACACAGGAGAGCCGACAGAGCCACTATATACTACACCACACAGGACAGCTGACAGATCCTCTATATACTACACCACACAGGAGAGCTGACAGATCCTCTATATACTACACCACACAGGAGAGCTGACAGATCCTCTATATACTACACCACACAGGAGAGCTGACAGATCCTCTATATACTACACCACACAGGAGAGCTGACAGATCATCTGTATACTACACCCCACAGGAGAGCTGACAGATCCTCTATATACTACACCACACAGGAGAGCTGACAGATCCACTATATACTACACCACACAGGAGAGCTAACAGATCCTCTATATACTACACCACACAGGAGAGCTGACAGATCATCTACATACTACACCACACAGGAGAGCTGACAGATCCTCTATATACTACACTACACAGGAGAGCTGACACATCCTCTATATACTACACCACACAGGAGAGCTGACAGATCCTCTATATACTACACCACACAGGAGAGCTGACAGATCCAATATATACTACATCACACAGGAGAGCTGACAGATCCTCTATATACTACACCATACAGGAGAGCTGACAGATCCTCTATATACTACACCACACAGGAGAGCTGACAGATACTCTATAAACTACACCACACAGGAGAGCTGACAGATCCACTATACACTACACCACACAGGAGAGCTGACAGATCCTCTATATGCTACACCACACAGGAGAGCCGACAGATCCTCTATACACTACACCACATAGGAGAGCTGGCAGATCCTCTATATATTACACCACACAGGAGAGCTGACAGATCCTCTATATACTACAACACACAGGAGAGCCGACAGATCCTCTATATACTACACCACACAGGAGAGCTGACAAATCCTCTATATACTACACCACACAGTAGAGCTGACAGATCCACTATATACTACACCACACAGGAGAGCTGACAGATCCTCTATATACTACACCACACTGGAGAGCTGACAGATCCTCTATATACTACACCACACAGGAGAGCTGACAGATCCTCTATATACTACACCACACAGGAGAGCTGACAGATCCTCTATATTCTACACCACACAGGAGAGCCGACAGATCCTCTATATACTACACCACACAGGAGAGCTGACAGATCCTCTATATACTACACCACACAGTAGAGCTGACAGATCCTCTATATACTACACCACACAGGAGAGCTGACAGATCCTCTATATACTACAGCAGAGAGGAGGGCTGACAGATCCTCTATACACTACACCACAAAGGAGAGCTGACAGATCCTCTATGTACTACACCACACAGGAGAGCTGACAGATCCTCTATATACTACACCACACAGGAGAGCTGACAGATCCTCTATATACTACACCACACAGGAGAGCTGACAGATCCTCTATATACTACAGCACACAGGAGGGCTGACAGATCCTCTATACACTACACCACAAAGGAGAGCTGACAGATCCTCTATATACTACACCACACAGGAGAGCTGACAGATCCACTATATACTACACCACACAGGAGAGCTGACAGATCCTCTATATACTACACCACACAGGAGAGCTGACAGATCCTCTATATACTACACCACACAGGAGAGCCAACAGATCCTCTATATACTACACCACACAGGAGAGCTGACAGATCCTCTATATACTACACCACACAGGAGAGCTGACAGATCCTCTATATAGTACACCACACAGTAGAGCTGACAGATCCACTATATACTACACCACACAGGAGAGCTGACAGATCCTCTATATACTACACCACACAGGAGAGCTGACAGATCCTCTATATACTACACCACACAGGAGAGCCGACAGATCCTCTATATACTACACCACACGGGAAAGCTGACAGATCCTCTATATACTACAGCACACAGGAGGGCTGACAGATCCTCTATACACTACACCACAAAGGAGAGCTGACAGATCCTCTATATACTACACCACACAGGAGAGCTGACAGAGCCTCTATATACTGCACCACACAGGAGAGCTGACAGATCCACTATATACTACACCACACAGGAGAGCTGACAGATCCTCTATATACTACACCACACAGGAGAGCGGGCAGATCCTCTATATACTACCTGTGAAGCACCTGAAGGGTTAATAAACTTCTTGAATGTGGTTTGAGTACCTTGAGGGGTGCAGTTTTTAGAATGGTGTCACTTTTGGGTATTTTCTGTCATAAAGGCCTTTTAAAGTCACTTAAAATGTGATGCGGTCCCTAAAAAAATGGTTTTGTAAATTTTGTTGGAAAAATTAGAAATCGCTGGTCAAATTTTAACCCTTATAGCTCTCTAATAAAAAAAAAGTAGACATGTGGAAATGTTATTTATTAACTATTTTGTGTGACATCTCTCTGATTTAAGGGCATAAAAATTCAAATTTAGAAAATTGCTAAAGTTTCAAAATTTTTGCAGATTTCCTTTTTTTTCACAAATAAACGCAAGTGTTATCGAAGAAGTTTTACCACAATCATGAAGTACAATATGTCAAGAAAAAAGAATCTCAGAATCAGGGGGATCCATTGAAGCGTTCCAGAGTAATTACCTCATAAAGTGACAGTGGTCAGATTTGTAAAAATTGGCCCGGTCATTAATGTGTAAACCACCTTAGGTTGTAAAGGGGTTAAGCATTATATATGAGGATTGGAAGAAAATAAGAATTGTCCTTTATTAGAATGCATATAGAATAAATGTACAGGCAAAAATAAAATAAAACCTGGTGAAAAAAAAGCTGGTGAAGTTTGAAAGATTGCTGTATGCAATTAGGCTACTTTCCCTGCATCTTTGACGGTGATTTAATAGCGCTATACCTCTGTTTTGCGCATGCGCTGATGATTCTAAGATGTTTCCCTTACGAAGAAAACGCTGGGAAGCTTCATAGCATGCTCGCGCATGCGCAAAGTGTTTGTTTTCCACTACCTTTCTGTTTTGACATGCGCATTGTACCCAGCAGGACGCCGATGTTGGCGCTTTTTTCACAAATTGTATGGGGTGAGTCATCAAGTGATCAATCATATAAAGCTGTTCTTAAATAATAATAATGACTCTTTTCATGTATTTTGTATGTTATCTTCACAGCACAGGCACTATAATGAACTTTAACTTGATTGTATATACTTGAATTGCCATTCACTCCTTGTATATCGTATCTCCATTATATGATATGCTCCTATTTGTATAATTACTGTTAACACTATTTGTAATTGTTATACTATATAAGGTTCACTATGTTCACTTTGTTAATACTTGAGAGGCTCACACCTGTCTGTCTATCTATCTGCCTATCACTCTCTCATTATGACATCAGGGTAAAATCTACAGTAAGTCACAGTGATGTGATGACATCATCACATTCTATATCCCAGTGTTACAGCCCAAGGGAAATCACTGCCTCACAGACTTACAAGGGTGAGGGAGTACCTTTTGTTTTTCGTGACGAACGAAGCAAAAATTTATTCTAAAATGGAGAGAAGACGAGCCCAAAGAGATCGGGTTCAGAGAGAAAGGAGAGGAATAAATGAAGAGCAGGTATTGTTGTTCGCTTTAGGGCGAAAAGACATTAATCTACCGGACATGGACCCTGACGCCTCAGAAATGGCGTCCAAACGACAACATTTAGAGAAAATGAGAAAGTCCAAAAGACAAGAGATCCTTACACAGAGAAGGAACATGGAGAACCTCATGGCGTCTGACTCTGCTGCCTCCGCTGAGCTTCAGAGGGCCTTTATTATCTCCTTGAAAAAAATCGGAGATCTGGTCCCTGAAATAAGGAGGAGGAATAAAGAAGCCATCCTCAATAAGCAGAGAAACATCAGCGCAGAGACAGAGCTGGAGGAAGTTCTCCAAGAAACTCCAAGACAGGTCTCATCCAAGGCTGAAAGCCAAGACACCCTGAACCTGCAAAGAGCTGCAGCCCAGAAAAGAATGAGGAACAGCAGAGACTGGGTTGTCCAATGCAGGAGACATCTGAGATATGCTACACCCATCATTAATGGGAATGGTGCCCTATGGAGATCCCACTCATCAACCAAAACCATCTCCATCCCGGATTTTCTGTTCCATCTGAGTGTTTCTTCACCAGACAGATCAATGGATAAAGATGAACCAGGTAAGAAATAAACTTACTCAGTATAATAAGACTGGGGGTGAGGGGGATTATACTCCTAATATTATGTACAGGCCTCAATTATAAATGCTGACTAATGGAAGAACTGTCCTTGTTGCCCATAGCAACCAGTCACCTTTCAGTGTTCTATAGAATGTTGAGAAATAGAATCTGTGCTGTGAATCGTTGCTATGGGCAACAGGGTCAGTTTTGCTATTAGAGAGTTTTGATAAATGAAGGACCAAATATTAGACATTTCCTGCTCATTTACATAGTTTTGTTTAAAATTATAATATATGCGCTGGAGCTATATCTATTAACCCCCCTTTGACCGGAAAAACTTTCGCTTTTTTTCTTCCTTCTTCGAAAAGCCATAACTTTTCTTTTATTTGCATGTGAGCTTGCTTTTTTAGTGGACCGAGCTGCAGTTTTGAAGAACACTATTTATTTTGTCTTTCAATTATTTAGAAAAGAGGGGAAAAAAATCAAAGAGTGGTAAAATTGTGGGACGGGGGGAGGGATTCCGACATTGTTCTTTTCTATTGTGTTCATTGTGTGGTAAAAATGACCTCATAAAGTAATTCTCCATGTCAGTGACAAGTGTGGTAATGCTGAACATGCATGGGTTTCCTTTTGACATAAGTGGTGGAAGAAAATTAAAAATGTAATAAAAAACATTGATTTGTGTCTCCATATTCTGAGACATTGTAACTTTGTGATTGTGATACCTCAATGGCGCAGTGTAAAGGCTTCTTTATTGTGTATGAAGCTGTAGCTTTTAATGATCCTTTCTTGGGTAGACAGGACATTACGATATCTTTTTATTGCTATTGTTAGATATTTTTTTTTCTCATTTTAGTATTTACTGTTTGGGAAAATTATTTTTATATTTTTGTATAACGGACTTATACTAATGCCGTGATCCCAGTTATGCTTATTTTTCATTTTTTATTATTATTATTATTATTCAATAGGAAAGTTGTTTCATTCAAATTATATTTTTAAATAATTTTTTGGGTTTATTAATTTTTTTTAATTTATTTAATTTTTTAGTCTCCTTAGAAGACTTGAACCTGCAATTTTTTGATCGCTTGTACTACAAGTGCTTCTCACTAAATTAGAATATCATCAAAAAGTAAATTTATTTTTAGTTCTTCAATACAAAAAGTGAAACTCATATATTATATAGAGTCATTACAAACAGAGTGATCTATTTCAAGTGTTTATTTCTGTTAATGTTGATGATTATGGCTTACAGCCAATGAAAACACAAAAGTCATTATCTCAGTAAATTAGAATATTTTATAACACCAGTTTGAAAAATGATTTTAAAATCTGAAATGCCCTACTGAAATGTATGTTCAGTAAATGAACTCAATACTTGGTCGGGGCGCCTTTTGCATCAATTACTGCATCAATGCCGCGTGGCATGGAGGTGATCAGCCTGTGGCACTGCTGTGGTGTTATGGAAGCCCAGGTGGCTTTGATAGCAGCCTTCAGCTCGTCTGCATTGTTGGGTCTGGTGTCTCTTATCTTCCTCTTGACAATACCCTATAGATTCTCTATGGGGTTAAGGTCAGGCAAGTTTGCTGGCCAATCAAGCACAGTGATAGTGTTGTTTTTAAACCAGGTATTATTTTTGTATTGAAGAACTGAAAGAAATTAACTTTTTGATGATATTCTAATTTAGTGAGAAGCACCTGTATGTGCTGTAATGGAACTGTATCGCTGTATATGGCTATATTATATGTTATCATAAGAAATTAAACCAGGCTGGTCTAAACAGGAGGACAAAAGTGAAAGATATGGGTTTTCAGTAGGTCCAGATAGTCATTACAGTTAATTAACCTCTTGCAATTGTGACCTGGTGGGGGCTAATGGGTGCTGGTAGCAAATTGGCAATCACTTCATTTAAATACCACTGTCAGCATTGAAACGGTTAAACCGCAGTAATCAGAGTGTGCTCCAGTCGCTGTATTTATTGGCACGTGGCAGCTATGTAATACAGCCGGTATCAGCCTGGTAAAATGCAGGCTCAGCGACTGAGCCCGCTCCATACACTTACCACACAACATGACAAACATTTCCATTATGTCTTCTCAAAGAGACTAACAAATCTTGTATCATCTCAGCAGGTGGAAGCCTTATGATGCCCTCTGACATAGCAGACATGCCAGCACATGCTGATGCCAGATCCCTTCTTTTACCCCAGAGAGAACTGGTTAAAATGGAAAATCCTGTTGACCTGTGCAGCCTTGAATTCCACAAAGATCTTGGAGTGGGAGGCTTTGGAAAGGTAAGTGTGAATTTCTCCTTCTCTGTGTTCCTCAATGTATCCTGCACCAGATACACAGGAGGATATACATATTCATTACAGGATGTTCATATGTAATGGTGATTGGGATAAACCAGTGATCCATTACACAGATCCCTATAATAGATGGGAGTTTGGTCTGATCTCCTTTGATTTTTCTCCAGGTCCTCTTGGCATCAGATCCGGTCAGCGGAGAACTGCTGGCTATTAAAATGATGGACAAGAGTCGTATTGATGAGGACACAATCTCTACAGAATTAGACATCCTCTGTATGGCCACTGGCTGCCGCTTCCTAACATCTCTGCGGGGGTTTATGGAAACACCATTAGAATATATATTAGCCATGGAGTATATGGCCGGAGGAGATCTGTTTCACCACCTGGCTCCATCTAATTCATTTGATATGGAAACATCAAGGTAAACTTCTAACAGCCAAATCCTAATAATCTGCTGCCCGTACATTGTAGTCCTAGAGTGTATGTAACCACTGATCCATCCTCTACTTTCTACTCCACAGACTCTTTGCGGCAGAAATGGTTTGCGGACTCCAGTTCCTCCATGAACATGGCGTGATACATTGGTAATCAGTTCATCTTCATAAATCTCTGTTGTCTCCTTACATATCTATTGTATAAAGTTATTTTCATGAATTATCCTCACAATCAGTATCTGCTCCTTCTCCCTTCAGTGACCTGAAGCCACAGAACATTCTCATCGATGACATGGGACATATAAAAATCTCTGACTTTGGCTTATCAGTCATGAATATGGGCGAGGATGACCTATTAGAAGAACAAGTTGGCACTCAGGGTTATGTGACACCCCAGGGGTCTGGTTGCCACAGTGATAGAGATATTACGTCTGAGAGCAGGTGGGAGGTCCTTTGGTCAGGGATCCTGTGCATGCCACACCTCCTGCCCAGTCTTGGGAGGGGAAGAACTTCCCCTGTATAAACCCTGGGCTGAGGCAGGGTTAGTCAGTCAAGGAGAGTAGAGACAAGAAACAGTCACAGGAAGAAACAGCTGGAGCTCAGTGGGAGCAATACTACTACAAGTCAGGGGCTGGCAGCTGCAGAGCTCGCCCTGACTGAGAAGATTTCTTACCGGACCCGGAGTCCGAGGCTGTGGGGACTAACTCTTACCCAGCAGCAGAAGCCGACCGGCAGGGGATTTCAGGTCCTCAGGCCCAGAAACCCGAAGGCACGGTCACACGTGTGGGACCAGCACCGCCATCGTGGAGCGGAAGCCAATAGAAGGCCCCGAGTCACCGGCCATACGGGTGAGCACCACACGGTACACTCAGGGACGTGGGCTACTTATATCCGCTTCTAGCAAGGTAGCCAGAAGAGTACAGTCAGTTTGGGAGGCCTACAACTCCGCCTGGCCAGGGGAGATCCCATCTGCTCAAGGACTGACCAGGCCCCGTTCGCTAGCAAGTACTCCGGGAGGGTCTATCGTTGTTACCAGTAAAGACCCTGAATTACACCGCACCGTCTCTGAGTGGTTCCTGCTACCCCCATCTTCCACGTCGGCTGCCCTGAAGCCATACCCCTCCCGTTGGGGGTTATACTATCACGCTGCACAATTCTACACCGGCCTCAGCGGTCTGCCCTGCAGCGGCAGCTCCATAGCTGCAAATCAACGGGTGGCGTAGTCGACACTCAAATAACATCTATCAAGACTGCCACACACTGAGTCTGACCCCCTGGGCACGGACCGGGTCCCCGCCACTCGGAGACTACAACCCTCATCTGATCCGGTTCCGGGTAAGCCCCCGTGCGCGAGACGCTGCGCGACACAGCAGGCCCAGGGGCGCGTCAACATTTGGCGTAGTCGGCAGGATTTCGTGCCCGCAACCACCGGGTACTGCGTGCCTGAAAAAAGAGACTTTTAAAACTTACCATCCGTGAAGTTTTCCCGCCATCGGTGAAGATTCCCGCCATCCGGCGCCATTTTCAGCCTTCTTCCCGCCATCTGTGAAGATTCCCGCCATCCGGCGCCATCTTCAGCCTTCTTCCCGCCATCCGTGGAGTTTTCCCGCCGTTGGACGCTATCTTGAGGACGCCGCGCGGGAAGAAGAGGGGCGTGGACTCCGAAAGCGCGCGAGAACTGAAGCCCCGCCTCACGTCCGGACGTTGCGTAAGGTCCTGGAAGGAGCCCAGCAGACGCCGACGTCACCGGAGCGCGACGGAAGGTCCTCAACCCTGACGATCTACTGCGGAGCCGCGGCCTACGGAACAGGATCATCGCAAGGTAGGCCACGGTCCACTAGGGGGGAGGAAGATGTCGGATACGGAGGAGAGCTTCACTGCCTCAACCCCCGCCAGCGCTACCGCTGCTGCAGTTATGCCCTTCACCATGCCCTATATCCCGGGAGCAGCTTGGCTACCCCAGTACTCAGGGGAGTCACATACCCTGCATGACTTTAGAGAAAAGCTGGATAGCCTCTTCCAGGTGTACCCCCTCACAGAAGAGCAAAAAGTGAGCATCCTGGTGGCCCAACTAACCGGGGCAGCCAAAAGGGAAGTAAAATCCTGGCCACCTGGGAGGAAGACTGTCGCAGGGATACTAACCCGGCTGAAGGACACCTTTGATACAAGCACCTCAGCCGAGATTAAGCTTAGATTCTACGGGTGCAAGCAGCGAGCGCATGAGAGTATAAGGGACTATGCACTAAACCTACAAGAGGCCCTGAGGGCCATTAAGCAGACCGACCCTGATGGAGTGGGAAACGAGGACAGGCTGTTGACCGAACAGTTTATAGAGGGACTGTATTGTAATACCCACCGAACCCAGTTGCGGGCAATGGCCTTACAGGATCCCCATCTGGGCTTTGCACAGTTCAAGGACAGAGCCATACGGGTGCTCCGAGAACCGGCACCGGGTGGCGTTGTGACCCACAAGCGCCCTGCTATCACTTACCACCAGGAGGCGGCGCCCTTGTCGGCAGGGCCTGTGGGAGCTGATGCGCAGGCTTTGGACAATGACCCGGCTCCAGACCTACACCATCAGGTCCAAGAGCTAGCTAAGAGCGTTGCTGCGCTAACCCGAACTGTGCAGTCTTTACAGGCTTCCACCCCAGGGAAGATCCAGCTGGCATCCGGACCGGAGGACATCCCGTGGCGTCGACCAAGGAGGACCCCACCGGCCAGAGGAAGACCCAGTGACCGATACAGCGAGGACGGACGACCCATCTGCCGCCGCTGCAATCAACCTGGACATATGGCAAGGTACTGTTCTTTAAACGGGCACAACCTGGGGTAGAGGGCCAACCCCCAGGAAAAAGTTCACCAGGCCCATCGAACTGGCGCGACAGATATGTGGGAGGACGTCCAGTCTTGCCTGTGGTACTGGATGGCATTCCCATGAGTGCCCTACTGGACACCGGGTCACAGGTCACCACCATCCCGTACGTGCTCTTTAAGCAGTACTGGAATGACTCGGATATTACCCGCTACCCTGACGACGACTTGAGTATCATCGCCAGCAATGGCCAGCCCGTGCCACAGATCGGATTTAAAGAGGTGACCATCAAAATCGGTAGAGTCGAACTGGCAGCACAGGGACTGATCATTGTAGATATTGACAAACATGAGAGTCACCCAAAAATAACTCTAGGAACTAATGTAATTGAAAATTGTCTTGCAGAGGTAATTTTCCTTTTACAGCAGGTTGCCAAGAACGCCAGCTCCGGCGAGCAGCGGGTGCTCCAGAAAGAGATCCGGGCACTGATGCGACGGCAACAGGTGGAACTCTCCGGCGGTGAGATTGGTAGCGTAAGAATGTGTGACCCTTTTCCTATTGCCATGCCCCCAAAAAGTGAAATGATGATTTGGTGCCGGGCAGCTATTGGTCTGAGAGGTAGAGATTACCAGGCAATGGTAGAACCAGTTTACTCAGACAGTAGGCCCACCATTTTGACAGCACGGGGGGTGGTTAATGTACGCCATGGGAGGGTGCCCGTTCGCATAATCAATATCGGGAAGAGGGAAGTGTACCTGCCCCGGTATGCCACGCTAGCCAAATTATATACCATTAACCAAAATGCTATACAATCTGTGGAACCCTTGCCTCCATCTCACCCGGAGGAAGGTAACGGCTCTAAGAAAACAAAGGAGGACTGGTGTCAGCAACTACATTTGGGTACTGACTCCACTCCCTCACATCAGAAACAGGGAGTCTATCGGGTGGTTCAAGAGTACGAGAGAGTGTTTAGTAAACACTCGTTAGACTTCGGGCGAGTCAAGGGGGTAGAACACCACATCCCCACGGGAGACCATCCTCCTATAAAAGAGAGGTATCGACCCGTACCCCCTGCCCACTACCAACACGCCAAGGGGATGCTTAGAGACATGAAGGAGGCTGGGGTGATCAGGGATAGCTGTAGCCCCTGGGCAGCTCCACTAGTCTTAGTCCGAAAGAAAGACAACACCATGAGGATGTGTGTAGATTACCGGAAAATCAATCGTATCACACACAAGGATGCGTACCCCTTACCAAGGATAGAGGAGTCATTGGCTGCTTTAAGATCTGCTAACTTCTTCTCTACCTTGGATCTCACTAGCGGGTACTGGCAGGTTCCTGTAGCAGAGGCGGTCCGGGAGAAGACCGCATTCACCACCCCGATGGGACTTAGCAAGTTCACCTGCATGCCGTTCGGACTCTGCAACGCACCGGGAACCTTCCAACGACTAATGGAGTGTTGTCTGGGCCACAGAAACTTCGAGACGGTCCTGTTGTACCTGGACGATGTCATCGTATATTCCAAGACGTATGAGGACCACCTGAAACACCTGGCGGAAGTGTTCGAAGCTCTGGCAAGTTACGGCCTAAAGGTGAAACCCTCCAAGTGTCACCTCCTGAAACCCAAGGTGCAGTACCTGGGACACGTGGTGAGCGCTGACGGAGTGGCTCCCGACCCTGATAAGATCACCGCAATTAAGGAATGGCCAAGCCCCTCCAGCGTAAAAGAAGTGCGGCAGTTCCTCGGGTTGGTAGGCTACTACCGAAGGTTTATTCCCGGTTTCACCAAAAAGGCAGCACCTATGCAGGACCTCCTGATAGGCCAGTCCCGGAAGGCCAAGAACCAGAAGCCGCCCTTCAAATGGGAGGAGCTGGAAGAAGAGTCCTTCCGCCAGCTGAAGATGGCCCTCACGGGGGACGAAATCCTGGCGTACCCGGATTATAGCCAGCCCTTTATCCTCTACACCGACGCCAGTAACATCGGGCTAGGAGCCGTACTGTCCCAGATCCAGCAGGGGAAGGAACGAGTAATCGCCTACGCCAGCCGAAAACTGCGACCCACCGAAAGGAACCCCGAGAATTACAGCTCATTTAAGCTAGAGTTCCTGGCCGTAGTATGGGCAGTCACCGAGCGCTTTAAGCATTACCTCGCTTCTTCCCGGTTCACCGTGTACACGGATAACAACCCGTTGACACACCTGGACACGGCAAGACTCGGTGCCCTGGAGCAGAGGTGGATGGCCCGTCTGTCCAACTACGAGTTCACAATCAAATACCGGGCAGGACGCTCCAATACCAACGCGGACGCCCTGTCCAGGATGCCCAACCTGCCGGACGGGGGAGAAGATCCGGAGGGACTGGAAGAAGTTGAACTCCCTGCTTTCCACCGTCATGGGACTATCCAGTATTCCCACCGGGTAAGGAGTAAGCAGGCTGCTACGTTGAACCCCTTACCCCACTACAACTGGGCGGAAACGCAAGACAGCGACCCTGCCGTCCGACTGGTGAAGGAGATGCTGACTCGGCCGGAGGCTCGCCTTGAACCAGATGCTCCGGAGGAAGCCAAACAACTATGGGCATAGAAGAGTCGACTGTTCCTTTACAAAGGGAAGTTGTGCCGCAGAATGGTTAACTCCCGGACGCATGAATTACTCTGGCAAGTAGTGGTGCCACGAAGAGACGCAGCCATGGTGATGAAGGCATACCACGACGGAGCTGGACACTTCGGGTGGAAGAAGCTGGAGTTCCTGCTGCGCGAGCGGTTCCACTGGGTAGGCATGAGGGGAACCATCGAGAAGTGGTGCAGAGACTGTGGCCCGTGCAACCTGAGAAGGAAGGACCGTGCCAGCCAGAAGACTCCCCTGCAGTCCATCGTCACCCGGCAACCGTTGGAACTGGTAGCCTTGGATCATGTAAAACTGACCCCAAGCAGAAGTGGCTACGTCTACGCGTTAACCATCGTGGATCATTACTCCCGGTTTCTGGTTGTCGTCCCCGTCAAGGACTTAACGGCTCAAACAGCAGCTAGAGTCTTCCAGCAGCACTTTTGCCGTCCACACGGGTACCCGGACCAAGTGCTGACGGACCAGGGACCTGCCTTTGAAGCGGAGGTCTTCCAGGAATTCTGCAATCTGTATGGCTGCCGGAAGATAAGGACGACACCCTACCATCCGCAAACTAATGGACTTTGTGAGAAAATGAACCAGGTGGTAATGGATCTTCTAAAAACGTTGCCCCTGGAAGAACGCAGTCTGTGGCCTGAGAAGTTGCCCGATCTGGTGGACCTATACAACCACATCCCGGTAGGTTCCACCAACTGTACCCCGGCTTACCTAATGAGGGCAAGACCTGGTAAGTTACCTGTTGACCTGGAAATGGGAGTCCTGACACCCGAGGACACTTCACCAGAAACAGACTGGGACACAGAGAGGCAGCAGCAGTACCGGAGAGTACAGGAGAGCGTGGAGCGAAGTCTCTGTCAGGCTAGGGAAAGACAAGAGAAAACTTACAACCAGTATGCTCCCGCTGTTCCCCTGGTACCCGGAGAGCAGGTCTTGAAGAGGAAGAGACGGCTCCACAAGTTGGACGACCAGTGGAAGAAGGACCCGTACACCGTACTGCCCTCAAGCCACGAGAACCCGAAGGTTTGTACCATCAGTAAAGACGGAGGGGAAACCACAGCCATTGTATCCCGGGACCACCTGAAGAAGTGTCCCGAACAACTGAGGAACCCTGAAGAGGAACAAGAAGACCATCGACCCGTAGAGGAAAGGGAAGATATGGTTAGTACTGTGCTCGGGGACTTCCCTCGGTCTTGGACTCAAGTCAATGGTGCAGTTGTGGTACCCGTACTCACCTTCCTCCAACCAGCATCCCAAGCACCTACGGATCAACAGGTAGAGCTGGAAGAACAGCCGGTCCAGGAGGCAGAAGACTCCACACAAGCAGAACAGGAGGATCAACCCTCTGCTTATAGTGAGCCTGCCGTACCCCTAGTGAGACAAAGAGCCGGTAGACAGCTGCCCAGTTTACCCTTGACAGCTCCTACACCCTGTAGTTCAGGGCCAGACAGTCAGCTCCGTAGGTCCACTAGGGCCACTAGAGGCCAGTTACCCGCACGCTGGAGGATTTGAAGTGTATAAATTGTTTTATTTATGGTTACCTGTGTATTGTTGCTTGTGTATAATTTTGTGTTTCTAGTTATTTGTAGGAGTCCTTGGTGGATTTACCGGGAAACCCTTGTACATAGTTGGAGCGTAACCCAGGATGGACTAAAGACTGTTAAGGACTCGGGGCAGGACAAACCCCTACCTGGTTACGTCTCCCTGTTTTGGTGAAATGGACACCTTGCTTTTCTTCAAAGACTGCACCCGGTTACGGACATGCCGTGACCACCTTTATGTGTTTCTTCTTATTGTACTGTTATTGTTGTTATATCTTGTTATGTTTTTCTAAAATATGTTTAGTCCCGGAGTACTAAATTTCACTAGGGGGGAATGTGACACCCCAGGGGTCTGGTTGCCACAGTGATAGAGATATTACGTCTGAGAGCAGGTGGGAGGTCCTTTGGTCAGGGATCCTGTGCATGCCACACCTCCTGCCCAGTCTTGGGAGGGGAAGAACTTCCCCTGTATAAACCCTGGGCTGAGGCAGGGTTAGTCAGTCAAGGAGAGTAGAGACAAGAAACAGTCACAGGAAGAAACAGCTGGAGCTCAGTGGGAGCAATACTACTACAAGTCAGGGGCTGGCAGCTGCAGAGCTCGCCCTGACTGAGAAGATTTCTTACCGGACCCGGAGTCCGAGGCTGTGGGGACTAACTCTTACCCAGCAGCAGAAGCCGACCGGCAGGGGATTTCAGGTCCTCAGGCCCAGAAACCTGAAGGCACGGTCACACGTGTGGGACCAGCACCGCCATCGTGGAGCGGAAGCCAATAGAAGGCCCCGAGTCACCGGCCATACGGGTGAGCACCACACGGTACACTCAGGGACGTGGGCTACTTATATCCGCTTCTAGCAAGGTAGCCAGAAGAGTACAGTCAGTTTGGGAGGCCTACAACTCCGCCTGGCCAGGGGAGATCCCATCTGCTCAAGGACTGACCAGGCCCCGTTCGCTAGCAAGTACTCCGGGAGGGTCTATCGTTGTTACCAGTAAAGACCCTGAATTACACCGCACCGTCTCTGAGTGGTTCCTGCTACCCCCATCTTCCACGTCGGCTGCCCTGAGGCCATACCCCTCCCGTTGGGGGTTATACTATCACGCTGCACAATTCTACACCGGCCTCAGCGGTCTGCCCTGCAGCGGCAGCTCCATAGCTGCAAATCAACGGGTGGCGTAGTCGACACTCAAATAACATCTATCAAGACTGCCACACACTGAGTCTGACCCCCTGGGCACGGACCGGGTCCCCGCCACTCGGAGACTACAACCCTCATCTGATCCGGTTCCGGGTAAGCCCCCGTGCGCGAGACGCTGCGCGACACAGCAGGCCCAGGGGCGCGTCAGTTACATCGCACCTGAGGTAAAAAACATCCCAGTGTGATTGATGGCGATAGTAGGACTGAGTATTAATCTGAGTATCCTGCTCATATCTAATCACAGACTGGTCCTCATGGCCTCTGTGTGTAAATCCCCTCCCCGGTATATTCACCTCATCTCCTATATTATGTTCCCACAGATAATGGATGGAGAAGCCTTCAATCATCTGGCAGATTCCTTTTCATTTGGTGTCATCCTGTACATGATGATTGTGGGGAGCCAACCGTTCTATGGCAGCGGCACACTGGAGGAATACCACCGGTCTCTGCAGGAGGACGTCCCAGATATTCCAGAGTGGATGCCCAACGATGCCCTTGACATCCTAGAAGGCGTAAGTAGGATCAGAGAAAGAAGGAAGATGAAGGACTATAAGGAAAGCTATAAGATATGATGTGGAGAGTCCATGGACATTGTGTAATAACGTATCAGTAATAATCCGTAATATAATGATTAATGGTCTCTCTCATTTTCCAGCTTCTTTGCAAATCTCCATCTGCCCGGTATGCTATATCATCCTTCATCCGAGAGCGCCCATTCTTCTACCCTATATACTGGTTCGACGTGGAGTCCGGCGAAGCCGACCCACCATTCCGATGGGGCGATGATGTAAGTATAGCACATAGGGACATCCATAGTGTTATCAATGCCCAGTAACACACATATCCACTATACACCTTATCATTATATCCCCCCGGTATACATTATATATGTGAGGAGACGATTCTCAGATGTGTATATTTCTCGTCTTAAAATGGAGAATAGCGGCGCACACCATATCAAATTACTTCTTTATTAATGTCCTTTAAAACATATCAGCAGGGAGAGAGAGAAGGAGCAGGTGTGGCTGGTCAGACAGACCCGACAATATGTTTTAAAGCACATTAATGAAAAAGTAATTTTATACGGTGAGTGACGCTTTTCTCTATTTTTGGACAGCAATTGTTTCCCCAGTCTGGGGTGTATTTAGCTGAGCACTACTGTGGTCCACGAACCCTTTCTTAATTGTGCAACTCGCAACATTGTACTCAGACTTTATGATAGTGCAGAATCGCCTAACTTTCTTTATTTTGAATATATTTCTCTCCTTACAGGAGGATTAGGCTGATATAAATCAGTCCCATTCCAGTAACATCTAGGAATGAAGCTTTCCATTAATCGGACGAGACAATTACACTGGACTTTCTTATTTACCGGACTGTGACAAACTTACCGATCTTCCACCACATAACATCAACGTAGATTTGAGCACCAAACATCCAGGGATTTATTCCGATCGCCATATTTGGGGTCAGGAAGGAATTTTTTTCCCTTGATATGAGGATGATCCAACAACGAGTCCTCAGGGTTATTTTTCGCCTTCCTCTGGATCAACATAGCAAGTAATTAAAGGCTGAAATTGAAGGATTTCTTTCAGCCATACTTGCTATGTCACCATCTGGACGACTCATCTACAATGTGGTGGTAAGGAGACGACTATCAGATATGGACAGACAGAAGGCAGCCGCTGCTCCTTCTCCTACCAGACAGGAAAAAAAGAAGGTAGCGGCTGCTCCTTCACCTACCGGATATGGACAGACAGAAGAAAGCGGCTGCTCCTTCTTATAATTGGCCAAGTAAAGAGAGATGGAAGCGGCTGCTCCTTCTCATACTTGGCCATGTAGCAACAGAATGAAGCGGCTGCTTCTTCTACTACCTGGCTGTGGACAGAGAGAAGAAGCGGCTGCTCCTTCATCTACCTAGCCATGGTGAAACAGAAGGCCGTATGGTTGATCGCAGTGCTGTAGGAATCCAGGAAAACTCCAACTGCATAGATGACACATTCCTGCTCTTCTCCTCTCCGTCATGTGTGATCCAGACCTGAATGTCCAAAAACAGCTCAAGTGCAACCAAAGGCCTGAAGAGCGGAATCATCATCTGCTCCTTTCTATAGAAAGTGACTGTATCTACAGACTTTCTTTTTTCATCTTTGCATATTATTAACAACTTATATGCACAAATATATATATTGAACATCTATGGTGTTTCTGGTTAGATTATTCTTATATACAGAACTGCTTGTTGGTATGTTTAATAATATCATAATTGAGCGAACCTTTCAAGGGTTGGTTTGGTTCTGCTCGGCGAACTTACCGATGTTCGTCGAACGGTTCGACGAACATATCCGAATCCCATTGCATTCAATGGGAGGCAAAACCAAACGCATACACAACACGTTCAAAGGGACCGAAAAGCTGCCAAAACAGCTCAAATTATGGGCAGACACCAGGAAAAGTGGCATCAATTGACCCACAGTACAAATTTTATAATGGCACAGCAGCAGTCAGCCATGGGCCATGCATGAGGTATCAGGGTATGGGCCAGCATTTATAGCTTTGAATTTAACTTCAAATTAAGACGGGGTGGGTGAGGGATCGGTGTAGGCCTGCTGTGCTGGGAGCCCTGATACCACATGCAACAGTTCAACCTGCTTTTCTGGTCAGCCACACTCAGGTGGCACAAACATCAGTTTCATAGACTACTATTGATAGAAAAATGTAAGGATAGTAACACAGGTAGTTGACTGAAAGTAAGTGCACGCCTTCCGATCTGAGAGCCCTAGCGCTACAGGCAACACACATGAAGGAGATCCAAAGAGGAGTCTCCAGATTTAAAAAAATTAAAGGCAGACACCACCAAAGTGGCATCAATTTCACCAGAGTAAAAATAGTATAATGGGGACCGACACCTCTTCCACTACAGGAAACCCAGCAGATGGAAACCCAACTTGGAGTCTCCATGTTTTGAAAAAATAGGGGCAGACACCAACAAAGTGACATCAATTTCACCAAAGTAGAAATAGTATAATGGGGACCTACTCCCCTTGCACTACAGGAAACACACCAGATGGACACTAGAGATGAGGAAACTTTCAAAGTTCGGTTCTGCTTGGCGAACTTCCCGATGTTCGCTGAACGGTTCGCCGAGCAAATCCGAATCCCATTGCATTCAATGAAAGGTAAAACCAAAAGCATACACAACACCTTCAAAGGGACCCAAAAGCTGCCAAAACAGCTCAAATTAGCTGCAGACACCAGGAAAAGTGGCATCAATTGACCCACAGTACAAATAGTATAATTATTATTATTTATTATTACAGCGCCATTTATTCCATGGCGCTTTACATGTGAAAAGGGCTATACATAGCAAACAACAAGTACAATAATCTTGAACAAAAAAAAGAGTCACCGACTGGTACAAGAGGAGAGCGGACCATGCAAGCGAAGGCTCACAAACAATCTACTAGGAATGGGTGAGGATACAGAAGGTGAGGGAAGAGATGGTCGTGCAGCGATATGGTGGAGCGAGGATTACTGCAAGTTGTACGCTTGTCCGAAGAGGTAAGTCTTCAGGTTCCTTTTGAAGGTGTTCACGGTAGGCGAGAGTCTCATGTATGTTGGGGTTGAGAGTTGCAGAGTAGCGGAGATGCACAGGACAAATCTTGTATGCGATTGTGGGAAGAGGAGATAAGAGGGGAGCAGAGAAGGAGATCCTGTGAGGAACGGAGGTTGTGTGCAGGTAAGCACTGGGAGACTAGGTCAGAGATGTATGGAAGAGACAGATTTTGGATGGCTTTGTAAGCCAAAGTTAGGGTTTTGAACTGGAGTCTTTGGGCAACAGGGAGCCAGTACAGGGATTGACAGGTGGATAAGTCGGCCAGCAGAGTTTAGGATAGATTGGAGGGGTGCAAGAGTTTTAGAAGTGAGGCCACAGAGCAGGAGCTTGTAGTAGTCGAGGCGGGAGATAATGAGGGCGTGCACTAGTGCTTTTGCAGATTCATGGTTGAGAAATGTGCAGATCAGAGAGATATTTTGGAGTTGGAGTCGGCAGGAAGTGGAAAGTGCTTGGATCTCAGGTTTGAAACTAGATCTCAGGTTAAACTAGAAGAAGAGGGGATGGGAAGAAAAACGCCGGACACGATCATGCAACCAGAGAACATACTAATGAAAGATATGAAGTGCGACAAAGAAGGTCCAAGACAAGATACTTGGAAGGGAGGTAAGAAAATTTCTAATACAATCCACAGGGAGAAGATTGGAACAAAACAAAATCGTGTAAACTGCGTGCTAGCAAATGCCAGGAGCCTGACAAACAAGATGGATGAACTGGAAGCAGAAATATCTACAGGTAACTATGACATAGTGGGAATAACCGAGACATGGTTAGATGAAAGCTATGACTGGGCAGTTAACTTACAGGGTTACAGTCTGTTTAGAAGGGATCGAAGAAGTCGGAAAGGGGGTGGAGTCTGTCTATATGTAAAGACGTGTCTAAAGCCTACAATACGGGAGGATGTATGGGAGGGAAATGAGGAGGTCGAGTCCTTATGGGTGGAGATACATGGGGCAAAAAACAATAATAAAATTATCATAGGAGTCTGTTATAAACCACCAAATATAGCAGAAGCCACGGAAAGTCTATTAATGAGACAAATAGACGAAGTAGCAAAAAATAACGAGGTGATTATTATGGGGGACTTCAACTACCCCGATATAGACTGGGAAACCGAAAGCTGTAGATCTCAGAAAGGAAACAGGTTTCTGTCAATTATCAAAGACAATTATTTGTCACAACTTGTGCAGGAACCAACTAGAGGGACGGCCCTTTTAGACTTAATATTAACTAACAGGCCAGACAGAATAACTGAGGTGCAGGTCGGGGGGCACCTGGGAAATAGTGACCACAACATTATACAATTCCACATGTGCTTCAGTAGGGTGCCCAGCAAGGGAGTCACAAAAACACTGAACTTCAGGAGGGCAAAGTTTGATCAGCTAAGAGATGCCCTTCACCTTATAGACTGGGATAGTATCTTTAGTAATAGGAGCACGGATAGAAAATGGGACATTTTCAAAACAGTTCTACATAGTCACTGTAGAAGGTACATACCTTATGGGAATAACAGGGCTAGGAATAGGAGGAAGCCAATGTGGCTAAATAAGGAAGTCAAGAGGGCAATGAAAAACAAAAAAAGGGCTTTCGGTAAACTTAAACAAGAAGGCAGCGAGGAAGCGCTAATATCTTATAGGGAAAAAAACAAAATCTGTAAGAAACAAATAAGAATAGCAAAAGAGGAGACAGAGAGACTAATTGCCAAGGAAAGTAAAACGAATCCCAAACTGTTCTTTAACTATATAAACAGTAAAAGGATTAAAACTGATGGCGTTGGCCCATTGAAAAATAACCTGGGTAAAATCATAGAGGGCGATGAGGGTAAAGCAAACCTACTCAATAGCTTCTTCTCCACTGTTTTCACAAAAGAAAACAATTTATCGGAGGAAATGCAGAGTGATAAAGTAAATCCTCCGCTAAATATCACCCACCTAACCCAGGAGGATGTTCAGAAACGCCTAAATAATATCAAAATAGACAAGTCACCAGGCCCAGATGACATACACCCCCGGGTACTAAAAGAATTAAGTAATGTGATAGACAGACCGCTGTATCTTATATTCAAGCACTCTTTATGGACAGGGACTGTCCCACTAGACTGGCGCCAAGCAAATGTGGTACCAATATTCAAAAAGGGGTCTAAAAGTGACCCTGGGAACTATAGACCAGTCAGCTTGAGGTCTGTTGTGGGTAAATTGTTTGAAGGATTTCTTAGAGATGCTATTGTAGAATATCTTAATGATAATAACTGTCTAACTCCATATCAACATGGATTCATGAGGGATCGCTCCTGCCAAACAAACCTGATCGCCTTCTACGAGGAGGTGAGCTCACAGCTGGACCGGGGAGAGTCAGTGGATGTTGTATACCTTGACTTCTCCAAAGCGTTTGATACCGTGCCACACAAAAGGTTGGTATATAAAATGAGAATGCTTGGTCTGGGGGATAATGTGTGCAAGTGGGTAAATAGCTGGCTGAGTGATAGAAAGCAGAGGGTGGTTATCAATGGTGTAAGCTCAGGGTGTGTCAGGGTTACTAGCGGGGTGCCTCAAGGGTCTGTCTTGGGCCCTATATTATTTAATATATTTATTAATTATCTAGTGGAAGGGTTGCATAGTAAAATAGCAATATTTGCAGATGATACTAAACTTTGTAAAGTAGTTAATACAGATGAGGACAGGGCACAGCTACAGGAGGATTTAGATAAATTGGGGAGTTGGGCCAAAAAATGGCAAATGGGGTTCAATGCCGATAAATGTAAGGTCATGCACATGGGAAAGAAAAACAGCAGTCACCCATACATATTAAATGGGAAACCGTTGGGGAAATCTGACATGGAGTCTTGGTTAACAGCAAATTAAATTGGAGTGCCCAGTGTCAGGCAGCAGCTGCGAAGGCAAATAGAGTCATGGCATGCATCAGAAGAGGAATAGGGGCATATGATGAGAACATTGTTCTTCCTCTGTATAAAGCGCTGGTAAGGCCGCACTTAGAATATTGTGCACAGTTCTGGGCTCCGGTGCTCAGGAAAGACATATTGGAGCTAGAGAGGGTACAAAGGAGGGCGACTAAGGTAATAAAGGGAATGGAGGGACTAGAATACCCAGAGAGGTTGTCAAAATTAGGCCTATTTACATTGGAAAAGAGAAGGCTTAGGGGAGACCTCATAAACATGTATAAATACATCAGGGGGCAGTACAGAGATCTCTCCCATGACCTGTTTATACCAAGGATGGTGACAAAGACGAGGGGGCACACTATGCGTCTGGAGGAAAGGAGGTTCCTGCACCAGCATAGAAGGGGATTCTTTACGGTCAGAGCCGTGAGACTCTGGAACTCTCTGGGAGAGGAAGTGATGTCCAACTCACTTAAAGAGTTCAAGAGAGGCCTGGACGCCTTTCTTGAGAACAATAAAATTACATCTTATGCTTAGTTAATTAATCCAGGGATTTAATCTTACTGCCAGATTGGTGTCGGGAAGTGAATTTTTCCTCAGTGATGTAAATTGGCCTATACCTCATGGTTTTTTGTTGCCTTCCCCTGGATCAACGCTGCGGAATAGCTGCAGTGCACAAGAAATAGGCTGAACTGGATGGACGCTTGTCTTTTTTCGGCCTTATAAACTATGTAACTATGTAACTATGTAACTATGTAAGATCAGAGTCAAGTTTGTAGGACTGGGGAGAGTGGGTAGCCATTGACTTTGATGGATAGGTCAGCTGAAGGGGTTGAATGAGATGGTGGAAAGATAATTGTGACATGCAGAAGCAGTGCTGTTGCTTCCAAAGCATCCAGCAACTGTTACAAATAACACAAGCACAGGAGACAGGAAGTGTTGTGCTTCAGAAGCATCCAGCAACTAGAGGGCTTAACACGGTCACAGGAGACAGGGAGTGTTTTAGCAGAGCCCCAGGGGGACTGTGGTGAACTTGTTATTGTAGTCTGGCTCAAGCCGAAGAGAGAGGTGGTGTGTATCTGACAGAAGGCAACTAAACAGGATTGAAGAGAAGACTGAAGGCAGATGAGAGGGGTGTCGGTACAGGGGTAGCACTGCTGCAGCAAGGCATGTCCCCTGAAAGCCGGAGGAGTGTCAGCTCCAGTAAGGGGGCAAATAGGAGAGCAGGGCAAGACAGGCAGGTGCTGGTAGTGGGGGACTCAATTATTAGGGGAACAGATAGGGCAATCTGTCACAAAGACAGGGATCGTCGAACAGTGTGCTGCCTACCTGGCGCTCGAGTCCGGCACATCGCTGATCGGGTTGACAGATTACTGGGAGGGGCTGGTGAGGACCCAGCGGTCATGGTGCACATTGGCACAAATGACAAAGTTAGAGGTAGGTGGAAGGTCCTTAAAGATGATTTCAGGGAATTAGGCTGCAAGCTTAGAGCAAGGACCTCCAAGGTGGTATTCTCGGAAATACTACCTGTACCATGTGCCACGCCAGAGAGGCAACGGGAGATTAGGGAGAAAAATAAGTGGCTCAAGAACTGGTGTAGGAAGGAGGGATTTGGGTTCCTGGAGAACTGGGCCGACTACGCTAGGGAACGGCTGCACCTCAATGGGGAGGGTGCAGCTGTGCTGGGGAGAAAATGGCTAGAAGGTTGGAGGAGTGATTAAACTAGGGATTGGGGGGAGGGTGTTCATTTTATAGCTGGGGAAGATAGTGCAGAGAATGACCTGGGCACAAATAAAGAAATTGGGGGTGGGGTTAGAACAGTCAATAAAGTAAGAAGGAATAGAGGTACAGAGAGATACATAAAATGCATGTACACTAATGCCAGAAGCCTCACCAACAAAATGGAGGAATTAGAATTAATTTTCTTGGAAAATAATTATGGCATGGTGGGGATATCTGAGACATGGCTGGACGAGAGCCATGACTGGGCAGTTAACTTACAGGGCTATAGTCTGTTCTGAAATGACCGTACAAACAAGCGAGGGGGGTGTGTGTTTATATGTAAAATCATCCTTAAAACCCATCTTGCGGGAGAATATATGTGAATATAATGAAAATGTAGAGTCCCTGTGGGTGGAGATAAGGGGAAGGGGAAAAAATAATAAATTACTGATAGGGGTTTCTTATAATCTCCAAAAATAATGGAAGCAGTGGAGAATATCCTTGTAAAGCAAATAGATGAAGTAGCGACTCAAGGAGAACTCATTATTATGGGGGACTTCAACTACCCTGAAATACATTGGGGGACAGAAACCTGTAGTTCAAGCAAAGGTAATAGGTTTTTGACTACTATGAGAGACAATTACCTTTCACAACTGGTTAAGGAACAAACAAGAAGGGGGGCACTGCTAGACCTAATATTTACCAACAAGCCAGACCGCATATCAAATATACGAGTTGGGGGTCACTTGGGTAATAGTGATTACAAAATAATAAGTTTTCATGTAACCTTTAATAAGATGGGTAGTAGAGGGGTTACAAGGACACTAAACTTCAGGAAGGCAAATTTCCAACGGTTGAGAGATGATCTTAGTGCAATATACTGGGACGATATCCTGAGACATAAAGCTACACAAAGCAAATGGGAGACATTTATTAGCATCCTGAATAGGACCGTTGCACAATGTATACCCTATGGGAATAAACATGCTAGAAATAGGAGGAAACCACTATGGCTAAATAGAGCTGTAAGGGGCGCAATAAGTGACAAAAAGAAAGCATTTAGAGAACTAAAGCTAGTAGGTAGTGATGAGGCATTAAATAAATATAGAAAATTAAATAAATTCTGTAAAAACCAAATCAAGGCAGCAAAGATTGAGACAGAGAGAATCATTGCCAGATAAAGTAAAAATAATCCCAAAATATTCTTTAACTACACAAATAGTAAAAAACTAAAAAATGATAGTGTTGGTCCCCTTAAAAATAGTCTGGGTGAAATGGTGGATGAGGATGAGGAAAAAGCCAATATGCTAAATGATTTTTTTCAACATGCTAAATGATTTTTTTCAACCGTATTTACACAAGAAAATCGCATGACAGAAAACATGATAAGTCAGTGATAACAAAAATTCTCCATTAAATGTCACTTGCTTAACCCAGCAGGAAGTACGGCAGCGTCTAAAAATCACTAAAGTTCATAGAATCATAGAATCATAGAATGGTAGAGTTGGAAGGGACCTCCTGGGTCATCTGGTCCAACCCCCTGCTCAAAGCAGGATTCACTAGATCATCTCAGACAGATGTCTGTCCAGCCTCTGTTTGAAGACGTCCATTGAAGGGGAACTCACCACCTCTCGTGGCAGCCTGTTCCACTCATTAATCACCCTAACTGTCAAAAAGTTTTTTCTAATATCTAATCTGTGTCTCCTCCCATTTAGTTTCATCCCATTGCTTCTAGTCTTTCCTTGTGCAAATGAGAATAAAGATGATCCTTCTACAATGTGACAGCCCTTGACATATTTGTAGACAGCTATTAAGTCTCCTCTCAGTCTTCTTTTTTGCAAGCTAAACATTCCCAAATCCTGCAACCGTTCCTCATAGGACATGGTTTGCAGACCAGTCACCATTCTGGTCGCTCTTCTCTGAACTTGCTCCAGTTTGTCTATGTCTTTTTTAAAATGTGGTGCCCAAAACTGTACACAGTATTCCAGATGAGGTCTGACCAAAGAGGAGTAAAGACCGATAATGACTTCACGTGATCTAGACTGTATGCTTCTGTTAATACATCCCAGAATTGTATTTGCCTTTTTTGCTGCTGCATCACACTGTTGACTCATGTTCAGTCTATGATCTATTAGTATACCTAAGTCTTTTTCACATGTACTGTTGCTTAGCTCTATTCCTCCCATTCTGTATATGCTTTTTTCATTTTTATTGCCCAGATGTAGTACTTTGCATTTTTCCCTGTTAAAAACCATTCTGTTGGTTGCTGCCCACTGCTCCAGTTTATTTAGGTCTTTTTGAATCCTCTCTCTCTCTTCTCTAGTATTAGCTATCCCTCCTAGCTTTGTGTCATCAGCAAATTTAATCAGTTTACCCTCAATTCCTTCATCTAAATCATTGACAAAGATGTTGAACAATACAGGTCCCAGGACGGAGCCCTGTGGTACCCCACTTGAGACATTCATCCAGCTGGATGTGAAGCCATTTACAACCACTCTTTGAGTCCGATCACTAAGCCAGTTATGAATCCACCTAACAGTTGCCTGGTCCATTGCATACTTGGTCATTTTTTCAATAAGGATGGTGTGAGATACTTTGTCAAATGCTTTGCTGAAGTCAAGATATACTATATCTACAGCATTTCCCTGATCCACCCAGTCAGTGATTCTGTCATAGAAGGAAATTAAGTTAGTCTGACATGACTTGTTAGTTACAAACCCATGCTGACTCTGGTTAATCACTTCATTCTTATCCATGTACTTACATACATGTTGTTTAATAATTTGTTCAAAGATCTTTCCTGGTATAGAAGTCAGACTCACCGGCCTATAGTTCCTGGGTCCACCTTCTTCCCCTTTTTGAAGATAGGAACAACATTTGCTCTTCTCCAGTCTTCTGGGACTTCTCCTGTTCTCCAAGAATTTTCAAAGATTATGGAGAGTGGTTCTAAAATTTCTTCTACGATCTCCTTCAGTACTCTGGGGTGTAATTCATCTGGACCTGGAGACTTGAACTCATTTATGTTAGCTAAATATTCCCTCACAATCTTTCTGTTTACAGATAACTTGGATTCCTCTATTCCTTTAAAAGGACAGTGAAGATCAGTTGATGTTACATTTTCTTTCTGAGAGAAAACAGATGCAAAATAGGAATTAAAAAGTTTGGCCTTCTCAACATCATCTCTTACCATTTCTCCATTTTCATCCTGTAAAAATCCTATAGCATCTTTGACTTTTCTTTTACTTTTGACATACCCCCAAAATCCTTTTGTATTGCTTTTGACATCTCTTGCAAGCCTTAATTCATTGTCAGCTTTAGCTAACCTGATACGTGCCCTACAGGATCTGCAGACTGCATTATAATCTTCTTTAGATATGCCTCCCTCTTTCCATTTAATAAACATTTCTTTCTTTCTTTTTAGCATGTGTTTAAGTTCTGTGTTCATCCATCCTGGTTTCCTTAAATGCTTCCCATTCTTCCTACTTTTCGGGATTGTTAACGATTGTGCTTTGAGAATCTCATTTTTAAAAATTTCCCATCCTTCCTGGACATTTTTGTCCTTAAGGACATCCAGCCATTGGATCCCTCCTATTCTCTTTCTGAGTCTCTTAAAATCTGCCTTTCTAAAATCTAACCTTGAAGTTTGAGTCTTCACATGTCTTCCTCCTCTAGTTATCCAAAATTCTATAATAGCATGATCGCTGCCTCCTAGGGTCCCAGCCACCTTTACCTCCTCAACCATTTCCTCCCTGTTTATAAGGATTAGATCCAAAGTAGCAGATCCCCTTGTTTTCTCCCCTACCTTTTGGAAGATAAAGTTGTCAGCAAGAGAGGATAAGAATTTACTTGACCTGTTAGTTTTACTTGAGAGAGATTCCCAACAAATGTCTGGATAGTTGAAATCTCCCATGACCACTACGTCATATTTTTTGGAGAACTTGGTCATTTGATACATAAAGAGTTCATCCATATCTTCAGCTTGCCCAGGTGGCCTGTAGTAAATGCCTACAATGGTGTCCTTTCCGTTGTTCTCTCCTTGTATTCTTACCCAAACAGTTTCCACAGAACTCCCAGTCTCTGAAGCTTCAATCTCTGTGCAGATATACGCTTTTCTAACATACAATGCAACACCTCCTCCTCGTTTATCAAGTCTGTTTCTTGCAAATAAGTTGTATCCTTTTAGCCTTTTATTCCAATCATGTGTATCGTCCCACCAAGTTTCAGTGATTCCAATGACATCATATTCCTTTTCCTGCATTAGTAGTTCCAATTCTCCTTGTTTGTTGCCCATGCTTTGTGCATTTGTATAAAAACATTTTAGTTTGTGATTGGTTTCTCTTCCTCCCATATTTTTATTATTTAAATTGTTTTGTCTTTGTTCTTCCTTTCCACTTCCAGTAGCAGAGATCTCAATAGTATTTGACAGCTGTATGGCTTTTTCTGGCCTTTTGCTTCCCTTCCCACATTGTTCTAGTTTAAAGCTCTTCTGATGAGTGTAGCAAGGCGACTTCCAAATACATGTTTTCCAGTCTTCGTAAGGTGCACCCCATCTCTAGCAAGTAGTCCATCGTATAGGTAATTCATTCCGTGATCCAGAAATCCAAATCCTTGTTGACGGCACCATCGACATAGCCAGTTGTTCACCTGTAGAATCTTATTCCACCTCATTGTTCCATGGCCATCCACTGGGAGGATGGATGAGAAGACCACCTGCGCTCCCAATTCTTTCACTTTCTTGCCTAAGTCTTCAAAGTCACTGCAGATGGTTTCAAGGTCCTTTCTTGCTGTGTCATTTGTCCCCACATGTATTAGCAGGAATGGGTAGTGATCTGTAGGTCTGAAGAGTCTTGATATCCTGTCAGACACATCTTTAATTTTTGCTCCTGGAAGACAGCACATTTCTCTTGAGGTTATGTCCGGTCTGCAGATAGCGGCCTCTGTTCCTCTTAACAGGGAATCCCCCATGACCACCACTCTCCGTTTTTTCTTCACAACATTCTTCTTTTTCCATCCAGGAGGATTCTGAGGGCTTACAAGGTTATTCATTGCTGGCAAAGTCTTATTTTGCTGTATTTCTTCATGGTTCTCCTGCGTGAGAGCCTGATACTGGTTCCTGAGCAGTATGGGTGCTGACTGCCTCTCGATCCTCCTGCTTCTCTGGGTCACATGCTTCCATTCCTCTGTTTTGTCAGGTGCAGTTCGAATTTCTTCTTTTTCTGAATCATGAAGAGATAATTCTGCTCTGTCTAAGAACTCTTCACCTTCCTTAATGATTTTCAAGGTAGTTAACCTCTCTTCTAGATTTCGCAACTTTTCCTCCAACAGGGACACAAGCTTGCATTTCTGGCATGTGAAGTTTGGCTTTTCCACTGGCAAGTCTGTGAACATGTAGCAGGATATGCAGCTCACCAAATGGCTCCTGGACTCTTCCATGTTCTTATTGTTAATGTTCTGAAAACAGTGAAAAAAGCTTAAAAAAAAAGCTTCAAAATGCGCGCGCCAGTAGGCAAGTTGACAAATCCCCGGGCCCGGATGGGATACACCCACGAGAACTGCAGGAATTAAGTAACGTCATAGATAGACCATTATTTTTAATCTTTAAAGATTCCATAATAACAGGGTCTGTACCACAGGACTGGCGTATAGCAAATGTGGTGCCAATATTCAAAAAGGGGACAAAAACTGAACTTGGAAGTTATAGGCCAGTAAGCTTAACCTCTACTGTGTGTAAAATCCTGGAGGGTTTCCTAAGAGATGCTATACTAGAGTATCTGAGGAGGAATAACTTCATGACCCAATATCAACATGGGTTTACGAGGGACCGTTCCTGTCAAACTAATTTGATCAGTTTTTATGAGGAGGCAAGTTCCGGACTGGACCAAGGAAATGAAGTGAATGTTGTGTATATGGACTTTTCAAAAGCTTTTGATACAGTTCCACACAAAAGATTGATACATAAAATGAGAACAATGGGGATAGGGGAAAATATATGTAAGTGGGTTAAGAATTGGCTCAGTGATAGGAAACAAAGGGTGGTTATTAATGGAACGCACTCAGACTGGGTCTCAGTTAACAGTGGGGTACCACAGGGGTCAGTATTGGGCCCCCTTCTTTTTAACATATTTATTAATGACTTTTTAGAGGGCATACAGAGTAATATTTCAATATTTGCAGATGACACTAAACTCTGAAGGGTAATCAATACAGAGGAGGGTAATTTTATATTACAGGAGGATCTGTGTAAACTAGAACCTTGGGCTGATAAATGGCAAATGAGCTTTAATGGGGATAAATGTAAGGTAATGCACTGGGACAGAGGAAATAAATTGTATAATTATATGCTTAATTGAAAAACACTGTGCAAAACTGGAACTGAAAAAGACCTGGGTGTATTGGTGGACGACAAGCTCACGTTTAGTGGCCAGTGTCAGGCAGCTGCTGCAAAGGCAAATAAAATAATGGGATGTATTAAAAGAGGCATAGATGCTCATGAGGAGAACATAATTTTACCTCTATACAAGTCACTAGTGCGACCACACTTAGAATACTGTGTACAGTTCTGGTCTCCGGTGTATAAGAAAGACATAGCTGAACTAGAGCGGGTGCAGAGAAGAGCGACCAAGGTTATTAGAGGACTGGGGGGTCTGCTATACCAAGACAGGTTATTACACTTGGGGTTATTTACTGAGGAAAAACTAAGGCTTAGGGGTGATCTTATTACTATGTACAAGTATATGAGGGGACAGTACAAAGACCTTTCTACTGATCTTTTTACTCTGAGACCAGAGACGGGGACAAGGGGGCATCTTCTACGTCTGGAGGAAAGAAGGTTTAATAATAATCACAGACGCGGATTCTTTACTGTAAGAGCAGAGAGACTATGGAACTCTCTGCCGCATGATGTTGTAATGAGTGATTCACTATTAAAATTTAAGAAGGGCATGGATGCCTTTCTTGAAAAGTATAATATTACAGGTTATACAGTGGTGGCCAAAAGTATTGGCACCCCTGCAATTCTGTCAGATAATACTCAGTTTCTTCCTGAAAATGATTGCAATCACAAATTCTTTGTTATTATTCTCTTCATTTAATTTGCTTGCAAGGAAAAAACACAAAAGAGAATGAAGCAAAAATCAAATCATTGATCATTTCACACAAAACTCCAAAAATGGGCCAGACAAAAGTATTAGCACCCTCAGCCTAATACTTGGTTGCACAACCTTTAGCCAAAATAACTGCGAACAACCGCTTCCGGTAACCATCAATGAGTTTCTTACAATGCTCTGCTGGAATTGTAGACCATTCTTCTTTGGCAAACTGCTCCAGGTCCCTGATATTTGAAGGGTGCCTTCTCCAAACTGCCATTTTGAGATCTCTCCACAGGTGTTCTATGGGATTCAGGTCTGGACTCATTGCTGGCCACCTTAGAAGTCTCCAGTGCTTTCTCTCAAACCATTTTATAGTGCTTTTGGAAGTGTGTTTTGGGTCATTGTCCTGCTGGAAGACCCATGACCTGTGAGGGAGACCCAGCTTTCTCACACTGGGCGCTACATTATGCTGCAAAATTTGTTGGTAGTCTTCAGACTTCATAATGACATGCACACGGTCAAGCAGTCCAGTGCCAGAGGCAGCAAAGCAACCCCAAAACATCAGGGAACCTCCGCCATGTTTGACTGTAGGGACCGTGTTCTTTTCTTTGAATACCTCTTTTTTTTCCTGTACACTCTATGTTGATGCTTTTTGCCAAAAAGCTCTACTTTTGTCTCATCTGACCAGAGAACATTCTTCCAAAACGTTTTAGGCTTTCTCAGGTAAGTTTTGGCAAACTCCAGCCTGGCTTTTTTATGTCTCGGGGTAAGAAGTGGGGTCTTCCTGGGTATCCTACCATACAGTCCCTTTTCATTCAGACGCCGACGGATAGTACGTGTTGACACTGTTGTACCCTCGGACTGCAGGGCAGCTTGAACTTGTTTGGATGTCAGTCGAGGTTCTTTATTCACCATCCGCACAATCTTGCGTTGAAATCTCTCGTCAATTTTTCTTTTCCGTCCACATCTAGGGAGGTTAGCCACAGTGCCATGGGCTTTAAACTTCTTGATGACACTGCGCACGGAAGACACAGGAACATTCAGGTCTTTAGAGATGGACTTGTAGCCTTGAGAATGTTCATGCTTCCTCACAATTTGGTTTCTCAAGTCCTCAGACAGTTCTTTGGTCTTCTTTCTTTTCTCCATGATCAATGTGGTACACACAAGGACACAGGACAGAGGTTGAGTCAACTTTAATCCATGTTAACTGGCTGCAAGTGTGATTTAGTTATTGCCAACACCTGTTAGGTGCCACAGGTAAGTTACAGGTGCTATTAATTACACGAATTAGAGAAGCATCACATGATTTTTGAAACAGTGCCAATACTTTTGTCCACCCCCTTTTTTAGGTTTGGTGTGGAATTATATCCAATTTGGCTTTAGGACAATTCTTTTTGTGTTTTTTCATTGAAGACAAATTAAATGAAGATAATAATGCCAAAGAATTTGTGATTGCAATCATTTTCAGGAAGAAACTGAGTATTATCTGACAGAATTACAGGGGTGCCAATACTTCTGGCCACCACTGTAGTATATAATGGCCGACATATATTGCTCAATATAGTATCATGGCCCCATCTACTATATAATTGGCTTATCCCGTCTGTCTGTCCGTCCAGGAATTGCCGGCCGGACCAATCAGCGAAGCGGGATTTCAGAACAAGATGGCGGCCGTTAGCTCCATACTGTATATACTGGGCCCCATATATTGCTCCATACAGTATATACTGGGCCCTATATATTGCTTCATACAGTATAATGGCCCCATATAGTATATAATGGCAGACATATATTGCTCCATACAGTATCATGGCCCCATATAGTATATAATAGGCCCCATATATTGCTCCATACAGTATATAATAGGCCCCATATATTGCTCCACACAGTATATAATAGGCCCCATATATTGCTCCACACAGTATATAATGGGACTCATATATTGCTCCATACAGTATATAATAGGCCCCATATATTGCTCCACACAGTGTATAATAGGCCCCATATATTGCTCCACACAGTATATAATGGGACCCATATATTGCTCCATACAGTATATAATAGGCCCCATATATTGCTCCACACAGTGTATCATGGGCCCCATATATTGCTCCATACAGTATATACTGAGCCCCATATATTGCTGCACAGTATAATTTCCCCTTATAATATATAAAGGGCCACATTTTTTGCTTCATACTGTATATACTGGGCCCCATATATTGCTTCATACAGTATACACTTGGCCCCATATATTGCTCCATACTGTATATACTGGGCCCCATATATTGCTCCATACAGTACTTACTGGGCCCCATAAATTGCTGCACAGTATAATGGCCCCATATAGTATATAATAGGCCCCATATATTGCTCCATACAGTATATACTGGACCCCATATATTGCTCCATACAGTATATACTGAGCCCCATATATTGCTGCACAGTATAATTTCCCCTTATAATATATAAAGGGCCACATTTTTTGCTTCATACTGTATATACTGGGCCCCATATATTGCTCCATACAGTACTTACTGGGCCCCATAAATTGCTGCACAGTATAATGGCCCCATATAGTATAAAATAGGCCCGATATATTGCTCCATATAGTATAATGGCCACATATAGTATATAATGGGCCCTATATATTGCTCCATACAGTATATACTGGGCCCCATATATTGCTGCACAGTATAATGGCCCCATATAGTATATAATGGGCTCCATAAATTGCTAAACAGTATAATGGCCCCAATATAATATATAAGGGGCCCCATATATTGCTCCATACAGCATAATGGCCCCATGTAGTATAATGACCACATATAGTATATAATAGGCCCCATATATTGCTCCATACAGTATAATGGCCACATATAGTGTATAATGGGCCCCATATATTGCTCCATACAGTATATAATGAGCCCCATATATTGCTCCATACAGCATAATGGCCCCATATAGTGCTCCATACAGTATAATGACCACATATAGTATCTAATAGGCCCCATATAGTGCTCCATACAGTATAATGGTCCCCATATATTGCTCCATACAGTATATACTGGGCCCCATATATTGCTCCATACAGTATATACTGGGCCCCAGATATTGATCCACAGTATAATGGCCCCATATAGAATATAACGGGCCCCATATATTGATGCATACAGTATAATGGCTCCATATATTATATAATGGGCCCCATATATTGCTCCATACAGTATATACTGAGCCCCATATATTGCTCCATACAGTAAAATGGCCACGTATAGTATATAATAGGCCCCATATATTGCTCCATACAGTATAATGGCCCCATATAGTATATAATGTGCCCCATATATTGCTCCCATACAGTATATACTGAACCCCATATACAGTTATATGAAAAAGTTTGGGCACCCCTATTAATCTTAAGCTTAATGTTTTATAAAAATTGGTGTTTTTGCAACAGCTATTTCAGTTTGATATATGTAATAACTGTTGGACACCGTAATGTTTCTGCCTTGAAATGAGGTTTATTGTACTAACAGAAAATGTGCAATCTACATTCAAACAAAATTTGACCGATGCATAAGTATGGGCACCTCACCAGAAAAGTGACATTAATATTTAGTAGATCCTCCTTTTGCAAAAATAACAGCCTCTAGTCGCTTCCTGTAGCTTTTAATGAGTTCCTGGATCCTGGATGAAGGTATTTTTGACCATTCCTCTTTACAAAACAATTCCAGTTCAGTTAAGTTTGATGGTCGCCGAGCATGGACAGCCCTCTTCAAATGACCCCACAGATGTTCAATGATATTCAGGTCTGGGGACTGGGATGACCATTCCAGAACATTGTAATTGTTCCTCTGCATGAATGCCTGAGTAGATTTGGAGCGGTGTTTTGGATCATTGTCTTGCTGAAAGATCCATCCCCTGCGTAACTTCAACTTTATCACTGATTCTTGAACATTATTGTCAAGAATCTGCTGATACTGAGTGAAATTCATGCGTCCCTCAACTTTAACAAGATTGCCGGTGCCGGCATTGGCCACACAGCCCCAAAGCATGATGGAACCTCCACCAAATTTTACTGTGGGTAGCAAGTGTTTTTCTTGGAATGCTATGTTTTTTTGCCGCCATGCATAACGCCTTTTTGTATGACCAAACAACTCAATCTTGGTTTCATCAGTCCAAAGGACCTTCTTCCAAAAAGAAATTGGCTTCTCCAAATGTGCTTTTGCATACCTCAGCCGACTGTTTGTGGTGTGCTTGCAGAAATGGCTTCTTTCGCATCACTCTCCCATACAGCTTCTCCTTGTGCAAAGTGCGTTGTATAGTTGACCGATGCACAGTGACACCATCTGCAGCAAGTTGATGCTGCAGCTCTCTGGAGGTGGTCTGAGGATTGTCCTTGACTGATCTCACCATTCTTCTTCTCTGCCTTTCTGATGTTTTTCTTGGCCTGCCACTTCTGGCCTTAACAAGAACTGTCCCTGTGTTCTTCCATTTCCTTACTATGTTCCTCACAGTGGAAACTGACAGGTTAAATCTCTGAGACAGCTTTTTGTATCCTTCCCCTGAACAACTATGTTGAATAATCTTTGTTTTCAGATCATTTGACAGTTGTTTTGAGGAGCCCATGATGCCACTCTTCAGAGGAGATTCAAACAGGAGAACAACTTGCAAGTGGCCACTTTAAGTAGCTTTTCTCATGATTGCAAACACCTGGCTATGAAGTTCAAAGCTCAATAAGGTTACAAAACCAATAAAAGTGCTTTAGTAAGTCAGTAAAAAGTAGGTAGGAGTATTTAAACCAAGAAAATGATAAGGGTGCCCATACTTATGCACCTGTCAAATTTTGTTTGAATGCAGATTGCACATTTTCTGTTAGTATAATAAATCTCATTTCAAGGTAGAAACATTACTGTGTCCAACAGTTATTACATATATCAAACTGAAATAGCTGTTTCAAAAACACCAATTTTTATAAAACATTAAGCTTAAGATTAATAGGGGTGCCCAAACTTTTTCATATAACTGTATTGCTGCACAGTATAATGGCCCCATATAGCATATAATGGGCCCCATATATTGCTCCATACAGTATAATGGCCCCATATAGTGTATAATGTGCCACATATTTTGCTCCATACTGTATATACTAGGCACCATAAATTGCTCAATACAATATAATGGCCCCATATAGTATATAATAGGCCCCATATAGTGCTCCAAACAGTAGAATGGGCCCCATATATTGCTCCACACAGTATATACTGGACCCCATATAATGCTCCATTAAGTATAATGGCCCCATATAGTATATAATGGGCCCCACATATTGCTCCATACAGTATAATGGCCCAATATAGTGCTCCATACAGTATATACTGGACCCCATATATTGCTACATAAAGTATAATGGCCCCATATAGTATATAATGAGCCCCATATATTGTTCCATACAGTATACTGGCCACATATATTTCTCCATACAGTATAATAGCCCCTTATAGTATATAATAGGCCCCACATATTACTCCATACAGTATAATAGCCCCATATATTGCTACATACAGTATATGATGGGCCCCATATATTTCTCCATAGAGTATATAATGGGCCCCATATATTGCTCCATAAAGTATATACTGAGCCCCATTTAATGATCCATACACTATAATGGCCTCATATAGTATATAATACGCACCATATATTGCTCTATACAGTATAATGGCCCCATATAGTATATAATAGGCCCCTTATATTGCTCCATACAGTATATAATGGGCCCCATATCTTGCTTCATACAGTATAATGGCCCCATATAGTATATAATTGGCCCCATGTATTGCTCCATACAGTATAATGACCTCATATAGTATATAATGGGCCCCATATATTGCTCCATACAGTATAATGGCCCCATATAGTATATAATGGGCCCTATATATTGTTCCATACAGTATATACTGGGTCCTCTAAATTGCTCCAAACAATATAAAGGCCCCATGTAGTATATAATGGGCCCAATGTACTGCTCCACACATTATATACTGGGCCCCATAAATTGTTCCATACAATTTAATTGCCCCATATAGTATATAATGGGCTCCATGTTTTGCTCTATGCGGAATATTCTGGGCCCCATAAATTGTTCCATACAGTATAATAGCCCCATATAGTATATAATGGCCTACATATATTGCTCCATACAGTATCATGGCCCCATATACCATATAAGAGGCCCCATATATTGCTCCATACAGTATATACTGAGCCCCATATATTGCTGCACAGTATAATTTCCCCTTATAATATATAAGGGCCACATTTTTTGCTCCATACTGTATATAATGGGCCCCATATATTGCTCCATACAGTACATACTGGACCCCATATATTGCTTCATACAGTATAATGGCCCCATATAGTATATAATGGCCTACATATATTGCTCCATACAGTATCATGGCCCCATATACCATATAAGAGGCCCCATATATTGCTCCACACAGTATATAAAGGGCCCCATATATTGCTCCATACAGTATATACTGAGCCCCATATATTGCTGCACAGTATAATTTCCCCTTATAATATATAAGGGCCACATTTTTTGCTCCATACTGTATATAATGGGCCCCATATATTGCTCCATACAGTATATACTGGGCCCCATATATTGCTCCATACAGTACAAACTGGGCCCCATATATTGCTCTATACTGTATATACTGGGCCCCATATATTGAACCATACAGTACTTACTGGGCCCCATATATTTCTGCACAGTATAATGGCCCCATATATTGCTCCATACAGTATAATGGCCCCATATAGTGTATACTGTGCCACATATTTTGCTCCAAACTGTATATACTGGGTACCATAAATTGCTCAATACAGTATAATGGCCCCATATAGTGCTCCATACAGTATAATGGGCCCATATATTGCTCCATACAGTATATACTGGACCCCATATATTGCTCCATAAAGCATAATGGCCCCATATAGTATATAATGGACCCCATATATTGCTCCATACGGTATAATAGCCCCTTATAGTATATAATTGGGCCCCACATATTGCTCCATACAGTATAATGGCCCCATATAGTGCTCTATACAGTATATACTGGACCCCATATATTGCTCTATAAAGTATAAAGGCCGCATATAGTATATAATGAGCCCCATATATTGTTCCATACAGTATAATGGCCACATATATTTCTCCACACAGTATAACCCCCTCATATAGTATATGATAGGCTCCATATATTGCTCCATAGAGTATATACTGGGCCCCATATATTGCTCCATACAGTATAATGGCCCCATATATTATATAATGGGCCCAATATATTGCTCCATAGAGTATATACTAGGCCCATATATTGCTCCATACAGTATAATGGCCCCATATATTATATAATGGGCCCAATATATTGCTCCATACAGTATATACTGGGCCCTAGATACTGTTCCATACAGTATAATGGTCACATATAGTATATAATAGGTCCCATATATTGCTCCATACAGTGTAATGGCCATATATAGTATATAATAGGCCCCATATATTGCTCCATACAGTGTAATGGCCACATATAGTATATAATAGGCCCCAAATATTGCTCCATACAGTATATACTGGGCCCCATATATTGCTGCAAAGTATAATGGCCCCATGTAATATATAAAGGGCCACATTTTTTGCTCAATACTGTATATACTGGGCCCCAATATATTGCTAAATACAGTATATACTGGGCCCCATATACAATATAATTGCTCCATATAGTATATAATGGGCTCCATAAATTGCTCCATACAGTATAATGGACCCATATATTATACAATGGGCCCAATATATTGCTCCATACAGTATATACTGGGCCCCATATATTGCTCCATAATGTATATACTGGGCCCAATATATTGCTCCATACACTTCTTACTGTGCCCCTTATATTGCTGCA
Source organism: Phyllobates terribilis (assembly GCF_046119375.1). Classification (NCBI taxonomy): domain Eukaryota; kingdom Metazoa; phylum Chordata; class Amphibia; order Anura; family Dendrobatidae; genus Phyllobates; species Phyllobates terribilis. Next base: position 1,942,481 of record NW_027363009.1, on the reverse strand, counting down.
CAGTATTATGGCCCCATATAGTATAAAATAAGCCCGATATATTGTTCCATATAGTATAATGGCCACTTATAGTATATAATGGGCCCCATATATTGCTCCATATAGTATATACTGGGCCCCATATATTGCTGCACAGTATAATGGCCCCATATAGTATATAATAGGCTCCATAAATTGCTAAATACAGTAAAATGGCCCCATATAATATATAATGGGCCCCATATATTGCTCCATACAGCATAATGGCCCCATATAGTGCTCCGTATAGTATAATGACCACATATAGTATATAATAGGCCCCATATATTGCTCCATACAGTATAATGGCCACATATAGTATATATTGGGCCCCATATATTGCTCCATACAGTATATAATGGGCCCCATATATTGCTCCATACAGCATAATGGCCACATATAGTGCTCCATACAGTATAATGACCACATATAGTATATAATAGGCCCCATATATTGCTCCAAACAGTATATACTGGGCCCCATATATTGCTCCATACAGTATATACTGGGCCCAGATATTAATCCACAGTATAATGGCCCCATATAGAATATAATGGGCCCCATATATTGATGCATACAGTATAATGCCTCCATATATTATATAATGGGCCCGATATATTGCTCCATACAGTAAAATGGCCACATATAGTATATAATAGGCCCCATTTATTGCTCCATACAGTATAATGGCCCCATATAGTATATAATGGGCCCCATATATTGCTCCATACATTATATACTGAGCCCTATATATTGCTGCACAGTATAATGCCCCATATAGTAAATAATGGCCCCATATATTGCTCCATACAGTGTAATGGCCCCATATAGTGTATAATGTGCCACATATTTTGCTCCATACTGTATATCCTGGGCACCATAAATTACTAAATACAGTATAATGGCCCAATATAGTGCTCCATACAGTATAATGACCACATATAGTATATAATAGGCCCCATATAATGCTCCATACAGTATAATGGGCCCCATATATTGCTCCATACAGCATACACTGGACCTAATATATTGCTCCATAAAGTATAATGGTGCCATATAGTATATAATGGACCCCATATAGTGCTCCATACAGTATATACTGGATCCATATATTGCTCCATAAAGTATAATGGCCCCATATAGTATATAATGATCCCCATATATTGTTCCATACAGTATAATGGCCACATATATCTCTCCATACAGTATAATAGCCCCTTATAGTACATAATAGGCCCCACATATTGCTCCATACAGTATAATGGCCTCATATATTGCTACATACAGTATATAATGGGCCCCATATATTGCTCCATACAGTATATAATGGGCCCCATATATTGCTCCATACAGTATATACTGAGCCCCATTTATTGCTCCATACACTATAATGGCCCCATATAGTATATAATAGGCCCCTTATATTGCTCCATACAGTATATAATTGGCCCCATATCTTGTCCATACAGTATATTGGCCCCATATAGTATATAATGGGCCCTATATAGTAAATAATGGGCCCCATGTATTGCTCTATACAGTATAATGGCCCCATATAGTATATAATTGGCCCCATGTATTGCTCCATACAGTATAATGGCCCCATATATTGCTCCATACAGTATAATGGCCCCATATAGTATATAATGGGCCCTATATATTGTTCCACACAGTATATACTGGGTCCTCTAAATAGCTCCAAACAATATAAAGGCCCCATGTAGTATATAATGGGCCCAATGTATTGCTCCTCACAGTATATACTGGGCCCCATAAATTGTTCCATACAGTATATTATCTCCATATAGTATATAATGGGCCCCATATATTGCTCCATACAGTATAATGGCTCCATATAGTATATACTGGGCCTCATATACAGTATTGCTCCATACAGTATAATGGCCCCATAAAGTATATAATGGGCCTCATATAATGCTCCATACAGTATATACTGTGTCCCATATATTGCTTCATACAGTACAATGGCCCCATATATAGTATATAATGGCCGACATATATTGCTCCATACAGTATTATGGCCCCATATAGCATATAATAGGCCCCATATATTGCTCCACACAGTATATAATGGGCCCCATATATTGCTCCATACAGAATATACTGAGCCCCATTTACTGCTGCACAGTATAATTTCCCCTTATAATATATAAAGGGACACATTTTTGCCTCCATACTGTATATACTGGGCCCCATAAATTGTTCCATACAGTATATTATCTCCATATAGTATATAATGGGCCCCATATATTGCTCCATACAGTATAATGGCCCCATAGAGTATATAATGGGCCTCATATAATGCTCCATACAGTATATACTGTGTCCCATATATTGCTTCATACAGTACAATGGCCCCATATAGTATATAATGGCCGACATATATTGCTCCATACAGTATTATGGCCCCATATAGCATATAATAGGCCCCATATATTGCTCCACATAGTATATAATGGGCCCCATATATTGCTCCATACAGTATATACTGAGCCCCATTTATTGCTGCACAGTATAATTTCCACTTATAATATATAAAGGGACACATTTTTGGCTCCATACTGTATATACTGGGTCCCATATTTTGCTCCATACAGTATATACTTGGCCCCATATATTGCTCCATACTGTATATACTGGGCCCCATATATTGCTCCATACAGTACTTACTGGTCCCCATATATTGCTGCACAGTATAATGGCCCCATATAGTATTTAATGGGCTCCATAAATTGTAAAATACAGTATAATGGCCCCATATAATATATAATGGGCCCCATATATTGCTCCTTACAGCATAATAGCCCCATATAGTGTTCCATACGGTATAATGACCACATATAGTATATAATGGGCCCCATATATTGCTCCATACAGTATATAATGGGCCCCATATATTGCTCCATACAGTATATACTGAGCCCCATTTATTGCTCCATACACTATAATGGCCCCATATAGTATATAATAGGCCCCTTATATTGCTCCATACAGTATATAATTGGCCCTATATCTTGTCCATACAGTATATTGGCCCCATATAGTATATAATGGGCCCTATATAGTATATAATGGGCCCCATGTATTGCTCCATACAGTATAATGGCCCCATATAGTATAGAATTGGCCCCATGTATTGCTCCATACAGTATAATGGTCCCATATATTGCTCCATACAGTATAATGGCCCCATATAGTATATAATGGGCCCTATATATTGTTCCACACAGTATATACTGGGTCCTCTAAATAGCTCCAAACAATATAAAGGCCCCATGTAGTATATAATGGGCCCAATGTATTGCTCCTCACAGTATATACTGGGCCCAATAAATTGTTCCATACAATATAATTGCCCCATATAGTATATAATGGGCTCCATGTATTGCTCTATACAGTATATACTGGGCCCCATAAATTGTTCCATACAGTATATTATCTCCATATAGTATATAATGGGCCCCATATATTGCTCCATACAGTATAATGGCTCCATATAGTATATACTGGGCCCCATACACAGTATTGCTCCATACAGTATAATGGCCCCATAGAGTATATAATGGGCCTCATATAATGCTCCATACAGTATATACTGTGTCCCATATATTGCTTCATACAGTACAATGGCCCCATATAGTATATAATGGCCGACATATATTGCTCCATACAGTATTATGGCCCCATATAGCATATAATAGGCCCCATATATTGCTCCACACAGTATATAATGGGCCCCATATATTGCTCCATACAGTATATACTGAGCCCCATTTATTGCTGCACAGTATAATTTCCCCTTACAATATATAAAGGGACACATTTTTGGCTCCATACTGTATATACTGGTCCCATATTTTGCTCCATACAGTATATACTTGGCCTCATATATTGCTCCATACTGTATATACTGGGCCCCATATATTGCTCCATACAGTACTTACTGGTCCCCATATATTGCTGCACAGTATAATGGCCCCATATAGTATTTAATGGGCTCCATAAATTGTAAAATACAGTATAATGGCCCCATATAATATATAATGGGCCCCATATAATGCTCCATACAGTATATACTGTGTCCCATATATTGCTTCATACAGTACAATGGCCCCATATAGTATATAATGGCTGACATATATTGCTCCATACAGTATTATGGCCCCATATAGCATATAATAGGCCCCATATATTGCTCCACACAGTATATAATGGGCCCCATATATTGCTCCATACAGTATATACTGAGTCCCATTTATTGCTGCACAGTATAATTTCCCCTTATAATATATAAAGGGACACATTTTTGGCTCCATACTGTATATACTGGGTCCCATATTTTCCTCCATACAGTATATACTTGGCCCCATATATTGCTCCATACTGTATATACTGGGCCCCATATATTGCTCCATACAGTACTTACTGGTCCCCATATATTGCTGCACAGTATAATGGCCCCATATAGTATTTAATGGGCTCCATAAATTGTAAAATACAGTATAATGGCCCCATATATTATATAATGGGCCCCATATATTGCTCCTTACAGCATAATAGCCCCATATAGTGTTCCATACGGTATAATGACCACATATAGTATATAATAGGCCCCATATATTGCTCCATACAGTATAATGACCACATATAGTATATAATGGGCCCCATATATTGCTCCATACAGTATATAATGGACCCCATACATTGCTCCATACAGCATAATGGACCCATATAGTGCTCCAAACAGTATAATGACCACATATAGTATATAATAGGTCCCATATAGTGCTCCATACAGTATATACTGGGCCCCATATATTGCTCCATACAGTATATACTGGACCACATATAGTATATAATAGGCCCCACATAGTGCTCCATACAGTATATACTGGACCCCATATATTGCTCCATACAGTATAATGGCCCCATATAGTATATTATGGGCCCCATATATTGCTCCATACAGTATATACTGAGCCCCAGATATTGCTCCACAGTATAATGGCCCCTTATAATATATAAATGGCCATTTTTTTTGCTCAATACTGTATATACTGGGCCTCATATATTGCTCCATACAGTATATACTGGGCCCCATATATTGCTCCATACAGTATAATGGCCCCATATAGTATATAATAGGCCCCATATATTGCTCCATACAGTATAATGGTCCCATATATTACTTCATACAGTATAATAGGCCCCCATATATTGCTCCATACAGTATAATGGTCCCATATATTACTTCATACAGTATAATAGGCCCCCATATATTGCTCCATACAGTATAATGGTCCCATATATTGCTTCATACAGTATAATAGGCCCCATATATTGCTCCATACAGTATAATGGTCCCATATATTGCTTCATACAGTATAATAGGCCCCATATATTGCTCCATACAGTATAATGGTCCCATATATTGCTGCACAGTAAAATGGCCCCATATAGTATATAATGTGCCACATATTTTGCTCCATACTGTATATACTGGGCACCATAAATTGCTCAATACAGTATAAGGGCCTCATATAGTATATAATGGGCCCCATATATTGCTCCATACAGTATAATGGCTCCATATATTGCCCAGGGGAGGAAATTGTGCAACCCACCTCGGGGTCCTGGGATCCCCCAGTACCCCTGGAACACTTGTGTGCTGAAGATATAGCGGTAGCAAAACAAATGCTGAGAGAATAGTGTCATGTGTTCTCCAAAGATGACTCTGATATGACTCTGATATAGGCAGTATCCCGTCATTGCATTTGAAAATCAATTTGAAAGACACGACCCCAGTAACCAGAAGTGACATGTCTGTGCTAAAACCATTACATTGTGAAGTGAAAGAATATTCACAAGATCTCATCAAGAGAGGTTGGGTCCAAAAGTTGAAGTCATCTTATTCCTCTCCAATTTTCTGTGTTAGGAAGAAGGATGGTACGTTGTGACTCTGTTGTGATTACTGGGAGCTAAACCGAAAGTCAGTACCTGATCGACACCCGATACCAAAGATCCAAGATATGACGGATAGCCAATCAAGAAGCACCTGGTTCTCTGTCCTCGATCAGAGTAAGGCATACCACCAAAGGTTTGTCGAAGAGTCCAGTAGACCTTTGACAGCATTCATCACACCGTGGAGATTATATGAGTGGATCTGCATACCGTTTGGACTCAGTTCAGCTCCAGCATAATTTCAGATGAGCATGGAGTCATGTTTAGAAGGATTGAGGGACGATATCTGCCAGCCGTACTTGGATGACAATGTGGTACACAGCAAAACCTTCCGGGAGCATGTTGAACACGTGAGGACCGTATTTCAACGATATCAACAACATGGAGTTAAGTTGACCCCAAAGAAGTGTGAACTGTTCAAAAGACAAGTCCGCTTTCTAGGGAAAATTGTGTCCAGAGAAGGATATACCATGGACCCAGCAGAAATCGCTCCTGTACTAACCTTAAAAGACAGGCAGCCCTCGACCGTCGGGGAGTTGATGCAGATATTAGGATTCCTCTCCTACTATCGTACTTACGTTCGGAACTTCTCCAGGATTGTCGCCGTACTATACCTCCTCTTGGGGGGGATAACAGAGACAACAACACTCACGGAGAAAAAGAAGAACGCGGGTAGGACATGGCTTAAGAAAGAACGCTGTTTCATCCCATCAGCCCATTCTCTGGACAGCCGACCGCCAGGAGGTATTGGAAAAACTAGTAGACTACCTGGTAAAACCTTGGGATATCCTGATTTCAATTTACCATTTGTTCTTCATTGTAACGCTTCTCAAGTTGGACTGGGAGCTGCCCTGTATCAGCATCAAGATGGAAAAATGAGAGTGATCGGTTACGGTTCTAGAACGTTGACAGATGTCGAGAAGAAATACCATCTACATTCCAGAAAATTGGAGTTCCTGGCATTGAAATGGGCTATCTGAGAACGATTTAGAGATTAGTTCTACTAGAGGAAAGAGTTTGAGGTATGCACTGACAAAAACCCTTTGACCTATGTCCTTACTACAGCCAAACTGATTGCAACGGGTCAGAAATGGGTTGCTGAACTAGCTGACTTCAATTTCAGCATCAAGTACAGGCCAAGAAAATGCAATGTGGATGCTGACGGATTGTCAAGAATGCCACTAGAGCCTGAGGAGTTCATGCAAGAATGCTCGGAGGAAGTCAGTCTGGAAGCAATTGAGATCAGTACCCAAGCAGTACAAGCTTATCAGGAGGAAGACACACAATTATGGTATCCGTTAATGGTGGAAAACACCATAAAAACGAGAGCACAAGATCACCCCCGGTCTATTCAACAATTACCAAAACGGCAGCACAACGGGAAGATTAGATAATTGGTAGAATACTACTTTATGTGGACCAAAATCGGTTTCCAAGTAAACGAGAGAGAGCCAATGAGTCATCAGCAGTATCTGTTTTAATTAAAGAGTGGACGAAGCTCTACCTCACTGAAGACGGTATCCTGTATCGTAAAGGAGGACAAAAACGGCAGTTGGTACTACCCAGAGTATTCCATAGGTTGGTCTTCAAAGCACTCCATGAAAACATGGGACACCTGGGAGTGGAAAGGACAACCAACTTGATCCATGAACGTTTCTTCTGGCCGTACATACAGAGAGGTATTGAGAGGTACGTGACCAGGGAGTGTGCGTGTCTGAAACACATCAACACATCAACCCGGGCACCTATGGGAAACATCCAAACTACATATCCATTTGAGATGGTCTCAATAGACTTTCTACATCTCGAGACGTGCAAGGGTGGTTACTAATACATCTTGGTGGTGATGGACCATTTTACATGATTTGCTCAAGCATATGCCACCACCAATACATCGGGTCGAACAGCGGCAGAGAAGATCTTCAATGATTTTGCTGTGAGGTTTGGGTTCACTACAAGGTTACGCCACGGCCAAGAAAGAGAATTTGAGAACCAGCTCTTTGCCAAGCTCGGAAAGTACTGTAGAATTCAGAGATCCCACAAAACGCCCTATCACTCAGAAGGTAATGGACAAGTGGAATGTTTTAACCAAACATTATTGTCAATGTTGCGCACTTTAACTGCTGATGAGAAGAAAGACTGGAAGAGTTCTCTGTCAAAAGTGGTACATGCCTATAACTGTGCAAAGTCCAACGGGTTGCTCACCCTTTTTCCTATTGTATGGACGGTCGCCAAGACTGCCAATCAACATCATGTTCTGACGCGCCCCTGGGCCTGTGTCGCGCTGCGTTGCGCACGCGGGAGCTTACCCGGAGCCGGATCTCTTGAGGGTTGTAGTCTCGTGGCGGCGACCCGGTCCGTGCCCAGGGAGTCAAACTGAGCGGCGATGTACTAGCAGTAGATGGTTGGTGACTACGCCACCCGTTGAATGCAGCTATGGAGCTGCCGCTGCAGGGCAGACCGCTGAGGCCGGTGGAAGGATGATGCAGCGTGGATGGTATAACCCCCAACTGGAGGGGTATGGCCTCAGGGCAGCCGACGTGGATGATGGGGGTAGCAGGAACCACTCAGAGACGGTGCGGTGTAGTTCAGGGTCTTTACTGGTGACAAAGATAGACCCTCCCGGAGTACTTGCTAGTGATAGGGGCCTGGTCAGTCCTTGAGCAGATGGGATCTCCCCTGGCCAGGCGGAGTTGTAGGCCTTCCCAACTAACTGTACTCTTCTGGCTACCTTGCTAGAGGCGGGAATAAGTAGCCCACGTCCCTGAGTGTACCGTGTGGTGCTCACCCGTATGGCCGGTGACTCGGGGCCTTCTAATGGCTTCCGCTCCACGATGGCGGTGCTGGTCCCACGCGTGTGACCGTGCCTTCGGGCTTCTGGGCCAGAGGACCTGAAATCCTCTGCCGGACGGTTTCTGCTGCTGGGTAGGAGTTAGTCCCCACAGCCTCGGACTCCGGGTCCGGTAAGAAATCTTCTCAGTCAGGGCGAGCTCTGTAGCTGCCAGCCCCTGACTCGTTGTAACACTGCTCCCCACAGAGCTCCTGATGTTTCTTGCTATGCTGCTTCTCTTCTCTACTCTTGTTCTGTCTTCTTTCTCACTAACTCTGCCTCAGCCCCGGGTTTATATAGGGGAAGTCCTTCCCCTCCCAAGACTGGGCAGGAGGTGTGGCATGCACAGGATCCCTGACCAAAGGACCTCCCACCTGCTCTCAGACGTAATATCTCTATCACTGTGGCAACCAGACCCCTGGGGTGTCACAGTTCCATACTCCGGTGTCAGAGACTTACAGATTGTATCAGGAGTACGTTCGGAAATGGAAGGAACGGATGGCAGGGGCATACAATATAGCGCCCAAAGTAGTTACGCAAGGACTGAGCAAGAGTAATGAGTACTATGATCGAAAATGTTATGGAGCAGAATTGGCACCAGGAAGCCAGGTGCTAGTCAAGAAAGTACGTGAGAAAGGCGGTCCAGGAAAACTTTCGTACTGGGAAGACGAGGTGTATGTGGTCGTAAGAAGAAAAGCTGATGACAGCCCAGTGTATGAAATCCGATTGGAAATGGGAGACAAGAAAACCAGAATAGTCCATCGGAATTTACTACTACCCTGTGACTATCTCCCACCACAACAAGACTTCCCAGAAGTAGACTGACATCGTCCGAGATTGACTAAAAGACCACCACAGACTGAAGCTCCGGAGGTGAATAGTGACCTTGAAAGTTCCGATGGAGAAGAACACACCATTGTATCTCTCGGACCAGCAAGGAGAGGGCTGTACCATCCTCAGGAGAGTTAACTAAACCCTGAGGCTCCAGAGTTCGTACCAAAGAGTATAGATGAAGTCCAATTCAGATCTGATGATCGAACACTGGCTCCTGAAGAGACCGATAGAGACTCAGGAGGAGCAAAATTACCAGACTGTGTGGAAACAAGCGACTCAGGAGAAGTACAGGAACTTACAGAGGCAGCTCCATGAGCATTTGAGGATGCACGGGAAATGAGTGCGGCGGAAGAAACTTCTGTGACCGAAGAACCCGTGGTCTCTGAGGAACAACCCACCAGGAGGATGTCGACGCGAGAAGTGAGGAAGCCCATGATGCTGACGTATGAGACACTTGCTGAACCGAGTCAAGTGCCAAGGACTGTCGACAGGAAACAGGTATCTCTGCCTGTGGACTAGGTAAGCCCACTTGAGTGGTATTCACCAACGTGAGGCAGTATTGAAGATGTTGCCTGGTGGAAAGACTTGTTTTCATGCTTTCATTTTCCTTAAAAGACTTTGTAGAAACAAAGAACTGTTAAAGCATAGAGAGAGAGAGCTGGTTGAAGACGTACGAAAAGCTCCAGCTGAAGAGATGCTGAGTGTTTTAATTGTGTTAATTGTTTATTTCTTATAGGCATCCTACAAGAAAAAGGTTATAAGATTAGGTTGTTATCAATGTTTATGAACGTTATACTAATTTCACAATGCCAATTTGCATATAAAGTTATTCAACTTTCACCACTGTCTCAGAATTGGTTAGATTGATCAATTAAGACGAATGTCGAGGACGACATTCAAAAAGGAGGGAAATGTGTGGCATGCAGAAGTAGGGCTGTTGCTTTAAAAGCATTCAGCAACTATTAGAAGTAACACAGGTACATGAGACAGGAAGTGTTGTGCTCCAGAAGCATCCAGCAACTAGAGGGTTTAACACAGTCACAGGAGAAGGGGAGTGTTTTAGCAGAGCCCCAGGGGGATTGTGGGGAAGTTGTGTACTGTCTGGCTGGAGCCAAAGAGAAAGGTGGTGTGTGTGTTCTGTATCTCACAGAAGCACCACTGCAAGTGAAAAGGATTCAAGTCAGGAGTGAAGCTAAGCACAGGTCAGGAAGAGTTCCTGAACTAACAGTGCAGAGTATTGTCAGGCAGACAGATAAGGACTGTAAGAAATGGTGTCACAGGGATCATCTCCCTCAGCAAACCCATCCCCCCTCCTCCATCTCCCTCTGCTGTAAAGAATGCTGTGTTCATTAATGTGCCTTTGCATTAGAACTGTGCTGTTCTGTACTACTGGGAAGACTGTGCACTGCTGTGCTGCTAAGGAAACTGTATTGTTTGTTACTGGAGTCTGTTGCTCATAAGACTTAACTTGCACTGGCTGTGCGGTTTCTTATTAAAAGCTACTGTTCTACCGTTTATAAGGACTCTTGTCAAGTGTGTCTGGTCACCAAGTGAAACAACCTACGTGTTTGTGCCTGAGGGTCAATACCCCTGTGTGCCTGAGAGAAGCTGCAGCACATGGTCTATGGTCTCCCTGAGTAACTGTTCCCCCAGGATGTAACCTGTTTCGCCCCTACCTGAACCTAGAGGCGTGCGTGTAACATGTATATGTTAAAGGGTGAGAATTTCCAACAATCCCATGTCTCAAACAATATTTAATACTAAGTTCTATATGGCATGTGATACTGAATATGTTATCTATGTTTTACAATGCCCATGTAAACTGTTATATGTGGGGAAAACAACTTGGGATTTTAAAACTAGAATAAACCACCATCGATATACAATTAGGAAAAAGAAATTAGATTTACCTATGTGAAAGCATTTTGTGGAATTGGGATAAAAATGGAAGGATCTTATGTAAGCTCTTTATATATGTAATTTTTATGATGTGCTGGAATGTTTATTTATTGATATCATTGCTGCACCTATTTAATATATCAATATATACCATTGCACTGCTTGAGAAAGTTCCACACTTGGAACGAAACGTTGCCTTTTCACTATACTGTATATATATGTACAGTATATACTGTATATATATATATATATATATATATATATATATATATATATATATACGTATATAAAAAATCAGGATGGTGGGCCATCCAAATCTTGCACCGGGGCCCAACTGCCTCCAATCACACCACTGTTTAGGGCCACACTGGCATCAACTATAAATCACAAGGTGCTTGAACATTATATTGCTTTTTGGGTGGTTTAGTGGAACAATTGTTATGTGGACTGATGGCAATTATATGGAGCCTGGTAACCACAGTATATAATTAATAGGAGGGGAAGGACATCTCATAATGTGAGTCAAATCATTCTGTATTTGCACAAGCTATTAAAATGTAAAAAACACATTTATGTATCTACAAGTGACATGGACGCCAGAACCCATCATATATAAAATGAGATGAAGGCCCGCCATACTGGTTCCATTTATGTGGCCTAGCAGAGCTGATTGTGGACAAATCTCTTGGTTTGCTTACAGGAACGTTTTACCTAAAGACAGAGGCAAGCTTGTGAGGAGCCATAGCACTCCGCAAAGGAAGGGCGGCAGCACCTCCTTATAAATTAAGCACCACTAGAATCAAATCAAATGGCACAGTTTAAACTCACCTGAGGGCGATAAAAAGATGTTCCTCTACCGAAATACAGCGCCTAATTGTTGTGTTTAGGAACTAAAGGCCAGGATGAAGCTCCTCCAACAGGCGATCAATGGTTACAAGGTGCATGCGGCAAAATGAGAACAATCTGTCAGGGTTGCGCTGTAGCTCCCCATACAGCCAGTAAGAAGTGGCCTTTAGAGACCTGTTGGCTAAGCAGAGGATAAACCCATAGGTTGAAACGCCTCCTTGGATCCACATCACTCTGCGTAGATCTCCAAATCACCTTGACACCACCCAGGTCTGAAGAACCCGCTCACCAGGGGTGAAGGATAAATTAGCCATATTGAGAGCTTGGTCAATACATCAGACCAACAATGAGTATTCACTCTGGGATATCCCAGCAAAATGGATGTGGTCTAATCCTATGACCTTATTGGGGTTGTTTTTATAGGGTTAGGATCATAGAGGACCTTCATTTTATAGGAAATTGAAGCAAAACAGACTAGAAAATCAGACTAGAAAAATTGCACTCAGGGATACTGGAGGCTGTGACTCTGTTCACTCATGTGTTCAGGCTAATGAGGAAAGGGCTTTACATGACAGTAGATAAAGCTGAAGTCTTTCTGTAAAGCTGAAATCCCCCAGCATTCCCTGCCACTTCAGTGTCTGTGCGGAGCTTACTCTGATCATTTGCATTAATGAGATGTCATCAGCCTCTGTACATTCATCTGATATAGGAATAACAAAATACCTTTCTGCGTTACAAGAGCTCATCTGATTGGGAGCCATCAATCCATCCAGCTTTCTGATTGTTTCCAAAACTTACCAGCAGAATTATAAATGCAGTTATTCACGTTTGAATCATCATCATAATAATAATAGAATGTGCTACAGTGGTTTCTACCTCTATTTCCTTGGTCCATTTTGTCGACCGAAGGACTTGCCAGTTTTTTACAATAGTATCAGCAGGAAATTATCATTAGATGACTAGTAAACCTGTTGCCAGGTAATCCAACATAGCCCCCACCACTGATTGGCAGCTTTCTGCCTATGCACAGAGTACACAGGAAGCTGCCAATCAGTGGTGTGGGCGGTGATATACAGAGCTCAGCATTCAGAGAACCGCTAGATCTGCCGCAGATAAAACAGTGATGTTATTAAGTAGTAGCAATAAAATACAGCACTCCTGGTAATTGTAGGTCCCCGGATAGGATCCCAATCCGTATCAATCAAATAGTAGAAAGAATCCGTCACTCTGAGGTGAGTAGAGTGAAAAACGTGAATCTTTTATTGCAGTGGTCCATATGGACAGTGTGTATTACATGTAACGTTTCCATCATCAAAGACCTTTGTCAAACATATACTGTAGAGGTAACTGAATCGCCCTCCCTGGGCTATGGGGGATACTCGGAGCCTTGCAGATGTCGCGGGGATGCAGTCGTGGCCTTGGACCGTTCCGTGCCCAGGGCTGTCACATGAAAAATATGGGCAATTGGATGAGTGGTTGTTTGACTTCGCCACCTGTGGTTTCTGGTGAAGGCCACGAGCGCTGCAACAGTCCTCTGAGGCTGATGTTATGGCAGCTCGGTTTGGTACTACTCCCCACAGGCGGAGTAGGCCTCAGGGCAGTGATCAATGAACGATCTGTGTGAAGGTATGGTGGGTGCAGTGCCGCGCAGGAATAAACAAGCGGAGGCGGTGGATGAAGTCATCCTGGTCTTTACTCACTTTAGATGTACTTTCAGCCGCAAAGCTTCTCTCTGCTACACACGGCGTACTGCGGTCACCGGGTAGGGGGTTCAGCACTTCCCAGGTAGATCAAGGGCACCTGTCAAGACCCCGCTGGTGTGTTCCTCTCCTTTTTCTCTCCTCCCGCTTGTGTTCCTCCCTGGGATCCACTAAGCCGCCGGGCTTTTCCAACAGTGACGTGAAGTACACAGTCAGATATCGGGAGCCGGTCACCCCTCTTGCAGAAGGAATCCCTCTGGCTAAGCCAGAGTGAAGAATACAGGTGGCGACTCCGCTCCGTCCGTATTCCCCTGGGATCCTTTTGCCTGTGGAGCCTATCTCCTCTGCTCCCCTCCAAGGCCTTCTTAGAACAGGACCCTGACCGGGCAGAGAAACTGGTTAACCCTGACCCGCTCCTCGTCTCAAGGCCAGAGAACGAGGACCGTGAATCTTCAGCCAGCTGCAGACTCTTGCTGGACCCTGACAGAAGACCACAATCAAAAGACCTTGAACTAAAAATGGCCATTTATTATATATGGTTCTATAAGTGCTTCCTGTAAGTGTTTCCTCCACCCTCACCCACTACTTGGTTCCCCCTATCTTTGGTTACCCCCCATCTCCTCTATCCCGGGCCAGGGCAGCACCCTGGTGCATTTAGGCCCCCTACAGGACAGGAGTGGTGTAGTGTTGAGTGCGAAGTGGGGTTCTGAGTGATGCTCCATCCTTACTTGGGAGAGGAGATACCACATCTCTATCTGACGTGCAGTACCCCTGTGGCGACTGAACCCTCAGGGGCGCCACACAACAAATAAAAAAACAAAAGACTTAACATCAGAAATATAATACAGAACATGAAACTATAAAGATAGATATGACGTAATGCTTAAGTGAGGACCACAAGATCTGGCAGATACAGACACCAAGTCTATGAGCAATGGTGAAAAATATATATGTATTGCAGTTTGTAAGAGCCACCAAACAATATACATGAAGACCAGGGTTGGAGGTAGGCAGGTCCCTAACTCCAAAATATATATAGTGTAGAAGATACTATGTCTCTATGGGGAAATAAATATGCAGGGTACAACGCAAAATAGAAATAAGCAATACTTAACATGGGACTATAAAAAATGAAACAGATGGTACATAGAAGGTGGGGGGATTGAATGGTGGTCACAAAGAAGCCCCAAGTCCAAAGTCCACTGGAGAGTCCTGATCTAGAACTAATTTATCCCAAACTGTAAAATAAGATACAAAGCGGAGCCTTATCATATACAGTACAGACCAAAAGTTTGGACACACCTTCTCATTGAAAGATTTTTCTGTATTTTACATTCACACTGAAGGCATCAAAACTATGAATTAACACATGTGGAATTATATACTTAACAAAACAGTGTGAAACCACTGAAAATATGTCTTATATTCTAGGTTCTTCAAAGTAGCCACCTTTTGCTTTGATGACTGCTTTGCACATTCTTGGCATTCTCTTGATGAGCTTCAAGAGGTAGTCACCGGAAATGGTCTTAGAATAATCTTGAAGGAGTTCCCAGAGATGCTTAGCACTTGTTGGCCCTTTTGCCTTCACTCTGCGGTCCAGCTCACCCCAAACCATCTCGATTGGGTTCAGGTCTGGTGACTGTGGAGGCCAGGTCATCTGGCGTAGCACCCCTTCACTCTCCTTCTTGGTCAAATAGCCCTTACACAGCCTGGAGGTGTGTTTGGGGTCATTGTCCTGTTGAAAAATAAATGATTGTCCAACTAAGCGCAAACCGGATAGAATAGCATGCCATTGCAAGATGCTGTGGTAGCCATGCTGGTTCAGTATGCCTTCAATTTTGAATAAATCCCCAACAGTGTCACCAGCAAAGCACCCCCACACCATCACACCTCCTCCTTCATGCTTCACGGTGGGAACCAGGCATGTAGAGTCCATCCGTTCACCTTTTCTGCGTCGCACAAAGACACGGTGGTTGGAACCAAAGATCTCAAATTTGGACTCATCAGACCAAAGCACAGATTTCCACTGGTCTAATGTCCGTTCCTTGTGTTCTTTAGCCCAAACAAGTCTCTTCTGCTTGTTGCCTGTCCTTAGCAGTGGTTTCCTAGCAGCTATTTTACCATGAAGGCCTGCTGCACAAAGTCTCCTCTTAACAGTTGTTGAAGAGATGTGTCTGCTGCTAGAACTCTGTGTGGCATTGACCTGGTCTCTAATCTGAGCTGCTGTTAACCTGCGATTTCTGAGGCTGGTGACTCGGATAAACTTATCCTCAGAAGCAGAGGTGACTCTTGGTCTTCCTTTCCTGGGGCGGTCCTCATGTGAGCCAGTTTCTTTGTAGCGTTTGATGGTTTTTGCAACTGCACTTGGGGACACTTTCAAAGTTTTCCCAATTTTTCGCACTGACTGACCTTCATTTCTTAAAGCAATGATGGCCACTCGTTTTTCTTTGCTTAGCTGCTTTTTTCTTGCCATAATACAAATTCTAACAGTCTATTCAGTAGGACTATCAGCTGTGTATCCACCAGACTTCTGCACAACACAACTGATGGTCCCAACGCCATTTAAAAGGCAAGAAATCCCACTTATTAAACCTGACAGGGCACACCTGTGAAGTGAAAACCATTTCCGGTGACTACCTCTTGAAGCTCATCAAGAGAATGCCAAGAGTGTGCAAAGCAGTCATCAAAGCAAAAGGTGGCTACTTTGAAGAACCTAGAATATAAGACATATTTTCAGTTGTTTCACACTTTTTTGTTAAGTATATAATTCCACATGTGTTAATTCAAAGTTTTGATGCCTTCAGTGTGAATGTACAATTTTCATAGTCATGAAAATACAGAAAAATCTTTAAATGAGAAGGTGTGTCCAAACTTTTGGTCTGTACTGTATGTCAGGCCACTAACGGATGGAGCAGAACATGAGGAATGGGTGGGAAAGCAGGAGGGGTAGTTTTATTGTCATAAAAAAACAGAAGAGAGAAAGAGGTGGAAAATGAAACCATGCTAGGAGCAGATAAAAAGTGTAGAGGAAGGGAAAAAAACATAGGAAAAGACTGAATAAGAGGAAAGAAAAATAAAATAAAAATGAAAATGAAAAAAAAGAAAGGAAAAAATAAAATTAATAAAAAATAAAATAAAATAAAAAAATAAAGATGAAAAAAGGGGAAAAATAAAGATAAAAGATGAAAAATAAAGAAAAATAATGAAAAATGAACCATAAGGAATAAAAAATAATAGGTTATTCAGAAAGAATAAATAATAATAATCAAAGAAATTAAAAAATATGTAGCAGCTCGATGTGCTCCAGGTTCCTAAATACATGGGATGATGAGATTCCTGATATAAAATGGATCAAGAAGACTGTCCTCCTGTCTTGAATAATAAATACTTTGATCTCTGTAATATTCACATAATTCCAATACTTCAATGTCCTACATATTAATACTAGATGGTGGCCCGATTCTAACGCATCGGGTATTCTACAATATGTACGCGGCCGACCGGGTGCATCCAGCAGAGCGCTGTTTAAATTTGGCGCCAAAATCGCTGATTGGTCGCGGCCGGCAACCGCGACCAATCAGCAAAACGGTGTTTAAATTTGGCGGCAATATCGGTGATTGGTTGCGGGTGGCGGCCGCGACCATTCAGCGAACTGTGTTAGTGAGGACCGGAGAGCTTGTTTAAATTTGGCGCTAAAATCGCTGATTAGTCGCGACCGAGACCAATCAGCAAAACGGTGTTTAAATTTGGCGCCAATATCGCTGACTGGTCGCGGCCAGCGGTCGCAACCAATCAGCAGAGCGGGGTTTAGATTTGGCGCCAATAATGCTGATTGGTGGCGACTGCGACCAATCAGCAGAGCGGTGTTTAAATTTGGCGCCAATCTCCCTGATTGTTCGCTGCTGGCGGCCGCGACCAATCAGCAGAGCGTTGTTTAAATTTGGCGCCAATCTCGCTGATTGGTAGCGGCCGCGACCAATCAGCAGAGCGGTGTTTAAATCAGCGAACCGTATTACTGAGGACCGGGCAGCGTCGCCGTCCCTCCCTTCACACTTGCCGTCGGGAGATCAGCGGCCCAAGCCGCTGATCTCCCGACAGTAGCCGCATGGAGGTCAGCGGCGCCGCCCGTCGGGGTACTTGTGCTGCCAGCAGCGGGGAGATGAGCAGCTAGCGCCGCTCATCTCCCGGCTGCATCGCCGCTGACTTCCGTCCGGCAGATGAGCCGCTAACGGCCGCCATCTTTTTCTGAAATCCCGCGTCGCTGATTGGCCCAATCAGCGACGCGGGATTTCCTGGACAGACAGACAGGATAAGACGATTATATATATTAAATATTTTACTGTATTGCAGTTATCTATTGTTAAACGTGTGATGCAATACCTGCAACATTGTTTTAAAATGGATATTTACTGATTATAACAGGATTCGGATTTCTATCTTATTGCTGTATGTTTGTAACATTTATTATAAAGAATTCTTCAAGAAACGAGTTTAAAAAAAACAATAATAATTCTGCACACATAGATATTCTCATAAGAAAGACAAAACCTCACTTTTATTTTCCTAAATATTCAGGGTTCAGGTTTATTAACGTTTTAAATTGACCGACTGCACTGGAGTTGTTCAATATTAAAATGAATAATCAAAAATACAAATTGAACACACAGTGCATATATATGTATATTTATTTATTTATAAGCAAAAGTTTGGTTCATCATCCTCCAAATTTGATATCTATCTATCTATCTAATCCAAAAATATGGAGGCAGCACACAGTTGAAGAATTTTTTTTTTTTTATTATTTAATAGCCCATGTGGCGACGTTTCGGTCCAGTATTGTGCACCTTTCTGAAGCTACATGGGCTATTACATAATATAAATTTTTCTACTTCATCTGTGTGCTGCCTCCATATTTTTGGATTATATAAGAGGACTGGTATATAACAGGGGGCTTTTCACCTAAACTTTTTGCTTGTGCTGTTTTTTATCTTATTTCTTATCTATCTATCTATATATCTATCTATCTATCTATCTATCTATCCATCTATCTCATTGTGAGGTGAGATCAGAATGAAAATGATGTCACAAGTGATGTGATGACATCACCGTATTCTATATCCCAGTGTTCCGGCCTAAGGGAAATCACTGCCTTACAGACTCCCAAGGGTGAGGCAGCCCCTTTTGTTTTTCGTCACGAACGAAGCAAAAATTGATTATAAAATGGATAAAGAGAGAAGAAGAGCCCATAGAGATCGGGTTCTCAGTGAGAGGAGAGGATTAAATGAAGAGCAGGTACCATTGTTCGCTATTGGGCGAAAAGGCTTTATACTACCGGACGTGGACACTGACGCCTCAGAAATGGCGTCCAAACGTCAAACTCTGGACAAAATGAGAAAGACCAAAAGACATGAGATCCTTACAGAGAGAAGGAAAATGGAGACCCTCATGGAGTCTCACTCTGCAGCCTCCGCTGAGCTTCAGAGGGCCATACTTATCGCCTTGAAAAAACTCGGAGATCTGGTCCCTGAAATAAGGAGGAGGAACAAAGATGTCATCCTCAATAAGAGGAGAAACATCAGCGCAGAGTTAGAGCTGGAAGAGGTTCTCCAAGAGACACCGAGACAAGTGACATCCTCCAGATCTGAAAGTCTGGAGGCACCGAAACTACAAAGAGTGGCAGCCCAGAAGAGGATCAGGAACAGCAGAGACTGGGTTGTCCAATGTAGAAGACGTCTCATCTACGCTAAATCCATTATAAATGGGAATGGTGCATTGCGGAGGTCGAGGTCATCAGCTGAAAACATCTCCATCCCAGAGAACAAACAGCTGAGTGTTTCTCCACCAAACACATCACTGGATACAGATGGACCAGGTAAGATGGATCTGCTCAGTGTAATAAGACTGGGGGTGAGGAGGATTATACTCCTAATATTATGTACTGGCATCAATTATCAAAAGTGCAGAAAAACTGTCCTTGTTGCCCATAGCAACCAATCACAATGCGGCTTTCATTGTTCCATAGAATGTTAAGAGATGGAATCTATGTTGTGATTCGTTGCTATGGACAACAGGGACAGTTTTGCTATTGGACAGTTTTGATAAATGAGAGCCCAAATATTAGACATTTCCTGCTCATTTACATAATGCCATTTAAAATTATAATATTTTCTCTGGAGCTACATTTGTTAACCCCTTATTGACCAGGCAACCTTTTTTTTTCTCCCCCCTCCTTTGAAAACCCATAACTATTTATTTATTAATTTTTCTGGCAATGTAGCTGTATGTGGACTTGTTTTTTTAGTGGCCGAGCTGTAGTTTTGAACATTATTTATTTTACCATTCAATGTTCTGGAACACGGGGAAAAAGATTTAATCTGTGGTAAAATTGTGGAAAAAAAGTGATTCCAACATTGTTTTTTTCTAGATGTTCATTGAGTGGTAAAAATGACCTGACAAAATGATTCTCCATGTCAGTTACAGCTATTGACGCGCCCCCTGGGACATATTCCTTTTTGAGGGGAATACCCGGCACCGGATCAGATGGGGGGTTGTAGTCTCCGAGCGGCTGTGACCCGGCCCGTGCCCAGGGCGTCAAGCTCAGTGTTATGTGGCAGTCCTACAGATGTTATTAAGAGTTCTTTTGTGTCGACTACGCCACCCGTTGTGATGCGGTCACTGTGGCCGCCGCTGCAGCAGGGTCCGCTGAGGCTGATGGTGGGTGCGCAGCTTGGTGGGATAACCCCCAACGGGAGGGGTATAGCCTCAGAGGGGACAGGTGCAGAGGATGGGGGTTGTGGTGGTGCAGTGCAGACGGCAATGAAGACAGAGTCGGGTTGTGCAGTTAAGGGTGTTTACTTACTGCAGATGTTGTACTGGTCACTCCAGCTGCGAGTGACCACCCGAGCCGTGCTGCGTCCACCAGGTCCTGGATCCAGCCAACCCCCAAACAAGTCCGGAGCGTGGCCCTGAGCTCTCCTTCTGTCCCGTTCTCTGGCCGTCCCCACCAGTAATCCACCTAGGTCCAGCTCCCTCGGGCCTTCTGTTGGGACACCCTTGGCCCTGGGTTCCCTGACCCTTCATGTGGTGTGCCTTCGGGGTGGATGTGATGGGTGACCGTGGCAAACGCTGCCCACGGTCTCCGGTCTCTGGCTGGGGAATGTTTTTACCCCCACCAGCTTGGGTTCCGGTACCCTGATGCCGACTCTTCACCCGGGGATTTTAGTTGGGATCTCAGAGTCCTTTTCTTCTGTGCCTCTGGGTCTCTCTCTTTTCTCCTCTCTCACTCTGGGTCTTTCTTCTCTCCTCTGCTCCTGACTTGTTCTCTGCAACTCACTGACTCTCTGCATCTGACTCTCTGCATCTGACCCTGTTCTTTGATGGTGCCCACCTTATATACACCCTCTATGTGTGAGCTCAGGTGACCAGCACCCAATGAGCTCCTATCTTTACCCAGGCTGCTCCCCCTATCTGCCCCTACACTACTTGGGATGTACCACCCCCCTCCCACTCCAGCCAGGAACAGACTCGGTCGTACCTGCACATTTCTAAGTGGGAGTACCGTCGGCCTGCTCCTCGGAAATGGGATGTATGTAGTGCATGCAGCCTACCGAGCTCAGTTCCACACTCCATCCTTACCCGGGAGTGGAATATCACACCTCTGGGTTGAGGTGCAATACCCCTGTAGCAGCCGAATCCTCAGGGTGCTACATTCCCCCCTGGTAAATCACAGCACGTCCTCGGGCTGTAAGACATAAATAACACCAAAACATACATTTTTTTTTTTTTTCATAAACATATAAAACATATAAAACATTATATATATAAAACTTTTCATATCAACATTCTCGTCGTCTCTCGTTTCAGGTTCCTCCTCCGGACACTGTGCAACGTGTGACCGGGTAAAGTGCGACAGTCTCTCTGGAAAACTGGTTTTCCTATAAAACCGGTAGGGGGCGCTTTAGGAAGCGCAACTATATACAGGGGAAGTTGGCCGCTCTCAGTCCTCGGCCAGGTAGAGGGAAGGGAATGGCTGCTCACAGTCCTCAGCCTGTGGGATTAAGGGGTTAACGGGTAAACAGTTCACTCAGCTGGTCCCAACGGGGACTATATATATGTAGCAACAGTTTCTTTATACCCCGATCGGGTAACTATTTACATCACTGCTCTGCCGCACTCAACGGCGTCTTCCTCCTGCTCTTTGCTTATAACTGGTTGTAACTTCAGACCCGTCCGGGTCCTCTTGCTCCTCCTCCTCACACTGCAACTCCTCCTCCGTCAGGCGGTGTACGTGGAGGGCGTAAGGTCCTTTGGCACACTTGTGCCGGGTAAAGGTGACCTCGTCTCCGATGTAGAGGTCACGACCTCTGTGCCCCTCCGGCAGATGGGACTCCACGTCTCTGCGCGTGACAAAGACGTCGCCGGGGGTGTTGTTGTCTCGAATGAAGCCCCACCCATGCTGCTGGTTGAACTTGATCACTGTCCCGATGGTGCGGGGACAATGCGCTGCACGGGGGTCCCTCCTGGTCCGGCTCTTCTGCTCGGCACTCCGTACTTGGGCCTGCTGTTCCCGGACCCGCCTCTCTCTCCGCTCCCTCGCAAACTCCTCGAGCTGCTGTCGGCAACACTCAGCGCGCTCTACTGCAGCTGCCCTGGTTTCCTGAGTGAACCCCATTAGATCTTCTCCGGTGGGGTCCCACTCAAACTGTGCTTCCGCTAGCGGGGGCGAGATCCGTGCCACGGGCTTCGGAGCCGGAATCAGGGGTTCATCCAGGGGTCTTAGTCTCTGCTGCCGTTCCAGCTCATGGTATTCTTCGGGCCAGATGAAGGGCCGCCCGTCCGGCCATGTGAGCTGGCTGAACAAGTCCTCCCCCAGGTGTGGCACCCTTGGTTTTACGGGCGCGGGCGCGGTGGTGGTGGCGCCCGGGTTGCCCAGGCCTTGCGGCCAGGCCTGGGGCACCTGGAAGGTGAAGGGCACCGTTAGGACGGCGGCGCCCTGGGCTACCTGGCCTTGCGACCAGGCCGGAGGCTCCGCGGAGGTAGGGGGCGCTGTTGGTGATGCGGCGCCCGGGGGTACTAGGCCTTGCGACCAGGCTGGTGGTATTTCCTGCTTTGTCACGCTCCGGGTCGAGGCGCGTGACGTCACAGGGGTCGCGGCGGCGGCTTCCGGTTGGGGCCTAGTCTGCGTCGGTGACATGGCGTTTTCGGGCACAGCAGGGGGACTTTCGGGCTCTGCGACGGGGAGCTGGGGCAGGTAAGCGGTGTCACGGCTTGGGGTATAGGCGTCCCCTTTACCTGCCTCCATGCATTCGGCTCCCTCCTCGGCGCCGTCTCCGGCCTTGGGTCCTCCCGCGCCATCCTCAGAGGCGGTCTGCTTCCTCATCTCGGCTGGCGTGCTCCGGGTCTTGGTTTGCTGGGCCATCTCCCGGCTCCACTCCGCCAATGTCTCTCGCTGTACCCGGGCCATCCTCCGTGCGAGGCCCTCCAGGGCAGTCTGTGCACACTCCCGGTCTCGGGGGAGCTGTGCAAGGACCTCCACTAGGCCTAGTGGGGTCGTGGTGTCCAGCAGGCTCCTGACCAACGGGTCGGTGCTGCTCTGCTCTTCTTCCAGCAGGCTCCTGGCCAGCGGGCCGGTGCTGCTCTGCTCTCTGGACATCTCCGGGTGAGCTTCTCGGCTACTCCTCTCCAGACTTCTTGCCTCCGGGTGCGCTCGCTCCAGACTGCTCCAGGCGGCACCCATCTTCGTTCTTTTCTTTCGTCTCCTCCCACTTCGAGGGCGGTCCCGGGGCCACTCGGTGACTGTCAGCTCCAGGGGCAGTTCTTTCACGCTGACAGACACCTCCAGCATCACAGTCTCTGTTGGTGGGGGCGGTTTCCACTTTTGGCGCCATTTTCTGTCCTGGCCCACGATGGGAGGCGGCCTCCTGCCCTCCTTTGGCACGCCCATAATGGCGTCCGCTGCTCTTCCAAGGCGGGAAATCTTCGGATTTGGCGGGAAGCGTCGCCCAGTGGCGGGAAACTCTGCAGATGGTGGGAACAAGCTGGAAATGGCGGACAATCGGCGGGAAACGACTGGTGATGGGGTCCGATGGCGTGGACCCTCCGGAACCGGCGGGAGACTTCTTTCTGAGGTAAACTTGCACTTTTCTTCAGGCACGCAGTACCCGGGTGTTGCGGGCACGTAATCCTGCCGACTACGCCAAAGTTGACGCGCCCCCTGGGACATATTCCTTTTTGAGGGGAATACCCGGCACCGGATCAGATGGGGGGTTGTAGTCTCCGAGCGGCTGTGACCCGGCCCGTGCCCAGGGCGTCAAGCTCAGTGTTATGTGGCAGTCCTACAGATGTTATTAAGAGTTCTTTTGTGTCGACTACGCCACCCGTTGTGATGCGGTCACTGTGGCCGCCGCTGCAGCAGGGTCCGCTGAGGCTGATGGTGGGTGCGCAGCTTGGTGGGATAACCCCCAACGGGAGGGGTATAGCCTCAGAGGGGACAGGTGCAGAGGATGGGGGTTGTGGTGGTGCAGTGCAGACGGCAATGAAGACAGAGTCGGGTTGTGCAGTTAAGGGTGTTTACTTACTGCAGATGTTGTACTGGTCACTCCAGCTGCGAGTGACCACCCGAGCCGTGCTGCGTCCACCAGGTCCTGGATCCAGCCAACCCCCAAACAAGTCCGGAGCGTGGCCCTGAGCTCTCCTTCTGTCCCGTTCTCTGGCCGTCCCCACCAGTAATCCACCTAGGTCCAGCTCCCTCGGGCCTTCTGTTGGGACACCCTTGGCCCTGGGTTCCCTGACCCTTCATGTGGTGTGCCTTCGGGGTGGATGTGATGGGTGACCGTGGCAAACGCTGCCCACGGTCTCCGGTCTCTGGCTGGGGAATGTTTTTACCCCCACCAGCTTGGGTTCCGGTACCCTGATGCCGACTCTTCACCCGGGGATTTTAGTTGGGATCTCAGAGTCCTTTTCTTCTGTGCCTCTGGGTCTCTCTCTTTTCTCCTCTCTCACTCTGGGTCTTTCTTCTCTCCTCTGCTCCTGACTTGTTCTCTGCAACTCACTGACTCTCTGCATCTGACTCTCTGCATCTGACCCTGTTCTTTGATGGTGCCCACCTTATATACACCCTCTATGTGTGAGCTCAGGTGACCAGCACCCAATGAGCTCCTATCTTTACCCAGGCTGCTCCCCCTATCTGCCCCTACACTACTTGGGATGTACCACCCCCCTCCCACTCCAGCCAGGAACAGACTCGGTCGTACCTGCACATTTCTAAGTGGGAGTACCGTCGGCCTGCTCCTCGGAAATGGGATGTATGTAGTGCATGCAGCCTACCGAGCTCAGTTCCACACTCCATCCTTACCCGGGAGTGGAATATCACACCTCTGGGTTGAGGTGCAATACCCCTGTAGCAGCCGAATCCTCAGGGTGCTACACTATGATACTGCTGAACTTGCATAGGGGTTTCTAAAAAATACTTAAGAATTTTATTTAAACAAATGGTTTGTGTGGCCATGTTCTGAGACATTGGAACTGTGTGATTGTGATCGCTGGATGGAGATGTGTGAGGGCTTGATGATTTTTTGCGTGGTGAACTGTAGCTTTTATTGATACCTTTCCTGGGTAGACAGGACATTGTGATATCTTTTTATTGCAATTTTTTAGGTGGATACAGCACCCCCCAAAAATGCAATTCTAATGTTTAATTTTTTTATCATGTTAGTGTTCACTGTTTGCAATATTTAATTTTATATTTTTGTAAATCGGACTTATGCGGATGTCGTGATACAAGATGTGCTTATAAATATGATTATAATTATGTCAATTTGGTGATTCAAATATTTTTTACATTTTCCCTTTTTTAAACTATTTTTTTTATTTACTTCACTTTTTAGTTTCCTTGGGGGACTTAAACCTGTGATTTTCTGATCGCTTGTACTATATACTGTGGTAGAACTGTATATAGATAAATTGACATTCTCGTATGAAATTAAGCCAGGCTGGTCTTAACACTAGGCCAAAAGTGACAGACTGGGGCTTTCAGCAGTAGGCCCAGGTAGTCATTTTAAACAATTGACCCCCTGCAATAGTGTCCTGGGGGGTTAATAGGTGCTGGTGCACACAAATCGGCAATAGCTTCATTTAAATATCACTGTCAGCATTGAAATGGTTAAACTACAGTAATTGGAGTGTGCTCCAGTCGCTGCAGTTATAGGCAAGTGGCAGCTATGTAATACAGCCAGCATCTGCCTGATATGGTGCATGCTCAGCTAATGAGCCCGCTTCATACATTTTATGCACAACATGACAAACATTTCCATTATGTGTTCGCAAAGGGTTTAATAAATCTTGTATTTTCTCAGCAGATGGAGGCCTTATGATACCCCCTGACATAGAAGACATGCCAGCAGAAGACCCCGGTGATGCTAGAATCTGTATTTCACCCCTGAGAGAAGTGGTCAACACTAATAATACTATTGACTTTGACAGCCTTGACTTCCAGAAAGTTCTTGGAAAGGGAGGCTTCGGAAATGTAAGTGTGAATTTATCCTCCACCATGTTCATCAATGTATCCTGCACCAGATGCACAGGAGGGTTGTACATATTCATTACAGGATTCTCATATGTAATGATATATGAGATAAACTAGTGAACTACTACACACTAATAGATGGGAGTTTGGTCTGATCTGTTGTGATTTTTCTCCAGGTCATCTTGGCATTAGATCTGGTTAATGAAGGACTTCAGGCCATTAAAATCATGGACAGAAGTTATTGTAGAGAGGACATATTCTCTACAGAGCTAGAAGTCCTGAGAATGGCAGCAGGATGCCCCTACCTAATGACTATGCGGGCGTTTATGGAATCACCATTGGAGTATGTGATAGCCATGGACTATATGGCCGGAGGAGACCTGTTTGACCACATGGCAGATTCAATGCTGTTTAACACAAGGACAACAAGGTAAATGTCTTATACTGAATATTAATAATCCGTTGCCCTCGCACTGTAGTCCTAGAGCAATGGACAACGACAACAGGAGAAAATAATGACATGAAAAGGACACGTGTGTGATCTCCTCATGTTCTCTGTATGATTGTGCATGTAACCACTGATCCATCCTTTCTACTCCACAGACTCTTTGCGGCAGAGATGGTGTGCGGACTCCAGTTCCTGCATGAACGCGGCATCATACATCGGTAATCATTTCACCTTCATAAATCTGTCACCTGTGACTCTCTGTTGTCTCCTTACATATCTATTGTAGAAAGTTCTTTCCATGAATTGTCCTCACAATCAGTGTCTGCTCCTTCTCCCTGCAGTGACCTGAAGCCAGATAATATCCTCCTCCAAGACACCGGACACATCAAAATCTCCGACTTTGGCTTAGCAGCCATGAATGTATTTGAGGATGGCATAGTGAAGAACAAGGTTGGCACTAAGGGTTACATAGCGCCCGAGGTAAGGAACATCTCTGTGTGATTGATGCCAATAGTAGGATTGAGGGATAATCTGATCCCAATGTATCCTGCTGATATCTAATCACAGACCGGTCCTCATAGTCTCTGTGTGTAAATCCCCTTCCCGGTATATTAAGCTCCTCTCCAATCTCATGTTTCCACAGATAATGGACAGTAAAGGCTACAACCATCTGGCAGACTCCTTTTCCTTCGGCGTCATCTTATATATAATGAGTGTAGGTGACCAGCCATTCTATTGCAAAGGCACAATGGATGAATACCACCAGTCTCTGCGTGATGACATCCCTTATTTTCCACCTGGGATCTGCTGTCATACCATGGACATCATAAAAGGGGTGAGTAAGATCAGATGGATAAGTATGATGGGGGGATTACTAAAAGAGATAGAAGATAAGATGGGAATAGTCCATAGACATTGTGTAAAAACTTGTCAGTAATAATACATAATATAATGACTAATGGTCTCTATCATTTTCTAGCTTCTCTGCAAATCTCCATCTGCCCGATCTGCCATTACATCATCCATCAGATCGCATCCGTTTTTCTATTCTATAGACTGGAGCGATGTGGAGTCCGGCAGAGCCGACCCACCATTCCCATATTGCTATGTAAGTACAACACATACAGACATCCATAGTGTTATCACTACCCAGTAACACACTTACCCACTATACACCTTATCGCTATATCCCCCTAGTACTGTATATACTGTATGTGAGGGGCTGATTCTCAGACGTGTATATTTCTCTTCTTACAGCAGGAGTATTAGGCTGATAAAAATCAGCCCCATTCCAGCAACATCCAGGAATGAAGATTTACATTAATCGGATGAGACAATTACACTGGACTTTCTTATTTACCGGACTGTGACAAACCTACCGAGCTTCCACCACATAACATCCAAGTAGATTTGAGCACCAAACATCCAGGGATTTATTCCGATCGCCATATTTGGGGTCAGGAAGGAATTTTTTTCCCTTGATATGAGGATGATCCAGCAACGAGTCCTCAGGGTTATTTTTCGCCTTCCTCTGGATCAACATAGCAAGTAATTAAAGGCTGAAATTGAAGGACTTCTTTCAGCCATACTTGCTATGTTACCATCTGGACGACTCATCTACAATGTGGTGGTAAGGAGACGACTACAAGATATGGACATAAAGAAGGAAGCGGCTGCTCCTTCTCCTACTTGGCCATGTACAGACTCAAGGAAGCGGCTGCTCCTTCTCCTACTTGGCCATGTACAGACAGACACAAGGAAGCGGCTGCTCTTTCTCCTACTTGGCCATGTACAGACACAAGGAAGCGGCTGCTCCTTCTCCTACTTGGCCATGTACAGACAGAAGGAAGCGGCTGCTCCTTCCTCTACCAGGCCATGGTCAGACAGAAGGAAGCGGCTGCTCCTTCACCTTCCTGACCATGGTCAGACAGAAGGCCATATGGCTAATCGCGATGCTGAAGGAATCCAGGAAAACTCCAACTATACAGATCACAAGTCACACATTCCTGCTCTTCTCCTCTCTCATGTGTGATCCAGACCTGGATGTCCAAAAGCGGCAGAAGTGTAAGCCGAGGCCTGAGGAGCAGAATCATCTGCTCCTTTCTATAGAAAGTCACTGTATCTACACACTTTCTTTTATCATCATTGCAAATTTGTAACAACTTTATTGCACAAATATATATATATGTATATATAAAACATCTAAGTGTCTTTTGTGCGTTTGGTTAAATTCTTCTCATATACAGACCTGCTTTTTGTTATTTTTATTAATATCATGATAAGGACAAGGTATTTTGGTGCCTTAGGCAAATGAAGCCTATGGTGACCCCCACCAAAGGAATAGGCAAGAAACTGAGGTAACAGGACCCCTAATACTGCACCTTCTCCCTCCGATCAGCCCGATAATAATCTCTGACGACCACTTCCACTCAAATTATTACTTTTCTCACCAAAAAAATACCAGCACAAGTAAAAAAAATGTGGCGTACTTTAGGGATGAGGCTTAAAAGGGAGCGCAATGTCAAAGTTCTATATAGAATCGTTCATTGTTTGTGGACCAATTACACATTACAAGGGACAAATAGCGTTATTCATCCCTGACATTCTATATTTTAAATGTCCTACCCAAGGATAGTGATGGAAACTAATATAGCTGTTAGTATAATGGGGGCCGTGGGTTTCAATTAAGGTCATGTGACAGATGCAACTTGTAACAAAACTGATGGCGTTTCTAGTGCCGTATTCCTGTGTGGCGCCATCCTGTAACAGAGAACACACCGGAAGTAGCCTGCGTCTTGTTGGAGTTACCAGCAGGGGAGGGAGCTGATTACAGCTCTTTTGCTCCTGTCCTGGGCAGCGCTCAGATTGTCTTAAAGAGGCAAATGCAATTCAGTGCAGAGAGGGAGCGACAGGCGGTGAGAGGTGTTAGTGACTCACTGAATGCCTGTGACTGGAGGAAGGGGCCGAAACAATGTCATTTTTTTTTTTAAACTGAGCCCCCTCGGGGAGACAAGGGGTAGCGCCCTAGGCTAGTGCCTACCCTGCCTACCTGTCGAACCAGCCCTTATTATGAATCATGTTTGATCATTTTTTTGTGATCTTTATTAATTCATTCTTCGTTCACTTTTTTCCTAATAAATACTATAATCAATGTAGTCTTGACCTATATTTATATCTGTATATGGGCACTTTGTGGTAGTAACAAATCCACATTGTATCAATTTTTCAAAGACCCCGGTGCTGTCATCTTTTTCATATTTTTTTATTATTTTCGAGGAGCTTTTCCAGCCTAATGGCAATGTGCCCAGGGCATTCTGGTTAATACCAGATGAAGGGGAACGCAGTCTCCATTATTTGATAGGACTACACATGATAGGATGAGATACACAGCTCAGCAGACTGTATTATTTGATTGAACTGCACATGATAGGATTAGATACACAGCTTAAAGGGAAACCGTCACCAGAAATAACGCTATTAGCCTGCACATATGGGGTTAATCTGCAGGATAACAGCGTTATTATGCTGCCCGGCGCCTGCACTCAGCCAAATACGTGCAGAATCAAAGCTTTCCTGTATTATAAAAACACATTTAAAATACAGCTTCAACATCTGCACCAAAAACACATCAAATAAGGGAGAAAATTCATAAAAAAGGCAGCGAAAATGCAATAATGAGTATTTACTCTCTGTGTGAACTCGGCCTTAAAGACACCAAAAAAGCCAGATGTCATATAGTGATGCTTATGTAAAAATGAAAGAGTTCTGACTAATGTGGCGTCCCTGCAGGTCCAGTTGCCACAGAGGTACTGCATCTCACCCAGAGGTGTGGTACCCCACTCTTAGGTAAGGATGGAGTACTACCCAGGACCCACACATCTACATCCAACACTACACCACGCCAGACCAGCAGGCGGTGCAATATGCACTTGTTCACTGCGGAGCCCTGTCCCTGGCTGGAAGGGGGGGAACCAAGAGAGGGGGAACCATGTAGTTTATGTGGATGGAGGAAGAAATTCAGTAGAGCACAGACTTGGAGTCAGGAGATAGAGTTGAGTGGAGAGGAGTCTGTGAGAGCTCAGGAGGAGCTCTGCTCAGGAGAGCAAGGAGGAGAGAGAGAGAGAGGAAAGAAGAGAGGAGCAGTGAGGAGGGTTCCAGGAAGACAGAAGGGATCCCAGAGGCACGGCGAGTGCAGAGGCAACCCGTGACCCCGAATTCACGCTGACATGGAGGGATGAGGCTGCAGAAGGGGACCGGCCCCAAACTAGTTGAGAACAACCACTCTCAGCTAGCCAACCGGAGGCAGCAGCATTTTCAAGGTGTTGCAGCCAAAATCCACAATTACATCGCCGAAAAGGTGGCCGCATAGGGTCCAGGGGACTGAGAGCACGTCGCCCGACAAGACCCGAGGCCACTAGCTTGGGACACTGATTGTGAGGTGCAGGGCAGGAGGGTGAGAGCCAGCGCAGTGAGACGACCGAAAAAGGTACATAGAACGGGGTCCCGTGTAAGTGCTCCTGAGATACCTGAGGGTTTGCTGGACCCCTACCCCGGAGGACACAGGACGATGTTACACACCGGTAACTGTAACCTGGAGTCTTGAACAACTGTGAGTAAAACCTGAAGACCCACTGTGTCCTTGAATAATTGATGCGCCATCAACTGCCCTGCACTACACTGCACCGACAACATCTACCTCATAAAATCACCATCTACACTGCCCTGGAGCTAAGCTCTGCCTGTGGAGAACTGAACCAACTTTGCTGCGTCACCATCGGCTCCAGTGGATCTGCACCGCAGCGGTAGCCCTATATAGCCGCATACCACAGGTGGCGTCACAAAATATTATTCTCCAAAAACTTTATTCCCGTTTTACTTTTCCTTTAATTAACCGCTCTGGGTCGCGGACCGGGTCACCGCCACCATGACATCCCCAGCATCGACCGACCCGGCTACCGAGTACCCCACGGCCCAGGGGGCGCTTCAGATACAACTAAAAATGACAAAAATAAATCCAAGTCCCAATTTGAGATGAGCGGATCGATTTGCAAGACTCCGGTTCATGTTCCAGGACAGTGGCACCTGGCAGGTAGACGGGAGGCCTGCGGATCTCTTACATTCGGAGTCTCTAGGACAGCCTTTGATTTGTCATGACTGTTATGACATCATCAGTCTGTGAAAAGTTGACTGTAAAAGTTTGAAGTTGTGAAATAGGACCTGCTGTACTATGAATGTTATGTGTTGTATTTAAGTTGATTTTCTCCCCTAGAATTAATGCAATCTTTTCCACTCTGATTCCTGCAGAATTTTAGAGAAAAACCTCCTTATAAATTGGAGTTGTATATACAGTTGACACCAGAAGTTTACATACACTATATAAAAAGACACATATGCATGTTTTTCTCAATATATAACTTGAAATCAGAATAAACCTTTCCCATTTTAGGTCAATTAGGATTACCATAATTTTTAATATTTGCCAAAATGCCAGAATAATGAGAGAGAGAGAATGTTTTAAGGCATTTTTATTACTTACTACAAAGTCAAAAGTTTACATACATTTCATTAGTATTTGGTGCCATTGCCCTTAAACTGAATGACTTGGGTCTGACTTCCACAAGCTTCTCACAATAGTTGGTCGGAATTCGGGCCCATTCCTCCTGACAAAACTGGTGTAACTGATCCAGGTTTGTAGGTCGCCTTGCTCACACCTGCCTTTTCAGCTTTGCCCATAAATTTTCAATAGGATTGAGATGAGGGTTCTGTAATGGCCACTTCAAAACATTGACTTTGTTATCCTTAAGCCACTTTGTTAGCATTTTGGCAGTATGTTTCTGTAACATACCTGGCGGCGTCCTTGCATAGTGGTCCATCTCTCACTGTGCAAGAGCGCGCACTTGATCTCCAGTCCAGTCTGCTAGCCTGGCTTCCCTCCATGCTGTTTGCTTGCCTCTGTGTCTGCTGCTTAAGGGCGGCGCCCGATCACTTCCTGTTTCTTGTACCTGCTGCAGGCACACCCCTTGTGTGTTCTCAGCCTATTGCTGTCTGTCATCTGCTATTTAACCCAGCTGCTCCAATGAATCCCTGCCTGAGCATTGTGTTTCATTCAGTGTGGTCTTTCACTCTGATTGTGCCAGGTCCCCTTCTGTGTTCTCTTGTCTGCCTATCCTGGAGGCTGTATTTCCAGGCCTGTCTGAACACGCTCCTTGCCTGTTTGTCTCGCCTTCTAGGGGCCGCATACCTAGACCCGCTCCTGTATCTTGTCTGTCCTGTCTGAACACGCTCCTGGCCTGTTCCTCCCACCTTCTAGGGGCTGCATTCCTAGACCCGCTCCTGTATCTTGCTACTGTGTCTGTTCTTGTCTGTATACTCTTCTAGCCTGTTTTCCCGTGTTTCTCTACGTCCGTACCTTTCCTTTTTCTGCACAGTCTGAACTCGTACCTAACTCCTGCTCGTTGTCACTGTACTCCCGGTTGTGAGTTTGTGGTCCACTCGCTACTTCACTGCAAGTACCCTGTGGGTATCTGGTTCTGCCTTTCCCTTCCTGTCTGTTCCGTGTGAACAGTGCCCTGTTCTAGCCTGCTCTGCCTTTGCTCACTGCTCCGGCGGTTCTAGCCTGCTCTGCCTTTGCTCACCGCTCCGGCGGTTCTAGCCTGCTCTGCCTTTGCTCACCGCTCCGGCGGTTCTAGCCTGCTCTGCCTTTGCTCACTGCTCTGGCGGTTCTAGCCTGCTCTGCCTTTGCTCACCGCTCCGGCGGTTCTAGCCTGCTCTGCCTTTGCTCACCGCTCCGGCAGTTCTAGCCTGCTCTGCCTTTGCTCACCGCTCCAGCGGTTCTAGCCTGCTCTGCCTTTGCTCACCGCTCCGGCGGTTCTAGCCTGCTCTGCCTTTGCTCACCGCTCCGGCGGTTCTAGTCTGCTCTGCCTTTGCTCACCGCTCTGGCGGTTCTAGCCTGCTCTGCCTTTGCTCACCGCTCTGGCGGTTCTAGCCTGCTCTGCCTTTGCTCACCGCTCCGGCGGTTCTAGCCTGCTCTGCTCTTGCTCGCCGCTCCTGGCGGTTCTAGCCTGCTCTGCTCTTGCTCGCCGCTCCAGGCGGCCTTGTCCTGCTCTGCTCTTGCTCCGAGCGGCCTTGTCTTGCTCTGCTCTTGCTCGCCGCTCCGGGCGGCCTTGTCTTGCTCTGTTCTTGCTCGCCGCTCCAGGCGGCCTCGTCCTGCTCTGCTCTTGCTCACCGCTCCGGGCGGCCTCGTCCTGCTCTGCTCTTGGTCCGGGCGGCCTTGTCCTGCTCTGCTCTTGCTCGCTGCTCTGGGCGGCCTTGTCCTGCTCTGCTCTTGCTCGCCGCTCCAGGCGGCCTCGTCCTGCTCTGCTCTTGCTCGCCGCTCCGGGCGGCCTCGTCCTGCTCTGCTCTCGCTCGCCGCTTTAGGCGGTCTCGTCCTGCCCTGCTCTCGCTCGCCTCTCTGGGCGGCCTCACTCTGCTGTGTTTGTCCGCCACATCTGTGGTTCTGTTCCTGAGTCCCACTGTGTACTGGGTCCTATCCCGCCTGTGTTCCTACCTGCTAGCGCCTCCCTGTCTGCACTCTAGCCGTGCTTGCCTGTACCCCCCTGCCTGCATACCCGCCTGCCTGCATACCAGTCGTGCCTGCCTATACCCACCAGTCTGTGTGCCAGCCTAACCTGTCTGTTCCTGTATTCCCCTGTGTGGGTCAACAGCTGTGTCCGGGGTCTGTCCTGGAGTAGCACCTGGTCCCTCTGCTCGGTTCCTCCTTGGTGCACTGGCGTCGTATGCCGTCGTGCGACCCTGGTCGGATCGGGTATCGGGTAAATACCTAGTTACGCCCCTCCAGGCATTCACTCTCCGGCATGGTCCAGTGGAATCGCACGCACACGCCGCTCAGCCCGGGCGTGTGCATTACAGTTTCAGGTCATTGTCCATTTGGAAGACCCATTTCTTACCAAGCTTTAACTTCCTGGCTGATGTCTTGAGATGTTGCTTCAGTATTGTCACATGATCTTCTTTTCTCATGATGCCATCTATTTTGTGAAGGGCACCAGACCCTCCTGCAGCAAAACAACCCCACAACATGATGATGCCACCCCCGTATTTCACAGTTGGGATGGTATTCTTAGGCTTCCAAGCTTCTCCCTTTTTCCTCCAAACTTAACGATGGTCATTATGCCCAAAAAGTTCAATTTTAGTTTCTTCAGACCACAGGACAAGTTTCCAAAAATTAAGGTCTTTGTTCCTGTGTACATTTACAAACATTAATCTGGTTTCTTTATGTTTCTTTTGGAGTAATGACTTCTTCCTGGCAGCATGGACTTTCAGCCTATGTTGATACAGTACTCGTTTCACTGTGGATATTGACACAATCTTATCAGCTTCTGCCATCATCTTCACAAGGTCTTTTGCTTTTGTCCTTGGATTTATATTCACATGTTGGACCAAAGCACGTTCATCTCTGGGACACAGAACCCATTACCTTCCTGAGCAGTATGAATGCTGGACATTCCCATCTTGTTTGTACTTATGTATAATTGTTTGTACAGATGAGCGAGGCACCTTCAGGTATCTTGAAATTGTACCCAAGGATGAGCCAGACTTGTGAAAGTCCACATTTCTCTTCCTGATATCTTGGCTGATTTCTTTACACTTTCCCATGATGCTACACAAAAAAGAAGTGTGTTTCAGGTGTGCATTAAAATACATTCACATCCAAATTGTTTTTGCTCTTAATCCTGATTATTTATATCTATAACGCCACTGCTTAAAACCGTGGTCAGACGTGATATGATATTACTTCTGTAATAATCGTGACATTTTTTGGAGCATGCCAAATTTTACCCTCCATTTAAAGTCTGCAAGTTATGTGTTGTTCAACATATTCACACTTGGTCGCTGACCAATGCCACATCTATAAGGCCACTGCCTAAAACCATGGTCATCAGACATTATCCGATATTACTGCTGTAATAATCATGACATTTTTTGGAGCATGCCAAATTTTACCCTCCATTTAAAGTCTGCCAGCTGTGTGTTATTCATGCTATTCACACTTGGTCTATGACCAATACCACATCTATAAGGCCACTGCCTAAAACCGTGGTCATCAGACGTCATCTGATATTACTGCAGTAATCATGACATTTTTTGGGGTGTGCCAAATATTACCCTCCATTTAAAGTCTGCCAGTTGTGTGTTGTTCATCCTATTCACACTTGATCGCTGACCAATACCACATCTATAAGGCCACTGCCTAAAACCGTGGTCATCAGACGTCATCTGATATTACTGCAGTAATCATGACATTTTTTGGAGCGTGCCAAATATTACCCTCCATTTAAAGTCTGCCAGTTGTGTGTTGTTCATCCTATTCACACTTGGTCGCTGACCAATACCACATTTATAAGGCCACTGCCTAAAACCGTAGTCATCAGACTTTATCCGATATTACTGAGGAGATAATCGTGACATTTTTTGGAGCAAGCTACATATTACCCTCCATTTAAAGTCTGCCAGTTGTGTGTTGTTCATCCTATTCACACTTGATCGCTGACCAATACCACATCTATAAGGCCATTGCCTAAAATCCTGGTCATCAGACGTGATCCGATATTACTGCAGTTATAATCGTGACATTTTTTGGAGCGGGCCAAAAATTACACTCCATTTAAAATGGGCAAAACGCTTGGCAAGGGACAGTGAAGTGGACGTAATGGTGATGGTGCACGCAAAGGCCTATGCCGTGGGCAAGCTGAAATTATGTCTGCTGAGTGAGCACAACAAGCACCCACATCATGGTCACCCTATCTTCCTGTCCCACTTTGTAGGGGGCAGCGGAACCCCACTCTTAAAGCCAGAGCAGTGTGAAAAGGTTGTTGGTTGGATAGCATATAATGCTTCCAGTCACTTTGCCACCACCACCACCGTCTTTCACACTGTCCAGTCTCAGTAGCCATGAGTATGGACCACATATTCCTCACCCTGATCCTCCTTACTCCCACTATGCCGAGTGCCCAGAGACAGCTGATCCCACACTTGAACGCTCAGAAGAGCTGTTTACTTTCCCATTTATAGATTTGGGCCTCTCTCCTGGCCCGTTTCAAGTGGGGCAAGAAGAGATCACATGTAGCTATGCCCAAATATTTGAGCAGCCATGGTTACATAAAGGCGACGGTCGAAAAGTGCAATTACTGTCGCAAGAGGTGGATGATGATGATGAGACACAATTGCCAGCGAGTCAGAAGGAGGCCCAGGGTGCATACGGGGAAGACGAGGTGGGACATTAACACGAGGAAAGTTGCCAGTCCAACTGTTAGGTCTTCCAGAGTCTGGCTCTTTTTTAAAAACTGTCCAGTTAACCCAAAAAAAGGCTATTTGCAAAATCTGCCATGCCAGCATCATCAGGGGCAGCAAAACTACCAGCCTGACCACCACCAGCAAGCTCAGGCCCATGACAGCAAAGCACCCGACTAGTAATGTCAGAGTCCAGAAACAGTGTCTAAGGGTGACAATACTGCCTGTACCGCTGTTGTGCGTGCACACCAATCCTCTGTCCATGGTGCAGGCAAAGATGCCTCCCGCCCTGCACCTGTAGTTTGACACTCACAACCACCACCATCAGCAACCACGTGCACATCCTTGTCCCAGGGCTGCATTCATTTGTCCCTGCCCCAGTCCTTTGAACGCAAGCGCAAATATGCAGCCAACCACCCACAGGCCATAGCACTAAACTGCCACATTTCTAAAATGCTTGCACTTTAAATATTGTCTTTTAGGCTCGTGGAGACACAATCTTTCTTCAACCTCATGGTGGCGGCCATCCCTCAGTACTCGGTTTCCAGCTGCCACTATTTCTCCCTGTGTGGTGTCCCTGCCTTACACAAGCACATGTCCCAGATCATTAGCCGTGCCCTCAACAATGCAGTTACAGGGAAGGTCCACCTAACCACGGACACATGGACAAGTGCTTGTGGCCAGGGACGATACATCTCGCTGATGGCACACTGGGTTAATAGGGGAAGCCGGGACCCAGTCGGACGGAACACATCCTCCTGACGCCAAGGATTGTGGGCCCTGGGTCAATCAGGGTTGCCCCTACATTATAAAGCTCCTGCACCTCCTCCTCCTCTTCAGCCTCCATCTCCGAAATTACCACATCAGTAGGAAGCTGGAAGCACTGCAGTACTGCCTCGGCCAAGTGGCAACAGGCTGTGCTGAAGCTGATATGCTTATGGGACAAACCGCACACCTCTATGGTGTTGTTGACAGCTTTAACAGAGCAGGCAGAACTCTGGCTGTCACCGCTGCACCTACAGCCAGGCATGGTGGTGTGTGACAATGGCCAGAACCTGGTGGTGGCTCTGAAGCTTGGCAACCTCGCACAAGTACCATGCCTGGTCCATGTGCTCAACCTAGTGATTCAACGGTTTTTCAAAACTTACCCGGATCTGCCGGAGCTGGTTGTCAAAGTACGCCGTCAGTCTGCCCATTTCGGAAAGTCAGCTACAGCTTCCACCACCCTCGCTGTGCTTCAGCAGCGCTTGCAGCTTCCAGCTCATCAACTGGTGTGTGATGTCACCATACAGTAGAACTCAACCTTGCATATGTTGGGGAGGATTTGTGAGCAGCAGAGGGCAGTCGTTGAGTACCAGCTTCAATACGCCTGTCGGTATTCAAGTCAGCCTCCACACATAAGAGCTGATGAGTGGGCATAAATGTCTGACATCTGTGCCATCCTCCAAAACGTTGAGGACTCCATCAAGATGGTGAGCGGCGATGACGTCACCATCCTTCTTCTCTGTCTAATGAAATGCTTGTTGCTCACAATTAAAGAGGAGGCATTGCAGGCGGAGCATGATATGGAGCAAGGAACTATACAGGTTGATGCTACACAGCCTAGCCTCATCTCATCTCAATGCAGGTTGGGTGATAATGAGGAGAAGGAGGAACAGGAGGAGGAACAGGAGCTGGTTTCATGCGCTACAGATGTTACTACCCACACAACATTCATACCACCTGGTCAGCGTGGATGGCGTGAGGAGAGGGAGAATGAAGAGGTGGAAAGGTGGAGGATGAGGAGGAGGAAAGCATGGACAGTCGTCCTCTTTGTCAGGAAAGGGAAGTCTTGGCTGTTGGCAGTCTGGCTGTTAGAATCTATGTTGTTTTACTATCGGCCATCTTGTTGTGGTTTGCTGGCTTCTAGTCTTTTCCTCTGGTGCTGGGTGTCTTGGTCACGTGATCTCTTCACTCTTTATTACTTAGCACCTGTCTCCCATTCCATGCTGCACATCAGTGTTGTTACGCTTGTGCTCTGGCTAAGTAGCCTTGTTAAGTTCTTTGTGCTTTGGACAATTGATTGCTTGGGACTTCTTGTTCCACCAGTTTTGTTCCCTTTTATCTTCGTTTCTGCAACTAACTTTTCTGTTAGGAGGTCTCCAGTTTTGCTCCCAGTCCTTAGATCTTTTAGGGACCCCTTTTCCCCTTCCTTCATGTCTTCGTTTGAGTTCAGTGCAGGAGTTTAGGTGCGGCTATTCATAATAGGGCACCCACTCCAGCGTAGGGTTAAGCTGAGTCTCAGTGAAGGGACAGCTTTTCCCTCCTATTCCTTAGTTCTAAGTTGCAGTACATAACAGTATGTCCCGCCCTGTTTAAAAAAAAAAAAGTTTTGTTTTTTTTTCTCCTCTCCTCTTCCTAGGTTATCTTCAGTATGTGTACCATCCAGGAGCTTGCTCAATGCTTGAAAGGATTGACTCTGGAGGTTGCCGATCTTCAGCAGTACATGAGTAAATACCCTGCAGAATGCTATGAAGAACTTAAGGTAGGATTACCTGAGTGTTTCTCGGGTAAACAACAGAATTTTTTTTCATTTAAAAACGCTTGTTTGTTGTATTTTCGGCTCAGACCTAAATCTTCTGGGAGTGAACTACAGTGTGTAGGCATTATTATTAGTGATGAGCGAGCACTAAAATGCTTGGGTACTCGTTGCTCGGGTCGAGCACATTGTAATACTCAGGTGCTCGACCCGAGCAACGAGCCCAATGTAAGTCTATGGGAAACTCGAGCATTTTTCAGGCGGCTCCACCCGGCGGTCTGCAGAGGGCCTAAAAATTTCCCAAATCGATGGGAACAGTGCCCAAATGACATGGGAACAGCATGGGGAAGACCCCTGGAAGCATTTCTGACTCCCAGGTCACTGCTGTCAACAACGTTGTCAGAGTATTACGCCACTTTTAAGGACTCACAATAAAACATACAAAAACAAAACCAAAATGGATTTTCCTGGGAAATATATTAAGGAACATCCTTTCCAGGGTAATGACTTGTATATATGGCAAAATAAATAACCAAAACCAAAAATACTCCTCCACACCTTGGGCTATGTTCACACGTAGTTTTTGATGCGATTTTGCACTTCTGCATTGCTTTCAGCAAAGACAAATGCATACACTGGGAAATGTCATTTTAACATTTTACAACCTTATCTGGCCATGTGGTGTGTGACACATCATCAGACACATGCATACAGTGCTGAAAAGACATGGGACCAGCATGGGGAAGACCTCTGGAACCATTTCTGACTCCCAGGTCACTGCCTAAAAGTGTGCCCATCATAAGTGATTCTTGGCGCATGCGAAGATGCCTCCCGCCATGCACCTGTCGTTGCAGACATCACCGTCCACGTCCTTGTCCCAGTGCAGCATTCAGTTTTCCCTACCCCATTCCTTGGAATGCAAGCGCAAGTATGCAGGCAGCCACCCACCCACAGGCTGCAATACTATACTGCCAAATTTTTGACAGCTGCTTGCACTTGAAATGTGGCCTTTTAGGCTCGTGGAGGCGGAAGCTTTTCATAACCTCATGCCTGCGGCGGCCGGGTGTCCATACTCGGTCCCCAGCCGCCACTGTTTCTCCCGGTGTCGTCTCCGCCTTCCACAAGCATGGGTCCCACAACATTACCAGTGCCCTCCCCAGTGCACTTACTGGGAAGGACCGCCTAACCACAAACACGTGGACAGGTGAATGTGGCCAGGGACGGTATGGAGCCACTCCACAGCTTTTTTTGCTGAGAGTTGTATTTAGCTCGGCGAAAGGTCTGGCATAGAGGGAAACCATATCTATTCTGGGTGTCATTTCTCCGTCACCAGGTTCCGGACATTGACACACACGACCATGCCTGGCTGTATGTTCAGCGGTGAGAGCCACAGATCAGACTGCTGTGTTACAGCTTTCAACAACTCTGCAGCGCTGGGCGGTTTGTCAATTAAGTATTAAGCATGTTATCTTCAGCACAGCCTGTTGCTGCTTGGCCAAGACAGTGCTGCAGTGCTGTCAGCTTGTGACTGATGTGGTCATTTCGGAGATGGAGGAGGAGGTGCATGAGCTGAACAATGTGATTACATTGTTGCTAAATTGGTGACGCTGTTTTTTATACTAAAAAAAGATCCTATTGTTTTGTTTTTTTATGTATTTTTTTAAGACAAATGCATTCACCGGGAAATGTCATTTTAACATTTTACAACCTTAGCTGGTAATGTGGTGTGTGACACATCATCAGATACTTCCTGTTTTATTTATGATGGAGGGACTCTGAAAGTCATAAAGCCTATTTTTATAGGGACATCAGACGGCCCTTACTATTCTTAAAAGGCCAGCAGTCGGCCCTAGCTATTGTTAGAGAGCCATCAGCCGGCTATGCTTTGTTGTTCCCATTATTAACAAGTGGGTCTCCTATATTGTTATAGCTTATCCAGTGACTGCAAGGGCTGCCAGAAATTTGGATGCAACCCAATACCCCTTTGAAGAGACATAGAGGAGGGTCTCAGTAAAAAAATGTTCCCATTATAAAGGATCGGGTCTCCTATAAGTGGTAATGCCCATGCTGTGACTGCAAGGGCTGCCAAAATTTGGGAAAAACCCCATTAAGAATTTAAAGACACATAGAGCAGGGCCACAGTAACAAGGTACGACATGTTCCCATTAGAAAGGAGAGGGTCTGCTGTACAGTTATAGGGTATGCAATGAGTCCAATGGCTGACAATTTTAGGAAAAAACCCACTAAGAATTTAAAGACACACAGAGCAGGGCCACAGTAACAAGGTACGACTTGTTCCCATTAGAAAGGAGAGAGTCTGCTATACAGTTATAGGGTATGCAGTGAGTCCAACAGCTGACAATTTTAGGAAAAACCCCACTAAGAATTTAAAGACACATGGAGCAGGGCCACAGTAACAAGTACGACATGTTCCCATTAGAAAGGAGAGAGTCTGCTATACAGTTATAGGGTATGCAGTGAGTCCAACGGCTGACAATTTTAGGAAAAACCCCACTAAGAATTTATAGACACATGGCCCCGGAGCTGGGCTCACTGAGTGACAGGACACCGCTCCTGAGCTCAGCTCCGGGGCCTGCTCGCTGGTGCGGCTTATTATCCCTGGCTCCTCAGCATCAGCGGTCAGAGAATTAAAGCTAGGGACACATAGGACATGTGAGTATAAGGATTTTATTATTTTATTCTTATTTTTACAGGTGGACACTGCGGGAGCAGACACTACTACCCTCGTCATTGTCTCCTGCTGGTGCTGATCGCAGCACCGGTAGGAACCATGATGAGGGCAGTGTTCAGCACCCCGCGCATGGGAACAGTGCTAACTGTACAGTGATTCCCAGGCACCGTTTCGTGTGATCTTGATGCTGCTCAGGGGTGGCACATGGTTGCCACATGTGACACACAGGGAAACATGAGACACGGATATATCTGGTACCGGTTTATACCGAAATATACGGACATGTGAAACCGGCCTAAATCGGCTGCGAAAAATCCTCCAAATAAACAAACTGCTCAATCGTCAGGTGAAATGATCTTTTGGCATGCACACAACATTATCATTCTTGGCACAAGACTTGTGCTGCCGAGAACAATGACAGCCAATGAACAATCGTCTAATACAGATCATTCAGAGTGTATCTGAAGCGCAGTATTCCTGTGTAAATTGTCTATTAACCCCTTAGTGACTGAGACAATTTGGACATTAATGACCAGGCCAAATTTTTGAATTCTGACCAGTGTCACTTCATGTGGTAATAACTCTGGAACGCTTCAATGGATCCCGCTGATTCTGAGACTGTTTTTAGTGACATATTGTATTTCATGATAGTGGTAAAAAATTTTGATACGACAATTTGGTGAAAATGTTGAAAATTTTGCAATTTTCAAACTTTTAATTCCTATGCCTTTAAACCAGAGAGTTATGTCACACAAAATAGTTAATAAATAACATTTCCCATATGTTTACTTTACAACAGCACAATTTTTAAAACATATTTTTTTTTTGTTAGGAAGTTAGAAGGTTTAAATGTTGACCAGTGATTTCTAATTTTTCCAACAAAATGTACAAAACTATTTTTATAGGGACCATATCACATTTGAAGTGACTTTGGGAGGCCGATATGACAGAAAATACCCAAAAGTGACACCATTCTAAAACCTGCACCCCTCCAAGTCCTCAAAACCGCATTCAAGAAGTTTATTAACCCTTCAGGTGCTTCACAGGAACTAAAGCAATGTGGAAGCAAAAATGAAAATTTTTTCATAAAAATTTTA
The DNA here is from genome assembly GCF_046119375.1 of Phyllobates terribilis. Classification (NCBI taxonomy): domain Eukaryota; kingdom Metazoa; phylum Chordata; class Amphibia; order Anura; family Dendrobatidae; genus Phyllobates; species Phyllobates terribilis. The sequence continues at coordinate 1,898,807 of NW_027363009.1, read as the reverse complement.
CTATAGCCCCAAATTTTTTATTTTCACAAGGGTAACAGGATAAAATGGACCACAAAATTTGTTGTGCAATTTCTACTGAGCATGTTGATTCCCCATATGTGGGGGAAAACTATTGTTTGGGCACACAACAAGGCTTGGAAGGGAAGGAGCACCGTTTTGACTTTTTGAACGCAAAAAAGACTGAATCAAGAGTGGATGCCATGTCACATTTGGAGAGCCCCTGACATGAAAAACAGCAGAAACCCCCACAAGTGACAGCATTTTGGAAACTAGCCCCCTCAAGGAATAACACATTTAGATGTGAGAACAAATTTTTTTTTTTTTTTACAAAAACACTGTTTTAGCACCAAATTTGGACCCAACAATTTGTTCTGCAATTTCTCCCGCATGTGGCAGCATTCTATATGTGGATATACACTACTGTTTGAGCACCCGGCAGGGATCAGATGGGAAGGAGCGCTACTTGGCTTTTTGAACGCAGATTTCTTTTGAATAGATTATGGGCTCCATTAGTTTAGCCCCTGAGGTGCCAAAACAGCAGAACCCCCACCCCCAGGTCACCCCATATTGGAAACTCCACTACCTAAGGAATTCATCTAGGGGTGTAGTGAGATTTTGAACCCATGGATGCCTCACAGAATTTTATAACATTGAGACATGGAAATTTGTTCTCAGTAGCGATCTGGGAGTCAGAGATGCTTCCAGGGGTCTTCTCCATGCTCTTCTCCTTCCATTCAGCACTTTTACCATCCATTTCATAATTTTCAGTGCCCCCCAGACCTCCTTGTAGGGTCTTCTGGAAAAATGCTTTGATTTCTCATTGACGCTCATTATACTCGTTACTTGAAATGAGCATCCAAGCATTAGAAATTGTTTAGGTCGAGTAACGAGCATCTGAGCATTTTAGTGCTCACTCATCTCTAATTTTTACCTGAGGATTTTCAGCATTTTATGCAATGCAATGCAATTCTGACTTTAAACTCTGAATGTCCACAAGAAAATTGACATGTTGAGGATTTCAAACACACACGGCTGGTCAGTTTACGCTATGTAAAAAAAAATTAAACAGTGGACCCCAGGATGGGGGACATTATACAAGGAAGGGGCCTAGGATGGGGGTTATTATACCAGCAAGGAGCCCAGGATGGGGGACATTACACCAGGAAGGGGTTAAGGATCGGGATTATTATACCAAGATGGAGGTCATTATACCAGGAATGGGCACAGTATACCATGAAGGGGTCCAGGATGGGAGAAATTATACTAGGAAGGGGCTGGGAATTCTGGGACATGGTTATACAATGGAGGACATTATAACAGGAAAGGGTCCATGATGGTGTCAGGATGGTGTACAATATTACAGTAAGGGGCCCAGTACAGGAGACATTACACCAGGAAGCCCCCATGATGGGGGACATTATACCAGGATGGGTGACATTGTTACACGAAGGTACCAGAATGTGGAACATTATTACAATAAGGGGTCAAGGACAGGGGACATTATACCAGGAAGAGGCTCAGGATGGGGGACATTATTACTGGAAAGGGCTCAGGATGGAGGACATTTTACCAGAAAGAGTACAGGACAGGGGACATTATACAACCCCTGGCAAAAATTATGCTTGGTCTGAAAAAAATTACCCTTACTGAGTACCACATTTTTAATCTTGATTTCTTTTAGTGTTTCTTAAAGCCCTAAAGTTGCCATTTGAAATGACTTTAGTTTTGTGCCATGTCTGTGATCTGCTCTTTTTCAACAACATTAAACAACTGAATGAACATCCTCCGAGCCCGGTGATTCCATAATTTTTTCCAGGGGTTGTAATAGGAAGAGGCAAAGGATGGAGGAAATTATACCAGGAAGAGGTGTAGGTGGAGGTGACGCACCCCCTGGGCCGTGGGGTACCAGGTGCTGGGCCTATGGATGCCGATATGGGGGATATCACGGTGGCTGGCCCGGTCCGTGACCCAGGGTGGTCAGTAAAAGGGGGAATATGTATAGGGGATTTGGAAAGTTCTGGAGCCGTCCTCTGGAGCTGGTGTTACGGCAGCAGGGATGGTGTGGCTCTCCACAGGTAGAGCTAGCTCCAGGGCAGCGTGAGGTGTAATGGATGGTGGTGCAGGGAGAGACGGCAGGATGGTCCCGGAGGAAAGAAGGACACTCACACGGGGGTAAGCTTCTGTACCTTTACTGGTGATGTTGCAGGCACGGTCCAGGGTACTCCGGACAAGGGCGCACTTTTGGACTCTCCCTAGTGAGCGGGTATAGGGCCTCCTGATCCGTGGCTTTACTCGCTAAGCTTCTGACCTGCCTGGAGCTAGGCCTAACTTGGTTGCTGTCTCTCTTTTGCACCTGCTGACCTGGTGGTAGGGCCTACTCTTGCAGATCACTCTCCCTGGATGCTGGGGCCTCCGTGACTCCTAGCCCTGGTACTGCAATCAGTATTTGGTGAACCTGGGACCTGTAGTCCTCCAGGGGTTCCGGTGGTTCCTACTGGGTATTGAGGGTCCCTGTAGGCGCGGACCCGGTGTCCGGTATATATCTCGGGGTGAGCCTGGTAAGCTCCTCTGCCCCCTTGGCTACTTCTTCCTTCTCCTCTATCCTTCGGCCACACTCAGGGCCCTCACTAGGCCTTCACACGTGCTGTAGGCCTTGGCTCGCTAAGCACAGCAGCCAGCTTGCTGCCTCTTCGCTGCTCTCTGAGCGTCAGCACGCTCTCTGCTCAACTCTGAGCTCTGTCCCTCTCTGTGTCTGAGAGACTCACTAACTAGACTGAGCTGCCTGGCTCCACCCTCCCTTTATATATCCCTGAAGGACTCCCTCTGGTGGTCTGAGGTGGTAGGGTGGAGGTGTGTGAATGTGTGAGGGCCTCTTGTGGAGAAGTCCATCCATGCACCCTTCTGGGTTCTGTGGCACCAGTGCACAGCAGGGCGCCACAGAGGGACATTATTACAGGATGGTGGTCAAGATGGGGGACAATATTAAAGAAAGCAGCCAGGATGGGGAATATTGCAAAATCATTGCAAAATAAGCAGAAATGCAGACATGCATTGCACACTTAGGTATAGTTGTGAGAAGAACCAAATTTGTTTATATTATGTGATGTATTGGAATTTATGAATGTGTCTATCATAATGCAATGGCAATCTGAACTGTGGGTACAGTATAGAAAGTATAGAGTAGTAAAGGCACAGACAAGTGATGCGAACAAAGGATGATTATTTCCTCCATCAACAGATGACTTATGAAATAATAATAATAATAATGAAACAATTTATATAACATAACCATTATATCCCTAAATGTATTACACTGTAGTAAAACAGATAACCTTTCCTAAGGCTAGGGTCAAACAAGCATATATGTCTCATCCAAGGGAATTTGGTCGATTAGACAAATCACACTCTGATAAAACTCTAATTAGAGTTTTATCAGAGCATGATCATAGTGTGTTCCGATTCTGTTGGATGAGAAGATGGAGAACAAAATTTCTCCATCTTCTCCATTATGTCAGTCCATGAAAATCGGACTGCACTCAAATGTAATCTGAGTGCAGTCCAATATTTTCCTTCGACTCATAGACTTGCATTGCCAAGTGCGCTCCGAATTTTGGATCAAACTAGTACATGCTGCAATTGTTTTCCTCGGACCAGCTCTGTCTGAGAAAAAAATCTGACATTTGCACAGCCCTATACAATAATAATGATCTAAGTGCAATCCTATGTTTTGTTGGATCACACAAGGACTGATAATACGGTTGTCTGCTCAAGCCCTTAGAATAGGTCATCAATGTAAGAGTGATTGGGGTCTGACACACAGAAGCCCCACACAGGGCCAATTGTAGCTTTTCTGCAATCTAAAGGTCCGTTTACATGAACTGGCCAGTGGCACTATATGAACGCTGATCAATAAACTAAGTATCAATGGTTGTTTCAGTGGCAGTTTACGCAGGCAGACCAAAGCAAACGATGAAAACTGAGTGATCGATCATAGTTCTCGGCAGTGTGAGACCTGTTTATCCAGGACGATGTCAAGCTGAGAATGATGATCTTTTGTTTTGCACAAAATATAATTTCCCCCGATGAATGAGTGTTTTACTGATTTATGGAATGATTGGCAGCCTGATTACACGTCAAGATAACAGTGAAACCAGCGTTTTGAACAATGCTTGCTCCTTACTAAGTGGTTTGTCCCTCACTTAGGGGCATCTCCATTTATACTGTGATCGATTCTTATAATTGTTATTATTGTTTTTGCCGTTTTCATTTAAGGTATTTATTTCTATCATAATTCTGGATGATTACATCGATATGAAATGTTTTGCTGTAGTTTAATCATGGTTCTTTGAATTTCCCCATCATGTCTGGTGTAAGTAGTGACATTTGTTGTCCTATATTGCAGCCCTGTCTGCCTGTGAGATGGAAGCTGAGAGGAAGCTGCAGACGTGTCAGTTATAAGCGCACACAGCTCTGCAGTGAGATCAGGAGAGCAGAGAGCGGCCATCACACATCACACTGGGAACTCCCCTTCATGTGAGATAAGGAGGCAGAGTTATCTTCCAGGCAGCGTCGTCCCCAGAGCCAGGAAGAGGTCATTTACATAAAGTGATAAAAGATGATTTATCAACAACAAGGCATCAGATATGAGGCATACAGGCATCACTCTCCTCTGCAGTCCATAACCTATATGCCCATATTAATAGTTTACAGCAGGCCAGAATTGCTAATCTGGCGCACCGGGCATTTTCCCAGTGGTCCACGGATGTGTGCATTGTAGTAGGCCACGGGGCCCGCTGATCCGGCCACCGGCCTGCTGATCCGGCCACCGACCCGCTTTTCTGGCCGCTGGCCCCTTAAATCTGGAGGCACAGCCGGGATTGGGGCGCTCTGCGCCTGCACGCAGGGTTCACTATTTGAACCGCTGCATGCGTCACATATAAGAACACATCAGCGTTCTCTGTGGGAGGAGAGCGCGATCCTCTCTCCCGCCTTTACAACACCTGCTGCAGCTGTTGGTGCAGCGCAGCCCGGTGCCGTACCGAATCAGGAAGCGGATCTCTGCAGCTCTGCTCCTACCTGGGTGAGTACAGTGGCATGATGATGTATGCTGTTGTTTAGCCAGTAAAAAACATGTTTCTGGTACCCAGGGGTGGGGGGTGGGGGATGACCTCTGGGGCTGGGGGCTTACATATGGGGCTAGGGGCTGACCTCTGGGGCTGGGGGATTACTTATGGGTCTGGGGGCTGACCTCTGAGGCTGGGGGATTACTTATGGGGCTAGGGGCTGACCTCTGGGGCTGGGGGATTACTTATGGGGCTGGAGGCTTACTTATGGGGCTGGGGGCTGACTACTAACTTCCGGGGCTGACTGATGTGTTTATGGATCTGTGATACATATTCAGCAGTTGCTGTGTGTCCTATGTGATGTATATGTGTCTCCTGTGATGTGTGTTTCATAATATAGTATAATGTGGTCTTAATTATAATGTAAAGTTGTGTATATACAGTACAGACCAAAAGTTTGGACACACCTTCTCATTTAAAGATCTTTCTGTATTTTCATGACTATGAAAATTGTACATTCACACTGAAGACATCAAAACTATGAATTAACACATGTGGAATTATATACTTAACAAAAAAGTGTGAAACAACTGAAAATATGTCTTATATTCTAGGTCCTTCAAAGTAGCCACCTTTTGCTTTGATGACTGCTTTGCACACTCTTGTCATTCTCTTGATGAGCTTCAAGAGGTAGTCACCGGAAATGGTTTTCACTTCACAGGTGTGCCCTGTCAGGTTTAATAAGTGGGATTTCTTGCCTTATAAATGGGATTGGGACCATCAGTTGTGTTGTGCAGAAGTCTGGTGGATATGTGTCACCCTGGCCTGGATGCCACAGGTGTAATTAAAGCTGTGTCTGAGAGCAAGGGGGAGGTTCTTTAGTCAGGGGAACATTAGCATGCAGTACCTCCTGTCTCAGGCCAGTAGGGGGAGCAGGCTGCCCCTATAAAAGCTGTTACTGGGGGCAGGGTTAGAGAGAACTGGATGGCCTGTCTCAGCACTGAGACTTGTCCCAGAGCAGAGCAGGGACAGAAAGTTGTATTGCACCTAAGAGGAAGTGTGGCAGGAGGAGAGCCACAAGCCAGAGACAAGAGGCGAAGAGAGCCTGTCTTGGCAGATAAAAGACTTACTTTACCAGACTTTGGTGTCTGAGGCTGGGAGGATTCTACATCCTCCAGCAGATAACCAGTCCGCAAGGGACTGTATATTCCTTGGCCTAAGAAGCCTGGAGGCCCTGCCACAACCGAAGGGACCAGTAAAGCCGTACAAGGCTGGGAGCAGAAAGGAACACACGTCACAGGCCAAACAGGTGAGAATACACGGAAAGCTCGGAAACGTGGGCTGTTACCCTATAACGAGGAGATAGCCAGAAGGAGCGTAGAAAGCATGGTAGGCCTACACCCTCACCCTGACCAGGGCCAATTTCCCCGTTGCTCTCAGACATCCAGGTCCCCTCCTAGCTGGGACTGTTTATGAGTCAGTTTACCTGTTTCAGTAAAGACCCTGGACTGCAACCTATTGTCTGTGTGCTCCTTCGCGCCTCCAGCACTACCAGTACTGGGACTCTCACCACCATCACTCCCACCATCCACTACACTGCCCTGGGCCGCACTCTTCCCGTGGGGAGTCACACCATCCCAGCTGCACACATCATCAGCCCCAGCGGTCTGCCTTGCAGCGGCGGTTCCTAATGACCGCAAATCCACCGGTGGCGTAGTCGGACATAATCAACAACACATAACGGACTACCACTGGCCTGACCACCCTGAGCCACGGAACCGGGTTGCCACTACTACTCCCATCGTTCCCCCTATTGCCCGGATCCGAGTGCCCCACGGCCCAGGGGGCAAGTCAGATACACAGCTGATAGTCCTACTGAATAGACTGTTAGAATTTGTATTATGGCAAGAAAAAAGCAGCTAAGTAAAGAAAAACGAGTGGCCTTCATTACTTTAAGAAATGAAGGTCAGTCAGTCCGAAAAATTGGGAAAACTTTGAAAGTGTCCCCAAGTGCAGTTGCAAAAAACATCAAGCGCTACAAAGAAACTGGTTCATATGAGGACCGCCCCAGGAAAGGAAGACCAAGAGTCACCTCTGCTTCTGAGGATAAATTTATCCGAGTCACCAGCCTCAGAAATCGCAGGTTAACAGCAGCTCAGATTAGAGACCAGTTCAATGCCACACAGAGTTCTAGCAGCAGACACATCTCTTCAACAACTGTTAAGAGGAGACTTTGTGCAGCAGGCCTTCATGGTAAAATAGCTGCTAGGAAACCACTGCTAATGACAGGCAACAAGCAGAATAGACTTGTTTGGGCTAAAGAACACAAGGAATGGACATTAGACCAGTGGAAATATGTGCTTTGGTCTGATGAGTCCAAATTTGAGATCTACATGCCTGGTTCCCACCGTGAAGCATGGAGGAGGAGGTGTGATGGTGTGGGGGTGCTTTGCTGGTGACACTGTTGGGGATTTATTCAAAATTGAAGGCATACTGAACCAGCATGGCTACCACAGCATCTTGCAGCGGCATGCTATTCCATCCGGTTTGCGTTTAGTTGGACCATCATTTATTTTTCAACAGGGCAATGACCCCAACACACCTCCAGGCTGTGTAAGGGCTATTTGACCAAGAAGGAGAGTGATTGGGTGCTACGCCAGATGACCTGGCCTCCACAGTCACCAGACCTGAACCCAATCGAGATGGTTTGGGGTGAGCTGGACCGCAGAGTGAAGGCAAAAGGGCCAACAAGTGCTAAGCATCTCTGGGAACTCCTTCAAGATTGTTGGAAGACCATTTCCGGTGACTTCCTCTTGAAGCTCATCAAGAGAATGCCAAGAGTGTGCAAAGCAGACATCAAAGCAAAAGATGGCTACTTTGAAGAACCTAGAATATAAAACATATTTTCAGTTGTTTCACACTTTTTTGTTAAGTATATAATTCCACATGTGTTAGTTCATAGTTTTGATGCCTTCAGTGTGAATGTACAATTTTCATAGTCATGAAAATACAGAAAAATCTTTACATGAGGTGTGTCCAAACTTTTGGTCTGTACTGTATAGTGTAGAGATGTTTATATGGTGCTGTGTACATAGTGTAGTATATAGTTTGGAATCCACACTATATACACAGCTACATCCCTACACTATATAATATATATAGTATATAAACAGCTCGACTCTATATTCTTTTGCACAGTATATAGTGTGGAGCTGGGTATATAATTGATTGTAGAATATATTGTGGAGCTGTGTATGATTTGTATACTTCCCCTGCCCTGTATACATGGTGTCATTCTCAGTATCTGCTCTTATTATGTTTGCGTGTGTGTGTACATACATACACGCATAATATAATAATATATATATCTCAACAATCTGATTAATTGTCAAAAAAATGGAGGACTCTTCTTTATTAGCCCATGTGGTTATGTTTCGGATTCATGTTCTGTTATGGAACTGAATTGTCGTCATAGAGGCTGGCATCTGCAGGGTACAAATGTATATATACAATGCACAGTACCACTCATCCTGTCCTGTATATATACAATGCACAGTACCACTCAGCCTGTCCTGTATATATACAATGCACAGTACCACTCCTCCTGTCCTGTATATATACAATGCACAGTACCACTCCTCCTGTCCTGTATATATACACTGCAGGTCTTTTTTTTATTGATAGAATAAGTACAGTACATGACAGAACAATAATACATTACAGGACACCGAACATAAGAACAAAACAAGACGACAAATCACAGAAAATAGAAACAAAATAAATCACCGCAGGAATATATATATATATACAGGAAATAAATATTATAAAACCTATAAAACCCCCGGCCCAGCTTCATTCATACTACTATATACAATCCCACACAACACTCACACCGTCCTATATACACATAAAACACCATCCTATATACAAGATTATATACAATAAAACACTAAACCTAATATAACGTATATACAACCGGGAACTAACACTAACCTACTGGTCCCACTGCCTGACCTTAGTCACCCCCTTACCGCACCTCATTCACACCACAGAAAAACAAAAATAACAATATATACAATAGTGACATGAACAATTTTTTTTTTTTTTTTTTTTTTATATTTTATATTTTTTTTGTAATTTTTAATATATATACATAAAACACAGACCTACACTAACTATCCCGCCACCCCTGATCTAGCTCTGGCCACAAAGTTCAGGATTACTCCGAGCTAGGATCAGGCCCCAAAGTTTTTCCCCAGGCGGGGCCTGGACCAGGCCAGATCAGTCCTCTTATCACCGCCGATGAAAACCCCCCCAAATCCCCCACCCAACCTAACTAAAACCCCCTATTATACATTATATACAATATATACAGAACACAACCTACACACTCACCATCCAAGGCTCAAGTTCGATGCCGGCAAACCTTCTATTCAGGAGACAGAAATACAAAACAAAAATCTAGGGTGAAAAGACATCGGCCCACCACCAGGATATAGGAGTACTACCGGACTAAGGCACCCTGAAGGAAAAGCCCCTCCAGAGACGGGCCGCCCTCCGGGTACCCAGTCTTTCATACTCCAGAGAACGTACCTTCACCAGGTCACCTAGGATGTTCCTACAGACTTCATCTACATGGAGGATTTTACTCTGCGTCGAGACTAAAACTCGTGCGTTCCACGTGAAATACCTCACCACTGCGCTGACTATGAATAAAGTGTCTCGGTCCCTTCTCCCAAGGTCTCCGAACGCTCCATAGGCCCACCCGGCGTAGGACAGAGTAGCCAGCCGCGGCCAACCAATGGAAGCCCCCACCCTGTTATACACCTCTGTATTAAAGGGACAATGAAGCAGGAAGTGCTCCATGCTTTCCAGCACGTTAGCACAAGCCTCACGGGGGCAATTCCTGTCCTCGGAGCTCCTGTACTTCAAATTGTCCCTCACATACAGCTTACCATGGAAGCAGCGCCAAGTCAAGTCCCAGTACTTCTCGGGGATCCTGGTAGAATTTAACAAACTCAACCCAACCTCCAGATCCCGACTTGGGCAGTCTTTGAGGGCCAATGGACTCTGAAAATGAGAAAGCAAGACCCTCATATCGAGGAGTTTCCTCGGGAGGGACCTCACCTCCCACATTCCCAGACCCCACCGGCGGATCATTTTCAGAACCGGGGTAACATAAGCCGGGAGATGCCCGTGTGGTGTGCGAAGATCCTTCAATCTTCCCCCTGTCTCCCATTCCTGGAAGAAAGGCTGAAACCATCCCTTGCAGGAGAATACCCACGGAGGAGCCCTCTCTTTCCAGAGGTTTGCCACGTTCACCTTCAAGAAAGTGTTCACTAGGAACACCACGGGGTTCACCATATTCAAACCCCCTAGTCTCCTCGTGCGGTAAGTGACCTCCCGCTTGACTAGGTTCAGTCTGTTCCCCCATAACATCTGGAAGAACAGACTGTAGACCCGTGTCCAGAGAGGCTCTGGCAAGACACAGACGCTGCCCAGGTAGATTAGCAAGGGGAGCAGGAAAGCTTTGCACAGGCCAACCCTTTCCCTCAGGGTCAAAGACCAACCCCTCCATTGGTCCACTCTTTGGGCGACACCTTTGATTCTGCCTTCCCAGTTTTTCGTGGGGTAATCACCCTGGCCGAATTCGATGCCCAGGACTTTGGCATGTTCTTGGGGTTCGGGGAGGGTGTCCGGAAGATCAAACCCGGGATCTCCGCCTCCCAGCCAGAGACTCTCACACTTATCCTGGCTGACCTTGGACCCGGATGCCTCCGAGTAGCGCTCCACTTCTGACATCACCGCTGCTGCCTCCTCTTGCGAAGAAACAAAGACGGTGACATCGTCCGCGTAGGCCACCACCCTCAGGATAGTCTCCGGCGCCGCCCCGCCCATCCGCACCCCCGCCAACGGTCTACAATCGATCCTTCTGAGGAAGGGATCGATCGCAAATGCGTAAAGCAAAGGGCTAAGAGGACAGCCCTGACGGACACCGGATCCTACCCCAAAAGGTCGTCCAATCCACCCATTCACCAGAGGGAAAGTCTCAGCCCCTGCATACAAGGTTTTAAGCCAGTCCACAAACCCTCCAGGCAGACCATACCTCAAAAGAGTGGACCAGAGGTACTCGTGGTTAACCCGATCAAAGGCTTTTGCCTGATCCAGGGTCAGCAAGAACCCCTTCCAGAGGCCCGCCCTGCCTTGCTCCACGGCCTCTCGGACACCTAGAACAGCACTAAAAGTGCTACGGCCAGGAACGCAACAGTGCTGAACCTCCGAAAGGAGCCGGGGTGCAAACTTCACCAGCCTGTTGAAAAGTATCTTAGCCAAAATCTTCCTGTCCACATTGAGAAGTGCTATGGGACGCCAGTTCTCAATGCGTGACGGATCCTTACCCTTTGACAAAATGATCAAAGCTGACCTCCTTAATGATCTCGGCAGAGTGCCCGAGGAGAGACACTCGTTAAACACCTGAGTCAAGAGGGGGACCAAAGAGTCCCTAAAGGTCCTAAAGAACTCGGATGTTAAGCCATCCAGACCTGGCGACTTTTTGGGCCTAAGCCCATCGATCGCCAGTCTCACTTCCTCTTCTTTGATCGCTTCTGCCAAATCGCCCAGCGAGAGGTCAGCCCCTGGCTCAGGAACAGATTCAGCCAGGAAAGCCGACATCCCGTCACGATCAAGCTCCCTCCTTCCCAAGAGGTGCGAGTAGTAGGAACTGACAACCTCCAAGTTCCCTGATCTGGACCTTCTCAGGGACCCCGTACTGTCCACCAGCCCCGTCACTATCTTACTATTCACTGACATCTTACAGTTTCTGTAAGGGTCGGGCGAGCAGTACTTCCCGTAGTCCCTCTCGAAAACCAAAGATGCGTGCCTATCGTACTGACACCTCTTCAGCAAGGACTTCACTCTGGAGATCTCCTCGCGGCTACCTCCAGTCGAGACAAGATGCTCGAGTTTCCTCCTCAGGCTCTGATACAGGCGATCCCTGTTTAGGCTTCTGAGGTTCGAGAGCTGCCGGAAGAATCTCGCCACCCGATGTTTGAACATCTCCCACCACTCCGACTTAGTGTTACTTAGGCCCAGCAATGGTACCTGGCTCTGAAAGAATTCCTCAAAAGACCGTCTTACAGCTTCTTCCTCAAGGAGTGATGAATTCAGCTTCCAATAGCCTCTTCCCATCCGAGGAGTCTCTGTAACGTTGAGAGAAAACATAATCAAACAGTGATCGGAGAACTCCACCTCCACAACCGACAACGGCGAAGAGACGGCCTCCTCCTTCAAATAAAACCTATCTAGCCTAGACCTGCACTGACTACCTCTAAAAAAGGTGAATCCCGTGTCGCCCGGGTTGTGCCGGATGTGGACATCCACCAGGCGAGCCTCACTCACTATCCTGTTTAACGCGACGCAGTCATAAGCCAGCCGGTCTCCGGAACCTCCTCTATCACAGGATCTCGTGACATTGTTGAAATCCCCTCTGAAGACCACCTGCCGACTCGAAAATAAAAAAGGTTTGATCTTCAGGAAGAGACATTTGCGGTCCCACTTGGACTGGGAACCATAGATGTTAATGAGCCGAAGCTCTTGTCCCCCCATGGAGACATCTAGGATCAAGCATCTCCCCATTTCTAATTCGATCACTCGTCTGCATTCAACCGCTGCGGTCTTAAAAAGGACCGCCACCCCGCTATACGGCTCGGCCGCAAGAGACCAGTAGGAGGGCCCATGCCTCCACTCCCGCCTTGCTTTATGCAAGGTTGATATATCGGTCAACCTGGTCTCCTGCAAAAACAAAATGTCGGCGTCAAGTTGGCCGAGAAAATGAAAGGCCGTGTACCTTGCCGCATCTGACTTTATGCTGCAAACATTAATAGTTGCCAGCGTCAACGGGGTGGGTGCCGCAATCATGATTGATTGAATTAGATAGCCTTTTTCTTCCCACCACTGACAGTCCCAACCTCTTCCTCTGATAATGACGGGTTTTTAGTGCGCTTAAGACAAACAGATTCATCCATTCTCTCCTTACATAGATTCTTGCCCTCGTCTGGTGGTCCTGGGTTAGTCATCCCCCCAGAGGGCTTTGTATTTGCCCCCCGAGAGGAAGACCCAGCCATCTCCTGAGCCCCAACCACCTTGTCCGCAACCTCCGGCCCCGGGTCCCCACTTCCCCCCTCCAGAGGGAGGTCCTGGAGAGCCCCGAACCGGTTGGAGAGATCCACCAGAGGGGGGGCGGCTGAACCCTCCAATGGCGCTTGGATCATGGCCAGAGAGTCAGAGGGGTCGCACTCCAAAGAGGCAGCTCGAGACCTGGTCCCCCTCCTACCTCTGGCCGTTTTCCTGTTACCCTTTTTCTTTTTCTGTGACCACTCCCCCTCTCCCTCATCTAGACTGTCACCAGAAGAGGGTTCCTGGGAAGACGTGGCGTCCTCTCGCTCTTCCCTTTCAAGTCTCTTGACTTCCTCGCTCAATTCACTGTCTTTAGGATCCTCAGCTGCAAGTGAAGTACCTGGGTCAGAGTTTAGGGACATTACTCCCTGCCCCCTGTCCCCACGGCGCTTCTCCTGCCGCCTGATGGTGGATGGCGGCAGCTTGCTCCTCACCGGATCCCTGCCTCCCCCGCCCCTACTGGTCCCTTCACCGGCAAGATTAGTCCCGGCTTGCGCCTGTCCCACACTCGCCGCATTCAGGACCGCATTGGCGAAGGAACGTGGACAGCGACTGAACGGGTGACCGAGGTCACCACACAAGTTACACCTAATCCTGCGACAGGCAGCAGCAAGATGACCGAGGTCCCCACACAGTGCGCATTTCTGGGTGGTACACTGCGCACTGAAGTGTGTGGGGCTACCGCACCTGTGACAGACCTTAGGCTGCCCCCGGTAGAAAATCAAGATCCTATCCCTCCCCAAAAAGGTTGAGGAGGGGATATGGGTAACAGTGTTTCCCGAAACCTTCAATCTCACCATGAAGGTCCAGGCCCCTGACCAGATACCATGGTCATCCAGATTCTTTTCGGGAATATTGGTGACCTCTCCGTATCTACTCACCCAGGTGGTAATGTCCATACAGGAAAGCGACTCGTTACTAGTCAGAACGGTCACTTTCCTGACTGAATCTTGGCGAGTTATTGCCAGGGGAAAGAGACCATGCCATTCGGAGCGACTCCGAGCCAGCTCATGGCGAGACCAGAAAAGCTCAAGGCCCTCCGGTCTCACGAAGCTGACATCGAAGTAGGAGGTCCCATAGGGATGGATCAAGGCAAAGATGTCATATGCCGCAAAGCCCATCCCCAGCAGGAGCTCAACCACCTTCGACCTATCAGGACAGGCATCCTTGCTTACCCACTGGAGACGGACCACGTTCCTACGGTTACTCCTCTGCCCCGTTGTCGGCAGAGACCAGACAGTCTCTGCCCCTCTATCTCGGAAGGCTGAAAGACCATGTCTCTCTATCCAGAAAGACAGATCAACCTCCCTCCCCTCTACAGTGATGGAGCTCTCCCCTCTCCTCAGGGCGTCCAGGAGCTGCTGTTGCAAGTCACCATCCCCAGGGCCACCAGACGAGGGCGCACTACTACCCCCAGCACTGACAGCTTCTGAATAGCTTTGGGCTGAAGCCCCCGCCAATGCTGGGGGGGCAGCGGGACCAGCACCTACTTCCCCCCCACCAACACCAGTGCTGCTCCCACCATTCACTCCAGTACTATTCACACCATTCGCAGGACCATTACTCCCATCGTTCACGCCACTACTACTCACACCATTCGCAGGACCATTACTCCCACCATTCATTACACCACTACCCCCAACATTTGCTACACCACAACTCCCACCATTCCCACAACTCCCAGCATTCATTCCACCACTACCCCCACCATTTGCTACATCATCATTCACTGCACCACTACCCCCACCATTTGCTGCATCATCATTCACTGTACCACTAATTCCACCATTCCTACTACTCTCATCATCTGCTCCACCATTACTCTCACCATCTGCTCCACCATTACTCCCATCATTCACTACACCACTATTTCTATTCTCTTTACTTGTCACCCCATTACCTCTGCTGTTCTCTGCACCTTCCACAGTCACCTCCATTCCTTCCTCCCTTGTGTCTGGTGTCTCTGCACTCACACCTGCTGGGCAGGGGGAGGGGAGCACTTCCAGAGACTCCTTTCCCTGCAGCACCACACCCGTTTCCCTTTGGTTGCTGCTGGCTTTCTGCAGGTCGTCTGCTGGAGCGCCCCGCCCCCCTACTGCAGCATTTTGGTCCTTGTTCTGGCCAGACTGTTTTCTCGGCACCTCTGCCCGCCCTGCACCCACAGACTTTGGGGTCTTAGTGTCCTTTTTGGGCGCTGGGGCACACTGCCCCCCTGTCGCAGCAGTGTGCCCAGTGTTCTTTGCTGATGTGTTTTTCACATCCTTCCCTGCCCCCCCAGCCCCGGTGATAACCGGCTTAGCCGCAGAGGGCAGGGTGGGAAACTCCACAGAACTCCCTATGTCCGGCGCTGTGAGTACCTCCACAGCCTCGCCCCCTGCACTGTTCCCCGCACAGATGGCAGCATCGCCGGACGTCCGCCTCCTCTCCCCACCTTGCCTCTGCCTCGAGCCCACTGCAGAGCCCGTGCCTTTAGGTTTGGTGGGGTTTAAACAGAAGGTGGCAGGTGCAACATCAGACATTGGTACATACTTATAACTCACCACCTCCTGTGCAGCTCCTCCGGTCTTCTTCTTCTTCCTCTTCCCTGTCTCCTCCACTGGTTTGTCCTCACCGAAGGAAAACCGCGTCAGGTCCACTGGAGACTCCAGCAGTCGGATCTCCCTCAGCAGTCCTCCTTCCACCTCCTCCCCCGACACTCCAGCCTCTGCTGTGGGAGTCCTCTGCCCTGCAGGGAGACCACTTGAGCTCCGGCTCTGCCCCTCACTGGCTCCAGCAACTGAGACTCCAGTCACCTCTTCATCCTCCTCCTCCTCTTCACTAAGGACGCCGGCTGGCGGTTCTCCTGAGGTGTTTAACCCCTTCATTTCTGAGAACCGCCGCTGGTTCTTAAACCTCTCCAGGAAGAGACCTGCGCTTTTCTCAATCCCCTCCCGGAGGAGCACTAACCTGACCACCTCGTCTCTGAGGGCTTTAACCCTCTGGGAGGTCGCGGGTCTCTCCTTGTTGGACGCCCGGGTGTTCAGGACCCGGGCCTCCCTCAGCTCCTCTTTCAGCTGGGTTAGTGCTTTGCCGGCGTCCTCGTACTCTCGCAACGTGGCGACCACTCGGGAGGAGAAGGAACTTGTGGACTCGCTGGAGCTCATCTCCCCCCAGGATCTTGCTGGGCTCTTGTTCCTGGGGCCTGGAGTGCCCCGGTCTCCCTCTCTGGGCTGGCGGTGAACAGTCTCGGGGTTGGAGCAGGTGGATGTATTCTTCCTCACCCTTCCCGATCTCCTCACTCCCTCCTGGGCCAGTTGTTGAGGCTCCTTCTCCCCCGCCGGCATAGACCGGGGGATAGGAGGCTGGGAAGCCATGCCGGCCTCCCAGTAAGCCTGCCTCTCCCTGGGGAGAAGAGAGGCAGACGACAACCCTCCTCCTGGAAGTGCTTGAGCTCCACAGACAGCTGCTACTCTCAGCACCACTCCTCCTGTCCTGTATATATACACTGCACAGTACCACTCCTCCTGTCCTGTATATATACACTGCACAGTACCACTCCTCCTGTCCTGTATATATACACTGCACAGCACCACTCCTCCTGTCCTGTATATATACACTGCACAGTACCACTCCTCCTGTCCTGTACATATACACTGCACAGTACCACTTCTCCTGTCCTGTATATATACACTGCACAGTACTACTTCTCCTGTCCTGTATATATACACTGCATAGTACCACTCCTCCTGTCCTGTACATATACACTGCACAGTACCTCTCCTCCTGTCCTGTATATATACACTGCACAGTACCACTCCTCCTGTCCTGTATATATACAGTGCACAGTACTACTCCTCCTGTCCTCTATATATACACTGCACAGTACCGCTCCTCCTGTCCTGTATATATACACTGCACAGCACCACTCCTCCTGTCATGTATATATACACTGCACAGTACCACTACTCCTGTCCTGTATATATACAATGCACAGTACCACTTCTCATGTCCTGTATATATACAATGCACAGTACCACTCCTCCTGTCCTGTATATATACACTGCACAGCACCACTCCTCCTGTCCTGTACATATACACTGCACAGTACCGCTCCTCCTGTCCTGTATATATACACTGCACAGCACCACTCCTCCTGTCATGTATATATACACTGCACAGTACCACTTCTCCTGTCCTGTATATATACACTGCACAGCACCACTCCTCCTGTCCTGTATATATACACTGCACAGTACCACTTCTCCTGTCCTGTATATATACAATGCACAGTACCACTTCTCATGTCCTGTATATATACAATGCACAGTACCACTCCTCCTGTCCTGTATATATACACTGCACAGCACCACTCCTCCTGTCCTGTATATATACACTGCACAGCACCACTCCTCCTGTCCTGTATATATACACTGCACAGCACCACTCCTCCTGTCCTGTATATATACACTGCACAGCACCACTCCTCCTGTCCTGTATATATACACTGCACAGTAACACTCCTCCTGTCCTGTACATATACACTGCACAGTACCGCTCCTCCTGTCCTGTATATATACACTGCACAGCACCACTCCTCCTGTCCTGTATATATACACTGCACAGCACCACTCCTCCTGTCCTGTATATATACACTGCACAGCACCACTCCTCCTGTCCTGTATATATACACTGCACAGTAACACTCCTCCTGTCCTGTACATATACACTGCACAGTACCGCTCCTCCTGTCCTGTATATATACACTGCACAGCACCACTCCTCCTGTCATGTATATATACACTGCACAGTACCACTTCTCCTGTCCTGTATATATACACTGCACAGCAACACTCCTCCTGTCCTGTATATATACACTGCACAGCACCATTTCTCCTGTCCTGTATATATACAGTGCACAGTACCACTCCTCCTGTCCTGTATATATACACTGCACAGCACCACTCCTCCTGTCCTGTATATACACTGCACAGTACCACTCCTCCTGTCCTGTATATATACACTGCACAGCACCACTCCTCCTGTCCTGTATATATACACTGCACAGCACCACTCCTCCTGTCCTGTATATATACACTGCACAGCACCACTCCTCCTGTCCTGTATATATACACTGCACAGCACCACTCCTCCTGTCCTGTATATATACACTGCACAGCACCACTCCTCCTGTCCTGTATATATACACTGCACAGTACCACTCCTCCTGTCCTGTATATATACACTGCACAGCACCACTCCTCCTGTCCTGTATATACACTGCACAGTACCACTCCTCCTGTCCTGTATATATACACTGCACAGCACCACTCCTCCTGTCCTGTATATATACACTGCAGGTCTTTTTTTTATTGATAGAATAAGTACAGTACATGACAGAACAATAATACATTACAGGACACCGAACATAAGAACAAAACAAGACGACAAATCACAGAAAATAGAAACAAAATAAATCACCGCAGGAATATATATATATATACAGGAAATAAATATTATAAAACCTATAAAACCCCCGGCCCAGCTTCATTCATACTACTATATACAATCCCACACAACACTCACACCGTCCTATATACACATAAAACACCGTCCTATATACAAGATTATATACAATAAAACACTAAACCTAATATAACGTATATACAACCGGGAACTAACACTAACCTACTGGTCCCACTGCCTGACCTTAGTCACCCCCTTACCGCACCTCATTCACACCACAGAAAAACAAAAATAACAATATAATAGTGACATGAACAATTTTTTTTTTTTTTTTTTTTTAATTTTATATTTTTTTTGTAATTTTTAATATATATACATAAAACACAGACCTACACTAACTATCCCGCCACCCCTGATCCAGCTCTGGCCACAAAGTTCAGGATTACTCCGAGCTAGGATCAGGCCCCAAAGTTTTTCCCCAGGCGGGGCCTGGACCAGGCCAGATCAGTCCTCTTATCACCGCTGATGAAGAACCCCCCCAAATCCCCCACCCAACCTAACTAAAAACCCCTATTATACATTATATACAATATATACAGAACACAACCTACACACTCACCATCCAAGGCTCAAGTTCGATGCCGGCAAACCTTCTATTCAGGAGACAGAAATACAAAACAAAAATCTAGGGTGGAAAGACATCAGCCCACCACCAGGATATAGGAGTACTACCGGACTAAGGCACCCTGAAGGAAAAGCCCCTCCAGAGACGGGCCGCCCTCCGGGCACCCAGTCTTTCATACTCCAGAGAACGTACCTTCACCAGGTCACCTAGGATGTTCCTACAGACTTCATCTACATGGAGGATTTTACTCTGCGTTGAGACTAAAACTCGTGCGTTCCACGTGAAATACCTCACCACTGCGCTGACTATGAATAAAGTGTCTCGGTCCCTTCTCCCAAGGTCTCCGAACGCTCCATAGGCCCACCCGGCGTAGGACAGAGTAGCCAGCCGCGGCCAACCAATGGAAGCCCCCACCCTGTTGTACACCTCTGTATTAAAGGGACAATGAAGCAGGAAGTGCTCCATGCTTTCCAGCACGTTAGCACAAGCCTCACGGGGGCAATTCCTGTCCTCGGAGCTCCTGTACTTCAAATTGTCCCTCACATACAGCTTACCATGGAAGCAGCGCCAAGTCAAGTCCCAGTACTTCTCGGGGATCCTGGTAGAATTTAACAAACTCAACCCAACCTCCAGATCCCGACTTGGGCAGTCTTTGAGGGCCAATGGACTCTGAAAATGAGAAAGCAAGACCCTCATATCGAGGAGTTTCCTCGGGAGGGACCTCACCTCCCACATTCCCAGACCCCACCGGCGGATCATTTTCAGAACCGGGTTAACATAAGCCGGGAGATGCCCGTGTGGTGTGCGGAGATCCTTCACTCTTCCCCCTGTCTCCCATTCCTGGAAGAAAGGCTGAAACCATCCCTTGCAGGAGAATACCCACGGAGGAGCCCTCTCTTTCCAGAGGTTTGCCACGTTCACCTTCAAGAAAGTGTTCACTAGGAACACCACAGGGTTCACCATATTCAAACCCCCTAGTCTCCTCGTGCGGTAAGTGACCTCCCGCTTGACTAGGTTCAGTCTGTTCCCCCATAACATCTGGAAGAACAGACTGTAGACCCGTGTCCAGAGAGGCTCTGGCAAGACACAGACGCTGCCCAGGTAGATTAGCAAGGGGAGCAGGAAAGCTTTGCACAGGCCAACCCTTTCCCTCAGGGTCAAAGACCAACCCCTCCATTGGTCCACTCTTTGGGCGACACCTTTGATTCTGCCTTCCCAGTTTTTCGTGGGGTAATCACCCTGGCCGAATTCGATGCCCAGGACTTTGGCATGTTCTTGGGGTTCGGGGAGGGTGTCCGGAAGATCAAACCCGGGATCTCCGCCTCCCAGCCAGAGACTCTCACACTTATCCTGGCTGACCTTGGACCCGGATGCCTCCGAGTAGCGCTCCACTTCTGACATCACCGCTGCTGCCTCCTCTTGCGAAGAAACAAAGACGGTGACATCGTCCGCGTAGGCCATCACCCTCAGGATAGTCTCCGGCGCCGCCCCGCCCATCCGCACCCCCGCCAACGGTCTACAATCGATCCTTCTGAGGAAGGGATCGATCGCAAACGCGTAAAGCAAAGGGCTAAGAGGACAGCCCTGACGGACACCGGATCCTACCCCAAAAGGTCGTCCAATCCACCCATTCACCAGAGGGAAAGTCTCAGCCCCTGCATACAAGGTCTTAAGCCAGTCCACAAACCCTCCAGGCAGACCATACCTCAAAAGAGTGGACCAGAGGTACTCGTGGTTAACCCGATCAAAGGCTTTTGCCTGATCCAGGGTCAGCAAGAACCCCTTCCAGAGGCCCGCCCTGCCTTGCTCCACGGCCTCTCGGACACCTAGAACAGCACTAAAAGTGCTACGGCCAGGAACGCAACAGTGCTGAACCTCCGAAAGGAGCCGGGGTGCAAACTTCACCAGCCTGTTGAAAAGTATCTTAGCCAAAATCTTCCTGTCCACATTGAGAAGTGCTATGGGACGCCAGTTCTCAATGCGTGACGGATCCTTACCCTTTGACAAAATGATCAAAGCTGACCTCCTTAATGATCTCGGCAGAGTGCCCGAGGAGAGACACTCGTTAAACACCTGAGTCAAGAGGTGGACCAAAGAGTCCCTAAAGGTCCTAAAGAACTCGGATGTTAAGCCATCCGGACCTGGCGACTTTTTGGGCCTAAGCCCATCGATCGCCAGTCTCACTTCCTCTTCTTTGATCGCTTCTGCCAAATCGCCCAGCGAGAGGTCAGCCCCTGGCTCAGGAACAGATTCAGCCAGGAAAGCCGACATCCCGTCACGATCAAGCTCCCTCCTTCCCAAGAGGTGCGAGTAGTAGGAACTGACAACCTCCAAGATCCCTGATCTGGACCTTCTCAGGGACCCCGTACTGTCCACCAGCCCCGTCACTATCTTACTATTCACTGACATCTTACAGTTTCTGTAAGGGTCGGGCGAGCAGTACTTCCCGTAGTCCCTCTCGAAAACCAAAGATGCGTGCCTATCGTACTGACACCTCTTCAGCAAGGACTTCACTCTGGAGATCTCCTCGCGGCTACCTCCAGTCGAGACAAGATGCTCGAGTTTCCTCCTCAGGCTCTGATACAGGCGATCCCTGTTCAGGCTTCTGAGGTTCGAGAGCTGCCGGAAGAATCTCGCCACCCGATGTTTGAACATCTCCCACCACTCCGACTTAGTGTTACTTAGGCCCAGCAATGGTACCTGGCTCTGAAAGAATTCCTCAAAAGACCGTCTTACAGCTTCTTCCTCAAGGAGTGATGAATTCAGCTTCCAATAGCCTCTTCCCATCCGAGGAGTCTCTGTAACGTTGAGAGAAAACATAATCAAACAGTGATCGGAGAACTCCACCTCCACAACCGACAACGGCGAAGAGACGGCCTCCTCCTTCAAATAAAACCTATCTAGCCTAGACCTGCACTGACTACCTCTAAAAAAGGTGAATCCCGTGTCGCCCGGGTTGTGCCGGATGTGGACATCCACCAGGCGAGCCTCACTCACTATCCTGTTTAACGCGACGCAGTCATAAGCCAGCCGGTCTCCGGAACCTCCTCTATCACAGGATCTCGTGACATTGTTGAAATCCCCTCCGAAGACCACCTGCCGACTCGAAAATAAAAAAGGTTTGATCTTCAGGAAGAGACATTTGCGGTCCCACTTGGACTGGGAACCATAGATGTTAATGAGCCGAAGCTCTTGTCCCCCCATGGAGACATCTAGGATCAAGCATCTCCCCATTTCTAATTCGATCACTCGTCTGCATTCAACCGCTGCGGTCTTAAAAAGGACCGCCACCCCGCTATACGGCTCGGCCGCAAGAGACCAGTAGGAGGGCCCATGCCTCCACTCCCGCCTTGCTTTATGCAAGGTTGATATATCGGTCAACCTGGTCTCCTGCAAAAACAAAATGTCGGCGTCAAGTTGGCCGAGAAAATGAAAGGCCGTGTACCTTGCCGCATCTGACTTTATGCTGCAAACATTAATAGTTGCCAGCGTCAACGGGGTGGGTGCCGCCATCATGATTGATTGAATTAGATAGCCTTTTTCTTCCCACCACTGACAGTCCCAACCTCTTCCTCTGATAATGATGGGTTTTTAGTGCGCTTAAGACAAACAGATTCATCCATTCTCTCCTTACATAGATTCTTGCCCTCGTCTGGTGGTCCTGGGTTAGTCATCCCCCCAGAGGGCTTTGTATTTGCCCCCCGAGAGGAAGACCCAGCCATCTCCTGAGCCCCAACCACCTTGTCCGCAACCTCCGGCCCCGGGTCCCCACTTCCCCCCTCCAGAGGGAGGTCCTGGAGAGCCCCGAACCGGTTGGAGAGATCCACCAGAGGGGGGGCGGCTGAACCCTCCAATGGCGCTTGGATCATGGCCAGAGAGTCAGAGGGGTCGCACTCCAAAGAGGCAGCTCGAGACCTGGTCCCCCTCCTACCTCTGGCCGTTTTCCTGTTACCCTTTTTCTTTTTCTGTGACCACTCCCCCTCTCCCTCATCTAGACTGTCACCAGAAGAGGGTTCCTGGGAAGACGTGGCGTCCTCTCGCTCTTCCCTTTCAAGTCTCTTGACTTCCTCGCTCAATTCACTGTCTTTAGGATCCTCAGCTGCAAGTGAAGTACCTGGGTCAGAGTTTAGGGACATTACTCCCTGCCCCCTGTCCCCACGGCGCTTCTCCTGCCGCCTGATGGTGGATGGCGGCAGCTTGCTCCTCACCGGATCCCTGCCTCCCCCGCCCCTACTGGTCCCTTCACCGGCAAGATTAGTCCCGGCTTGCGCCTGTCCCACACTCGCCGCTTTCAGGACCGCATTGGCGAAGGAACGCGGACAGCGACTGAACGGGTGACCGAGGTCACCACACAAGTTACACCTAATCCTGCGACAGGCAGCAGCAAGATGACCGAGGTCCCCACACAGTGCGCATTTCTGGGTGGTACACTGCGCACTGAAGTGTGTGGGACTACCGCACCTGTGACAGACCTTAGGCTGCCCCCGGTAGAAAATCAAGATCCTATCCCTCCCCAAAAAGGTTGAGGAGGGGATATGGGTAACAGTGTTTCCCGAAACCTTCAATCTCACCATGAAAGTCCAGGCCCCTGACCAGATACCATGGTCATCCAGATTCTTTTCGGGAATATTGGTGACCTCTCCGTATCTACTCACCCAGGTGGTAATGTCCATACAGGAAAGCGACTCGTTACTAGTCAGAACGGTCACTTTCCTGACTGAATCTTGGCGAGTTATTGCCAGGGGAAAGAGACCATGCCATTCGGGGCGACTCCGAGCCAGCTCATGGCGAGACCAGAAAAGCTCAAGGCCCTCTGGTCTCACGAAGCTGACATCGAAGTAGGAGGTCCCATAGGGATGGATCAAGGCAAAGATGTCATATGCCGCAAAGCCCATCCCCAGCAGGAGCTCAACCACCTTCGACCTATCAGGACAGGCATCCTTGCTTACCCACTGGAGACGGACCACGTTCCTACGGTTACTCCTCTGCCCCGTTGTCGGCAGAGACCAGACAGTCTCTGCCCCTCTATCTCGGAAGGCTGAAAGACCATGTCTCTCTATCCAGAAAGACAGATCAACCTCCCTCCCCTCTACAGTGATGGAGCTCTCCCCTCTCCTCAGGGCGTCCAGGAGCTGCTGTTGCAAGTCACCATCCCCAGGGCCACCAGACGAGGGCGCACTACTACCCCCAGCACTGACAGCTCCTGAATAGCTTTGGGCTGAAGCCCCCGCCAATGCTGGGGGGGCAGCGGGACCAGCACCTACTTCCCCCCCACCAACACCAGTGCTGCTCCCACCATTCACTCCAGTACTATTCACACCATTCGTAGGACCATTACTCCCATCGTTCACTCCACTACTACTCACACCATTCTCAGGACCATTACTCCCACCATTCATTACACCACTACCCCCAACATTTGCTACACCACAACTCCCACCATTCCCACAACTCCCAGCATTCATTCCACCACTACCCCCACCATTTGCTACATCATCATTCACTGCACCACTACCCCCACCATTTGCTGCATCATCATTCACTGTACCACTAATTCCACCATTCCTACTACTCTCATCATCTGCTCCACCATTACTCTCACCATCTGCTCCACCATTACTCCCATCATTCACTACACCACCATTTCTATTCTCTTTACTTGTCACCCCATTACCTCTGCTGTTCTCTGCACCTTCCACAATCACCTCCATTCCTTCCTCCCTTGTGTCTGGTGTCTCTGCACTCACACCTGCTGGGCCGGGGGAGGGGAGCACTTCCAGAGACTCCTTTCCCTGCAGCACCACACCCGTTTCCCTTTGGTTGCTGCTGGCTTTCTGCAGGTTGTCTGCTGGAGCTCCCCGCCCCCCTACTGCAGCATTTTGGTCCTTGTTCTGGCCAGACTGTTTTCTCGGCACCTCTGCCCGCCCTGCACCCACAGACTTTGGGGTCTTAGTGTCCTTTTTGGGCGCTGGGGCACACTGCCCCCCTGTCGCAGCAGTGTGCCCAGTGTTCTTTGCTGATGTGTTTTTCACATCCTTCCCTGCCCCCCCAGCCCCGGTGATAACCGGCTTAGCCGCAGAGGGCAGGGTGGGAAACTCCACAGAACTCCCTATGTCCGGCGCTGTGAGTACCTCCACAGCCTCGCCCCCTGCACTGTTCCCCGCACAGATGGCAGCATCGCCGGACGTCCGCCTCCTCTCCCCACCTTGCCTCTGCCTCGAGCCCACTGCAGAGCCTGTGCCTTTAGGTTTGGTGGGGTTTAAACAGAAGGTGGCAGGCGCAACATCAGACATTGGTACATACTTATAACTCACCACCTCCTGTGCAGCTCCTCCGGTCTTCTTCTTCTTCCTCTTCCCTGTCTCCTCCACTGGTTTGTCCTCACCGAAGGAAAACCGCGTCAGGTCCACTGGAGACTCCAGCAGTCGGATCTCCCTCAGCAGTCCTCCTTCCTCCTCCTCCCCCGACACTCCAGCCTCTGCTGTGGGAGTCCTCTGCCCTGCAGGGAGACCACTTGAGCTCCGGCTCTGCCCCTCACTGGCTCCAGCAACTGAGACTCCAGTCACCTCTTCATCCTCCTCCTCCTCTTCACTAAGGACGCCGGCTGGCGGTTCTCCTGAGGTGTTTAACCCCTTCATTTCTGAGAACCGCCGCTGGTTCTTAAACCTCTCCAGGAAGGGACCTGCGCTTTTCTCAATCCCCTCCCGGAGGAGCACTAACCTGACCACCTCGTCTCTGAGGGCTTTAACCCTCTGGGAGGTCGCGGGTCTCTCCTTGTTGGACGCCCGGGTGTTCAGGACCCGGGCCTCCCTCAGCTCCTCTTTCAGCTGGGTTAGTGCTTTGCCGGCGTCCTCGTACTCTCTCAACGTGGCGACCACTCGGGAGGAGAAGGAACTTGTGGACTCGCTGGAGCTCATCTCCCCCCAGGATCTTGCTGGGCTCTTGTTCCTGGGGCCTGGGGTGCCCCGGTCTCCCTCTCTGGGCTGGCGGTGAACAGTCTCGGGGTTGGAGCAGGTGGATGTATTCTTCCTCACCCTTCCCGATCTCCTCACTCCCTCCTGGGCCGGTTGTTGAGGCTCCTTCTCCCCCGCCGGCATAGACCGGGGGATAGGAGGCTGGGAAGCCATGCCGGCCTCCCAGTAAGCCTGCCTCTCCCTGGGGAGAAGAGAGGCAGACGACAACCCTCCTCCTGGAAGTGCTTGAGCTCCACAGACAGCTGCTACTCTCAGCACCACTCCTCCTGTTCTGTGTATATACACTGCACAGCACCACTCCTCCTGTCCTGTATATATACACTGCACAGTACCACTCCTCCTGTCCTGTACATATACACTGCACAGTACCACTTCTACTGTCCTGTATATATACACTGCACAGTACTACTTCTCCTGTCCTGTATATATACACTGCATAGTACCACTCCTCCTGTCCTGTACATATACACTGCACAGTACCACTCCTCCTGTCCTGTATATATACACTGCACAGTACCACTCCTCCTGTCCTGTATATATACAGTGCACAGTACCACTCCTCCTGTCCTGTATATATACACTGCACAGCACCACTCCTCCTGTCCTGTATATATACACTGCACAGTACCACTCCTCCTGTCCTGTATATATACACAGCACAGCACCACTCCTCCTGTCCTGTATATATACACTGCACAGTACCACTCCTCCTGTCCTGTATATATACACTGCACAGTACTACTCCTCCTGTCCTCTATATATACACTGCACAGTACCGCTCCTCCTGTCCTGTATATATACACTGCACAGCACCACTCCTCCTGTCATGTATATATACACTGCACAGTACCACTTCTCCTGTCCTGTATATATACAATGCACAGTACCACTTCTCATGTCCTGTATATATACAATGCACAGTACCACTCCTCCTGTCCTGTATATATACACTGCACAGCACCACTCCTCCTGTCCTGTATATATACACTGCACAGCACCACTCCTCCTGTCCTGTATATATACACTGCACAGTACCACTCCTCCTGTCCTGTACATATATACTGCACAGTACCGCTCCTCCTGTCCTGTATATATACACTGCACAGCACCACTCCTCCTGTCATGTATATATACACTGCACAGTACCACTTCTCCTGTCCTGTATATATACACTGCACAGCACCACTCCTCCTGTCCTGTATATATACACTGCACAGCACCACTCCTCCTGTCCTGTATATATACACTGCACAGCACCATTTCTCCTGTCCTGTATATATACACTGCACAGTACCACTTCTCCTGTCCTGTATATATACACTGCACAGAACCACTCCTCCTGTCCTGTATATATACACTGCACAGTACCACTCCTCCTGTCCTGTACATATACACTGCACAGTACCACTCCTCCTGTCCTGTATATATACAGTGCACAGTACCACTCCTCCTGTCCTGTATATATACACTGCACAGCACCACTCCTCCTGTCCTGTATATACACTGCACAGTACCACTACTCCTGTCCTGTATATATACACTGCACAGCACCACTCCTCCTGTCCTGTATATATACACTGCACAGCACCACTCCTCCTGTCCTGTATATATACACTGCACAGCACCACTCCTCCTGTCCTGTATATATACACTGCACAGCACCACTCCTCCTGTCCTGTATATATACACTGCACAGTACCACTCCTCCTGTCCTGTATATATACACTGCACAGCACCACTCCTCCTGTCCTGTATATATACACTGCACAGCACCACTCCTCCTGTCCTGTATATATACACTGCACAGTACCACTCCTCCTGTCCTGTACATATATACTGCACAGTACCGCTCCTCCTGTCCTGTATATATACACTGCACAGCACCACTCCTCCTGTCATGTATATATACACTGCACAGTACCACTTCTCCTGTCCTGTATATATACACTGCACAGCACCACTCCTCCTGTCCTGTATATATACACTGCACAGCACCACTCCTCCTGTCCTGTATATATACACTGCACAGCACCATTTCTCCTGTCCTGTATATATACACTGCACAGTACCACTTCTCCTGTCCTGTATATATACACTGCACAGAACCACTCCTCCTGTCCTGTATATATACACTGCACAGTACCACTCCTCCTGTCCTGTACATATACACTGCACAGTACCACTCCTCCTGTCCTGTATATATACAGTGCACAGTACCACTCCTCCTGTCCTGTATATATACACTGCACAGCACCACTCCTCCTGTCCTGTATATACACTGCACAGTACCACTACTCCTGTCCTGTATATATACACTGCACAGCACCACTCCTCCTGTCCTGTATATATACACTGCACAGCACCACTCCTCCTGTCCTGTATATATACACTGCACAGCACCACTCCTCCTGTCCTGTATATATACACTGCACAGCACCACTCCTCCTGTCCTGTATATATACACTGCACAGTACCACTCCTCCTGTCCTGTATATATACACTGCACAGCACCACTCCTCCTGTCCTGTATATATACACAGCACAGCACCACTCCTCCTGTCCTGTATATACACTGCACAGTACCGCTCCTCCTGTCCTGTATATATACACTGCACAGCACCACTCCTCCTGTCCTGTATATATACACTGCACAGCACCACTCCTCCTGTCCTGTATATATACACTGCACAGCACCACTCCTCCTGTCCTGTATATATACACAGCACAGCACCACTCCTCCTGTCCTGTGCATATACACTGCACAGCACCACTTCTCCTGTCCTGTATATATACACTGCAGGTCTTTTTTTTATTGATAGAATAAGTACAGTACACGACAGAACAATAATACATTACAGGACACCAAACATATGAACAAAACAAGACGACAAATCACAGAAAATAGAAACAAAATAAATCCCCCCAGGAATATATACATATACAAGAAATAAATATTATAAAACCTATAAAACCTCCGGCCCAGCTTCATTCATACTACTATATACAATCCCACACAACGCTCACACTGTCCTATATACACATAAAACACCGTCCTATATACAAGATTATATACAATAAAACGCTAGAAACACAAAACACTAAACCTAATATAACGTATATACAACCGGAAACTAACACTAACCTACTGGTCCCACTGCCTGACCTTACAGTCACACCCTTACCGCACCTCATTCACACCACAGAAAACCAAAAATAACAATATATACAATAGTGACATGAACCATTTTAAACCTTTTTTTGTTTTGTATATTTTTTTTTTTTGTATTTTTTTTTTAATATTTTTTTTGTAATTTTTTAATATATATATAAAACACACACCTACACTAACTATCCCGCCACCCCTGATCCAGCTCTGGCCACAAAGTTCAGGATTACTCCGAGCTAGGATCAGACCCCAAAGTTTTTCCCCAGGCGGGGCCTGGACCAGGCCAGATCAGTCCTCTTATCACCGCTGATGAAGAACTTCCCCAAATCCCCCACCCAACCTAACTAAAAACCCCTATTATACATTATATACAATATATACAGAACACAACCTACACACTCACCATCCAAGGCTCAAGTTCGATGCCGGCAAACCTTCTATTCAGGAGACAGAAATACAAAACAAAAATCTAGGGTGGAAAGACATCAGCCCACCACCAGGATATAGGAGTACTACCGGACTAAGGCACCCTGAAGGAAAAGCCCCTCCAGAGACGGGCCGCCCTCCGGGCACCCAGTCTTTCATACTCCAGAGAATGTACCTTCACCAGGTCACCTAGGATGTTCCTACAGACTTCATCTACATGGAGGATTTTACTCTGCGTCGAAACTAAAACTCGTGCGTTCCACGTGAAATACCTGACCACTGCGCTGACTATGAATAAAGTGTCTCGGTCCCTTCTCCCAAGGTCTCCGAACGCTCCATAGGCCCACCCGGGGTAGGACAGAGTAGCCAGCCGCAGCCAACCAATGGAAGTCCCCACCCTGTTGTACACCTCTGTATTAAAGGGACAATGAAGCAGGAAGTGCTCCATGCTTTCCAGCACGTTAGCACAAGCCTCACGGGGGCAATTCCTGTCCTCGGAGCTCCTGTACTTCAAATTGTCCCTCACATACAGCTTACCATGGAAGCAGCGCCAAGTCAAGTCCCAGTACTTCTCAGGGATCCTGCTAGAATTTAACAAACTCAACCCAACCTCCAGATCCCGACTTGGGCAGTCTTTGAGGGCCAATGGACTCTGAAAATGAGAAACCAAGACCCTCATATCGAGGAGTTTCCTCGGGAGGGACCTCACCTCCCACATTCCCAGACCCCACCGGCGGATTATTTTCAGAACCGGGGTAACATAAGCCGAGAGATGCCCGTGTGGTGTGCGAAGATCGTTCAATCTTCCCCCTGTCTCCCATTCCTGGAAGAAAGGCTGAAACCATCCCTTGCAGGAGAATACCCACGGAGGAGCCCTCTCTTTCCAGAGGTTTGACACGTTCACTTTCAAGAAGGTGTTCACTAGGAACACCACGGGGTTCACCATATTCAAACCCCCTAGTCTACTCGTGTGGTAAGTGACCTCCCGCTTGACTAGGTTCAGTCTGTTACCCCATAACATCTGGAAGAACAGACTGTAGACCCGTGTCCAGAGAGGCTCTGGCAAGACACAGACGCTGCCCAGGTAGATTAGCAAGGGGAGCAGGAAAGCTTTGCACAGGCCAACCCTTTCCCTCAGGGTCAAAGAACATCCCCTCCATTGGTCCACTCTTTGGGCGACACCTTGATTCTGCCTTCCCAGCTTTTCGTGGAGTAATCACCCTGGCCGAATTCGATGCCCAGGACTTTGGCATGTTCTTGGGGTTCGGGGAGGGTGTCCGGAAGATCAAACCCGGGATCTTCGCCTCCCAGCGAGAGACTCTCACACTTATCCTGGTTGACCTTGGACCCGGATGCTCCGAGTAGCGCTCCACTCGCTGCCTCCCCTTGCGAAGAAACAAATACGGTGACATCGTCCGCGTAGGCCACCACCCTCAGGATAACCTCCGGTGCCGCCCCGCCCATCCGCACCCCCGCCAACGGTCCACAATCGATCCTTCTGAGGAAGGGATCGATTGCAAACGCGTAAAGCAAAGGGCTAAGAGGACAGCCCTGACGGACACCGGATCCTACCCCGAAAGGTCGTCCAATCCACCCATTCACCAGAGGGAAAGTCTCAGCCCCTGCATATAAGGTCTTAAGCCTGTCCACAAACCCTCCAGGCAGACCATACCTCAAAAGAGTGGACCAGAGGTACTCGTGGTTAACCCGATCAAAGGCTTTTGCCTGATCCAAGGTCAGCAAGAACCCCTCCCAGAGGCCCGCCCTGCCTTGCTCCACGGCCTCTCGGACACCTAGAACAGCACTAAAAGTGCTACGGCCAGGAACGCAACAGTGCTGAACCTCCGAAAGGAGCCAGGGTGCAAACTTCACCAGCCTGTTGAAAAGTATCTTAGCCAAAATCTTCCTGTCCACATTGAGAAGTGCTATGGGACGCCAGTTCTCAATGCGTGACGGATCCTTACCCTTTGACAAAATGATCAAAGCTGACCTCCTTAACGATCTCGGCAGAGTGCCCGAGGAGAGACACTCGTTAAGCACCTGAGTCAAGAGGGGGACCAAAGAGTCCCTAAAGGTCCTAAAGAACTCGGATGTTAAGCCATCCGGACCTGGCGACTTTTTGGGCCTAAGCCCATCGATCGCCAGTCTCACTTCCTCTTCTTTGATCGCTTCTGCCAAATCGCCCAGCGAGAGGTCAGCCCCTGGCTCAGGAACAGATTCAGTCAGGAAAGCCGACATCCCGTCACGATCAAGCTCCCTCTTTCCCAAGAGCTGCGAGTAGTAGGAACTGACGACCTCCAAGATCACTGACCTGGACCTTCTCAGGGACTATCTTACTATTTACTGACATCTTACAGTTTCTGTAAGGGTCGGGCGAGCAGTACTTCCCGTAGTCCCTCTCGAAAACCATAGATGCGTGCCTATCGTACTGACATCTCTTCAGCAAGGACTTCACTCTGGAGATCTCCTCGCGGCTACCTCCAGTCAAAACAAGATGCTCGAGTTTCCTCCTCAGGCTCTGATACAGGCGATCCCTGTTCAGGCTTCTGAAGTTCGAGAGCTGCCGGAAGAATCTCGCCACCCGATTTTTGAACATCTCCCACCACTCTGACTTAGTGTTACTTAGGCCCAGCAATGGTACCTGGCTCTGAAATAATTCCTCAAAAGAACGTCTTACAGCTTCTTCCTCAAGGAGTGACGAATTCAGATTCCAATAACCTCTTCCCATCCGAGGAGTCTCTGTAACGTTCAGAGAAAACATAATCAAACAGTGATCGGAGAACTCCACCTCCACAACCGACAACGGTGAAGAGACGGCCTCCTCCTTCAAATAAAACCTGTCTAGCCTAGACCTGCACTGACTACCTCTAGAAAAGGTGAATCCCGTGTTGCCCGGGTTGTGCCGGATGTGGACATCCACCAGGCGAGCCTCACTCACTATCCTGTTTAACGCGACCCAGTCATAAGACAGCCGGTCTCCGGAACCTCCTCTATCACAGGATCTCGTGACATTGTTGAAATCCCCTCCGAAGACCACCTGCCAACTCGAAAATAAAAAAGGTTTGATCTTCAGGAAGAGACATTTGCGGTCCCACTTGGACTGGGGACCATAGATGTTAATGAGCCGAAGCTCTTGTCCCCCCATGCAGACATCTAGGATCAAGCATCTCCCCATTTCTAATTCGATCACTCGTCTGCATTCAACCGCTGCGGTCTTACAAAGGACCGCCACCCCGCTATACGGCTCGGCCGCAAGAGACCAGTAGGAGGGCCCATGCCTCCACTCCCGCCTTGCTTTATGCAAGGTTGATATATCGGTCAACCTGGTCTCCTGCAAAAATAAAATGTCGGCGTCAAGTTGGCCGAGAAAATGAAAGGCCGTGTACCTTGCCGCATCTGACTTTATGCTGCAAACATTAATAGTTGCCAACGTCAACGGGGTGGGTGCCGCCATCATGAATGGTTGAATTAGATAGCCTTTTTCTTCCCACCACTGACAGTCCCAACCTCTTCCTCCGATAATGACGGGTTTTTAGTGCGCTTAAGACAAACAGACTCGTCCATTCTCTCCTTACATACATTCTTGCCCCCGTCTGGTGGTCCTGGGTTAGTCGTTCCCCCAGAGGGCTTTGTATTTGCCCCCGAGAGGAAGACCCAGCCATCTCCTGAGCCCCAACCACCTTGTCCGCAACCTCCGGCCCCGGGTCCCCATTTCCCCCCTGCAGAGGGAGGTCCTGGAGAGCCCCGAACCGGTTGGAGAGATCCACCAGAGGGGGGGCGGCTGAACCCTCCAATGGCGCTTGGATCACGGCCAGAGAGTCAGAGGGGTCGCACTCCAAAGAGGCAGCTCGAGACCTGGTCCCCCTCCTACCTCTGGCCGTTTTCCTGTTACCCTTTTTCTTTTTCTGTGACCACTCCCCCTCTCCCTCATCTAGACTGTCACCAGAAGAGGGTTCCTGGGAAGACGTGGCGTCCTCTCGCTCTTCCCTTTCAAGTCTCTTGACCTCCTCGCTCAATTCACTGTCTTTAGGATCCTCAGCTGCAAGTGAAGTACCTGGGTCAGAGTTTAGGGACATTACTCCCTGCCCCCTGTCCCCACGGCGCTGCTCCTGCCGCCTGATGGTGGATGGCGGCAGCTTGCTCCTCACCGGTTCCCTGCCTCCCCGCCTCTTCTGGTCCCTTCACCGGCAAGATTAGTCCTGGCTTTCGCCTGTCCCGCACTCGCCGCTTTCAGGACAGCATTGGCGAAGGAACGTGGAGAGCGACTGAACGGGTGACCGAGGTCACCACACAAGTTACACCTAATCCTGCGACAGGCAGCAGCAAGATGACCAAGGTCCCCACACAGTGCGCATTTCTGGGTGGTACACTGCGCACTGAAGTGTGTGGGGCTACCGCACCTGTGACAGACCTTAGGCTGCCCTCGGTAGAAAATCAAGATCCTATCCCTCCCCGAAAAGGTTGAGGAGGGGATATGGGTAATAGTGTTTCCCGAAACCTTCAATCTCACCATGAAGGTCCAGGCTCCTGACCAGATACTATGGCCATTCAGATTCTTTTCGGGAATATTGGTGACCTCTCCGTATCGACTCACCCAGGTCGTAATGTCCATACAGGAAAGCGACTCGTTACTAGTCAAAACGGTCACTTTCCTGACTGAATCTTGGCGGGTTATTGCCAGGGGAAAGAGACCATGCCATTCGGGGCGACTCCGAGCCAGCTCATGGCGAGACCAGAAAAGCTCAAGGCCCTCCGGTCTCACGAAGCTGACATCGAAGTAGGAGGTCCCGTAGGGATGGATCAAGGCAAAGATGTCATATGCCGCAAAGCCCATCCCCAGCAGGAGCTCAACCACCTTCCACCTATCAGGACAGGCATCCTTGCTTACCCACTGGAGACGGACCACGTTCCTATGGTTACTCCTCTGCCCCGTTGTCGACAGAGACCAGACAGTCTCTGCCCCTCTATCTCGGAAGGCTGAAAGACCATGTCTCTCTATCCAGAAAGACAGATCAACCTCCCTCCCCTCTATAGTGATGGAGCTCTCCCCTCTCCTCAGGGCGTCCAGGAGCTGCTGTTGCAAGTCACCATCCCCAGGGCCACCAGACGAGGGCGCACTACTACCCCCAGCACTGACAGCTCCTGAATAGCTTTGGGCTGAAGCCCCCGCCAATGCTGGGGGGGCAGCGGGACCAGCACCTACTTTCCCCCCACCAACACCAGTGCTGCTCCCACCATTCACTTCACTACTACTCCCAAAATTCGCAGGACCATTACTCCCATCATTCACTCCACTACTTCTCCCACCATTTGCTGCATCACTACTCCCACCATTCATTCCACCACTACCCCCACCATTTGCTACACCACTACTCCCACCATTCCCACTACTCCCAGCATTCATTCCACCACTACCCCCACCATTTGCTACACCACTACTCCCACCATTCCCACTACTCCCACCATTCACTCCACCACTACTCCCACCATCTGCTCCACCATTACTCCCACCATCTGCTCCACCACTACTCCCATCATTCACTACACCACTACTTCCATTCCCTTTACTTGTCACCCCATTACCTCTGCTGTTCTCTGCACCTTCCACAGTCACCTCCATTCCTTCCTCCCTTGTGTCTGGTGTCTCTGCACTCACACCTCTGGGCCGGGGGAGGGGAGCACTTCCAGAGACTCCTTTCCCTGCAGCACCACACCCTTTTCCCTTTGGTTGCTGCTGGCTTTCTGCAGGTCGTCTCCTGGAGCGCCCTGCCCCCCTACTGCAGCATTTTGGTCCTTGTGCTGGGCAGACTGTTTGTTGGGCACCGCTGCCCGCCCTGCACCCACAGACTTTGGGGTCTTAGTGTCCTTTTTGGGCGCTGGGGCACACTGCCCCCCTGTCGCAGCAGTGTGCCCAGTGTTCCTCGCAGATGTGTTTTTCACATCCCTCCCGGCCCCCCCAGCCCCGGTGATAACTGGCTTAGCCGCAGTGGGCTGGGATGGAAACTCCACAGAACTTCCTATGTCCGGCGCTGTGAGTACCTCCACAGCCTCGCCCTCTGCACTGTTCCCTGCACAGATGGCAGCATCGCCGGACATCCTTCTCCTCTCCCCACCTTGCCTCTGCCTCGAGCCCACTGCAGAGCCCGTGTCTTTAGGTTTGGTGGGGTTTAAACAGAAGGCGGCAGGCACAACATCAGACATTGGTACATACTTGTAACTCACCACCTCCTGTGCGGCTCCTCTGGTCTTCCTCTTCCTCCTCTTGGTCTCCTCCACTGGTTTGTTCTCACCGAAGGAAAACCGCGTCAGGTCCATTGGAAACTCCAGCAGTCGGATCTCCCTCAGCAATCCTCCTTCCTCCTCCTCCCCCAACACTCCAGCCTCTGCTGTCGGAGTCCTCTGCCCTGCAGGGAGACCACTTGGGCTCCGGCTCTGCCCCTCACTGGCTCCAGCAACTGAAACTCCAGTCACCTCTTCATCCTCCTCCTCCTCTTCACTAAGGACGCCGGTTGGCGGTTCTCCTGAGGTGTTTAACCCCTTCATTTCTGAGAACCACCGCTGGTTCTTAAACCTTTCCAGGAAGGGACCTG
This sequence comes from Phyllobates terribilis, assembly GCF_046119375.1. Taxonomy (NCBI): domain Eukaryota; kingdom Metazoa; phylum Chordata; class Amphibia; order Anura; family Dendrobatidae; genus Phyllobates; species Phyllobates terribilis. Next base: position 1,862,346 of record NW_027363009.1, on the reverse strand, counting down.
CGCTTTTCTCAATCCCCTCCCGGAGGAGCACTAACCTGACCACCTCGTCTCTGAGGGCTTTAAACCTCTGGGAGGTCACGGGTCTTTCCTTGTTGGACGCCCGGGTGTTCAGGACCCAGGCCTCCCTCAGCTCCTCTTTCAGCTGGGTTAGTGCTTTGCCGGCGTCCTCGTACTCTCGCAACGTGGCGACCACTCGGGAGGAGAAGGAACTTGTGGACTCGCAAGAGCTCATCTCCCCCCAGGATCTTGCTGGGCTCTTGTTCCTGGGGCCTGGGGTGCCCCGGTCTCCCTCTCTGGGCGGGCAGTGAACAGTCTCGGGGTTGGAGTAGGTGGATGTACTCTTCCTCACCCTTCCCGATCTCCTCACTCCCTTCTGGGCCGGTTGTTGAGGCTCCTTCTCCCCCGCCGGCATAGACCGGGGGATAGGAGGCTGGGAAGCCATGCCGGCCTCCCAGTAGGCCTGCCTCTCCCTAGGGAGAAGAGAGGCAGACGACGACCCTCCTCCTGGAAGTGCTTGAGCTCAGGAGGCAGGTGCTACTCTCAGCACCACTCCTCCTGTCCTGTGTACTGTATATATACACTGCAAAGTACCAATTCTCCTGTATACAGTATATACACTGCACAGTACCTGTATATATACATATATACAGTATATATACAGTCCTGTATATATACCTGTATATATACAGTATATATAGACTGTATATATACAGTCCTGAATACAGTCCTGTATATATACACTGTACATATACACTATATATATACACAGTCCTGTATATATACACTGCACAGTCCCATTTCTCCTTTCCTGTATATACTGTATACTGCACAGTACCACTTCTCCTGTCCTGTGTATATATGACTCGCCCCCTGGGCCGTGGGGCACTCAGAACCGGGCAATAGGGAGACGATGGGGGTAGTAGTGGCGACCCGGTCCCGTGGCTCAGGGTGGTCAGACCAGTGGCAGTCTTTTAGATGTTTTAGATAATGTCCGACTACGCCACCCGTGGATTGCGGTTATTAGGAACCGCCGCTGCAGGGCAGACCGCTGGGGCCGATGATGTATGCAGCTGGGATGGTGTGACTCCCCACGGGAAGAGTGCGGCCCCAGGGCAGTGTAGTGGATGGTGGGAGTGATGGTGGTGAGAGTCCCAGTACCGGTAATGCCGGAGGAGTGAAAAAGCACACAGACAACGTACTGCAGTCCAGGGTCTTTACTCATGGTTAATATCCAAGTCACTTCTGCGGGGAATGACTGCCCGAGCCGTGCTGCGTCCACCAGGTGAGGGGCTCGGTCAACCCCCAGACAGCTCAGGAGTATGGCTCAAGACCCCCTTTTGTCCTTTCTCTGGCCTGCCTCACCAGTGACCCACTTTTGTCCAGCTACCGCGGACTTGTGCGGTTAAACGTGGGCCCCGTCCTCCGCTGTCCTATATGGTGCCTTCCTAGCAGGTTTGATGAGGTGTCGCACCAATAAATGATCACGACCTCCGGTCTTTGGCTGAGGGTTGTTTCTCCTCCACCAACTTGGGATCTGGTACCCTTAATCTGCCTGACCCTGCACCCTGGATTCTCGTGGGTTCTTAGGGTCCCTTCCACCTTCTTGTTCCTGAGCCCTTCTGTTTCTCTCTCTCTCTCTTCTTCTCCTTTTCTGTTCCTTTCTCGTGGAGCTGGGATGAGACGTAATCTCAGCTCCACTTCACCTCCTCTCTCTCTCTCTCCACTCTCCTCCTCGGCCTCTCACTAGGCCCACTCTGGAGTAGAGCTCCTACAGAGCCTCTACTCCCTGTCTTCTCTTCTCTGGACAGAACCTAGATCTAAGATGGTGCCCACCTTTTATACCTCCCTCTAGCCATGAGCCCAGGGGACCAGCAACCAATGAGCTCCTATCTACGCTCAGGAACCAACCCCTATCTGCCCCTACAGCACTGGGTGTTCCACCCCCCTCCCCACTCCAGACAGGGACATAGTTGGTCGTGCCTGCACTTCTGTCTAGTGGGAGCACCGCTGAGCTGTCCCTCGGAAATTGGGTGTGTGTGCTGTATGCAGCTAACTGAGCCCTGGTCCATACTCCATCCTTACCCGGGAGTGGAATATCACACCTCTGGTCTGAGGTGCAATACCCCTGTAGCGGCCGAACCCTCGGGGCGCTACATATACACTGCACAGTACCAATTCTCCTGTATATATACACTGCACAGTACCACTTCTCCTGTATATATACACTGCACAGTCCCACTTCTCCTGTCCTGTATATATATACTGCACAGTACCACTTCTCCTGTCGTGTAAATATACACTGCACAGTACCACTTCTTGTTTCCTGTATATATACACTGCACAGCACCACTCCTCCTGTCCTGTATATATACACTGCACAGTACCACTTCTCCTTTCCTGTATATATATACTGCACAGTACCACTTCTCCTGTCGTGTAAATATACACTGCACAGTACCACTTCTTGTTTCCTGTATATATACACTGCACAGCACCACTCCTCCTGTCCTGTATATATACACTGCACAGTACCACTTCTCCTTTCCTGCACAGTACCACTTCTCCTGTCCTGTGTATATACACTGCACAGTACCACTTCTCCTGTTTATATACACTGCACAGTCCCACTTCTCCTTTCCTGTATATATATATACTGCACAGTACCACTTCTCCTGTCGTGTATATATACACTGCACAGTACCACTTCTTGTTTCCTGTATATACATAAACACTGCACAGTACCACTTTTTGTGTCCTGTTGTCGTGAGGCAACATTAGACTTTGGTTGGGTTAATATTGGTTTATTATTTTCAATATTCCTATGATAAAATAAGAATAAATATTGGAAAACTAATTTAAACATCCCAAGTATCCCCTATCCTGAGAACTTTCCAATCACTGGGGGTCCGTCCACTGAGACCCCCATAATCCCGAGATCCAGAGCTCTGAAGAGCACCATGTTAGTGGGGCTATGGTGGATCATACACACTGCTGTACTATTCACATGTGGCTCATCAAATAACTCCTTAAAGGGAGTGATGAGGGGCACGACTAAGTAAAGCCAAATTTACTGATCTGGGGTAATGAGTGTTACAGTATGTGGGCTGGTGGGGTTTGTCTTGCAGGGCTGCTTTTTTGTCCCAGTCCGGCCCTGGTTTACAGAGATCAAATGGAGTTTTTTAAATTAATTTTCTCATTGTAATATTAATAGAATTCATATGAAATGAAGTGAAATATGTTGCAAAAGTTATTTTTATTATTGAAAAAAATATAAGATACTGATATTCAACTGTGAACTGGATACAAGGCACAAGATAAATGCATGAATACAGTGCAGGTTGGATTACTTTGCCTTATTTCGGCTTTGTGGAATTAAGTTCATAAAATAAGCACCTAAAAGAAGAAATCACACTAACAAACATGTGATGGGGCATCTCCTTAATGTCCAAAAGTGATCTGGTTTCCCAATAGTATATATTTTCAACCAGTTTATTTTTTAGAGAAAGAACTAATGCCTGATCCTTCTTCTGGAGGGATTGAAATGCCAGATCCTTCATTTTGATCAATTATTTTGTGCCAGATCCTTCTTCTGGAGGGATGACAATACCAGATCTTTCATCTTGACCGATTATAGTGCCAGATCCTTCTTCTGGAGTGATGATTATGCCAGATCCTTCATCTTGACCAATTGTTGCACCAGATCCTTCTTCTGGAGTGATGACAATGCCAGATCCTTCATCTTGACCAACTATTGCGCCAGATCCTTCTTCTGGAGTGATGACAATGCCAGATCCTTCATCTTGACTGATTATTGTGCCAGATCCTTCTTCTGGAGTGATGATAATGCCAGATCCTTCATCTTGACCGATTATGTCGCCAGATCCTTCTTCTGGAGTGATCACAATGCCAGATCCCTCATCTTGACCGATTATAGCGCCAGATCCTTCTTCTGGAGTGATGATAATGCCAGATCCTTCATCTTGACCGATTACAGAGCCAGATCCTTATTCTGGAGTGATGACAATGCCAGATCCCTGATCTTGACCGATTACAGAGCCAGATCCTTCTGGAGTGATGACAATGCCAGATCCTTCATCTTGACCGATTATTGTGACAAATTCCTCGCCAGATCCTAATCCAGATCCTTCAAAAACTAAAAAATTCAATAGTTAGCAGCCATCAATTTCATAATTAGTTACTAAACAGCAAAAAAATATTAAAACTACAAAAGAACAAGCAGATTAGTATCCAAGAGCAACTTTGTGTGTTAAGGAACACAACGCGCTGGGGTTTATTCACGTGGGAAGAATTAGATTATAAAACAGCTCAATTGGGGATATTTATTAAAATTATCAGAGAGAGGGCATGAATTTACTAGTCTTTAAAAATGTCACTAATTGCAGCAAATGTATCACATTGGTGTATGTGCAACCATGGTAGAAATGCAAAAATTCAGCCATTTTGTTCCTTATGCCACTTCATAGATAGTGTGCACATGAACATCAAGTTAATATATATCACATTATAAATTTGTAATTACTTGTTAAATTATTACATTTGTTCTTAGCAGTAAACTATAATATATACAGTAATTATGTTTAGAATACTCTAAATATTATAATATATACTATTACGATTACAATACAGTTATATGAAAAAGTTTGGGCACCCCTATTAATCTTAAGCTTAATGTTTTATAAAAATTTGTGTTTTTGCAACTGCTATTTCAGTTTGATATATGTTATAACTGTTGGACACAGTAATGTTTCTGCCTTGAAATGAGGTTTATTGTACTAACAGAAAATGTGCAATCTGCATTCAAACAAAATTTGACAGGTGCATAAGTATGGGCACCCTTATCATTTTCTTGTTTTAAATACTCCTACCTACATTTTACTGACTTACTAAAGCACTTTTTTTGGTTTTGTAACCTCATTGAGCTTTGAACTTCAAAGCCAGGTGTATGCAATCATGAGAAAAGCTACTTAAAGTGGCCACTTGCAAGTTGTTCTCCTGTTTGAATCTCCTCTGAAGAGTGGCATCATAGGCTCCTCAAAACAACTGTCAAATGATCTGAAAACAAAGATTATTCAACATAGTTGTTCAGGGGAAGGATACAAAAAGCAGTCTCTGAGGTTTAACCTGTCAGTTTCCACTGTGAGGAACATAGTAAGGAAATGGAAGAACACAGGGACAGTTCTTGTTAAGGCCAGAAGTGGAAGGCCAAGAAAAACATCAGAAAGGCAGAGAAGAAGAATGGTGAGATCAGTCAAGGACAATCCTCAGACCACCTCCAGAGAGCTGCAGCATCAACTTGCTGCAGATGGTGTCACTGTGCATCGGTCAACTATACAACGCACTTTGCACAAGGAGAAGCTGTATGGGAGAGTGATGCGAAAGAAGCCGTTTCTGCAAGCACGCCACAAACAGAGTCGGCTGAGGTATGCAAAAGCACATTTGGAGAAGCCAATTTCTTTTTGGAAGAAGGTCCTGTGGACCGATGAAACCAAGATTGAGTTGTTTGGTCATACAAAAAGGCGTTATGCATGGCGGCAAAAAAACACAGCATTCCAAGAAAAACACTTGCTACCCACAGTAAAATTTGGTGGAGGTTCCATCATGTTCATTGAACATCTGTGGGATCATTTGAAGGGGGCTGTCCATGCTCGGCGACCATCAAACTTAACTGAACTGGAAATGTTTTGTAAAGAGGAATGGTCAAAAATACCTTCATCCAGGATCCTGGAAATCATTAAAAGCTACAGGAAGCGACTAGAAGCTGTTATTTTTGCAAAAGGAGGATCTACTAAATATTAATGTCACTTTTCTGGTGAGGTGCCCATACTTATGCACATGTCAAATTTTGTTTGAATGCAGATTGCACATTTTCTGTTAGTACAATAAACCTCATTTCAAGGCAGAAACATTACTGTGTCCAACAGTTATTCCATATATCAAACTGAAATAGCTGTTGCAAAAACATCAATTTTTATAAAACAATAAGCTTAAGATTAATAGGGGTGCCCAAACTTTTTCATATAACTGTATATACTATTACTATTACCTATGGTAATGACCAATAGAATTATTGGAAAATAAGTTACACAATGTAAACTATCTACATTATGTGGAGGGCGACAATCGCAGAAGCCGTTCTTGTAGCAAGATTCATCAACAGATAGAAATATCTAACTGCTTGGTGTGTCCAAGAATGCTATCACACATAAAGACACATAATGCCGCCTAAGCTGTGCCCAAAGTAAGGTCTACCCAGGGATTCCCCATAGAAGAGTCTGTAATTAATAGTGGAATTAAATGAACACATTGATGTTGGATTTATATTCTTACAGGATTACAACAATAGAGAATAAGATATTACCATACAAATATTACATATAATAAGAAGCAGTAAGAAGTCAGACAATAGATACATATAATGGAACATTGTGCATTTGAGTGTTTAATTAATTGAAGACATTGATGTTGGATTTAGATTCTTACAGGATTAAACCACTAGAGCATAAGATATTATGATATAACTATTACATATACTAAGAAGCTGTAAGAAATCAGACAATAGATAAAGGAACTGGACTTACGAGGTGCAGAAAATATGGGGGTCACGCAGCAGAGGAGGAGAAGGTAAGTGGCCTGCATGGTGGTCCTCGCTTCTGTATGACTACAGGTAAGAAGTGAGGAGCAGATGGAAGAGGCCTCTTTATATAGGACTGGGACACTACATTTGGGGGAGGGGTCAGTGGTAATAGCTCCGCCCCCTTGTATCTAATGTAAATGACACTAATGGTTACATAGTAACATCAGATCTGGTGGTTACACTTCACATTACACATCGTCATAGATTATTTTATTTAAGTAGTAATTTATATTATTTATATTGTTGGTGACTTTTGTAAGTTTCTTCTGTTTTCTTCTGAATATACGGAGATGTATTGTGTAGCTCCAGCAATGTAATGATCTGTATAATTTAAGTTGACGCGCCCCCTGGGCCAGTGCTGTTAGGGGATACCCGGAGCCGGATCAGATGGGGGTTGTAGTCTCCGAGTGGCTTTGACCCGGTCCGTGCCCAGGGTGTCAAGCTCAGTGTGTGGCAGTCCTTACTGATGTTACTAAAGTTCTTTATGTCGACTACGCCACCCGTTGAATTGCGGTCACTACGGCCGCCGCTGCAGCAGGGTCCGCTGAGGCTGATGGTGTTTGTGCAGCTTCGGTAGTATAACCCCCAACGGGAGGGGTATAGCCTCAGGGGGTCAGGTGCAGAGGATGGTGGTTGTGGAAGTGCAGGGAAGATGGTAATGAGAGTCAGAGTCGGGTTGTGCAGTTCAGGGTTCTTTACTTACTGCTGTTCTTGTACCGGTCACTCCGGCCTTGAGTGACCACCCGAGCCGCGCTGCGTCCACCAGGTCCTGGACTCGGCCAACCCCCAAGTAGTTCTGGAGCGTGGTTCTGAGCTCCCTTTCTGTCCTGTCCTCGTCTCTGGCCTTCCCCACCAGGGATCCACCTATGTCCGGCTCCCTCGGGCCTCTTGTTGGCGAACCGTTGCCTCTGGGTTCCCTGACCCTATGCGTGGTCTGCCTTCCTGGTGGATATAGTGGGTGGCCGTGGCAGATGCTGCCCACGGCCTCCGGTCTCTGGCTGAGGTATGCTGTAGCCCCCACCAGTTTGGGATCCGGTACCCTGTTGCCAACTCTTCACCCTGTGGTTGTATTTGGGCTCTCAGAGTTCCTTCTTTCTCCCCCTCTGGGTCTTTCGTTCTCTCCTCTCTCACTCTTGGCCTGGGGCTGCTCTGCTCCTCTGCTTTCTTCCACTGCTCTGCAAAGACTTACTTCTCACAGACTGACTGACTGACTGTGGCTGACTGACCCTGATCTTAGATGGTTCCCACCTTTTATACTCCCTCTATGTGTGAGCTCAGGTGACCAGCACCCAATGAGCTCCTAGCACTACCCAGACTGCTCCCCCTATCTGCCCCTACACTACTGGGATGGTCCACCCCCCTCCCACTCCAGCCAAGGACAGACTCGGTCGTACCTGCACATTTCTAAGTGGGAGTACCGTTGGTCTGCCCTCCGGAAATGGGATGTGTGTAGTGCATGCAGCCTTCTGAGCTCAGTTCCACACTCCATCCTTACCCGGGAGTGGAATACCACACCTCTGGGTTGAGGTGCAATACCCCTGTAGCAGCCGAATCCTCAGGGTGCTACAGATTACTTTAGCAAATATTTATATTAGACTAAAAAGCATCAGGGCCCCTGCACACTATAGTATTACAGATCTGTACAATACAGTGACGTCCATAGAAAGTAATAACCAATCCTGAATCTGAAGCCTCATTCCTATATTACTATACACTGCAAAATACAATCCTATAACACTACAATCCTATACACTCCATAATGGATAATGTCTACTGTATATATCCCCTAAGACAGACAGATTTCCCCACTATGTATAACAATGCGGATAAGGTGAACGATACAAAATCCATGGAAAATAACAATCTTTATTAGAGCATAAAAATATATAGATATACAATTAGAAGTGATACTGCACAAAGATTAGGAGGAGGAGGAGGATTGCAGCCCAGTTATAGTATAACAGAAGTAATGTGCATTTTATCCATAGTGGGCATAAACCAAAGTGGGACTAAGTAACCAAAATCATAAGTGCCCACTAGGTACACAATGAGAAAGATCAATCAAATGTGATCAAGTGGAAATGATGGAGATCGGGCAGCCACCCACAGCTTGATGCGTGTTTCACCTATCGCTTCCTCAGGGGGGCGTTGTCATATACTGCAAAACAAAAGCCCAATAATTGCAAAATATCCTACTAATACTTCCATTCTATTAGTCCAAAAAGTAAAAAGCCTATTTGGTACAATACTTCTATTCAACAAACACTCAATCAGGTCAAAGAAGTATAGATGCACAAGTTTGATAAAAAGATTTGGAACTTTTATTGAATTATTTAAAAGAAATTTATAAAACACACATAAAGGGGAAGTGAACCAATGAAGGTGCCTGCAGTGCTAGTAACAAGGGTAGTCAATCATTTATTCTGTTTAACAAGACTTACAAAAGGAGATCATATCAATGAACCCAGTGATAAATACATGAAGAATTAAATAAATAAATAAGTAAAAGGATCAGTATCCAAAATTCATTCATCTAGTAAGCATTAGTGGATAACAAGTACATACCTTAAAGTATCCAGCATAGATAAATGTAGTCAAAATGCCATGAAAGTATATATCTATAAATATGTCAATAGGTCATATAGAGAGAAGCCATAAAGCCCACAAGTGGTAGACAAGTGTCAATATAGGGCAAAGTCAATCATGGCCCACAAAATACAGATGGTATCACCAAGCATAGAGATAAACAGAATGTAAATAAAGACAATACAACCTTTCAACTGCAGGTAAGGACAGCTGTATTGTCTTTATTTACATTCTGTTTATCTCTATGCCTGATGATTCCATCTGTTTATTTCTATGCTTGGTGATACCATCTGTATTTTGTGGGCCATGATTGACTTTGCCCTATATTGACACTTGTCTACCACTTGTGGGCTTTATGGCTTCTCTCTATATGACCTATTGACATATTTATAGATATATACTTTCATGGCATTTTGACTACATTTATCTATGCTGGATACTTTAAGGTATGTACTTGTTATCCACTAATGCTTACTAGATGAATGAATTTTGGATACTGATCCTTTTACTTATTTATTTATTTAATTCTTCATGTATTTATCACTGGGTTCATTGATATGATCTCCTTTTGTAAGTCTTGTTAAACAGAATAAATGATTGACTACCCTTGTTACTAGCACTGCAGGCACCTTCATTGGTTCACTTCCCCTTTATGTGTGTTTTATAAATTTCTTTTAAAAATTCAATAAAAGTTCCAAATTTTTTTATCAAACTTGTGCATCTATACTTCTTTGACCTGATTGAGTGTTACTCCCATTCTAGTAGCCACAATAACAACGTACAACTGAAGCAATAAAAAAATGCCTTTATTAAAAATAAATATAAAAACATAACAAAAGTAATTTCTAAAAATACCCATTAAATACCATGGGAAACAATTGAACTCCACAACAATAAATAAAGCTCATAGGATATGATGAAGGAGTCTATATATCATCTGATGTCTATACACATAGTATAGCACCTGCAGTATACAGGATAATATATGACTGGTATATGGTATACAGTGATTACAGAAGTCAGATATCATATACAGGATAATATGTGACTATTATCTATTGTATAATTCCCAAATTTAACAGAAAGGAAAAAGGGACAAATTATTTGGCTTGCATAGTAGCAGAGTGCTTTGTGGAAAATTAATGACCATGCCTCGAACCATTTATTTCTATACAGATAAATGTACAAGTGTGGCACCCCAGGGGTCTGGTTTCCACAGTAATAGCAATATTACGTCTGAGAGCAGGTGGGAGGTCTCCTGGCCAGGAATCCTATGCATAGAATCATAGAATCATAGAATCATAGAATGGTAGAGTTGCAAGGGACCTCCTGGGTCATCTGGTCCAACCCCCTGCTCAAAGCAGGTTTCACTAAATCATCTCAGACAGATGTCTGTCCAGCCTCTGTTTGAAGACGTCCATTGAAGGGGAACTCACCACCTCTCGTGGCAGCCTGTTCCACTCATTAATCACCCTAACTGTCAAAAAGTTTTTTCTAATATCTAATCTGTGTCTCCTCCCATTTAGTTTCATCCCATTGCTTCTAGTCTTTCCTTGTGCAAATGAGAATAAAGATGATCCTTCTACAATGTGACAGCCCTTGACATATTTGTATACAGCTATTAAGTCTCCTCTCAGTCTTCTTTTTTGCAAGCTAAACATTCCCAAATCCTGCAACCGTTCCTCATAGGACATGGTTTGCAGACCAGTCACCATTCTGGTCGCTCTTCTCTGAACTTGCTCCAGTTTGTCTATGTCTTTTTTAAAATGTGGTGCCCAAAACTGTACACAGTATTCCAGATGAGGTCTGACCAAAGAGGAGTAAAGACCGATAATGACTTCACGTGATCTAGACTGTATGCTTCTGTTAATACATCCCAGAATTGTATTTGCCTTTTTTGCTGCTGCATCACACTGTTGACTCATGTTTAGTCTATGATCTATTAGTATACCTAAGTCTTTTTCACATGTACTGTTGCTTAGCTCTATTCCTCCCATTCTGTATATGCTTTTTTCATTTTTATTGCCCAGATGTAGTACTTTGCATTTTTCCCTGTTAAAAACCATTCTGTTGGTTGCTGCCCACTGCTCCAGTTTATTTAGGTCGTTTTGAATCCTCTCTCTCTCTTCTCTAGTATTAGCTATCCCTCCTAGCTTTGTGTCATCAGCAAATTTAATCAGTTTACCCTCAATTCCTTCATCTAAATCATTGATAAAGATGTTGAACAATACAGGTCCCAGGACGGAGCCCTGTGGTACCCCACTTGAGACATTCATCCAGCTGGATGTGAAGCCATTTACAACCACCCTTTGAGTCCGATCACTAAGCCAGTTATGAATCCACCTAACAGTTGCCTGGTCCATTGCATACTTGGTCATTTTTTCAATAAGGATGGTGTGAGATACTTTGTCAAATGCTTTGCTGAAGTCAAGATATACTATATCTACAGCATTTCCCTGATCCACCCAGTCAGTGATTCTGTCATAGAAGAAAATTAAGTTAGTCTGACATGACTTGTTAGTTGCAAACCCATGCTGACTCTGGTTAATCACTTCATTCTTATCCAGGTACTTACATACATGTTGTTTAATAATTTGTTCAAAGATCTTTCCTGGTATAGAAGTCAGACTCACCGGCCTATAGTTCCCTGGGTCCACCTTCTTCCCCTTTTTGAAGATAGGAACAACATTTGCTCTTCTCCAGTCTTCTGGGACTTCTCCTGTTCTCCAAGAATTTTCAAAGATTATGGAGAGTGGTTCTAAAATTTCTTCTACGATCTCCTTCAGTACTCTGGGGTGTAATTCATCTGGACCTGGAGACTTGAACTCATTTATGTTAGCTAAATATTCCCTCACAATCTTTCTGTTTACAGATAACTTGGATTCCTCTATTCCTTTAAAAGGACAGTGAAGATCAGTTGATGTTACATTTTCTTTCTGAGAGAAAACAGATGCAAAATAGGAATTAAAAAGTTCGGCCTTCTCAACATGCCACACCTCCTGCCCAGTCCTGGGAGGGGAAGAACTTCCCCTATATAAGACTGGGGCTGAGGCAGGGTTAGGGAGAAAGAGAAGAAGAGGAGTCCCAGACAGAGACACAGTCTGGTCTGGAGTGTAGCAAAAGCAAGGAAAGAAAGATCAGGAGCTCAGTGGGAGCAGTGCTAAAAGGAGTCAGGGGCTGGAAGCTGTAGAGCTCGCCCTGATTGAAGAGTTCTTACCGGACCCGGAGTCCGAGGCTGTGGGGACTAATCCTTACCCAGCAGCAGAAACCGCCCGGCAGGGGATTTCAGGTCCTCTGGCCCAGAAACCCGAAGGCACGGTCACACGCAAGGGACCAGCACCGCCGTCGTGGAGCGGAAGCTACCAGAAGGCCCCGAGTCACCGGCCATACGGGTGAGCACCACACGGTACACTCAGGGACGTGGGCTACTTTTATCAGCCTCTAGCAAGGTAGCCAGAAGAGTACGATTAGTTGGGGAGGCCTACAACTCCACCTGGCCAGGGGGGATTCCATCTGCTCACGGACTGACCAGGCCCCGATCGCTAGCCAGTACTCCGGGTGGGTCTACCTTTGCCACCAGTAAAGACCCTGAACTACACCGCACCATCTCTGAGTGTTTCATCATCCACGTCCGCTGCCCTGAGGCCATACCCCTCCCGTTGGGGGTTATACCATCCCCGCTGCACAACCATATCACCGGCCTCAGCGGTCTGCCCTGCAGCGGCGGTCTCATGACCGCATTCAACGGGTGGCGTAGTCGAACAATATAACATCTTATGCCAAGCACCGCCACTTAGTTTGACTCCCTGGGCACGGACCGGGTCACCGCCACGAGACTACTACCCCTATCGGACCCGGCTCCGGGTAGGCCCCCGCGTGCGCAACGCCACTCAGCACAGGCCCAGGGGCGCGTCAACTTTTGGCGTAGTCGGCAGGAATCCGTGCCCGCAACCACCGGGTACTGCGTGCCTGAAAAAGAGACTTTTAAACTTACCTGTGGTGAAGATTCCCGCCATCCGACGCCATCTTCTGCCTTCTTCCCGCCATCCGTGGAGTTTTCCCGCCGTTGGACGCCATCTTGAAGACGCCGCGCGGGAAGAAGAGGGGCGTGGACTCTGAAAGCGCGCGAGAACTGAAGCCCCGCCTCACTTCCGGACGTTGCGTAAGGTCCTGGAAGGAGCCCAGCAGACGCCGACGTCACCAGAGCGCGACGGAAGGTCCTTGACCCTGACGATCCACTGCGGAGCCGCGGCCTACGGAAGAGGATCATCGCAAGGTAGGCCACGGTCCACTAGGGGGGAGGAGGATGTCGGATACGGAGGAGAGCTTCACTGCCACAGCCACCGCCAGCGCCGCCGCTGCTGCGGTCATGCCTTTCACCATGCCCTATATCCCGGGGGCAGCCTGGCTACCCCAGTACTCAGGGGAGTCACATACCCTGAATGACTTTAGAGAAAAGCTGGATAGCCTCTTCCAGGTGTACCCCCTCACAGAAGAGCAAAAAGTGAGCATCCTGGTGGCCCAACTAACCGGGGCGGCCCAAAGGGAGGTAAAGTCCTGGCCACCTGGGAGGAGGACTGTCGCAGGGATATTAACCCGGCTGAAGGACACCTTTGATACCCGCACCTCAGCCGAGATTAAGCTTAGATTCTACGGGTGCAAACAGCGAGCACATGAGAATATAAGGGACTATGCACTAAACCTACAAGAGGCCCTGAGAGCCATTAAGCAGACCGACCCTGACGGCGTGGGAAACGAGGACAGGCTGTTGACCGAACAATTTATAGAGGGACTATATTGCAATGCCCACCGAACCCAGTTGCGGGCAATGGCCTTACAGGATCCTCATCTGGACTTTGCACAGTTCAAGGACAGAGCCATCCGGGTGCTCCGAGAACCGGCACCGGGTGGCGTGGTGACCCATAGGCGCCCTACTACCGCTTACCACCAGGAGGCGGCGCCCTTGTCGGCAGGGCCTGTGGGAGCTGACGCGCAGGCTTTGAACAATGACCCGGCTCCAGACCTGTACCATCAGGTCCAAGAGCTAGCTAAAAGCGTTGCTGCGCTAACCCGAACTGTGCAGTCTTTACAGGTTTCTGCTCCAGGGAAGATCCAGCTGGCATCCGGACCGGAGGACATCCCGTGGCGTCGACCAAGGAGGACCCCACCGGCCAGAGGAAGACCCAGCGACCGATACAACGAGGACGGACAACCCATCTGCCGCCGCTGCAATCAACCCGGACATATGGCAAGGTACTGTCCTTTAAACTGGCACAACCTGGGGTAGAGGGCCAACCCCCAGGAATAAGATCACCAGGCCCATCGAACTGGCGTGACAAATACGTGGGAGGACGTCCAGTCTTGCCTGTGGTGCTGGATGGCATTCCTATGAGTGCCCTACTTGACACCGGGTCACAGGTCACCACCATCCCGTACGTGCTCTTCAAGCAGTACTGGAATGACTCGGATATAACCCGCTACCCTGACGACGACTTGAGTATCATCGCCAGCAATGGTCAGCCCGTGCCACAGATCGGATTTAAAGAGATGACCATTAAAATCGGTAGAGTCGAACTGGCAGCACAGGGACTGATCATTGTAGACATTGACAAGCGCGAGAGTCACCCAAAGATAACTCTAGGAACTAATGTGATTGAAAATTGTCTTGCAGAGGTGATTTTCATTTTACAGCAGGTTGCCAAGAACGCCAGCTCCGGCCAGCAGCGAGTGCTCCAAAAAGAGATCCGGGCACTGATGCGGCGGCAACAAGTGGAACTCTCCGGTGGTGAGATAGGAAGCGTGAGAATGTGTGACCCTTTCCCTATTGCCATGCCCCCGAAAAGTGAAATGATGATTTGGTGCCGGGCAGCTATTGGTCTGAGAGGTAGAGATTACCAGGCAATGGTAGAACCAGTCTACTCAGACAGTAGGCCCACCATTTTGACGGTACGGGGGGTGGTTGATGTACGCCATGGGAGGGTGCCCGTTCGCATAATAAATATCGGGAAGAGGGAAGTATACCTGCCCCGGTATGCCACGCTAGCCAAATTGTATACCATCGACCAAAATTCTGTACAGTCAGTGGAACCCTTGCCTCCATCTCACCTAGAGGAAGGTAACGGCTCTAAGAAACCAATGGAGGACTGGTGTCAGCAACTACATTTGGGAACTGACTCCACTCCCTCACACCAGAAACAGGGAGTCTATCGGGTGGTTCAAGAGTACGAGAGAGTGTTTAGTAAACACCCGTTAGACTTCGGGCAAGTAAAGGGGGTAGAACACCACATCCCCACGGGAGACCATCCTCCCATAAAGGAGAGATACCGACCCGTACCCCCTGCACACTACCAACACGCCAAGGGGATGCTTAGAGACATGAAGGAGGCTGGAGTAATCAGGGATAGCTGTAGCCCCTGGGCAGCTCCACTAGTCTTGGTTAAAAAGAAGGACAACACCATGAGAATGTGTGTAGATTACCGGAAAATCAACCGTATCACACACAAAGATGCGTACCCCTTACCAAGGATAGAGGAGTCTTTGGCTGCTTTAAAATCTGCTAACTTCTTCTCCACTTTGGATCTCACTAGCGGGTACTGGCAGGTTCCTGTAGCAGAGGCGGACCGGGAGAAGACCGCATTCACCACCCCGATGGGACTTAGCGAGTTTACCTGCATGCCGTTCGGACTCTGCAACGCACCAGGAACCTTCCAATGATTGATGGAATGCTGTCTGGGACACCGAAACTTCGAGACGGTCCTGTTATACCTGGACGATGTCATCGTCTACTCCAAGACCTACGAGGACCACCTGAAACACCTGGCAGAAGTGTTCGAAGCCCTGGCAAACTACGGCCTAAAGGTGAAACCCTCCAAGTGTCACCTCCTGAAACCAAAGGTGCAGTACCTGGGACACGTGGTGAGTGCTGACGGAGTGGCTCCCGACCCTGATAAGATCACCGCGATTAAGGAATGGCCCAGACCCTCCAGCGTAAAGGAAGTGCGGCAGTTCCTCGGGTTGGTAGGCTACTACCGAAGATTCATTCCCGGTTTCACCAAAAAAGGCAGCTCCTATGCAGGACCTCCTGATAGGCCAGTCCAGGAAGGCCAAGAACCAGAAGCCGCCCTTCAGATGGGAGAAGCTGGAAGAAGAGTCCTTCCGCCAGCTGAAGATGGCCCTCACGGGGGATGAAATCCTGGCGTACCCGGATTACAGCCAGCCCTTTATCCTCTACACCGACGCAAGTAACATCGGGCTAGGAGCCGTACTGTCCCAGATACAGCAGGGGAAAGAACGGGTAATTGCTTACGCCAGCCGAAAACTGCGACCCACCGAAATAAACCCTGAGAATTACAGCTCATTCAAGCTAGAGTTCCTGGCAGTGGTGTGGGCAGTCACCGAACGCTTTAGGCACTAACTTGCCTCTTCCCGGTTCACCGTGTACACGGATAACAACCCGTTGACACATCTGGACACTGCAAGACTCGGTGCCCTAGAGCAGAGATCGATGGCTCGTCTGTCCAACTATGAATTTACGATCAAATACCGGGCAGGACGCTCCAATACCAACGCGGATGCCTTGTCCAGAATGCCAAACCTACCGGACGTAGGGGAAGATCCAGAGGAACTGGAAGAAGTTGAACTCCCCGCATTCCACCGTCATGGGACTATCCAGTATTCCCACCGTGTAAGGGGTAAGCAATCTGCTACGTTCAACCCCTTACCTCATTACAACTGGGCGGAAACGCAAGACAGTGACCCCGCCGTCCGACTGGTGAAGGAGATGCTGACTCAGCCAGATGCCCGCCTTGACCCAGACGCTCCGGAGGAGGCCAAGCAACTGTGGGTTGAGAAGAGTCGACTGTTCCTTTACAAGGGGAAGTTGTGCCGCAGAATGGTTAACTCCCGGACGCATGAACTGATCTGGCAAGTAGTGGTGCCAAGAAGAGACGCGGCTATGGTACTGGAGGCATACCACAACGGAGCTGGGCACTTCGGATGGAAAAAGCTGGAGTTCCTGCTGCGCGGGCGTTTCCATTGGGTAGGCATGAGAGGAACCATCGAGAGGTGGTGCAGAGACTGTGGCCCATGCAACCTAAGAAGGAAGGACCGTGCTAGCCAGAAGACTCCCCTGCAGTCCATCGTCACCAAGCAGCCGTTGTAACTGGTAGCCTTGGATCATGTAAAACTGACCCACAGCAGAAGTGGCTACGTCTATGCGTTAACCATCGTGGATCACTACTCCCGGTTCTTGGTTGTCGTCCCCGTCAAGGACTTAACGGCTCAAACAGCAGCTAGAGCCTTCCAGCAGCACTTCTGCCGTCCACACGGATACCCAGAGCAGGTGCTGACGGACCAGGGACCTGCCATTGAAGCGGAGGTCTTCCAGGACTTCTGCACTCTGTATGGCTGCCGGAAGATAAGAACAACACCCTATCATCCACAAACCAATGGACTCTGCGAGAAAATGAACCAGGTGGTGATAGACCTTTTGAAAACATTGCCCCTGGAAGAACGCAGTCTGTGGCCTGAGAAACTGCCTGATCTGGTGGACCTATACAACCACATCCCTGTAGGTTCTACCAACTGTACCCCGGCTTACCTAATGAGAGCAAGACCTGGTAAGCTGCCTGTTGACCTGGATATGGGAGTCCTGACACCCGAGGACACTTCACCAGAAGCAGACTGGGACACAGAGAGGCAGCAGCAGTACCGGAAAGTACAGGAGAGCGTGGAGCGAAGTCTCTGTCAAGCTAGAGAAAGACAGGAGAAGACTTACAACCAGTATGCTCCCGCTGTTCCCCTGGTACCTGGAGAGCAGGTCTTGAAGAGGAAGAGACGGCTCCACAAGTTGGACGACCAGTGGGAGAAGGACCCGTACACCGTACTGCCCTCAAGCCATGAGAACCCGAAAGTCTGCACAATCAGTAAGGATGGAGGAGAAACCACAGCCATTGTATCCCGAGATCACCTGAAGAAGTGTCCCGAACAGCTACGGAGCCCTGAAGAAGAACAGGAAGACCCTCGACCCGCAGAGGAAAGGGAAGATATGGTCAGTACTGTGCTCGGAGACTTCCCTCGGTCTTGGACTCAAGTCAATGGCGCTGTTGTGGTACCCGTCCTCACCTTCCTCCAACCAGCATCTCAAGTACCTACGGAGAAACAGGTAGAGCTGGAAGAGCAGCCGGTCCAGGAGGCAGAAGACCCCACACAAGCAGACCAGGAGGATCAACCCTCTGCTTATAGTGAGCCTGCCGTACCCCTAGTGAGCCAAAGAGCCCGTAGACAGCTGCCCAGTTTATCTTTGACAGCTCCTACACCCCGTAGCTCAGGACCAGTCAGTCAGCTCCGTAGGTCCACTAGAGCCACTAGAGGCCAGTTGCCCATACGTTGGAGGATCTAAGTGTTTAGACTGCTTTATTTGTATTTACCTGTTTATTGTTGCCTGTAAATAATTGTGTATTTTTAGTTATTTTTTAGGTGTCGTTTAGGGATTATCCGGAATCCTTTGTACATATGTTTGGAGCGTAACCCAGGAACGGACTAAAGACTGTTAAAGACTGGGGGCAGGACAGACCCCTACCTGGTTACGGCTCCCTGTTCTTTGGTGGAATGGACACCCTTGTTTTCTTCAAAAACTGCACCCGGTTGCGGACACGCCGTGACCATCCTAATGTGTTTTTCTTTATTGTACTGTTTCTGTTTATAACTTGTTATGTTTACAAAAGTATGTTTAGTCCCGGAGTACTAAATTTCACTAGGGGGGAATGTGGCACCCCAGGGGTCTGGTTTCCACAGTAATAGCAATATTACGTCTGAGAGCAGGTGGGAGGTCTCCTGGCCAGGAATCCTATGCATGCCACACCTCCTGCCCAGTCCTGGGAGGGGAAGAACTTCCCCTATATAAGACTGGGGCTGAGGCAGGGTTAGGGAGAAAGAGAAGAAGAGGAGTCCCAGACAGAGACACAGTCTGGTCTGGAGTGTAGCAAAAGCAAGGAAAGAAAGATCAGGAGCTCAGTGGGAGCAGTGCTAAAAAGAGTCAGGGGCTGGAAGCTGTAGAGCTCGCCCTGATTGAAGAGTTCTTACCGGACCCGGAGTCCGAGGCTGTGGGGACTAATCCTTACCCAGCAGCAGAAACCGCCCGGCAGGGGATTTCAGGTCCTCTGGCCCAGAAACCCGAAGGCACGGTCACACGCAAGGGACCAGCACCGCCGTCGTGGAGCGGAAGCTACCAGAAGGCCCCGAGTCACCGGCCATACGGGTGAGCACCACACGGTACACTCAGGGACGTGGGCTACTTTTATCAGCCTCTAGCAAGGTAGCCAGAAGAGTACGATTAGTTGGGGAGGCCTACAACTCCACCTGGCCAGGGGGGATTCCATCTGCTCACGGACTGACCAGGCCCCGATCGCTAGCCAGTACTCCGGGTGGGTCTACCTTTGCCACCAGTAAAGACCCTGAACTACACCGCACCGTCTCTGAGTGTTTCATCATCCACGTCCGCTGCCCTGAGGCCATACCCCTCCCGTTGGGGGTTATACCATCCCCGCTGCACAACCGTATCACCGGCCTCAGCGGTCTGCCCTGCAGCGGCGGTCTCATGACCGCATTCAACGGGTGGCGTAGTCGAACAATATAACATCTTATGCCAAGCACCCCCACTTAGTTTGACTCCCTGGGCACGGACCGGGTCACCGCCACGAGACTACTACCCCTATCGGACCCGGCTCCAGGTAGGCCCCCGCGTGCGCAACGCCACTCAGCACAGGCCCAGGGGCGCGTCACAAGGATGACCTGCATCTTCTAAAGCAGCAGAAGCCAAGGCATCCCGAAACAACTGCTGGGGTATCGGCCTGGGGGACATCCGTATACATAGCTAGTGTGACTGTGGATTAATTGATCTGTGATATACTGCAGTAACTGCACCTTAATCACAACATTTATTTAATCATCACACACTGGAATTACAAACCATGAGGGCTATGTCCTCATTAAAGAATACTGACACCTCGGATTGTTGTTGTTTTTTTTTTTTGTTTAATACAAATCACAAATCTACAGAATCCAGAAATGTAAAATCAACTATCTACCTAAGACTAGCATCCTCTGTAATCAAAACCTTCTACCCCCATCTTCAGGACATCTCTTGTGCTGCAGCAGTTCTCTGGAATGCACTATCCCACAGAATATGGTTAATCTAACTATGCCCTGTTCTCCCTTCCTTAATTTTCTCCAGAATCTGGTCCCTTCACTCATCTGTATCCACAGCCTCCATGCACTCTACAGCTCCTTGTATCTGTACTTATACAGATTCTGGCTGATGACTGGTTCATGTAATGGTATTTGAATTCCCCTGTTTATAATAATCATGGCCGGACCATACATGACAAGCACCTTTTTATCTTTTGTGTCACTCCTATATCTTCATAGACTGTAAGCTTGTTAGCAGGGCCTTCACTCCTCTTAGTATGTCATGAATTATGTGATAATCTGTATTGTCTTATTCAGTTTGTACATGTCTCTACTAAATATAGAAATTAAATAAAAAATATTATTATATATAACTCTCTTTGGCCCCCTGTAGTACAATGTCTCTCTTTTTGGTCCTCATTTAGAATAAAGTCCCCTTCTTTGGCCACCATTTATCATAATGTTCCCCTTTTGCTCCCATGGTATGATGCCCCCCTTTTTAGACAAAATTTACAATAATGTCCCCTCTTGGGGCCCCCATTTAAAATAATGTCCCCCTCCTTGGACCCCAATTAAAATAATGTCTCCCTCTGTCGCCCCTACTTAGGACAATGCCCCCTTCTTTGGCCTTTGGCTCCCATTAGGTGTCAAGTATTATACATATATATATATATATATGTATATATATATATATATATATATATATATATATATATATATATATATAAAAGTATGTAGACCACTCTTCTTTTGCAAACTGTCCCAGGTCTCCCATATGTGAAGTGTGTCTCCTCCCAAGAGCAATTTTAAGAGCAATTTAGATCCGGACTAAGCAATGAGTCCGGATCTAAATCCACAGGTGTTCAAAAGGATTTAGATCCGGACTCATTGCTGCCACTTCAGAACTCTCCAGCACTTTGTTCCCATCCATTTCTTGGTGCTTCTTGAAATATGTTTGGGGTAATTGTCCTGCTCGAAGTCCCATGACCTAGGACGCAAACCCAGCTTTCTGACAATAGACACTACATTGTGACCCAAAATCCTTTGGTAATCTTCAGATTTCATGATGCTTTGCACGCAGTCAAAGCAATGAGTGCCAGAGGCAACAAAACAACCCCAAAACATCTTTGAACCTCCACCATATATGACTGTAGGTACTGTGTTCTTTTCTTTGCAGTCCTCATTCCATTTTTGGTAAACAGTAGAATGATGTGCTTCACCAAAAAGCTCTATCTTGGTTTCATCTGTCCACAAGATGATTTCCCAAAAGGATTTAGGCTTACTCACGCACATATTGGTAAATTGTAGTCTAGCTTTTTTATGTATCTATGTCAGCAGTGGGGTCCTCCTGGGTCTCCTGCCATGGTGATTCATTTCATTCAAAAGACTACATATAGTTCACGCTGACACTGATGCACCCTGAGCATGCAGGACAGCTTGAATATCTTTGGAACTTGATTGGGGTTGCTTATCCACCATTTGGACTATCCTGCGTTGCAACCTTTCATCAATTTTTCTCGGCTGTCCACATCCAGAGAGATTAGCTACAGTGCCATGGGTTGTAAACTTCTTGATAATGTTGCGCACCATGGACAAAGGAACATCAAGATCTCTGGAGATTAATTTGTAACCTTGAGATTGTTGATATTTTTCAACAATTTTGGTTCTCAACTCCTCAGACAGTTCTCTTCTCCTCTTTGTGTTCTCCATGCTTAGTTTGGCACACACAGTCATACAATGCAAAGAATATGTAAATTTCTCACCTTTTTATCTGGTTTCAGATATGATTTCATATTGCTCAAACCTGTTACTTGCCACAGGTGAGTTTGAATGAGCATCATATGCTTGAAACAAAGTTGTTTACCTACAACTTTGGAAAAGTGCCAACATTTTGGTTTGGCCCATTTTGGGAGTTTTGTGTGAAATTATGTCCAATTTGCCTTTTTGTTTGTTTTTTTGTGTTGTTCCATTACATACAAATGAAATAAACATATCTATACCAACACATGTGTAATTACATTAATTTTCCAGGAGCAATACTTCATTTTCTGGAACAAATTCAAGGGTGAAAAACACTATGAAAAAAGCTTGAAATCTATGACGCTTTTTAACAATGGATAAAAGATGTTAAGTGTGTAAAGTGAGGGATCCTTTAAGCTTGGCCATGGACCCCCCGGGGCTCCCCGGAGCCCCGAGGCCCCGGGCGGTAGCCCAGATTGCCCTCATTATAATCTGCCTATGGTCCTAAGTGTTCCCCGGATAGTGGCCGCGGAGCTGCGCTCACTGAGTGACAGGACACCGCTCCTGAGCTCAGCTTCGGGGCCCGCTCGCCGGAGCGGCTCATTCTCCTCGGCTCCTCAGCGTCAGCGGTCAGAGAATTACAGCTACGGACACATAGGACATGTGAGTATAAGGATTTTATTATTTTCTTCTTATTTTACAATGGATCCCACTGATTCTGAGATTGTGTTTAGTGACATATTGTACTTCATGATAGTGGTAACCAATTTTGATACGACAATTTGGTGAAAATTTTGATAATTTTGCAATTTTCAAACTTTTAATTCCAGAAAGTTATGTCACACAAAATAGTTAATAAATAACATTTCTCATATGTTTACTTTACATCAGCACAATTTTTAAAACATTTTTTTTGTTAGGAAGTTAGAAGGTTTAAAAGTTGACCAGCGATTTCTAATTTTTCCAACAAAATTTACAAAACCATTTTTTTAGGGACCACATCACATTTGAAGTGACTTTGAGGGGCCTTTATGACAGAAAATACCCAAAAGGAACTAAAGCAATGTGGAAAGAAAAATGAACATTTTACTTTTTTTCACAAAAATGTTACTATAGCCCCAATTTTTTTATTTTCACAAGGGTAACAAGATAAAATGAACCACAAAATTTGTTTTGTAATTTCTACTGAGCATGTTGATACCCCATATGTGGGGGAAAACTATTGTTTGGGCACATGACAGGGCTCGGAAGGGAAGGAGCACCGTTTCGACTTTTTGAACGCAAAAAAGACTGAATGCCATATCACCATATTAAAATGAATGCCGTAATGCCATTATGAAAACAAAATGCCATATGAAAAAAGTGGATGCCATATCACATTTGGAGAGCCCCTGACATGCGAAAACAGCAGAAACCCCCCACAAGTGATAGCGTGACGTCTCTTACTCGAAAAAGCCCTTTTCTTTACCCTGGGAGATGGGGGACTCGGAGTCGGGTCCTGTGATGGAGAGATGGGGTGCAGCCGTGGCCCGGACCCGACCCGTGCTCAGGGCCATCACATTAAAAGAGATGGTGTGGGCTTATCCGGGTTGAGTGGCTGATTTACGACTACGCCACCTGTGGCACCTGGTGAAGGCCACCAGCGCCGCTGCAGTCCGCTGAGGCATAGTGTTACGGCGGCCAGAGTTATTACTTACTCCCCACAGGCGGAGCAAGGCCTCAGGGCAGAGGGACAGGAAGGATGGAGGGGGTAGTAGTGGAGGAAGAACGGATGCCACGTCGCGCGGTGTAGCGCAGAATAAACAGTCCGGAGGCCATAGGGGTGAACTTCCAAGGCTTTACTCACATTAGAGATGGCAGAAGGAAGGCGACTCCCTGATCCCCACGGAGTCCTGCAGTCACCAGGGATGGGGGTCCGACAACCTCCGAGCAAGTCCAGCATTCAATCGGGACCCCGCACCAGAGTGTTCCTGAACTACAGACCGTATCCTCTCCTGTCTGTGTGTGTAGATAGGCCGGGTCTCCCTCTGAACTCCTCTCAGAACAAGGGCACGGGTGGCAGCTCCGCTCCTTCCGATACCCGATGGGATCCTCTGGGCCTTCCAGGCTTTACCAACCAGGACATGGAGAAGCAAGGTCAGGTGTCGGGGCCGGTACCCCTCTTGCAGCCGGACTCCCTCTGAATATATCAGATGGTGAGGACAGGTGGCGTACACTGCTCCGTCTGCATCCTCCCCGGGATCCATTAGCTGTGGAGCTACACTCTTAAGCTCCGGGCCTTCTTGGTCGTGGTCCTTGACCGGGTTGAGACATTCCTCGTCTGCAGCCTGCCCCCCGTCCCAAGGCTGGGGTATGAGGGCTGTGTCTCCATCCACTGCAGGTCCACACAGGATCCACGTTCAGGGTGGGAGATCACAATACCTCACAGTAATTAACTGCACAAAGACCAAAACCAAAGATGGCTTTTTATTAAATATGAAATTTAAAGTGTCACTAAATTGTAAGTCCTCAACCCTCACCCACTAACTGGTTCCCCTCACTCTTGGTTCCCCAGTCTCCCTGTAACCAGGAGGGCAGCACCTGGTGCATACTAGCCCCCCTGGTGGAGAAATGTGGTGTTGGATGCAAAGGTTGGGTCCCGACCATCACGCTGTTCTTACCTCGGAGGAGGAACACTACACTCCATTACAGAAGTGCAGCATCCCTGTGGCGGTCGAACCTTCAGGGGCGCCACAGTTCTACAGTGGGATGTGCTACATAATGAAGTTTCTCTTAAGGGGCACTTGGAAGATGTCCTTATCACCCCGGTCAGTAAAATCTTTATAGTGGTGGCAGGATGAGCCTAACCTATCTCGAGGGGTTTCCTGGGTACTTAGGGTCACTAGAACAATTACCACAGATGCGAGTCCGAGAGGGTGGGGAGCCCATCTGGGAGATATGGTAGCCCAGGGGACCTGGTCAGATATTGAAAAGGGTCTCTCCTCCAATTCAAAAGAACTTCTGGCGGTAGACAAGGCGGTGAATAATTTCTTACCTTTCCTTCAGGGCCAGAATGTAAAGATCCTCTTGGATAATCTAGTTGCGGTAGCATATGTGAACCACCAGGGGGATACATGGTCAAGATCGCTGATGAGAGTGACAGATCATCTCTTCCAGATTACAGAAAGTCACCTCCTTTCCCTGATGGCCCTCCATATAATGGAAAAAGAAAACATGAGAGCAGATTTCCTAAGCTGCTATCCTCTGATGCAAGGGGAATGGGAACTAAATCAAGGAATTTTTACCCAAATAGCCGAAGATGGGGGGGCCTCCGGTCAGGTAGATCCGTTTGCCACAAAACTAAATCGGAAGACAAAGATCTTGTGTTCCCTAAATCCTCTAGCTGTGGACGCTTTCCTGATACGTTGGTATTTCAGCCTGGCGTATGACTCCTCCCCCCCTGGTTGGCTGTTCTTCTCATGGTAATAAGAAAGATCAGGGAGGAGAAGGCCAGGGTTCTGCTGATCGCACCCTTTTGGCCCAGGAGGCCCTGGTTCTCATGCCTGAGGAACATGTCCATCTCTGATCCTTGGGTTCTTCCAGAGATTCCATATCTCCTTCTCCGGGGTCCGATATTCCATCCTCAAGCAACTGGCCTCCACTTGACGGTGTGGAACTTGAAAGGACACTGCCAAATCAGAAAGGTTTTTCCAAAGGTCTAGTAACCATCCTGCACAGCAGAAAACCTGTTACAACCCAGATTTATGCCACAAGTTGGAGAAAGTTTTTGTCTTTCTCTGGTTCTGGGGTTGATGGGGAAGGGGTGCCAATAGGACAAATCTTTGGAGTTTTTACAAAAAGGTCTTGAACTAGGGTTATCCACCAGCACCCTTAAAGTACAGATTTCTGCCTTGGGTGCCCTATATAGCTGTGATGTAGCTTGTAGCTGCTGGGTTTCTCGGTTCATTAAGGCAGCTTTTAGATCTAGACTCATTATTAAAAGCAGCTTGGTTCCCTGGGATTTAAATTTGGTTCTAAAGGCCTTGACTAGCTCGCCGTTTGAGCTAATAGTCAGCAACCCTTAAATCCCTCTCTCTTAAGACCGCTTTAATATCTTTAACCTCGGCCAGGAGCATTAGTGACATCCAGACCCTGTCTATGGCCTCGCCGTTTACTCAAATTCTGGATGATAGGCAGGATCTGGTCTAAAAATCACTCTCTCTCCCTAAGGTAGCTACTCGTTTCCACAGACTTCAGGAAGTCCTCCTACCCTCCTTTTGTCCACATCCTAGTAACCAGAAAGAGGTGGAGTTGCATACGTTAGAAGTGAGGAGATGTGTGGTTAGGTACCATTCAGTTACCAAAAGCTTTAGGAAAGATAACTCGTTGTTTATATCCTACCAAGGGGCTAGGAACGGTCTAAGGTCACGAAGTCCACCATAGCTAGATGGAATTAGGAGGCCATTTCTCTATCATATACAGTATAGACCAAAAGTTTGGACACACCTTCGCATTTAAAGATTTTTCTGTATTTTCTTGACTATGGAAATTGTACATTCACACTGAAGGCATCAAAACTATGAATTAACACACGTGGAATTATATATTTAACAAAAAAGTGTGAAACAACTGGGTTCAGGTCTGGTGACTGTGAAGGCCAGGTTATCTGGCGTAGCACCCCATCACTCTCCTTCTTGGTCAAATAGCCCTTACACAGCCTGGAGGTGTGTTTGGGGTCATTGTCTTGTTGAAAAATAAATGATGGTACAACTAAACGCAAACCAGATGGAATAGCATGCCGCTGCAAGATGCTGTGGTAGCCATGCTGGTTCAGTATGCCTTCAATTTTGAATAAATCCCCAACCGTGTCACCAGCAAAGCACCCCCACACCATCACACCTCCTCCTCCATGCTTCACGGTGGGAACCAGGCATGTAGAGTCCATCCGTTCACCTTTTCTGCGTCGCACAAAGACACGGTGGTTGGAACCAAAGATCTCAAATTTGGACTCATCAGACCAAAGCACAGATTTCCACTGGTCTAATGTCCATTCCTTGTGTTCTTTAGCCCAAACAAGTCTCTTCTGCTTGTTGCCCGTCCTTAGCAGTGGTTTCCTAGCAGCTATTTTACCATGAAGGCCTGCTGCACAAAGTCTCCTCTTAACAGTTGATGAAGAGATGTGTCTGCTGCTAGAACTCTGTGTGGCATTGAACTGGTCTCTAATCTGAGCTACTGTTAAACTGCGATTTCTGAAGCTGGTGACTCAGATAAACTTATCCTCAGAAGCAGAGGTGACTCTTGGTCTTCCTTTCCTGGGGCGGTCCTCATGTGAGCCAGTTTCTTTGTAGCGCTTGATGGTTTTTGCAACTGCACTTGGGGACACTTTCAAAGTTTTCCCAATTTTTCGGACTGACTGACCTTCATTTCTTAAAGTAATGATGGCCACTCGTTTTTCTTTACTTAGCTGCTTTTTTCTTGCCATAATACAAATTCTAACAGTCTGTTCAGTAGGACTATCAGCTGTGTATTCACCAGACTTCTGCACAACACAACTGATGGTCCCAACCCCATTTATAAGGTTAGAAATCCCACTTATTAAACCTGACAAGGCATACCTGTGAAGTGAAAACAATTTCCGGTGACTACCTCTTGAAGCTCATCAAGAGAATGCTAAGAGTGTGCAAAGCAGTCATCAAAGCAAAAGGTGGCTACTTTGAAGAACCTAGAATATAAGACATATTTTCAGTTGTTTCACACTTTTTTGTTAAGTATATAATTCCACATGTGTTAATTCATAGTTTTGATGTCTTCAGTGTGAATGTACAATTTTCATAGTCATGAAAATACAGAAGAATCTTTAAATGAGAAGATGTGTCCAAACTTTTGGTCTGTACATCTAGCGGCGAGGAAGTGCCAGAAGGGCTGAAGGCTCATCCCACCCCACCCCTCCTGGGCTGAGAAGACAGGTGTCTCGATAGAAGACATATGTAAGGCTGCTACCTGGTCCTGTCCCTCTACATTCCATAGACACGATAGGTTAGATATGGGTGTATCGGCTGACCTCACCTTTGGGAGAAGAGTGTTCCAGGCTGTGGTCCTTCAATAGATTACTTCATCTCTGTAATTCTCTCGTGGTGCTGTCATGGTCGACCGATAAAATCTTAAATTACATACCGGTAATGGAATTTTTCGGAGACCATGACAGCACCCTTATATTCCCTCCTTTCACGTTTGTGGGAACACTCCCCTTTTATTAATTATAATATCACACTCAATAGGTGTCGTCTGGTATGGCAATTTTGTGATTGTTTGCTGTGTTTATTAACCTGGCAGTCCTCTCAATGCTCTGTAATCCCAACTGAGGCGGGAGAGAGGTGGCGCCCTTTTATGCCTGTAGGTTTCTTCTCCTTGGTGGGCGGATCCCCTCTCTCGTGGTGCTGTCTCTGAAAAATCCCGTTACCGGTAAGTAACTTACGACTATACATTTGATGGAGCAATCAAAAAGTTGTACCCCAAAATGGTATTAAAAACGGTCTTAGAAAATTGAAACACAAGCCAAACAATTTGTTTGCAAAGTTTAGAATTTTTTAAAAGCAGTAAAATGTTTTCGTTTTCTTCTGCACCATTTCACTTTATTTGGAATTCATTGCCCTTTTTTTTCTATATGTTGCACAGTAAAGTGAATGGCGTCTTTCAAAAATGCTGTAATTTTGTCCCACAAAGTACACCTCAACCCTGCTGTATTGAATAATGTCTGTGTTATTCACTATGTGATATGTGTTTTTTTATTGTATACTAATGTATAGTGACTAGTGATGATTGAGCGTGTTCTATGAACCCATTCAGCGAGCACGCTAACAGCCGTGACACTTGCAGGCACGGCGACCTTAAAAGAAATGCCGAGCATGCCAAAATACTTGGGGTTGATAGAACACGCTCGATCATCACTAATAGTGACCAGATGCCTCTAAGGAATCTTTTTTGGCCTCTGTTTTACTGGTGCTTGAAGTGCAAATTTTTGTAGCTCTAATGATTAAGTAATATGCAACTATGTGAACTGCAATTGCCAATTAACAATTTAAGGGTATCCATCAGATATACCCCTCCCTCCAATTCCCATTCATGACCATGCAGGATTTGGAAAGCTAAATCCATAGACACCTCTATATCTTTTATCTGTTGCTGCATTTCTGAGTGCTTTGGGTGTAACGGAGCACTAACCAAGCCTCAGCCTTCCAAGGTTGCTTCCCTGCCCAGCACCAGCCTCTGTATCTTGATTGATAGCTCACTGTCAGTTTTTTGGGACGTCAGGCACCAAACAAGGAAAATCAGTGAGCTAGACACTAGCACTGGGAACTTTCCCTCCGTACATAAACAAAACATAAACCAAAAAAAAAGCAATTTGGCACGTTACTTAATTCATGTAGATTTATAGAATGAAATGTTGGATTTCGTACGAGCTCGATCCATGTTTTTCACAGAGCTCATATCTATTATAGTCTAGGGCTGTTCACATATTTCTGTGGACCGCGTATTTTTCACCGAAACACGTTGACCTGTCGGACTTTGATCCAAATCAAAGTTTAGAGCTTCTCGGATGCAAAACAAAGCTGATGAAAGTCTGAATGAGGCCTTACTCTATTATTTATTTTTTAAGCAGCGTTCATTCCAGGCTGCTGTACACATGAAGAGGGTTTACACACCTAAAATACATATATAAAACAAAGAAACAAGCTACCATTGACAGACTAGTATGGACGGAGACACTGCCACTACGATCTAACAGTGTGGATTCTGGTGTCTCGCTCCTTCCCTCAGGTTGTATGCCAAAAGCCTCCTCCAATAAGCAAGTTCTGGACAAGCTGCAGGTGGAGAGGGAGCGCGGGATTACGGTGAAGGCCCTGACTGCGTCTCTGTTTTACACTTACGAGGGAAAGAAGTATCTCCTGAACCTGATCAACACTCCGGTGAGTGTGACGTTTCTTCTTGATTTGTTTCTCTGTGGTCTTGTTGCGGATGTTCAACTGGTCACGGCGGTCGCGTGACCTGTCACATAACTAAATGATGTCATGGAAGGTCCTTTCACACCACCGCGAGCCGTACAAGAGACCGGACGCAGTGGAGAAAAGACCGGGGGCCATCAGAAGGTAAGTATAATGTTATTTTCTCCAATCCCCTCCATGACAGCACACCTGGAGGTAGCCTCCCCATCCTAATTAGGGACAGGAAAACAAGAGGTTAAATAGCCCCTTCCCGCTACAATCCCCAGTGTTTTCCTGTCCCTATGGGATGAAGAGGTTACCTGGGGTGCCTGCAGCCGGCAAGCAGGGCCCTATTAAATTTACCTGCCGGGCTGCAGGGAGCGATCGCCTCCGACCTTCCTTCCTTTGCAGCTCCCGTGTCTCCTTGAGAGCGGGACCCCCCACACACACACTCGCCTGCGTGTAAAGCCGAGTAGGGTTTTGGGGGCTGGGGGCCTCCTGTAGCTCCCCGGCCGGAGTCTCCTCTGTCCTCCATGGCGGCGTGCCGGAAGTCAGGCTTTTGGCCAGCGGGATGTCACTTCTGGTGCGTTCCACCGTGGAACGCATGGGGCCGCGGCGGGAAATTCAAAAGGAGAAGCCGCGGTTTGCCCTGAAAATGAGGATCCTTCACCAGATAGGTGAAAATTTGGCACTGGATCTTGGTCTCCCCTATAAAAGACCCAGATGAGAAGACTCCATTAAGGTAGGACAGAATATTCTGCTACTATGGAGGGTGCTGTTCCAAAGCCTGCGTCTGCAGAGCCCAGCGCTAACCCGGCCCCAGTAAGTACTAGGTCCTAGGTTATTCCCCACTCTCTTTTGAGCAGGATCCTAAATATATTTTAAATCTCCCCTTTTTTTATTTTTAATTTAGGGAGACAAGGATCCGGCACCGACAGTGGGAGAAAGCACTACAGTTTGCAAATGTGCCATCTGTATAAAAAAGCTGGCTTCAGGGCATAAGAAACCCCTATGCTGGAAATGCACTGACAACATTGTGAAGGAAGAACAGCCTTCCCTTATGGAAGAAGTCAGGGGAATGGTTCGGCAGGAAATACAATCTTCCCTAGCCTCCTTCTCACAAGCCAGAGCTGAAGGTCCATCTCCCCCCAAAAGGAGAAAATATACGGTTAGGGAGACCTCTGATTCAGAATTATGGTCTATGGAGGAACCGGAAGAAGGGGTCCTAAGTGAAGATCATGAGGAAGATAGGAAATATTACTTTTCGTCTGAGAATATGGAGGAATTGTTGTCGCAGGTGAGAGACACGATGCAGGTGGAAGAGGAGAAGGAAACCCGTACAGTTCAGGATGAAATGTTTGGCGGTCTGAAATCCAAGAAGAAGGTAGTGTTCCCTGTGCATGACAACATTTGGAGTCTTATTTTGGATGAATGGGAGTCACCTGAGAAAAGGCTTAGTATGGCAGGAGAAATGAAGGATAGATTCCCTCTAGATGAAAAGGCGGCTAAGCTATGGATGGAAGTCCCGAAGGTTGATGTACAGGTGGCAAGGGTTGCGAAGAAAACAACCCTTCCCTTTGAAGACTCGTCACAGCTCAAAAATCCTATGGATAGGAAGATGGACAGCCTTCTAAGGAAGGCATGGGAAACATCGGCGGCTTCACTGAAGACTAATATCGCTTCAACTTGTGTAGCTCGTTCCATGTTCCTCTGGCTCCAACAACTAGAGGAACATCTCTGGAAAGGTACCACTCAAGAGGACCTCCTAGCATCTCTTCCTTTTCTGCAGAAGGCCACTGGATTCCTAGCGGATGCCTTGGCGGAGTCGGTCAAGATTGCGGCAAGATCGGCAGCATTATCAAATTCTATGAGAAGAGCTCTGTGGTTGAAGATGTGGAGTGGGGACAACGCATCAAAATCTAAGCTTTGTTCCATTCCATTTAAAGGAGAGTATATGTTTGGGGCGGTGCTAGACGAGTTGTTGGAGAAAGCATCCGACAAGAAGAAGTCTCTGCCAGAGCCAAAGAATCCAAAAAGTTTCAGAAAGAGACCATTTCTTCTCCCTCAACAACAACAGCAGCAAGCATTTCAGTACAGAGGCAAGGGTAAAACTGGTCGCTGGAGTTACACAAAAGGGGGAAGAGGTAGGAATATCTTTCAAGGTTCTAGGCAGGACAGACAATGACGCCAAGAAGGTAGGAGGCAGAATTGCGAGCTTCCTTCCTCAATGGCAGCTTATTGATTGGAAAAGGATTTGTCGTGGCAACAGTAGACCAGCCAGAGGCTTACTACCACGTGCCAATTCATCCGGATTACAGAAAATTTCTCAGATTTGCTGTAACTCAGAACCGAGAGGTACTTCATTTTCAATTCAATGTACTCCCCTTCGGCATTTTGTCAGCACCCCGCCTGTTTACAAAGATCATGGCAGAGGTAGTAGGTTTATCTAAGGAAACTGAATATCTGCATCGTCCCGTATTTAGACAATTTTTTGGTGATGGTTCCCTCGGTTTCAAGTTTGGAAAGAGACCTCCAGATGACCCTCCAGATCCTGGAATCCTTGGGATGGTTGATAAACTACCAAAAGTCAGATCTGATTCCCTCCACCAGGAAGACCTCCTTGGGAATTCTCCTGGATTCTCAGCAACAAGCCTCTTTTCTGCCAAAAGAGAAGCAGATTCAGTTGAGGTCGAAAGTTTATGCACTAAAGAACCAGAGAGGAGTGTCATTAAGATTCGCCATGTCCGTCCTCGGGTCCATGACCTCATTTATTTAGGCGGTACCTTGGGCTCAAGCGCATTCAAGGGTCCTTCAAAACTACATCCTTTCCTGTTGGGACAGATCTCCAAGTTCCCTCTCCAACAGAATTCATCTGCCAGAGAAGGTGAAAGCATCTTTAAATTGGTGGCTCTGTCCAGGAAATCTGGAGAAAAGTTCAGCATGGATTCAACTTCCCTTGTTATCCGTCAAAACAGACGCAAGCAAAAGAGGATGGGGAGCAGTAGTCTCCCACGTGGCCTTCCAAGGGGTCTGGTCGCAAGAAATAGCAGAGCAGTACTCAAACTTAAGAGAAATGAAAGTGGTGGAAGAAACCCTATGGGCAGCCACTACTACTGTGCTTCAGGGGTCGAATGTCAGAGTCTACTCGGACAATATGACAACTATAGCCCACTTGAGACATCAGGGAAGTACAAGAAACAGGAGGTTACAGATGATCTCCGAAAGGATCTTCCACTGGGCGGAGCATAATCTACTATCCTTATCGGCTCTGCATCTGAGGGGCTCCGACAACTATCATGCAGATCTTCTGAGCAGAAAATACATTCATCCAGGGGAGTGGAGCATGAACTCGAAGATATTTCAGATGATTGTTCAAAAGTGGGAATACCCAGATGTGGACCTGTTTGCGAACCAGGAAAATGCAAAAGTAAGAGCCTTTTTCTCTTTGAAACCCGAGGATTCAGCAACAGGGATAGATGCATTCGCTCACCCTTGGAAAGTTGGGCTCGCTAATGCTTTTCCCCTGATTCTGTTAATACCAAGGACTTTACAAAAAATCAGGTCGGAAGGGCTCAAGACTATCCTAATAGCTCCAATGTGGCCAAAAAGAGCATGGTTCGGAACATTGAGCAGTCTAAGAATGGATGATCCATTGATGCTTCCTCGAATCCACGATCTGCTGCATTAGGGCCAGATTTTCCATCCGGCCCCTCAGAATTTGGCTCTAGCAGCTTGGCTTCTGAGACCACCCTCTGTTAAGCCAGAGGCTTCTCAGTACAGGTGATCCAAATGTGGCGCCCTGCTGTGCATTGGTGCCACAGAACCCAGAAGGGTGCATGGATGGATTTCTCCACAAGAGGCCCTCACTAGATACAAACACCTCTACCTTCCAACTCATACCAGCAGAGGGAGCCCAGATAGGGATATATATAGGGAAGGTGGAGCCAGGCAGCTCAGTTGATTAGTGAGTGCTCAGAGTCAGAGCAGAGCAGGCAGGCTGAGAGAGAGCCTGAGAGCGTGCCGACACTCAGATAGCGGTGAAGACGCAGCACGTCAGCTGCCTAGTAGTGAGGGCCCCGAGTGTGGCCGACGGCAAGGAGAAAAAGGGGAGTGAAACCAAGGGGGCAGAGGAGCACAATAAGCTCACCCCATTATATCTACCGGACACCGGATCCGCGCCTACAGGGACCCTTTACACCCAGTGGGGATAACCGGAATCCCAGGAGGACTACAAGTCCCTGACAAACCTGAAGGCTAGACACACACAGGATCAGGAACCACGAAGGCCCCGACGTCCAGGGAAAGTGGTTACCAACCAGAGGTCCTATTTCTGAGCATCTGGTGAAGTAAAAGCAGGACACATAAGCTAGGCCCAGTTGCAGGCTGGCCAAGAGCATACATAGGGACAGACACGGATCAGTAGGCCCTATACCTGCTCCCTGGGGAGAAGTCCAAAAGTGCGCCCTTCATCTGGAGTACCCTGGACCGTACCTAACAGCTGTACCAGTAAAGGAAATGAAGCAAATCCCCTGTCTCTGTCCGTTACTCCTTCTGTGCCATCGCTTTCCCTGCACCACAATGCTCAGCGCAACCTGCATCATTTATACTGCCCTGAGGCCTGCTCCACCTGTGGGGAGCCGTTCCATCTCAAGCTGTCCTGACATCTGCCTCAGAGGACTGTTGCAGCGCTGGTGATCCTCACCAGACACCACAGGTGGCGTCACAACAAATTCCCTACAAATAATTCCTTTTGGCACTGACCGCCCTGGGCCAGCCACCGCGATAATCCCCGCAGGCAGTCTTAGGCCCGGCTGCCGGGTGCCCCGCGACACCCCTGGGGGCGAGTCACATACACTGCAGAAAAGCAGAAAACCAGTCACAATTTCCATCTATGGAAAAATCTAGAAAGCTTTCAAGCTATGGTATGAGCCTCGTCCATTAGATCCCTTTCGGCCTGACGTGGCCAGAATCTTGGATTTCCTACAGAACGGTCTGTCTAAAGGATTAAGACCAAGCAAGCTGAAGGTCCAAGTCTCGCCTTTAAGTTCCTATTTTGATGCTGATTTGGCCCAAAACAGATGGATTAAGAGGTTCATGATAGCTGCTTCTTGGATTAATCCAACAAGAGCTAAAATAGTTCCACCTTGGGATTTCAACGTAGTTCTTAGAGGCCTAACTATGCATCCTTTCGAGCCAATAGCCGAGGCACACATAGACAAATTGTCTTGGAAAGCGGCATTGCTTATAGCTCTGACTACAGCCAGAAGAGTGAGTGAAATCCAAGCCCTGTCTATCAGAGAGACTTATTGTCGTATTTTGGAGGACAGGATCATCCTCCAGTTGGATCCTTCTTTTCTACCTAAAGTGTCGTCTAATTTTCATATGTCTCAGCCAATAATTCTTCCGTCATTCTGTCAAAATCCATCAAATAGCAAGGAAGAAGAATTCCACGCGTTGGATGTAAGAAGGACTATAATCCGCTATTTGAGGCAGACTGAAACCTGGAGGAAGGATCAGAACCTATTTGTCCAATATGGAAGCCCCAATAAAGGAAAGAAAATTGCAAAAATATGCTAGCAAATTGGATTAAGAAAGCAATTTGTGAAACATACATAGTTCAAGATTTGCCTCCTCTGAAATCTTTGAAAGCTCTTTCTACTAGAGCTATGTGGGTCTCCTGGGCGGAAAAAGCTAGTGCATCCATTGAGCAGATTTGCAGGGCAGCTACATGGTCGTCTGTCCATACCTTTGCTAAACATTATAGACTAGATGTAATATCTAATAGAGACTTAGCATTTGGAAGGAAAGTCCTTCAGGCTGTTGTCGCTCCCTAAAATTCATTCTTTGGTATTACTCCAGGTGTGCTGTCATGGAGGGGATTGGAGAAAATAGAATTAGACTTATCAGTAATTCGGTTTCTAAGACCCTCCACAACAGCATGGGTAGTTCCCTCCATTTCTTTGATTGGAAAAATCCTTAGTGTTAATAAATATTTAGAGCATTCATACTGTGTGGTCCTTTGAAAACACTGGGGATTGTAGCAGGGAGGGGCTATTTAACATCTTGTTTTCCTGTCCCTAATTAGGATGGGGAGGCTACCTCCAGGTGTGCTGTCGTGGAGGGTCTTAGAAACAGAATTACCGGTAAATCTAATTCTATTTTTTTTTTTTTTTACCATTTTTATTCTTTTTTTCAACTATTAACTTGTTCACACTATATAAATACATGCCGGTTGCAAGGATTTATATAGTGTGACCAAGTTGTCAAGCACTTTCCAAGTGATGCTAAAATCGCTTGGAAAGCGGTTGACAACCCGCATGCGGACATGCATGTGAAAAATGCTTCACTTACGTTTGTCCCTGGCAGGAAAAATGCATGTAAAATCTGCATGCGTTTTTTCTGCCAGGGAGATGCAGAAACACTCAGGAAAAATCCGGAGCATTTCTGCATCGTGGGCATGTGGCGCCCCTGAGGGTTCAGTCGCCACAGAGGTACTGCACCTCACCCAGAGGTGTGGTGTCTCCCTTCACTCAGGTAAGATGGGAGTGCTGCAGAGAACCCCCCAAAACACCTGCATCCAACATTACACTGCTTCAGACCGGCTGGAAGGGCAACATGCAGAGCGCAGCTGCTGAGCCCTGTCCCTGGCTGGAGTGGGGGAAACCCAAAGGTAGGGGGAACCAGTAGTGGGTGTGGGTGGAGGAAGCAGTTAGAAGGAGCACACAGTAGGTATATAATGGGAAGCAATCTTAGGGTGGCAGTTCAGAACAGAATGGTCAGTCAGTACAGTACAGACGGTCAGTGAGGACTGTCTGGGAGCAGAGGCTCAGCAGGAGCTCTGCTCCACAAGAAGGGCCCGGGATAGAGGCCCCGGAGGGGAGAAGGGAGTAGGCTCCATTCTAAGAAGGGATCCCAGGGGTACGGCGCGTGCAGGACAGCACCCATACGCCCCGCATCTGTCAGAAGACAG
This sequence comes from Phyllobates terribilis, assembly GCF_046119375.1. Lineage (NCBI taxonomy): Eukaryota > Metazoa > Chordata > Amphibia > Anura > Dendrobatidae > Phyllobates > Phyllobates terribilis. The sequence continues at coordinate 1,825,247 of NW_027363009.1, read as the reverse complement.
AGGGATCGGTTGCCCCATTCTAATCTCCAGGGGGTCAGGTTGGTCCCGGATCCGACGTACAGGAAGGACTTCAGCATACCCGAGCGGGATTGAGAGTGGGCAGCGCAGGGCAGCAGGGAGAAGGACCTAGTGTGAAGACGGTCAAAGTAGGAACACGAGAAAGTGGGGTTCTGCCAAGCATTCCTAAACTTCCTGAGGAAGGATTGAACCCCTGCCAGGGTGAACACGGCGCAACGTGGGAGGCCTTCACCTGTAACTTGCACTTTTGTGTTTCCTGAAGAACTGTGAATTAAAATCTTGGACGACTGCACTGAGTTGCCTCCGTCTATTCCTTCACTGGTGCCATTTCCCTCCCTGCACTACAACGCCCAGCGCACCCTCCATCTATTTACACTGCCCTGAGGCCCGCTCCACCTGTGGGGATCCGTTCCATCTCTAGCTGCCCTAACATCTGCCTCAGAGGACTGTTGCAGCGCTGGTGATCCTCACCAGACACCACAGGTGGCTTCACGACAAATCCTATAAATAATCCCTTTTGCACTGACCTCCCCGGGCCAGCCACCGTGATATTCCCCAAAGCAGCCATACGGCCCGGCTGCCGTGTGCCCCGCGGCCCAGGTGGCAGCGAGTCACCACTTGGCGTCACGAACAGGATACGTGACCAGCCTGCCATCTGCGGGTAATGTGCGCCTAAAGAAGTGTTTTCTGCCTTGAATGTGGCGCCCGCCCCAGAAGAACGGGCGCCATTATGTGCGTGCTAAAGAACAACAGAATGGAACCTCCCGTCGTGGGCCGGGTCCCAGAATGGCTCCAAAAGCAGGCCCTGCCACTTGCAACAGTGACTGTCCGCATAGATGTGTCCGTCAAAGCGGGGAGGCCGACACAGGGAGTGACCGACAGCAAAGTGCCATGGGACCGCCCCCGAAAGAGGAGAGGCGGTGGAGAGAAGCTGCGTAAAGACCGGGAGGTGTCAGGCCGAGCTGACGCAGTCGCGGGAGGAGGTCGGAGTGATGTCCCTGTCCCAAATGCGGCTGGCGCTGCTCCATCCCTAGTCCCCCTGCAGCCTGAGGCTGATGACCAGGCTGGGTCAGCCTGCAGAAACCAGGGGTTCCCCCGGAGGGGGCCCCACTGTTAAACTGTTTTAGTTAACTGGACTGTACATAAGTTGCCCGGAAGGGTGCAGTTGACTTCATGTTTGCTACCCAGTTACCTGTCAGGGTACAGAGACTGACAGGCTGAGGACTGTGAGAAGCCGGACGTTGACATTGTACATAGTTTAGCACTTCTTAAAGTGCATCCTATTGGTTTTATAATTACAAATATACCTCAGAACAAAAACCCGTTTGGCGTGGCGGAAGACGAGGTCCAGGATTGGATCGTCTATGCCCTGCAGCCATGCCCAGGGCCTACGTTGAGGGTTTGTGGACGGGTCCCTCATGCTGCTACTGTTGCACCCTGGTGCTGGAACTGTCTTGAAAATTGTTTTATATGACAATACTCTTATGATGTTTTATAATGTAACCAGTAACGTTAAAAGAAATGTGCCTCCCATAAAGGGAAGAAATGTTGTTTTATGGTCAAATATGCTGATGCATCTTAAAAATTTTGCATGTCAGTTATGCCTGGTTTTGCTCTGTTCCAGCCCGCGGACGTGCTGTGTTTTACCGGGGGGGGGAATGTGGCGCCCCTGAGTGTTCAGTCGCCACAGTGGTACTGCACCTCACCCAGAGGTGTGGTGTCTCCCTTCACTCAGGTAAGATGGTAGTGCTGCACAGAACCCCCCAAAACACCTGCATCCAACATGCAGAGTGCAGCTGCTGAGCCCTGTCCCTGGCTGGAGTGGGGGGAACCCAAAGGTAGGGGGAACCAGTAGTGGGTGTGGGTGGAGGAAGCCGTTAGAGGGAGCACTTATACAGTAGGTATATAATGGGAAGCCATCTTAGGGTGGCAGTTCAGAACAGAATGGTCAGTCAGTCTACCATTGGGCCCTATAAGACGTTCTTCATCTCCCGTTGCAGTGGGGTTTTTATTTGTCAAAAAAAAAGACTGGGGGTTGCGCCCCCGCCTTGATTTTCGCGAGTTTAATCGGATCACGGTCTGGGATGCATATCCTCTCCCTCTCATCCCCGACCTCTTTAGAAAAAAATTTGGCTCCTACGATTTGATTAAACTAGACCTCAGGGGGGCTTATAATCTCATTCACATTGAGGAGATGAGTGGAAGATGGCCTTCAATACTCCTGAGGGGCACTATGAAAAGCTTGTGATGGCATTTGGGTTGACTAATGCTCCCACTTTCTTTCAACACTGTTAGTGACATTTTTAGTCATCTGGCAGGTAGATCACAACAAACCAATCTTGATGACATATTAATTTACTTACCTCCAGTCACATCAGGTACATATCAGGCAGGTCTTACAGATACTCAAAGATAATAAATTATTTGTCAAACCAGAGAAATGTATGTTCTCCATTCAGGGTTAGTTCTTATCATTCACCGTTTTTGCATGGATCTGGCCAAAGTCCGGACGGTACTGGATTGGTATTATATTCAAGACTTAAAGGCATTACAAAGTTTTTTGGGTTTCGCCAGCTACTACTGTAAGTTCATCAAAAACTTTTCGGTAGTGGCCAAACCTCTGATGGACGATTTTGCCAAATAGAAAAAAAAAATTAAGATTTTATTATTTTACTTTCCATTCTTGTAGCTAAACACAATCCAGCTAAGTTTAAAATTGAAATGAAGCCCCTGTACCCCCCTCTCTAGGTGCTTCTGTACCAAGTCTTCCCTGGTCCAGGATGGTCTCTATATCACAGGCTCCAGCAATAACCTATTGACACATGATTGTGGCAGCCATCACATGCTGATATATCACAGTGCCAATAGAAGTGGGAAGCGGCACAGAAATCACAAAATAAAGGCAGTGTTTGTGGTAATGCAAGAATCCAGCAAGCAGAGTAATCCACACGTCATACAACAGCCCAACATGGATGATGAAAAGCTGCGTCTTCAGGCGTCTGTGTAAGAACATCACATTTTTGTTTTCCTTCCAGAATAAGCACCAAATGGAATAGCTGAATGCCAGGATACGGAGACCGGCGGGGGACAGGGAAGCGCTGTCCGCTGGATTTTGTGCTGGTTTCACAAGCGGTCACCCTGCAGTTTTCTCCGGATAATGCTGTGGAGACTTTTCACAACACATCTAATAATTGTGAACCTTCCACTCACATGTTTATTATCTTGTCCGCTGGTCAGACTGGGGGGGATGAAAGCTGGACAAGGGATGAAGAATGATCCTTATTACATATAATGGGTGCACTGAGCGATTGTGAAAAGTCGCAGAGGACTGAGAGCAGAAGGGCAGAGGGTTTCCTCTTCCTCACAGGGACCAGCACAGAAGCCGGAGCAGAAGGGCAGAGGGTTTCCTCTTCCTCACAGGGACCAGCACAGAAGCCGGAGCAGAAGGGCAGAGGGTTTCCTCTTCCTCACAAGGACCAGCACAGAAGCCGGAGCAGAAGGGGAGACAACGGCTGAGCCACTTACACAGACAGAAAGCTGAGGAGAGGAGGGCATGTTATTACTCCAGGATCCGCTCCATTCATTCCCTATGTGGCATTCAAGCGCTGAGCTCGGCTTTTCCGGAGCCCCATAGAGAATGAATGGAGCAGCAGTTGATCCCTGACTTTCCACTCCTTCCCGATCAGACGATGGCTCGCAGCGGTCAGACCCCACGATCAGTAAGTGATCACCGAGCCTGTGGATAAGTGATAACTTGTTTTCTACAGACATCCCCTTTAAGTAATGGAGCATGCCAGCAGAGAAGGTGGGAGGAGGCGCTGGTTACAGGTGAAACTTTACCTCTGGAGGCCGCATTTAGGGCATGTGAGGGGCGGACACTTCCCATATTCATCATTACTGAACCCCCGCTCTGTGCGGCTCTTATCTGAGCTGCAGGAGACGCAGCAGTTACTAATCAGCCGCTCTCTGTTCACTTGCAGCCGTCCGAGCTCTGCTGTGCCTGTTAGGGGTGAAGTTCGGGTCCTTCGAGGCATCTACTATGCAGCCTGCACAGCAGATCACAGCCCGAGCACAGCGTCTCCGGGTAAATCTCCACCTTGTGAGTTGCTTCTTGTGCAGCAGCCCCATGCAAGTTGCTCTGCTCTCCTCGGCCAGCTCCTGCTGAATACTGAGCTCCTCTGCCCAATCTAGGAGCTCAATAGCCCTGATCACGTCAGTGGTAGCCCAACGCTGCTGGATCAGATTTACAAATGGCAAACTAATCAGCCCTAGGTATTTCTAATATGTGCAGAGCAGGCGACATAAGTCTGACCGGTGTCCTCATAGACCTTTCCTCAGCCGGGGTCTAATAGGAGCAGTAAAATGGCCGTCATGGGGTCCATTGTTAGATCTCAGCTGCCATAGAAACTCATTGGCACCATGATCATGCCTCCCTCTCCTGTCTAAAGTGCCTAAATGCTGTGGAAGCCCCCTACTGTGTCATACAATGGATTAAGCTGCCAGGATCAAGGTTGGCTCCACTGTGGGCAGCTGAGGCAGGAGCAGGACTGTGTTACACAGCCACACTTCTGCCGCAGATCTTGTAAGGACCTGCCTGATGATAATGTGTCCTATAGAGCAGGTCTTGGTACCGGACTGCCCTGTACATATTTACCACTAGCTGGGAACCAGTTACTTACAAGGTCTAGTTTCGAATGTGTTTCCAGGATCTGTAGTTATCAGCATTTTATCCTTAAGGCCGAGTTATAATATCACTGTAACACTCTCGCCCTGTACCTGCCCTGTGTGCTGCACAAAAGTATATAACAAAATGTGTGTACACAGATATCTCCTGAATGGTATTACTGCTAGATCTCCTGTACATAGAAATATGAGGTTCTTAGCGCACATTTTGAGCAAATTGTGCGAGCCCATCTGCCAACGTCAAGGCGACCTCTTCAGATGGGTCCCTACACTAACATTACACTAACTTACTAACTGGGACTAGTTTTTTGTATTATTATTATTACCACCATTTTTACTATTTATTATTATTGCATTAATGCAATTAATTGTAACTGTTATAAAACGAATTAAAAAAATGTAATTCTAATTTTTTTTTTATTAATCTTGTGATTCTAATAATGGTATTACTAAAATCCCTATGCCTAAAGCTGTTGATCCAGAAGAAGGCAAAAACCCCAGGACACCTTCAGCCAATTTGTGTCACAGGGGAAAAATTCCTTCTTGACCCCGGGAAAAGGCGATCAGTCCTAGGACCCTGGATCAAACCTAATAATGTTATTACAAGTTATATAATATTACACTAATTATTGTACTACTGGAGTTATTTTAATTTGTTTTTATAAATCTATTTGATATGGTTATTATTACATTGTGCTATTTTATTACAGTATTTTTCTTCTTTCCTTTCACTACTAATACTGCCCTATACCTACAGTGTTGATCCAGAAGAAGGCAAAAACCCCAGGACACCTTCAGCCAATTTGTGTCACAGGGGAAAAATTCCTTCTTGACCCCGGGAAAAGGCGATCAGTCCTAGGACCCTGGATCAAACCTATTAATGTTATTACAAGTTATATAATATTACACTAATTATTGTACTACTGGAGTTATTTTAATTTGTTTTTATAAATCTATTTGATATGGTTATTATTACATTGTGCTATCTTATTACAGTATTATTCTTCTTTCCTATCACTACTAATACTGCCCTATACCTACAGTGTTGATCCAGAAGAAGGCAAAAACCCCAGGACACCTTGAGCCAATTTGTGTCACAGGGGAAAAATTCCTTCTTGACCCCGAGAAAAGGCGATCAGTCCTAGGACCCTGGATCACACTGCTATTCTACCTACTACTATTACTACTGTTATTTTATTACTTTCTTACTATTATCACTAGTATTATTACTCATATTACACTAATACGGATATACTACCACTATATTACTACCATCCCTTTCCCCCTAGGGATCTTAAGGTGCAGTTCTGTCCTCCTCCTCCTATTCTGTCCTCCTCCTCTTCCATCCTCCTCCACTTTCGTCCTCCTCCTCTTCCGTCCTCTTCCTCTTCCGTCCTCCTCCTCTTCTGTCCTCCTCCTCTTCTGTCCTCCTCCTCTTCCGTCCTCCTTCTCTTCCGTCCTCCTCCTCTTCTGTCCTCCGCCTCTTCCGTCCTCCGCCTCTTCTGTCCTCCGCCTCTTCCATCCTCCGCCTTTTCTGTCCTCCGCCTCTTTCATCCTCTTCCTCTTCCGTCCTCTTCCTCTTACGTCCTCGTCCTCTTCGGTCCTCCTCATCTTCCGTCCTCCTCCTCTTCCGTCCTCCTTCTCTTCCGTCCTCCGCCTCTTCCGTCCTCCGCCTCTTCTGTCCTCTGCCTCTTCCATCCTCCGCCTCTTCCGTCCTCCGCCTCTTCCGTCCTCCTTCTCTTCCATCCTCCTCCTCTTCCGTCCTCCTCCTTTTCCGTCCTCCTCCTCTTCTGTCCTCCTCCTCTTCCGTCCTCCGCCTCTTCCGTCCTCCATCTCTTCCGTCCTCCGCCTCTTCCGTCCTCTTCCTCTTCCGTCCTCCTCCTGAGACGTAATAAATAGCATTAAAGCTGCAGTAATTATTTATATTATATATACACACTGCTCAAAAAAATAAAGGGAACACTCAAATAACACATCCTAGATCTGAATGAATGAAATATTCTCATTGAATACTTTGTTCTGTACAAACTTGAATGTGTTGACAACAAAATCACACAAAAATCATCAATGGAAATCAAATTTATTAACCAATGGAGGCCTGGATTCGGAGTCACCCCCAAAATTAAAGTGGAAAAACACACTACAGGCTGATCCAACTTTGATGTAATGTCCTTAAAACAAGTCAAAATGAGGCTCAGTATTGTGTGTGGCCTCCACGTGCCTGTATAACCTCCCTACAACGCCTGGACATGCTCCTGATGAGGTTGCGGATGGTCTCCTGTGGGATCTCCTCCCAGACCTGGACTAAAGCATCCACCAACTCCTGGACAGTCTGTGGTGCTACGTGACGTTGGTGGATGGAGTGAGACATGATGTCCCAGATGTGCTCAATGGGATTCAGGTCTGGGGAACGGGCGGGCTAGTCCATAGCTTCAATGCCTTCATCTTGCAGGAACTGCTGACATACTCCAGCCACATGAGGTCTGGCATTGGGCACAACCCCCATCTGTGGACGTCTGGCCCTCATCCCACTCTCATGGAGTCGGTTTCTAACCGTTTATGCAGACACATGCACATTTGTGGCCTGCTGGAGGTCATTTTGCATGGCTCTGGAAGTGCTCCTCCTGTTCCTCCTTGCACAAAGGCAGAGGTAGGGGTCCTGCTGCTGGGTTGTTGCCCTGCTATGGCCCCCTCCACGTCTCCTGGTGTACTGGCCTGTCTCCTGGTAGCGCCTCCAGCCTCTGGACACTACGCTGACAGACGCAGCAAACCTTCTTGCCACAGCTCGCAATGATGTGCCATCCTGGATGAGCTGCACTACCTGAGCAACTTCTGTGGGTTGTAGAGTCCGTCTCATGCTACCACGAGTGTGAAAGCACAACCAACATTCAAAAGTGACCAAAACATCAGCCAGAAAGAATTGGTACTGAGATGTGGTCTGTGGTCTCCACCTGCAGAACCACTCCTTTATTGAGTGTGTCTTGATAATTGCCAATAATTTCCATCTATTGTCTTCAATTTGCACAACAGCATGTGAAATTGATTGTCAATCAATGTTGCTTCCTAAGTGGACAGTTTGATTTCACAGAAGTTTGATTTACTTGGAGTTATATTCTGTTGTTTAAGTGCTCCCTTTATTTTTTTGAGCAGTGTATATTTTCTCATGTCATGTATTTACTACTAAAAGTAATTTTTTACATTTAGGTTTCATTAAGTGTTTTACACCGACTATTACAGACTTATTGTTTCCCTGCACATTCAAGTTTTGTGTTTTCTTTGGGCATAGATCAGCTAATAGGCACTCAGGAAAAAAAAACAGATTAAAGATCTACAAACTCTCCCTTAAGACTAAGGAGCTCACTGATAGATTCTCAGTTAGCTAATTTTGCAGCCAGCAATAGACAGTGCAGCACAGATGCTACAGAAGGCAACATTTTTAATGAAACTCAATTACAGAAATCGATTTTAGCCCCAAATACTTGCATTAAAGTAAAAAAAATGGCCCCAAAGCTGGACAACCGCTTTAACTCCTTACCAACATCTGCCGTACATGTATGGTATAAGTTAGTAGCGGGTGTATGGAGCAGGGTCAGCTCACCCTGTACATGGCAGATAATGGCTGTGACAAACAACCAGGACCTGCCTCTAACAGCTGCGAGTGGAGCGAAGATCTGCCCACCACTGTTAACCTGTTCAGTGCTGCTGTCAATCTCTAACAGCAGCATTAACAGCGCGCCAGCATTGGGACGCGTCGTTCCATACGCCCACCGGCGCTCCTGTGACGTGATCATAGGGCGCCGATGGACTGCTATGACATCCGGGGGTCTGCTGAAGCCTCCGTGCCTGTCATCATAAAGCTTCATTTGGGCTGTAAAGAAGACCGTGGTTTTGCTATATGGAGCATTACTGTGGTATCGCTGTATATAGCACAAGCAATCAGATGATGTATACAAATACAGTGAAAAAAAGTATATATATATTTATTAAAACCCCACACGTTCAACTCACCTCCCACTAAAAATAAAGATAATAAAAATATACACATTTTGTGGTATGGTCTCTTTCAGAGAAATACAATCTATCAAAATATAAAAAAAAAAAACGATCAGTGAACACAGAAGAAAATTCAAAAAGACAAAATTGCATTTTTTTGTTCGCCTCAATACTGCAGAAAATCCTGTAAGAAGCGATGACCATGACATATGTGTCCCAAAATGTTATCAATAAAGTCCTCTTGCCCTTCAAAAAATAAGCCCTCACTCAGCTCCATCAACCCGGAAACTGAAAATGTTTCGGGTCTCAGAAAAAATGGTGACAGCATCAAATAAAAGTTTTTTTCTTTTGCCAAAACTATTGGAGAAGTTTGGTCTTGCTGTAATCACACTGAGGAGTAGGATCCTATTACCAGGTCATTTTTACCACACAATGTACGCCGTTAAAACCGTTCCCAGAAAAACAATGTCAGGCTTTTTTTTTCGCACTTTTACTGCACTTGGAATGTTTTTCCCGTTTTCTAGCACTATGTGGTAAATGAATGGTGTCATTTATAAGGACAGCTCATCCTACAAAATAACAAGACCTCACACTATGTGGACAGATACCAAAAAGTTAGAAAAGTTGGAAAAAGCGGAGGAAAAAACAGAAAAAAAACATAAATTGGTTATGTCGGGAAGGGGTAAAGCTGAAGAAACGCATGTAAGAGCAGAATATGGAGGAAGGTCAGATATCACAGACTGGTGGATACTACCTGCTCCATCGCTGGCAGAATACTCCACCCCCATGGTGTCCGCTGATATCTTCTCTTGTAGCAACGTCTCCAAACTCTATAAAACATCGGGAACAGTCAGCAGAGGGTTTGATGATTGGCTCATATTGGCGATATACTCAGGGGCATTACTGGGGCCAGGGAAGATTGGGAATGAATAGCGTATTGACTGTTAGAGATGTGATCTCTTCCATTAAAGGGGATGTCTAGTTGGAACAAGTTATCACTGATCTCTGGATAGGTGATGACCTGTCCCAGTGGGAGCACCCCTTTATTATGTGGTATATATGGAGGATGTGATATCATGCAGAGTTCTAGCAGTATTACACTTCGGTCCGTTCTGCGTGCATCTGGGCCATTCCCTATGGAGGAGCGGAGCTGGGGGGAAATATCAGGATCTCGTCGCTGGATCCATCCAGATGGGAGATGTAACGAGTGCGGCGCCCCCCACTGGTGTCTCAGCGTATCATGTGTTGGGGAATAATAACTTATTGTCTGGTAAATGTGCTGATTCCTGTCAGTTGTGGTCGCTGAGTGCGTGTGACGGGATGTGGCTCCGTCCGTTATATTATATCACGTCTTATACCTATAATCTCTCGCTGATCGCAGGTGTCTGTCTTCACACTCAGATGAGAAGGAACAAACTGACGATATAGGACTTTTTTTTTTTTTCCAAATTCAAACCGAGCAATCCTATTGGCCGAGTATGAATGCAGTTACCATGGTGACAGAAGTAGCAGCAGATTTAAAGGGACAAAACACTAATATTGTACTAAAGTGTATTTTATTATATATTTCACATAACTGACTGGGTACACCTTGGTGCGGGTGGGATGGCTTTTTTTAAATCAAAAACCATGTTTACTAAGTACCCTATATTATATATATTCACTATTGCTTTTTACTTACTTATAGCAGGGTATATGCTCATATTGTTTCTATCCTAAGTTTATCTATTTTCTAATAGAGACATGACCAGTCCTCTTTAGAATTTTATAGTGACCCCATTGAGGTCATGGACTGATATTGGGGATTGCAGAGTTGGGGCAAGGTGACAGGTGACAGTAAGTGACATCAAATGAAGGCTATGGTGCATACACAGTAAATCAGTAGTGTTATTCCACAGAAATGCTGTTCTATAAGGCTGTGTGCCCACGTAGCATTTTTCAAGCGTTTATGCTGCGGAATTTCCGCAGCGGAAACGCTTGTAAAACGCTAGGTAATCCGCACCCCATGGTCCCCAAGGGGATTCCGCATGTTCTATGCACATGCTGCAGATTTTTCCACAGCGTTTATGCTGCGTACAAAAATCCGCAGCATGTCATTTAATTTTGCGGAAGTGCAGCGGAATTCCCGCCATTGACTTGCATTGAGACGCACAGAAACCGCGACTGTACATTTTTACAAGCGGCTTCTATGCGTCTCTAAGTGCGGATGGTACCCAGTTCTGGAGGAGAGGAGACTCTGATCTAGACCTGGGTACCATTGTACCTGTAAAAAAAAGAATAAAATAACAAATAAAGTTTATATTCACCTGTCCGGCGTCTTCTCTCTGAATGCCAGCAGCGCTGAAGGACCTTCGGTGACGTCACAGTCATGTGACCGCAGGCCCTTCACCGCTCTGTCTCGCGATATGCCGGCAGCCGGGAACCAGCCAGGAAGCAGCGCTGCAGCCACGCCGGGGCCTCGGGGGTAAGTATAGCTTTATTTGTTTTAATTTTTGCGTTTCACACTGTATAAATCCATGCTGTTTCCATGGATTTATACAGTGTGACCTAGTTGTCAAGCACTTTCCAAGTGATGCTAATCGCCTGGAAAGTGCTTGTCAATCTGCATGCGGAAATGCATGTGAATCCGCATGTGGATCCGCATGTATTCTGCAGGAAAAACGCATGCACAATCTGCATGTACAATCTGCATGCGTTTTTTTCTGCCAGGGAGATGCAGAAATGCTGCAGAAATTTTCTGCTTCATTTCTGCATCGTGGGCACATAGCTTAAAACACAAAATATCTTCATATGGTGAGGAGTTGTGTTGTGTTTCCATCATTTACATTCTAGCGTGGTGATCACATAAAATGTAAAATTCCTATTAAATAATTACTGAATGACAGTAGCCTGTATCCCTGGAGGACAAGTCATTTACCGCTTCACCAGGTTTGATGTTCTAATGCATTTAGATGTTTCAGTATTTGTATATATGTATATATATATTTTTTCCCCTCTTAAGGGTATTCAAGCGCAGACAGTGACCAACTTCTTCCTCGCCTTTGAAGCACAGCTTTCAATTATTCCTGTCGTAAACAAGGTGAAAAGCTTAGAGCCGAACACTATCAGACTCCTTCAGTCCCGCAGCAGGTAAATCTGTGAACATCGCCGGCACTCCTGCTGTTCCTAGTACGGATCCCTCTATGAGCGGCTGTGCAGTAATGAAGGCAGGATTCACCCCAAACTTGCTCGTCTTTTTTTTCGATTTCCAGTTCTGGTAATTAGTTATACACATGTGTATATCCAGTGGTCAACTCAAAACCTGTGTATGGAAAATGAATTGTTTGCTGTATGCATCGCATTTGTAGCATGCACACTGTTCATTTCATTATGGAGCGGAGTAGGAGGAGACTTTCATTACTGTTCCCTTTACTTCCTCCCTGCTGATAGGAAATGCCATGCTGTTTGCTTGTGTCCTGTGATTACAGCAGCCTGCAACAGTTTTCAAGCGTGCACTTCCCGGCTCAGGCATCAAGCAGTAAATGATAAAATTAAAACGCTGCTATCCCTTTGTTAGTCACTTTTTTATCTTCTTCCCCCTTCTACGAATGCTGTAGTCCGTTATTCTAGAACTGCTCTGAAAATGGTTCTCTCTGGAGTGTTGGGATTTGGGTTTAGGGTGGGTTAGGGAATTGAAGTTCAGATACTTTGTTCATGTTTTATACTATGGAATTACTATGTCATGTATGTTATTTGAAAGATGGAAAATTTGTATTTGGAGTTTTTCAATAAAAATTATTTGATTAAAAAAAAATCATGAAATTAAAATTCCTCCCGTTCTTGAGAAAGAATAGGATTTTTACTAAGAGGTAAATTGCACGTTCCTTGTTTTACAGGCACTTTACATTTTTGCTAGTTTTGTGCGATTACACAATCCCTTTTAAAGGCCAGTGCCAGTTGTACATCTCTCCCTAAACTCTTGTTCAGCACTATATTTTATGCCAGTTTTATTATATGGTTTCTAGATTTTGTCCAGCTTTGATAAATAATTAGTATTTATACTTTTGCTTTTAGGCTGCGTGCCCACGTTGCGGATTACAAGCGTTTTTGATGCGGAATTTCCGCAGCGGAAATGCTTGTAAAACGCATGGTAATCCGCACCCCATGGTCCCCAAGGGGATTCCGCAAGTTCTATGCACATGCTGCGGATTTTTCCGCAGCTTTTATGCTGCGTTCAAAAATCTGCAGCATGTCAATTAATTTGGCGTTTCCGCAAGTGGAATTGCCTTGTGCAATGCATTAAAAACGCAAGGCAATTCCGCATGTGGAATACGCGAGATAAACGCACGAAAAACGCGCGATAAATGCGTGCAGAATTCCGCATGCGTTTTTCCGGGAGAGGACTTGCAGAAATGAAGCAGAAATTTTCTGCTTCATTTCTGCAACGTGGGCACATAGCCTGAGGCTGAGTTCACACGATGCGTTTTTCATGCGTTTCCGCGGCGTTTTTGCAGTTGCGTAAACGCTGCGGAAACGCATGAAAAAAGCATGGTAGAAGGGCAGCAATGTTCCCCAATTGAAATCCGCATGTGCAGGTTTGCCTTGGTTAAAACTGCACAATCCTTTACTGGACTGGTCTACTAATGAGATTAAGTCTTGGAGTCCTAAGTGCTATGATAAATGTTGTAATGGTCGCATTGCACCTGTGGAAAAAGGGGAATTATCTGTACCTATTCAGGATTTTTGGAAGGTTTATTCAGAGGAGGAGTCGCAAGTTTTACCTCCTCATAGGGACTATGATTGCACCATTGAGTTTGTTTCTGGAGCTACTCTTCCCAAGAGTCGCTTATTAAATCTGACTATCCCTGAAAGAAAGGCCTTGGAGGAATACATACAGACGAGCTTGGCTGCTGGTCACATTAGACCTTCTAAGTCGCCTGTGGCCGTTGGATTTTTCTTTGTTAAAAAAAAAGATGGTGGTTTACGTCCATGTCTGGACTTTCGTGAAATTAATAAGATTACCGTACGCAATTCATACCCATTGCCGTTAATTCCAGACTTGTTTAACCAGTTAGTGGGGACCAAGTGGTTCTATAAAATTGATCTCCGGGGGGCATACAATTTGTTACGAATGAAGGAGGGTGATGAATGGAAAACTGCTTTTAACACTCCAGTAGGTCATTTTGTGAATTTGGTGATGCCCTTCAGTCTTACCAATGCACCCGCGTTTTTTCAGAACCTTATTAATGACATCCTGAGACCTTTGATTGGCAAGAATGTGGTTGTGTATTTGGATGACATTCTGATTTATTCACCAGATCTGGATTCCCATTGGCAGAGCGTACGTGAGGTGTTGCAGTTATTGAGTGATAATTCACTTTTTGCTAAGCTGGAGAAATGTGAGTTCGCTGTGCAGAGAATTAGTTTTTTGGGCTACATTATCTCTAGCGAGGGCTTTGAGATGGACCCGGTGAAAGTTCAGGCTGTGCAGGAATGGCCTAGGCCTATTGGTTTGAAATCGATACAGAGATTTTTGGGTTTCGCCAATTATTACAGGAAATTCATTAAGAATTTTTCTATAATTGTTAAGCCACTGACTGATCTCACCAGGAAAGGTGCGAATACGGTCCAGTGGACTACTGAGGCCATTGAAGCTTTTGTGTATCTCAAGGAGAGGTTCAGTTCTGCCCCTATCCTTATGCAGCCTGATGAGACCAAGCCTTTTTTGGTCGAGGTTGATGCTTCTTCGGTGGGGGACGGTGCAGTTTTGTCTCAGGAGAACAAGGATGGAGTACATCCCTGTGATTTTTTTTCAAAAAAATTTTCAGAAACCGAACTTAATTACGATGTTGGTAATCGGGAATTGTTGGCTATTAAACTTGCGTTTGAACATTGGCATCATTTCTTGGAAAGTGCTAAATTTCCTGTTCAGGTTTTCACAGATCATAAGAATTTGATCTATCTGGATGCTGCCAAACGCTTGAATGCCCGTCAAGCTAGGTGGGCACTTTTTTTTTCTCGGTTTAATTTTTCTGTTACCTATATCCCTGGTACTAGGAATGTTAAAGCCGATGCTTTATCTCGCAGCTTTTCCCCCATGGTTGGTACCGAGGAGGAGGAGAGCATTTTACAGGAAGGAGTTGTGGTAGCAGCATTAGACTCTGTTTTGGAAGAAGGGATTCTGAAAGCCCAAGAGGATGCCCCATCTAACACTCCTCATGGGAGATTGTTTGTGCCTAGAACCTCTAGGAGAGATTTGCTTGTGGGGTATCATGAGTCTCGGTTGGCAGGTCATCCAGGAATTTCTGGGACTAAGAGACTTATCAGTCGCAGTTTTTGGTGGCCCGGGTGGCAGAAGGAAGTCATCAAGTGGGTGCGTCAGTGTACGGTGTGTGCTAGGTCAAAGGCTTCCCATACCCCTGCTGCGGGGTTGCTTTGACCTCTGGAGGTTCCTAGTGCGCCTTGGACGCATTTGGCAATGGATTTTATTACTGACCTTCCTGTGTCCGAGGGTTTCACTGACATCTGGGTGGTCATGGACCGTTCTAGCAAGATGTGTCATTTGGTTCCATTCATTAAGCTACCCTGCGCTAAGACACTCGCTAAGGCGTTTGTTAAGGAAATTGTCAGGCACCATGGCGTTCGCACCGACATTGTTTCTGATAGGAGACCTCAGTTTGTGGCTCGCTTTTGGCGTGCTTTTTGTGACAGGTTGGGAGTCCATTTGTCATTTTCGTCTGGTTATCATCCTGAGTCTAATGGACAGACTGAAAGAAAGAACCAGGATGTGGAACAGTTTTTGCGTTGATTTGTGGCAGACAATCTAGAGAGGTGGTCTGAGTTTCTGCCACTCGCAGAATTTGCTCTTAACAACCATACATCCTCCTCTGCTGGGTGTTCTTTTTTTGTTGTACTGGGAGACATCCGTCTTTTGGTTCGTTCTCCAAATTGCGGTCGGCGGTGCCGGAGGAGGAGAATTTTTCCGGTGATTTGGAGAGAGTTTGGACTAATGTACATTGTAACCTTCAAGAGGCTAACAAAAAGTCCAAGAAGTAATTTAACAGGAAATGTAAAGAGGTTTTGTTTACTGTGGGTGACATGGTTTGGTTGTCCTCAAAGAATCTGCGATTGAGGATTTCCTCTAAAAAATTGGGTCCGAAGTTTGTGGGGCCTTTTAAGGTGCTTCAGGTGGTTAACCAGTCTGCTGTTAGGTTGGAGGTTCCCTCCTCCTGGAAGATTAATCCTGTGTTTCATGTTTCCTTGTTGAAAAAGGCTGATGTATCGGATAGGGAGGCCACTGTCACAGTTCCTCCGGTGGTGGAAGACGGCGAATATGAAATTTCTCGTATCCTGAATTCCAGAGAGCATAGAGGGAGATTGCAGTATCTCGTCGCTTGGAAAGGTTTCGGTCCCGAGGAATAACTCCTGGGTTAAGGCGGATGATGTCTCTGCCCCTAGACTTGTCAGAGCTTTCCACAGGAGATTTCCAGATAGGCCTGGGCCTGGAGGATCCGGAGGATCCTCATAAAAGAGGGGGTACTGTTAGAACCCTCCTGTTTGTTTTTGTTTCTATCTTGTGTTTTGCGGTCACGTGACCATCTTCCTATTTATTCCAGCTCCGCCCTTCTGGCCTTGCTAGACTTCAGTGTTGTTTAGACTGTCTTTCTAGCCAGGTGCTTTTGTGCCTATCTATCTCTAGTTTGCTTGGTCCTCTGGACCTCTAGTACTTTTGTCAGTTTTTCTTTTGCTCTGCAACAACTTCTGTTAGGAGGTGTCCCATTTTTGTCCCAGTCCTTAGTTCTTTTAGGGACTCCTTCCTTTCTCTATAGGTCTCCGTTCAGACTAGCCGAGGACGAAGGCGGGTCTGTTCACAAGGAACAGGTTGCCTGCTACAACGTAGGGACTCAGCTTAGTCTTACTGTGGGGACAGCTCTCCCCTTCTTTCCCTAGTTTATGTTGCAGATCATAATAATCTTGGATCTACTCATACTTAACAGACAGAACCTTCAGTGTTTCTCACTCACACACCACCTCCTCATCTCGCATCCTATCTGTCAGTGTTCCCCAAGATTAAGTCATAGGACCCCTGCTCTTCTCCATCTACACCTTCGGCCTGGGACAGCTCATAGAGTCCCACGGCTTTCAGCATCATCTCTATGCTAACGACACACAGATTTACCTCTCTGGACCTGATATCACCTCCTTACTAACCAGAACCCCAAAATGTCTGTTCGCTATCTCATCCTTCTTCTCTGCTAGATTTCTAAAACTTAACATGGATAAAACAGAATTCATCATCTTTCCCCCATTTCACTCAGCCTCCCCATCTGACCTATCCATCAAAATCAATGGCTGTCCACTTTCCCCAGTCCCACAAGCTCGCTGCATCAGAGTAACCCTGGACTCTAACCTCTCCTTCAAGCCACATATCAAAGCCCTTTCCTCCTCCTGCCGACTCCAACTCAAAAACATGGATCCGCATATTCCTCAACCATGAATCTGCAAAAACACTAGTGCACGCCCTCATCATCTCCCGCCTCGACTACTACAACCTCCTGCTCTGTGGCCTCCCCGCTAACACTCCCGTACCCCTCCAATCTATCCTAAACTCTGCTGCCCGACTAATCCACCTGCCTTCCGCCTACTCCCCGGCCTCTCCTCTCTGTCAAATGGTTCACCGACTCCCCATTGCCCAGAGACTCCAGTTCAAAACCCTAACCGTGGCATACCAAGCCATCCACTACCTGTCTCCTCCATACATGTGACCTAGTCTCCCGGTACACACCTACACGCAACCTACGATCCTCACAAGATCTCCTTCTCTACTCCCCTCTTATCGTTTCTTCTCACAATTGCATACAAGATTTCTCCCGTGCATCCCCCCTACTCTAGAACTCTCTACCCCAAAACATCAGACTCTCGCCTACCGTGGAAACCTTCTAAAGGAACCTGAAAACCCACCTCTTCCGAAAAGCCTACAACCTGCAGTAATCATTGCTCCACCACACCGCTGCATGACCAGCTCTACCCTCACCTACTGTATCCTCACCCATCCCTTGAAGATTGTGAGACATCGCAGGTAGGGTTCTCTCTCCTCCAGTACCAGTTTGCCATTGCGTTTTTGTTCAAGATTTTTGCAATTGTGTTTGCTATGTATACCCCCTTTTTCACATGTAAAGCACCATGGAATAAATTGAGCTAGAATAATAAATAATAATAATAATAATAAAGTGCCACACACAGTGCCACACACAGTGTCCTGGTATCTCATCCATGCTCTTTCTATTTTATCTTTCATTTGCAGAGATATTAGCAATGAAAGTATTTGGCGCCTAATGAGTTAAAAAAAATTACATCCAAGTAGATGTTATCAGAGTTTTCACTGGGGGTGCGAAATTCTCTCCCTGCATGATGCTGACCAATTATAAGCAGACGACAACACTGAAAAGAAAGATGATCACATCCCCACCATAGCTTAGAGCAGATTTCTCAGTGTCTAAGATGTAAGGATACAGACCTGGTCTCCTGGGCTAACCTCCTGCATGATTAGAGCACACAACTGACTAATACCTTTCAGTTAAGGTCTCTGTGGGTGAAGGGGCAGCACAAGAGAGTTTAGTTGTGCAACATTACAAACCTTTCTTACAGCTTTCCTCCTCTTATGGCACTCTCACCTCTGCTGTTCTGCGCCTATCCCAAACTGCCTGTCCAGAAATGAGAGCACAGTGTCAGTATCACACTTAGATCCGTTGTGCTCAACTTGTACTCATTCTGCAGTGAGATTAGAGCAGACTGTCATTACATTTCACCATAGAAGTAACCCAGAACACACTGCTCCTGTGTGAGGTGTAATAACAGCCTAATATCACTGCAGAAAGAATACAAGTTGCTTGAGCACAGAAGACATAAGTGTGATACTGGCACACTCCATAATCAGGAGAGTCAATAAAAGGGTTTGTAATGTGACACAGAGAAACTCAGCTGTGCGGCTCCTTCCTTGTCTAAGAGCTGTTACCTCTGCTTTCTAATCATGCAGAAGGTTAGACCAGGAGATCAGGACTCTCCATCATTACACATCTTAGGCTAGGTTCCCACGATGAGCTTTTGGTGAGTTTTTGATGTTGCAGAATTTCTGCACCCATTAAGATAGGTTACTTGCATTATTTCTAAAATATGCAGCGTAAAAACTCACTAAAAACTCATAGTGAGAACGTAGCTTTATACCCTAAGAAACCCGCTTTGAGCTATGGTGGGGGCGTGTTCTTCTTTTCTTTGAGTGTTGCTGCTTGCTTATGATTGGTCAGCATCATACAGGAAAAATCTGCAACATATTTAAGGATTTCTCACAAGCCTCATTCGGGTAAGGCTGAGTGCCCACGTAGCGTTTTTCAAGCGTTTATGCTGCGGAATTTCCGCAGCATAAACGCTTGTGAAACGCTAGGTAATCCGCACCCCATGGTCCCCAAGGGGATTCCGCATGTTCTATGCACATGCAGCGTTTATGCTGCGTACAAAAATCTGCAGCATGTCATTTAATTTTGCAGAAGCGCAGCGGAAGCCCCGCCATTGACTTGCATTGAGACGCATAGAAACCGCGACTGTACATTTTTACAAGCGGCTTCTATGCATCTCTATGTGCGGATGGTACCCAGTTCTGGAGGAGAGGAGACTCTCATCCAGACCTGGGTACCATTGTACTTGTAAAAAAAGAATAAAAAAACAAATAAAGTTTATATTCACCTGTCCGGCGGCTTCTCTCTGAATGCCGGCATCGCTTGAGGACCTGCGGTGACGTCACAGTCATGTGACCGCAGGCCCTTCACCGCTCTGTCTCGCGATATGCCGGCATCCAGGAACCAGACAGGAACGAGCGCTGCAGCCATGTCGGGCATCAGGGATGAGTATAGCTTTATTTGTTTTCATTTTTACGGTTCACACTATATAAATCCATGCTGTTTCCATGAATTTATACAGTGTGACCTAGTTGTCAAGCACTTTCCAAGTGATGCTAAAATCGCCTGGAAAGCGCTTGTCAATCTGCATGCGTTTTTTCTGCCAGGGAGATGCAGAAATGCTGCAGAAATTTTCTGCTTCATTTCTGCATCGTGGGCACATAGCCTAAATGCAAAAAGGTAAATAAAATTACCAAAATTTCCACAACAAAAGTGTAGCTCTACCTACAGCGTATTCACACTCAGACTATAAGATTATGGCCGGTCTCTGGGTGGGTGTTTTTTTACACAGTAGTCAGAACCTACAACATTGTGGTGCCGTGCATTACATGAGCTATACTAAGGGAGTGCCTGTCAGCATAGAGCGAATACGTCCATATACCGACCAGCAGAAAGTGTAAGAGAAGAACTATAGAAGGATGGACCATAGTGGAGCATTCCGGACTGGTGCAACATAAGGAGCCAAAAGGCTTCCCCCCGGTATTCCATGCTATGTGCTTCTTATAAAGTGACATCTCTCCATAGACCCCTCTGTGAAGACCACCCCCTTATCCAGATGATAGATTCTCACTTCCACCATATATAATGCAGACTGGCCATTTTTTATTTTTTTTTTCAGAAAATCACCAATTTTGGGTCGTCAGCTGTAAAAGAAGAAATGCTTTACACCAGTTCTGGGAACCTATGGCAGCGTGCAGAGGGGGCAGCAGAGCCCTCCTGGGGGGCACCATGGCCGCAGCACTAGCGCTACTGGATCGGGCCGGCGGGGGAGAACTCTGAGCCGCCGAGTGCCGGCACCAGCTCCACTACTGCAGCTAGATGTGCGATCTCTCTCGGACAGAAACACATCGAGCTGGAGTGTATTGCAGCGCACGAACTAGCCAGGCCCGTGCGCTGCAATACACGCTGCCGGCCAATCAGAGGCCAGCGGCTGCCGGCCAATCAGAGGCCAGCATGACGTCGGCCGGTCAATCAGAGGCCAGCGGCTTCCGGTCAATCAGAGGCCAGCATGAATTCGGCCGGACAATCAGAGGCCAGCATGACGTCGACCGGTCAATCAGAGGCCAGCGTCTGCCGGCCAATCAGAGGCCAGCATGACGTCGACCGGCCAATCAGAGGCCAGCGGCTTCCTTCCAATCAGAGGCCAGCATGAATTCGGCCAGCCAATCAGAGGCCTGCGGCTTCTGGCCAATCAGAGACCAGCATGACGTTGGCCGACCAATCAGAGGCTAGTGGCTTCCGGACAATCAGAAGTGGCTGCCGGCAAATCAGAGGCCAGCATGACGTCGGCTGGCCAATCAGAGGCCAGCGGCCGCTGGCCTCTGATTGTCCGGCAGCGTGTACTGCAGCGCGCACGGACCTGGCTAGTACGTGCGCGGCAATACACTTCAGCTAGATGTGCCGACTACAGGAGAGGACGCTGCGCGGGAGAAGAAGGAAGGTGAGGAGGAGGGTTTATTATGTGTTTTTTTTATTTTTTATATGGGATGCACAATGGCTGGGGGGGAGAGGGAGCATGTATGCATGGACTGAGGGGGGGGTGTCTCCCTTCACTCAGGTAAGATGGGAGTGCTGCACAGAACCCCCCAAAACACCTGCATCCAACATGCAGAGTGCAGCTGCTGAGCCCTGTCCCTGGCTGGAGTTGGGGGAACCCAAAGGTAGGGGGAACCAGTAGTGGGTATGGGTGGAGGAAGCCGTTAGAGGGAGCACTTATACAGTAGGTATATAATGGGAAGCCATCTTAGGGTGGCAGTTCAGAACAGAATGGTCAGTCAGTCTACCATTGGGCCCTATAAGACGTTCTTCATCTCCCGTTGCAGTGGGGTTTTTATTTGTCAAAAAAAAAGACTGGGGGTTGCGCCCCCGCCTTGATTTTCGCGAGTTTAATCGGATCACGGTCTGGGATGCATATCCTCTCCCTCTCATCCCCGACCTCTTTAGAAAAAAATTTGGCTCCTACGATTTGATTAAACTAGACCTCAGGGGGGCTTATAATCTCATTCACATTGAGGAGATGAGTGGAAGATGGCCTTCAATACTCCTGAGGGGCACAATGAAAAGCTTGTGATGGCATTTGGGTTGACTAATGCTCCCGCTTTCTTTCAACACTGTTAGTGACATTTTTAGTCATCTGGCAGGTAGATCACAACAAACCAATCTTGATGACATATTAATTTACTTACCTCCAGTCACATCAGGTACATATCAGGCAGGTCTTACAGATACTCAAAGATAATAAATTATTTGTCAAACCAGAGAAATGTATGTTCTCCATTCAGGGTTAGTTCTTATCATTCACCGTTTTTGCATGGATCTGGCCAAAGTCCGGACGGTACTGGATTGGTATTATATTCAAGACTTAAAGGCGTTACAAAGTTTTTTGGGTTTCGCCAGCTACTACTGTAAGTTCATCAAAAACTTTTCGGTAGTGGCCAAACCTCTGATGGACGATTTTGCCAAATAGAAAAAAAAAATTAAGATTTTATTATTTTACTTTCCATTCTTGTAGCTAAACACAATCCAGCTAAGTTTAAAATTGAAATGAAGCCCCTGTACCCCCCTCTCTAGGTGCTTCTGTACCAAGTCTTCCCTGGTCCAGGATGGTCTCTATATCACAGGCTCCAGCAATAACCTATTGACACATGATTGTGGCAGCCCTCAATTGCTGATATATCACAGTGCCAATAGAAGTGGGAAGCGGCACAGAAATCACAAAATAAAGGCAGTGTTTGTGGTAATGCAAGAATCCAGCAAACAGAGTAATCCACACGTCATACAACAGCCCAACATGGATGATGAAAAGCTGCGTCTTCAGGCGTCTGTGTAAGAACATCACATTTTTGTTTTCCTTCCAGAATAAGCACCAAATGGAATAGCTGAATGCCAGGATACAGAGACGGGCGGGGGGCAGGGAAGCGCTGTCCGCTGGATTTTGTGCTGGTTTCACAAGCGGTCACCCTGCAGTTTTCTCCGGATAATGCTGTGGAGACTTTTCACAACACATCTAATAATTGTGAACCTTCCACTCACATGTTTATTATCTTGTCCGCTGGTCAGACTGGGGGGGATGAAAGCTGGACAAGGGATGAAGAATGATCCTTATTACATATAATGGGTGCACTGAGCGATTGTGAAAAGTCGCAGAGGACTGAGAGCAGAAGGGCAGAGGGTTTCCTCTTCCTCACAGGGACCAGCACAGAAGCCGGAGCAGAAGGGCAGAGGGTTTCCTCTTCCTCACAAGGACCAGCACAGAAGCCGGAGCAGAAGGGGAGACAAGGGCTGAGCCACTTACACAGACAGAAAGCTGAGGAGAGGAGGGCATGTTATTACTCCAGGATCCGCTCCATTCATTCCCTATGTGGCATTCAAGCGCTGAGCTCGGCTTTTCCGGAGCCCCATAGAGAATGAATGGAGCAGCAGTTGATCCCTGACTTTCCACTCCTTCCCGATCAGACGATGGCTCGCAGCGGTCAGACCCCACGATCAGTAAGTGATCACCGAGCCTGTGGATAAGTGATAACTTGTTTTCTACAGACATCCCCTTTAAGTAATGGAGCATGCCAGCAGAGAAGGTGGGAGGAGGCGCTGGTTACAGGGGAAACTTTACCTTTGGAGGCCGCATTTAGGGCATGTGAGGGGCGGACACTTCCCATATTCATCATTACTGAACCCCCGCTCTGTGCGGCTCTTATCTGAGCTGCAGGAGACGCAGCAGTTACTAATCAGCCGCTCTCTGTTCACTTGCAGCCGTCCGAGCTCTGCTGTGCCTGTTAGGGGTGAAGTTCGGGTCCTTCAAGGCATCTACTATGCAGCCTGCGCAGCAGATCACAGCCCGAGCACAGCGTCTCCGGGTAAATCTCCACCTTGTGAGTTGCTTCTTGTGCAGCAGCCCCATGCAAGTTGCTCTGCTCTCCTCGGCCAGCTCCTGCTGAATACTGAGCTCCTCTGCCCAATCTAGGAGCTCAATAGCCCTGATCACGTAAGTGGTAGCCCAGCGCTGCTGGATCAGATTTACAAATGGCAAACTAATCAGCCCTAGGTATTTCTAATATGTGCAGAGCAGGCGACATAAGTCTGACCGGTGTCCTCATAGACCTTTCCTCAGCCGGGGTCTAATAGGAGCAGTAAAATGGCCGTCATGGGGTCCATTGTTAGATCTCAGCTGCCATAGAAACTCATTGGCACCATGATCATGCCTCCCTCTCCTGTCTAAAGTGCCTAAATGCTGTGGAAGCCCCCTACTGTGTCATACAATGGATTAAGCTGCCAGGATCAAGGTTGGCTCCACTGTGGGCAGCTGAGGCAGGAGCAGGACTGTGTTATACAGCCACACTTCTGCCGCAGATCTTGTAAGGACCTGCTTGATGATAATGTGTCCTATAGAGCAGGTCTTGGTACCGGACTGCCCTGTACATATTTACCACTAGCTGGGAACCAGTTACTTACAAGGTCTAGTTTCGAATGTGTTTCCAGGATCTGTAGTTATCAGCATTTTATCCTTAAGGCCGAGTTATAATATCACTGTAACACTCTCGCCCTGTACCTGTATACCTGCCCTGTGTGCTGCACAAAAGTATATAACAAAATGTGTGTACACAGATATCTCCTGAATGGTATTACTGCTAGATCTCCTGTACATAGAAATATGAGGTTCTTAGCGCACATTTTGAGCAAATTGTGCGAGCCCATCTGCCAACGTCAAGGCGACCTCTTCAGATGGGTCCCTACACTAACATTACACTAACTTACTAACTGGGACTAGTTTTTTGTATTATTATTATTACCACCATTTTTACTATTTATTATTATTGCATTAATGCAATTAATTGTAACTGTTATAAAACGAATTAAAAAAATGTAATTCTAATTTTTTTTTATTAATCTTGTGATTCTAATAATGGTATTACTAAAATCCCTATGCCTAAAGCTGTTGATCCAGAAGAAGGCAAAAACCCCAGGACACCTTCAGCCAATTTGTGTCACAGGGGAAAAATTCCTTCTTGACCCCGGGAAAAGGCGATCAGTCCTAGGACCCTGGATCAAACCTAATAATGTTATTACAAGTTATATAATATTACACTAATTATTGTACTACTGGAGTTATTTTAATTTGTTTTTATAAATCTATTTGATATGGTTATTATTACATTGTGCTATCTTATTACAGTATTATTCTTCTTTCCTTTCACTACTAATACTGCCCTATACCTACAGTGTTGATCCAGAAGAAGGCAAAAACCCCAGGACACCTTCAGCCAATTTGTGTCACAGGGGAAAAATTCCTTCTTGACCCCGGGAAAAGGCGATCAGTCCTAGGACCCTGGATCAAACCTATTAATGTTATTACAAGTTATATAATATTACACTAATTATTGTACTACTGGAGTTATTTTAATTTGTTTTTATAAATCTATTTGATATGGTTATTATTACATTGTGCTATCTTATTACAGTATTATTCTTCTTTCCTATCACTACTAATACTGCCCTATACCTACAGTGTTGATCCAGAAGAAGGCAAAAACCCCAGGACACCTTCAGCCAATTTGTGTCACAGAGGAAAAATTCCTTCTTGACCCCGAGAAAAGGCGATCAGTCCTAGGACCCTGGATCACACTGCTATTCTACCTACTACTATTACTACTGTTATTTTATTACTTTCTTACTATTATCACTAGTATTATTACTCATATTACACTAATACGGATATACTACCACTATATTACTACCATCCCTTTCCCCCTAGGGATCTTAAGGTGCAGTTCTGTCCTCCTCCTCCTATTCTGTCCTCCTCCTCTTCCATCCTCCTCCACTTTCGTCCTCCTCCTCTTCCGTCCTCTTCCTCTTCCGTCCTCCTCCTCTTCTGTCCTCCTCCTCTTCCGTCCTCCTCCTCTTCCGTCCTTCTTCTCTTCCATCCTCCTCCTCTTCTGTCCTCCGCCTCTTCCGTCCTCCGCCTCTTCTGTCCTCCGCCTCTTCCGTCCTCCGCCTTTTCTGTCCTCCGCCTCTTTCGTCCTCTTCCTCTTCCGTCCTCTTCCTCTTACGTCCTCCTCCTCTTCGGTCCTCCTCATCTTCCGTCCTCCTCCTCTTCCGTCCTCCTTCTCTTCCGTCCTCCGCCTCTTCCGTCCTCCGCCTCTTCTGTCCTCTGCCTCTTCCATCCTCCGCCTCTTCCGTCCTCCGCCTCTTCCGTCCTCCTTCTCTTCCATCCTCCTCCTCTTCCGTCCTCCTCCTTTTCCGTCCTCCTCTTCTGTCCTCCTCCTCTTCCGTCCTCCGCCTCTTCCGTCCTCCATCTCTTCCGTCCTCCGCCTCTTCCGTCCTCTTCCTCTTCCGTCCTCCTCCTGAGACGTAATAAATAGCATTAAAGCTGCAGTAATTATTTATATTATATATACACACTGCTCAAAAAAATAAAGGGAACACTCAAATAACACATCCTAGATCTGAATGAATGAAATATTCTCATTGAATACTTTCTTCTGTACAAAGTTGAATGTGTTGACAACAAAATCACACAAAAATCATCAATGGAAATCAAATTTATTAACCAATGGAGGCCTGGATTCGGAGTCACCCCCAAAATTAAAGTGGAAAAACACACTGCAGGCTGATCCAACTTTGATGTAATGTCCTTAAAACAAGTCAAAATGAGGCTCAGTATTGTGTGTGGCCTCCACGTGCCTGTATAACCTCCCTACAACGCCTGGACATGCTCCTGATGAGGTTGCGGATGGTCTCCTGTGGGATCTCCTCCCAGACCTGGACTAAAGCATCCACCAACTCCTGGACAGTCTGTGGTGCTACGTGACGTTGGTGGATGGAGTGAGACATGATGTCCCAGATGTGCTCAATGGGATTCAGGTCTGGGGAACGGGCGGGCTAGTCCATAGCTTCAATGCCTTCATCTTGCAGGAACTGCTGACATACTCCAGCCACATGAGGTCTGGCATTGGGCACAACCCCCATCTGTGGACGTCTGGCCCTCATCCCACTCTCATGGAGTCGGTTTCTAACCGTTTATGCAGACACATGCACATTTGTGGCCTGCTGGAGGTCATTTTGCATGGCTCTGGAAGTGCTCCTCCTGTTCCTCCTTGCACAAAGGCAAAGGTAGGGGTCCTGCTGCTGGGTTGTTGCCCTGCTATGGCCCCCTCCACGTCTCCTGGTGTACTGGCCTGTCTCCTGGTAGCGCCTCCAGCCTCTGGACACTACGCTGACAGACGCAGCAAACCTTCTTGCCACAGCTCGCAATGATGTGCCATCCTGGATGAGCTGCACTACCTGAGCAACTTCTGTGGGTTGTAGAGTCCGTCTCATGCTACCACTAGTGTGAAAGCACAACCAACATTCAAAAGTGACCAAAACATCAGCCAGAAAGAATTGGTACTGAGATGTGGTCTGTGGTCTCCACCTGCAGAACCACTCCTTTATTGAGTGTGTCTTGATAATTGCCAATAATTTCCATCTATTGTCTTCCATTTGCACAACAGCATGTGAAATTGATTGTCAATCAGTGTTGCTTCCTAAGTGGACAGTTTGATTTCACAGCAGTTTGATTTACTTGGAGTTATATTCTGTTGTTTAAGTGCTCCCTTTATTTTTTTGAGCAGTGTATATTTTCTCATGTCATGTATTTACTACTAAAAGTAATTTCTTTCATTTAGGTTTCATTAAGTGTTTTACACCGACTATTACAGACTTATTGTTTCCCTGCACATTCAAGTTTTGTGTTTTCTTTGGGCATAGATCAGCTAATAGGCACTCAGGAAAAAAAAACAGATTAAAGATCTACAAACTCTCCCTTAAGACTAAGGAGCTCACTGATAGATTCTCAGTTAGCTAATTTTGCAGCCAGCAATAGACAGTGCAGCACAGATGCTACAGAAGGCAACATTTTTAATGAAACTCAATTACAGAAATCGATTTTAGCCCCAAATACTTGCATTAAAGTAAAAAAAATGGCCCCAAAGCTGGACAACCGCTTTAACTCCTTACCAACATCTGCTGTACATGTATGGTATAAGTCAGTAGCGGGTGTATGGAGCAGGGTCAGCTCGCCCCGTACATGGCAGATAATGGCTGTGACAAACAACCAGGACCTGCCTCTAACAGCTGCGAGTGGAGTGAAGATCTGCCCACCACTGTTAACCTGTTCAGTGCTGCTGTCAATCTCTAACAGCAGCATTAACAGTGCGCCAGCATTGGGACGCGTCGTTCCATGCGCCCACCGGCGCTCCTGTGACGCGATCATAGGGCGCCGATGGACTGCTATGACATCCGGGGGTCTGCTGAAGCCTCCGTGCCTGTCATCATAAAGCTTCATTTGGGCTGTAAAGAAGACCGTGGTTTTGCTATATGGAGCATTACTGTGGTATCGCTGTATATAGCACAAGCAATCAGATGATGTATACAAATACAGTGAAAAAAAGTATATATATATTTATTAAAACCCCACACGTTCAACTCACCTCCCACTAAAAATAAAGATAATAAAAATATACACATTTTGTGGTTTGGTCTCTTTCAGAGAAATACAATCTATCAAAATATAAAAAAAAAAACGATCAGTGAACACAGAAAAAAATTCAAAAAGACAAAATTGCATTTTTTCGTTCGCCTCAATACTGCAGAAAATCCTGTAAGAAGCGATGACCATGACATATGTGCCCCAAAATGTTATCAATAAAGTCCTCTTGCCCTTCAAAAAATAAGCCCCCACACAGCTCCATCAACCCGGAAACTGAAAATGTTTCGGGTCTCAGAAAAAATGGTGACAGCATCAAAAAAAAGTTTTTTTCTTTTGCCAAAACTATTGGAGAAGTTTGGTCTTGCTGTAATCACACTGAGGAGTAGGATCCTATTACCAGGTCATTTTTACCACACAATGTGCGCCGTTAAAACCGTTCCCAGAAAAACAATGTCAGGCTTTTTTTTTCGCACTTTTACTGCACTTGAAATGTTTTTCCCGCTTTCTAGCACTATGTGGTAAATGAATGGTGTCATTTATAAGGACAGCTCATCCTACAAAATAACAAGACCTCACACTATGTGGACAGATATCAAAAAGTTAGAAAAGTTGGAAAAAGCGGAGGAAAAAACAGAAAAAAAACATAAATTGGTTATGTCGGGAAGGGGTAAAGCTGAAGAAACGCATGTAAGAGCAGAATATGGAGGAAGGTCAGATATCACAGACTGGTGGATACTACCTGCTCCATCGCTGGCAGAATACTCCACCCCCATGGTGTCCGCTGATATCTTCTCTTGTAGCAACGTCTCCAAACTCTATAAAACATCGGGAACAGTCAGCAGAGGGTTTGATGATTGGCTCATATTGGCGATATACTCAGGGGCATTACTGGGGCCAGGGAAGATTGGGAATGAATAGCGTATTGACTGTTAGAGATGTGATCTCTTCCATTAAAGGGGATGTCTAGTTGGAACAAGTTATCACTGATCTCTGGATAGGTGATGACCTGTCCCAGTGGGAGCACCCCTTTATTATGTGGTATATATGGAGGATGTGATATCATGCAGAGTTCTAGCAGTATTACACTTCGGTCCGTTCTGCGTGCATCTGGGCCATTCCCTATGGAGGAGCGGAGCTGGGGGGAAATATCAGGATCTCGTCGCTGGATCCATCCAGATGGGAGATGTAACGAGTGCGGCGCCCCCCACTGGTGTCTCAGCGTATCATGTGTTGGGGAATAATAACTTATTGTCTGGTAAATGTGCTGATTCCTGTGAGTTGTGGTCGCTGAGTGCGTGTGATGGGATGTGGCTCCGTCCGTTATATTATATCACGTCTTATACCTATAATCTCTCGCTGATCGCAGGTGTCTGTCTTCACACTCAGATGAGAAGGAACAAACTGACGATATAGGATTTTTTTTTTTTCCCAAATTCAAACCGAGCAATCCTATTGGCTGAGTATGAATGCAGTTACCATGGTGACAGAAGTAGCAGCAGATTTAAAGGGACAAAACACTAATATTGTACTAAAGTGTATTTTATTATATATTTCACATAACTGACTGGGTACACCTTGGTGTGGGTGGGATGGCTTTTTTTAAATCAAAAACCATGTTTACTAAGTACCCTATATTATATATATTCACTATTGCTTTTTACTTACTTATAGCAGGGTATATGCTCATATTGTTTCTATCCTAAGTTTGTCTATTTTCTAATAGAGACATAACCAGTCCTCTTTAGAATTTTATAGTGACCCCATTGAGGTCATGGACTGATATTGGGGATTGCAGAGTTGGGGCAAGGTGACAGGTGACAGTAAGTGACATCAAATGAAGGCTATGGTGCATACACAGTAAATCAGTCGTGTTATTCCACAGAAATGCTGTTCTATAAAACACAAAATATCTTCATATGGTGAGGAGTTGTGTTGTGTTTTCATCATTTACATTCTAGCGTGGTGATCACATAAAATGTAAAATTCCTATTAAATAATTACTGAATGACAGTAGCCTGTATCCCTGGAGGACAAGTCATTTACCGCTTCACCAGGTTTGATGTTCTAATGCATTTAGATGTTTCAGTATTTGTATATATGTATATATATATTTTTTCCCCTCTTAAGGGTATTCAAGCGCAGACAGTGACCAACTTCTTCCTCGCCTTTGAAGCACAGCTTTCAATTATTCCTGTCGTAAACAAGGTGAAAAGCTTAGAGCCGAACACTATCAGACTCCTTCAGTCCCACAGCAGGTAAATCTGTGAACATCGCCGGCACTCCTGCTGTTCCTAGCACCGATCCCTCTATGAGCGGCTGTGCAGTAATGAAGGCAGGATTCACCCCAAACTTGCTCGTCTTTTTTTTCGATTTCCAGTTCTGGTAATTAGTTATACACATGTGTATATCCAGTGGTCAACTCACAACCTGTGTATGGAAAATGAATTGTTTGCTGTATGCATCGCATTTGTAGGATGCACACTGTTCATTTCATTATGGAGCGGAGTAGGAGGAGACTTTCATTACTGTTCCCTTTACTTCCTCCCTGCTGATAGGAAATGCCATGCTGTTTGCTTGTGTCCTGTGATTACAGCAGCCTGCAACAGTTTTCAAGCGTGCACTTCCCGGCTCACGCATCAAGCAGTAAATGATAAAATTAAAACGCTGCTATCCCTTTGTTAGTCACTTTTTTATCTTCTTCCCCTTCTACGAATGCTGTAGTCCGTTATTCTAGAACTGCTCTGAAAATGGTTCTCTCTGGAGTGTTGGGATTTGGGTTTAGGGTGGGTTAGGGAATTGAAGTTCAGATACTTTGTTCATGTTTTATACTATGGAATTACTATGTCATGTATGTTATTTGAAAGATGGAAAATTTGTATTTGGAGTTTTTCAATAAAAATTATTTGATTAAAAAAAAATCATGAAATTAAAATTCCTCCCGTTCTTGAGAAAGAATAGGATTTTTACTAAGAGGTAAATTGCACGTTCCTTGTTTTACAGGCACTTTACATTTTTGCTAGTTTTGTGCGATTACACAATCCCTTCTAAAGGCCAGTGCCAGTTGTACATCTCTCCCTAAACTCTTGTTCAGCACTATATTTTATGCCAGTTTTATTATATGGTTTCTAGATTTTGTCCAGCTTTGATAAATAATTAGTATTTATACTTTTGCTTTTAGATAGACTTGAAGAATGCAGATCCGGAGAGGGTGGAGAAACAAATTGAGAAGATGTTTGACATTCCCGCTAGTGACTGTATCCGGGTACAATGCGCTCCAGATCAAAATCATTCCTGTAGGCAAATTTAACTTCGCTGTCTGTACCTTGTCTTTTATTTTTTTTTCTACAAAATTTGGCTGGAAAAGGGGCAATGTAGCGAGGAATTCACATCAATTTTTGGTGTTAAAAAAACACGAAACTATTTTGTAACGCATCATTTTTGCGCAAAAATGTGCAGCTTCCTATTTTACAGCACTCTTGCAACTTTTAGAAACTTGACTTGGTAAGCTACACAGGTCTAAGAACGACGGGTGACGTTAAAAGTGGATAAAGATACACGGTGGCTCAGTGGATAAAGATACATGGTGGCTCAGTGGTTAGCATTGTTGCTTTGCAGCACTGGGATCCTGGGTTCAAATCCCACCAAGGACAACATCTGCAAGAAGTTAGTATGTTCTCCCCGTGTTTGCGTTGGTTTCTTCTGGGTTCTCGGGTTTCCTCCCACACTCCAAAGACATACTGATAGGGAATGTAGATTGTGAGCCCCAATGGGGACAGCGATGATAATGTCTGTAAAGCGCTGCGGAATAGGATGGTGCTATGTAAGTGAGTAAAATAAATAAAGATGGAAGTGCTACATAAACATTTATCAAACATCGTGCAACTCTTTGATACATTTGGCACAAATAATGGTAACACAACCACAAGCAAAACTGACCTGAGGAAGTCGCTTTATGATACATTTTTCGGAAAGAATTTGGAAGATTTAAAGCGTTAGAAATGAACAAGATTATCCAATATCACAGAAAAAGGAAAAGTCTCCAGATGTTTTTATGCCGGATGCCGGTATGTGTCCATACCTAAAGAAGAGCTGTCAGAAGAATTGGTAAGGAATCCTTTAGTAAACATAAATATCCATAGGGGTTTTGAGTGTTAAAAAAAAAAGATCATCTAAAAGATTTTGTGATCTGCGTTTACATGATTGTAATAACATTACAGCCCCATTCAGACTTACAGGTTTTATCCATGAGAAACTGAGCACAACGATATATAGGTTTGTGGGAGAAGATTCAGTATAAATTGTAATTCATTCATTAGATTTGAGAGTCCTCAGTGGTTGATATCTTTAATGGCTAACTGAAAAGATGGTAACAAACTGCAAGCTTTCCAAACTGCTCAGGCCTCTTCATCAGGCAGACCTGAGACCTGAGTAGTCTGGAAAGCTTGCAATTTGTTACCATCTTTTCCGTTAGCCATTAAAAGGTATCAACCACTGAGGACTCTCACATCTAAATACTCTTCTATCTACTGGCTAACACAGTACAAAGATAGATATTTTTCCTGTATCAATTTATTCAGTGGAATCCTGCTGTTTGTATAGATGAGTCCAGTGGGCGGTCATGCTAGTGATTGACAGCTATCTTTGCCTGCATGGTCATACAGGGAACTGTCAATCACTTAGGACCGCCCACTGGACTAGTGTACATACTGCAGGACTTTCTCTGCATAAAATGCAAGTCTTACTGACTCTCTTCCCACAGATATGTCTATCAGTCTGATCAACTTCTCTGCTCTACAACATCCCCCTACAGATCTTATACCATTTCAACATGACAGGTTCCTTTAATCACCTGCAGATGACATAAGTAGCCATGTTCTGTGTGGCTTACGGAGGGGCTTGATTGCTTGTCAGCTTCAAACAGGTTTCATTTCTTGTGATTCATTGGAGCCGAGGTCTAAACTGTATTAAGAAATTAATTTCTCTGTTTATTTCTATTAGATCTCGGCGAAGCTTGGAACAAATGTGGAAAGTGTTCTTCAAGAAGTTGTCAGGAGGCTTCCACCGTGAGTATGGACTAATGCGGCTCTATCCATCTTCTCTTTATTAAAGGGAACCTGTCACCTTGAAAAATGCTATGTACCTGCAGGTATAGGGTTAATCTGCAGATAAATATTGTTACAATGTTGCCCGGCCGCCTTATTGATAATGCAGGTACCGGGAGAAAATTAACTTCTTTCCTCCCTGCAGCTGCCGGCCTTCACTCATCGTTGTGCACGGAGCGGCTACAGTCTTGGATCACAGCACCGCTCACTATATCGGAGGTGACGGCTGTAAACCTGGCCCGGATTTTGATTGACAGCTTGCTCTGCACAGATGCGCTGCAGAACCACTTACAATCTGAGTGAAGGAGAGTAGTATGTTCACAGATAGAGAATATGGCTCATCCACGTGCGGATCTGCTCCACGTCCGATTACATATTTGTGGGAGAAACCCTAGTGGCAGCCTCATATTTCTGACATGGATCCTCTAGCACTATTTGTGAAACTGCGGCTCCCAGCATAACTTGATGAGAGACCGTCAGCCTGCTGGGATCTGTAGTTTCACTACAGCAGGATTGTCACAAGCTGCGGACCTCCGCTCACTCCAGCACTGGTCGGCATTTTCAGCACGTGAACGTACGCCATGCTTTCCGGAGACACAAGGGTGTAGATAACTTTATCAAACCCTTGACTGTAAGTTTGCTGAACCCTAAGTGGATTCGATTGTTCCCACAGTTTCAGTTTTGGACCATTTAAGGGGAATTTACAGGGTTCTGGCCACTGACCAGGGGGATCAGTATCCCTGTATGTCTTTGTATATACTTGATAAAGACCTATAACAGGTCGAAACGTTATGTGATGGCAGAATAAACTTTGTCTTTTGGAATTCATCACCCCGGACTGAACGCGGTTTACTTACCTTTATACCCCTTAACAGGATGTCTTATTTTTGTGTTTTAGTCCCAAGATTGAAAAGGGCAGCCCTCTTAAAGCCCTGCTGTTTGACTCAACGTTTGATCACTACAGAGGCGTCGTAGCCAGCATCGCCCTGTGTGGAGGTGACGTGTGTAAAGGCAATAAATCGTGTCTGCCCACTCTGGCAAGTGCTATGAAGTCAATGAGGTTGGCATACTGACCCCAGAGGAAGTACCAGCTGAAAAACTAAGTTTTTTTTAATAATCTTATTAGCCTTTCCCTCTGTCTTCCCCAATCAGCCCTCTGTATTGATGATCAGATCAAAGATCTAGACAGGGATTGTCTCATGCTGCATCTCCTTCCTGATTGTATCACTGAGAAGACAGAAGCTGCCTTATCCCATTCTCCAAGAAATGCAGAACCCAATGCATCTGCTGTCCGTGATCCGCTTATTGTCAGAGGACATCATTAGGGACTGCATTTTCTCATTGCTTAAGAAATTGTTGGGGGATCCTGCTAATTGCTGAATAATAAAACTGCAGCACCGCTCCATTTAAAGCAGTGTTTCCCAAACTCCAGTCCTCATGGCCCCCAACAGGTCAGGTTTTCCCCCCAACAGGTCAGGTTTTCAGGATTTCCTCAGTATTACACATGTGATGAAAGTATCATCAAGGAATCAGGAATTCTCTCACCTGTGCAATACTATAGAAATCCTGAAGACATGACCTGTGGGGGGCCGTGGGGACTGGAGTTTGGGAAACACTGATTTTAAAGGGACTGTCAGCACAGAATGACTGTTGAAACCAAGTACAAGCGCTCCATGGATCACGGCGTGGGCCAATCATTTATATACACCTTCCCACCTGCTTGTTTTACCTCTGTCTCCTTCCTTCTCTGGTTCTATGAAGCCAGAGCTGTCAATCAAAGAAGAGGAGGGTGTCTATAGAGGTAAAACAAGCAGGTGGGAAGGTGTATATAAATGATTGGCCCCGAAGCACCGAGAGTTGGGACTTAGTTTGAACAGTCATTCTGTGCTGACAGTCCCTTTAGGTGGACGAGATCCAGATGCAGCTCATTTCACCGCGTAAGGTTGTTTACCCACTATGCGCTCTCCACGGCATCTCCAGACTCTGTCTCGTCTGTCGCATGAGCTCAGTGTGAACCTGCTTTCATCTATGAAGAGCACAGGGCGCCAGTGGCGACTTTGCCAATCCTGGTGTTCTGTGGAAAATGCCAAGTGTCCTTCACGGTGTTGGGCTGTGAGCACCACCCCTATCTGTGGACGTTGGGCCCTCATACCACCCTCATGGAGTCTGTTTCAAACCGTTGGTGCAGGCACATGCACATTTGTGGCCTGCTGGAGGTCATTTTGCATGGCTCTGGAAGTGCTCCTCCTGTTCCTCCTTGCACAAAGGCGGAGGTAGCGGTCCTGCTGCTGGGTTGTTGCCCTCCTACGGCCCCCTCCACGTCTCCTGGTGTACTGGCCTGTCTCCTGGCAGCGCCTCCAGGCTCTGGACACTACGCTGACAGATGCAGCAAACCTTCTTGCCACAGCTTGCATTGATGTGCCATGTTGGATGAGCTGCACTACCTGAGCAACTTCTGTGGGTTGTAGAGTCCGTCTCATGCTACCACGAGTGTGAAAGCACAACCAACATTCAAAAGTGACCAAAACATCAGCCAGAAAGCATTGGTACTGAGATGTGATCTGTGGTCCCCACCTGCAGAACCACTCCTTTATTGAGGGTGTCTTAATAATTGCCATTAATTTCCATCTATTGTCTATTCCATTTGCACAACAGCATGTGAAATTGATTGTCAATCAGTGTTGCTTCCTAAGTGGACAGTTTGATTTCACAGAAGTTTGATTTACTTGGAGTTATATTCAGTGGTTTAAGTGCTCCCTTTATTTTTTTGAGCAGTTTACTTTTTTTCTCCACTGTATATAGAGAAGATGCACAGCCCAAAAAAGGTGTTCTGTGTACCTATGTTCCCTGGAACTTGTAGGGTCTTATTTGTGGACCTAGGAAGGGAAAATATTAAAAAATCCCCAAATCACCTCCCAAACCAGTGCCCTCTTATACTCATTGTTGTGTATCCCGCCATTATTCTGACATCAACATCAGGCAGGGGTGTCATGTGAGCACTACTTCTTCTGGCTTAGATGAAATATGAATGCTGCAACCAATCAGAAGCTGCAACACTCATGCGTTGCCCCCACCGGTTGTTAACCTCATGTAACCAGTGGGGTATGCAGCGCTGGTCTGGAGATATCAATTTCTTTTAGTTTTCTCACCTCCCTTGGCCCATCAATAGTTGGTGTCTAGTAGTGGATAACCCAATTAAAGGGTTATTTCCCTCTCAGATATATCCACCGAAGAAGCCATAAATGGCTAATAGATGTTGGCTCCACCTCTGTAGCCCCCCGCAGCTATCGAGATAAGGCTGTATCTCTAGTTAATATGAACATAGAAGTGGCTGTGCATGATAGGCTTTCTCCATTCACTTCTATGGAGGTTCAGAATAATACAAAGGGTTGTAGATGAGTTAATAAAGACTACAATGGAAGTCTACTAACAATACACGGGCACTGATTCCCTGTGGACACCTGAGATCAGCCACTGAAGCTGTAGGGGGCAGTGTTAGCTTATATATGCACATTTATATGGAGGGTGTTTGTACATATCCCTATGGACCTGTCCCACATCTATGGATTATTTTACATAAATGAACACTGTCCCATTGTGCAGCAAAGGTCTATACAATAAACTGTGTACACCGCTGTCCAATGAGGATAATAGAACTGTACTGGTTATTGTATCATTATGGGATCTAATTGATGGCTGTCGTAGCGCAGTGTTTTAATAATTAATTTACTACATCTTTTTACAGAAAACCACATTGGCAGCACGGCATATACAGTAAAATGTTACATGCATATCACATCAAGTGAAAAATCCCCATGGAAATGCCTCTACTAAAGCACGCTGCTATAAAAACACTCTGTAAAGTAAGTCCACGCTGCAGCATGAATATAACGGGCGAACTAGAAAACAGGTTTGGCAAAAAAATGTATCCATCAGATAGATGTCAACTGTATACTTTTATAATATAGATCTGGACAGGGGTATATATAGCATAGACAGGATTGGGTTTATTAAGGATTGCATTCATACGACAACCCTACAAGGGAACCAGTCACGTGAAAGAAAGGCTATTAACCTGCAGATATGCAGTTAATCTGCAGGTTAATGGTCAAATGTATATAGAGGTCTCAAAAAGTCAGAAATCATAAAGGGATCTAATAATAAAATGTAACCTTTATTTATACAATGCTAAAAAGACATAAATATGATCTAGGACATAAACAAAAACTGCACCCAAAACGTGAAAATATATGAAAGAAAAATATTATTTTTAAAACCAATTCAAATTGCTGTATGTGAACCTCTCTGATGACCCTCAAATGCTCCCATGAAGGGAGGAAAAAAAGCCCCATGTTTACGAAGTTGGTGAAATGACGTTGAAGGGAAAGGATCTAGGCAGAGGTCCTGGACCCATGGGTGAATGGCCTATGGAGTTTGAAGATCGGTTGATCACTGGGCTGGATAAATATGCTACAGTTGTGGAATCTGTCGTCTGGATTTGATGAACTTTCTTAAGGACTGTTGCTACTGGATACCTGTGTCTCTATTGTTTTATCTTGTCGTCTGGAGGAGCGAGGAATGTGAATACAAACTATACTGGTTGGCGATACGAAATCTGTGAGCCAACCAAAAGTGGTGAAATAGTGAGTATCGCCTGGTACAAAGGCAGTTGAACTACCGCCCCAGGAAGGGTATCTTGTGCACTGGGGGCAATGTATTTTGGCCATTTACCTAGAGTTGTAGTAAAACCTTGGATGTAAGAGATAAACTATTGTTGCATCATTAACTTGTCTAGGTGATTATTGCAACCCACAACCTCAGATCTTCACATACAGGATTAGAAAAACATTATTGTTTTCTTTCAAAAGCAATATCACATCTGTCCATAGATTGTGACTGGCACTGGACTTCAGCTCTACTGAAATAAATGGAGCTGAGCTGCAATACCACACTGAACCTGTAGACAGGTTGTGGTGCTGTTTTTAGACAAAAAAACACAAGTTTCTAATCATGGACAACACCTTTGAAGACTTAGGCTGCGTGCTCACCAGGGCTGTGGAGTCGGTAAGCCACAGTTGCGACTCCGACTCCTGGATTTTATCAGGTTCCGACTCCTACTCCGGCTCCGACTCCTTCATAAATGGCCAATTTGTAACAATAAATTTACTGTTGTAAAATATTAACATCGTGCTTATTCAGTTTCTCACCATCATATAAGTAATCAGACCACTTAGAGCAAAAACTATATTTATTAGAATACAATTAGAATATAGCAAATAACTTTTATAAACTTTTCTAAACTCTTGTAAGTAAATATGCAATAAACACTGTTATGCAGTTAATAAGAAGAAATCTATAAATTTGTCCTCAGAAAAAGTATTGCCTCTGTCAGATCCTCCTTCATGGATGCCCTCTAATCTGATCTAATTATTTTGAGAGCAGAGAACAACCTCTCTACACTAACTTGGGTTGGTGGCAAAGCAGTAACCACTCGGGCAACATCTCTGACAATGTCAGGATACAGAGGAATCGCTTGTTGCACTGTTATTTTTGATGAACGGTCAAATTTCTCAATTTCTTTTAGTGCACATGAAAAATTCTGCTGAAATGTACTGGCTGTGTTCTTTGATGGGGATGACTCTTCTTCTATGCGGGAACGCTTTGCACGGTCCTTGTGATCCAAATATTTTTCGAAATTAAATTCTTCATCAGTTGATGATGAGGGTGAAGATGTGGCAGGACGACCAAGCTCTTCTTGTTCCTCCTGACTGTTCTGCAACCCTTTCATCCTTACTGCTATTTCAAACAGAGCTTCTTTTCCTTTAGTTAG
The DNA here is from genome assembly GCF_046119375.1 of Phyllobates terribilis. Lineage (NCBI taxonomy): Eukaryota > Metazoa > Chordata > Amphibia > Anura > Dendrobatidae > Phyllobates > Phyllobates terribilis. Next base: position 1,786,226 of record NW_027363009.1, on the reverse strand, counting down.
CTGTTGATCATCTAGAAGAATCCGATGCATTGGGTCTACATAAACAGCTGCCAAAAGAATGGTATTTTGTAATAGTAGCTCCTCTCTCCGTTTCATTGATGTAGCAATGCCACTTGCAATTAACCCTCCTCTTTGGGACAGGCGAAACATCAGGTTCTTCCACTCCTTTAAGAAAATACCTGGAGTTAAGTCCTCTGCTTGTCATTTTTTAATCACTGTAAATGGGTGCTCTAGCAATTTTTCCAGCTCAGTCACCTGATTCCACTGACTTTCATTTAGCGTCAGATGAGGGTTAGCCATGTCTACAAGAAAGGTTTTCAGTTCAACCAAGCGCTGAATCATTAAGTAAGTACTGCCCCATCGTGTGGCTTGATCAATAATTGCCCCTTTTCCAGCACGTCTCTTCAAAATTGAGTCAACTTTAGGGGTTCTGGCAACAGTAGCCAATTTTCTCTCCTTGCCAATCAGTGCAGCAGCATGTCCTTCTTGCAGACTGTCTCTTATAGTCAGCTGTAGCGTATGTACAACACAGCGCATGTGATGAATGAAAGAACGGATTGTCACAGTTTCAACAAGATCATCTAAACTATCATGTTGCTGTTCATCTGAAGCAACTTCAGTTTGCTCCTCAGTTACAATACGGTGTTCCTCTATTTCAAACATTTCTGTGTCTGTGGACCCAGAATGTTCTTCTAGCTGCTGGTCACCATCATTACTCTCATTCATTAGCTTAATAGTACTTATCATATTTGAAGCATTGAACTTGCTCTTTTTTAAGTTCATAGTCTTGCAGAACCTTTTCCACCAAGACCTGGAGAAACTCACTGGTGTGATGCGCTTTGGTGTCTTTTACTGCCAATGTCTTGGTAACTATTTCATTTTTGTCACAAACAAATCGGACATTGATGGCAAAATAGTTCACTCTGTGATGTGTGCAGGCATCCATTTTAAGAAGCAGAAAGCGTCCCTTGAGAGTTTTTTTAAGTTCTTCCTTTTGTTTAAAAGCTTCTTCGATTACTAATTTTCTAATACTCTCTCTCTTCAGAGAAACACCAAGCTTGCGGGCCATTTCCCCATTCAGACACATAAAAGCTGGTCGTGAAAATAATGAAATAGGCACACTATCCTTTACAACTAGCTTTATGATCTGTTTTTTAAATGTATCTACTGTCATTGTCACAGTAACTTTGTCACTGACAAAATATCTTGCAAATGATGGCTGCAAAGTTCTCTGCTCCTTTGTTTGGCTGGAAGAGCTGGGCACTGGTTCATTGGTTTGGATGCAGTCTTTCTCATCCACTGCTTTCAGTACTTCTGGATGAAAGCACTGTAAATGTCTCTTTAGATTAGAAGCTCTGGTAGGAGCATTTTAATCTTTGCCTGAATATGCACTGATCTTGGCTTCACAGCTTTTGTTTTCGTCTGGATTATTTGTCATACACTGACAGACATAATGTTTTCTATCTTGAGTGATGGTGAAATGTTCAAATACAGCTGATTTAATGTGACGCTTCTTTGACATTCTCAGGTTTTTAATTCTGCATTCACAATCCAAATGACAATTGTTTTTCCTAAAAACAATGGTACAAAATTATTGCCAGGTCGTACAACTGATATAGTGGTCAGTAATACTGTTATTCCTCATGTACTCACAGTTAACTGATGCAAAGTTTGTTGAAAGGATAATACTTCTTACAGTCTTCCTCTTCTGAGTAGCAGCTGTGAGATGCTTGGAAGACGCACACCTAGTAAACATCTAGTCTAGAGGAGGAGCTTTACTACTAAGAATTTGCAACACATTTTCACTTTCAGTTTCATACATTGTAAGTAGGGGGGTTGTGGCAGCATGAGGTTAACCAAGTATAAGATTAGATAAGGGCAGTGGAGAACAGTGACACACAAGAAGTAAGAAATGTCTCTATCTCCAGCAGAACTGCTTATCACTGTTGTTCATAGTTTGATACAACATATATATTTGAGTAACATTTATAAAATTCATATGAAAGTTCAATTATGAAATATTAATACATTTTTTTTAAAGCTGGAGTCGGTACATTTCTACCGACTCAGACTCCAACCAAAACTAACTCCGACTCCACGACTCCGACTCCACAGCCCTGGATGTAACAGCAGAATAGTGAGTGCAGCTCTGGAGGTGACAGGAGGATAAGACATAATGTAACAGCAGAATAGTGACAGCAGCTCTGGAGGTGGCTGGAGGATAAGACCTGAAGTAACTGCAGAATAGTGAGTGCAGCTCTGGAGGTGACTGGAGGATAAGACACAATGTAACAGCAGAATGGTGAGTGCAGCTCTGGAGGTTACTGGAGGATAAGACACGATGTAACAGCAGAATAGTGAGTGCAGATCTGGAGGTGACTGGAGGATAAGACCTGATGTAACTGCAGAATAGTGAGTGCAGCTCTGGAGGTGACTGGACGATAAGACATGATGTAACAGAAGAATAGTGACTGCAGCTCTGGAGGTGAATGGAGGATAAGAACTGATGTAACCGCAGAATAAAGACTACAGCTCTGGAGGTGACTGGAGGATAAGACACGAAGTAACAGGAGAATAGTGACTGCACCTCCGGAGGTGACTGGAGGATAAGACATGATGTAACAACAGAATAGAGATTGCAGCTCTGGAGGTGACTGGAGGATGAGACACTATGTAACAGCAGAATAGTGAGTGCAGCTCTGGAGGTGACTGGCAGATAAAACATGATGTTACAGCAGAATAGTGACTGTAGCTCTGGAGGTGAATGGAGGATAAAACCTGATGTAACAGCAGAATAGAGACTACAGCTCTGGAGGTGACTGAAGGATAAGACGTAATGTAACAGAAGAATAGTGAGTGCAGCTCTTGAGGTTACTGGAGGATAAGACACGATGTAACAGCAGAATAGTGAGTGCAGCTCTGGAGGTGTCTGGAGGATAAGACACGATGTAACAGCAGAATAGTGAGTGCAGCTCTGGAGGTGGCTGGAGGATAACACACGATGTAACAGCAGAATAGTGACTGCAGCTCTGGAGGTGTCTGGAGGATAAGACACGATGTAACAGCAGAATAGTGAGTGCAGCTCTGGAGGTGACTGGAGGATAAGACACGATGTTACAGGAGAATAGAGACTGTAGCTCTGGAGGTGACTGCAGGATAAGACATGATGTAACAGCAGAATAGAGACTGCAGCTCTGGAGGTGACTGGAGGATAAGACATGATGTAACAGCAGAATAGTGAGGGCAGCTCTTGGGGTGACTGGAGGATAAGACACGATGTAACAGCAGAATAGTGACTACAGCTCTGGAGTTGACTGGAGGATAAGACATGATGTAACAGCAGAATAGTAACTGCAGCTCTGGAGGTGACTGGAGGATAAGACACGATGTAACAGCAGAATAGCGAGTGCAGCTCTGGAAGTAACTGGAGGATAAGACATGATGTAACAGCAGAATAGTAACTGCAGCTCTGGAGGTGACTGGAGGATAAGACACGATGTAACAGGAGAATAGTGAGTGCAGCTCTGGAGGTGACTGAAGGATGGGACACAATGTAACAGCAGAATACTGAGTGCAGCTCTGGAGGTGACTGGAGGACAAGACACGATGTAACAGCAGAAAAGTGACTGCAGCTCTGGAGGTGACTTGAGGATAAGACATGATGTTACAGCAGAATAGAGACTGCAGCTCTGGAGGTGACTGCAGGATAAGACATGATGTAACAGCAGAATAGTGAGTGCAGCTCTGGAGGTGACTGGAGGAAAAGACATGATGTAACAGCAGAATAGTAACGGCAGCTCTGGAGGCGACTGGAGGATAAGACACAATGTAACAGCAGAATAGTGACTGCAGCTCTGGAGGTGACTGGAGGATAAGACATAATGTAACAGACTAGTGAGTGCAGCTCTGGAGGTGACTGGAGGATCAGACATGATGTAACAGCAGAATAGTGAGTGCAGTTCTGGAGGTGGCTGGAGGATAAGACACAATGTAACAGCAGAATAGTGACTGCAGCTCAGGAGGTGGCTGGAGGATAGGACACGATGTAACAGCGGAATAGTGACTGCAGCTCTGGAGGTGACTGGAGGATAAGACATAATGTAACAGCAGAATAGTGAGTGCAGTTCTGAAGGTGACTGGAGGATAAGACATGATGTAACAGCAGAATAGTGACGACAGCTCTGGAGGTAACTGGAGGATAAAACACGATGTAATAGCAGAACAGTGACTGCAGCTCTGGAGGTGACTGGAGGATAAGACATGATGTAATAGCAGAATAGTGACTGCAGCTCTGGAGGTGACTGGAGGATAAGACATGATGTAACAGCAGAATAGTGACTGCAGCTCTGGAGGTGACTGGAGGATAAGACCTGATGTAACAGCAGAATAGTGACTGCAGCTCTGGAGATGACTGGAGGATAAGACCTGATGTAACAGCAGAATAGTGACTGCAGCTCTGGAGGTGACTGGAGGATAAGACACGATGTAACAGCAGAATAGTGAGTGCAGCTCAGGAGGTGACTGGAGGATAAGACACGAAGTAAAAGCAGAATACTGAGTGCAGCTCTGGAGTTGACTGGAGGATAAGATGTCATGTAACAGCAGAATAGTGAAGGCAGCTCTGGAGGTGACTGGAGGATAAGACACTATGTAACAGCAGAAAAGTGAGTGCAGTTCTGGAGGTGGCTGGAGGATAAGACACGATGTAACAGCAGAATAGTGACTGCAGCTCTGGAGGTGACTTGAGGATAAGACATGATGTTACTGCAGAATAGAGACTGCAGCTATGAAGGTGACTGGAGGAAAAAACATGATGTAACAGCAGAATAGTAACGGCAGCTCTGGAGGTGACTGGAGGATAAGACACGATATAACAGCAGAATACTGAGTGCAGATCTGGAGGTGGCTGGAGGATAAGACCTGATGTAACAGCAGAATAGTGATTACAGCTCTGGAGGTGACTGGAGGATAAGACCTCATGTAACAGCAGAATACTGAGTGCAGATCTGGAGGTGGCTGGAGGATAAGACCTGATGTAACAGCGGAACAGTGAGTGCAGCTCTGGAGGTGACTGCAGGATAAGACATGATGTAACAGCAGAATAGTAACTGCAGGTGTGGAGGTGACTGGAGGATAAGACACGATGTAAGAGCAGAATAGTGAGTGCAGCTGTGGAAGTAACTGGAGGATAAGACATGATGTAACATCAGAATAGTGACTGCAGCTCTGGAGGTAACTGGAGGATAAAACATGATGTAACAGCAGAATAGTGACTGCAGCTCTGGAGGTGACTGAAAGATAAGACATGATGTAACAGCAGAATAGTGACTGCAGCTTTTGAGGTGACTGGAGGATAAGACCTGATGTAATAGCAGAACAGTGATTGCATCTCTGGAGGCGACTGGAGGATAAGACCTGATGTAACAGCAGAATAGAGACTGCAGCTCGGGAGGTGACTGGAGGATAAGACCTGATGTAACAGCAGAATAGTGACTGCAGCTCTGGAGGTGGCTGGAGGATAAGACACGATGTAACAGCAGAATAGTGACTGCAGCTCTGGAGGTGGCTGGAGGATAAGACACGATGTAACAGCAGAATAGTGACTGCAGCTCTGGAGGTGACTGGAAGATAAGACATGATGTAACAGCAGAATAGTGACTGCAGCTCTGGAGATGACTGGAGGATAAGACCTGATGTAACAGCAGAATAATGACCACAGCTCTGGAGGTGAGTGGAGGATAAGACACGATGTAACAGCAGAATAGTGAGTGCAGCTCTGGAGGTAACTGGAGGATAAGACATGATGTAACAGCAGAATAGTAACTGCAGCTCTGGAGGTAATTGGAGGATAAGACATAATGTAACAGCAGAATAGTGACAGCAGCTCTGGAGGTGGCTGGAGGATAAGACCCGTTTTAACTGCAGAATAGTGAGTTCAGCTCTGGAGGTGACTGGAGAATAGGACACAGTGAAACAGCAGAATGGTGAGTGCACCTCTGGAGGAGACTGGAGGATAAGACACGATGTAACAGCAGAATAGTGAGTGCAGATCTGGAGGTGACTGGAGGATAAGACCTGATGTAACTGCAGAATAGTGAGTGCAGCTCTGGAGGTGACTGGAGGATAAGACATAATGTAACAGCAGAATAGTGAGTGCAGCTCTGGAGGTGACTGGAGGATAAGGCGTGATGTAACAGCAGAATAGTGACTGCAGCTCTGGAGGTGAATGGAGGATAAGACCTGATGTAACAGCAGAATAGAGACTACAGCTCTGGAGTTGACTGGAGGATAAGACACAAAGTAACAGCAGAATAGTGACTGCAGCTCTGGAGGTGACTGGAGGATAAGACATGATGTAACAACAGAATAGTTATTGCAGCTCTGGAGGTGACTGGAGGATGAGATACGATGTAACAGCAGAATAGTGAGTGCAGCTCTGGAGGTGACTGGCAGATAAAACATGATGTAACAGCAGAATAGAGACTACAGCTCTTGAGGTGACTGGAGGATAAGACACGATGTAACAGCAGAATAGTGAGGGCAGCTCTTGAGGTGACTGGAGGATAAGACACGATGTAACAGCAGAAAAGTGAGGGCAGCTCTTGAGGTGACTGGAGGATAAGACACGATGTAACAGCAGAAAAGTGAGTGCAGCTCTGGAGGTGCCTGGAGGATAAGACACGATGTAACAGCAGAATAGTGAGTGCAGCTCTGGAGGTGGCTGGAGGATAAGACACGATGTAACAGCAGAAAAGTGACTGCAGCTCTGGAGGTGACTGGAGGATAGGACATGATGTTATAGGAGAATAGAGACTGCAGCTCTCGAGGTGACTGCAGGATAAGACATGATGTAACAGCAGAATAGAGACTGCAGCTCTGTAGGTGACTGGAGAAGACATGATGTAGCAGCAAAATAGTGAGTGCAGCTCTTGGGGTGACTGGAGGATAAGACACGAATTAACAGCAGAATAGTGACTACAGCTCTGGAGTTGACTGGAGGATAAGACATGATGTAACAACAGAATAGTAACTGCAGCTCTTGAGGTGACTGGAGGATAAGACACGATGTAACAGCAGAAAAGTGAGGGCAGCTCTTGAGGTGACTGGAGGATAAGACACGATGTAACAGCAGAAAAGTGAGTGCAGCTCTGGAGGTGACTGGAGGATAAGACACGATGTAACAGCAGAAAAGTGAGTGCAGCTCTGGAGGTGCCTGGAGGATAAGACACGATGTAACAGCAGAAAAGTGAGGGCAGCTCTTGAGGTGACTGGAGGATAAGACACGATGTAACAGCAGAAAAGTGAGTGCAGCTCTGGAGGTGCCTGGAGGATAAGACACGATGTAACAGCAGAATAGTGAGTGCAGCTCTGGAGGTGGCTGGAGGATAAGACACGATGTAACAGCAGAAAAGTGACTGCAGCTCTGGAGGTGACTGGAGGATAGGACATGATGTTATAGGAGAATAGAGACTGCAGCTCTCGAGGTGACTGCAGGATAAGACATGATGTAACAGCAGAATAGAGACTGCAGCTCTGTAGGTGACTGGAGAAGACATGATGTAACAGCAGAATAGTGAGTGCAGCTCTTGGGGTGACTGGAGGATAAGACATGATGTAACAACAGAATAGTAACTGCAGCTCTGGAGGTGACTGGAGGATAAGACATAATGTAACAGCAGAATAGTGACCGCAGGTCTGGAGGTGACTGCAGGATAAGACATGATGTAACAGCAGAATAGTGAGTGCAGCTCTGGAGTTGACTGGAGGATAAGACATGATGTAACAACAGAATAGTAACTGCAGCTCTGAAGGTGACTGGAGGATAAGACACAATATAACAGCAGAATGGTAAGTGCAGCTCTGGAGGTGACTGGAGGTTAAGACACGATGTTACAGCAGAATAGTGACTGCAGCTCTGCAAGTGACTGGAGGATAAGACACAATGTAACAGCAGAACAGTGAGTGCAGCTCTGGAGGTGACTGGAGGATAAGACACGATGTAACAGCAGAACAGTGACTGCAGCACTGGAGGATAAGACACGATGTAACAGCGGAATAGTGAATACAGCTCTGGAGGCGACTGGAGGATAGGACACGATGTAACAGCAGAACGGTGATTGCATCTCTGGAGCTGAATGGAGGATAAGACAGGATGTAACAGCAGAATAGTGAGTGCAGCTCTGGAGGTGACTGGAGGATAAGACACGATGTTACAGCAGAATAGTGAGTGCAGCTCTGGAGGTGACTGGAGGATAAGACCTGATATAACAGCAGAATAGTGACTGCAGCTCTGGAGGTGACTGGAGGATAAGACACGATGTAACAGCAGAACAGTGAGTGCAGCTCTGTAGGTGACTGGAGGATAAAACACGATGTAACAACAGAACAGTGACTGCAGCTCTGGAGGTGACTGGAGGATAAGACACGATGTAACAACAGAACAGTGACTGCAGCTCTGGAGGTGACTGGAGGATAAGACACGAAGTAACAGCAGAATACTGAGTGCAGCTCTGGAGGTGACTGGAGGATAAGATGTCATGTAACAGCAGAATAGTGAATGCAGCTCTGGAGGTGACTGGAGGATAAGACACGATGTAACAGCAGAATAGTGAGTGCAGCTCTGGAGGTGGCTGGAGGATAAGACACGATGTAAAAGCAGAAAAGTGACTGCAGCTCTGGAGGTGACTGGAGGATAAGACATGATGTTACAGGAGAATAGAGACTGCAGCTCTGGAGGTGACTGCAGGATAAGACACGATGTAACAGCAGAATAGTGACTGCAGCTCTGGAGGTGACTGGAGGATAAGACACGATGTACCAGCAGAACAGTGACTGCAGCTCTGGAGGTGACTGGAGGATAAGACACGATGTAACAGCGGAATAGTGAATACAGCTCTGGAGGCGACTGGAGGATAGGACACGATGTAACAGCAGAACGGTGATTGCATCTCTGGAGCTGAATGGAGGATAAGACAGGATGTAACAGCAGAATAGTGTGTGAAGCTCTGGAGGTGGCTGGAGGAAAAGACACGATGTAACAGCAGAAAAGTGACTGCAGCTCTGGAGGTGACTGGAGGATAAGATATGATGTTACAGGAGAATAGAGACTGCAGCTCTGGAGGTGACTGCATGATAAAACATGATGTAATAGCAGAATAGTGACTACAGCTCTGGAGTTGACTGGAGGATAAGACATAATGTAACAGCAGAATCGTGAGTGCAGCTCTGGAGGTGGCTTGTGATAAGACATGATGTTACAGCAGAATAGTGAGTGCAGCACTTGAGGTGACTGGAGGATAAGACCTGATGTAACAGCAGAATAGTGAGTGCAGCTCTGGAGGTGACTGGAGGATAAGACACGATGTTACAGCAGAATAGTGAGTGCAGCTCTGGAGGTGACTGGAGGATAAGACCTGATATAACAGCAGAATAGTGACTGCAGCTCTGGAGGTGACTGGAGGATAAGACACGATGTAACAGCAGAACAGTGAGTGCAGCTCTGTAGGTGACTGGAGGATAAAACACGATGTAACAACAGAACAGTGACTGCAGCTCTGGAGGTGACTGGAGGATAAGACACGATGTAACAACAGAACAGTGACTGCAGCTCTGGAGGTGACTGGAGGATAAGACACGAAGTAACAGCAGAATACTGAGTCCAGCTCTGGAGGTGACTGGAGGATAAGATGTCATGTAACAGAAGAATAGTGAATGCAGCTCTGGAGGTGACTGAAGGATAAGACAGGATGTAACAGCAGAATAGTGAGTGCAGCTCTGGAGGTGGCTGGAGGATAAGACACGATGTAAAAGCAGAAAAGTGACTGCAGCTCTGGAGGTGACTGGAGGATAAGACATGATGTTACAGGAGAATAGAGACTGCAGCTCTGGAGGTGACTGCAGGATAAGACACGATGTAACAGCAGAATAGTGACTGCAGCTCTGGAGGTGACTGGAGGATAAGACACGATGTAACAGCAGAAAAGTGACTGCAGCTCTGCAGGTGACTGGAGGATAAGAGATGATGTAACAGCAGAATAGTGAGTGCAGCTCTGGAGGTGACTGGAGGATAAGACATGATGTAACAGCAGAATAGTAACAGCAGCTCTGGAGGTGACTGGAGGATAAGACACGATGTAACAGCAGAATAGTGACTGAAGCTCTGGAGGTGACTGGAGGATAAGACATGATGTAACAGCAGAATAGTGAGTGCAGATCTGGAGGTGGCTGGAGGATAAGACCTGATGTAACAGCAGAATAGTGATTACAGCTCTGGAGGTGACTGGAGGATAAGACCTGATGTAACAGCAGAATAGTGAGCGCAGATCTGGAGGTGGCTGGAGGATAAGACACGATGTAACAGCAGAAGAGTGACTGCAGCTCTGGAGGTGACTGGAAGTTAAGACCTGATGTAACAGCAGAATAGTGAGTGTAGCTCTGAAGGTGACTGGACGATAAGACTTGATGTAACAGCAGAATAGTGACCGCAGCTCTTGAGGTGACTGGAGAATAAGACGCGATGTAACAGCAGAATAGTGACTGCAGCTCGGGAGGTGACTGGAGGATAAGTCCTGATGTAACAGCAGAACAGTGATTGCATCTCTGGAGGTGAATGGAGGATAAGACAGGATGTAACAGCAGAATAGAGACTGCAGCTCTGGAGGTGACTGGAGGATAAGACACGATGTAACAGCAGAATAGTGAGTGCAGCTCTGGAAGTTACTGGAGGATAAGACATGATGTAACATCAGAATAGTGACTGCAGCTCTGGAGGTGACTGGAGGATAAGACACGATGTAACAGCAGAACAGTGAGTGCAGCTCTGTAGGTGACTGGAGGATAAAACACGATGTAACAACAGAACAGTGACTGCAGCTCTGGAGGTGACTGGAGGATAAGACACGATGTAACAACAGAACAGTGACTGCAGCTCTGGAGGTGACTGGAGGATAAGACACGAAGTAACAGCAGAATACTGAGTCCAGCTCTGGAGGTGACTGGAGGATAAGATGTCATGTAACAGAAGAATAGTGAATGCAGCTCTGGAGGTGACTGAAGGATAAGACAGGATGTAACAGCAGAATAGTGAGTGCAGCTCTGGAGGTGGCTGGAGGATAAGACACGATGTAAAAGCAGAAAAGTGACTGCAGCTCTGGAGGTGACTGGAGGATAAGACATGATGTTACAGGAGAATAGAGACTGCAGCTCTGGAGGTGACTGCAGGATAAGACACGATGTAACAGCAGAATAGTGACTGCAGCTCTGGAGGTGACTGGAGGATAAGACACGATGTAACAGCAGAAAAGTGACTGCAGCTCTGCAGGTGACTGGAGGATAAGAGATGATGTAACAGCAGAATAGTGAGTGCAGCTCTGGAGGTGACTGGAGGATAAGACATGATGTAACAGCAGAATAGTAACAGCAGCTCTGGAGGTGACTGGAGGATAAGACACGATGTAACAGCAGAATAGTGACTGAAGCTCTGGAGGTGACTGGAGGATAAGACATGATGTAACAGCAGAATAGTGAGTGCAGATCTGGAGGTGGCTGGAGGATAAGACCTGATGTAACAGCAGAATAGTGATTACAGCTCTGGAGGTGACTGGAGGATAAGACCTGATGTAACAGCAGAATAGTGAGCGCAGATCTGGAGGTGGCTGGAGGATAAGACACGATGTAACAGCAGAAGAGTGACTGCAGCTCTGGAGGTGACTGGAAGTTAAGACCTGATGTAACAGCAGAATAGTGAGTGTAGCTCTGAAGGTGACTGGACGATAAGACTTGATGTAACAGCAGAATAGTGACCGCAGCTCTTGAGGTGACTGGAGAATAAGACGCGATGTAACAGCAGAATAGTGACTGCAGCTCGGGAGGTGACTGGAGGATAAGTCCTGATGTAACAGCAGAACAGTGATTGCATCTCTGGAGGTGAATGGAGGATAAGACAGGATGTAACAGCAGAATAGAGACTGCAGCTCTGGAGGTGACTGGAGGATAAGACACGATGTAACAGCAGAATAGTGAGTGCAGCTCTGGAAGTTACTGGAGGATAAGACATGATGTAACATCAGAATAGTGACTGCAGCTCTGGAGGTAACTGGAGGATAAGACATGATGTAACATCAGAATAGTGACTGCAGCTCTGGAGGTAACTGGAGGATAAGACATAATGTAACAGCAGAATAGTGAGTGCAGCTCTGGAGGTGACTGGAGGATAAGACATGATGTAACAGCAGAATAGTGAGTGCAGCTCTGGAGATGGCTGGAGGATAAGATACGATGTATCAGCAGAATAGTGACTGCAGCTCTGGAGGTAGCTGGAGGATAAGACACGATGTAACAGCGGAATAGTGACTGCAGCTCTGGAGGTGACTGGAGGATAAGACACGATGTAACAGCAGAATAGTGACTGCAGCACTGGAGGTGACTGAAGGATAAGAAATGAATTAACAGCAGAATAGTGAGTGCAGCTCTGGAGGTGACTGGAGGATGAGACACGATGTAACAACAGAATAGTGACTGCAGCTTTTGAGGTGACTGGAGGATAAGACCTGATGTAATAGCAGAACAGTGATTGCATCTCTGGAGGTGAATGGAGGATAAGACAGGATGTAACAGCAGAATAGTGACTGCAGCTCTGGAGGTGATTGGAGTATAAGACCTGATGTAACAGCAGAATAGTGACTGCAGTACTGAAGGTGGCTGGAGGATAAGACACGTTGTAACAGCAGAATAGTGACTGCAGCTCTGGAGGTGAGTGGAAAATAAGATATGACGTAACAGCAGAATAGTGACTACAGCTCTGGAGAAGACTGGATGATAAGACCTGATGTAACAGCAGAATAGTGACCACAGCTCTGGAGGTAAGTGGAGGATAAGACAGGATGCAACAGCAGAATAGTGACTGCAGCTATGGAGGTAACTGGAGGAGAACACATGATGTTAGAGCAGAATAGTGACTGCAGCTCTGGAGGTGACTGGAGGATGAGACACGATGTAACAGCAGAATAGTGAGTGCAACTCTGGAGGTGACTGGCAGATAAAACATGATGTTACAGCAGAATTGTGACTGCAGCTCTGGAGGTGAATGGAGGATAGGACGTGACGTAACAGCAGAATAGTGAGTGCAGCTCTTAAGGTGACTGGAGGATAAGACACGATGTAACAGCAGAATAGTGAGTGCAGCCCTTTAGATGACGAGGATAAGACACGATGTAAAAGCAGAATACTGACTGCAGCTCTGGAGGTGGCTGGAGGATAAGGCATGATGTTACAGGAGAATAAGAGACTGCAGCTCTGGAGGTGACTGCAGGATAAGACATGATGTAACAGCAGAATAGTGAGTGCAGCTCTTGGGGTGACTGGAGGATAAGACACGATGTAACATCAGAATAGTGACTACAGCTCTGGAGGTGACTGGAGGATAAGACACAATGTAACAGCAGAATGGTAATTGCAGATCTGGAGGTGACTGGACGATAAGACACGATGTTACAGCAGAATAGTGAGTGCAGCTCTGGAGGTGACTGGAGGATAAGACCTGATGTAACAGAATAGTGACTGCAGCTCTGGAGGTGACTGGAGGATAAGACACGATGTAACAGCAGAACAATGAGTGCAGCTCTGGAGGTGACTGGAGGATAAGACACGATGTAACAGCAGAACAGCGACTGCAGCTCTGGAGGAGACTGGAGGATAAGACACGATGTAACAGCAGAATAGTGAGTGCAGATCTGGAGGTGACTGGAAGATAAGACACGAAGTAACAGCAGATACTGAGTGCAGCTCTGGAGGTGACTGGAGGATAAGACCTGATGTAATAGCAGAACAGTGATTGCATCTCTGGAGGTGAATGGAGGATAAGACAGGATGTAACAGCAGAATAGAGACTGCAGCTCTGGAGGCGACTGGAGGATAAGACCTGATGTAACAGCAGAATAGAGACTGCAGCTCTGGAGGTGACTGGAGGATAAGACCTGATGTAACAGCAGAATAGTGACTACAGCTCTGGAGTTGACTGGAGGATAAGACATGATGTAACAGCAGAATAGTGACTACAGCTCTGGAGGTGACTGGAGGATAAGACATAATGTACAGCGCAGGTCTGGAGGTGACTGCAGGATAAGACATGATGTAACAGCAGAATAGTGACTGCACGTCTGGAGGTGACTGGAGGATAAGACATGATGTAACAACAGAATAGTTATTGCAGCTCTGGAGGTGACTGGAGGATGAGACACGATGTAACAGCAGAATAGTGAGTGCAGATCTGGAGGTGGCTGGAGGATAAGACACGATGTAACAGCAGAAAAGTGACTGCAGCTCTGGAGGCGACTGGAGGATAAGACCTGATGTAACAGCAGAATAGTGACTACAGCTCTGGAGGTGACTGGAGGATAAGACCTGATGTAACAGCAGAATAGTGACCACAGCTCTGGAGGTGAGTGGAGGATAAGACACGATGTAACAGCAGAATAGTGACTGCAGATCTGGAGGTAATAGGAGGATAAGACACGATGTAACAGCAGAATAGTTACTGCAGCTCTGGAGGTGACTGAAGGATAAGACATGATGTAAGAGCAGAATAGAGAATGCAGCTCTGGAGGTGACTGGAGGATAAGAGATGATGTAACAGCAGAATTATAAGTGCAGCTCTGGAGGTGACTGGAGGATAAGACATGATGTAACATCAGAATAGTAATGGCAGCTCTGGAGGTAACTGGAGGATAAGACACGATGTAAAAGCAGAATAGTGACTGAAGCTCAGGAGGTAACTGGAGGATAAGACATAATGTAACAGCAGAATAGTGACAACAGCTCTGGAGGTGGCTGGAGGATAAGACCTGATTTTACTGCAGAATAGTGAGAGCAGCTCTGGAGGTGACTGGAGGATAAGACAAAATGTAACAGCAGAATGGTGAGTGCAGCTCTGGAGGTGACTGGAGTATAAGACCTGATGTAACAGCAGAATAGAGACTACAGCTCTGGAGTTGACTGAAGGATAAGACATGAAGTAACAGCAGAATAGTCACTGCAGCTCTGGAGGTGACAGGAGGATAAGACATGATGTAACAACAGAATAGTGAGTGCAGCTCTGGAGGTGACTGGAGGATAAGACATGATGTAACAGCAGAACAGTGACTGCACCTCTGGAGGTGACTGGAGGATAAGACATGATGTAACAACAGAATAGTTATTGCAGCTCTGGAGGTGACTGGAGGATGAGACACGATATAACAGCAGAATAGCAAGTGCAGCTCTGGAAGTAACTGGAGGATAAGACATGATGTAACAGCAGAATAGTGACTGCAGCTCTGGAGGTGACTGGAGGATAAGACACGATGTAACAGCAGAATAGTGAGTGCAGCTCTGGAAGTTACTGGAGGATAAGACATGATGTAACATCAGAATAGTGACTGCAGCTCTGGAGGTAACTGGAGGATAAGACATGATGTAACATCAGAATAGTGACTGCAGCTCTGGAGGTAACTGGAGGATAAGACATAATGTAACAGCAGAATAGTGAGTGCAGCTCTGGAGGTGACTGGAGGATAAGACATGATGTAACAGCAGAATAGTGAGTGCAGCTCTGGAGATGGCTGGAGGATAAGATACGATGTAACAGCAGAATAGTGACTGCAGCTCTGGAGGTAGCTGGAGGATAAGACACGATGTAACAGCGGAATAGTGACTGCAGCTCTGGAGGTGACTGGAGGATAAGACACGATGTAACAGCAGAATAGTGACTGCAGCACTGGAGGTGACTGAAGGATAAGAAATGAATTAACAGCAGAATAGTGAGTGCAGCTCTGGAGGTGACTGGAGGATGAGACACGATGTAACAACAGAATAGTGACTGCAGCTTTTGAGGTGACTGGAGGATAAAACCTGATGTAATAGCAGAACAGTGATTGCATCTCTGGAGGTGAATGGAGGATAAGACAGGATGTAACAGCAGAATAGTGACTGCAGCTCTGGAGGTGATTGGAGTATAAGACCTGATGTAACAGCAGAATAGTGACTGCAGTACTGAAGGTGGCTGGAGGATAAGACACGTTGTAACAGCAGAATAGTGACTGCAGCTCTGGAGGTGAGTGGAAAATAAGACATGACGTAACAGCAGAATAGTGACTACAGCTCTGGAGAAGACTGGATGATAAGACCTGATGTAACAGCAGAATAGTGACCACAGCTCTGGAGGTAAGTGGAGGATAAGACAGGATGCAACAGCAGAATAGTGACTGCAGCTATGGAGGTAACTGGAGGAGAACACATGATGTTAGAGCAGAATAGTGACTGCAGCTCTGGAGGTGACTGGAGGATGAGACACGATGTAACAGCAGAATAGTGAGTGCAACTCTGGAGGTGACTGGCAGATAAAACATTATGTTACAGCAGAATTGTGACTGCAGCTCTGGAGGTGAATGGAGGATAGGACGTGACGTAACAGCAGAATAGTGAGTGCAGCTCTTAAGGTGACTGGAGGATAAGACACGATGTAACAGCAGAATAGTGAGTGCAGCCCTTTAGATGACGAGGATAAGACACGATGTAAAAGCAGAATACTGACTGCAGCTCTGGAGGTGGCTGGAGGATAAGGCATGATGTTACAGGAGAATAAGAGACTGCAGCTCTGGAGGTGACTGCAGGATAAGACATGATGTAACAGCAGAATAGTGAGTGCAGCTCTTGGGGTGACTGGAGGATAAGACACGATGTAACATCAGAATAGTGACTACAGCTCTGGAGGTGACTGGAGGATAAGACACAATGTAACAGCAGAATGGTAATTGCAGATCTGGAGGTGACTGGACGATAAGACACGATGTTACAGCAGAATAGTGAGTGCAGCTCTGGAGGTGACTGGAGGATAAGACCTGATGTAACAGAATAGTGACTGCAGCTCTGGAGGTGACTGGAGGATAAGACACGATGTAACAGCAGAACAATGAGTGCAGCTCTGGAGGTGACTGGAGGATAAGACACGATGTAACAGCAGAACAGCGACTGCAGCTCTGGAGGAGACTGGAGGATAAGACACGATGTAACAGCAGAATAGTGAGTGCAGATCTGGAGGTGACTGGAAGATAAGACACGAAGTAACAGCAGATACTGAGTGCAGCTCTGGAGGTGACTGGAGGATAAGACCTGATGTAATAGCAGAACAGTGATTGCATCTCTGGAGGTGAATGGAGGATAAGACAGGATGTAACAGCAGAATAGAGACTGCAGCTCTGGAGGCGACTGGAGGATAAGACCTGATGTAACAGCAGAATAGAGACTGCAGCTCTGGAGGTGACTGGAGGATAAGACCTGATGTAACAGCAGAATAGTGACTACAGCTCTGGAGTTGACTGGAGGATAAGACATGATGTAACAGCAGAATAGTGACTACAGTTCTGGAGGTGACTGGAGGATAAGACATAATGTACAGCGCAGGTCTGGAGGTGACTGCAGGATAAGACATGATGTAACAGCAGAATAGTGACTGCACGTCTGGAGGTGACTGGAGGATAAGACATGATGTAACAACAGAATAGTTATTGCAGCTCTGGAGGTGACTGGAGGATGAGACACGATGTAACAGCAGAATAGTGAGTGCAGATCTGGAGGTGGCTGGAGGATAAGACACGATGTAACAGCAGAAAAGTGACTGCAGCTCTGGAGGCGACTGGAGGATAAGACCTGATGTAACAGCAGAATAGTGACTACAGCTCTGGAGGTGACTGGAGGATAAGACCTGATGTAACAGCAGAATAGTGACCACAGCTCTGGAGGTGAGTGGAGGATAAGACACGATGTAACAGCAGAATAGTGACTGCAGCTCTGGAGGTAATAGGAGGATAAGACACGATGTAACAGCAGAATAGTTACTGCAGCTCTGGAGGTGACTGAAGGATAAGACATGATGTAAGAGCAGAATAGAGAATGCAGCTCTGGAGGTGACTGGAGGATAAGAGATGATGTAACAGCAGAATTATAAGTGCAGCTCTGGAGGTGACTGGAGGATAAGACATGATGTAACATCAGAATAGTAATGGCAGCTCTGGAGGTAACTGGAGGATAAGACACGATGTAAAAGCAGAATAGTGACTGAAGCTCAGGAGGTAACTGGAGGATAAGACATAATGTAACAGCAGAATAGTGACAACAGCTCTGGAGGTGGCTGGAGGATAAGACCTGATTTTACTGCAGAATAGTGAGAGCAGCTCTGGAGGTGACTGGAGGATAAGACAAAATGTAACAGCAGAATGGTGAGTGCAGCTCTGGAGGTGACTGGAGTATAAGACCTGATGTAACAGCAGAATAGAGACTACAGCTCTGGAGTTGACTGAAGGATAAGACATGAAGTAACAGCAGAATAGTGACTGCAGCTCTGGAGGTGACAGGAGGATAAGACATGATGTAACAACAGAATAGTGAGTGCAGCTCTGGAGGTGACTGGAGGATAAGACATGATGTAACAGCAGAACAGTGACTGCACCTCTGGAGGTGACTGGAGGATAAGACATGATGTAACAACAGAATAGTTATTGCAGCTCTGGAGGTGACTGGAGGATGAGACACGATATAACAGCAGAATAGCAAGTGCAGCTCTGGAAGTAACTGGAGGATAAGACATGATGTAACAGCAGAATAGTGACTGCAGCTCTGGAGGTGACTGGAGGATAAGACACGATGTAACAGCAGAAAAGTGACTGCAGCTCTGGAGGTGACTGGAGGATAAGACACGATGTAACAGCAGAATAGTGACTGCAGCTCTGGAGGTGACTGGAGGATAAGACACAATGTAACAGCAGAATAGTGACTGCAGCTCTGCAGATGACTGGAGGATAAGACATGATGTAACAGCAGAACAGTGAGTGCAGCTCTGGAGGTGACTGGAGGATAAGACACGATGTAACAGGAGAACAGTGACTGCAGCACTGGAGGATAAGACAAGATGTAACAGCAGAATAGTGAGTGCAGCTCTGTAGGAGGCTGGAGGATAAGACATGATGTAACAGCAGAATAGTGAGTGCAGATCTGGAGGTGACTGGAGGATAGGATACGAAGTAACAGCAGAATACTTAGTGCAGCTCTGGAGCTGACTGGAGGATAAGATGTCATGTAACAGTAGAATAGTAAATGCAGCTCTGGAGGTGACTGGAGGATAAGACACGATGTAACAGCAGAATAGTAACTGCAGCTCTGGAGGTAATTGGAGGATAAGACATAATGTAACAGCAGAATAGTGACAGCAGCTCTGGAGATGGCTGGAGGATAAGATGTCATGTAACAGCAGAACAGTGAGTGCAGCTCTGGAGGTGACTGGAGGATAAGACACGATGTAACAGCAGAACAGTGACTGCAGCACTGGAGTATAAGACACGATGTAACAGCAGAATAGTGAGTGCAGCTCTGGAGGTGACTGGAGGATAAGACACGATGTAACAGCAGAATAGTGAGTGCAGGTCTGGAGGTGACTGGAGGATAAGATGTCATGTAACAGTAGAATAGTGAATGCAGCTCTGGAGGTGACTGGAGGATAAGACACGATGTAACAGCAGAATAGTAACTGCAGCTCTGGAGGTGACTGGAGGATAAGACAATGTAAAAGCAGAATAGTGAGTGCAGCTCTGGAGGTGACTGGAGGATAAGGCGTGATGTTACAGCAGAATAGTGAGTGCAGCTCTGGAGGTAATTGAAGGATAAGACATAATGTAACAGCAGAATAGTGACAGCAGCTCTGGAGGTGGCTGGAGGATAAGATGTCATGTAACAGCAGAACAGTGACTGCAGCTCTGGAGGTGGCTGGAGGATAAGATGTCATGTAACAGCAGAACAGTGATGCAGCTCTGGAGGTGACTGGAGGATAAGATGTCATGTAACAGTAGAATAGTGAATGCAGCTCTGGAGGTGACTGGAGGATTAGACATGATATAAAAGCAGAATAGAGACTGCAGCTCTGGAGGTAACTGGAGGATAAGACATAATGTAACAGCAGAATAGTGACCGCAGCTCTGTAGGTGACTGAAGGATAAAACACGGTGTAACAGCAGAATAGTGATTACAGCTCTGGAGGTGACTGGAGGATAAGACACAATGTAACAGCAGAATAGTGAGTGCAGCTCCGGAAGTGACTGGAGGATAAGACAGGATGTAACAGCAGAATAGTGACTGCAGCTCTGGAGGTAACTGGAGGATAAGACATGATGTAAGATCAGAATAGTGACTGCAGCTCTGGAGGTAACTGGAGGATAAGACATGATGTAAGATCAGAATATTAAGTGCAGCTTTGGAGGTGACTGGAGGATAAGACCTGATGTAACAGCAGAATAGTGACTGCAGCTCTGGAGGTGACTGGAAGATAAGACATGATGTAACAGCAGAATAGTGAGTGCAGCTCAAGAGGTGACTGGCGGATAAGACACGATGTAACAGCAGAATAGTGAATGCAGCTCTGGAGGTGACTGAAGGATAAGACATAATGTAACAGCAGAATAGTGAGAGCAGCTATTGAGGTGACTGGAGGATAAGACATGACGTAACAGCAGAATAGTGACTGCAGCTCTGGAGGTAACTGGAGGATAAGACATGATGTAAGAGCAGAATAGTGAGTGCAGCTCTGGAGGTGGCTGGAGGATAAGACCTGATGTAATCGCAGAATAGTGACTGCAGCTCTGGAGGTAACTGGAGGATAAGACATGATGTAAGAGCAGAATAGTGAGTGCAGCTCTGGAGGTGGCTGGAGGATAAGACCTGATGTAATAGCAGAATAGTGACTGCAGCTCTGGAGGTGACTGGAGGATAAGGCCTGATGTAACAGCAGAATAGTGACTGCAGCTCCGGAGGTGGCAAGAGGATAAGACACAATGTAACAGCAGAATAGTGAGTGCAGCTCTGGAGGTGACTGACGTTTAAGACACATTTTAACAGCAGAATAGTGAGTGTAGCTCTGGAGGTGACTGGAGGATAAGACATGACGTAACAGCAGAATAGTGACTACAGCTCTGGAGATGACTGGAGGATAAGATATGATGTAACAGCAGAGTAGTGACTGCAGCTCTGGAGGTGACTGGCGGATAAGACACGATGTAACAGCAGAATAGTGAATGCAGCTCTGGAGGTGACTGGAGGATAAGACATAATGTAACAGCAGAATAGTGAGAGCAGCTATTGAGGTGACTGGAGGATAAGACATGACGTAACAGCAGAATAGTGACTGCAGCTCTGGAGTTAACTGGAGGATAAGACATGATGTAAGAGCAGAATAGTGAGTGCAGCTCTGGAGGTGGCTGGAGGATAAGACCTGATGTAATAGCAGAATAGTGACTGCAGCTCTGGAGGTAACTGGAGGATAAGACATGATGTAAGAGCAGAATAGTGAGTGCAGCTCTGGAGGTGACTGGAGGATAAGGCCTGATGTAACAGCAGAATAGTGACTGCAGCTCCGGAGGTGGCAAGAGGATAAGACACAATGTAACAGCAGAATAGTGAGTGCAGCTCTGGAGGTGACTGACGTTTAAGACACATTTTAACAGCAGAATAGTGAGTGCAGCTTTGGAGGTGACTGGAGGATAAGATATGATGTAACAGCAGGATAGTGACTACAGCTCTGGAGATGACTGGAGGATAAGACATGATGTAACAGCAGAGTAGTGACTGCAGCTCTGGAGGTGACTGGAGGATAAGACACGATGTAACAGCAGAATAGTGGGTGCAGCTCAGGAGGTGACTGGAGGATAAGACATGAAGTAACAGCAGAATAGTGACTGCAGCTCTGGAGGTGACTGGAGGATAAGACACGTTTGTAACAGCAGAATAGTGAGTGCAGCTCTAGAGGTGGCTGGCGGATAAGACACGATGTAACAGCAGAATAGTGTGTGCAGCTCTGGAGTTGGCTGGCGGATAAGATACATTGTAACAGCAGAATAGTGACTACAGCTCTGGAGGATAAGACACAAGGTAACAGCAGTATGGTAAGTGCAGATCTGGAGGTGATTGGAGGTTAAGACACGATGTTACAGCAGAATAGTGAGTGCAGCTCTTGTGGTGACTGGAGGATAAGACTCGATGTAACAGCAGAATAGTGACTGCAGCTCTGGAGGTGACTGGAGGATAAGACACGATGTAACAGCAGAAGAGTGAATGCAGCTCTGGAGGTGACTGGAGGATTAGACATGATGTAAAAGCAGAATAGTGATTGCAGCTCTGGAGGTGACTGGAGGATAAGACAAGATGTAACAGCAGAATAGTGACCGCAGCTCTGGAGGTGACTGGAGGATAAGACCTGATGTAGCAGCAGAATAGTGAGTGCAGCTCTGGAGGTGACTGGAGGATAAGACATGATGTAACAGCAGAATAGTAACTGCAGCTCTGGAGGTGACTGGAGGATAAGATACGATGTAACAGCAGAAAAGTGACTGCAGCTCTGGAGGTGACTGGAGGATAAGACATGATGTAACAGCAGAATAGAGACTGAAGCTCTGGAGGTGACTGGAGGATAAGACATGATGTAACAGCAGAATAGTGACTACAGCTCTGGAGGTAACTGGAGGATAAGACATAATGTAACAGCAGAATAGTGACCGCAGCTCTGGAAGGTGGCTCGAGGATAAGACATGATGTTACACCAGAATAGTGACTGCAGCTCTGGAGGTGACTGGAGGATAAGACACAATGTAACAGCAGAATGGTGAGTGCAGCTCTGGAGGTGACTGGAGGTTAAGACACGATGTAACAGCAGAATAGTGAGTACAGTTCTGAAGGTGACTGGAGGATAAGACACGATGTAACAGCAGTATAGTGTCTGCAGCTCTGGAGGTGACTGGAGGATAAAACACGATGTAACAGCAGAATAGTGATTACAGCTCTGGAGGTGACTGGAGGATAAGACACAATGTAACAGCAGAATAGTGAGTGCAGCACTGGAAGTGACTGGAGGATAATACAGAATGTAACAGCAGAATAGTGACTGCAGCTCTGGAGGTAACTGGAGAATAAGACCTGATGTAATAGCATAATAGTGACTGCAGCTCTGGAGGTGACTGGAGGATAAACCTGATGTAACAGCAGAATAGTGACTGCAGCTCTGGAGGTGGCTGGAGAATAAGACACGATGTAACTGCAGAATAGTGACTGCAGCTCTGGAGGTGACTGGAAGATAAGACATGATGTAACAGCAGAATAGTGAGTGCAGCTCTAGAGGTGACTGGCGGATAAGACAAGATGTAACAGCAGAATAGTGAGTGCAGCTCTGGAGGTGGCTGGCGGATAATACAGAATGTAACAGCAGAATAGTGAGCGCAGCTATTGAGGTGACTGGAGGATAAGACATGATGTAAGAGCAGAATAGTGAGTGCAGCTCCGGAGGTGGCTGGAGGATAAGACACGATGTAACAGCAGAATAGTGAGTGCAGCTCTGGAGGTGACTGGAGGATAAGACATGACGTAACAGCAGAATAGTGACTACAGCTCTGGAGATGACTGGAGGATAAGACAGGATGTAACAGCAGAATAGGGACTGCAGCTCTGGAGGTGACTGGAGGATAAGACAGGAAGTAACAGCAGAATGGTGACTGCAGCTCTGGAGGTGACTGGAGGATAAGACTCGATGTAACAGCAGAATACTGACAGCAGCTCTGGAGGTGACTGGAGGATAAGACACGATGTAACAGCAGAAGAGTGACTGCAGCTCTGGAGGTGACTGGAGAATAAGACATGATGTAACAGCAGAATTTTGATAGCAGCTCTGGAAGTGGCTGGAGGAAAAGACACGATGTAACAGCAGAATAGTGACAGCAGCTCTGGAGGTGACTGGAGGATAAGACACGATGTAACAGCAGAAGAGTGACTGCAGCTCTGGAGGTGACTGGAGGATAACACACGATGTAACAGCAGAATAGTGACTGAAGGATAAGACATGACGTAAAAGCAGAATAGTGACTGCAGCTCTGTAGGTGTCTGGAGGATAAGACATGATGTAACAGCAGAATAGTGACTGCAGCTCTGTAGGTGTCTGGAGGATAAGACATGATGTAACAGCAGAATAGTGACTGCAGCTCTGGAGGTGACTGGAGGATAAGACAGGATGTAGCATCAGAATAGGGACTGCAGCTCTGGAGGTGACTGGAGGATAAGACAGGAAGTAACATCAGAATAGTGACTGCAGCTCTGGAGGTGACTGGAGGATAAGACACGATGTAACAGCAGAATAGTGACTACAGCTCTGGAGATGACTGGAGGATAAGACATGATGTAACTGCAGAGTAGAGACTGCAGCTCTGGAGGTGGTTGGAGGAGAAGAAACGATGTAACAGCAGAATAGTGACTGCAGCTCTGGAGGTGACTGGAAGATAAGACACGATGTAACGGCAGAATAGTGAGTGCAGCTCTGGAGGTGTCTGGAGGATAAGACATGATATAACAGCAGAATATTGAGTGCAGCTCTAGAGGTGGCTGGCGGATAAGACACGATGTAACAGAAGAATAGGGAGTGCAGCGCTGGAGGTGGCTGGCGGATAAGACACATTGTAACAGCAGAATAGGGAGTGCAGCTCTGGAGGTGACTGGAGGTTAAGACCTGATGTAACAGCAGAACAGTGAGGGCAGCTCTGGAGGTGACAGGAGGATAAGACACGATGTAACAGCAGAATAGTGACTGCAGCTCTGGAGGTGAGTGGAGTATAAGACAGGATGTAACAGCAGAATAGTGAGTGCAGCTCTGGAGGAGACAGGCGGATAAAACATGATGTAACAGCAGAATAGTGAGTGCAGCTCTGGACGTGACTGGAGGAAAAGATAAGATGTAACAGCAGAACAGTGACTACAGATCTGGAGGTGACTGGAGGATAAGACACGATGTAACAGCAGAATAGTGACTGCAGCTCTTGAGGTGACTGGAGGATAAGACACGAACTAACAGCAGATTAGTGACTGCAGCTCTGGAGGTGACTGCAGGATAAGACTTGATGTAACAGCAGAATAGTGACTGCAGCTGTGGAGGTGGCTGGAGGATAAGACATGATGTAACAGCAGAATTCTGAGTGCAGCTTTGGAGGTGGCTGGAGGAAAAGACACGATTTAACAGCAGAATAGTGACTGCAGCTCGGGAGATGACTGGAGGATAAGACATGGTGTAACAGCAGCTCTAGAGGTGACAGGAGGATAAGACACGATGTAACAGCAGAATAGTGAGTGCAGCCCTTGAGGTGACTGGAGGATAAGACACGATGTAACAGCAGAAAAGTGAGTGCAGCTCTGGAGGTGACTGGAGAATAATACACGATGTAAGAGCAGAATAGAGACTGCAGCTCTGGAGGATAAGACCTGATGTAACAGCAGAATAGAGGCTACAGCTCTGGAGGTGACTGGAGGATAAGACATGATGCAACAGCAGAATAGTGACTGCAGCTCTGGAGGTGACTGGAGGATAAGGCACGATGTAACAGCAGAATAGTGACTGCAGCTCTGGAGGTGACTGGAGGATAAGACACGATGTAACAGCAGAATAGTGAGTGCAGCTCTGGAGGAAACTGGAGGATAAGACGTGTTGTAACAGCAGAATAGTGACTGCAGCTCTGGAGGTGACTGGAGGATAAGACATGAAATAATAGCAGAATAGTGAGTGCAGCTCTGGATGTGACTGGAGGATAAGACACGATGTAACAGCAGAATAGTGACTGCAGCTCTGGAGGTGACTGGAGGATAAGACTTGATGTAACAGCAGAATAGTGACTGCAGCTCTGGAGGTGGCTGGAGGATAAGACAGGTTGCAACAGCAGAAGAGTGACTGCAGCTCTGGAGGTGACTGGAGGATAAGACGTGATGTAAAAGAAGAATATTGAGTGCAGCTTTGGAGGTGACTGGAGGATAACACACGATGTAACAGCAGAATAGTGACTGCAGCTCTGGAGATGACTGGAGGATAAGACATGGTGTAACAGCAGCTCTGGAGGTGACAGGAGGATAAGACACGATGTAACAGCAGAATAGTGAGTGCAGCACTTGAGGTGACTGGAGGATAAGACATGATGTAACAGCAGAATAGTGAGTGTAGCTCTGGAGGTGACTGGAGGATAAGACACGATGTAACAGCAGAATAGTGACTGCAGCTCTGGAGGTAACTGGAGGATAAGACGCGATGTAACAGCTGAAAAGTGACTGCAGCTCTTGAGGTGACTGGAGGATAAGACACGATATAACAGCTGAAAAGCGACTGCAGCTCTGGAGGTGACTGGAGGATAAGACATGATGTAACAGCAGAACAATGAGTGCAGCTCTGGAGGTGACTGGAGAATAAGACTTGATGTAATAGCAGAATAGAAACTACAGCTCTGGAGGTGACTGGAGGATAAGACCTGATGTAACAGCAGAATAGTGATTGCAGCTCTGGAGGTGACAGGAGGATAAGACACGATGAAACAGTAGAATATTGAGTGCAGCTCTGGAGGTGACTGGCGGATAAAACATGATATAACAGCAGAATAGTGAGTGCAGCTGTGGAGGTGACTGGAGGATAATACATGGTGTAACAGCAGAATAGTGACTACAGCTCTGGAGGTGACTGGAGGATAAGATATGATGTAACAGCAGAATAGTGAGTGCAGCTCTGGAGGTGACTGGAGCATAAGACGTGTTGTAACAACAGAATAGTGACTGCAGCTCTGGAGGTGACTGGAGGATAAGATACGATGTAACAGTAGAATAGTGACTACAGCTCTGGAGGTAACTGGAGGATAAGACATGAAATAATAGTAGAATAGTGACTGCAGCTCTTGAGGTGACTGGAGGATAAGACACGAACTAACAGCAGAATAGTCACTGCAGCTCTGGAGGTGACTGGAGGATAAGACACAATGTAACAGCAGAATAGTGACTGCAACTCTGGAGGTGACTGGAGGATAAGACACGATGTAACAGCAGAATAGTGAGTGCAGCTCTGGAGGTGACTGGAGGATAAAACATGATGTAACAGCAGAATAGTGACTGCAGCTCTGGAGGTGACTGGAGGATAAGACACGATGTAACATCAGAATAGTGACTGCAGCTCTGGAGGTGACTGGAGGATAAGACACGATGTAACAGTAGAATAGTGACTACAGCTCTGGAGATGACTGGAGGATAAGACATGATGTAACTGCAGAGTAGAGACTGCAGCTCTGGAGGTGGTTGGAGGAGAAGAAACGATGTAACGTTAGAATAGTGACTGCAGCTCTGGAGGTGACTGGAAGATAAGACACGATGTAACGGCAGAATAGTGAGTGCAGCTCTGGAGGTGTCTGGAGGATAAGACATGATGTAACAGCAGAATATTGAGTGCAGCTCTAGAGGTGGCTGGCGGATAAGACACGATGTAACAGAAGAATAGGGAGTGCAGCTCTGGAGGTGGCTGGCGGATAAGACACATTGTAACAGCAGAATAGGGAGTGCAGCTCTGGAGGTGGCTGGCGGATAAGACACATTGTAACAGCAGAATAGTGAGTGCAGCTCTGGAGGTGACTGGAAGATAAGACATAATGTAACAGCAGAATATTGACCGCAGCTATTGAGGTGACTGGAGGATAAGACATGACGTAACAGCAGAATAGTGACTACAGCTCTGGAGATGACTGGGGGATAAGACATGATGTAACAGCAGTATGGTAAGTGCAGCTGTGGAGGTGACTGGAGGTTAAGACACGATGTTACAGCAGAATAGTGAGTGCAGCTCTGGAGGTGACTGGAAGATAAGACACGATGTAACAGCAGAATAGTGACTGCAGCTCGGGAGGTGACTGGAGGATAAGACACGATGTAACAGCAGAATAGTGACTGCAGCAATGGAGGTGACTGGACGATAAGAAACGATGTAACAGCAGAATAGTGAGTGCAGCGCTGAAGGTGACTGGAGAATAAGACACGATGTAACAGCAGAATAGTGAGTGCAGCTCTGGAGGTGACTGGAGGATAAGACACGATGTAAAAGCAGAATAGTGACTGCAGCTCTGGAGGTGACTGGAGGATAAGACACGATGTAAAAGCAGAATAGTGCGTTCAGGTCTGGAGGTGACTGGAGGATAAGATGTCATGAAACAGCAGAATAGTGACTGCAGCTCTGGAGGTGACTGGAGGATAAGACACGATGTAACAGCAGAATAGTGACTGCAGCTTTGGAGGTGACTGGCGGATAAGACACGATGTAACAGCAGAATAGTGAGTGCAGCTCTGGAGGTGACTGGAGGATAAGACACGATGTAAAAGCAGAATAGTGCGTTCAGGTCTGGAGGTGACTGGAGGATAAGATGTCATGAAACAGCAGAATAGTGACTGCAGCTCTGGAGGTGACTGGAGGATAAGACACGATGTAACAGCAGAATAGTGACTGCAGCTTTGGAGGTGACTGGCGGATAAGACACGATGTAACAGAAGATTAGGGAGTGCGGCTCTGGAGGTGGCTGTCGGATAAGACACATTGTAACAGCAGTATAGTGACTGCAGCTCTGGAGGTGACTGGAGGATAAGACACGATGTAACAGCAGAATAGTGACTGCAGCTCTGTAGGTGACTGGAGGATAAGACACGATGTAACAGCAGAATAGTGAGTGCAGCTCTGGAGGTGACTGGAGGATAAGACACGATGTAAAAGCAGAATAGTGCGTTCAGGTCTGGAGGTGACTGGAGGATAAGATGTCATGAAACAGCAGAATAGTGACTGTAACCTCTGGAGGTACCTGGAGGATAAGACATGATGTAACAGCAGAATAGTGACTACAGCTCTGGAGGTGACTGGAGGATAAGACACGATGTAACAGCATTATGGTAAGTGCAGCTCTGGAGGTGACTGGAGGTTAAGACAGGATGTAACAGCAGAATAGTGACTGCAGCTCTGGAAGTGACAGGAGGATAAGACAGGATGTAAAAGCAGAATAGTGAGTGCAGCTCTGGAGGTGAATGGTTGATAAGACACGTTGTAACAGCAGAATGTTGAGTGCAGCTCTGAAGGTGACTGGAGGATAACACACGATGTAACAGAATAGTGAGTGCAGCTCTGGAGGTGAGTGGAGGATAACAGCTGATGTAACATCAGAATAGTGACTGAAGCTCCGGAGGTGACTGGAGGATAAGACCTGATGTAACAGCAGAATAGTGACTGCAGCTCTGGAGGTGGCTGGAGGATAAAACACGATGTAACAGCAGAATAGTGACTGCAGCTCTGGAGGTGACTGGAGGATAAGACCTGATGTAACAGCAGAACAGTGAGGGCAGCTCTGGAGGTGACAGGAGGATAAGACACGATGTAACAGCAGAATAGTGACTGCAGCTCTGGAGGTGAGTGGAGTATAAGACAGGATGTAACAGCAGAATAGTGAGTGCAGCTCTGGAGGAGACAGGCGGATAAAACATGATGTAACAGCAGAATAGTGAGTGCAGCTCTGGACGTGACTGGAGGAAAAGATAAGATGTAACAGCAGAACAGTGACTACAGATCTGGAGGTGACTGGAGGATAAGACACGATGTAACAGCAGAATAGTGAGTGCAGCTCTTGAGGTGACTGGAGGATAAGACATGAAATAATAGCAGAATAGTGAGTGCAGCTCTGGATGAGACTAGAGGATAAGACACGATGTAACAGCAGAATAGTGACTGCAGCTCTTGAGGTGACTGGAGGATAAGACACGAACTAACAGCAGATTAGTGACTGCAGCTCTGGAGGTGACTGGAGGATAAGACTTGATGTAACAGCAGAATAGTGACTGCAGCTCTGGAGATGACTGGAGGATAAGACATGGTGTAACAGCAGCTCTGGAGGTGACAGGAGGATAAGACACGATGTAACAGCAGAATAGTGAGTGCAGCCCTTGAGGTGACTGGAGGATAAGACACGATGTAACAGCAGAAAAGTGAGTGCAGCTCTGGAGGTGACTGGAGAATAATACACGATGTAAGAGCAGAATAGAGACTGCAGCTCTGGAGGATAAGACCTGATGTAACAGCAGAATAGAGACTACAGCTCTGGAGGTGACTGGAGGATAAGGCACGATGTAACAGCAGAATAGTGACTGCAGCTCTGGAGGTGACTGGAGGATAAGACACGATGTAACAGCAGAATAGTGAGTGCAGCTCTGGAGGAAACTGGAGGATAAGACGTGTTGTAACAGCAGAATAGTGACTGCAGCTCTGGAGGTGACTGGAGGATAAGACATGAAATAATAGCAGAATAGTGAGTGCAGCTCTGGATGTGACTGGAGGATAAGACACGATGTAACAGCAGAATAGTGACTGCAGCTCTGGAGGTGACTGGAGGATAAGACTTGATGTAACAGCAGAATAGTGACTGCAGCTCTGGAGGTGGCTGGAGGATAAGACAGGTTGCAACAGCAGAAGAGTGACTGCAGCTCTGGAGGTGACTGGAGGATAAGACATGATGTAAAAGAAGAATATTGAGTGCAGCTTGGAGGTGACTGGAGGATAAGACACGATGTAACAGCAGAATAGTGACTGCAGCTCTGGAGGTGACTGGAGGATAACACACGATGTAACAGCAGAATAATGACTGCAGCTCTGGAGATGACTGGAGGATAAGACATGGTGTAACAGCAGCTCTGGAGGTGACAGGAGGATAAGACACGATGTAACAGCAGAATAGTGAGTGCAGCACTTGAGGTGACTGGAGGATAAGACATGATGTAACAGCAGAATAGTGAGTGTAGCTCTGGAGGAGACTGGAGGATAAGACACGATGTAACAGCAGAATAGTGACTGCAGCTCTGGAGGTAACTGGAGAATAAGACACGATGTAACAGCTGAAAAGTGACTGCAGCTCTTGAGGTGACTGGAGGATAAGACACGATATAACAGCTGAAAAGCGACTGCAGCTCTGGAGGTGACTGGAGGATAAGACATGATGTAACAGCAGAACAATGAGTGCAGCTCTGGAGGTGACTGGAGAATAAGACTTGATGTAATAGCAGAATAGAAACTACAGCTCTGGAGGTGACTGGAGGATAAGACCTGATGTAACAGCAGAATAGTGAGTGCAGCTCTGGAGGTGACTGGAGGATAAAACATGATGTAACAGCAGAATAGTGACTGCAGCTCTGGAGGTGACTGGAGGATAAGACACGATGTAACAGCAGAATAGTGAGTGCAGCACTGGAGGTGACTGGAGGATAAGACACGATGTAACAGCAGAAAAGTGACTGCAGCTCTGAAGGTGACTGGAGAATAAGATATGATGTAACAGCAGAATAGTGAGTGCAGCTCTGGAGGTGACTGGCGGATAAAACATGATATAACAGCAGAATAGTGAGTGCAGCTGTGGAGGTGACTGGAGCATAAGACATGTTGTAAGAACAGAATAGTGACTGCAGCTCTGGAGGTGACTGGAGGATAATACATGGTGTAACAGCAGAATAGTGACTACAGCTCTGGAGGTGACTGGATGATAATACATAATGTAACAGCAGAATAGTGACTGCAGCTCTGGAGGTGTCTGTAGGATAAGACACGATGTAACAGCAGAATAGTGAGTGCAGCTCTGGAGGTAACTGGAGGATAAAACATGAAATAATAGCAGAATAGTGAGTGCAGCTCTGGATGTGACTGGAGGATAAGACACGATGTAACAGCAGAAAATTGAGTGCAGCTTTGGAGGTGGCTGGAGGATAAGACACGATGTAACAGCAGAATAGTGACTGCAGCTCTGGAGATGAATGGAGGATAAGACATGGTGTAACAGCAGCTCTGGAGGTGACAGGAGGATAAGACATAATGTAACAGCAGAATAGTGAGTGCAGCTCTGGAAGTGACAGGAGGATAAGACACGATGTAACAGCAGAATAGTGAGTGCAGCCCTTGAGGTGACTGGAGGATAAGACATGATGTAACAGCAGAATAGTGAGTGCAGCTCTGGAGGTGACTGGAGGATAAGACACGATGTAACAGTAGAATAGAGACTGCAGCTCTGGAGGTGACTGGAGGATAAGACATGATGTAACAGCAGAAAAGAGACTGCAGCTCTGGAGGTGACTGGAGGATAAGACACGATGTAATAGCAGAATAGTGACTACAGCTCTGGAGGTGACGGGCGGATAAGACACGATGTAACAGCAGAATAGTGACTGCAGCTCTGGAGGAAACTGGAGGATAAGACATGATGTAACAGCAGAATAGTGACTGCAGCTCTGGAGGTGACTGGAGGATAAGACACGATGTAACAGCAGAATAGTGACTGCAGCTCTGAAGGTGTCTGAAGGATAAGACACGATGTAACAGCAGAATAGTGAGTGCAGCTCTGGAGGTGTCTGAAGGATAAGACACGATGTAACAGCAGAATAGTGAGTGCTGCTCTGGAGGTGTCTGGAGGTTAAGACACTATGTAACAGCAGAACAGTGACTACAGCTCTTGAGGTGACTGGAGGATAAGACACGAACTAACAGCAGAATAGTGACTGCAGCTCTGGAGGTGACTGGAGGAGAAGACACGATGTAACAGCAGAATAGTGACTGCAGCTCTGGAGGTGACTGGAGGATAAGACACGATGTAACAGCAGAATAGTGAGTGCAGCTCTGGAGGTGACTGGAGGATAAGACATGAAGTAACAGCATAATAGTGAGTGCAGCTCTGGAGGTAACTGGAGGACAAGACATGATGTAACAGCAGAATATTGACTGCAGCTCTTGAGGTGACTGGAGGATAAGACACGATGTAATAGCAGAATAGTGACTGCAGCTCTGGAGGTGACTGGAGGATAAGATATGATGTAACAGCAGAATAGAGACTGCAGCTCTGGAGGTGACTGGAGGGTAAGACATGATGTAACAGCAGAATAGAGAGTGCAGATCTGCAGGTGACTGGAGGATAAGACCTGATATAACAGCGGAATAGTTATCGCAGCTCTGGAGATGACTGGAGGATAAGACATGATGTAACAGCAGAATAGTGACTGCAGTTCTGGAGGTGAATGGAGGACAAGACATGATGTAACAGCAGAATAGTGACTGCAGCTCTGGAGGTGACTGGAGGATAAGACCTGATGTATCAGCAGAATAGAAACTACAGCTCTGTGGGTGACTGGAGGATAAGACACGATGTAACAGCAGAATGGTGAGTGCAGCTCTGGAGGTGACTGGAGGATAAGAGCTGATGTAACATCAGAATAGTAACTGCAGCTCTGGAGGTGACTGGAGGATAAGACATAATATCACAGCAGAATGGTGAGTGCAGCTCTGTAGGTGACTGAAGGATAAGACACGATGTAACAGTAGAATAGTGAGTGTAGCTCTGGAGGTGAGTGGAGGATAAGAGCTGATGTAACATCAGAATAGTGACTGCAGCTCTGGAGGTGACTGGAGGATAAGACACGATGTAACAGCAGAATAGTGAATGCAGCTCTGGAGGTGACTGGAAGATACCAGAGAGTTGTCAGTTCTCCTGTGTGGTGTAGTATATAGAGGATGTGTCAGCTCTCCTGTGTCGTGTAGTATATAGAGGATGTGTCGGCTCTCCTGTGTGGTGTAGTATATAGAGGATCTCTCGGCTCTCCTGTGTGGTGTAGTATATAGAGGATCTGTCGGCTCTCCTGTGTGGTGTAGTATATAGAGGATCTGTCGGCTCTTCTGTGTGGTGTAGTATATAGAGGATCTGTCAGCTCTCCTGTGTGGTGTAGTATATAGAGGATCTGTCGGCTCTTCTGTGTGGTGTAGTATATAGAGGATCTGTCAGCTCTCCTGTATTGTGTAGTATATAGAGGATGTGTCAGCTCTCCTGTGTGGTGTAGTATATAGAGGATCTCTCGGCTCTCCTGTGTGGTGTAGTATATAGAGGATCTGTCGGCTCTCCTGTGTGGTGTAGTATATAGAGGATGTGTCAGCTCTCCTGTGTCGTGTAGTATATAGAGGATCTGTCAGCTCTCCTGTGTGGTGTAGTATATAGAGGATGTGTCGGCTCTCCTGTGTGGTGTAGTATATAGAGGATCTCTCGGCTCTCCTGTGTGGTGTAGTATATAGAGGATCTGTCGGCTCTCCTGTGTGGTGTAGTATATAGAGGATCTGTCGGCTCTTCTGTGTGGTGTAGTATATAGAGGATCTGTCAGCTCTCCTGTGTGGTGTAGTATATAGAGGAGATGTCAGCTCTCCTGTGTGGTGTAGTATATAGAGGATCTGTCAGCTCTCCTGTATTGTGTAGTATATAGAGGATGTGTCAGCTCTCCTGTGTGGTGTAGTATATAGAGGATCTGTCAGCTCTCCTGTGTGGTGTAGTATATAGAGGATGTGTCAGCTCTCCTGTGTGGTGTAGTATATAGAGGATCTGTCAGCTCTCCTGTGTGGTGTAGTATATAGAGGATCTGTCAGCTCTCCTGTGTGGTGTAGTATATAGAGGATGTGTCAGCTCTCCTGTGTGGTGTAGTATATAGAGGATCTGTCAGTTCTCCTGTGTGGTGTAGTATATAGAGGATCTGTCAGCTCTCCTGTGTGGTGTAGTATATAGAGGATGTGTCAGCTCTCCTGTGTGGTGTAGTATATAGAGGATCTCTCGGCTCTCCTGTGTGGTGTAGTATATGGATGATCTGTCAGCTCTCCTGTGTGGTGTAGTATATAGAGGATCTGTCAGCTCTCCTGTGTGGTGTAGTATATAGAGGATCTGTCGGTTCTCCTGTGTGGTGTAGTATATAGTGGATCTGTCAGCTCTCCACCAGGGGTCCACTTATGTCCGGCTCCCTCGGGTCTCCTATTGGGTGAACCTTCTTTGGCTTCCCTGACCCTATGCTCGGTGTGCCTTCTTAGTGGACTTGGTGAGGGGCTGCTCCACATGTAATGTCGCAGCCTCCGGTTCTTAGTTGAGGGTTGTTTCTCTCCTCCACTAATTTGGGATCCGGTTCCCTTGCGTGCCAACCCTTCACCCTTCTGGTTGTATACTGGGTTCTTGGGGTTCCTTCTTCTCCCCCTCTGGGTCCTTCTCTTCTCCTCTCTCTCTTCTCTCTGCAGGCGCTCCTGGACCTCTCTCAGGACTGACTGACCCTCTACAGAAGACTGACCCTGATCTAAGATGGTGCCCACCTTATATACTCCCTCTATGTGTGAGCTCAGGTGACCAGCACCCAATGAGCTCCTAGCCTTACCCAGACTGCTCCCCCTATCTGCCCCTACACTACTGGGATGTACCACTGCCCTCCCACTCCAGCCAGGGACAGACACTGTCGTACCTGCACATATACTGGTGGGAGTACCGTCGGTCTGTCCCCCGGAAATGGGATGTGTGTAGTGTATGCAGCTATCTGAGCTCAGTCCCACACTCCATCCTTACCCGGGAGTGGAATACCACACCTCTGGCTTGAGGTGTAATACCCCTGTAGCAGCCGAGTCCTCAGGGTGCTACAGATGTGTCAGCTCTCCTGTGTGGTGTAGTATATAGACGATCTGTCAGCTCTCCTGTGTGGTGTAGTATATAGAGGATCTGTCAGCTCTCCTGTGTGGTGTAGTATATAGAGGATCTGTCAGCTCTCCTGTGTGGTGTAGTGTATAGAGGATCTGTCAGCTCTCCTGGGTGGTGTAGTATATAGAGGATCTGTCAGCTCTCCTGTGTGGTGTAGTATATAGAGGATCTGTCAGCTCTCCTGTGTGGTGTAGTATATAGTGGATCTGTCAGCTCTCCTGTATTGTGTAGTATATAGAGGATGTGTCAGCTCTCCTGTGTGGTGTAGTATATAGAGGATCTGTCGGCTCTCCTGTGTGGTGTAGTATATAGTGGATCTGTCAGCTCTCCTGTATTGTGTAGTATGTAGAGGATCTGTCAGCTCTCCTGTGTGATGTAGTATATTGAGGATCTGTCAGCTCTCCTGTGTGGTGTAGTATATAGTGGATCTGTCAGCTCTCCTGTATTGTGCAGTATATAGAGGATCTGTCAGCTCTCCTGTGTGATGTAGTATATTGAGGATCTGTCAGCTCTCCTATGTGATGTAGCATATAGAGGATCTGTCGGCTCTCCTGTGTGGTGTAGTATATAGAGGATCTGTCAGCTCTCCTGTATTGTGTAGTATATAGAGGATCTGTCAGCTCTCCTGTGTGATGTAGTATATTGAGGATCTGTCAGCTCTCCTATGTGATGTAGCATATAGTGGATCTGTCAGCTCTCCTGTGTGGTGTAGTATATAGAGGATCTGTCAGCTCTCCTGTGTGGTGTAGTATATAGAGGATCTGTCAGCTCTCCTGTGTGGTGTAGTATATAGAGGATCTGTCAGCTCTCCTGTGTGGTGTAGTATATAGAGGATCTGTCAGCTCTCCTGTGTGGTGTAGTATATAGAGGATATGTCAGCTCTCCTGTGTGGTGTAGTATATAGAGGATCTGTCGGCTCTCCTGTGTGGTGTAGTATATAGAGGATCTGTCAGCTCTCCTGTGTGGTGTAGTATATAGAGGATCTGTCAGCTCTCCTGTGTGGTGTAGTATATAGAGGATCTGTCAGCTCTCCTGTGTGGTGTAGTATATAGAGGATCTGTCAGCTCTCCTGTATTGTGTAGTATATAGAGGATGTGTCAGCTCTCCTGTGTGGTGTAGTATATAGTGGATCTGTCAGCTCTCCTGTATTGTGTAGTATATAGAGGATCTGTCAGCTCTCCTGTGTGATGTAGTATATTGAGGATCTGTCAGCTCTCCTGTGTGGTGTAGTATATAGTGGATCTGTCAGCTCTCCTGTATTGTGCAGTATATAGAGGATCTGTCAGCTCTCCTGTGTGATGTAGTATATTGAGGATCTGTCAGCTCTCCTATGTGATGTAGCATATAGAGGATCTGTCGGCTCTCCTGTGTGGTGTAGTATATAGAGGATCTGTCAGCTCTCCTGTATTGTGTAGTATATAGAGGATCTGTCAGCTCTCCTGTGTGATGTAGTATATTGAGGATCTGTCAGCTCTCCTATGTGATGTAGCATATAGTGGATCTGTCAGCTCTCCTGTGTGGTGTAGTATATAGAGGATCTGTCAGCTCTCCTGTGTGGTGTAGTATATAGAGGATCTGTCAGCTCTCCTGTGTGGTGTAGTATATAGAGGATCTGTCAGCTCTCCTGTGTGGTGTAGTATATAGAGGATCTGTCAGCTCTCCTGTGTGGTGTAGTATATAGAGGATCTGTCAGCTCTCCTGTGTGGTGTAGTATATAGAGGATCTGTCAGCTCTCCTGTGTGGTGTAGTATATAGTGGATCTGTCAGCTCTCCTGTGTGGTGTAGTATATAGTGGATCTGTCAGCTCTCCTGTGTGTTGTAGTATATAGAGGATCTGTCAGCTCTCCTGTGTGGTGTAGTGTATAGAGGATCTGTCAGCTCTCCTGTGAGGTGTAGTATATAGAGGATCTGTCAGCTCTCCTGTGTGGTGTAGTATAAAGAGGATCTGTCAGCTCTCCTGTGTGGTCTAGTATATAGAGGATCTGTCAGCTCTCCTGTGTGGTGTAGTATATAGAGGATATGTCAGCTCTCCTGTGTGGTGTAGTATATAGAGGATCTGTCGGCTCTCCTGTGTGGTGTAGTATATAGAGGATCTGTCAGCTCTCCTGTGTGGTGTAGTATATAGAGGATCTGTCAGCTCTCCTGTGTGGTGTAGTATATAGAGGATCTGTCAGCTCTCCTGTGTGGTGTAGTATATAGAGGATCTGTCAGCTCTCCTGTATTGTGTAGTATATAGAGGATGTGTCAGCTCTCCTGTGTGGTGTAGTATATAGTGGATCTGTCAGCTCTCCTGTGTGGTGTAGTATATAGTGGATCTGTCAGCTCTCCTGTATTGTGTAGTATACAGAGGATGTGTCAGCTCTCCTGTGTGGTGTAGTATATAGAGGATCTGTCGGCTCTCCTGTGTGGTGTAGTATATAGAGGATGTGTCAGCTCTCCTGTGTGGTGTAGTATATAGTGGATCTGTCAGCTCTCCTGTATTGTGTAGTATATAGAGGATCTGTTAGCTCTCCTGTGTGGTGTAGTATATAGAGGATCTGTCAGCTCTCCTGTGTGGTGTAGTATATAGAGGATCTGTCAGCTCTCCTGTGTGGTGTAGTATATAGAGGATCTGTCAGCTCTCCTGTGTGGTGTAGTATATAGAGGATCTGTCAGCTCTCCTGTGTGGTGTAGTATATAGAGGATCTCTCAGCTCTCCTGTGTGGTGTAGTATATAGAGGATCTGTTAGCTCTCCTGTGTGGTGTAGTATATAGAGGATCTGTCAGCTCTCCTGTGTGGTGTAGTATATAGAGGATCTGTCAGCTCTCCTGTGTGGTGTAGTATATAGAGGATCTGTCAGCTCTCCTGTGTGGTGTAGTATATAGAGGATCTGTCAGCTCTCCTGTGTGGTGTAGTATATAGAGGATCTCTAGGCTCTCCTGTGTGGTGTAGTATATAGAGGATCTGTCAGCTCTCCTGTGTGGTGTAGTATATAGAGGATCTGTCAGCTCTCCTGTGTGGTGTAGTATATAGAGGATCTGTCAGCTCTCCTGTGTGGTGTAGTATATAGAGGATCTGTTAGCTCTCCTGTGTGGTGTAGTATATAGAGGATATGTCAGCTCTCCTGTGTGATGTAGTATATAGTGGATCTGTCAGCTCTCCTGTGTGGTGTAGTATATAGAGTATCTGTCAGCTGTCCTGTGTGGTGTAGTATATAGAGGATCTGTCAGTTCTCCTGTGTGGTGTAGTATATAGAGGATCTGTCAGCTCTCCTGTGTGGTGTAGTATATAGAGGATCTGTTAGCTCTCCTGTGTGGTGTAATATATAGAGGATCTATCAGCTCTCCTGTGTGGTGTAGTATATAGAGGATCTGTCAGCTCTCCTGTGTGGTGTAGTATATAGAGGATCTGTCAGCTCTCCTGTGTGGTGTAGTATACAGAGGATCTGTCAGCTCTCCTGTGTGGTGTAGTATATAGAGGATCTGTCAGCTCTCCTGTGTGGTGTAGTATATAGAGGATGTGTCAGCTCTCCTGTGTGGTGTAGTATATAGAGGATGTGTCAGCTCTCCTGTGTGGTGTAGTATATAGACGATCTGTCAGCTCTCCTGTGTGGTGTAGTATATAGAGGATCTGTCAGCTCTCCTGTGTGGTGTAGTATATAGAGGATCTGTCAGCTCTCCTGTGTGGTGTAGTATATAGAGGATGTGTCAGCTCTCCTGTGTGGTGTAGTATATAGAGGATCTGTCAGCTCTCCTGTGTGGTGTAGTATATAGAGGATCTGTCAGCTCTCCTGTGTGGTGTAGTATATAGAGGATGTGTCAGCTCTCCTGTATTGTGTAGTATATAGAGGATGTGTCAGCTCTCCTGTATTGTGTAGTATATAGAGGATGTGTCAGCTCTCCTGTGTGGTGTAGTGTATAGAGGATCTGTCAGCTCTCCTGGGTGGTGTAGTATATAGAGGAACTGTCAGCTCTCCTGTGTGGTGTAGTATATAGAGGATCTGTCAGCTCTCCTGTGTGGTGTAGTATATAGAGGATCTGTCAGCTCTCCTGTGTGGTGTAGTATATAGAGGATCTGTCAGCTCTCCTGTGTGGTGTAGTATATAGTGGATCTGTCAGCTCTCCTGTATTGTGTAGTATATAGAGGATGTGTCAGCTCTCCTGTGTGGTGTAGTATATAGAGGATCTGTCGGCTCTCCTGTGTGGTGTAGTATATAGTGGATCTGTCAGCTCTCCTGTATTGTGTAGTATATAGAGGATGTGTCAGCTCTCCTGTGTGGTGTAGTATATAGAGGATCTGTCGGCTCTCCTGTGTGGTGTAGTATATAGAGGATATGTCAGCTCTCCTGTGTGGTGTAGTATATAGAGGATATGTCAGCTCTCCTGTGTGGTGTAGTATATATAGGATCTGTCGGCTCTCCTGTGTGGTGTAGTATATAGAGGATCTGTCAGCTCTCCTGTGTGGTGTAGTATATAGAGGATCTGTCAGCTCTCCTGTGTGGTGTAGTATATAGTGGATCTGTCAGCTCTCCTGTGTGATGTAGTATATAGAGGATGTGTCAGCTCTCCTGTATTGTGTAGTATATAGAGGATGTGTCAGCTCTCCTGTGTGGTGTAGTATATAGAGGATCTGTCAGCTCTCCTGTGTGGTGTAGTATATAGTGGATCTGTCAGCTCTCCTGTGTGGTGTAGTATATAGAGGATCTGTGAGCTCTCCTGTATTGTGTAGTATATGGAGGATCTGTCAGCTCTCCTGTGTGGTGTAGTATATAGAGGATCTGTCAGCTCTCCTGTGTGGTGTAGTATATAGAGGATCTGTCAGCTGTCCTGTGTGGTGTAGTATATAGAGGATCTGTCGGCTCTCCTATGTGGTGTAGTATATAGAGGATCTGTCAGCTCTCCTGTGTGGTGTAGTATATAGAGGATCTGTCAGCTCTCCTGTGTGGTGTAGTATATAGAGGATCTGTCAGCTCTCCTGTGTGGTGTAGTATATAGAGGATCTGTCGGCTCTCCTATGTGGTGTAGTATATAGAGGATCTGTCAGCTCTCCTGTGTGGTGTAGTATATAGTGGATCTGTCAGCTCTCCTGTATTGTGTAGTATATGGAGGATCTGTCAGCTCTCCTGTGTGGTGTAGTATATAGAGGATCTGTCAGCTCTCCTGTGTGGTGTAGTATATAGAGGATCTGTCAGCTCTCCTGTGTGGTGTAGTATATAGAGGATCTGTCGGCTCTCCTATGTGGTGTAGTATATAGAGGATCTGTCAGCTCTCCTGTGTGGTGTAGTATATAGTGGATCTGTCAGCTCTCCTGTGTGGTGTAGTATATAGATGATCTGTCAGCTCTCCTGTGTGGTGTAGTATATAGTGGATCTGTCAGCTCTCCTGTGTGGTGTAGTATATAGAGGATCTGTCGGCTCTCCTGTGTGGTGTAGTATATAGAGGATGTGTCGGCTCTCCTGTGTGGTGTAGTATATAGAGGATCTGTCAGCTCTCCTGTGTGGTGTAGTATATAGAGGATCTGTCAGCTCTCCTGTGTGGTGTAGTATATAGTGGATCTGTCGGCTCTCCTGTGTGGTGTAGTATATAGAGGATGTGTCAGCTCTCCTGTGTGGTGTAGTATATAGAGGATCTGTCAGCTCTCCTGTGTGGTGTAGTATATAGATGATCTGTCAGCTCTCCTGTATTGTGTAGTATATAGAGGATGTGTCAGCTCTCCTGTATGGTGTAGTATATAGAGGATCTGTCCTGTGTGGTGTAGTATATAGAGGATGTGTCAGCTCTCCTGTGTGATGTAGTATATAGTGGATCTGTCAGCTCTCCTGTGTGGTGTAGTATATAGAGTATCTGTCAGCTGTCCTGTGTGGTGTAGTATATAGAGGATCTGTCAGTTCTCCTGTGTGGTGTAGTATATAGAGGATCTGTCAGCTCTCCTGTGTGGTGTAGTATATAGAGGATCTGTTAGCTCTCCTGTGTGGTGTAATATATAGAGGATCTATCAGCTCTCCTGTGTGGTGTAGTATATAGAGGATCTGTCAGCTCTCCTGTGTGGTGTAGTATATAGAGGATCTGTCAGCTCTCCTGTGTGGTGTAGTATACAGAGGATCTGTCAGCTCTCCTGTGTGGTGTAGTATATAGAGGATCTGTCAGCTCTCCTGTGTGGTGTAGTATATAGAGGATGTGTCAGCTCTCCTGTGTGGTGTAGTATATAGAGGATGTGTCAGCTCTCCTGTGTGGTGTAGTATATAGACGATCTGTCAGCTCTCCTGTGTGGTGTAGTATATAGAGGATCTGTCAGCTCTCCTGTGTGGTGTAGTATATAGAGGATCTGTCAGCTCTCCTGTGTGGTGTAGTATATAGAGGATGTGTCAGGTCTCCTGTGTGGTGTAGTATATAGAGGATCTGTCAGCTCTCCTGTGTGGTGTAGTATATAGAGGATCTGTCAGCTCTCCTGTGTGGTGTAGTATATAGAGGATGTGTCAGCTCTCCTGTATTGTGTAGTATATAGAGGATGTGTCAGCTCTCCTGTATTGTGTAGTATATAGAGGATGTGTCAGCTCTCCTGTGTGGTGTAGTGTATAGAGGATCTGTCAGCTCTCCTGGGTGGTGTAGTATATAGAGGAACTGTCAGCTCTCCTGTGTGGTGTAGTATATAGAGGATCTGTCAGCTCTCCTGTGTGGTGTAGTATATAGAGGATCTGTCAGCTCTCCTGTGTGGTGTAGTATATAGAGGATCTGTCAGCTCTCCTGTGTGGTGTAGTATATAGTGGATCTGTCAGCTCTCCTGTATTGTGTAGTATATAGAGGATGTGTCAGCTCTCCTGTGTGGTGTAGTATATAGAGGATCTGTCGGCTCTCCTGTGTGGTGTAGTATATAGTGGATCTGTCAGCTCTCCTGTATTGTGTAGTATATAGAGGATGTGTCAGCTCTCCTGTGTGGTGTAGTATATAGAGGATCTGTCGGCTCTCCTGTGTGGTGTAGTATATAGAGGATATGTCAGCTCTCCTGTGTGGTGTAGTATATAGAGGATATGTCAGCTCTCCTGTGTGGTGTAGTATATATAGGATCTGTCGGCTCTCCTGTGTGGTGTAGTATATAGAGGATCTGTCAGCTCTCCTGTGTGGTGTAGTATATAGAGGATCTGTCAGCTCTCCTGTGTGGTGTAGTATATAGTGGATCTGTCAGCTCTCCTGTGTGATGTAGTATATAGAGGATGTGTCAGCTCTCCTGTATTGTGTAGTATATAGAGGATGTGTCAGCTCTCCTGTGTGGTGTAGTATATAGAGGATCTGTCAGCTCTCCTGTGTGGTGTAGTATATAGTGGATCTGTCAGCTCTCCTGTGTGGTGTAGTATATAGAGGATC
Organism: Phyllobates terribilis; assembly: GCF_046119375.1. NCBI lineage: Eukaryota > Metazoa > Chordata > Amphibia > Anura > Dendrobatidae > Phyllobates > Phyllobates terribilis. The sequence goes on along the minus strand of NW_027363009.1, from coordinate 1,743,489 downwards.
TGTGAGCTCTCCTGTATTGTGTAGTATATGGAGGATCTGTCAGCTCTCCTGTGTGGTGTAGTATATAGAGGATCTGTCAGCTCTCCTGTGTGGTGTAGTATATAGAGGATCTGTCAGCTGTCCTGTGTGGTGTAGTATATAGAGGATCTGTCGGCTCTCCTATGTGGTGTAGTATATAGAGGATCTGTCAGCTCTCCTGTGTGGTGTAGTATATAGAGGATCTGTCAGCTCTCCTGTGTGGTGTAGTATATAGAGGATCTGTCAGCTCTCCTGTGTGGTGTAGTATATAGAGGATCTGTCGGCTCTCCTATGTGGTGTAGTATATAGAGGATCTGTCAGCTCTCCTGTGTGGTGTAGTATATAGTGGATCTGTCAGCTCTCCTGTATTGTGTAGTATATGGAGGATCTGTCAGCTCTCCTGTGTGGTGTAGTATATAGAGGATCTGTCAGCTCTCCTGTGTGGTGTAGTATATAGAGGATCTGTCAGCTCTCCTGTGTGGTGTAGTATATAGAGGATCTGTCGGCTCTCCTATGTGGTGTAGTATATAGAGGATCTGTCAGCTCTCCTGTGTGGTGTAGTATATAGTGGATCTGTCAGCTCTCCTGTGTGGTGTAGTATATAGATGATCTGTCAGCTCTCCTGTGTGGTGTAGTATATAGTGGATCTGTCAGCTCTCCTGTGTGGTGTAGTATATAGAGGATCTGTCGGCTCTCCTGTGTGGTGTAGTATATAGAGGATGTGTCGGCTCTCCTGTGTGGTGTAGTATATAGAGGATCTGTCAGCTCTCCTGTGTGGTGTAGTATATAGAGGATCTGTCAGCTCTCCTGTGTGGTGTAGTATATAGTGGATCTGTCGGCTCTCCTGTGTGGTGTAGTATATAGAGGATGTGTCAGCTCTCCTGTGTGGTGTAGTATATAGAGGATCTGTCAGCTCTCCTGTGTGGTGTAGTATATAGATGATCTGTCAGCTCTCCTGTATTGTGTAGTATATAGAGGATGTGTCAGCTCTCCTGTATGGTGTAGTATATAGAGGATCTGTCCTGTGTGGTGTAGTATATAGAGGATGTGTCAGCTCTCCTGTGTGGTGTAGTATATAGAGGATCTGTCAGCTCTCCTGTGTGGTGTAGTATATAGAGGATCTGTCAGCTCTCCTGTGTGGTGTAGTATATAGAGGATCTGTCGGCTCTCCTGTGTGGTGTAGTATATAGAGGATCTGTCAGCTCTCCTGTGTGGTGTAGTATATAGAGGATCTGTCAGCTCTCCTGTATTGTGTAGTATATAGAGGTTGTGTCAGATCTCCTGTATGGTGTAGTATATAGAGGATCTGTCCTGTGTGGTGTAGTATATAGAGGATCTGTCAGCTCTCCTGGGTGGTGTAGTATATAGAGGATCTGTCAGCTCTCCTGTATTGTGTAGTATATAGAGGATCTGTCAGCTCTCCTGTGTGGTGTAGTATATAGAGGATCTGTCAGCTCTCCTGTATTGTGTAGTATATAGAGGATGTGTCAGCTCTCCTGTATGGTGTAGTATATAGAGGATCTGTCCTGTGTGGTGTAGTATATAGAGGATCTGTCAGCTCTCCTGGGTGGTGTAGTATATAGAGGATCTGTCAGCTCTCCTGTATTGTGTAGTATATAGAGGATCTGTCGGATCTCCTGTGTGGTATAGTATATAGAGGATCTGTCAGCCCTCCTATGTGCTGTAGTATATAGAGGATCTGTCGGATCTCCTGTGTGGTGTAGTATATAGAGGATCTGTCGGCTCTCCTGTGTGGTGTAGTATATAGAGGATCTGTCAGCTCTCCTGTATTGTGTAGTATATAGAGGATCTGTCAGCTCTCCTGTGTGGTATTATATATAGAGGATCTGTCAGCTCTCCTGTGTGGTGTAGTATATAGAGGATCTGTCAGCTCTCCTGTGTGGTGTAGTATATAGAGGATGTGTCAGCTCTCCTGTGTGGTGTAGTATATAGAGGATCTGTCAGCTCTCCTGTGTGGTGTAGTATATAGAGGATCTGTCGGCTCTCCTGTGTGGTGTAGTATTGACGCGCCCCCTGGGACATATTCCTTTTTGAGGGGAATACCCGGCACCGGATCAGATGGGGGGGTTGTAGTCTCCGAGCGGCTGTGACCCGGCCCGTGCCCAGGGCGTCAAGCTCAGTGTTATGTGGCAGTCCTACAGATGTTATTAAGAGTTCTTTTGTGTCGACTACGCCACCCGTTGTGATGCGGTCACTGTGGCCGCCGCTGCAGCAGGGTCCGCTGAGGCTGATGGTGGGTGCGCAGCTTGGTGGGATAACCCCCAACGGGAGGGGTATAGCCTCAAGGGGGACAGGTGCAGAGGATGGGGGTTGTGGTGGTGCGGTGCAGACGGCAATGAAGACAGAGTCGGGTTGTGCAGTTAAGGGTGTTTACTTACTGCAGATGTTGTACTGGTCACTCCAGCTTCGAGTGACCACCCGAGCCGTGCTGCGTCCACCAGGTCCTGGATCCAGCCAACCCCCAAACAAGTCCGGAGCGTGGCCCTGAGCTCTCCTTCTGTCCCGTTCTCTGGCCGTCCCCACCAGTGATCCACCTAGGTCCAGCTCCCTCGGGCCTTCTGTTGGGACACCCTTGGCCTTGGGTTCCCTGACCCTTCATGTGGTGTGCCTTCGGGATGGATGTGATGGGTGGCCGTGGCAGATGCTGCCCACGGCCTCCGGTCTCTGGCTAGGGTGTGTTTTCTGCCCCCGCCAGTTTGGGATCCGGTACCCTGATGCCGACTCTTCACCCGTGGATTGGATTTGGGGTCTCAGAGTCCTCTCTTCTGTTTCCCTCTCTGGGTCTCTCTTGCTTTCTCCTCTCTCTCTCTCTGGGGCTGCTCTGCTCCTCTGCTTCTTACTTCTCTGCAAAGACTGACTGACTGACCCTGTTCTTAGTTGGTGCCCACCTTATATACACCCTCTATGTGTGAGCTCAGGTGACCAGCACCCAATGAGCTCCTATCTTTACCCAGGCTGCTCCCCCTATCTGCCCCTACACTACTTGGGATGTACCACCCCCCTCCCACTCCAGCCAGGAACAGACTCGGTCGTACCTGCACATTTCTAAGTGGGAGTACCGTCGGTCTGCTCCTCGGAAATGGGATGTGTGTAGTGCATGCAGCCTACCGAGCTCAGTTCCACTCTCCATCCTTGCCCGGGAGTGGAATATCACACCTCTGGGTTGAGGTGCAATACCCCTGTAGCAGCCGAATCCTCAGGGTGCTACATTCCCCCCTGGTAAATCACAGCACGTCCTCGGGCTGTAAGACATAAACACCAAACATACATTTTTTTTTTTTTTTTTTCATAAACATAATAAACAACATATATTAGCAAATAAAACATTCTCGTCGCCTCTGGCTCCTCCTCCGGTCACTGTGCAACGTGTGACCGGGTAAAGTGCGACAGTCTCTCTGGAAAACTGGTTTTCCTATAAAACCAGTAGGGGGCGCTTTAGGAAGCGCAACTATATACAGGGGAAGTTGGCCGCTCTCAGTCCTCGGCCAGGTAAAGGGAAGGGAATGGCTGCTCACAGTCCTCAGCCTGTGGGATTACGGAATAACGGGTAAATAGTTCACTCATGCTGGTCCCAACGGGGACTATATATATGTAGCAACAGTTTCCTTGGTACCCGGTCGGGTAACTATTTACATCTACTGCTCTGCCGCACTCAACGGCGTCTTCCTCCTGCTCTTTGCTTGTAGCTGGTTGTAACTTCAGACCCGTCCGGGTCCTCTCCCAGATGCGGCACTCTTGGTCTTATGGGCGCGGTGGGGTTAGCGCCCGGGTTGCCCGGGCCTTGCGGCCAGGCCTGGGGTATCTGGAAGGTGAAGGGCACCGTAAGGACGGCGGCGCCCTGGGCTACTTGGCCCTGCGACCAGGCCGGGGGCTCCGCGGAGGTAGGGGGCGCTGTTGGTATTGCGGCGCCCGGGGGTACTAGGCCTTGCGACCAGGCTGGTGGTACTTCCTGCTTGGTCACGCTCGGGGTCGAGGCGTGTGACGTCACAGGGGTCGCGGCTCCCGTTTGAGGCCTAGTCTGCGGCGGTGACGTTGCAGCGACGGGCACGGCAGGATAGACTTCGGGCTCTGCGACGGGGAGCTGGGGCAGGTACGCGGTTTCCCGGTCTGGGGTATAGACGTCCCCTTTACCTGCCTCCACTCGTTCGGCTCCCTTCTCGGCGCCGTCTCCGGCCTTCAGTCCTCCCGCGCCATCCTCAGAGGCGGTCTGTCTCCTCGTCTCGGGTGGCGTGCTCCGCTGACAGGTCTCGGTCTGCTGGGCCATCTCACGGCTCCACTCCGCCAACGTCTCTCGCTGCACCCGGGCCATCCTACTTGCGAGGCCCTCCAGAGCGGTCTGTGCACACTCCCGGTCTCGGGGGAGCTGTGCTAGGACCTCCACTAGGCCTAGTGGGGTCGTTGTTTCCAGCAGGCTCCTGACCAACGGGTCGGTGCTGCTCTGCTCTCCTACAGTCGTCTCCAGCAGGCTCCTGGCCAGCGGGCCGGTGCTGCTCTGCTCTCCCTCCTCGGTTTCTAGCAGGCTCCTGGCCAACGGGCCGGTGCTGCTCTGCTTTCTCGCCATCTCCGGATAAGCTCCTCCGATACTCTTCTCCAGGCTTCTTGCCTCCGGGTGCGCTCGCTCTAGACTGCTCGTTAGACTTCTTGTCTCCGGGTGCGCTCGCTCCAGACTGCTCCAGGCGGCACCCATCTTCGTTCTTTTCTTTCGTCTCCTCCCACTTCGAGGGCGGTCCCGGGGCAACTCGGTGACTGTCAGCTCCAGGGGTAGTTCTTTCACGCTGACAGACACCTCTAGCATCACAGTCTCTGTTGGTGGGGGCGGTTTCCACTTTTGGCGCCATTTTCTGTCCTGGCCCACGATGGGAGGTGGCCTCTTGCCCTCCTTTGGCACGCCCATAATGGCGTCCGCTGCTCTTCCAAGGCGGGAAATCTGCGGATTTGGCGGGAAGCGTCGCCCAGTGGCGGGAAACTCTGCAGATGGCGGGAACAAGCTGGAAATGGCGGACAATCGGCGGGAAACGACCTGTGATGGGGTCCGATGGCGTGGACCCTCCGGAACCGGCGGGAGACTTCTTTCTGAGGTAAACTTGCACTTTTCTTCAGGCACGCAGTACCCGGGTGTTGTGGGCACGTAATCCTGCCGACTACGCCAAAGTTGACGCGCCCCCTGGGACATATTCCTTTTTGAGGGGAATACCCGGCACCGGATCAGATGGGGGGGTTGTAGTCTCCGAGCGGCTGTGACCCGGCCCGTGCCCAGGGCGTCAAGCTCAGTGTTATGTGGCAGTCCTACAGATGTTATTAAGAGTTCTTTTGTGTCGACTACGCCACCCGTTGTGATGCGGTCACTGTGGCCGCCGCTGCAGCAGGGTCCGCTGAGGCTGATGGTGGGTGCGCAGCTTGGTGGGATAACCCCCAACGGGAGGGGTATAGCCTCAAGGGGGACAGGTGCAGAGGATGGGGGTTGTGGTGGTGCGGTGCAGACGGCAATGAAGACAGAGTCGGGTTGTGCAGTTAAGGGTGTTTACTTACTGCAGATGTTGTACTGGTCACTCCAGCTTCGAGTGACCACCCGAGCCGTGCTGCGTCCACCAGGTCCTGGATCCAGCCAACCCCCAAACAAGTCCGGAGCGTGGCCCTGAGCTCTCCTTCTGTCCCGTTCTCTGGCCGTCCCCACCAGTGATCCACCTAGGTCCAGCTCCCTCGGGCCTTCTGTTGGGACACCCTTGGCCTTGGGTTCCCTGACCCTTCATGTGGTGTGCCTTCGGGATGGATGTGATGGGTGGCCGTGGCAGATGCTGCCCACGGCCTCCGGTCTCTGGCTAGGGTGTGTTTTCTGCCCCCGCCAGTTTGGGATCCGGTACCCTGATGCCGACTCTTCACCCGTGGATTGGATTTGGGGTCTCAGAGTCCTCTCTTCTGTTTCCCTCTCTGGGTCTCTCTTGCTTTCTCCTCTCTCTCTCTCTGGGGCTGCTCTGCTCCTCTGCTTCTTACTTCTCTGCAAAGACTGACTGACTGACCCTGTTCTTAGTTGGTGCCCACCTTATATACACCCTCTATGTGTGAGCTCAGGTGACCAGCACCCAATGAGCTCCTATCTTTACCCAGGCTGCTCCCCCTATCTGCCCCTACACTACTTGGGATGTACCACCCCCCTCCCACTCCAGCCAGGAACAGACTCGGTCGTACCTGCACATTTCTAAGTGGGAGTACCGTCGGTCTGCTCCTCGGAAATGGGATGTGTGTAGTGCATGCAGCCTACCGAGCTCAGTTCCACTCTCCATCCTTGCCCGGGAGTGGAATATCACACCTCTGGGTTGAGGTGCAATACCCCTGTAGCAGCCGAATCCTCAGGGTGCTACAGTATGACTCGCCCAGGGGGAATATGGGTGACTCGGTACCCGGGCCTTTACCTTCTTCGGATGTCACGGGCCCGTACCCTGGGGTCACTCTTTAAAAAAAAAGGGTTTGTTAACAGTTTTGTCTCGTGACGCCACCTGTGGTTCCCGGTAATGAGTACCGGCGCTGCTGCAGACCTCTGAAGCAGATGTTAGGGCAGCTGGGTTGGCATGGCTCTCCACAGGCAGAGCACAGCTCCAGGGCAGTGTAGATGCAGATGGTGATGCTGGGCGTTGTAGTGCAGGAGCGATAGCGTTGTAGAAATAACTGACAGAAACAGTGGGGTGCAGTCATCCGAGTTTACTCACAGTTCTTTAGCTTCCTCAGGTGCACTGTACAGGTGTCAGCCTCCCATGTCGCGCTGCGTTTACCAGGCAGGGGCTCAGCACTCTCCCACGTACTTCAAGAGCACTTAACGGGACCCCCTTTCTGTATGTTCCTTTCTTAGCTGACTTCCCGCGGTGGGTCTTCTCCCTCCTGCCATGCGCCCCGCCACACAAAGTGCCGATCTGTTACCTTGAGATCCCTCTGGGCAACTTGAAGTTCCCGGACCTTGCTTGGTGCCCTTCACGGCGGCTTAGGTGAGGTTGTGGCAACTGCACAATGAAAGTTTTCCAGCCGAGACCTGAAGTAACTCGGCTAGTCCAGGGACCGGTTCCCTTCTTGCAGCCTGATCCCTCTGACACCTGGCAGATTCGGGCGTACGGGTGCCGTCCTGCACTCACCGTACCCCCTGGGATCCCTTAAGTTACTGGAGCCTTCCTCCCTAGCTCCCACTCCTCTCTCCTTCTTGGGCATGACAGGCCGAGCCTGCCTGCCGAGCAGAGCTCCTGCAGAGCCCCTGCTCCTCTCACTTCTCCTCACTGAATCCACCCCTACACATGGTGATGTGACGCTCTCAGCCCTGCCCTGGGAAGATGGGGGTACTCGGAGTCGGGTCAGATGTTGAGAACGGGGGTGCAGTCGTGGCCTGGACCCGTTCCTTGCCCAGGGCCGTCACATTGAAAATGATGCTAGGGCTTTCCGGGTTGAGTGGTAATTGTCGACTACGCCACCTGTGGTGTCTGGTGATGCGCCACCAGCGCAACTACAGTCCGCTGAGGCCTGGAGTCATGGCGGCTAAAGTTCTCGCCGCTCCCTACAGGCGGAGCGCGGCCTCAGGGCCGGTAAAGCAGGATAAAGGGGGGGTAGTAGTGCGGCAGTAGGGACGCGGCGTCGCACGGAATGGCGCGTAATGAACAGTCCGGAGGCCATAGGGATGAATTTCCAAGGCTTTACTCACATTAGAGATGGCAGAAGGAAGGCGACTCCCTGCTCCCCACGGAGTCCTGCGGTCACCAGGGACCGGGGTCCGACAACCTCCGAGCAAGTCCAGCATTCAATCGGGACCCCGCACCTGAGTGTTCCTGAACTACAGACCGTATCCTCTCCTGTCTGTGTGTGTGTAGATAGGCCGGATCTCCCTCTGAACTCCTCTCAGAACAAGGGCACGGGTGGCAGCTCTGCTCCTTCCGATACCCGATGGGATCCTCTGGGCCTACCGGGCTTTACCAACCAGGACATGGAGTAGCAAGGTCGGGTGTCGGGGGCCGGTACCCCTCTTGCAGCTGGACTCCCTCTGAATATATCAGGTGGTGAGGACAGGTGGCGTACACTGCTCCGTCTGCATCCTCCCCGGGATCCATTTGCTGTGGAGCTACACTCTTTAGCTCCGGGCCTTCTTGGTCGTGGTCCTTGACCGGGTTGAGACATTCCTCGTCTGCAACCTGCCCCTCGTTCCAAGGCTGGGGTATGAGGGCTGTGTCTCCATCCACTGTAGGTTCACACAGGATCCACGTTCAGGGTGGGAGATCACAATACCTCACAGTAATTAACAGCACAAAGACCAAAACCAAAGATGGCTTTTTATTAAATATGAAATTTAAAGTGTCACTAAATTGTAAGTCCTCCACCCTCACCCACTAACTGGTTCCCCTCACTCTTGGTTCCCCAGTCTCCCTGTAACCAGGAGGGCAGCACCTGGTGCATACTAGCCCCCTCTGGTGGAGAAATGTGGTGTTGGATGCAAAGGTTGGGTCCCGACCATCACGCTGTTCTTACCTCGGAGGAGGAACACTACACTCCATTACAGAAGTGCAGCATCCCTGTGGCGGTCGAATCTTCAGGGGCGCCACAGTTCTACAGTGGGATGTGCTACATAATGAAGTTTCTCTTAAGGGGCACTTGGAAGGGAAGATGTCCTTATCACCCCGGTCAGTAAAATCTTTATAGTGGTGGCAGGATGAGCCTAACCTATCTCGAGGGGTTACCTGGGTACTTAGGGTCACTAGAACAATTACCACAGATGCGAGTCCGAGAGGGTGGGGAGCCCATCTGGGAGATATGGTAGCCCAGGGGACCTGGTCAGATATCGAAAAGGGTCTCTCCTCCAATGCAAAAGAACTTTTGGCGGTAGACAAGGCGGTGAATAATTTCTTACCTTTCCTTCAGGGCCAGAATGTAAAGATCCTCTTGGATAATCTAGTTGCGGTAGCATATGTGAACCACCAGGGGGATACATGGTCAAGATCGCTGATGAGAGTGACAGATCATCTCTTCCAGATTACAGAAAGTCACCTCCTTTCCCTGATGGCCCTCTATATAAGGGAAAAAGAAAACATGAGAGCAGATTTCCCAAGCTGCTATCCTCTGATGCAAGGGGAATGGGAACTAAATCAAGGAATTTTTACCCAAATAGCCGAAGATGGGGGGGGCCTCTGGTCAGGTAGATCCGTTTGCCACAAAACTAAATCGGAAGACAAAGATCTTGTGTTCCCTAAATCCCCTAGCTGTGGACGCTTTCCTGATTCGTTGGTATTTCAGCCTGGCGTATGACTCCTCCCCCCCTGGTTGGCTGTTCTTCTCATGGTAATAAGAAAGATCAGGGAGGACAAGGCCAGGGTTCTGCTGATCGCACCCTTTTGGCCCAGGAGGGTGTCCATCTACGATCCTTGGGTTCTTCCAGAGATTCCATATCTCCTTCTCCGGGGTCCGATATTCCATCCTCAAGCAACTGGCCTCCACTTGACGGTGTGGAACTTGAAAGGACACTGCCAAATCAGAAAGGTTTTTCCAAAGGTCTAGTAACCATCCTGCACAGGAGAAAACCTGTTACAACCCAGATTTATGCCACAAGTTGGAGAAAGTTTTTGTCTTTCTCTGGTTCTGGGGTTCATGGGGAGGGGGTGCCAATAGGACAAATCTTTGGAGTTTTTACAAAAAAGTCTTGAACTAGGGTTATCCACCAGCACCCTTAAAGTACAGATTTCTGCCTTGGGTGCCCTATATAGCTGTGATGTAGCTTGTAACTACTGGGTTTCTCGGTTCATTAAGGCAGCTTTTAGATCTAGACTCATTATTAAAAGCAGCTTGGTTCCCTGGTATTTAAATTTGGTTCTAAAGGCCTTGACTATCTCGCTGTTTGAGCTAATAGTCAGCAACCCTTAAATCCCTCTCTCTTAAGACCGCTTTAATATCTTTAACCTCGGCCAGGAGCATTAGTGACATCCAGGCCCTGTCTATGGCCTCGCCGTTTACTCAAATTCTGGATGATAGGCAGGATCTGGTCTAAAAATCACTCTCTCTCCCTAAGGTAGCTACTCGTTTCAACAGACTTCAGGAAGTCCTCCTACCCTCCTTTTGTCCACATCCTAGTAACCAGAAAGAGGTGGAGTTACATACGTTAGAAGTGAGGAGATGTCTGGTTAGGTAACATTCAGTTACCAAAAGCTTTAGGAAAGATAACTCGTTGTTTATATCCTACCAAGGGACTAGGAACGGTCTAAGGTCACGAAGTCCACCATAGCTAGATGGAATTGGGAGGCCATTTCTCTATCATATACAGTATAGACCAAAAGTTTGGACACACCTTCGCATTTAAAGATTTTTCTGTATTTTCTTGACTATGGAAATTGTACATTCACACTGAAGGCATCAAAACTATGAATTAACACATGTGGAATTATATACTTAACAAAAAAGTGTGAAACAACTGAAAATATGTCTTATATTCTAGGTTCTTCAAAGTAGCCACCTTTTGCTTTAATGATTGCTTTGCACACTCTTGGCATTCTCTTGATGAGCTTCAAGAGGTAGTCACCGGAAATGGTCTTCCAACAATCTTGAAGGAGTTCCCAGAGATGCTTAGCACTTGTTGGCCCTTTTGCCTTCACTCTGCGGTCCAGCTCACCCCAAACCATCTCGATTGGGTTCAGGTCTGGTGACTGTGGAGGCCAGGTTATCTGGCGTAGTCCCCCATCACTCTCCTTCTTGGTCAAATAGCCCTTACACAGCCTGGAGGTGTGTTTGGGGTCATTGTCCTGTTGAAAAATAAATGATGGTCCAACTAAACGCAAAGCGGATGGAATAGCATGCTGCTGCAAGATGCTGTGGTAGCCATGCTGGTTCAGTATGCCTTCAATTTTGAATAAATCCCCAACAGTGTCACCAGCAAAGCACCCCCACACCATCACACCTCCTCCTCCATGCTTCACGGTGGGAACCAGGCATGTAGAGTCCATCCGTTCACCTTTTCTGCGTCGCACAAAGACACGGTGGTTGGAACCAAAGATCTCAAATTTGGACTCATCAGACCAAAGCACAGATTTCCACTGGTCTAATGTCCATTCCTTGTGTTCTTTACCCCAAACAAGTCTCTTCTGCTTGTTGCCTGTCCTTAGCAGTGGTTTCCTAGCAGCTATTTTACCATGAAGGCCTGCTGTACAAAGTCTCCTCTTAACAGTTGTTGAAGAGATGTGTCTGCTGCTAGAACTCTGTGTGGCATTGACCTGGTCTCTAATCTGAGCTGCTGTTAAACTGCGATTTCTGAGGCTGGTGACGCGTATAAACTTATCCTCAGAAGCAGAGGTGACTCTTGGTCTTCCTTTCCTGGGGCGGTCCTGATGTGAGCCAGTTTCTTTGTAGCGCTTGATGGTTTTTGCAACTGCACTTGGGGACACTTTCAAAGTTTTCCCAATTTTTCGGACTGACTGACCTTCATTTCTTAAAGTAATGATGGACACTCGTTTTTCTTTACTTAGCTGCTTTTTTCTTGCCATAATACACATTCTAACAGTCTGTTCAGTAGGACTATCAGCTGTGTATCCACCAGACTTCTGCACAACACAACTGATGGTCCCAACCCCATTTATAAGGCAAGAAATCCCACTTATTAAACCTGACAAGACATACCTGTGAAGTGAAAACCATTTCCAGTGACTATCTCTTGAAGCTCATCAAGAGAATGCCAAGAGTGTGCAAAGCAGTCATCAAAGCAAAAGGTGGCTACTTTGAAGAACCTAGAATATAAGACATATTTTCAGCTGTTTCACACTTTTTTGTTAAGTATATAATTCCACATGTGTTAATTCATAGTTTTGATGCCTTCAGTGTGAATGTACAATTTTCATAGTCATGAAAATACAGAAAAATCTTTAAATGAGAAGGTGTGTCCAAACTTTTGGTCTGTACATCTAGCGGCGAGGAAGGGCCAGAAGGGCTGAAGGCTCATTCCACCCGGGCTGTGGCGACCTCCTGGGCTGAGAAGACAGGTGTCTCGATAGAAGACATATTTAAGGCTGCTACCTGGTCCTGTCCCTCTACATTCCATAGACACGATAGGTTAGATATAGGTGTATCGGCTGACCTCACCTTTGGGAGAAGAGTGTTCCAGGCTGTGGTCCTTCAATAGATTACTTCATCTCTGTAATTCTCTCGTGGTGCTGTCATGGTCGACCGATAAAATATTAAATTACATACCGGTAATGGGATTTTTCGGAGACCATGACAGCACCCTTATATTCCCTCCTTTCACGTTTGTGGGAACACTCCCGTTTTATTAATTATAATCTCACACTCAGTAGGTTTCGTCTGGTATGGCAATTTTGTGATTGTTTGCTGTGTTTATTAACCTGGCGGTCCTCTCAATGCTCTGTAATCCAAACTGAGGCGGGAGAGAGGTGGCGCCCTTTTAAGCCTGTATGTTTCCTCTCCTTGGTGGGCGGATCCCCTCTCTCGTGGTGCTGTCATGGTCTCTGAAAAATCCCGTTACCGGTAAGTAACTTACGACTATACATTTGATGGAGCAATCAAAAAGTTGTACCCCAAAATGGTATTAAAAACGGTCTTAGAAAATTGGAACACAAGCCAAACAATTTGTTTGCAAAGTTTAGAATTTTTTAAAAGCAGTAAAATGTTTTTGTTTTCTTCTGCACCATTTCACTTTATTTGGAATTCATTGCCCTTTTTTTTCTATATGTTGCACAGTAAAGTGAATGGCGTCTTTCAAAAATGCTGTAATTTTGTCCCACAAAGTACACCTCAACCCTGCTGTATTGAATAGTGTCTGTGTTATTCACTATGTGATATGTGGTTTTTTATTGTATACTAATGTATAGTGACTAGTGATGATCGAGCGTGTTCTATGAACCCATTCAGCGAGCACGCTAACAGCCGTGACACTTGCAGGCACGGCGACCTTAAAAGAAATGCCGAGCATGCCAAAATACTCGGCGAGCACCCGAGCGTGCTTGCCGAAGGGGTTGATAGAACACGCTCGATCATCACTAATAGTGACCAGATGCCTCTAAGGAATCTTTTTTGACCTCTGTTTTACTGGTGCTTGAAGTGCAATTTTTTGTAGCTCTAATGATTAAGTAATATGCAACTATGTGAACTGCAATTGCCAATTAACAATTTAAGGGAATCCATCAGATATACCCCTCCCTCCAATTCCCATTCATGACCATGCAGGATTTGGAAAGCTAAATCCATAGACACCTCTATATCTTTTATCTGTTGCTGCATTTCTGAGTGCTCTGGGTGTAACGGAGCACTAACCAAGCCTCAGCCTTCCAAGGTTGCTTCCCTGCCCAGCACCAGCCTCTGTATCTTGATTGATAGCTCACTGTCAGTTTTTTGGGACGTCAGGCACCAAGCAAGGAAAATCAGTGAGCTAGACACTAGCACTGGGAACTTTCCCTCCGTACACGCAAAACATAAACCAAAAAAAAAGCAATTTGGCACGTTACTTAATTTATGTAGATTTATAGAATGAAATGTTGGATTTCGTACGAGCTCGATCCATGTTTTTCACAGAGCTCATATCTATTATAGTCTAGGGCTGTTCACATATTTCTGCGGACCGCGTATTTTTCACTGAAACACGTTGACCTGTCGAATTTTGATCCAAATCAAAGTTTAGAGCTTCTCGGATGCAAAACAAAGCTGATGAAAGTCTGAATGAGGCCTTACTCTATTATTTATTTTTTAAGCAGCGTTCATTCCAGGCTGCTGTACACATGAAGAGGGTTTACACACCTAAAATACATATATAAAACACAGAAACAAGCTACCATTGACAGACTAGTATGGAGGGAGACACTGCCACTACGAGCTAACAGTGTGGATTCTGGTGTCTCGCTCCTTCCCTCAGGTTGTATGCCAAAAGCCTCCTCCAATAAGCAAGTTCTGGACAAGCTGCAGGTGGAGAGGGAGTGCGTGATTACAGTGAAGGCCCTGACTGCGTCTCTGTTTTACACTTACGAGGGAAAGAAATATCTCCTGAACCTGATCAACACTGCGGTGAGTGTGACGTTTCTTCTTGATTTGTTTCTCTGTGCTCTTGTTGCGGATGTTCAACAGGTCACGGCGGTCGCGTGACCTGTCACATAACTAAATGATGTCATGGAAGGTCCTTTCACTCCACCGCGAGCCATACAAGAGACCAGACGCAGTGGAGAAAAGACCGGGGGCCATCAGAAGGTAAGTATAATGTTATTTTCTCCAATCCCCTCCATGACAGCACACCTGGAGGTAGCATCCCCATCCTAATTAGGGACAGGAAAACAAGAGGTTAAATAGCCCCTTCCCCCAACAATCCCCAGTGTTTTCCTGTCCCTATGGGATGAAGAGGTTACCTGGGGTGCCTGCGGCCGGCAAGCAGGGCCCTATTAAATTTACCTGCCGGGCTGCAGGGAGCGATCGCCTCCGACCTTCCTTCCTTTGCAGCTCCCGTGTCTCCTTGAGAGCGGGACCACCCCCACACACACTCGCCTGCGTGTAAAGCCGAGTAGGGTTTTGGGGGCTGGGGGCCTCCTGTTGCTCCCCGGCCGGAGTCTCCTCTGTCCTCCATGGCGGCGTGCCGGAAGTCAGGCTTTTGGCCAGCGGGACGTCACTTCTGGTGCGTTCCACCGTGGAACGCATGGGGCCGCGGCGGGAAATTCAAAAGGAGAAGCCGCGGTTTGCCCTGAAAATGAGGATCCTTCACTAGATAGGTGAAAATTTGGCACTGGATCTCGGTCTCCCCTATAAAAGACCCAGATGAGAAGACTCCATTAAGGTAGGACAGAATATTCTGCTACTATGGAGGGTGCTGTTCCAAAGCCTGCGTCTGCAGAGCCCAGCGCTAACCCGGCCCCAGTAAGTACTAGGTCCTAGGTTATTCCCCACTCTCTTTTGAGCAGGATCCTAAATATATTTTAAATCTCCCCTTTTTTTATTTTTAATTTAGGGAGACAAGGATCCTGCACCGACAGTGGGAGAAAGCACTACAGTTCTCAAATGTGCCATCTGTATAAAAAAGCTGGCTTCAGGGCATAAGAAACCCCTCTGCTGGAAATGCACTGACAACATTGTGAAGGAAGAACAGCCTTCCCTTATGGAAGAAGTCAGGGGAATGGTTCGGCAGGAAATACAATCTTCCCTAGCCTCCTTCTCACAAGCCAGAGCTGAAGGTCCATCTCCCCCCAAAAGGAGAAAATATACGGTTAGGGAGACCTCTGATTCAGAATTAGGGTCTATGGAGGAACCGGAAGAAGGGGTCCTAAGTGAAGATCATGAGGAAGATAGGAAATATTACTTTTCGTCTGAGAATATGGAGGAATTGTTGTCGCAGGTGAGAGACACGATGCAGGTGGAAGAGGAGAAGGAAACCAGTACAGTTCAGGATGAAATGTTTGGCGGTCTGAAATCTAAGAAGAAGGTAGTGTTCCCTGTGCATGACAACATTTGGAGTCTTATTTTGGATGAATGGGAGTCACCTGAGAAAAGGCTTAGTATGGCAGGAGAAATGAAGGATAGATTCCCTCTAGATGAAAAGGCGGCTAAGCTATGGATGGAAGTCCCGAAGGTTGATGTACAGGTGGCAAGGGTTGCGAAGAAAACAACCCTTCCCTTTGAAGACTCGTCACAGCTCAAAGATCCTATGGATAGGAAGATGGAAAGCCTTCTAAGGAAGGCATGGGAAACATCGGCGGCTTCACTGAAGACTAATATCGCTTCAACTTGTGTAGCTCGTTCCATGTTCCTCTGGCTCCAACAACTAGAGGAACATCTCTGGAAAGGTACCACTCAAGAGGACCTCCTAGCATCTCTTCCTTTTCTGCAGAAGGCCACTGGATTCCTAGTGGATGCCTTGGCGGAGTCGGTCAAGATTGCGGCAAGATTGGCAGCATTATCAAATTCTACGAGAAGAGCTTTGTGGTTGAAGATGTGGAGTGGGGACAACGCATCAAAATCTAAGCTTTGTTCCATTCCATTTAAAGGAGAGTATATGTTTGGGGCGGTCCTAGACGAGTTGTTGGAGAAAGCATCCGACAAGAAGAAGTCTCTGCCAGAGCCAAAGAATCCAAAAAGTTTCAGAAAGAGACCATTTCTTCTCCCTCAACAACAACAGCAGCAAGCATTTCAGTACAGAGGCAAGGGTAAAACTGGTCGCTGGAGTTACACAAAAGGGGGAAGAGGTAGGAATATCTTTCAAGGTTCTAGGCAGGACAGACAATGACGCCAAGAAGGTAGGAGGCAGAATTGCGAGCTTCCTTCCTCAATGGCAGCTTATTGATTGGAAAAGGATTTGTCGTGGCAACAGTAGACCAGCCAGAGGCTTACTACCACGTGCCAATTCATCCGGATTACAGAAAATTTCTCAGATTTGCTGTAACTCAGAACCGAGAGGTACTTCATTTTCAATTCAATGTACTCCCCTTCGGCATTTCGTCAGCACCCCGCCTGTTTACAAAGATCATGGCAGAGGTAGTAGGTTTATCTAAGGAAACTGAATATCTGCATCGTCCCATATTTAGACAATTTTTTGGTGATGGTTCCCTCGGTTTCAAGTTTGGAAAGAGACCTCCAGATGACCCTCCAGATCCTGGAATCCTTGGGATGGTTGATAAACTACCAAAAGTCAGATCTGATTCCCTCCACCAGGAAGATCTCCTTGGGAATTCTCCTGGATTCTCAGCAACAAGCCTCTTTTCTGCCAAAAGAGAAGCAGATTCAGTTGAGGTCGAAAGTTTATGCACTAAAGAACCAGAGCGGAGTGTCATTAAGATTCGCCATGTCCGTCCTCGGGTCCATGACCTCATCTATTCAGGCGGTACCTTGGGCTCAAGCACATTCAAGGGTCCTTCAAAACTACATCCTTTCCTGTTGGGACAGATCTCCAAGTTCCCTCTCCAACAGAATTCATCTGCCAGAGAAGGTGAAAGCATCTTTAAATTGGTGGCTCTGTCCAGGAAATCTGGAGAAAAGTTCAGCATGAATTCAACTTCCCTTGTTATCCGTCAAAACAGACGCAAGCAAAAGGGGATGGGAGCAGTAGTCTCCCACGTGGCCTTCCAAGGGGTCTGGTCGCAAGAAATAGCAGAGCAGTACTCAAACTTAAGAGAAATTAAAGTGGTGGAAGAAACCCTATGGGCAGCCACTACTGTGCTTCAGGGGTCGCATGTCAGAGTCTACTCGGACAATATGACAACTGTAGCCCACTTGAGACATCAGGAAAGTACAAGAAACAGGAGGTTACAGATGATCTCCGAAAGGATCTTCCACTGGGCGGAGCATAATCTACTATCCTTATCGGCTCTGCATCTGAGGGGCTCCGACAACTATCATGCAGATCTTCTGAGCAGAAAAGACATTCATCCAGGGAAGTGGAGCATGAACTCGAAGATATTTCAGATGATTGTTCAAAAGTGGGAATACCCAGATGTGGACCTGTTTGCGAACCAGGAAAATGCAAAAGTAAGAGCCTTTTTCTCTTTGAAACCCGAGGATTCAGCAACAGGGATAGATGCATTCGCTCACCCTTGGAAAGTTGGGCTCGCTAATGCTTTTCCCCTGATTCTGTTAATACCAAGGACTTTACAAAAAATCAGGTCGGAAGGGGTCAAGACTATCCTAATAGCTCCAATGTGGCCAAAAAGAGCATGGTTCGGAACATTGAGCAGTCTAAGAATGGATGATCCATTGATGCTTCCTCGAATCCACGATCTGCTGCATTAGGGCCAGATTTTCCATCCGGCCCCTCAGAATTTGGCTCTAGCTGCTTGGCTTCTGAGACCGCCCTCTGAAAAGCCAGAGGCTTCTCAGTACAGGTGATCCAAATGTGGCGCCCTGCTGTGCATTGGTGCCACAGAACCTAGAAGGGTGCATGGATGGATTTCTCCACAAGAGGCCCTCACTACATACAAACACCTCTACCTTCCAACTCATACCAGCAGAGGGAGCCCAGATAGAGAGAGAGCCTGAGAACGTGCCGACGCTCAGATAGCGGTGAAGACGCAGCACGTCAGCTGCCTAGTAGTGAGGGCCCCGAGTGTGGCCGACGGCAAGGAGAAAAAGGGGAGTGAAACCAAGGGGGCAGAGGAGCACAATAAGCTCACCCCGTTATATCTACCGGACACCGGGTCCGCACCTACAGGGACCCTTTACACCCAGTGGGGATAACCGGAATCCCAGGAGGACTACAAGTCCCTGGCAAACCTGAAGGCTAGACACACACAGGATCAGGAACCACGAAGGCCCCGACGTCCAGGGAAAGTGGTTACCAACCAGAGGTCCTGTTTCTGAGCATCTGGTGAAGTAAAAGCAGGACACATAAGCTATGCCCAGTTGCAGGCTGGCCAGGAGCATACATAGGGACAGACACGGATCAAGAGGCCCTATACCCGCTCCCTGGGGAGAAGTCCAAAAGTGCGCCCTTCATCTGGAGTACCCTGGACCGTACCTAACAGCTGTACCAGTAAAGGTAATGAAGCAAATCCCCTGTCTCTGTCCGTTACTCCTGCTGTGCCATCGCTTTCCCTGCACCACAACGCTCAGCGCAACCTGCATCATTTATACTGCCCTGAGGCCTGCTGCACCTGTGGGGAGCCGTTCCATCTCAAGCTGTCCTGACATCTGCCTCGGAGGACTGTTGCAGCGCTGGTGATCCTCACCAGACACCACAGGTGGCGTCACGACAAATTCCCTACAAATAATTCCTTTTGGCACTGACCGCCCTGGGCCAGCCACCGCGATAATCCCCGCAGGCAGTCTTAGGCCCGGCTGCCGGGTGCCCCGCGACACCCCTGGGGGCGAGTCACATACACTGCAGAAAAGCAGAAAACCAGTCACAAATTCCATCTATGGAAAAATCTAGAAAGCTTTCAAGCTATGGTATGAGCCTCGTCCATTAGATCCCTTTCGGCCTGACGTGGCCAGAATCTTGGATTTCCTACAGAACGGTCTGTCTAAAGGATTAAGACCAAGCACGCTGAAGGTCCAAGTCTCGCCTTTATGTTCCTATTTTGATGCTGATTTGGCCCAAAACAGATGGATTAAGAGGTTCATGATAGCTGCTTCTTGGATTAATCCAACAAGAGCTAAAATAGTTCCACCTTGGGATCTCAACGTAGTTCTTAGAGGTCTAACTATGCATCCTTTCGAGCCAATAGCCGAGGCACACATAGACAAATTGTCTTGGAAAGCGGCATTGCTTGTAGCTCTGACTACAGCCAGAAGAGTGAGTGAAATCCAAGCCCTGTCTATCAGAGAGACTTATTGTCGTATTTTGGAGGACAGGATCATCCTCCAGTTGGATCCTTCTTTTCTACCTAAAGTGTCGTCTAATTTTCATATGTCTCAGCCAATAATTCTTCCGTCATTCTGTCAAAATCCATCAAATAGCAAGGAAGAAGAATTCCACGCGTTGGATGTAAGAAGGACTATAATCCGCTATTTGAGGCAGACTGAAACCTGGAGGAAGGATCAGAACCTATTTGTCCAATATGGAAGGCCCAATAAAGGAAAGAAAATTGCAAAAATATGCTAGCAAATTGGATTAAGAAAGCAATTTGTGAAACATACATAGTTCAAGATTTGCCTCCTCTGAAATCTTTGAAAGCTCTTTCTACTAGAGCTATGTGGGTCTCCTGGGCGGAAAAAGCTAGTGCATCCATTGAGCAGATTTGCAGGGCAGCTACATGGTCGTCTGTCCATACCTTTGCTAAACATTATAGACTAGATGTAATATCTAATAGAGACTTAGCATTTGGAAGGAAAGTCCTTCAGGCTGTTGTCGCTCCCTAAAATTCATTCTTTGGTATTACTCCAGGTGTGCTGTCATGGAGGGGATTGGAGAAAATAGAATTAGACTTACCAGTAATTCGGTTTCTAAGACCCTCCACAACAGCATGGGTAGTTCCCTCCATTTCTTTGATTGGAAAAATCCTTAGTGTTAATAAATATTTAGAGCATTCATACTGTGTGGTCCTTTGAAAACACTGGGGATTGTAGCAGGGAGGGGCTATTTAACATCTTGTTTTCCTGTCCCTAATTAGGATGGGGAGGCTACCTCCAGGTGTGCTGTCGTGGAGGGTCTTAGAAACAGAATTACCGGTAAGTCTAATTCTATTTTTTTTTTTTTACCATTTTTATTATTTTTTTCTACTATTAACTTGTTCACACTATATAAATACATGCCGGTTGCAAGGATTTATATAGTGTGACCAAGTTGTCAAGCACTTTCCAAGTGATGCTAAAATCGCTTGGAAAGCGGTTGACAACCCGCATGCGGACATGCATGTGAAAAATGCTTCACTTACGTTTGTCCCTGGCAGGAAAAACGCATGTAAAATCTGCATGCGTTTTTTCTGCCAGGGAGATGCAGAAACACTCAGGAAAAATCCGGAGCATTTCTGCATCGTGGGCATGTGGCGCCCCTGAGGGTTCAGTCGCCACAGAGGTACTGCACCTCACCCAGAGGTGTGGTGTCTCCCTTCACTCAGGTAAGATGGGAGTGCTGCACAGAACCCCCCAAAACACCTGCATCCAACATGCAGAGTGCAGCTGCTGAGCCCTGTCCCTGGCTGGAGTGGGGGGAACCCAAAGGTAGGGGGAACCAGTAGTGGGTGTGGGTGGAGGAAGCCGTTAGAGGGAGCACTTATACAGTAGGTATATAATGGGAAGCCATCTTAGGGTGGCAGTTCAGAACAGAATGGTCAGTCAGTCTACCATTGGGCCCTATAAGACGTTCTTCATCTCCCGTTGCAGTGGGGTTTTTATTTGTCAAAAAAAAAGACTGGGGGTTGCGCCCCCGCCTTGATTTTCGCGAGTTTAATCGGATCACGGTCTGGGATGCATATCCTCTCCCTCTCATCCCCGACCTCTTTAGAAAAAAATTTGGCTCCTACGATTTGATTAAACTAGACCTCAGGGGGGCTTATAATCTCATTCACATTGAGGAGATGAGTGGAAGATGGCCTTCAATACTCCTGAGGGGCACTATGAAAAGCTTGTGATGGCATTTGGGTTGACTAATGCTCCCGCTTTCTTTCAACAGTGTTAGTGACATTTTTAGTCATCTGGCAGGTAGATCACAGCAAACCAATCTTGATGACATATTAATTTATTTACCTCCAGTCACATCAGGTACATGTCAGGCAGGTCTTACAGATACTCAAAGATAATAAATTATTTGTCAAACCAGAGAAATGTATGTTCTCCATTCAGGGTTAGTTCTTATCATTCACCGTTTTTGCATGGATCTGGCCAAAGTCCGGACGGTACTGGATTGGTATTATATTCAAGACTTAAAGGCATTACAAAGTTTTTTGGGTTTCGCCAGCTACTACTGTAAGTTCATCAAAAACTTTTCGGTAGTGGCCAAACCTCTGATGGACGATTTTGCCAAATAGAAAAAAAAAATTAAGATTTTATTATTTTACTTTCCATTCTTGTAGCTAAACACAATCCAGCTAAGTTTAAAATTGAAATGAAGCCCCTGTACCCCCCTCTCTAGGTACTTCTGTACCAAGTCTTCCCTGGTCCAGGATGGTCTCTATATCACAGACTCCAGCAATAACCTATTGACACATGATTGTGGCAGCCCTCACGTGCTGATATATCACAGTGCCAATAGAAGTGGGAAGCGGCACAGAAATCACAAAATAAAGGCAGTGTTTGTGGTAATGCAAGAATCCAGCAAGCAGAGTAATCCACACGTCATACAACAGCCCAACATGGATGATGAAAAGCTGCGTCTTCAGGCGTCTGTGTAAGAACATCACATTTTTGTTTTCCTTCCAGAATAAGCACCAAATGGAATAGCTGAATGCCAGGATACAGAGACCGGCGGGGGGCAGGGAAGCGCTGTCCGCTGGATTTTGTGCTGGTTTCACAAGCGGTCACCCTGCAGTTTTCTCCGGATAATGCTGTGGAGACTTTTCACAACACATCTAATAATTGTGAACCTTCCACTCACATGTTTATTATCTTGTCCGCTGGTCAGACTGGGGGGGATGAAAGCTGGACAAGGGATGAAGAATGATCCTTATTACATATAATGGGTGCACTGAGCGATTGTGAAAAGTCGCAGAGGACTGAGAGCAGAAGGGCAGAGGGTTTCCTCTTCCTCACAGGGACCAGCACAGAAGCCGGAGCAGAAGGGCAGAGGGTTTCCTCTTCCTCACAAGGACCAGCACAGAAGCCGGAGCAGAAGGGGAGACAAGGGCTGAGCCACTTACACAGACAGAAAGCTGAGGAGAGGAGGGCATGTTATTACTCCAGGATCCGCTCCATTCATTCCCTATGTGGCATTCAAGCGCTGAGCTCGGCTTTTCCGGAGCCCCATAGAGAATGAATGGAGCAGCAGTTGATCCCTGACTTTCCACTCCTTCCCGATCAGACGATGGATCGCAGCGGTCAGACCCCACGATCAGTAAGTGATCACCGAGCCTGTGGATAAGTGATAACTTGTTTTCTACAGACATCCCCTTTAAGTAATGGAGCATGCCAGCAGAGAAGGTGGGAGGAGGCGCTGGTTACAGGGGAAACTTTACCTCTGGAGGCCGCATTTAGGGCATGTGAGGGGCGGACACTTCCCATATTCATCATTACTGAACCCCCGCTCTGTGCGGCTCTTATCTGAGCTGCAGGAGACGCAGCAGTTACTAATCAGCCGCTCTCTGTTCACTTGCAGCCGTCCGAGCTCTGCTGTGCCTGTTAGGGGTGAAGTTCGGGTCCTTCGAGGCATCTACTATGCAGCCTGCACAGCAGATCACAGCCCGAGCACAGCGTCTCCGGGTAAATCTCCACCTTGTGAGTTGCTTCTTGTGCAGCAGCCCCATGCAAGTTGCTCTGCTCTCCTCGGCCAGCTCCTGCTGAATACTGAGCTCCTCTGCCCAATCTAGGAGCTCAATAGCCCTGATCACGTCAGTGGTAGCCCAACGCTGCTGGATCAGATTTACAAATGGCAAACTAATCAGCCCTAGGTATTTCTAATATGTGCAGAGCAGGCGACATAAGTCTGACCGGTGTCCTCATAGACCTTTCCTCAGCCGGGGTCTAATAGGAGCAGTAAAATGGCCGTCATGGGGTCCATTGTTAGATCTCAGCTGCCATAGACACTCATTGGCACCATGATCATGCCTCCCTCTCCTGTCTAAAGTGCCTAAATGCTGTGGAAGCCCCCTACTGTGTCATACAATGGATTAAGCTGCCAGGATCAAGGTTGGCTCCACTGTGGGCAGCTGAGGCAGGAGCAGGACTGTGTTACACAGCCACACTTCTGCCGCAGATCTTGTAAGGACCTGCCTGATGATAATGTGTCCTATAGAGCAGGTCTTGGTACCGGACTGCCCTGTACATATTTACCACTAGCTGGGAACCAGTTACTTACAAGGTCTAGTTTCGAATGTGTTTCCAGGATCTGTAGTTATCAGCATTTTATCCTTAAGGCCGAGTTATAATATCACTGTAACACTCTCGCCCTGTACCTGTATACCTGCCCTGTGTGCTGCACAAAAGTATATAACAAAATGTGTGTACACAGATATCTCCTGAATGGTATTACTGCTAGATCTCCTGTACATAGAAATATGAGGTTCTTAGCGCACATTTTGAGCAAATTGTGCGAGCCCATCTGCCAACGTCAAGGCGACCTCTTCAGATGGGTCCCTACACTAACATTACACTAACTTACTAACTGGGACTAGTTTTTTGTATTATTATTATTACCACCATTTTTACTATTTATTATTATTGCATTAATGCAATTAATTGTAACTGTTATAAAACGAATTAAAAAAATGTAATTCTAATTTTTTTTTATTAATCTTGTGATTCTAATAATGGTATTACTAAAATCCCTATGCCTAAAGCTGTTGATCCAGAAGAAGGCAAAAACCCCAGGACACCTTCAGCCAATTTGTGTCACCGGGGAAAAATTCCTTCTTGACCCCGGGAAAAGGCGATCAGTCCTAGGACCCTGGATCAAACCTAATAATGTTATTACAAGTTATATAATATTACACTAATTATTGTACTACTGGAGTTATTTTAATTTGTTTTTATAAATCTATTTGATATGGTTATTATTACATTGTGCTATCTTATTACAGTATTATTCTTCTTTCCTTTCACTACTAATACTGCCCTATACCTACAGTGTTGATCCAGAAGAAGGCAAAAACCCCAGGACACCTTCAGCCAATTTGTGTCACAGGGGAAAAATTCCTTCTTGACCCCGGGAAAAGGCGATCAGTCCTAGGACCCTGGATCAAACCTATTAATGTTATTACAAGTTATATAATATTACACTAATTATTGTACTACTGGAGTTATTTTAATTTGTTTTTATAAATCTATTTGATATGGTTATTATTACATTGTGCTATCTTATTACAGTATTATTCTTCTTTCCTATCACTACTAATACTGCCCTATACCTACAGTGTTGATCCAGAAGAAGGCAAAAACCCCAGGACACCTTCAGCCAATTTGTGTCACAGGGGAAAAATTCCTTCTTGACCCCGAGAAAAGGCGATCAGTCCTAGGACCCTGGATCACACTGCTATTCTACCTACTACTATTACTACTGTTATTTTATTACTTTCTTACTATTATCACTAGTATTATTACTCATATTACACTAATACGGATATACTACCACTATATTACTACCATCCCTTTCCCCCTAGGGATCTTAAGGTGCAGTTCTGTCCTCCTCCTCCTATTCTGTCCTCCTCCTCTTCCATCCTCCTCCACTTTCGTCCTCCTCCTCTTCCGTCCTCTTCCTCTTCCGTCCTCCTCCTCTTCTGTCCTCCTCCTCTTCTGTCCTCCTCCTCTTCCGTCTTCCTTCTCTTCCGTCCTCCTCCTCTTCTGTTCTCCGCCTCTTCCGTCCTCCGCCTCTTCTGTCCTCCGCCTCTTCCGTCCTCCGCCTTTTCTGTCCTCCGCCTCTTTCGTCCTCTTCCTCTTCCGTCCTCTTCCTCTTACGTTCTCCTCCTCTTCGGTCCTCCTCATCTTCCGTCCTCCTCCTCTTCCGTCCTCCTTCTCTTCCGTCCTCCTTCTCTTCCGTCCTCCGCCTCTTCTGTCCTCTGCCTCTTCCATCCTCTGCCTCTTCCGTCCTCCGCCTCTTCCGTCCTCCTTCTCTTCCATCCTCCTCCTCTTCCGTCCTCCTCCTTTTCCATCCTCCTCCTCTTCTGTCCTCCTCCTCTTCCGTCC
Organism: Phyllobates terribilis; assembly: GCF_046119375.1. Lineage (NCBI taxonomy): Eukaryota > Metazoa > Chordata > Amphibia > Anura > Dendrobatidae > Phyllobates > Phyllobates terribilis. The sequence continues at coordinate 1,718,256 of NW_027363009.1, read as the reverse complement.
TCCGCCTCTTCCGTCCTCCATCTCTTCCGTCCTCCGCCTCTTCCGTCCTCTTCCTCTTCCGTCCTCCTCCTGAGACGTAATAAATAGCATTAAAGCTGCAGTAATTATTTATATTATATATACACACTGCTCAAAAAAATAAAGGGAACACTCAAATAACACATCCTAGATCTGAATGAATGAAATATTCTCATTGAATACTTTGTTCTGTACAAAGTTGAATGTGTTGACAACAAAATCACACAAAAATCATCAATGGAAATCAAATTTATTAACCAATGGAGGCCTGGATTCGGAGTCACCCCCAAAATTAAAGTGGAAAAACACACTACAGGCTGATCCAACTTTGATGTAATGTCCTTAAAACAAGTCAAAATGAGGCTCAGTATTGTGTGTGGCCTCCACGTGCCTGTATAACCTCCCTACAACGCCTGGACATGCTCCTGATGAGGTTGCGGATGGTCTCCTGTGGGATCTCCTCCCAGACCTGGACTAAAGCATCCACCAACTCCTGGACAGTCTGTGGTGCTACGTGACGTTGGTGGATGGAGTGAGACATGATGTCCCAGATGTGCTCAATGGGATTCAGGTCTGGGGAACGGGCGGGCTAGTCCATAGCTTCAATGCCTTCATCTTGCAGGAACTGCTGACATACTCCAGCCACATGAGGTCTGGCATTGGGCACAACCCCCATCTGTGGACGTCTGGCCCTCATCCCACTCTCATGGAGTCGGTTTCTAACCGTTTATGCAGACACATGCACATTTGTGGCCTGCTGGAGGTCATTTTGCATGGCTCTGGAAGTGCTCCTCCTGTTCCTCCTTGCACAAAGGCAGAGGTAGGGGTCCTGCTGCTGGGTTGTTGCCCTGCTATGGCCCCCTCCACGTCTCCTGGTGTACTGGCCTGTCTCCTGGTAGCGCCTCCAGCCTCTGGACACTACGCTGACAGACGCAGCAAACCTTCTTGCCACAGCTCGCAATGATGTGCCATCCTGGATGAGCTGCACTACCTGAGCAACTTCTGTGGGTTGTAGAGTCCGTCTCATGCTACCACGAGTGTGAAAGCACAACCAACATTCAAAAGTGACCAAAACATCAGCCAGAAAGAATTGGTACTGAGATGTGGTCTGTGGTCTCCACCTGCAGAACCACTCCTTTATTGAGTGTGTCTTGATAATTGCCAATAATTTCCATCTATTGTCTTCCATTTGCACAACAGCATGTGAAATTGATTGTCAATCAGTGTTGCTTCCTAAGTGGACAGTTTGATTTCACAGAAGTTTGATTTACTTGGAGTTATATTCTGTTGTTTAAGTGCTCCCTTTATTTTTTTGAGCAGTGTATATTTTCTCATGTCATGTATTTACTACTAAAAGTAATTTTTTACATTTAGGTTTCATTAAGTGTTTTACACCGACTATTACAGACTTATTGTTTCCCTGCACATTCAAGTTTTGTGTTTTCTTTGGGCATAGATCAGCTAATAGGCACTCAGGAAAAAAAAACAGATTAAAGATCTACAAACTCTCCCTTAAGACTAAGGAGCTCACTGATAGATTCTCAGTTAGCTAATTTTGCAGCCAGCAATAGACAGTGCAGCACAGATGCTACAGAAGGCAACATTTTTAATGAAACTCAATTACAGAAATCGATTTTAGCCCCAAATACTTGCATTAAAGTAAAAAAAATGGCCCCAAAGCTGGACAACCGCTTTAACTCCTTACCAACATCTGCCGTACATGCATGGTATAAGTCAGTAGCGGGTGTATGGAGCAGGGTCAGCTTGCCCTGTACATGGCAGATAATGGCTGTGACAAACAACCAGGACCTGCCTCTAACAGCTGCGAATGGAGCGAAGATCTGCCCACCACTGTTAACCTGTTCAGTGCTGCTGTCAATCTCTAACAGCAGCATTAACAGTGCGCCAGCATTGGGACGCGTCGTTCCATACGCCCACCGGCGCTCCTGTGACGCGATCATAGGGCGCCGATGGACTGCTATGACATCCGGGGGTCTGCTGAAGCCTCCGTGCCTGTCATCATAAAGCTTCATTTGGGCTGTAAAGAAGACCGTGGTTTTGCTATATGGAGCATTACTGTGGTATCGCTGTATATAGCACAAGCAATCAGATGATGTATACAAATACAGTGAAAAAAAGTATATATATATTTATTAAAACCCCACACGTTCAACTCACCTCCCACTAAAAATAAAGATAATAAAAATATGCACATTTTGTGGTATGGTCTCTTTCAGAGAAATACAATCTATCAAAATATAAAAAAAAAAAACGATCAGTGAACACAGAAAAAAATTCAAAAAGACAAAATTGCATTTTTTCGTTCGCCTCAATACTGCAGAAAATCCTGTAAGAAGCGATGACCATGACATATGTGTCCCAAAATGTTATCAATAAAGTCCTCTTGCCCTTCATAAAATAAGCCCCCACACAGCTCCATCAACCCGAAAACTGAAAATGTTTCGGGTCTCAGAAAAAATGGTGACAGCATCAAAAAAAAGTTTTTTTCTTTTGCCAAAACTATTGGAGAAGTTTGGTCTTGCTGTAATCACACTGAGGAGTAGGATCCTATTACCAGGTCATTTTTACCACACAATGTGCGCCGTTAAAACCGTTCCCAGAAAAACAATGTCAGGCTTTTTTTTTCGCACTTTTACTGCACTTGAAATGTTTTTCCCGCTTTCTAGCACTATGTGGTAAATGAATGGTGTCATTTATAAGGACAGCTCATCCTACAAAATAACAAGACCTCACACTATGTGGACAGATATCAAAAAGTTAGAAAAGTTGGAAAAAGCGGAGGAAAAAACAGAAAAAAAACATAAATTGGTTATGTCGGGAAGGGGTAAAGCTGAAGAAACGCATGTAAGAGCAGAATATGGAGGAAGGTCAGATATCACAGACTGGTGGATACTACCTGCTCCATCGCTGGCAGAATACTCCACCCCCATGGTGTCCGCTGATATCTTCTCTTGTAGCAACGTCTCCAAACTCTATAAAACATCGGGAACAGTCAGCAGAGGGTTTGGTGATTGGCTCATATTGGCGATATACTCAGGGGCATTACTGGGGCCAGGGAAGATTGGGAATGAATAGCGTATTGACTGTTAGAGATGTGATCTCTTCCATTAAAGGGGATGTCTAGTTGGAACAAGTTATCACTGATCTCTGGATAGGTGATGACCTGTCCCAGTGGGAGCACCCCTTTATTATGTGGTATATATGGAGGATGTGATATCATGCAGAGTTCTAGCAGTATTACACTTCGGTCCGTTCTGCGTGCATCTGGGCCATTCCCTATGGAGGAGCGGAGCTGGGGGGAAATATCAGGATCTCGTCGCTGGATCCATCCAGATGGGAGATGTAACGAGTGCGGCGCCCCCCACTGGTGTCTCAGCGTATCATGTGTTGGGGAATAATAACTTATTGTCTGGTAAATGTGCTGATTCCTGTGAGTTGTGGTCGCTGAGTGCGTGTGATGGGATGTGGCTCCGTCCGTTATATTATATCACGTCTTATACCTATAATCTCTCGCTGATCGCAGGTGTCTGTCTTCACACTCAGATGAGAAGGAACAAACTGACGATATAGGACTTTTTTTTTTTTTTCCAAATTCAAACCGAGCAATCCTATTGGCCGAGTATGAATGCAGTTACCATGGTGACAGAAGTAGCAGCAGATTTAAAGGGACAAAACACTAATATTGTACTAAAGTGTATTTTATTATATATTTCACATAACTGACTGGGTACACCTTGGTGCGGGTGGGATGGCTTTTTTTAAATCAAAAACCATGTTTACTAAGTACCCTATATTATATATATTCACTATTGCTTTTTACTTACTTATAGCAGGGTATATGCTCATATTGTTTCTATCCTAAGTTTATCTATTTTCTAATAGAGACATGACCAGTCCTCTTTAGAATTTTATAGTGACCCCATTGAGGTCATGGACTGATATTGGGGATTGCAGAGTTGGGGCAAGGTGACAGGTGACAGTAAGTGACATCAAATGAAGGCTATGGTGCATACACAGTAAATCAGTCGTGTTATTCCACAGAAATGCTGTTCTATAAAACACAAAATATCTTCATATGGTGAGGAGTTGTGTTGTGTTTTCATCATTTACATTCTAGCGTGGTGATCACATAAAATGTAAAATTCCTATGAAATAATTACTGAATGACAGTAGCCTGTATCCCTGGAGGACAAGTCATTTACCGCTTCACCAGGTTTGATGTTCTAATGCATTTAGATGTTTCAGTATTTGAATATATGTATATATATATTTTTTCCCCTCTTAAGGGTATTCAAGCGCAGACAGTGACCAACTTCTTCCTCGCCTTTGAAGCACAGCTTTCAATTATTCCTGTCGTAAACAAGGTAAAAAGCTTAGAGCCGAACACTATCAGACTCCTTCAGTCCCGCAGCAGGTAAATCTGTGAACATCGCCGGCACTGCTGCTGTTCCTAGTACCGATCCCTCTATGAGCGGCTGTGCAGTAATGAAGGCAGGATTCACCCAAACTTGCTCGTCTTTTTTTTCGATTTCCAGTTCTGGTAATTAGTTATACACATGTGTATATCCAGTGGTCAACTCACAACCTGTGTATGGAAAATGAATTGTTTGCTGTATGCATCGCATTTGTAGGATGCACACTGTTCATTTCATTATGGAGCGGAGTAGGAGGAGACTTTCATTACTGTTCCCTTTACTTCCTCCCTGCTGATAGGAAATGCCATGCTGTTTGCTTGTGTCCTGTGATTACAGCAGCCTGCAACAGTTTTCAAGCGTGCACTTCCCGGCTCAGGCATCAAGCAGTAAATGATAAAATTAAAACGCTGCTCTCCCTTTGTTAGTCACTTTTTTATCTTCTTCCCCCTTCTACGAATGCTGTAGTCCGTTATTCTAGAACTGCTCTGAAAATGGTTCTCTCTGGAGTGTTGGGATTTGGGTTTAGGGTGGGTTAGGGAATTGAAGTTCAGATACTTTGTTCATGTTTTATACTATGGAATTACTATGTCATGTATGTTATTTGAAAGATGGAAAATTTGTATTTGGAGTTTTTCAATAAAAATTATTTGATTAAAAAAAAATCATGAAATTAAAATTCCTCCCGTTCTTGAGAAAGAATAGGATTTTTACTAAGAGGTAAATTGCACGTTCCTTGTTTTACAGGCACTTTACATTTTTGCTAGTTTTGTGCGATTACACAATCCCTTTTAAAGGCCAGTGCCAGTTGTACATCTCTCCCTAAACTCTTGTTCAGCACTATATTTTATGCCAGTTTTATTATATGGTTTCTAGATTTTGTCCAGCTTTGATAAATAATTAGTATTTATACTTTTGCTTTTAGGCTGCGTGCCCACGTTGCGGATTACAAGCGTTTTTGATGCGGAATTTCCGCAGCGGAAATGCTTGTAAAACGCATGGTAATCCGCACCCCATGGTCCCCAAGGGGATTCCGCAAGTTCTATGCACATGCTGCGGATTTTTCCGCAGCTTTTATGCTGCGTTCAAAAATCCGCAGCATGTCAATTAATTTTGCGTTTCCGCAATCGGAATTGCCTTGTGCAATGCATTAAAAACGCAAGGCAATTCCGCATGTGGAAAACGCGAGATAAACGCATGAAAAACGCGCGATAAACGCGTGCGGAATTCCGCACGCGTTTTTCCGGGAGAGGACTTGCAGAAATGAAGCAGAAATTTTCTGCTTCATTTCTGCAACGTGGGCACATAGCCTGAGGCTGAGTTCACACGATGCGTTTTTCATGCGTTTCCGCGGCGTTTTTGCAGTTGTGTAAACGCTGCGGAAACGCATGAAAAAAGCATGGTAGAAGGGCAGCAATGTTCCCCAATTGAAATCCGCATGTGCAGGTTTGCCTTGGTTAAAACTGCACAATCCTTTACTGGACTGGTCTACTAATGAGATTAAGTCTTGGAGTCCTAAGTGCTATGATAAATGTTGTAATGGTCGCATTGCGGCTGTGGAAAAAGGGGAATTACCTGTACCTATTCAGGATTTTTGGAAGGTTTTTTCAGAGGAGGAGTCGCAAGTTTTACCTCCTCATAGGGACTATGATTGCACCATTGAGTTTGTTTCTGGAGCTACTCTTCCCAAGAGTCGCTTATTAAATCTGACTATCCCTGAAAGAAAGGCCTTGGAGGAATACATACAGACGAGCTTGGCTGCTGGTCACATTAGACCTTCTAAGTCGCCTGTGGCCGTTGGATTTTTCTTTGTTAAAAAAAAAGACGGTGGTTTACGTCCATGTCTGGACTTTCGTGAAATTAATAAGATAACCGTACGCAATTCCTACCCATTGCCGTTAATTCCAGACTTGTTTAACCAGTTAGTGGGGACCAAGTGGTTCTAGAAAATTGATCTCCGGGGGGCATACAATTTGTTACGAATGAAGGAGGGTGATGAATGGAAAACTGCTTTTAACACTCCGGTAGGTCATTTTGTGAATCTGGTGATGCCCTTCGGTCTTACCAATGCACCCGCGTTTTTTCAGAACCTTATTAATGACATCCTGAGACCTTTGATTGGCAAGAATGTGGTTGTGTATTTGGATGACATTCTGATTTATTCACCAGATCTGGATTCCCATTGGCAGAGCGTACGTGAGGTGTTGCAGTTATTGAGTGATAATTCACTTTTTGCTAAGCTGGAGAAATGTGAGTTCGCTGTGCAGAGAATTAGTTTTTTGGGCTACATTATCTCCAGCGAGGGCTTTGAGATGGACCCGGTGAAAGTTCAGGCTGTGCAGGAATGGCCTAGGCCTATTGGTTTGAAATCGATACAGAGATTTTTGGGTTTCGCCAATTATTACAGGAAATTCATTAAGAATTTTTCTATAATTGTTAAGCCACTGACTGATCTCACCAGGAAAGGTGCGAATACGGTCCAGTGGACTACTGAGGCCATTGAAGCTTTTGTGTATCTCAAGGAGAGGTTCAGTTCTGCCCCTATCCTTATGCAGCCTGATGAGACCAAGCCTTTTTTGGTCGAGGTTGATGCTTCTTCGGTGGGGGTCGGTGCAGTTTTGTCTCAGGAGAACAAGGATGGAGTACATCCCTGTGATTTTTTTTCAAAAAAATTTTCAGAAACCGAACTTAATTACGATGTTGGTAATCGGGAATTGTTGGCTATTAAACTTGCGTTTGAACATTGGCATCATTTCTTGGAAAGTGCTAAATTTCCTGTTCAGGTTTTCACAGATCATAAGAATTTGATCTATCTGGATGCTGCCAAACGCTTGAATGTCCGTCAAGCTAGGTGGGCACTTTTTTTTTCTCGGTTTAATTTTTCTGTTACCTATATCCCTGGTACTAGGAATGTTAAAGCCGATGCTTTATCTCGCAGCTTTTCCCCCATGGTTGGTACCGAGGAGGAGGAGAGCATTTTAGAGGAAGGAGTTGTGGTAGCAGCATTAGACTCTGTTTTGGAAGAAGGGATTCTGAAAGCCCAAGAGGATGCCCCATCTAACACTCCTCATGGGAGATTGTTTGTGCCTAGAACCTCTAGGAGAGATTTGTTTGTGGGGTATCATGAGTCTCGGTTGGCAGGTCATCCAGGAATTTCTGGGACTAAGAGACTTATCAGTCGCAGTTTTTGGTGGCGCGGGTGGCAGAAGGAAGTCATCAAGTGGGTGCGTCAGTGTACGGTGTGTGCTAGGTCAAAGGCTTCCCATACCCCTGCTGCGGGGTTGCTTTGACCTCTGGAGGTTCCTAGTGCGCCTTGGACGCATTTGGCAATGGATTTTATTACTGACCTTCCTGTGTCCGAGGGTTTCACTGACATCTGGGTGGTCGTGGACCGTTTTAGCAAGATGTGTCATTTGGTTCCATTCATTAAGCTACCCTGCGCTAAGACACTCGCTAAGGCGTTTGTTAAGGAAATTATCAGGCACCATGGCGTTCCCACCAACATTGTTTCTGATAGGAGACCTCAGTTTGTGGCTCGCTTTTGGCGTGCTTTTTGTGACAGGTTGGGAGTCCATTTGTCATTTTCGTCTGGTTATCATCCTGAGTCTAATGGACAGACTGAAAGAAAGAACCAGGATGTGGAACAGTTTTTGCGTTGATTTGTGGCAGACAATCAAGAGGGGTAGTCTGAGTTTCTGCCACTCGCAGAATTTGCTCTTAACAACCATACATCCTCCTCTGCTGGGTGTTCTTTTTTTGTTGTACTGGGAGACATCCGTCTTTTGGTTCGTTCTCCAAATTGCGGTCGGCGGTGCCGGAGGAGTAGAATTTTTCCGGTGACTTGGAGAGAGTTTGGACTAATGTACGTTGTAACCTTCAAGAGGCTAACAAAAAGGCCAAGAAGTATTTTAACAGGAAATGTAAATAGGTTTTGTTTACTGTGGGTGACATGGTTTGGATGTCCTCAAAGAATCTGCGATTGAGGATTTCCTCTAAAAAATTGGGTCCGAAGTTTGTGGGGCCTTTTAAGGTGCTTCAGGTGGTTAACCAGTCTGCTGTTAGGTTGGAGGTTCCCTCCTCCTGGAAGATCAATCCTGTGTTTCATGTTTCCTTGTTGAAAAAGGCTGATGTATCGGATAGGGAGGCCACTGTCACAGTTCCTCCGGTGGTGGAAGACGGCGAATATGAAATTTCTTGTATCCTGAATTCCAGAGAGCATAGAGGGAGATTGCAGTATCTCGTCGCTTGGAAAGGTTTCGGTCCCGAGGAATAACTCCTGGGTTAAGGCGGATGATGTCTCTGCCCCTAGACTTGTCAGAGCTTTCCACAGGAGATTTCCAGATAGGCCTGGGCCTGGAGGATCCGGAGGATCCTCATAAAAGAGGGGGTACTGTTAGAACCCTCCTGTTTGTTTTTGTTTCTATCTTGTGTTTTGCGGTCACTTGACCATCTTCCTATTTATTCCAGCTCCACCCTTCTGGCCTTGCTAGACTTCAGTGTTGTTTAGACTGTCTTTCTAGCCAGGTGCTTTTGTGCCTATCTATCTCTAGTTTGCTTGGTCCTCTGGACCTCTAGTACTTTTGTCAGTTTTTCTTTTGCTCTGCAACAACTTCTGTTAGGAGGTGTCCCATTTTTGTCCCAGTCCTTAGTTCTTTTAGGGACCCCTTCCTTTCTCTATAGGTCTCCGTTCAGACTAGCCGAGGACGAAGGCGGGTCTGTTCACAAGGAACAGGTTGCCTGCTACAACGTAGGGACTCAGCTTAGTCTTACTGTGGGGACAGCTCTCCCCTTCTTTCCCTAGTTTATGTTGCAGATCATAATAATCTTGGATCTACTCATACTTAACAGACAGAACCTTCAGTGTTTCTCACTCACACACCACCTCCTCATCTCGCATCCTATCTGTCAGTGTTCCCCAAGGTTAAGTCATAGGACCCCTGCTCTTCTCCATCTACACCTTCGGCCTGGGACAGCTCATAGAGTCCCACGGCTTTCAGTATCATCTCTATGCTAACGACACACAGATTTACCTCTCTGGACCTGATATCACCTCCTTACTAACCAGAACCCCAAAATGTCTGTTCGCTATCTCATCCTTCTTCTCTGCTAGATTTCTAAAACTTAACATGGATAAAACAGAATTCATCATCTTTCCCCCATTTCACTCAGCCTCCCCATCTGACCTATCCATCAAAATCAATGGCTGTCCACTTTCCCCAGTCCCACAAGCTCGCTGCATCAGAGTAACCCTGGACTCTAACCTCTCCTTCAAGCCACATATCAAAGCCCTTTCCTCCTCCTGCCGACTCCAACTCAAAAACATGGATCCGCATATTCCTCAACCATGAATCTGCAAAAACACTAGTGCACGCCCTCATCATCTCCCGCCTCGACTACAACCTCCTGCTCTGTGGCCTCCCCGCTAACACTCCCGTACCCCTCCAATCTATCCTAAACTCTGCTGCCCGACTAATCCACCTGCCTTCCGCCTACTCCCCTGCCTCTCCTCTCTGTCAAATGCTTCACTGTCACGCTGTCTCTGTATACTGGAGGTAGGGGGCCTAAGCTGACCCTAAGCTGGGGCCCTGACTAATCCCTCAACCTGGAGGTACTGTTAAAGGTACAGAGGTCCAGGCCGCCAGCGTAACCCCTACCTCCTGAGGATCCCTGCACCTAAGTAATCTAGTCCTGAGAAGGACCCCGATCACAACAAAAGAGGACAAGTAATAATATGCCCACACACAGTACTTAGACGAACGAGACAGTACAAGGGAAAAACCAAAACGACCTTGCATACAAAAACTACACAACTACAACAGAGGGAACACCAACGGGAAAGGAGATAAATGATAAAGCGAGGAAGGGAAAAAACACTCCAAATACACTTATCTCAGAAACTCCAAATACCACGATCCGCTCTGTAAGTCTGTATGAAATGCTTTCACCGACACTTCCCAAACAGACCAGCAGGTATTTGAAGGAGACTCACTACAGCAGCATTGATTGCAGCTGGGCGAGGCTGGACCTCGTCTAGCACAGAGAGAGAGAGAATTAACTCCCTCACTGCCGAAAACACAAAGCACCAAAAAGTCAGCTGTGAGAAGTCAGGCTGTGTAATCGTGACGATCTTCGTGGCGACACACCCGTGACAGTACCCCCCCTTCTACGAGGGGCCTCCGGACCCTCAGGGCCAGGTTTATCCGGGTGAGTCGTGTGGAAGGCCCGAACTAATCGGTCTGCGTTAATATCCGACGCAGGAACCCACATCCTCTCCTCAGGACCATACCCTTTCCAATGAACCAGGTACTGAAGGGACCGGCGATTAAAACGTGAATCGATGACCCTTGATACCTGGAACTCCAAGTTACCATTGACCACCACTGGAGGGGGAGGTAAAGGTGACGGTACCACCGGCGCCACATACCTCTTAAGCAACGATCTGTGGAACACGTTGTGAATTTTAAACGTAGGGGGGAGGTCAAGACGGAATGCCACCGGATTAATAATAGAACTGATTCTGTACGGCCCGATGAACCTGGGACTCAGTTTCCAGGAGGGAACCTTAAGTTTAATATTCCTGGTAGACAACCATACCCGATCGTTCACACTTAGGTCCGGACCAGACACTCTCCTCCTATCAGCCATACGTTTGTATCGGTTCCCCATAGTATTCAGATTCTTCAGCACCCCTCTCCATACTGAAGCGAGTGATGAGGAAAATCGTTCCTCCTCAGGAACCCCCGAAGAGCCCCCCCTACTGAAAGTACAAAACTGGGGGTGAAAACCATATGCCCCAAAAAACGGGGACTTACCAGTGGACTCGCTCCGCCTATTATTAAGAGCAAACTCTGCCAGAGGTAAGAAAGAAGCCCAGTCCTCCTGGTTCTCTGACACAAAACACTGGAGATATGTCTCCAAGCTCTGGTTCATACGTTCCGTCTGACCATTGGTCTGAGGGTGAAAAGCCGATGAGAATGACAAATGCATCCCCCGCCGTGCACAAAACGCCTTCCAGAACTTGGACACAAACTGAGACCCCCGATCAGACACCACATCGGAGGGTACCCCGTGAAGCCTCACAATCTCCCCAATGAACACCTGCGCAAGAGTTTTAGCATTAGGGAGAGCCGGAAGAGCGATAAAATGTGCCATCTTGCTGAACCTGTCCACTACAACGAGTATGACCGTTTTACCCGAAGACGGAGGGAGGTCCATAATAAAGTCCATAGACAGATGAGTCCAAGGACGCTCCGGGATCTTCAAAGGTAAGAGGGCCCCAGACGGACGGGTATGTGAGGTCTTAGAGCGCGCACAAACCCCACAGGACGCGACAAAAGTTACCACCTCCTTATGTAAGTTAGGCCACCAAAACCGACGCGAGAGGAGATCCACAGTTGCTTTACTCCCCGGGTGTCCTGCCAAAACTGAGTTATGGTGTGCCTCGATCACCTTTTGTCGCAACTGATCTGGAACAAACAGTCTCCCCGGAGGTCCAACTGGGGCGTCCCCCTGAGCCTCCAATACCTCCTCCTCCAGCTCAGAGCATACTGCCGAAACCACCACCCCCACCTGAAGGATAGGAATCGGGTCGTCCGTATTCCCGGCCCCAGGGAAACTGCGAGATAAGGCATCCGCCTTTACATTTTTTGACCCAGGACGATATGTAACGACAAAATTAAACCTGGTAAAAAACAATGACCACCTAGCTTTTCTGGGATTCAGACGTTTCGCGGACTCCAGATATAGCAGGTTCTTGTGATCGGTGATGACGGTGACCGGATGGACTGCCCCCTCCAAAAAATGGCGCCACTCCTCAAAAGCTAACTTAATGGCCAAGAGTTCCCTATTGCCGACATCGTAATTCCTCTCAGCGGACGACAATTTTTTAGAGAAAAAGGCGCACGGATGCCACTTACCAGGGGACGAACCTTGTGACAATACTGCTCCCACCCCTACCTCGGAAGCTTCTACCTCTACAATGAATGGCTGTGACGCATCAGGTTGAATGAGTATGGGTGCCGAGGCAAAACATTTTTTCAAGCAGGAGAATGCTTGACAAGCCTTGTCAGACCACCTAGAAAAATCCGTCCCCTTTTTAGTCATGTCTGTGAGAGGCTTAACCATGGACGAGAAATTACGAATGAACTTCCGGTAATAATTAGCAAACCCCAGGAAACGTTGTAGTGCCTTAAGATTCTCTGGCCGATCCCACTCAAGAACTGCCCGCACTTTCCCAGGGTCCATACGAAAACCGGACGCTGAAACCAGGAAGCCTAAAAACTGGAGTTCCTGTACGGCGAACACACACTTTTCCCATTTGGCATACAGTTTATTATCCCGCAAGATCTGTAACACCTGCCTAACGTGCTCCTGATGAGACACCAGATCCGGCGAGTAAATTAAGATATCATCCAGATATATGACAACAAACTGTCCCACCAGGCGGCGAAAAATGTCATTAACAAAGTGTTGGAACACCGCCGGGGCATTAGTCAGACCGAATGGCATGACAAGGTTCTCATAATGCCCCTCCGGAGTGTTAAACACCGTCTTCCACTCATCCCCCTCCTTCATCCTAATCAGATTGTACGCCCCCCTGAGATCCAACTTAGAGAACCATTTGGCGCCCACGATCTGATTAAAGAGATCGGGAATAAGTGGGAGTGGATACGGATCTCGGACCGTAATCCGATTAAGTTCACGGAAATCCAGGCAAGGGCGTAGGCCTCCATCTTTCTTCTTAACAAAGAAGAACCCCGCAGCCACCGGTGAAGATGAAGGTCTAATATGCCCCTTAGCCAGACTTTCTGAAATATAATCCTTCATGGCCTGCCTCTCAGGACCAGAAAGGTTATACAACCTAGCTTTAGGTAACTTGGCCTCAGGGAGCAGTTTTACAGAACAGTCATACTCGCGATGAGGAGGTAGTTCCTGACACCCTTTCTCCGAGAATACATCCTCAAAGTCCGCCAGAAATGGAGGTAAGACCCAAGGAGTAACCGCACCGATGACCGTGTTCATGCAGTTTTTATTACAGAATTTACTCCATTGGCTTATCTCTCTGGTTTGCCAATTAATAACCGGGTTATGCTTAGTTAACCAAGGAAGGCCCAACACTATAGGAGTGGGAAGACCCTCCAACACGTAGCAAGACAACAGTTCTTTATGTATCGCCCCCACTTGAAGTTTTACGTCATGCACAGCTTGCAAAAAACTTCCCTGACCGAGAGGCCTGGCATCGATCGAGAATATGGGGATGGGTTTAGCCAACTCACTCAATCGCATACCTTGAACCCGGGCAAACCGAGCATCAACCAGATTAGCCCCGGCCCCACTATCCAGAAGAACAGATATCCTCTCAGTTCTCGTACCCACCACCACCTCCGCCGGTACGAGAAACTGAGACGAACCTAGGGACGAAATACCTACTCCCAGATTGCCGTCCACCACACAACCTGGGATCAACAGTTTTCCGACGACTCTTCACTCTGCAAGGGACGGGATGGACACCCCCCAATAAAATGTCCCTTTCTCCCGCAGAAGAAACACCTTCCTGTCTTATGGCGCACCACCGGTCCCCTCCCCCGAAATGATGTCCCTCCTAATTGCATAGGCTCCTCTGGACTGACCAGGGGAACCACCATATGAGGGGACCTTGTAGGAGGTGGAGTCATCACAGGGGGTCGAGTTATCCCGCACCTCTCCCGAAGCCGTCTGTCAACGCGAATAGCCAGGGCCATAGCGGCTTCCAGTGACGCGGGAGAGTCATACTGTGCCAACACATCCTGTAATTTGTCGGATAAACCTTGACAAAACTGGCTCCTAAGAGCCGGGTCATTCCACTGGGTGTCCGTGGCCCACCTACGGAACTCCGAACAGAATTCCTCCGCCGGACGATCTCCCTGCTGGATCCTACGTAACTTAGACTCAGCAAGGGAGATCCGATCTGGGTCATCATATACGAGTCCCAGAGCAGCGAAAAACCTATCCACTGACTGGAGAGCCGGGGAGCCCGGGGGAAGAGAGAACGCCCAAGATTGTGGGTCCCCTTGTAGGAGCGAGATGACAATTCCCACCCTTTGTTCTTCACTCCCCGATGACCGAGGCCGCAGCCGAAAGTACAATTTGCATGCCTCCCGGAAAACAAAAAACTTGTCCCGCCCCCCAGTGAACCTGTCAGGGAGAGCTACTTTAGGTTCTGGTCCGGCTTGCTCCAGAGGATGCAAAACCTTGGACCTAACGTCCGCCAGCTCCATGGACAAACTCTGCAACTGCCGAGCTAGACCGGCTACTGGATCCATGGTAGCTGGAGAAAAACTAAGTGGGTCGGTGAAAATGTCATGCTGTCTCTGTATACTGGAGGTAGGGGGCCTAAGCTGACCCTAAGCTGGGGCCCTGACTAATCCCTCAACCTGGAGGTACTGTTAAAGGTACAGAGGTCCAGGCCGCCAGCGTAACCCCTACCTCCTGAGGATCCCTGCACCTAAGTAATCTAGTCCTGAGAAGGACCCCGATCACAACAAAAGAGGACAAGTAATAATATGCCCACACACAGTACTTAGACGAACGAGACAGTACAAGGGAAAAACCAAAACCACCTTGCATACAAAAACTACACAACTACAACAGAGGGAACACCAACGGGAAAGGAGATAAATGATAAAGCGAGGAAGGGAAAAAACACTCCAAATACACTTATCTCAGAAACTCCAAATACCACGATCCGCTCTGTAAGTCTGTATGAAATGCTTTCACCGACACTTCCCAAACAGACCAGCAGGTATTTGAAGGAGACTCACTACAGCAGCATTGATTGCAGCTGGGCGAGGCTGGACCTCGTCTAGCACAGAGAGAGAGAGAATTAACTCCCTCACTGCCGAAAACACAAAGCACCAAAAAGTCAGCTGTGAGAAGTCAGGCTGTGTAATCGTGACGATCTTCGTGGCGACACACCCGTGACATTCACTGACTCCCCATTGCCCAGAGACTCCAGTTCAAAACCCTAACCGTGGCATACCAAGCCATCCACTACCTGTCTCCTCCATACATCTGTGACCTAGTCTCCCGGTACACACCTACACGCAACCTACGATCCTCACAAGATCTCCTTCTCTACTCCCCTCTTATCGTTTCTTCTCACAATTGCATACAAGATTTCTCCCGTGCATCCCCCCTACTCTAGAACTCTCTACCCCAAAACATCAGACTCTCGCCTACCGTGGAAACCTTCTAAAGGAACCTGAAAACCCACCTCTTCCGAAAAGCCTACAACCTGCAGTAATCATTGCTCCACCACACCGCTGCATGGCCAGCTCTACCCTCACCTACTGTATCCTCACCCATCCCTTGAAGATTGTGAGACATCGCAGGTAGGGTTCTCTCTCCTCCAGTACCAGTTTGCCATTGCGTTTTTGTTCAAGATTTTTGCAATTGTGTTTGCTATGTATACCCCCTTTTTCACATGCAAAGCACCATGGAATAAATGGAGCTAGAATAATAAATAATAATAATAATAAAGTGCCACACACAGTGTCCTGGTATCTCATCCATGCTCTTTCTATTTTATCTTTCATTTGCAGAGATATTAGCAATGAAAGTATTTGGCGCCTAATGAGTTAAAAAAAATTAAGTCCAAGTAGATGTTATCAGAGTTTTTACTGGGGGTGCGAAATTCTTCTCTCTGCATGATGCTGACCAATTATAAGCAGACGACAACACTGAAAAGAAAGATGATCACATCCCCACCATAGCTTAGAGCAGATTTCTCAGTGTCTAAGATGTAAGGATACAGACCTGGTCTCCTGGGCTAACCTCCTGCATGATTAGAGCACACAACTGACTAATACCTTTCAGTTAAGGTCTCTGTGGGTGAAGGGGCAGCACAAGAGAGTTTAGCTGTGCAACATTACAAACCTTTCTAACAGCTTTCCTCCTCTTATGGCACTCTCACCTCTGCTGTTCTGCGCCTATCCCAAACTGCCTGTCCAGAAATGAGAGCACAGTGTCAGTATCACACTTAGATCCGTTGTGCTCAACTTGTACTCATTCTGCAGTGAGATTAGAGCAGACCGTCATTGCATTTCACCATAGAAGTAACCCAGAACACACTGCTCCTGTGTGAGGTGTAATAACAGCCTAATATCACTGCAGAAAGAATACAAGTTGCTTGAGCACAGAAGACATAAGTGTGATACTGGCACACTCCATAATCAGGAGAGTCAATAAAAGGGTTTGTAATGTGACACAGAGAAACTCAGCTGTGCGGCTCCTTCCTTGTCTAAGAGCTGTTACCTCTGCTTTCTAATCATGCAGAAGGTTAGACCAGGAGATCAGGACTCTCCATCATTACACATCTTAGGCTAGGTTCCCACGATGAGCTTTTGGTGAGTTTTTGATGTTGCAGAATTTCTGCACCCATTAAGATAGGTTACTTGCATTATTTCTAAAATATGCAGCGTAAAAACTCACTAAAAACTCATAGTGAGAACGTAGCTTTATACCCTAAGAAACCCGCTTTGAGCTATGGTGGGGGCGTGTTCTTCTTTTCTTTGAGTGTTGCTGCTTGCTTATGATTGGTCAGCATCATACAGGAGAAATCTGCTGCATATTTAAGGATTTCTCACAAGCCTCATTCGGGTAAGGCTGAGTGCCCACGTAGCGTTTTTCAAGCGTTTATGCTGCGGAATTTCGCCTGTGAAACGCTAGGTAATCCGCACCCCATGGTCCCCAAGGGGATTCCGCATGTTCTATGCAAAAATCCGCAGCATGTCATTTAATTTTGCAGAAGCGCAGCGGAACTCCCGCCATTGACTTGCATTGAGACGCATAGAAACCGCGACTGTACATTTTTACAAGCGGCTTCTATGCGTCTCTATGTGCGGATGGTACCCAGTTCTGGAGGAGAGAAGACAATCCTCCAGACCTGGGTACCATTGTACCTTTGTACCTGTAAAAAAAGAATAAAAAAACAAATAAAGTTTATATTCACCTGTCCGGCGGCTTCTCTCTGAATGCCGGCATCGCTTGAGGACCTGCGGTGACGTCACAGTCATGTGACCGCAGGCCCTTCACCGCTCTGTCTCGCGATATGCCGGCATCCAGGAACCAGACAGGAAGCAGCGCTGCAGCCACGTCGGGCATCAGGGGTGAGTATAGCTTTATTTGTTTTCATTTTTACGGTTCACACTATATAAATCCATGCTGTTTGCATGGATTTATACAGTGTGACCTAGTTGTCAAGCACTTTCCAAGTGATGCTAAAATCGCCTGGAAAGCGCTTGTCAATCTGCATGCGGAAACGCATGTGAATCCGCATGTATTCTGCAGGAAAAACGCATGTACAATCTGCATGTACAATCTGCATGCGTTTTTTCTGCCAGGGAGATGCAGAAATTTTCTGCTTCATTTCTGCATCGTGGGCACATAGCCTAAATGCAAAAAGGTAAATAAAATTACCAAAATTTCCACAACAAAAGTGTAGCTCTACCTACAGCGTATTCACACCCAGACTATAAGATTATGGCCGGTCTCTGGGTGGGTGTTTTCTTACACAGTAGTCAGAACCTACAACATTGTGGTGCTGTGCAT
Source organism: Phyllobates terribilis (assembly GCF_046119375.1). Lineage (NCBI taxonomy): Eukaryota > Metazoa > Chordata > Amphibia > Anura > Dendrobatidae > Phyllobates > Phyllobates terribilis. The sequence continues at coordinate 1,700,218 of NW_027363009.1, read as the reverse complement.
TACATGGGCTATACTAAGGGAGTGCCTGTCAGCATAGAGCGAATACGTCCATATACCGACCAGCAGAAAGTGTAAGAGAAGAACTATAGAAGGATGGACCATAGTGGAGCATTCCGGACTGGAGCAACATAAGGAGCCAGAAGGCTTCCCCCCGGTATTCCATGCTATGTGCTCCTTATAAAGTGACATCTCTCTATAGACCCCTCTGTGAAGACCACCCCCTTATCCAGATGATACATTCTCACTTCCACCATATATAATGCAGACTGGCCTTTTTTTTTTTTTTTTCAGAAAATCACCAATTTTGGGTCGTCAGCTGTAGAAGAAGAAATGCTTTACACCAGTGCTGGGAACCTATGGCAGCGTGCAGAGGGGGCAGCAGAGCGCTCCTGGGGGGCACCATGGCCGCAGCACTAGCGCTACTGGATCGGGCCGGCGGGGAGAACTCTGAGCCGCCGAGTGCCGGCACCAGCTCCGCTACTGCAGCTAGATGTGCGATCTCTCTCGGACGGAAACACATCGAGCTGAAGTGTATTGCAGCGCACGAACTTGCCAGGCCCGTGCGCTGCAATACATGCTGCCGGCCAATCAGAGGCCAGCGGCTGCCGGCCAATCAGAGGCCAGCATGACGTCGGCCGGCCAATCAGAGGCCAGCGGCTTCCTTCCAATCAGAGGCCAGCATGAATTCGGCCGGCCAATCAGAGGCCTGCGGCTTCTGGCCAATCAGAGACCAGCATGACGTTGGCCGGCCAATCAGAGGCTAGCGACTTCCGGACAATCAGAAGCGGCTGCCGGCAAATCAGAGGCCAGCATGACGTCGGCTGGCCAGTCAGAGGCCAGCGGCCGCTGGCCTCTGATTGGCCGGCAGCGTGTACTGCAGCGCGCACGGACCTGGCTAGTACGTGCGCGGCAATACACTTCAGCTAGATGTGCCGACTACAGGAGAGGACGCTGCGCGGGAGAAGAAGGAAGGTGAGGAGGAGGGTTTATTATGTTTTTTTTTTTTTTTTTTAATATGGGATGCACAATGGCTGGGGGGGGGGGAGAGGAGCATATATACCAGGATTGAGGGGAGGGCCAGAATATATACCAGGATTGAGGAGAGGGCCAGCATATATACCAGGATTGAAGGGAGGGCCAGCATATATACCAGGATTGAGGGGAGGGCCAGCATATATACCAGGATTGAGGGGAGGGCCAGCATATACACCAGGATTGAGGGGACGGCCAGCATATATACCAGGATTAAAGAGAGGGCCAGCATATATACCAGGATTGAAGGGAGGGCCAGCATATATACCAGGATTGAGGGGAGGGCCAGCATATATACCAGGATTGAAGGGAGGGCCAGCATATATACCAGGATTGAGGGGAGGGCCAGCATTTATACCAGGATTGAGGGGAGGGCCAGCATATATACCAGGATTGAAGGGAGGGCAAGCATATATACCAGGATTGAGGGGAGGCCCACCATATATACCAGGATTGAGGGGAGGGCCAGAATATATACCAGGATTGAGGGGGGGCAGCATATATACCAGGATTGAGGAGAGGGCCAGCATATATACCAGGATTGAAGAGAGGGCCAGCATATATACCAGGATTGAAGGGAGGGCCAGCATATATACCAGGATTGAAGGGAGGGCCAGCATATTTACCAGGATTGAAGGGAGGGCCAGCATATATACCAGGATTGAGGGGAGGGCCAGCATATATACCAGGATTGAAGGGAGGGCCAGCATATATACCAGGATTCAGGGGAGGGCCAGCATATATACCAGGATTGAAGGGAGGGCCAGCATATATACCAGGATTGAGGGGAGGCCCACCATATATACCAGGATTGAGGGGAGGGCCAGCATATATACCAGGATTGAGGGGGGGCAGCATATATACCAGGATTGAGGGGAGGGGCAGCATATATACCAGGATTGAGGGGAGGGGCAGCATATATACCAGGATTGAAGGGAGGGCCAGCATATATACCAGGATTGAGGGGAGGGCCAGCATATATACCAGGATTGAGGGGAGGGCCAGCATATATACCAGGATTGAGGGAAGGGCAGCATATATACCAGGATTGAGGGGAGGGCCAGCATATATACCAGGATTGAGGGGAGGGCAGCATATATACCAGGATTGAGGGGAGGGTCAGCATTTATACCAGGATTGAGGGGAGGGCCAGCATATATACCAGGATTGAGGGGAGGGCCAGCATATATACCAGGATTGAGGAGAGGGCCAGCATATATACCAGGATTGAAGAGAGGGCCAGCATATATACCAGGATTGAAGGGAGGGCCAGCATATATACCAGGATTGAGGGGAGGGCCAGCATATATACCAGGATTGAAGGGAGGGCCAGCATATATACCAGGATTGAGGGGAGTGCCAGCATATATACCAGGATTGAGGGGGGGCAGCATATATACCAGGATTGAGGGGAGGGCCAGCATATATACCAGGATTGAGGGGAGGGCCAGCATATATACCAGTATTGAGGGGAGGGCCAGCATATATACCAGGATTGAGGGGAGGGCCAGCATATATACCAGGATTGAGGGGAGGGCCAGCATATATACCAGGATTGAGGGGAGGGCCAGCATATATACCAGGATTGAGGGGAGGGCCAGCATATATACCAGGATTGAAGGGAGGGCCAGCATATATACCAGGATTGAGGGGAGGGCCAGCATATATACCAGGATTGAGGGGGGGGGCAGCATATATACCAGGATTGAGGGGAGGGCCAGCACATATACCAGGATTGAGGGGAGGGCCAGCATATATACCAGGATTGAGGGGAGGGCCAGCATATATACCAGGATGTGGGTGAGCACATTCTTTATTTCTGCAGTCTCTTACCCCTGCTCCTGTCTGTGGCTGCTCTATGCTGCCCTCGCCTGCTCTTTGTATCAGTTGTTTGCTTCAGTAAAACCTCAATATTTAGGATAAATTGCCGTGTTGGCACTTGGCGATAAATAAGTGGGTTTTGGATTGCAGTTTGGGCACTCGGTCTCTAAAAGATTCGCCATCACTGTTTTAAACCAATCAATGTGCAAATATCAACATTTTTGAGAAAATACAATACATTTGATCAGATGTCAAAAAATATTCCAGAAAAAAAAATTGTGATCAGAAATCATAAAGAAAAATTAACTCTTTAATACCATTTTTACCAAAAATACATTGTAAAAAAAAAGAAGTGTAATTTTCTACAGTACAATATTTATTTCTATTTTTCTCAAATGAATTTTCATTTTAGGCCCCCCAAAAATTGAAAATCAATGTAAAAAGTGTATTTTAATACAATAAAAAAAATCAGGGTAATTGTTCAGTTGTATTGCCAGTTTTACAGCACAACCCGTAGCGATTTACGATCCCACAGGCCGATGAGCTACAATCTTCCTGAGAAAGGATTCATCAATGTATCAGATGCTTTCTTGCATGTTTCTACATGGAGCAATACACATATGTTCCATGTCCCTTCCTCTAAGAAACCTTCAATGAACCCTGATAGGATCTACAGAGAATAGACAAGACGTCCTTTACAGTGTTACACACTTACTCGATACTCAGTCTAATTTCATCATTCATTTTACTTTCTGCTTATAAATGCATTCATTAAAATAATGAATATCTGCATTGAGGACAGTAGAAGAACTAGTTTGTGTTTGTTCATCAAGATGCATTATCTTGGTCTCGTCTTGGCACTGTAACTGTTGGTAGGTAGGCAGAGTACTGGAGAGGTTGCTCCCGTCGTTCAGAGAGTTGCTCCGGTGCGGTGTTCTGTTGGTAGACTGACCGCTTTGTTGGTTTGCTATCAGGTGGTGAATCATATCGGTTATGAGATTGAGTTTATGATCCATTTGAGTTACCTACAAATATATAAAAAAAAATTCAAACAAAGAGAATAGCATAGATACAGACCACACTCCATACACATTTCACACTACCCATGAGCGCTGCCTGATATTGTAGCTTATCCCTAACCAAATCAATGGGGCACTGAGTTACAATACCAGACACACCCCATGGACAAGAGAGGCACAGTTTTGGGGAGAAATAAAGTAGATAGATCCTTTAATGCAATATTGGTTAGCCATTTAGACATTGTTGTTTTAATTGAAAACTATAGTTGGTGCGATTCTTTTCGCAGCACTGGGTCCATCAGCCACGTCAGTAATCTTTGGATGCTGGACAGGAGCCTCAAGACCTGCCTTCTACCTTCCAAGATTCCCTGCTTCTCTTCTGATTAGCTGCATCTTTATGGTTACAGCATGATGCATATGTGACATTGCATCAGGCCGGCTAATCAGTAGAACAGCTGTGGATGCCGGGATGTAGGAGGTGGTTCTCAGGGCTCCGATGCAGCCGTCACAGATTATGGATGTGGCTGATGGACTGGGTCCTGCGAATTGACTCGCACCAACTCTATTGGAAACCTTTGTCAGATTGAACTACTTAATGAACTCAGAAAGAGCTTTCTGTCCACATCCATGAAAGTAGTAGCCAACACTTAAAGGGGTTTTCTACTATTCGGACATCTCCTTCTCCATATATATATTTTTGCCCTCAGTAAAATAATAACACCTATACTCCCTTCCAGTGTTCCAGCCGTGTCGGCATTGGCTCTCCTTGGGATCACGTGACATTGTTATGTCAAGTGATCCCTGCTGCCAATCAGCGCTGGCTTCACTCTTCCTGCCTCCAGTTATAGCACATACCTGTACATCCGGAGGAAGTAAGAGCAGCAACATCTCTCACTTCCTCTGGATGTATGCAAGTTGGCCAAAGGCGGGGAGAGTAAAGTCAGCACTGATTGCCCCTAGGAATCATGAGACATAATGTCATGCTGTCACGCAAGGTGTGGGAAAGACTAAGTGCAACACAAAGGGAAAACGGAAAGGGAACCCAGACTAGGGAAAGTGGGGAGTGGAGAACTCCTAGGCTGATCTAGTGTCACCCTGTCTCCACTAATGTCCCTTTATTGGTTCTTCACCAATCGCCGCACGCATATCTCAGCCTGTCTATCCCTGGCATTAGGCTCAGGCTAGGGAACAGAAAGGATGAGCACTAGTTGATCCCCACTGAACACTAAAGACAACAAGGGGGAACAAACAAGGGAAAATCGCTTAGCTTTACTCGACTCCAGACAAATGCGCACACGTTCTCTAGCACCAGAGAGATAGAAGTACTGCTCTTGCTCAAGCCTTCACAAGGGGCAATGAATATCGCTGGCACCTCCCTCTGGCTCACAACAGGTATTTATACATCCAGGCCAGGGTGTTAATTAGCCCGAGGAAGCTAGCCCCTGGGTCCTAGAGATACATATTCTAAGAAGTTGTCTGTAACGCCAAATGAAGAGATCTCCTGCAACCAACTGCAGGATGACTGTCTGTCACTTCTGACACACCCATGACACACGCAATCCCCAGGAGAGCCAGTGCAGACACCGCTGGAATAGTGCTGGCACTGGAGGTGAGTATAGGTGTTATTATTTTACTGGGGGACACACATATGGATTGAGATGTAGTTGTCTGAGTAATGGAAAACCCCTTTAAGCCTCCATACACAATAGACTAAGCTAATAGTCTAAGGGGACATCCAGACTCTTCCCTGATAGATGAGGTCAGAGGAGGTAAAATTCAAACTGCCTGACCCTTAATGCCTGACCCTTTTGTTATTCAGGTGATAAGCTGCTGCCAGAGCCGTTTGGCAGTGATTTTCACAGTTCTCCACTTTGAAAACACATTAACATTTAACCAAGCCAAACCTTCTCGTGTATGAGAGTTGGGAGAGGTAGTGGACGGCCGAACCAGCAATCAACTTTCAGTTATTGTGTGTGGCCACCTTAACTTGTGTGTGCAAGTCACAGATGACCACAGGTATTTAGACTCTTTGCAGTGTATGAGCAGCGCTGTAGAATTGGTGTCTGGATGCACCATTATGTATTTTACACTTTTTCAGAGAGTGAGGAATATTCTGTATGTAGTATGTGGTAATTGTCTGTATATCCTGTACTCCATGTGTGTATGTGTAAGTAGTAGCTGTGCATAATATAAATATATATGGTTTTATCTTATTTTCTTACCTTGTCCTCGACACGGTTCAATCTTGACCCAATTGTATTAGAGCCTCGATCTTTCACTTTATCTGGAAATAAATAAAAGTAAAAAAAGTCATTTTTAAATTTACTATTAGAAATTAGCATTTTTTTGGGTCCACTGGCATTCAACCAAATTTGTGAAACTGTTTACGATTTACAGTTCAGAGAATATAACATGAGAAACGATTTACCTATTTTTCCACAAAGCGATGAAATATGGCATCCTTATTCTGGACAACCTCTTAAAAAAAGGCTTTCCCATTGTTACAAATGACGGCATGTTGCTTGGATTTGCTATCATATGGTGTCAGATTATTACCATTACTATTGTTAATTTCTCTAAAACATAGCATTTATTCCATTTCATAGTGGTAGGAAGTGGAATCTATCCAGAAAGAAACAGTGAGGGCTTCCCCAATGACTGGTCCAGTCTGTAAGAAAGGAAAAAAATCACTGGTGTAATCAAAAAGTATTTTTATTGAAGAGAAATTCTACCCAAAACTTGCAAACTGTCTCTTCCAGTGCCACCTATTGGAAGTAGCAATCCTAAAAGTCAATATCAACCTTTTAACAAGCCTTTCCACATGATTTAGGATAAATGGGAAACTAGAATCTCAATTTGCAGCCATGGTGTTTCGGGGTGTTGCCCCTCAGCAGTGCAAAGCATGAGATCTGATTTAGCTGTGTGAGAGACTTCAGAAGGAAAAACTTTACCCCTTAGATCCTAGTGAGGAGAGTGAAATGCCAGAGTAAGGAGGCTTATAAACCATGCAATGGCTCCCCGGGGAGCTTACGAGCCTCCTTACACTGGCATTTTTTAGACAAATCATCTTACTTTTCCTCTAAGGATTCAATTTTCTTCCTTTTTTTCTATTATTTTATCACTGTTGATGACTCCCACTGATTTGCTATAGCAATGAGATGTGCACATATATACAGTTGAAATCAGAAGTTTACATACACTATATAAAAAGACACATATGCATGTTTTTCTCAAAATCTGACATGAAATAAGAATAAACCTTTCCCGTTTTAGGTCAATTAGGATTACCATAATTTTTAATATTTGCCAAATGTTAGAATAATAAGAAAGATAATGTTTTAACCACTTCGCACCAGAGCCTGTTTTTCCCTTCGTGACCGGGCCAATTTTTTCAATTCTGACCACTGTCACTTTATGAAGTAATTACTCTGGAACGCTTCAACGGATTCCCCTGATTCTGAGATTGTTTTTTCGTGACATATTGTACTTCATGATAGTGGTAAAATTTCTTTGATATCACTTGCGTTTATTTGTGAAAAAATCGGAAATTTGGCAAAAATTTTGAAAATTTTGCAATTTTCAAACTTTGAATTTTCATGCCCTTAAATCAGAGAGATATGTCACACAAAATAGTTAATAAATAACATTTCCCACATGTCTACTTTACATCAGCACAATTTTGGAACCCAAATTTTTTTTTTGTTAGGGAGCTATAAGGGTTAAAAGTTGACCAGCGATTTCTCATTTTTCCAACAAAATTTACAAAAACATTTTTTTAGGGACCATATCATATTTGAAGTCACTTTGAGGGGTCTTTATGACAGAAAATACCCAAAAGTGACACCATTCTAAAAACTGCACCCCTCAAGGTGCTCAAAACCACATTCAAGAACTTTATTAACCCTTCAGGTGCTTCACAGGAATTTTTGGAATGTGGAAGAAAAAAATTAACATTTAACTTTTTTCACAAAAATGTTACTTTAGACCTAATTTTTTTATTTTCACAGGGGTAACAGGAAAAAATGGACCCTAAAATTTTTTGTGCAATTTCTCTTGAGCGCGCTGATACCCCATATGTGAGGGAAAACCACTGTTTGGGCGCACTGCAGGGCTCGGAAGGGAAGGAGCGCCATTAGACTTTTTGAATGTAAAATTTGTCTGAATAATTAGCAGACGCCATGTTGCGTTTGGAGAGCCCCTGATGTTCCTAAACAGTAGAAACCTCCCACAAGTGACACCATTTTGGAAACTAGACCCCTTAGGGAACATATCTAGATGTGAGGTGAGCACCTTGAACCCCAAGGTGCTTCACAGAAGTTTATAATATTGAGCTGTAAAAATAAAATTTTCACATTTTTCCCACAAAAACGTTTTATATCCCTTAATTTTGCATTATCATAAGGGTAATAGGATAAATTGCACCATGAAATTTATTGTGCAGTTTCTCCTGAACACGCCGATACCCCATATGTGGAGGCAAACCACTGTTTGGGCGCACGGCAGGGTTTGAAAGGGAAGGAGCTCCATTTGACTTTTTGAATGTAAAATTTGTTTGAATAATTAGCGGACGCCATGTTGCATTTGGGGAGCCCCTGATGTGCCTAAACAGTGGAAACCCCCCACAAGTGACACCATTTTGGATACTAGACCCCTTAGGGAACTTACCTAGATGTGTGGTGAGCACCTTGAACCCCAAGGTGCTTCACAGAAGTTTATAATATTGAGCTGTAAAAATAAAATTTTCACATTTTTCTCACAAAACCGTTTTTCATCCCTTAATTTTGCATTATCATAAGGGTAATAGGATAAATTGCACCATGAAATTCGTTGTGCAATTTCTCCTGAACACGCCGATACCCCATATGTGGAGGCAAATTACTGTTTGGGCGCACGGCAGGGTTTGAAAGGGAAGGAGCGCCATTTGACTTTTTGAATGGAAAATTTGTTTGAATAATTAGCAGACGCCATGTCGCATTTGGGGGGCCCCTAATGTGCCTAAACAGTGGAAACCCCCCACAAGTGCCACCATTTTGGAAACTAGACCCCTTAGGAAACTTATCTAGATGTGTGGTGAGCACCTTGCACCCCAAGTGCTTCACAGAAGTTTATAATATTGAGCCGTAAAAATACAATTTTCACATTTTTCCCACAAAAAATGTTTTTCATTCCCTAATTTTGCATTATCATAAGGGTAACAGGATAAATTGCACCATGAAATTTGTTGTGCAATTTCTCCTGAGTACACCGATACCCCATATGTGGGGGAAAAGCACTGCTTTGGTGTACGGCAGGGTTCGGAAGAGAAAGGAGCGCTATGTTGGCTGGGATAGGTGGCAGACACCATGTCACATTTGAAGAGTCGCTGACATGCCTAAACAGCAGAAACCCCCACAAGTGACCCCATTTTGTAAACTACATCTCTCAAGGAATTCATCTAGGGAAGCAGTGAGTATTTTTTAATTTTTAAATTTATACCATTGGGCAGTGAAAAAAGCATAATTATATTTTTACCACAAAAAATGTTTTACCCTCAGATTTTACATTTTCACACAGGGCAATGGGTAAAAATGGTGCCGAAATGTGTCACACAATTTCTACTAAAAGTGGCAATACCCCATATGTGGCTGTATTGTACCGCTCAGCCATACGGCGAGATCTGGGGGGACGGAGTGCTATTTGACAATTGGAGAACAAATTATTGTAGAATAGGCATTTGAATTTGGGAGCACAACATTTTCTGAATTTCTTTTGGGGGGCAAGGGCCATTTCGCTTTTCCAGAGCCTTTCTGCTACCAGTAACTTGGAAGTCCCTTATATTTTTAACAGATGACGGACCTGAGTGGGGACTAGCTTTTTTTGAGGACTGAGTTGAAGCTTTTATTGGGAACATTTTACGTAACATTTATCCGGCACTCTAGGCTGAGCACTTACATCGGGGTTTCCATCTAAATTTCCAAATGATGTAATTCAGATGAAACCCCTGCGGGATCCATTCACTATAATGAGGCAGCAGAGTTACTCTGGACTCCGTCTGGCCTCTGTTTAGCGGTGTCCTTTTTTTCAGAAGTGCACAAAACTGTGACCAACCGCACTTTTATGCACACCTAAAACAAATGACACCGTGGGATCCCAGGCCAGACGGCATCCACAGTGGCCTATATCTGCCTCATTAGAGGGAATCTTCCGTCATGGGTTTTGTCTGAATCACGTATTTCAGAGATTTACACGGAAGCTCTTGTGTAAGCGCTCAGCGCAGAGCGCAGGATAAATGTGGGCAGAGCCTTACTGCGATCTTTGGGAGACATAATAAACAAATCAGTAGCCGGTGAAGAATTGGTTTTATTTATTTTTTACTCCTTTCCACGTGTGATATAACTGATTAGATTACTTTATTCTTCGGGTCGGTGTGATTACAGCGATACCAGAATCATATCGGGTTTTTATGATTGACAGCTGTCACAGACTAAAGGACGCTTTTTTTGGCAAAATCTAGTTTTTGCATCACCATATTTTGAGAGCTATAATTTTTCCATATTTTGGCTGACAGAGTCATGTGATGGCTTGTTTTTTGCGGGACGAGTTGACATTTTTATTGGTACCATTTTTGGGTACGTGACATTTTTTGATCGCTTTCTATTCCGTTTTTTGGGAGGTAAAATTAACAAAAACCAACAATTCAGGAATTGTTTTTTGAGGTTTTTTTTTTATGCCGTTCTGCGTGTGGTAAAAGTGATCAGGCAGCGTTATTCTTCGGGTCAGTACATTTACAGCGATGCTACACTTACTGTATTTTTTTTATTTTTTGGCGCTTTTACACAATAAAACAATTTTATAGAAAAAAATATTTTTTTTGCATTGCTTTATTCTGAGCGCTATAACTTTTTTATTTTTCGGCTGATGGAGCTGTATGGCGGCTTTTATTTTGCGGAACAAGATGACGTTTTCAGCAGTACCATTTTTATTTCTATTTTGCTTTTTGATCGCATTTTTTTCCACTTTTTGTTTGGCGATATGATGAAAAAGCATATTTTTTTGCCCCGTTTTTTATTTATTTTTATTACGGTGTGCACAGAAGGAGTTAATTAGTGTGACACTTTTATAGCTTGGGTTGTTTCGGACGCGGTGATACCAAATATGTGTACTTTTTTTGGTTTTGTAAAAATATACGGATTTATTGGTTTAATATTTTATTTATTTTTGATTTATTTTGTGATTTTTTTTTTAACAGTTTAAAAACTTTTTTTTAACTTTTTTTACATTTTTACTTAGTCCCTGTATGGGACATTAATTTTTATTTTTCTGATCACTGATCTCATGTAATGTAATAGACATGTATTACATTACATGAGATCTTTGCTGACTGTTTCACACCGTGTCTCCTGCCAGGCTTCAGCTGCAGGCTGAGCCAGGCAGGACACCATATATGGCAGATCTGGAGGTGGTCATGTGACCTCCAGCTGCCATAGCTACCCCAGGTCCTGGAAGGTATCAGGGGTCGTCGGAGAGGTAAGTAAGACGACCCCCTCTCCTCTGTTTATCTTCTATATGCCGCGATCACTATAGATTGCGGCATATATAACATAGCAAAGGGTTAACATCACTGGGACCTGATCCAATCAGGTCCCGATGATGTCCCCTGTCAGAGCTAATGCTCTGCACCGGAATCGCAGCGCTTGCAGGACCCTGGGGGTCCTGAGCGCTGCGAGACCACCCACCGTTTTTAAACGTCGGCGCTGCACAGAGCCCAGCAAGCGCCGACGTTTATCTACAGTGGGCGGTCGGGAACCGGTTAAATAATTTGCCTGCTCCAGTGGTTTTGGGGTTACCTTGGTTAAAATTGCACAATCCTGTACTGGACTGGTCTACCAATGAAATTAAGTCTTGGAGTCCTAAGTGTTATGATAGATGTTGTAACGGTCGCATTGCTGCTGTGGAAAGAGGGGAATTACCTGTACCTATTCAGGATTTTTGGAAGGTTTTTTCAGAGGAGGAGTTGCAAGTTTTGCCTCCTCATAGGGACTATGATTGTACTATTGAGTTTGTCCCTGGAGCAACTCTTCCCAAGAGTCGCTTATTTAATCTTACTATCCCTGAGAGAAAGGCCTTGGAGGAATACATACAGACAAGCTTGGCCGCCGGTCACATTAGACCTTCTAAGTCACCTGTGGTTGTTGGATTTTTTTTTGGAAAAAAAAAGGACGGCGGTTTACGTCCATGTCTGGACTTTCGCGAAATTAATAAAATTACAGTACGCAATTCCTACCCACTGCCATTAATTCCTGACTTGTTCAACCAGTTAGTGGGGGCCAAGTGGTTCTCTAAGATTGATCTCCGGGGGGCATACAATTTGTTACGTATGAAGGAAGGTGATGAGTGGAAAACTGCTTTTAACACTCCAGTGGGTCATTTTGAGAATCTGGTTATGCCCTTTGGTCTTACCAACGCACCAGCTTTTTTTCAGAACCTTATTAATGACATCCTAAGACCGTTGATCGGTAAGAATGTGGTGTTGTATTTGGATGACATTTTGATTTTTGCGCCGGATCTGGAGTCTCATTGGCAGAGCGCATGTGAGGTATTGCAGTTGTTAAGCGACAATTCACTTTTTGCTAAGCTGGAGAAATGTGAGTTCGCTGTGCAGAGAATTAGTTTTTTGGGCTACATTATCTCCAGTGAGGGCTTTGAGATGGATCTGGTGAAGGTTCAGGCGGTGCAGGAATGGCCTAGGCCTATTAGTTTGAAACCAATACAGAGATTTTGGGGTTTCGCCAATTATTGCAGAAAATTCATTAAGAATTTTTCTATAATTGTTAAGCCGCTGACCGATCTCACCAGGAAAGGTGCGAATACGGTTCAGTGGACTACTGAGGCCATTGAAGCTTTTGTGTATCTCAAGGAGAGGTTCAGTTCTGCCCCCATCCTTATGCAGCCTGATGAGACCAAGCCTTTTTTGGTCGAGGTTGATGCTTCTTCGGTGGGGGTCGGTGCTGTTTTGTCTCAGGAAAACAAGGATGGAGTACATCCCTGTGCTTTTTTTTTCAAAAAAATTTTCTGAGACCGAACTTAATTACGATGTTGGTAATCGGGAATTGCTGGCGATTAAACTCGCATTTGAACATTGGCGTCATCTCTTGGAAGGTGCTAAATTTACCATTCAGGTTTTTACTGATCGTAAGAATCTGATCTATCTTGATGCTGCCAAGCGCTTGAATGCCCGTCAAGCTAGGTGGGCACTTTTTTTTTTGCGGTTTAATTTTTCTGTTACTTACATTCCGTGTACCAAGAATGTAAAAGCTGATGCTTTATCTCGCAGTTTTTCTCCCATGGTTGGTACCGAGGAGGAGGAGAGCATTTTACAGGAAGGTGTTGTGATAGCAGCATTGGACTCCGTTTTGGATGATGGGATTCTGAAAGCCCAGGAGGATGCCCCATCTAACACTCCCCATGGAAGGTTGTTTGTGCCTAGGAACTTTATGAGAGATTTGTTTGTGGAGTGTCATAAGTCTCGGTTGGCAGGTCATCCAGGAATTTCGGAGACTAAGAGACTTGTAGGTCGCAGTTTTTGGTGGCCTGGGTGGCAGAAGGAAGTCATTAAGTGGGTGCGTCAATGTACTGTGTGTGCTAGATCTAAGTCTTCACATGCTCCTGCTGCGGGGTTGCTTTGCCCTCTGGAGGTTCCTAGTGCTCCTTGGATGCATCTTGCTATGGATTTTATTACTGACCTTCCTGCCTCTGAGGGTTTCACTGTTATCTGGGTGGTCGTGGACCGTTTTAGCAAGATGTGTCACTTGGTTCCCTTCATCAAACTGCCCTGCGCCAGGACACTCGCTAAGGCTTTTGTTAAAGAAATTGTCAGGCTCCATGGCGTTCCTTCCGACATTGTTTCCGATAGGGGACCTCAGTTCGTGGCTCGTTTTTGGCGTGCCTTTTGTGACAGGTTGGGAGTCCATTTGTCATTTTCGTCTGGTTATCATCCTGAGTCTAATGGACAGACAGAAAGAAAGAACCAGGATGTTGAACAGTTTTTGCGTTGTTTTGTGGCTGACAATCAAGAGGGGTGGTCTGAGTTTCTGCCACTGGCTGAATTTGGTCTTAACAACCATACATCCTCTTCTGCTGGGTGTTCTCCTTTTTTTTGTTGTACTGGGAGACATCCGTCGTTTGGGTCATTCTCCAAATTGGTATCGGCTGTGCCGGAGGAGGAGAATTTTTCCGATGATTTGGAGAGAGTTTGGACTGATGTACGTCGTAACCTTCAAGAGGCCAACAAAAAATCCAAGAGGTACTTTGACAGGAAACGTCAAGAGGTTTTGTTTACTGTTGGTGACATGGTTTGGTTGTCCTCTAGGAATCTGCGGTTGAGGATTCCTTCTAAGAAATTGGGCCCGAAGTTTGTAGGTCCGTTTAAGGTGCTTCAGGTAGTTAACCAATCTGCTGTTAGGTTGGAGGTTCCTACCTCCTGGAAGATTAATCCGGTGTTTCATGTTTCCTTATTGAAAAAAGCTGATGTTTCTGATAGGGACGCCACTGTCTCTGTTCCTCCGGTGGAGGAAGAAGGTGAATATGAAATTTCTCGCATTCTTAATTCTAGATGGCATAGAGGGAGATTGCAGTATCTCGTCGCTTGGAAGGGTTTCGGTCCCGAGGATAACTCCTGGGTAAGGGCGGATGATGTCTCTGCTCCTAGACTTGTCGGAGCGTTTCACAGGAGGTTTCCTGATAGACCTGGGCCTGGAAGATCCGGAGGATCCTCATTGAAGAGGGGGTACTGTTAGAACCCTCCTGTTAGTTTTTTCTATTTTGCTGGTCACATGACTTTTTGCCTATATAATCCAGCTCCGCCCTCCTGGCCTTGCAGGACTTCAGTGTTACATTTACTCTTAAGCTAGCCAGGTGCCTTGTACCTTACTCTGTAGTTTGCTTGGTCTTTTGACCACTAGTACTTCTGTTTGTTTGTTTGTCTTTGCTCTGCTACAATTTCTGCTAGGAGGTGTCCAAATATATCCCAGTCCTTAGTTCTTGTAGGGACCCCTCCCTTATATCTATAGGTCAGCGTTCGGAGTAGCCGAGGACTTAGGCGGGTCTGTTCACAAGGAACAGGTCCCCCGCTGCATCGTAGGGAATCAGCTTAGTCCTATGGTAGGGACAGTTTTCCTTTCTTTCCTTAGTGTTTGTAGCAGTTCATAACAGCTCCCTGCATTCCACCGGTATGGGGCCACTCAATATTCCCACCGCGTGAAGGAGGAAGACTTAACAACCATCATGATCAATCCCCTACCTCACCACAGCTGGGCCAAGACCCAAGATAGTGACCCTGCAGTCCGCATGGTGAAAGACCTGCTGACCCGAGAAGACGTCCGTCTAGATCCGGATGCCCCAGAGGAAGCCAAGCAGCTATGGAAGGAGAAGAGCAGGCTGTTCCTCTATGAAGGTAAGCTGTGCAGAAGACTCGTCAACCACTGGACGCACGAGCTGACCTGGCAAGTCGTCCCAAGGCGAGATGCAGCTATGGTCCTGGAGGCTTACCATGACAGAGCGGGGCACTTCGGCTGGAAGAAACTGGAGTTCCTGCTAAGAGGACGGTTCTTCTGGATCAGCATGAGAGGGGCTGTAGAGAAGTGGTGCAGAGACTGTGGCCCTTGTAATCTAAGGAGGAAGGACCGCACCAGCCAGAAGACACCCTTGAGGCCCATCGTCACCAAGCAGCCTCTTGAGCTGGTAGCTCTGGACCACGTCAAATTGGCTCCAAGCCGGTCAGGATACGTTTATGCCCTGACAATCAAGGACCACTATTCCCGATTTCTAGTGGTGGTCCCGGTAAAAGACTTGACAGCTCAAACGGCGGCCAGAGCCTTCCAGCAAACCTTCTGCCACCCACACGTGTATCCAGAACAGGTCCTGACAGACCAAGGTCCTGCATTCGAGGCCAAAATCTTCCAAGAGTTCTGCAACCTCTATGGCTGTAAGAAGATTCGGACAACGCCTTACCACCCACAAACCAAAGGGATGTGTGAGAAAATGAACAATATAGTCATTGATCTCATGAAGACGTTGCCCCTGGAGGAATGCAGCCTGTGGCCAGAAAAACTGCCGGACCTGATAGACTTATACAACCATATCCCGGTGAATGCTACAAACTGCACCCCGGCTTACCTGATGAGAGCCAGACCAGGTAAGCTGCCCATAGACCTGGAGATGGGAGTCCTAACACCCAAGGACACCTCCCCAGATGCGGACTGGGATACGGAAAGGCGACTGCAGTACAAGAAGGTACAGGAGAGTGTGGAGAAGAGCCTGGCCCAGGCGAGACAAAAGCAAGAGAGGCTCTTCAACCAACACGTCCCTGCTTGTCCCCTGGAACCTGGTGAGCAGGTTCTGAAGCGAAAGAGAAGGCTACACAAGCTGGATGACCAGTGGGAAAGGGAACCCTACACAGTACTGCAGTCTGATCACGACAACCCGAAGGTGTGCGTGGTCACTAAGGATGGAGGAGAAACCACTAGTACCGTCTCCAGAGACCACCTAAAAATGTGCCCCGAGCAACTCCGTAGTGCAGAAGAGGATCAAAGTGACCTTGAACCCGCAGAGGACAAGGAAGAAATGATCAGCACCATTCTCGGAGAATTCCCTCAGTCCTGGACTCGAATAAACGGTGCCATAGTGGTACCCGTCCTGCATTTCCTGCAACCGGCTCAGCAACAACCTACACCAGAGCAGGAAGGTGGAGAAGAACAAGCAGTTCCAGATGCAGAAGGGCCTGTACCAGCAGCCCAGGAGAGTCAACCCTCTGCTGACAGTGAGCCTGCCATGCCTGCGGTAAGCCAGAGGACCCGCAGACAGCTGCCTGCCCTGCCTGTAAGTTTAGCCAGTGACTGCACCCCGAGCGCTAGTGAGAAAAACCAGGTTAGACCACCACCAGACAGTGGGTTACGTAGGTCAACCCGAAGCACTAAGGGGCAAATGCCAGCTCGCTGGAAGATCTAAGTGGATAATGTATGTATTTAATGTGTTATGTTGTACCCTGGTTATTAGTTATGTTTTTCTAGTTTTTCTAGCTCATGGACTGACAGGTTATGGACGATGAATAACCGGAACTATCATGTAGATATTTGCAGTTGGTGCCTCTTGCGAAGACGGCCACGGAAGAAAAACCTGTCTGGCGTGGCCCCGTGTGGTCCAAAGTAGGTAGTTTTGCCTTGCAGCCACGCCCAACGTTTGGGGTTTGCTTTGGACAGGTCCCCACATCGCTCAAAGACTTCGCCTTGTTGGGTGAAATGGACACCCGGTCGCGGAAGCGCCGTTTCCTTAAGGACAAAATGCACTTGTACATATGTTATGTTGTTGTTTATAACCTATATTTGTGTTTCCTGTTAGTCCCGGAGTACTAAGTTTTACTAGGGGGGAATGTGTCACCCTGGCCTGGATGCCACAAATGTATAATAAAGCTGTGTCTGAGAGCAAGGGGGAGGTTCTCTGGTCAGGGACCATTAGCATGCAGCACCTCCTGTCCCAAGTCAGTAGGGGGAGCAGGCTGACCCTATAAAAGCTGGAACTGGGGGCAGGGTTAGAGAGTTCTGGACGACCTGTCTCTGGAGTGAGAGGTGTCCCAGAGAAGGGAGAGCCAGTTCAGCTGAAGCTGAGGAGGTCGTGTGGCAGTAGAGGAGCCACGAGCCAGGGACGGAAGGCGAGGAGAGCCTGTCCTGGCTGAGAGAGAAACTGATCTACCGGACTTGGTGTCCGAGGCTGTTAGGAATCCAAGTCCTACAGCAAATAACCAGCCCGCAGGGGACTGTATGTTCCTTGGCCTAAGAAGCCCGGAGGTTCCGCCACAGCAGAAGGGTCCAGCAAAGCTGCACCAGGCCAAGAGTAGAAAGGGACCCAAGTTGCAAGCCATACGGGCGAGAAGACACGGTGAGCTCAGGAACGTGGGCTGTTACACCACAAGGAGGGAAATAGCCAGAAAGAGCGCAGAGAGCATGGTAGGCCTTCACCCTCACCCTGACCAGGGCCAGCTTCCCACTTGTTCTCAGACATCCAGGCCCCCTCCTAGCCGGGACTGTTTTTGGGTCGTCTCACCTGTTCTAATAAAGACCCTGAACTGTTTAAGAGGCCTCCGTTTCCTGGCTATTGCGGTCAGAATCATCCCCTCCATCATCCATCTATATACTGCCCTGGGGCCACACTCCTCCCGTGGGGAGTTATACTACTTAGTGCTGCACACCTACATCTGCCCCAGCGGTCTGCACTGCAGCGGCGGTTAACCCTGACCGCAATCCACGGGTGGCGTAGTCGGACATTTAAAACCCTACAAATAGACTGCCACAACATTTGGTATTACCACCCTGAGCCATGGACCGGGTTGCCACTACTACCCCCATTATTGCCCTATTGCCCGGTTCCGGGTAACCCACGGCCCAGGGGGCGAGTCATATCCATAAGATAGGGCATCAATGTATGATCGGCCGGGGTCCTGCACGCAGCACCCCTGCCGATCAGAAGTTATCGGTGCTGGCGGCGGCGGCCACCGGCCGGAAGTACTTGCCTGCGGTGTTTGGCCATCCATCTGTAGTGGCCGCCGCGGGGTACTGCACATCCGCCTCCCATTCAATTGAATGGCAGTTTGATGTGCACTAACAAGTGCCGACCACTACAACATGGCGACCAGTCACCGGAAGGTAAGCACTTCCGGCCGGCGGCCACCGCCGGCACCGATAACAGCTGATGGCGGGGGTGCTGTGTGCGGGACCCCGGGCAAACATAAATTGATGCCCTATCCTATGGATATGGCATCAATGTGAAAGTAGTGGACAACCCCTTTAAAGCACAGTGGCCATGAGGTTTCTATAAAATCCCATCCACTTTGCTTGAACTGCAAAACACTCTGTTTTTGCCACAGCAAATAAATATTGTCAAAAACAAACTGAAAGCTCATTGTGGGAACATAACCCACAAGAGTACTATGGGGCCTGTGACTTCCTCCTCTATCATTCTTCCTCAGCGTCTGACGTCTCAGCACAGCGGGCCTGATGACATCACTACATGGCACCCACTGCCCTGAGATGTGCAGGCGCTTCAGAATGCTTGCTGCATAGACCGGAGCAGCGGGAAACAAGGAGGAGAGGTGAGTATTTTTTTTTTTTTAAATCAATGAGCACATTTTGGTAGTCATAGTAATGTATAGAGGACCATGGGGAATTCATTATACTGTATGGAGGACGATGGAGGTGCATTATACTATATGGAGGACTATGGGGAGTGTATTATACTATATGGAGGACTATGGGTAGTGCATTATACTGTATGGAGGGCTATGGGTAGTGCATTATACAATATGGAGGACTATGTAAGTGCATTATACTACATTGAGGACTATGGGGAGTGCATTACACTACGTGGAGGACTATGGGAGTGCATTATACTATGTGGAGGACTATGGGGAGTGCATTATACTATATGGCGGAATATGGGGTGCATTATACTATATAGAGGTCTATGTGGAGTGCATTATACAGTATGGAGGACTCTGTGGATTGCACTATACTATATGCAGGACTATGTATGTGCGTTTTTACCTGCAGATTTTCGGCATCTAATGAAAATCTATGGGGAAAATCCACACATAAAACTCAGCATACTCACAAGAGAAATTGACATGATGTGGATTGATACACACACCGCAGCTCAGTTTACGCTGAATAAAATTAAAGCACAGTGGCCATGAGGTTTCTATAAATCCCATCCACTTTGCTTGAATTGTAAAACACTCAGTTTTTGCCACAGAAAATAATTAGTGTCAAAAGCAAACCAAAAGCTCATTGTTGGAACATAGGCCACGCGAGTACTATGGGGCCTGTGACTTCCTACTTCGTCATTCTTCCTCAGCATCTGACGTCTCAGTACAGCGGGCCCTATGACATCATTACATGGCATCCACTGCCCTGAGATGTGCAGGCACTTCAGAATGCTTGCTGCATAGACCCGAGCAGCGGAGAACATGGAGGAGAGGTGAGTATTTTTTTTTTAAATCAATGAACACATTGTGGTGGTCATAGTACTGTATAGAGGACTATGAGGAGTGCATTATACTGTATGGACTATATAGGACCATGGGGAGTGCATTATACTATATGGAGGACTATGGGGAGTGTGTTATACTATATGGAGGACTATGGGAGTGCATTATACTATATGGCGGATTATGGGGAGTGCATTATACTACATGGAGGACTATTGGCAGTGCCATATACTGTATGGAGGACTATGGGGAGTGTATTATACTATATGGAGGACTATGAGGAGTGCATCTTACTGTATGGAGCACTATGAGGAGT
The DNA here is from genome assembly GCF_046119375.1 of Phyllobates terribilis. Lineage (NCBI taxonomy): Eukaryota > Metazoa > Chordata > Amphibia > Anura > Dendrobatidae > Phyllobates > Phyllobates terribilis. The sequence goes on along the minus strand of NW_027363009.1, from coordinate 1,680,015 downwards.
GCATTTTACTATATGGAGGAGTGCATTATGCTATATGGAGGACTATGGAGAGTGCATTATGCTATATGGAGAACAATGGGGAGTGCATTATACTATATGGAGGATTATGGGAAGTGCATTATAGTATATGGAGGAATATGGGGTGCATTATACTGTATGGAGGACTATGTGGATTGCATTATACTATATGCAGGACTATGGGGAGTGCATTATACTATATGGAAGACTATGGGGAGTGCATGATACTATATGGAGGACTATAGGGTTCAGCACACTATATAAAAGATTATGATTTTGCATTATACAATATGGAGGAATATGGGGCCCATTATAGTATATAGAGGGCTATGTGGGGGCTATTATAATATTTCGAGGGCTATGTGGGAGCCTTTATACTTTGTGGAGGGCTATGTGAGGGCCAATATACTGTATGCAAGCAATTATACAGTGTGAAGGTTTGAGTGGGGACCATCATACCATGTGGAGGGCCGTGGGGGTCATTGCACTGTTTGGTTGTACTGTTTGGAGACCTAGTGGGGGCCATTATACAGCATGGCGAGGTGTGGGGCCATTATACTGTATGATGACCTATTATACTTTATAGAGGGCTGTGTGGGGGCCAAAGCTGGGGGATCACACTGTGTCACGGTCACCATACTTTGCCGGGGGAGTTGAAGTCGAGTACAGTAGGGTCATCATTATGTGCATGTCCAGGGTACTGTGAAAGAATTCACATACTGTGTTTGTTGGGCACTTTTGTTGGTATCATACTTTAAACATGCAATGAAAGAGGAATCTGGGGCTTCAGTAGGAGGAAAATTACTTTCTAAAGGCTGGAAAGTTGTGAGATATGCTCTTCTGTGACCCCGTCGAATGTTATTTTTTTTGTTGGGTGGGGGGCAACTAGCACTTCTGCTATGGGATCCCATGATTTCTATGTACACCCATGTCTATGGGCCTGTTTACATGCCAGTGTATTTTCACAGTCTTGGGGCTCATTCACCTGTTAGTTTCTGTGCTATCACGTATAGTGCTATTTTTTATTTTTTTTCACAGATAGCATGTGTACCTATGACAGTCTATGGGGATGCTCACATGGCCATGATTTTTCATTGAGATATGTTTTATAATGATTCAAGTGTCAGATCAAATTCATCAATGAAAGTGTCCGGGTCTGTTAAAAGATGGGCCAGAACTCGGATGAAGTTTGTCCGTTTTTGACTGACCGATGGGAAAAGTACTGATGTAATTCTGACCAACCTAAGGTAAAAATCACTGATTAAACTCGCTCCATTTTTCTCGTACATGAAAAAACCTGATGTCTGAATGAGGCCTAAGTGGTCCACACGAAATTATATACAGTATCACCAATGCAAGTCTATTAGGCCGCAAAAACTGTGGACAGCATTTGGATGTCATCTGTGTGCCAGTCATGAAATGGACTGTTGGTTATGAGAAGGGGGAGAAACATTCATCAGTTTTATTTTCAGCTGAGAAAAGCTAATGAACCCTGACCAAACTGTGATGAAACTGATCAAAAACACTCATCACACTTACACCATTTTTGTGAGTAGAAGACATATCACTGTTGTATAATTCAGCACTTTACACACTACAGGGTTAACCCAACAGATTAGCTATGTAGCATCCAGAAGGCGGGAGGAGAAGAGTTAATATAAAGCTCAGTCCCAGGTTTGCCTTTAGAGTAATTAGCTTGGAGGAGCAGAGCAGCATGGAGCAGGGTGATGGCTCCACATTCCCTCTTATCCCTCAAGGAGGAGGATAGGAATTTGTCCTGATCCTCCTCCGCTGCAGCCGGCTGTGCAGGATGGGAAAGCATGAAGATGATGGGAATGTGCACTACACGGAAGGAAGATGTGTAAGGTAACTGGAACAATGAGGCCCACAGGGGAGTTATTGCCCTGTATGGAGGGGAACATACTATAGGTAAAACTGCCACCAATGGATAATGACCGATCAGTAAAGATGAGCAAGACTTTTGAAACTTACATTTGCAGAGTTTTCCCAGGAAATTCCATTCTCTGCAAATGTCTTCCAAAGCCTCTACTTGCCCTGAAAAACATGTATGACGCCATTCCCTTTTTTCCTTAACACACTAATCCCCTTCACTGCATTGATGTCGCCCTCTCTCTCTGTCTGTTTTCTGTCATGTTTCATGGCTTTCTCTCCCTATTTCTATGGCTAGGCTGTGAGCTGTGATGTACTTTTCTCTATCCAGGTTCACCACAAAATGGCTGCTTCCTTTCCTGCTTCTGCTTTTATACTTGCTATAATAGTCCTTCTTAATTGTCTGAGCTATACTATGTTAGGCCTCATTCACATGTGCAGGGTTTAAACCTGTACGTGAAAAAATGGTACCGGTGTCCTCAGTTTTCGATCAGTGTTTTTCACCGATGGATAAAGAAATTACAAAGCTTCTCCTATACAATGTTAAACTTGCACAGGACACTGATGGCACACTGACAGACCCATAGACCACTATTGGACCTCTGTGTCATCCGTGCTGCCGGAAAAAAAATGGACATGGCTCTGTGTGTTCTGTATGGACACAAGGGGTGTGTAAAAACACTGGTGTGTGAATAGCACCATACATTGAGTACACGTTCTATCCATTAAAACTGCTACAACTCGTGCGTGCAATGCAGATGAGACCTAATATGATGGCAGCAAGGCATTCTGGGAAAGCCCGTCTTCTCTGACTGATGCAATCTTCTGCAATGTCTCAAAAGGTGACATTCATTTTAGGCACAAAAATTCAACATGAACTTGATTCCCGTTGAATCGATTCGCTCAGATCTAGTCATCAGAAAATGTTTAAATTAGTTTGTTTTCCGTGTGTTTTTTTAATGTTTTCATACTTTCTTCTCACAATCTTGCAGTTCTCACACTGGCCACCAGGGCTATTTTACACATTTACTTCTGTCCTTTCTGGAAGAATTTTCAGCAAAGCTTTTTATCAGAGGCCGGATTACAATGACCGGTAACATACAGCTGATAACGCAGGTTCCACCAATCACAGTTGATGTCACACCTGACCTTACTCCCCTTCACCCAATGATCTTTGTACAAGCTCATTGGACGCTTCAATGCAAAACAGAGGCCCTGACTTCAGACCGGTGGTGTTCATGCTAATCTTGATGAGGTCGGTGTGCTAGAGTCATGCAGAGGTCAATGAATCAGGACTATCCGAGAACTAGCGAGCGCCTTGTGTGTCTCCATGTGTGCCTTGCCAATAATCTTACTCCAGTCAGTGACTGGAGTAAGATATGTCGCACAGAGAATGCCACAGCTTATAAAATTTTGCTGGTGCCCACTTTATCAGGGCTGGGTGAAAATGGAGTGTGAACGCTAAAAAGTCACAATTTCAGCCCAGCTTCGAGTTGCGCTAAAACTTTGTGACTTTTCAAAGCTTTTTACACTAGTATTCTGGCTTTGAATGAGGCCCATAGTGTCTAAGTGAGTTTATTGCTGTTAATGTAGATTTCCTGAAAGAACAGGACATATGAACATAGAATAGCCTCAGTGGTCAGTGTAAAAAATTCTAAGATTTCTAATTTTAAATATAAATTTTGATATGGGAAAATATTGCCAACTTTTTTGAATGCATTTAAACAAAACTTTTTTTATGATGCCTCCCCTTTAATTTTGCTTATGAAAATTTGGAGCTCTGAATCTGAAAAACTGAGCACCAACTACTATGAGGATTTACTGTTAGAAATGAATGAAAGGCAGATAAATTCAGAATAACATTTAATGTTTTATATGAATTTGACCCCTTTGCATATATGGGCGTAACTGTACGTCCGCGCTGAGGTGACTGCATGTGGAGGCGGCTCAGGAGCTGAACTCCTTCCACACGTGTCTGATGCAGACTGAAATAAAGGGGTTGTCCATTACTCAGACAACCCCTTCTTAATTACGGTTTCAATCATGTGAAATAGCAGCTATGCTCTCCTCTGGTGCGGGCGCCATTCCAGTGATGTCGGCGTCTGGTCTCCTGGAGCATGCATGACATATCACGGGAACCCTGCAGCCAACGCCATTCCAGTGATGTCTGTGTCTGGTCTCCTGGGGCATGTGTAGCACCCCGAGGGTTCGGTTGCTACAGGGGTATTGCACCTCAACCAGAGGTGTGATATTCCACTCCCAGGTAAGGATGGAGTGTGGACCAGGGCTCAGTTAGCTGCACACGCACACACTCCCCATTTCCGGGGGAAAGCTCGATGGTGCTCCCATTTTTGCAGGCACAACTGACCATGTCCCTGGCTGGAGTGGGGAGGGGGTAGAGAACCCAGTGGTGTAGGAGCAGAAGGGGACGGTTTCTGAAGCATAGGAAGGAGCGCATTGGGTGCAGGTCACCTGAGCTCAGCACAGAGAAGCAGATATAAGGTGGGAGCCATCTCAAGTCTAGGAGAATAGTAGGAGTAGTAAGAGAGAGAGCTGACAGGGAGCAGCAGCTCAGCCTGAGCTCAGCTCCATGAGGCAGGCCTAGAGAGAAGGCCGGGGCCAGAGAGAAGAAGAGAAGAAGGAAGGAAGGAGAAGAGACAGAGGAGTGGAAGGGCTCCAGAAACAAGAAGGCAGGAGGGATCCTAAGAGTGCAGAACGGCCAGCAACCATTGCAAACCCCATTATACCGGGTGAAAGGGTCAGGCCGTGGAAAGGTACCGGATCCCTAAGTTGGTGGAGGCGAATCTACCCTCAGCCAAGAACCGGAGGTTGTGACCATTTATTGGTGTGACCCCCCGCTAAACCTGCTAGGGAGGCACCATATAGGATAGCGGGAAGTGAAGGCCAATGCTTACCCGACACGGTCCGCGGTAGCCGGACAGAAGTCAGGACACTGGTGGGGCACGAGAGGCCAGAGAAAGGACAGAAGGGGGTCCTGTGCCATACTCCTGAATTGCCTGGGGGTTGACCGAGCTCCTCACCTGGTGGACACAGCACGGCTCGGGCAGTCCTTGCTGACAGAAGTGACTTGGATATCAACTGTGAGTAAAACACCCTGGACTGAATCATTGGACTCTGTGTGATTTATGCTGCGCCTGCACCATCACCCCCAGCATTCACTTTCACTGCCCTGAGGCTACACTTTTCCCATGGGGAGTTATCCTATCCCTGTGCTGCACACTAATACCAGCCTCAGCGGTCTGCCTCGCAGCGGCGGTTATCTCTGACCGCAATCCACGGGTGGCGTAGTTGGACATTCACAAAACTATAAATAGACTGCCACAGCATTTGGTCTGACCACCCTGAGCCACGGGATCGGGTTGCCACTACTACCCCCATCAGCACCATACACTAGAAGGCCTAGTTCCGGGTACCCCACGGCTCAGGGGGCGAGTCACATGCATGACTAATCATAGGATCCCTGCAGCCAATCAGTGACTGTGACTCACCCCCTGGGCCGTGGGGCACTTGGAACCGGGCTTCAGTGTGATGATGGGGGTAGTAGTGGCAACCTGATCCCGTGGCTCAGGGTGGTCAGACCAAATGTTGTGACAATCTATTTGTAGGGTTTTGAATGTCAGACTACGCCACCTGTGGATTGCGGTCAGGGAGGACCGCCGCTGCAAGGCAGACCGCTGAGGCTGATGTAGATATGCAGCACAGGGATAGGATAACTCCCCACGGGAAGAGTGTAGCCTCAGAGCAGGTAATAGGATGCTGGGGGTGATGGTGCAGGCCGCAATAATAAAGGTCCAGAGTCTACTTCAAACAGTCCAGGGTCTTTATTGTAGGTGGTACTTATGACCCAACAGGAGTACAGGGTAGGAATGGGCCTGGGTGTCTGAGAACATTCAGGCGAGCCCCACTGGTCAGGGTGAGTGGGTAGGCCTACCGTTCTCTCTGCCCTTGCTGACTATCTCCCCCTTTAGTGGTGTGATAGCCCACGTCCCTGAGCTGGCCGTGTACTACGCCTGTATGGCTTGCAACTCGGGCCTTAGGTACCTGTTGCTTCTCTGTGCTGTACCAGTCCCTCTGTGTGGCGGAGCCTCTAGGCTTCTCAGGCCCAGGGATCTAAAATCCCTCGCAGGTAGGTTATCTGCTGCCGGGCTTGCAACCCTGACAGCCTCGGATCCCAGTGTCCGGTTATGTAGTTCTCTCTCTCAGGGTCCCTTCTGCCTTCTTGTTTCTGGAGCCTTTCTACTCCTCTTTCTCTCCACCTTCCTTCTCCTTCTCCTCTTCTCCTTCCTGGCCCCGGCCTCTTCTCTAGGCCTGCCTCGTGGAGCTGAGCCCAAGCTGAGCCTCAGCTCCCTGTCAGCCCTCTCTGGCTGAACTTCTTCCCTCTCTGAACTAACCGACTGAACACTCTCCTAAGATGGCCCCCACCTTTTATCTGCTTCACTGTGTCTGAGCTCAGGTGACCTGCAACCAATGAGCTCCTTCCTATGCTCCAGAAACCGTCCCCTTCTGCTCCTGCATCACCGGGTTCTCTCCCCCCTCCCCACTCCAGCCAGGGACATGGTCAGTTGTGCCTGCAATAAATGGGAGCATCTGCGAACTGTCCCCCGGAAATGAGGAGTGTGTGTATGCAGCTAACTGAGCCTTGGTCCATACTCCATCCTTACCTGGGAGTGGAATATCACACCTCTGGTTAAGGTGCAATACCCCTGTAGCGACCGAACCCTCTGGGCGCTACAACTGCATCACTCTCTCATCCTTTGAACAGAACTGACAGCCAGAGAGCAGCAGCAGATTACACTTCTTTAGGGTGTCCCTTTCGTCTGAAGGAAGTGAGAGTGAAATGGCTACTGACTGCGTGATATGAGGTCACTCGAGTCCTGGGAGACTAAGCGCAGACTTGGGTAGAACAGCAACAGCACAAAAGGTGATTATAGCTGTTTTATATGTAGGAAATATTGTGATTGAGAGCTGTTTGAGTAGTGGACAACCCTTTCTATATAGCTGACATTTTATCTCTAACAGTCGCAGTCAGAGCTTCGTTTCGGCCGCAGCTCTTAACCATTTAAATGCCGCTGGCTCCCATTGGCGCTCTGGGATGAGGCCGATGAGTTAAAATGAAAGCTGGTGGCATGCTGAAGGTCCCTGTCTCGACTATATTTGAACTGATCTGAATCAGAGCTTTGAAGGAAACTGGTATTTTCACTATATAGCATAATAATGTGGTATTGCACCGTGTCATAGAAAATATTGCAATTTCTGAAGCCACTAGTAAAGGAGCATTCCTTCACCCCTCTCACCTCCTCTTCTGCAATAGGACAAAAGAGGGCAATCTAAGCAGCCCATATGCAGAATGCCCAGTTGACAAGTAGGAAAATTAGATGTAGCTGGATAGTGAACTATGGCGGAAGGCATCGGCGAGATCTTACAATATCCCACCGCTGCCACCAATTTGTCAGGGATTTGCACACACAGACTATCCTGATTACTCACTATGTAGTTACTGGCAAGCAAGCCGTGAGCGTATGGCGTACACGCCTCCGAATTTCAACGCATTGAATGTGTATATGCCCCCATACGATCATTGCCAGCTTCACGATAACCCAATTAATAGTATTCACTGCCACCACCGATCAGTTCTAAATACAGGCCTGATCGGACTCCTGCTTTCTGGTAGCGTATGGCTTCGGGGGAGGAACGATTACAGAACAGAAGAAACAGGACTAATACATTTTATATTTAATCCAAAAGGAGGCAGGGTTTATGAAAAAATATACAAAGGATTTTACAAAGAGGGACAGTACAATACATATACAGTTACACAAAATAAAAGGTATTAATGGAAGAACTTACTAGACAGATCAGAGACTATTCAATTTACCTGGAGGAGAGGTGCTCCAATGGACTGTTATGGAGCAGGACCTGTGCTTACAAATATGTATCTCACGGCATGAGTATAGAGCAGCAGCCTTTTAAACTCACCTGAGCTAACAGGTATGTGCGCTGGTTACTCTGCTGCGCTTAAAATTTCTTTTTTGGTTTGCTACAATGCCTTTTCTGAAACGTTGTCTCCCTCTGCTGGAACACTGACTTCTTTCATTTAATGCCTGCAGACTATAAAAGAGAACCCAACCCAAAAAGTTTGGTTGATTAGTCTGTGGCATTCTGTTAAACTGTTGCTTATGGCGGTCTCTGTGAGCTTCTCAGCGACATTCAGCCAGCCAGGTATCCTGCCTGCAGTAGATGGAATGTGGCAATGGAACGCTGGCTGCGCGTGTCATAATAGGCTCTGAGCCTTTATATACCTGTGCACAGCAGCAGCCACCTTCAGTCTGCTGCTGGACAGCCAGCAGCAGCAGCAGCAGGAGAGGTATGTAATCAGGAGCCCTCCTGCTAAGGGTAGACAGCTGCTCGTTCCACCCCACCCCCCGCCTTAATTGGTTCTCCTCCCTTCCAACGGTGTTGAGGCGGGTGGGAACAGCAGGGGGTGAAGGTGCTGTGTTTAAAGAGGTGGAGTTATGCAGATCTAAAACGCGTGGATTGCAGCAGCAGCAAGCCGAAAAGTGCAGGCATGTAAGGGATCTAGAGGTTGACAACATGTCTTCTTAACGGGAGTCCAGGAGCTCATCTCCACAAATGGACTTTTCAGGATCCTTGGGTGGCTCCGTAGTTTGAAACCAATTCTGGTTATCGCTTCTCGGCCTTTTGGCTAAGATCAAGTGTAGTATCTGTTCTTATCAGTTTAATATCTGATACGTCCCCTATCTGGGGACCATATATTAAATGGATTTTTAGAACAGGGAGATGGAAAAAGAGCTTGCTCTGTCCACTCCACGCATTGACCTGGTATTGCAGTATCTCCAGGACCGGTGCACCCCTTCTTTAATGCAGTTTCTAAAATCAGAAAGAATTGAATTCAATGTTTTTTGTTCATTTTGCTTGTTTGTCGGATTTTGGGATGGACTCTTTGGCTTTGCTTTTCTTCTCCTCATTGGATTTTTCATGTTCAAAGTTGCAGAAGCCAGATTACAAGCTCATTTTGGTTCAACTTCAGCAACTGTGCATTGCATTGCCATGTAATGTGATGCAATGCTATCTTTCTAGCTCTCCCTTTTTACTTCCTTTTGGATAAACAGACATATTAGGCAAGCATTTTGGAGCTTTCACCTAAATAACTACAGGTGGTGAGATAAGCTGCACAATATAATTGACCTTTCAGTATATTGTTGCACACACACCATCTATTTAGCAAATGCCCTTGTTATCAACAGCAGCCTTTTAAACTCACCTGAGCTAACAGGTATGTGCGCTGGTTACTCTGCTGCGCTTAAAATTTCTTTTTTGGTTTGCTACAATGCCTTTTCTGAAACGTTGTCTCCCTCTGCTGGAACACTGACTTCTTTCATTTAATGCCTGCAGACTATAAAAGAGAACCCAACCCAAAAAGTTTGGTTGATTAGTCTGTGGCATTCTGTTAAACTGTTGCTTATGGCGGTCTCTGTGAGCTTCTCAGCGACATTCAGCCAGCCAGGTATCCTGCCTGCAGTAGATGGAATGTGGCAATGGAACGCTGGCTGCGCGTGTCATAATAGGCTCTGAGCCTTTATATACCTGTGCACAGCAGCAGCCACCTTCAGTCTGCTGCTGGACAGCCAGCAGCAGCAGCAGCAGGAGAGGTATGTAATCAGGAGCCCTCCTGCTAAGGGTAGACAGCTGCTCGTTCCACCCCACCCCCCGCCTTAATTGGTTCTCCTCCCTTCCAACGGTGTTGAGGCGGGTGGGAACAGCAGGGGGTGAAGGTGCTGTGTTTAAAGAGGTGGAGTTATGCAGATCTAAAACGCGTGGATTGCAGCAGCAGCAAGCCGAAAAGTGCAGGCATGTAAGGGATCTAGAGGTTGACAACATGTCTTCTTAACGGGAGTCCAGGAGCTCATCTCCACAAATGGACTTTTCAGGATCCTTGGGTGGCTCCGTAGTTTGAAACCAATTCTGGTTATCGCTTCTCGGCCTTTTGGCTAAGATCAAGTGTAGTATCTGTTCTTATCAGTTTAATATCTGATACGTCCCCTATCTGGGGACCATATATTAAATGGATTTTTAGAACAGGGAGATGGAAAAAGAGCTTGCTCTGTCCACTCCACGCATTGACCTGGTATTGCAGTATCTCCAGGACCGGTGCACCCCTTCTTTAATGCAGTTTCTAAAATCAGAAAGAATTGAATTCAATGTTTTTTGTTCATTTTGCTTGTTTGTCGGATTTTGGGATGGACTCTTTGGCTTTGCTTTTCTTCTCCTCATTGGATTTTTCATGTTCAAAGTTGCAGAAGCCAGATTACAAGCTCATTTTGGTTCAACTTCAGCAACTGTGCATTGCATTGCCATGTAATGTGATGCAATGCTATCTTTCTAGCTCTCCCTTTTTACTTCCTTTTGGATAAACAGACATATTAGGCAAGCATTTTGGAGCTTTCACCTAAATAACTACAGGTGGTGAGATAAGCTGCACAATATAATTGACCTTTCAGTATATTGTTGCACACACACCATCTATTTAGCAAATGCCCTTGTTATCAACAGCAGCCTTTTAAACTCACCTGAGCTAACAGGTATGTGCGCTGGTTACTCTGCTGCGCTTAAAATTTCTTTTTTGGTTTGCTACAATGCCTTTTCTGAAACGTTGTCTCCCTCTGCTGGAACACTGACTTCTTTCATTTAATGCCTGCAGACTATAAAAGAGAACCCAACCCAAAAAGTTTGGTTGATTAGTCTGTGGCATTCTGTTAAACTGTTGCTTATGGCGGTCTCTGTGAGCTTCTCAGCGACATTCAGCCAGCCAGGTATCCTGCCTGCAGTAGATGGAATGTGGCAATGGAACGCTGGCTGCGCGTGTCATAATAGGCTCTGAGCCTTTATATACCTGTGCACAGCAGCAGCCACCTTCAGTCTGCTGCTGGACAGCCAGCAGCAGCAGCAGCAGGAGAGGTATGTAATCAGGAGCCCTCCTGCTAAGGGTAGACAGCTGCTCGTTCCACCCCACCCCCCGCCTTAATTGGTTCTCCTCCCTTCCAACGGTGTTGAGGCGGGTGGGAACAGCAGGGGGTGAAGGTGCTGTGTTTAAAGAGGTGGAGTTATGCAGATCTAAAACGCGTGGATTGCAGCAGCAGCAAGCCGAAAAGTGCAGGCATGTAAGGGATCTAGAGGTTGACAACATGTCTTCTTAACGGGAGTCCAGGAGCTCATCTCTACAAATGGACTTTTCAGGATCCTTGGGTGGCTCCGTAGTTTGAAACCAATTCTGGTTATCGCTTCTCGGCCTTTTGGCTCAGATCAAGTGTCTGGACATCAGGTTCCTTGAGTGCTAGCCCTCGGCCTTCCAGCATCGCCACTCCGGTGGCTTAAGCTGGATGCTGCTATAGGGGGAGAGTTAGGAGGAAACGGGAAGGCGATTTCCGTGGCTGACTATGGGAGTCAAGCTGAAATTTGCTGGGACCGGGGACCCCCGGGTCAAGAATGGATTTCGCATTGAGATTTCCGAGGAGAAGAAGGGACATTTTTCCATGTCCTACCTGGTGAATGCCATCTTCTATGAAGCATTGAAGATTAAGAAGTCGGACATTCTTTGCCTGCAGGAATTTAGAAGTCATCGAAGGTATGTGCTGGTTCTTTCTACTATGGCTGCTTGCCAAAATCTTTATAGAACCTTGAAAGGCCATACTGAGAACTCCCTCCTAGATGGACTCACTTTTACTGTCCTCTATTCAAAGGGGGATGTTCCTGTTGTTGTGTTTATGCACAATCCCTTTATCCCCCAGGAGGACATTACTGTATTCTTGAGGAGGCATTGTACTTATGTGCATTTTTCCCACAAGATCTCGAATGAAGAAGGCTTGTGGACTGGCAAATACAAGTACTTTGTTCGTTTTGCTACAGACCCCGAGGGGCCAGGGGGCATACATTATCCTCCTATGAGTTTCTCTATTGGGAGAGACACTGGTTTCTTGTACTTTCCTGATGCTCCTTTTTTCTGCAGAAGATGTAACAAGTATGGTCATGTCCAGGAGTCCTGCAGGTATCCGCCAACCTGCAGGAGGTGTAACACGTCTGGTCATATGGCGAAAGACTGCAAGAACCAGGTAAAGTGTGATGCTTGTGGTGAGGAGGGGCATGTTCTTAGGCAGTGTCAAGCTAGAACCACTCCTAAGTCTTTTGCTCAAGTGGTCGCGGAGGGGCCTGCTGTTCCTTCGACTTCTACTAGGGTTCCACAAGGTCCCCTTCCGGATGTCGGGGAGGCAACTGCTCCCCAAGAGGAAGAGGATGGCACTCAGATGGACGACATATTTGAAGATGCCCAGCTTCAGCCTCCTGCGTCAGGAGGCTTTGACATGGTGATTCCAGAGGTGATGTCACCTTTCCCTCCCCAGTTTGGTGTCCGTGGTGAGGGGGAAATGGACTTGTCCAATTCTCCTGTCATATCTTGGTGCAATACTGCTTCAGAGGAGATCGGGGGCGGTGGCCAAGGGGACTTGTCTGCTGTCCGTTTCTCTGATGAGGAGGATCCTGATGTGGTCAAGAAGAAGCCAAGGACTGAGTGTTCATCCATTGCTGCCGTGTGTGATAGCCCGGTGGACTCTCGTGCTTACCCGTCAGATGTATTTTCTCCTGACATTGTTACATTTGGCATTCAGCCAGATGGTAATAGCTTTGCTTTGCTTGATGAAGGTTGAGTTGATGTTTTCTTTCTTTTTTTTTCAGGTTATGTGTGATCCCCTTTAGTTATGCCGCATCATTCTGGATGGGACATTGTGTCCCTTAATGTTAGGCAAATTAGATCTGTTACCCGAAGAACAACAGTTCTGGATTATCTAAAGGGTTTGAGTGCAGATGTCTATTGTCTACAAGAGTGTGGGATTACTGAATCTCCAGGGGATAAGGACTGGCCTTATGGCCAGTATGTTTGGTCGGGGTCCAGCTTTAACAAAAATGATGGTGTGGGGATTTTAGTTGGTAATAAGAATATTACTATTGATAGTTACACGGTTGTGGAGGTGGGTCGCTGCATTATTGTTTTTTTGAGTTATAGGGGGTGGAAGGTTAGAATGATTAATTTATATTGTCCTACTAAAAAAGAGGAGCGGCTTGCTCTTCTTGAGAAATTGATTTTTTTTCTCCCTGGAAAAATTCCTACAGTTTTTGTTGGTGACTGTAATTGTGTCACAGAAGGTAATGTGGACATTACGGGAAAAAAGTTCTCAACTTATTTCTGATTTTTCTTTCTTAGACGCTGCAATACTTGAGTATGGCATTCCACCACCGCCTACATATTATGCTGACCGTGGTAATATTTCATCGAGGATAGATAGGATGTTATTTTCCAAAAATATGGTTTGTTCAAGTTATGTTCAACATAAGGTACCTTTTTCTGATCATGAGTGTTTGCGTGGAGTTTTTAGTGCGAATGGGGACATGGTGTTTGGGGGTGGGGTTTGGAAATTGAATACGAGGTTGTTGGAGGATGAGGAGGTGATGAGTGAGTTGGAGAAAAGGTATGCAAGTTGGAGGTGGCGTAAGCGTGATTTTGGTAGTGTGCTTGAATGGTGGGATTGGGTGAAATTACAGTTAAAAACTTTCTTTAAAAAATGGGGCTACAAAAAAGCTGCCAGATATCGTAATAGATTTAATGACTTAAGTAGACGGATTGATTGGTTGCGTGGGTGTGTTAGGAAAGGAATGGATATGTCTGATCAGCTTGAGGTTGCTAAGAATGAGTTAAAATGTCTTCTGGATGAAAAAGGTAAAGAGATTATTTACCGTACCAAGTTAGAGCATTTGGAAAAGAATGAAAAGTGCACCAGGTACTTTTTTAAAAAAATGAATGGAAGGAAGTTGGATTTGAGTGAAGTGGTAGGTGAAGATGGATCTAGTGTGGTTGGGAAGAATGTGTTGAATGAGGTGAATGGCTTCTATAGTAAGTTGTACGATGAGAAATGGATTGATCCTGGACTTGTGTCGCATGTATTGAGTGGTATGGAGAAGAGACTTGGTTCGGATGAATGTGATGCTTTGTGTGAGGATGTTATTTTGGATGAGGTGAGGAATGTTGTTATGAGTGCTAAAATGAATAAGACGCCTGGGAAGGATGGGTTGCCTGTGGAGCTGTATGTGAAAGCTTGGGAGTTTTTGGGTAAGGACTTGACTGAGGTTTGTAGGTATATGTGGATGAATGGTGTTTTGTGTGACAGTATGAAAGAGGGTATAGTGGTTCTTGTGTTTAAGAAGGGTGAGAAAAAGCGTTTGGAGAACTGGAGACCCATATCATTGCTTAACGCTGATTATAAGGTCTACAGTAAATTGTTAGCAAATCGTATGCGTGAGGTGATTGGTAGGGTTGTGGAGGATGACCAAGTGTGTGCCGTGCCTGGTCGGAGTATAAGTGATAATTTGTTATTGTTAAGGGATATGCTTGGGGATTGTAAGACTAGAAAGCAGAAGTGTATGGTGTTAGCAATTGATTTCGAAAAGGCTTTTGATAGAGTTTCGCATGTGTTTCTGTTTAAAGTATTGGAGAGGATGGGTTTCCCTAGGGTTTTTCTGAATGGAGTTAAGTCTTTATATGATTATGTGTCAAGTGAGTTTTTAGTGAATGGATGGTTGTCTGACAAAGTGATGATTAGGTCTGGTGTAAGACAGGGGTGCCCTATGTCCCCTGTCTTGTTTGTATGTGTGATTGAGCCTTTGCTGTGTTTAGTGAGACGTGAGAAAATGATGAGAGGATTGTTAGTGCCTGGGAGTGGTGGTAAGCATGTGAAGGTGTTAGGTTACATGGATGATGTTGTGATGGTGAGTGAAAGTATGGCTTCAATGAGTAGGGTGAGGTTGCTTTTGGATTTTTTCTGTGGTGCATCAGGTTTTAGAGTTAACTGGACTAAGTGTAGTTTCAAATGCTTTGGAGATGACAGTATTCGTATGGAAGGTGTTAAGTATGAGGAGAGTGCAATTAAGGTTTTAGGGGTATTTTTCAATGATGATCTGAAAGGAAATGAGAGTTGGGACGAGTGTGGTATGCGTGTTGAGCGAAAATTGAATTTTTGGAGAATGAGAGATCTTTCTTTGCGGGGCAAAGTTCTAGTTATCAAAGCAGTGATCTTACCCATTCTGCTTTTTGTGGCCATAATTTTTCCATCCCCTTTTAGGAAAGTGAAGAGAGTTGAGAAAATGATTTTTTCCTTTTTCTGGTGCAGCAAGATGGAGAAGCTGAAGAGGGAAAGCCTTTATAAGGCCTGCCAGCATGGTGGTTTGGGATTTCCTAATGTTGAGGTTTTTTTAGGGCTCCATTATATTAAGACGATTGTGGTATTGTTGGGTAAAGGTAATAAGGGTGCATGTATGGCAAGTTATTCTGCAGGATGGATGTTGTATGGGTTAGGTTGGAGAAAGAGGGATGCGAGAGTGCCTGTGTCTTTTAAGTGTCCGGTGTGGTATGAGGTGATTGAGAAGTTTGTCAAGAAGTATGATTTGCTGAGTGTGCCGGTGGATGAGTTTAGAATGACTAAGAGGGTGTATAGGAAATTGTGTGCAAATGAGGTCGAGTCTAATATTGTTGGTTTGAGAGGGAATGAGGTTGCGGATGCTTGGAGAAAGTTGGGTATGTATGGGATGTCCAACAAACAGAAGGATGTAGTGTGGATGGCGTTTCACAATATTCTTCCAGTGAGAGACGTTCAAAAGAAGAGAGGTTTGATTAGGTCGGATGTTTGTCCAAGAGATGGATGTAATGGTTGTGAGACGGTTATGCATCTGATGTGGAATTGTGATTTTGCGCAAGACGTGTGGAAATGTGTAGGGGGGTTGTGTAGGAGTTTGGCAGGAGTGACTTTTGTGGATTGGCGTGTGGTTATGTTTGGTATTGGTGCAAGTGGACGTGTAAAGGAGAGAGTTTTGTGGTTAATTATGGCTTGTGTGTTAGAAAGTTTGTGGGATGTGAGGAATCTTTGTGTATTTAAAAGGAAATCAATCACAGTAAATGAATGTATTAGGATTATTCTTTCTAGGCTATTTTTGATTTACAAGATGGATAGTAGTAGCGGTGGTGGAACAGATGCCGAGGGAATGTGGAAATTTAAAAAGTGGAGGCATATTGTAAAATTTCAGTGATCTTTTGGTTTATATTAATAAGATGTTCTTCTTTCTGTAATATTAGGTTACTTTATGCTTAATAAATATGGCCATGATGATGAGAAGTTTTTTTTGCAACAGTTTTGGTATATCCTACTGATTTGCTATAAAACTAACCTGAATGGTTTAAAAAAAAAAAAAAAAATCTGTTCTTATCAGTTTAATATCTGATACGTCCCCTATCTGGGGACCATATATTAAATGGATTTTTAGAACAGGGAGATGGAAAAAGAGCTTGCTCTGTCCACTCCACGCATTGACCTGGTATTGCAGTATCTCCAGGACCGGTGCACCCCTTCTTTAATGCAGTTTCTAAAATCAGAAAGAATTGAATTCAATGTTTTTTGTTCATTTTGCTTGTTTGTCGGATTTTGGGATGGACTCTTTGGCTTTGCTTTTCTTCTCCTCATTGGATTTTTCATGTTCAAAGTTGCAGAAGCCAGATTACAAGCTCATTTTGGTTCAACTTCAGCAACTGTGCATTGCATTGCCATGTAATGTGATGCAATGCTATCTTTCTAGTTCTCCCTTTTTACTTCCTTTTGGATAAACAGACATATTAGGCAAGCATTTTGGAGCTTTCACCTAAATAACTACAGGTGGTGAGATAAGCTGCACAATATAATTGACCTTTCAGTATATTGTTGCACACACACCATCTATTTAGCAAATGCCCTTGTTATCAACAGCAGCCTTTTAAACTCACCTGAGCTAACAGGTATGTGCGCTGGTTACTCTGCTGCGCTTAAAATTTCTTTTTTGGTTTGCTACAATGCCTTTTCTGAAACGTTGTCTCCCTCTGCTGGAACACTGACTTCTTTCATTTAATGCCTGCAGACTATAAAAGAGAACCCAACCCAAAAAGTTTGGTTGATTAGTCTGTGGCATTCTGTTAAACTGTTGCTTATGGCGGTCTCTGTGAGCTTCTCAGCGACATTCAGCCAGCCAGGTATCCTGCCTGCAGTAGATGGAATGTGGCAATGGAACGCTGGCTGCGCGTGTCATAATAGGCTCTGAGCCTTTATATACCTGTGCACAGCAGCAGCCACCTTCAGTCTGCTGCTGGACAGCCAGCAGCAGCAGCAGCAGGAGAGGTATGTAATCAGGAGCCCTCCTGCTAAGGGTAGACAGCTGCTCGTTCCACCCCACCCCCCGCCTTAAGATTGGTTCTCCTCCCTTCCAACGGTGTTGAGGCGGGTGGGAACAGCAGGGGGTGAAGGTGCTGTGTTTAAAGATGTGGAGTTATGCAGATCTAAAACGCGTGGATTGCAGCAGCAGCAAGCCGAAAAGTGCAGGCATGTAAGGGATCTAGAGGTTGACAACATGTCTTCTTAACGGGAGTCCAGGAGCTCATCTCCACAAATGGACTTTTCAGGATCCTTGGGTGGCTCCGTAGTTTGAAACCAATTCTGGTTATCGCTTCTCGGCCTTTTGGCTAAGATCAAGTGTAGTATCTGTTCTTTTAAGAACACAAGAGCTACGATCTACACTTGACGAGAGCGATCGAACTCGGAAGGAGAAGAGCTTCGGAGCCCAGCTGACATCGGAGAAGGAAGGCGGATATCGGTGGGAGGAAGAAGCTCTAAAGAATCCAGAAGAAGACGAAGACTCGGAGAAGAATCGGGCTGTCCTGTGGAATCTTCGAGGAAGGAAATCATCGAGACAAAGACCTTTCGGGGAATTTGTCCAGAACACGACTGGAGAAGAATCTGCATAGCTCCACCCATTCCGGGAAGAGTTCCAGATCCAGCTCCAAGAAGTAACTGCAGGAGGAAAGCCATGGCAAGCGCTGCGATGAAGGCCGAAAAGAAGAGCCTGGAGCAGGGGACAGCCAGGAGGGCCCAGCCAGGAGCCGATTCTGACCCCAAGGACTCTGCCTCCACGACTGGCCAGCAGAAGGGACCCCAGAAGCCCCGCCACGAAGCTCCAGCCCTGGAGCCATGGATGCGGCAGACGGTGGCCCTGAAGCTGAAGGAAGTGGATGGGAGGGTGCCGGACATGTCCTCGGACGTGTTCTGCCAGAAGATGCTGCTGGATCGAGGCTTCTCCAGGTCGGACACCCTCAGCATCCAGACCTTCTTGACGGGGATCTTCTTCGTCACCTTCGCCACTGTGAACACCTGCAGGAGGTTCTGGGAAATGGTAAGCGCAAAAGGACCGGATAATTCTTTCTCTGCCTTTACAGGTAGCTGCCCTATCCAGAGGGACGAAAGGAGGATCACGGTCTCCATGCGCAACCCGCACACCCCAGGCCAAGACATCTGTACCTTCCTGAGACGCTTCTGTTTGGTTGTGAAGGAACCCTCTCACATCCTGAATGGACTCGGCTTCTGGACAGGTAAGTGGTCGGTGACCGTTAGACTTCACAGGGACCTGGCGTACTCAGACGGACTTCGGCACCTGCCCCCGACATTCTCCCTGGGCAACTCCTACGGCCTCATCTATTACCCGGACATGCCGCAGAACTGCAGGAGATGCGGCAAGAATGGCCACGAGATGAAGGACTGCAAGGAGGATGCCTGCAGGATTTGTCGAGTGACGGGACACAGCTCGAAGGACTGCCTGAAGAAGACGTCCTGCAACCTGTGTGGGCTGGCGGCTCATCTGTACAAGGATTGCCCCAAGCGTGAGAGATCCTGGGCATCGGTGGTTGCGACGACCCCAGCTACGGAGGACAAGGCCCCGACGACCAGGCCTGTGAAGGTCAAGGACGCGACGACCAAGGCCCCAGCGGCCAAGGCCGAGACGACCAAGGCCAAAGCGGTCAAGGAGTCGGTGGCCAAAGCCCCAGCGACGGTCCCAGCAGCTCCGAAGCAGAAGAAAAAGTCAAAGGAGGGTAAGAGTTCTGTCACCCCTCTCTCGATCCCTCCCCCTGCCACCCCCGTCCAATCCCCCCCCACCCCGGCCACCCCTGCTGAGGATTCCACTTCCTCTTACTCCTTCCCCTACTCCTCAGCAGGTGTCCTTTCCCCTGCCCCGGCAGCCACTCTCCCTCCCCAGACCATGGTAGCGGTGGAATTAACCTTTCCTCCACCCGCCGCTATCTATTCCGAGGAGGATTTTCCCCTTCTTGTCTCCCCAGTTCCAACCCGGGGAAAGAGGAAGGTGGAGGACAGCCCTGCTACTGAATCCTCCAAAAAGAAGATTCTGGATTTCGTAGGCGAAAAGGAGGATACCCTCCCTGAGCCAGAAGAGATGGAGCACATGGTTGAGACCCTGGTGGCCGAGCCAGAAGAGGAGGAACTGGTGGTCGCCGAGATCGAGGCCGCGCTGCTTGACCAGATGGAGGAAGAGGGCCTGCTGGTGATCCCGTCACCAGCAGTCAACACCGACGAGGGACCACCCGACCGGAGTGGTAACTAAGGTGTATTGCCTGCGCTAACTTTTTCTTTTTTCCCTACATGATGGCTAATATTAACTTATTTTCCATTAATGTCAGGAGCATCAAGGACAAGTTCAGACGTCAGACTATTTATGCCTTCCTTACTTCCCAGTTGTGTGATGTTTATATGTTGCAGGAATGTTCCCTTCCCTCCTCTAGGTCCTTCAAACATCTGGCCAGGGAGTGGTCCCACGGTCCATCCTACTGGTCCGGTGGGGGTGACTGCAAGTCTGCGGGGGTCGCAATTCTGATCAGGGGGGGCGCATTCACGCTTGAGTCCGTCCAGGAGCTCATCTGCGGCAGGGTTCTTGTTGTAGATGGCAACTGGGCGGGAGAACCTGTCAGGTTCATCAACGTGTATGCGTCCCCACTGAAGAATGAGCGTTTGGAGCTTTTCCAGACCCTGCGGCTTCAGCTTGCCACCACCAGGACCTTAGTGATGGCCGGGGATTTCAACTGCCCCATCGAGGAGGATGGTCGTAGTTCTGGCACATCTGCCAAGTTGGACATCACGTCCAAGCTGCTCATCGAGATGGTAACCGAGGCCTCTCTTCAGGACGTGGTGGGCTCCATGGGGAGAGGCTCCACGAACTATTCGTGGAGCCGACCCGATGGCTCACTCCGCTCCAGGATTGACTTTGTGTTCACCTCTCGGGCAGTCAGGCAGAGTAGGCACTCGATGGTCTCCTGCTTCTTCTCCGACCACAGAGCCATTCACTTACAAGGTGTCCTCGGCGACGGTTTTCCGTCCGGCCCCGGCTCCTGGAAGCTGAATTGTGCTCTGCTGGCTCAGGATGAAGTCGTGGAGGAGCTGAGAGCAGCCTACGCAATGTGGCAGTCCTACAAGGGTAGCTTCCAAACAGTCTCTGATTGGTGGGAATATGTTAAACTTGAGTTTCGCTGTTTCTTTCAGGCCAAGGGTCGACAACAGGCGTGTGAGAAGAGGAGGGACTTCAGAGGGCTGCAGCGCGAGCTGCGGTCGCTGCAGGACCTTCTTCACTGCGGCTGGGACGTGAGGGAGGAGCTGGAGGAGACCAAGAAGAGCTTGAAAAGGCACTTTGAGGAGGAGTCCAAGCGAATCGTCTTCCGTTCCAAAGTGGAGAATCTGGAGAAGGGTGAGAAATGTAACTCATTCTTTTTCAGGAAACTTCATGCCGGTCACACGCCCCTGAACGAGCTGCGAGACGAGAGCGGAAACATGCGACGTGGGAAGGAGGACGTGATGAGGGTCGTCAGCGACTTCTACAGCGAACTCTACTCCCACAAGACTACCCACCCCGACGCTGCTGATAAGTTCCTGTCAGGTATCACTAACCATCTTGATCCTGCAGGCACGGCAGCCTTGGACAAACCTCTGATGGTGGGCGAATTGCTCTCTGCCGCTAAATCCTTTAGGACCGGCAGGACCCCGGGCAGTGATGGTCTTCCAGCGGAGCTCTATGTAGCGCTGGGAGACCTCATCTGTCCGGACCTGTTGGACCTGTACGAGGAGATGGTGGTGGAGGGTAGAATGCCTCCATCTTTGAGGGAAGGAATGGTCACGATCCTGTACAAGCGGAAGGGAGAGAGGTGCGACCTGAGGAATTGGCGTCCCATCACTCTGCTCAACGTGGACTACAAGATCCTGGCCAAGACGATGGCGACACGACTTAAGACGGTCATCGGACGGATCATCCACCCAGACCAGACCTGCGGCATCCCTGGACGTCGCATCGCAGACAGCCTCGCTCTCGTGCGGGACACGGTCGAGTACATCAAGGTCCGCCGCGCACACGCGGCCCTGGTCTCCTTGGATCAGGAGAAGGCCTTCGACCGGGTTTCCCACGAGTTCATGGGCCGAGCTCTCCACCGGTTAGGTCTGGGTAACATGTTTTGTTCGTATGTCCGTCTGATGTATTTTGATATCCACAGCTCGGTGTTGGTGAACGGCTGGAAGACTGACCCCTTCCCTGTCCTCTCTGGGGTCAGACAAGGCTGCCCTCTATCACCTCTTCTTTTTGTTTGTGTTATAGAACTCTTCGCAGAGGCTATCCGGCAGAATGGAGAGATCAGAGGGATCACCGCACCGGGTCCGGGACGACACGAGGTCAAGTGCTCGCTCTACATGGACGATGTCACCGTCTTCTGCGCTGATCGTGGTTCAGTCGACGCCCTCGTCCAGACGTGTGAGAGGTTCGGCCGGGCTTCAGGGGCCAAAGTCAACTGCAGGAAGTCGGAAGCCATGCTCTTCGGGGATTGGCAGCCGGCCTCCTCCGCCCCCTTCCCCTTCAACATTCAACCGGATTTCCTCAAGGTGCTGGGAGTCTGGTTCGGGAAGGAAGGAGCGGCCCTCAAGTCCTGGCAAGAACGCTTGGCCAAGGTGAAGCAACGGATCGGACTCTGGAGCCTCAGACACCTCACTTGTGAGGGTAAGGCACTCGTCCTGCGTAATGAGGTCCTGCCCGTCTTGCAGTACACGGCGCAGGCCTGGCCCCCACACGTCACTGTGTGCAGGGCCATTACCAGGACAGTGTTTCACTTTGTCTGGGGATCCAAGATGGACAGAGTCAGGCGGGCCGTCATGTACAAGGAGCCTCGCAAGGGTGGGAAGGGTGTTCCAGATATCCCCACCCTCCTGCGATCCTCTTTTGTGTGTGATTGTGTCCGCCGGACTTTGCAAGTCAAGAATGGCTCCGCGAGCAGGTCCATGTCTCGCTTCTTCCTGCTTCCTCTTTGGAGGCGACTCGGCTGGGACAAGTGGGACAGCTCCTTCCCCTACAACTGGACGACGCCATGGTTCTACGGAGACGTCGTTCGATTTGTGGGGGAGCATCAACTGGAGGGACTCAAGCCCGACTTGTGGAAGCCCAAAACTATCCACAAGCTAATCAGAGCCAAGGATGACGTGGAGAACATCACAGGACTTCACCAGGACACGCTGGAGACTGTGTGGACAAATGTGTCGTCTGACAGGCTGACCAACGGGCACAAGGACTTGTCGTGGATGGCGATTCAGGGCGGACTGCCCGTCCGGTCATTCATGCATGCCCGGAACCTGTGCAAGACCCGGTACTGCCCAAGGTGCCCCTTCGTGGAGGAAACATCTTTGCACACTTTTTGGGACTGCGGATTTGCACAGCGCCTATTGACTGCACTTGAGGATGACCTGAGGAACTCTGTCCCCAGGGCGAGCCTATCGCACCATTCTGTGCTTTACGGACTCTTCCCTGGGGTTCATACCGTCGGAGCCATCCAGGAGGCTTGGCGCCTTATGAACTGCTTCAAGGATGCCGTTTGGGTCGCCAGGAACCGGTTCATCTTGAGGAGGGAGAGGATGTCCATCCAGGACTGCCGCAGGCTGATCCACAGCCTGCTCAGAGACTATTCCATCATGGACGGTCCGGAGGACGAGGATGAGGACTAAACCCCTCCTCCCCCTCTCCCCTTATGTGTCTTGTCTTTCAATAAAGCTTCGGGCCTGTGATTTTCCCCTCCCCATCCCCTTTTTCCCAATCCCCATCCCTTATCACGGTTCGTCGTACTGTATTGATTGACATGCTTTTTCTTTCAGATTGAGTGTTTTGTGTAGCATAGGGGTGTGATGTGTCTAGTTAGTGCGTCGTATCCTCATGCTATGTAAATATGATGTAGAATTCTGTGTGTACTGGGCTGCGGCACTGTACACTGTCTGTTAACTTATTTTTTGTGCTAATAAAAGATATATTCAATCAAAAAAATCTGTTCTTATCAGTTTAATATCTGATACGTCCCCTATCTGGGGACCATATATTAAATGGATTTTTAGAACAGGGAGATGGAAAAAGAGCTTGCTCTGTCCACTCCACGCATTGACCTGGTATTGCAGTATCTCCAGGACCGGTGCACCCCTTCTTTAATGCAGTTTCTAAAATCAGAAAGAATTGAATTCAATGTTTTTTGTTCATTTTGCTTGTTTGTCGGATTTTGGGATGGACTCTTTGGCTTTGCTTTTCTTCTCCTCATTGGATTTTTCATGTTCAAAGTTGCAGAAGCCAGATTACAAGCTCATTTTGGTTCAACTTCAGCAACTGTGCATTGCATTGCCATGTAATGTGATGCAATGCTATCTTTCTAGCTCTCCCTTTTTACTTCCTTTTGGATAAACAGACATATTAGGCAAGCATTTTGGAGCTTTCACCTAAATAACTACAGGTGGTGAGATAAGCTGCACAATATAATTGACCTTTCAGTATATTGTTGCACACACACCATCTATTTAGCAAATGCCCTTGTTATCAACAGCAGCCTTTTAAACTCACCTGAGCTAACAGGTATGTGCGCTGGTTACTCTGCTGCGCTTAAAATTTCTTTTTTGGTTTGCTACAATGCCTTTTCTGAAACATTGTCTCCCTCTGCTGGAACACTGACTTCTTTCATTTAATGCCTGCAGACTATAAAAGAGAACCCAACCCAAAAAGTTTGGTTGATTAGTCTGTGGCATTCTGTTAAACTGTTGCTTATGGCGGTCTCTGTGAGCTTCTCAGCGACATTCAGCCAGCCAGGTATCCTGCCTGCAGTAGATGGAATGTGGCAATGGAACGCTGGCTGCGCGTGTCATAATAGGCTCTGAGCCTTTATATACCTGTGCACAGCAGCAGCCACCTTCAGTCTGCTGCTGGACAGCCAGCAGCAGCAGCAGCAGGAGAGGTATGTAATCAGGAGCCCTCCTGCTAAGGGTAGACAGCTGCTCGTTCCACCCCACCCCCCGCCTTAATTGGTTCTCCTCCCTTCCAACGGTGTTGAGGCGGGTGGGAACAGCAGGGGGTGAAGGTGCTGTGTTTAAAGAGGTGGAGTTATGCAGATCTAAAACGCGTGGATTGCAGCAGCAGCAAGCCGAAAAGTGCAGGCATGTAAGGGATCTAGAGGTTGACAACATGTCTTCTTAACGGGAGTCCAGGAGCTCATCTCCACAAATGGACTTTTCAGGATCCTTGGGTGGCTCCGTAGTTTGAAACCAATTCTGGTTATCGCTTCTCGGCCTTTTGGCTAAGATCAAGTGTAGTATCTGTTCTTATCAGTTTAATATCTGATACGTCCCCTATCTGGGGACCATATATTAAATGGATTTTTAGAACAGGGAGATGGAAAAAGAGCTTGCTCTGTCCACTCCACGCATTGACCTGGTATTGCAGTATCTCCAGGACCGGTGCACCCCTTCTTTAATGCAGTTTCTAAAATCAGAAAGAATTGAATTCAATGTTTTTTGTTCATTTTGCTTGTTTGTCGGATTTTGGGATGGACTCTTTGGCTTTGCTTTTCTTCTCCTCATTGGATTTTTTATGTTCAAAGTTGCAGAAGCCAGATTACAAGCTCATTTTGGTTCAACTTCAGCAACTGTGCATTGCATTGCCATGTAATGTGATGCAATGCTATCTTTCTAGCTCTCCCTTTTTACTTCCTTTTGGATAAACAGACATATTAGGCAAGCATTTTGGAGCTTTCACCTAAATAACTACAGGTGGTGAGATAAGCTGCACAATATAATTGACCTTTCAGTATATTGTTGCACACACACCATCTATTTAGCAAATGCCCTTGTTATCAACAGCAGCCTTTTAAACTCACCTGAGCTAACAGGTATGTGCGCTGGTTACTCTGCTGCGCTTAAAATTTCTTTTTTGGTTTGCTACAATGCCTTTTCTGAAACGTTGTCTCCCTCTGCTGGAACACTGACTTCTTTCATTTAATGCCTGCAGACTATAAAAGAGAACCCAACCCAAAAAGTTTGGTTGATTAGTCTGTGGCATTCTGTTAAACTGTTGCTTATGGCGGTCTCTGTGAGCTTCTCAGCGACATTCAGCCAGCCAGGTATCCTGCCTGCAGTAGATGGAATGTGGCAATGGAACGCTGGCTGCGCGTGTCATAATAGGCTCTGAGCCTTTATATACCTGTGCACAGCAGCAGCCACCTTCAGTCTGCTGCTGGACAGCCAGCAGCAGCAGCAGCAGGAGAGGTATGTAATCAGGAGCCCTCCTGCTAAGGGTAGACAGCTGCTCGTTCCACCCCACCCCCCGCCTTAATTGGTTCTCCTCCCTTCCAACGGTGTTGAGGCGGGTGGGAACAGCAGGGGGTGAAGGTGCTGTGTTTAAAGAGGTGGAGTTATGCAGATCTAAAACGCGTGGATTGCAGCAGCAGCAAGCCGAAAAGTGCAGGCATGTAAGGGATCTAGAGGTTGACAACATGTCTTCTTAACGGGAGTCCAGGAGCTCATCTCCACAAATGGACTTTTCAGGATCCTTGGGTGGCTCCGTAGTTTGAAACCAATTCTGGTTATCGCTTCTCGGCCTTTTGGCTAAGATCAAGTGTAGTATCTGTTCTTATCAGTTTAATATCTGATACGTCCCCTATCTGGGGACCATATATTAAATGGATTTTTAGAACAGGGAGATGGAAAAAGAGCTTGCTCTGTCCACTCCACGCATTGACCTGGTATTGCAGTATCTCCAGGACCGGTGCACCCCTTCTTTAATGCAGTTTCTAAAATCAGAAAGAATTGAATTCAATGTTTTTTGTTCATTTTGCTTGTTTGTCGGATTTTGGGATGGACTCTTTGGCTTTGCTTTTCTTCTCCTCATTGGATTTTTTATGTTCAAAGTTGCAGAAGCCAGATTACAAGCTCATTTTGGTTCAACTTCAGCAACTGTGCATTGCATTGCCATGTAATGTGATGCAATGCTATCTTTCTAGCTCTCCCTTTTTACTTCCTTTTGGATAAACAGACATATTAGGCAAGCATTTTGGAGCTTTCACCTAAATAACTACAGGTGGTGAGATAAGCTGCACAATATAATTGACCTTTCAGTATATTGTTGCACACACACCATCTATTTAGCAAATGCCCTTGTTATCAACAGCAGCCTTTTAAACTCACCTGAGCTAACAGGTATGTGCGCTGGTTACTCTGCTGCGCTTAAAATTTCTTTTTTGGTTTGCTACAATGCCTTTTCTGAAACGTTGTCTCCCTCTGCTGGAACACTGACTTCTTTCATTTAATGCCTGCAGACTATAAAAGAGAACCCAACCCAAAAAGTTTGGTTGATTAGTCTGTGGCATTCTGTTAAACTGTTGCTTATGGCGGTCTCTGTGAGCTTCTCAGCGACATTCAGCCAGCCAGGTATCCTGCCTGCAGTAGATGGAATGTGGCAATGGAACGCTGGCTGCGCGTGTCATAATAGGCTCTGAGCCTTTATATACCTGTGCACAGCAGCAGCCACCTTCAGTCTGCTGCTGGACAGCCAGCAGCAGCAGCAGCAGGAGAGGTATGTAATCAGGAGCCCTCCTGCTAAGGGTAGACAGCTGCTCGTTCCACCCCACCCCCCGCCTTAATTGGTTCTCCTCCCTTCCAACGGTGTTGAGGCGGGTGGGAACAGCAGGGGGTGAAGGTGCTGTGTTTAAAGAGGTGGAGTTATGCAGATCTAAAACGCGTGGATTGCAGCAGCAGCAAGCCGAAAAGTGCAGGCATGTAAGGGATCTAGAGGTTGACAACATGTCTTCTTAACGGGAGTCCAGGAGCTCATCTCCACAAATGGACTTTTCAGGATCCTTGGGTGGCTCCGTAGTTTGAAACCAATTCTGGTTATCGCTTCTCGGCCTTTTGGCTAAGATCAAGTGTAGTATCTGTTCTTATCAGTTTAATATCTGATACGTCCCCTATCTGGGGACCATATATTAAATGGATTTTTAGAACAGGGAGATGGAAAAAGAGCTTGCTCTGTCCACTCCACGCATTGACCTGGTATTGCAGTATCTCCAGGACCGGTGCACCCCTTCTTTAATGCAGTTTCTAAAATCAGAAAGAATTGAATTCAATGTTTTTTGTTCATTTTGCTTGTTTGTCGGATTTTGGGATGGACTCTTTGGCTTTGCTTTTCTTCTCCTCATTGGATTTTTCATGTTCAAAGTTGCAGAAGCCAGATTACAAGCTCATTTTGGTTCAACTTCAGCAACTGTGCATTGCATTGCCATGTAATGTGATGCAATGCTATCTTTCTAGCTCTCCCTTTTTACTTCCTTTTGGATAAACAGACATATTAGGCAAGCATTTTGGAGCTTTCACCTAAATAACTACAGGTGGTGAGATAAGCTGCACAATATAATTGACCTTTCAGTATATTGTTGCACACACACCATCTATTTAGCAAATGCCCTTGTTATCAACAGCAGCCTTTTAAACTCACCTGAGCTAACAGGTATGTGAGCTGGTTACTCTGCTGCGCTTAAAATTTCTTTTTTGGTTTGCTACAATGCCTTTTCTGAAACGTTGTCTCCCTCTGCTGGAACACTGACTTCTTTCATTTAATGCCTGCAGACTATAAAAGAGAACCCAACCCAAAAAGTTTGGTTGATTAGTCTGTGGCATTCTGTTAAACTGTTGCTTATGGCGGTCTCTGTGAGCTTCTCAGCGACATTCAGCCAGCCAGGTATCCTGCCTGCAGTAGATGGAATGTGGCAATGGAACGCTGGCTGCGCGTGTCATAATAGGCTCTGAGCCTTTATATACCTGTGCACAGCAGCAGCCACCTTCAGTCTGCTGCTGGACAGCCAGCAGCAGCAGCAGCAGCAGCAGGAGAGGTATGTAATCAGGAGCCCTCCTGCTAAGGGTAGACAGCTGCTCGTTCCACCCCACCCCCCGCCTTAATTGGTTCTCCTCCCTTCCAACGGTGTTGAGGCGGGTGGGAACAGCAGGGGGTGAAGGTGCTGTGTTTAAAGAGGTGGAGTTATGCAGATCTAAAACGCGTGGATTGCAGCAGCAGCAAGCCGAAAAGTGCAGGCATGTAAGGGATCTAGAGGTTGACAACATGTCTTCTTAACGGGAGTCCAGGAGCTCATCTCCACAAATGGACTTTTCAGGATCCTTGGGTGGCTCCGTAGTTTGAAACCAATTCTGGTTATCGCTTCTCGGCCTTTTGGCTAAGATCAAGTGTAGTATCTGTTCTTATCAGTTTAATATCTGATACGTCCCCTATCTGGGGACCATATATTAAATGGATTTTTAGAACAGGGAGATGGAAAAAGAGCTTGCTCTGTCCACTCCACGCATTGACCTGGTATTGCAGTATCTCCAGGACCGGTGCACCCCTTCTTTAATGCAGTTTCTAAAATCAGAAAGAATTGAATTCAATGTTTTTTGTTCATTTTGCTTGTTTGTCGGATTTTGGGATGGACTCTTTGGCTTTGCTTTTCTTCTCCTCATTGGATTTTTCATGTTCAAAGTTGCAGAAGCCAGATTACAAGCTCATTTTGGTTCAACTTCACCAACTGTGCATTGCATTGCCATGTAATGTGATGCAATGCTATCTTTCTAGCTCTCCCTTTTTACTTCCTTTTGGATAAACAGACATATTAGGCAAGCATTTTGGAGCTTTCACCTAAATA
This sequence comes from Phyllobates terribilis, assembly GCF_046119375.1. Lineage (NCBI taxonomy): Eukaryota > Metazoa > Chordata > Amphibia > Anura > Dendrobatidae > Phyllobates > Phyllobates terribilis. The sequence continues at coordinate 1,651,145 of NW_027363009.1, read as the reverse complement.
ACTACAGGTGGTGAGATAAGCTGCACAATATAATTGACCTTTCAGTATATTGTTGCACACACACCATCTATTTAGCAAATGCCCTTGTTATCAACAGCAGCCTTTTAAACTCACCTGAGCTAACAGGTATGTGCGCTGGTTACTCTGCTGCGCTTAAAATTTCTTTTTTGGTTTGCTACAATGCCTTTTCTGAAACGTTGTCTCCCTCTGCTGGAACACTGACTTCTTTCATTTAATGCCTGCAGACTATAAAAGAGAACCCAACCCAAAAAGTTTGGTTGATTAGTCTGTGGCATTCTGTTAAACTGTTGCTTATGGCGGTCTCTGTGAGCTTCTCAGCGACATTCAGCCAGCCAGGTATCCTGCCTGCAGTAGATGGAATGTGGCAATGGAACGCTGGCTGCGCGTGTCATAATAGGCTCTGAGCCTTTATATACCTGTGCACAGCAGCAGCCACCTTCAGTCTGCTGCTGGACAGCCAGCAGCAGCAGCAGCAGGAGAGGTATGTAATCAGGAGCCCTCCTGCTAAGGGTAGACAGCTGCTCGTTCCACCCCACCCCCCGCCTTAATTGGTTCTCCTCCCTTCCAACGGTGTTGAGGCGGGTGGGAACAGCAGGGGGTGAAGGTGCTGTGTTTAAAGAGGTGGAGTTATGCAGATCTAAAACGCGTGGATTGCAGCAGCAGCAAGCCGAAAAGTGCAGGCATGTAAGGGATCTAGAGGTTGACAACATGTCTTCTTAACGGGAGTCCAGGAGCTCATCTCCACAAATGGACTTTTCAGGATCCTTGGGTGGCTCCGTAGTTTGAAACCAATTCTGGTTATCGCTTCTCGGCCTTTTGGCTAAGATCAAGTGTAGTATCTGTTCTTATCAGTTTAATATCTGATACGTCCCCTATCTGGGGACCATATATTAAATGGATTTTTAGAACAGGGAGATGGAAAAAGAGCTTGCTCTGTCCACTCCACGCATTGACCTGGTATTGCAGTATCTCCAGGACCGGTGCACCCCTTCTTTAATGCAGTTTCTAAAATCAGAAAGAGTTGAATTCAATGTTTTTTGTTCATTTTGCTTGTTTGTCGGATTTTGGGATGGACTCTTTGGCTTTGCTTTTCTTCTCCTCATTGGATTTTTCATGTTCAAAGTTGCAGAAGCCAGATTACAAGCTCATTTTGGTTCAACTTCAGCAACTGTGCATTGCATTGCCATGTAATGTGATGCAATGCTATCTTTCTAGCTCTCCCTTTTTACTTCCTTTTGGATAAACAGACATATTAGGCAAGCATTTTGGAGCTTTCACCTAAATAACTACAGGTGGTGAGATAAGCTGCACAATATAATTGACCTTTCAGTATATTGTTGCACACACACCATCTATTTAGCAAATGCCCTTGTTATCAACAGCAGCCTTTTAAACTCACCTGAGCTAACAGGTATGTGCGCTGGTTACTCTGCTGCGCTTAAAATTTCTTTTTTGGTTTGCTACAATGCCTTTTCTGAAACGTTGTCTCCCTCTGCTGGAACACTGACTTCTTTCATTTAATGCCTGCAGACTATAAAAGAGAACCCAACCCAAAAAGTTTGGTTGATTAGTCTGTGGCATTCTGTTAAACTGTTGCTTATGGCGGTCTCTGTGAGCTTCTCAGCGACATTCAGCCAGCCAGGTATCCTGCCTGCAGTAGATGGAATGTGGCAATGGAACGCTGGCTGCGCGTGTCATAATAGGCTCTGAGCCTTTATATACCTGTGCACAGCAGCAGCCACCTTCAGTCTGCTGCTGGACAGCCAGCAGCAGCAGCAGCAGGAGAGGTATGTAATCAGGAGCCCTCCTGCTAAGGGTAGACAGCTGCTCGTTCCACCCCACCCCCCGCCTTAATTGGTTCTCCTCCCTTCCAACGGTGTTGAGGCGGGTGGGAACAGCAGGGGGTGAAGGTGCTGTGTTTAAAGAGGTGGAGTTATGCAGATCTAAAACGCGTGGATTGCAGCAGCAGCAAGCCGAAAAGTGCAGGCATGTAAGGGATCTAGAGGTTGACAACATGTCTTCTTAACGGGAGTCCAGGAGCTCATCTCCACAAATGGACTTTTCAGGATCCTTGGGTGGCTCCGTAGTTTGAAACCAATTCTGGTTATCGCTTCTCGGCCTTTTGGCTAAGATCAAGTGTAGTATCTGTTCTTATCAGTTTAATATCTGATACGTCCCCTATCTGGGGACCATATATTAAATGGATTTTTAGAACAGGGAGATGGAAAAAGAGCTTGCTCTGTCCACTCCACGCATTGACCTGGTATTGCAGTATCTCCAGGACCGGTGCACCCCTTCTTTAATGCAGTTTCTAAAATCAGAAAGAATTGAATTCAATGTTTTTTGTTCATTTTGCTTGTTTGTCGGATTTTGGGATGGACTCTTTGGCTTTGCTTTTCTTCTCCTCATTGGATTTTTCATGTTCAAAGTTGCAGAAGCCAGATTACAAGCTCATTTTGGTTCAACTTCAGCAACTGTGCATTGCATTGCCATGTAATGTGATGCAATGCTATCTTTCTAGCTCTCCCTTTTTACTTCCTTTTGGATAAACAGACATATTAGGCAAGCATTTTGGAGCTTTCACCTAAATAACTACAGGTGGTGAGATAAGCTGCACAATATAATTGACCTTTCAGTATATTGTTGCACACACACCATCTATTTAGCAAATGCCCTTGTTATCAACAGCAGCATTTTAAACTCACCTGAGCTAACAGGTATGTGCGCTGGTTACTCTGCAGCGCTTAAAATTTCTTTTTTGGTTTGCTACAATGCCTTTTCTGAAACGTTGTCTCCCTCTGCTGGAACACTGACTTCTTTCATTTAATGCCTGCAGACTATAAAAGAGAACCCAACCCAAAAAGTTTGGTTGATTAGTCTGTGGCATTCTGTTAAACTGTTGCTTATGGCGGTCTCTGTGAGCTTCTCAGCGACATTCAGCCAGCCAGGTATCCTGCCTGCAGTAGATGGAATGTGGCAATGGAACGCTGGCTGCGCGTGTCATAATAGGCTCTGAGCCTTTATATACCTGTGCACAGCAGCAGCCACCTTCAGTCTGCTGCTGGACAGCCAGCAGCAGCAGCAGCAGGAGAGGTATGTAATCAGGAGCCCTCCTGCTAAGGGTAGACAGCTGCTCGTTCCACCCCACCCCCCGCCTTAATTGGTTCTCCTCCCTTCCAAAGGTGTTGAGGCGGGTGGGAACAGCAGGGGGTGAAGGTGCTGTGTTTAAAGAGGTGGAGTTATGCAGATCTAAAACGCGTGGATTGCAGCAGCAGCAAGCCGAAAAGTGCAGGCATGTAAGGGATCTAGAGGTTGACAACATGTCTTCTTAACGGGAGTCCAGGAGCTCATCTCCACAAATGGACTTTTCAGGATCCTTGGGTGGCTCCGTAGTTTGAAACCAATTCTGGTTATCGCTTCTCGGCCTTTTGGCATGATCTATCAGGTTTACCTGTGTGGTCTTGCCTGTGAGGTGCTCTTGGTACCCTTTCTCTCGGCCTGGGGGGATCGTTCCTTTTCGGAGGGACTTAACCCCCCTGCTGCTATGGGGAGGAAGGATTAGTCCGGGAGCAACGGGAAGGGATCCCATGAAGGCTTGCGCCTTTCAGAGAGAAGAGTCGGTACGTTCCTGAGTGAAGGATGCCGGCAACGCTCACATATTCATCGGGTGATGCCCGGATGCGGAACACCGTGAGGATTGAAGTTGGAGCAGGATCGAGGACGGAGAAGAATTTGGATTACATCTGCCATAGGATTCTGCTTGGAGTTCTGGAGTTTCGGCGGGAAGACATATTCTGCTTCCAGGACAATGAGTACAAGGGGACTTACACCATCACCTTCAAGAGCCAGGGATGCTGTCACCAACTCGTACAAAAGGTAAATGAGAAAAACTACTTGGATGAATTGGATGGACTAACCTTTTGTCTCTTGTATGCCTATGACGAGATCCCTATCGTGGTGCATTTCCCGAACCCCTTTGTGGAAGCTGCAGACATCTCGACCTACCTTATCCGTTATTGTGACGATCTGAGATACCTGGGCACTGTGAAGAACGCGGTAGGCTTCTGGTGCGGCAAGAGGAGGTACATGGACCGTCTAAAGAGGGACCCAAGCGGAGTGGGAGGAATGCTACACCCTCCCTCAACATTTGTGATCGGTAAGAGCAGAGGCTACTTATTTTACCCTGGAATGCCGGTATGTTGCAGGAACTGTGGACAAATGGGTCATACCCAAACGTCCTGCACAGGCAGGAAAGTAGACCGCTGCAATAATTGCAGCTGTTACGGACATTTAATGAAGGACTGTCCCGCTGGGAGGAAATGCAATCTTTGTGGTGAGGCGGGGCACATGTTCCGAGGATGCCCCAACAGGACCAGGACCAGGACCTACGCAGAAGCTGCATCTTCTGCAGCTGAGCCGATGCGCCCGCCGGTCTTCACTGGCGGGCCGGCGTCGGAGGGCGGTTCGAAGGGCGAGAAGGCTGGGATGGAGCAGGGAGCCGGAGGCCCCTCTGGGGCGGCCCCTGCATCGAAGTCCCTTAACGATGGGCGGACCTCGCATGGACCGGAGCGGAGGGGTCCTCCTTCTGGGAGGGTATCCTCCGTGTCGATGGTTCCCGATACCGATCCTGTTGGGCTGGAGGGTGGTGCCCCTGTGCGGTTGGCTACAGGGGACCACGCAGCGATGGACTCAGGATCTTCCAGGGCGATTAGCCAGCCAGATGAGGGGGCTTTGCTTCTAGGTGGCGAACATCAGGGAATCGGTGTTGGTGATCTTATCCTGATGGACCAGTCTCTTCCCCTGGAGGAGGTGGAGGAAGAGGAGGACTGCACCAGTGACCTAGTGGAGTCTGCCCCGAAAAAGAGACGGAATGTCGAAGCCCCAGTGTCTCCTGGAATGTGGCTGGGAACCGTGACCTACGAGGGGGCAACCGCCGGCTCACAGAATATCGAGTCGTTTGGGTCCTCTAGCCCGGATGTCCTGGAGCAATTTGACATACAGGGCTTTGAGTCAGGTGTCCTCATGGAAGATCCACCACCCTGACCTATGAATGCCGACATTAAGACTTGTCTCACTGAATGTGAGGTCATTAAAGAGCCCAGTTCGTAGGGCTGCTCTTTCAAGTATTTAGAAACCGCTGACTTTGACATTTGTTTATTACAGGAATGCGGGATACAACATGCACTAAATTATAATGACATCAAGACAGATTGGAGACTGGGGCCCTCCATCTGGTCTGGCTCCAATGACAACAAGTCAGCGGGGGTGGGCTTCCTCTGTCGTGGGAGAAATATTACTGTAAATGCTGTCACAGAAATAGTACCAGGCAGAGTGGTTTTAGTGCATTTTAAATTTAATGGTTTTACCCTACGTGTAATGAATGTTTATGCTCCACCTGATAAGCAAGAGAGAATTAATTTATTTGGGATATTGCCATTGTACTGTACTGGGTCATCTCCCCTGATCGTAGGGGGTGATTTTAATTGTCTTTGTGCTAGTGAACAACGAGCGGGGGGTGACCCTTTACGCAAATTGGATAAGTCATGTCATCTATTGAAAGATTTTATAACTGATTTTAAATTATGCGATGCGTGGAGGTCACTCCTGCCGACGGACCCTGGTTATACGTGGTCCGGAAGAGGGGTGTCCTCCAGGATCGATTTTATTTTCCTATCAGATGATTTTAACCCTGTAAAATGTGTTTTAACATCAAATATATTTTCTGACCATAAGGGCTTGGAGGTGCACCTAGAATACCGGGATGAACAGAGGGTCAACAGGGGCCTCTGGCGTCTAAGTACTTACCTGCTGGAGGACCCTCTGATTCGACAAGACTTTGGTAAAGCCTATCAAGCCTGGCGGCGACAAAAACCTTCTGATGCCCCTATGGTAACCTGGTGGGAAAATTTGAAAAAAAAAGTCAGAATGTTTTTTATAAAAGCAGGGAGACGTAAAGCTAGAGAGAAAAAAAGATGTTTTAGTGATCTTAACACCAAACTACAAACACTTTTTAAATTCAAAGAGCTAGGGGTGGAGGTGGGAGATGATATTGCTAGCCTAAAAACTGAAATTCAGAACTGCATAGACACAAAGGGGAAAGAGATTATTTTTAACTCTAGAGTGCAGCACTTGGAGGAGGGGGAGAAGTGCTCTCGCTTCTTCTTCAAAAAAGTCATGGATAAAAGAGAAGTGATCACAAATCTAGAGGGTGAAACATCTATGCAGGGAATGTTGAATGCTACTTTTAACTTTTATAAGCATCTTTTTAGTAAAAAGTGTATAGATGAGTCCTTTTTATCTGATGCTCTTAATGATCTCGATTTTAAGTTAAATTTTACAGACCAGGAGTTTTTAGAACGCGATATTGTTTTAGAGGAATTATTTTATGTTTTTAAAAGTTTCTCTAAGGGTAAAGCACCTGGGTGTGACGGACTACCTGTAGAATTTTACCTTACTTTTTGGGACATTTTAAAAGAGGACCTTTTTATGCTTTTTAAAGAAGTTTTTATTTCTGAACAGTTGCCATTTTCGTGGAGGAGAGGAGTGGTGTCTTTGATATATAAAAAAGGTGATCGCAGTGCTCTAGCGAATTGGAGACCCATAACTCTCCTAAACGTTGATTACAAGGTACTTGCTAAGGTGGTTGCAAACCGGCTCAGGAATGTCATTGCCAAACTAATCCAGCCTGAGCAGGTTTGTAGTGTACCAGGCAGAAGTATTTCAGAGGTTTTAAACGTATTAAGGGATGTAATTTGGTATTCCAGAGACCGGGGTCAAAATGTAGCTCTTTTAGCCCTAGATTTTGAAAAAGCTTTCGATAGAGTCTCTCATAGATTTCTTTTTAGAGTTTTAAAAAGAATGGGTATCCCTAATATGCTTTTAAATTGTATTAAGATTTTATATAAAAATTGTTTTAGTCAAATTTCTCTTAATGGCTTTTTAACAGATGGAGTTCCCCTTGAGTCCGGAGTGAAGCAGGGATGCCCCTTGTCGCCCATCCTGTTCATCTGCGCCATGGAGCCCCTGCTGAGCGCAATAAGAAAAGACAAAGTGATTAGAGGGGTTCCTGTTCCTGGCGGAGGTGGCAGTGATGTGAGAGTCTTTGGCTACATGGATGACGTGACGGTTGTGTGCGTGGACCCTGCTTCCCTCCGGAGGACGGTGTTGCGCATTGATTTTTTTTCCCAGGCATCCGGTTTTAAACTTAATTTAAATAAATCTGAATGTCTGACTTTGGGATCCTGGGACACCGCCCAACTCCCGCAGCTCACTATAAAACGAGACAATGTAAAAATTCTTGGAGTTGTTTTTAACGAGGAGAATGTGGGAACTCAAAGCTGGGAGAATGTCATAGAAAAAATGTCAAAGAAAATATCATTTTGGGGTTTGAGGTCCCTAACAATGGAGGGGAAAATTTTAATTATAAAATCAGTGTTGTTACCCCTCATACTGTATATAGCTATGGTGTACCCCCCCTCTGATGTTTTAATTAAAAAAATGACTAGGATGATCTTTATGTTTTTATGGAACTCCAAAATGGAAAAATTAAGGCGAGAAATAATGAGGAAGAATAAAATGAACGGCGGAAGGGATGTCCCCGACTTACATATTTATTTGTATTTAAATTATTTCTGCTTTTGTTTCAAACATTTTAATGGTAATAGTGCGCTAAGTTATTTTTTAAAATATACTTGTGGGATGATTTTTAAAAGATGGTTTAAGTTGTCGTTGAATTCCCCTGTTTTACTATGCCCCCCCAAACACCAAGCAATCTTAGAAAAGACTGTTCGATTTTATAGCCTTGGTGATTTTAATATGGACATTTTTAAAGACCGCAAGAAGCTTTTATCTTTTCTGAGGAGGAATGAAGATGTGACCCCCATAGTAAATTTCTCAGAAGAGAGATCGAAGCAAGTTTGGAAGAATGTCTTCGGGAAATTCTTAGCAAATGGACATAAGGACATCGCATGGATGGTGGTCCACCAGTGCCTCCCCACCAGAGAGTTTCAACACAGGAGAGGCCTGGTGGCCAGAGCAAAATGCCCCACAGACTCATGTGTTTATGACGAAACCACCTTGCACCTTATGTGGAATTGCCCATTTGCACAGGAACTTTGGCACAAAGTTGGGATTCTTTTAAAATGGACTTGCGGTTTAAGAGATTTTAACCATGAATATGTTTTATATGGCCTTTTTAATTGTCCGACCCCTCAACAGTATTGTATATGTTGGTGTATGATTAACTGTTTTAAAGACGCCCTTTGGAAGGCACGCAATATTTTACTTTTTAAACGTGATGCTATTTCTGTGAAGGATTGTCTTAAAATTGCTTTTAGTCAGATGTATATTTATTACTTGAGGGATGTCAAATGTATTGGGAGGAGGGATGCTAATCGTATATGGGGTTTTTATGGGTGGAATTCTGTGTTTTATTAATGTATTGTTTGTGTTGCTGTTTTTGATTGTAAACCATCTTTTACGCACTTAATAAATTATGTTGAAACCTGATCTGTTCTTATCAGTTTAATATCTGATACGTCCCCTATCTGGGGACCATATATTAAATGGATTTTTAGAACAGGGAGATGGAAAAAGAGCTTGCTCTGTCCACTCCACGCATTGACCTGGTATTGCAGTATCTCCAGGACCGGTGCACCCCTTCTTTAATGCAGTTTCTAAAATCAGAAAGAATTGAATTCAATGTTTTTTGTTCATTTTGCTTGTTTGTCGGATTTTGGGATGGACTCTTTGGCTTTGCTTTTCTTCTCCTCATTGGATTTTTCATGTTCAAAGTTGCAGAAGCCAGATTACAAGCTCATTTTGGTTCAACTTCAGCAACTGTGCATTGCATTGCCATGTAATGTGATGCAATGCTATCTTTCTAGCTCTCCCTTTTTACTTCCTTTTGGATAAACAGACATATTAGGCAAGCATTTTGGAGCTTTCACCTAAATAACTACAGGTGGTGAGATAAGCTGCACAATATAATTGACCTTTCAGTATATTGTTGCACACACACCATCTATTTAGCAAATGCCCTTGTTATCAACAGCAGCCTTTTAAACTCACCTGAGCTAACAGGTATGTGCGCTGGTTACTCTGCTGCGCTTAAAATTTCTTTTTTGGTTTGCTACAATGCCTTTTCTGAAACGTTGTCTCCCTCTGCTGGAACACTGACTTCTTTCATTTAATGCCTGCAGACTATAAAAGAGAACCCAACCCAAAAAGTTTGGTTGATTAGTCTGTGGCATTCTGTTAAACTGTTGCTTATGGCGGTCTCTGTGAGCTTCTCAGCGACATTCAGCCAGCCAGGTATCCTGCCTGCAGTAGATGGAATGTGGCAATGGAACGCTGGCTGCGCGTGTCATAATAGGCTCTGAGCCTTTATATACCTGTGCACAGCAGCAGCCACCTTCAGTCTGCTGCTGGACAGCCAGCAGCAGCAGCAGCAGGAGAGGTATGTAATCAGGAGCCCTCCTGCTAAGGGTAGACAGCTGCTCGTTCCACCCCACCCCCCGCCTTAATTGGTTCTCCTCCCTTCCAACGGTGTTGAGGCGGGTGGGAACAGCAGGGGGTGAAGGTGCTGTGTTTAAAGAGGTGGAGTTATGCAGATCTAAAACGCGTGGATTGCAGCAGCAGCAAGCCGAAAAGTGCAGGCATGTAAGGGATCTAGAGGTTGACAACATGTCTTCTTAACGGGAGTCCAGGAGCTCATCTCCACAAATGGACTTTTCAGGATCCTTGGGTGGCTCCGTAGTTTGAAACCAATTCTGGTTATCGCTTCTCGGCCTTTTGGCTAAGATCAAGTGTAGTATCTGTTCTTATCAGTTTAATATCTGATACGTCCCCTATCTGGGGACCATATATTAAATGGATTTTTAGAACAGGGAGATGGAAAAAGAGCTTGCTCTGTCCACTCCACGCATTGACCTGGTATTGCAGTATCTCCAGGACCGGTGCACCCCTTCTTTAATGCAGTTTCTAAAATCAGAAAGAATTGAATTCAATGTTTTTTGTTCATTTTGCTTGTTTGTCGGATTTTGGGATGGACTCTTTGGCTTTGCTTTTCTTCTCCTCATTGGATTTTTCATGTTCAAAGTTGCAGAAGCCAGATTACAAGCTCATTTTGGTTCAACTTCAGCAACTGTGCATTGCATTGCCATGTAATGTGATGCAATGCTATCTTTCTAGCTCTCCCTTTTTACTTCCTTTTTGATAAACAGACATATTAGGCAAGCATTTTGGAGCTTTCACCTAAATAACTACAGGTGGTGAGATAAGCTGCACAATATAATTGACCTTTCAGTATATTGTTGCACACACACCATCTATTTAGCAAATGCCCTTGTTATCAACAGCAGCCTTTTAAACTCACCTGAGCTAACAGGTATGTGCGCTGGTTACTCTGCTGCGCTTAAAATTTCTTTTTTGGTTTGCTACAATGCCTTTTCTGAAATGTTGTCTCCCTCTGCTGGAACACTGACTTCTTTCATTTAATGCCTGCAGACTATGAAAGAGAACCCAACCCAAAAAGTTTGGTTGATTAGTCTGTGGCATTCTGTTAAACTGTTGCTTATGGCGGTCTCTGTGAGCTTCTCAGCGACATTCAGCCAGCCAGGTATCCTGCCTGCAGTAGATGGAATGTGGCAATGGAACGCTGGCTGCGCGTGTCATAATAGGCTCTGAGCCTTTATATACCTGTGCACAGCAGCAGCCACCTTCAGTCTGCTGCTGGACAGCCAGCAGCAGCAGCAGCAGGAGAGGTATGTAATCAGGAGCCCTCCTGCTAAGGGTAGACAGCTGCTCGTTCCACCCCACCCCCCGCCTTAATTGGTTCTCCTCCCTTCCAACGGTGTTGAGGCGGGTGGGAACAGCAGGGGGTGAAGGTGCTGTGTTTAAAGAGGTGGAGTTATGCAGATCTAAAACGCGTGGATTGCAGCAGCAGCAAGCCGAAAAGTGCAGGCATGTAAGGGATCTAGAGGTTGACAACATGTCTTCTTAACGGGAGTCCAGGAGCTCATCTCCACAAATGGACTTTTCAGGATCCTTGGGTGGCTCCGTAGTTTGAAACCAATTCTGGTTATCGCTTCTCGGCCTTTTGGCTAAGATCAAGTGTAGTATCTGTTCTTATCAGTTTAATATCTGATACGTCCCCTATCTGGGGACCATATATTAAATGGATTTTTAGAACAGGGAGATGGAAAAAGAGCTTGCTCTGTCCACTCCACGCATTGACCTGGTATTGCAGTATCTCCAGGACCGGTGCACCCCTTCTTTAATGCAGTTTCTAAAATCAGAAAGAATTGAATTCAATGTTTTTTGTTCATTTTGCTTGTTTGTCGGATTTTGGGATGGACTCTTTGGCTTTGCTTTTCTTCTCCTCATTGGATTTTTCATGTTCAAAGTTGCAGAAGCCAGATTACAAGCTCATTTTGGTTCAACTTCAGCAACTGTGCATTGCATTGCCATGTAATGTGATGCAATGCTATCTTTCTAGCTCTCCCTTTTTACTTCCTTTTGGATAAACAGACATATTAGGCAAGCATTTTGGAGCTTTCACCTAAATAACTACAGGTGGTGAGATAAGCTGCACAATATAATTGACCTTTCAGTATATTGTTGCACACACACCATCTATTTAGCAAATGCCCTTGTTATCAACAGCAGCCTTTTAAACTCACCTGAGCTAACAGGTATGTGCGCTGGTTACTCTGCTGCGCTTAAAATTTCTTTTTTGGTTTGCTACAATGCCTTTTCTGAAACGTTGTCTCCCTCTGCTGGAACACTGACTTCTTTCATTTAATGCCTGCAGACTATAAAAGAGAACCCAACCCAAAAAGTTTGGTTGATTAGTCTGTGGCATTCTGTTAAACTGTTGCTTATGGCGGTCTCTGTGAGCTTCTCAGCGACATTCAGCCAGCCAGGTATCCTGCCTGCAGTAGATGGAATGTGGCAATGGAACGCTGGCTGCGCGTGTCATAATAGGCTCTGAGCCTTTATATACCTGTGCACATCAGCAGCCACCTTCAGTCTGCTGCTGGACAGCCAGCAGCAGCAGCAGCAGGAGAGGTATGTAATCAGGAGCCCTCCTGCTAAGGGTAGACAGCTGCTCGTTCCACCCCACCCCCCGCCTTAATTGGTTCTCCTCCCTTCCAACGGTGTTGAGGCGGGTGGGAACAGCAGGGGGTGAAGGTGCTGTGTTTAAAGAGGTGGAGTTATGCAGATCTAAAACGCGTGGATTGCAGCAGCAGCAAGCCGAAAAGTGCAGGCATGTAAGGGATCTAGAGGTTGACAACATGTCTTCTTAACGGGAGTCCAGGAGCTCATCTCCACAAATGGACTTTTCAGGATCCTTGGGTGGCTCCGTAGTTTGAAACCAATTCTGGTTATCGCTTCTCGGCCTTTTGGCTAAGATCAAGTGTAGTATCTGTTCTTATCAGTTTAATATCTGATACGTCCCCTATCTGGGGACCATATATTAAATGGATTTTTAGAACAGGGAGATGGAAAAAGAGCTTGCTCTGTCCACTCCACGCATTGACCTGGTATTGCAGTATCTCCAGGACCGGTGCACCCCTTCTTTAATGCAGTTTCTAAAATCAGAAAGAATTGAATTCAATGTTTTTTGTTCATTTTGCTTGTTTGTCGGATTTTGGGATGGACTCTTTGGCTTTGCTTTTCTTCTCCTCATTGGATTTTTCATGTTCAAAGTTGCAGAAGACAGATTACAAGCTCATTTTGGTTCAACTTCAGCAACTGTGCATTGCATTGCCATGTAATGTGATGCAATGCTATCTTTCTAGTTCTCCCTTTTTACTTCCTTTTGGATAAACAGACATATTAGGCAAGCATTTTGGAGCTTTCACCTAAATAACTACAGGTGGTGAGATAAGCTGCACAATATAATTGACCTTTCAGTATATTGTTGCACACACACCATCTATTTAGCAAATGCCCTTGTTATCAACAGCAGCCTTTTAAACTCACCTGAGCTAACAGGTATGTGAGCTGGTTACTCTGCTGCGCTTAAAATTTCTTTTTTGGTTTGCTACAATGCCTTTTCTGAAACGTTGTCTCCCTCTGCTGGAACACTGACTTCTTTCATTTAATGCCTGCAGACTATAAAAGAGAACCCAACCCAAAAAGTTTGGTTGATTAGTCTGTGGCATTCTGTTAAACTGTTGCTTATGGCGGTCTCTGTGAGCTTCTCAGCGACATTCAGCCAGCCAGGTATCCTGCCTGCAGTAGATGGAATGTGGCAATGGAACGCTGGCTGCGCGTGTCATAATAGGCTCTGAGCCTTTATATACCTGTGCACAGCAGCAGCCACCTTCAGTCTGCTGCTGGACAGCCAGCAGCAGCAGCAGCAGGAGAGGTATGTAATCAGGAGCCCTCCTGCTAAGGGTAGACAGCTGCTCGTTCCACCCCACCCCCCGCCTTAATTGGTTCTCCTCCCTTCCAACGGTGTTGAGGCGGGTGGGAACAGCAGGGGGTGAAGGTGCTGTGTTTAAAGAGGTGGAGTTATGCAGATCTAAAACGCGTGGATTGCAGCAGCAGCAAGCCGAAAAGTGCAGGCATGTAAGGGATCTAGAGGTTGACAACATGTCTTCTTAACGGGAGTCCAGGAGCTCATCTCCACAAATGGACTTTTCAGGATCCTTGGGTGGCTCCGTAGTTTGAAACCAATTCTGGTTATCGCTTCTCGGCCTTTTGGCTAAGATCAAGTGTAGAATCTGTTCTTATCAGTTTAATATCTGATACGTCCCCTATCTGGGGACCATATATTAAATGGATTTTTAGAACAGGGAGATGGAAAAAGAGCTTGCTCTGTCCACTCCACGCATTGACCTGGTATTGCAGTATCTCCAGGACCGGTGCACCCCTTCTTTAATGCAGTTTCTAAAATCAGAAAGAATTGAATTCAATGTTTTTTGTTCATTTTGCTTGTTTGTCGGATTTTGGGATGGACTCTTTGGCTTTGCTTTTCTTCTCCTCATTGGATTTTTCATGTTCAAAGTTGCAGAAGCCAGATTACAAGCTCATTTTGGTTCAACTTCAGCAACTGTGCATTGCATTGCCATGTAATGTGATGCAATGCTATCTTTCTAGCTCTCCCTTTTTACTTCCTTTTGGATAAACAGACATATTAGGCAAGCATTTTGGAGCTTTCACCTAAATAACTACAGGTGGTGAGATAAGCTGCACAATATAATTGACCTTTCAGTATATTGTTGCACACACACCATCTATTTAGCAAATGCCCTTGTTATCAACAGCAGCCTTTTAAACTTACCTGAGCTAACAGGTATGTGCGCTGGTTACTCTGCTGCGCTTAAAATTTCTTTTTTGGTTTGCTACAATGCCTTTTCTGAAACGTTGTCTCCCTCTGCTGGAACACTGACTTCTTTCATTTAATGCCTGCAGACTATAAAAGAGAACCCAACCCAAAAAGTTTGGTTGATTAGTCTGTGGCATTCTGTTAAACTGTTGCTTATGGCGGTCTCTGTGAGCTTCTCAGCGACATTCAGCCAGCCAGGTATCCTGCCTGCAGTAGATGGAATGTGGCAATGGAACGCTGGCTGCGCGTGTCATAATAGGCTCTGAGCCTTTATATACCTGTGCACAGCAGCAGCCACCTTCAGTCTGCTGCTGGACAGCCAGCAGCAGCAGCAGCAGGAGAGGTATGTAATCAGGAGCCCTCCTGCTAAGGGTAGACAGCTGCTCGTTCCACCCCACCCCCCGCCTTAATTGGTTCTCCTCCCTTCCAACGGTGTTGAGGCGGGTGGGAACAGCAGGGGGTGAAGGTGCTGTGTTTAAAGAGGTGGAGTTATGCAGATCTAAAACGCGTGGATTGCAGCAGCAGCAAGCCGAAAAGTGCAGGCATGTAAGGGATCTAGAGGTTGACAACATGTCTTCTTAACGGGAGTCCAGGAGCTCATCTCCACAAATGGACTTTTCAGGATCCTTGGGTGGCTCCGTAGTTTGAAACCAATTCTGGTTATCGCTTCTCGGCCTTTTGGCTAAGATCAAGTGTAGTATCTGTTCTTATCAGTTTAATATCTGATACGTCCCCTATCTGGGGACCATATATTAAATGGATTTTTAGAACAGGGAGATGGAAAAAGAGCTTGCTCTGTCCACTCCACGCATTGACCTGGTATTGCAGTATCTCCAGGACCGGTGCACCCCTTCTTTAATGCAGTTTCTAAAATCAGAAAGAATTGAATTCAATGTTTTTTGTTCATTTTGCTTGTTTGTCGGATTTTGGGATGGACTCTTTGGCTTTGCTTTTCTTCTCCTCATTGGATTTTTCATGTTCAAAGTTGCAGAAGCCAGATTACAAGCTCATTTTGGTTCAACTTCAGCAACTGTGCATTGCATTGCCATGTAATGTGATGCAATGCTATCTTTCTAGCTCTCCCTTTTTACTTCCTTTTGGATAAACAGACATATTAGGCAAGCATTTTGGAGCTTTCACCTAAATAACTACAGGTGGTGAGATAAGCTGCACAATATAATTGACCTTTCAGTATATTGTTGCACACACACCATCTATTTAGCAAATGCCCTTGTTATCAACAGCAGCCTTTTAAACTCACCTGAGCTAACAGGTATGTGCGCTGGTTACTCTGCTGCGCTTAAAATTTCTTTTTTGGTTTGCTACAATGCCTTTTCTGAAACGTTGTCTCCCTCTGCTGGAACACTGACTTCTTTCATTTAATGCCTGCAGACTATAAAAGAGAACCCAACCCAAAAAGTTTGGTTGATTAGTCTGTGGCATTCTGTTAAACTGTTGCTTATGGCGATCTCTGTGAGCTTCTCAGCGACATTCAGCCAGCCAGGTATCCTGCCTGCAGTAGATGGAATGTGGCAATGGAACGCTGGCTGCGCGTGTCATAATAGGCTCTGAGCCTTTATATACCTGTGCACAGCAGCAGCCACCTTCAGTCTGCTGCTGGACAGCCAGCAGCAGCAGCAGGAGAGGTATGTAATCAGGAGCCCTCCTGCTAAGGGTAGACAGCTGCTCGTTCCACCCCACCCCCCGCCTTAATTGGTTCTCCTCCCTTCCAACGGTGTTGAGGCGGGTGGGAACAGCAGGGGGTGAAGGTGCTGTGTTTAAAGAGGTGGAGTTATGCAGATCTAAAACGCGTGGATTGCAGCAGCAGCAAGCCGAAAAGTGCAGGCATGTAAGGGATCTAGAGGTTGACAACATGTCTTCTTAACGGGAGTCCAGGAGCTCATCTCCACAAATGGACTTTTCAGGATCCTTGGGTGGCTCCGTAGTTTGAAACCAATTCTGGTTATCGCTTCTCGGCCTTTTGGCTAAGATCAAGTGTAGTATCTGTTCTTATCAGTTTAATATCTGATACGTCCCCTATCTGGGGACCATATATTAAATGGATTTTTAGAACAGGGAGATGGAAAAAGAGCTTGCTCTGTCCACTCCACGCATTGACCTGGTATTGCAGTATCTCCAGGACCGGTGCACCCCTTCTTTAATGCAGTTTCTAAAATCAGAAAGAATTGAATTCAATGTTTTTTGTTCATTTTGCTTGTTTGTCGGATTTTGGGATGGACTCTTTGGCTTTGCTTTTCTTCTCCTCATTGGATTTTTCATGTTCAAAGTTGCAGAAGCCAGATTACAAGCTCATTTTGGTTCAACTTCAGCAACTGTGCATTGCATTGCCATGTAATGTGATGCAATGCTATCTTTCTAGCTCTCCCTTTTTACTTCCTTTTGGATAAACAGACATATTAGGCAAGCATTTTGGAGCTTTCACCTAAATAACTACAGGTGGTGAGATAAGCTGCACAATATAATTGACCTTTCAGTATATTGTTGCACACACACCATCTATTTAGCAAATGCCCTTGTTATCAACAGCAGCCTTTTAAACTCACCTGAGCTAACAGGTATGTGCGCTGGTTACTCTGCTGCGCTTAAAATTTCTTTTTTGGTTTGCTACAATGCCTTTTCTGAAACGTTGTCTCCCTCTGCTGGAACACTGACTTCTTTCATTTAATGCCTGCAGACTATAAAAGAGAACCCAACCCAAAAAGTTTGGTTGATTAGTCTGTGGCATTCTGTTAAACTGTTGCTTATGGCGGTCTCTGTGAGCTTCTCAGCGACATTCAGCCAGCCAGGTATCCTGCCTGCAGTAGATGGAATGTGGCAATGGAACGCTGGCTGCGCGTGTCATAATAGGCTCTGAGCCTTTATATACCTGTGCACAGCAGCAGCCACCTTCAGTCTGCTGCTGGACAGCCAGCAGCAGCAGCAGCAGGAGAGGTATGTAATCAGGAGCCCTCCTGCTAAGGGTAGACAGCTGCTCGTTCCACCCCACCCCCCGCCTTAATTGGTTCTCCTCCCTTCCAACGGTTTTGAGGCGGGTGGGAACAGCAGGGGGTGAAGGTGCTGTGTTTTAGAGGTGGAGTTATGCAGATCTAAAACGCGTGGATTGCAGCAGCAGCAAGCCGAAACGTGCAGGCATGTAAGGGATCTAGAGGTTGACAACATGTCTTCTTAACGGGAGTCCAGGAGCTCATCTCCACAAATGGACTTTTCAGGATCCTTGGGTGGCTCCGTAGTTTGAAACCAATTCTGGTTATCGCTTCTCGGCCTTTTGGCTAAGATCAAGTGTAGTATCTGTTCTTTTAAGAACACAAGAGCTACGATCTACACTTGACGAGAGCGATCGAACTCGGAAGGAGAAGAGCTTCGGAGCCCAGCTGACATCAGAGAACGAAGGCGGATATCGGTGGGAGGAAGAAGCTCTAAAGAATCCAGAAGAAGACGAAGACTCGGAGAAGAATCGGGCTGTCCTGTGGAATCTTCGAGGAAGAAAATCATCGAGACAAAGACCTTTCGGGGAATTTGTCCAGAACACGACGGGAGAAGAATCTGCATAGCTCCACCCATTCCGGGAAGAGTTCCAGATCCAGCTCCAAGAAGTAACTGCAGGAGGAAAGCCATGGCAAGCGCTGCGAGGAAGGCCGAAAAGAAGAGCCTGGAGCTGGGGACAGCCAGGAGGGCCCAGCCAGGAGCCGATTCTGACCCCAAGGACTCTGCCTCCACGACTGGCCAGCAGAAGGGACCCCAGAAGCCCCGCCACGAAGCTCCAGCCCTGGAGCCATGGATGCGGCAGACGGTGGCCCTGAAGCTGAAGGAAGTGGATGGGAGGGTGCCGGACATGTCCTCGGACGTGTTCTGCCAGAAGATGCTGCTGGATCGAGGCTTCTCCAGGTCGGACACCCTCAGCATCCAGACCTTCTTGACGGGGATCTTCTTCGTCACCTTCGCCACTGTGAACACCTGCAGGAGGTTCTGGGAAATGGTAAGCGCAAAAGGACCGGATAATTCTTTCTCTGCCTTTACAGGTAGCTGCCCTATCCAGAGGGATGAAAGGAGGATCACGGTCTCCATGCGCAACCCGCACACCCCAGGCCAAGACATCTGTACCTTCCTGAGACGCTTCTGTTTGGTTGTGAAGGAACCCTCTCACATCCTGAATGGACTCGGCTTCTGGACAGGTAAGTGGTCGGTGACCGTTAGACTTCACAGGGACCTGGCGTACTCAGACGGACTTCGGCACCTGCCCCCGACATTCTCCCTGGGCAACTCCTACGGCCTCATCTATTACCCGGACATGCCGCGGAACTGCAGGAGATGCGGCAAGAACGGCCACGAGATGAAGGACTGCAAGGAGGATGCCTGCAGGATTTGTCGAGTGACGGGACACAGCTCGAAGGACTGCCCGAAGAAGACGTCCTGCAACCTGTGTGGGCTGGCGGCTCATCTGTACAAGGATTGCCCCAGGCGTGAGAGATCCTGGGCATCGGTGGTTGCGACGACCCCAGCTACGGAGGACAAGGCCCCGACGACCAGGCCTGTGAAGGTCAAGGACGCGACGACCAAGGCCCCAGCGGCCAAGGCCGAGACGACCAAGGCCAAAGCGGTCAAGGAGTCGGTGGCCAAAGCCCCAGCGACGGTCCCAGCAGCTCCGAAGCAGAAGAAAAAGTCAAAGGAGGGTAAGAGTTCTGTCACCCCTCTCTCGATCCCTCCCCCTGCCACCCCCGTCCAATCCCCCCCCACCCCGGCCACCCCTGCTGAGGATTCCATTTCCTCTTCCTCCTTCCCCTACTCCTCAGCAGGTGTCCTTTCCCCTGCCCCGGCAGCCACTCTCCCTCCCCAGACCATGGTAGCGGTGGAATTAACCTTTCCTCCACCCGCCGCTATCTATTCCGAGGAGGATTTTCCCCTTCTTGTCTCCCCAGTTCCAACCCGGGGAAAGAGGAAGGTGGAGGACAGCCCTGCTACTGAATCCTCCAAAAAGAAGATTCTGGATTTCGTAGGCGAAAAGGAGGATACCCTCCCTGAGCCAGAAGAGATGGAGCACATGGTTGAGACCCTGGTGGCCGAGCCAGAAGAGGAGGAACTGGTGGTCGCCGAGATTGAGGCCGCGCTGCTTGACCAGATGGAGGAAGAGGGCCTGCTGGTGATCCCGTTACCAGCAGTCAACACCGACGAGGGACCACCCGACCGGAGTGGTAACTAAGGTGTATTGCCTGCGCTAACTTTTTCTTTTTTCCCTACATGATGGCTAATATTAACTTATTTTCCATTAATGTCAGGAGCATCAAGGACAAGTTCAGACGTCAGACTATTTATGCCTTCCTTACTTCCCAGTTGTGTGATGTTTATATGTTGCAGGAATGTTCCCTTCCCTCCTCTAGGTCCTTCAAACATCTGGCCAGGGAGTGGTCCCACGGTCCATCCTACTGGTCCGGTGGGGGTGACTGCAAGTCTGCGGGGGTCGCAATTCTGATCAGGGGGGGCGCATTCACGCTTGAGTCCGTCCAGGAGCTCATCTGCGGCAGGGCTCTTGTTGTAGATGGCAACTGGGCGGGAGAACCTGTCAGGTTCATCAACGTGTATGCGTCCCCACTGAAGAATGAGCGTTTGGAGCTTTTCCAGACCCTGCGGCTTCAGCTTGCCACCACCAGGACCTTAGTGATGGCCGGGGATTTCAACTGCCCCATCGAGGAGGACGGTCGTAGTTCTGGCACATCTGCCAAGTTGGACATCACGTCCAAGCTGCTCATCGAGATGGTAACCGAGGCCTCTCTTCAGGACGTGGTGGGCTCCATGGGGAGAGGCTCCACGAACTATTCGTGGAGCCGACCCGATGGCTCACTCCGCTCCAGGATTGACTTTGTGTTCACCTCTCGGGCAGTCAGGCAGAGTAGGCACTCGATGGTCTCCTGCTTCTTCTCTGACCACAGAGCCATTCACTTACAAGGTGTCCTCGGCGACGGTTTTCCGTCCGGCCCCGGCTCCTGGAAGCTGAATTGTGCTCTGCTGGCTCAGGATGAAGTCGTGGAGGAGCTGAGAGCAGCCTACGCAATGTGGCAGTCCTACAAGGGTAGCTTCCAAACAGTCTCTGATTGGTGGGAATATGTTAAACTTGAGTTTCGCTGTTTCTTTCAGGCCAAGGGTCGACAACAGGAGTGTGAGAAGAGGAGGGACTTCAGAGGGCTGCAGCGCGAGCTGCGGTCGCTGCAGGACCTTCTTCACTGCGGCTGGGACGTGAGGGAGGAGCTGGAGGAGACCAAGAAGAGCCTGAAAAGGCACTTTGAGGAGGAGTCCAAGCGAATCATCTTCCGTTCCAAAGTGGAGAATCTGGAGAAGGGTGAGAAATGTAACTCATTCTTTTTCAGGAAACTTCATGCCGGTCACACGCCCCTGAACGAGCTGCGAGACGAGAGCGGAAACATGCGACGTGGGAAGGAGGACGTGATGAGGGTCGTCAGCGACTTCTACAGCGAACTCTACTCCCACAAGACTACCGACCCCGACGCTGCTGATAAGTTCCTGTCAGGTATCACTAACCATCTTGATCCTGCAGGCACGGCAGCCTTGGACAAACCTCTGATGGTGGGCGAATTGCTCTCTGCCGCTAAATCCTTTAGGACCGGCAGGACCCCGGGCAGTGATGGTCTTCCAGCGGAGCTCTATGTAGCGCTGGGAGACCTCATCTGTCCGGACCTGTTGGACCTGTACGAGGAGATGGTGGTGGAGGGTAGAATGCCTCCATCTTTGAGGGAAGGAATGGTCACGATCCTGTACAAGCGGAAGGGAGAGAGGTGCAACCTGAGGAATTGGCGTCCCATCACTCTGCTCAACGTGGACTACAAGATCCTGGCCAAGACGATGGCGACACGACTTAAGACGGTCATCGGACGGATCATCCACCCGGACCAGACCTGCGGCATCCCTGGACGTCGCATCGCAGACAGCCTCGCTCTCGTGCGGGACACGGTCGAGTACATCAAGGTCCGCCGCGCACACGCGGCCCTGGTCTCCTTGGATCAGGAGAAGGCCTTCGACCGGGTTTCCCACGAGTTCATGGGCCGAGCTCTGCACCGGTTAGGTTTGGGTAACATGTTTTGTTCGTATGTCCGTCTGATGTATTTTGATATCCACAGCTCGGTGTTGGTGAACGGCTGGAAGACTGACCCCTTCCCTGTCCTCTCTGGGGTCAGACAAGGCTGCCCTCTATCACCTCTTCTTTTTGTTTGTGTTATAGAACTCTTCGCAGAGGCTATCCGGCAGAATGGAGAGATCAGAGGGATCACCGCACCGGGTCCGGGACGACACGAGGTCAAGTGCTCGCTCTACATGGACGACGTCACCGTCTTCTGCGCTGATCGTGGTTCAGTCGACGCCCTCGTCCAGACGTGTGAGAGGTTCGGCCGGGCTTCAGGGGCCAAAGTCAACTGCAGGAAGTCGGAAGCCATGCTCTTCGGGGATTGGCAGCCGGCCTCCTCCGCCCCCTTCCCCTTCAACATTCAACCGGATTTCCTCAAGGTGCTGGGAGTCTGGTTCGGGAAGGAAGGAGCGGCCCTCAAGTCCTGGCAAGAACGCTTGGCCAAGGTGAAGCAACGGATCGGACTCTGGAGCCTCAGACACCTCACTTGTGAGGGTAAGGCACTCGTCCTGCGTAATGAGGTCCTGCCCGTCTTGCAGTACACGGCGCAGGCCTGGCCCCCACACGTCACTGTGTGCAGGGCCATTACCAGGACAGTGTTTCACTTTGTCTGGGGATCCAAGATGGACAGAGTCAGGCGGGCCGTCATGTACAAGGAGCCTCGCAAGGGTGGGAAGGGTGTTCCAGATATCCCCACCCTCCTGCGATCCTCTTTTGTGTGTGATTGTGTCCGCCGGACTTTGCAAGTCAAGAATGGCTCCGCGGGCAGGTCCATGTCTCGCTTCTTCCTGCTTCCTCTTTGGAGGCGACTCGGCTGGGACAAGTGGGACAGCTCCTTCCCCTACAAATGGACGACGCCATGGTTCTACGGAGACGTCGTTCGATTTGTGGGGGAGCATCAACTGGAGGGACTCAAGCCCGACTTGTGGAAGCCCAAAACTATCCACAAGCTAATCAGAGCCAAGGATGACGTGGAGAACATCACAGGACTTCACCAGGACACGCTGGAGACTGTGTGGACAAATGTGTCGTCTGACAGGCTGACCAACGGGCACAAGGACTTGTCGTGGATGGCGATTCAGGGCGGACTGCCCGTCCGGTCATTCATGCATGCCCGGAACCTGTGCAAGACCCGGTACTGCCCAAGGTGCCCCTTCGTGGAGGAAACATCTTTGCACACTTTTTGGGACTGCGGATTTGCACAGCGCCTATTGACTGCACTTGAGGACGACCTGAGGAACTCTGTCCCCAGGGCGAGCCTATCGCACCATTCTGTGCTTTACGGACTCTTCCCTGGGGTTCATACCGTCGGAGCCATCCAGGAGGCTTGGCGCCTTATGAACTGCTTCAAGGATGCCGTTTGGGTCGCCAGGAACCGGCTCATCTTGAGGAGGGAGAGGATGTCCATCCAGGACTGCCGCAGGCTGATCCACAGCCTGCTCAGAGACTATTCCATCATGGACGGTCCGGAGGACGAGGACGAGGACTAAACCCCTCCTCCCCCTCTCCCCTTATGTGTCTTGTCTTTCAATAAAGCTTCGGGCCTGTGATTTTCCCCTCCCCATCCCCTTTTTCCCAATCCCCATCCCTTATCACGGTTCGTCGTACTGTATTGATTGACATGCTTTTTCTTTCAGATTGAGTGTTTTGTGTAGCATAGGGGTGTGATGTGTCTAGTTAGTGCGTCGTATCCTCATGCTATGTAAATATGATGTAGAATTCTGTGTGTACTGGGCTGCGGCACTGTACACTGTCTGTTAACTTATTTTTTGTGCTAATAAAAGATATATTCAATCAAAAAATCTGTTCTTATCAGTTTAATATCTGATACGTCCCCTATCTGGGGACCATATATTAAATGGATTTTTAGAACAGGGAGATGGAAAAAGAGCTTGCTCTGTCCACTCCACGCATTGACCTGGTATTGCAGTATCTCCAGGACCGGTGCACCCCTTCTTTAATGCAGTTTCTAAAATCAGAAAGAATTGAATTCAATGTTTTTTGTTCATTTTGCTTGTTTGTCGGATTTTGGGATGGACTCTTTGGCTTTGCTTTTCTTCTCCTCATTGGATTTTTCATGTTCAAAGTTGCAGAAGCCAGATTACAAGCTCATTTTGGTTCAACTTCAGCAACTGTGCATTGCATTGCCATGTAATGTGATGCAATGCTATCTTTCTAGCTCTCCCTTTTTACTTCCTTTTGGATAAACAGACATATTAGGCAAGCATTTTGGAGCTTTCACCTAAATAACTACAGGTGGTGAGATAAGCTGCACAATATAATTGACCTTTCAGTATATTGTTGCACACACACCATCTATTTAGCAAATGCCCTTGTTATCAACAGCAGCCTTTTAAACTCACCTGAGCTAACAGGTATGTGCGCTGGTTACTCTGCTGCGCTTAAAATTTCTTTTTTGGTTTGCTACAATGCCTTTTCTGAAACGTTGTCTCCCTCTGCTGGAACACTGACTTCTTTCATTTAATGCCTGCAGACTGTAAAAGAGAACCCAACCCAAAAAGTTTGGTTGATTAGTCTGTGGCATTCTGTTAAACTGTTGCTTATGGCGGTCTCTGTGAGCTTCTCAGCGACATTCAGCCAGCCAGGTATCCTGCCTGCAGTAGATGGAATGTGGCAATGGAACGCTGGCTGCGCGTGTCATAATAGGCTCTGAGCCTTTATATACCTGTGCACAGCAGCAGCCACCTTCAGTCTGCTGCTGGACAGCCAGCAGCAGCAGCAGCAGGAGAGGTATGTAATCAGGAGCCCTCCTGCTAAGGGTAGACAGCTGCTCGTTCCACCCCACCCCCCGCCTTAATTGGTTCTCCTCCCTTCCAACGGTGTTGAGGCGGGTGGGAACAGCAGGGGGTGAAGGTGCTGTGTTTAAAGAGGTGGAGTTATGCAGATCTAAAACGCGTGGATTGCAGCAGCAGCAAGCCGAAAAGTGCAGGCATGTAAGGGATCTAGAGGTTGACAACATGTCTTCTTAACGGGAGTCCAGGAGCTCATCTCCACAAATGGACTTTTCAGGATCCTTGGGTGGCTCCGTAGTTTGAAATCAATTCTGGTTATCGCTTCTCGGCCTTTTGGCTAAGATCAAGTGTAGTATCTGTTCTTATCAGTTTAATATCTGATACGTCCCCTATCTGGGGACCATATATTAAATGGATTTTTAGAACAGGGAGATGAAAAAGAGCTTGCTCTGTCCACTCCACGCATTGACCTGGTATTGCAGTATCTCCAGGACCGGTGCACCCCTTCTTTAATGCAGTTTCTAAAATCAGAAAGAATTGAATTCAATGTTTTTTGTTCATTTTGCTTGTTTGTCGGATTTTGGGATGGACTCTTTGGCTTTGCTTTTCTTCTCCTCATTGGATTTTTCATGTTCAAAGTTGCAGAAGCCAGATTACAAGCTCATTTTGGTTCAACTTCAGCAACTGTGCATTGCATTGCCATGTAATGTGATGCAATGCTATCTTTCTAGCTCTCCCTTTTTACTTCCTTTTGGATAAACAGACATATTAGGCAAGCATTTTGGAGCTTTCACCTAAATAACTACAGGTGGTGAGATAAGCTGCACAATATAATTGACCTTTCAGTATATTGTTGCACACACACCATCTATTTAGCAAATGCCCTTGTTATCAACAGCAGCCTTTTAAACTCACCTGAGCTAACAGGTATGTGCGCTGGTTACTCTGCTGCGCTTAAAATTTCTTTTTTGGTTTGCTACAATGCCTTTTCTGAAACGTTGTCTCCCTCTGCTGGAACACTGACTTCTTTCATTTAATGCCTGCAGACTATAAAAGAGAACCCAACCCAAAAAGTTTGGTTGATTAGTCTGTGGCATTCTGTTAAACTGTTGCTTATGGCGGTCTCTGTGAGCTTCTCAGCGACATTCATCCAGCCAGGTATCCTGCCTGCAGTAGATGGAATGTGGCAATGGAACGCTGGCTGCGCGTGTCATAATAGGCTCTGAGCCTTTATATACCTGTGCACAGCAGCAGCCACCTTCAGTCTGCTGCTGGACAGCCAGCAGCAGCAGCAGCAGGAGAGGTATGTAATCAGGAGCCCTCCTGCTAAGGGTAGACAGCTGCTCGTTCCACCCCACCCCCCGCCTTAATTGGTTCTCCTCCCTTCCAACGGTGTTGAGGCGGGTGGGAACAGCAGGGGGTGAAGGTGCTGTGTTTAAAGAGGTGGAGTTATGCAGATCTAAAACGCGTGGATTGCAGCAGCAGCAAGCCGAAAAGTGCAGGCATGTAAGGGATCTAGAGGTTGACAACATGTCTTCTTAACGGGAGTCCAGGAGCTCATCTCCACAAATGGACTTTTCAGGATCCTTGGGTGGCTCCGTAGTTTGAAACCAATTCTGGTTATCGCTTCTCGGCCTTTTGGCTAAGATCAAGTGTAGTATCTGTTCTTATCAGTTTACTATCTGATACGTCCCCTATCTGGGGACCATATATTAAATGGATTTTTAGAACAGGGAGATGGAAAAAGAGCTTGCTCTGTCCACTCCACGCATTGACCTGGTATTGCAGTATCTCCAGGACCGGTGCACCCCTTCTTTAATGCAGTTTCTAAAATCAGAAAGAATTGAATTCAATGTTTTTTGTTCATTTTGCTTGTTTGTCGGATTTTGGGATGGACTCTTTGGCTTTGCTTTTCTTCTCCTCATTGGATTTTTCATGTTCAAAGTTGCAGAAGCCAGATTACAAGCTCATTTTGGTTCAACTTCAGCAACTGTGCATTGCATTGCCATGTAATGTGATGCAATGCTATCTTTCTAGCTCTCCCTTTTTACTTCCTTTTGGATAAACAGACATATTAGGCAAGCATTTTGGAGCTTTCACCTAAATAACTACAGGTGGTGAGATAAGCTGCACAATATAATTGACCTTTCAGTATATTGTTGCACACACACCATCTATTTAGCAAATGCCCTTGTTATCAACAGCAGCCTTTTAAACTCACCTGAGCTAACAGGTATGTGCGCTGGTTACTCTGCTGCGCTTAAAATTTCTTTTTTGGTTTGCTACAATGCCTTTTCTGAAACGTTGTCTCCCTCTGCTGGAACACTGACTTCTTTCATTTAATGCCTGCAGACTATAAAAGAGAACCCAACCCAAAAAGTTTGGTTGATTAGTCTGTGGCATTCTGTTAAACTGTTGCTTATGGCGGTCTCTGTGAGCTTCTCAGCGACATTCAGCCAGCCAGTTATCCTGCCTGCAGTAGATGGAATGTGGCAATGGAACGCTGGCTGCGCGTGTCATAATAGGCTCTGAGCCTTTATATACCTGTGCACAGCAGCAGCCACCTTCAGTCTGCTGCTGGACAGCCAGCAGCAGCAGCAGGAGAGGTATGTAATCAGGAGCCCTCCTGCTAAGGGTAGACAGCTGCTCGTTCCACCCCACCCCCCACCTTAATTGGTTCTCCTCCCTTCCAACGGTGTTGAGGCGGGTGGGAACAGCAGGGGGTGAAGGTGCTGTGTTTAAAGAGGTGGAGTTATGCAGATCTAAAACGCGTGGATTGCAGCAGCAGCAAGCCGAAAAGTGCAGGCATGTAAGGGATCTAGAGGTTGACAACATGTCTTCTTAACGGGAGTCCAGGAGCTCATCTCCACAAATGGACTTTTCAGGATCCTTGGGTGGCTCCGTAGTTTGAAACCAATTCTGGTTATCGCTTCTCGGCCTTTTGGCTAAGATCAAGTGTAGTATCTGTTCTTATCAGTTTAATATCTGATACGTCCCCTATCTGGGGACCATATATTAAATGGATTTTTAGAACAGGGAGATGGAAAAAGAGCTTGCTCTGTCCACTCCACGCATTGACCTGGTATTGCAGTATCTCCAGGACCGGTGCACCCCTTCTTTAATGCAGTTTCTAAAATCAGAAAGAATTGAATTCAATGTTTTTTGTTCATTTTGCTTGTTTGTCGGATTTTGGGATGGACTCTTTGGCTTTGCTTTTCTTCTCCTCATTGGATTTTTCATGTTCAAAGTTGCAGAAGCCAGATGACAAGCTCATTTTGGTTCAACTTCAGCAACTGTGCATTGCATTGCCATGTAATGTGATGCAATGCTATCTTTCTAGCTCTCCCTTTTTACTTCCTTTTGGATACACAGACATATTAGGCAAGCATTTTGGAGCTTTCACCTAAATAACTACAGGTGGTGAGATAAGCTGCACAATATAATTGACCTTTCAGTATATTGTTGCACACACACCATCTATTTAGCAAATGCCCTTGTTATCAACAGCAGCCTTTTAAACTCACCTGAGCTAACAGGTATGTGCGATGGTTACTCTGCTGCGCTTAAAATTTCTTTTTTGGTTTGCTACAATGCCTTTTCTGAAACGTTGTCTCCCTCTGCTGGAACACTGACTTCTTTCATTTAATGCCTGCAGACTATAAAAGAGAACCCAACCCAAAAAGTTTGGTTGATTAGTCTGTGGCATTCTGTTAAACTGTTGCTTATGGCGGTCTCTGTGAGCTTCTCAGCGACATTCAGCCAGCCAGGTATCCTGCCTGCAGTAGATGGAATGTGGCAATGGAACGCTGGCTGCGCGTGTCATAATAGGCTCTGAGCCTTTATATACCTGTGCACAGCAGCAGCCACCTTCAGTCTGCTGCTGGACAGCCAGCAGCAGCAGCAGCAGGAGAGGTATGTAATCAGGAGCCGTCCTGCTAAGGGTAGACAGCTGCTCATTCCACCCCACCCCCCGCCTTAATTGGTTCTCCTCCCTTCCAACGGTGTTGAGACGGGTGGGAACAGCAGGGGGTGAAGGTGCTGTGTTTAAAGAGGTGGAGTTATGCAGATCTAAAACGCGTGGATTGCAGCAGCAGCAAGCCGAAAAGTGCAGGCATGTAAGGGATCTAGAGGTTGACAACATGTCTTCTTAACGGGAGTCCAGGAGCTCATCTCCACAAATGGACTTTTCAGGATCCTTGGGTGGCTCCGTAGTTTGAAACCAATTCTGGTTATCGCTTCTCGGCCTTTTGGCTAAGATCAAGTGTAGTATCTGTTCTTATCAGTTTAATATCTGATACGTCCCCTATCTGGGGACCATATATTAAATGGATTTTTAGAACAGGGAGATGGAAAAAGAGCTTGCTCTGTCCACTCCACGCATTGACCTGGTATTGCAGTATCTCCAGGACCGGTGCACCCCTTCTTTAATGCAGTTTCTAAAATCAGAAAGAATTGAATTCAATGTTTTTTGTTCATTTTGCTTGTTTGTCGGATTTTGGGATGGACTCTTTGGCTTTGCTTTTCTTCTCCTCATTGGATTTTTCATGTTCAAAGTTGCAGAAGCCAGATTACAAGCTCATTTTGGTTCAACTTCAGCAACTGTGCATTGCATTGCCATGTAATGTGATGCAATGCTATCTTTCTAGCTCTCCCTTTTTACTTCCTTTTGGATAAACAGACATATTAGGCAAGCATTTTGGAGCTTTCACCTAAATAACTACAGGTGGTGAGATAAGCTGCACAATATAATTGACCTTTCAGTATATTGTTGCACACACACCGTCTATTTAGCAAATGCCCTTGTTATCAACAGCAGCCTTTTAAACTCACCTGAGCTAACAGGTATGTGCGCTGGTTACTCTGCTGCGCTTAAAATTTCTTTTTTGGTTTGCTACAATGCCTTTTCTGAAACGTTGTCTCCCTCTGCTGGAACACTGACTTCTTTCATTTAATGCCTGCAGACTATAAAAGAGAACCCAACCCAAAAAGTTTGGTTGATTAGTCTGTGGCATTCTGTTAAACTGTTGCTTATGGCGGTCTCTGTGAGCTTCTCAGCGACATTCAGCCAGCCAGGTATCCTGCCTGCAGTAGATGGAATGTGGCAATGGAACGCTGGCTGCGCGTGTCATAATAGGCTCTGAGCCTTTATATACCTGTGCACAGCAGCAGCCACCTTCAGTCTGCTGCTGGACAGCCAGCAGCAGCAGCAGCAGGAGAGGTATGTAATCAGGAGCCCTCCTGCTAAGGGTAGACAGCTGCTCGTTCCACCCCACCCCCCGCCTTAATTGGTTCTCCTCCCTTCCAACGGTGTTGAGGCGGGTGGGAACAGCAGGGGGTGAAGGTGCTGTGTTTAAAGAGGTGGAGTTATGCAGATCTAAAACGCGTGGATTGCAGCAGCAGCAAGCCGAAAAGTGCAGGCATGTAAGGGATCTAGAGGTTGACAACATGTCTTCTTAACGGGAGTCCAGGAGCTCATCTCCACAAATGGACTTTTCAGGATCCTTGGGTGGCTCCGTAGTTTGAAACCAATTCTGGTTATCGCTTCTCGGCCTTTTGGCTAAGATCAAGTGTAGTATCTGTTCTTATCAGTTTAATATCTGATACGTCCCCTATCTGGGGACCATATATTAAATGGATTTTTAGAACAGGGAGATGGAAAAAGAGCTTGCTCTGTCCACTCCACGCATTGACCTGGTATTGCAGTATCTCCAGGACCGGTGCACCCCTTCTTTAATGCAGTTTCTAAAATCAGAAAGAATTGAATTCAATGTTTTTTGTTCATTTTGCTTGTTTGTCGGATTTTGGGATGGACTCTTTGGCTTTGCTTTTCTTCTCCTCATTGGATTTTTCATGTTCAAAGTTGCAGAAGCCAAATTACAAGCTCATTTTGGTTCAACTTCAGCAACTGTGCATTGCATTGCCATGTAATGTGATGCAATGCTATCTTTCTAGCTCTCCCTTTTTACTTCCTTTTGGATAAACAGACATATTAGGCAAGCATTTTGGAGCTTTCACCTAAATAACTACAGGTGGTGAGATAAGCTGCACAATATAATTGACCTTTCAGTATATTGTTGCACACACACCATCTATTTAGCAAATGCCCTTGTTATCAACAGCAGCCTTTTAAACTCACCTGAGCTAACAGGTATGTGCGCTGGTTACTCTGCTGCACTTAAAATTTCTTTTTTGGTTTGCTACAATGCCTTTTCTGAAACGTTGTCTCCCTCTGCTGGAACACTGACTTCTTTCATTTAATGCCTGCAGACTATAAAAGAGAACCCAACCCAAAAAGTTTGGTTGATTAGTCTGTGGCATTCTGTTAAACTGTTGCTTATGGCGGTCTCTGTGAGCTTCTCAGCGACATTCAGCCAGCCAGGTATCCTGCCTGCAGTAGATGGAATGTGGCAATGGAACGCTGGCTGCGCGTGTCATAATAGGCTCTGAGCCTTTATATACCTGTGCACAGCAGCAGCCACCTTCAGTCTGCTGCTGGACAGCCAGCAGCAGCAGCAGCAGGAGAGGTATGTAATCAGGAGCCCTCCTGCTAAGGGTAGACAGCTGCTCGTTCCACCCCACCCCCCGCCTTAATTGGTTCTCCTCCCTTCCAACGGTGTTGAAGCGGGTGGGAACAGCAGGGGGTGAAGGTGCTGTGTTTAAAGAGGTGGAGTTATGCAGATCTAAAACGCGTGGATTGCAGCAGCAGCAAGCCGAAAAGTGCAGGCATGTAAGGGATCTAGAGGTTGACAACATGTCTTCTTAACGGGAGTCCAGGAGCTCATCTCCACAAATGGACTTTTCAGGATCCTTGGGTGGCTCCGTAGTTTGAAACCAATTCTGGTTATCGCTTCTCGGCCTTTTGGCTAAGATCAAGTGCAGTGATCTACCGGTTGCTGCCTTGGTCTTGGCTGAGAGGTGCCTTGGGTACCCGGCTCCTTGGCCTCGGGGGATCGCTGCATGTAGCAGTGCGGCTTCACCCCCTTGCTGCTTTTGGGGAGCCGGATTAGTCCCTGGGCAACGAGGGGCGATCAGCCTGCCTGCTTTTTTTAAGTAGGCGAGGAGGATTTTTGCCACGTTTGGTGTGAAGATATGGACGGGAGAAGCCCAAATATGCTGACCTGTGAAGAGGTCCCAGTTTTTACAAGACTGAAGAATGCAGTGCGGTTTATTTTTTTGGATCCAGAGAAGAAGAAGTCTGGCTTGTTTTTTTTGGTAGAGAAGATTTTGTTTGGACTATTGGAAGTTCAAATGGAACAAGTTTTGTCTATGTTGGAGTTCCCGAAGAGAGGGATATATGATGTTATTTTTTGTTCAGAAGATATCTTTTCTGACTTTTGGAAGAGAATGGATCTAGTGAAGGAAGATTCGATACTTGAAGGTGTTTTTTTTGTGTCGCATTTTCCTAGGAAGGAAAGGCTAATAGTAATAAGGATGTATAGTCCTTTCATATTGGAAGAAGAGATCATGACCTTTTTATCCCGGTACTGTGAGAAAGTGAGTTCTGCTGGCAAAATGTTTAACCGATATGGTTTTTGGACCACGAGGTGGAGGTTCCTGGTCAAGTTCAAGGAAAGTTCGGATGGTGTTGTGGTACTCCCACCAAGTAGATTCAAAATCGGGACAGTTAATGGAGATATGTTCTTTACAGGTATGCCGAAGTTTTGTAGGCGTTGTAAACAGTATGGCCATGAAAAGGATTCCTGTACATTACAGTGGTGTGCCAAGTGTGAAGAAGTGGGACATAAGGCAGAGAATTGTGAAAAAAGTAAGAAATGTAATCTATGTGGTGGCAGTGGTCATTTATATGATTGCTGTCCTGTCAATAAAAGGGAGGAGAAGTCAGTTGACAAGGAAGATGGAAATGAAGAAGAGTCTGAAGCTGCCCCCCATGATGAAACGGAAGAGAACATATCTCAAAAGAAGGAGGAACAAATAAGAGATATAAGAAAAGAAGGTGATCATATGGAAGAAGATACTGAGAGTGATATCACAGGCGTTGAGATTGAAAATACTAGCTTGGAAGAAGAAGTGGAGGTGGATAGGGAGTCAGAAGATCAGGAGGAAAGTGAGTCCTCCAGTCAGGATGAAAAGGAAGGTGCTGTAAGTAATATGGAAGAGGAGGAGGAGGGTGAAGAAACTAGTGAAGAAGAAAGAGAGGATGTCGCATGTGAAGCCAGAGAAGAAATTGAAGGAGTTTTGTCATCTGGGAAGGACTCTAGTGAAGCAAAGGATGTTTCAGAAAAAAATATGAGGGAGATGGAGGAGAGACAAGAAGTGTTGAAAATGCTAGAGAGTTGTGAAGGGGGGAGTCAGGCTAGTCTAAGGCGCAAAGTGTGGAATAACATTTATAGCGATATGCATCGTTTTTTTTCAACTTACAGAATACCTCAGTCGTTGGCTAAAGAGGTAGAAGAAGCTTGGGATGGTCGGTTTCTGGATGGGAGGCTTTTGAATGCCTTGGCAGCATATGGCCTGAAGAGAGGAATGTTGCCTTAAATCGTAATGGTAAAGATTGTAATGTTGTGATGTAAAGAATATGGAATAACTGTATTGTGATAATATAAACGTATATATATAAAATAAGATTGGAAAAATGGATATATGACCCACAATGATGGATAACAACCTAATACCATTTGGAAATCATTGCAATGCATGAAATGGTAAATATGGGACTTGTAATCTGAGTGGAAATAAAAAAAAAAAAGAAAAAAAAAAAAAAAAAAAAAAAAATCTGTTCTTATCAGTTTAATATCTGATACGTCCCCTATCTGGGGACCATATATTAAATGGATTTTTAGAACAGGGAGATGGAAAAAGAGCTTGCTCTGTCCACTCCACGCATTGACCTGGTATTGCAGTATCTCCAGGACCGGTGCACCCCTTCTTTAATGCAGTTTCTAAAATCAGAAAGAATTGAATTCAATGTTTTTTGTTCATTTTGCTTGTTTGTCGGATTTTGGGATGGACTCTTTGGCTTTGCTTTTCTTCTCCTCATTGGATTTTTCATGTTCAAAGTTGCAGAAGCCAGATTACAAGCTCATTTTGGTTCAACTTCAGCAACTGTGCATTGCATTGCCATGTAATGTGATGCAATGCTATCTTTCTAGCTCTCCCTTTTTACTTCCTTTTGGATAAACAGACATATTAGGCAAGCATTTTGGAGCTTTCACCTAAATAACTACAGGTGGTGAGATAAGCTGCACAATATAATTGACCTTTCAGTATATTGTTGCACACACACCATCTATTTAGCAAATGCCCTTGTTATCAACAGCAGCCTTTTAAACTCACCTGAGCTAACAAGTATGTGCGCTGGTTACTCTGCTGCGCTTAAAATTTCTTTTTTGGTTTGCTACAATGCCTTTTCTGAAACGTTGTCTCCCTCCGCTGGAACACTGACTTCTTTCATTTAATGCCTGCAGACTATAAAAGAGAACCCAACCCAAAAAGTTTGGTTGATTAGTCTGTGGCATTCTGTTAAACTGTTGCTTATGGCGGTCTCTGTGAGCTTCTCAGCGACATTCAGCCAGCCAGGTATCCTGCCTGCAGTAGATGGAATGTGGCAATGGAACGCTGGCTGCGCGTGTCATAATAGGCTCTGAGCCTTTATATACCTGTGCACAGCAGCAGCCACCTTCAGTCTGCTGCTGGACAGCCAGCAGCAGCAGCAGCAGGAGAGGTATGTAATCAGGAGCCCTCCTGCTAAGGGTAGACAGCTGCTCGTTCCACCCCACCCCCCGCCTTAATTGGTTCTCCTCCCTTCCAACGGTGTTGAGGCGGGTGGGAACAGCAGGGGGTGAAGGTGCTGTGTTTAAAGAGGTGGAGTTATGCAGATCTAAAACGCGTGGATTGCAGCAGCAGCAAGCCGAAAAGTGCAGGCATGTAAGGGATCTAGAGGTTGACAACATGTCTTCTTAACGGGAGTCCAGGAGCTCATCTCCACAAATGGACTTTTCAGGATCCTTGGGTGGCTCCGTAGTTTGAAACCAATTCTGGTTATCGCTTCTCGGCCTTTTGGCAAGATCAGTGGTGGTTTTCTGCTGCTGGTGTTGTTTGGAGGGCAGTTGTGACTGGGGTTCCCCCTTGTGGGGCCCTAGTGTGCGATTGAGCGGCGATTGTGTTTATCTGCTGTAAAAATGGTGGAGAAAACACGTGGATTAGAGGACTCGGTCCGTCTGAAGGTGTCTGCAGGTCATGAAGGAGAAATCGGTTTGGACCAAGTTTGCGTTGATGTCTTGAAGAACATTAATGGCTTGAAGGTAACGGATGTATTGGCACTGCAGGATTTTCAGAAACAAGGAATTTATGATATCACTTTTGTTTCTTTGAGTATTTGCCAGAGAGTCTACATGGAGTTGGTACGAATGAAGGAAGAAAAGGAATTGAAATGCCTAGAGTTTATTGCACTGGAACCTCTGTTCCAGCAGACATATAAGTATGTGGTTGTGCACATGTATAACCCTAAAGTTCCGGATGAGACTGTTTCCAATTTTTTAGCTCGGTATTGTAGTGAGGTTAAATTTTTGTGAAGAATGAAGAACAAATACAATTATCTAAATGGCAAGAGGAGATATGTTGTAAAACTGAGACCGGATGATAGAGCTATTGGGGGTGCCAAGAGCATTCCTGCACAGTTTTCTATCGGAGGAGAAAGGGGATTTTGTTTTTATAATGGACAGATGGAATATTGTAGGAAGTGTCATGAGTTTGGACATGTTCAGAAAGATTGTCCAGTGCAAGGTGATGTTTGTAGAGGTTGTGGGAAATCTGGGCATGTTGCAAGTGGTTGCCCAATGAATAAGGTGTGTGATTTGTGTGGACATGCAGATCACCTTGCAAGGAAATGTAGATTGTGGGCTCAGATTCCTAGGTCACAGGTGGACGCTGAAGAGAGGCAGAAGAAGACTCGGCAGGAAAGTGGGGAGGAGGGCGAAGGCTCAGATTCAGAGGGGGAAAGCCAAAAACAAGATGGTGGTAGGGGAAGAGACCATGCGGTGCCCAAGATGGAGGAAAAGGGGCGGAGCCAGAAGAAAGTTGGTTTGAGGGAGGGGCTGGAAGTAATAAACAAAGTAGCTGATGTGCATGGCCCGGGTGATGGGATGGATTTGTCTAATATGGCGGAGTCAGTGAATCCTGTTTTGGGAAGAGATGGGGGTGAGGAAATGGAGGTTTTGGAGGAGGAGGATTCTGATTCGGATGGAACTATAACCCCTCAGCAGCGTGATAGGGTTAACAGTGATTGGAGTGAAAATGAGGAGGAAGATGATGGCAAGGAGGAGAGTTATGCCTCCGTGATTAAAAGAAGTAAGGTGGAGGGGTGTTGGTCTGGGGGGCAGGAAGATCCAGTCTCCCTAAGACCAGGTTATTCTAACAGGGACTCGAGTTCTGAGTCGCCTGATATACGTAGAAAAGTGGGTGGCAGGAGTGGGTTTTCTCCTGGTTCATGATGGATCGGGTATGGTGGAGATTTTTTCCTGTTGTTATGATGGCGTTGTGTGTTGCTTCTCTGAATGTACGAGGGATTGGTTCTGCTTGTAGGAGAGCAGGGATACTGGAGTACATTGAGAGTGTGAATGCAGATATTGTCTGTCTGCAGGAATGTGTAATTAAATCTGCCCCGCATGAGAGTGAGTGGAATAAGGGGCAATCTTTTTGGTCCCCATGCTCAGAAAACAGGAATGAAGGGGTGGGCATTTTACTGTGTAATTCCAGTCTAAAGGTTTTAGAGTTTAAAGTAATCATACCTGGGAGATGTTTGTTTTTATTAGTGGATTTTTTAGGTCAGCGGGTACGGGTTTTTAATGTTTATGCCCCTGCTGATAAACAAGCAAGAGTTGGGTTTTTGGAGTCTCTAAAGTTGTTTTTACCAGGCAGAGACTTCACTATAGTGGCTGGAGATTTTAATTGTGTCAGATCCGCAAAAGATCGTAAGAGCTCTACGGAAGGTAGGACTGATGTTACGTCTAATATTTTAAATCAGATTGTGCAGGATTTACGCTACACGGATGCTGGTCTGATGGTTGGGCCAAGTGATAAGTTCACATACATATCAGATAGTGGACGTAGTGTTTCCCGAATTGACTATGTTTTTATGTCTGAAGGGATTAAGGTGGCCAAGTGCAATCACGTGATGACGACTTTTTCTGACCACAAGATGATAGTGGTAGATCTGTGTATAGCTGAGTCCCTGGCTTTTGGAAAGGGACTCTGGAAGCTGAACGTAAGCCTGCTGGAAGAGGAGAGTGTTAAGGTTGGTTTTAATAAAGTGTTTTTGTCTTGTGTGTCTGAACAGCACCTTTTTAAAGATTTGCTAGAGTGGTGGGACTGGGCTAAGGAGAAATTTGCATGTTATTTTAAAGGGGTGTGTTTTAGGAGAGCGAAAGCCAAAAGGGATCATGATGCTGCTGTTATTTCAAAATTGGAAGTACTCCATAAGTTTAAGAGAGCGGGGATGGAGGTGGATAAAGAGATTGCAGATTTGAAGGACGAACTGAAGAAGATACTTATTGAAAAAGGGAAGACTATTATGTTTAAGGCAAAAATAAAGCACATGGAGGAAAATGAGCAATGTTCGAGATACTTTTTTAAAAAATGTTTTAAACCTAAAGGGGTTTTTAAGTCTGTTTTTTCTCCTGCAGGGGAGGTATCTGGGGATGAGATGATTGGCAGTATTCTTTCCTTTTATGAAACACTCTTCTCTAACGATAGTAGAGCCAGTGATGCGGAAATTAATGATTATTGCAAAGTATTAACTAATAATATTCCTGAGGAGAAAATTGGGTTTTTAAGTGAGGAGGTTGGGAAAGATGAAATTAGACGGGCAGTGGATGGCTTGGCGAAAGGCAAGACGCCAGGCTGTGATGGTCTTCCTGCTGAATTTTATGTTAGATTTTGGGATATTATAGGTGTGGAGTTTTCCCGGGTGGTGCAATATGGTTTTACTCATGGGATTTTATCGGTTTCTATGCGTAAGGGGATTGTTACGCTGATTCATAAGAAAGGGGACATGAGGGATATTAAAAATTGGAGGCCCATAACATTGTTAAACAGTGATTACAAAATTATTTCTAAAATTGTGGCTGGTAGACTGGCAGATGTGATAGGTGATATGGTGGGGGAGTATCAGGCATGTGCAGTGCCTGGTAGGAAAATTTCAGATAATTTGCTGCTTCTAAGAGACTTAATTTATCAGGCTAATTTGAATAAGAATGCTCTTTTGTTACAGTCGGTGGACCTGGAGAAAGCCTTTGATAAAATATCACATAGATTTTTGTTCTCTGCTTTAAGTCACCTTGGTGTTCCGGATAAATTATTGATGGTCATTAAGAGTTTTTATTGTGGGGTCAGTAGCCAGATTTTAGTTAATGGGCATGTGAGTTCCAGTTTTAATATTTTATCGGGAGTTAGGCAGGGTTGTCCCCTGTCACCAATTCTTTTTATCTGTGTGGTGGAGGCCCTTTTAAAAAGTGTGCAAGTTGACAAGTGTGTGGCTGGTGTTTTTATTCCTGGGGGATCCGGGGGTCCAGTCAAGTCTTTAAGTTATATGGATGATATTGTTTTTACTTGTGGTTCACAGGCGGATCTCAATAGAGTGAATTTGCACGTAAGGATTTTTTGTTGTGTGGCTGGTATGGCGGTGAATTGGGGAAAGTGCCAGCTTTGTAACTTTGGGAGGCAGGTTGAGGTTAACGTGGCAGGAGTGGAGAGTAGGGAGGAAATTGAGGTTCTTGGTGTCATCTTTGAGAAGGAACTGAAAGGGAAAAGCAGCCTGAAGATTCTAGAAGACAAAATGGATCAGAAGTTGAACTTTTGGAAACTAAGGAACCTGTCGCTGAGAGGGAAAGTGCTGGTAATCAAGTCTGTGATTCTCCCGCTTCTGCTGTACACTGCTTTGATTTTCCCACCTGCTGTGCTTTGGACAAAGAGAGTGACAAGGAAACTGTTTGTGTTTTTTTGGGGATCCAAAATGGAGAAACTAAGAAGAGGAATGGTTATGTGTTCTGTGGAAAATGGGGGTTGTGATTTTCCTAACATTGACTTATTTTTAAGAATGCATTATTTTTTGAACATTTATAAATTATCCCAGTGCAATAACAGGACTGCGGAAATGTGCAAATATTTAGCAGGACGGCTTTTCCAGAAATGGAGCTGGTGTGAGAAGGATTTAAGAAAACCAGTTTCGTTTGTGATACCGTTTTTTTATGTGGTGCTTAGGTCCTTCTATGATCAAAATGGGATAAGCTCCATGGTTAGACCGGACAAAAAACTGATTGTCTCAGGTATTAAGAAGAAGGAGATGTTATGTGATGTGCCGTTTTGTAATAATGCACAGTCTGGACAGGTGTGGAAGCTTTTTTTCATGCGTGGAATCAGCAACAGACAGAAGGATGTAACCTGGATGGCGTTGCATGGATGCTTGCCAACAAGGGCTTTTTTGAATGACCGGGGGATAAAGGTTCAAGAACTATGTCCTAGGGAAGGTTGCAATAAGGTGGAAACAATACAGCATATTTTTTGGGACTGTTTTTTTGCTAAAAAAGTTTTTACCTTGTTGTCACGTATGTTTGTTGCTTTAGTTGGTTTTCATTGTTTCGATTTTGAAAGGATTTTAATAGGTCAAGATTTTAAGTACTCGCAAAGGAAGCGGGCAAGCTGGATTATTTTTGTCATATATAAAGAGGTTTTATGGGACGTTCGGAATTTGGTGATTTTTAAAAAGATTGTTTTTTCCCCCATGGAATGCAGAAAGATTTTTCTTGCTAGACTGTTTTATGCCTATTTATTGGATAAAAAGAAGTATGGTGAGACAGCAGCAGAAGCACTCTGGAACTTTTCACATTGGACTTCTTACAGTAAGTAACAGTTAATTGCAGGGTTGTGTTTTTTGGGATTTTGTTTTTGTTTTTCCGAATGATGATTTGAGAACCCGTTATGTGAATATGCGCTATGATGCATAAATTAATGTGGGTCTTAATCTGAGGAAAAAAAAAAAAAAAAAAATAAATCTGTTCTTATCAGTTTAATATCTGATACGTCCCCTATCTGGGGACCATATATTAAATGGATTTTTAGAACAGGGAGATGGAAAAAGAGCTTGCTCTGTCCACTCCACGCATTGACCTGGTATTGCAGTATCTCCAGGACCGGTGCACCCCTTCTTTAATGCAGTTTCTAAAATCAGAAAGAATTGAATTCAATGCTTTTTGTTCATTTTGCTTGTTTGTCGGATTTTGGGATGGACTCTTTGGCTTTGCTTTTCTTCTCCTCATTGGATTTTTCATGTTAAAAGTTGCAGAAGCCAGATGACAAGCTCATTTTGGTTCAACTTCAGCAACTGTGCATTGCATTGCCATGTAATGTAATGTAATGCAATGCTATCTATCTAGCTCTCCCTCTATACTTCCTTTTGGATAAACAGACATATTAGGCAAGCATTTTGGAGCTTTCACCTAAATAACTACAGGTGGTGAGATAAGCTGCACAATATAATTGACCTTTCAGTATATTGTTGCACACACACCATCTATTTAGCAAATGCCCTTGTTATCAACAGCAGCCTTTTAAACTCACCTGAGCTAACAGGTATGTGAGCTGGTTACTCTGCTGCGCTTAAAATTTCTTTTTTGGTTTGCTACAATGCCTTTTCTGAAACGTTGTCTCCCTCTGCTGGAACACTGACTTCTTTCATTTAATGCCTGCAGACTATAAAAGAGAAACCAACCCAAAAAGTTTGGTTGATTAGTCTGTGGCATTCTTTTAAACTGTTGCTTATGGCGGTCTCTGTGAGCTTCTCAGTGACATTCAGCCATCCAGGTATCCCGCCTGCAGTAGACGGAATGTGGCAATGGAACGCTGGCTGCGCGTGTCATAATAGGCTCTGAGCCTTTATATACCTGCGCACAGCAGCAGCCACCTTCAGTCTGCTGCTGGACAGCCAGCAGCAGCAGCAGCAGGAGAGGTAATTAATCAGCAACCCTCCTGCTAAGGGTAGACAGCTGCTCGTTCCACCCCCCCCCCGCCTTAATTGGTTCTCCTCCCTTCCAACGGTGTTGAGGCGGGTGGGAACAGCCGGGGGTTGAGGGTACTGTGCTAAAAGAGGTGGAGTTATGCAGATCTAAAACGCGTGGATTGCAGCAGCAGCAAGCCGAAAAGTGCAGGCATGTGAGGGATCTAGAGGTTGACAGCATGTCTTCTTAACGGGAGTCCAGGTGGCCATCTCCACAAATGGACTTTTCAGAATCCTTGGGTGGCACCGTAGTCGGAAACCAATTCTGGTTATCGCTTCTCGGCCTTTTGGCTAAGATCAAGTGTAGTATCTGTTCTTATCAGTATAATATCTGATACGTCCCCTATCTGGGGACCATATATTAAATGGATTTTTAGAACAGGGAGATGGAAAAAGAGCTTGCTCTGTCCACTCCACGCATTGACCTGGTATTGCAGTATCTCCAGGACCGGTGCACCCCTTCTTTAATGCAGTTTCTAAAATCAGAAAGAATTGAATTCAATGCTTTTTGTTCATTTTGCTTGTTTGTCGTATTTTGGGATGGACTCTTTGGCTTTGCTTTTCTTCTCCTCATTGGATTTTTCATGTTAAAAGTTGCAGAAGCCAGATGACAAGCTCATTTTGGTTCAACTTCAGCAACTGTGCATTGCATTGCCATGTAATGTAATGTAATGTAATGCAATGCTATCTATCTAGCTCTCCCTCTATACTTCCTTTTGGATAAACAGACATATTAGGCAAGCATTTTGGAGCTTTCACCTAAATAACTACAGGTGGTGAGATAAGCTGCACAATATTATTGACCTTTCAGTATATTGTTGCACACACACCATCTATTTAGCAAATGCCCTTGTTATCAACAGCAGCCTTTTAAACTCACCTGAGCTAACAGGTATGTGAGCTGGTTACTCTGCTGCGCTTAAAATTTCTTTTTTGGTTTGCTACAATGCCTTTTCTGAAACGTTGTCTCCCTCTGCTGGAACACTGACTTCTTTCATTTAATGCCTGCAGACTATAAAAGAGAAACCAACCCAAAAAGTTTGGTTGATTAGTCTGTGGCATTCTTTTAAACTGTTGCTTATGGCGGTCTCTGTGAGCTTCTCAGTGACATTCAGCCATCCAGGTATCCCGCCTGCAGTAGACGGAATGT
Source organism: Phyllobates terribilis (assembly GCF_046119375.1). Taxonomy (NCBI): domain Eukaryota; kingdom Metazoa; phylum Chordata; class Amphibia; order Anura; family Dendrobatidae; genus Phyllobates; species Phyllobates terribilis. The sequence goes on along the minus strand of NW_027363009.1, from coordinate 1,609,724 downwards.
GGCAATGGAACGCTGGCTGCGCGTGTCATAATAGGCTCTGAGCCTTTATATACCTGCGCACAGCAGCAGCCACCGTCAGTCTGCTGCTGGACAGCCAGCAGCAGCAGCAGCAGGAGAGGTAATTAATCAGCAACCCTCCTGCTAAGGGTAGACAGCTGCTCGTTCCACCCCCCCCTCCCCCGCCTTAATTGGTTCTCCTCCCTTCCAACGGTGTTGAGGCGGGTGGGAACAGCCGGGGGTTGAGGGTACTGTGCTAAAAGAGGTGGAGTTATGCAGATCTAAAACGCGTGGATTGCAGCAGCAGCAAGCCGAAAAGTGCAGGCATGTGAGGGATCTAGAGGTTGACAGCATGTCTTCTTAACGGGAGTCCAGGTGGCCATCTCCACAAATGGACTTTTCAGAATCCTTGGGTGGCACCGTAGTCGGAAACCAATTCTGGTTATCGCTTCTCGGCCTTTTGGCTAAGATCAAGTGTAGTATCTGTTCTTATCAGTTTAATATCTGATACGTCCCCTATCTGGGGACCATATATTAAATGGATTTTTAGAACAGGGAGATGGAAAAAGAGCTTGCTCTGTCCACTCCACGCATTGACCTGGTATTGCAGTATCTCCAGGACCGGTGCACCCCTTCTTTAATGCAGTTTCTAAAATCAGAAAGAATTGAATTCAATGCTTTTTGTTCATTTTGCTTGTTTGTCGTATTTTGGGATGGAATCTTTGGCTTTGCTTTTCTTCTCCTCATTGGATTTTTCATGTTAAAAGTTGCAGAAGCCAGATGACAAGCTCATTTTGGTTCAACTTCAGCAACTGTGCATTGCATTGCCATGTAATGTAATGTAATGCAATGCTATCTATCTAGCTCTCCCTCTATACTTCCTTTTGGATAAACAGACATATTAGGCAAGCATTTTGGAGCTTTCACCTAAATAACTACAGGTGGTGAGATAAGCTGCACAATATAATTGACCTTTCAGTATATTGTTGCACACACACCATCTATTTAGCAAATGCCCTTGTTATCAACAGCAGCCTTTTAAACTCACCTGAGCTAACAGGTATGTGAGCTGATTACTCTGCTGCGCTTAAAATTTCTTTTTTGGTTTGCTACAATGCCTTTTCTGAAACGTTGTCTCCCTCTGCTGGAACACTGACTTCTTTCATTTAATGCCTGCAGACTATAAAAGAGAAACCAACCCAAAAAGTTTGGTTGATTAGTCTGTGGCATTCTTTTAAACTGTTGCTTATGGCGGTCTCTGTGAGCTTCTCAGTGACATTCAGCCATCCAGGTATCCCGCCTGCAGTAGACGGAATGTGGCAATGGAACGCTGGCTGCGCGTGTCATAATAGGCTCTGAGCCTTTATATACCTGCGCACAGCAGCAGCCACCGTCAGTCTGCTGCTGGACAGCCAGCAGCAGCAGCAGCAGGAGAGGTAATTAATCAGCAACCCTCCTGCTAAGGGTAGACAGCTGCTCGTTCCACCCCCCCCCGCCTTAATTGGTTCTCCTCCCTTCCAACGGTGTTGAGGCGGGTGGGAACAGCCGGGGGTTGAGGGTACTGTGCTAAAAGAGGTGGAGTTATGCAGATCTAAAACGCGTGGATTGCAGCAGCAGCAAGCCGAAAAGTGCAGGCATGTGAGGGATCTAGAGGTTGACAGCATGTCTTCTTAACGGGAGTCCAGGTGGCCATCTCCACAAATGGACTTTTCAGAATCCTTGGGTGGCACCGTAGTCGGAAACCAATTCTGGTTATCGCTTCTCGGCCTTTTGGCTAAGATCAAGTGTAGTATCTGTTCTTATCAGTTTAATATCTGATACGTCCCCTATCTGGGGACCATATATTAAATGGATTTTTAGAACAGGGAGATGGAAAAAGAGCTTGCTCTGTCCACTCCACGCATTGACCTGGTATTGCAGTATCTCCAGGACCGGTGCACCCCTTCTTTAATGCAGTTTCTAAAATCAGAAAGAATTGAATTCAATGCTTTTTGTTCATTTTGCTTGTTTGTCGGATTTTGGGATGGACTCTTTGGCTTTGCTTTTCTTCTCCTCATTGGATTTTTCATGTTAAAAGTTGCAGAAGCCAGATGACAAGCTCATTTTGGTTCAACTTCAGCAACTGTGCATTGCATTGCCATGTAATGTAATGTAATGCAATGCTATCTATCTAGCTCTCCCTCTATACTTCCTTTTGGATAAACAGACATATTAGGCAAGCATTTTGGAGCTTTCACCTAAATAACTACAGGTGGTGAGATAAGCTGCACAATATAATTGACCTTTCAGTATATTGTTGCACACACACCATCTATTTAGCAAATGCCCTTGTTATCAACAGCAGCCTTTTAAACTCACCTGAGCTAACAGGTATGTGAGCTGGTTACTCTGCTGCGCTTAAAATTTCTTTTTTGGTTTGCTACAATGCCTTTTCTGAAACGTTGTCTCCCTCTGCTGGAACACTGACTTCTTTCATTTAATGCCTGCAGACTATAAAAGAGAAACCAACCCAAAAAGTTTGGTTGATTAGTCTGTGGCATTCTTTTAAACTGTTGCTTATGGCGGTCTCTGTGAGCTTCTCAGTGACATTCAGCCATCCAGGTATCCCGCCTGCAGTAGACGGAATGTGGCAATGGAACGCTGGCTGCGCGTGTCATAATAGGCTCTGAGCCTTTATATACCTGCGCACAGCAGCAGCCACCTTCAGTCTGCTGCTGGACAGCCAGCAGCAGCAGCAGCAGGAGAGGTAATTAATCAGCAACCCTCCTGCTAAGGGTAGACAGCTGCTCGTTCCACCCCCCCCCCGCCTTAATTGGTTCTCCTCCCTTCCAACGGTGTTGAGGCGGGTGGGAACAGCCGGGGGTTGAGGGTACTGTGCTAAAAGAGGTGGAGTTATGCAGATCTAAAACGCGTGGATTGCAGCAGCAGCAAGCCGAAAAGTGCAGGCATGTGAGGGATCTAGAGGTTGACAGCATGTCTTCTTAACGGGAGTCCAGGTGGCCATCTCCACAAATGGACTTTTCAGAATCCTTGGGTGGCACCGTAGTCGGAAACCAATTCTGGTTATCGCTTCTCGGCCTTTTGGCTAAGATCAAGTGTAGTATCTGTTCTTATCAGTTTAATATCTGATACGTCCCCTATCTGGGGACCATATATTAAATGGATTTTTAGAACAGGGAGATGGAAAAAGAGCTTGCTCTGTCCACTCCACGCATTGACCTGGTATTGCAGTATCTCCAGGACCGGTGCACCCCTTCTTTAATGCAGTTTCTAAAATCAGAAAGAATTGAATTCAATGCTTTTTGTTCATTTTGCTTGTTTGTCGGATTTTGGGATGGACTCTTTGGCTTTGCTTTTCTTCTCCTCATTGGATTTTTCATGTTAAAAGTTGCAGAAGCCAGATGACAAGCTCATTTTGGTTCAACTTCAGCAACTGTGCATTGCATTGCCATGTAATGTAATGTAATGCAATGCTATCTATCTAGCTCTCCCTCTATACTTCCTTTTGGATAAACAGACATATTAGGCAAGCATTTTGGAGCTTTCACCTAAATAACTACAGGTGGTGAGATAAGCTGCACAATATAATTGACCTTTCAGTATATTGTTGCACACACACCATCTATTTAGCAAATGCCTTTGTTATCAACAGCAGCCTTTTAAACTCACCTGAGCTAACAGGTATGTGAGCTGGTTACTCTGCTGCGCTTAAAATTTCTTTTTTGGTTTGCTACAATGCCTTTTCTGAAACGTTGTCTCCCTCTGCTGGAACACTGACTTCTTTCATTTAATGCCTGCAGACTATAAAAGAGAAACCAACCCAAAAAGTTTGGTTGATTAGTCTGTGGCATTCTTTTAAACTGTTGCTTATGGCGGTCTCTGTGAGCTTCTCAGTGACATTCAGCCATCCAGGTATCCCGCCTGCAGTAGACGGAATGTGGCAATTGAACGCTGGCTGCGCATGTCATAATAGGCTCTGAGCCTTTATATACCTGCGCACAGCAGCAGCCACCTTCAGTCTGCTGCTGGACAGCCAGCAGCAGCAGCAGCAGGAGAGGTAATTAATCAGCAACCCTCCTGCTAAGGGTAGACAGCTGCTCGTTCCACCCCCCCCCCCCGCCTTAATTGGTTCTCCTCCCTTCCAACGGTGTTGAGGCGGGTGGGAACAGCCGGGGGTTGAGGGTACTGTGCTAAAAGAGGTGGAGTTATGCAGATCTAAAACGCGTGGATTGCAGCAGCAGCAAGCCGAAAAGTGCAGGCATGTGAGGGATCTAGAGGTTGACAGCATGTCTTCTTAACGGGAGTCCAGGTGGCCATCTCCACAAATGGACTTTTCAGAATCCTTGGGTGGCACCGTAGTCGGAAACCAATTCTGGTTATCGCTTCTCGGCCTTTTGGCTAAGATCAAGTGTAGTATCTGTTCTTATCAGTTTAATATCTGATACGTCCCCTATCTGGGGACCATATATTAAATGGATTTTTAGAACAGGGAGATGGAAAAAGAGCTTGCTCTGTCCACTCCACGCATTGACCTGGTATTGCAGTATCTCCAGGACCGGTGCACCCCTTCTTTAATGCAGTTTCTAAAATCAGAAAGAATTGAATTCAATGCTTTTTGTTCATTTTGCTTGTTTGTCGGATTTTGGGATGGACTCTTTGGCTTTGCTTTTCTTCTCCTCATTGGATTTTTCATGTTAAAAGTTGCAGAAGCCAGATGACAAGCTCATTTTGGTTCAACTTCAGCAACTGTGCATTGCATTGCCATGTAATGTAATGTAATGCAATGCTATCTATCTAGCTCTCCCTCTATACTTCCTTTTGGATAAACAGACATATTAGGCAAGCATTTTGGAGCTTTCACCTAAATAACTACAGGTGGTGAGATAAGCTGCACAATATAATTGACCTTTCAGTATATTGTTGCACACACACCATCTATTTAGCAAATGCCCTTGTTATCAACAGCAGCCTTTTAAACTCACCTGAGCTAACAGGTATGTGAGCTGGTTACTCTGCTGCGCTTAAAATTTCTTTTTTGGTTTGCTACAATGCCTTTTCTGAAACGTTGTCTCCCTCTGCTGGAACACTGACTTCTTTCATTTAATGCCTGCAGACTATAAAAGAGAAACCAACCCAAAAAGTTTGGTTGATTAGTCTGTGGCATTCTTTTAAACTGTTGCTTATGGCGGTCTCTGTGAGCTTCTCAGTGACATTCAGCCATCCAGGTATCCCGCCTGCAGTAGACGGAATGTGGCAATGGAACGCTGGCTGCGCGTGTCATAATAGGCTCTGAGCCTTTATATACCTGCGCACAGCAGCAGCCACCTTCAGTCTGCTGCTGGACAGCCAGCAGCAGCAGCAGCAGGAGAGGTAATTAATCAGCAACCCTCCTGCTAAGGGTAGACAGCTGCTCGTTCCACCCCCCCCCCGCCTTAATTGGTTCTCCTCCCTTCCAACGGTGTTGAGGCGGGTGGGAACAGCCGGGGGTTGAGGGTACTGTGCTAAAAGAGGTGGAGTTATGCAGATCTAAAACGCGTGGATTGCAGCAGCAGCAAGCCGAAAAGTGCAGGCATGTGAGGGATCTAGAGGTTGACAGCATGTCTTCTTAACGGGAGTCCAGGTGGCCATCTCCACAAATGGACTTTTCAGAATCCTTGGGTGGCACCGTAGTCGGAAACCAATTCTGGTTATCGATTCTCGGCCTTTTGGCTAAGATCAAGTGTAGTATCTGTTCTTATCAGTATAATATCTGATACGTCCCCTATCTGGGGACCATATATTAAATGGATTTTTAGAACAGGGAGATGGAAAAAGAGCTTGCTCTGTCCACTCCACGCATTGACCTGGTATTGCAGTATCTCCAGGACCGGTGCACCCCTTCTTTAATGCAGTTTCTAAAATCAGAAAGAATTGAATTCAATGCTTTTTGTTCATTTTGCTTGTTTGTCGTATTTTGGGATGGACTCTTTGGCTTTGCTTTTCTTCTCCTCATTGGATTTTTCATGTTAAAAGTTGCAGAAGCCAGATGACAAGCTCATTTTGGTTCAACTTCAGCAACTGTGCATTGCATTGCCATGTAATGTAATGTAATGTAATGCAATGCTATCTATCTAGCTCTCCCTCTATACTTCCTTTTGGATAAACAGACATATTAGGCAAGCATTTTGGAGCTTTCACCTAAATAACTACAGGTGGTGAGATAAGCTGCACAATATAATTGACCTTTCAGTATATTGTTGCACACACACCATCTATTTAGCAAATGCCCTTGTTATCAACAGCAGCCTTTTAAACTCACCTGAGCTAACAGGTATGTGAGCTGGTTACTCTGCTGCGCTTAAAATTTCTTTTTTGGTTTGCTACAATGCCTTTTCTGAAACGTTGTCTCCCTCTGCTGGAACACTGACTTCTTTCATTTAATGCCTGCAGACTATAAAAGAGAAACCAACCCAAAAAGTTTGGTTGATTAGTCTGTGGCATTCTTTTAAACTGTTGCTTATGGCGGTCTCTGTGAGCTTCTCAGTGACATTCAGCCATCCAGGTATCCCGCCTGCAGTAGACGGAATGTGGCAATGGAACGCTGGCTGCGCGTGTCATAATAGGCTCTGAGCCTTTATATACCTGCGCACAGCAGCAGCCACCTTCAGTCTGCTGCTGGACAGCCAGCAGCAGCAGCAGCAGGAGAGGTAATTAATCAGCAACCCTCCTGCTAAGGGTAGACAGCTGCTCGTTCCACCCCCCCCCGCCTTAATTGGTTCTCCTCCCTTCCAACGGTGTTGAGGCGGGTGGGAACAGCCGGGGGTTGAGGGTACTGTGCTAAAAGAGGTGGAGTTATGCAGATCTAAAACGCGTGGATTGCAGCAGCAGCAAGCCGAAAAGTGCAGGCATGTGAGGGATCTAGAGGTTGACAGCATGTCTTCTTAACGGGAGTCCAGGTGGCCATCTCCACAAATGGACTTTTCAGAATCCTTGGGTGGCACCGTAGTCGGAAACCAATTCTGGTTATCGCTTCTCGGCCTTTTGGCTAAGATCAAGTGTAGTATCTGTTCTTATCAGTTTAATATCTGATACGTCCCCTATCTGGGGACCATATATTAAATGGATTTTTAGAACAGGGAGATGGAAAAAGAGCTTGCTCTGTCCACTCCACGCATTGACCTGGTATTGCAGTATCTCCAGGACCGGTGCACCCCTTCTTTAATGCAGTTTCTAAAATCAGAAAGAATTGAATTCAATGCTTTTTGTTCATTTTGCTTGTTTGTCGGATTTTGGGATGGACTCTTTGGCTTTGCTTTTCTTCTCCTCATTGGATTTTTCATGTTAAAAGTTGCAGAAGCCAGATGACAAGCTCATTTTGGTTCAACTTCAGCAACTGTGCATTGCATTGCCATGTAATGTAATGTAATGCAATGCTATCTATCTAGCTCTCCCTCTATACTTCCTTTTGGATAAACAGACATATTAGGCAAGCATTTTGGAGCTTTCACCTAAATAACTACAGGTGGTGAGATAAGCTGCACAATATAATTGACCTTTCAGTATATTGTTGCACACACACCATCTATTTAGCAAATGCCTTTGTTATCAACAGCAGCCTTTTAAACTCACCTGAGCTAACAGGTATGTGAGCTGGTTACTCTGCTGCGCTTAAAATTTCTTTTTTGGTTTGCTACAATGCCTTTTCTGAAACGTTGTCTCCCTCTGCTGGAACACTGACTTCTTTCATTTAATGCCTGCAGACTATAAAAGAGAAACCAACCCAAAAAGTTTGGTTGATTAGTCTGTGGCATTCTTTTAAACTGTTGCTTATGGCGGTCTCTGTGAGCTTCTCAGTGACATTCAGCCATCCAGGTATCCCGCCTGCAGTAGACGGAATGTGGCAATGGAACGCTGGCTGCGCGTGTCATAATAGGCTCTGAGCCTTTATATACCTGCGCACAGCAGCAGCCACCTTCAGTCTGCTGCTGGACAGCCAGCAGCAGCAGCAGCAGGAGAGGTAATTAATCAGCAACCCTCCTGCTAAGGGTAGACAGCTGCTCGTTCCACCCCCCCCCCCCGCCTTAATTGGTTCTCCTCCCTTCCAACGGTGTTGAGGCGGGTGGGAACAGCCGGGGGTTGAGGGTACTGTGCTAAAAGAGGTGGAGTTATGCAGATCTAAAACGCGTGGATTGCAGCAGCAGCAAGCCGAAAAGTGCAGGCATGTGAGGGATCTAGAGGTTGACAGCATGTCTTCTTAACGGGAGTCCAGGTGGCCATCTCCACAAATGGACTTTTCAGAATCCTTGGGTGGCACCGTAGTCGGAAACCAATTCTGGTTATCGCTTCTCGGCCTTTTGGCTAAGATCAAGTGTAGTATCTGTTCTTATCAGTTTAATATCTGATACGTCCCCTATCTGGGGACCATATATTAAATGGATTTTTAGAACAGGGAGATGGAAAAAGAGCTTGCTCTGTCCACTCCACGCATTGACCTGGTATTGCAGTATCTCCAGGACCGGTGCACCCCTTCTTTAATGCAGTTTCTAAAATCAGAAAGAATTGAATTCAATGCTTTTTGTTCATTTTGCTTGTTTGTCGGATTTTGGGATGGACTCTTTGGCTTTGCTTTTCTTCTCCTCATTGGATTTTTCATGTTAAAAGTTGCAGAAGCCAGATGACAAGCTCATTTTGGTTCAACTTCAGCAACTGTGCATTGCATTGCCATGTAATGTAATGTAATGCAATGCTATCTATCTAGCTCTCCCTCTATACTTCATTTTGGATAAACAGACATATTAGGCAAGCATTTTGGAGCTTTCACCTAAATAACTACAGGTGGTGAGATAAGCTGCACAATATAATTGACCTTTCAGTATATTGTTGCACACACACCATCTATTTAGCAAATGCCCTTGTTATCAACAGCAGCCTTTTAAACTCACCTGAGCTAACAGGTATGTGAGCTGGTTACTCTGCTGCGCTTAAAATTTCTTTTTTGGTTTGCTACAATGCCTTTTCTGAAACGTTGTCTCCCTCTGCTGGAACACTGACTTCTTTCATTTAATGCCTGCAGACTATAAAAGAGAAACCAACCCAAAAAGTTTGGTTGATTAGTCTGTGGCATTCTTTTAAACTGTTGCTTATGGCGGTCTCTGTGAGCTTCTCAGTGACATTCAGCCATCCAGGTATCCCGCCTGCAGTAGACGGAATGTGGCAATGGAACGCTGGCTGCGCGTGTCATAATAGGCTCTGAGCCTTTATATACCTGCGCACAGCAGCAGCCACCTTCAGTCTGCTGCTGGACAGCCAGCAGCAGCAGCAGCAGGAGAGGTAATTAATCAGCAACCCTCCTGCTAAGGGTAGACAGCTGCTCGTTCCACCCCCCCCCCCGCCTTAATTGGTTCTCCTCCCTTCCAACGGTGTTGAGGCGGGTGGGAACAGCCGGGGGTTGAGGGTACTGTGCTAAAAGAGGTGGAGTTATGCAGATCTAAAACGCGTGGATTGCAGCAGCAGCAAGCCGAAAAGTGCAGGCATGTGAGGGATCTAGAGGTTGACAGCATGTCTTCTTAACGGGAGTCCAGGTGGCCATCTCCACAAATGGACTTTTCAGAATCCTTGGGTGGCACCGTAGTCGGAAACCAATTCTGGTTATCGCTTCTCGGCCTTTTGGCTAAGATCAAGTGTAGTATCTGTTCTTATCAGTATAATATCTGATACGTCCCCTATCTGGGGACCATATATTAAATGGATTTTTAGAACAGGGAGATGGAAAAAGAGCTTGCTCTGTCCACTCCACGCATTGACCTGGTATTGCAGTATCTCCAGGACCGGTGCACCCCTTCTTTAATGCAGTTTCTAAAATCAGAAAGAATTGAATTCAATGCTTTTTGTTCATTTTGCTTGTTTGTCGTATTTTGGGATGGACTCTTTGGCTTTGCTTTTCTTCTCCTCATTGGATTTTTCATGTTAAAAGTTGCAGAAGCCAGATGACAAGCTCATTTTGGTTCAACTTCAGCAACTGTGCATTGCATTGCCATGTAATGTAATGTAATGTAATGCAATGCTATCTATCTAGCTCTCCCTCTATACTTCCTTTTGGATAAACAGACATATTAGGCAAGCATTTTGGAGCTTTCACCTAAATAACTACAGGTGGTGAGATAAGCTGCACAATATAATTGACCTTTCAGTATATTGTTGCACACACACCATCTATTTAGCAAATGCCCTTGTTATCAACAGCAGCCTTTTAAACTCACCTGAGCTAACAGGTATGTGAGCTGGTTACTCTGCTGCGCTTAAAATTTCTTTTTTGGTTTGCTACAATGCCTTTTCTGAAACGTTGTCTCCCTCTGCTGGAACACTGACTTCTTTCATTTAATGCCTGCAGACTATAAAAGAGAAACCAACCCAAAAAGTTTGGTTGATTAGTCTGTGGCATTCTTTTAAACTGTTGCTTATGGCGGTCTCTGTGAGCTTCTCAGTGACATTCAGCCATCCAGGTATCCCGCCTGCAGTAGACGGAATGTGGCAATGGAACGCTGGCTGCGCGTGTCATAATAGGCTCTGAGCCTTTATATACCTGCGCACAGCAGCAGCCACCTTCAGTCTGCTGCTGGACAGCCAGCAGCAGCAGCAGCAGGAGAGGTAATTAATCAGCAACCCTCCTGCTAAGGGTAGACAGCTGCTCGTTCCACCCCCCCCCCGCCTTAATTGGTTCTCCTCCCTTCCAACGGTGTTGAGGCGGGTGGGAACAGCCGGGGGTTGAGGGTACTGTGCTAAAAGAGGTGGAGTTATGCAGATCTAAAACGCGTGGATTGCAGCAGCAGCAAGCCGAAAAGTGCAGGCATGTGAGGGATCTAGAGGTTGACAGCATGTCTTCTTAACGGGAGTCCAGGTGGCCATCTCCACAAATGGACTTTTCAGAATCCTTGGGTGGCACCGTAGTCGGAAACCAATTCTGGTTATCGCTTCTCGGCCTTTTGGCTAAGATCAAGTGTAGTATCTGTTCTTATCAGTATAATATCTGATACGTCCCCTATCTGGGGACCATATATTAAATGGATTTTTAGAACAGGGAGATGGAAAAAGAGCTTGCTCTGTCCACTCCACGCATTGACCTGGTATTGCAGTATCTCCAGGACCGGTGCACCCCTTCTTTAATGCAGTTTCTAAAATCAGAAAGAATTGAATTCAATGCTTTTTGTTCATTTTGCTTGTTTGTCGGATTTTGGGATGGACTCTTTGGCTTTGCTTTTCTTCTCCTCATTGGATTTTTCATGTTAAAAGTTGCAGAAGCCAGATGACAAGCTCATTTTGGTTCAACTTCAGCAACTGTGCATTGCATTGCCATGTAATGTAATGTAATGTAATGCAATGCTATCTATCTAGCTCTCCCTCTATACTTCCTTTTGGATAAACAGACATATTAGGCAAGCATTTTGGAGCTTTCACCTAAATAACTACAGGTGGTGAGATAAGCTGCACAATATAATTGACCTTTCAGTATATTGTTGCACACACACCATCTATTTAGCAAATGCCCTTGTTATCAACAGCAGCCTTTTAAACTCACCTGAGCTAACAGGTATGTGAGCTGGTTACTCTGCTGCGCTTAAAATTTCTTTTTTGGTTTGCTACAATGCCTTTTCTGAAACGTTGTCTCCCTCTGCTGGAACACTGACTTCTTTCATTTAATGCCTGCAGACTATAAAAGAGAAACCAACCCAAAAAGTTTGGTTGATTAGTCTGTGGCATTCTTTTAAACTGTTGCTTATGGCGGTCTCTGTGAGCTTCTCAGTGACATTCAGCCATCCAGGTATCCCGCCTGCAGTAGACGGAATGTGGCAATGGAACGCTGGCTGCGCGTGTCATAATAGGCTCTGAGCCTTTATATACCTGCGCACAGCAGCAGCCACCTTCAGTCTGCTGCTGGACAGCCAGCAGCAGCAGCAGCAGGAGAGGTAATTAATCAGCAACCCTCCTGCTAAGGGTAGACAGCTGCTCGTTCCACCCCCCCCCCGCCTTAATTGGTTCTCCTCCCTTCCAACGGTGTTGAGGCGGGTGGGAACAGCCGGGGGTTGAGGGTACTGTGCTAAAAGAGGTGGAGTTATGCAGATCTAAAACGCGTGGATTGCAGCAGCAGCAAGCCGAAAAGTGCAGGCATGTGAGGGATCTAGAGGTTGACAGCATGTCTTCTTAACGGGAGTCCAGGTGGCCATCTCCACAAATGGACTTTTCAGAATCCTTGGGTGGCACCGTAGTCGGAAACCAATTCTGGTTATCGCTTCTCGGCCTTTTGGCTAAGATCAAGTGTAGTATCTGTTCTTATCAGTTTAATATCTGATACGTCCCCTATCTGGGGACCATATATTAAATGGATTTTTAGAACAGGGAGATGGAAAAAGAGCTTGCTCTGTCCACTCCACGCATTGACCTGGTATTGCAGTATCTCCAGGACCGGTGCACCCCTTCTTTAATGCAGTTTCTAAAATCAGAAAGAATTGAATTCAATGCTTTTTGTTCATTTTGCTTGTTTGTCGGATTTTGGGATGGACTCTTTGGCTTTGCTTTTCTTCTCCTCATTGGATTTTTCATGTTAAAAGTTGCAGAAGCCAGATGACAAGCTCATTTTGGTTCAACTTCAGCAACTGTGCATTGCATTGCCATGTAATGTAATGTAATGCAATGCTATCTATCTAGCTCTCCCTCTATACTTCCTTTTGGATAAACAGACATATTAGGCAAGCATTTTGGAGCTTTCACCTAAATAACTACAGGTGGTGAGATAAGCTGCACAATATAATTGACCTTTCAGTATATTGTTGCACACACACCATCTATTTAGCAAATGCCTTTGTTATCAACAGCAGCCTTTTAAACTCACCTGAGCTAACAGGTATGTGAGCTGGTTACTCTGCTGCGCTTAAAATTTCTTTTTTGGTTTGCTACAATGCCTTTTCTGAAACGTTGTCTCCCTCTGCTGGAACACTGACTTCTTTCATTTAATGCCTGCAGACTATAAAAGAGAAACCAACCCAAAAAGTTTGGTTGATTAGTCTGTGGCATTCTTTTAAACTGTTGCTTATGGCGGTCTCTGTGAGCTTCTCAGTGACATTCAGCCATCCAGGTATCCCGCCTGCAGTAGACGGAATGTGGCAATGGAACGCTGGCTGCGCGTGTCATAATAGGCTCTGAGCCTTTATATACCTGCGCACAGCAGCAGCCACCTTCAGTCTGCTGCTGGACAGCCAGCAGCAGCAGCAGCAGGAGAGGTAATTAATCAGCAACCCTCCTGCTAAGGGTAGACAGCTGCTCGTTCCACCCCCCCCCCCCCGCCTTAATTGGTTCTCCTCCCTTCCAACGGTGTTGAGGCGGGTGGGAACAGCCGGGGGTTGAGGGTACTGTGCTAAAAGAGGTGGAGTTATGCAGATCTAAAACGCGTGGATTGCAGCAGCAGCAAGCCGAAAAGTGCAGGCATGTGAGGGATCTAGAGGTTGACAGCATGTCTTCTTAACGGGAGTCCAGGTGGCCATCTCCACAAATGGACTTTTCAGAATCCTTGGGTGGCACCGTAGTCGGAAACCAATTCTGGTTATCGCTTCTCGGCCTTTTGGCTAAGATCAAGTGTAGTATCTGTTCTTATCAGTTTAATATCTGATACGTCCCCTATCTGGGGACCATATATTAAATGGATTTTTAGAACAGGGAGATGGAAAAAGAGCTTGCTCTGTCCACTCCACGCATTGACCTGGTATTGCAGTATCTCCAGGACCGGTGCACCCCTTCTTTAATGCAGTTTCTAAAATCAGAAAGAATTGAATTCAATGCTTTTTGTTCATTTTGCTTGTTTGTCGGATTTTGGGATGGACTCTTTGGCTTTGCTTTTCTTCTCCTCATTGGATTTTTCATGTTAAAAGTTGCAGAAGCCAGATGACAAGCTCATTTTGGTTCAACTTCAGCAACTGTGCATTGCATTGCCATGTAATGTAATGTAATGCAATGCTATCTATCTAGCTCTCCCTCTATACTTCATTTTGGATAAACAGACATATTAGGCAAGCATTTTGGAGCTTTCACCTAAATAACTACAGGTGGTGAGATAAGCTGCACAATATAATTGACCTTTCAGTATATTGTTGCACACACACCATCTATTTAGCAAATGCCCTTGTTATCAACAGCAGCCTTTTAAACTCACCTGAGCTAACAGGTATGTGAGCTGGTTACTCTGCTGCGCTTAAAATTTCTTTTTTGGTTTGCTACAATGCCTTTTCTGAAACGTTGTCTCCCTCTGCTGGAACACTGACTTCTTTCATTTAATGCCTGCAGACTATAAAAGAGAAACCAACCCAAAAAGTTTGGTTGATTAGTCTGTGGCATTCTTTTAAACTGTTGCTTATGGCGGTCTCTGTGAGCTTCTCAGTGACATTCAGCCATCCAGGTATCCCGCCTGCAGTAGACGGAATGTGGCAATGGAACGCTGGCTGCGCGTGTCATAATAGGCTCTGAGCCTTTATATACCTGCGCACAGCAGCAGCCACCTTCAGTCTGCTGCTGGACAGCCAGCAGCAGCAGCAGCAGGAGAGGTAATTAATCAGCAACCCTCCTGCTAAGGGTAGACAGCTGCTCGTTCCACACCCCCCCCCCCTGCCTTAATTGGTTCTCCTCCCTTCCAACGGTGTTGAGGCGGGTGGGAACAGCCGGGGGTTGAGGGTACTGTGCTAAAAGAGGTGGAGTTATGCAGATCTAAAACGCGTGGATTGCAGCAGCAGCAAGCCGAAAAGTGCAGGCATGTGAGGGATCTAGAGGTTGACAGCATGTCTTCTTAACGGGAGTCCAGGTGGCCATCTCCACAAATGGACTTTTCAGAATCCTTGGGTGGCACCGTAGTCGGAAACCAATTCTGGTTATCGCTTCTCGGCCTTTTGGCTAAGATCAAGTGTAGTATCTGTTCTTATCAGTTTAATATCTGATACGTCCCCTATCTGGGGACCATATATTAAATGGATTTTTAGAACAGGGAGATGGAAAAAGAGCTTGCTCTGTCCACTCCACGCATTGACCTGGTATTGCAGTATCTCCAGGACCGGTGCACCCCTTCTTTAATGCAGTTTCTAAAATCAGAAAGAATTGAATTCAATGCTTTTTGTTCATTTTGCTTGTTTGTCGGATTTTGGGATGGACTCTTTGGCTTTGCTTTTCTTCTCCTCATTGGATTTTTCATGTTAAAAGTTGCAGAAGCCAGATGACAAGCTCATTTTGGTTCAACTTCAGCAACTGTGCATTGCATTGCCATGTAATGTAATGTAATGTAATGCAATGCTATCTATCTAGCTCTCCCTCTATACTTCCTTTTGGATAAACAGACATATTAGGCAAGCATTTTGGAGCTTTCACCTAAATAACTACAGGTGGTGAGATAAGCTGCACAATATAATTGACCTTTCAGTATATTGTTGCACACACACCATCTATTTAGCAAATGCCCTTGTTATCAACAGCAGCCTTTTAAACTCACCTGAGCTAACAGGTATGTGAGCTGGTTACTCTGCTGCGCTTAAAATTTCTTTTTTGGTTTGCTACAATGCCTTTTCTGAAACGTTGTCTCCCTCTGCTGGAACACTGACTTCTTTCATTTAATGCCTGCAGACTATAAAAGAGAAACCAACCCAAAAAGTTTGGTTGATTAGTCTGTGGCATTCTTTTAAACTGTTGCTTATGGCGGTCTCTGTGAGCTTCTCAGTGACATTCAGCCATCCAGGTATCCCGCCTGCAGTAGACGGAATGTGGCAATGGAACGCTGGCTGCGCGTGTCATAATAGGCTCTGAGCCTTTATATACCTGCGCACAGCAGCAGCCACCTTCAGTCTGCTGCTGGACAGCCAGCAGCAGCAGCAGCAGGAGAGGTAATTAATCAGCAACCCTCCTGCTAAGGGTAGACAGCTGCTCGTTCCACCCCCCCCCCGCCTTAATTGGTTCTCCTCCCTTCCAACGGTGTTGAGGCGGGTGGGAACAGCCGGGGGTTGAGGGTACTGTGCTAAAAGAGGTGGAGTTATGCAGATCTAAAACGCGTGGATTGCAGCAGCAGCAAGCCGAAAAGTGCAGGCATGTGAGGGATCTAGAGGTTGACAGCATGTCTTCTTAACGGGAGTCCAGGTGGCCATCTCCACAAATGGACTTTTCAGAATCCTTGGGTGGCACCGTAGTCGGAAACCAATTCTGGTTATCGCTTCTCGGCCTTTTGGCTAAGATCAAGTGTAGTATCTGTTCTTATCAGTTTAATATCTGATACGTCCCCTATCTGGGGACCATATATTAAATGGATTTTTAGAACAGGGAGATGGAAAAAGAGCTTGCTCTGTCCACTCCACGCATTGACCTGGTATTGCAGTATCTCCAGGACCGGTGCACCCCTTCTTTAATGCAGTTTCTAAAATCAGAAAGAATTGAATTCAATGCTTTTTGTTCATTTTGCTTGTTTGTCGGATTTTGGGATGGACTCTTTGGCTTTGCTTTTCTTCTCCTCATTGGATTTTTCATGTTAAAAGTTGCAGAAGCCAGATGACAAGCTCATTTTGGTTCAACTTCAGCAACTGTGCATTGCATTGCCATGTAATGTAATGTAATGCAATGCTATCTATCTAGCTCTCCCTCTATACTTCCTTTTGGATAAACAGACATATTAGGCAAGCATTTTGGAGCTTTCACCTAAATAACTACAGGTGGTGAGATAAGCTGCACAATATAATTGACCTTTCAGTATATTGTTGCACACACACCATCTATTTAGCAAATGCCCTTGTTATCAACAGCAGCCTTTTAAACTCACCTGAGCTAACAGGTATGTGAGCTGGTTACTCTGCTGCGCTTAAAATTTCTTTTTTGGTTTGCTACAATGCCTTTTCTGAAACGTTGTCTCCCTCTGCTGGAACACTGACTTCTTTCATTTAATGCCTGCAGACTATAAAAGAGAAACCAACCCAAAAAGTTTGGTTGATTAGTCTGTGGCATTCTTTTAAACTGTTGCTTATGGCGGTCTCTGTGAGCTTCTCAGTGACATTCAGCCATCCAGGTATCCCGCCTGCAGTAGACGGAATGTGGCAATGGAACGCTGGCTGCGCGTGTCATAATAGGCTCTGAGCCTTTACATACCTGCGCACAGCAGCAGCCACCTTCAGTCTGCTGCTGGACAGCCAGCAGCAGCAGCAGCAGGAGAGGTAATTAATCAGCAACCCTCCTGCTAAGGGTAGACAGCTGCTCGTTCCACCCCCCCCCCCGCCTTAATTGGTTCTCCTCCCTTCCAACGGTGTTGAGGCGGGTGGGAACAGCCGGGGGTTGAGGGTACTGTGCTAAAAGAGGTGGAGTTATGCAGATCTAAAACGCGTGGATTGCAGCAGCAGCAAGCCGAAAAGTGCAGGCATGTGAGGGATCTAGAGGTTGACAGCATGTCTTCTTAACGGGAGTCCAGGTGGCCATCTCCACAAATGGACTTTTCAGAATCCTTGGGTGGCACCGTAGTCGGAAACCAATTCTGGTTATCGCTTCTCGGCCTTTTGGCTAAGATCAAGTGTAGTATCTGTTCTTATCAGTTTAATATCTGATACGTCCCCTATCTGGGGACCATATATTAAATGGATTTTTAGAACAGGGAGATGGAAAAAGAGCTTGCTCTGTCCACTCCACGCATTGACCTGGTATTGCAGTATCTCCAGGACCGGTGCACCCCTTCTTTAATGCAGTTTCTAAAATCAGAAAGAATTGAATTCAATGCTTTTTGTTCATTTTGCTTGTTTGTCGGATTTTGGGATGGACTCTTTGGCTTTGCTTTTCTTCTCCTCATTGGATTTTTCATGTTAAAAGTTGCAGAAGCCAGATGACAAGCTCATTTTGGTTCAACTTCAGCAACTGTGCATTGCATTGCCATGTAATGTAATGTAATGCAATGCTATCTATCTAGCTCTCCCTCTATACTTCCTTTTGGATAAACAGACATATTAGGCAAGCATTTTGGAGCTTTCACCTAAATAACTACAGGTGGTGAGATAAGCTGCACAATATAATTGACCTTTCAGTATATTGTTGCACACACACCATCTATTTAGCAAATGCCCTTGTTATCAACAGCAGCCTTTTAAACTCACCTGAGCTAACAGGTATGTGAGCTGGTTACTCTGCTGCGCTTAAAATTTCTTTTTTGGTTTGCTACAATGCCTTTTCTGAAACGTTGTCTCCCTCTGCTGGAACACTGACTTCTTTCATTTAATGCCTGCAGACTATAAAAGAGAAACCAACCCAAAAAGTTTGGTTGATTAGTCTGTGGCATTCTTTTAAACTGTTGCTTATGGCGGTCTCTGTGAGCTTCTCAGTGACATTCAGCCATCCAGGTATCCCGCCTGCAGTAGACGGAATGTGGCAATGGAACGCTGGCTGCGCGTGTCATAATAGGCTCTGAGCCTTTACATACCTGCGCACAGCAGCAGCCACCTTCAGTCTGCTGCTGGACAGCCAGCAGCAGCAGCAGCAGGAGAGGTAATTAATCAGCAACCCTCCTGCTAAGGGTAGACAGCTGCTCGTTCCACCCCCCCCCCGCCTTAATTGGTTCTCCTCCCTTCCAACGGTGTTGAGGCGGGTGGGAACAGCCGGGGGTTGAGGGTACTGTGCTAAAAGAGGTGGAGTTATGCAGATCTAAAACGCGTGGATTGCAGCAGCAGCAAGCCGAAAAGTGCAGGCATGTGAGGGATCTAGAGGTTGACAGCATGTCTTCTTAACGGGAGTCCAGGTGGCCATCTCCACAAATGGACTTTTCAGAATCCTTGGGTGGCACCGTAGTCGGAAACCAATTCTGGTTATCGCTTCTCGGCCTTTTGGCTAAGATCAAGTGTAGTATCTGTTCTTATCAGTTTAATATCTGATACGTCCCCTATCTGGGGACCATATATTAAATGGATTTTTAGAACAGGGAGATGGAAAAAGAGCTTGCTCTGTCCACTCCACGCATTGACCTGGTATTGCAGTATCTCCAGGACCGGTGCACCCCTTCTTTAATGCAGTTTCTAAAATCAGAAAGAATTGAATTCAATGCTTTTTGTTCATTTTGCTTGTTTGTCGGATTTTGGGATGGACTCTTTGGCTTTGCTTTTCTTCTCCTCATTGGATTTTTCATGTTAAAAGTTGCAGAAGCCAGATGACAAGCTCATTTTGGTTCAACTTCAGCAACTGTGCATTGCATTGCCATGTAATGTAATGTAATGCAATGCTATCTATCTAGCTCTCCCTCTATACTTCCTTTTGGATAAACAGACATATTAGGCAAGCATTTTGGAGCTTTCACCTAAATAACTACAGGTGGTGAGATAAGCTGCACAATATAATTGACCTTTCAGTATATTGTTGCACACACACCATCTATTTAGCAAATGCCCTTGTTATCAACAGCAGCCTTTTAACCTCACCTGAGCTAACAGGTATGTGAGCTGGTTACTCTGCTGTGCTTAAAATTTCTTTTTTGGTTTGCTACAATGCCTTTTCTGAAACGTTGTCTCCCTCTGCTGGAACACTGACTTCTTTCATTTAATGCCTGCAGACTATAAAAGAGAAACCAGCCCAAAAAGTTTGGTTGATTAGTCTGTGGCATTCTTTTAAACTGTTGCTTATGGCGGTCTCTGTGAGCTTCTCAGTGACATTCAGCCATCCAGGTATCCCGCCTGCAGTAGACGGAATGTGGCAATGGAACGCTGGCTGCGCGTGTCATAATAGGCTCTGAGTCTTTATATACCTGCGCACAGCAGCAGCCACCTTCAGTCTGCTGCTGGACAGCCAGCAGCAGCAGCAGCAGGAGAGGTAATTAATCAGCAACCCTCCTGCTAAGGGTAGACAGCTGCTCGTTCCACCCCCCCCCCCGCCTTAATTGGTTCTCCTCCCTTCCAACGGTGTTGAGGCGGGTGGGAACAGCCGGGGGTTGAGGGTACTGTGCTAAAAGAGGTGGAGTTATGCAGATCTAAAACGCGTGGATTGCAGCAGCAGCAAGCCGAAAAGTGCAGGCATGTGAGGGATCTAGAGGTTGACAGCATGTCTTCTTAACGGGAGTCCAGGTGGCCATCTCCACAAATGGACTTTTCAGAATCCTTGGGTGGCACCGTAGTCGGAAACCAATTCTGGTTATCGCTTCTCGGCCTTTTGGCTAAGATCAAGTGTAGTATCTGTTCTTATCAGTTTAATATCTGATACGTCCCCTATCTGGGGACCATATATTAAATAGATTTTTAGAACAGGGAGATGGAAAAAGAGCTTGCTCTGTCCACTCCACGCATTGACCTGGTATTGCAGTATCTCCAGGACCGGTGCACCCCTTCTTTAATGCAGTTTCTAAAATCAGAAAGAATTGAATTCAATGCTTTTTGTTCATTTTGCTTGTTTGTCGGATTTTGGGATGAACTCTTTGGCTTTGCTTTTCTTCTCCTCATTGGATTTTTCATGTTAAAAGTTGCAGAAGCCAGATGACAAGCTCATTTTGGTTCAACTTCAGCAACTGTGCATTGCATTGCCATGTAATGTAATGTAATGCAATGCTATCTATCTAGCTCTCCCTCTATACTTCCTTTTGGATAAACAGACATATTAGGCAAGCATTTTGGAGCTTTCACCTAAATAACTACAGGTGGTGAGATAAGCTGCACAATATAATTGACCTTTCAGTATATTGTTGCACACACACCATCTATTTAGCAAATGCCCTTGTTATCAACAGCAGCCTTTTAAACTCACCTGAGCTAACAGGTATGTGAGCTGGTTACTCTGCTGCGCTTAAAATTTCTTTTTTGGTTTGCTACAATGCCTTTTCTGAAACGTTGTCTCCCTCTGCTGGAACACTGACTTCTTTCATTTAATGCCTGCAGACTATAAAAGAGAAACCAACCCAAAAAGTTTGGTTGATTAGTCTGTGGCATTCTTTTAAACTGTTGCTTATGGCGGTCTCTGTGAGCTTCTCAGTGACATTCAGCCATCCAGGTATCCCGCCTGCAGTAGACGGAATGTGGCAATGGAACGCTGGCTGCGCGTGTCATAATAGGCTCTGAGCCTTTACATACCTGCGCACAGCAGCAGCCACCTTCAGTCTGCTGCTGGACAGCCAGCAGCAGCAGCAGCAGGAGAGGTAATTAATCAGCAACCCTCCTGCTAAGGGTAGACAGCTGCTCGTTCCACCCCCCCCCCGCCTTAATTGGTTCTCCTCCCTTCCAACGGTGTTGAGGCGGGTGGGAACAGCCGGGGGTTGAGGGTACTGTGCTAAAAGAGGTGGAGTTATGCAGATCTAAAACGCGTGGATTGCAGCAGCAGCAAGCCGAAAAGTGCAGGCATGTGAGGGATCTAGAGGTTGACAGCATGTCTTCTTAACGGGAGTCCAGGTGGCCATCTCCACAAATGGACTTTTCAGAATCCTTGGGTGGCACCGTAGTCGGAAACCAATTCTGGTTATCGCTTCTCGGCCTTTTGGCTAAGATCAAGTGTAGTATCTGTTCTTATCAGTTTAATATCTGATACGTCCCCTATCTGGGGACCATATATTAAATGGATTTTTAGAACAGGGAGATGGAAAAAGAGCTTGCTCTGTCCACTCCACGCATTGACCTGGTATTGCAGTATCTCCAGGACCGGTGCACCCCTTCTTTAATGCAGTTTCTAAAATCAGAAAGAATTGAATTCAATGCTTTTTGTTCATTTTGCTTGTTTGTCGGATTTTGGGATGGACTCTTTGGCTTTGCTTTTCTTCTCCTCATTGGATTTTTCATGTTAAAAGTTGCAGAAGCCAGATGACAAGCTCATTTTGGTTCAACTTCAGCAACTGTGCATTGCATTGCCATGTAATGTAATGTAATGCAATGCTATCTATCTAGCTCTCCCTCTATACTTCCTTTTGGATAAACAGACATATTAGGCAAGCATTTTGGAGCTTTCACCTAAATAACTACAGGTGGTGAGATAAGCTGCACAATATAATTGACCTTTCAGTATATTGTTGCACACACACCATCTATTTAGCAAATGCCCTTGTTATCAACAGCAGCCTTTTAAACTCACCTGAGCTAACAGGTATGTGAGCTGGTGACTCTGCTGTGCTTAAAATTTCTTTTTTGGTTTGCTACAATGCCTTTTCTGAAACGTTGTCTGCCTCTGCTGGAACACTGACTTCTTTCATTTAATGCCTGCAGACTATAAAAGAGACACCAGCCCAAAAAGTTTGGTTGATTAGTCTGTGGCATTCTTTTAAACTGTTGCTTATGGCGGTCTCTGTGAGCTTCTCAGTGACATTCAGCCATGCAGGTATCCCGCCTGCAGTAGACGGAATGTGGCAATGGAACGCTGGCTGCGCGTGTCATAATAGGCTCTGAGCCTTTACATACCTGCGCACAGTAGCAGCCACCTTCAGTCTGCTGCTGGACAGCCAGCAGCAGCAGCAGCAGGAGAGGTAATTAATCAGCAACCCTCCTGCTAAGGGTAGACAGCTGCTCGTTCCACCCCCCCCCCCGCCTTAATTGGTTCTCCTCCCTTCCAACGGTGTTGAGGCGGGTGGGAACAGCCGGGGGTTGAGGGTACTGTGCTAAAAGAGGTGGAGTTATGCAGATCTAAAACGCGTGGATTGCAGCAGCAGCAAGCCAAAAAGTGCAGGCATGTGAGGGATCTAGAGGTTGACAGCATGTCTTCTTAACGGGAGTCCAGGTGGCCATCTCCACAAATGGACTTTTCAGAATCCTTGGGTGGCACCATAGTCGGAAACCAATTCTGGTTATCGCTTCTCGGCCTTTTGGCTAAGATCAAGTGTAGTATCTGTTCTTATCAGTTTAATATCTGATACGTCCCCTATCTGGGGACCATATATTAAATGGATTTTTAGAACAGGGAGATGGAAAAAGAGCTTGCTCTGTCCACTCCACGCATTGACCTGGTATTGCAGTATCTCCAGGACCGGTGCACCCCTTCTTTAATGCAGTTTCTAAAATCAGAAAGAATTGAATTCAATGCTTTTTGTTCATTTTGCTTGTTTGTCGGATTTTGGGATGGACTCTTTGGCTTTGCTTTTCTTCTCCTCATTGGATTTTTCATGTTAAAAGTTGCAGAAGCCAGATGACAAGCTCATTTTGGTTCAACTTCAGCAACTGTGCATTGCATTGCCATGTAATGTAATGTAATGCAATGCTATCTATCTAGCTCTCCCTCTATACTTCCTTTTGGATAAACAGACATATTAGGCAAGCATTTTGGAGCTTTCACCTAAATAACTACAGGTGGTGAGATAAGCTGCACAATATAATTGACCTTTCAGTATATTGTTGCACACACACCATCTATTTAGCAAATGCCCTTGTTATCAACAGCAGCCTTTTAAACTCACCTGAGCTAACAGGTATGTGAGCTGGTTACTCTGCTGCGCTTAAAATTTCTTTTTTGGTTTGCTACAATGCCTTTTCTGAAACGTTGTCTCCCTCTGCTGGAACACTGACTTCTTTCATTTAATGCCTGCAGACTATAAAAGAGAAACCAACCCAAAAAGTTTGGTTGATTAGTCTGTGGCATTCTTTTAAACTGTTGCTTATGGCGGTCTCTGTGAGCTTCTCATTGACATTCAGCCATCCAGGTATCCCGCCTGCAGTAGACGGAATGTGGCAATGGAACGCTGGCTGCGCGTGTCATAATAGGCTCTGAGCCTTTATATACCTGCGCACAGCAGCAGCCACCTTCAGTCTGCTGCTGGACAGCCAGCAGCAGCAGCAGCAGGAGAGGTAATTAATCAGCAACCCTCCTGCTAAGGGTAGACAGCTGCTCGTTCCACCCCCCCCCCCGCCTTAATTGGTTCTCCTCCCTTCCAACGGTGTTGAGGCGGGTGGGAACAGCCGGGGGTTGAGGGTACTGTGCTAAAAGAGGTGGAGTTATGCAGATCTAAAACGCGTGGATTGCAGCAGCAGCAAGCCGAAAAGTGCAGGCATGTGAGGGATCTAGAGGTTGACAGCATGTCTTCTTAACGGGAGTCCAGGTGGCCATCTCCACAAATGGACTTTTCAGAATCCTTGGGTGGCACCGTAGTCGGAAACCAATTCTGGTTATCGCTTCTCGGCCTTTTGGCTAAGATCAAGTGTAGTATCTGTTCTTATCAGTTTAATATCTGATACGTCCCCTATCTGGGGACCATATATTAAATGGATTTTTAGAACAGGGAGATGGAAAAAGAGCTTGCTCTGTCCACTCCACGCATTGACCTGGTATTGCAGTATCTCCAGGACCGGTGCACCCCTTCTTTAATGCAGTTTCTAAAATCAGAAAGAATTGAATTCAATGCTTTTTGTTCATTTTGCTTGTTTGTCGGATTTTGGGATGGACTCTTTGGCTTTGCTTTTCTTCTCCTCATTGGATTTTTCATGTTAAAAGTTGCAGAAGCCAGATGACAAGCTCATTTTGGTTCAACTTCAGCAACTGTGCATTGCATTGCCATGTAATGTAATGTAATGCAATGCTATCTATCTAGCTCTCCCTCTATACTTCCTTTTGGATAAACAGACATATTAGGCAAGCATTTTGGAGCTTTCACCTAAATAACTACAGGTGGTGAGATAAGCTGCACAATATAATTGACCTTTCAGTATATTGTTGCACACACACCATCTATTTAGCAAATGCCCTTGTTATCAACAGCAGCCTTTTAAACTCACCTGAGCTAACAGGTATGTGAGCTGGTTACTCTGCTGCGCTTAAAATTTCTTTTTTGGCTTGCTACAATGCCTTTTCTGAAACGTTGTCTCCCTCTGCTGGAACACTGACTTCTTTCATTTAATGCCTGCAGACTATAAAAGAGAAACCAACCCAAAAAGTTTGGTTGATTAGTCTGTGGCATTCTTTTAAACTGTTGCTTATGGCGGTCTCTGTGAGCTTCTCAGTGACATTCAGCCATGCAGGTATCCCGCCTGCAGTAGACGGAATGTGGCAATGGAACGCTGGCTGCGCGTGTCATAATAGGCTCTGAGCCTTTACATACCTGCGCACAGCAGCAGCCACCTTCAGTCTGCTGCTGGACAGCCAGCAGCAGCAGCAGGAGAGGTAATTAATCAGCAACCCTCCTGCTAAGGGTAGACAGCTGCTCGTTCCACCCCCCCCCCCGCCTTAATTGGTTCTCCTCCCTTCCAACGGTGTTGAGGCGGGTGGGAACAGCCGGGGGTTGAGGGTACTGTGCTAAAAGAGGTGGAGTTATGCAGATCTAAAACGCGTGGATTGCAGCAGCAGCAAGCCGAAAAGTGCAGGCATGTGAGGGATCTAGAGGTTGACAGCATGTCTTCTTAACGGGAGTCCAGGTGGCCATCTCCACAAATGGACTTTTCAGAATCCTTGGGTGGCACCGTAGTCGGAAACCAATTCTGGTTATCGCTTCTCGGCCTTTTGGCTAAGATCAAGTGTAGTATCTGTTCTTATCAGTTTAATATCTGATACGTCCCCTATCTGGGGACCATATATTAAATGGATTTTTAGAACAGGGAGATGGAAAAAGAGCTTGCTCTGTCCACTCCACGCATTGACCTGGTATTGCAGTATCTCCAGGACCGGTGCACCCCTTCTTTAATGCAGTTTCTAAAATCAGAAAGAATTGAATTCAATGATTTTTGTTCATTTTGCTTGTTTGTCGGATTTTGGGATGGACTCTTTGGCTTTGCTTTTCTTCTCCTCATTGGATTTTTCATGTTAAAAGTTGCAGAAGCCAGATGACAAGCTCATTTTGGTTCAACTTCAGCAACTGTGCATTGCATTGCCATGTAATGTAATGTAATGCAATGCTATCTATCTAGCTCTCCCTCTATACTTCCTTTTGGATAAACAGACATATTAGGCAAGCATTTTGGAGCTTTCACCTAAATAACTACAGGTGGTGAGATAAGCTGCACAATATAATTGACCTTTCAGTATATTGTTGCACACACACCATCTATTTAGCAAATGCCCTTGTTATCAACAGCAGCCTTTTAAACTCACCTGAGCTAACAGGTATGTGAGCTGGTTACTCTGCTGCGCTTAAAATTTCTTTTTTGGTTTGCTACAATGCCTTTTCTGAAACGTTGTCTCCCTCTGCTGGAACACTGACTTCATTCATTTAATGCCTGCAGACTATAAAAGAGAAACCAACCCAAAAAGTTTGGTTGATTAGTCTGTGGCATTCTTTTAAACTGTTGCTTATGGCGGTCTCTGTGAGCTTCTCAGTGACATTCAGCCATCCAGGTATCCCGCCTGCAGTAGACGGAATGTGGCAATGGATCGCTGGCTGCGCGTGTCATAATAGGCTCTGAGCCTTTATATACCTGCGCACAGCAGCAGCCACCTTCAGTCTGCTGCTGGACAGCCAGCAGCAGCAGCAGCAGGAGAGGTAATTAATCAGCAACCCTCCTGCTAAGGGTAGACAGCTGCTCGTTCCACCCCCCCCCCCCCGCCTTAATTGGTTCTCCTCCCTTCCAACGGTGTTGAGGCGGGTGGGAACAGCCGGGGGTTGAGGGTACTGTGCTAAAAGAGGTGGAGTTATGCAGATCTAAAACGCGTGGATTGCAGCAGCAGCAAGCCGAAAAGTGCAGGCATGTGAGGGATCTAGAGGTTGACAGCATGTCTTCTTAACGGGAGTCCAGGTGGCCATCTCCACAAATGGACTTTTCAGAATCCTTGGGTGGCACCGTAGTCGGAAACCAATTCTGGTTATCGCTTCTCGGCCTTTTGGCTAAGATCAAGTGTAGTATCTGTTCTTATCAGTTTAATATCTGATACGTCCCCTATCTGGGGACCATATATTAAATGGATTTTTAGAACAGGGAGATGGAAAAAGAGCTTGCTCTGTCCACTCCACGCATTGACCTGGTATTGCAGTATCTCCAGGACCGGTGCACCCCTTCTTTAATGCAGTTTC
This sequence comes from Phyllobates terribilis, assembly GCF_046119375.1. Taxonomy (NCBI): domain Eukaryota; kingdom Metazoa; phylum Chordata; class Amphibia; order Anura; family Dendrobatidae; genus Phyllobates; species Phyllobates terribilis. Next base: position 1,582,822 of record NW_027363009.1, on the reverse strand, counting down.
TAAAATCAGAAAGAATTGAATTCAATGCTTTTTGTTCATTTTGCTTGTTTGTCGGATTTTGGGATGGACTCTTTGGCTTTGCTTTTCTTCTCCTCATTGGATTTTTCATGTTAAAAGTTGCAGAAGCCAGATGACAAGCTCATTTTGGTTCAACTTCAGCAACTGTGCATTGCATTGCCATGTAATGTAATGTAATGCAATGCTATCTATCTAGCTCTCCCTCTATACTTCCTTTTGGATAAACAGACATATTAGGCAAGCATTTTGGAGCTTTCACCTAAATAACTACAGGTGGTGAGATAAGCTGCACAATATAATTGACCTTTCAGTATATTGTTGCACACACACCATCTATTTAGCAAATGCCCTTGTTATCAACAGCAGCCTTTTAAACTCACCTGAGCTAACAGGTATGTGAGCTGGTTACTCTGCTGCGCTTAAAATTTCTTTTTTGGTTTGCTACAATGCCTTTTCTGAAACGTTGTCTCCCTCTGCTGGAACACTGACTTCTTTCATTTAATGCCTGCAGACTATAAAAGAGAAACCAACCCAAAAAGTTTGGTTGATTAGTCTGTGGCATTCTTTTAAACTGTTGCTTATGGCGGTCTCTGTGAGCTTCTCAGTGACATTCAGCCATCCAGGTATCCCGCCTGCAGTAGACGGAATGTGGCAATGGAACGCTGGCTGCGCGTGTCATAATAGGCTCTGAGCCTTTATATACCTGCGCACAGCAGCAGCCACCTTCAGTCTGCTGCTGGACAGCCAGCAGCAGCAGCAGCAGGAGAGGTAATTAATCAGCAACCCTCCTGCTAAGGGTAGACAGCTGCTCGTTCCACCCCCCCCCCCCGCCTTAATTGGTTCTCCTCCCTTCCAACGGTGTTGAGGCGGGTGGGAACAGCCGGGGGTTGAGGGTACTGTGGTAAAAGAGGTGGAGTTATGCAGATCTAAAACGCGTGGATTGCAGCAGCAGCAAGCCGAAAAGTGCAGGCATGTGAGGGATCTAGAGGTTGACAGCATGTCTTCTTAACGGGAGTCCAGGTGGCCATCTCCACAAATGGACTTTTCAGAATCCTTGGGTGGCACCGTAGTCGGAAACCAATTCTGGTTATCGCTTCTCGGCCTTTTGGCTAAGATCAAGTGTAGTATCTGTTCTTATCAGTTTAATATCTGATACGTCCCCTATCTGGGGACCATATATTAAATGGATTTTTAGAACAGGGAGATGGAAAAAGAGCTTGCTCTGTCCACTCCACGCATTGACCTGGTATTGCAGTATCTCCAGGACCGGTGCACCCCTTCTTTAATGCAGTTTCTAAAATCAGAAAGAATTGAATTCAATGCTTTTTGTTCATTTTGCTTGTTTGTCGGATTTTGGGATGGACTCTTTGGCTTTGCTTTTCTTCTCCTCATTGGATTTTTCATGTTAAAAGTTGCAGAAGCCAGATGACAAGCTCATTTTGGTTCAACTTCAGCAACTGTGCATTGCATTGCCATGTAATGTAATGTAATGCAATGCTATCTATCTAGCTCTCCCTCTATACTTCCTTTTGGATAAACAGACATATTAGGCAAGCATTTTGGAGCTTTCACCTAAATAACTACAGGTGGTGAGATAAGCTGCACAATATAATTGACCTTTCAGTATATTGTTGCACACACACCATCTATTTAGCAAATGCCCTTGTTATCAACGGCAGCCTTTTAAACTCACCTGAGCTAACAGGTATGTGAGCTGGTTACTCTGCTGCGCTTAAAATTTCTTTTTTGGTTTGCTACAATGCCTTTTCTGAAACGTTGTCTCCCTCTGCTGGAACACTGACTTCTTTCATTTAATGCCTGCAGACTATAAAAGAGAAACCAACCCAAAAAGTTTGGTTGATTAGTCTGTGGCATTCTTTTAAACTGTTGCTTATGGCGGTCTCTGTGAGCTTCTCAGTGACATTCAGCCATCCAGGTATCCCGCCTGCAGTAGACGGAATGTGGCAATGGAACGCTGGCTGCGCGTGTCATAATAGGCTCTGAGCCTTTATATACCTGCGCACAGCAGCAGCCACCTTCAGTCTGCTGCTGGACAGCCAGCAGCAGCAGCAGCAGGAGAGGTAATTAATCAGCAACCCTCCTGCTAAGGGTAGACAGCTGCTCGTTCCACCCCCCCCCCCGCCTTAATTGGTTCTCCTCCCTTCCAACGGTGTTGAGGCGGGTGGGAACAGCCGGGGGTTGAGGGTACTGTGCTAAAAGAGGTGGAGTTATGCAGATCTAAAACGCGTGGATTGCAGCAGCAGCAAGCCGAAAAGTGCAGGCATGTGAGGGATCTAGAGGTTGACAGCATGTCTTCTTAACGGGAGTCCAGGTGGCCATCTCCACAAATGGACTTTTCAGAATCCTTGGGTGGCACCGTAGTCGGAAACCAATTCTGGTTATCGCTTCTCGGCCTTTTGGCTAAGATCAAGTGTAGTATCTGTTCTTATCAGTTTAATATCTGATACGTCCCCTATCTGGGGACCATATATTAAATGGATTTTTAGAACAGGGAGATGGAAAAAGAGCTTGCTCTGTCCACTCCACGCATTGACCTGGTATTGCAGTATCTCCAGGACCGGTGCACCCCTTCTTTAATGCAGTTTCTAAAATCAGAAAGAATTGAATTCAATGCTTTTTGTTCATTTTGCTTGTTTGTCGGATTTTGGGATGGACTCTTTGGCTTTGCTTTTCTTCTCCTCATTTGATTTTTCATGTTAAAAGTTGCAGAAGCCAGATGACAAGCTCATTTTGGTTCAACTTCAGCAACTGTGCATTGCATTGCCATGTAATGTAATGTAATGCAATGCTATCTATCTAGCTCTCCCTCTATACTTCCTTTTGGATAAACAGACATATTAGGCAAGCATTTTGGAGCTTTCACCTAAATAACTACAGGTGGTGAGATAAGCTGCACAATATAATTGACCTTTCAGTATATTGTTGCACACACACCATCTATTTAGCAAATGCCCTTGTTATCAACAGCAGCCTTTTAAACTCACCTGAGCTAACAGGTATGTGAGCTGGTTACTCTGCTGCGCTTAAAATTTCTTTTTTGGTTTGCTACAATGCCTTTTCTGAAACGTTGTCTCCCTCTGCTGGAACACTGACTTCTTTCATTTAATGCCTGCAGACTATAAAAGAGAAACCAACCCAAAAAGTTTGGTTGATTAGTCTGTGGCATTCTTTTAAACTGTTGCTTATGGCGGTCTCTGTGAGCTTCTCAGTGACATTCAGCCATCCAGGTATCCCGCCTGCAGTAGACGGAATGTGGCAATGGAACGCTGGCTGCGCGTGTCATAATAGGCTCTGAGCCTTTATATACCTGCGCACAGCAGCAGCCACCTTCAGTCTGCTGCTGGACAGCCAGCAGCAGCAGCAGCAGGAGAGGTAATTAATCAGCAACCCTCCTGCTAAGGGTAGACAGCTGCTCGTTCCACCCCCCCCCCCCGCCTTAATTGGTTCTCCTCCCTTCCAACGGTGTTGAGGCGGGTGGGAACAGCCGGGGGTTGAGGGTACTGTGCTAAAAGAGGTGGAGTTATGCAGATCTAAAACGCGTGGATTGCAGCAGCAGCAAGCCGAAAAGTGCAGGCATGTGAGGGATCTAGAGGTTGACAGCATGTCTTCTTAACGGGAGTCCAGGTGGCCATCTCCACAAATGGACTTTTCAGAATCCTTGGGTGGCACCGTAGTCGGAAACCAATTCTGGTTATCGCTTCTCGGCCTTTTGGCTAAGATCAAGTGTAGTATCTTTCGAAAAGGCGGTTTTGGATGTTGGCCGCCCTAGTAGATTGATACATTATGCACACTGGGGTTTAGGCGCTTGTTAGTACGCCAGGTGGCTAATATAGTCATCTGGTGGAAAGCATGGCCCCCCAGGATCGACGCCATTGGGCCGGGGAAGATCGAAAGCCCGAAGTGTGAAGTGCCCCAGGAGTGGTGACCCTGGGGTGCCTTAACTCACTGGGATTGGGAACCCCACTTGAGTTTATGGCACATTTGCACAAGCACTTCAAATTTTCTTTCTTCGCACACACCCTTATTCCGGGCCTTCTGGCCTTAGGATGGGGAATTTTTCAATTCCCGGTCGAAGGTCCGGGCAGTATTATACTGTGAAACCTTCACTATTTATTTAATTTCTTTGTCACTGTGTGTCCACTTATTCACGTGTGTCATGTCCTACTAGGATTTTGTCGGGAAGCGGTTCCCTTACGGGTTCCTCTCTTGGCAGGTCTAGGGGGGGAGTGTGTGGCCATCAGGTTCCGCTCCCCCCTGAACCCCCCTGGCTCTTCTCTTTCGGGAGGAGAGCGTTGTTGGCTCCCCTCTTCCGGGATGGGAGCACAGTCTTTGGCTCCCAGTGCCTTGCTCTGGTGAGAACTCGGGCAGGTGCTGGGGGTAAGATTGGGTCGCCTCTGGCTTCGGCTGGAGGTGGCTTTTTGTCCCTGTTCCTCGCTGTGGCCTTTTGGCTCGGAGGGAAGGGGAATGGTTTGGGGGACCCTTCTCCTTTTGGAGAGGGTTTCAAGAAGACCAGCATCCTAGTGCACTTTTTTTGTGGCACTTGTCACTTTTTTAAGCGCACTCGGGTTTTGTACACGAATTCGGGCTTTCGATATAAAAAAAAAAAAAAATCTGTTCTTATCAGTTTAATATCTGATACGTCCCCTATCTGGGGACCATATATTAAATGGATTTTTAGAACAGGGAGATGGAAAAAGAGCTTGCTCTGTCCACTCCACGCATTGACCTGGTATTGCAGTATCTCCAGGACCGGTGCACCCCTTCTTTAATGCAGTTTCTAAAATCAGAAAGAATTGAATTCAATGCTTTTTGTTCATTTTGCTTGTTTGTCGGATTTTGGGATGGACTCTTTGGCTTTGCTTTTCTTCTCCTCATTGGATTTTTCATGTTAAAAGTTGCAGAAGCCAGATGACAAGCTCATTTTGGTTCAACTTCAGCAACTGTGCATTGCATTGCCATGTAATGTAATGTAATGCAATGCTATCTATCTAGCTCTCCCTCTATACTTCCTTTTGGATAAACAGACATATTAGGCAAGCATTTTGGAGCTTTCACCTAAATAACTACAGGTGGTGAGATAAGCTGCACAATATAATTGACCTTTCAGTATATTGTTGCACACACACCATCTATTTAGCAAATGCCCTTGTTATCAACAGCAGCCTTTTAAACTCACCTGAGCTAACAGGTATGTGAGCTGGTTACTCTGCTGCGCTTAAAATTTCTTTTTTGGTTTGCTACAATGCCTTTTCTGAAACGTTGTCTCCCTCTGCTGGAACACTGACTTCTTTCATTTAATGCCTGCAGACTATAAAAGAGAAACCAACCCAAAAAGTTTGGTTGATTAGTCTGTGGCATTCTTTTAAACTGTTGCTTATGGCGGTCTCTGTGAGCTTCTCAGTGACATTCAGCCATCCAGGTATCCCGCCTGCAGTAGACGGAATGTGGCAATGGAACGCTGGCTGCGCGTGTCATAATAGGCTCTGAGCCTTTATATACCTGCGCACAGCAGCAGCCACCTTCAGTCTGCTGCTGGACAGCCAGCAGCAGCAGCAGCAGGAGAGGTAATTAATCAGCAACCCTCCTGCTAAGGGTAGACAGCTGCTCGTTCCACCCCCCCCCCCCGCCTTAATTGGTTCTCCTCCCTTCCAACGGTGTTGAGGCGGGTGGGAACAGCCGGGGGTTGAGGGTACTGTGCTAAAAGAGGTGGAGTTATGCAGATCTAAAACGCGTGGATTGCAGCAGCAGCAAGCCGAAAAGTGCAGGCATGTGAGGGATCTAGAGGTTGACAGCATGTCTTCTTAACGGGAGTCCAGGTGGCCATCTCCACAAATGGACTTTTCAGAATCCTTGGGTGGCACCGTAGTCGGAAACCAATTCTGGTTATCGCTTCTCGGCCTTTTGGCTAAGATCAAGTGTAGTATCTGTTATTATCAGTTTAATATCTGATACGTCCCCTATCTGGGGACCATATATTAAATGGATTTTTAGAACAGGGAGATGGAAAAAGAGCTTGCTCTGTCCACTCCACGCATTGACCTGGTATTGCAGTATCTCCAGGACCGGTGCACCCCTTCTTTAATGCAGTTTCTAAAATCAGAAAGAATTGAATTCAATGCTTTTTGTTCATTTTGCTTGTTTGTCGGATTTTGGGATGGACTCTTTGGCTTTGCTTTTCTTCTCCTCATTGGATTTTTCATGTTAAAAGTTGCAGAAGCCAGATGACAAGCTCATTTTGGTTCAACTTCAGCAACTGTGCATTGCATTGCCATGTAATGTAATGTAATGCAATGCTATCTATCTAGCTCTCCCTCTATACTTCCTTTTGGATAAACAGACATATTAGGCAAGCATTTTGGAGCTTTCACCTAAATAACTACAGGTGGTGAGATAAGCTGCACAATATAATTGACCTTTCAGTATATTGTTGCACACACACCATCTATTTAGCAAATGCCCTTGTTATCAACAGCAGCCTTTTAAACTCACCTGAGCTAACAGGTATGTGAGCTGGTTACTCTGCTGCGCTTAAAATTTCTTTTTTGGTTTGCTACAATGCCTTTTCTGAAACGTTGTCTCCCTCTGCTGGAACACTGACTTCTTTCATTTAATGCCTGCAGACTATAAAAGAGAAACCAACCCAAAAAGTTTGGTTGATTAGTCTGTGGCATTCTTTTAAACTGTTGCTTATGGCGGTCTCTGTGAGCTTCTCAGTGACATTCAGCCATCCAGGTATCCCGCCTGCAGTAGACGGAATGTGGCAATGGAACGCTGGCTGCGCGTGTCATAATAGGCTCTGAGCCTTTATATACCTGCGCACAGCAGCAGCCACCTTCAGTCTGCTGCTGGACAGCCAGCAGCAGCAGCAGCAGGAGAGGTAATTAATCAGCAACCCTCCTGCTAGGGTAGACAGCTGCTCGTTCCACCCCCCCCCCCGCCTTAATTGGTTCTCCTCCCTTCCAACGGTGTTGAGGCGGGTGGGAACAGCCGGGGGTTGAGGGTACTGTGCTAAAAGAGGTGGAGTTATGCAGATCTAAAACGCGTGGATTGCAGCAGCAGCAAGCCGAAAAGTGCAGGCATGTGAGGGATCTAGAGGTTGACAGCATGTCTTCTTAACGGGAGTCCAGGTGGCCATCTCCACAAATGGACTTTTCAGAATCCTTGGGTGGCACCGTAGTCGGAAACCAATTCTGGTTATCGCTTCTCGGCCTTTTGGCTAAGATCAAGTGTAGTATCTGTTCTTATCAGTTTAATATCTGATACGTCCCCTATCTGGGGACCATATATTAAATGGATTTTTAGAACAGGGAGATGGAAAAAGAGCTTGCTCTGTCCACTCCACGCATTGACCTGGTATTGCAGTATCTCCAGGACCGGTGCACCCCTTCTTTAATGCAGTTTCTAAAATCAGAAAGAATTGAATTCAATGCTTTTTGTTCATTTTGCTTGTTTGTCGGATTTTGGGATGGACTCTTTGGCTTTGCTTTTCTTCTCCTCATTGGATTTTTCATGTTAAAAGTTGCAGAAGCCAGATGACAAGCTCATTTTGGTTCAACTTCAGCAACTGTGCATTGCATTGCCATGTAATGTAATGTAATGCAATGCTATCTATCTAGCTCTCCCTCTATACTTCCTTTTGGATAAACAGACATATTAGGCAAACATTTTGGAGCTTTCACCTAAATAACTACAGGTGGTGAGATAAGCTGCACAATATAATTGACCTTTCAGTATATTGTTGCACACACACCATCTATTTAGCAAATGCCCTTGTTATCAACAGCAGCCTTTTAAACTCACCTGAGCTAACAGGTATGTGAGCTGGTTACTCTGCTGCGCTTAAAATTTCTTTTTTGGTTTGCTACAATGCCTTTTCTGAAACGTTGTCTCCCTCTGCTGGAACACTGACTTCTTTCATTTAATGCCTGCAGACTATAAAAGAGAAACCAACCCAAAAAGTTTGGTTGATTAGTCTGTGGCATTCTTTTAAACTGTTGCTTATGGCGGTCTCTGTGAGCTTCTCAGTGACATTCAGCCATCCAGGTATCCCGCCTGCAGTAGACGGAATGTGGCAATGGAACGCTGGCTGCGCGTGTCATAATAGGCTCTGAGCCTTTATATACCTGCGCACAGCAGCAGCCACCTTCAGTCTGCTGCTGGACAGCCAGCAGCAGCAGCAGCAGGAGAGGTAATTAATCAGCAACCCTCCTGCTAAGGGTAGACAGCTGCTCGTTCCACCCCCCCCCCCGCCTTAATTGGTTCTCCTCCCTTCCAACGGTGTTGAGGCGGGTGGGAACAGCCGGGGGTTGAGGGTACTGTGCTAAAAGAGGTGGAGTTATGCAGATCTAAAACGCGTGGATTTCAGCAGCAGCAAGCCGAAAAGTGCAGGCATGTGAGGGATCTAGAGGTTGACAGCATGTCTTCTTAACGGGAGTCCAGGTGGCCATCTCCACAAATGGACTTTTCAGAATCCTTGGGTGGCACCGTAGTCGGAAACCAATTCTGGTTATCGCTTCTCGGCCTTTTGGCTGAGACCAAGTGCTTCACAGCAGGAGGTTTCAGTTGAAGGGCACTCAGGTACCCCTCTCCTTGGCCTGGCAGGATCGTCCACTTCGGTGGGCTTCACCTGCCTGCTGCTATTAGGGAGAGGGATTAGTCCTAGGGTAACGGGCAGCGATCCCCCAGCCTTCAGGTGCTTTATCTCAAAGCTCTGAAGGCGCAGATTGCAGGCGGTTGCAATTTGCATTTTGTTGCGCCATACCATGGAGGTTGACCCCAACCTCGTGCCTCTATATGCGAGGCTTAAGAACACTATAAGGGTCCGCTTTACGGCTGGTGGTTCCGATATGCGGAATCTGGGATATGTAGTCCAGGACGTGCTTGAGAAACTGCTCCACGTCAGAACCAACGAAATCCTTTCTATCCAGGATTATCCTCGACGTGGAGATTATGATGTAACCTTTACTGGCGAAGGTATTTTCAAAGATGTTTTGTCCAGAGTTAAGTCGGTAGAAAATAGCCCTGGTCTAAAAGGGATTCAGATCATCGAGCACGTCCTGGATGAGGTAAAGATGGTGGTTGTGAAAATCTTCTCACCCTTCATAACAGCACCAGAGGTTATTTCCTTTTTGTCAGTTTATTTTAAAAGTGTGAAATTGATTGGGAAAGTGTTGAATGAGTTTAACATCTGGACCTCAAAATGGAAGTTTTTAGTAAAATGTGAAAGAGACCCTAAATTCCCTGGAGGTGTGAGACTTCCTCCAGCTCGATTTAAAATAGGGCAAACTAATGGGGATTTTTTTTTCTCAGGAATGCCACTTTTCTGTAGGTATTGTGGTCTCTATGGGCACTCTAAGGATAGTTATGGTGCCACTTGTAGAAATTGTGCCAGTACTGAACATGACACAAAGGAGTGCCCAAATGAAAAAAAATGCTCTTTTTGTCGGACACCTGGTCATTTCTATTTTTCTTGCCCTCACAGGTTCAGAGAGGATGAACAAAAACAAAAGGAGAAGTCCAAGACATCCGGGAATGGACGGGCCAATCAGACCACCCCTCAGGAGGAGGAACAACAACCTGGCGCCTCGGGAGGTGATAAGGGCGCTTCGACTAGTAACAATCCCTCCGAGTCAATGACAGGTAACTCACAGGAGCCCAGGAGCTGGCTGAAAGACCATAAGGAGGCTAAAAGGAAGGCTGAGAAAGATCATAAAGGGGCGGTCGGTAAGGCCAAAAAAGAGCGCCAAAAGGCTGACACCGAGCCCAAAATTCCCACTGGGTCTCACGAGAGCGAGGGCGGTACGTGGCATTTGGTGAGGTCTCATAATAAGAAAAAGAATGGTTCTGTGGAGGTGGCTAATAGGGAGGAGATGGATACATCCCCTCACGGGGGTGTAGACTCTGGAATCCCGAGGTCCCGGGGCTCTGCTGCCCCAGGTGGGGCCCCGAACCTGGCTGCCTCCGGGGACTCTGAGGCTCCGCCATGTGCGCAGCCTGCCCCTGTGTTACGACCCTCTGCGGGTCAGCAGGGGAGTGCGGAGCCTCTTGGAGACCCACCTGACGAGGACCTAAATGGTCAGCCTATGGAGACCCAGTGTAACCTTTCTCACAATATCCTTCCGAGCTACACCCCAGTAGCGTCGGGTCTTAATTTAAGTGAATGTTCCTTCTCCGATGATGAAGACTCTTTGATAACGGTGGATTCAGAAGAGGGCGTTGGTGAAAGTCCAAGTGGTCTGATCCGTCCATCGGATAGGTAAAGTCCAGTTTTTGTTTCTTCCTAACCATTTGTTATGATGGCTGACATTAGTGGTGTTTCCCTCAATGTGAGAGGCATAGGATCCAAGACCAGAAGAGCTACTGTTTTACATTTTTTAACCTGTTTTACAGCTTCTGTTTTCTTTTTACAAGAATGTCATATCCCTCATAAGATTTCTTACAAAAAATATAAGGAAGAGTGGAAACATGGTCCATCGGTCTGGTCTGGATCAAATGCAACCGGATCAGCCGGGGTAGCTATACTTTTTAAGGGAAATGTGTCTATTGATTTTATCCAAGATATTTTACCGGGTCGTATTCTTTTAGTTAAGGCTTTTATTGATGGGACAAGATGGCAGTTTTTAAATTTTTATGGGTCACCTGATAAAAATGAAAGGGCTGATATGCTGGAAATTTTACCTTTATTTATTAACATTTCTGAACCTTTTATCCTGGCAGGTGATTTTAATTGTATTTTAAAAGGCGAAAGCCGACGCTCCGGTTCCGTGAGTAGAAATTATGACAAAACGTCTGGAATGTTAAGCAATATTATAAATGATTGTAAATTAACTGATGTGTATAAAGAATGTAACAAGGATAGCCCTATAGACGCTGGTTTCACCTGGAGCAATTCTACATGTAGCTCCAGGATAGATTTTGTTTTAGGTTCAGAAAAAATACTGCCAGTGAAATGTGAAGTTTTAACTAATATTCTCTCAGATCACAAGGTTTTATCTTTTAGAGTGAGGATTAATGGAAAGAAGAAATGTGGTAAGAAATCTTGGAAATTGAATGTGTCCCTTTTAAAAGATCCACAAATTTTATCGGATTTTATTGAGTTTTATGTAAACTGTAGAAAAAGGAAAAACCCCAATATTTCTTTTCGCTCCTGGTGGGATAGAATGAAAATAAGCATTAAAGATTTCTTTATAAAGAAAAGCATACAAAAAGCTAAAGAAAAGTTTGAGATCTATAATTTTCTTAATATCAGGTTACAGACATTGTACAAATTCAAAGACAATGGTCTGGATGTAGGTAATGATATATTGAGTCTTAAAGGAGAAATTTCAAAGTGGTTGGAACAAAAAGGAAAAGAACTGATTTTTCGTTCAAAGGTAAAACACGTAGAAGAGGATGAGACTTGTTCCAGGTATTTTTTTAAGAAAAACAAACAGGCGAAAACAATAATTGATAACATAGATGGAGATAATAATATCAACGTTATATTGGATAAGGTAAATGTCTATTTTAATGATCTTTTTAATGTAAAAACTATAGACCATGATTTAATACACACTTTCCTGGGGGAGATCAAGTCCACCCTAGATGCTGATGCCCAAAGTTTTTTATCCCAACCTCTATGTGAGGAAGAGATTTTAGAAACCATGAAGAGTTTTAAAAATGGTAAAGTGCCGGGCCCTGATGGTATCCCCATAGAGTTTTATATAAGTTTTTATGATATTTTAAAAGATGATTTGTTTAATTTGTTTTCCGAAGTTTTTAATAATAAGGTTTTACTCAACTCATGGAAGAAAGGTGAGGTATCACTACTATACAAAAAAGGTGACAAAACGGATCTTAAAAACTGGAGGCCGATAACTCTTTTAAATAGTGATTACAAAATTATGGCTAAGATCTGTGCAAATCGGTTGAAAAAGGTGATACATAAAGTAATTCATGCAAATCAGGTATGCGGGGTACCTGGGCGTAGTATCTGGGACAATTTAAACCTGGTGAAAGATTGTATTGAAGATGTAAAAACCAGAAAGACAAAGATGTCAATCCTAGCGGTGGATTTTGAGAAAGCTTTTGACCGCGTGTCTCATTTTTATCTTTTTAAAGTTTTAGAAAAAATGGGCATTCCGGGTGGGTTTTTATTGTCTCTTAAAGCTTTTTATAATGATTGTACGAGTAAGATTTTAGTTAATGGTTTTAAAACAAAAGAGTTAGTTTTAAAATCAGGGGTGAAGCAGGGTTGCCCTTTGTCCCCCCTGCTTTTTATATGTGCTATAGAACCCCTTTTATGTACAATACGCCGGGATAAGCAAATATGTGGAGTACCCTTACCCGGAGGGAACGGTCTACAAGTTAAAGTTGTAAGCTATATGGATGATGTAGCAGTGTTTGGATGTGATGTACCTTCAATACAAAAAACGATAAGCCAAATTCAGTCTTTTTGTACAGTTTCCGGTTTTAAAATTAATCTTACTAAATGTAATATTTTAAATGTCGGGGGGATGAGTTTACATGATGTACCAATTGCAGTTACAGATTCCATTACTATTTTAGGTGTTTCTTTTAATGAATCTAATAATGGTTTTAATAGCTGGGATGCGGCAGCACAGAAAATTAATCAGAAAATCTGCATGTGGAATATGAGAAAGCTGTCAATGGAAGGTAAAGTTCTGATTGTAAAAATGGTGATATTACCTATCCTGTTATATCTTAGTTTGGTGTTCCCCCCTCCTACAAATTTGTTGAAACGAATTACAAAAGTATGTTTTACCTTTTTTTCGGGCTCAAAAATGGAGAAACTCAAAAGAGAAATTGTGACAAAGCCAAAGGTTAAAGGTGGGAAAGATTTCCCTGTTTTAGATAAGTTTCTTTTAATACATTTTTTTCTGTTTCTGTTTTAAAACCCTTTTTAAAGATAATTACCTTTCCTATTTTATGCGTTTTAACACTGGTTTTCTCATGAGAAGGTTTGGTTGGTTTGAAACGGTTTTATCCTCTCCTTATGCTTTTAACCTACCTGCACATTATGAGATTTTAAAGAAAATTATTCTTGATTTTAATTTGAATAAGAAACAGACAGGGGATCTATGTAACAGCAAGACACTACTCAAACAAATTAGTACTGATGTGACGTTGTGTGATATTGAACGTTATGATGATGACAAAACTGTACACATATGGAAAATGATTAACGCCCCTTATCTTTTTAATGTACAGAAAGACATGTCTTGGAGCTGCGCACACCACTGTCTTCCTTGCCGGGCATTCCAATACAGAAGAGGTTTTGTGAGGTCTGCCATCTGCCCAAGAGAAGGTTGTCAAGAAGAAGAGACAGTGAAGCATCTTTTATGGACTTGTGCTTTTGCTAAAGAGTTCTGGAGAAGATTAATCCCCCTGCTGGAGAAAATGGTGGACCTCAAGGATTTTAATTTTGCATCAGTGTTATATGGTCTTCTGGAATGCCCAACAATGGACCAAAAAATAATGGCGTGGAAGACAGTGAATTGTGCCAAGATAGCGCTCTGGAATGCTAGAAATATTGCTGTTTTTAAACATGAAATGTTACCAGTAGATGATGTTTTAGCCTTTTGTAAAAGTGAAATGTACATATACTATTTATTGGACAGGAAAAAGAATGTAACGTTGGCAGGCAAATGGCTTTTTAACCTATGGAATATTTGAAGTCTTGTAAAATTTGCTGTGATGGAATTTTTATTTTTCTTTGAAGTCCCGAAAGTGTAATGTGGATGTTATGGTTTTATTTCTGTAATTTGTTAAATTTTAAATAAACGGTTTTTATCCCCATGTGGGGGATAGCCAAATTAAAAAAAAAATCTGTTCTTATCAGTTTAATATCTGATACGTCCCCTATCTGGGGACCATATATTAAATGGATTTTTAGAACAGGGAGATGGAAAAAGAGCTTGCTCTGTCCACTCCACGCATTGACCTGGTATTGCAGTATCTCCAGGACCGGTGCACCCCTTCTTTAATGCAGTTTCTAAAATCAGAAAGAATTGAATTCAATGCTTTTTGTTCATTTTGCTTGTTTGTCGGATTTTGGGATGGACTCTTTGGCTTTGCTTTTCTTCTCCTCATTGGATTTTTCATGTTAAAAGTTGCAGAAGCCAGATGACAAGCTCATTTTGGTTCAACTTCAGCAACTGTGCATTGCATTGCCATGTAATGTAATGTAATGCAATGCTATCTATCTAGCTCTCCCTCTATACTTCCTTTTGGATAAACAGACATATTAGGCAAGCATTTTGGAGCTTTCACCTAAATAACTACAGGTGGTGAGATAAGCTGCACAATATAATTGACCTTTCAGTATATTGTTGCACACACACCATCTATTTAGCAAATGCCCTTGTTATCAACAGCAGCCTTTTAAACTCACCTGAGCTAACAGGTATGTGAGCTGGTTACTCTGCTGCGCTTAAAATTTCTTTTTTGGTTTGCTACAATGCCTTTTCTGAAACGTTGTCTCCCTCTGCTGGAACACTGACTTCTTTCATTTAATGCCTGCAGACTATAAAAGAGAAACCAACCCAAAAAGTTTGGTTGATTAGTCTGTGGCATTCTTTTAAACTGTTGCTTATGGCGGTCTCTGTGAGCTTCTCAGTGACATTCAGCCATCCAGGTATCCCGCCTGCAGTAGACGGAATGTGGCAATGGAACGCTGGCTGCGCGTGTCATAATAGGCTCTGAGCCTTTATATACCTGCGCACAGCAGCAGCCACCTTCAGTCTGCTGCTGGACAGCCAGCAGCAGCAGCAGCAGGAGAGGTAATTAATCAGCAACCCTCCTGCTAAGGGTAGACAGCTGCTCGTTCCACCCCCCCCCGCCTTAATTGGTTCTCCTCCCTTCCAACGGTGTTGAGGCGGGTGGGAACAGCCGGGGGTTGAGGGTACTGTGCTAAAAGAGGTGGAGTTATGCAGATCTAAAACGCGTGGATTGCAGCAGCAGCAAGCCGAAAAGTGCAGGCATGTGAGGGATCTAGAGGTTGACAGCATGTCTTCTTAACGGGAGTCCAGGTGGCCATCTCCACAAATGGACTTTTCAGAATCCTTGGGTGGCACCGTAGTCGGAAACCAATTCTGGTTATCGCTTCTCGGCCTTTTGGCTAAGATCAAGTGTAGTATCTTTTCTTATCAGTTTAATATCTGATACGTCCCCTATCTGGGGACCATATATTAAATGGATTTTTAGAACAGGGAGATGGAAAAAGAGCTTGCTCTGTCCACTCCACGCATTGACCTGGTATTGCAGTATCTCCAGGACCGGTGCACCCCTTCTTTAATGCAGTTTCTAAAATCAGAAAGAATTGAATTCAATGCTTTTTGTTCATTTTGCTTGTTTGTCGGATTTTGGGATGGACTCTTTGGCTTTGCTTTTCTTCTCCTCATTGGATTTTTCATGTTAAAAGTTGCAGAAGCCAGATGACAAGCTCATTTTGGTTCAACTTCAGCAACTGTGCATTGCATTGCCATGTAATGTAATGTAATGCAATGCTATCTATCTAGCTCTCCCTCTATACTTCCTTTTGGATAAACAGACATATTAGGCAAGCATTTTGGAGCTTTCACCTA
This sequence comes from Phyllobates terribilis, assembly GCF_046119375.1. Taxonomy (NCBI): domain Eukaryota; kingdom Metazoa; phylum Chordata; class Amphibia; order Anura; family Dendrobatidae; genus Phyllobates; species Phyllobates terribilis. The sequence continues at coordinate 1,567,199 of NW_027363009.1, read as the reverse complement.
AATAACTACAGGTGGTGAGATAAGCTGCACAATATAATTGACCTTTCAGTATATTGTTGCACACACACCATCTATTTAGCAAATGCCCTTGTTATCAACAGCAGCCTTTTAAACTCACCTGAGCTAACAGGTATGTGAGCTGGTTACTCTGCTGCGCTTAAAATTTCTTTTTTGGTTTGCTACAATGCCTTTTCTGAAACGTTGTCTCCCTCTGCTGGAACACTGACTTCTTTCATTTAATGCCTGCAGACTATAAAAGAGAAACCAACCCAAAAAGTTTGGTTGATTAGTCTGTGGCATTCTTTTAAACTGTTGCTTATGGCGGTCTCTGTGAGCTTCTCAGTGACATTCAGCCATCCAGGTATCCCGCCTGCAGTAGACGGAATGTGGCAATGGAACGCTGGCTGCGCGTGTCATAATAGGCTCTGAGCCTTTATATACCTGCGCACAGCAGCAGCCACCTTCAGTCTGCTGCTGGACAGCCAGCAGCAGCAGCAGCAGGAGAGGTAATTAATCAGCAACCCTCCTGCTAAGGTAGACAGCTGCTCGTTCCACCCCCCCCCGCCTTAATTGGTTCTCCTCCCTTCCAACGGTGTTGAGGCGGGTGGGAACAGCCGGGGGTTGAGGGTACTGTGCTAAAAGAGGTGGAGTTATGCAGATCTAAAACGCGTGGATTGCAGCAGCAGCAAGCCGAAAAGTGCAGGCATGTGAGGGATCTAGAGGTTGACAGCATGTCTTCTTAACGGGAGTCCAGGTGGCCATCTCCACAAATGGACTTTTCAGAATCCTTGGGTGGCACCGTAGTCGGAAACCAATTCTGGTTATCGCTTCTCGGCCTTTTGGCTAAGATCAAGTGTAGTATCTGTTCTTATCAGTTTAATATCTGATACGTCCCCTATCTGGGGACCATATATTAAATGGATTTTTAGAACAGGGAGATGGAAAAAGAGCTTGCTCTGTCCACTCCACGCATTGACCTGGTATTGCAGTATCTCCAGGACCGGTGCACCCCTTCTTTAATGCAGTTTCTAAAATCAGAAAGAATTGAATTCAATGCTTTTTGTTCATTTTGCTTGTTTGTCGGATTTTGGGATGGACTCTTTGGCTTTGCTTTTCTTCTCCTCATTGGATTTTTCATGTTAAAAGTTGCAGAAGCCAGATGACAAGCTCATTTTGGTTCAACTTCAGCAACTGTGCATTGCATTGCCATGTAATGTAATGTAATGCAATGCTATCTATCTAGCTCTCCCTCTATACTTCCTTTTGGATAAACAGACATATTAGGCAAGCATTTTGGAGCTTTCACCTAAATAACTACAGGTGGTGAGATAAGCTGCACAATATAATTGACCTTTCAGTATATTGTTGCACACACACCATCTATTTAGCAAATGCCCTTGTTATCAACAGCAGCCTTTTAAACTCACCTGAGCTAACAGGTATGTGAGCTGGTTACTCTGCTGCGCTTAAAATTTCTTTTTTGGTTTGCTACAATGCCTTTTCTGAAACGTTGTCTCCCTCTGCTGGAACACTGACTTCTTTCATTTAATGCCTGCAGACTATAAAAGAGAAACCAACCCAAAAAGTTTGGTTGATTAGTCTGTGGCATTCTTTTAAACTGTTGCTTATGGCGGTCTCTGTGAGCTTCTCAGTGACATTCAGCCATCCAGGTATCCCGCCTGCAGTAGACGGAATGTGGCAATGGAACGCTGGCTGCGCGTGTCATAATAGGCTCTGAGCCTTTATATACCTGCGCACAGCAGCAGCCACCTTCAGTCTGCTGCTGGACAGCCAGCAGCAGCAGCAGCAGGAGAGGTAATTAATCAGCAACCCTCCTGCTAAGGGTAGACAGCTGCTCGTTCCACCCCCCCCCCCCCGCCTTAATTGGTTCTCCTCCCTTCCAACGGTGTTGAGGCGGGTGGGAACAGCCGGGGGTTGAGGGTACTGTGCTAAAAGAGGTGGAGTTATGCAGATCTAAAACGCGTGGATTGCAGCAGCAGCAAGCCGAAAAGTGCAGGCATGTGAGGGATCTAGAGGTTGACAGCATGTCTTCTTAACGGGAGTCCAGGTGGCCATCTCCACAAATGGACTTTTCAGAATCCTTGGGTGGCACCGTAGTCGGAAACCAATTCTGGTTATCGCTTCTCGGCCTTTTGGCTAAGATCAAGTGTAGTATCTGTTCTTATCAGTTTAATATCTGATACGTCCCCTATCTGGGGACCATATATTAAATGGATTTTTAGAACAGGGAGATGGAAAAAGAGCTTGCTCTGTCCACTCCACGCATTGACCTGGTATTGCAGTATCTCCAGGACCGGTGCACCCCTTCTTTAATGCAGTTTCTAAAATCAGAAAGAATTGAATTCAATGCTTTTTGTTCATTTTGCTTGTTTGTCGGATTTTGGGATGGACTCTTTGGCTTTGCTTTTCTTCTCCTCATTGGATTTTTCATGTTAAAAGTTGCAGAAGCCAGATGACAAGCTCATTTTGGTTCAACTTCAGCAACTGTGCATTGCATTGCCATGTAATGTAATGTAATGCAATGCTATCTATCTAGCTCTCCCTCTATACTTCCTTTTGGATAAACAGACATATTAGGCAAGCATTTTGGAGCTTTCACCTAAATAACTACAGGTGGTGAGATAAGCTGCACAATATAATTGACCTTTCAGTATATTGTTGCACACACACCATCTATTTAGCAAATGCCCTTGTTATCAACAGCAGCCTTTTAAACTCACCTGAGCTAACAGGTATGTGAGCTGGTTACTCTGCTGCACTTAAAATTTCTTTTTTGGTTTGCTACAATGCCTTTTCTGAAACGTTGTCTCCCTCTGCTGGAACACTGACTTCTTTCATTTAATGCCTGCAGACTATAAAAGAGAAACCAACCCAAAAAGTTTGGTTGATTAGTCTGTGGCATTCTTTTAAACTGTTGCTTATGGCGGTCTCTGTGAGCTTCTCAGTGACATTCAGCCATCCAGGTATCCCGCCTGCAGTAGACGGAATGTGGCAATGGAATGCTGGCTGCGCGTGTCATAATAGGCTCTGAGCCTTTATATACCTGCGCACAGCAGCAGCCACCTTCAGTCTGCTGCTGGACAGCCAGCAGCAGCAGCAGCAGGAGAGGTAATTAATCAGCAACCCTCCTGCTAAGGGTAGACAGCTGCTCGTTCCACCCCCCCCCCGCCTTAATTGGTTCTCCTCCCTTCCAACGGTGTTGAGGCGGGTGGGAACAGCCGGGGGTTGAGGGTACTGTGCTAAAAGAGGTGGAGTTATGCAGATCTAAAACGCGTGGATTGCAGCAGCAGCAAGCCGAAAAGTGCAGGCATGTGAGGGATCTAGAGGTTGACAGCATGTCTTCTTAACGGGAGTCCAGGTGGCCATCTCCACAAATGGACTTTTCAGAATCCTTGGGTGGCACCGTAGTCGGAAACCAATTCTGGTTATCGCTTCTCGGCCTTTTGGCATGATCTATCAGGTTTACCTGTGTGGTCTTGCCTGTGAGGTGCTCTTGGTACCCTTTCTCTCGGCCTGGGGGGATCGTTCCTCTTCGGAGGGACTTAACCCCCCTGCTGCTATTGGGAGGAAGGATTAGTCCGGGAGCAACGGGAAGGGATCCCATGAAGGCTTGCGCCTTTCAGAGAGAAGAGTCGGTACGTTCCTGAGAGAAGGATGCCGGCAACGCTCACATATTCATCGGGTGATGCCCGGATGCGGAACACCGTGAGGATTGAAGTTGGAGCAGGATCGAGGACGGAGAAGAACTTGGACTACATCTGCCATAGGATTCTGCTTGGAGTTCTGGAGTTTCGGCGGGAAGACATATTCTGCTTCCAGGACAATGAGTACAAGGGGACTTACACCATCACCTTCAAGAGCCAGGGATGCTGTCACCAACTCGTACAAAAGGTAAATGAGAAAAACTACTTAGATGAATTGGATGGACTAACCTTTTGTCTCTTGTATGCCTATGACGAGATCCCTATCGTGGTGCATTTCCCGAACCCCTTTGTGGAAGCTGCAGACATCTCGACCTACCTTATCCGTTATTGTGATGATCTGAGATACCTGGGCACTGTGAAGAACGCGGTAGGCTTCTGGTGCGGCAAGAGGAGGTACATGGCCCGTCTAAAGAGGGACCCAAGCGGAGTGGGAGGAATGCTACACCCTCCCTCAACATTTGTGATCGGTAAGAGCAGAGGCTACTTATTTTACCCTGGAATGCCGGTATGTTGCAGGAACTGTGGACAAATGGGTCATACCCAAACGTCCTGCACGGGCAGGAAAGTAGACCGCTGCAATAATTGCAGCTGTTACGGACATTTAATGAAGGACTGTCCCGCTGGGAGGAAATGCAATCTTTGTGGTGAGGCGGGGCACATGTTCCGAGGATGCCCCAACAGGACCAGGACCTACGCAGAAGCTGCATCTTCTGCAGCTGAGCCGACGCGCCCGCCGGTCTTCACTGGCGGGCCGGCGTCGGAGGGCGGTTCGAAGGGCGAGAAGGCTGGGATGGAGCAGGGAGCCGGAGGCCCCTCTGGGGCGGCCCCTGCATCGAAGTCCCTTAACGATGGGCGGACCTCGCATGGACCGGAGCGGAGGGGTCCTCCTTCTGGGAGGGTATCCTCCGTGTCGATGGTTCCCGATACCGATCCTGTTGGGCAGGAGGGTGGTGCCCCTGTGCGGTTCGCTACAGGGGACCACGCAGCGATGGCCTCAGGATCTTCCAGGGCGATTAGCCAGCCAGATGAGGGGGCTTTGCTTCTAGGTGGCGAACATCAGGGAATCTGTGTTGGTGATCTTATCCTGATGGACCAGTCTCTCCCCCTGGAGGAGGTGGAGGAAGAGGAGGACTGCACCAGTGACCTGGTGGAGTCTGCCCCGAAAAAGAGACGGAATGTCGAAGCCCCAGCGTCTCCTGGAATGTGGCTGGGAACCGTGACCTACGAGGGGGCAACCGCCAGCTCACAGAATATCGAGTCGTTTGGGTCCTCTAGCCCGGATGTTCTGGAGCAATTTGACATACAGGGCTTTGAGTCAGGTGTCCTCATGGAAGATCCACCACCCTGACCTATGAATGCCCACATTAAGACTTGTCTCACTGAATGTGAGGTCATTAAAGAGCCCAGTTCGTAGGGCTGCTCTATTTAAGTACTTAGAAACCACTGACTTTGACATATGTTTATTACAGGAATGCGGGATACAACATGCACTAAATTATAATGACATCAAGACAGATTGGAGACTGGGGCCCTCCATCTGGTCTGGCTCCAATGACAACAAGTCAGCGGGGGTGGGCTTCCTCTGTCGTGGGAGAAATATTACTATAAATACTGTCACAGAAATAGTACCAGGCAGAGTGGTTTTAGTGCATTTTAAATTTAATGGTTTTACCCTACGTGTAATGAATGTTTATGCTTCCCCTGATAAGCAAGAGAGAATTAATTTATTTGGGATATTGCCATTGTACTGTACTGGGTCATCTCCCCTGATCGTAGGGGGTGATTTTAATTGTCTTTGTGCTAGTGAACAACGAGCGGGGGGTGACCCTTTACGCAAATTGGATAAGTCATGTCATCTATTGAAAGATTTTATAACTGATTTTAAATTATGCGATGCGTGGAGGTCACTTCTGCCGACGGACCCTGGTTATACGTGGTCCGGAAGAGGGGTGTCTTCCAGGATCGATTTTATTTTCCTATCAGATGATTTTAACCCTGTAAAATGTGTTTTAACATCAAATATATTTTCTGACCATAAGGGCTTGGAGGTGCACCTAGAATACCGGGATGAACAGAGGGTCAACAGGGGCCTCTGGCGTCTAAGTACTTACCTGCTGGAGGACCCTCTGATTCGACAAGACTTTGGTAAAGCCTATCAAGCCTGGCGGCGACAAAAACCTTCTGATGCCCCTATGGTAACCTGGTGGGAAAATTTGAAAAAAAAAGTCAGAATGTTTTTTATAAAAGCAGGGAGACGTAAAGCTAGAGAGAAAAAAAGATATTTTAGTGATCTTAACACCAAACTGCAAACACTTTTTAAATTCAAAGAGCTAGGGGTGGAGGTGGGAGATGATATTGCTAGCCTAAAAACTGAAATCCAGAACTGCATAGACACAAAGGGGAAAGAGATTATTTTTAACTCTAGAGTGCAGCACTTGGAGGAGGGGGAGAAGTGCTCTCGCTTCTTCTTCAAAAAAGTCATGGATAAAAGAGAAGTGATCACAAATCTAGAGGGTGAAACATCTATGCAGGGAATGTTGAATGCTACTTTTAACTTTTATAAGCATCTTTTTAGTAAAAAGTGTATAGATGAGTCCTTTTTATCTGATGCTCTTAATGATCTCGATTTTAAGTTAAATTTTACAGACCAGGAGTTTTTAGAACGCGATATTATTTTAGAGGAATTATTTTATGTTTTTAAAAGTTTCTCTAAGGGTAAAGCACCTGGGTGTGACGGACTACCTGTAGAATTTTACCTTACTTTTTGGGACATTTTAAAAGAGGACCTTTTTATGCTTTTTAAAGAAGTTTTTATTTCTGAACAGTTGCCATTTTCGTGGAGGAGAGGAGTGGTGTCTTTGATATATAAAAAAGGTGACCGCAGTACTCTAGCGAATTGGAGACCCATAACTCTCCTAAATGTTGATTACAAGGTACTTGCTAAGGTGGTTGCTGACCGGCTCAGGAGTGTCATTGCCAAACTGATCCGGCCTGAGCAGGTATGTAGTGTACCAGGCAGAAGTATTTCAGAGGTTTTAAACGTATTAAGGGATGTAATTTGGTATTCCAGAGACCGGGGTCAAAATGTAGCTCTTTTAGCCCTAGATTTTGAAAAAGCTTTCGATAGAGTCTCTCATAGATTTCTTTTTAGAGTTTTAAAAAGAATGGGTATCCCTAATATGCTTTTAAATTGTATTAAGATTTTATATAAAAATTGTTTTAGTCAAATTTCTCTTAATGGCTTTTTAACAGATGGAGTTCCCCTTGAGTCCGGAGTGAAGCAGGGATGCCCCTTGTCGCCCATCCTGTTCATCTGCGCCATGGAGCCCCTGCTGAGCGCAATAAGAAAAGACAAAGTGATTAGAGGGGTTCCTGTTCCTGGCGGAGGTGGCAGTGATGTGAGAGTCTTTGGCTACATGGATGACGTGACGGTTGTGTGCGTGGACCCTGCTTCCCTCCGGAGGGCGGTGTTGCGCATTGATTTTTTTTCCCAGGCATCCGGTTTTAAACTTAATTTAAATAGATCTGAATGTCTGACTTTGGGATCCTGGGACACCGCCCAACTCCCGCAGCTCACTATAAAACGAGACAATGTAAAAATTCTTGGAGTTGTTTTTAACGAGGAGAATGTGGGAACTCAAAGCTGGGAGAATGTCATAGAAAAAATGTCAAAGAAAATATCATTTTGGGGTTTGAGGTCCCTAACAATGGAGGGGAAAATTTTAATTATAAAATCAGTGTTGTTACCCCTCATACTGTATATAGCTATGGTGTACCCCCCCTCTGATGTTTTAATTAAAAAAATGACTAGGATGATCTTTATGTTTTTATGGAACTCCAAAATGGAAAAATTAAGGCGAGAAAAATGAGGAAGAATAAAATGAACGGCGGAAGGGATGTCCCCGACTTACATATTTATTTGTATTTAAATTATTTCTGCTTTTGTTTCAAACATTTTAATGGTAATAGTGCGCTAAGTTATTTTTTAAAATATACTTGTGGGATGATTTTTAAAAGATGGTTTAAGTTGTCGTTGAATTCCCCTGTTTTACTATGCCCCCCCAAACACCAAGCAATCTTAGAAAAGACTGTTCGATTTTATAGCCTTGGTGATTTTAATATGGACATTTTTAAAGACCGCAAGAAGCTTTTATCTTTTCTGAGGAGGAATGAAGATGTGACCCCCATAGTAAATTTCTCAGAAGAGAGGTCGAAGCAAGTTTGGAAGAATGTCTTCGGGAAATTCTTAGCAAATGGACATAAGGATATCGCATGGATGGTGGTCCACCAGTGCCTCCCCACCAGAGAGTTTCAACACAGGAGAGGCCTGGTGGCCAGAGCAAAATGCCCCAGAGACTCATGTGTTTATGACGAAACCACCTTGCACCTTATGTGGAATTGCCCATTTGCACAGGAACTTTGGCACAAAGTTGGGATTCTTTTAAAATGGACTTGCGGTTTAAGAGATTTTAACCATGAATATGTTTTATATGGCCTTTTTAAATGTCCGACCCCTCAACAGTATTGTATATGTTGGTGTATGATTAACTGTTTTAAAGACGCCCTTTGGAAGGCACGCAATATTTTACTTTTTAAACGTGATGCTATTTCTGTGAAGGATTGTCTTAAAATCGCTTTTAGCCAGATGTATATTTATTACTTGAGGGATGTCAAATGTATTGGGAGGAGGGATGCTAATCGTATATGGGGTTTTTATGGGTGGAATTCTGTGTTTTAATAATGTACTGTTTGTGTTGTTGTTTTTGATTGTAAACCATCTTTTACGCACATAATAAAATATGTTGAAACCTGATCTGTTCTTATCAGTTTAATATCTGATACGTCCCCTATCTGGGGACCATATATTAAATGGATTTTTAGAACAGGGAGATGGAAAAAGAGCTTGCTCTGTCCACTCCACGCATTGACCTGGTATTGCAGTATCTCCAGGACCGGTGCACCCCTTCTTTAATGCAGTTTCTAAAATCAGAAAGAATTGAATTCAATGCTTTTTGTTCATTTTGCTTGTTTGTCGGATTTTGGGATGGACTCTTTGGCTTTGCTTTTCTTCTCCTCATTGGATTTTTCATGTTAAAAGTTGCAGAAGCCAGATGACAAGCTCATTTTGGTTCAACTTCAGCAACTGTGCATTGCATTGCCATGTAATGTAATGTAATGCAATGCTATCTATCTAGCTCTCCCTCTATACTTCCTTTTGGATAAACAGACATATTAGGCAAGCATTTTGGAGCTTTCACCTAAATAACTACAGGTGGTGAGACAAGCTGCACAATATAATTGACCTTTCAGTATATTGTTGCACACACACCATCTATTTAGCAAATGCCCTTGTTATCAACAGCAGCCTTTTAAACTCACCTGAGCTAACAGGTATGAGAGCTGGTTACTCTGCTGCGCTTAAAATTTCTTTTTTGGTTTGCTACAATGCCTTTTCTGAAACGTTGTCTCCCTCTGCTGGAACACTGACTTCTTTCATTTAATGCCTGCAGACTATAAAAGAGAAACCAACCCAAAAAGTTTGGTTGATTAGTCTGTGGCATTCTTTTAAACTGTTGCTTATGGCGGTCTCTGTGAGCTTCTCAGTGACATTCAGCCATCCAGGTATCCCGCCTGCAGTAGACGGAATGTGGCAATGGAACGCTGGCTGCGCGTGTCATAATAGGCTCTGAGCCTTTATATACCTGCGCACAGCAGCAGCCACCTTCAGTCTGCTGCTGGACAGCCAGCAGCAGCAGCAGCAGGAGAGGTAATTAATCAGCAACCCTCCTGCTAAGGGTAGACAGCTGCTCGTTCCACCCCACCCCCCGCCTTAATTGGTTCTCCTCCCTTCCAACGGTGTTGAGGCGGGTGGGAACAGCCGGGGGTTGAGGGTACTGTGCTAAAAGAGGTGGAGTTATGCAGATCTAAAACGCGTGGATTGCAGCAGCAGCAAGCCGAAAAGTGCAGGCATGTGAGGGATCTAGAGGTTGACAGCATGTCTTCTTAACGGGAGTCCAGGTGGCCATCTCCACAAATGGACTTTTCAGAATCCTTGGGTGGCACCGTAGTCGGAAACCAATTCTGGTTATCGCTTCTCGGCCTTTTGGCTAAGATCAAGTGTAGTATCTGTTCTTATCAGTTTAATATCTGATACGTCCCCTATCTGGGGACCATATATTAAATGGATTTTTAGAACAGGGAGATGGAAAAAGAGCTTGCTCTGTCCACTCCACGCATTGACCTGGTATTGCAGTATCTCCAGGACCGGTGCACCCCTTCTTTAATGCAGTTTCTAAAATCAGAAAGAATTGAATTCAATGCTTTTTGTTCATTTTGCTTGTTTGTCGGATTTTGGGATGGACTCTTTGGCTTTGCTTTTCTTCTCCTCATTGGATTTTTCATGTTAAAAGTTGCAGAAGCCAGATGACAAGCTCATTTTGGTTCAACTTCAGCAACTGTGCATTGCATTGCCATGTAATGTAATGTAATGCAATGCTATCTATCTAGCTCTCCCTCTATACTTCCTTTTGGATAAACAGACATATTAGGCAAGCATTTTGGAGCTTTCACCTAAATAACTACAGGTGGTGAGATAAGCTGCACAATATAATTGACCTTTCAGTATATTGTTGCACACACACCATCTATTTAGCAAATGCCCTTGTTATCAACAGCAGCCTTTTAAACTCACCTGAGCTAACAGGTATGTGAGCTGGTTACTCTGCTGCGCTTAAAATTTCTTTTTTGGTTTGCTACAATGCCATTTCTGAAACGTTGTCTCCCTCTGCTGGAACACTGACTTCTTTCATTTAATGCCTGCAGACTATAAAAGAGAAACCAACCCAAAAAGTTTGGTTGATTAGTCTGTGGCATTCTTTTAAACTGTTGCTTATGGCGGTCTCTGTGAGCTTCTCAGTGACATTCAGCCATCCAGGTATCCCGCCTGCAGTAGACGGAATGTGGCAATGGAACGCTGGCTGCGCGTGTCATAATAGGCTCTGAGCCTTTATATACCTGCGCACAGCAGCAGCCACCTTCAGTCTGCTGCTGGACAGCCAGCAGCAGCAGCAGCAGGAGAGGTAATTAATCAGCAACCCTCCTGCTAAGGGTAGACAGCTGCTCGTTCCACCCCCCCCCCACCTTAATTGGTTCTCCTCCCTTCCAACGGTGTTGAGGCGGGTGGGAACAGCCGGGGGTTGAGGGTACTGTGCTAAAAGAGGTGGAGTTATGCAGATCTAAAACGCGTGGATTGCAGCAGCAGCAAGCCGAAAAGTGCAGGCATGTGAGGGATCTAGAGGTTGACAGCATGTCTTCTTAACGGGAGTCCAGGTGGCCATCTCCACAAATGGACTTTTCAGAATCCTTGGGTGGCACCGTAGTCGGAAACCAATTCTGGTTATCGCTTCTCGGCCTTTTGGCTAAGATCAAGTGTAGTATCTGTTCTTATCAGTTTAATATCTGATACGTCCCTTATCTGGGGACCATATATTAAATGGATTTTTAGAACAGGGAGATGGAAAAAGAGCTTGCTCTGTCCACTCCACGCATTGACCTGGTATTGCAGTATCTCCAGGACCGGTGCACCCCTTCTTTAATGCAGTTTCTAAAATCAGAAAGAATTGAATTCAATGCTTTTTGTTCATTTTGCTTGTTTGTCGTATTTTGGGATGGACTCTTTGGCTTTGCTTTTCTTCTCCTCATTGGATTTTTCATGTTAAAAGTTGCAGAAGCCAGATGACAAGCTCATTTTGGTTCAACTTCAGCAACTGTGCATTGCATTGCCATGTAATGTAATGTAATGCAATGCTATCTATCTAGCTCTCCCTCTATACTTCCTTTTGGATAAACAGACATATTAGGCAAGCATTTTGGAGCTTTCACCTAAATAACTACAGGTGGTGAGATAAGCTGCACAATATAATTGACCTTTCAGTATATTGTTGCACACACACCATCTATTTAGCAAATGCCCTTGTTATCAACAGCAGCCTTTTAAACTCACCTGAGCTAACAGGTATGTGAGCTGGTTACTCTGCTGCGCTTAAAATTTCTTTTTTGGTTTGCTACAATGCCTTTTCTGAAACGTTGTCTCCCTCTGCTGGAACACTGACTTCTTTCATTTAATGCCTGCAGACTATAAAAGAGAAACCAACCCAAAAAGTTTGGTTGATTAGTCTGTGGCATTCTTTTAAACTGTTGCTTATGGCGGTCTCTGTGAGCTTCTCAGTGACATTCAGCCATCCAGGTATCCCGCCTGCAGTAGACGGAATGTGGCAATGGAACGCTGGCTGCGCGTGTCATAATAGGCTCTGAGCCTTTATATACCTGCGCACAGCAGCAGCCACCTTCAGTCTGCTGCTGGACAGCCAGCAGCAGCAGCAGGAGAGGTAATTAATCAGCAACCCTCCTGCTAAGGGTAGACAGCTGCTCGTTCCACCCCCCCCCCCCGCCTTAATTGGTTCTCCTCCCTTCCAACGGTGTTGAGGCGGGTGGGAACAGCCGGGGGTTGAGGGTACTGTGCTAAAAGAGGTGGAGTTATGCAGATCTAAAACGCGTGGATTGCAGCAGCAGCAAGCCGAAAAGTGCAGGCATGTGAGGGATCTAGAGGTTGACAGCATGTCTTCTTAACGGGAGTCCAGGTGGCCATCTCCACAAATGGACTTTTCAGAATCCTTGGGTGGCACCGTAGTCGGAAACCAATTCTGGTTATCGCTTCTCGGCCTTTTGGCTAAGATCAAGTGTAGTATCTGTTCTTATCAGTTTAATATCTGATACGTCCCCTATCTGGGGACCATATATTAAATGGATTTTTAGAACAGGGAGATGGAAAAAGAGCTTGCTCTGTCCACTCCACGCATTGACCTGGTATTGCAGTATCTCCAGGACCGGTGCACCCCTTCTTTAATGCAGTTTCTAACATCAGAAAGAATTGAATTCAATGCTTTTTGTTCATTTTGCTTGTTTGTCGGATTTTGGGATGGACTCTTTGGCTTTGCTTTTCTTCTCCTCATTGGATTTTTCATGTTAAAAGTTGCAGAAGCCAGATGACAAGCTCATTTTGGTTCAACTTCAGCAACTGTGCATTGCATTGCCATGTAATGTAATGTAATGCAATGCTATCTATCTAGCTCTCCCTCTATACTTCCTTTTGGATAAACAGACATATTAGGCAAGCATTTTGGAGCTTTCACCTAAATAACTACAGGTGGTGAGATAAGCTGCACAATATAATTGACCTTTCAGTATATTGTTGCACACACACCATCTATTTAGTAAATGCCCTTGTTATCAACAGCAGCCTTTTAAACTCACCTGAGCTAACAGGTATGTGAGCTGGTTACTCTGCTGCGCTTAAAATTTCTTTTTTGGTTTGCTACAATGCCTTTTCTGAAACGTTGTCTCCCTCTGCTGGAACACTGACTTCTTTCATTTAATGCCTGCAGACTATAAAAGAGAAACCAACCCAAAAAGTTTGGTTGATTAGTCTGTGGCATTCTTTTAAACTGTTGCTTATGGCGGTCTCTGTGAGCTTCTCAGTGACATTCAGCCATCCAGGTATCCCGCCTGCAGTAGACGGAATGTGGCAATGGAACGCTGGCTGCGCGTGTCATAATAGGCTCTGAGCCTTTATATACCTGCGCACAGCAGCAGCCACCTTCAGTCTGCTGCTGGACAGCCAGCAGCAGCAGCAGCAGGAGAGGTAATTAATCAGCAACCCTCCTGCTAAGGGTAGACAGCTGCTCGTTCCACCCCCCCCCCCCCCGCCTTAATTGGTTCTCCTCCCTTCCAACGGTGTTGAGGCGGATGGGAACAGCCGGGGGTTGAGGGTACTGTGCTAAAAGAGGTGGAGTTATGCAGATCTAAAACGCGTGGATTGCAGCAGCAGCAAGCCGAAAAGTGCAGGCATGTGAGGGATCTAGAGGTTGACAGCATGTCTTCTTAACGGGAGTCCAGGTGGCCATCTCCACAAATGGACTTTTCAGAATCCTTGGGTGGCACCGTAGTCGGAAACCAATTCTGGTTATCGCTTCTCGGCCTTTTGGCTAAGATCAAGTGTAGTATCTGTTCTTATCAGTTTAATATCTGATACGTCCCCTATCAGGGGACCATATATTAAATGGATTTTTAGAACAGGGAGATGGAAAAAGAGCTTGCTCTGTCCACTCCACGCATTGACCTGGTATTGCAGTATCTCCAGGACCGGTGCACCCCTTCTTTAATGCAGTTTCTAAAATCAGAAAGAATTGAATTCAATGCTTTTTGTTCATTTTGCTTGTTTGTCGGATTTTGGGATGGACTCTTTGGCTTTGCTTTTCTTCTCCTCATTGGATTTTTCATGTTAAAAGTTGCAGAAGCCAGATGACAAGCTCATTTTGGTTCAACTTCAGCAACTGTGCATTGCATTGCCATGTAATGTAATGTAATGCAATGCTATCTATCTAGCTCTCCCTCTATACTTCCTTTTGGATAAACAGACATATTAGGCAAGCATTTTGGAGCTTTCACCTAAATAACTACAGGTGGTGAGATAAGCTGCACAATATAATTGACCTTTCAGTATATTGTTGCACACACACCATCTATTTAGCAAATGCCCTTGTTATCAACAGCAGCCTTTTAAACTCACCTGAGCTAACAGGTATGTGAGCTGGTTACTCTGCTGCGCTTAAAATTTCTTTTTTGGTTTGCTACAATGCCTTTTCTGAAACGTTGTCTCCCTCTGCTGGAACACTGACTTCTTTCATTTAATGCCTGCAGACTATAAAAGAGAAACCAACCCAAAAAGTTTGGTTGATTAGTCTGTGGCATTCTTTTAAACTGTTGCTTATGGCGGTCTCTGTGAGCTTCTCAGTGACATTCAGCCATCCAGGTATCCCGCCTGCAGTAGACGGAATGTGGCAATGGAACGCTGGCTGCGCGTGTCATAATAGGCTCTGAGCCTTTATATACCTGCGCACAGCAGCAGCCACCTTCAGTCTGCTGCTGGACAGCCAGCAGCAGCAGCAGCAGGAGAGGAAATTAATCAGCAACCCTCCTGCTAAGGGTAGACAGCTGCTCGTTCCACCCCCCCCCCCCCGCCTTAATTGGTTCTCCTCCCTTCCAACGGTGTTGAGGCGGGTGGGAACAGCCGGGGGTTGAGGGTACTGTGCTAAAAGAGGTGGAGTTATGCAGATCTAAAACGCGTGGATTGCAGCAGCAGCAAGCCGAAAAGTGCAGGCATGTGAGGGATCTAGAGGTTGACAGCATGTCTTCTTAACGGGAGTCCAGGTGGCCATCTCCACAAATGGACTTTTCAGAATCCTTGGGTGGCACCGTAGTCGGAAACCAATTCTGGTTATCGCTTCTCGGCCTTTTGGCTAAGATCAAGTGTAGTATCTGTTCTTATCAGTTTAATATCTGATACGTCCCCTATCTGGGGACCATATATTAAATGGATTTTTAGAACAGGGAGATGGAAAAAGAGCTTGCTCTGTCCACTCCACGCATTGACCTGGTATTGCAGTATCTCCAGGACCGGTGCACCCCTTCTTTAATGCAGTTTCTAAAATCAGAAAGAATTGAATTCAATGCTTTTTGTTCATTTTGCTTGTTTGTCGGATTTTGGAATGGACTCTTTGGCTTTGCTTTTCTTCTCCTCATTGGATTTTTCATGTTAAAAGTTGCAGAAGCCAGATGACAAGCTCATTTTGGTTCAACTTCAGCAACTGTGCATTGCATTGCCATGTAATGTAATGTAATGCAATGCTATCTATCTAGCTCTCCCTCTATACTTCCTTTTGGATAAACAGACATATTAGGCAAGCATTTTGGAGCTTTCACCTAAATAACTACAGGTGGTGAGATAAGCTGCACAATATAATTGACCTTTCAGTATATTGTTGCACACACACCATCTATTTAGCAAATGCCCTTGTTATCAACAGCAGCCTTTTAAACTCACCTGAGCTAACAGGTATGTGAGCTGGTTACTCTGCTGCGCTTAAAATTTCTTTTTTGGTTTGCTACAATGCCTTTTCTGAAACGTTGTCTCCCTCTGCTGGAACACTGACTTCTTTCATTTAATCCCTGCAGACTATAAAAGAGAAACCAACCCAAAAAGTTTGGTTGATTAGTCTGTGGCATTCTTTTAAACTGTTGCTTATGGCGGTCTCTGTGAGCTTCTCAGTGACATTCAGCCATCCAGGTATCCCGCCTGCAGTAGACGGAATGTGGCAATGGAACGCTGGCTGCGCGTGTCATAATAGGCTCTGAGCCTTTATATACCTGCGCACAGCAGCAGCCACCTTCAGTCTGCTGCTGGACAGCCAGCAGCAGCAGCAGCAGGAGAGGTAATTAATCAGCAACCCTCCTGCTAAGGGTAGACAGCTGCTCTTTCCACCCCCCCCCCCGCCTTAATTGGTTCTCCTCCCTTCCAACGGTGTTGAGGCGGGTGGGAACAGCCGGGGGTTGAGGGTACTGTGCTAAAAGAGGTGGAGTTATGCAGATCTAAAACGCGTGGATTGCAGCAGCAGCAAGCCGAAAAGTGCAGGCATGTGAGGGATCTAGAGGTTGACAGCATGTCTTCTTAACGGGAGTCCAGGTGGCCATCTCCACAAATGGACTTTTCAGAATCCTTGGGTGGCACCGTAGTCGGAAACCAATTCTGGTTATCGCTTCTCGGCCTTTTGGCTAAGATCAAGTGTAGTATCTGTTCTTATCAGTTTAATATCTGATACGTCCCCTATCTGGGGACCATATATTAAATGGATTTTTAGAACAGGGAGATGGAAAAAGAGCTTGCTCTGTCCACTCCACACATTGACCTGGTATTGCAGTATCTCCAGGACCGGTGCACCCCTTCTTTAATGCAGTTTCTAAAATCAGAAAGAATTGAATTCAATGCTTTTTGTTCATTTTGCTTGTTTGTCGGATTTTGGGATGGACTCTTTGGCTTTGCTTTTCTTCTCCTCATTGGATTTTTCATGTTAAAAGTTGCAGAAGCCAGATGACAAGCTCATTTTGGTTCAACTTCAGCAACTGTGCATTGCATTGCCATGTAATGTAATGTAATGCAATGCTATCTATCTAGCTCTCCCTCTATACTTCCTTTTGGATAAACAGACATATTAGGCAAGCATTTTGGAGCTTTCACCTAAATAACTACAGGTGGTGAGATAAGCTGCACAATATAATTGACCTTTCAGTATATTGTTGCACACACCCCATCTATTTAGCAAATGCCCTTGTTATCAACAGCAGCCTTTTAAACTCACCTGAGCTAACAGGTATGTGAGCTGGTTACTCTGCTGCGCTTAAAATTTCTTTTTTGGTTTGCTACAATGCCTTTTCTGAAACGTTGTCTCCCTCTGCTGGAACACTGACTTCTTTCATTTAATGCCTGCAGACTATAAAAGAGAAACCAACCCAAAAAGTTTGGTTGATTAGTCTGTGGCATTCTTTTAAACTGTTGCTTATGGCGGTCTCTGTGAGCTTCTCAGTGACATTCAGCCATCCAGGTATCCCGCCTGCAGTAGACGGAATGTGGCAATGGAACGCTGGCTGCGCGTGTCATAATAGGCTCTGAGCCTTTATATACCTGTGCACAGCAGCAGCCACCTTCAGTCTGCTGCTGGACAGCCAGCAGCAGCAGCAGCAGGAGAGGTAATTAATCAGCAACCCTCCTGCTAAGGGTAGACAGCTGCTCGTTCCACCCCCCCCCCCCCGCCTTAATTGGTTCTCCTCCCTTCCAACGGTGTTGAGGCGGGTGGGAACAGCCGGGGGTTGAGGGTACTGTGCTAAAAGAGGTGGAGTTATGCAGATCTAAAACGCGTGGATTGCAGCAGCAGCAAGCCGAAAAGTGCAGGCATGTGAGGGATCTAGAGGTTGACAGCATGTCTTCTTAACGGGAGTCCAGGTGGCCATCTCCACAAATGGACTTTTCAGAATCCTTGGGTGGCACCGTAGTCGGAAACCAATTCTGGTTATCTCTTCTCGGCCTTTTGGCTAAGATCAAGTGTAGTATCTGTTCTTATCAGTTTAATATCTGATACGTCCCCTATCTGGGGACCATATATTAAATGGATTTTTAGAACAGGGAGATGGAAAAAGAGCTTGCTCTGTCCACTCCACGCATTGACCTGGTATTGCAGTATCTCCAGGACCGGTGCACCCCTTCTTTAATGCAGTTTCTAAAATCAGAAAGAATTGAATTCAATGCTTTTTGTTCATTTTGCTTGTTTGTCGGATTTTGGGATGGACTCTTTGGCTTTGCTTTTCTTCTCCTCATTGGATTTTTCATGTTAAAAGTTGCAGAAGCCAGATGACAAGCTCATTTTGGTTCAACTTCAGCAACTGTGCATTGCATTGCCATGTAATGTAATGTAATGCAATGCTATCTATCTAGCTCTCCCTCTATACTTCCTTTTGGATAAACAGACATATTAGGCAAGCATTTTGGAGCTTTCACCTAAATAACTACAGGTGGTGAGATAAGCTGCACAATATAATTGACCTTTCAGTATATTGTTGCACACACACCATCTATTTAGCAAATGCCCTTGTTATCAACAGCAGCCTTTTAAACTCACCTGAGCTAACAGGTATGTGAGCTGGTTACTCTGCTGCGCTTAAAATTTCTTTTTTGGTTTGCTACAATGCCTTTTCTGAAACGTTGTCTCCCTCTGCTGGAACACTGACTTCTTTCATTTAATGCCTGCAGACTATAAAAGAGAAACCAACCCAAAAAGTTTGGTTGATTAGTCTGTGGCATTCTTTTAAACTGTTGCTTATGGCGGTCTCTGTGAGCTTCTCAGTGACATTCAGCCATCCAGGTATCCCGCCTGCAGTAGACGGAATGTGGCAATGGAACGCTGGCTGCGCGTGTCATAATAGGCTCTGAGCCTTTATATACCTGCGCACAGCAGCAGCCACCTTCAGTCTGCTGCTGGACAGCCAGCAGCAGCAGCAGCAGGAGAGGTAATTAATCAGCAACCCTCCTGCTAAGGGTAGACAGCTGCTCGTTCCACCCCCCCCCGCCTTAATTGGTTCTCCTCCCTTCCAACGGTGTTGAGGCGGGTGGGAACAGCCGGGGGTTGAGGGTACTGTGCTAAAAGAGGTGGAGTTATGCAGATCTAAAACGCGTGGATTGCAGCAGCAGCAAGCCGAAAAGTGCAGGCATGTGAGGGATCTAGAGGTTGACAGCATGTCTTCTTAACGGGAGTCCAGGTGGCCATCTCCACAAATGGACTTTTCAGAATCCTTGGGTGGCACCGTAGTCGGAAACCAATTCTGGTTATCGCTTCTCGGCCTTTTGGCTAAGATCAAGTGTAGTATCTGTTCTTATCAGTTTAATATCTGATACGTCCCCTATCTGGGGACCATATATTAAATGGATTTTTAGAACAGGGAGATGGAAAAAGAGCTTGCTCTGTCCACTCCACGCATTGACCTGGTATTGCAGTATCTCCAGGACCGGTGCACCCCTTCTTTAATGCAGTTTCTAAAATCAGAAAGAATTGAATTCAATGCTTTTTGTTCATTTTGCTTGTTTGTCGGATTTTGGGATGGACTCTTTGGCTTTGCTTTTCTTCTCCTCATTGGATTTTTCATGTTGAAAGTTGCAGAAGCCAGATGACAAGCTCATTTTGGTTCAACTTCAGCAACTGTGCATTGCATTGCCATGTAATGTAATGTAATGCAATGCTATCTATCTAGCTCTCCCTCTATACTTCCTTTTGGATAAACAGACATATTAGGCAAGCATTTTGGAGCTTTCACCTAAATAACTACAGGTGGTGAGATAAGCTGCACAATATAATTGACCTTTCAGTATATTGTTGCACACACACCATCTATTTAGCAAATGCCCTTGTTATCAACAGCAGCCTTTTAAACTCACCTGAGCTAACAGGTATGTGAGCTGGTTACTCTGCTGCGCTTAAAATTTCTTTTTTGGTTTGCTACAATGCCTTTTCTGAAACGTTGTCTCCCTCTGCTGGAACACTGACTTCTTTCATTTAATGCCTGCAGACTATAAAAGAGAAACCAACCCAAAAAGTTTGGTTGATTAGTCTGTGGCATTCTTTTAAACTGTTGCTTATGGCGGTCTCTGTGAGCTTCTCAGTGACATTCAGCCATCCAGGTATCCCGCCTGCAGTAGACGGAATGTGGCAATGGAACGCTGGCTGCGCGTGTCATAATAGGCTCTGAGCCTTTATATACCTGCGCACAGCAGCAGCCACCTTCAGTCTGCTGCTGGACAGCCAGCAGCAGCAGCAGCAGGAGAGGTAATTAATCAGCAACCCTCCTGCTAAGGGTAGACAGCTGCTCGTTCCACCCCCCCCCCCCCCCGCCTTAATTGGTTCTCCTCCCTTCCAACGGTGTTGAGGCGGGTGGGAACAGCCGGGGGTTGAGGGTACTGTGCTAAAAGAGGTGGAGTTATGCAGATCTAAAACGCGTGGATTGCAGCAGCAGCAAGCCGAAAAGTGCAGGCATGTGAGGGATCTAGAGGTTGACAGCATGTCTTCTTAACGGGAGTCCAGGTGGCCATCTCCACAAATGGACTTTTCAGAATCCTTGGGTGGCACCGTAGTCGGAAACCAATTCTGGTTATCTCTTCTCGGCCTTTTGGCTAAGATCAAGTGTAGTATCTGTTCTTATCAGTTTAATATCTGATACGTCCCCTATCTGGGGACCATATATTAAATGGATTTTTAGAACAGGGAGATGGAAAAAGAGCTTGCTCTGTCCACTCCACGCATTGACCTGGTATTGCAGTATCTCCAGGACCGGTGCACCCCTTCTTTAATGCAGTTTCTAAAATCAGAAAGAATTGAATTCAATGCTTTTTGTTCATTTTGCTTGTTTGTCGGATTTTGGGATGGACTCTTTGGCTTTGCTTTTCTTCTCCTCATTGGATTTTTCATGTTAAAAGTTGCAGAAGCCAGATGACAAGCTCATTTTGGTTCAACTTCAGCAACTGTGCATTGCATTGCCATGTAATGTAATGTAATGCAATGCTATCTATCTAGCTCTCCCTCTATACTTCCTTTTGGATAAACAGACATATTAGGCAAGCATTTTGGAGCTTTCACCTAAATAACTACAGGTGGTGAGATAAGCTGCACAATATAATTGACCTTTCAGTATATTGTTGCACACACACCATCTATTTAGCAAATGCCCTTGTTATCAACAGCAGCCTTTTAAACTCACCTGAGCTAACAGGTATGTGAGCTGGTTACTCTGCTGCGCTTAAAATTTCTTTTTTGGTTTGCTACAATGCCTTTTCTGAAACGTTGTCTCCCTCTGCTGGAACACTGACTTCTTTCATTTAATGCCTGCAGACTATAAAAGAGAAACCAACCCAAAAAGTTTGGTTGATTAGTCTGTGGCATTCTTTTAAACTGTTGCTTATGGCGGTCTCTGTGAGCTTCTCAGTGACATTCAGCCATCCAGGTATCCCGCCTGCAGTAGACGGAATGTGGCAATGGAACGCTGGCTGCGCGTGTCATAATAGGCTCTGAGCCTTTATATACCTGCGCACAGCAGCAGCCACCTTCAGTCTGCTGCTGGACAGCCAGCAGCAGCAGCAGCAGGAGAGGTAATTAATCAGCAACCCTCCTGCTAAGGGTAGACAGCTGCTCGTTCCACCCCCCCCCCGCCTTAATTGGTTCTCCTCCCTTCCAACGGTGTTGAGGCGGGTGGGAACAGCCGGGGGTTGAGGGTACTGTGCTAAAAGAGGTGGAGTTATGCAGATCTAAAACGCGTGGATTGCAGCAGCAGCAAGCCGAAAAGTGCAGGCATGTGAGGGATCTAGAGGTTGACAGCATGTCTTCTTAACGGGAGTCCAGGTGGCCATCTCCACAAATGGACTTTTCAGAATCCTTGGGTGGCACCGTAGTCGGAAACCAATTCTGGTTATCGCTTCTCGGCCTTTTGGCTAAGATCAAGTGTAGTATCTGTTCTTATCAGTTTAATATCTGATACGTCCCCTATCTGGGGACCATATATTAAATGGATTTTTAGAACAGGGAGATGGAAAAAGAGCTTGCTCTGTCCACTCCACGCATTGACCTGGTATTGCAGTATCTCCAGGACCGGTGCACCCCTTCTTTAATGCAGTTTCTAAAATCAGAAAGAATTGAATTCAATGCTTTTTGTTCATTTTGCTTGTTTGTCGGATTTTGGGATGGACTCTTTGGCTTTGCTTTTCTTCTCCTCATTGGATTTTTCATGTTGAAAGTTGCAGAAGCCAGATGACAAGCTCATTTTGGTTCAACTTCAGCAACTGTGCATTGCATTGCCATGTAATGTAATGTAATGCAATGCTATCTATCTAGCTCTCCCTCTATACTTCCTTTTGGATAAACAGACATATTAGGCAAGCATTTTGGAGCTTTCACCTAAATAACTACAGGTGGTGAGATAAGCTGCACAATATAATTGACCTTTCAGTATATTGTTGCACACACACCATCTATTTAGCAAATGCCCTTGTTATCAACAGCAGCCTTTTAAACTCACCTGAGCTAACAGGTATGTGAGCTGGTTACTCTGCTGCGCTTAAAATTTCTTTTTTGGTTTGCTACAATGCCTTTTCTGAAACGCTGTCTCCCTCTGCTGGAACACTGACTTCTTTCATTTAATGCCTGCAGACTATAAAAGAGAAACCAACCCAAAAAGTTTGGTTGATTAGTCTGTGGCATTCTTTTAAACTGTTGCTTATGGCGGTCTCTGTGAGCTTCTCAGTGACATTCAGCCATCCAGGTATCCCGCCTGCAGTAGACGGAATGTGGCAATGGAACGCTGGCTGCGCGTGTCGTAATAGGCTCTGAGCCTTTATATACCTGCGCACAGCAGCAGCCACCTTCAGTCTGCTGCTGGACAGCCAGCAGCAGCAGCAGCAGGAGAGGTAATTAATCAGCAACCCTCCTGCTAAGGGTAGACAGCTGCTCGTTCCACCCCCCCCCCGCCTTAATTGGTTCTCCTCCCTTCCAACGGTGTTGAGGCGGGTGGGAACAGCCGGGGGTTGAGGGTACTGTGCTAAAAGAGGTGGAGTTATGCAGATCTAAAACGCGTGGATTGCAGCAGCAGCAAGCCGAAAAGTGCAGGCATGTGAGGGATCTAGAGGTTGACAGCATGTCTTCTTAACGGGAGTCCAGGTGGCCATCTCCACAAATGGACTTTTCAGAATCCTTGGGTGGCACCGTAGTCGGAAACCAATTCTGGTTATCGCTTCTCGGCCTTTTGGCTAAGATCAAGTGTAGTATCTGTTCTTATCAGTTTAATATCTGATACGTCCCCTATCTGGGGACCATATATTAAATGGATTTTTAGAACAGGGAGATGGAAAAAGAGCTTGCTCTGTCCACTCCACGCATTGACCTGGTATTGCAGTATCTCCAGGACCGGTGCACCCCTTCTTTAATGCAGTTTCTAAAATCAGAAAGAATTGAATTCAATGCTTTTTGTTCATTTTGCTTGTTTGTCGGATTTTGGGATGGACTCTTTGGCTTTGCTTTTCTTCTCCTCATTGGATTTTTCATGTTAAAAGTTGCAGAAGCCAGATGACAAGCTCATTTTGGTTCAACTTCAGCAACTGTGCATTGCATTGCCATGTAATGTAATGTAATGCAATGCTATCTATCTAGCTCTCCCTCTATACTTCCTTTTGGATAAACAGACATATTAGGCAAGCATTTTGGAGCTTTCACCTAAATAACTACAGGTGGTGAGATAAGCTGCACAATATAATTGACCTTTCAGTATATTGTTGCACACACACCATCTATTTAGCAAATGCCCTTGTTATCAACAGCAGCCTTTTAAACTCACCTGAGCTAACAGGTATGTGAGCTGGTTACTCTGCTGCGCTTAAAATTTCTTTTTTGGTTTGCTACAATGCCTTTTCTGAAACGTTGTCTCCCTCTGCTGGAACACTGACTTCTTTCATTTAATGCCTGCAGACTATAAAAGAGAAACCAACCCAAAAAGTTTGGTTGATTAGTCTGTGGCATTCTTTTAAACTGTTGCTTATGGCGGTCTCTGTGAGCTTCTCAGTGACATTCAGCCATCCAGGTATCCCGCCTGCAGTAGACGGAATGTGGCAATGGAACGCTGGCTGTGCGTGTCATAATAGGCTCTGAGCCTTTATATACCTGCGCACAGCAGCAGCCACCTTCAGTCTGCTGCTGGACAGCCAGCAGCAGCAGCAGCAGGAGAGGTAATTAATCAGCAACCCTCCTGCTAAGGGTAGACAGCTGCTCGTTCCACCCCCCCCCCCCCGCCTTAATTGGTTCTCCTCCCTTCCAACGGTGTTGAGGCGGGTGGGAACAGCCGGGGGTTGAGGGTACTGTGCTAAAAGAGGTGGAGTTATGCAGATCTAAAACGCGTGGATTGCAGCAGCAGCAAGCCGAAAAGTGCAGGCATGTGAGGGATCTAAAGGTTGACAGCATGTCTTCTTAACGGGAGTCCAGGTGGCCATCTCCACAAATGGACTTTTCAGAATCCTTGGGTGGCACCGTAGTCGGAAACCAATTCTGGTTATCGCTTCTCGGCCTTTTGGCTAAGATCAAGTGTAGTATCTGTTCTTATCAGTTTAATATCTGATACGTCCCCTATCTGGGGACCATATATTAAATGGATTTTTAGAACAGGGAGATGGAAAAAGAGCTTGCTCTGTCCACTCCACGCATTGACCTGGTATTGCAGTATCTCCAGGACCGGTGCACCCCTTCTTTAATGCAGTTTCTAAAATCAGAAAGAATTGAATTCAATGCTTTTTGTTCATTTTGCTTGTTTGTCGGATTTTGGGATGGACTCTTTGGCTTTGCTTTTCTTCTCCTCATAGGATTTTTCATGTTAAAAGTTGCAGAAGCCAGATGACAAGCTCATTTTGGTTCAACTTCAGCAACTGTGCATTGCATTGCCATGTAATGTAATGTAATGCAATGCTATCTATCTAGCTCTCCCTCTATACTTCCTTTTGGATAAACAGACATATTAGGCAAGCATTTTGGAGCTTTCACCTAAATAACTACAGGTGGTGAGATAAGCTGCACAATATAATTGACCTTTCAGTATATTGTTGCACACACACCATCTATTTAGCAAATGCCCTTGTTATCAACAGCAGCCTTTTAAACTCACCTGAGCTAACAGGTATGTGAGCTGGTTACTCTGCTGCGCTTAAAATTTCTTTTTTGGTTTGCTACAATGCCTTTTCTGAAACGTTGTCTCCCTCTGCTGGAACACTGACTTCTTTCATTTAATGCCTGCAGACTATAAAAGAGAAACCAACCCAAAAAGTTTGGTTGATTAGTCTGTGGCATTCTTTTAAACTGTTGCTTATGGCGGTCTCTGTGAGCTTCTCAGTGACATTCAGCCATCCAGGTATCCCGCCTGCAGTAGACGGAATGTGGCAATGGAACGCTGGCTGCGCGTGTCATAATAGGCTCTGAGCCTTTATATACCTGCGCACAGCAGCAGCCACCTTCAGTCTGCTGCTGGACAGCCAGCAGCAGCAGCAGCAGGAGAGGTAATTAATCAGCAACCCTCCTGCTAAGGGTAGACAGCTGCTCGTTCCACCCCCCCCCCCGCCTTAATTGGTTCTCCTCCCTTCCAACGGTGTTGAGGCGGGTGGGAACAGCCGGGGGTTGAGGGTACTGTGCTAAAAGTGGTGGAGTTATGCAGATCTAAAACGCGTGGATTGCAGCAGCAGCAAGCCGAAAAGTGCAGGCATGTGAGGGATCTAGAGGTTGACAGCATGTCTTCTTAACGGGAGTCCAGGTGGCCATCTCCACAAATGGACTTTTCAGAATCCTTGGGTGGCACCGTAGTCGGAAACCAATTCTGGTTATCGCTTCTCGGCCTTTTGGCTAAGATCAAGTGTAGTATCTGTTCTTATCAGTTTAATATCTGATACGTCCCCTATCTGGGGACCATATATTAAATGGATTTTTAGAACAGGGAGATGGAAAAAAAGCTTGCTCTGTCCACTCCACGCATTGACCTGGTATTGCAATATCTCCAGGACCGGTGCACCCCTTCTTTAATGCAGTTTCTAAAATCAGAAAGAATTGAATTCAATGCTTTTTGTTCATTTTGCTTGTTTGTCGGATTTTGGGATGGACTCTTTGGCTTTGCTTTTCTTCTCCTCATTGGATTTTTCATGTTAAAAGTTGCAGATGCCAGATGACAAGCTCATTTTGGTTCAACTTCAGCAACTGTGCATTGCATTGCCATGTAATGTAATGTAATGCAATGCTATCTATCTAGCTCTCCCTCTATACTTCCTTTTGGATAAACAGACATATTAGGCAAGCATTTTGGAGCTTTCACCTAAATAACTACAGGTGGTGAGATAAGCTGCACAATATAATTGACCTTTCAGTATATTGTTGCACACACACCATCTATTTAGCAAATGCCCTTGTTATCAACAGCAGCCTTTTAAACTCACCTGAGCTAACAGGTATGTGAGCTGGTTACTCTGCTGCGCTTAAAATTTCTTTTTTGGTTTGCTACAATGCCTTTTCTGAAACGTTGTCTCCCTCTGCTGGAACACTGACTTCTTTCATTTAATGCCTGCAGACTATAAAAGAGAAACCAACCCAAAAAGTTTGGTTGATTAGTCTGTGGCATTCTTTTAAACTGTTGCTTATGGCGGTCTCTGTGAGCTTCTCAGTGACATTCAGCCATCCAGGTATCCCGCCTGCAGTAGACGGAATGTGGCAATGGAACGCTGGCTGCGCGTGTCATAATAGGCTCTGAGCCTTTATATACCTGCGCACAGCAGCAGCCACCTTCAGTATGCTGCTGGACAGCCAGCAGCAGCAGCAGCAGGAGAGGTAATTAATCAGCAACCCTCCTGCTAAGGGTAGACAGCTGCTCGTTCCACCCCCCCCCCGCCTTAATTGGTTCTCCTCCCTTCCAACGGTGTTGAGGCGGGTGGGAACAGCCGGGGGTTGAGGGTACTGTGCTAAAAGAGGTGGAGCTATGCAGATCTAAAACGCGTGGATTGCAGCAGCAGCAAGCCGAAAAGTGCAGGCATGTGAGGGATCTAGAGGTTGACAGCATGTCTTCTTAACGGGAGTCCAGGTGGCCATCTCCACAAATGGACTTTTCAGAATCCTTGGGTGGCACCGTAGTCGGAAACCAATTCTGGTTATCGCTTCTCGGCCTTTTGGCTAAGATCAAGTGTAGTATCTGTTCTTATCAGTTTAATATCTGATACGTCCCCTATCTGGGGACCATATATTAAATGGATTTTTAGAACAGGGAGATGGAAAAAGAGCTTGCTCTGTCCACTCCACGCATTGACCTGGTATTGCAGTATCTCCAGGACCGGTGCACCCCTTCTTTAATGCAGTTTCTAAAATCAGAAAGAATTGAATTCAATGCTTTTTGTTCATTTTGCTTGTTTGTCGGATTTTGGGATGGACTCTTTGGCTTTGCTTTTCTTCTCCTCATTGGATTTTTCATGTTAAAAGTTGCAGAAGCCAGATGACAAGCTCATTTTGGTTCAACTTCAGCAACTGTGCATTGCATTGCCATGTAATGTAATGTAATGCAATGCTATCTATCTAGCTCTCCCTCTATACTTCCTTTTGGATAAACAGACATATTAGGCAAGCATTTTGGAGCTTTCACCTAAATAACTACAGGTGGTGAGACAAGCTGCACAATATAATTGACCTTTCAGTATATTGTTGCACACACACCATCTATTTAGCAAATGCCCTTGTTATCAACAGCAGCCTTTTAAACTCACCTGAGCTAACAGGTATGTGAGCTGGTTACTCTGCTGCGCTTAAAATTTCTTTTTTGGTTTGCTACAATGCCTTTTCTGAAACGTTGTCTCCCTCTGCTGGAACACTGACTTCTTTCATTTAATGCCTGCAGACTATAAAAGAGAAACCAACCCAAAAAGTTTGGTTGATTAGTCTGTGGCATTCTTTTAAACTGTTGCTTATGGCGGTCTCTGTGAGCTTCTCAGTGACATTCAGCCATCCAGGTATCCCGCCTGCAGTAGACGGAATGTGGCAATGGAACGCTGGCTGCGCGTGTCATAATAGGCTCTGAGCCTTTATATACCTGCGCACAGCAGCAGCCACCTTCAGTCTGCTGCTGGACAGCCAGCAGCAGCAGCAGCAGGAGAGGTAATTAATCAGCAACCCTCCTGCTAAGGGTAGACAGCTGCTCGTTCCACCACCCCCCCGCCTTAATTAGTTCTCCTCCCTTCCAACGGTGTTGAGGCGGGTGGGAACAGCCGGGGGTTGAGGGTACTGTGCTAAAAGAGGTGGAGTTATGCAGATCTAAAACGCGTGGATTGCAGCAGCAGCAAGCCGAAAAGTGCAGGCATGTGAGGGATCTAGAGGTTGACAGCATGTCTTCTTAACGGGAGTCCAGGTGGCCATCTCCACAAATGGACTTTTCAGAATCCTTGGGTGGCACCGTAGTCGGAAACCAATTCTGGTTATCGCTTCTCGGCCTTTTGGCTAAGATCAAGTGTAGTATCTGTTCTTATCAGTTTAATATCTGATACGTCCCCTATCTGGGGACCATATATTAAATGGATTTTTAGAACAGGGAGATGGAAAAAGAGCTTGCTCTGTCCACTCCACGCATTGACCTGGTATTGCAGTATCTCCAGGACCGGTGCACCCCTTCTTTAATGCAGTTTCTAAAATCAGAAAGAATTGAATTCATTGCTTTTTGTACATTTTGCTTGTTTGTCGGATTTTGGGATGGACTCTTTGGCTTTGCTTTTCTTCTCCTCATTGGATTTTTCAAGTTAAAAGTTGCAGAAGCCAGATGACAAGCTCATTTTGGATCAACTTCAGCAACTGTGCATTGCATTGCCATGTAATGTAATGTAATGCAATGCTATCTATCTAGCTCTCCCTCTATACTTCCTTTTGGATAAACAGACATATTAGGCAAGCATTTTGGAGCTTTCACCTAAATAACTACAGGTGGTGAGATAAGCTGCACAATATAATTGACCTTTCAGTATATTGTTGCACACACACCATCTATTTAGCAAATGCCCTTGTTATCAACAGCATCCTTTTAAACTCACCTGAGCTAACAGGTATGTGAGCTGGTTACTCTGCTGCGCTTAAAATTTCTTTTTTGGTTTGCTACAATGCCTTATCTGAAACGTTGTCTCCCTCTGCTGGAACACTGACTTCTTTCATTTAATGCCTGCAGACTATAAAAGAGAAACCAACCCAAAAAGTTTGGTTGATTAGTCTGTGGCATTCTTTTAAACTGTTGCTTATGGCGGTCTCTGTGAGCTTCTCAGTGACATTCAGCCATCCAGGTATCCCGCCTGCAGTAGACGGAATGTGGCAATGGAACGCTGGCTGCGCGTGTCATAATAGGCTCTGAGCCTTTAAATACCTGCGCACAGCAGCAGCCACCTTCAGTCTGCTGCTGGACAGCCAGCAGCAGCAGCAGCAGGAGAGGTAATTAATCAGCAACCCTCCTGCTAAGGGTAGACAGCTGCTCGTTCCACCCCCCCCCCCCGCCTTAATTGGTTCTCCTCCCTTCCAACGGTGTTGAGGCGGGTGGGAACAGCCGGGGGTTGAGGGTACTGTGCTAAAAGAGGTGGAGTTATGCAGATCTAAAACGCGTGGATTGCAGCAGCAGCAAGCCGAAAAGTGCAGGCATGTGAGGGATCTAGAGGTTGACAGCATGTCTTCTTAACGGGAGTCCAGGTGGCCATCTCCACAAATGGACTTTTCAGAATCCTTGGGTGGCACCGTAGTCGGAAACCAATTCTGGTTATCGCTTCTCGGCCTTTTGGCTAAGATCAAGTGTAGTATCTGTTCTTATCAGTTTAATATCTGATACGTCCCCTATCTGGGGACCATATATTAAATGGATTTTTAGAACAGGGAGATGGAAAAAGAGCTTGCTCTGTCCACTCCACGCATTGACCTGGTATTGCAGTATCTCCAGGACCGGTGCACCCCTTCTTTAATGCAGTTTCTAAAATCAGAAAGAATTGAATTCAATGCTTTTTGTTCATTTTGCTTGTTTGTCGGATTTTGGGATGGACTCTTTGGCTTTGCTTTTCTTCTCCTCATTGGATTTTTCATGTTAAAAGTTGCAGAAGCCAGATGACAAGCTCATTTTGGTTCAACTTCAGCAACTGTGCATTGCATTGCCATGTAATGTAATGTAATGCAATGCTATCTATCTAGCTCTCCCTCTATACTTCCTTTTGGATAAACAGACATATTAGGCAAGCATTTTGGAGCTTTCACCTAAATAACTACAGGTGGTGAGATAAGCTGCACAATATAATTGACCTTTCAGTATATTGTTGCACACACACCATCTATTTAGCAAATGCCCTTGTTATCAACAGCAGCCTTTTAAACTCACCTGAGCTAACAGGTATGTGAGCTGGTTACTCTGCTGCGCTTAAAATTTCTTTTTTGGTTTGCTACAATGCCTTTTCTGAAACGTTATCTCCCTCTGCTGGAACACTGACTTCTTTCATTTAATGCCTGCAGACTATAAAAGAGAAACCAACCCAAAAAGTTTGGTTGATTAGTCTGTGGCATTCTTTTAAACTGTTGCTTATGGCGGTCTCTGTGAGCTTCTCAGTGACATTCAGCCATCCAGGTATCCCGCCTGCAGTAGACGGAATGTGGCAATGGAACGCTGGCTGCGCGTGTCATAATAGGCTCTGAGCCTTTATATACCTGCGCACAGCAGCAGCCACCTTCAGTCTGCTGCTGGACAGCCAGCAGCAGCAGCAGCAGGAGAGGTAATTAATCAGCAACCCTCCTGCTAAGGGTAGACAGCTGCTCGTTCCACCCCCCCCCCCCGCCTTAATTGGTTCTCCTCCCTTCCAACGGTGTTGAGGCGGGTGGGAACAGCCGGGGGTTGAGGGTACTGTGCTAAAAGAGGTGGAGTTATGCAGATCTAAAACGCGTGGATTGCAGCAGCAGCAAGCCGAAAAGTGCAGGCATGTGAGGGATCTAGAGGTTGACAGCATGTCTTCTTAACGGGAGTCCAGGTGGCCATCTCCACAAATGGACTTTTCAGAATCCTTGGGTGGCACCGTAGTCGGAAACCAATTCTGGTTATCGCTTCTCGGCCTTTTGGCTAAGATCAAGTGTAGTATCTGTTCTTATCAGTTTAATATCTGATACGTCCCCTATCTGGGGACCATATATTAAATGGATTTTTAGAACAGGGAGATGGAAAAAGAGCTTGCTCTGTCCACTCCACGCATTGACCTGGTATTGCAGTATCTCCAGGACCGGTGCACCCCTTCTTTAATGCAGTTTCTAAAATCAGAAAGAATTGAATTCAATGCTTTTTGTTCATTTTGCTTGTTTGTCGGATTTTGGGATGGACTCTTTGGCTTTGCTTTTCTTCTCCTCATTGGATTTTTCATGTTAAAAGTTGCAGAAGCCAGATGACAAGCTCATTTTGGTTCAACTTCAGCAACTGTGCATTGCATTGCCATGTAATGTAATGTAATGCAATGCTATCTATCTAGCTCTCCCTCTATACTTCCTTTTGGATAAACAGACATATTAGGCAAGCATTTTGGAGCTTTCACCTAAATAACTACAGGTGGTGAGATAAGCTGCACAATATAATTGACCTTTCAGTATATTGTTGGACACACACCATCTATTTAGCAAATGCCCTTGTTATCAACAGCAGCCTTTTAAACTCACCTGAGCTAACAGGTATGTGAGCTGGTTACTCTGCTGCGCTTAAAATTTCTTTTTTGGTTTGCTACAATGCCTTTTCTGAAACGTTGTCTCCCTCTGCTGGAACACTGACTTCTTTCATTTAATGCCTGCAGACTATAAAAGAGAAACCAACCCAAAAAGTTTGGTTGATTAGTCTGTGGCATTCTTTTAAACTGTTGCTTATGGCGGTCTCTGTGAGCTTCTCAGTGACATTCAGCCATCCAGGTATCCCGCCTGCAGTAGACGGAATGTGGCAATGGAACGCTGGCTGCGCATGTCATAATAGGCTCTGAGCCTTTATATACCTGCGCACAGCAGCAGCCACCTTCAGTCTGCTGCTGGACAGCCAGCAGCAGCAGCAGCAGGAGAGGTAATTAATCAGCAACCCTCCTGCTAAGGGTAGACAGCTGCTCGTTCCACCCCCCCCCCGCCTTAATTGGTTCTCCTCCCTTCCAACGGTGTTGAGGCGGGTGGGAACAGCCGGGGGTTGAGGGTACTGTGCTAAAAGAGGTGGAGTTATGCAGATCTAAAACGCGTGGATTGCAGCAGCAGCAAGCCGAAAAGTGCAGGCATGTGAGGGATCTAGAGGTTGACAGCATGTCTTCTTAACGGGAGTCCAGGTGGCCATCTCCACAAATGGACTTTTCAGAATCCTTGGGTGGCACCGTAGTCGGAAACCAATTCTGGTTATCGCTTCTCGGCCTTTTGGCTAAGATCAAGTGTAGTATCTGTTCTTATCAGTTTAATATCTGATACGTCCCCTATCTGGGGACCATATATTAAATGGATTTTTAGAACAGGGAGATGGAAAAAGAGCTTGCTCTGTCCACTCCACGCATTGACCTGGTATTGCAGTATCTCCAGGACCGGTGCACCCCTTCTTTAATGCAGTTTCTAAAATCAGAAAGAATTGAATTCAATGCTTTTTGTTCATTTTGCTTGTTTGTCGGATTTTGGGATGGACTCTTTGGCTTTGCTTTTCTTCTCCTCATTGGATTTTTCATGTTAAAAGTTGCAGAAGCCAGATGACAAGCTCATTTTGGTTCAACTTCAGCAACTGTGCATTGCATTGCCATGTAATGTAATGTAATGCAATGCTATCTATCTAGCTCTCCCTCTATACTTCCTTTTGGATAAACAGACATATTAGGCAAGCATTTTGGAGCTTTCACCTAAATAACTACAGGTGGTGAGATAAGCTGCACAATATAATTGACCTTTCAGTATATTGTTGCACACACACCATCTATTTAGCAAATGCCCTTGTTATCAACAGCAGCCTTTTAAACTCACCTGAGCTAACAGGTATGTGAGCTGGTTACTCTGCTGCGCTTAAAATTTCTTTTTTGGTTTGCTACAATGCCTTTTCTGAAACGTTGTCTCCCTCTGCTGGAACACTGACTTCTTTCATTTAATGCCTGCAGACTATAAAAGAGAAACCAACCCAAAAAGTTTGGTTGATTAGTCTGTGGCATTCTTTTAAACTGTTGCTTATGGCGGTCTCTGTGAGCTTCTCAGTGACAATCAGCCATCCAGGTATCCCGCCTGCAGTAGACGGAATGTGGCAATGGAACGCTGGCTGCGCATGTCATAATAGGCTCTGAGCCTTTATATACCTGCGCACAGCAGCAGCCACCTTCAGTCTGCTGCTGGACAGCCAGCAGCAGCAGCAGCAGGAGAGGTAATTAATCAGCAACCCTCCTGCTAAGGGTAGACAGCTGCTCGTTCCACCCCCCCCCCGCCTTAATTGGTTCTCCTCCCTTCCAACGGTGTTGAGGCGGGTGGGAACAGCCGGGGGTTGAGGGTACTGTGCTAAAAGAGGTGGAGTTATGCAGATCTAAAACGCGTGGATTGCAGCAGCAGCAAGCCGAAAAGTGCAGGCATGTGAGGGATCTAGAGGTTGACAGCATGTCTTCTTAACGGGAGTCCAGGTGGCCATCTCCACAAATGGACTTTTCAGAATCCTTGGGTGGCACCGTAGTCGGAAACCAATTCTGGTTATCGCTTCTCGGCCTTTTGGCTAAGATCAAGTGTAGTATCTGTTCTTATCAGTTTAATATCTGATACGTCCCCTATCTGGGGACCATATATTAAATGGATTTTTAGAACAGGGAGATGGAAAAAGAGCTTGCTCTGTCCACTCCACGCATTGACCTGGTATTGCAGTATCTCCAGGACCGGTGCACCCCTTCTTTAATGCAGTTTCTAAAATCAGAAAGAATTGAATTCAATGCTTTTTGTTCATTTTGCTTGTTTGTCGGATTTTGGGATGGACTCTTTGGCTTTGCTTTTCTTCTCCTCATTGGATTTTTCATGTTAAAAGTTGCAGAAGCCAGATGACAAGCTCATTTTGGTTCAACTTCAGCAACTGTGCATTGCATTGCCATGTAATGTAATGTAATGCAATGCTATCTATCTAGCTCTCCCTCTATACTTCCTTTTGGATAAACAGACATATTAGGCAAGCATTTTGGAGCTTTCACCTAAATAACTACAGGTGGTGAGATAAGCTGCACAATATAATTGACCTTTCAGTATATTGTTGCACACACACCATCTATTTAGCAAATGCCCTTGTTATCAACAGCAGCCTTTTAAACTCACCTGAGCTAACAGGTATGTGAGCTGGTTACTCTGCTGCGCTTAAAATTTCTTTTTTGGTTTGCTACAATGCCTTTTCTGAAACGTTGTCTCCCTCTGCTGGAACACTGACTTCTTTCATTTAATGCCTGCAGACTATAAAAGAGAAACCAACCCAAAAAGTTTGGTTGATTAGTCTGTGGCATTCTTTTAAACTGTTGCTTATGGCGGTCTCTGTGAGCTTCTCAGTGACAATCAGCCATCCAGGTATCCCGCCTGCAGTAGACGGAATGTGGCAATGGAACGCTGGCTGCGCATGTCATAATAGGCTCTGAGCCTTTATATACCTGCGCACAGCAGCAGCCACCTTCAGTCTGCTGCTGGACAGCCAGCAGCAGCAGCAGCAGGAGAGGTAATTAATCAGCAACCCTCCTGCTAAGGGTAGACAGCTGCTCGTTCCACCCCCCCCCCGCCTTAATTGGTTCTCCTCCCTTCCAACGGTGTTGAGGCGGGTGGGAACAGCCGGGGGTTGAGGGTACTGTGCTAAAAGAGGTGGAGTTATGCAGATCTAAAACGCGTGGATTGCAGCAGCAGCAAGCCGAAAAGTGCAGGCATGTGAGGGATCTAGAGGTTGACAGCATGTCTTCTTAACGGGAGTCCAGGTGGCCATCTCCACAAATGGACTTTTCAGAATCCTTGGGTGGCACCGTAGTCGGAAACCAATTCTGGTTATCGCTTCTCGGCCTTTTGGCTAAGATCAAGTGTAGTATCTGTTCTTATCAGTTTAATATCTGATACGTCCCCTATCTGGGGACCATATATTAAATGGATTTTTAGAACAGGGAGATGGAAAAAGAGCTTGCTCTGTCCACTCCACGCATTGACCTGGTATTGCAGTATCTCCAGGACCGGTGCACCCCTTCTTTAATGCAGTTTCTAAAATCAGAAAGAATTGAATTCAATGCTTTTTGTTCATTTTGCTTGTTTGTCGGATTTTGGGATGGACTCTTTGGCTTTGCTTTTCTTCTCCTCATTGGATTTTTCATGTTAAAAGTTGCAGAAGCCAGATGACAAGCTCATTTTGGTTTAACTTCAGCAACTGTGCATTGCATTGCCATGTAATGTAATGTAATGCAATGCTATCTATCTAGCTCTCCCTCTATACTTCCTTTTGGATAAACAGACATATTAGGCAAGCATTTTGGAGCTTTCACCTAAATAACTAGAGGTGGTGAGATAAGCTGCACAATATAATTGACCTTTCAGTATATTGTTGCACACACACCATCTATTTAGCAAATGCCCTTGTTATCAACAGCAGCCTTTTAAACTCACCTGAGCTAACAGGTATGTGAGCTGGTTACTCTGCTGCGCTTAAAATTTCTTTTTTGGTTTGCTACAATGCCTTTTCTGAAACGTTGTCTCCCTCTGCTGGAACACTGACTTCTTTCATTTAATGCCTGCAGACTATAAAAGAGAAACCAACCCAAAAAGTTTGGTTGATTAGTCTGTGGCATTCTTTTAAACTGTTGCTTATGGCGGTCTCTGTGAGCTTCTCAGTGACATTCAGCCATCCAGGTATCCCGCCTGCAGTAGACGGAATGTGGCAATGGAACGCTGGCTGCGCATGTCATAATAGGCTCTGAGCCTTTATATACCTGCGCACAGCAGCAGCCACCTTCAGTCTGCTGCTGGACAGCCAGCAGCAGCAGCAGCAGGAGAGGTAATTAATCAGCAACCCTCCTGCTAAGGGTAGACAGCTGCTCGTTCCACCCCCCCCCCGCCTTAATTGGTTCTCCTCCCTTCCAACGGTGTTGAGGCGGGTGGGAACAGCCGGGGGTTGAGGGTACTGTGCTAAAAGAGGTGGAGTTATGCAGATCTAAAACGCGTGGAGCCGAAAAGTGCAGGCATGTGCGGGATCTAGAGGTTGACAGCATGTCTTCTTAACGGGAGTCCAGGTGGCCATCTCCACAAATGGACTTTTCAGAATCCTTGGGTGGCACCGTAGTCGGAAACCAATTCTGGTTATCGCTTCTCGGCCTTTTGGCTAAGATCAAGTGTAGTATCTGTTCTTATCAGTTTAATATCTGATACGTCCCCTATCTGGGGACCATATATTAAATGGATTTTTAGAACAGGGAGATGGAAAAAGAGCTTGCTCTGTCCACTCCACGCATTGACCTGTTATTGCAGTATCTCCAGGACCGGTGCACCCCTTCTTTAATGCAGTTTCTAAAATCAGAAAGAATTGAATTCAATGCTTTTTGTTCATTTTGCTTGTTTGTCGGATTTTGGGATGGACTCTTTGGCTTTGCTTTTCTTCTCCTCATTGGATTTTTCATGTTAAAAGTTGCAGAAGCCAGATGACAAGCTCATTTTGGTTCAACTTCAGCAACTGTGCATTGCATTGCCATGTAATGTAATGTAATGCAATGCTATCTATCTAGCTCTCCCTCTATACTTCCTTTTGGATAAACAGACATATTAGGCAAGCATTTTGGAGCTTTCACCTAAATAACTACAGGTGGTGAGATAAGCTGCACAATATAATTGACCTTTCAGTATATTGTTGCACACACACCATCTATTTAGCAAATGCCCTTGTTATCAACAGCAGCCTTTTAAACTCACCTGAGCTAACAGGTATGTGAGCTGGTTACTCTGCTGCGCTTAAAATTTCTTTTTTGGTTTGCTACAATGCCTTTTCTGAAACGTTGTCTCCCTCTGCTGGAACACTGACTTCTTTCATTTAATGCCTGCAGACTATAAAAGAGAAACCAACCCAAAAAGTTTGGTTGATTAGTCTGTGGCATTCTTTTAAACTGTTGCTTATGGCGGTCTCTGTGAGCTTCTCAGTGACATTCAGCCATCCAGGTATCCCGCCTGCAGTAGACGGAATGTGGCAATGGAACGCTGGCTGCGCGTGTCATAATAGGCTCTGAGCCTTTATATACCTGCGCACAGCAGCAGCCACCTTCAGTCTGCTGCTGGACAGCCAGCAGCAGCAGCAGCAGGAGAGGTAATTAATCAGCAACCCTCCTGCTAAGGGTAGACAGCTGCTCGTTCCACCCCCCCCCGCCTTAATTGGTTCTCCTCCCTTCCAACGGTGTTGAGGCGGGTGGGAACAGCCGGGGGTTGAGGGTACTGTGCTAAAAGAGGTGGAGTTATGCAGATCTAAAACGCGTGGATTGCAGCAGCAGCAAGCCGAAAAGTGCAGGCATGTGAGGGATCTAGAGGTTGACAGCATGTCTTCTTAACGGGAGTCCAGGTGG
Source organism: Phyllobates terribilis (assembly GCF_046119375.1). Taxonomy (NCBI): domain Eukaryota; kingdom Metazoa; phylum Chordata; class Amphibia; order Anura; family Dendrobatidae; genus Phyllobates; species Phyllobates terribilis. The sequence continues at coordinate 1,529,915 of NW_027363009.1, read as the reverse complement.
CCATCTCCACAAATGGACTTTTCAGAATCCTTGGGTGGCACCGTAGTCGGAAACCAATTCTGGTTATCGCTTCTCGGCCTTTTGGCTAAGATCAAGTGTAGTATCTGTTCTTATCAGTTTAATATCTGATACGTCCCCTATCTGGGGACCATATATTAAATGGATTTTTAGAACAGGGAGATGGAAAAAGAGCTTGCTCTGTCCACTCCACGCATTGACCTGGTATTGCAGTATCTCCAGGACCGGTGCACCCCTTCTTTAATGCAGTTTCTAAAATCAGAAAGAATTGAATTCAATGCTTTTTGTTCATTTTGCTTGTTTGTCGGATTTTGGGATGGACTCTTTGGCTTTGCTTTTCTTCTCCTCATTGGATTTTTCATGTTAAAAGTTGCAGAAGCCAGATGACAAGCTCATTTTGGTTCAACTTCAGCAACTGTGCATTGCATTGCCATGTAATGTAATGTAATGCAATGCTATCTATCTAGCTCTCCCTCTATACTTCCTTTTGGATAAACAGACATATTAGGCAAGCATTTTGGAGCTTTCACCTAAATAACTACAGGTGGTGAGATAAGCTGCACAATATAATTGACCTTTCAGTATATTGTTGCACACACACCATCTATTTAGCAAATGCCCTTGTTATCAACAGCAGCCTTTTAAACTCACCTGAGCTAACAGGTATGTGAGCTGGTTACTCTGCTGCGCTTAAAATTTCTTTTTTGGTTTGCTACAATGCCTTTTCTGAAACGTTGTCTCCCTCTGCTGGAACACTGACTTCTTTCATTTAATGCCTGCAGACTATAAAAGAGAAACCAACCCAAAAAGTTTGGTTGATTAGTCTGTGGCATTCTTTTAAACTGTTGCTTATGGCGGTCTCTGTGAGCTTCTCAGTGACATTCAGCCATCCAGGTATCCCGCCTGCAGTAGACGGAATGTGGCAATGGAACGCTGGCTGCGCGTGTCATAATAGGCTCTGAGCCTTTATATACCTGCGCACAGCAGCAGCCACCTTCAGTCTGCTGCTGGACAGCCAGCAGCAGCAGCAGGAGAGGTAATTAATCAGCAACCCTCCTGCTAAGGGTAGACAGCTGCTCGTTCCACCCCCCCCCCGCCTTAATTGGTTCTCCTCCCTTCCAACGGTGTTGAGGCGGGTGGGAACAGCCGGGGGTTGAGGGTACTGTGCTAAAAGAGGTGGAGTTATGCAGATCTAAAACGCGTGGATTGCAGCAGCAGCAAGCCGAAAAGTGCAGGCATGTGAGGGATCTAGAGGTTGACAGCATGTCTTCTTAACGGGAGTCCAGGTGGCCATCTCCACAAATGGACTTTTCAGAATCCTTGGGTGGCACCGTAGTCGGAAACCAATTCTGGTTATCGCTTCTCGGCCTTTTGGCTAAGATCAAGTGTAGTCTCTGTTCTTATCAGTTTAATATCTGATACGTCCCCTATCTGGGGACCATATATTAAATGGATTTTTAGAACAGGGAGATGGAAAAAGAGCTTGCTCTGTCCACTCCACGCATTGACCTGGTATTGCAGTATCTACAGGACCGGTGCACCCCTTCTTTAATGCAGTTTCTAAAATCAGAAAGAATTGAATTCAATGCTTTTTGTTCATTTTGCTTGTTTGTCGGATTTTGGGATGGACTCTTTGGCTTTGCTTTTCTTCTCCTCATTGGATTTTTCATGTTAAAAGTTGCAGAAGCCAGATGACAAGCTCATTTTGGTTCAACTTCAGCAACTGTGCATTGCATTGCCATGTAATGTAATGTAATGCAATGCTATCTATCTAGCTCTCCCTCTATACTTCCTTTTGGATAAACAGACATATTAGGCAAGCATTTTGGAGCTTTCACCTAAATAACTACAGGTGGTGAGATAAGCTGCACAATATAATTGACCTTTCAGTATATTGTTGCACACACACCATCTATTTAGCAAATGCCCTTGTTATCAACAGCAGCCTTTTAAACTCACCTGAGCTAACAGGTATGTGAGCTGGTTATTCTGCTGCGCTTAAAATTTCTTTTTTGGTTTGCTACAATGCCTTTTCTGAAACGTTGTCTCCCTCTGCTGGAACACTGACTTCTTTCATTTAATGCCTGCAGACTATAAAAGAGAAACCAACCCAAAAAGTTTGGTTGATTAGTCTGTGGCATTCTTTTAAACTGTTGCTTATGGCGGTCTCTGTGAGCTTCTCAGTGACATTCAGCCATCCAGGTATCCCGCCTGCAGTAGACGGAATGTGGCAATGGAACGCTGGCTGCGCGTGTCATAATAGGCTCTGAGCCTTTATATACCTGCGCACAGCAGCAGCCACCTTCAGTCTGCTGCTGGACAGCCAGCAGCAGCAGCAGCAGGAGAGGTATTTAATCAGTAACCCTCCTGCTAAGGGTAGACAGCTGCTCGTTCCACCCCCCCCCCCCGCCTTAATTGGTTCTCCTCCCTTCCAACGGTGTTGAGGCGGGTGGGAACAGCCGGGGGTTGAGGGTACTGTGCTAAAAGAGGTGGAGTTATGCAGATCTAAAACGCGTGGATTGCAGCAGCAGCAAGCCGAAAAGTGCAGGCATGTGAGGGATCTAGAGGTTGACAGCATGTCTTCTTAACGGGAGTCCAGGTGGCCATCTCCACAAATGGACTTTTCAGAATCCTTGGGTGGCACCGTAGTCGGAAACCAATTCTGGTTATCGCTTCTCGGCCTTTTGGCTAAGATCAAGTGTAGTATCTGTTCTTATGAGTTTAATATCTGATACGTCCCCTATCTGGGGACCATATATTAAATGGATTTTTAGAACAGGGAGATGGAAAAAGAGCTTGCTCTGTCCACTCCACGCATTGACCTGGTATTGCAGTATCTCCAGGACCGGTGCACCCCTTCTTTAATGCAGTTTCTAAAATCAGAAAGAATTGAATTCAATGCTTTTTGTTCATTTTGCTTGTTTGTCGGATTTTGGGATGGACTCTTTGGCTTTGCTTTTCTTCTCCTCATTGGATTTTTCATGTTAAAAGTTGCAGAAGCCAGATGACAAGCTCATTTTGGTTCAACTTCAGCAACTGTGCATTGCATTGCCATGTAATGTAATGTAATGCAATGCTATCTATCTAGCTCTCCCTCTATACTTCCTTTTGGATAAACAGACATATTAGGCAAGCATTTTGGAGCTTTCACCTAAATAACTACAGGTGGTGAGATAAGCTGCACAATATAATTGACCTTTCAGTATATTGTTGCACACACACCATCTATTTAGCAAATGCCCTTGTTATCAACAGCAGCCTTTTAAACTCACCTGAGCTAACAGGTATGTGAGCTGGTTACTCTGCTGCGCTTAAAATTTCTTTTTTGGTTTGCTACAATGCCTTTTCTGAAACGTTGTCTCCCTCTGCTGGAACACTGACTTCTTTCATTTAATGCCTGCAGACTATAAAAGAGAAACCAACCCAAAAAGTTTGGTTGATTAGTCTGTGGCATTCTTTTAAACTGTTGCTTATGGCGGTCTCTGTGAGCTTCTCAGTGACATTCAGCCATCCAGGTATCCCGCCTGCAGTAGACGGAATGTGGCAATGGAACGCTGGCTGCGCGTGTCATAATAGGCTCTGAGCCTTTATATACCTGCGCACAGCAGCAGCCACCTTCAGTCTGCTGCTGGACAGCCAGCAGCAGCAGCAGCAGGAGAGGTAATTAATCAGCAACCCTCCTGCTAAGGGTAGACAGCTGCTCGTTCCACCCCCCCCCCGCCTTAATTGGTTCTCCTCCCTTCCAACGGTGTTGAGGCGGGTGGGAACAGCCGGGGGTTGAGGGTACTGTGCTAAAAGAGGTGGAGTTATACAGATCTAAAACGCGTGGATTGCAGCAGCAGCAAGCCGAAAAGTGCAGGCATGTGAGGGATCTAGAGGTTGACAGCATGTCTTCTTAACGGGAGTCCAGGTGGCCATCTCCACAAATGGACTTTTCAGAATCCTTGGGTGGCACCGTAGTCGGAAACCAATTCTGGTTATCGCTTCTCGGCCTTTTGGCTAAGATCAAGTGTAGTATCTGTTCTTTTAAGAACACAAGAGCTACGATCTACACTTGACGAGAGCGATCGAACTCGGAAGGAGAAGAGCTTCGGAGCCCAGCTGACATCGGAGAAGGAAGGCGGATATCGGTGGGAGGAAGAAGCTGTAAAGAATCCAGAAGAAGACGAAGACTCGGAGAAGAATCGGGCTGTCCTGTGGAATCTTCGAGGAAGAAAATCATCGAGACAAAGACCTCTCGGGGAATTTGTCCAGAACACGACGGGAGAAGAATCTGCATAGCTCCACCCATTCCGGGAAGAGTTCCAGATCCAGCTCCAAGAAGTAACTGCAGGAGGAAAGCCATGGCAAGCGCTGCGAGGAAGGCCGAAAAGAAGAGCCTGGAGCAGGGGACAGCCAGGAGGGCCCAGCCAGGAGCCGATTCTGACCCTAAGGACTCTGCCTCCGCGACTGGCCAGCAGAAGGGACCCCAGAAGCCCCGCCATGAAGCTCCAGCCCTGGAGCCATGGATGCGGCAGACGGTGGCCCTGAAGCTGAAGGAAGTGGATGGGAGGGTGCCGGACATGTCCTCGGACGTGTTCTGCCAGAAGATGCTGCTGGATCGAGGCTTCTCCAGGTCGGACACCCTCAGCATCCAGACCTTCTTGACGGGGATCTTCTTCGTCACCTTCGCCACTGTGAACACCTGCAGGAGGTTCTGGGAAATGGTAAGCGCAAAAGGACCGGATAATTCTTTCTCTGCCTTTACAGGTAGCTGCCCTATCCAGAGGGGCGAAAGGAGGATCACGGTCTCCATGCGCAACCCGCACACCCCAGGCCAAGACATCTGTACCTTCCTGAGACGCTTCTGTTTGGTTGTGAAGGAACCCTCTCACATCCTGAATGGACTCGGCTTCTGGACAGGTAAGTGGTCGGTGACCGTTAGACTTCACAGGGACCTGGCGTACTCAGACGGACTTCGGCACCTGCCCCCGACATTCTCCCTGGGCAACTCCTACGGCCTCATCTATTACCCGGACATGCCGCGGAACTGCAGGAGATGCGGCAAGAACGGCCACGAGATGAAGGACTGCAAGGAGGATGCCTGCAGGATTTGTCGAGTGACGGGACACAGCTCGAAGGACTGCCCGAAGAAGACGTCCTGCAACCTGTGTGGGCTGGCGGCTCATCTGTACAAGGATTGCCCCAAGCGTGAGAGATCCTGGGCATCGGTGGTTGCGACGACCCCAGCTCCGGAGGACAAGGCCCCGACGACCAGGCCTGTGAAGGTCAAGGACGCGACGACCAAGGCCCCAGCAGCCAAGGCCGAGACGACCAAGGCCAAAGCGGTCAAGGAGTCGGTGGCCAAAGCCCCAGCGACGGTCCCAGCAGCTCCGAAGCAGAAGAAAAAGTCAAAGGAGGGTAAGAGTTCTGTCACCCCTCTCTCGATCCCTCCCCCTGCCACCCCCGTCCAATCCCCCCCCACCCCGGCCACCCCTGCTGAGGATTCCACTTCCTCTTCCTCCTTCCCCTACTCCTCAGCAGGTGTCCTTTCCCCTGCCCCGGCAGCCACTCTCCCTCCCCAGACCATGGTAGCGGTGGAATTAACCTTTCCTCCACCCGCCGCTATCTATTCCGAGGAGGATTTTCCCCGTCTTGTCTCCCCAGTTCCAACCCGGGGAAAGAGGAAGGTGGAGGACAGCCCTGCTACTGAATCCTCCAAAAAGAAGATTCTGGATTTCGTAGGCGAAAAGGAGGATACCCTCCCTGAGCCAGAAGAGATGGAGCACATGGTTGAGACCCTGGTGGCCGAGCCAGAAGAGGAGGAACTGGTGGTCGCCGAGATCGAGGCCGCGCTGCTTGACCAGATGGAGGAAGAGGGTCTGCTGGTGATCCCATCACCAGCAGTCAACACCGACGAGGGACCACCCGACCGGAGTGGTAACTAAGGTGTATTGCCTGCGCTAACTTTTTCTTTTTTCCCTACATGATGGCTAATATTAACTTATTTTCCATTAATGTCAGGAGCATCAAGGACAAGTTCAGACGTCAGACTATTTATGCCTTCCTTACTTCCCAGTTGTGTGATGTTTATATGTTGCAGGAATGTTCCCTTCCCTCCTCTAGGTCCTTCAAACATCTGGCCAGGGAGTGGTCCCACGGTCCATCCTACTGGTCCGGTGGGGGTGACTGCAAGTCTGCGGGGGTCGCAATTCTGATCAGGGGGGGCGCATTCACGCTTGAGTCCGTCCAGGAGCTCATCTGCGGCAGGGCTCTTGTTGTAGATGGCAACTGGGCGGGAGAACCTGTCAGGTTCATCAACGTGTATGCGTCCCCACTGAAGAATGAGCGTTTGGAGCTTTTCCAGACCCTGCGGCTTCAGCTTGCCACCACCAGGACCTTAGTGATGGCCGGGGATTTCAACTGTCCCATCGAGGAGGATGGTCGTAGTTCTGGCACATCTGCCAAGTTGGACATCACGTCCAAGCTGCTCATCGAGATGGTAACCGAGGCCTCTCTTCAGGACGTGGTGGGCTCCATGGGGAGAGGCTCCACGAACTATTCGTGGAGCCGACCCGATGGCTCACTCCGCTCCAGGATTGACTTTGTGTTCACCTCTCGGGCAGTCAGGCAGAGTAGGCACTCGATGGTCCCCTGCTTCTTCTCCGACCACAGAGCCATTCACTTACAAGGTGTCCTCGGCGACGGTTTTCCGTCCGGCCCCGGCTCCTGGAAGCTGAATTGTGCTCTGCTGGCTCAGGATGAAGTCGTGGAGGAGCTGAGAGCAGCCTACACAATGTGGCAGTCCTACAAGGGTAGCTTCCAAGCAGTCTCTGATTGGTGGGAATATGTTAAACTTGAGTTTCGCTGTTTCTTTCAGGCCAAGGGTCGACAACAGGCGTGTGAGAAGAGGAGGGACTTCAGAGGGCTGCAGCGCGAGCTGCGGTCGCTGCAGGACCTTCTTCACTGCGGCTGGGACGTGAGGGAGGAGCTGGAGGAGACCAAGAAGAGCCTGAAAAGGCACTTTGAGGAGGAGTCCAAGCGAATCGTCTTCCGTTCCAAAGTGGAGAATCTGGAGAAGGGTGAGAAATGTAACTCATTCTTTTTCAGGAAACTTCATGCCGGTCACACGCCCCTGAACGAGCTGCGAGACGAGAGCGGAAATATGCGACGTGGGAAGGAGGACGTGATGAGGGTCGTCAGCGACTTCTACAGCGAACTCTACTCCCACAAGACTACCGACCCCGACGCTGCTGATAAGTTCCTGTCAGGTATCACTAACCATCTTGATCCTGCAGGCACGGCAGCCTTGGACAAACCTCTGATGGTGGGCGAATTGCTCTCTGCCGCTAAATCCTTTAGGACCGGCAGGACGCCGGGCAGTGATGGTCTTCCAGCGGAGCTCTATGTAGCGCTGGGAGACCTCATCTGTCCGGACCTGTTGGACCTGTACGAGGAGATGGTGGTGGAGGGTAGAATGCCTCCATCTTTGAGGGAAGGAATGGTCACGATCCTGTACAAGCGGAAGGGAGAGAGGTGCGACCTGAGGAATTGGCGTCCCATCACTCTGCTCAACGTGGACTACAAGATCCTGGCCAAGACGATGGCGACACGACTTAAGACGGTCATCGGACGGATCATCCACCCGGACCAGACCTGCGGCATCCCTGGACGTCGCATCGCAGACAGCCTCGCTCTCGTGCGGGACACGGTCGAGTACATCAAGGTCCGCCGCGCACACGCGGCCCTGGTCTCCTTGGATCAGGAGAAGGCCTTCGACCGGGTTTCCCACGAGTTCATGGGCCGAGCTCTGCACCGGTTAGGTTTGGGTAACATGTTTTGTTCGTATGTCCGTCTGATGTATTTTGATATCCACAGCTCGGTGTTGGTGAACGGCTGGAAGACTGACCCCTTCCCTGTCCTCTCTGGGGTCAGACAAGGCTGCCCTCTATCACCTCTTCTTTTTGTTTGTGTTATAGAACTCTTCGCAGAGGCTATCCGGCAGAATGGAGAGATCAGAGGGATCACCGCACCGGGTCCGGGACGACACGAGGTCAAGTGCTCGCTCTACATGGACGACGTCACCGTCTTCTGCGCTGATCGTGGTTCAGTCGACGCCCTCGTCCAGACGTGTGAGAGGTTCGGCCGGGCTTCAGGGGCCAAAGTCAACTGCAGGAAGTCGGAATCCATGCTCTTCGGGGATTGGCAGCCGGCCTCCTCCGCCCCCTTCCCCTTCAACATTCAACCGGATTTCCTCAAGGTGCTGGGAGTATGGTTCGGGAAGGAAGGAGCGGCCCTCAAGTCCTGGCAAGAACGCTTGGCCAAGGTGAAGCAACGGATCGGACTCTGAAGCCTCAGACACCTCACTTGTGAGGGTAAGGCACTCGTCCTGCGTAATGAGGTCCTGCCCGTCTTGCAGTACACGGCGCAGGCCTGGCCCCCACACGTCACTGTGTGCAGGGCCATTACCAGGACAGTGTTTCACTTTGTCTGGGGATCCAAGATGGACAGAGTCAGGCGGGCCGTCATGTACAAGGAGCCTCGCAAGGGTGGGAAGGGCGTTCCAGATATCCCCACCCTCCTGCGATCCTCTTTTGTGTGTGATTGTGTCCGCCGGACTTTGCAAGTCAAGAATGGCTCCGCGGGCAGGTCCATGTCTCGCTTCTTCCTGCTTCCTCTTTGGAGGCGACTCGGCTGGGACAAGTGGGACAGCTCCTTCCCCTACAACTGGACGACGCCATGGTTCTACGGAGACGTCGTTCGATTTGTGGGGGAACATCAACTGGAGGGACTCAAGCCCGACTTGTGGAAGCCCAAAACTATCCACAAGCTCATCAGAGCCAAGGATGACATGGAGAACATCACAGGACTTCACCAGGACACGCTGGAGACTGTGTGGACAAATGTGTCGTCTGACAGGCTGACCAACGGGCACAAGGACTTGTCGTGGATGGCGATTCAGGGCGGACTGCCCGTCCGGTCATTCATGCATGCCCGGAACCTGTGCAAGACCCGGTACTGCCCAAGGTGCCCCTTCGTGGAGGAAACATCTTTGCACACTTTTTGGGACTGCGGATTTGCACAGCGCCTGTTGACTGCCCTTGAGGACGACCTGAGGAACTCTGTCCCCAGGGCGAGCCTATCACACCATTCTGTGCTTTACGGACTCTTCCCTGGGGTTCATACCGTCGGAGCCATCCAGGAGGCTTGGCGCCTTATGAACTGCTTCAAGGATGCCGTTTGGGTTGCCAGGAACCGGCTCATCTTGAGGAGGGAGAGGATGTCCATCCAGGACTGCCGCAGGCTGATCCACAGCCTGCTCAGAGACTATTCCATCGTGGACGGTCCGGAGGACGAGGATGAGGACTAAACCCCTCCTCCCCCTCTCCCCTTATGTGTCTTGTCTTTCAATAAAGCTTCGGGCCTGTGATTTTCCCCTCCCCATTCCCTTTTTTCCAATCCCCATCCCTTATCACGGTTCGTCGTACTGTATTGATTGACATGCTTTTTCTTTCAGATTGAGTGTTTTGTGTAGCATAGGGGTGTGATGTGTCTAGTTAGTGCGTCGTATCCTCATGCTATGTAAATATGATGTACTGGGCTGCGGCACTGTACACTGTCTGTTAACTTATTTTTTGTGCTAATAAAAGATATATTCAATCAAAAAAATCTGTTCTTATCAGTTTAATATCTGATACGTCCCCTATCTGGGGACCATATATTAAATGGATTTTTAGAACAGGGAGATGGAAAAAGAGCTTGCTCTGTCCACTCCACGCATTGACCTGGTATTGCAGTATCTCCAGGACCGGTGCACCCCTTCTTTAATGCAGTTTCTAAAATCAGAAAGAATTGAATTCAATGCTTTTTGTTCATTTTGCTTGTTTGTCGGATTTTGGGATGGACTCTTTGGCTTTGCTTTTCTTCTCCTCATTGGATTTTTCATGTTAAAAGTTGCAGAAGCCAGATGACAAGCTCATTTTGGTTCAACTTCAGCAACTGTGCATTGCATTGCCATGTAATGTAATGTAATGCAATGCTATCTATCTAGCTCTCCCTCTATACTTCCTTTTGGATAAACAGACATATTAGGCAAGCATTTTGGAGCTTTCACCTAAATAACTACAGGTGGTGAGATAAGCTGCACAATATAATTGACCTTTCAGTATATTGTTGCACACACACCATCTATTTAGCAAATGCCCTTGTTATCAACAGCAGCCTTTTAAACTCACCTGAGCTAACAGGTATGTGAGCTGGTTACTCTGCTGCGCTTAAAATTTCTTTTTTGGTTTGCTACAATGCCTTTTCTGAAACGTTGTCTCCCTCTGCTGGAACACTGACTTCTTTCATTTAATGCCTGCAGACTATAAAAGAGAAACCAACCCAAAAAGTTTGGTTGATTAGTCTGTGGCATTCTTTTAAACTGTTGCTTATGGCGGTCTCTGTGAGCTTCTCAGTGACATTCAGCCATCCAGGTATCCCGCCTGCACTAGACGGAATGTGGCAATGGAACGCTGGCTGCGCGTGTCATAATAGGCTCTGAGCCTTTATATACCTGCGCACAGCAGCAGCCACCTTCAGTCTGCTGCTGGACAGCCAGCAGCAGCAGCAGCAGGAGAGGTAATTAATCAGCAACCCTCCTGCTAAGGGTAGACAGCTGCTCGTTCCACCCCCCCCCCCGCCTTAATTGGTTCTCCTCCCTTCCAACGGTGTTGAGGCGGGTGGGAACAGCCGGGGGTTGAGGGTACTGTGCTAAAAGAGGTGGAGTTATGCAGATCTAAAACACGTGGATTGCAGCAGCAGCAAGCCGAAAAGTGCAGGCATGTGAGGGATCTAGAGGTTGACAGCATGTCTTCTTAACGGGAGTCCAGGTGGCCATCTCCACAAATGGACTTTTCAGAATCCTTGGGTGGCACCGTAGTCGGAAACCAATTCTGGTTATCGCTTCTCGGCCTTTTGGCTAAGATCAAGTGTAGTATCTGTTCTTATCAGTTTAATATCTGATACGTCCCCTATCTGGGGACCATATATTAAATGGATTTTTAGAACAGGGAGATGGAAAAAGAGCTTGCTCTGTCCACTCCACGCATTGACCTGGTATTGCAATGTCTCCAGGACCGGTGCACCCCTTCTTTAATGCAGTTTCTAAAATCAGAAAGAATTGAATTCAATGCTTTTTGTTCATTTTGCTTGTTTGTCGGATTTTGGGATGGACTCTTTGGCTTTGCTTTTCTTCTCCTCATTGGATTTTTCATGTTAAAAGTTGCAGAAGCCAGATGACAAGCTCATTTTGGTTCAACTTCAGCAACTGTGCATTGCATTGCCATGTAATGTAATGTAATGCAATGCTATCTATCTAGCTCTCCCTCTATACTTCCTTTTGGATAAACAGACATATTAGGCAAGCATTTTGGAGCTTTCACCTAAATAACTACAGGTGGTGAGATAAGCTGCACAATATAATTGACCTTTCAGTATATTGTTGCACATACACCATCTATTTAGCAAATGCCCTTGTTATCAACAGCAGCCTTTTAAACTCACCTGAGCTAACAGGTATGTGAGCTGGTTACTCTGCTGCGCTTAAAATTTCTTTTTTGGTTTGCTACAATGCCTTTTCTGAAACGTTGTCTCCCTCTGCTGGAACACTGACTTCTTTCATTTAATGCCTGCAGACTATAAAAGAGAAACCAACCCAAAAAGTTTGGTTGATTAGTCTGTGGCATTCTTTTAAACTGTTGCTTATGGCGGTCTCTGTGAGCTTCTCAGTGACATTCAGCCATCCAGGTATCCCGCCTGCAGTAGACGGAATGTGGCAATGGAACGCTGGCTGCGCGTGTCATAATAGGCTCTGAGCCTTTATATACCTGCGCACAGCAGCAGCCAGCTTCAGTCTGCTGCTGGACAGCCAGCAGCAGCAGCAGCAGGAGAGGTAATTAATCAGCAACCCTCCTGCTAAGGGTAGACAGCTGCTCGTTCCACCCCCCCCCCGCCTTAATTGGTTCTCCTCCCTTCCAACGGTGTTGAGGCGGGTGGGAACAGCCGGGGGTTGAGGGTACTGTGCTAAAAGAGGTGGAGTTATGCAGATCTAAAACGCGTGGATTGCAGCAGCAGCAAGCCGAAAAGTGCAGGCATGTGAGGGATCTAGAGGTTGACAGTATGTCTTCTTAACGGGAGTCCAGGTGGCCATCTCCACAAATGGACTTTTCAGAATCCTTGGGTGGCACCGTAGTCGGAAACCAATTCTGGTTATCGCTTCTCGGCCTTTTGGCTAAGATCAAGTGTAGTATCTGTTCTTATCAGTTTAATATCTGATACGTCCCCTATCTGGGGACCATATATTAAATGGATTTTTAGAACAGGGAGATGGAAAAAGAGCTTGCTCTGTCCACTCCACGCATTGACCTGGTATTGCAGTATCTCCAGGACCGGTGCACCCCTTCTTTAATGCAGTTTCTAAAATCAGAAAGAATTGAATTCAATGCTTTTTGTTCATTTTGCTTGTTTGTCGGATTTTGGGATGGACTCTTTGGCTTTGCTTTTCTTCTCCTCATTGGATTTTTCATGTTAAAAGTTGCAGAAGCCAGATGACAAGCTCATTTTGGTTCAACTTCAGCAACTGTGCATTGCATTGCCATGTAATGTAATGTAATGCAATGCTATCTATCTAGCTCTCCCTCTATACTTCCTTTTGGATAAACAGACATATTAGGCAAGCATTTTGGAGCTTTCACCTAAATAACTACAGGTGGTGAGATAAGCTGCACAATATAATTGACCTTTCAGTATATTGTTGCACACACACCATCTATTTAGCAAATGCCCTTGTTATCAACAGCAGCCTTTTAAACTCACCTGAGCTAACAGATATGTGAGCTGGTTACTCTGCTGCGCTTAAAATTTCTTTTTTGGTTTGCTACAATGCCTTTTCTGAAACGTTGTCTCCCTCTGCTGGAACACTGACTTCTTTCATTTAATGCCTGCAGACTATAAAAGAGAAACCAACCCAAAAAGTTTGGTTGATTAGTCTGTTGCATTCTTTTAAACTGTTGCTTATGGCGGTCTCTGTGAGCTTCTCAGTGACATTCAGCCATCCAGGTATCCCGCCTGCAGTAGACGGAATGTGGCAATGGAACGCTGGCTGCGCGTGTCATAATAGGCTCTGAGCCTTTATATACCTGCGCACAGCAGCAGCCACCTTCAGTCTGCTGCTGGACAGCCAGCAGCAGCAGCAGCAGGAGAGGTAATTAATCAGCAACCCTCCTGCTAAGGGTAGACAGCTGCTCGTTCCACCCCCCCCCCCGCCTTAATTGGTTCTCCTCCCTTCCAACGGTGTTGAGGCGGGTGGGAACAGCCGGGGGTTGAGGGTACTGTGCTAAAAGAGGTGGAGTTATGCAGATCTAAAACGCGTGGATTGCAGCAGCAGCAAGCCGAAAAGTGCAGGCATGTGAGGGATCTAGAGGTTGACAGCATGTCTTCTTAACGGGAGTCCAGGTGGCCATCTCCACAAATGGACTTTTCAGAATCCTTGGGTGGCACCGTAGTCGGAAACCAATTCTGGTTATCGCTTCTCGGCCTTTTGGCTAAGATCAAGTGTAGTATCTGTTCTTATCAGTTTAATATCTGATACGTCCCCTATCTGGGGACCATATATTAAATGGATTTTTAGAACAGGGAGATGGAAAAAGAGCTTGCTCTGTCCACTCCACGCATTGACCTGGTATTGCAGTATCTCCAGGACCGGTGCACCCCTTCTTTAATGCAGTTTCTAAAATCAGAAAGAATTGAATTCAATGCTTTTTGTTCATTTTGCTTGTTTGTCGGATTTTGGGATGGACTCTTTGGCTTTGCTTTTCTTCTCCTCATTGGATTTTTCATGTTAAAAGTTGCAGAAGCCAGATGACAAGCTCATTTTGGTTCAACTTCAGCAACTGTGCATTGCATTGCCATGTAATGTAATGTAATGCAATGCTATCTATCTAGCTCTCCCTCTATACTTCCTTTTGGATAAACAGACATATTAGGCAAGCATTTTGGAGCTTTCACCTAAATAACTACAGGTGGTGAGATAAGCTGCACAATATAATTGACCTTTCAGTATATTGTTGCACACACACCATCTATTTAGCAAATGCCCTTGTTATCAACAGCAGCCTTTTAAACTCACCTGAGCTAACAGGTATGTGAGCTGGTTACTCTGCTGCGCTTAAAATTTCTTTTTTGGTTTGCTACAATGCCTTTTCTGAAACGTTGTCTCCCTCTGCTGGAACACTGACTTCTTTCATTTAATGCCTGCAGACTATAAAAGAGAAACCAACCCAAAAAGTTTGGTTGATTAGTCTGTGGCATTCTTTTAAACTGTTGCTTATGGCGGTCTCTGTGAGCTTCTCAGTGACATTCAGCCATCCAGGTATCCCGCCTGCAGTAGACGGAATGTGGCAATGGAACGCTGGCTGCGCGTGTCATAATAGGCTCTGAGCCTTTATATACCTGCGCACAGCAGCAGCCACCTTCAGTCTGCTGCTGGACAGCCAGCAGCAGAAGCAGCAGGAGAGGTAATTAATCAGCAACCCTCCTGCTAAGGGTAGACAGCTGCTCGTTCCACCCCCCCCCCCGCCTTAATTGGTTCTCCTCCCTTCCAACGGTGTTGAGGCGGGTGGGAACAGCCGGGGGTTGAGGGTACTGTGCTAAAAGAGGTGGAGTTATGCAGATCTAAAACGCGTGGATTGCAGCAGCAGCAAGCCGAAAAGTGCAGGCATGTGAGGGATCTAGAGGTTGACAGCATGTCTTCTTAACGGGAGTCCAGGTGGCCATCTCCACAAATGGACTTTTCAGAATCCTTGGGTGGCACCGTAGTCGGAAACCAATTCTGGTTATCGCTTCTCGGCCTTTTGGCTAAGATCAAGTGTAGTATCTGTTCTTATCAGTTTAATATCTGATACGTCCCCTATCTGGGGACCATATATTAAATGGATTTTTAGAACAGGGAGATGGAAAAAGAGCTTGCTCTGTCCACTCCACGCATTGACCTGGTATTGCAGTATCTCCAGGACCGGTGCACCCCTTCTTTAATGCAGTTTCTAAAATCAGAAAGAATTGAATTCAATGCTTTTTGTTCATTTTGCTTGTTTGTCGGACTTTGGGATGGACTCTTTGGCTTTGCTTTTCTTCTCCTCATTGGATTTTTCATGTTAAAAGTTGCAGAAGCCAGATGACAAGCTCATTTTGGTTCAACTTCAGCAACTGTGCATTGCATTGCCATGTAATGTAATGTAATGCAATGCTATCTATCTAGCTCTCCCTCTATACTTCCTTTTGGATAAACAGACATATTAGGCAAGCATTTTGGAGCTTTCACCTAAATAACTACAGGTGGTGAGATAAGCTGCACAATATAATTGACCTTTCAGTATATTGTTGCACACACACCATCTATTTAGCAAATGCCCTTGTTATCAACAGCAGCCTTTTAAACTCACCTGAGCTAACAGGTATGTGAGCTGGTTACTCTGCTGCGCTTAAAATTTCTTTTTTGGTTTGCTACAATGCCTTTTCTGAAACGTTGTCTCCCTCTGCTGGAACACTGACTTCTTTCATTTAATGCCTGCAGACTATAAAAGAGAAACCAACCCAAAAAGTTTGGTTGATTAGTCTGTGGCATTCTTTTAAACTGTTGCTTATGGCGGTCTCTGTGAGCTTCTCAGTGACATTCAGCCATCCAGGTATCCCGCCTGCAGTAGACGGAATGTGGCAATGGAACGCTGGCTGCGCGTGTCATAATAGGCTCTGAGCCTTTATATACCTGCGCACAGCAGCAGCCACCTTCAGTCTGCTGCTGGACAGCCAGCAGCAGCAGCAGCAGGAGAGGTAATTAATCAGCAACCCTCCTGCTAAGGGTAGACAGCTGCTCGTTCCACCCCCCCCCCCCCGCCTTAATTGGTTCTCCTCCCTTCCAACGGTGTTGAGGCGGGTGGGAACAGCCGGGGGTTGAGGGTACTGTGCTAAAAGAGGTGGAGTTATGCAGATCTAAAACGCGTGGATTGCAGCAGCAGCAAGCCGAAAAGTGCAGGCATGTGAGGGATCTAGAGGTTGACAGCATGTCTTCTTAACGGGAGTCCAGGTGGCCATCTCCACAAATGGACTTTTCAGAATCCTTGGGTGGCACCGTAGTCGGAAACCAATTCTGGTTATCGCTTCTCGGCCTTTTGGCTAAGATCAAGTGTAGTATCTGTTCTTATCAGTTTAATATCTGATACGTCCCCTATCTGGGGACCATATATTAAATGGATTTTTAGAACAGGGAGATGGAAAAAGAGCTTGCTCTGTCCACTCCACGCATTGACCTGGTATTGCAGTATCTCCAGGACCGGTGCACCCCTTCTTTAATGCAGTTTCTAAAATCAGAAAGAATTGAATTCAATGCTTTTTGTTCATTTTGCTTGTTTGTCGGATTTTGGGATGGACTCTTTGGCTTTGCTTTTCTTCTCCTCATTGGATTTTTCATGTTAAAAGTTGCAGAAGCCAGATGACAAGCTCATTTTGGTTCAACTTCAGCAACTGTGCATTGCATTGCCATGTAATGTAATGTAATGCAATGCTATCTATCTAGCTCTCCCTCTATACTTCCTTTTGGATAAACAGACATATTAGGCAAGCATTTTGGAGCTTTCACCTAAATAACTACAGGTGGTGAGATAAGCTGCACAATATAATTGACCTTTCAGTATATTGTTGCACACACACCATCTATTTAGCAAATGCCCTTGTTATCAACAGCAGCCTTTTAAACTCACCTGAGCTAACAGGTATGTGAGCTGGTTACTCTGCTGCGCTTAAAATTTCTTTTTTGGTTTGCTACAATGCCTTTTCTGAAACGTTGTCTCCCTCTGCTGGAACACTGACTTCTTTCATTTAATGCCTGCAGACTATAAAAGAGAAACCAACCCAAAAAGTTTGGTTGATTAGTCTGTGGCATTCTTTTAAACTGTTGCTTATGGCGGTCTCTGTGAGCTTCTCAGTGACATTCAGCCATCCAGGTATCCCGCCTGCAGTAGACGGAATGTGGCAATGGAACGCTGGCTGCGCGTGTCATAATAGGCTCTGAGCCTTTATATACCTGCGCACAGCAGCAGCCACCTTCAGTCTGCTGCTGGACAGCCAGCAGCAGCAGCAGGAGAGGTAATTAATCAGCAACCCTCCTGCTAAGGGTAGACAGCTGCTCGTTCCACCCCCCCCCCGCCTTAATTGGTTCTCCTCCCTTCCAACGGTGTTGAGGCGGGTGGGAACAGTCGGGGGTTGAGGGTACTGTGCTAAAAGAGGTGGAGTTATGCAGATCTAAAACGCGTGGATTGCAGCAGCAGCAAGCCGAAAAGTGCAGGCATGTGAGGGATCTAGAGGTTGACAGCATGTCTTCTTAACGGGAGTCCAGGTGGCCATCTCCACAAATGGACTTTTCAGAATCCTTGGGTGGCACCGTAGTCGGAAACCAATTCTGGTTATCGCTTCTCGGCCTTTTGGCTAAGATCAAGTGTAGTATCTGTTCTTATCAGTTTAATATCTGATACGTCCCCTATCTGGGGACCATATATTAAATGGATTTTTAGAACAGGGAGATGGAAAAAGAGCTTGCTCTGTCCACTCCACGCATTGACCTGGTATTGCAGTATCTCCAGGACCGGTGCACCCCTTCTTTAATGCAGTTTCTAAAATCAGAAAGAATTGAATTCAATGCTTTTTGTTCATTTTGCTTGTTTGTCGGATTTTGGGATGGACTCTTTGGCTTTGCTTTTCTTCTCCTCATTGGATTTTTCATGTTAAAAGTTGCAGAAGCCAGATGACAAGCTCATTTTGGTTCAACTTCAGCAACTGTGCATTGCATTGCCATGTAATGTAATGTAATGCAATGCTATCTATCTAGCTCTCCCTCTATACTTCCTTTTGGATAAACAGACATATTAGGCAAGCATTTTGGAGCTTTCACCTAAATAACTACAGGTGGTGAGATAAGCTGCACAATATAATTGACCTTTCAGTATATTGTTGCACACACACCATCTATTTAGCAAATGCCCTTGTTATCAACAGCAGCCTTTTAAACTCACCTGAGCTAACAGATATGTGAGCTGGTAACTATGCTGCGCTTAAAATTTCTTTTTTGGTTTGCTACAATGCCTTTTCTGAAACGTTGTCTCCCTCTGCTGGAACACTGACTTCTTTCATTTAATGCCTGCAGACTATAAAAGAGAAACCAACCCAAAAAGTTTGGTTGATTAGTCTGTGGCATTCTTTTAAACTGTTGCTTATGGCGGTCTCTGTGAGCTTCTCAGTGACATTCAGCCATCCAGGTATCCCGCCTGCAGTAGACGGAATGTGGCAATGGAACGCTGGCTGCGCGTGTCATAATAGGCTCTGAGCCTTTATATACCTGCGCACAGCAGCAGCCACCTTCAGTCTGCTGCTGGACAGCCAGCAGCAGCAGCAGCAGGAGAGGTAATTAATCAGCAACCCTCCTGCTAAGGGTAGACAGCTGCTCGTTCCACCCCCCCCCCGGCCTTAATTGGTTCTCCTCCCTTCCAACGGTGTTGAGGCGGGTGGGAACAGCCGGGGGTTGAGGGTACTGTGCTAAAAGAGGTGGAGTTATGCAGATCTAAAACGCGTGGATTGCAGCAGCAGCAAGCCGAAAAGTGCAGGCATGTGAGGGATCTAGAGGTTGACAGCATGTCTTCTTAACGGGAGTCCAGGTGGCCATCTCCACAAATGGACTTTTCAGAATCCTTGGGTGGCACCGTAGTCGGAAACCAATTCTGGTTATCGCTTCTCGGCCTTTTGGCTAAGATCAAGTGTAGTATCTGTTCTTATCAGTTTAATATCTGATACGTCCCCTATCTGGGGACCATATATTAAATGGATTTTTAGAACAGGGAGATGGAAAAAGAGCTTGCTCTGTCCACTCCACGCATTGACCTGGTATTGCAGTATCTCCAGGACCGGTGCACCCCTTCTTTAATGCAGTTTCTAAAATCAGAAAGAATTGAATTCAATGCTTTTTGTTCATTTTGCTTGTTTGTCGGATTTTGGGATGGACTCTTTGGCTTTGCTTTTCTTCTCCTCATTGGATTTTTCATGTTAAAAGTTGCAGAAGCCAGATGACAAGCTCATTTTGGTTCAACTTCAGCAACTGTGCATTGCATTGCCATGTAATGTAATGTAATGCAATGCTATCTATCTAGCTCTCCCTCTATACTTCCTTTTGGATAAACAGACATATTAGGCAAGCATTTTGGAGCTTTCACCTAAATAACTACAGGTGGTGAGATAAGCTGCACAATATAATTGACCTTTCAGTATATTGTTGCACACACACCATCTATTTAGCAAATGCCCTTGTTATCAACAGCAGCCTTTTAAACTCACCTGAGCTAACAGATATGTGAGCTGGTAACTATGCTGCGCTTAAAATTTCTTTTTTGGTTTGCTACAATGCCTTTTCTGAAACGTTGTCTCCCTCTGCTGGAACACTGACTTCTTTCATTTAATGCCTGCAGACTATAAAAGAGAAACCAACCCAAAAAGTTTGGTTGATTAGTCTGTGGCATTCTTTTAAACTGTTGCTTATGGCGGTCTCTGTGAGCTTCTCAGTGACATTCAGCCATCCAGGTATCCCGCCTGCAGTAGACGGAATGTGGCAATGGAACGCTGGCTGCGCGTGTCATAATAGGCTCTGAGCCTTTATATACCTGCGCACAGCAGCAGCCACCTTCAGTCTGCTGCTGGACAGCCAGCAGCAGCAGCAGCAGGAGAGGTAATTAATCAGCAACCCTCCTGCTAAGGGTAGACAGCTGCTCGTTCCACCCCCCCCCCCGCCTTAATTGGTTCTCCTCCCTTCCAACGGTGTTGAGGCGGGTGGGAACAGCCGGGGGTTGAGGGTACTGTGCTAAAAGAGGTGGAGTTATGCAGATCTAAAACGCGTGGATTGCAGCAGCAGCAAGCCGAAAAGTGCAGGCATGTGAGGGATCTAGAGGTTGACAGCATGTCTTCTTAACGGGAGTCCAGGTGGCCATCTCCACAAATGGACTTTTCAGAATCCTTGGGTGGCACCGTAGTCGGAAACCAATTCTGGTTATCGCTTCTCGGCCTTTTGGCTAAGATCAAGTGTAGTATCTGTTCTTATCAGTTTAATATCTGATACGTCCCCTATCTGGGGACCATATATTAAATGGATTTTTAGAACAGGGAGATGGAAAAAGAGCTTGCTCTGTCCACTCCACGCATTGACCTGGTATTGCAGTATCTCCAGGACCGGTGCATCCCTTCTTTAATGCAGTTTCTAAAATCAGAAAGAATTGAATTCAATGCTTTTTGTTCATTTTGCTTGTTTGTCGGATTTTGGGATGGACTCTTTGGCTTTGCTTTTCTTCTCCTCATTGGATTTTTCATGTTAAAAGTTGCAGAAGCCAGATGACAAGCTCATTTTGGTTCAACTTCAGCAACTGTGCATTGCATTGCCATGTAATGTAATGTAATGCAATGCTATCTATCTAGCTCTCCCTCTATACTTCCTTTTGGATAAACAGACATATTAGGCAAGCATTTTGGAGCTTTCACCTAAATAACTACAGGTGGTGAGATAAGCTGCACAATATAATTGACCTTTCAGTATATTGTTGCACACACACCATCTATTTAGCAAATGCCCTTGTTATCAACAGCAGCCTTTTAAACTCACCTGAGCTAACAGATATGTGAGCTGGTTACTCTGCTGCGCTTAAAATTTCTTTTTTGGTTTGCTACAATGCCTTTTCTGAAACGTTGTCTCCCTCTGCTGGAACACTGACTTCTTTCATTTAATGCCTGCAGACTATAAAAGAGAAACCAACCCAAAAAGTTTGGTTGATTAGTCTGTGGCATTCTGTTAAACTGTTGCTTATGGCGGTCTCTGTGAGCTTCTCAGTGACATTCAGCCATCCAGGTATCCCGCCTGCAGTAGACGGAATGTGGCAATGGAACGCTGGCTGCGCGTGTCATAATAGGCTCTGAGCCTTTATATACCTGCGCACAGCAGCAGCCACCTTCAGTCTGCTGCTGGACAGCCAGCAGCAGCAGCAGCAGGAGAGGTAATTAATCAGCAACCCTCCTGCTAAGGGTAGACAGCTGCTCGTTCCACCCCCCCCCCCCGCCTTAATTGGTTCTCCTCCCTTCCAACGGTGTTGAGGCGGGTGGGAACAGCCGGGGGTTGAGGGTACTGTGCTAAAAGAGGTGGAGTTATGCAGATCTAAAACGCGTGGATTGCAGCAGCAGCAAGCCGAAAAGTGCAGGCATGTGAGGGATCTAGAGGTTGACAGCATGTCTTCTTAACGGGAGTCCAGGTGGCCATCTCCACAAATGGACTTTTCAGAATCCTTGGGTGGCACCGTAGTCGGAAACCAATTCTGGTTATCGCTTCTCGGCCTTTTGGCTAAGATCAAGTGTAGTATCTGTTCTTATCAGTTTAATATCTGATACGTCCCCTATCTGGGGACCATATATTAAATGGATTTTTAGAACAGGGAGATGGAAAAAGAGCTTGCTCTGTCCACTCCACGCATTGACCTGGTATTGCAGTATCTCCAGGACCGGTGCACCCCTTCTTTAATGCAGTTTCTAAAATCAGAAAGAATTGAATTCAATGCTTTTTGTTCATTTTGCTTGTTTGTCGGATTTTGGGATGGACTCTTTGGCTTTGCTTTTCTTCTCCTCATTGGATTTTTCATGTTAAAAGTTGCAGAAGCCAAATGACAAGCTCATTTTGGTTCAACTTCAGCAACTGTGCATTGCATTGCCATGTAATGTAATGTAATGCAATGCTATCTATCTAGCTCTCCCTCTATACTTCCTTTTGGATAAACAGACATATTAGGCAAGCATTTTGGAGCTTTCACCTAAATAACTACAGGTGGTGAGATAAGCTGCACAATATAATTGACCTTTCAGTATATTGTTGCACACACACCATCTATTTAGCAAATGCCCTTGTTATCAACAGCAGCCTTTTAAACTCACCTGAGCTAACAGGTATGTGAGCTGGTTACTCTGCTGCGCTTAAAATTTCTTTTTTGGTTTGCTACAATGCCTTTTCTGAAACGTTGTCTCCCTCTGCTGGAACACTGACTTCTTTCATTTAATGCCTGCAGACTATAAAAGAGAAACCAACCCAAAAAGTTTGGTTGATTAGTCTGTGGCATTCTTTTAAACTGTTGCTTATGGCGGTCTCTGTGAGCTTCTCAGTGACATTCAGCCATCCAGGTATCCCGCCTGCAGTAGACGGAATGTGGCAATGGAACGCTGGCTGCGCGTGTCATAATAGGCTCTGAGCCTTTATATACCTGCGCACAGCAGCAGCCACCTTCAGTCTGCTGCTGGACAGCCAGCAGCAGCAGCAGCAGGAGAGGTAATTAATCAGCAACCCTCCTGCTAAGGGTAGACAGCTGCTCGTTCCACCCCCCCCCCCCGCCTTAATTGGTTCTCCTCCCTTCCAACGGTGTTGAGGCGGGTGGGAACAGCCGGGGTTGAGGGTACTGTGCTAAAAGAGGTGGAGTTATGCAGATCTAAAACGCGTGGATTGCAGCAGCAGCAAGCCGAAAAGTGCAGGCATGTGAGGGATCTAGAGGTTGACAGCATGTCTTCTTAACGGGAGTCCAGGTGGCCATCTCCACAAATGGACTTTTCAGAATCCTTGGGTGGCACCGTAGTCGGAAACCAATTCTGGTTATCGCTTCTCGGCCTTTTGGCTAAGATCAAGTGTAGTATCTGTTCTTATCAGTTTAATATCTGATACGTCCCCTATCTGGGGACCATATATTAAATGGATTTTTAGAACAGGGAGATGGAAAAAGAGCTTGCTCTGTCCACTTCACGCATTGACCTGGTATTGCAGTATCTCCAGGACCGGTGCACCCCTTCTTTAATGCAGTTTCTAAAATCAGAAAGAATTGAATTCAATGCTTTTTGTTCATTTTGCTTGTTTGTCGGATTTTGGGATGGACTCTTTGGCTTTGCTTTTCTTCTCCTCATTGGATTTTTCATGTTAAAAGTTGCAGAAGCCAGATGACAAGCTCATTTTGGTTCAACTTTAGCAACTGTGCATTGCATTGCCATGTAATGTAATGTAATGCAATGCTATCTATCTAGCTCTCCCTCTATACTTCCTTTTGGATAAACAGACATATTAGGCAAGCATTTTGGAGCTTTCACCTAAATAACTACAGGTGGTGAGATAAGCTGCACAATATAATTGACCTTTCAGTATATTGTTGCACACACACCATCTATTTAGCAAATGCCCTTGTTATCAACAGCAGCCTTTTAAACTCACCTGAGCTAACAGGTATGTGAGCTGGTTACTCTGCTGCGCTTAAAATTTCTTTTTTAGTTTGCTACAATGCCTTTTCTGAAACGTTGTCTCCCTCTGCTGGAACACTGACTTCTTTCATTTAATGCCTGCAGACTATAAAAGAGAAACCAACCCAAAAAGTTTGGTTGATTAGTCTGTGGCATTCTTTTAAACTGTTGCTTATGGCGGTCTCTGTGAGCTTCTCAGTGACATTCAGCCATCCAGGTATCCCGCCTGCAGTAGACGGAATGTGGCAATGGAACGCTGGCTGCGCGTGTCATAATAGGCTCTGAGCCTTTATATACCTGCGCACAGCAGCAGCCACCTTCAGTCTGCTGCTGGACAGCCAGCAGCAGCAGCAGCAGGAGAGGTAATTAATCAGCAACCCTCCTGCTAAGGGTAGACAGCTGCTCGTTCCACCCCCAACCCCCAGCCTTAATTGGTTCTCCTCCCTTCCAACGGTGTTGAGGCGGGTGGGAACAGCCGGGGGTTGAGGGTACTGTGCTAAAAGAGGTGGAGTTATGCAGATCTAAAACGCGTGGATTGCAGCAGCAGCAAGCCGAAAAGTGCAGGCATGTGAGGGATCTAGAGGTTGACAGCATGTCTTCTTAACGGGAGTCCAGGTGGCCATCTCCACAAATGGACTTTTCAGAATCCTTGGGTGGCACCGTAGTCGGAAACCAATTCTGGTTATCGCTTCTCGGCCTTTTGGCTAAGATCAAGTGTAGTATCTGTTCTTATCAGTTTAATATCTGATACGTCCCCTATCTGGGGACCATATATTAAATGGATTTTTAGAACAGGGAGATGGAAAAAGAGCTTGCTCTGTCCACTCCACGCATTGACCTGGTATTGCAGTATCTCCAGGACCGGTGCACCCCTTCTTTAATGCAGTTTCTAAAATCAGAAAGAATTGAATTCAATGCTTTTTGTTCATTTTGCTTGTTTGTCGGATTTTGGGATGGACTCTTTGGCTTTGCTTTTCTTCTCCTCATTGGATTTTTCATGTTAAAAGTTGCAGAAGCCAAATGACAAGCTCATTTTGGTTCAACTTCAGCAACTGTGCATTGCATTGCCATGTAATGTAATGTAATGCAATGCTATCTATCTAGCTCTCCCTCTATACTTCCTTTTGGATAAACAGACATATTAGGCAAGCATTTTGGAGCTTTCACCTAAATAACTACAGGTGGTGAGATAAGCTGCACAATATAATTGACCTTTCAGTATATTGTTGCACACACACCATCTATTTAGCAAATGCCCTTGTTATCAACAGCAGCCTTTTAAACTCACCTGAGCTAACAGGTATGTGAGCTGGTTACTCTGCTGCGCTTAAAATTTCTTTTTTGGTTTGCTACAATGCCTTTTCTGAAACGTTGTCTCCCTCTGCTGGAACACTGACTTCTTTCATTTAATGCCTGCAGACTATAAAAGAGAAACCAACCCAAAAAGTTTGGTTGATTAGTCTGTGGCATTCTTTTAAACTGTTGCTTATGGCGGTCTCTGTGAGCTTCTCAGTGACATTCAGCCATCCAGGTATCCCGCCTGCAGTAGACGGAATGTGGCAATGGAACGCTGGCTGCGCGTGTCATAATAGGCTCTGAGCCTTTATATACCTGCGCACAGCAGCAGCCACCTTCAGTCTGCTGCTGGACAGCCAGCAGCAGCAGCAGCAGGAGAGGTAATTAATCAGCAACCCTCCTGCTAAGGGTAGACAGCTGCTCGTTCCACCCCCCCCCCCCGCCTTAATTGGTTCTCCTCCCTTCCAACGGTGTTGAGGCGGGTGGGAACAGCCGGGGTTGAGGGTACTGTGCTAAAAGAGGTGGAGTTATGCAGATCTAAAACGCGTGGATTGCAGCAGCAGCAAGCCGAAAAGTGCAGGCATGTGAGGGATCTAGAGGTTGACAGCATGTCTTCTTAACGGGAGTCCAGGTGGCCATCTCCACAAATGGACTTTTCAGAATCCTTGGGTGGCACCGTAGTCGGAAACCAATTCTGGTTATCGCTTCTCGGCCTTTTGGCTAAGATCAAGTGTAGTATCTGTTCTTATCAGTTTAATATCTGATACGTCCCCTATCTGGGGACCATATATTAAATGGATTTTTAGAACAGGGAGATGGAAAAAGAGCTTGCTCTGTCCACTCCACGCATTGACCTGGTATTGCAGTATCTCCAGGACCGGTGCACCCCTTCTTTAATGCAGTTTCTAAAATCAGAAAGAATTGAATTCAATGCTTTTTGTTCATTTTGCTTGTTTGTCGGATTTTGGGATGGACTCTTTGGCTTTGCTTTTCTTCTCCTCATTGGATTTTTCATGTTAAAAGTTGCAGAAGCCAGATGACAAGCTCATTTTGGTTCAACTTTAGCAACTGTGCATTGCATTGCCATGTAATGTAATGTAATGCAATGCTATCTATCTAGCTCTCCCTCTATACTTCCTTTTGGATAAACAGACATATTAGGCAAGCATTTTGGAGCTTTCACCTAAATAACTACAGGTGGTGAGATAAGCTGCACAATATAATTGACCTTTCAGTATATTGTTGCACACACACCATCTATTTAGCAAATGCCCTTGTTATCAACAGCAGCCTTTTAAACTCACCTGAGCTAACAGGTATGTGAGCTGGTTACTCTGCTGCGCTTAAAATTTCTTTTTTAGTTTGCTACAATGCCTTTTCTGAAACGTTGTCTCCCTCTGCTGGAACACTGACTTCTTTCATTTAATGCCTGCAGACTATAAAAGAGAAACCAACCCAAAAAGTTTGGTTGATTAGTCTGTGGCATTCTTTTAAACTGTTGCTTATGGCGGTCTCTGTGAGCTTCTCAGTGACATTCAGCCATCCAGGTATCCCGCCTGCAGTAGACGGAATGTGGCAATGGAACGCTGGCTGCGCGTGTCATAATAGGCTCTGAGCCTTTATATACCTGCGCACAGCAGCAGCCACCTTCAGTCTGCTGCTGGACAGCCAGCAGCAGCAGCAGCAGGAGAGGTAATTAATCAGCAACCCTCCTGCTAAGGGTAGACAGCTGCTCGTTCCACCCCCAACCCCCAGCCTTAATTGGTTCTCCTCCCTTCCAACGGTGTTGAGGCGGGTGGGAACAGCCGGGGGTTGAGGGTACTGTGCTAAAAGAGGTGGAGTTATGCAGATCTAAAACGCGTGGATTGCAGCAGCAGCAAGCCGAAAAGTGCAGGCATGTGAGGGATCTAGAGGTTGACAGCATGTCTTCTTAACGGGAGTCCAGGTGGCCATCTCCACAAATGGACTTTTCAGAATCCTTGGGTGGCACCGTAGTCGGAAACCAATTCTGGTTATCGCTTCTCGGCCTTTTGGCTAAGATCAAGTGTAGTATCTGTTCTTATCAGTTTAATATCTGATACGTCCCTGACGCGCCCCTGGGCCTGTGTCGCGCTGCGTGAGCTTACCCGGAGCCGGATCTGTTGAGGGTTGTAGTCTCGTGGCGGTGACCCGGTCCGTGCCCAGGGAGTCAAACTGGACGGCAGTCTGTTAGCGGTAAATGGTTGATGACTACGCCACCCGTTGAGTGCAGCCAGGGGGCTGCTGCTGCAGGGCAGACCGCTGAGGCCGATGGTAGGATTGTGCAGCGTGATAGTATAACCCCCAACGGGAGGGGTATGGCCTCAGGGCAGCCGACGTGGATGATGGGGGTAGCAGGAACCACTCAGAGACGGTACGGTGTAGTTCAGGGTCTTTACTGGTAACAACAAAAGACCCTCCCGGAGTACTTGCTAGCGGATGGGGCCTGGTCAGTCCTTGAGCAGATGGGATCTCCCCTGGCCAGGCGTAGTTGTAGGCCTCCCAAACTGACTGTACTCTTCTGGCTACCTTGCTAGGAGCTGATGTAAGTAGCCCACGTCCCTGAGTGTACCGTGTGGTGCTCACAAGTATGGCCGGTGACTCGGGGCCTTCTAATGGCTTCCGCTCCACGATGGCGGTGCTGGTCCCACGCGTGTGACCGTGCCTTCGGGCTTCTGGGCCAGAGGACCTGAAATCCCCTGCCTGACGGATTCTGCTGCTGGGTAGGAATTAGTCCCCACAGCCTCGGACTCCGGGTCCGGTAAAAAGTCTTCTTAGTCAGGGCGAACTCTGCAGCTGCCAGCCCCTGACTTCTTGTAACTGCTGTTTCTTCCTATGCTGTCTCTACTTCTTCTCTTCTTCTACTCCTCACCCTGCCTCAGCCCCAGGTTTTTATAGGGGAAGTTCTTCCCCTCCCAAGACTGGGCAGGAGGTGTGGCATGCACAGGATCCCTGACCAAAGGACCTCCCACCTGCTCTCAGACATAACATTACGTTACTGTGGCAACCAGACCCCTGGGGTGTCACATTCCCCCCTAGTAAAATTTAGTACTCCGGGACTAAACACATTATAGAAAAACATAACAAGGTGAAAACAACAACACTAAAATACAATAAGGAAACACAATAAGATGGTCACGGCGTATCCGCAACCGGGTGCAGTCTTTGAAGAAAAGCAAAGGTGTCCATTTCACCGAAACAGGGAGACGTAACCAGGTAGGGGTCTGTTCTACCCCGAGTCCTTGACAGTCTTTAGTCCATCCTGGGTTACGCTCCAACTATATACAAGGATTCCCGGTAAATCCACCAAGGTTTCCTAAAAACAACTAGAAACACAAAATTACACACAAGCAACTATAGACAGGTAAACATTATAAAATAGCTTAAACATTTAGATCCTCCAACGTGCGGGTAACTGGCCTCTAGTGGCCCTAGTGGACCTACGGAGCTGACTGTCTGGCCCTGAACTACAGGGTGTAGGAGCTGTCAAGGGTAAACTGGGCAGCTGTCTACCGGCTCTTTGTCTCACTAGGGGTACGGCAGGCTCACTATAAGCAGAGGGTTGATTCTCCTGTTCTGCTTGTGTGGAGTCTTCTGCCTCCTGGACCGGCTGTTCTTCCAGCTCTACCCGTTGCTCCGTAGGTTCTTGGGATGATGGTTGGAGGAAGGTGAGTACGGGTACCACAACTGCACCATTGACTTGAGTCCAAGACCGAGGGAAGTCCCCGAGCATGGTACTAACCATATCTTCCCTTTCCTCTACGGGTCGATGGTCTTCTTGTTCCTCTTCAGGGTTCCTCAGTTGTTCGGGACACTTCTTCAGGTGGTCCCGGGATACAATGGCTGTGGTTTCCCCTCCGTCTTTACTGATGGTACAGACCTTCGGGTTTTCGTGGCTTGAGGGCAGTACGGTGTACGGGTCCTTCTCCCACTGGTCGTCCAACTTGTGGAGCCGTCTCTTCCTCTTCAAGACCTGCTCTCCGGGTACCAGGGGAACAGCGGGAGCATACTGGTTGTATGTCTTCTCTTGTCTTTCCCTAGCCTGACAGAGACTTCGCTCCACGCTCTCCTGTACTCTCCGGTACTGCTGCTGCCTCTCTGTGTCCCAGTCTGTTTCTGGTGAAGTGTCCTCGGGTGTCAGGACTCCCATTTCCAGGTCAACAGGTAACTTACCAGGTCTTGCC
The DNA here is from genome assembly GCF_046119375.1 of Phyllobates terribilis. Lineage (NCBI taxonomy): Eukaryota > Metazoa > Chordata > Amphibia > Anura > Dendrobatidae > Phyllobates > Phyllobates terribilis. Next base: position 1,501,041 of record NW_027363009.1, on the reverse strand, counting down.
CTCATTAGGTAAGCCGGGGTACAGTTGGTGGAACCTACCGGGATGTGGTTGTATAGGTCCACCAGATCGGGCAACTTCTCAGGCCACAGACTGCGTTCTTCCAGGGGCAATGTTTTTAGAAGATCCATTACCACCTGGTTCATTTTTTCACAAAGTCCATTAGTTTGTGGATGGTAGGGTGTCGTCCTTATCTTCCGGCAGCCATACAGATTGCAGAATTCCTGGAAGACCTCCGCTTCAAAGGCAGGTCCCTGGTCCGTCAGCACTTGGTCCGGGTACCCGTGTGGACGGCAGAAGTGCTGCTGGAAGGCTCTAGCTGCTGTTTGAGCCGTTAAGTCCTTGACGGGGACGACAACCAAGAACCGGGAGTAATGATCCACGATGGTTAACGCGTAGACGTAGCCACTTCTGCTTGGGGTCAGTTTTACATGATCCAAGGCTACCAGTTCCAACGGTTGCCGGGTGACGATGGACTGCAGGGGAGTCTTCTGGCTGGCCCGGTCCTTCCTTCTCAGATTGCACGGGCCACAGTCTCTGCACCACTTCTCGATGGTTCCCCTCATGCCTACCCAGTGGAACCGCTCGCGCAGCAGAAACTCCAGCTTTTTCCACCCGAAGTGTCCAGCTCCGTCGTGGTATGCCTCCATCACCATGGCTGCGTCTCTTCGGGGCACCACTACTTGCCAGAGTAGTTCATGCGTCCGGGAGTTGACCATTCTGCGGCACAACTTCCCCTTGTAAAGGAATAGTCGACTCTTCTCCGCCCATAGTTGTTTGTCTTCCTCCGGAGCGTCCGGTTCAAGGCGAGCCTCCGGCCGAGTCAGCATCTCCTTCACCAGTCGGACGGCAGGGTCGCTGTCTTGCGTTTCCGCCCAGTTGTAGTGGGGTAAGGGGTTCAACGTAGCAGCCTGCTTACCCCTTACCCGGTGGGAATACTGGATAGTCCCATGACGGTGGAACGCAGGGAGTTCAACTTCTTCCAGTCCCTCCGGATCTTCTCCTTCGTCCGGCAGGTTGGGCATCCTGGACAGGGCGTCCGCGTTAGTATTGGAGCGTCCTGCCCGGTATTTGATTGTGAACTCGTAGTTGGACAGACGGGCCATCCACCTCTGCTCCAGGGCACCGAGTCTTGCCGTGTCCAGGTGTGTCAACGGGTTGTTATCCGTGTATACGGTGAACCGGGAAGAAGCGAGGTAATGCCTAAAGCGCTCGGTGACTGCCCATACCACGGCCAGGAACTCTAGCTTAAATGAGCTGTAATTCTCGGGGTTCCTTTCGGTGGGTCGCAGTTTTCGGCTGGCATAGGAGATTACTCGTTCTCTCCCCTGCTGAATCTGGGACAGTACGGCTCCTAGCCCGATGTTACTGGCGTCGGTGTAGAGGATGAAGGGCTGGCTATAGTCCGGGTACGCCAAGATTTCATCCCTCGTGAGGGCCATCTTCAGCTGGCGGAAGGACTCTTCTTCTAGCTCTTCCCATTTGAAGGGCGGCTTCTGGTTCTTGGCCTTCCGGGACTGGCCTATCAGGAGGTCCTGCATAGGCGCTGCCTTTTTGGTGAAACCGGGAATAAACCTTCGGTAGTAGCCTACCAACCCTAGGAACTGCCGCACTTCTTTTACGCTGGAGGGGCTTGGCCATCCCTTAATTGCGGTGATCTTATCGGGGTCGGGAGCCACTCCGTCAGCGCTCACCACGTGTCCCAGGTATTGCACCTTTGGTTTCAGGAGGTGACACTTGGAGGGTTTCACCTTTAGGCCGTAACTCGCCAGAGCTTCGAACACCTCCGCCAGGTGTTTCAGGTGGTCCTCATAAGTTTTGGAGTATACGATGACATCGTCCAGGTACAACAGGACCGTCTCGAAGTTTCTGTGGCCCAGACAGCACTCCATTAATCGTTGGAAGGTTCCTGGGGCGTTGCAGAGTCCGAACGGCATGCAGGTGAACTCGCTAAGTCCCATCGGGGTGGTGAATGCGGTCTTCTCCCGGTCCGCCTCTGCTACAGGAACCTGCCAGTACCCGCTAGTGAGATCCAAGGTAGAGAAGAAGTTAGCAGATCTTAAAGCAGTCAATGACTCCTCTATCCTTGGTAAGGGGTACGCATCCTTGTGTGTGATACGGTTGATTTTCCGGTAATCTACACACATCCTCATGGTGTTGTCTTTCTTTTTGACTAAAACTAGTGGGGCTGCCCAGGGGCTACAGCTATCCCGGATTACCCCAGCCGCCTTCATGTCTCTAAGCATCCCCTTGGCGTGTTGGTAATGTGCAGGGGGTACGGGTCGATACCTCTCTTTTATGGGAGGATGATCTCCCGTGGGGATGCGGTGTTCTACCCCCTTGACTCGCCCGAAGTCTAACGGGTGTTTACTAAACACTCTCTCATACTCTTGAACCACCCGATAGACTCCTTGTTTCTGATGTGAGGGAGTGGAGTCAGTACCCAGATGTAGTTGCTGACACCAGTCCTCCATGTCTTTCTTAGAGCCGTTACCTTCCTCCGGGTGAGATGGAGGCAAGGGTTCCACAGATTGTATAGAATTTTGATTAGTGGTATATAATTTGGCTAGCGTGGCATACCGGGGCAGGTACACTTCCCTCTCCCCGATATTTATTATGCGAACGGGCACCCTCCCATGGCGTACATTGACCACCCCCCGTGCTGTCAAAATGGTGGGCCTACTGTCTGAGTAAACTGGTTCTACCATTGCCTGGTAATCTCTACCTCTCAGACCAATAGCTGCCCGGCACCAAATCATCATTTCACTTTTTGGGGGCATGGCAATAGGAAAAGGGTCACACATTCTTACGCTACCAATCTCACCGCCGGAGAGTTCCACTTGTTGCCGTTGCATCAGTGCCCGGATCTCTTTCTGGAGCACCCGCTGCTCGCCGGAGCTGGCGTTCTTGGCAACCTGCTGTAAAAGGAAAATCACCTCTGCAAGACAATTTTCAATTACGTTAGTTCCTAGAGTTATTTTTGGGTGACTCTCATGTTTATCAATATCTACAATGATCAGTCCCTGTGCGGCCAGTTCGACTCTACCGATTTTGAGGGTCACCTCTTTAAATCCGATCTGTGGCACGGGCTGGCCATTGCTGGCGATGATACTCAAGTCGTCGTCAGGGTAGCGGGTAATATCCGAGTCATTCCAGTACTGCTTGAAGAGCACGTACGGGATGGTGGTGACCTGTGACCCGGTATCCAGTAGGGCACTCATGGGAATGCCATCCAGTACCACAGGCAAGACTGGACGTCCTCCCACATATCTGTCGCGCCAGTTCGATGGGCCTGGTGATCTTTTTCCTGGGGGTTGGCCCTCTACCCCAGGTTGTGCCCGTTTAAAGAACAGTACCTTTCCATATGTCCGGGTTGATTGCAGCGGCGGCAGATGGGTCGTCCGTCCTCGCTGTATCGGTCACTGGGTCTTCCTCTGGCCGGTGGGGTCCTCCTTGGTCGACGCCACGGGATGTCCTCCGGTCCGGATGCCAGCTGGATCTTCCCTGGGGTGGAAACCTGTAAAGACTGCACAGTTCGGGTTAGCGCAGCAACGCTCTTAACTAGCTCTTGGACCTGATGGTGTAGGTCTGGAGCCGGGTCATTGTCCAAAGCCTGCGCATCAGCTCCCACAGGCCCTGCCGACAAGGGCGCCGCCTCCTGGTGGTAAGTGATAGCTGGGCGCCTGTGGGTCACAACGCCACCCGGTGCTGGTTCTCGGAGCACCCGGATAGCTCTATCCTTGAACTGTGCAAAGTCCAGATGGGGATCCTGTAAGGCCATTGCCCGCAACTGGGTTCGGTGGGTATTGCAATATAAACCCTCTATAAATTGTTCAGTCAACAGCTTTATGGCCCTCAGGGCCTCTTGTAGGTTTAGTGCATAGTCCCTTATACTCTCATGCGCTCGCTGCTTGCACCCGTAGAATCTAAGCTTGATCTCGGCTGAGGTGCGGGTATCGAAGGTGTCCCTCAGCCGGGTTAGTTTCTCTGCGACAGTCCTCCTCCCAGGTGGCCAAGATTTTACTTCTCTTTTGGCTGCCCCGGTTAGTTGGGCCACCAGGATGCTCACTTTTTGCTCTTCTGTGAGGGGGTACACCTGGAAGAGGCTATCCAGCTTTTCTCTAAAGTCATGCAGGGTATGTGACTCCCCTGAGTACTGGGGTAGCCAAGCTGCTCCCGGGATATATGGCATGGTGAAGGGCATAACTGCAGCAGCGGTGGCGCTGGCGGGGGTCGAGGTAGTGAAGCTCTCCTCCGTATCCGACATCTTCCTCCCCCCTAGTGGACCGTGGCCTACCTTGCGATGATCCTCTTCCGTAGGCCGCGGCTCCGCAGTGGATCGTCAGGGTTGAGGACCTTCCGTCGCGCTCCTGTGACGTCGGCGTCTGCTGGGCTCCTTCCAGGACCTTACGCAACGTCTGGACGTGAGGCGGGGCTTCAGTTCTCGCGCGCTTTCGGAGTCCACGCCCCTCTTCTTCCCGCGCGGCGTCCTCAAGATGGCGTCCAACGGCGGGAAAACTCCACGGATGGCGGGAAGAAGGCCGAAGATGGCGCCGGATGGCGGGAAACTTCACCGATGGCGGGAAGAAGGCTGAAGATGGCGCCGGATGGCGGGAATCTTCACCACTGGTAAGTTTGAAAAGTCTCTTTTTCAGGCACGCAGTACCCGGTGGTTGCGGGCACGAGATCCTGCCGACTACGCCAAAGTTGACGCGCCCCTGGGCCTGTGTCGCGCTGCGTGAGCTTACCCGGAGCCGGATCTGTTGAGGGTTGTAGTCTCGTGGCGGTGACCCGGTCCGTGCCCAGGGAGTCAAACTGGACGGCAGTCTGTTAGCGGTAAATGGTTGATGACTACGCCACCCGTTGAGTGCAGCCAGGGGGCTGCTGCTGCAGGGCAGACCGCTGAGGCCGATGGTAGGATTGTGCAGCGTGATAGTATAACCCCCAACGGGAGGGGTATGGCCTCAGGGCAGCCGACGTGGATGATGGGGGTAGCAGGAACCACTCAGAGACGGTACGGTGTAGTTCAGGGTCTTTACTGGTAACAACAAAAGACCCTCCCGGAGTACTTGCTAGCGGATGGGGCCTGGTCAGTCCTTGAGCAGATGGGATCTCCCCTGGCCAGGCGTAGTTGTAGGCCTCCCAAACTGACTGTACTCTTCTGGCTACCTTGCTAGGAGCTGATGTAAGTAGCCCACGTCCCTGAGTGTACCGTGTGGTGCTCACCCGTATGGCCGGTGACTCGGGGCCTTCTAATGGCTTCCGCTCCACGATGGCGGTGCTGGTCCCACGCGTGTGACCGTGCCTTCGGGCTTCTGGGCCAGAGGACCTGAAATCCCCTGCCTGACGGATTCTGCTGCTGGGTAGGAATTAGTCCCCACAGACTCGGACTCCGGGTCCGGTAAAACGTCTTCTTAGTCAGGGCGAACTCTGCAGCTGCCAGCCCCTGACTCCTTGTAACTGCTGTTTCTTCCTATGCTGTCTCTACTTCTTCTCTTCTTCTACTCCTCACCCTGCCTCAGCCCCAGGTTTTTATAGGGGAAGTTCTTCCCCTCCCAAGACTGGGCAGGAGGTGTGGCATGCACAGGATCCCTGACCAAAGGACCTCCCACCTGCTCTCAGACATAACATTACGTTACTGTGGCAACCAGACCCCTGGGGTGTCACATCCCCTATCTGGGGACCATATATTAAATGGATTTTTAGAACAGGGAGATGGAAAAAGAGCTTGCTCTGTCCACTCCACGCATTGACCTGGTATTGCAGTATCTCCAGGACCGGTGCACCCCTTCTTTAATGCAGTTTCTAAAATCAGAAAGAATTGAATTCAATGCTTTTTGTTCATTTTGCTTGTTTGTCGGATTTTGGGATGGACTCTTTGGCTTTGCTTTTCTTCTCCTCATTGGATTTTTCATGTTAAAAGTTGCAGAAGCCAGATGACAAGCTCATTTTGGTTCAACTTCAGCAACTGTGCATTGCATTGCCATGTAATGTAATGTAATGCAATGCTATCTATCTAGCTCTCCCTCTATACTTCCTTTTGGATAAACAGACATATTAGGCAAGCATTTTGGAGCTTTCACCTAAATAACTACAGGTGGTGAGATAAGCTGCACAATATAATTGACCTTTCAGTATATTGTTGCACACACACCATCTATTTAGCAAATGCCCTTGTTATCAACAGCAGCCTTTTAAACTCACCTGAGCTAACAGGTATGTGAGCTGGTTACTCTGCTGCGCTTAAAATTTCTTTTTTGGTTTGCTACAATGCCTTTTCTGAAACGTTGTCTCCCTCTGCTGGAACACTGACTTCTTTCATTTAATGCCTGCAGACTATGAAAGAGAAACCAACCCAAAAAGTTTGGTTGATTAGTCTGTGGCATTCTTTTAAACTGTTGCTTATGGCGGTCTCTGTGAGCTTCTCAGTGACATTCAGCCATCCAGGTATCCCGCCTGCAGTAGACGGAATGTGGCAATGGAACGCTGGCTGCGCGTGTCATAATAGGCTCTGAGCCTTTATATACCTGCGCACAGCAGCAGCCACCTTCAGTCTGCTGCTGGACAGCCAGCAGCAGCAGCAGCAGGAGAGGTAATTAATCAGCAACCCTCCTGCTAAGGGTAGACAGCTGCTCGTTCCACCCCCCCCCGCCTTAATTGGTTCTCCTCCCTTCCAACTGTGTTGAGGCGGGTGGGAACAGCCGGGGGTTGAGGGTACTGTGCTAAAAGAGGTGGAGTTATGCAGATCTAAAACGCGTGGATTGCAGCAGCAGCAAGCCGAAAAGTGCAGGCATGTGAGGGATCTAGAGGTTGACAGCATGTCTTCTTAACGGGAGTCCAGGTGGCCATCTCCACAAATGGACTTTTCAGAATCCTTGGGTGGCACCGTAGTCGGAAACCAATTCTGGTTATCGCTTCTCGGCCTTTTGGCTAAGATCAAGTGTAGTATCTGTTCTTATCAGTTTAATATCTGATACGTCCCCTATCTGGGGACCATATATTAAATGGATTTTTAGAACAGGGAGATGGAAAAAGAGCTTGCTCTGTCCACTCCACGCATTGACCTGGTATTGCAGTATCTCCAGGACCGGTGCACCCCTTCTTTAATGCAGTTTCTAAAATCAGAAAGAATTGAATTCAATGCTTTTTGTTCATTTTGCTTGTTTGTCGGATTTTGGGATGGACTCTTTGGCTTTGCTTTTCTTCTCCTCATTGGATTTTTCATGTTAAAAGTTGCAGAAGCCAGATGACAAGCTCATTTTTGTTCAACTTCAGCAACTGTGCATTGCATTGCCATGTAATGTAATGTAATGCAATGCTATCTATCTAGCTCTCCCTCTATACTTCCTTTTGGATAAACAGACATATTAGGCAAGCATTTTGGAGCTTTCACCTAAATAACTACAGGTGGTGAGATAAGCTGCACAATATAATTGACCTTTCAGTATATTGTTGCACACACACCATCTATTTAGCAAATGCCCTTGTTATCAACAGCAGCCTTTTAAACTCACCTGAGCTAACAGGTATGTGAGCTGGTTACTCTGCTGCGCTTAAAATTTCTTTTTTGGTTTGCTACAATGCCTTTTCTGAAACGTTGTCTCCCTCTGCTGGAACACTGACTTCTTTCATTTAATGCCTGCAGACTATAAAAGAGAAACCAACCCAAAAAGTTTGGTTGATTAGTCTGTGGCATTATTTTAAACTGTTGCTTATGGCGGTCTCTGTGAGATTCTCAGTGACATTCAGCCATCCAGGTATCCCGCCTGCAGTAGACGGAATGTGGCAATGGAACGCTGGCTGCGCGTGTCATAATAGGCTCTGAGCCTTTATATACCTGCGCACAGCAGCAGCCACCTTCAGTCTGCTGCTGGACAGCCAGCAGCAGCAGCAGCAGGAGAGGTAATTAATCAGCAACCCTCCTGCTAAGGGTAGACAGCTGCTCGTTCCACCCCCCCCCCCCCCGCCTTAATTGGTTCTCCTCCCTTCCAACGGTGTTGAGGCGGGTGGGAACAGCCGGGGGTTGAGGGTACTGTGCTAAAAGAGGTGGAGTTATGCAGATCTAAAACGCGTGGATTGCAGCAGCAGCAAGCCGAAAAGTGCAGGCATGTGAGGGATCTAGAGGTTGACAGCATGTCTTCTTAACGGGAGTCCAGGTGGCCATCTCCACAAATGGACTTTTCAGAATCCTTGGGTGGCACCGTAGTCGGAAACCAATTCTGGTTATCGCTTCTCGGCCTTTTGGCTAAGATCAAGTGTAGTATCTGTTCTTATCAGTTTAATATCTGATACGTCCCCTATCTGGGGACCATATATTAAATGGATTTTTAGAACAGGGAGATGGAAAAAGAGCTTGCTCTGTCCACTCCACGCATTGACCTGGTATTGCATTATCTCCAGGACCGGTGCACCCCTTCTTTAATGCAGTTTCTAAAATCAGAAAGAATTGAATTCAATGCTTTTTGTTCATTTTGCTTGTTTGTCGGATTTTGGGATGGACTCTTTGGCTTTGCTTTTCTTCTCCTCATTGGATTTTTCATGTTAAAAGTTGCAGAAGCCAGATGACAAGCTCATTTTGGTTCAACTTCAGCAACTGTGCATTGCATTGCCATGTAATGTAATGTAATGCAATGCTATCTATCTAGCTCTCCCTGTATACTTCCTTTTGGATAAACAGACATATTAGGCAAGCATTTTGGAGCTTTCACCTAAATAACTACAGGTGGTGAGATAAGCTGCACAATATAATTGACCTTTCAGTATATTGTTGCACACACACCATCTATTTAGCAAATGCCCTTGTTATCAACAGCAGCCTTTTAAACTCACCTGAGCTAACAGGTATGTGAGCTGGTTACTCTGCTGCGCTTAAAATTTCTTTTTTGGTTTGCTACAATGCCTTTTCTGAAACGTTGTCTCCCTCTGCTGGAACACTGACTTCTTTCATTTAATGCCTGCAGACTATAAAAGAGAAACCAACCCAAAAAGTTTGGTTGATTAGTCTGTGGCATTCTTTTAAACTGTTGCTTATGGCGGTCTCTGTGAGCTTCTCAGTGACATTCAGCCATCCAGGTATCCCGCCTGCAGTAGACGGAATGTGGCAATGGAACGCTGGCTGCGCGTGTCATAATAGGCTCTGAGCCTTTATATACCTGTGCACAGCAGCAGCCACCTTCAGTCTGCTGCTGGACAGCCAGCAGCAGCAGCAGCAGGAGAGGTAATTAATCAGCAACCCTCCTGCTAAGTGTAGACAGCTGCTCGTTCCACCCCCCCACCCCCCGCCTTAATTGGTTCTCCTCCCTTCCAACGGTGTTGAGGCGGGTGGGAACAGCCGGGGGTTGAGGGTACTGTGCTAAAAGAGGTGGAGTTATGCAGATCTAAAACGCGTGGATTGCAGCAGCAGCAAGCCGAAAAGTGCAGGCATGTGAGGGATCTAGAGGTTGACAGCATGTCTTCTTAACGGGAGTCCAGGTGGCCATCTCCACAAATGGACTTTTCAGAATCCTTGGGTGGCACCGTAGTCGGAAACCAATTCTGGTTATCGCTTCTCGGCCTTTTGGCTAAGATCAAGTGTAGTATCTGTTCTTATCAGTTTAATATCTGATACGTCCCCTATCTGGGGACCATATATTAAATGGATGTTTAGAACAGGGAGATGGAAAAAGAGCTTGCTCTGTCCACTCCACGCATTGACCTGGTATTGCAGTATCTCCAGGACCGGTGCACCCCTTCTTTAATGCAGTTTCTAAAATCAGAAAGAATTGAATTCAATGCTTTTTGTTCATTTTGCTTGTTTGTTGGATTTTGGGATGGACTCTTTGGCTTTGCTTTTCTTCTCCTCATTGGATTTTTCATGTTCAAAGTTGCAGAAGCCAGATGACAAGCTCATTTTGGTTCAACTTCAGCAACTGTGCATTGCATTGCCATGTAATGTAATGTAATGCAATGCTATCTATCTAGCTCTCCCTCTATACTTCCTTTTGGATAAACAGACATATTAGGCAAGCATTTTGGAGCTTTCACCTAAATAACTACAGGTGGTGAGATAAGCTGCACAATATAATTGACCTTTCAGTATATTGTTGCACACACACCATCTATTTAGCAAATGCCCTTGTTATCAACAGCAGCCTTTTAAACTCACCTGAGCTAACAGGTATGTGAGCTGGTTACTCTGCTGCGCTTAAAATTTCTTTTTTGGTTTGCCACAATGCCTTTTCTGAAACGTTGTCTCCCTCTGCTGGAACACTGACTTCTTTCATTTAATGCCTGCAGACTATAAAAGAGAAACCAACCCAAAAAGTTTGGTTGATTAGTCTGTGGCATTCTTTTAAACTGTTGCTTATGGCGGTCTCTGTGAGCTTCTCAGTGACATTCAGCCATCCAGGTATCCCGCCTGCAGTAGAAGGAATGTGGCAATGGAACGCTGGCTGCGCGTGTCATAATAGGCTCTGAGCCTTTATATACCTGCGCACAGCAGCAGCCACCTTCAGTCTGCTGCTGGACAGCCAGCAGCAGCCGCAGCAGGAGAGGTAATTAATCAGCAACCCTCCTGCTAAGGGTAGACAGCTGCTCGTTCCACCCCCCCCCCCCCCGCCTTAATTGGTTCTCCTCCCTTCCAACGGTGTTGAGGCGGGTGGGAACAGCCGGGGGTTGAGGGTACTGTGCTAAAAGAGGTGGAGTTATGCAGATCTAAAACGCGTGGATTGCAGCAGCAGCAAGCCGAAAAGTGCAGGCATGTGAGGGATCTAGAGGTTGACAGCATGTCTTCTTAACGGGAGTCCAGGTGGCCATCTCCACAAATGGACTTTTCAGAATCCTTGGGTGGCACCGTAGTCGGAAACCAATTCTGGTTATCGCTTCTCGGCCTTTTGGCTAAGATCAAGTGTAGTATCTGTTCTTATCAGTTTAATATCTGATACGTCCCCTATCTGGGGACCATATATTAAATGGATTTTTAGAACAGGGAGATGGAAAAAGAGCTTGCTCTGTCCACTCCACGCATTGACCTGGTATTGCAGTATCTCCAGGACCGGTGCACCCCTTCTTTAATGCAGTTTCTAAAATCAGAAAGAATTGAATTCAATGCTTTTTGTTCATTTTGCTTGTTTGTCGGATTTTGGGATGGACTCTTTGGCTTTGCTTTTCTTCTCCTCATTGGATTTTTCATGTTAAAAGTTGCAGAAGCCAGATGACAAGCTCATTTTGGTTCAACTTCAGCAACTGTGCATTGCATTGCCATGTAATGTAATGTAATGCAATGCTATCTATCTAGCTCTCCCTCTATACTTCCTTTTGGATAAACAGACATATTAGGCAAGCATTTTGGAGCTTTCACCTAAATAACTACAGGTGGTGAGATAAGCTGCACAATATAATTGACCTTTCAGTATATTGTTGCACACACACCATCTATTTAGCAAATGCCCTTGTTATCAACAGCAGCCTTTTAAACTCACCTGAGCTAACAGGTATGTGAGCTGGTTACTCTGCTGCGCTTAAAATTTCTTTTTTGGTTTGCTACAATGCCTTTTCTGAAACGTTGTCTCCCTCTGCTGGAACACTGACTTCTTTCATTTAATGCCTGCAGACTATAAAAGAGAAACCAACCCAAAAAGTTTGGTTGATTAGTCTGTGGCATTCTTTTAAACTGTTGCTTATGGCGGTCTCTGTGAGCTTCTCAGTGACATTCAGCCATCCAGGTATCCCGCCTGCAGTAGACGGAATGTGGCAATGGAACGCTGGCTGCGCGTGTCATAATAGGCTCTGAGCCTTTATATACCTGCGCACAGCAGCAGCCACCTTCAGTCTGCTGCTGGACAGCCAGCAGCAGCAGCAGCAGGAGAGGTAATTAATCAGCAACCCTCCTGCTAAGGGTAGACAGCTGCTCGTTCCACCCCCCCACCCGCCTTAATTGGTTCTCCTCCCTTCCAACGGTGTTGAGGCGGGTGGGAACAGCCGGGGGTTGAGGGTACTGTGCTAAAAGAGGTGGAGTTATGCAGATCTAAAACGCGTGGATGCAGCAGCAGCAAGCCGAAAAGTGCAGGCATGTGAGGGATCTAGAGGTTGACAGCATGTCTTCTTAACGGGAGTCCAGGTGGCCATCTCCACAAATGGACTTTTCAGAATCCTTGGGTGGCACCGTAGTCGGAAACCAATTCTGGTTATCGCTTCTCGGCCTTTTGGCTAAGATCAAGTGTAGTATCTGTTCTTATCAGTTTAATATCAGATACGTCCCCTATCTGGGGACCATATATTAAATGGATTTTTAGAACAGGGAGATGGAAAAAGAGCTTGCTCTGTCCACTCCACGCATTGACCTGGTATTGCAGTATCTCCAGGACCGGTGCACCCCTTCTTTAATGCAGTTTCTAAAATCAGAAAGAATTGAATTCAATGCTTTTTGTTCATTTTGCTTGTTTGTCGGATTTTGGGATGGACTCTTTGGCTTTGCTTTTCTTCTCCTCATTGGATTTTTCATGTTAAAAGTTGCAGAAGCCAGATGACAAGCTCATTTTGGTTCAACTTCAGCAACTGTGCATTGCATTGCCATGTAATGTAATGTAATGCAATGCTATCTATCTAGCTCTCCCTCTATACTTCCTTTTGGATAAACAGACATATTAGGCAAGCATTTTGGAGCTTTCACCTAAATAACTACAGGTGGTGAGATAAGCTGCACAATATAATTGACCTTTCAGTATATTGTTGCACACACACCATCTATTTAGCAAATGCCCTTGTTATCAACAGCAGCCTTTTAAACTCACCTGAGCTAACAGGTATGTGAGCTGGTTACTCTGCTGCGCTTAAAATTTCTTTTTTGGTTTGCTACAATGCCTTTTCTGAAACGTTGTCTCCCTCTGCTGGAACACTGACTTCTTTCATTTAATGCCTGCAGACTATAAAAGAGAAACCAACCCAAAAAGTTTGGTTGATTAGTCTGTGGCATTCTTTTAAACTGTTGCTTATGGCGGTCTCTGTGAGCTTCTCAGTGACATTCAGCCATCCAGGTATCCCGCCTGCAGTAGACGGAATGTGGCAATGGAACGCTGGCTGCGCGTGTCATAATAGGCTCTGAGCCTTTATATACCTGCGCACAGCAGCAGCCACCTTCAGTCTGCTGCTGGACAGCCAGCAGCAGCAGCAGCAGGAGAGGTAATTAATCAGCAACCCTCCTGCTAAGGGTAGACAGCTGCTCGTTCCACCCCCCCCCCGCCTTAATTGGTTCTCCTCCCTTCCAACGGTGTTGAGGCGGGTGGGAACAGCCGGGGGTTGAGGGTACTGTGCTAAAAGAGGTGGAGTTATGCAGATCTAAAACGCGTGGATTGCAGCAGCAGCAAGCCGAAAAGTGCAGGCATGTGAGGGATCTAGAGGTTGACAGCATGTCTTCTTAACGGGAGTCCAGGTGGCCATCTCCACAAATGGACTTTTCAGAATCCTTGGGTGGCACCGTAGTCGGAAACCAATTCTGGTTATCGCTTCTCGGCCTTTTGGCTAAGATCAAGTGTAGTATCTGTTCTTATCAGTTTAATATCTGATACGTCCCCTATCTGGGGACCATATATTAAATGGATTTTTAGAACAGGGAGATGGAAAAAGAGCTTGCTCTGTCCACTCCACGCATTGACCTGGTATTGCAGTATCTCCAGGACCGGTGCACCCCTTCTTTAATGCAGTTTCTAAAATCAGAAAGAATTGAATTCAATGCTTTTTGTTCATTTTGCTTGTTTGTCGGATTTTGGGATGGACTCTTTGGCTTTGCTTTTCTTCTCCTCATTGGATTTTTCATGTTAAAAGTTGCAGAAGCCAGATGACAAGCTCATTTTGGTTCAACTTCAGCAACTGTGCATTGCATTGCCATGTAATGTAATGTAATGCAATGCTATCTATCTAGCTCTCCCTCTATACTTCCTTTTGGATAAACAGACATATTAGGCAAGCATTTTGGAGCTTTCACCTAAATAACTACAGGTGGTGAGATAAGCTGCACAATATAATTGACCTTTCAGTATATTGTTGCACACACACCATCTATTTAGCAAATGCCCTTGTTATCAACAGCAGCCTTTTAAACTCACCTGAGCTAACAGGTATGTGAGCTGGTTACTCTGCTGCGCTTAAAATTTCTTTTTTGGTTTGCTACAATGCCTTTTCTGAAACGTTGTCTCCCTCTGCTGGAACACTGACTTCTTTCATTTAATGCCTGCAGACTATAAAAGAGAAACCAACCCAAAAAGTTTGGTTGATTAGTCTGTGGCATTCTTTTAAACTGTTGCTTATGGCGGTCTCTGTGAGCTTCTCAGTGACATTCAGCCATCCAGGTATCCCGCCTGCAGTAGACGGAATGTGGCAATGGAACGCTGGCTGCGCGTGTCATAATAGGCTCTGAGCCTTTATATACCTGCGCACAGCAGCAGCCACCTTCAGTCTGCTGCTGGACAGCCAGCAGCAGCAGCAGGAGAGGTAATTAATCAGCAACCCTCCTGCTAAGGGTAGACAGCTGCTCGTTCCACCCCCCCCCCCGCCTTAATTGGTTCTCCTCCCTTCCAACGGTGTTGAGGCGGGTGGGAACAGCCGGGGGTTGAGGGTACTGTGCTAAAAGAGGTGGAGTTATGCAGATCTAAAACGCGTGGATTGCAGCAGCAGCAAGCCGAAAAGTGCAGGCATGTGAGGGATCTAGAGGTTGACAGCATGTCTTCTTAACGGGAGTCCAGGTGGCCATCTCCACAAATGGACTTTTCAGAATCCTTGGGTGGCACCGTAGTCGGAAACCAATTCTGGTTATCGCTTCTCGGCCTTTTGGCTAAGATCAAGTGTAGTATCTGTTCTTATCAGTTTAATATCTGATACGTCCCCTATCTGGGGACCATATATTAAATGGATTTTTAGAACAGGGAGATGGAAAAAGAGCTTGCTCTGTCCACTCCACGCATTGACCTGGTATTGCAGTATCTCCAGGACCGGTGCACCCCTTCTTTAATGCAGTTTCTAAAATCAGAAAGAATTGAATTCAATGCTTTTTGTTCATTTTGCTTGTTTGTCAGATTTTGGGATGGACTCTTTGGCTTTGCTTTTCTTCTCCTCATTGGATTTTTCATGTTAAAAGTTGCAGAAGCCAGATGACAAGCTCATTTTGGTTCAACTTCAGCAACTGTGCATTGCATTGCCATGTAATGTAATGTAATGCAATGCTATCTATCTAGCTCTCCCTCTATACTTCCTTTTGGATAAACAGACATATTAGGCAAGCATTTTGGAGCTTTCACCTAAATAACTACAGGTGGTGAGATAAGCTGCACAATATAATTGACCTTTCAGTATATTGTTGCACACACACCATCTATTTAGCAAATGCCCTTGTTATCAACAGCAGCCTTTTAAACTCACCTGAGCTAACAGGTATGTGAGCTGGTTACTCTGCTGCGCTTAAAATTTCTTTTTTGGTTTGCTACAATGCCTTTTCTGAAACGTTGTCTCCCTCTGCTGGAACACTGACTTCTTTCATTTAATGCCTGCAGACTATAAAAGAGAAACCAACCCAAAAAGTTTGGTTGATTAGTCTGTGGCATTCTTTTAAACTGTTGCTTATGGCGGTCTCTGTGAGCTTCTCAGTGACATTCAGCCATCCAGGTATCCCGCCTGCAGTAGACGGAATGTGGCAATGGAACGCTGGCTGCGCGTGTCATAATAGGCTCTGAGCCTTTATATACCTGCGCACAGCAGCAGCCACCTTCAGTCTGCTGCTGGACAGCCAGCAGCAGCAGCAGCAGGAGAGGTAATTAATCAGCAACCCTCCTGCTAAGGGTAGACAGCTGCTCGTTCCACCCCCCCCCCCGCCTTAATTGGTTCTCCTCCCTTCCAACGGTGTTGAGGCGGGTGGGAACAGCCGGGGGTTGAGGGTACTGTGCTAAAAGAGGTGGAGTTATGCAGATCTAAAACGCGTGGATTGCAGCAGCAGCAAGCCGAAAAGTGCAGGCATGTGAGGGATCTAGAGGTTGACAGCATGTCTTCTTAACGGGAGTCCAGGTGGCCATCTCCACAAATGGACTTTTCAGAATCCTTGGGTGGCACCGTAGTCGGAAACCAATTCTGGTTATCGCTTCTCGGCCTTTTGGCTAAGATCAAGTGTAGTATCTGTTCTTATCAGTTTAATATCTGATACGTCCCCTATCTGGGGACCATATATTAAATGGATTTTTAGAACAGGGAGATGGAAAAAGAGCTTGCTCTGTCCACTCCACGCATTGACCTGGTATTGCAGTATCTCCAGGACCGGTGCACCCCTTCTTTAATGCAGTTTCTAAAATCAGAAAGAATTGAATTCAATGCTTTTTGTTCATTTTGCTTGTTTGTCGGATTTTGGGATGGACTCTTTGGCTTTGCTTTTCTTCTCCTCATTGGATTTTTCATGTTAAAAGTTGCAGAAGCCAGATGACAAGCTCATTTTGGTTCAACTTCAGCAACTGTGCATTGCATTGCCATGTAATGTAATGTAATGCAATGCTATCTATCTAGCTCTCCCTCTATACTTCCTTTTGGATAAACAGACATATTAGGCAAGCATTTTGGAGCTTTCACCTAAATAACTACAGGTGGTGAGATAAGCTGCACAATATAATTGACCTTTCAGTATATTGTTGCACACACACCATCTATTTAGCAAATGCCCTTGTTATCAACAGCAGCCTTTTAAACTCACCTGAGCTAACAGGTATGTGAGCTGGTTACTCTGCTGCGCTTAAAATTTCTTTTTTGGTTTGCTACAATGCCTTTTCTGAAACGTTGTCTCCCTCTGCTGGAACACTGACTTCTTTCATTTAATGCCTGCAGACTATAAAAGAGAAACCAACCCAAAAAGTTTGGTTGATTAGTCTGTGGCATTCTTTTAAACTGTTGCTTATGGCGGTCTCTGTGAGCTTCTCAGTGACATTCAGCCATCCAGGTATCCCGCCTGCAGTAGACGGAATGTGGCAATGGAACGCTGGCTGCGCGTGTCATAATAGGCTCTGAGCCTTTATATACCTGCGCACAGCAGCAGCCACCTTCAGTCTGCTGCTGGACAGCCAGCAGCAGCAGCAGCAGGAGAGGTAATTAATCAGCAACCCTCCTGCTAAGGGTAGACAGCTGCTCGTTCCACCCCCCCCCCCCTGCCTTAATTGGTTCTCCTCCCTTCCAACGGTGTTGAGGCGGGTGGGAACAGCCGGGGGTTGAGGGTACTGTGCTAAAAGAGGTGGAGTTATGCAGATCTAAAACGCGTGGATTGCAGCAGCAGCAAGCCGAAAAGTGCAGGCATGTGAGGGATCTAGAGGTTGACAGCATGTCTTCTTAACGGGAGTCCAGGTGGCCATCTCCACAAATGGACTTTTCAGTATCCTTGGGTGGCACCGTAGTCGGAAACCAATTCTGGTTATCGCTTCTCGGCCTTTTGGCTAAGATCAAGTGTAGTATCTGTTCTTATCAGTTTAATATCTGATACGTCCCCTATCTGGGGACCATATATTAAATGGATTTTTAGAACAGGGAGATGGAAAAGAGCTTGCTCTGTCCACTCCACGCATTGACCTGGTATTGCAGTATCTCCAGGACCGGTGCACCCCTTCTTTAATGCAGTTTCTAAAATCAGAAAGAATTGAATTCAATGCTTTTTGTTCATTTTGCTTGTTTGTCGGATTTTGGGATGGACTCTTTGGCTTTGCTTTTCTTCTCCTCATTGGATTTTTCATGTTAAAAGTTGCAGAAGCCAGATGACAAGCTCATTTTGGTTCAACTTCAGCAACTGTGCATTGCATTGCCATGTAATGTAATGTAATGCAATGCTATCTATCTAGCTCTCCCTCTATACTTCCTTTTGGATAAACAGACATATTAGGCAAGCATTTTGGAGCTTTCACCTAAATAACTACAGGTGGTGAGATAAGCTGCACAATATAATTGACCTTTCAGTATATTGTTGCACACACACCATCTATTTAGCAAATGCCCTTGTTATCAACAGCAGCCTTTTAAACTCACCTGAGCTAACAGGTATGTGAGATGGTTACTCTGCTGCGCTTAAAATTTCTTTTTTGGTTTGCTACAATGCCTTTTCTGAAACGTTGTCTCCCTCTGCTGGAACACTGACTTCTTTCATTTAATGCCTGCAGACTATAAAAGAGAAACCAACCCAAAAAGTTTGGTTGATTAGTCTGTGGCATTCTTTTAAACTGTTGCTTATGGCGGTCTCTGTGAGCTTCTCAGTGACATTCAGCCATCCAGGTATCCCGCCTGCAGTAGACGGAATGTGGCAATGGAACGCTGGCTGCGCGTGTCATAATAGGCTCTGAGCCTTTATATACCTGCGCACAGCAGCAGCCACCTTCAGTCTGCTGCTGGACAGCCAGCAGCAGCAGCAGCAGGAGAGGTAATTAATCAGCAACCCTCCTGCTAAGGGTAGACAGCTGCTCGTTCCACCCCCCCCCCCCGCCTTAATTGGTTCTCCTCCCTTCCAACGGTGTTGAGGCGGGTGGGAACAGCCGGGGGTTGAGGGTACTGTGCTAAAAGAGGTGGAGTTATGCAGATCTAAAACGCGTGGATTGCAGCAGCAGCAAGCCGAAAAGTGCAGGCATGTGAGGGATCTAGAGGTTGACAGCATGTCTTCTTAACGGGAGTCCAGGTGGCCATCTCCACAAATGGACTTTTCAGAATCCTTGGGTGGCACCGTAGTCGGAAACCAATTCTGGTTATCGCTTCTCGGCCTTTTGGCTAAGATCAAGTGTAGTATCTGTTCTTATCAGTTTAATATCTGATACGTCCCCTATCTGGGGACCATATATTAAATGGATTTTTAGAACAGGGAGATGGAAAAAGAGCTTGCTCTGTCCACTCCACGCATTGACCTGGTATTGCAGTATCTCCAGGACCGGTGCACCCCTTCTTTAATGCAGTTTCTAAAATCAGAAAGAATTGAATTCAATGCTTTTTGTTCATTTTGCTTGTTTGTCGGATTTTGGAATGGACTCTTTGGCTTTGCTTTTCTTCTCCTCATTGGATTTTTCATGTTAAAAGTTGCAGAAGCCAGATGACAAGTTCATTTTGGTTCAACTTCAGCAACTGTGCATTGCATTGCCATGTAATGTAATGTAATGCAATGCTATCTATCTAGCTCTCCCTCTATACTTCCTTTTGGATAAACAGACATATTAGACAAGCATTTTGGAGCTTTCACCTAAATAACTACAGGTGGTGAGATAAGCTGCACAATATAATTGACCTTTCAGTATATTGTTGCACACACACCATCTATTTAGCAAATGCCCTTGTTATCAACAGCAGCCTTTTAAACTCACCTGAGCTAACAGGTATGTGAGATGGTTACTCTGCTGCGCTTAAAATTTCTTTTTTGGTTTGCTACAATGCCTTTTCTGAAACGTTGTCTCCCTCTGCTGGAACACTGACTTCTTTCATTTAATGCCTGCAGACTATAAAAGAGAAACCAACCCAAAAAGTTTGGTTGATTAGTCTGTGGCATTCTTTTAAACTGTTGCTTATGGCGGTCTCTGTGAGCTTCTCAGTGACATTCAGCCATCCAGGTATCCCGCCTGCAGTAGACGGAATGTGGCAATGGAACGCTGGCTGCGCGTGTCATAATAGGCTCTGAGCCTTTATATACCTGCGCACAGCAGC
Source organism: Phyllobates terribilis (assembly GCF_046119375.1). NCBI lineage: Eukaryota > Metazoa > Chordata > Amphibia > Anura > Dendrobatidae > Phyllobates > Phyllobates terribilis. Next base: position 1,481,379 of record NW_027363009.1, on the reverse strand, counting down.
AGCCACCTTCAGTCTGCTGCTGGACAGCCAGCAGCAGCAGCAGCAGGAGAGGTAATTAATCAGCAACCCTCCTGCTAAGGGTAGACAGCTGCTCGTTCCACCCCCCCCCCCGCCTTAATTGGTTCTCCTCCCTTCCAACGGTGTTGAGGCGGGTGGGAACAGCCGGGGGTTGAGGGTACTGTGCTAAAAGAGGTGGAGTTATGCAGATCTAAAACGCGTGGATTGCAGCAGCAGCAAGCCGAAAAGTGCAGGCATGTGAGGGATCTAGAGGTTGACAGCATGTCTTCTTAACGGGAGTCCAGGTGGCCATCTCCACAAATGGACTTTTCAGAATCCTTGGGTGGCACCGTAGTCGGAAACCAATTCTGGTTATCGCTTCTCGGCCTTTTGGCTAAGATCAAGTGTAGTATCTGTTCTTATCAGTTTAATATCTGATACGTCCCCTATCTGGGGACCATATATTAAATGGATTTTTAGAACAGGGAGATGGAAAAAGAGCTTGCTCTGTCCACTCCACGCATTGACCTGGTATTGCAGTATCTCCAGGACCGGTGCACCCCTTCTTTAATGCAGTTTCTAAAATCAGAAAGAATTGAATTCAATGCTTTTTGTTCATTTTGCTTGTTTGTCGGATTTTGGGATGGACTCTTTGGCTTTGCTTTTCTTCTCCTCATTGGATTTTTCATGTTAAAAGTTGCAGAAGCCAGATGACAAGCTCATTTTGGTTCAACTTCAGCAACTGTGCATTGCATTGCCATGTAATGTAATGTAATGCAATGCTATCTATCTAGCTCTCCCTCTATACTTCCTTTTGGATAAACAGACATATTAGACAAGCATTTTGGAGCTTTCACCTAAATAACTACAGGTGGTGAGATAAGCTGCACAATATAATTGACCTTTCAGTATATTGTTGCACACACACCATTTATTTAGCAAATGCCCTTGTTATCAACAGCAGCCTTTTAAACTCACCTGAGCTAACAGGTATGTGAGATGGTTACTCTGCTGCGCTTAAAATTTCTTTTTTGGTTTGCTACAATGCCTTTTCTGAAACGTTGTCTCCCTCTGCTGGAACACTGACTTCTTTCATTTAATGCCTGCAGACTATAAAAGAGAAACCAACCCAAAAAGTTTGGTTGATTAGTCTGTGGCATTCTTTTAAACTGTTGCTTATGGCGGTCTCTGTGAGCTTCTCAGTGACATTCAGCCATCCAGGTATCCCGCCTGCAGTAGACGGAATGTGGCAATGGAACGCTGGCTGCGCGTGTCATAATAGGCTCTGAGCCTTTATATACCTGCGCACAGCAGCAGCCACCTTCAGTCTGCTGCTGGACAGCCAGCAGCAGCAGCAGCAGGAGAGGTAATTAATCAGCAACCCTCCTGCTAAGGATAGACAGCTGCTCGTTCCACCCCCCCTCCGCATTAATTGGTTCTCCTCCCTTCCAACGGTGTTGAGGCGGGTGGGAACAGCCGGGGGTTGAGGGTACTGTGCTAAAAGAGGTGGAGTTATGCAGATCTAAAACGCGTGGATTGCAGCAGCAGCAAGCCGAAAAGTGCAGGCATGTGAGGGATCTAGAGGTTGACAGCATGTCTTCTTAACGGGAGTCCAGGTGGCCATCTCCACAAATGGACTTTTCAGAATCCTTGGGTGGCACCGTAGTCGGAAACCAATTCTGGTTATCGCTTCTCGGCCTTTTGGCTAAGATCAAGTGTAGTATCTGTTCTTATCAGTTTAATATCTGATACGTCCCCTATCTGGGGACCATATATTAAATGGATTTTTAGAACAGGGAGATGGAAAAAGAGCTTGCTCTGTCCACTCCACGCATTGACCTGGTATTGCAGTATCTCCAGGACCGGTGCACCCCTTCTTTAATGCAGTTTCTAAAATCAGAAAGAATTGAATTCAATGCTTTTTGTTCATTTTGCTTGTTTGTCGGATTTTGGGATGGACTCTTTGGCTTTGCTTTTCTTCTCCTCATTGGATTTTTCATGTTAAAAGTTGCAGAAGCCAGATGACAAGCTCATTTTGGTTCAACTTCAGCAACTGTGCATTGCATTGCCATGTAATGTAATGTAATGCAATGCTATCTATCTAGCTCTCCCTCTATACTTCCTTTTGGATAAACAGACATATTAGGCAAGCATTTTGGAGCTTTCACCTAAATAACTACAGGTGGTGAGATAAGCTGCACAATATAATTGACCTTTCAGTATATTGTTGCACACACACCATCTATTTAGCAAATGCCCTTGTTATCAACAGCAGCCTTTTAAACTCACCTGAGCTAACAGGTATGTGAGCTGGTTACTCTGCTGCGCTTAAAATTTCTTTTTTGGTTTGCTACAATGCCTTTTCTGAAACGTTGTCTCCCTCTGCTGGAACACTGACTTCTTTCATTTAATGCCTGCAGACTATAAAAGAGAAACCAACCCAAAAAGTTTGGTTGATTAGTCTGTGGCATTCTTTTAAACTGTTGCTTATGGCGGTCTCTGTGAGCTTCTCAGTGACATTCAGCCATCCAGGTATCCCGCCTGCAGTAGACGGAATGTGGCAATGGAACGCTGGCTGCGCGTGTCATAATAGGCTCTGAGCCTTTATATACCTGCGCACAGCAGCAGCCACCTTCAGTCTGCTGCTGGACAGCCAGCAGCAGCAGCAGCAGGAGAGGTAATTAATCAGCAACCCTCCTGCTAAGGGTAGACAGCTGCTCGTTCCACCCCCCCCCCCCCCGCCTTAATTGGTTCTCCTCCCTTCCAACGGTGTTGAGGCGGGTGGGAACAGCCGGGGGTTGAGGGTACTGTGCTAAAAGAGGTGGAGTTATGCAGATCTAAAACGCGTGGATTGCAGCAGCAGCAAGCCGAAAAGTGCAGGCATGTGAGGGATCTAGAGGTTGACAGCATGTCTTCTTAACGGGAGTCCAGGTGGCCATCTCCACAAATGGACTTTTCAGAATCCTTGGGTGGCACCGTAGTCGGAAACCAATTCTGGTTATCGCTTCTCGGCCTTTTGGCTAAGATCAAGTGTAGTATCTGTTCTTATCAGTTTAATATCTGATACGTCCCCTATCTGGGGACCATATATTAAATGGATTTTTAGAACAGGGAGATGGAAAAAGAGCTTGCTCTGTCCACTCCACGCATTGACCTGGTATTGCAGTATCTCCAGGACCGGTGCACCCCTTCTTTAATGCAGTTTCTAAAATCAGAAAGAATTGAATTCAATGCTTTTTGTTCATTTTGCTTGTTTGTCGGATTTTGGGATGGACTCTTTGGCTTTGCTTTTCTTCTCCTCATTGGATTTTTCATGTTAAAAGTTGCAGAAGCCAGATGACAAGCTCATTTTGGTTCAACTTCAGCAACTGTGCATTGCATTGCCATGTAATGTAATGTAATGCAATGCTATCTATCTAGCTCTCCCTCTATACTTCCTTTTGGATAAACAGACATATTAGGCAAGCATTTTGGAGCTTTCACCTAAATAACTACAGGTGGTGAGATAAGCTGCACAATATAATTGACCTTTCAGTATATTGTTGCATACACACCATCTATTTAGCAAATGCCCTTGTTATCAACAGCAGCCTTTTAAACTCACCTGAGCTAACAGGTATGTGAGCTGGTTACTCTGCTGCGCTTAAAATTTCTTTTTTGGTTTGCTACAATGCCTTTTCTGAAACGTTGTCTCCCTCTGCTGGAACACTGACTTCTTTCATTTAATGCCTGCAGACTATAAAAGAGAAACCAACCCAAAAAGTTTGGTTGATTAGTCTGTGGCATTCTTTTAAACTGTTGCTTATGGCGGTCTCTGTGAGCTTCTCAGTGACATTCAGCCATCCAGGTATCCCGCCTGCAGTAGACGGAATGTGGCAATGGAACGCTGGCTGCGCGTGTCATAATAGGCTCTGAGCCTTTATATACCTGCGCACAGCAGCAGCCACCTTCAGTCTGCTGCTGGACAGCCAGCAGCAGCAGCAGCAGGAGAGGTAATTAATCAGCAACCCTCCTGCTAAGGGTAGACAGCTGCTCGTTCCACCCCCCCCCCGCCTTAATTGGTTCTCCTCCCTTCCAACGGTGTTGAGGCGGGTGGGAACAGCCGGGGGTTGAGGGTACTGTGCTAAAAGAGGTGGAGTTATGCAGATCTAAAACGCGTGGATTGCAGCAGCAGCAAGCCGAAAAGTGCAGGCATGTGAGGGATCTAGAGGTTGACAGCATGTCTTCTTAACGGGAGTCCAGGTGGCCATCTCCACAAATGGACTTTTCAGAATCCTTGGGTGGCACCGTAGTCGGAAACCAATTCTGGTTATCGCTTCTCGGCCTTTTGGCTAAGATCAAGTGTAGTATCTGTTCTTATCAGTTTAATATCTGATACGTCCCCTATCTGGGGACCATATATTAAATGGATTTTTAGAACAGGGAGATGGAAAAAGAGCTTGCTCTGTCCACTCCACGCATTGACCTGGTATTGCAGTATCTCCAGGACCGGTGCACCCCTTCTTTAATGCAGTTTCTAAAATCAGAAAGAATTGAATTCAATGCTTTTTGTTCATTTTGCTTGTTTGTCGGATTTTGGGATGGACTCTTTGGCTTTGCTTTTCTTCTCCTCATTGGATTTTTCATGTTAAAAGTTGCAGAAGCCAGATGACAAGCTCATTTTGGTTCAACTTCAGCAACTGTGCATTGCATTGCCATGTAATGTAATGTAATGCAATGCTATCTATCTAGCTCTCCCTCTATACTTCCTTTTGGATAAACAGACATATTAGGCAAGCATTTTGGAGCTTTCACCTAAATAACTACAGGTGGTGAGATAAGCTGCACAATATAATTGACCTTTCAGTATATTGTTGCACACACACCATCTATTTAGCAAATGCCCTTGTTATCAACAGCAGCCTTTTAAACTCACCTGAGCTAACAGGTATGTGAGCTGGTTACTCTGCTGCGCTTAAAATTTCTTTTTTGGTTTGCTACAATGCCTTTTCTGAAACGTTGTCTCCCTCTGCTGGAACACTGACTTCTTTCATTTAATGCCTGCAGACTATAAAAGAGAAACCAACCCAAAAAGTTTGGTTGATTAGTCTGTGGCATTCTTTTAAACTGTTGCTTATGGCGGTCTCTGTGAGCTTCTCAGTGACATTCAGCCATCCAGGTATCCCGCCTGCAGTAGACGGAATGTGGCAATGGAACGCTGGCTGCGCGTGTCATAATAGGCTCTGAGCCTTTATATACCTGCGCACAGCAGCAGCCACCTTCAGTCTGCTGCTGGACAGCCAGCAGCAGCAGCAGCAGGAGAGGTAATTAATCAGCAACCCTCCTGCTAAGGGTAGACAGCTGCTCGTTCCACCCACCCCCCCGCCGTAATTGGTTCTCCTCCCTTCCAACGGTGTTGAGGCGGGTGGGAACAGCCGGGGGTTGAGGGTACTGTGCTAAAAGAGGTGGAGTTATGCAGATCTAAAACGCGTGGATTGCAGCAGCAGCAAGCCGAAAAGTGCAGGCATGTGAGGGATCTAGAGGTTGACAGCATGTCTTCTTAACGGGAGTCCAGGTGGCCATCTCCACAAATGGACTTTTCAGAATCCTTGGGTGGCACCGTAGTCGGAAACCAATTCTGGTTATCGCTTCTCGGCCTTTTGGCTAAGATCAAGTGTAGTATCTGTTCTTATCAGTTTAATATCTGATACGTCCCCTATCTGGGGACCATATATTAAATGGATTTTTAGAACAGGGAGATGGAAAAAGAGCTTGCTCTGTCCACTCCACGCATTGACCTGGTATTGCAGTATCTCCAGGACCGGTGCACCCCTTCTTTAATGCAGTTTCTAAATTCAGAAAGAATTGAATTCAATGCTTTTTGTTCATTTTGCTTGTTTGTCGGATTTTGGGATGGACTCTTTGGCTTTGCTTTTCTTCTCCTCATTGGAATTTTCATGTTAAAAGTTGCAGAAGCCAGATGACAAGCTCATTTTGGTTCAACTTCAGCAACTGTGCATTGCATTGCCATGTAATGTAATGTAATGCAATGCTATCTATCTAGCTCTCCCTCTATACTTCCTTTTGGATAAACAGACATATTAGGCAAGCATTTTGGAGCTTTCACCTAAATAACTACAGGTGGTGAGATAAGCTGCACAATATAATTGACCTTTCAGTATATTGTTGCACACACACCATCTATTTAGCAAATGCCCTTGTTATCAACAGCAGCCTTTTAAACTCACCTGAGCTAACAGGTATGTGAGCTGGTTACTCTGCTGCACTTAAAATTTCTTTTTTGGTTTGCTACAATGCCTTTTCTGAAACGTTGTCTCCCTCTGCTGGAACACTGACTTCTTTCATTTAATGCCTGCAGACTATAAAAGAGAAACCAACCCAAAAAGCTTGGTTGATTAGTCTGTGGCATTCTTTTAAACTGTTGCTTATGGCGGTCTCTGTGAGCTTCTCAGTGACATTCAGCCATCCAGGTATCCCGCCTGCAGTAGACGGAATGTGGCAATGGAACGCTGGCTGCGCGTGTCATAATAGGCTCTGAGCCTTTATATACCTGCGCACAGCAGCAGCCACCTTCAGTCTGCTGCTGGACAGCCAGCAGCAGCAGCAGCAGGAGAGGTAATTAATCAGCAACCCTCCTGCTAAGGGTAGACAGCTGCTCGTTCCACCCCCCCCCCCCGCCTTAATTGGTTCTCCTCCCTTCCAACGGTGTTGAGGCGGGTGGGAACAGCCGGGGGTTGAGGGTACTGTGCTAAAAGAGGTGGAGTTATGCAGATCTAAAACGCGTGGATTGCAGCAGCAGCAAGCCGAAAAGTGCAGGCATGTGAGGGATCTAGAGGTTGACAGCATGTCTTCTTAACGGGAGTCCAGGTGGCCATCTCCACAAATGGACTTTTCAGAATCCTTGGGTGGCACCGTAGTCGGAAACCAATTCTGGTTATCGCTTCTCGGCCTTTTGGCTAAGATCAAGTGTAGTATCTGTTCTTATCAGTTTAATATCTGATACGTCCCCTATCTGGGGACCATATATTAAATGGATTTTTAGAACAGGGAGATGGAAAAAGAGCTTGCTCTGTCCACTCCACGCATTGACCTGGTATTGCAGTATCTCCAGGACCGGTGCACCCCTTCTTTAATGCAGTTTCTAAAATCAGAAAGAATTGAATTCAATGCTTTTTGTTCATTTTGCTTGTTTGTCGGATTTTGGGATGGACTCTTTGGCTTTGCTTTTCTTCTCCTCATTGGATTTTTCATGTTAAAAGTTGCAGAAGCCAGATGACAAGCTCATTTTGGTTCAACTTCAGCAACTGTGCATTGCATTGCCATGTAATGTAATGTAATGCAATGCTATCTATCTAGCTCTCCCTCTATACTTCCTTTTGGATAAACAGACATATTAGGCAAGCATTTTGGAGCTTTCACCTAAATAACTACAGGTGGTGAGATAAGCTGCACAATATAATTGACCTTTCAGTATATTGTTGCACACACACCATCTATTTAGCAAATGCCCTTGTTATCAACAGCAGCCTTTTAAACTCACCTGAGCTAACAGGTATGTGAGCTGGTTACTCTGCTGCGCTTAAAATTTCTTTTTTGGTTTGCTACAATGCCTTTTCTGAAACGTTGTCTCCCTCTGCTGGAACACTGACTTCTTTCATTTAATGCCTGCAGACTATAAAAGAGAAACCAACCCAAAAAGTTTGGTTGATTAGTCTGTGGCATTCTTTTAAACTGTTGCTTATGGCGGTCTCTGTGAGCTTCTCAGTGACATTCAGCCATCCAGGTATCCCGCCTGCAGTAGACGGAATGTGGCAATGGAACGCTGGCTGCGCGTGTCATAATAGGCTCTGAGCCTTTATATACCTGCGCACAGCAGCAGCCACCTTCAGTCTGCTGCTGGACAGCCAGCAGCAGCAGCAGCAGGAGAGGTAATTAATCAGCAACCCTCCTGCTAAGGGTAGACAGCTGCTCGTTCCACCCCCCCCCCCCCGCCTTAATTGGTTCTCCTCCCTTCCAACGGTGTTGAGGCGGGTGGGAACAGCCGGGGGTTGAGGGTACTGTGCTAAAAGAGGTGGAGTTATGCAGATCTAAAACGCGTGGATTGCAGCAGCAGCAAGCCGAAAAGTGCAGGCATGTGAGGGATCTAGAGGTTGACAGCATGTCTTCTTAACGGGAGTCCAGGTGGCCATCTCCACAAATGGACTTTTCAGAATCCTTGGGTGGCACCGTAGTCGGAAACCAATTCTGGTTATCGCTTCTCGGCCTTTTGGCTAAGATCAAGTGTAGTATCTGTTCTTATCAGTTTAATATCTGATACGTCCCCTATCTGGGGACCATATATTAAATGGATTTTTAGAACAGGGAGATGGAAAAAGAGCTTGCTCTGTCCACTCCACGCATTGACCTGGTATTGCAGTATCTCCAGGACCGGTGCACCCCTTCTTTAATGCAGTTTCTAAAATCAGAAAGAATTGAATTCAATGCTTTTTGTTCATTTTGCTTGTTTGTCGGATTTTGGGATGGACTCTTTGGCTTTGCTTTTCTTCTCCTCATTGGATTTTTCATGTTAAAAGTTGCAGAAGCCAGATGACAAGCTCATTTTGGTTCAACTTCAGCAACTGTGCATTGCATTGCCATGTAATGTAATGTAATGCAATGCTATCTATCTAGCTCTCCCTCTATACTTCCTTTTGGATAAACAGACATATTAGGCAAGCATTTTGGAGCTTTCACCTAAATAACTACAGGTGGTGAGATAAGCTGCACAATATAATTGACCTTTCAGTATATTGTTGCACACACACCATCTATTTAGCAAATGCCCTTGTTATCAACAGCAGCCTTTTAAACTCACCTGAGCTAACAGGTATGTGAGCTGGTTACTCTGCTGCGCTTAAAATTTCTTTTTTGGTTTGCTACAATGCCTTTTCTGAAACGTTGTCTCCCTCTGCTGGAACACTGACTTCTTTCATTTAATGCCTGCAGACTATAAAAGAGAAACCAACCCAAAAAGTTTGGTTGATTAGTCTGTGGCATTCTTTTAAACTGTTGCTTATGGCGGTCTCTGTGAGCTTCTCAGTGACATTCAGCCATCCAGGTATCCCGCCTGCAGTAGACGGAATGTGGCAATGGAACGCTGGCTGCGCGTGTCATAATAGGCTCTGAGCCTTTATATACCTGCGCACAGCAGCAGCCACCTTCAGTCTGCTGCTGGACAGCCAGCAGCAGCAGCAGCAGGAGAGGTAATTAATCAGCAACCCTCCTGCTAAGGGTAGACAGCTGCTCGTTCCACCCACCCCCCCGCCGTAATTGGTTCTCCTCCCTTCCAACGGTGTTGAGGCGGGTGGGAACAGCCGGGGGTTGAGGGTACTGTGCTAAAAGAGGTGGAGTTATGCAGATCTAAAACGCGTGGATTGCAGCAGCAGCAAGCCGAAAAGTGCAGGCATGTGAGGGATCTAGAGGTTGACAGCATGTCTTCTTAACGGGAGTCCAGGTGGCCATCTCCACAAATGGACTTTTCAGAATCCTTGGGTGGCACCGTAGTCGGAAACCAATTCTGGTTATCGCTTCTCGGCCTTTTGGCTAAGATCAAGTGTAGTATCTGTTCTTATCAGTTTAATATCTGATACGTCCCCTATCTGGGGACCATATATTAAATGGATTTTTAGAACAGGGAGATGGAAAAAGAGCTTGCTCTGTCCACTCCACGCATTGACCTGGTATTGCAGTATCTCCAGGACCGGTGCACCCCTTCTTTAATGCAGTTTCTAAAATCAGAAAGAATTGAATTCAATGCTTTTTGTTCATTTTGCTTGTTTGTCGGATTTTGGGATGGACTCTTTGGCTTTGCTTTTCTTCTCCTCATTGGAATTTTCATGTTAAAAGTTGCAGAAGCCAGATGACAAGCTCATTTTGGTTCAACTTCAGCAACTGTGCATTGCATTGCCATGTAATGTAATGTAATGCAATGCTATCTATCTAGCTCTCCCTCTATACTTCCTTTTGGATAAACAGACATATTAGGCAAGCATTTTGGAGCTTTCACCTAAATAACTACAGGTGGTGAGATAAGCTGCACAATATAATTGACCTTTCAGTATATTGTTGCACACACACCATCTATTTAGCAAATGCCCTTGTTATCAACAGCAGCCTTTTAAACTCACCTGAGCTAACAGGTATGTGAGCTGGTTACTCTGCTGCACTTAAAATTTCTTTTTTGGTTTGCTACAATGCCTTTTCTGAAACGTTGTCTCCCTCTGCTGGAACACTGACTTCTTTCATTTAATGCCTGCAGACTATAAAAGAGAAACCAACCCAAAAAGCTTGGTTGATTAGTCTGTGGCATTCTTTTAAACTGTTGCTTATGGCGGTCTCTGTGAGCTTCTCAGTGACATTCAGCCATCCAGGTATCCCGCCTGCAGTAGACGGAATGTGGCAATGGAACGCTGGCTGCGCGTGTCATAATAGGCTCTGAGCCTTTATATACCTGCGCACAGCAGCAGCCACCTTCAGTCTGCTGCTGGACAGCCAGCAGCAGCAGCAGCAGGAGAGGTAATTAATCAGCAACCCTCCTGCTACGGGTAGACAGCTGCTCGTTCCACCCCCCCCCCCCGCCTTAATTGGTTCTCCTCCCTTCCAACGGTGTTGAGGCGGGTGGGAACAGCCGGGGGTTGAGGGTACTGTGCTAAAAGAGGTGGAGTTATGCAGATCTAAAACGCGTGGATTGCAGCAGCAGCAAGCCGAAAAGTGCAGGCATGTGAGGGATCTAGAGGTTGACAGCATGTCTTCTTAACGGGAGTCCAGGTGGCCATCTCCACAAATGGACTTTTCAGAATCCTTGGGTGGCACCGTAGTCGGAAACCAATTCTGGTTATCGCTTCTCGGCCTTTTGGCTAAGATCAAGTGTAGTATCTGTTCTTATCAGTTTAATATCTGATACGTCCCCTATCTGGGGACCATATATTAAATGGATTTTTAGAACAGGGAGATGGAAAAAGAGCTTGCTCTGTCCACTCCACGCATTGACCTGGTATTGCAGTATCTCCAGGACCGGTGCACCCCTTCTTTAATGCAGTTTCTAAAATCAGAAAGAATTGAATTCAATGCTTTTTGTTCATTTTGCTTGTTTGTCGGATTTTGGGATGGACTCTTTGGCTTTGCTTTTCTTCTCCTCATTGGATTTTTCATGTTAAAAGTTGCAGAAGCCAGATGACAAGCTCATTTTGGTTCAACTTCAGCAACTGTGCATTGCATTGCCATGTAATGTAATGTAATGCAATGCTATCTATCTAGCTCTCCATCTATACTTCCTTTTGGATAAACAGACATATTAGGCAAGCATTTTGGAGCTTTCACCTAAATAACTACAGGTGGTGAGATAAGCTGCACAATATAATTGACCTTTCAGTATATTGTTGCACACACACCATCTATTTAGCAAATGCCCTTGTTATCAACAGCAGCCTTTTAAACTCACCTGAGCTAACAGGTATGTGAGCTGGTTACTCTGCTGCGCTTAAAATTTCTTTTTTGGTTTGCTACAATGCCTTTTCTGAAACGTTGTCTCCCTCTGCTGGAACACTGACTTCTTTCATTTAATGCCTGCAGACTATAAAAGAGAAACCAACCCAAAAAGTTTGGTTGATTAGTCTGTGGCATTCTTTTAAACTGTTGCTTATGGCGGTCTCTGTGAGCTTCTCAGTGACATTCAGCCATCCAGGTATCCCGCCTGCAGTAGACGGAATGTGGCAATGGAACGCTGGCTGCGCATGTCATAATAGGCTCTGAGCCTTTATATACCTGCGCACAGCAGCAGCCACCTTCAGTCTGCTGCTGGACAGCCAGCAGCAGCAGCAGCAGGAGAGGTAATTAATCAGCAACCCTCCTGCTAAGGGTAGACAGCTGCTCGTTCCACCCCCCCCCCCCCGCCTTAATTGGTTCTCCTCCCTTCCAACGGTGTTGAGGCGGGTGGGAACAGCCGGGGGTTGAGGGTACTGTGCTAAAAGAGGTGGAGTTATGCAGATCTAAAACGCGTGGATTGCAGCAGCAGCAAGCCGAAAAGTGCAGGCATGTGAGGGATCTAGAGGTTGACAGCATGTCTTCTTAACGGGAGTCCAGGTGGCCATCTCCACAAATGGACTTTTCAGAATCCTTGGGTGGCACCGTAGTCGGAAACCAATTCTTGTTATCGCTTCTCGGCCTTTTGGCTAAGATCAAGTGTAGTATCTGTTCTTATCAGTTTAATATCTGATACGTCCCCTATCTGGGGACCATATATTAAATGGATTTTTAGAACAGGGAGATGGAAAAAGAGCTTGCTCTGTCCACTCCACGCATTGACCTGGTATTGCAGTATCTCCAGGACCGGTGCACCCCTTCTTTAATGCAGTTTCTAAAATCAGAAAGAATTGAATTCAATGCTTTTTGTTCATTTTGCTTGTTTGTCGGATTTTGGGATGGACTCTTTGGCTTTGCTTTTCTTCTCCTCATTGGATTTTTCATGTTAAAAGTTGCAGAAGCCAGATGACAAGCTCATTTTGGTTCAACTTCAGCAACTGTGCATTGCATTGCCATGTAATGTAATGTAATGCAATGCTATCTATCTAGCTCTCCCTCTATACTTCCTTTTGGATAAACAGACATATTAGGCAAGCATTTTGGAGCTTTCACCTAAATAACTACAGGTGGTGAGATAAGCTGCACAATATAATTGACCTTTCAGTATATTGTTGCACACACACCATCTATTTAGCAAATGCCCTTGTTATCAACAGCAGCCTTTTAAACTCACCTGAGCTAACAGGTATGTGAGCTGGTTACTCTGCTGCGCTTAAAATTTCTTTTTTGGTTTGCTACAATGCCTTTTCTGAAACGTTGTCTCCCTCTGCTGGAACACTGACTTCTTTCATTTAATGCCTGCAGACTATAAAAGAGAAACCAACCCAAAAAGTTTGGTTGATTAGTCTGTGGCATTCTTTTAAACTGTTGCTTATGGCGGTCTCTGTGAGCTTCTCAGTGACATTCAGCCATCCAGGTATCCCGCCTGCAGTAGACGGAATGTGGCAATGGAACGCTGGCTGCGCGTGTCATAATAGGCTCTGAGCCTTTATATACCTGCGCACAGCAGCAGCCACCTTCAGTCTGCTGCTGGACAGCCAGCAGCAGCAGCAGCAGGAGAGGTAATTAATCAGCAACCCTCCTGCTAAGGGTAGACAGCTGCTCGTTCCACCCCCCCCCGCCTTAATTGGTTCTCCTCCCTTCCAACGGTGTTGAGGCGGGTGGGAACAGCCGGGGGTTGAGGGTACTGTGCTAAAAGAGGTGGAGTTATGCAGATCTAAAACGCGTGGATTGCAGCAGCAGCAAGCCGAAAAGTGCAGGCATGTGAGGGATCTAGAGGTTGACAGCATGTCTTCTTAACGGGAGTCCAGGTGGCCATCTCCACAAATGGACTTTTCAGAATCCTTGGGTGGCACCGTAGTCGGAAACCAATTCTGGTTATCGCTTCTCGGCCTTTTGGCTAAGATCAAGTGTAGTATCTGTTCTTATCAGTTTAATATCTGATACGTCCCCTATCTGGGGACCATATATTAAATGGATTTTTAGAACAGGGAGATGGAAAAAGAGCTTGCTCTGTCCACTCCACGCATTGACCTGGTATTGCAGTATCTCCAGGACCGGTGCACCCCTTCTTTAATGCAGTTTCTAAAATCAGAAAGAATTGAATTCAATGCTTTTTGTTCATTTTGCTTGTTTGTCGGATTTTGGGATGGACTCTTTGGCTTTGCTTTTCTTCTCCTCATTGGATTTTTCATGTTAAAAGTTGCAGAAGCCAGATGACAAGCTCATTTTGGTTCAACTTCAGCAACTGTGCATTGCATTGCCATGTAATGTAATGTAATGCAATGCTATCTATCTAGCTCTCCCTCTATACTTCCTTTTGGATAAACAGACATATTAGGCAAGCATTTTGGAGCTTTCACCTAAATAACTACAGGTGGTGAGATAAGCTGCACAATATAATTGACCTTTCAGTATATTGTTGCACACACACCATCTATTTAGCAAATGCCCTTGTTATCAACAGCAGCCTTTTAAACTCACCTGAGCTAACAGGTATGTGAGCTGGTTACTCTGCTGCGCTTAAAATTTCTTTTTTGGTTTGCTACAATGCCTTTTCTGAAACGTTGTCTCCCTCTGCTGGAACACTGACTTCTTTCATTTAATGCCTGCAGACTATAAAAGAGAAACCAACCCAAAAAGTTTGGTTGATTAGTCTGTGGCATTCTTTTAAACTGTTGCTTATGGCGGTCTCTGTGAGCTTCTCAGTGACATTCAGCCATCCAGGTATCCCGCCTGCAGTAGACAGAATGTGGCAATGGAACGCTGGCTGCGCGTGTCATAATAGGCTCTGAGCCTTTATATACCTGCGCACAGCAGCAGCCACCTTCAGTCTGCTGCTGGACAGCCAGCAGCAGCAGCAGCAGGAGAGGTAATTAATCAGCAACCCTCCTGCTAAGGGTAGACAGCTGCTCGTTCCAACCCCCCCCCCCCACGACTTAATTGGTTCTCCTCCCTTCCAACGGTGTTGAGGCGGGTGGGAACAGCCGGGGGTTGAGGGTACTGTGCTAAAAGAGGTGGAGTTATGCAGATCTAAAACGCGTGGATTGCAGCAGCAGCAAGCCGAAAAGTGCAGGCATGTGAGGGATCTAGAGGTTGACAGCATGTCTTCTTAACGGGAGTCCAGGTGGCCATCTCCACAAATGGACTTTTCAGAATCCTTGGGTGGCACCGTAGTCGGAAACCAATTCTGGTTATCGCTTCTCGGCCTTTTGGCTAAGATCAAGTGTAGTATCTGTTCTTATCAGTTTAATATCTGATACGTCCCCTATCTGGGGACCATATATTAAATGGATTTTTAGAACAGGGAGATGGAAAAAGAGCTTGCTCTGTCCACTCCACGCATTGACCTGGTATTGCAGTATCTCCAGGACCGGTGCACCCCTTCTTTAATGCAGTTTCTAAAATCAGAAAGAATTGAATTCAATGCTTTTTGTTCATTTTGCTTGTTTGTCGGATTTTGGGATGGACTCTTTGGCTTTGCTTTTCTTCTCCTCATTGGATTTTTCATGTTAAAAGTTGCAGAAGCCAGATGACAAGCTCATTTTGGTTCAACTTCAGCAACTGTGCATTGCATTGCCATGTAATGTAATGTAATGCAATGCTATCTATCTAGCTCTCCCTCTATACTTCCTTTTGGATAAACAGACATATTAGGCAAGCATTTTGGAGCTTTCACCTAAATAACTACAGGTGGTGAGATAAGCTGCACAATATAATTGACCTTTCAGTATATTGTTGCACACACACCATCTATTTAGCAAATGCCCTTGTTATCAACAGCAGCCTTTTAAACTCACCTGAGCTAACAGGTATGTGAGCTGGTTACTCTGCTGCGCTTAAAATTTCTTTTTTGGTTTGCTACAATGCCTTTTCTGAAACGTTGTCTCCCTCTGCTGGAACACTGACTTCTTTCATTTAATGCCTGCAGACTATAAAAGAGAAACCAACCCAAAAAGTTTGGTTGATTAGTCTGTGGCATTCTTTTAAACTGTTGCTTATGGCGGTCTCTGTGAGCTTCTCAGTGACATTCAGCCATCCAGGTATCCCGCCTGCAGTAGACGGAATGTGGCAATGGAACGCTGGCTGCGCGTGTCATAATAGGCTCTGAGCCTTTATATACCTGCGCACAGCAGCAGCCACCTTCAGTCTGCTGCTGGACAGCCAGCAGCAGCAGCAGCAGGAGAGGTAATTAATCAGCAACCCTCCTGCTAAGGGTAGACAGCTGCTCGTTCCACCCCCCCCCCCGCCTTAATTGGTTCTCCTCCCTTCCAACGGTGTTGAGGCGGGTGGGAACAGCCGGGGGTTAAGGGTACTGTGCTAAAAGAGGTGGAATTATGCAGATCTAAAACGCGTGGATTGCAGCAGCAGCAAGCCGAAAAGTGCAGGCATGTGAGGGATCTAGAGGTTGACAGCATGTCTTCTTAACGGGAGTCCAGGTGGCCATCTCCACAAATGGACTTTTCAGAATCCTTGGGTGGCACCGTAGTCGGAAACCAATTCTGGTTATCGCTTCTCGGCCTTTTGGCTAAGATCAAGTGTAGTATCTGTTCTTATCAGTTTAATATCTGATACGTCCCCTATCTGGGGACCATATATTAAATGGATTTTTAGAACAGGGAGATGGAAAAAGAGCTTGCTCTGTCCACTCCACGCATTGACCTGGTATTGCAGTATCTCCAGGACCGGTGCACCCCTTCTTTAATGCAGTTTCTAAAATCAGAAAGAATTGAATTCAATGCTTTTTGTTCATTTTGCTTGTTTGTCGGATTTTGGGATGGACTCTTTGGCTTTGCTTTTCTTCTCCTCATTGGATTTTTCATGTTAAAAGTTGCAGAAGCCAGATGACAAGCTCATTTTGGTTCAACTTCAGCAACTGTGCATTGCATTGCCATGTAATGTAATGTAATGCAATGCTATCTATCTAGCTCTCCCTCTATACTTCCTTTTGGATAAACAGACATATTAGGCAAGCATTTTGGAGCTTTCACCTAAATAACTACAGGTGGTGAGATAAGCTGCACAATATAATTGACCTTTCAGTATATTGTTGCACACACACCATCTATTTAGCAAATGCCCTTGTTATCAACAGCAGCCTTTTAAACTCACCTGAGCTAACAGGTATGTGAGCTGGTTACTCTGCTGCGCTTAAAATTTCTTTTTTGGTTTGCTACAATGCCTTTTCTGAAACGTTGTCTCCCTCTGCTGGAACACTGACTTCTTTCATTTAATGCCTGCAGACTATAAAAGAGAAACCAACCCAAAAAGTTTGGTTGATTAGTCTGTGGCATTCTTTTAAACTGTTGCTTATGGCGGTCTCTGTGAGCTTCTCAGTGACATTCAGCCATCCAGGTATCCCGCCTGCAGTAGACGGAATGTGGCAATGGAACGCTGGCTGCGCGTGTCATAATAGGCTCTGAGCCTTTATATACCTGCGCACAGCAGCAGCCACCTTCAGTCTGCTGCTGGACAGCCAGCAGCAGCAGCAGCAGGAGAGGTAATTAATCAGCAACCCTCCTGCTAAGGGTAGACAGCTGCTCGTTCCACCCCCCCCCCCGCCTTAATTGGTTCTCCTCCCTTCCAACGGTGTTGAGGCGGGTGGGAACAGCCGGGGGTTGAGGGTACTGTGCTAAAAGAGGTGGAGTTATGCAGATCTAAAACGCGTGGATTGCAGCAGCAGCAAGCCGAAAAGTGCAGGCATGTGAGGGATCTAGAGGTTGACAGCATGTCTTCTTAACGGGAGTCCAGGTGGCCATCTCCACAAATGGACTTTTCAGAATCCTTGGGTGGCACCGTAGTCGGAAACCAATTCTGGTTATCGCTTCTCGGCCTTTTGGCTAAGATCAAGTGTAGTATCTGTTCTTATCAGTTTAATATCTGATACGTCCCCTATCTGGGGACCATATACTAAATGGATTTTTAGAACAGGGAGATGGAAAAAGAGCTTGCTCTGTCCACTCCACGCATTGACCTGGTATTGCAGTATCTCCAGGACCGGTGCACCCCTTCTTTAATGCAGTTTCTAAAATCAGAAAGAATTGAATTCAATGCTTTTTGTTCATTTTGCTTGTTTGTCAGATTTTGGGATGGACTCTTTGGCTTTGCTTTTCTTCTCCTCATTGGATTTTTCATGTTAAAAGTTGCAGAAGCCAGATGACAAGCTCATTTTGGTTCAACTTCAGCAACTGTGCATTGCATTGCCATGTAATGTAATGTAATGCAATGCTATCTATCTAGCTCTCCCTCTATACTTCCTTTTGGATAAACAGACATATTAGGCAAGCATTTTGGAGCTTTCACCTAAATAACTACAGGTGGTGAGATAAGCTGCACAATATAATTGACCTTTCAGTATATTGTTGCACACACACCATCTATTTAGCAAATGCCCTTGTTATCAACAGCAGCCTTTTAAACTCACCTGAGCTAACAGGTATGTGAGCTGGTTACTCTGCTGCGCTTAAAATTTCTTTTTTGGTTTGCTACAATGCCTTTTCTGAAACGTTGTCTCCCTCTGCTGGAACACTGACTTCTTTCATTTAATGCCTGCAGACTATAAAAGAGAAACCAACCCAAAAAGTTTGGTTGATTAGTCTGTGGCATTCTTTTAAACTGTTGCTTATGGCGGTCTCTGTGAGCTTCTCAGTGACATTCAGCCATCCAGGTATCCCGCCTGCAGTAGACGGAATGTGGCAATGGAACGCTGGCTGCGCGTGTCATAATAGGCTCTGAGCCTTTATATACCTGCGCACAGCAGCAGCCACCTTCAGTCTGCTGCTGGACAGCCAGCAGCAGCAGCAGCAGGAGAGGTAATTAATCAGCAACCCTCCTGCTAAGGGTAGACAGCTGCTCGTTCCACCCCCCCCCCGCCTTAATTGGTTCTCCTCCCTTCCAACGGTGTTGAGGCGGGTGGGAACAGCCGGGGGTTAAGGGTACTGTGCTAAAAGAGGTGGAGTTATGCAGATCTA
Organism: Phyllobates terribilis; assembly: GCF_046119375.1. Classification (NCBI taxonomy): domain Eukaryota; kingdom Metazoa; phylum Chordata; class Amphibia; order Anura; family Dendrobatidae; genus Phyllobates; species Phyllobates terribilis. The sequence goes on along the minus strand of NW_027363009.1, from coordinate 1,462,792 downwards.
AAACGCGTGGATTGCAGCAGCAGCAAGCCGAAAAGTGCAGGCATGTGAGGGATCTAGAGGTTGACAGCATGTCTTCTTAACGGGAGTCCAGGTGGCCATCTCCACAAATGGACTTTTCAGAATCCTTGGGTGGCACCGTAGTCGGAAACCAATTCTGGTTATCGCTTCTCGGCCTTTTGGCTAAGATCAAGTGTAGTATCTGTTCTTATCAGTTTAATATCTGATACGTCCCCTATCTGGGGACCATATATTAAATGGATTTTTAGAACAGGGAGATGGAAAAAGAGCTTGCTCTGTCCACTCCACGCATTGACCTGGTATTGCAGTATGTCCAGGACCGGTGCACCCCTTCTTTAATGCAGTTTCTAAAATCAGAAAGAATTGAATTCAATGCTTTTTGTTCATTTTGCTTGTTTGTCGGATTTTGGGATGGACTCTTTGGCTTTGCTTTTCTTCTCCTCATTGGATTTTTCATGTTAAAAGTTGCAGAAGCCAGATGACAAGCTCATTTTGGTTCAACTTCAGCAACTGTGCATTGCATTGCCATGTAATGTAATGTAATGCAATGCTATCTATCTAGCTCTCCCTCTATACTTCCTTTTGGATAAACAGACATATTAGGCAAGCATTTTGGAGCTTTCACCTAAATAACTACAGGTGGTGAGATAAGCTGCACAATATAATTGACCTTTCAGTATATTGTTGCACACACACCATCTATTTAGCAAATGCCCTTGTTATCAACAGCAGCCTTTTAAACTCACCTGAGCTAACAGGTATGTGAGCTGGTTACTCTGCTGCGCTTAAAATTTCTTTTTTGGTTTGCTACAATGCCTTTTCTGAAACGTTGTCTCCCTCTGCTGGAACACTGACTTCTTTCATTTAATGCCTGCAGACTATAAAAGAGAAACCAACCCAAAAAGTTTGGTTGATTAGTCTGTGGCATTCTTTTAAACTGTTGCTTATGGCGGTCTCTGTGAGCTTCTCAGTGACATTCAGCCATCCAGGTATCCCGCCTGCAGTAGACGGAATGTGGCAATGGAACGCTGGCTGCGCGTGTCATAATAGGCTCTGAGCCTTTATATACCTGCGCACAGCAGCAGCCACCTTCAGTCTGCTGCTGGACAGCCAGCAGCAGCAGCAGCAGGAGAGGTAATTAATCAGCAACCCTCCTGCTAAGGGTAGACAGCTGCTCGTTCCACCCCCCCCCCCCACGACTTAATTGGTTCTCCTCCCTTCCAACGGTGTTGAGGCGGGTGGGAACAGCCGGGGGTTGAGGGTACTGTGCTAAAAGAGGTGGAGTTATGCAGATCTAAAACGCGTGGATTGCAGCAGCAGCAAGCCGAAAAGTGCAGGCATGTGAGGGATCTAGAGGTTGACAGCATGTCTTCTTAACGGGAGTCCAGGTGGCCATCTCCACAAATGGACTTTTCAGAATCCTTGGGTGGCACCGTAGTCGGAAACCAATTCTGGTTATCGCTTCTCGGCCTTTTGGCTAAGATCAAGTGTAGTATCTGTTCTTATCAGTTTAATATCTGATACGTCCCCTATCTGGGGACCATATATTAAATGGATTTTTAGAACAGGGAGATGGAAAAAGAGCTTGCTCTGTCCACTCCACGCATTGACCTGGTATTGCAGTATCTCCAGGACCGGTGCACCCCTTCTTTAATGCAGTTTCTAAAATCAGAAAGAATTGAATTCAATGCTTTTTGTTCATTTTGCTTGTTTGTCGGATTTTGGGATGGACTCTTTGGCTTTGCTTTTCTTCTCCTCATTGGATTTTTCATGTTAAAAGTTGCAGAAGCCAGATGACAAGCTCATTTTGGTTCAACTTCAGCAACTGTGCATTGCATTGCCATGTAATGTAATGTAATGCAATGCTATCTATCTAGCTCTCCCTCTATACTTCCTTTTGGATAAACAGACATATTAGGCAAGCATTTTGGAGCTTTCACCTAAATAACTACAGGTGGTGAGATAAGCTGCACAATATAATTGACCTTTCAGTATATTGTTGCACACACACCATCTATTTAGCAAATGCCCTTGTTATCAACAGCAGCCTTTTAAACTCACCTGAGCTAACAGGTATGTGAGATGGTTACTCTGCTGCGCTTAAAATTTCTTTTTTGGTTTGCTACAATGCCTTTTCTGAAACGTTGTCTCCCTCTGCTGGAACACTGACTTCTTTCATTTAATGCCTGCAGACTATAAAAGAGAAACCAACCCAAAAAGTTTGGTTGATTAGTCTGTGGCATTCTTTTAAACTGTTGCTTATGGCGGTCTCTGTGAGCTTCTCAGTGACATTCAGCCATCCAGGTATCCCGCCTGCAGTAGACGGAATGTGGCAATGGAACGCTGGCTGCGCGTGTCATAATAGGCTCTGAGCCTTTATATACCTGCGCACAGCAGCAGCCACCTTCAGTCTGCTGCTGGACAGCCAGCAGCAGCAGCAGCAGGAGAGGTAATTAATCAGCAACCCTCCTGCTAAGGGTAGACAGCTGCTCGTTCCACCCCCCCCCCCGCCTTAATTGGTTCTCCTCCCTTCCAACGGTGTTGAGGCGGGTGGGAACAGCCGGGGGTTAAGGGTACTGTGCTAAAAGAGGTGGAATTATGCAGATCTAAAACGCGTGGATTGCAGCAGCAGCAAGCCGAAAAGTGCAGGCATGTGAGGGATCTAGAGGTTGACAGCATGTCTTCTTAACGGGAGTCCAGGTGGCCATCTCCACAAATGGACTTTTCAGAATCCTTGGGTGGCACCGTAGTCGGAAACCAATTCTGGTTATCGCTTCTCGGCCTTTTGGCTAAGATCAAGTGTAGTATCTGTTCTTATCAGTTTAATATCTGATACGTCCCCTATCTGGGGACCATATATTAAATGGATTTTTAGAACAGGGAGATGGAAAAAGAGCTTGCTCTGTCCACTCCACGCATTGACCTGGTATTGCAGTATCTCCAGGACCGGTGCACCCCTTCTTTAATGCAGTTTCTAAAATCAGAAAGAATTGAATTCAATGCTTTTTGTTCATTTTGCTTGTTTGTCGGATTTTGGGATGGACTCTTTGGCTTTGCTTTTCTTCTCCTCATTGGATTTTTCATGTTAAAAGTTGCAGAAGCCAGATGACAAGCTCATTTTGGTTCAACTTCAGCAACTGTGCATTGCATTGCCATGTAATGTAATGTAATGCAATGCTATCTATCTAGCTCTCCCTCTATACTTCCTTTTGGATAAACAGACATATTAGGCAAGCATTTTGGAGCTTTCACCTAAATAACTACAGGTGGTGAGATAAGCTGCACAATATAATTGACCTTTCAGTATATTGTTGCACACACACCATCTATTTAGCAAATGCCCTTGTTATCAACAGCAGCCTTTTAAACTCACCTGAGCTAACAGGTATGTGAGCTGGTTACTCTGCTGCGCTTAAAATTTCTTTTTTGGTTTGCTACAATGCCTTTTCTGAAACGTTGTCTCCCTCTGCTGGAACACTGACTTCTTTCATTTAATGCCTGCAGACTATAAAAGAGAAACCAACCCAAAAAGTTTGGTTGATTAGTCTGTGGCATTCTTTTAAACTGTTGCTTATGGCGGTCTCTGTGAGCTTCTCAGTGACATTCAGTCATCCAGGTATCCCGCCTGCAGTAGACGGAATGTGGCAATGGAACGCTGGCTGCGCGTGTCATAATAGGCTCTGAGCCTTTATATACCTGCGCACAGCAGCAGCCACCTTCAGTCTGCTGCTGGACAGCCAGCAGCAGCAGCAGCAGGAGAGGTAATTAATCAGCAACCCTCCTGCTAAGGGTAGACAGCTGCTCGTTCCACCCCCCCCCCCGCCTTAATTGGTTCTCCTCCCTTCCAACGGTGTTGAGGCGGGTGGGAACAGCCGGGGGTTGAGGGTACTGTGCTAAAAGAGGTGGAGTTATGCAGATCTAAAACGCGTGGATTGCAGCAGCAGCAAGCCGAAAAGTGCAGGCATGTGAGGGATCTAGAGGTTGACAGCATGTCTTCTTAACGGGAGTCCAGGTGGCCATCTCCACAAATGGACTTTTCAGAATCCTTGGGTGGCACCGTAGTCGGAAACCAATTCTGGTTATCGCTTCTCGGCCTTTTGGCTAAGATCAAGTGTAGTATCTGTTCTTATCAGTTTAATATCTGATACGTCCCCTATCTGGGGACCATATACTAAATGGATTTTTAGAACAGGGAGATGGAAAAAGAGCTTGCTCTGTCCACTCCACGCATTGACCTGGTATTGCAGTATCTCCAGGACCGGTGCACCCCTTCTTTAATGCAGTTTCTAAAATCAGAAAGAATTGAATTCAATGCTTTTTGTTCATTTTGCTTGTTTGTCAGATTTTGGGATGGACTCTTTGGCTTTGCTTTTCTTCTCCTCATTGGATTTTTCATGTTAAAAGTTGCAGAAGCCAGATGACAAGCTCATTTTGGTTCAACTTCAGCAACTGTGCATTGCATTGCCATGTAATGTAATGTAATGCAATGCTATCTATCTAGCTCTCCCTCTATACTTCCTTTTGGATAAACAGACATATTAGGCAAGCATTTTGGAGCTTTCACCTAAATAACTACAGGTGGTGAGATAAGCTGCACAATATAATTGACCTTTCAGTATATTGTTGCACACACACCATCTATTTAGCAAATGCCCTTGTTATCAACAGCAGCCTTTTAAACTCACCTGAGCTAACAGGTATGTGAGCTGGTTACTCTGCTGCGCTTAAAATTTCTTTTTTGGTTTGCTACAATGCCTTTTCTGAAACGTTGTCTCCCTCTGCTGGAACACTGACTTCTTTCATTTAATGCCTGCAGACTATAAAAGAGAAACCAACCCAAAAAGTTTGGTTGATTAGTCTGTGGCATTCTTTTAAACTGTTGCTTATGGCGGTCTCTGTGAGCTTCTCAGTGACATTCAGCCATCCAGGTATCCCGCCTGCAGTAGACGGAATGTGGCAATGGAACGCTGGCTGCGCGTGTCATAATAGGCTCTGAGCCTTTATATACCTGCGCACAGCAGCAGCCACCTTCAGTCTGCTGCTGGACAGCCAGCAGCAGCAGCAGCAGTAGAGGTAATTAATCAGCAACCCTCCTGCTAAGGGTAGACAGCTGCTCGTTCCACCCCCCCCCCGCCTTAATTGGTTCTCCTCCCTTCCAACGGTGTTGAGGCGGGTGGGAACAGCCGGGGGTTAAGGGTACTGTGCTAAAAGAGGTGGAGTTATGCAGATCTAAAACGCGTGGATTGCAGCAGCAGCAAGCCGAAAAGTGCAGGCATGTGAGGGATCTAGAGGTTGACAGCATGTCTTCTTAACGGGAGTCCAGGTGGCCATCTCCACAAATGGACTTTTCAGAATCCTTGGGTGGCACCGTAGTCGGAAACCAATTCTGGTTATCGCTTCTCGGCCTTTTGGCTAAGATCAAGTGTAGTATCTGTTCTTATCAGTTTAATATCTGATACGTCCCCTATCTGGGGACCATATATTAAATGGATTTTTAGAACAGGGAGATGGAAAAAGAGCTTGCTCTGTCCACTCCACGCATTGACCTGGTATTGCAGTATCTCCAGGACCGGTGCACCCCTTCTTTAATGCAGTTTCTAAAATCAGAAAGAATTGAATTCAATGCTTTTTGTTCATTTTGCTTGTTTGTCGGATTTTGGGATGGACTCTTTGGCTTTGCTTTTCTTCTCCTCATTGCATTTTTCATGTTAAAAGTTGCAGAAGCCAGATGACAAGCTCATTTTGGTTCAACTTCAGCAACTGTGCATTGCATTGCCATGTAATGTAATGTAATGCAATGCTATCTATCTAGCTCTCCCTCTATACTTCCTTTTGGATAAACAGACATATTAGGCAAGCATTTTGGAGCTTTCACCTAAATAACTACAGGTGGTGAGATAAGCTGCACAATATAATTGACCTTTCAGTATATTGTTGCACACACACCATCTATTTAGCAAATGCCCTTGTTATCAACAGCAGCCTTTTAAACTCACCTGAGCTAACAGGTATGTGAGCTGGTTACTCTGCTGCGCTTAAAATTTCTTTTTTGGTTTGCTACAATGCCTTTTCTGAAACGTTGTCTCCCTCTGCTGGAACACTGACTTCTTTCATTTAATGCCTGCAGACTATAAAAGAGAAACCAACCCAAAAAGTTTGGTTGATTAGTCTGTGGCATTCTTTTAAACTGTTGCTTATGGCGGTCTCTGTGAGCTTCTCAGTGACATTCAGCCATCCAGGTATCCCGCCTGCAGTAGACGGAATGTGGCAATGGAACGCTGGCTGCGCGTGTCATAATAGGCTCTGAGCCTTTATATACCTGCGCACAGCAGCAGCCACCTTCAGAATGCTGCTGGACAGCCAGCAGCAGCAGCAGCAGGAGAGGTAATTAATCAGCAACCCTCCTGCTAAGGGTAGACAGCTGCTCGTTCCACCCCCCCCCCCGCCTTAATTGGTTCTCCTCCCTTCCAACGGTGTTGAGGCGGGTGGGAACAGCCGGGGGTTGAGGGTACTGTGCTAAAAGAGGTGGAGTTATGCAGATCTAAAACGCGTGGATTGCAGCAGCAGCAAGCCGAAAAGTGCAGGCATGTGAGGGATCTAGAGGTTGACAGCATGTCTTCTTAACGGGAGTCCAGGTGGCCATCTCCACAAATGGACTTTTCAGAATCCTTGGGTGGCACCGTAGTCGGAAACCAATTCTGGTTATCGCTTCTCGGCCTTTTGGCTAAGATCAAGTGTAGTATCTGTTCTTATCAGTTTAATATCTGATACGTCCCCTATCTGGGGACCATATATTAAATGGATTTTTAGAACAGGGAGATGGAAAAAGAGCTTGCTCTGTCCACTCCACGCATTGACCTGGTATTGCAGTATCTCCAGGACCGGTGCACCCCTTCTTTAATGCAGTTTCTAAAATCAGAAAGAATTGAATTCAATGCTTTTTGTTCATTTTGCTTGTTTGTCGGATTTTGGGATGGACTCTTTGGCTTTGCTTTTCTTCTCCTCATTGGATTTTTCATGTTAAAAGTTGCAGAAGCCAGATGACAAGCTCATTTTGGTTCAACTTCAGCAACTGTGCATTGCATTGCCATGTAATGTAATGTAATGCAATGCTATCTATCTAGCTCTCCCTCTATACTTCCTTTTGGATAAACAGACATATTAGGCAAGCATTTTGGAGCTTTCACCTAAATAACTACAGGTGGTGAGATAAGCTGCACAATATAATTGACCTTTCAGTATATTGTTGCACACACACCATCTATTTAGCAAATGCCCTTGTTATCAACAGCAGCCTTTTAAACTCACCTGAGCTAACAGGTATGTGAGCTGGTTACTCTGCTGCGCTTAAAATTTCTTTTTTGGTTTGCTACAATGCCTTTTCTGAAACGTTGTCTCCCTCTGCTGGAACACTGACTTCTTTCATTTAATGCCTGCAGACTATAAAAGAGAAACCAACCCAAAAAGTTTGGTTGATTAGTCTGTGGCATTCTTTTAAACTGTTGCTTATGGCGGTCTCTGTGAGCTTCTCAGTGACATTCAGGCATCCAGGTATCCCGCCTGCAGTAGACGGAATGTGGCAAAGGAACGCTGGCTGCGCGTGTCATAATAGGCTCTGAGCCTTTATATACCTGCGCACAGCAGCAGCCACCTTCAGTCTGCTGCTGGACAGCCAGCAGCAGCAGCAGCAGGAGAGGTAATTAATCAGCAACCCTCCTGCTAAGGGTAGACAGCTGCTCGTTCCACCCCCCCCCCCCGCCTTAATTGGTTCTCCTCCCTTCCAACGGTGTTGAGGCGGGTGGGAACAGCCGGAGGTTGAGGGTACTGTGCTAAAAGAGGTGGAGTTATGCAGATCTAAAACGCGTGGATTGCAGCAGCAGCAAGCCGAAAAGTGCAGGCATGTGAGGGATCTAGAGGTTGACAGCATGTCTTCTTAACGGGAGTCCAGGTGGCCATCTCCACAAATGGACTTTTCAGAATCCTTGGGTGGCACCGTAGTCGGAAACCAATTCTGGTTATCGCTTCTCGGCCTTTTGGCTAAGATCAAGTGTAGTATCTGTTCTTATCAGTTTAATATCTGATACGTCCCCTATCTGGGGACCATATATTAAATGGATTTTTAGAACAGGGAGATGGAAAAAGAGCTTGCTCTGTCCACTCCACGCATTGACCTGGTATTGCAGTATCTCCAGGACCAGTGCACCCCTTCTTTAATGCAGTTTCTAAAATCAGAAAGAATTGAATTCAATGCTTTTTGTTCATTTTGCTTGTTTGTCGGATTTTGGGATGGACTCTTTGGCTTTGCTTTTCTTCTCCTCATTGGATTTTTCATGTTAAAAGTTGCAGAAGCCAGATGACAAGCTCATTTTGGTTCAACTTCAGCAACTGTGCATTGCATTGCCATGTAATGTAATGTAATGCAATGCTATCTATCTAGCTCTCCCTCTATACTTCCTTTTGGATAAACAGACATATTAGGCAAGCATTTTGGAGCTTTCACCTAAATAACTACAGGTGGTGAGATAAGCTGCACAATATAATTGACCTTTCAGTATATTGTTGCACACACACCATCTATTTAGCAAATGCCCTTGTTATCAACAGCAGCCTTTTAAACTCACCTGAGCTAACAGGTATGTGAGCTGGTTACTCTGCTGCGCTTAAAATTTCTTTTTTGGTTTGCTACAATGCCTTTTCTGAAACGTTGTCTCCCTCTGCTGGAACACTGACTTCTTTCATTTAATGCCTGCAGACTATAAAAGAGAAACCAACCCAAAAAGTTTGGTTGATTAGTCTGTGGCATTCTTTTAAACTGTTGCTTATGGCGGTCTCTGTGAGCTTCTCAGTGACATTCAGGCATCCAGGTATCCCGCCTGCAGTAGACGGAATGTGGCAAAGGAACGCTGGCTGCGCGTGTCATAATAGGCTCTGAGCCTTTATATACCTGCGCACAGCAGCAGCCACCTTCAGTCTGCTGCTGGACAGCCAGCAGCAGCAGCAGCAGGAGAGGTAATTAATCAGCAACCCTCCTGCTAAGGGTAGACAGCTGCTCGTTCCACCCCCCCCCCCCGCCTTAATTGGTTCTCCTCCCTTCCAACGGTGTTGAGGCGGGTGGGAACAGCCGGAGGTTGAGGGTACTGTGCTAAAAGAGGTGGAGTTATGCAGATCTAAAACGCGTGGATTGCAGCAGCAGCAAGCCGAAAAGTGCAGGCATGTGAGGGATCTAGAGGTTGACAGCATGTCTTCTTAACGGGAGTCCAGGTGGCCATCTCCACAAATGGACTTTTCAGAATCCTTGGGTGGCACCGTAGTCGGAAACCAATTCTGGTTATCGCTTCTCGGCCTTTTGGCTAAGATCAAGTGTAGTATCTGTTCTTATCAGTTTAATATCTGATACGTCCCCTATCTGGGGACCATATATTAAATGGATTTTTAGAACAGGGAGATGGAAAAAGAGCTTGCTCTGTCCACTCCACGCATTGACCTGGTATTGCAGTATCTCCAGGACCAGTGCACCCCTTCTTTAATGCAGTTTCTAAAATCAGAAAGAATTGAATTCAATGCTTTTTGTTCATTTTGCTTGTTTGTCGGATTTTGGGATGGACTCTTTGGCTTTGCTTTTCTTCTCCTCATTGGATTTTTCATGTTAAAAGTTGCAGAAGCCAGATGACAAGCTCATTTTGGTTCAACTTCAGCAACTGTGCATTGCATTGCCATGTAATGTAATGTAATGCAATGCTATCTATCTAGCTCTCCCTCTATACTTCCTTTTGGATAAACATACATATTAGGCAAGCATTTTGGAGCTTTCACCTAAATAACTACAGGTGGTGAGATAAGCTGCACAATATAATTGACCTTTCAGTATATTGTTGCACACACACCATCTATTTAGCAAATGCCCTTGTTATCAACAGCAGCCTTTTAAACTCACCTGAGCTAACAGGTATGTGAGCTGGTTACTCTGCTGCGCTTAAAATTTCTTTTTTGGTTTGCTACAATGCCTTTTCTGAAACGTTGTCTCCCTCTGCTGGAACACTGACTTCTTTCATTTAATGCCTGCAGACTATAAAAGAGAAACCAACCCAAAAAGTTTGGTTGATTAGTCTGTGGCATTCTTTTAAACTGTTGCTTATGGCGGTCTCTGTGAGCTTCTCAGTGACATTCAGCCATCCAGGTATCCCGCCTGCAGTAGACGGAATGTGGCAATGGAACGCTGGCTGCGCGTGTCATAATAGGCTCTGAGCCTTTATATACCTGCGCACAGCAGCAGCCACCTTCAGTCTGCTGCTGGACAGCCAGCAGCAGCAGCAGCAGCAGGAGAGGTAATTAATCAGCAACCCTCCTGCTAAGGGTAGACAGCTGCTCGTTCCACCCCCCCCCCGCCTTAATTGGTTCTCCTCCCTTCCAACGGTGTTGAGGCGGGTGGGAACAGCCGGGGGTTGAGGGTACTGTGCTAAAAGAGGTGGAGTTATGCAGATCTAAAACGCGTGGATTGCAGCAGCAGCAAGCCGAAAAGTGCAGGCATGTGAGGGATCTAGCGGTTGACAGCATGTCTTCTTAACGGGAGTCCAGGTGGCCATCTCCACAAATGGACTTTTCAGAATCCTTGGATGGCACCGTAGTCGGAAACCAATTCTGGTTATCGCTTCTCGGCCTTTTGGCTAAGATCAAGTGTAGTATCTGTTCTTATCAGTTTAATATCTGATACGTCCCCTATCTGGGGACCATATATTAAATGGATTTTTAGAACAGGGAGATGGAAAAAGAGCTTGCTCTGTCCACTCCACGCATTGACCTGGTATTGCAGTATCTCCAGGACCGGTGCACCCCTTCTTTAATGCAGTTTCTAAAATCAGAAAGAATTGAATTCAATGCTTTTTGTTCATTTTGCTTGTTTGTCGGATTTTGGGATGGACTCTTTGGCTTTGCTTTTCTTCTCCTCATTGGATTTTTCATGTTAAAAGTTGCAGAAGCCAGATGACAAGCTCATTTTGGTTCAACTTCAGCAACTGTGCATTGCATTGCCATGTAATGTAATGTAATGCAATGCTATCTATCTAGCTCTCCCTCTATACTTCCTTTTGGATAAACAGACATATTAGGCAAGCATTTTGGAGCTTTCACCTAAATAACTACAGGTGGTGAGATAAGCTGCACAATATAATTGACCTTTCAGTATATTGTTGCACACACACCATCTATTTAGCAAATGCCCTTGTTATCAACAGCAGCCTTTTAAACTCACCTGAGCTAACAGGTATGTGAGCTGGTTACTCTGCTGCGCTTAAAATTTCTTTTTTGGTTTGCTACAATGCCTTTTCTGAAACGTTGTCTCCCTCTGCTGGAACACTGACTTCTTTCATTTAATGCCTGCAGACTATAAAAGAGAAACCAACCCAAAAAGTTTGGTTGATTAGTCTGTGGCATTCTTTTAAACTGTTGCTTTTGGCGGTCTCTGTGAGCTTCTCAGTGACATTCAGCCATCCAGGTATCCCGCCTGCAGTAGACGGAATGTGGCAATGGAACACTGGCTGCGCGTGTCATAATAGGCTCTGAGCCTTTATATACCTGCGCACAGCAGCAGCCACCTTCAGTCTGCTGCTGGACAGCCAGCAGCAGCAGCAGCAGGAGAGGTAATTAATCAGCAACCCTCCTGCTAAGGGTAGACAGCTGCTCGTTCCACCCCCCGCCCGCCTTAATTGGTTCTCCTCCCTTCCAACGGTGTTGAGGCGGGTGGGAACAGCCGGGGGTTGAGGGTACTGTGCTAAAAGAGGTGGAGTTATGCAGATCTAAAACGCGTGGATTGCAGCAGCAGCAAGCCGAAAAGTGCAGGCATGTGAGGGATCTAGAGGTTGACAGCATGTCTTCTTAACGGGAGTCCAGGTGGCCATCTCCACAAATGGACTTTTCAGAATCCTTGGGTGGCACCGTAGTCGGAAACCAATTCTGGTTATCGCTTCTCGGCCTTTTGGCTAAGATCAAGTGTAGTATCTGTTCTTATCAGTTTAATATCTGATACGTCCCCTATCTGGGGACCATATATTAAATGGATTTTTAGAACAGGGAGATGGAAAAAGAGCGTGCTCTGTCCACTCCACGCATTGACCTGGTATTGCAGTATCTCCAGGACCGGTGCACCCCTTCTTTAATGCAGTTTCTAAAATCAGAAAGAATTGAATTCAATGCTTTTTGTTCATTTTGCTTGTTTGTCGGATTTTGGGATGGACTCTTTGGCTTTGCTTTTCTTCTGCTCATTGGATTTTTCATGTTAAAAGTTGCAGAAGCCAGATGGCAAGCTCATTTTGGTTCAACTTCAGCAACTGTGCATTGCATTGCCATGTAATGTAATGTAATGCAATGCTATCTATCTAGCTCTCCCTCTATACTTCCTTTTGGATAAACAGACATATTAGGCAAGCATTTTGGAGCTTTCACCTAAATAACTACAGGTGGTGAGATAAGCTGCACAATATAATTGACCTTTCAGTATATTGTTGCACACACACCATCTATTTAGCAAATGCCCTTGTTATCAACAGCAGCCTTTTAAACTCACCTGAGCTAACAGGTATGTGAGCTGGTTACTCTGCTGCGCTTAAAATTTCTTTTTTGGTTTGCTACAATGCCTTTTCTGAAACGTTGTCTCCCTCTGCTGGAACACTGACTTCTTTCATTTAATGCCTGCAGACTATAAAAGAGAAACCAACCCAAAAAGTTTGGTTGATTAGTCTGTGGCATTCTTTTAAACTGTTGCTTATGGCGGTCTCTGTGAGCTTCTCAGTGACATTCAGCCATCCAGGTATCCCGCCTGCAGTAGACGGAATGTGGCAATGGAACGCTGGCTGCGCGTGTCATAATAGGCTCTGAGCCTTTATATACCTGCGCACAGCAGCAGCCACCTTCCGTCTGCTGCTGGACAGCCAGCAGCAGCAGCAGCAGGAGAGGTAATTAATCAGCAACCCTCCTGCTAAGGGTAGACAGCTGCTCGTTCCACCCCCCCCCCGCCTTAATTGGTTCTCCTCCCTTCCAACGGTGTTGAGGCGGGTGGGAACAGCCGGGGGTTGAGGGTACTGTGCTAAAAGAGGTGGAGTTATGCAGATCTAAAATGCGTGGATTGCAGCAGCAGCAAGCCGAAAAGTGCAGGCATGTGAGGGATCTAGAGGTTGACAGCATGTCTTCTTAACGGGAGTCCAGGTGGCCATCTCCACAAATGGACTTTTCAGAATCCTTGGGTGGCACCGTAGTCGGAAACCAATTCTGGTTATCGCTTCTCGGCCTTTTGGCTAAGATCAAGTGTAGTATCTGTTCTTATCAGTTTAATATCTGATACGTCCCCTATCTGGGGACCATATATTAAATGGATTTTTAGAACAGGGAGATGGAAAAAGAGCTTGCTCTGTCCACTCCACGCATTGACCTGGTATTGCAGTATCTCCAGGACCGGTGCACCCCTTCTTTAATGCAGTTTCTAAAATCAGAAAGAATTGAATTCAATGCTTTTTGTTCATTTTGCTTGTTTGTCGGATTTTGGGATGGACTCTTTGGCTTTGCTTTTCTTCTCCTCATTGGATTTTTCATGTTAAAAGTTGCAGAAGCCAGATGACAAGCTCATTTTGGTTCAACTTCAGCAACTGTGCATTGCATTGCCATGTAATGTAATGTAATGCAATGCTATCTATCTAGCTCTCCCTCTATACTTCCTTTTGGATAAACAGACATATTAGGCAAGCATTTTGGAGCTTTCACCTAAATAACTACAGGTGGTGAGATAAGCTGCACAATATAATTGACCTTTCAGTATATTGTTGCACACACACCATCTATTTAGCAAATGCCCTTGTTATCAACAGCAGCCTTTTAAACTCACCTGAGCTAACAGGTATGTGAGCTGGTTACTCTGCTGCGCTTAAAATTTCTTTTTTGGTTTGCTACAATGCCTTTTCTGAAACGTTGTCTCCCTCTGCTGGAACACTGACTTCTTTCATTTAATGCCTGCAGACTATAAAAGAGAAACCAACCCAAAAAGTTTGGTTGATTAGTCTGTGGCATTCTTTTAAACTGTTGCTTATGGCGGTCTCTGTGAGCTTCTCAGTGACATTCAGCCATCCAGGTATCCCGCCTGCAGTAGACGGAATGTGGCAATGGAACGCTGGCTGCGCGTGTCATAATAGGCTCTGAGCCTTTATATACCTGCGCACAGCAGCAGCCACCTTCAGTCTGCTGCTGGACAGCCAGCAGCAGCAGCAGCAGGAGAGGTAATTAATCAGCAACCCTCCTGCTAAGGGTAGACAGCTGCTCGTTCCACCCCCCCACCCCCCGCCTTAATTGGTTCTCCTCCCTTCCAACGGTGTTGAGGCGGGTGGGAACAGCCGGGGGTTGAGGGTACTGTGCTAAAAGAGGTGGAGTTATGCAGATCTAAAACGCGTGGATTGCAGCAGCAGCAAGCCGAAAAGTGCAGGCATGTGAGGGATCTAGAGGTTGACAGCATGTCTTCTTAACGGGAGTCCAGGTGGCCATCTCCACAAATGGACTTTTCAGAATCCTTGGGTGGCACCGTAGTCGGAAACCAATTCTGGTTATCGCTTCTCGGATTTTTGGCTAAGATCAAGTGTAGTATCTGTTCTTATCAGTTTAATATCTGATACGTCCCCTATCTGGGGACCATATATTAAATGGATTTTTAGAACAGGGAGATGGAAAAAGAGCTTGCTCTGTCCACTCCACGCATTGACCTGGTATTGCAGTATCTCCAGGACCGGTGCACCCCTTCTTTAATGCAGTTTCTAAAATCAGAAAGAATTGAATTCAATGCTTTTTGTTCATTTTGCTTGTTTGTCGGATTTTGGGATGGACTCTTTGGCTTTGCTTTTCTTCTCCTCATTGGATTTTTCATGTTAAAAGTTGCAGAAGCCAGATGACAAGCTCATTTTGGTTCAACTTCAGCAACTGTGCATTGCATTGCCATGTAATGTAATGTAATGCAATGCTATCTATCTAGCTCTCCCTCTATACTTCCTTTTGGATAAACAGACATATTAGGCAAGCATTTTGGAGCTTTCACCTAAATAACTACAGGTGGTGAGATAAGCTGCACAATATAATTGACCTTTCAGTATATTGTTGCACACACACCATCTATTTAGCAAATGCCCTTGTTATCAACAGCAGCCTTTTAAACTCACCTGAGCTAACAGGTATGTGAGCTGGTTACTCTGCTGCGCTTAAAATTTCTTTTTTGGTTTGCTACAATGCCTTTTCTGAAACGTTGTCTCCCTCTGCTGGAACACTGACTTCTTTCATTTAATGCCTGCAGACTATAAAAGAGAAACCAACCCAAAAAGTTTGGTTGATTAGTCTGTGGCATTCTTTTAAACTGTTGCTTATGGCGGTCTCTGTGAGCTTCTCAGTGACATTCAGCCATCCAGGTATCCCGCCTGCAGTAGACGGAATGTGGCAATGGAACGCTGGCTGCGCGTGTCATAATAGGCTCTGAGCCTTTATATACCTGCGCACAGCAGCAGCCACCTTCAGTCTGCTGCTGGACAGCCAGCAGCAGCAGCAGCAGGAGAGGTAATTAATCAGCAACCCTCCTGCTAAGGGTAGACAGCTGCTCGTTCCACTCCCCCCCCGCCTTAATTGGTTCTCCTCCCTTCCAACGGTGTTGAGGCGGGTGGGAACAGCCGGGGGTTGAGGGTACTGTGCTAAAAGAGGTGGAGTTATGCAGATCTAAAACGCGTGGATTGCAGCAGCAGCAAGCCGAAAAGTGCAGGCATGTGAGGGATCTAGAGGTTGACAGCATGTCTTCTTAACGGGAGTCCAGGTGGCCATCTCCACAAATGGACTTTTCAGAATCCTTGGGTGGCACCGTAGTCGGAAACCAATTCTGGTTATCGCTTCTCGGCCTTTTGGCTAAGATCAAGTGTAGTATCTGTTCTTATCAGTTTAATATCTGATACGTCCCCTATCTGGGGACCATATATTAAATGGATTTTTAGAACAGGGAGATGGAAAAAGAGCTTGCTCTGTCCACTCCACGCATTGACCTGGTATTGCAGTATCTCCAGGACCGGTGCACCCCTTCTTTAATGCAGTTTCTAAAATCAGAAAGAATTGAATTCAATGCTTTTTGTTCATTTTGCTTGTTTGTCGGATTTTGGGATGGACTCTTTGGCTTTGCTTTTCTTCTCCTCATTGGATTTTTCATGTTAAAAGTTGCAGAAGCCAGATGACAAGCTCATTTTGGTTCAACTTCAGCAACTGTGCATTGCATTGCCATGTAATGTAATGTAATGCAATGCTATCTATCTAGCTCTCCCTCTATACTTCCTTTTGGATAAACAGACATATTAGGCAAGCATTTTGGAGCTTTCACCTAAATAACTACAGGTGGTGAGATAAGCTGCACAATATAATTGACCTTTCAGTATATTGTTGCACACACACCATGTATTTAGCAAATGCCCTTGTTATCAACAGCAGCCTTTTAAACTCACCTGAGCTAACAGGTATGTGAGCTGGTTACTCTGCTGCGCTTAAAATTTCTTTTTTGGTTTGCTACAATGCCTTTTCTGAAACGTTGTCTCCCTCTGCTGGAACACTGAATTCTTTCATTTAATGCCTGCAGACTATAAAAGAGAAACCAACCCAAAAAGTTTGGTTGATTAGTCTGTGGCATTCTTTTAAACTGTTGCTTATGGCGGTCTCTGTGAGCTTCTCAGTGACATTCAGCCATCCAGGTATCCCGCCTGCAGTAGACGGAATGTGGCAATGGAACGCTGGCTGCGCGTGTCATAATAGGCTCTGAGCCTTTATATACCTGCGCACAGCAGCAGCCACCTTCAGTCTGCTGCTGGACAGCCAGCAGCAGCAGCAGCAGGAGAGGTAATTAATCAGCAACCCTCCTGCTAAGGGTAGACAGCTGCTCGTTCCACCCCCCCCCCCGCCTTAATTGGTTCTCCTCCCTTCCAACGGTGTTGAGGCGGGTGGGAACAGCCGGGGGTTGAGGGTACTGTGCTAAAAGAGGTGGAGTTATGCAGATCTAAAACGCGTGGATTGCAGCAGCAGCAAGCCGAAAAGTGCAGGCATGTGAGGGATCTAGAGGTTGACAGCATGTCTTCTTAACGGGAGTCCAGGTGGCCATCTCCACAAATGGACTTTTCAGAATCCTTGGGTGGCACCGTAGTCGGAAACCAATTCTGGTTATTGCTTCTCGGCCTTTTGGCTAAGATCAAGTGTAGTATCTGTTCTTATCAGTTTAATATCTGATACGTCCCCTATCTGGGGACCATATATTAAATGGATTTTTAGAACAGGGAGATGGAAAAAGAGCTTGCTCTGTCCACTCCACGCATTGACCTGGTATTGCAGTATCTCCAGGACCGGTGCACCCCTTCTTTAATGCAGTTTCTAAAATCAGAAAGAATTGAATTCAATGCTTTTTGTTCATTTTGCTTGTTTGTCGGATTTTGGGATGGACTCTTTGGCTTTGCTTTTCTTCTCCTCATTGGATTTTTCATGTTAAAAGTTGCAGAAGCCAGATGACAAGCTCATTTTGGTTCAACTTCAGCAACTGTGCATTGCATTGCCATGTAATGTAATGTAATGCAATGCTATCTATCTAGCTCTCCCTCTATACTTCCTTTTGGATAAACAGACATATTAGGCAAGCATTTTGGAGCTTTCACCTAAATAACTACAGGTGGTGAGATAAGCTGCACAATATAATTGACCTTTCAGTATATTGTTGCACACACACCATCTATTTAGCAAATGCCCTTGTTATCAACAGCAGCCTTTTAAACTCACCTGAGCTAACAGGTATGTGAGCTGGTTACTCTGCTGCGCTTAAAATTTCTTTTTTGGTTTGCTACAATGCCTTTTCTGAAACGTTGTCTCCCTCTGCTGGAACACTGACTTCTTTCATTTAATGCCTGCAGACTATAAAAGAGAAACCAACCCAAAAAGTTTGGTTGATTAGTCTGTGGCATTCTTTTAAACTGTTGCTTATGGCGGTCTCTGTGAGCTTCTCAGTGACATTCAGCCATCCAGGTATCCCGCCTGCAGTAGACGGAATGTGGCAATGGAACGCTGGCTGCGCGTGTCATAATAGGCTCTGAGCCTTTATATACCTGCGCACAGCAGCAGCCACCTTCAGTCTGCTGCTGGACAGCCAGCAGCAGCAGCAGCAGGAGAGGTAATTAATCAGCAACCCTCCTGCTAAGGGTAGACAGCTGCTCGTTCCACCCCCCCCCCCGCCTTAATTGGTTCTCCTCCCTTCCAACGGTGTTGAGGCGGGTGGGAACAGCCGGGGGTTGAGGGTACTGTGCTAAAAGAGGTGGAGTTATGCAGATCTAAAACGCGTGGATTGCAGCAGCAGCAAGCCGAAAAGTGCAGGCATGTGAGGGATCTAGAGGTTGACAGCATGTCTTCTTAACGGGAGTCCAGGTGGCCATCTCCACAAATGGACTTTTCAGAATCCTTGGGTGGCACCGTAGTCGGAAACCAATTCTGGTTATCGCTTCTCGGCCTTTTGGCTAAGATCAAGTGTAGTATCTGTTCTTATCAGTTTAATATCTGATACGTCCCCTATCTGGGGACCATATATTAAATGGATTTTTAGAACAGGGAGATGGAAAAAGAGCTTGCTCTGTCCACTCCACGCATTGACCTGGTATTGCAGTATCTCCAGGACCGGTGCACCCCTTCTTTAATGCAGTTTCTAAAATCAGAAAGAATTGAATTCAATGCTTTTTGTTCATTTTGCTTGTTTGTCGGATTTTGGGATGGACTCTTTGGCTTTGCTTTTCTTCTCCTCATTGGATTTTTCATGTTAAAAGTTGCAGAAGCCAGATGACAAGCTCATTTTGGTTCAACTTCAGCAACTGTGCATTGCATTGCCATGTAATGTAATGTAATGCAATGCTATCTATCTAGCTCTTCCTCTATACTTCCTTTTGGATAAACAGACATATTAGGCAAGCATTTTGGAGCTTTCACCTAAATAACTACAGGTGGTGAGATAAGCTGCACAATATAATTGACCTTTCAGTATATTGTTGCACACACACCATCTATTTAGCAAATGCCCTTGTTATCAACAGCAGCCTTTTAAACTCACCTGAGCTAACAGGTATGTGAGCTGGTTACTCTGCTGCGCTTAAAATTTCTTTTTTGGTTTGCTACAATGCCTTTTCTGAAACGTTGTCTCCCTCTGCTGGAACACTGACTTCTTTCATTTAATGCCTGCAGACTATAAAAGAGAAACCAACCCAAAAAGTTTGGTTGATTAGTCTGTGGCATTCCTTTAAACTGTTGCTTATGGCGGTCTCTGTGAGCTTCTCAGTGACATTCAGCCATCCAGGTATCCCGCCTGCAGTAGACGGAATGTGGCAATGGAACGCTGGCTGCGCGTGTCATAATAGGCTCTGAGCCTTTATATACCTGCGCACAGCAGCAGCCACCTTCAGTCTGCTGCTGGCCAGCCAGCAGCAGCAGCAGCAGGAGAGGTAATTAATCAGCAACCCTCCTGCTAAGGGTAGACAGCTGCTCGTTCCACCCCCCCCCCCCCGCCTTAATTGGTTCTCCTCCCTTCCAACGGTGTTGAGGCGGGTGGGAACAGCCGGGGGTTGAGGGTACTGTGCTAAAAGAGGTGGAGTTATGCAGATCTAAAACGCGTGGATTGCAGCAGCAGCAAGCCGAAAAGTGCAGGCATGTGAGGGATCTAGAGGTTGACAGCATGTCTTCTTAACGGGAGTCCAGGTGGCCATCTCCACAAATGGACTTTTCAGAATCCTTGGGTGGCACCGTAGTCGGAAACCAATTCTGGTTATCGCTTCTCGGCCTTTTGGCTAAGATCAAGTGTAGTATCTGTTCTTATCAGTTTAATATCTGATACGTCCCCTATCTGGGGACCATATATTAAATGGATTTTTAGAACAGGGAGATGGAAAAAGAGCTTGCTCTGTCCACTCCACGCATTGACCTGGTATTGCAGTATCTCCAGGACCGGTGCACCCCTTCTTTAATGCAGTTTCTAAAATCAGAAAGAATTGAATTCAATGCTTTTTGTTCATTTTGCTTGTTTGTCGGATTTTGGGATGGACTCTTTGGCTTTGCTTTTCTTCTCCTCATTGGATTTTTCATGTTAAAAGTTGCAGAAGCCAGATGACAAGCTCATTTTGGTTCAACTTCAGCAACTGTGCATTGCATTGCCATGTAATGTAATGTAATGCAATGCTATCTATCTAGCTCTCCCTCTATACTTCCTTTTGGATAAACAGACATATTAGGCAAGCATTTTGGAGCTTTCACCTAAATAACTACAGGTGGTGAGATAAGCTGCACAATATAATTGACCTTTCAGTATATTGTTGCACACACACCATCTATTTAGCAAATGCCCTTGTTATCAACAGCAGCCTTTTAAACTCACCTGAGCTAACAGGTATGTGAGCTGGTTACTCTGCTGCGCTTAAAATTTCTTTTTTGGTTTGCTACAATGCCTTTTCTGAAACGTTGTCTCCCTCTGCTGGAACACTGACTTCTTTCATTTAATGCCTGCAGACTATAAAAGAGAAACCAACCCAAAAAGTTTGGTTGATTAGTCTGTGGCATTCTTTTAAACTGTTGCTTATGGCGGTCTCTGTGAGCTTCTCAGTGACATTCAGCCATCCAGGTATCCCGCCTGCAGTAGACGGAATGTGGCAATGGAACGCTGGCTGCGCGTGTCATAATAGGCTCTGAGCCTTTATATACCTGCGCACAGCAGCAGCCACCTTCAGTCTGCTGCTGGACAGCCAGCAGCAGCAGCAGCAGGAGAGGTAATTAATCAGCAACCCTCCTGCTAAGGGTAGACAGCTGCTCGTTCCACCCCCCCCCCCGCCTTAATTGGTTCTCCTCCCTTCCAACGGTGTTGAGGCGGGTGGGAACAGCCGGGGGTTGAGGGTACTGTGCTAAAAGAGGTGGAGTTATGCAGATCTAAAACGCGTGGATTGCAGCAGCAGCAAGCCGAAAAGTGCAGGCATGTGAGGGATCTAGAGGTTGACAGCATGTCTTCTTAACGGGAGTCCAGGTGGCCATCTCCACAAATGGACTTTTCAGAATCCTTGGGTGGCACCGTAGTCGGAAACCAATTCTGGTTATCGCTTCTCGGCCTTTTGGCTAAGATCAAGTGTAGTATCTGTTCTTATCAGTTTAATATCTGATACGTCCCCTATCTGGGGACCATATATTAAATGGATTTTTAGAACAGGGAGATGGAAAAAGAGCTTGCTCTGTCCACTCCACGCATTGACCTGGTATTGCAGTATCTCCAGGACCGGTGCACCCCTTCTTTAATGCAGTTTCTAAAATCAGAAAGAATTGAATTCAATGCTTTTTGTTCATTTTGCTTGTTTGTCGGATTTTGGGATGGACTCTTTGGCTTTGCTTTTCTTCTCCTCATTGGATTTTTCATGTTAAAAGTTGCAGAAGCCAGATGACAAGCTCATTTTGGTTCAACTTCAGCAACTGTGCATTGCATTGCCATGTAATGTAATGTAATGCAATGCTATCTATCTAGCTCTTCCTCTATACTTCCTTTTGGATAAACAGACATATTAGGCAAGCATTTTGGAGCTTTCACCTAAATAACTACAGGTGGTGAGATAAGCTGCACAATATAATTGACCTTTCAGTATATTGTTGCACACACACCATCTATTTAGCAAATGCCCTTGTTATCAACAGCAGCCTTTTAAACTCACCTGAGCTAACAGGTATGTGAGCTGGTTACTCTGCTGCGCTTAAAATTTCTTTTTTGGTTTGCTACAATGCCTTTTCTGAAACGTTGTCTCCCTCTGCTGGAACACTGACTTCTTTCATTTAATGCCTGCAGACTATAAAAGAGAAACCAACCCAAAAAGTTTGGTTGATTAGTCTGTGGCATTCCTTTAAACTGTTGCTTATGGCGGTCTCTGTGAGCTTCTCAGTGACATTCAGCCATCCAGGTATCCCGCCTGCAGTAGACGGAATGTGGCAATGGAACGCTGGCTGCGCGTGTCATAATAGGCTCTGAGCCTTTATATACCTGCGCACAGCAGCAGCCACCTTCAGTCTGCTGCTGGCCAGCCAGCAGCAGCAGCAGCAGGAGAGGTAATTAATCAGCAACCCTCCTGCTAAGGGTAGACAGCTGCTCGTTCCACCCCCCCCCCCCCGCCTTAATTGGTTCTCCTCCCTTCCAACGGTGTTGAGGCGGGTGGGAACAGCCGGGGGTTGAGGGTACTGTGCTAAAAGAGGTGGAGTTATGCAGATCTAAAACGCGTGGATTGCAGCAGCAGCAAGCCGAAAAGTGCAGGCATGTGAGGGATCTAGAGGTTGACAGCATGTCTTCTTAACGGGAGTCCAGGTGGCCATCTCCACAAATGGACTTTTCAGAATCCTTGGGTGGCACCGTAGTCGGAAACCAATTCTGGTTATCGCTTCTCGGCCTTTTGGCTAAGATCAAGTGTAGTATCTGTTCTTATCAGTTTAATATCTGATACGTCCCCTATCTGGGGACCATATATTAAATGGATTTTTAGAACAGGGAGATGGAAAAAGAGCTTGCTCTGTCCACTCCACGCATTGACCTGGTATTGCAGTATCTCCAGGACCGGTGCACCCCTTCTTTAATGCAGTTTCTAAAATCAGAAAGAATTGAATTCAATGCTTTTTGTTCATTTTGCTTGTTTGTCGGATTTTGGGATGGACTCTTTGGCTTTGCTTTTCTTCTCCTCATTGGATTTTTCATGTTAAAAGTTGCAGAAGCCAGATGACAAGCTCATTTTGGTTCAACTTCAGCAACTGTGCATTGCATTGCCATGTAATGTAATGTAATGCAATGCTATCTATCTAGCTCTCCCTCTATACTTCCTTTTGGATAAACAGACATATTAGGCAAGCATTTTGGAGCTTTCACCTAAATAACTACAGGTGGTGAGATAAGCTGCACAATATAATTGACCTTTCAGTATATTGTTGCACACACACCATCTATTTAGCAAATGCCCTTGTTATCAACAGCAGCCTTTTAAACTCACCTGAGCTAACAGGTATGTGAGCTGGTTACTCTGCTGCGCTTAAAATTTCTTTTTTGGTTTGCTACAATGCCTTTTCTGAAACGTTGTCTCCCTCTGCTGGAACACTGACTTCTTTCATTTAATGCCTGCAGACTATAAAAGAGAAACCAACCCAAAAAGTTTGGTTGATTAGTCTGTGGCATTCTTTTAAACTGTTGCTTATGGCGGTCTCTGTGAGCTTCTCAGTGACATTCAGCCATCCAGGTATCCCGCCTGCAGTAGACGGAATGTGGCAATGGAACGCTGGCTGCGCGTGTCATAATAGGCTCTGAGCCTTTATATACCTGCGCACAGCAGCAGCCACCTTCAGTCTGCTGCTGGACAGCCAGCAGCAGCAGCAGCAGGAGAGGTAATTAATCAGCAACCCTCCTGCTAAGGGTAGACAGCTGCTCGTTCCACCCCCCCCCCGCCTTAATTGGTTCTCCTCCCTTCCAACGGTGTTGAGGCGGGTGGGAACAGCCGGGGGTTGAGGGTACTGTGCTAAAAGAGGTGGAGTTATGCAGATCTAAAACGCGTGGATTGCAGCAGCAGCAAGCCGAAAAGTGCAGGCATGTGAGGGATCTAGAGGTTGACAGCATGTCTTCTTAACGGGAGTCCAGGTGGCCATCTCCACAAATGGACTTTTCAGAATCCTTGGGTGGCACCGTAGTCGGAAACCAATTCTGGTTATCGCTTCTCGGCCTTTTGGCTAAGATCAAGTGTAGTATCTGCTCTTATCAGTTTAATATCTGATACGTCCCCTATCTGGGGACCATATATTAAATGGATTTTTAGAACAGGGAGATGGAAAAAGAGCTTGCTCTGTCCACTCCACGCATTGACCTGGTATTGCAGTATCTCCAGGACCGGTGCACCCCTTCTTTAATGCAGTTTCTAAAATCAGAAAGAATTGAATTCAATGCTTTTTGTTCATTTTGCTTGTTTGTCGGATTTTGGGATGGACTCTTTGGCTTTGCTTTTCTTCTCCTCATTGGATTTTTCATGTTAAAAGTTGCAGAAGCCAGATGACAAGCTCATTTTGGTTCAACTTCAGCAACTGTGCATTGCATTGCCATGTAATGTAATGTAATGCAATGCTATCTATCTAGCTCTCCCTCTATACTTCCTTTTGGATAAACAGACATATTAGGCAAGCATTTTGGAGCTTTCACCTAAATAACTACAGGTGGTGAGATAAGCTGCACAATATAATTGACCTTTCAGTATATTGTTGCACACACACCATCTATTTAGCAAATGCCCTTGTTATCAACAGCAGCCTTTTAAACTCACCTGAGCTAACAGGTATGTGAGCTGGTTACTCTGCTGCGCTTAAAATTTCTTTTTTGGTTTGCTACAATGCCTTTTCTGAAACGTTGTCTCCCTCTGCTGGAACACTGACTTCTTTCATTTAATGCCTGCAGACTATAAAAGAGAAACCAACCCAAAAAGTTTGGTTGATTAGTCTGTGGCATTCTTTTAAACTGTTGCTTATGGCGGTCTCTGTGAGCTTCTCAGTGACATTCAGCCATCCAGGTATCCCGCCTGCAGTAGACGGAATGTGGCAATGGAACGCTGGCTGCGCGTGTCATAATAGGCTCTGAGCCTTTATATACCTGCGCACAGCAGCAGCCACCTTCAGTCTGCTGCTGGACAGCCAGCAGCAGCAGCAGCAGGAGAGGTAATTAATCAGCAACCCTCCTGCTAAGGGTAGACAGCTGCTCGTTCCACCCCCCCCCCCCCCCGCCTTAATTGGTTCTCCTCCCTTCCAACGGTGTTGAGGCGGGTGGGAACAGCCGGGGGTTGAGGGTACTGTGCTAAAAGAGGTGGAGTTATGCAGATCTAAAACGCGTGGATTGCAGCAGCAGCAAGCCGAAAAGTGCAGGCATGTGAGGGATCTAGAGGTTGACAGCATGTCTTCTTAACGGGAGTCCAGGTGGCCATCTCCACAAATGGACTTTTCAGAATCCTTGGGTGGCACCGTAGTCGGAAACCAATTCTGGTTATCGCTTCTCGGCCTTTTGGCTAAGATCAAGTGTAGTATCTGTTCTTATCAGTTTAATATCTGATACGTCCCCTATCTGGGGACCATATATTAAATGGATTTTTAGAACAGGGAGATGGAAAAAGAGCTTGCTCTGTCCACTCCACGCATTGACCTGGTATTGCAGTATCTCCAGGACCGGTGCACCCCTTCTTTAATGCAGTTTCTAAAATCAGAAAGAATTGAATTCAATGCTTTTTGTTCATTTTGCTTGTTTGTCGGATTTTGGGATGGACTCTTTGGCTTTGCTTTTCTTCTCCTCATTGGATTTTTCATGTTAAAAGTTGCAGAAGCCAGATGACAAGCTCATTTTGGTTCAACTTCAGCAACTGTGCATTGCATTGCCATGTAATGTAATGTAATGCAATGCTATCTATCTAGCTCTCCCTCTATACTTCCTTTTGGATAAACAGACATATTAGGCAAGCATTTTGGAGCTTTCACCTAAATAACTACAGGTGGTGAGATAAGCTGCACAATATAATTGACCTTTCAGTATATTGTTGCACACACACCATCTATTTAGCAAATGCCCTTGTTATCAACAGCAGCCTTTTAAACTCACCTGAGCTAACAGGTATGTGAGCTGGTTACTCTGCTGCGCTTAAAATTTCTTTTTTGGTTTGCTACAATGCCTTTTCTGAAACGTTGTCTCCCTCTGCTGGAACACTGACTTCTTTCATTTAATGCCTGCAGACTATAAAAGAGAAACCAACCCAAAAAGTTTGGTTGATTAGTCTGTGGCATTCTTTTAAACTGTTGCTTATGGCGGTCTCTGTGAGCTTCTCAGTGACATTCAGCCATCCAGGTATCCCGCCTGCAGTAGACGGAATGTGGCAATGGAACGCTGGCTGCGCGTGTCATAATAGGCTCTGAGCCTTTATATACCTGCGCACAGCAGCAGCCACCTTCAGTCTGCTGCTGGACAGCCAGCAGCAGCAGCAGCAGGAGAGGTAATTAATCAGCAACCCTCCTGCTAAGGGTAGACAGCTGCTCGTTCCACCCCCCCCCCCGCCTTAATTGGTTCTCCTCCCTTCCAACGGTGTTGAGGCGGGTGGGAACAGCCGGGGGTTGAGGGTACTGTGCTAAAAGAGGTGGAGTTATGCAGATCTAAAACGCGTGGATTGCAGCAGCAGCAAGCCGAAAAGTGCAGGCATGTGAGGGATCTAGAGGTTGACAGCATGTCTTCTTAACGGGAGTCCAGGTGGCCATCTCCACAAATGGACTTTTCAGAATCCTTGGGTGGCACCGTAGTCGGAAACCAATTCTGGTTATCGCTTCTCGGCCTTTTGGCTAAGATCAAGTGTAGTATCTGTTCTTATCAGTTTAATATCTGATACGTCCCCTATCTGGGGACCATATATTAAATGGATTTTTAGAACAGGGAGATGGAAAAAGAGCTTGCTCTGTCCACTCCACGCATTGACCTGGTATTGCAGTATCTCCAGGACCGGTGCACCCCTTCTTTAATGCAGTTTCTAAAATCAGAAAGAATTGAATTCAATGCTTTTTGTTCATTTTGCTTGTTTGTCGGATTTTGGGATGGACTCTTTGGCTTTGCTTTTCTTCTCCTCATTGGATTTTTCATGTTAAAAGTTGCAGAAGCCAGATGACAAGCTCATTTTGGTTCAACTTCAGCAACTGTGCATTGCATTGCCATGTAATGTAATGTAATGCAATGCTATCTATCTAGCTCTTCCTCTATACTTCCTTTTGGATAAACAGACATATTAGGCAAGCATTTTGGAGCTTTCACCTAAATAACTACAGGTGGTGAGATAAGCTGCACAATATAATTGACCTTTCAGTATATTGTTGCACACACACCATCTATTTAGCAAATGCCCTTGTTATCAACAGCAGCCTTTTAAACTCACCTGAGCTAACAGGTATGTGAGCTGGTTACTCTGCTGCGCTTAAAATTTCTTTTTTGGTTTGCTACAATGCCTTTTCTGAAACGTTGTCTCCCTCTGCTGGAACACTGACTTCTTTCATTTAATGCCTGCAGACTATAAAAGAGAAACCAACCCAAAAAGTTTGGTTGATTAGTCTGTGGCATTCCTTTAAACTGTTGCTTATGGCGGTCTCTGTGAGCTTCTCAGTGACATTCAGCCATCCAGGTATCCCGCCTGCAGTAGACGGAATGTGGCAATGGAACGCTGGCTGCGCGTGTCATAATAGGCTCTGAGCCTTTATATACCTGCGCACAGCAGCAGCCACCTTCAGTCTGCTGCTGGCCAGCCAGCAGCAGCAGCAGCAGGAGAGGTAATTAATCAGCAACCCTCCTGCTAAGGGTAGACAGCTGCTCGTTCCACCCCCCCCCCCCCCGCCTTAATTGGTTCTCCTCCCTTCCAACGGTGTTGAGGCGGGTGGGAACAGCCGGGGGTTGAGGGTACTGTGCTAAAAGAGGTGGAGTTATGCAGATCTAAAACGCGTGGATTGCAGCAGCAGCAAGCCGAAAAGTGCAGGCATGTGAGGGATCTAGAGGTTGACAGCATGTCTTCTTAACGGGAGTCCAGGTGGCCATCTCCACAAATGGACTTTTCAGAATCCTTGGGTGGCACCGTAGTCGGAAACCAATTCTGGTTATCGCTTCTCGGCCTTTTGGCTAAGATCAAGTGTAGTATCTGTTCTTATCAGTTTAATATCTGATACGTCCCCTATCTGGGGACCATATATTAAATGGATTTTTAGAACAGGGAGATGGAAAAAGAGCTTGCTCTGTCCACTCCACGCATTGACCTGGTATTGCAGTATCTCCAGGACCGGTGCACCCCTTCTTTAATGCAGTTTCTAAAATCAGAAAGAATTGAATTCAATGCTTTTTGTTCATTTTGCTTGTTTGTCGGATTTTGGGATGGACTCTTTGGCTTTGCTTTTCTTCTCCTCATTGGATTTTTCATGTTAAAAGTTGCAGAAGCCAGATGACAAGCTCATTTTGGTTCAACTTCAGCAACTGTGCATTGCATTGCCATGTAATGTAATGTAATGCAATGCTATCTATCTAGCTCTCCCTCTATACTTCCTTTTGGATAAACAGACATATTAGGCAAGCATTTTGGAGCTTTCACCTAAATAACTACAGGTGGTGAGATAAGCTGCACAATATAATTGACCTTTCAGTATATTGTTGCACACACACCATCTATTTAGCAAATGCCCTTGTTATCAACAGCAGCCTTTTAAACTCACCTGAGCTAACAGGTATGTGAGCTGGTTACTCTGCTGCGCTTAAAATTTCTTTTTTGGTTTGCTACAATGCCTTTTCTGAAACGTTGTCTCCCTCTGCTGGAACACTGACTTCTTTCATTTAATGCCTGCAGACTATAAAAGAGAAACCAACCCAAAAAGTTTGGTTGATTAGTCTGTGGCATTCTTTTAAACTGTTGCTTATGGCGGTCTCTGTGAGCTTCTCAGTGACATTCAGCCATCCAGGTATCCCGCCTGCAGTAGACGGAATGTGGCAATGGAACGCTGGCTGCGCGTGTCATAATAGGCTCTGAGCCTTTATATACCTGCGCACAGCAGCAGCCACCTTCAGTCTGCTGCTGGCCAGCCAGCAGCAGCAGCAGCAGGAGAGGTAATTAATCAGCAACCCTCCTGCTAAGGGTAGACAGCTGCTCGTTCCACCCCCCCCCCCCCGCCTTAATTGGTTCTCCTCCCTTCCAACGGTGTTGAGGCGGGTGGGAACAGCCGGGGGTTGAGGGTACTGTGCTAAAAGAAGTGGAGTTATGCAGATCTAAAACGCGTGGATTGCAGCAGCAGCAAGCCGAAAAGTGCAGGCATGTGAGGGATCTAGAGGTTGACAGCATGTCTTCTTAAAGGGAGTCCAGGTGGCCATCTCCACAAATGGACTTTTCAGAATCCTTGGGTGGCACCGTAGTCGGAAACCAATTCTGGTTATCGCTTCTCGGCCTTTTGGCTAAGATCAAGTGTAGTATCTGTTCTTATCAGTTTAATATCTGATACGTCCCCTATCTGGGGACCATATATTAAATGGATTTTTAGAACAGGGAGATGGAAAAAGAGCTTGCTCTGTCCACTCCACGCATTGACCTGGTATTGCAGTATCTCCAGGACCGGTGCACCCCTTCTTTAATGCAGTTTCTAAAATCAGAAAGAATTGAATTCAATGCTTTTTGTTCATTTTGCTTGTTTGTCGGATTTTGGGATGGACTCTTTGGCTTTGCTTTTCTTCTCCTCATTGGATTTTTCATGTTAAAAGTTGCAGAAGCCAGATGACAAGCTCATTTTGGTTCAACTTCAGCAACTGTGCATTGCATTGCCATGTAATGTAATGTAATGCAATGCTATCTATCTAGCTCTCCCTCTATACTTCCTTTTGGATAAACAGACATATTAGGCAAGCATTTTGGAGCTTTCACCTAAATAACTACAGGTGGTGAGATAAGCTGCACAATATAATTGACCTTTCAGTATATTGTTGCACACACACCATGTATTTAGCAAATGCCCTTGTTATCAACAGCAGCCTTTTAAACTCACCTGAGCTAACAGGTATGTGAGCTGGTTACTCTGCTGCGCTTAAAATTTCTTTTTTGGTTTGCTACAATGCCTTTTCTGAAACGTTGTCTCCCTCTGCTGGAACACTGACTTCTTTCATTTAATGCCTGCAGACTATAAAAGAGAAACCAACCCAAAAAGTTTGGTTGATTAGTCTGTGGCATTCTTTTAAACTGTTGCTTATGGCGGTCTCTGTGAGCTTCTCAGTGACATTCAGCCATCCAGGTATCCCGCCTGCAGTAGACGGAATGTGGCAATGGAACGCTGGCTGCGCGTGTCATAATAGGCTCTGAGCCTTTATATACCTGCGCACAGCAGCAGCCACCTTCAGTCTGCTGCTGGACAGCCAGCAGCAGCAGCAGCAGGAGAGGTAATTAATCAGCAACCCTCCTGCTAAGGGTAGACAGCTGCTCGTTCCACCCCCCCCCCCGCCTTAATTGGTTCTCCTCCCTTCCAACGGTGTTGAGGCGGGTGGGAACAGCCGGGGGTTGAGGGTACTGTGCTAAAAGAGGTGGAGTTATGCAGATCTAAAACGCGTGGATTGCAGCAGCAGCAAGCCGAAAAGTGCAGGCATGTGAGGGATCTAGAGGTTGACAGCATGTCTTCTTAACGGGAGTCCAGGTGGCCATCTCCACAAATGGACTTTTCAGAATCCTTGGGTGGCACCGTAGTCGGAAACCAATTCTGGTTATCGCTTCTCGGCCTTTTGGCTAAGATCAAGTGTAGTATCTTTCGAAAAGGCGGTTTTGGATGTTGGCCGCCCTAGTAGATTGTTACATTATGCACACTGGGGTTTAGGCGCTTGTTAGTACGCCAGGTGGCTAATATAGTCATCTGGTGGAAAGCATGGCCCCCCAGGATCGACGCCATTGGGCCGGGGAAGATCGAAAGCCCGAAGTGTGAAGTGCCCCAGGAGTGGTGACCCTGGGGTGCCTTAACTCACTGGGATTGGGAACCCCACTTGAGTTTATGGCACATTTGCACAAGCACTTCAAATTTTCTTTCTTCGCACACACCCTTATTCCGGGCCTTCTGGCCTTAGGATGGGGAATTTTTCAATTCCCGGTCGAAGGTCCGGGCAGTATTATACTGTGAAACCTTCACTATTTATTTAATTTCTTTGTCACTGTGTGTCCACTTATTCACGTGTGTCACGTCCTACTAGGATTTTGTCGGGATGCGGTTCCCTTACGGGTTCCTCTCTTGGCAGGTCTAGGGGGGGAGTGTGTGGCCATCAGGTTCCGCTCCCCCCTGAACCCCCCTGGCTCTCCTCTTTCGGGAGGAGAGCGTTGTTGGCTCCCCTCTTCCGGGAGGGGAGCACAGTCTTTGGCTCCCAGTGCCTTGCTCGGGTGAGAACTCGGGCAGGTGCTGGGGGTAAGATTGGGTCGCCTCTGGCTTCGGCTGGAGGTGGCTTTTTGTCCCTGTTCCTCGCTGTGGCCTTTTGGCTCGGAGGGACGGGGAATGGTTTGGGGGACCCTTCTCCTTTTGGAGAGGGTTTCAAGAAGACCAGCATCCTAGTGCACTTTTTTTGTGGCACTTGTCACTTTTTTAAGCGCACTCGGGTTTTGTACACGAATTCGGGCTTTCAAAAAAAAAAAAATCTGTTCTTATCAGTTTAATATCTGATACGTCCCCTATCTGGGGACCATATATTAAATGGATTTTTAGAACAGGGAGATGGAAAAAGAGCTTGCTCTGTCCACTCCACGCATTGACCTGGTATTGCAGTATCTCCAGGACCGGTGCACCCCTTCTTTAATGCAGTTTCTAAAATCAGAAAGAATTGAATTCAATGCTTTTTGTTCATTTTGCTTGTTTGTCGGATTTTGGGATGGACTCTTTGGCTTTGCTTTTCTTCTCCTCATTGGATTTTTCATGTTAAAAGTTGCAGAAGCCAGATGACAAGCTCATTTTGGTTCAACTTCAGCAACTGTGCATTGCATTGCCATGTAATGTAATGTAATGCAATGCTATCTATCTAGCTCTCCCTCTATACTTCCTTTTGGATAAACAGACATATTAGGCAAGCATTTTGGAGCTTTCACCTAAATAACTACAGGTGGTGAGATAAGCTGCACAATATAATTGACCTTTCAGTATATTGTTGCACACACACCATCTATTTAGCAAATGCCCTTGTTATCAACAGCAGCCTTTTAAACTCACCTGAGCTAACAGGTATGTGAGCTGGTTACTCTGCTGCGCTTAAAATTTCTTTTTTGGTTTGCTACAATGCCTTTTCTGAAACGTTGTCTCCCTCTGCTGGAACACTGACTTCTTTCATTTAATGCCTGCAGACTATAAAAGAGAAACCAACCCAAAAAGTTTGGTTGATTAGTCTGTGGCATTCTTTTAAACTGTTGCTTATGGCGGTCTCTGTGAGCTTCTCAGTGACATTCAGCCATCCAGGTATCCCGCCTGCAGTAGACGGAATGTGGCAATGGAACGCTGGCTGCGCGTGTCATAATAGGCTCTGAGCCTTTATATACCTGCGCACAGCAGCAGCCACCTTCAGTCTGCTGCTGGACAGCCAGCAGCAGCAGCAGCAGGAGAGGTAATTAATCAGCAACCCTCCTGCTAAGGGTAGACAGCTGCTCGTTCCACCCCCACCCCCCCGCCTTAATTGGTTCTCCTCCCTTCCAACGGTGTTGAGGCGGGTGGGAACAGCCGGGGGTTGAGGGTACTGTGCTAAAAGAGGTGGAGTTATGCAGATCTAAAACGCGTGGATTGCAGCAGCAGCAAGCCGAAAAGTGCAGGCATGTGAGGGATCTAGAGGTTGACAGCATGTCTTCTTAACGTGAGTCCAGGTGGCCATCTCCACAAATGGACTTTTCAGAATCCTTGGGTGGCACCGTAGTCGGAAACCAATTCTGGTTATCGCTTCTCGGCCTTTTGGCTAAGATCAAGTGTAGTATCTGTTCTTATCAGTTTAATATCTGATACGTCCCCTATCTGGGGACCATATATTAAATGGATTTTTAGAACAGGGAGATGGAAAAAGAGCTTGCTCTGTCCACTCCACGCATTGACCTGGTATTGCAGTATCTCCAGGACCGGTGCACCCCTTCTTTAATGCAGTTTCTAAAATCAGAAAGAATTGAATTCAATGCTTTTTGTTCATTTTGCTTGTTTGTCGGATTTTGGGATGGACTCTTTGGCTTTGCTTTTCTTCTCCTCATTGGATTTTTCATGTTAAAAGTTGCAGAAGCCAGATGACAAGCTCATTTTGGTTCAACTTCAGCAACTGTGCATTGCATTGCCATGTAATGTAATGTAATGCAATGCTATCTATCTAGCTCTCCCTCTATACTTCCTTTTGGATAAACAGACATATTAGGCAAGCATTTTGGAGCTTTCACCTAAATAACTACAGGTGGTGAGATAAGCTGCACAATATAATTGACCTTTCAGTATATTGTTGCACACACACCATCTATTTAGCAAATGCCCTTGTTATCAACAGCAGCCTTTTAAACTCACCTGAGCTAACAGGTATGTGAGCTGGTTACTCTGCTGCGCTTAAAATTTCTTTTTTGGTTTGCTACAATGCCTTTTCTGAAACGTTGTCTCCCTCTGCTGGAACACTGACTTCTTTCATTTAATGCCTGCAGACTATAAAAGAGAAACCAACCCAAAAAGTTTGGTTGATTAGTCTGTGGCATTCTTTTAAACTGTTGCTTATGGCGGTCTCTGTGAGCTTCTCAGTGACATTCAGCCATCCAGGTATCCCGCCTGCAGTAGACGGAATGTGGCAATGGAACGCTGGCTGCGCGTGTCATAATAGGCTCTGAGCCTTTATATACCTGCGCACAGCAGCAGCCACCTTCAGTCTGCTGCTGGACAGCCAGCAGCAGCAGCAGCAGGAGAGGTAATTAATCAGCAACCCTCCTGCTAAGGGTAGACAGCTGCTCGTTCCACCCCCCCCCCGCCTTAATTGGTTCTCCTCCCTTCCAACGGTGTTGAGGCGGGTGGGAACAGCCGGGGGTTGAGGGTACTGTGCTAAAAGAGGTGGAGTTATGCAGATCTAAAACGCGTGGATTGCAGCAGCAGCAAGCCGAAAAGTGCAGGCATGTGAGGGATCTAGAGGTTGACAGCATGTCTTCTTAACGGGAGTCCAGGTGGCCATCTCCACAAATGGACTTTTCAGAATCCTTGGGTGGCACCGTAGTCGGAAACCAATTCTGGTTATCGCTTCTCGGCCTTTTGGCTAAGATCAAGTGTAGTATCTGTTCTTATCAGTTTAATATCTGATACGTCCCCTATCTGGGGACCATATATTAAATGGATTTTTAGAACAGGGAGATGGAAAAAGAGCTTGCTCTGTCCACTCCACGCATTGACCTGGTATTGCAGTATCTCCAGGACCGGTGCACCCCTTCTTTAATGCAGTTTCTAAAATCAGAAAGAATTGAATTCAATGCTTTTTGTTCATTTTGCTTGTTTGTCGGATTTTGGGATGGACTCTTTGGCTTTGCTTTTCTTCTCCTCATTGGATTTTTCATGTTAAAAGTTGCAGAAGCCAGATGACAAGCTCATTTTGGTTCAACTTCAGCAACTGTGCATTGCATTGCCATGTAATGTAATGTAATGCAATGCTATCTATCTAGCTCTCCCTCTATACTTCCTTTTGGATAAACAGACATATTAGGCAAGCATTTTGGAGCTTTCACCTAAATAACTACAGGTGGTGAGATAAGCTGCACAATATAATTGACCTTTCAGTATATTGTTGCACACACACCATCTATTTAGCAAATGCCCTTGTTATCAACAGCAGCCTTTTAAACTCACCTGAGCTAACAGGTATGTGAGCTGGTTACTCTGCTGCGCTTAAAATTTCTTTTTTGGTTTGCTACAATGCCTTTTCTGAAACGTTGTCTCCCTCTGCTGGAACACTGACTTCTTTCATTTAATGCCTGCAGACTATAAAAGAGAAACCAACCCAAAAAGTTTGGTTGATTAGTCTGTGGCATTCTTTTAAACTGTTGCTTATGGCGGTCTCTGTGAGCTTCTCAGTGACATTCAGCCATCCAGGTATCCCGCCTGCAGTAGACGGAATGTGGCAATGGAACGCTGGCTGCGCGTGTCATAATAGGCTCTGAGCCTTTATATACCTGCGCACAGCAGCAGCCACCTTCAGTCTGCTGCTGGACAGCCAGCAGCAGCAGCAGCAGGAGAGGTAATTAATCAGCAACCCTCCTGCTAAGGGTAGACAGCTGCTCGTTCCACCCCCCCCCCCGCCTTAATTGGTTCTCCTCCCTTCCAACGGTGTTGAGGCGGGTGGGAACAGCCGGGGGTTGAGGGTACTGTGCTAAAAGAGGTGGAGTTATGCAGATCTAAAACGCGTGGATTGCAGCAGCAGCAAGCCGAAAAGTGCAGGCATGTGAGGGATCTAGAGGTTGACAGCATGTCTTCTTAACGGGAGTCCAGGTGGCCATCTCCACAAATGGACTTTTCAGAATCCTTGGGTGGCACCGTAGTCGGAAACCAATTCTGGTTATCGCTTCTCGGCCTTTTGGCTAAGATCAAGTGTAGTATCTGTTCTTATCAGTTTAATATCTGATACGTCCCCTATCTGGGGACCATATATTAAATGGATTTTTAGAACAGGGAGATGGAAAAAGAGCTTGCTCTGTCCACTCCACGCATTGACCTGGTATTGCAGTATCTCCAGGACCGGTGCACCCCTTCTTTAATGCAGTTTCTAAAATCAGAAAGAATTGAATTCAATGCTTTTTGTTCATTTTGCTTGTTTGTCGGATTTTGGGATGGACTCTTTGGCTTTGCTTTTCTTCTCCTCATTGGATTTTTCATGTTAAAAGTTGCAGAAGCCAGATGACAAGCTCATTTTGGTTCAACTTCAGCAACTGTGCATTGCATTGCCATGTAATGTAATGTAATGCAATGCTATCTATCTAGCTCTCCCTCTATACTTCCTTTTGGATAAACAGACATATTAGGCAAGCATTTTGGAGCTTTCACCTAAATAACTACAGGTGGTGAGATAAGCTGCACAATATAATTGACCTTTCAGTATATTGTTGCACACACACCATCTATTTAGCAAATGCCCTTGTTATCAACAGCAGCCTTTTAAACTCACCTGAGCTAACAGGTATGTGAGCTGGTTACTCTGCTGCGCTTAAAATTTCTTTTTTGGTTTGCTACAATGCCTTTTCTGAAACGTTGTCTCCCTCTGCTGGAACACTGACTTCTTTCATTTAATGCCTGCAGACTATAAAAGAGAAACCAACCCAAAAAGTTTGGTTGATTAGTCTGTGGCATTCTTTTAAACTGTTGCTTATGGCGGTCTCTGTGAGCTTCTCAGTGACATTCAGCCATCCAGGTATCCCGCCTGCAGTAGACGGAATGTGGCAATGGAACGCTGGCTGCGCGTGTCATAATAGGCTCTGAGCCTTTATATACCTGCGCACAGCAGCAGCCACCTTCAGTCTGCTGCTGGACAGCCAGCAGCAGCAGCAGCAGGAGAGGTAATTAATCAGCAACCCTCCTGCTAAGGGTAGACAGCTGCTCGTTCCACCCCCCCCCCCGCCTTAATTGGTTCTCCTCCCTTCCAACGGTGTTGAGGCGGGTGGGAACAGCCGGGGGTTGAGGGTACTGTGCTAAAAGAGGTGGAGTTATGCAGATCTAAAACGCGTGGATTGCAGCAGCAGCAAGCCGAAAAGTGCAGGCATGTGAGGGATCTAGAGGTTGACAGCATGTCTTCTTAACCGGAGTCCAGGTGGCCATCTCCACAAATGGACTTTTCAGAATCCTTTGGTGGCACCGTAGTCGGAAACCAATTCTGGTTATCGCTTCTCGGCCTTTTGGCTAAGATCAAGTGTAGTATCTGTTCTTATCAGTTTAATATCTGATACGTCCCCTATCTGGGGACCATATATTAAATGGATTTTTAGAACAGGGAGATGGAAAAAGAGCTTGCTCTGTCCACTCCACGCATTGACCTGGTATTGCAGTATCTCCAGGACCGGTGCACCCCTTCTTTAATGCAGTTTCTAAAATCAGAAAGAATTGAATTCAATGCTTTTTGTTCATTTTGCTTGTTTGTCGGATTTTGGGATGGACTCTTTGGCTTTGCTTTTCTTCTCCTCATTGGATTTTTCATGTTAAAAGTTGCAGAAGCCAGATGACAAGCTCATTTTGGTTCAACTTCAGCAACTGTGCATTGCATTGCCATGTAATGTAATGTAATGCAATGCTATCTATCTAGCTCTCCCTCTATACTTCCTTTTGGATAAACAGACATATTAGGCAAGCATTTTGGAGCTTTCACCTAAATAACTACAGGTGGTGAGATAAGCTGCACAATATAATTGACCTTTCAGTATATTGTTGCACACACACCATCTATTTAGCAAATGCCCTTGTTATCAACAGCAGCCTTTTAAACTCACCTGAGCTAACAGGTATGTGAGCTGGTTACTCTGCTGCGCTTAAAATTTCTTTTTTGGTTTGCTACAATGCCTTTTCTGAAACGTTGTCTCCCTCTGCTGGAACACTGACTTCTTTCATTTAATGCCTGCAGACTATAAAAGAGAAACCAACCCAAAAAGTTTGGTTGATTAGTCTGTGGCATTCTTTTAAACTGTTGCTTATGGCGGTCTCTGTGAGCTTCTCAGTGACATTCAGCCATCCAGGTATCCCGCCTGCAGTAGACGGAATGTGGCAATGGAACGCTGGCTGCGCGTGTCATAATAGGCTCTGAGCCTTTATATACCTGCGCACAGCAGCAGCCACCTTCAGTCTCCTGCTGGACAGCCAGCAGCAGCAGCAGCAGGAGAGGTAATTAATCAGCAACCCTCCTGCTAAGGGTAGACAGCTGCTCGTTCCACCCCCCCCCCGCCTTAATTGGTTCTCCTCCCTTCCAACGGTGTTGAGGCGGGTGGGAACAGCCGGGGGTTGAGGGTACTGTGCTAAAAGAGGTGGAGTTATGCAGATCTAAAACGCGTGGATTGCAGCAGCAGCAAGCCGAAAAGTGCAGGCATGTGAGGGATCTAGAGGTTGACAGCATGTCTTCTTAACGGGAGTCCAGGTGGCCATCTCCACAAATGGACTTTTCAGAATCCTTGGGTGGCACCGTAGTCGGAAACCAATTCTGGTTATCGCTTCTCGGCCTTTTGGCTAAGATCAAGTGTAGTATCTGTTCTTATCAGTTTAATATCTGATACGTCCCCTATCTGGGGACCATATATTAAATGGATTTTTAGAACAGGGAGATGGAAAAAGAGCTTGCTCTGTCCACTCCACGCATTGACCTGGTATTGCAGTATCTCCAGGACCGGTGCACCCCTTCTTTAATGCAGTTTCTAAAATCAGAAAGAATTGAATTCAATGCTTTTTGTTCATTTTGCTTGTTTGTCGGATTTTGGGATGGACTCTTTGGCTTTGCTTTTCTTCTCCTCATTGGATTTTTCATGTTAAAAGTTGCAGAAGCCAGATGACAAGCTCATTTTGGTTCAACTTCAGCAACTGTGCATTGCATTGCCATGTAATATAATGTAATGCAATGCTATCTATCTAGCTCTCCCTCTATACTTCCTTTTGGATAAACAGACATATTAGGCAAGCATTTTGGAGCTTTCACCTAAATAACTACAGGTGGTGAGATAAGCTGCACAATATAATTGACCTTTCAGTATATTGTTGCACACACACCATCTATTTAGCAAATGCCCTTGTTATCAACAGCAGCCTTTTAAACTCACCTGAGCTAACAGGTATGTGAGCTGGTTACTCTGCTGCGCTTAAAATTTCTTTTTTGGTTTGCTACAATGCCTTTTCTGAAACGTTGTCTCCCTCTGCTGGAACACTGACTTCTTTCATTTAATGCCTGCAGACTATAAAAGAGAAACCAACCCAAAAAGTTTGGTTGATTAGTCTGTGGCATTCTTTTAAACTGTTGCTTATGGCGGTCTCTGTGAGCTTCTCAGTGACATTCAGCCATCCAGGTATCCCGCCTGCAGTAGACGGAATGTGGCAATGGAACGCTGGCTGCGCGTGTCATAATAGGCTCTGAGCCTTTATATACCTGCGCACAGCAGCAGCCACCTTCAGTCTGCTGCTGGACAGCCAGCAGCAGCAGCAGCAGGAGAGGTAATTAATCA
Organism: Phyllobates terribilis; assembly: GCF_046119375.1. Classification (NCBI taxonomy): domain Eukaryota; kingdom Metazoa; phylum Chordata; class Amphibia; order Anura; family Dendrobatidae; genus Phyllobates; species Phyllobates terribilis. The sequence continues at coordinate 1,424,003 of NW_027363009.1, read as the reverse complement.
GCAACCCTCCTGCTAAGGGTAGACAGCTGCTCGTTCCACCCCCCCCCGCCTTAATTGGTTCTCCTCCCTTCCAACGGTGTTGAGGCGGGTGGGAACAGCCGGGGGTTGAGGGTACTGTGCTAAAAGAGGTGGAGTTATGCAGATCTAAAACGCGTGGATTGCAGCAGCAGCAAGCCGAAAAGTGCAGGCATGTGAGGGATCTAGAGGTTGACAGCATGTCTTCTTAACGGGAGTCCAGGTGGCCATCTCCACAAATGGACTTTTCAGAATCCTTGGGTGGCACCGTAGTCGGAAACCAATTCTGGTTATCGCTTCTCGGCCTTTTGGCTAAGATCAAGTGTAGTATCTGTTCTTATCAGTTTAATATCTGATACGTCCCCTATCTGGGGACCATATATTAAATGGATTTTTAGAACAGGGAGATGGAAAAAGAGCTTGCTCTGTCCACTCCACGCATTGACCTGGTATTGCAGTATCTCCAGGACCGGTGCACCCCTTCTTTAATGCAGTTTCTAAAATCAGAAAGAATTGAATTCAATGCTTTTTGTTCATTTTGCTTGTTTGTCGGATTTTGGGATGGACTCTTTGGCTTTGCTTTTCTTCTCCTCATTGGATTTTTCATGTTAAAAGTTGCAGAAGCCAGATGACAAGCTCATTTTGGTTCAACTTCAGCAACTGTGCATTGCATTGCCATGTAATGTAATGTAATGCAATGCTATCTATCTAGCTCTCCCTCTATACTTCCTTTTGGATAAACAGACATATTAGGCAAGCATTTTGGAGCTTTCACCTAAATAACTACAGGTGGTGAGATAAGCTGCACAATATAATTGACCTTTCAGTATATTGTTGCACACACACCATCTATTTAGCAAATGCCCTTGTTATCAACAGCAGCCTTTTAAACTCACCTGAGCTAACAGGTATGTGAGCTGGTTACTCTGCTGCGCTTAAAATTTCTTTTTTGGTTTGCTACAATGCCTTTTCTGAAACGTTGTCTCCCTCTGCTGGAACACTGACTTCTTTCATTTAATGCCTGCAGACTATAAAAGAGAAACCAACCCAAAAAGTTTGGTTGATTAGTCTGTGGCATTCTTTTAAACTGTTGCTTATGGCGGTCTCTGTGAGCTTCTCAGTGACATTCAGCCATCCAGGTATCCCGCCTGCAGTAGACGGAATGTGGCAATGGAACGCTGGCTGCGCGTGTCATAATAGGCTCTGAGCCTTTATATACCTGCGCACAGCAGCAGCCACCTTCAGTCTGCTGCTGGACAGCCAGCAGCAGCAGCAGCAGGAGAGGTAATTAATCAGCAACCCTCCTGCTAAGGGTAGACAGCTGCTCGTTCCACCCCCCCCCCGCCTTAATTGGTTCTCCTCCCTTCCAACGGTGTTGAGGCGGGTGGGAACAGCCGGGGGTTGAGGGTACTGTGCTAAAAGAGGTGGAGTTATGCAGATCTAAAACGCGTGGATTGCAGCAGCAGCAAGCCGAAAAGTGCAGGCATGTGAGGGATCTAGAGGTTGACAGCATGTCTTCTTAACGGGAGTCCAGGTGGCCATCTCCACAAATGGACTTTTCAGAATCCTTGGGTGGCACCGTAGTCGGAAACCAATTCTGGTTATCGCTTCTCGGCCTTTTGGCTAAGATCAAGTGTAGTATCTGTTCTTATCAGTTTAATATCTGATACGTCCCCTATCTGGGGACCATATATTAAATGGATTTTTAGAACAGGGAGATGGAAAAAGAGCTTGCTCTGTCCACTCCACGCATTGACCTGGTATTGCAGTATCTCCAGGACCGGTGCACCCCTTCTTTAATGCAGTTTCTAAAATCAGAAAGAATTGAATTCAATGCTTTTTGTTCATTTTGCTTGTTTGTCGGATTTTGGGATGGACTCTTTGGCTTTGCTTTTCTTCTCCTCATTGGATTTTTCATGTTAAAAGTTGCAGAAGCCAGATGACAAGCTCATTTTGGTTCAACTTCAGCAACTGTGCATTGCATTGCCATGTAATGTAATGTAATGCAATGCTATCTATCTAGCTCTCCCTCTATACTTCCTTTTGGATAAACAGACATATTAGGCAAGCATTTTGGAGCTTTCACCTAAATAACTACAGGTGGTGAGATAAGCTGCACAATATAATTGACCTTTCAGTATATTGTTGCACACACACCATCTATTTAGCAAATGCCCTTGTTATCAACAGCAGCCTTTTAAACTCACCTGAGCTAACAGGTATGTGAGCGGGTTACTCTGCTGCGCTTAAAATTTCTTTTTTGGTTTGCTACAATGCCTTTTCTGAAACGTTGTCTCCCTCTGCTGGAACACTGACTTCTTTCATTTAATGCCTGTGACGCGCCCCTGGGCCTGTGTCGCGCTGCGTTGCGCACGCGTGAGCTTACCCGGAGCCGGATCTGTTGAGGGTTGTAGTCTCGTGGCGGTGACCCGGTCCGTGCCCAGGGAGTCAAACTGGACGGCAGTCTGTTAGCGGTAAATGGTTGATGACTACGCCACCCGTTGAGTGCAGCCAGGGAGCTGCTGCTGCAGGGCAGACCGCTGAGGCCGGTGGTAGGATTGTGCAGCGTGATAGTATAACCCCCAACGGGAGGGGTATGGCCTCAGGGCAGCCGACGTGGATGATGGGGGTAGCAGGAACCACTCAGAGACGGTACGGTGTAGTTCAGGGTCTTTACTGGTAACAACGATAGACCCTCCCGGAGTACTTGCTAGCAAACGGGGCCTGGTCAGTCTTTGAGCAGATGAGATCTCCCCTGGCCAGGCGTAGTTGTAGGCCTCCCAAACTGACTGTACTCTTCTGGCTACCTTGCTAGAAGCTGATGTAAGTAGCCCACGTCCCTGAGTGTACCGTGTGGTGCTCACCCGTATGGCCGGTGACTCGGGGCCTTCTAATGGCTTCCGCTCCACGATGGCGGTGCTGGTCCCACGCGTGTGACCGTGCCTTCGGGCTTCTGGGCCAGAGGACCTGAAATCCCCTGCCTGACGGATTCTGCTGCTGGGTAGGAGTTAGTCCCCACAGCCTCGGACTCCGGGTCCGGTAAAGAATCTTCTTAGTCAGGGCGAGCTCTGCAGCTGCCAGCCCCTGACTCCTTGTAACCCTGCTGTTTCCTATGCTGCTTCTTGTCTCCACTCTCCTTGTCTCACTAACCCTGCCTCAGCCCAGGGTTTATACAGGGGAAGTTCTTCCCCTCCCAAGACTGGGCAGGAGGTGTGGCATGCACAGGATCCCTGACCAAAGGACCTCCCACCTGCTCTCAGACGTAATATCTCTATCACTGTGGCAACCAGACCCCTGGGGTGTCACATTCCCCCCTAGTGAAATTTAGTACTCCGGGACTAAACACTTTTTTTTTTTTAGAAAAATATACCAAGGTATAACAATAACAATAAAATACAATAAGGAAACACAATAAGATGGTCACGGCATATCCGCAACCGGGTGTAGTCTTTGAAGAAAAGCAAAGGTGTCCATTTCACCAACACAGGGAGACGTAACCAGGTAGGGGTCTGTCCTACCCCGAGTCCTTAACAGTCTCTAGTCCATCCTGGGTTACGCTCCAACTATATACAAGGATTCCCGGTAAATCCACCAAGGTTTCCTAAAAACAACTGGAAACACAAAATTATACACAAGCAACAATACACAGATAAACATAAATAAAACTATTTTTACACTTCAAATTCTCCAGCGTGCGGGTAACTGGCCTCTAGTGGCCCTAGTGGACCTACGGAGCTGACTGTCTGGCCCTGAACTACAGGGTGTAGGAGCTGTCAAGGGTAAACTGGGCAGCTGTCTACCGGCTCTTTGTCTCACTAGGGGTACGGCAGGCTCACTATAAGCAGAGGGTTGATTCTCCTGTTCTACTTGTGTGGAGTCTTCTGCCTCCTGGACCGGCTGTTTTTCCAGCTCCACCCGTTGCTCCGTAGGTTCTTGGGATGATGGTTGGAGGAAGGTGAGTACGGGTACCACAACTGCACCATTGACTTGAGTCCAAGACCGAGGGAAGTCCCCGAGCCCGGTACTAACCATATCTTCCCTTTCTCCCACGGGTCGATGGTCTTCTTGTTCCTCTTCAGGGTTCCTCAGTTGTTCGGGACACTTCTTCAGGTGGTCCCGGGATACAATGGCTGTGGTTTCCCCTCCGTCTTTACTGATGGTACAGACCTTCGGGTTCTCGTGGCTTGAGGGCAGTACGGTGTACGGGTCCTTCTCCCACTGGTCGTCCAACTTGTGGAGCCGTCTCTTCCTCTTCAAGACCTGCTCTCCGGGTACCAGGGGAACAGCGGGAGCATACTGGTTGTAAGTTTTCTCTTGTCTTTCCCTAGCCTGACAGAGACTTCGCTCCACGCTCTCCTGTACTCTCCGGTACTGCTGCTGCCTCTCTGTGTCCCAGTCTGTTTCTGGTGAAGTGTCCTCGGGGGTCAGGACTCCCATTTCCAGGTCAACAGGTAACTTACCAGGTCTTGCCCTCATTAGGTAAGCCGGGGTACAGTTGGTGGAACCTACCGGGATGTGGTTGTATAGGTCCACCAGATCGGGCAACTTTTCAGGCCACAGACTGCGTTCTTCCAGGGGCAACGTTTTTAGAAGATCCATTACCACCTGGTTCATTTTTTCACAAAGTCCATTAGTCTGCGGATGGTAGGGTGTCGTCCTTATCTTCCGGCAGCCATACAGATTGCAGAATTCCTGAAAGACCTCCGCTTCAAAGGCAGGTCCCTGGTCCGTCAGCACTTGGTCCGGGTACCCGTGTGGACGGCAGAAGTGCTGCTGGAAGGCTCTAGCTGCTGTTTGAGCCGTTAAGTCCTTGACGGGGACGACAACCAAGAACCGGGAGTAATGATCCACGATGGTTAACGCGTAGACGTAGCCACTTCTGCTTGGGGTCAGTTTTACATGATCCAAGGCTACCAGTTCCAACGGTTGCCGGGTGACGATGGACTGCAGGGGAGTCTTCTGGCTGGCCCGGTCCTTCCTTCTCAGATTGCACGGGCCACAGTCTCTGCACCACTTCTCGATGGTTCCCCTCATGCCTACCCAGTGGAACCGCTCGCGCAGCAGGAACTCCAGCTTTTTCCACCCGAAGTGTCCAGCTCCGTCGTGGTATGCCTCCATCACCATGGCTGCGTCTCTTCGTGGCACCACTACTTGCCAGAGTAGTTCATGCGTCCGGGAGTTGACCATTCTGCGGCACAACTTCCCCTTGTAAAGGAATAGTCGACTCTTCTCCGCCCATAGTTGTTTGGCTTCCTCCGGAGCGTCTGGTTCAGGGCGAGCCTCCGGCCGAGTCAGCATCTCCTTCACCAGTCGGACGGCAGGGTCGCTGTCTTGCGTTTCCGCCCAGTTGTAGTGGGGTAAGGGGTTCAACGTAGCAGCCTGCTTACCCCTTACCCGGTGGGAATACTGGATAGTCCCATGACGGTGGAACGCAGGGAGTTCAACTTCTTCCAGTCCCTCCGGATCTTCTCCTTCGTCCGGCAGGTTGGGCATCCTGGACAGGGCGTCCGCGTTAGTATTGGAGCGTCCTGCCCGGTATTTGATTGTGAACTCGTAGTTGGACAGACGGGCCATCCACCTCTGCTCCAGGGCACCGAGTCTTGCCGTGTCCAGGTGTGTCAACGGGTTGTTATCCGTGTATACGGTGAACCGGGAAGAAGCGAGGTAATGCCTAAAGCGCTCGGTGACTGCCCATACCACGGCCAGGAACTCTAGCTTAAATGAGCTGTAATTTTCGGGGTTCCTTTCGGTGGGTCGCAGTTTTCGGCTGGCATAGGAGATTACTCGTTCTCTCCCCTGCTGAATTTGGGACAGTACGGCTCCTAGCCCGATGTTACTGGCGTCGGTGTAGAGGATAAAGGGCTGACTATAATCCGGGTACGCCAGGATTTCGTCCCCCGTGAGGGCCATCTTCAGCTGGCGGAAGGACTCTTCTTCCAGCTCCTCCCATTTGAAGGGCGGCTTCTGGTTCTTGGCCTTCCGGGACTGGCCTATCAGGAGGTCCTGCATAGGTGCTGCCTTTTTGGTGAAACCGGGAATAAACCTTCGGTAGTAGCCTACCAACCCGAGGAACTGCCGCACTTCTTTTACGCTGGAGGGGCTTGGCCATCCCTTAATTGCGGTGATCTTATCAGGGTCGGGAGCCACTCCGTCAGCGCTCACCACGTGTCCCAGGTACTGCACCTTTGGTTTCAGGAGGTGACACTTGGAGGGTTTCACCTTTAGGCCGTTACTCGCCAGAGCCTCGAACACTCCCGCCAGGTGTTTCAGGTGGTCCTCATACGTCTTGGAATATACGATGACATCGTCCAGGTACAACAGGACCGTCTCGAAGTTTCTGTGGCCCAGACAACACTCCATTAGGCGTTGGAAGGTTCCTGGTGCGTTGCAGAGTCCGAACGGCATGCAGGTGAACTCGCTAAGTCCCATCGGGGTGGTGAATGCGGTCTTCTCCCGGTCCGCCTCTGCTACAGGAACCTGCCAGTACCCGCTAGTGAGATCCAAGGTAGAGAAGAAGTTAGCAGATCTTAAAGCAGCCAATGACTCCTCTATCCTTGGTAAGGGGTACGCATCCTTGTGTGTGATACGGTTGATTTTCCGGTAATCTACACACATCCTCATAGTGTTGTCTTTCTTTTTGACTAAAACTAATGGGGCTGCCCAGGGGCTACAACTATCCCGGATTACCCCAGCCTCCTTCATGTCTCTAAGCATCCCCTTGGCGTGTTGGTAATGTGCAGGGGGTACGGGTCGATACCTCTCTTTTATGGGAGGATGATCTCCCGTGGGGATGCGATGTTCTACCCCCTTGACTCGCCCGAAGTCTAACGGGTGTTTACTAAACACTCTCTCATACTCTTGAACCACCCGATAGACTCCTTGTTTCTGATGTGAGGGAGTGGAGTCAGTACCCAGATGTAGTTGCTGACACCAGTCCTCCATGTCTTTCTTAGAGCCGTTACCTTCCTCCGGGTGAGATGGAGGCAAGGGTTCCACAGATTGTATAGAATTTTGATTAGTGGTATATAATTTGGCTAGCGTGGCATACCGGGGCAGGTACACTTCCCTCTCCCCGATATTTATTATGCGAACGGGCACCCTCCCATGGCGTACATTGACCACCCCCCGTGCTGTCAAAATGGTGGGCCTACTGTCTGAGTAAACTGGTTCTACCATTGCCTGGTAATCTCTACCTCTCAGACCAATAGCTGCCCGGCACCAAATCATCATTTCACTTTTTGGGGGCATGGCAATAGGAAAAGGGTCACACATTCTTACGCTACCAATCTCACCGCCGGAGAGTTCCACTTGTTGCCGTTGCATCAGTGCCCGGATCTCTTTCTGGAGCACCCGCTGCTCGCCGGAGCTGGCATTCTTGGCAACCTGCTGTAAAAGGAAAATCACCTCTGCAAGACAATTTTCAATTACATTAGTTCCTAGAGTTATTTTTGGGTGACTCTCATGTTTGTCAATATCTACAATGATCAGTCCCTGTGCGGCCAGTTCGACTCTACCAATTTTGATGGTCACCTCTTTAAATCCGATCTGTGGCACGGGCTGACCATTGCTGGCGATGATACTCAAGTCGTCGTCAGGGTAGCGGGTAATATCCGAGTCATTCCAGTACTGCTTGAAGAGCACGTACGGGATGGTGGTGACCTGTGACCCGGTGTCCAGTAGGGCACTCATGGGAATGCCATCCAGTACCACAGGCAAGACTGGACGTCCTCCCACATATCTGTCGCGCCAGTTCGATGGGCCTGGTGATCTTTTTCCTGGGGGTTGGCCCTCTACCCCAGGTTGTGCCCGTTTAAAGAACAGTACCTTTCCATATGTCCGGGTTGATTGCAGCGGCGGCAGATGGGTCGTCCGTCCTCGCTGTATCGGTCACTGGGTCTTCCTCTGGCCGGTGGGGTCCTCCATGGTCGACGCCACGGGATGTCCTCCGGTCCGGATGCCAGCTGGATCTTCCCTGGGGTGGAAACCTGTAAAGACTGCACAGTTCGGGTTAGCGCAGCAACGCTCTTAGCTAGCTCTTGGACCTGATGGCGTAGGTCTGGAGCCGGGTCATTGTCCAAAGCCTGCGCATCAGCTCCCACAGGCCCTGCCGACAAGGGCGCCGCCTCCTGGTGGTAAGTGATAGCTGGGCGCCTGTGGGTCACAACGCCACCCGGTGCCGGCTCTCGGAGCACCCGGATGGCTCTGTCCTTGAACTGTGCAAAGTCCAGATGGGGATCCTGTAAGGCCATTGCCCGCAACTGGGTTCGGTGGGCATTGCAATATAAACCCTCTATAAATTGTTCAGTCAACAGCCTGTCCTCGTTTCCCACCCCATCAGGGTCGGTCTGCTTTATGGCCCTAAGGGCCTCTTGTAGGTTTAGTGCATAGTCCCTTATACTCTCATGCGCTCGCTGCTTGCACCCGTAGAATCTAAGCTTAATCTCAGCTGAGGTGCGGGTATCAAAGGTGTCCTTCAGCCGGGTTAGTATCCCTGCGACAGTCTTCCTCCCAGGTGGCCAGGATTTTACTTCCCTTTTGGCTGCCCCGGTTAGTTGGGCCACCAGGATGCTCACTTTTTGCTCTTCTGTGAGGGGGTACACCTGGAAGAGGCTATCCAGCTTTTCTCTAAAGTCATGCAGGGTATGTGACTCCCCTGAGTACTGGGGTAGCCAAGCTGCTACCGGGATATAGGGCATGGTGAAGGGCATAACTGCAGCAGCGGTGGCGCTGGCGGGGGTTGAGGCAGTGAAGCTCTCCTCCGTATCCGACATCTTCCTCCCCCCTAGTGGACCGTGGCCTACCTTGCGATGATCCTGTTCCGTAGGCCGCGGCTCCGCAGTGGATCGTCAGGGTTGAGGACCTTCCGTCGCGCTCCGGTGACGTCGGCGTCTGCTGGGCTCCTTCCAGGACCTTACGCAACGTCCGGACGTGAGGCGGGGCTTCAGTTCTCGCGCGCTTTCGGAGTCCACGCCCCTCTTCTTCCCGCGCGGCGTCCTCAAGATGGCGTCCAATGGCGGGAAAACTCCACGGATGGCGGGAAGAAGGTCGAAGATGGCGCCGGATGGCGGGAAAACTTCGCGGATGGCGGGAAGAAGGTAGAAGATGGCGCCGGATGGCGGGAAACCTCCACGGATAGCGGGAATCTTCACCACTGGTAAGTTTGAACAGTCTTTGCTTTTCAGGCACGCAGTACCCGGTGGTTGCGGGCACGAAATCCTGCCGACTACGCCAAAGTTGACGCGCCCCTGGGCCTGTGTCGCGCTGCGTTGCGCACGCGTGAGCTTACCCGGAGCCGGATCTGTTGAGGGTTGTAGTCTCGTGGCGGTGACCCGGTCCGTGCCCAGGGAGTCAAACTGGACGGCAGTCTGTTAGCGGTAAATGGTTGATGACTACGCCACCCGTTGAGTGCAGCCAGGGAGCTGCTGCTGCAGGGCAGACCGCTGAGGCCGGTGGTAGGATTGTGCAGCGTGATAGTATAACCCCCAACGGGAGGGGTATGGCCTCAGGGCAGCCGACGTGGATGATGGGGGTAGCAGGAACCACTCAGAGACGGTACGGTGTAGTTCAGGGTCTTTACTGGTAACAACGATAGACCCTCCCGGAGTACTTGCTAGCAAACGGGGCCTGGTCAGTCTTTGAGCAGATGAGATCTCCCCTGGCCAGGCGTAGTTGTAGGCCTCCCAAACTGACTGTACTCTTCTGGCTACCTTGCTAGAAGCTGATGTAAGTAGCCCACGTCCCTGAGTGTACCGTGTGGTGCTCACCCGTATGGCCGGTGACTCGGGGCCTTCTAATGGCTTCCGCTCCACGATGGCGGTGCTGGTCCCACGCGTGTGACCGTGCCTTCGGGCTTCTGGGCCAGAGGACCTGAAATCCCCTGCCTGACGGATTCTGCTGCTGGGTAGGAGTTAGTCCCCACAGCCTCGGACTCCGGGTCCGGTAAAGAATCTTCTTAGTCAGGGCGAGCTCTGCAGCTGCCAGCCCCTGACTCCTTGTAACTCTGCTGTTTCCTATGCTGCTTCTTGTCTCCACTCTCCTTGTCTCACTAACCCTGCCTCAGCCCAGGGTTTATACAGGGGAAGTTCTTCCCCTCCCAAGACTGGGCAGGAGGTGTGGCATGCACAGGATCCCTGACCAAAGGACCTCCCACCTGCTCTCAGACGTAATATCTCTATCACTGTGGCAACCAGACCCCTGGGGTGTCACACCTGCAGACTATAAAAGAGAAACCAACCGAAAAAGTTTGGTTGATTAGTCTGTGGCATTCTTTTAAACTGTTGCTTATGGCGGTCTCTGTGAGCTTCTCAGTGACATTCAGCCATCCAGGTATCCCGCCTGCAGTAGACGGAATGTGGCAATGGAACGCTGGCTGCGCGTGTCATAATAGGCTCTGAGCCTTTATATACCTGCGCACAGCAGCAGCCACCTTCAGTCTGCTGCTGGACAGCCAGCAGCAGCAGCAGCAGGAGAGGTAATTAATCAGCAACCCTCCTGCTAAGGGTAGACAGCTGCTCGTTCCACCCCCCCCCCCCGCCTTAATTGGTTCTCCTCCCTTCCAACGGTGTTGAGGCGGGTGGGAACAGCCGGGGGTTGAGGGTACTGTGCTAAAAGAGGTGGAGTTATGCAGATCTAAAACGCGTGGATTGCAGCAGCAGCAAGCCGAAAAGTGCAGGCATGTGAGGGATCTAGAGGTTGACAGCATGTCTTCTTAACGGGAGTCCAGGTGGCCATCTCCACAAATGGACTTTTCAGAATCCTTGGGTGGCACCGTAGTCGGAAACCAATTCTGGTTATCGCTTCTCGGCCTTTTGGCTAAGATCAAGTGTAGTATCTGTTCTTATCAGTTTAATATCTGATACGTCCCCTATCTGGGGACCATATATTAAATGGATTTTTAGAACAGGGAGATGGAAAAAGAGCTTGCTCTGTCCACTCCACGCATTGACCTGGTATTGCAGTATCTCCAGGACCGGTGCACCCCTTCTTTAATGCAGTTTCTAAAATCAGAAAGAATTGAATTCAATGCTTTTTGTTCATTTTGCTTGTTTGTCGGATTTTGGGATGGACTCTTTGGCTTTGCTTTTCTTCTCCTCATTGGATTTTTCATGTTAAAAGTTGCAGAAGCCAGATGACAAGCTCATTTTGGTTCAACTTCAGCAACTGTGCATTGCATTGCCATGTAATGTAATGTAATGCAATGCTATCTATCTAGCTCTCCCTCTATACTTCCTTTTGGATAAACAGACATATTAGGCAAGCATTTTGGAGCTTTCACCTAAATAACTACAGGTGGTGAGATAAGCTGCACAATATAATTGACCTTTCAGTATATTGTTGCACACACACCATCTATTTAGCAAATGCCCTTGTTATCAACAGCAGCCTTTTAAACTCACCTGAGCTAACAGGTATGTGAGCTGGTTACTCTGCTGCGCTTAAAATTTCTTTTTTGGTTTGCTACAATGCCTTTTCTGAAACGTTGTCTCCCTCTGCTGGAACACTGACTTCTTTCATTTAATGCCTGCAGACTATAAAAGAGAAACCAACCCAAAAAGTTTGGTTGATTAGTCTGTGGCATTCTTTTAAACTGTTGCTTATGGCGGTCTCTGTGAGCTTCTCAGTGACATTCAGCCATCCAGGTATCCCGCCTGCAGTAGACGGAATGTGGCAATGGAACGCTGGCTGCGCGTGTCATAATAGGCTCTGAGCCTTTATATACCTGCGCACAGCAGCAGCCACCTTCAGTCTGCTGCTGGACAGCCAGCAGCAGCAGCAGCAGGAGAGGTAATTAATCAGCAACCCTCCTGCTAAGGGTAGACAGCTGCTCGTTCCACCCCCCCCCCCCCCCGCCTTAATTGGTTCTCCTCCCTTCCAACGGTGTTGAGGCGGGTGGGAACAGCCGGGGGTTGAGGGTACTGTGCTAAAAGAGGTGGAGTTATGCAGATCTAAAACGCGTGGATTGCAGCAGCAGCAAGCCGAAAAGTGCAGGCATGTGAGGGATCTAGAGGTTGACAGCATGTCTTCTTAACGGGAGTCCAGGTGGCCATCTCCACAAATGGACTTTTCAGAATCCTTGGGTGGCACCGTAGTCGGAAACCAATTCTGGTTATCGCTTCTCGGCCTTTTGGCTAAGATCAAGTGTAGTATCTGTTCTTATCAGTTTAATATCTGATACGTCCCCTATCTGGGGACCATATATTAAATGGATTTTTAGAACAGGGAGATGGAAAAAGAGCTTGCTCTGTCCACTCCACGCATTGACCTGGTATTGCAGTATCTCCAGGACCGGTGCACCCCTTCTTTAATGCAGTTTCTAAAATCAGAAAGAATTGAATTCAATGCTTTTTGTTCATTTTGCTTGTTTGTCGGATTTTGGGATGGACTCTTTGGCTTTGCTTTTCTTCTCCTCATTGGATTTTTCATGTTAAAAGTTGCAGAAGCCAGATGACAAGCTCATTTTGGTTCAACTTCAGCAACTGTGCATTGCATTGCCATGTAATGTAATGTAATGCAATGCTATCTATCTAGCTCTCCCTCTATACTTCCTTTTGGATAAACAGACATATTAGGCAAGCATTTTTGAGCTTTCACCTAAATAACTACAGGTGGTGAGATAAGCTGCACAATATAATTGACCTTTCAGTATATTGTTGCACACACACCATCTATTTAGCAAATGCCCTTGTTATCAACAGCAGCCTTTTAAACTCACCTGAGCTAACAGGTATGTGAGCTGGTTACTCTGCTGCGCTTAAAATTTCTTTTTTGGTTTGCTACAATGCCTTTTCTGAAACGTTGTCTCCCTCTGCTGGAACACTGACTTCTTTCATTTAATGCCTGCAGACTATAAAAGAGAAACCAACCCAAAAAGTTTGGTTGATTAGTCTGTGGCATTCTTTTAAACTGTTGCTTATGGCGGTCTCTGTGAGCTTCTCAGTGACATTCAGCCATCCAGGTATCCCGCCTGCAGTAGACGGAATGTGGCAATGGAACGCTGGCTGCGCGTGTCATGATAGGCTCTGAGCCTTTATATACCTGCGCACAGCAGCAGCCACCTTCAGTCTGCTGCTGGACAGCCAGCAGCAGCAGCAGCAGGAGAGGTAATTAATCAGCAACCCTCCTGCTAAGGGTAGACAGCTGCTCGTTCCCCCCCCCCCCCCCGCCTTAATTGGTTCTCCTCCCTTCCAACGGTGTTGAGGCGGGTGGGAACAGCCGGGGGTTGAGGGTACTGTGCTAAAAGAGGTGGAGTTATGCAGATCTAAAACGCGTGGATTGCAGCAGCAGCAAGCCGAAAAGTGCAGGCATGTGAGGGATCTAGAGGTTGACAGCATGTCTTCTTAACGGGAGTCCAGGTGGCCATCTCCACAAATGGACTTTTCAGAATCCTTGGGTGGCACCGTAGTCGGAAACCAATTCTGGTTATCGCTTCTCGGCCTTTTGGCTAAGATCAAGTGTAGTATCTGTTCTTATCAGTTTAATATCTGATACGTCCCCTATCTGGGGACCATATATTAAATGGATTTTTAGAACAGGGAGATGGAAAAAGAGCTTGCTCTGTCCACTCCACGCATTGACCTGGTATTGCAGTATCTCCAGGACCGGTGCACCCCTTCTTTAATGCAGTTTCTAAAATCAGAAAGAATTGAATTCAATGCTTTTTGTTCATTTTGCTTGTTTGTCGGATTTTGGGATGGACTCTTTGGCTTTGCTTTTCTTCTCCTCATTGGATTTTTCATGTTAAAAGTTGCAGAAGCCAGATGACAAGCTCATTTTGGTTCAACTTCAGCAACTGTGCATTGCATTGCCATGTAATGTAATGTAATGCAATGCTATCTATCTAGCTCTCCCTCTATACTTCCTTTTGGATAAACAGACATATTAGGCAAGCATTTTGGAGCTTTCACCTAAATAACTACAGGTGGTGAGATAAGCTGCACAATATAATTGACCTTTCAGTATATTGTTGCACACACACCATCTATTTAGCAAATGCCCTTGTTATCAACAGCAGCCTTTTAAACTCACCTGAGCTAACAGGTATGTGAGCTGGTTACTCTGCTGCGCTTAAAATTTCTTTTTTGGTTTGCTACAATGCCTTTTCTGAAACGTTGTCTCCCTCTGCTGGAACACTGACTTCTTTCATTTAATGCCTGCAGACTATAAAAGAGAAACCAACCCAAAAAGTTTGGTTGATTAGTCTGTGGCATTCTTTTAAACTGTTGCTTATGGCGGTCTCTGTGAGCTTCTCAGTGACATTCAGCCATCCAGGTATCCCGCCTGCAGTAGACGGAATGTGGCAATGGAACGCTGGCTGCGCGTGTCATAATAGGCTCTGAGCCTTTATATACCTGCGCACAGCAGCAGCCACCTTCAGTCTGCTGCTGGACAGCCAGCAGCAGCAGCAGCAGGAGAGGTAATTAATCAGCAACCCTCCTGCTAAGGGTAGACAGCTGCTCGTTCCACCCCCCCCCCCGCCTTAGTTGGTTCTCCTCCCTTCCAACGGTGTTGAGGCGGGTGGGAACAGCCGGGGGTTGAGGGTACTGTGCTAAAAGAGGTGGAGTTATGCAGATCTAAAACGCGTGGATTGCAGCAGCAGCAAGCCGAAAAGTGCAGGCATGTGAGGGATCTAGAGGTTGACAGCATGTCTTCTTAACGGGAGTCCAGGTGGCCATCTCCACAAATGGACTTTTCAGAATCCTTGGGTGGCACCGTAGTCGGAAACCAATTCTGGTTATCGCTTCTCGGCCTTTTGGCTAAGATCAAGTGTAGTATCTTTTGAAAAGGCAGTTTTGTCCTTGGGCTGCCCTAGTAAATTGATGCATATTACACACTGGTTTGGTGCACTTGTTAGTACGCCAGGTGGCTCATAGAGTTATCTGATGGAAAACATGGCCCTCCAGGATCGAAGTCACTAGGCTGGGTAAGTGTGAGGGCTTTGGAGCAATGTGCCCCAGGAGTAGGCGCCCTGGTGGGAGTCCAAGCTTACTGGGACTGGGAACCCCAGAAAGACTTGGCTTCGTAGCACGCCGCACCTTTGCCAATCATACTTTCTGAGCAACCCCCCCTATTCCTGGCCTCCGGGCTAGGAAGGGGAATTTTTATAAACCCGGTCGGAGGTCCGGTCAGCTTTGGGCTGAGAAACCAACACAGGCTCCAGCTCCACTAGGGTGGCAGCCTAGATGGAAGCTGGGAGCACGAAAACGGCTCTTCTCCGGCTTCGGCTAGGGAGAGCATCGGAGATCCCTGACCCTCGCTGTGGCCTTCTGGCTCGGAGGGATGGGGATGGTTTATTGGGGACCCTCTCCTCCGGGAAGGGTCCACATGAATCCTCGCCTCGTGCGCTGTTTTGGTGTGACTTCGGTCACATTTTTCAGTGCCTTGGATGCAGCTTCAATCAAAAATCAAAAAATCTGTTCTTATCAGTTTAATATCTGATACGTCCCCTATCTGGGGACCATATATTAAATGGATTTTTAGAACAGGGAGATGGAAAAAGAGCTTGCTCTGTCCACTCCACGCATTGACCTGGTATTGCAGTATCTCCAGGACCGGTGCACCCCTTCTTTAATGCAGTTTCTAAAATCAGAAAGAATTGAATTCAATGCTTTTTGTTCATTTTGCTTGTTTGTCGGATTTTGGGATGGACTCTTTGGCTTTGCTTTTCTTCTCCTCATTGGATTTTTCATGTTAAAAGTTGCAGAAGCCAGATGACAAGCTCATTTTGGTTCAACTTCAGCAACTGTGCATTGCATTGCCATGTAATGTAATGTAATGCAATGCTATCTATCTAGCTCTCCCTCTATACTTCCTTTTGGATAAACAGACATATTAGGCAAGCATTTTGGAGCTCTCACCTAAATAACTACAGGTGGTGAGATAAGCTGCACAATATAATTGACCTTTCAGTATATTGTTGCACACACACCATCTATTTAGCAAATGCCCTTGTTATCAACAGCAGCCTTTTAAGCTCACCTGAGCTAGCAGGTATGTGAGCTGGTTACTCTGCTGCGCTTAAAATTTCTTTTTTGGTTTGCTACAATGCCTTTTCTGAAACGTTGTCTCCCTCTGCTGGAACACTGACTTCTTTCTTTTAATGCCTGCAGACTATAAAAGAGAAACCAACCCAAAAGGTTTGGTTGATTAGTCTGTGGCATTCTTTTAAACTGTTGCTTATGGCGGTCTCTGTGAGCTTCTCAGTGACATTCAGCCATCCAGGTATCCCGCCTGCAGTAGACGGAATGTGGCAATGGAACGCTGGCTGCGCGTGTCATAATAGGCTCTGAGCCTTTATATACCTGCGCACAGCAGCAGCCACCTTCAGTCTGCTGCTGGACAGCCAGCAGCAGCAGCAGCAGGAGAGGTAATTAATCAGCAACCCTCCTGCTAAGGGTAGACAGCTGCTCATTCCACCCCCCCCCCCCGCCTTAATTGGTTCTCCTCCCTTCCAACGGTGTTGAGGCGGGTGGGAACAGCCGGGGGTTGAGGGTACTGTGCTAAAAGAGGTGGAGTTATGCAGATCTAAAACGCGTGGATTGCAGCAGCAGCAAGCCGAAAAGTGCAGGCATGTGAGGGATCTAGAGGTTGACAGCATGTCTTCTTAACGGGAGTCCAGGTTGCCATCTCCACAAATGGACTTTTCAGAATCCTTGGGTGGCACCGTAGTCGGAAACCAATTCTGGTTATCGCTTCTCGGCCTTTTGGCTAAGATCAAGTGTAGTATCTGTTCTTATCAGTTTAATATCTGATACGTCCCCTATCTGGGGACCATATATTAAATGGATTTTTAGAACAGGGAGATGGAAAAAGAGCTTGCTCCGTCCACTCCACGCATTGACCTGGTATTGCAGTATCTCCAGGACCGGTGCACCCCTTCTTTAATGCAGTTTCTAAAATCAGAAAGAATTGAATTCAATGCTTTTTGTTCATTTTGCTTGTTTGTCGGATTTTGGGATGGACTCTTTGGCTTTGCTTTTCTTCTCCTCATTGGATTTTTCATGTTAAAAGTTGCAGAAGCCAGATGACAAGCTCATTTTGGTTCAACTTCAGCAACTGTGCATTGCATTGCCATGTAATGTAATGTAATGCAATGCTATCTATCTAGCTCTCCCTCTATACTTCCTTTTGGATAAACAGACATATTAGGCAAGCATTTTGGAGCTTTCACCTAAATAACTACAGGTGGTGAGATAAGCTGCACAATATAATTGACCTTTCAGTATATTGTTGCACACACACCATCTATTTAGCAAATGCCCTTGTTATCAACAGCAGCCTTTTAAACTCACCTGAGCTAACAGGTATGTGAGCTGGTTACTCTGCTGCGCTTAAAATTTCTTTTTTGGTTTGCTACAATGCCTTTTCTGAAACGTTGTCTCCCTCTGCTGGAACACTGACTTCTTTCATTTAATGCCTGCAGACTATAAAAGAGAAACCAACCCAAAAAGTTTGGTTGATTAGTCTGTGGCATTCTTTTAAACTGTTGCTTATGGCGGTCTCTGTGAGCTTCTCAGTGACATTCAGCCATCCAGGTATCCCGCCTGCAGTAGACGGAATGTGGCAATGGAACGCTGGCTGCGCGTGTCATAATAGGCTCTGAGCCTTTATATACCTGCGCACAGCAGCAGCCACCTTCAGTCTGCTGCTGGACAGCCAGCAGCAGCAGCAGCAGGAGAGGTAATTGATCAGCAACCCTCCTGCTAAGGGTAGACAGCTGCTCGTTCCACCCCCCCCCCCCGCCTTAATTGGTTCTCCTCCCTTCCAACGGTGTTGAGGCGGGTGGGAACAGCCAGGGGTTGAGGGTACTGTGCTAAAAGAGGTGGAGTTATGCAGATCTAAAACGCGTGGATTGCAGCAGCAGCAAGCCGAAAAGTGCAGGCATGTGAGGGATCTAGAGGTTGACAGCATGTCTTCTTAACGGGAGTCCAGGTGGCCATCTCCACAAATGGACTTTTCAGAATCCTTGGGTGGCACCGTAGTCGGAAACCAATTCTGGTTATCGCTTCTCGGCCTTTTGGCTAAGATCAAGTGTAGTATCTGTTCTTATCAGTTTAATATCTGATACGTCCCCTATCTGGGGACCATATATTAAATGGATTTTTAGAACAGGGAGATGGAAAAAGAGCTTGCTCTGTCCACTCCACGCATTGACCTGGTATTGCAGTATCTCCAGGACCGGTGCACCCCTTCTTTAATGCAGTTTCTAAAATCAGAAAGAATTGAATTCAATGCTTTTTGTTCATTTTGCTTGTTTGTCGGATTTTGGGATGGACTCTTTGGCTTTGCTTTTCTTCTCCTCATTGGATTTTTCATGTTAAAAGTTGCAGAAGCCAGATGACAAGCTCATTTTGGTTCAACTTCAGCAACTGTGCATTGCATTGCCATGTAATGTAATGTAATGCAATGCTATCTATCTAGCTCTCCCTCTATACTTCCTTTTGGATAAACAGACATATTAGGCAAGCATTTTGGAGCTTTCACCTAAATAACTACAGGTGGTGAGATAAGCTGCACAATATAATTGACCTTTCAGTATATTGTTGCACACACACCATCTATTTAGCAAATGCCCTTGTTATCAACAGCAGCCTTTTAAACTCACCTGAGCTAACAGGTATGTGAGCTGGTTACTCTGCTGCGCTTAAAATTTCTTTTTTGGTTTGCTACAATGCCTTTTCTGAAACGTTGTCTCCCTCTGCTGGAACACTGACTTCTTTCATTTAATGCCTGCAGACTATAAAAGAGAAACCAACCCAAAAAGTTTGGTTGATTAGTCTGTGGCATTCTTTTAAACTGTTGCTTATGGCGGTCTCTGTGAGCTTCTCAGTGACATTCAGCCATCCAGGTATCCCGCCTGCAGTAGACGGAATGTGGCAATGGAACGCTGGCTGCGCGTGTCATAATAGGCTCTGAGCCTTTATATACCTGCGCACAGCAGCAGCCACCTTCAGTCTGCTGCTGGACAGCCAGCAGCAGCAGCAGCAGGAGAGGTAATTAATCAGCAACCCTCCTGCTAAGGGTAGACAGCTGCTCGTTCCACCCCCCCCCCCCCCGCCTTAATTGGTTCTCCTCTCTTCCAACGGTGTTGAGGCGGGTGGGAACAGCCGGGGGTTGAGGGTACTGTGCTAAAAGAGGTGGAGTTATGCAGATCTAAAACGCGTGGATTGCAGCAGCAGCAAGCCGAAAAGTGCAGGCATGTGAGGGATCTAGAGGTTGACAGCATGTCTTCTTAACGGGAGTCCAGGTGGCCATCTCCACAAATGGACTTTTCAGAATCCTTGGGTGGCACCGTAGTCGGAAACCAATTCTGGTTATCGCTTCTCAGCCTTTTGGCTAAGATCAAGTGTAGTATCTGTTCTTATCAGTTTAATATCTGATACGTCCCCTATCTGGGGACCATATATTAAATGGATTTTTAGAACAGGGAGATGGAAAAAGAGCTTGCTCTGTCCACTCCACGCATTGACCTGGTATTGCAGTATCTCCAGGACCGGTGCACCCCTTCTTTAATGCAGTTTCTAAAATCAGAAAGAATTGAATTCAATGCTTTTTGTTCATTTTGCTTGTTTGTCGGATTTTGGGATGGACTCTTTGGCTTTGCTTTTCTTCTCCTCATTGGATTTTTCATGTTAAAAGTTGCAGAAGCCAGATGACAAGCTCATTTTGGTTCAACTTCAGCAACTGTGCATTGCATTGCCATGTAATGTAATGTAATGCAATGCTATCTATCTAGCTCTCCCTCTATACTTCCTTTTGGATAAACAGACATATTAGGCAAGCATTTTGGAGCTTTCACCTAAATAACTACAGGTGGTGAGATAAGCTGCACAATATAATTGACCTTTCAGTATATTGTTGCACACACACCATCTATTTAGCAAATGCCCTTGTTATCAACAGCAGCCTTTTAAACTCACCTGAGCTAACAGGTATGTGAGCTGGTTACTCTGCTGCGCTTAAAATTTCTTTTTTGGTTTGCTACAATGCCTTTTCTGAAACGTTGTCTCCCTCTGCTGGAACACTGACTTCTTTCATTTAATGCCTGCAGACTATAAAAGAGAAACCAACCCAAAAAGTTTGGTTGATTAGTCTGTGGCATTCTTTTAAACTGTTGCTTATGGCGGTCTCTGTGAGCTTCTCAGTGACATTCAGCCATCCAGGTATCCCGCCTGCAGTAGACGGAATGTGGCAATGGAACGCTGGCTGCGCGTGTCATAATAGGCTCTGAGCCTTTATATACCTGCGCACAGCAGCAGCCACCTTCAGTCTGCTGCTGGACAGCCAGCAGCAGCAGCAGCAGGAGAGGTAATTAATCAGCAACCCTCCTGCTAAGGGTAGACAGCTGCTCGTTCCACCTCCCCCCCCCCCGCCTTAATTGGTTCTCCTCTCTTCCAACGGTGTTGAGGCGGGTGGGAACAGCCGGGGGTTGAGGGTACTGTGCTAAAAGAGGTGGAGTTATGCAGATCTAAAACGCGTGGATTGCAGCAGCAGCAAGCCGAAAAGTGCAGGCATGTGAGGGATCTAGAGGTTGACAGCATGTCTTCTTAACGGGAGTCCAGGTGGCCATCTCCACAAATGGACTTTTCAGAATCCTTGGGTGGCACCGTAGTCGGAAACCAATTCTGGTTATCGCTTCTCAGCCTTTTGGCTAAGATCAAGTGTAGTATCTGTTCTTATCAGTTTAATATCTGATACGTCCCCTATCTGGGGACCATATATTAAATGGATTTTTAGAACAGGGAGATGGAAAAAGAGCTTGCTCTGTCCACTCCACGCATTGACCTGGTATTGCAGTATCTCCAGGACCGGTGCACCCCTTCTTTAATGCAGTTTCTAAAATCAGAAAGAATTGAATTCAATGCTTTTTGTTCATTTTGCTTGTTTGTCGGATTTTGGGATGGACTCTTTGGCTTTGCTTTTCTTCTCCTCATTGGATTTTTCATGTTAAAAGTTGCAGAAGCCAGATGACAAGCTCATTTTGGTTCAACTTCAGCAACTGTGCATTGCATTGCCATGTAATGTAATGTAATGCAATGCTATCTATCTAGCTCTCCCTCTATACTTCCTTTTGGATAAACAGACATATTAGGCAAGCATTTTGGAGCTTTCACCTAAATAACTACAGGTGGTGAGATAAGCTGCACAATATAATTGACCTTTCAGTATATTGTTGCACACACACCATCTATTTAGCAAATGCCCTTGTTATCAACAGCAGCCTTTTAAACTCACCTGAGCTAACAGGTATGTGAGCTGGTTACTCTGCTGCGCTTAAAATTTCTTTTTTGGTTTGCTACAATGCCTTTTCTGAAACGTTGTCTCCCTCTGCTGGAACACTGACTTCTTTCATTTAATGCCTGCAGACTATTAAAGAGAAACCAACCCAAAAAGTTTGGTTGATTAGTCTGTGGCATTCTTTTAAACTGTTGCTTATGGCGGTCTCTGTGAGCTTCTCAGTGACATTCAGCCATCCAGGTATCCCGCCTGCAGTAGACGGAATGTGGCAATGGAACGCTGGCTGCGCGTGTCATAATAGGCTCTGAGCCTTTATATACCTGCGCACAGCAGCAGCCACCTTCAGTCTGCTGCTGGACAGCCAGCAGCAGCAGCAGCAGGAGAGGTAATTGATCAGCAACCCTCCTGCTAAGGGTAGACAGCTGCTCGTTCCACCCCCCCCCCGCCTTAATTGGTTCTCCTCCCTTCCAACGGTGTTGAGGCGGGTGGGAACAGCCAGGGGTTGAGGGTACTGTGCTAAAAGAGGTGGAGTTATGCAGATCTAAAACGCGTGGATTGCAGCAGCAGCAAGCCGAAAAGTGCAGGCATGTGAGGGATCTAGAGGTTGACAGCATGTCTTCTTAACGGGAGTCCAGGTGGCCATCTCCACAAATGGACTTTTCAGAATCCTTGGGTGGCACCGTAGTCGGAAACCAATTCTGGTTATCGCTTCTCGGCCTTTTGGCTAAGATCAAGTGTAGTATCTGTTCTTATCAGTTTAATATCTGATACGTCCCCTATCTGGGGACCATATATTAAATGGATTTTTAGAACAGGGAGATGGAAAAAGAGCTTGCTCTGTCCACTCCACGCATTGACCTGGTATTGCAGTATCTCCAGGACCGGTGCACCCCTTCTTTAATGCAGTTTCTAAAATCAGAAAGAATTGAATTCAATGCTTTTTGTTCATTTTGCTTGTTTGTCGGATTTTGGGATGGACTCTTTGGCTTTGCTTTTCTTCTCCTCATTGGATTTTTCATGTTAAAAGTTGCAGAAGCCAGATGACAAGCTCATTTTAGTTCAACTTCAGCAACTGTGCATTGCATTGCCATGTAATGTAATGTAATGCAATGCTATCTATCTAGCTCTCCCTCTATACTTCCTTTTGGATAAACAGACATATTAGGCAAGCATTTTGGAGCTTTCACCTAAATAACTACAGGTGGTGAGATAAGCTGCACAATATAATTGACCTTTCAGTATATTGTTGCACACACACCATCTATTTAGCAAATGCCCTTGTTATCAACAGCAGCCTTTTAAACTCACCTGAGCTAACAGGTATGTGAGCTGGTTACTCTGCTGCGCTTAAAATTTCTTTTTTGGTTTGCTACAATGCCTTTTCTGAAACGTTGTCTCCCTCTGCTGGAACACTGACTTCTTTCATTTAATGCCTGCAGACTATAAAAGAGAAACCAACCCAAAAAGTTTGGTTGATTAGTCTGTGGCATTCTTTTAAACTGTTGCTTATGGCGGTCTCTGTGAGCTTCTCAGTGACATTCAGCCATCCAGGTATCCCGCCTGCAGTAGACGGAATGTGGCAATGGAACGCTGGCTGCGCGTGTCATAATAGGCTCTGAGCCTTTATATACCTGCGCACAGCAGCAGCCACCTTCAGTCTGCTGCTGGACAGCCAGCAGCAGCAGGAGAGGTAATTAATCAGCAACCCTCCTGCTAAGGGTAGACAGCTGCTCGTTCCACCCCCCCCCCCCCGCCTTAATTGGTTCTCCTCCCTTCCAACGGTGTTGAGGCGGGTGGGAACAGCCGGGGGTTGAGGGTACTGTGCTAAAAGAGGTGGAGTTATGCAGATCTAAAACGCGTGGATTGCAGCAGCAGCAAGCCGAAAAGTGCAGGCATGTGAGGGATCTAGAGGTTGACAGCATGTCTTCTTAACGGGAGTCCAGGTGGCCATCTCCACAAATGGACTTTTCAGAATCCTTGGGTGGCACCGTAGTCGGAAACCAATTCTGGTTATCGCTTCTCGGCCTTTTGGCTAAGATCAAGTGTAGTATCTGTTCTTATCAGTTTAATATCTGATACGTCCCCTATCTGGGGACCATATATTAAATGGATTTTTAGAACAGGGAGATGGAAAAAGAGCTTGCTCTGTCCACTCCACGCATTGACCTGGTATTGCAGTATCTCCAGGACCGGTGCACCCCTTCTTTAATGCAGTTTCTAAAATCAGAAAGAATTGAATTCAATGCTTTTTGTTCATTTTGCTTGTTTGTCGGATTTTGGGATGGACTCTTTGGCTTTGCTTTTCTTCTCCTCATTGGATTTTTCATGTTAAAAGTTGCAGAAGCCAGATGACAAGCTCATTTTGGTTCAACTTCAGCAACTGTGCATTGCATTGCCATGTAATGTAATGTAATGCAATGCTATCTATCTAGCTCTCCCTCTATTCTTCCTTTTGGATAAACAGACATATTAGGCAAGCATTTTGGAGCTTTCACCTAAATAACTACAGGTGGTGAGATAAGCTGCACAATATAATTGACCTTTCAGTATATTGTTGCACACACACCATCTATTTAGCAAATGCCCTTGTTATCAACAGCAGCCTTTTAAACTCACCTGAGCTAACAGGTATGTGAGCTGGTTACTCTGCTGCGCTTAAAATTTCTTTTTTGGTTTGCTACAATGCCTTTTCTGAAACGTTGTCTCCCTCTGCTGGAACACTGACTTCTTTCATTTAATGCCTGCAGACTATAAAAGAGAAACCAACCCAAAAAGTTTGGTTGATTAGTCTGTGGCATTCTTTTAAACTGTTGCTTATGGCGGTCTCTGTGAGCTTCTCAGTGACATTCAGCCATCCAGGTATCCCGCCTGCAGTAGACGGAATGTGGCAATGGAACGCTGGCTGCGCGTGTCATAATAGGCTCTGAGCCTTTATATACCTGCGCACAGCAGCAGCCACCTTCAGTCTGCTGCTGGACAGCCAGCAGCAGCAGCAGCAGGAGAGGTAATTAATCAGCAACCCTCCTGCTAAGGGTAGACAGCTGCTCGTTCCACCCCCCCCCCGCCTTAATTGGTTCTCCTCCCTTCCAACGGTGTTGAGGCGGGTGGGAACAGCCGGGGGTTGAGGGTACTGTGCTAAAAGAGGTGGAGTTATGCAGATCTAAAACGCGTGGATTGCAGCAGCAGCAAGCCGAAAAGTGCAGGCATGTGAGGGATCTAGAGGTTGACAGCATGTCTTCTTAACGGGAGTCCAGGTGGCCATCTCCACAAATGGACTTTTCAGAATCCTTGGGTGGCACCGTAGTCGGAAACCAATTCTGGTTATCGCTTCTCGGCCTTTTGGCTAAGATCAAGTGTAGTATCTGTTCTTATCAGTTTAATATCTGATACGTCCCCTATCTGGGGACCATATATTAAATGAATTTTTAGAACAGGGAGATGGAAAAAGAGCTTGCTCTGTCCACTCCACGCATTGACCTGGTATTGCAGTATCTCCAGGACCGGTGCACCCCTTCTTTAATGCAGTTTCTAAAATCAGAAAGAATTGAATTCAATGCTTTTTGTTCATTTTGCTTGTTTGTCGGATTTTGGGATGGACTCTTTGGCTTTGCTTTTCTTCTCCTCATTGGATTTTTCATGTTAAAAGTTGCAGAAGCCAGATGACAAGCTCATTTTGGTTCAACTTCAGCAACTGTGCATTGCATTGCCATGTAATGTAATGTAATGCAATGCTATCTATCTAGCTCTCCCTCTATACTTCCTTTTGGATAAACAGACATATTAGGCAAGCATTTTGGAGCTTTCACCTAAATAACTACAGGTGGTGAGATAAGCTGCACAATATAATTGACCTTTCAGTATATTGTTGCACACACACCATCTATTTAGCAAATGCCCTTGTTATCAACAGCAACATTTTAAACTCACCTGAGCTAACAGGTATGTGAGCTGGTTACTCTGCTGCGCTTAAAATTTCTTTTTTGGTTTGCTACAATGCCTTTTCTGAAACGTTGTCTCCCTCTGCTGGAACACTGACTTCTTTCATTTAATGCCTGCAGACTATAAAAGAGAAACCAACCCAAAAAGTTTGGTTGATTAGTCTGTGGCATTCTTTTAAACTGTTGCTTATGGCGGTCTCTGTGAGCTTCTCAGTGACATTCAGCCATCCAGGTATCCCGCCTGCAGTAGACGGAATGTGGCAATGGAACGCTGGCTGCGCGTGTCATAATAGGCTCTGAGCCTTTATATACCTGCGCACAGCAGCAGCCACCTTCAGTCTGCTGCTGGACAGCCAGCAGCAGCAGCAGCAGGAGAGGTAATTAATCAGCAACCCTCCTGCTAAGGGTAGACAGCTGCTCGTTCCACCCCCCCCCCGCCTTAATTGGTTCTCCTCCCTTCCAACGGTGTTGAGGCGGGTGGGAACAGCCGGGGGTTGAGGGTACTGTGCTAAAAGAGGTGGAGTTATGCAGATCTAAAACGCGTGGATTGCAGCAGCAGCAAGCCGAAAAGTGCAGGCATGTGAGGGATCTAGAGGTTGACAGCATGTCTTCTTAACGGGAGTCCAGGTGGCCATCTCCACAAATGGACTTTTCAGAATCCTTGGGTGGCACCGTAGTCGGAAACCAATTCTGGTTATCGCTTCTCGGCCTTTTGGCTAAGATCAAGTGTAGTATCTGTTCTTATCAGTTTAATATCTGATACGTCCCCTATCTGGGGACCATATATTAAATGGATTTTTAGAACAGGGAGATGGAAAAAGAGCTTGCTCTGTTCACTCCACGCATTGACCTGGTATTGCAGTATCTCCAGGACCGGTGCACCCCTTCTTTAATGCAGTTTCTAAAATCAGAAAGAATTGAATTCAATGCTTTTTGTTCATTTTGCTTGTTTGTCGGATTTTGGGATGGACTCTTTCGCTTTGCTTTTCTTCTCCTCATTGGATTTTTCATGTTAAAAGTTGCAGAAGCCAGATGACAAGCTCATTTTGGTTCAACTTCAGCAACTGTGCATTGCATTGCCATGTAATGTAATGTAATGCAATGCTATCTATCTAGCTCTCCCTCTATACTTCCTTTTAGATAAACAGACATATTAGGCAAGCATTTTGGAGCTTTCACCTAAATAACTACAGGTGGTGAGATAAGCTGCACAATATAATTGACCTTTCAGTATATTGTTGCACACACACCATCTATTTAGCAAATGCCCTTGTTATCAACAGCAGCCTTTTAAACTCACCTGAGCTAACAGGTATGTGAGCTGGTTACTCTGCTGCGCTTAAAATTTCTTTTTTAGTTTGCTACAATGCCTTTTCTGAAACGTTGTCTCCCTCTGCTGGAACACTGACTTCTTTCATTTAATGCCTGCAGATTATAAAAGAGAAACCAACCCAAAAAGTTTGGTTGATTAGTCTGTGGCATTCTTTTAAACTGTTGCTTATGGCGGTCTCTGTGAGCTTCTCAGTGACATTCAGCCATCCAGGTATCCCGCCTGCAGTAGACGGAATGTGGCAATGGAACGCTGGCTGCGCGTGTCATAATAGGCTCTGAGCCTTTATATACCTGCGCACAGCAGCAGCCACCTTCAGTCTGCTGCTGGACAGCCAGCAGCAGCAGCAGCAGGAGAGGTAATTAATCAGCAACCCTCCTGCTAAGGGTAGACAGCTGCTCGTTCCACCCCCCCCCCCGCCTTAATTGGTTCTCCTCCCTTCCAACGGTGTTGAGGCGGGTGGGAACAGCCGGGGGTTGAGGGTACTGTGCTAAAAGAGGTGGAGTTATGCAGATCTAAAACGCGTGGATTGCAGCAGCAGCAAGCCGAAAAGTGCAGGCATGTGAGGGATCTAGAGGTTGACAGCATGTCTTCTTAACGGGAGTCCAGGTGGCCATCTCCACAAATGGACTTTTCAGAATCCTTGGGTGGCACCGTAGTCGGAAACCAATTCTGGTTATCGCTTCTCGGCCTTTTGGCTAAGATCAAGTATAGTATCTGTTCTTATCAGTTTAATATCTGATACGTCCCCTATCTGGGGACCATATATTAAATGGATTTTTAGAACAGGGAGATGGAAAAAGAGCTTGCTCTGTCCACTTCACGCATTGACCTGGTATTGCAGTATCTCCAGGACCGGTGCACCCTTTCTTTAATGCAGTTTCTAAAATCAGAAAGAATTGAATTCAATGCTTTTTGTTCATTTTGCTTGTTTGTCGGATTTTGGGATGGACTCTTTGGCTTTGCTTTTCTTCTCCTCATTGGATTTTTCATGTTAAAAGTTGCAGAAGCCAGATGACAAGCTCATTTTGGTTCAACTTCAGCAACTGTGCATTGCATTGCCATGTAATGTAATGTAATGCAATGCTATCTATCTAGCTCTCCCTCTATACTTCCTTTTGGATAAACAGACATATTAGGCAAGCATTTTGGAGCTTTCACCTAAATAACTACAGGTGGTGAGATAAGCTGCACAATATAATTGACCTTTCAGTATATTGTTGCACACACACCATCTATTTAGCAAATGCCCTTGTTATCAACAGCAGCCTTTTAAACTCACCTGAGCTAACAGGTATGTGAGCTGGTTACTCTGCTGCGCTTAAAATTTCTCTTTTGGTTTGCTACAATGCCTTTTCTGAAACGTTGTCTCTCTCTGCTGGAACACTGACTTCTTTCATTTAATGCCTGCAGATTATAAAAGAGAAACCAACCCAAAAAGTTTGGTTGATTAGTCTGTGGCATTCTTTTAAACTGTTGCTTATGGCGGTCTCTGTGAGCTTCTCAGTGACATTCAGCCATCCAGGTATCCCGCCTGCAGTAGACGGAATGTGGCAATGGAACGCTGGCTGCGCGTGTCATAATAGGCTCTGAGCCTTTATATACCTGCGCACAGCAGCAGCCACCTTCAGTCTGCTGCTGGACAGCCAGCAGCAGCAGCAGCAGGAGAGGTAATTAATCAGCAACCCTCCTGCTAAGGGTAGACAGCTGCTCGTTCCACCCCCCCCCCCGCCTTAATTGGTTCTCCTCCCTTCCAACGGTGTTGAGGCGGGTGGGAACAGCCGGGGGTTGAGGGTACTGTGCTAAAAGAGGTGGAGTTATGCAGATCTAAAACGCGTGGATTGCTGCAGCAGCAAGCCGAAAAGTGCAGGCATGTGAGGGATCTAGAGGTTGACAGCATGTCTTCTTAACGGGAGTCCAGGTGGCCATCTCCACAAATGGACTTTTCAGAATCCTTGGGTGGCACCGTAGTCGGAAACCAATTCTGGTTATCGCTTCTCGGCCTTTTGGCTAAGATCAAGTGTAGTATCTGTTCTTATCAGTTTAATATCTGATACGTCCCCTATCTGGGGACCATATATTAAATGGATTTTTAGAACAGGGAGATGGAAAAAGAGCTTGCTCTGTCCACTCCACGCATTGACCTGGTATTGCAGTATCTCCAGGACCGGTGCACCCCTTCTTTAATGCAGTTTCTAAAATCAGAAAGAATTGAATTCAATGCTTTTTGTTCATTTTGCTTGTTTGTCGGATTTTGGGATGGACTCTTTGGCTTTGCTTTTCTTCTCCTCATTGGATTTTTCATGTTAAAAGTTGCAGAAGCCAGATGACAAGCTCATTTTGGTTCAACTTCAGCAACTGTGCATTGCATTGCCATGTAATGTAATGTAATGCAATGCTATCTATCTAGCTCTCCCTCTATACTTCCTTTTGGATAAACAGACATATTAGGCAAGCATTTTGGAGCTTTCACCTAAATAACTACAGGTGGTGAGATAAGCTGCACAATATAATTGACCTTTCAGTATATTGTTGCACACACACCATCTATTTAGCAAATGCCCTTGTTATCAACAGCAGCCTTTTAAACTCACCTGAGCTAACAGGTATGTGAGCTGGTTACTCTGCTGCGCTTAAAATTTCTTTTTTGGTTTGCTACAATGCCTTTTCTGAAACGTTGTCTCCCTCTGCTGGAACACTGACTTCTTTCATTTAATGCCTGCAGACTATAAAAGAGAAACCAACCCAAAAAGTTTGGTTGATTAGTCTGTGGCATTCTTTTAAACTGTTGCTTATGGCGGTCTCTGTGAGCTTCTCAGTGACATTCAGCCATCCAGGTATCCCGCCTGCAGTAGACGGAATGTGGCAATGGAACGCTGGCTGCGCGTGTCATAATAGGCTCTGAGCCTTTATATACCTGCGCACAGCAGCAGCCACCTTCAGTCTGCTGCTGGACAGCCAGCAGCAGCAGCAGCAGGAGAGGTAATTAATCAGCAACCCTCCTGCTAAGGGTAGACAGCTGCTCGTTCCACCCCCCCCCCCGCCTTAATTGGTTCTCCTCCCTTCCAACGGTGTTGAGGCGGGTGGGAACAGCCGGGGGTTGAGGGTACTGTGCTAAAAGAGGTGGAGTTATGCAGATCTAAAACGCGTGGATTGCAGCAGCAGCAAGCCGAAAAGTGCAGTCATGTGAGGGATCTAGAGGTTGACAGCATGTCTTCTTAACGGGAGTCCAGGTGGCCATCTCCACAAATGGACTTTTCAGAATCCTTGGGTGGCACCGTAGTCGGAAACCAATTCTGGTTATCGCTTCTCGGCCTTTTGGCTAAGATCAAGTGTAGTATCTGTTCTTATCAGTTTAATATCTGATACGTCCCCTATCTGGGGACCATATATTAAATGGATTTTTAGAACAGGGAGATGGAAAAAGAGCTTGCTCTGTCCACTCCACGCATTGACCTGGTATTGCAGTATCTCCAGGACCGGTGCACCCCTTCTTTAATGCAGTTTCTAAAATCAGAAAGAATTGAATTCAATGCTTTTTGTTCATTTTGCTTGTTTGTCGGATTTTGGGATGGACTCTTTGGCTTTGCTTTTCTTCTCCTCATTGGATTTTTCATGTTAAAAGTTGCAGAAGCCAGATGACAAGCTCATTTTGGTTCAACTTCAGCAACTGTGCATTGCATTGCCATGTAATGTAATGTAATGCAATGCTATCTATCTAGCTCTCCCTCTATACTTCCTTTTGGATAAACAGACATATTAGGCAAGCATTTTGGAGCTTTCACCTAAATAACTACAGGTGGTGAGATAAGCTGCACAATATAATTGACCTTTCAGTATATTGTTGCACACACACTATCTATTTAGCAAATGCCCTTGTTATCAACAGCAGCCTTTTAAACTCACCTGAGCTAACAGGTATGTGAGCTGGTTACTCTGCTGCGCTTAAAATTTCTTTTTTGGTTTGCTACAATGCCTTTTCTGAAACGTTGTCTCCCTCTGCTGGAACACTGACTTCTTTCATTTAATGCCTGCAGACTATAAAAGAGAAACCAACCCAAAAAGTTTGGTTGATTAGTCTGTGGCATTCTTTTAAACTGTTGCTTATGGCGGTCTCTGTGAGCTTCTCAGTGACATTCAGCCATCCAGGTATCCCGCCTGCAGTAGACGGAATGTGGCAATGGAACGCTGGCTGCGCGTGTCATAATAGGCTCTGAGCCTTTATATACCTGCGCACAGCAGCAGCCACCTTCAGTCTGCTGCTGGACAGCCAGCAGCAGCAGCAGCAGGAGAGGTAATTAATCAGCAACCCTCCTGCTAAGGGTAGACAGCTGCTCGTTCCACCCCCCCCGCCTTAATTGGTTCTCCTCCCTTCCAACGGTGTTGAGGCGGGTGGGAACAGCCGGGGGTTGAGGGTACTGTGCTAAAAGAGGTGGAGTTATGCAGATCTAAAACGCGTGGATTGCAGCAGCAGCAAGCCGAAAAGTGCAGGCATGTGAGGGATCTAGAGGTTGACAGCATGTCTTCTTAACGGGAGTCCAGGTGGCCATCTCCACAAATGGACTTTTCAGAATCCTTGGGTGGCACCATAGTCGGAAACCAATTCTGGTTATCGCTTCTCGGCCTTTTGGCTAAGATCAAGTGTAGTATCTGTTCTTATCAGTTTAATATCTGATACGTCCCCTATCTGGGGACCATATATTAAATGGATT
The DNA here is from genome assembly GCF_046119375.1 of Phyllobates terribilis. Lineage (NCBI taxonomy): Eukaryota > Metazoa > Chordata > Amphibia > Anura > Dendrobatidae > Phyllobates > Phyllobates terribilis. The sequence goes on along the minus strand of NW_027363009.1, from coordinate 1,392,774 downwards.
TTTAGAACAGGGAGATGGAAAAAGAGCTTGCTCTGTCCACTCCACGCATTGACCTGGTATTGCAGTATCTCCAGGACCGGTGCACCCCTTCTTTAATGCAGTTTCTAAAATCAGAAAGAATTGAATTCAATGCTTTTTGTTCATTTTGCTTGTTTGTCGGATTTTGGGATGGACTCTTTGGCTTTGCTTTTCTTCTCCTCATTGGATTTTTCATGTTAAAAGTTGCAGAAGCCAGATGACAAGCTCATTTTGGTTCAACTTCAGCAACTGTGCATTGCATTGCCATGTAATGTAATGTAATGCAATGCTATCTATCTAGCTCTCCCTCTATACTTCCTTTTGGATAAACAGACATATTAGGCAAGCATTTTGGAGCTTTCACCTAAATAACTACAGGTGGTGAGATAAGCTGCACAATATAATTGACCTTTCAGTATATTGTTGCACACACACCATCTATTTAGCAAATGCCCTTGTTATCAACAGCAGCCTTTTAAACTCACCTGAGCTAACAGGTATGTGAGCTGGTTACTCTGCTGCGCTTAAAATTTCTTTTTTGGTTTGCTACAATGCCTTTTCTGAAACGTTGTCTCCCTCTGCTGGAACACTGACTTCTTTCATTTAATGCCTGCAGACTATAAAAGAGAAACCAACCCAAAAAGTTTGGTTGATTAGTCTGTGGCATTCTTTTAAACTGTTGCTTATGGCGGTCTCTGTGAGCTTCTCAGTGACATTCAGCCATCCAGGTATCCCGCCTGCAGTAGACGGAATGTGGCAATGGAACGCTGGCTGCGCGTGTCATAATAGGCTCTGAGCCTTTATATACCTGCGCACAGCAGCAGCCACCTTCAGTCTGCTGCTGGACAGCCAGCAGCAGCAGCAGCAGGAGAGGTAATTAATCAGCAACCCTCCTGCTAAGGGTAGACAGCTGCTCGTTCCACCCCCCCCCGCCTTAATTGGTTCTCCTCCCTTCCAACGGTGTTGAGGCGGGTGGGAACAGCCGGGGGTTGAGGGTACTGTGCTAAAAGAGGTGGAGTTATGCAGATCTAAAACGCGTGGATTGCAGCAGCAGCAAGCCGAAAAGTGCAGGCATGTGAGGGATCTAGAGGTTGACAGCATGTCTTCTTAACGGGAGTCCAGGTGGCCATCTCCACAAATGGACTTTTCAGAATCCTTGGGTGGCACCATAGTCGGAAACCAATTCTGGTTATCGCTTCTCGGCCTTTTGGCTAAGATCAAGTGTAGTATCTGTTCTTATCAGTTTAATATCTGATACGTCCCCTATCTGGGGACCATATATTAAATGGATTTTTAGAACAGGGAGATGGAAAAAGAGCTTGCTCTGTCCACTCCACGCATTGACCTGGTATTGCAGTATCTCCAGGACCGGTGCACCCCTTCTTTAATGCAGTTTCTAAAATCAGAAAGAATTGAATTCAATGCTTTTTGTTCATTTTGCTTGTTTGTCGGATTTTGGGATGGACTCTTTGGCTTTGCTTTTCTTCTCCTCATTGGATTTTTCATGTTAAAAGTTGCAGAAGCCAGATGACAAGCTCATTTTGGTTCAACTTCAGCAACTGTGCATTGCATTGCCATGTAATGTAATGTAATGCAATGCTATCTATCTAGCTCTCCCTCTATACTTCCTTTTGGATAAACAGACATATTAGGCAAGCATTTTGGAGCTTTCACCTAAATAACTACAGGTGGTGAGATAAGCTGCACAATATAATTGACCTTTCAGTATATTGTTGCACACACACCATCTATTTAGCAAATGCCCTTGTTATCAACAGCAGCCTTTTAAACTCACCTGAGCTAACAGGTATGTGAGCTGGTTACTCTGCTGCGCTTAAAATTTCTTTTTTGGTTTGCTACAATGCCTTTTCTGAAACGTTGTCTCCCTCTGCTGGAACACTGACTTCTTTCATTTAATGCCTGCAGACTATAAAAGAGAAACCAACCCAAAAAGTTTGGTTGATTAGTCTGTGGCATTCTTTTAAACTGTTGCTTATGGCGGTCTCTGTGAGCTTCTCAGTGACATTCAGCCATCCAGGTATCCCGCCTGCAGTAGACGGAATGTGGCAATGGAACGCTGGCTGCGCGTGTCATAATAGGCTCTGAGCCTTTATATACCTGCGCACAGCAGCAGCCACCTTCAGTCTGCTGCTGGACAGCCAGCAGCAGCAGCAGGAGAGGTAATTAATCAGCAACCCTCCTGCTAAGGGTAGACAGCTGCTCGTTCCACCCCCCCCCCCCGCCTTAATTGGTTCTCCTCCCTTCCAACGGTGTTGAGGCGGGTGGGAACAGCCGGGGGTTGAGGGTACTGTGCTAAAAGAGGTGGAGTTATGCAGATCTAAAACGCGTGGATTGCAGCAGCAGCAAGCCGAAAAGTGCAGGCATGTGAGGGATCTAGAGGTTGACAGCATGTCTTCTTAACGGGAGTCCAGGTGGCCATCTCCACAAATGGACTTTTCAGAATCCTTGGGTGGCACCGTAGTCGGAAACCAATTCTGGTTATCGCTTCTCGGCCTTTTGGCTAAGATCAAGTGTAGTATCTGTTCTTATCAGTTTAATATCTGATACGTCCCCTATCTGGGGACCATATATTAAATGGATTTTTAGAACAGGGAGATGGAAAAAGAGCTTGCTCTGTCCACTCCACGCATTGACCTGGTATTGCAGTATCTCCAGGACCGGTGCACCCCTTCTTTAATGCAGTTTCTAAAATCAGAAAGAATTGAATTCAATGCTTTTTGTTCATTTTGCTTGTTTGTCGGATTTTGGGATGGACTCTTTGGCTTTGCTTTTCTTCTCCTCATTGGATTTTTCATGTTAAAAGTTGCAGAAGCCAGATGACAAGCTCATTTTGGTTCAACTTCAGCAACTGTGCATTGCATTGCCATGTAATGTAATGTAATGCAATGCTATCTATCTAGCTCTCCCTCTATACTTCCTTTTGGATAAACAGACATATTAGGCAAGCATTTTGGAGCTTTCACCTAAATAACTACAGGTGGTGAGATAAGCTGCACAATATAATTGACCTTTCAGTATATTGTTGCACACACACCATCTATTTAGCAAATGCCCTTGTTATCAACAGCAGCCTTTTAAACTCACCTGAGCTAACAGGTATGTGAGCTGGTTACTCTGCTGCGCTTAAAATTTCTTTTTTGGTTTGCTACAATGCCTTTTCTGAAACGTTGTCTCCCTCTGCTGGAACACTGACTTCTTTCATTTAATGCCTGCAGACTATAAAAGAGAAACCAACCCAAAAAGTTTGGTTGATTAGTCTGTGGCATTCTTTTAAACTGTTGCTTATGGCGGTCTCTGTGAGCTTCTCAGTGACATTCAGCCATCCAGGTATCCCGCCTGCAGTAGACGGAATGTGGCAATGGAACGCTGGCTGCGCGTGTCATAATAGGCTCTGAGCCTTTATATACCTGCGCACAGCAGCAGCCACCTTCAGTCTGCTGCTGGACAGCCAGCAGCAGCAGCAGGAGAGGTAATTAATCAGCAACCCTCCTGCTAAGGGTAGACAGCTGCTCGTTCCACCCCCCCCCCGCCTTAATTGGTTCTCCTCCTTTCCAACGGTGTTGAGGCGGGTGGGAACAGCCGGGGGTTGAGGGTACTGTGCTAAAAGAGGTGGAGTTATGCAGATCTAAAACGCGTGGATTGCAGCAGCAGCAAGCCGAAAAGTGCAGGCATGTGAGGGATCTAGAGGTTGACAGCATGTCTTCTTAACGGGAGTCCAGGTGGCCATCTCCACAAATGGACTTTTCAGAATCCTTGGGTGGCACCGTAGTCGGAAACCAATTCTGGTTATCGCTTCTCGGCCTTTTGGCTAAGATCAAGTGTAGTATCTGTTCTTATCAGTTTAATATCTGATACGTCCCCTATCTGGGGACCATATATTAAATGGATTTTTAGAACAGGGAGATGGAAAAAGAGCTTGCTCTGTCCACTCCACGCATTGACCTGGTATTGCAGTATCTCCAGGACCGGTGCACCCCTTCTTTAATGCAGTTTCTAAAATCAGAAAGAATTGAATTCAATGCTTTTTGTTCATTTTGCTTGTTTGTCGGATTTTGGGATGGACTCTTTGGCTTTGCTTTTCTTCTCCTCATTGGATTTTTCATGTTAAAAGTTGCAGAAGCCAGATGACAAGCTCATTTTGGTTCAACTTCAGCAACTGTGCATTGCATTGCCATGTAATGTAATGTAATGCAATGCTATCTATCTAGCTCTCCCTCTATACTTCCTTTTGGATAAACAGACATATTAGGCAAGCATTTTGGAGCTTTCACCTAAATAACTACAGGTGGTGAGATAAGCTGCACAATATAATTGACCTTTCAGTATATTGTTGCACACACACCATCTATTTAGCAAATGCCCTTGTTATCAACAGCAGCCTTTTAAACTCACCTGAGCTAACAGGTATGTGAGCTGGTTACTCTGCTGCGCTTAAAATTTCTTTTTTGGTTTGCTACAATGCCTTTTCTGAAACGTTGTCTCCCTCTGCTGGAACACTGACTTCTTTCATTTAATGCCTGCAGACAATAAAAGAGAAACCAACCCAAAAAGATTGGTTGATTAGTCTGTGGCATTCTTTTAAACTGTTGCTTATGGCGGTCTCTGTGAGCTTCTCAGTGACATTCAGCCATCCAGGTATCCCGCCTGCAGTAGACGGAATGTGGCAATGGAACGCTGGCTGCGCGTGTCATAATAGGCTCTGAGCCTTTATATACCTGCGCACAGCAGCAGCCACCTTCAGTCTGCTGCTGGACAGCCAGCAGCAGCAGCAGCAGGAGAGGTAATTAATCAGCAACCCTCCTGCTAAGGGTAGACAGCTGCTCGTTCCACTCCCCCCCCCGCCGCCTTAATTGGTTCTCCTCCCTTCCAACGGTGTTGAGGCGGGTGGGAACAGCCGGGGGTTGAGGGTACTGTGCTAAAAGAGGTGGAGTTATGCAGATCTAAAACGCGTGGATTGCAGCAGCAGCAAGCCGAAAAGTGCAGGCATGTGAGGGATCTAGAGGTTGACAGCATGTCTTCTTAACGGGAGTCCAGGTGGCCATCTCCACAAATGGACTTTTCAGAATCCTTGGGTGGCACCGTAGTCGGAAACCAATTCTGGTTATCGCTTCTCGGCCTTTTGGCTAAGATCAAGTGTAGTATCTGTTCTTATCAGTTTAATATCTCATACGTCCCCTATCTGGGGACCATATATTAAAGAGATTTTTAGAACAGGGAGATGGAAAAAGAGCTTGCTCTGTCCACTCCACGCATTGACCTGGTATTGCAGTATCTCCAGGACCGGTGCACCCCTTCTTTAATGCAGTTTCTAAAATCAGAAAGAATTGAATTCAATGCTTTTTGTTCATTTTGCTTGTTTGTCGGATTTTGGGATGGACTCTTTGGCTTTGCTTTTCTTCTCCTCATTGGATTTTTCATGTTAAAAGTTGCAGAAGCCAGATGACAAGCTCATTTTGGTTCAACTTCAGCAACTGTGCATTGCATTGCCATGTAATGTAATGTAATGCAATGCTATCTATCTAGCTCTCCCTCTATACTTCCTTTTGGATAAACAGACATATTAGGCAAGCATTTTGGAGCTTTCACCTAAATAACTACAGGTGGTGAGATAAGCTGCACAATATAATTGACCTTTCAGTATATTGTTGCACACACACCATCTATTTAGCAAATGCCCTTGTTATCAACAGCAGCCTTTTAAACTCACCTGAGCTAACAGGTATGTGAGCTGGTTACTCTGCTGCGCTTAAAATTTCTTTTTTGGTTTGCTACAATGCCTTTTCTGAAACGTTGTCTCCCTCTGCTGGAACACTGACTTCTTTCATTTAATGCCTGCAGACTATAAAAGAGAAACCAACCCAAAAAGTTTGGTTGATTAGTCTGTGGCATTCTTTTAAACTGTTGCTTATGGCGGTCTCTGTGAGCTTCTCAGTGACATTCAGCCATCCAGGTATCCCGCCTGCAGTAGACGGAATGTGGCAATGGAACGCTGGCTGCGCGTGTCATAATAGGCTCTGAGCCTTTATATACCTGCGCACAGCAGCAGCCACCTTCAGTCTGCTGCTGGACAGCCAGCAGCAGCAGCAGCAGGAGAGGTAATTAATCAGCAACCCTCCTGCTAAGGGTAGACAGCTGCTCGTTCCACCCCCCCCCCCCGCCTTAATTGGTTCTCCTCCCTTCCAACGGTGTTGAGGCGGGTGGGAACAGCCGGGGGTTGAGGGTACTGTGCTAAAAGAGGTGGAGTTATGCAGATCTAAAACGCGTGGATTGCAGCAGCAGCAAGCCGAAAAGTGCAGGCATGTGAGGGATCTAGAGGTTGACAGCATGTCTTCTTAACGGGAGTCCAGGTGGCCATCTCCACAAATGGACTTTTCAGAATCCTTGGGTGGCACCGTAGTCGGAAACCAATTCTGGTTATCGCTTCTCGGCCTTTTGGCTAAGATCAAGTGTAGTATCTGTTCTTATCAGTTTAATATCTGATACGTCCCCTATCTGGGGACCATATATTAAATGGATTTTTAGAACAGGGAGATGGAAAAAGAGCTTGCTCTGTCCACTCCACGCATTGACCTGGTATTGCAGTATCTCCAGGACCGGTGCACCCCTTCTTTAATGCAGTTTCTAAAATCAGAAAGAATTGAATTCAATGCTTTTTGTTCATTTTGCTTGTTTGTCGGATTTTGGGATGGACTCTTTGGCTTTGCTTTTCTTCTCCTCATTGGATTTTTCATGTTAAAAGTTGCAGAAGCCAGATGACAAGCTCATTTTGGTTCAACTTCAGCAACTGTGCATTGCATTGCCATGTAATGTAATGTAATGCAATGCTATCTATCTAGCTCTCCCTCTATACTTCCTTTTGGATAAACAGACATATTAGGCAAGCATTTTGGAGCTTTCACCTAAATAACTACAGGTGGTGAGATAAGCTGCACAATATAATTGACCTTTCAGTATATTGTTGCACACACACCATCTATTTAGCAAATGCCCTTGTTATCAACAGCAGCCTTTTAAACTCACCTGAGCTAACAGGTATGTGAGCTGGTTACTCTGCTGCGCTTAAAATTTCTTTTTTGGTTTGCTACAATGCCTTTTCTGAAACGTTGTCTCCCTCTGCTGGAACACTGACTTCTTTCATTTAATGCCTGCAGATTATAAAAGAGAAACCAACCCAAAAAGTTTGGTTGATTAGTCTGTGGCATTCTTTTAAACTGTTGCTTATGGCGGTCTCTGTGAGCTTCTCAGTGACATTCAGCCATCCAGGTATCCCGCCTGCAGTAGACGGAATGTGGCAATGGAACGCTGGCTGCGCGTGTCATAATAGGCTCTGAGCCTTTATATACCTGCGCACAGCAGCAGCCACCTTCAGTCTGCTGCTGGACAGCCAGCAGCAGCAGCAGCAGGAGAGGTAATTAATCAGCAACCCTCCTGCTAAGGGTAGACAGCTGCTCGTTCCACCCCCCCCCCCGCCTTAATTGGTTCTCCTCCCTTCCAACGGTGTTGAGGTGGGTGGGAACAGCCGGGGGTTGAGGGTACTGTGCTAAAAGAGGTGGAGTTATGCAGATCTAAAACGCGTGGATTGCAGCAGCAGCAAGCCGAAAAGTGCAGGCATGTGAGGGATCTAGAGGTTGACAGCATGTCTTCTTAACGGGAGTCCAGGTGGCCATCTCCACAAATGGACTTTTCAGAATCCTTGGGTGGCACCGTAGTCGGAAACCAATTCTGGTTATCGCTTCTCGGCCTTTTGGCTAAGATCAAGTGTAGTATCTGTTCTTATCAGTTTAATATCTGATACGTCCCCTATCTGGGGACCATATATTAAATGGATTTTTAGAACAGGGAGATGGAAAAAGAGCTTGCTCTGTCCACTCCACGCATTGACCTGGTATTGCAGTATCTCCAGGACCGGTGCACCCCTTCTTTAATGCAGTTTCTAAAATCAGAAAGAATTGAATTCAATGCTTTTTGTTCATTTTGCTTGTTTGTCGGATTTTGGGATGGACTCTTTGGCTTTGCTTTTCTTCTCCTCATTGGATTTTTCATGTTAAAAGTTGCAGAAGCCAGATGACAAGCTCATTTTGGTTCAACTTCAGCAACTGTGCATTGCATTGCCATGTAATGTAATGTAATGCAATGCTATCTATCTAGCTCTCCCTCTATACTTCCTTTTGGATAAACAGACATATTAGGCAAGCATTTTGGAGCTTTCACCTAAATAACTACAGGTGGTGAGATAAGCTGCACAATATAATTGACCTTTCAGTATATTGTTGCACACACACCATCTATTTAGCAAATGCCCTTGTTATCAACAGCAGCCTTTTAAACTCACCTGAGCTAACAGGTATGTGAGCTGGTTACTCTGCTGCGCTTAAAATTTCTTTTTTGGTTTGCTACAATGCCTTTTCTGAAACGTTGTCTCCCTCTGCTGGAACACTGACTTCTTTCATTTAATGCCTGCAGACTATAAAAGAGAAACCAACCCAAAAAGTTTGGTTGATTAGTCTGTGGCATTCTTTTAAACTGTTGCTTATGGCGGTCTCTGTGAGCTTCTCAGTGACATTCAGCCATCCAGGTATCCCGCCTGCAGTAGACGGAATGTGGCAATGGAACGCTGGCTGCGCGTGTCATAATAGGCTCTGAGCCTTTATATACCTGCGCACAGCAGCAGCCACCTTCAGTCTGCTGCTGGACAGCCAGCAGCAGCAGCAGCAGGAGAGGTAATTAATCAGCAACCCTCCTGCTAAGGGTAGACAGCTGCTCGTTCCACCCCCCCCCACCTTAATTGGTTCTCCTCCCTTCCAACGGTGTTGAGGCGGGTGGGAACAGCCGGGGGTTGAGGGTAAGGTACTGTGCTAAAAGAGGTGGAGTTATGCAGATCTAAAACGCGTGGATTGCAGCAGCAGCAAGCCGAAAAGTGCAGGCATGTGAGGGATCTAGAGGTTGACAGCATGTCTTCTTAACGGGAGTCCAGGTGGCCATCTCCACAAATGGACTTTTCAGAATCCTTGGGTGGCACCGTAGTCGGAAACCAATTCTGGTTATCGCTTCTCGGCCTTTTGGCTAAGATCAAGTGTAGTATCTGTTCTTATCAGTTTAATATCTGATACGTCCCCTATCTGGGGACCATATATTAAATGGATTTTTAGAACAGGGAGATGGAAAAAGAGCTTGCTCTGTCCACTCCACGCATTGACCTGGTATTGCAGTATCTCCAGGACCGGTGCACCCCTTCTTTAATGCAGTTTCTAAAATCAGAAAGAATTGAATTCAATGCTTTTTGTTCATTTTGCTTGTTTGTCGGATTTTGGGATGGACTCTTTGGCTTTGCTTTTCTTCTCCTCATTGGATTTTTCATGTTAAAAGTTGCAGAAGCCAGATGACAAGCTCATTTTGGTTCAACTTCAGCAACTGTGCATTGCATTGCCATGTAATGTAATGTAATGCAATGCTATCTATCTAGCTCTCCCTCTATACTTCCTTTTGGATAAACAGACATATTAGGCAAGCATTTTGGAGCTTTCACCTAAATAACTACAGGTGGTGAGATAAGCTGCACAATATAATTGACCTTTCAGTATATTGTTGCACACACACCATCTATTTAGCAAATGCCCTTGTTATCAACAGCAGCCTTTTAAACTCACCTGAGCTAACAGGTATGTGAGCTGGTTACTCTGCTGCGCTTAAAATTTCTTTTTTGGTTTGCTACAATGCCTTTTCTGAAACGTTGTCTCCCTCTGCTGGAACACTGACTTCTTTCATTTAATGCCTGCAGACTATAAAAGAGAAACCAACCCAAAAAGTTTGGTTGATTAGTCTGTGGCATTCTTTTAAACTGTTGCTTATGGCGGTCTCTGTGAGCTTCTCAGTGACATTCAGTCATCCAGGTATCCCGCCTGCAGTAGACGGAATGTGGCAATGGAACGCTGGCTGCGCGTGTCATAATAGGCTCTGAGCCTTTATATACCTGCGCACAGCAGCAGCCACCTTCAGTCTGCTGCTGGACAGCCAGCAGCAGCAGCAGCAGGAGAGGTAATTAATCAGCAACCCTCCTGCTAAGGGTAGACAGCTGCTCGTTCCACCCCCCCCCCGCCTTAATTGGTTCTCCTCCCTTCCAACGGTGTTGAGGCGGGTGGGAACAGCCGGGGGTTGAGGGTAAGGTACTGTGCTAAAAGAGGTGGAGTTATGCAGATCTAAAATGCGTGGATTGCAGCAGCAGCAAGCCGAAAAGTGCAGGCATGTGAGGGATCTAGAGGTTGACAGCATGTCTTCTTAACGGGAGTCCAGGTGGCCATCTCCACAAATGGACTTTTCAGAATCCTTGGGTGGCACCGTAGTCGGAAACCAATTCTGGTTATCGCTTCTCGGCCTTTTGGCTAAGATCAAGTGTAGTATCTGTTCTTATCAGTTTAATATCTGATACGTCCCCTATCTGGGGACCATATATTAAATGGATTTTTAGAACAGGGAGATGGAAAAAGAGCTTGCTCTGTCCACTCCACGCATTGACCTGGTATTGCAGTATCTCCAGGACCGGTGCACCCCTTCTTTAATGCAGTTTCTAAAATCAGAAAGAATTGAATTCAATGCTTTTTGTTCATTTTGCTTGTTTGTCGGATTTTGGGATGGACTCTTTGGCTTTGCTTTTCTTCTCCTCATTGGATTTTTCATGTTAAAAGTTGCAGAAGCCAGATGACAAGCTCATTTTGGTTCAACTTCAGCAACTGTGCATTGCATTGCCATGTAATGTAATGTAATGCAATGCTATCTATCTAGCTCTCCCTCTATACTTCCTTTTGGATAAACAGACATATTAGGCAAGCATTTTGGAGCTTTCACCTAAATAACTACAGGTGGTGAGATAAGCTGCACAATATAATTGACCTTTCAGTATATTGTTGCACACACACCATCTATTTAGCAAATGCCCTTGTTGTCAACAGCAGCCTTTTAAACTCACCTGAGCTAACAGGTATGTGAGCTGGTTACTCTGCTGCGCTTAAAATTTCTTTTTTGGTTTGCTACAATGCCTTTTCTGAAACGTTGTCTCCCTCTGCTGGAACACTGACTTCTTTCATTTAATGCCTGCAGACTATAAAAGAGAAACTAACCCAAAAAGTTTGGTTGATTAGTCTGTGGCATTCTTTTAAACTGTTGCTTATGGCGGTCTCTGTGAGCTTCTCAGTGACATTCAGCCATCCAGGTATCCCGCCTGCAGTAGACGGAATGTGGCAATGGAACGCTGGCTGCGCGTGTCATAATAGGCTCTGAGCCTTTATATACCTGCGCACAGCAGCAGCCACCTTCAGTCTGCTGCTGGACAGCCAGCAGCAGCAGCAGCAGGAGAGGTAATTAATCAGCAACCCTCCTGCTAAGGGTAGACAGCTGCTCGTTCCACCCCCCCCCCGCCTTAATTGGTTCTCCTCCCTTCCAACGGTGTTGAGGCGGGTGGGAACAGCCGGGGGTTGAGGGTACTGTGCTAAAAGAGGTGGAGTTATGCAGATCTAAAACGCGTGGATTGCAGCAGCAGCAAGCCGAAAAGTGCAGGCATGTGAGGGATCTAGAGGTTGACAGCATGTCTTCTTAACGGGAGTCCAGGTGGCCATCTCCACAAATGGACTTTTCAGAATCCTTGGGTGGCACCGTAGTCGGAAACCAATTCTGGTTATCGCTTCTCGGCCTTTTGGCTAAGATCAAGTGTAGTATCTGTTCTTATCAGTTTAATATCTGATACGTCCCCTATCTGGGGACCATATATTAAATGGATTTTTAGAACAGGGAGATGGAAAAAGAGCTTGCTCTGTCCACTCCACGCATTGACCTGGTATTGCAGTATCTCCAGGACCGGTGCACCCCTTCTTTAATGCAGTTTCTAAAATCAGAAAGAATTGAATTCAATGCTTTTTGTTCATTTTGCTTGTTTGTCGGATTTTGGGATGGACTCTTTGGCTTTGCTTTTCTTCTCCTCATTGGATTTTTCATGTTAAAAGTTGCAGAAGCCAGATGACAAGCTCATTTTGGTTCAACTTCAGCAACTGTGCATTGCATTGCCATGTAATGTAATGTAATGCAATGCTATCTATCTAGCTCTCCCTCTATACTTCCTTTTGGATAAACAGACATATTAGGCAAGCATTTTGGAGCTTTCACCTAAATAACTACAGGTGGTGAGATAAGCTGCACAATATAATTGACCTTTCAGTATATTGTTGCACACACACCATCTATTTAGCAAATGCCCATGTTGTCAACAGCAGCCTTTTAAACTCACCTGAGCTAACAGGTATGTGAGCTGGTTACTCTGCTGCGCTTAAAATTTCTTTTTTGGTTTGCTACAATGCCTTTTCTGAAACGTTGTCTCCCTCTGCTGGAACACTGACTTCTTTCATTTAATGCCTGCAGACTATAAAAGAGAAACCAACCCAAAAGTTTGGTTGATTAGTCTGTGGCATTCTTTTAAACTGTTGCTTATGGCGGTCTCTGTGAGCTTCTCAGTGACATTCAGCCATCCAGGTATCCCGCCTGCAGTAGACGGAATGTGGCAATGGAACGCTGGCTGCGCGTGTCATAATAGGCTCTGAGCCTTTATATACCTGCGCACAGCAGCAGCCACCTTCAGTCTGCTGCTGGACAGCCAGCAGCAGCAGCAGCAGGAGAGGTAATTAATCAGCAACCCTCCTGCTAAGGGTAGACAGCTGCTCGTTCCACCCCCCCCCCCCCCGCCTTAATTGGTTCTCCTCCCTTCCAACGGTGTTGAGGCGGGTGGGAACAGCCGGGGGTTGAGGGTACTGTGCTAAAAGAGGTGGAGTTATGCAGATCTAAAACGCGTGGATTGCAGCAGCAGCAAGCCGAAAAGTGCAGGCATGTGAGGGATCTAGAGGTTGACAGCATGTCTTCTTAACGGGAGTCCAGGTGGCCATCTCCACAAATGGACTTTTCAGAATCCTTGGGTGGCACCGTAGTCGGAAACCAATTCTGGTTATCGCTTCTCGGCCTTTTGGCTAAGATCAAGTGTAGTATCTGTTCTTATCAGTTTAATATCTGATACGTCCCCTATCTGGGGACCATATATTAAATGGATTTTTAGAACAGGGAGATGGAAAAAGAGCTTGCTCTGTCCACTCCACGCATTGACCTGGTATTGCAGTATCTCCAGGACCAGTGCACCCCTTCTTTAATGCAGTTTCTAAAATCAGAAAGAATTGAATTCAATGCTTTTTGTTCATTTTGCTTGTTTGTCGGATTTTGGGATGGACTCTTTGGCTTTGCTTTTCTTCTCCTCATTGGATTTTTCATGTTAAAAGTTGCAGAAGCCAGATGACAAGCTCATTTTGGTTCAACTTCAGCAACTGTGCATTGCATTGCCATGTAATGTAATGTAATGCAATGCTATCTATCTAGCTCTCCCTCTATACTTCCTTTTGGATAAACAGACATATTAGGCAAGCATTTTGGAGCTTTCACCTAAATAACTACAGGTGGTGAGATAAGCTGCACAATATAATTGACCTTTCAGTATATTGTTGCACACACACCATCTATTTAGCAAATGCCCTTGTTATCAACAGCAGCCTTTTAAACTCACCTGAGCTAACAGGTATGTGAGCTGGTTACTCTGCTGCGCTTAAAATTTCTTTTTTGGTTTGCTACAATTCCTTTTCTGAAACGTTGTCTCCCTCTGCTGGAACACTGACTTCTTTCATTTAATGCCTGCAGACTATAAAAGAGAAACTAACCCAAAAAGTTTGGTTGATTAGTCTGTGGCATTCTTTTAAACTGTTGCTTATGGCGGTCTCTGTGAGCTTCTCAGTGACATTCAGCCATCCAGGTATCCCGCCTGCAGTAGACGGAATGTGGCAATGGAACGCTGGCTGCGCGTGTCATAATAGGCTCTGAGCCTTTATATACCTGCGCACAGCAGCAGCCACCTTCAGTCTGCTGCTGGACAGCCAGCAGCAGCAGCAGCAGGAGAGGTAATTAATCAGCAACCCTCCTGCTAAGGGTAGACAGCTGCTCGTTCCACCCCCCCCCCGCCTTAATTGGTTCTCCTCCCTTCCAACGGTGTTGAGGCGGGTGGGAACAGCCGGGGGTTGAGGGTACTGTGCTAAAAGAGGTGGAGTTATGCAGATCTAAAACGCGTGGATTGCAGCAGCAGCAAGCCGAAAAGTGCAGGCATGTGAGGGATCTAGAGGTTGACAGCATGTCTTCTTAACGGGAGTCCAGGTGGCCATCTCCACAAATGGACTTTTCAGAATCCTTGGGTGGCACCGTAGTCGGAAACCAATTCTGGTTATCGCTTCTCGGCCTTTTGGCTAAGATCAAGTGTAGTATCTGTTCTTATCAGTTTAATATCTGATACGTCCCCTATCTGGGGACCATATATTAAATGGATTTTTAGAACAGGGAGATGGAAAAAGAGCTTGCTCTGTCCACTCCACGAATTGACCTGGTATTGCAGTATCTCCAGGACCGGTGCACCCCTTCTTTAATGCAGTTTCTAAAATCAGAAAGAATTGAATTCAATGCTTTTTGTTCATTTTGCTTGTTTGTCGGATTTTGGGATGGACTCTTTGGCTTTGCTTTTCTTCTCCTCATTGGATTTTTCATGTTAAAAGTTGCAGAAGCCAGATGACAAGCTCATTTTGGTTCAACTTCAGCAACTGTGCATTGCATTGCCATGTAATGTAATGTAATGCAATGCTATCTATCTAGCTCTCCCTCTATACTTCCTTTTGGATAAACAGACATATTAGGCAAGCATTTTGGAGCTTTCACCTAAATAACTACAGGTGGTGAGATAAGCTGCACAATATAATTGACCTTTCAGTATATTGTTGCACACACACCATCTATTTAGCAAATGCCCTTGTTATCAACAGCAGCCTTTTAAACTCACCTGAGCTAACAGGTATGTGAGCTGGTTACTCTGCTGCACTTAAAATTTCTTTTTTGGTTTGCTACAATGCCTTTTCTGAAACGTTGTCTCCCTCTGCTGGAACACTGACTTCTTTCATTTAATGCCTGCAGACTATAAAAGAGAAACCAACCCAAAAAGTTTGGTTGATTAGTCTGTGGCATTCTTTTAAACTGTTGCTTATGGCGGTCTCTGTGAGCTTCTCAGTGACATTCAGCCATCCAGGTATCCCGCCTGCAGTAGACGGAATGTGGCAATGGAACGCTGGCTGCGCGTGTCATAATAGGCTCTGAGCCTTTATATACCTGCGCACAGCAGCAGCCACCTTCAGTCTGCTGCTGGACAGTCAGCAGCAGCAGCAGCAGGAGAGGTAATTAATCAGCAACCCTCCTGCTAAGGGTAGACAGCTGCTCGTTCCACCCCCCCCCGCCTTAATTGGATCTCCTCCCTTCCAACGGTGTTGAGGCGGGTGGGAACAGCCGGGGGTTGAGGGTACTGTGCTAAAAGAGGTGGAGTTATGCAGATCTAAAACGAGTGGATTGCAGCAGCAGCAAGCCGAAAAGTGCAGGCATGTGAGGGATCTAGAGGTTGACAGCATGTCTTCTTAACGGGAGTCCAGGTGGCCATCTCCACAAATGGACTTTTCAGAATCCTTGGGTGGCACCGTAGTCGGAAACCAATTCTGGTTATCGCTTCTCGGCCTTTTGGCTAAGATCAAGTGTAGTATCTGTTCTTATCAGTTTAATATCTGATACGTCCCCTATCTGGGGACCATATATTAAATGGATTTTTAGAACAGGGAGATGGAAAAAGAGCTTGCTCTGTCCACTCCACGCATTGACCTGGTATTGCAGTATCTCCAGGACCGGTGCACCCCTTCTTTAATGCAGTTTCTAAAATCAGAAAGAATTGAATTCAATGCTTTTTGTTCATTTTGCTTGTTTGTCGGATTTTGGGATGGACTCTTTGGCTTTGCTTTTCTTCTCCTCATTGGATTTTTCATGTTAAAAGTTGCAGAAGCCAGATGACAAGCTCATTTTGGTTCAACTTCAGCAACTGTGCATTGCATTGCCATGTAATGTAATGTAATGCAATGCTATCTATCTAGCTCTCCCTCTATACTTCCTTTTGGATAAACAGACATATTAGGCAAGCATTTTGGAGCTTTCACCTAAATAACTACAGGTGGTGAGATAAGCTGCACAATATAATTGACCTTTCAGTATATTGTTGCACACACACCATCTATTTAGCAAATGCCCTTGTTATCAACAGCAGCCTTTTAAACTCACCTGAGCTAACAGGTATGTGAGCTGGTTACTCTGCTGCGCTTAAAATTTCTTTTTTGGTTTGCTACAATGCCTTTTCTGAAACGTTGTCTCCCTCTGCTGGAACACTGACTTCTTTCATTTAATGCCTGCAGACTATAAAAGAGAAACCAACCCAAAAAGTTTGGTTGATTAGTCTGTGGCATTCTTTTAAACTGTTGCTTATGGCGGTCTCTGTGAGCTTCTCAGTGACATTCAGCCATCCAGGTATCCCGCCTGCAGTAGACGGAATGTGGCAATGGAACGCTGGCTGCGCGTGTCATAATAGGCTCTGAGCCTTTATATACCTGCGCACAGCAGCAGCCACCTTCAGTCTGCTGCTGGACAGCCAGCAGCAGCAGCAGGAGAGGTAATTAATCAGCAACCCTCCTGCTAAGGGTAGACAGCTGCTCGTTCCACCCCCCCCCCGCCTTAATTGGTTCTCCTCCCTTCCAACGGTGTTGAGGCGGGTGGGAACAGCCGGGGGTTGAGGGTACTGTGATAAAAGAGGTGGAGTTATGCAGATCTAAAACGCGTGGATTGCAGCAGCAGCAAGCCGAAAAGTGCAGGCATGTGAGGGATCTAGAGGTTGACAGCATGTCTTCTTAACGGGAGTCCAGGTGGCCATCTCCACAAATGGACTTTTCAGAATCCTTGGGTGGCACCGTAGTCGGAAACCAATTCTGGTTATCGCTTCTCGGCCTTTTGGCTAAGATCAAGTGTAGTATCTGTTCTTATCAGTTTAATATCTGATACGTCCCCTATCTGGGGACCATATATTAAATGGATTTTTAGAACAGGGAGATGGAAAAAGAGCTTGCTCTGTCCACTCCACGCATTGACCTGGTATTGCAGTATCTCCAGGACCGGTGCACCCCTTCTTTAATGCAGTTTCTAAAATCAGAAAGAATTGAATTCAATGCTTTTTGTTCATTTTGCTTGTTTGTCGGATTTTGGGATGGACTCTTTGGCTTTGCTTTTCTTCTCCTCATTGGATTTTTCATGTTAAAAGTTGCAGAAGCCAGATGACAAGCTCATTTTGGTTCAACTTCAGCAACTGTGCATTGCATTGCCATGTAATGTAATGTAATGCAATGCTATCTATCTAGCTCTCCCTCTATACTTCCTTTTGGATAAACAGACATATTAGGCAAGCATTTTGGAGCTTTCACCTAAATAACTACAGGTGGTGAGATAAGCTGCACAATATAATTGACCTTTCAGTATATTGTTGCACACACACCATCTATTTAGCAAATGCCCTTGTTATCAACAGCAGCCTTTTAAACTCACCTGAGCTAACAGGTATGTGAGCAGGTTACTCTGCTGCGCTTAAAATTTCTTTTTTGGTTTGCTACAATGCCTTTTCTGAAACGTTGTCTCCCTCTGCTGGAACACTGACTTCTTTCATTTAATGCCTGCAGACTATAAAAGAGAAACCAACCCAAAAAGTTTGGTTGATTAGTCTGTGGCATTCTTTTAAACTGTTGCTTATGGCGGTCTCTGTGAGCTTCTCAGTGACATTCAGCCATCCAGGTATCCCGCCTGCAGTAGACGGAATGTGGCAATGGAACGCTGGCTGCGCGTGTCATAATAGGCTCTGAGCCTTTATATACCTGCGCACAGCAGCAGCCACCTTCAGTCTGCTGCTGGACAGCCAGCAGCAGCAGCAGCAGGAGAGGTAATTAATCAGCAACCCTCCTGCTAAGGGTAGACAGCTGCTCGTTCCACCCCCCCCCCCCCCCCGCCTTAATTGGTTCTCCTCCCTTCCAACGGTGTTGAGGCGGGTGGGAACAGCCGGGGGTTGAGGGTACTGTGCTAAAAGAGGTGGAGTTATGCAGATCTAAAACGCGTGGATTGCAGCAGCAGCAAGCCGAAAAGTGCAGGCATGTGAGGGATCTAGAGGTTGACAGCATGTCTTCTTAACGGGAGTCCAGGTGGCCATCTCCACAAATGGACTTTTCAGAATCCTTGGGTGGCACCGTAGTCGGAAACCAATTCTGGTTATCGCTTCTCGGCCTTTTGGCTAAGATCAAGTGTAGTATCTGTTCTTATCAGTTTAATATCTGATACGTCCCCTATCTGGGGACCATATATTAAATGGATTTTTGGAACAGGGAGATGGAAAAAGAGCTTGCTCTGTCCACTCCACGCATTGACCTGGTATTGCAGTATCTCCAGGACCGGTGCACCCCTTCTTTAATGCAGTTTCTAAAATCAGAAAGAATTGAATTCAATGCTTTTTGTTCATTTTGCTTGTTTGTCGGATTTTGGGATGGACTCTTTGGCTTTGCTTTTCTTCTCCTCATTGGATTTTTCATGTTAAAAGTTGCAGAAGCCAGATGACAAGCTCATTTTGGTTCAACTTCAGCAACTGTGCATTGCATTGCCATGTAATGTAATGCAATGCTATCTATCTAGCTCTCCCTCTATACTTCCTTTTGGATAAACAGACATATTAGGCAAGCATTTTGGAGCTTTCACCTAAATAACTACAGGTGGTGAGATAAGCTGCACAATATAATTGACCTTTCAGTATATTGTTGCACACACACCATCTATTTAGCAAATGCCCTTGTTATCAACAGCAGCCTTTTAAACTCACCTGAGCTAACAGGTATGTGAGCTGGTTACTCTGCTGCGCTTAAAATTTCTTTTTTGGTTTGCTACAATGCCTTTTCTGAAACGTTGTCTCCCTCTGCTGGAACACTGACTTCTTTCATTTAATGCCTGCAGACTATAAAAGAGAAACCAACCCAAAAAGTTTGGTTGATTAGTCTGTGGCATTCTTTTAAACTGTTGCTTATGGCGGTCTCTGTGAGCTTCTCAGTGACATTCAGCCATCCAGGTATCCCGCCTGCAGTAGACGGAATGTGGCAATGGAACGCTGGCTGCGCGTGTCATAATAGGCTCTGAGCCTTTATATACCTGCGCACAGCAGCAGCCACCTTCAGTCTGCTGCTGGACAGCCAGCAGCAGCAGCAGCAGGAGAGGTAATTAATCAGCAACCCTCCTGCTAAGGGTAGACAGCTGCTCGTTCCACCCCCCCCCCCGCCTTAATTGGTTCTCCTCCCTTCCAACGGTGTTGAGGCGGGTGGGAACAGCCGGGGGTTGAGGGTACTGTGCTAAAAGAGGTGGAGTTATGCAGATCTAAAACGCGTGGATTGCAGCAGCAGCAAGCCGAAAAGTGCAGGCATGTGAGGGATCTAGAGGTTGACAGCATGTCTTCTTAACGGGAGTCCAGGTGGCCATCTCCACAAATGGACTTTTCAGAATCCTTGGGTGGCACCGTAGTCAGAAACCAATTCTGGTTATCGCTTCTCGGCCTTTTGGCTAAGATCAAGTGTAGTATCTGTTCTTTTAAGAACACAAGAGCTACGATCTACACTTGACGAGAGCGATCGAACTCTGAAGGAGAAGAGCTTCGGAGCCCAGCTGACATCGGAGAAGGAAGGCGGATATCGGTGGGAGGAAGAAGCTCTAAAGAATCCAGAAGAAGACGAAGACTCGGAGAAGAATCGGGCTGTCCTGTGGAATCTTCGAGGAAGAAAATCATCGAGACAAAGACCTTTCGGGGAATTTGTCCAGAACACGACGGGAGAAGAATCTGCATAGCTCCACCCATTCCGGGAAGAGTTCCAGATCCAGCTCCAAGAAGTAACTGCAGGAGGAAAGCCATGGCAAGCGCTGCGAGGAAGGCCGAAAAGAAGAGCCTGGAGCAGGGGACAGCCAGGAGGGCCCAGCCAGGAGCCGATTCTGACCCCAAGGACTCTGCCTCCACGACTGGCCAGCAGAAGGGACCCCAGAAGCCCCGCCACGAAGCTCCAGCCCTGGAGCCATGGATGCGGCAGACGGTGGCCCTGAAGCTGAAGGAAGTGGATGGGAGGGTGCTGGACATGTCCTCGGACGTGTTCTGCCAGAAGATGCTGCTGGATCGAGGCTTCTCCAGGTCGGACACCCTCAGCATCCAGACCTTCTTGACGGGGATCTTCTTCGTCACCTTCGCCACTGTGAACACCTGCAGGAGGTTCTGGGAAATGGTAAGCGCAAAAGGACCGGATAATTCTTTCTCTGCCTTTACAGGTAGCTGCCCTATCCAGAGGGACGAAAGGAGGATCACGGTCTCCATGCGCAACCCGCACACCCCAGGCCAAGACATCTGTACCTTCCTGAGACTCTTCTGTTTGGTTGTGAAGGAACCCTCTCACATCCTGAATGGACTCGGCTTCTGGACAGGTAAGTGGTCGGTGACCGTTAGACTTCACAGGGACCTGGCGTACTCAGACGGACTTCGGCACCTGCCCCCGACATTCTCCCTGGGCAACTCCTACGGCCTCATCTATTACCCGGACATGCCGCGGAACTGCAGGAGATGCGGCAAGAACGGCCACGAGATGAAGGACTGCAAGGAGGATGCCTGCAGGATTTGTCGAGTGACGGGACACAGCTCGAAGGACTGCCCGAAGAAGACGTCCTGCAACCTGTGTGGGCTGGCGGCTCATCTGTACAAGGATTGCCCCAAGCGTGAGAGATCCTGGGCATCGGTGGTTGCGACGACCCCAGCTCCGGAGGACAAGGCCCCGACGACCAGGCCTGTGAAGGTCAAGGACGCGACGACCAAGGCCCCAGCGGCCAAGGCCGAGACGACCAAGGCCAAAGCGGTCAAGGAGTCGGTGGCCAAAGCCCCAGCGACGGTCCCAGCAGCTCCGAAGCAGAAGAAAAAGTCAAAGGAGGGTAAGAGTTCTGTCACCCCTCTCTCGATCCCTCCCCCTGCCACCCCCGTCCAATCCCCCCCCACCCCGGCCACCCCTGCTGAGGATTCCACCTCCTCTTCCTCCTTCCCCTACTCCTCAGCAGGTGTCCTTTCCCCTGCCCCGGCAGCCACTCTCCCTCCCCAGACCATGGTAGCGGTGGAATTAACCTTTCCTCCACCTGCCGCTATCTATTCCGAGGAGGATTTTCCCCTTCTTGTCTCCCCAATTCCAACCCGGGGAAAGAGGAAGGTGGAGGACAGCCCTGCTACTGAATCCTCCAAAAAGAAGATTCTGGATTTCGTAGGCGAAAAGGAGGATACCCTCCCTGAGCCAGAAGAGATGGAGCACATGGTTGAGACCCTGGTGGCCGAGCCAGAAGAGGAGGAACTGGTGGTCGCCGAGATCGAGGCCGCGCTGCTTGACCAGATGGAGGAAGAGGGCCTGCTGGTGATCCCGTCACCAGCAGTCAACACCGACGAGGGACCACCCGACCGGAGTGGTAACTAAGGTGTATTGCCTGCGCTAACTTTTTCTTTTTTCCCTACATGATGGCTAATATTAACTTATTTTCCATTAATGTCAGGAGCATCAAGGACAAGTTCAGACGTCAGACTATTTATGCCTTCCTTACTTCCCAGTTGTGTGATGTTTATATGTTGCAGGAATGTTCCCTTCCCTCCTCTAGGTCCTTCAAACATCTGGCCAGGGAGTGGTCCCACGGTCCATCCTACTGGTCCGGTGGGGGTGACTGCAAGTCTGCGGGGGTCGCAATTCTGATCAGGGGGGGCGCATTCACGCTTGAGTCCGTCCAGGAGCTCATCTGCGGCAGGGCTCTTGTTGTAGATGGCAACTGGGCGGGAGAACCTGTCAGGTTCATCAACGTGTATGCGTCCCCACTGAAGAATGAGCGTTTGGAGCTTTTCCAGACCCTGCGGCTTCAGCTTGCCACCACCAGGACCTTAGTGATGGCCGGGGATTTCAACTGCCCCATCGAGGAGGATGGTCGTAGTTCTGGCACATCTGCCAAGTTGGACATCACGTCCAAGCTGCTCATCGAGATGGTAACCGAGGCCTCTCTTCAGGACGTGGTGGGCTCCATGGGGAGAGGCTCCACGAACTATTCGTGGAGCCGACCCGATGGCTCACTCCGCTCCAGGATTGACTTTGTGTTCACCTCTCGGGCAGTCAGGCAGAGTAGGCACTCGATGGTCCCCTGCTTCTTCTCCGACCACAGAGCCATTCACTTACAAGGTGTCCTCGGCGACGGTTTTCCGTCCGGCCCCGGCTCCTGGAAGCTGAATTGTGCTCTGCTGGCTCAGGATGAAGTCGTGGAGGAGCTGAGAGCAGCCTACGCAATGTGGCAGTCCTACAAGGGTAGCTTCCAAACAGTCTCTGATTGGTGGGAATATGTTAAACTTGAGTTTCGCTGTTTCTTTCAGGCCAAGGGTCGACAACAGGCGTGTGAGAAGAGGAGGGACTTCAGAGGGCTGCAGCGCGAGCTGCGGTCGCTGCAGGACCTTCTTCACTGCGGCTGGGACGTGAGAGAGGAGCTGGAGGAGACCAAGAAGAGCCTGAAAAGGCACTTTGAGGAGGAGTCCAAGCGAATCATCTTCCGTTCCAAAGTGGAGAATCTGGAGAAGGGTGAGAAATGTAACTCATTCTTTTTCAGGAAACTTCATGCCGGTCACACGCCCCTGAACGAGCTGCGAGACGAGAGCGGAAACATGCGACGTGGGAAGGAGGACGTGATGAGGGTCGTCAGCGACTTCTACAGCGAACTCTACTCCCACAAGACTACCGACCCCGACGCTGCTGATAAGTTCCTGTCAGGTATCACTAACCATCTTGATCCTGCAGGCACGGCAGCCTTGGACAAACCTCTGATGGTGGGCGAATTGCTCTCTGCCGCTAAATCCTTTAGGACCGGCAGGACCCCGGGCAGTGATGGTCTTCCAGCGGAGCTCTATGTAGCGCTGGGAGACCTCATCTGTCCGGACCTGTTGGACCTGTACGAGGAGATGGTGGTGGAGGGTAGAATGCCTCCATCTTTGAGGGAAGGAATGGTCACGATCCTGTACAAGCGGAAGGGAGAGAGGTGCGACCTGAGGAATTGGCGTCCCATCACTCTGCTCAACGTGGACTACAAGATCCTGGCCAAGACGATGGCGACACGACTTAAGACGGTCATCGGACGGATCATCCACCCGGACCAGACCTGCGGCATCCCTGGACGTCGCATCGCAGACAGCCTCGCTCTCGTGCGGGACACGGTCGAGTACATCAAGGTCCGCCGCGCACACGCGGCCCTGGTCTCCTTGGATCAGGAGAAGGCCTTCGACCGGGTTTCCCACGAGTTCATGGGCCGAGCTCTGCACCGGTTAGGTTTGGGTAACATGTTTTGTTCGTATGTCCGTCTGATGTATTTTGATATCCACAGCTCGGTGTTGGTGAACGGCTGGAAGACTGACCCCTTCCCTGTCCTCTCTGGGGTCAGACAAGGCTGCCCTCTATCACCTCTTCTTTTTGTTTGTGTTATAGAACTCTTCGCAGAGGCTATCCGGCAGAATGGAGAGATCAGAGGGATCACCGCACCGGGTCCGGGACGACACGAGGTCAAGTGCTCGCTCTACATGGACGACGTCACCGTCTTCTGCGCTGATCGTGATTCAGTCGACGCCCTCGTCCAGACGTGTGAGAGGTTCGGCCGGGCTTCAGGGGCCAAAGTCAACTGCAGGAAGTCGGAAGCCATGCTCTTCGGGGATTGGCAGCCGGCCTCCTCCGCCCCCTTCCCCTTCAACATTCAACCGGATTTCCTCAAGGTGCTGGGAGTCTGGTTCGGGAAGGAAGGAGCGGCCCTCAAGTCCTGGCAAGAACGCTTGGCCAAGGTGAAGCAACGGATCGGACTCTGGAGCCTCAGACACCTCACTTGTGAGGGTAAGGCACTCGTCCTGCGTAATGAGGTCCTGCCCGTCTTGCAGTACACGGCGCAGGCCAGGCCCCCTCACGTCACTGTGTGCAGGGCCATTACCAGGACAGTGTTTCACTTTGTCTGGGGATCCAAGATGGACAGAGTCAGGCGGGCCGTCATGTACAAGGAGCCTCGCAAGGGTGGGAAGGGCGTTCCAGATATCCCCACCCTCCTGCGATCCTCTTTTGTGTGTGATTGTGTCCGCCGGACTTTGCAAGTCAAGAATGGCTCCGCGGGCAGGTCCATGTCTCGCTTCTTCCTGCTTCCTCTTTGGAGGCGACTCGGCTGGGACAAGTGGGACAGCTCCTTCCCCTACAACTGGACGACGCCATGGTTCTACGGAGACGTCGTTCGATTTGTGGGGGAACATCAACTGGAGGGACTCAAGCCCGACTTGTGGAAGCCCAAAACTATCCACAAGCTCATCAGAGCCAAGGATGACATGGAGAACATCACAGGACTTCACCAGGACACGCTGGAGACTGTGTGGACAAATGTGTCGTCTGACAGGCTGACCAACGGGCACAAGGACTTGTCGTGGATGGCGATTCAGGGCGGACTGCCCGTCCGGTCATTCATGCATGCCCGGAACCTGTGCAAGACCCGGTACTGCCCAAGGTGCCCCTTCGTGGAGGAAACATCTTTGCACACTTTTTGGGACTGCGGATTTGCACAGCGCCTGTTGACTGCCCTTGAGGACGACCTGAGGAACTCTGTCCCCAGGGCGAGCCTATCGCACCATTCTGTGCTTTACGGACTCTTCCCTGGGGTTCATACCGTCGGAGCCATCCAGGAGGCTTGGCGCCTTATGAACTGCTTCAAGGATGCCGTTTGGGTCGCCAGGAACCGGCTCATCTTGAGGAGGGAGAGGATGTCCATCCAGGACTGCCGCAGGCTGATCCACAGCCTGCTCAGAGACTATTCCATCGTGGACGGTCCGGAGGACGAGGATGAGGACTAAACCCCTCCTCCCCCTCTCCCCTTATGTGTCTTGTCTATCAATAAAGCTTCGGGCCTGTGATTTTCCCCTCCCCATCCCCTTTTTCCCAATCCCCATCCCTTATCACGGTTCGTCGTACTGTATTGATTGACATGCTTTTTCTTTCAGATTGAGTGTTTTGTGTAGCATAGGGGTGTGATGTGTCTAGTTAGTGCGTCGTATCCTCATGCTATGTAAATATGATGTAGAATTCTGTGTGTACTGGGCTGCGGCACAGTACACTGTCTGTTAACTTATTTTTAGTGCTAATAAAAGATATATTCAATCAAAAAATCTGTTCTTATCAGTTTAATATCTGATACGTCCCCTATCTGGGGACCATATATTAAATGGATTTTTAGAACAGGGAGATGGAAAAAGAGCTTGCTCTGTCCACTCCACGCATTGACCTGGTATTGCAGTATCTCCAGGACCGGTGCACCCCTTCTTTAATGCAGTTTCTAAAATCAGAAAGAATTGAATTCAATGCTTTTTGTTCATTTTGCTTGTTTGTCGGATTTTGGGATGGACTCTTTGGCTTTGCTTTTCTTCTCCTCATTGGATTTTTCATGTTAAAAGTTGCAGAAGCCAGATGACAAGCTCATTTTGGTTCAACTTCAGCAACTGTGCATTGCATTGCCATGTAATGTAATGTAATGCAATGCTATCCATCTAGCTCTCCCTCTATACTTCCTTTTGGATAAACAGACATATTAGGCAAGCATTTTGGAGCTTTCACCTAAATAACTACAGGTGGTGAGATAAGCTGCACAATATAATTGACCTTTCAGTATATTGTTGCACACACACCATCTATTTAGCAAATGCCCTTGTTATCAACAGCAGCCTTTTAAACTCACCTGAGCTAACAGGTATGTGAGCTGGTTACTCTGCTGCGCTTAAAATTTCTTTTTTGGTTTGCTACAATGCCTTTTCTGAAACGTTGTCTCCCTCTGCTGGAACACTGACTTCTTTCATTTAATGCCTGCAGACTATAAAAGAGAAACCAACCCAAAAAGTTTGGTTGATTAGTCTGTGGCATTCTTTTAAACTGTTGCTTATGGCGGTCTCTGTGAGCTTCTCAGTGACATTCAGCCATCCAGGTATCCCGCCTGCAGTAGACGGAATGTGGCAATGGAACGCTGGCTGCGCGTGTCATAATAGGCTCTGAGCCTTTATATACCTGCGCACAGCAGCAGCCACCTTCAGTCTGCTGCTGGACAGCCAGCAGCAGCAGCAGCAGGAGAGGTAATTAATCAGCAACCCTCCTGCTAAGGGTAGACAGCTGCTCGTTCCACCGCCCCCTGCCTTAATTGGTTCTCCTCCCTTCCAACGGTGTTGAGGCGGGTGGGAACAGCCGGGGGTTGAGGGTACTGTGCTAAAAGAGGTGGAGTTATGCAGATCTAAAACGCGTGGATTGCAGCAGCAGCAAGCCGAAAAGTGCAGGCATGTGAGGGATCTAGAGGTTGACAGCATGTCTTCTTAACGGGAGTCCAGGTGGCCATCTCCACAAATGGACTTTTCAGAATCCTTGGGTGGCACCGTAGTCGGAAACCAATTCTGGTTATCGCTTCTCGGCCTTTTGGCTAAGATCAAGTGTAGTATCTGTTCTTATCAGTTTAATATCTGATACGTCCCCTATCTGGGGACCATATATTAAATGGATTTTTAGAACAGGGAGATGGAAAAAGAGCTTGCTCTGTCCACTCCACGCATTGACCTGGTATTGCAGTATCTCCAGGACCGGTGCACCCCTTCTTTAATGCAGTTTCTAAAATCAGAAAGAATTGAATTCAATGCTTTTTGTTCATTTTGCTTGTTTGTCGGATTTTGGGATGGACTCTTTGGCTTTGCTTTTCTTCTCCTCATTGGATTTTTCATGTTAAAAGTTGCAGAAGCCAGATGACAAGCTCATTTTGGTTCAACTTCAGCAACTGTGCATTGCATTGCCATGTAATGTAATGTAATGCAATGCTATCTATCTAGCTCTCCCTCTATACTTCCTTTTGGATAAACAGACATATTAGGCAAGCATTTTGGAGCTTTCACCTAAATAACTACAGGTGGTGAGATAAGCTGCACAATATAATTGACCTTTCAGTATATTGTTGCACACACACCATCTATTTAGCAAATGCCCTTGTTATCAACAGCAGCCTTTTAAACTCACCTGAGCTAACAGGTATGTGAGCCGGTTACTCTGCTGCGCTTAAAATTTCTTTTTTGGTTTGCTACAATGCCTTTTCTGAAACGTTGTCTCCCTCTGCTGGAACACTGACTTCTTTCATTTAATGCCTGCAGACTATAAAAGAGAAACCAACCCAAAAAGTTTGGTTGATTAGTCTGTGGCATTCTTTTAAACTGTTGCTTATGGCGGTCTCTGTGAGCTTCTCAGTGACATTCAGCCATCCAGGTATCCCGCCTGCAGTAGACGGAATGTGGCAATGGAACGCTGGCTGCGCGTGTCATAATAGGCTCTGAGCCTTTATATACCTGCGCACAGCAGCAGCCACCTTCAGTCTGCTGCTGGACAGCCAGCAGCAGCAGCAGCAGGAGAGGTAATTAATCAGCAACCCTCCTGCTAAGGGTAGACAGCTGCTCGTTCCACCCCCCCCCCCGCCTTAATTGGTTCTCCTCCCTTCCAACGGTGTTGAGGTGGGTGGGAACAGCCGGGGGTTGAGGGTACTGTGCTAAAAGAGGTGGAGTTATGCAGATCTAAAACGCGTGGATTGCAGCAGCAGCAAGCCGAAAAGTGCAGGCATGTGAGGGATCTAGAGGTTGACAGCATGTCTTCTTAACGGGAGTCCAGGTGGCCATCTCCACAAATGGACTTTTCAGAATCCTTGGGTGGCACCGTAGTCGGAAACCAATTCTGGTTATCGCTTCTCGGCCTTTTGGCTAAGATCAAGTGTAGTATCTGTTCTTATCAGTTTAATATCTGATACGTCCCCTATCTGGGGACCATATATTAAATGGATTTTTAGAACAGGGAGATGGAAAAAGAGCTTGCTCTGTCCACTCCACGCATTGACCTGGTATTGCAGTATCTCCAGGACCGGTGCACCCCTTCTTTAATGCAGTTTCTAAAATCAGAAAGAATTGAATTCAATGCTTTTTGTTCATTTTGCTTGTTTGTCGGATTTTGGGATGGACTCTTTGGCTTTGCTTTTCTTCTCCTCATTGGATTTTTCATGTTAAAAGTTGCAGAAGCCAGATGACAAGCTCATTTTGGTTCAACTTCAGCAACTGTGCATTGCATTGCCATGTAATGTAATGTAATGCAATGCTATCTATCTAGCTCTCCCTCTATACTTCCTTTTGGATAAACAGACATATTAGGCAAGCATTTTGGAGCTTTCACCTAAATAACTACAGGTGGTGAGATAAGCTGCACAATATAATTGACCTTTCAGTATATTGTTGCACACACACCATCTATTTAGCAAATGCCCTTGTTATCAACAGCAGCCTTTTAAACTCACCTGAGCTAACAGGTATGTGAGCTGGTTACTCTGCTGCGCTTAAAATTTCTTTTTTGGTTTGCTACAATGCCTTTTCTGAAACGTTGTCTCCCTCTGCTGGAACACTGACTTCTTTCATTTAATGCCTGCAGACTATAAAAGAGAAACCAACCCAAAAAGTTTGGTTGATTAGTCTGTGGCATTCTTTTAAACTGTTGCTTATGGCGGTCTCTGTGAGCTTCTCAGTGACATTCAGCCATCCAGGTATCCCGCCTGCAGTAGACGGAATGTGGCAATGGAACGCTGGCTGCGCGTGTCATAATAGGCTCTGAGCCTTTATATACCTGCGCACAGCAGCAGCCACCTTCAGTCTGCTGCTGGACAGCCAGCAGCAGCAGCAGCAGGAGAGGTAATTAATCAGCAACCCTCCTGCTAAGGGTAGACAGCTGCTCGTTCCACCCCCCCCCCCCCGCCTTAATTGGTTCTCCTCCCTTCCAACGGTGTTGAGGCGGGTGGGAACAGCCGGGGGTTGAGGGTACTGTGCTAAAAGAGGTGGAGTTATGCAGATCTAAAACGCGTGGATTGCAGCAGCAGCAAGCCGAAAAGTGCAGGCATGTGAGGGATCTAGAGGTTGACAGCATGTCTTCTTAACGGGAGTCCAGTTGGCCATCTCCACAAATGGACTTTTCAGAATCCTTGGGTTGCACCGTAGTCGGAAACCAATTCTGGTTATCGCTTCTCGGCCTTTTGGCTAAGATCAAGTGTAGTATCTGTTCTTATCAGTTTAATATCTGATACGTCCCCTATCTGGGGACCATATATTAAATGGATTTTTAGAACAGGGAGATGGAAAAAGAGCTTGCTCTGTCCACTCCACGCATTGACCTGGTATTGCAGTATCTCCAGGACCGGTGCACCCCTTCTTTAATGCAGTTTCTAAAATCAGAAAGAATTGAATTCAATGCTTTTTGTTCATTTTGCTTGTTTGTCGGATTTTGGGATGGACTCTTTGGCTTTGCTTTTCTTCTCCTCATTGGATTTTTCATGTTAAAAGTTGCAGAAGCCAGATGACAAGCTCATTTTGGTTCAACTTCAGCAACTGTGCATTGCATTGCCATGTAATGTAATGTAATGCAATGCTATCCATCTAGCTCTCCCTCTATACTTCCTTTTGGATAAACAGACATATTAGGCAAGCATTTTGGAGCTTTCACCTAAATAACTACAGGTGGTGAGATAAGCTGCACAATATAATTGACCTTTCAGTATATTGTTGCACACACACCATCTATTTAGCAAATGCCCTTGTTATCAACAGCAGCCTTTTAAACTCACCTGAGCTAACAGGTATGTGAGCTGGTTACTCTGCTGCGCTTAAAATTTCTTTTTTGGTTTGCTACAATGCCTTTTCTGAAACGTTGTCTCCCTCTGCTGGAACACTGACTTCTTTCATTTAATGTCTGCAGACTATAAAAGAGAAACCAACCCAAAAAGTTTGGTTGATTAGTCTGTGGCATTCTTTTAAACTGTTGCTTATGGCGGTCTCTGTGAGCTTCTCAGTGACATTCAGCCATCCAGGTATCCCGCCTGCAGTAGACGGAATGTGGCAATGGAACGCTGGCTGCGCGTGTCATAATAGGCTCTGAGCCTTTATATACCTGCGCACAGCAGCAGCCACCTTCAGTCTGCTGCTGGACAGCCAGCAGCAGCAGCAGCAGGAGAGGTAATTAATCAGCAACCCTCCTGCTAAGGGTAGACAGCTGCTCGTTCCACCCCCCCCTGCCTTAATTGGTTCTCCTCCCTTCCAACGGTGTTGAGGCGGGTGGGAACAGCCGGGGGTTGAGGGTACTGTGCTAAAAGAGGTGGAGTTATGCAGATCTAAAACGCGTGGATTGCAGCAGCAGCAAGGCGAAAAGTGCAGGCATGTGAGGGATCTAGAGGTTGACAGCATGTCTTCTTAACGGGAGTCCAGATGGCCATCTCCACAAATGGACTTTTCAGAATCCTTGGGTGGCACCGTAGTCGGAAACCAATTCTGGTTATCGCTTCTCGGCCTTTTGGCTAAGATCAAGTGTAGTATCTGTTCTTATCAGTTTAATATCTGATACGTCCCCTATCTGGGGACCATATATTAAATGGATTTTTAGAACAGGGAGATGGAAAAAGAGCTTGCTCTGTCCACTCCACGCATTGACCTGGTATTGCAGTATCTCCAGGACCGGTGCACCCCTTCTTTAATGCAGTTTCTAAAATCAGAAAGAATTGAATTCAATGCTTTTTGTTCATTTTGCTTGTTTGTCGGATTTTGGGATGGACTCTTTGGCTTTGCTTTTCTTCTCCTCATTGGATTTTTCATGTTAAAAGTTGCAGAAGCCAGATGACAAGCTCATTTTGGTTCAACTTCAGCAACTGTGCATTGCATTGCCATGTAATGTAATGTAATGCAATGCTATCTATCTAGCTCTCCCTCTATACTTCCTTTTGGATAAACAGACATATTAGGCAAGCATTTTGGAGCTTTCACCTAAATAACTACAGGTGGTGAGATAAGCTGCACAATATAATTGACCTTTCAGTATATTGTTGCACACACACCATCTATTTAGCAAATGCCCTTGTTATCAACAGCAGCCTTTTAAACTCACCTGAGCTAACAGGTATGTGAGCCGGTTACTCTGCTGCGCTTAAAATTTCTTTTTTGGTTTGCTACAATGCCTTTTCTGAAACGTTGTCTCCCTCTGCTGGAACACTGACTTCTTTCATTTAATGCCTGCAGACTATAAAAGAGAAACCAACCCAAAAAGTTTGGTTGATTAGTCTGTGG
The DNA here is from genome assembly GCF_046119375.1 of Phyllobates terribilis. Classification (NCBI taxonomy): domain Eukaryota; kingdom Metazoa; phylum Chordata; class Amphibia; order Anura; family Dendrobatidae; genus Phyllobates; species Phyllobates terribilis. The sequence goes on along the minus strand of NW_027363009.1, from coordinate 1,361,525 downwards.
CATTCTTTTAAACTGTTGCTTATGGCGGTCTCTGTGAGCTTCTCAGTGACATTCAGCCATCCAGGTATCCCGCCTGCAGTAGACGGAATGTGGCAATGGAACGCTGGCTGCGCGTGTCATAATAGGCTCTGAGCCTTTATATACCTGCGCACAGCAGCAGCCACCTTCAGTCTGCTGCTGGACAGCCAGCAGCAGCAGCAGCAGGAGAGGTAATTAATCAGCAACCCTCCTGCTAAGGGTAGACAGCTGCTCGTTCCACCCCCCCCCCGCCTTAATTGGTTCTCCTCCCTTCCAACGGTGTTGAGGCGGGTGGGAACAGCCGGGGGTTGAGGGTACTGTGCTAAAAGAGGTGGAGTTATGCAGATCTAAAACGCGTGGATTGCAGCAGCAGCAAGCCGAAAAGTGCAGGCATGTGAGGGATCTAGAGGTTGACAGCATGTCTTCTTAACGGGAGTCCAGGTGGCCATCTCCACAAATGGACTTTTCAGAATCCTTGGGTGGCACCGTAGTCGGAAACCAATTCTGGTTATCGCTTCTCGGCCTTTTGGCTAAGATCAAGTGTAGTATCTGTTCTTATCAGTTTAATATCTGATACGTCCCCTATCTGGGGACCATATATTAAATGGATTTTTAGAACAGGGAGATGGAAAAAGAGCTTGCTCTGTCCACTCCACGCATTGACCTGGTATTGCAGTATCTCCAGGACCGGTGCACCCCTTCTTTAATGCAGTTTCTAAAATCAGAAAGAATTGAATTCAATGCTTTTTGTTCATTTTGCTTGTTTGTCGGATTTTGGGATGGACTCTTTGGCTTTGCTTTTCTTCTCCTCATTGGATTTTTCATGTTAAAAGTTGCAGAAGCCAGATGACAAGCTCATTTTGGTTCAACTTCAGCAACTGTGCATTGCATTGCCATGTAATGTAATGTAATGCAATGCTATCTATCTAGCTCTCCCTCTATACTTCCTTTTGGATAAACAGACATATTAGGCAAGCATTTTGGAGCTTTCACCTAAATAACTACAGGTGGTGAGATAAGCTGCACAATATAATTGACCTTTCAGTATATTGTTGCACACACACCATCTATTTAGCAAATGCCCTTGTTATCAACAGCAGCCTTTTAAACTCACCTGAGCTAACAGGTATGTGAGCTGGTTACTCTGCTGCGCTTAAAATTTCTTTTTTGGTTTGCTACAATGCCTTTTCTGAAACGTTGTCTCCCTCTGCTGGAACACTGACTTCTTTCATTTAATGCCTGCAGACTATAAAAGAGAAACCAACCCAAAAAGTTTGGTTGATTAGTCTGTGGCATTCTTTTAAACTGTTGCTTATGGCGGTCTCTGTGAGCTTCTCAGTGACATTCAGCCATCCAGGTATCCCGCCTGCAGTAGACGGAATGTGGCAATGGAACGCTGGCTGCGCGTGTCATAATAGGCTCTGAGCCTTTATATACCTGCGCACAGCAGCAGCCACCTTCAGTCTGCTGCTGGACAGCCAGCAGCAGCAGCAGCAGGAGAGGTAATTAATCAGCAACCCTCCTGCTAAGGGTAGACAGCTGCTCGTTCCACCCCCCCCCCGCCTTAATTGGTTCTCCTCCCTTCCAACGGTGTTGAGGCGGGTGGGAACAGCCGGGGGTTGAGGGTACTGTGCTAAAAGAGGTGGAGTTATGCAGATCTAAAACGCGTGGATTGCAGCAGCAGCAAGCCGAAAAGTGCAGGCATGTGAGGGATCTAGAGGTTGACAGCATGTCTTCTTAACGGGAGTCCAGGTGGCCATCTCCACAAATGGACTTTTCAGAATCCTTGGGTGGCACCGTAGTCGGAAACCAATTCTGGTTATCGCTTCTCGGCCTTTTGGCTAAGATCAAGTGTAGTATCTGTTCTTATCAGTTTAATATCTGATACGTCCCCTATCTGGGGACCATATATTAAATGGATTTTTAGAACAGGGAGATGGAAAAAGAGCTTGCTCTGTCCACTCCACGCATTGACCTGGTATTGCAGTATCTCCAGGACCGGTGCACCCCTTCTTTAATGCAGTTTCTAAAATCAGAAAGAATTGAATTCAATGCTTTTTGTTCATTTTGCTTGTTTGTCGGATTTTGGGATGGACTCTTTGGCTTTGCTTTTCTTCTCCTCATTGGATTTTTCATGTTAAAAGTTGCAGAAGCCAGATGACAAGCTCATTTTGGTTCAACTTCAGCAACTGTGCATTGCATTGCCATGTAATGTAATGTAATGCAATGCTATCTATCTAGCTCTCCCTCTATACTTCCTTTTGGATAAACAGACATATTAGGCAAGCATTTTGGAGCTTTCACCTAAATAACTACAGGTGGTGAGATAAGCTGCACAATATAATTGACCTTTCAGTATATTGTTGCACACACACCATCTATTTAGCAAATGCCCTTGTTATCAACAGCAGCCTTTTAAACTCACCTGAGCTAACAGGTATGTGAGCTGGTTACTCTGCTGCGCTTAAAATTTCTTTTTTGGTTTGCTACAATGCCTTTTCTGAAACGTTGTCTCCCTCTGCTGGAACACTGACTTCTTTCATTTAATGCCTGCAGACTATAAAAGAGAAACCAACCCAAAAAGTTTGGTTGATTAGTCTGTGGCATTCTTTTAAACTGTTGCTTATGGCGGTCTCTGTGAGCTTCTCAGTGACATTCAGCCATCCAGGTATCCCGCCTGCAGTAGACGGAATGTGGCAATGGAACGCTGGCTGCGCGTGTCATAATAGGCTCTGAGCCTTTATATACCTGCGCACAGCAGCAGCCACCTTCTGTCTGCTGCTGGACAGCCAGCAGCAGCAGCAGGAGAGGTAATTAATCAGCAACCCTCCTGCTAAGGGTAGACAGCTGCTCGTTCCACCCCCCCCCCCCCCGCCTTAATTGGTTCTCCTCCCTTCCAACGGTGTTGAGGCGGGTGGGAACAGCCGGGGGTTGAGGGTACTGTGCTAAAAGAGGTGGAGTTATGCAGATCTAAAACGCGTGGATTGCAGCAGCAGCAAGCCGAAAAGTGCAGGCATGTGAGGGATCTAGAGGTTGACAGCATGTCTTCTTAACGGGAGTCCAGGTGGCCATCTCCACAAATGGACTTTTCAGAATCCTTGGGTGGCACCGTAGTCGGAAACCAATTCTGGTTATCGCTTCTCGGCCTTTTGGCTAAGATCAAGTGTAGTATCTGTTCTTATCAGTTTAATATCTGATACGTCCCCTATCTGGGGACCATATATTAAATGGATTTTTAGAACAGGGAGATGGAAAAAGAGCTTGCTCTGTCCACTCCACGCATTGACCTGGTATTGCAGTATCTCCAGGACCGGTGCACCCCTTCTTTAATGCAGTTTCTAAAATCAGAAAGAATTGAATTCAATGCTTTTTGTACATTTTGCTTGTTTGTCGGATTTTGGGATGGACTCTTTGGCTTTGCTTTTCTTCTCCTCATTGGATTTTTCATGTTAAAAGTTGCAGAAGCCAGATGACAAGCTCATTTTGGTTCAACTTCAGCAACTGTGCATTGCATTGCCATGTAATGTAATGTAATGCAATGCTATCTATCTAGCTCTCCCTCTATACTTCCTTTTGGATAAACAGACATATTAGGCAAGCATTTTGGAGCTTTCACCTAAATAACTACAGGTGGTGAGATAAGCTGCACAATATAATTGACCTTTCAGTATATTGTTGCACACACACCATCTATTTAGCAAATGCCCTTGTTATCAACAGCAGCCTTTTAAACTCACCTGAGCTAACAGGTATGTGAGCTGGTTACTCTGCTGCGCTTAAAATTTCTTTTTTGGTTTGCTACAATGCCTTTTCTGAAACGTTGTCTCCCTCTGCTGGAACACTGACTTCTTTCATTTAATGCCTGCAGACTATAAAAGAGAAACCAACCCAAAAAGTTTGGTTGATTAGTCTGTGGCATTCTTTTAAACTGTTGCTTATGGCGGTCTCTGTGAGCTTCTCAGTGACATTCAGCCATCCAGGTATCCCGCCTGCAGTAGACGGAATGTGGCAATGGAACGCTGGCTGCGCGTGTCATAATAGGCTCTGAGCCTTTATATACCTGCGCACAGCAGCAGCCACCTTCAGTCTGCTGCTGGACAGCCAGCAGCAGCAGCAGCAGGAGAGGTAATTAATCAGCAACCCTCCTGCTAAGGGTAGACAGCTGCTCGTTCCACCCCCCCACCCCCCGCCTTAATTGGTTCTCCTCCCTTCCAACGGTGTTGAGGCGGGTGGGAACAGCCGGGGGTTGAGGGTACTGTGCTAAAAGAGGTGGAGTTATGCAGATCTAAAACGCGTGGATTGCAGCAGCAGCAAGCCGAAAAGTGCAGGCATGTGAGGGATCTAGAGGTTGACAGCATGTCTTCTTAACGGGAGTCCAGGTGGCCATCTCCACAAATGAACTTTTCAGAATCCTTGGGTGGCACCGTAGTCGGAAACCAATTCTGGTTATCGCTTCTCGGCCTTTTGGCTAAGATCAAGTGTAGTATCTGTTCTTATCAGTTTAATATCTGATACGTCCCCTATCTGGGGACCATATATTAAATGGATTTTTAGAACAGGGAGATGGAAAAAGAGCTTGCTCTGTCCACTCCACGCATTGACCTGGTATTGCAGTATCTCCAGGACCGGTGCACCCCTTCTTTAATGCAGTTTCTAAAATCAGAAAGAATTGAATTCAATGCTTTTTGTTCATTTTGCTTGTTTGTCGGATTTTGGGATGGACTCTTTGGCTTTGCTTTTCTTCTCCTCATTGGATTTTTCATGTTAAAAGTTGCAGAAGCCAGATGACAAGCTCATTTTGGTTCAACTTCAGCAACTGTGCATTGCATTGCCATGTAATGTAATGTAATGCAATGCTATCTATCTAGCTCTCCCTCTATACTTCCTTTTGGATAAACAGACATATTAGGCAAGCATTTTGGAGCTTTCACCTAAATAACTACAGGTGGTGAGATAAGCTGCACAATATAATTGACCTTTCAGTATATTGTTGCACACACACCATCTATTTAGCAAATGCCCTTGTTATCAACAGCAGCCTTTTAAACTCACCTGAGCTAACAGGTATGTGAGCTGGTTACTCTGCTGCGCTTAAAATTTCTTTTTTGGTTTGCTACAATGCCTTTTCTGAAACGTTGTCTCCCTCTGCTGGAACACTGACTTCTTTCATTTAATGCCTGCAGACTATAAAAGAGAAACCAACCCAAAAAGTTTGGTTGATTAGTCTGTGGCATTCTTTTAAACTGTTGCTTATGGCGGTCTCTGTGAGCTTCTCAGTGACATTCAGCCATCCAGGTATCCCGCCTGCAGTAGACGGAATGTGGCAATGGAACGCTGGCTGCGCGTGTCATAATAGGCTCTGAGCCTTTATATACCTGCGCACAGCAGCAGCCACCTTCAGTCTGCTGCTGGACAGCCAGCAGCAGCAGCAGCAGGAGAGGTAATTAATCAGCAACCCTCCTGCTAAGGGTAGACAGCTGCTCGTTCCACCCCCCCCCCCCACCTTAATTGGTTCTCCTCCCTTCCAACGGTGTTGAGGCGGGTGGGAACAGCCGGGGGTTGAGGGTACTGTGCTAAAAGAGGTGGAGTTATGCAGATCTAAAACGCGTGGATTGCAGCAGCAGCAAGCCGAAAAGTGCAGGCATGTGAGGGATCTAGAGGTTGACAGCATGTCTTCTTAACGGGAGTCCAGGTGGCCATCTCCACAAATGGACTTTTCAGAATCCTTGGGTGGCACCGTAGTCGGAAACCAATTCTGGTTATCGCTTCTCGGCCTTTTGGCTAAGATCAAGTGTAGTATCTGTTCTTATCAGTTTAATATCTGATACGTCCCCTATCTGGGGACCATATATTAAATGGATTTTTAGAACAGGGAGATGGAAAAAGAGCTTGCTCTGTCCACTCCACGCATTGACCTGGTATTGCAGTATCTCCAGGACCGGTGCACCCCTTCTTTAATGCAGTTTCTAAAATCAGAAAGAATTGAATTCAATGCTTTTTGTTCATTTTGCTTGTTTGTCGGATTTTGGGATGGACTCTTTGGCTTTGCTTTTCTTCTCCTCATTGGATTTTTCATGTTAAAAGTTGCAGAAGCCAGATGACAAGCTCATTTTGGTTCAACTTCAGCAACTGTGCATTGCATTGCCATGTAATGTAATGTAATGCAATGCTATCTATCTAGCTCTCCCTCTATACTTCCTTTTGGATAAACAGACATATTAGGCAAGCATTTTGGAGCTTTCACCTAAATAACTACAGGTGGTGAGATAAGCTGCACAATATAATTGACCTTTCAGTATATTGTTGCACACACACCATCTATTTAGCAAATGCCCTTGTTATCAACAGCAGCCTTTTAAACTCACCTGAGCTAACAGGTATGTGAGCTGGTTACTCTGCTGCGCTTAAAATTTCTTTTTTGGTTTGCTACAATGCCTTTTCTGAAACGTTGTCTCCCTCTGCTGGAACACTGACTTCTTTCATTTAATGCCTGCAGACTATAAAAGAGAAACCAACCCAAAAAGTTTGGTTGATTAGTCTGTGGCATTCTTTTAAACTGTTGCTTATGGCGGTCTCTGTGAGCTTCTCAGTGACATTCAGCCATCCAGGTATCCCGCCTGCAGTAGACGGAATGTGGCAATGGAACGCTGGCTGCGCGTGTCATAATAGGCTCTGAGCCTTTATATACCTGCGCACAGCAGCAGCCACCTTCAGTCTGCTGCTGGACAGCCAGCAGCAGCAGCAGCAGGAGAGGTAATTAATCAGCAACCCTCCTGCTAAGGGTAGACAGCTGCTCGTTCCACCCCCCCCCCCCCCGCCTTAATTGGTTCTCCTCCCTTCCAACGGTGTTGAGGCGGGTGGGAACAGCCGGGGGTTGAGGGTACTGTGCTAAAAGAGGTGGAGTTATGCAGATCTAAAACGCGTGGATTGCAGCAGCAGCAAGCCGAAAAGTGCAGGCATGTGAGGGATCTAGAGGTTGACAGCATGTCTTCTTAACGGGAGTCCAGGTGGCCATCTCCACAAATGGACTTTTCAGAATCCTTGGGTGGCACCGTAGTCGGAAACCAATTCTGGTTATCGCTTCTCGGCCTTTTGGCTAAGATCAAGTGTAGTATCTTTCGAAAAGGCGGTTTTGGATGTTGGCCGCCCTAGTAGATTGATACATTATGCACACTGGGGTTTAGGCGCTTGTTAGTACGCCAGGTGGCTAATATAGTCATCTGGTGGAAAGCATGGCCCCCCAGGATCGACGCCATTGGGCCGGGGAAGATCGAAAGCCCGAAGTGTGAAGTGCCCCAGGAGTGGTGACCCTGGGGTGCCTTAACTCACTGGGATTGGGAACCCCACTTGAGTTTATGGCACATTTGCACAAGCACTTCAAATTTTCTTTCTTCGCACACACCCTTATTCCGGGCCTTCTGGCCTTAGGATGGGGAATTTTTCAATTCCCGGTCGAAGGTCCGGGCAGTATTATACTGTGAAACCTTCACTATTTATTTAATTTCTTTGTCACTGTGTGTCCACTTATTCACGTGTGTCACGTCCTACTAGGATTTTGTCGGGATGCGGTTCCCTTACGGGTTCCTCTCTTGGCAGGTCTAGGGGGGGAGTGTGTGGCCATCAGGTTCCGCTCCCCCCTGAACCCCCCTGGCTCTCCTCTTTCGGGAGGAGAGCGTTGTTGGCTCCCCTCTTCCGGGAGGGGAGCACAGTCTTTGGCTCCCAGTGCCTTGCTCGGGTGAGAACTCGGGCAGGTGCTGGGGGTAAGATTGGGTCGCCTCTGGCTTCGGCTGGAGGTGGCTTTTTGTCCCTGTTCCTCGCTGTGGCCTTTTGGCTCGGAGGGACGGGGAATGGTTTGGGGGACCCTTCTCCTTTTGGAGAGGGTTTCAAGAAGACCAGCATCCTAGTGCACTTTTTTTGTGGCACTTGTCACTTTTTTAAGCGCACTCGGGTTTTGTACACGAATTCGGGCTTTCGCAAAAAAAAAAAAAAATCTGTTCTTATCAGTTTAATATCTGATACGTCCCCTATCTGGGGACCATATATTAAATGGATTTTTAGAACAGGGAGATGGAAAAAGAGCTTGCTCTGTCCACTCCACGCATTGACCTGGTATTGCAGTATCTCCAGGACCGGTGCACCCCTTCTTTAATGCAGTTTCTAAAATCAGAAAGAATTGAATTCAATGCTTTTTGTTCATTTTGCTTGTTTGTCGGATTTTGGGATGGACTCTTTGGCTTTGCTTTTCTTCTCCTCATTGGATTTTTCATGTTAAAAGTTGCAGAAGCCAGATGACAAGCTCATTTTGGTTCAACTTCAGCAACTGTGCATTGCATTGCCATGTAATGTAATGTAATGCAATGCTATCTATCTAGCTCTCCCTCTATACTTCCTTTTGGATAAACAGACATATTAGGCAAGCATTTTGGAGCTTTCACCTAAATAACTACAGGTGGTGAGATAAGCTGCACAATATAATTGACCTTTCAGTATATTGTTGCACACACACCATCTATTTAGCAAATGCCCTTGTTATCAACAGCAGCCTTTTAAACTCACCTGAGCTAACAGGTATGTGAGCTGGTTACTCTGCTGCGCTTAAAATTTCTTTTTTGGTTTGCTACAATGCCTTTTCTGAAACGTTGTCTCCCTCTGCTGGAACACTGACTTCTTTCATTTAATGCCTGCAGACTATAAAAGAGAAACCAACCCAAAAAGTTTGGTTGATTAGTCTGTGGCATTCTTTTAAACTGCTGCTTATGGCGGTCTCTGTGAGCTTCTCAGTGACATTCAGCCATCCAGGTATCCCGCCTGCAGTAGACGGAATGTGGCAATGGAACGCTGGCTGCGCGTGTCATAATAGGCTCTGAGCCTTTATATACCTGCGCACAGCAGCAGCCACCTTCAGTCTGCTGCTGGACAGCCAGCAGCAGCAGCAGGAGAGGTAATTAATCAGCAACCCTCCTGCTAAGGGTAGACAGCTGCTCGTTCCACCCCCCCCCCGCCTTAATTGGTTCTCCTCCCTTCCAACGGTGTTGAGGCGGGTGGGAACAGCCGGGGGTTGAGGGTACTGTGCTAAAAGAGGTGGAGTTATGCAGATCTAAAACGCGTGGATTGCAGCAGCAGCAAGCCGAAAAGTGCAGGCATGTGAGGGATCTAGAGGTTGACAGCATGTCTTCTTAACGGGAGTCCAGGTGGCCATCTCCACAAATGGACTTTTCAGAATCCTTGGGTGGCACCGTAGTCGGAAACCAATTCTGGTTATCGCTTCTCGGCCTTTTGGCTAAGATCAAGTGTAGTATCTGTTCTTATCAGTTTAATATCTGATACGTCCCCTATCTGGGGACCATATATTAAATGGATTTTTAGAACAGGGAGATGGAAAAAGAGCTTGCTCTGTCCACTCCACGCATTGACCTGGTATTGCAGTATCTCCAGGACCGGTGCACCCCTTCTTTAATGCAGTTTCTAAAATCAGAAAGAATTGAATTCAATGCTTTTTGTACATTTTGCTTGTTTGTCGGATTTTGGGATGGTCTCTTTGGCTTTGCTTTTCTTCTCCTCATTGGATTTTTCATGTTAAAAGTTGCAGAAGCCAGATGACAAGCTCATTTTGGTTCAACTTCAGCAACTGTGCATTGCATTGCCATGTAATGTAATGTAATGCAATGCTATCTATCTAGCTCTCCCTCTATACTTCCTTTTGGATAAACAGACATATTAGGCAAGCATTTTGGAGCTTTCACCTAAATAACTACAGGTGGTGAGATAAGCTGCACAATATAATTGACCTTTCAGTATATTGTTGCACACACACCATCTATTTAGCAAATGCCCTTGTTATCAACAGCAGCCTTTTAAACTCACCTGAGCTAACAGGTATGTGAGCTGGTTACTCTGCTGCGCTTAAAATTTCTTTTTTGGTTTGCTACAATGCCTTTTCTGAAACGTTGTCTCCCTCTGCTGGAACACTGACTTCTTTCATTTAATGACTGCAGAATATAAAAGAGAAACCAACCCAAAAAGTTTGGTTGATTAGTCTGTGGCATTCTTTTAAACTGTTGCTTATGGCGGTCTCTGTGAGCTTCTCAGTGACATTCAGCCATCCAGGTATCCCGCCTGCAGTAGACGGAATGTGGCAATGGAACGCTGGCTGCGCGTGTCATAATAGGCTCTGAGCCTTTATATACCTGCGCACAGCAGCAGCCACCTTCAGTCTGCTGCTGGACAGCCAGCAGCAGCAGCAGGAGAGGTAATTAATCAGCAACCCTCCTGCTAAGGGTAGACAGCTGCTCGTTCCACCCCCCCCCCCGCCTTAATTGGTTCTCCTCCCTTCCAACGGTGTTGAGGCGGGTGGGAACAGCCGGGGGTTGAGGGTACTGTGCTAAAAGAGGTGGAGTTATGCAGATCTAAAACGCGTGGATTGCAGCAGCAGCAAGCCGAAAAGTGCAGGCATGTGAGGGATCTAGAGGTTGACAGCATGTCTTCTTAACGGGAGTCCAGGTGGCCATCTCCACAAATGGACTTTTCAGAATCCTTGGGTGGCACCGTAGTCGGAAACCAATTCTGGTTATCGCTTCTCGGCTTTTTGGCTAAGATCAAGTGTAGTATCTTTCGAAAAGGCGGTTTTGGATGTTGGCCGCCCTAGTAGATTGATACATTATGCACACTGGGGTTTAGGCGCTTGTTAGTACGCCAGGTGGCTAATATAGTCATCTGGTGGAAAGCATGGCCCCCCAGGATCGACGCCATTGGGCCGGGGAAGATCGAAAGCCCGAAGTGTGAAGTGCCCCAGGAGTGGTGACCCTGGGGTGCCTTAACTCACTGGGATTGGGAACCCCACTTGAGTTTATGGCACATTTGCACAAGCACTTCAAATTTTCTTTCTTCGCACACACCCTTATTCCGGGCCTTCTGGCCTTAGGATGGGGAATTTTTCAATTCCCGGTCGAAGGTCCGGGCAGTATTATACTGTGAAACCTTCACTATTTATTTAATTTCTTTGTCACTGTGTGTCCACTTATTCACGTGTGTCACGTCCTACTAGGATTTTGTCGGGATGCGGTTCCCTTACGGGTTCCTCTCTTGGCAGGTCTAGGGGGGGAGTGTGTGGCCATCAGGTTCCGCTCCCCCCTGAACCCCCCTGGCTCTCCTCTTTCGGGAGGAGAGCGTTGTTGGCTCCCCTCTTCCGGGAGGGGAGCACAGTCTTTGGCTCCCAGTGCCTTGCTCGGGTGAGAACTCGGGCAGGTGCTGGGGGTAAGATTGGGTCGCCTCTGGCTTCGGCTGGAGGTGGCTTTTTGTCCCTGTTCCTCGCTGTGGCCTTTTGGCTCGGAGGGACGGGGAATGGTTTGGGGGACCCTTCTCCTTTTGGAGAGGGTTTCAAGAAGACCAGCATCCTAGTGCACTTTTTTTGTGGCACTTGTCACTTTTTTAAGCGCACTCGGGTTTTGTACACGAATTCGGGCTTTCAAAAAGAAAAAAATCTGTTCTTATCAGTTTAATATCTGATACGTCCCCTATCTGGGGACCATATATTAAATGGATTTTTAGAACAGGGAGATGGAAAAAGAGCTTGCTCTGTCCACTCCACGCATTGACCTGGTATTGCAGTATCTCCAGGACCGGTGCACCCCTTCTTTAATGCAGTTTCTAAAATCAGAAAGAATTGAATTCAATGCTTTTTGTTCATTTTGCTTGTTTGTCGGATTTTGGGATGGACTCTTTGGCTTTGCTTTTCTTCTCCTCATTGGATTTTTCATGTTAAAAGTTGCAGAAGCCAGATGACAAGCTCATTTTGGTTCAACTTCAGCAACTGTGCATTGCATTGCCATGTAATGTAATGTAATGCAATGCTATCTATCTAGCTCTCCCTCTATACTTCCTTTTGGATAAACAGACATATTAGGCAAGCATTTTGGAGCTTTCACCTAAATAACTACAGGTGGTGAGATAAGCTGCACAATATAATTGACCTTTCAGTATATTGTTGCACACACACCATCTATTTAGCAAATGCCCTTGTTATCAACAGCAGCCTTTTAAACTCACCTGAGCTAACAGGTATGTGAGCTGGTTACTCTGCTGCGCTTAAAATTTCTTTTTTGGTTTGCTACAATGCCTTTTCTGAAACGTTGTCTCCCTCTGCTGGAACACTGACTTCTTTCATTTAATGCCTGCAGACTATAAAAGAGAAACCAACCCAAAAAGTTTGGTTGATTAGTCTGTGGCATTCTTTTAAACTGTTGCTTATGGCGGTCTCTGTGAGCTTCTCAGTGACATTCAGCCATCCAGGTATCCCGCCTGCAGTAGACGGAATGTGGCAATGGAACGCTGGCTGCGCGTGTCATAATAGGCTCTGAGCCTTTATATACCTGCGCACAGCAGCAGCCACCTTCAGTCTGCTGCTGGACAGCCAGCAGCAGCAGCAGCAGGAGAGGTAATTAATCAGCAACCCTCCTGCTAAGGGTAGACAGCTGCTCGTTCCACCCCCCCCCCGCCTTAATTGGTTCTCCTCCCTTCCAACGGTGTTGAGGCGGGTGGGAACAGCCGGGGGTTGAGGGTACTGTGCTAAAAGAGGTGGAGTTATGCAGATCTAAAACGCGTGGATTGCAGCAGCAGCAAGCCGAAAAGTGCAGGCATGTGAGGGATCTAGAGGTTGACAGCATGTCTTCTTAACGGGAGTCCAGGTGGCCATCTCCACAAATGGACTTTTCAGAATCCTTGGGTGGCACCGTAGTCGGAAACCAATTCTGGTTATCGCTTCTCGGCCTTTTGGCTAAGATCAAGTGTAGTATCTGTTCTTATCAGTTTAATATCTGATACGTCCCCTATCTGGGGACCATATATTAAATGGATTTTTAGAACAGGGAGATGGAAAAAGAGCTTGCTCTGTCCACTCCACGCATTGACCTGGTATTGCAGTATCTCCAGGACCGGTGCACCCCTTCTTTAATGCAGTTTCTAAAATCAGAAAGAATTGAATTCAATGCTTTTTGTTCATTTTGCTTGTTTGTCGGATTTTGGGATGGACTCTTTGGCTTTGCTTTTCTTCTCCTCATTGGATTTTTCATGTTAAAAGTTGCAGAAGCCAGATGACAAGCTCATTTTGGTTCAACTTCAGCAACTGTGCATTGCATTGCCATGTAATGTAATGTAATGCAATGCTATCTATCTAGCTCTCCCTCTATACTTCCTTTTGGATAAACAGACATATTAGGCAAGCATTTTGGAGCTTTCACCTAAATAACTACAGGTGGTGAGATAAGCTGCACAATATAATTGACCTTTCAGTATATTGTTGCACACACACCATCTATTTAGCAAATGCCCTTGTTATCAACAGCAGCCTTTTAAACTCACCTGAGCTAACAGGTATGTGAGCTGGTTACTCTGCTGCGCTTAAAATTTCTTTTTTGGTTTGCTACAATGCCTTTTCTGAAACGTTGTCTCCCTCTGCTGGAACACTGACTTCTTTCATTTAATGCCTGCAGACTATAAAAGAGAAACCAACCCAAAAAGTTTGGTTGATTAGTCTGTGGCATTCTTTTAAACTGTTGCTTATGGCGGTCTCTGTGACCTTCTCAGTGACATTCAGCCATCCAGGTATCCCGCCTGCAGTAGACGGAATGTGGCAATGGAACGCTGGCTGCGCGTGTCATAATAGGCTCTGAGCCTTTATATACCTGCGCACAGCAGCAGCCACCTTCAGTCTGCTGCTGGACAGCCAGCAGCAGCAGGAGAGGTAATTAATCAGCAACCCTCCTGCTAAGGGTAGACAGCTGCTCGTTCCACCCCCCCCCCCGCCTTAATTGGTTCTCCTCCCTTCCAACGGTGTTGAGGCGGGTGGGAACAGCCGGGGGTTGAGGGTACTGTGCTAAAAGAGGTGGAGTTATGCAGATCTAAAACGCGTGGATTGCAGCAGCAGCAAGCCGAAAAGTGCAGGCATGTGAGGGATCTAGAGGTTGACAGCATGTCTTCTTAACGGGAGTCCAGGTGGCCATCTCCACAAATGGACTTTTCAGAATCCTTGGGTGGCACCGTAGTCGGAAACCAATTCTGGTTATCGCTTCTCGGCCTTTTGGCTAAGATCAAGTGTAGTATCTGTTCTTATCAGTTTAATATCTGATACGTCCCCTATCTGGGGACCATATATTAAATGGATTTTTAGAACAGGGAGATGGAAAAAGAGCTTGCTCTGTCCACTCCACGCATTGACCTGGTATTGCAGTATCTCCAGGACCGGTGCACCCCTTCTTTAATGCAGTTTCTAAAATCAGAAAGAATTGAATTCAATGCTTTTTGTTCATTTTGCTTGTTTGTCGTATTTTGGGATGGACTCTTTGGCTTTGCTTTTCTTCTCCTCATTGGATTTTTCATGTTAAAAGTTGCAGAAGCCAGATGACAAGCTCATTTTGGTTCAACTTCAGCAACTGTGCATTGCATTGCCATGTAATGTAATGTAATGCAATGCTATCTATCTAGCTCTCCCTCTATACTTCCTTTTGGATAAACAGACATATTAGGCAAGCATTTTGGAGCTTTCACCTAAATAACTACAGGTGGTGAGATAAGCTGCACAATATAATTGACCTTTCAGTATATTGTTGCACACACACCATCTATTTAGCAAATGTCCTTGTTATCAACAGCAGCCTTTTAAACTCACCTGAGCTAACAGGTATGTGAGCTGGTTACTCTGCTGCGCTTAAAATTTCTTTTTTGGTTTGCTACAATGCCTTTTCTGAAACGTTGTCTCCCTCTGCTGGAACACTGACTTCTTTCATTTAATGCCTGCAGACTATAAAAGAGAAACCAACCCAAAAAGTTTGGTTGATTAGTCTGTGGCATTCTTTTAAACTGTTGCTTATGGCGGTCTCTGTGAGCTTCTCAGTGACATTCAGCCATCCAGGTATCCCGCCTGCAGTAGACGGAATGTGGCAATGGAACGCTGGCTGCGCATGTCATAATAGGCTCTGAGCCTTTATATACCTGCGCACAGCAGCAGCCACCTTCAGTCTGCTGCTGGACAGCCAGCAGCAGCAGCAGCAGCAGGAGAGGTAATTAATCAGCAACCCTCCTGCTAAGGGTAGACAGCTGCTCGTTCCACCCCCCCCCCCCCGCCTTAATTGGTTCTCCTCCCTTCCAACGGTGTTGAGGCGGGTGGGAACAGCCGGGGGTTGAGGGTACTGTGCTAAAAGAGGTGGAGTTATGCAGATCTAAAACGCGTGGATTGCAGCAGCAGCAAGCCGAAAAGTGCAGGCATGTGAGGGATCTAGAGGTTGACAGCATGTCTTCTTAACGGGAGTCCAGGTGGCCATCTCCACAAATGGACTTTTCAGAATCCTTGGGTGGCACCGTAGTCGGAAACCAATTCTGGTTATCGCTTCTCGGCCTTTTGGCTAAGATCAAGTGTAGTATCTGTTCTTATCAGTTTAATATCTGATACGTCCCCTATCTGGGGACCATATATTAAATGGATTTTTAGAACAGGGAGATGGAAAAAGAGCTTGCTCTGTCCACTCCACGCATTGACCTGGTATTGCAGTATCTCCAGGACCGGTGCACCCCTTCTTTAATGCAGTTTCTAAAATCAGAAAGAATTGAATTCAATGCTTTTTGTTCATTTTGCTTGTTTGTCGGATTTTGGGATGGACTCTTTGGCTTTGCTTTTCTTCTCCTCATTGGATTTTTCATGTTAAAAGTTGCAGAAGCCAGATGACAAGCTCATTTTGGTTCAACTTCAGCAACTGTGCATTGCATTGCCATGTAATGTAATGTAATGCAATGCTATCTATCTAGCTCTCCCTCTATACTTCCTTTTGGATAAACAGACATATTAGGCAAGCATTTTGGAGCTTTCACCTAAATAACTACAGGTGGTGAGATAAGCTGCACAATATAATTGACCTTTCAGTATATTGTTGCACACACACCATCTATTTAGCAAATGCCCTTGTTATCAACAGCAGCCTTTTAAACTCACCTGAGCTAACAGGTATGTGAGCTGGTTACTCTGCTGCGCTTAAAATTTCTTTTTTGGTTTGCTACAATGCCTTTTCTGAAACGTTGTCTCCCTCTGCTGGAACACTGACTTCTTTCATTTAATGCCTGCAGACTATAAAAGAGAAACCAACCCAAAAAGTTTGGTTGATTAGTCTGTGGCATTCTTTTAAACTGTTGCTTATGGCGGTCTCTGTGAGCTTCTCAGTGACATTCAGCCATCCAGGTATCCCGCCTGCAGTAGACGGAATGTGGCAATGGAACGCTGGCTGCGCGTGTCATAATAGGCTCTGAGCCTTTATATACCTGCGCACAGCAGCAGCCACCTTCAGTCTGCTGCTGGACAGCCAGCAGCAGCAGCAGCAGGAGAGGTAATTAATCAGCAACCCTCCTGCTAAGGGTAGACAGCTGCTCGTTCCACCCCCCCCCCCCCCGCCTTAATTGGTTCTCCTCCCTTCCAACGGTGTTGAGGCGGGTGGGAACAGCCGGGGGTTGAGGGTACTGTGCTAAAAGAGGTGGAGTTATGCAGATCTAAAACGCGTGGATTGCAGCAGCAGCAAGCCGAAAAGTGCAGGAATGTGAGGGATCTAGAGGTTGACAGCATGTCTTCTTAACGGGAGTCCAGGTGGCCATCTCCACAAATGGACTTTTCAGAATCCTTGGGTGGCACAGTAGTCAGAAACCAATTCTGGTTATCGCTTCTCGGCCTTTTGGCTAAGATCAAGTGTAGTATCTGTTCTTATCAGTTTAATATCTGATACCTCCCCTATCTGGGGACCATATATTAAATGGATTTTTAGAACAGGGAGATGGAAAAAGAGCTTGCTCTGTCCACTCCACGCATTGACCTGGTATTGCAGTATCTCCAGGACCGGTGCACCCCTTCTTTAATGCAGTTTCTAAAATCAGAAAGAATTGAATTCAATGCTTTTTGTTCATTTTGCTTGTTTGTCGGATTTTGGGATGGACTCTTTGGCTTTGCTTTTCTTCTCCTCATTGGATTTTTCATGTTAAAAGTTGCAGAAGCCAGATGACAAGCTCATTTTGGTTCAACTTCAGCAACTGTGCATTGCATTGCCATGTAATGTGATGTAATGCAATGCTATCTATCTAGCTCTCCCTCTATACTTCCTTTTGGATAAACAGACATATTAGGCAAGCATTTTGGAGCTTTCACCTAAATAACTACAGGTGGTGAGATAAGCTGCACAATATAATTGACCTTTCAGTATATTGTTGCACACACACCATCTATTTAGCAAATGCCCTTGTTATCAACAGCAGCCTTTTAAACTCACCTGAGCTAACAGGTATGTGAGCTGGTTACTCTGCTGCGCTTAAAATTTCTTTTTTGGTTTGCTACAATGCCTTTTCTGAAACGTTGTCTCCCTCTGCTGGAACACTGACTTCTTTCATTTAATGCCTGCAGACTATAAAAGAGAAACCAACCCAAAAAGTTTGGTTGATTAGTCTGTGGCATTCTTTTAAACTGTTGCTTATGGCGGTCTCTGTGAGCTTCTCAGTGACATTCAGCCATCCAGGTATCCCGCCTGCAGTAGACGGAATGTGGCAATGGAACGCTGGCTGCGCGTGTCATAATAGGCTCTGAGCCTTTATATACCTGCGCACAGCAGCAGCCACCTTCAGTCTGCTGCTGGACAGCCAGCAGCAGCAGCAGCAGGAGAGGTAATTAATCAGCAACCCTCCTGCTAAGGGTAGACAGCTGCTCGTTCCACCCCCCCCGCCTTAATTGGTTCTCCTCCCTTCCAACGGTGTTGAGGCGGGTGGGAACAGCCGGGGGTTGAGGGTACTGTGCTAAAAGAGGTGGAGTTATGCAGATCTAAAACGCGTGGATTGCAGCAGCAGCAAGCCGAAAAGTGCAGGCATGTGAGGGATCTAGAGGTTGACAGCATGTCTTCTTAACGGGAGTCCAGGTGGCCATCTCCACAAATGGACTTTTCAGAATCCTTGGGTGGCACCGTAGTCGGAAACCAATTCTGGTTATCGCTTCTCGGCCTTTTGGCTAAGATCAAGTGTAGTATCTGTTCTTATCAGTTTAATATCTGATACGTCCCCTATCTGGGGACCATATATTAAATGGATTTTTAGAACAGGGAGATGGAAAAAGAGCTTGCTCTGTCCACTCCACGCATTGACCTGGTATTGCAGTATCTCCAGGACCGGTGCACCCCTTCTTTAATGCAGTTTCTAAAATCAGAAAGAATTGAATTCAATGCTTTTTGTTCATTTTGCTTGTTTGTCGGATTTTGGGATGGACTCTTTGGCTTTGCTTTTCTTCTCCTCATTGGATTTTTCATGTTAAAAGTTGCAGAAGCCAGATGACAAGCTCATTTTGGTTCAACTTCAGCAACTGTGCATTGCATTGCCATGTAATGTAATGTAATGCAATGCTATCTATCTAGCTCTCCCTCTATACTTCCTTTTGGATAAACAGACATATTAGGCAAGCATTTTGGAGCTTTCACCTAAATAACTACAGGTGGTGAGATAAGCTGCACAATATAATTGACCTTTCAGTATATTGTTGCACACACACCATCTATTTAGCAAATGCCCTTGTTATCAACAGCAGCCTTTTAAACTCACCTGAGCTAACAGGTATGTGAGCTGGTTACTCTGCTGCGCTTAAAATTTCTTTTTTGGTTTGCTACAATGCCTTTTCTGAAACGTTGTCTCCCTCTGCTGGAACACTGACTTCTTTCATTTAATGCCTGCAGACTATAAAAGAGAAACCAACCCAAAAAGTTTGGTTGATTAGTCTGTGGCATTCTTTTAAACTGTTGCTTATGGCGGTCTCTGTGAGCTTCTCAGTGACATTCAGCCATCCAGGTATCCCTCCTGCAGTAGACGGAATGTGGCAATGGAACGCTGGCTGCGCGTGTCATAATAGGCTCTGAGCCTTTATATACCTGCGCACAGCAGCAGCCACCTTCAGTCTGCTGCTGGACAGCCAGCAGCAGCAGCAGCAGGAGAGGTAATTAATCAGCAACCCTCCTGCTAAGGGTAGACAGCTGCTCGTTCCACCCCCCCCCCCCCCCGCCTTAATTGGTTCTCCTCCCTTCCAACGGTGTTGAGGCGGGTGGGAACAGCCGGGGGTTGAGGGTACTGTGCTAAAAGAGGTGGAGTTATGCAGATCTAAAACGCGTGGATTGCAGCAGCAGCAAGCCGAAAAGTGCAGGCATGTGAGGGATCTAGAGGTTGACAGCATGTCTTCTTAACGGGAGTCCAGGTGGCCATCTCCACAAATGGACTTTTCAGAATCCTTGGGTGGCACCGTAGTCGGAAACCAATTCTGGTTATCGCTTCTCGGCCTTTTGGCTAAGATCAAGTGTAGTATCTGTTCTTATCAGTTTAATATCTGATACGTCCCCTATCTGGGGACCATATATTAAATGGATTTTTAGAACAGGGAGATGGAAAAAGAGCTTGCTCTGTCCACTCCACGCATTGACCTGGTATTGCAGTATCTCCAGGACCGGTGCACCCCTTCTTTAATGCAGTTTCTAAAATCAGAAAGAATTGAATTCAATGCTTTTTGTTCATTTTGCTTGTTTGTCGGATTTTGGGATGGACTCTTTGGCTTTGCTTTTCTTCTCCTCATTGGATTTTTCATGTTAAAAGTTGCAGAAGCCAGATGACAAGCTCATTTTGGTTCAACTTCAGCAACTGTGCATTGCATTGCCATGTAATGTAATGTAATGCAATGCTATCTATCTAGCTCTCCCTCTATACTTCCTTTTGGATAAACAGACATATTAGGCAAGCATTTTGGAGCTTTCACCTAAATAACTACAGGTGGTGAGATAAGCTGCACAATATAATTGACCTTTCAGTATATTGTTGCACACACACCATCTATTTAGCAAATGCCCTTGTTATCAACAGCAGCCTTTTAAACTCACCTGAGCTAACAGGTATGTGAGCTGGTTACTCTGCTGCGCTTAAAATTTCTTTTTTGGTTTGCTACAATGCCTTTTCTGAAACGTTGTCTCCCTCTGCTGGAACACTGACTTCTTTCATTTAATGCCTGCAGACTATAAAAGAGAAACCAACCCAAAAAGTTTGGTTGATTAGTCTGTGGCATTCTTTTAAACTGTTGCTTATGGCGGTCTCTGTGAGCTTCTCAGTGACATTCAGCCATCCAGGTATCCCGCCTGCAGTAGACGGAATGTGGCAATGGAACGCTGGCTGCGCGTGTCATAATAGGCTCTGAGCCTTTATATACCTGCGCACAGCAGCAGCCACCTTCAGTCTGCTGCTGGACAGCCAGCAGCAGCAGCAGCAGGAGAGGTAATTAATCAGCAACCCTCCTGCTAAGGGTAGACAGCTGCTCGTTCCACCCCCCCCCCCCCGCCTTAATTGGTTCTCCTCCCTTCCAACGGTGTTGAGGCGGGTGGGAACAGCCGGGGGTTGAGGGTACTGTGCTAAAAGAGGTGGAGTTATGCAGATCTAAAACGCGTGGATTGCAGCAGCAGCAAGCCGAAAAGTGCAGGCATGTGAGGGATCTAGAGGTTGACAGCATGTCTTCTTAACGGGAGTCCAGGTGGCCATCTCCACAAATGGACTTTTCAGAATCCTTGGGTGGCACCGTAGTCGGAAACCAATTCTGGTTATCGCTTCTCGGCCTTTTGGATAAGATTGGGTGTGGTGTTTAGGCATTGCATCTGGTCTTGGCTGATAGGTGTTTGGGGTACCCGGCTCCTTGGCCTGGGGGGATCGTCCCACCTTACGGTGGGGCTTCACCCCCCTGCTGCTATTAGGGAGCTGGCTTAGTCCCCTTACAACGTGTTGCGATCCCTTAAAAAGGCTCACGCCTTTTTTCTTTTCTTCTGTAGTTGGTACGCTTTCGTGGAAGGATGCCTGCTACAATTTCTTTTGCATCGGGAGAGCCCCGGATGAGGAACACAATCCGTATCGAGGTCTTGGAAAGTTTCAGAGAGCAGAAAGGAATCCGCTTCGTCTGCAATACCATCCTCCTTGGGATCCTGGAGTTCGACAGAGATGACATCTTTTGCTTCCAGGACAATGAACTCAAAGGTATTTATACCATCACTTTTAAGAACCAAGGATGCTGCCAACAGTTGGTCCAGAAGGTGAACGAGCATGGTTGGAGAGATGAGATGGATGGCCTGGTGTTTTCCCTGCTTTTCGTCCATGAGGAGGTACAAATAACAACGTATTTTCCCAACCCTTTTGTGGAGAGGCAGGACATCCAAACCTGTTTGAGCCGTCACTGTGATGAGGTGAGATACATTGGGCCTGTGAAGAACTCTGTTGGCTTCTGGGGTGGGAAGCGGAGGTTTCTTGTGCGGTTGCGGAAGGATCCCCAGGGCTATGGAGGAACACATCACCCCCCCTCTACTATCACTATCGGGAAAAGTCGGGGGTATTTATTTTATGCTGGCATGCCTATGTACTGTCGAAATTGTGGGAAAATGGGGCATGTCCAGAGCAATTGTGCAGAGTCCAAGGCATTCCGTTGTAATAACTGTGGTCTACTAGGACATTTATTTAAGGACTGCCCCCATAAGGATTCTTGCAACCTGTGTGGCGTGGACGGCCATATATTTCGGAAGTGCCCACTGAAGACCAAGACCCGAACATATGCGGAAGCTGCTGGAGGACCTATGCCACGGGAAGGACCAGTTCGTGTTCCGGAGACCAGTAAAGGACCTGAGCCTCGTCCTTCTGTTTCCACAACAGAGGAGGTGGCGGAGAAGGTCAAGGGCGCGAGGAAGGAGACGGAGAGGACGGAGCAGGAGTCGGGTCTCCCCCGTGGAGAGCCTCCTGTGGCGAAGTCCCAGAAAAAGGGCGGAGGGCGGACCACCCAAAGACCGGAGCAGAGGGACTCTCCCGTCAGGGAGAAGACCACTGCGTCGATGGTCCCTGGTGTGTTGGAGCAGGGCGCCCCCAATGAGTTGGCGGTGGGGGGCTCTGTGTCGAAGACCCCAGACATACCTAGGGACTCGTGCCAGCAGACCACGGTTCTTTGTCCAGCAGGTGGCAATGATGGCGAGGTTCTCATGTCTGACCTGGAGAGTCTTCAGGAAGTGAGAGGCCATACAGCAATAGCGGAGGATGACTGCACAAGTGACGTGATTGAGCCGTGTGGAAAAAAGTTGAGAGCGGACAATCCTCCGGCATTTAATCCAGACTCGCCTGATGTGTGCCTTGCCAGGGATGATATATGGCAACCCGGTTCCTCCGGGTATCCGATATCCGGTTCGGACCCCCAGAATATTCTCTGCTTCTCCTCAACACTCGAGAGCTTGACGGGGTCTGCAGGGGATATAATGGATGACTCCCCTCCCCCATGACACAAATGCCATCTATTAAGTGTCTCTCACTCAATGTGAGATCTTTAAAGAGCCCTGTCCGCAGGGCTGCTCTCTTTGATTTTTTCAAAACATTAGACTTTGATATTTGTTTCCTACAGGAATGCGGTCTGCAACACGGACTACGGTATAATGAGCTAAAGAAAGACTGGAAACTAGGGCCCTCCATTTGGTCCGGCTCTAATGAGAATAAATCAGCTGGTGTGGGTCTGCTCTGCCGAGGTAATGCTTTTATAATCTCCTCTGTCACTGAGATTGTGCCCGGCAGAGCTATATTAGTACATTTATGTTTTAATAATTTTAACTTTCGTGTTATAAATGTGTATGCCCCGCCAGATAAACAAGAACGGATACAATTGTTTGAGATTTTACCGTTGTTCTGTGTAGGGTCATCTCCTCTTTTGGTAGCTGGGGACTTTAATTGCCTCAGTGTAAATGAGCGCTGAGGAGGAGGTGACCCGATCCGTAAATTAGATAAATCATGTTTTTTATTAAGTAATTTGCAGACAGATTTTAAGTTGCGCGATGCCTGGAGGTCGCTATCGCCGACGGACCCGGGATTTACGTGGTCCGGTCGGGGAGTGACCTCCAGGATCGATTTTATCTTTTTATCTGAAACTTTTAGCCCTGTATATTTTGTTTTAATTCCTAATTTATTTTCTGACCATAACATATTAAAATTAGAGATAGAATACCAGGGGGAACTAAAGGTGAATAGAGGGTTGTGGCGCCTGGGGGTACACCTATTGGAAGACCCCCTGGTAAGGTCAGATTTTATCAAAAAGTACCAACAATGGAGGCAGCTCAAACCCCCATATTTTAAAATGCTGTCCTGGTGGGAAGGGATTAAAGACAAGATCCAACTTTTTTTTATCAGGGCTGGGAAGAGGAAGGCGAGGCAGAAGAAGCAGGGCTATGCAAATTTGAATACTAGACTGCAGACTCTCCTTAAATTCAAAGAGATAGGCTTAGAGGTGCATGATGATATTGTAAGCCTTAAAAATGAGATACAGTCATACCTTGAACAAAAAGGGAAGGAAATAATATTTAATTCTAAGGTGCAATTTTTAGAAGAAGGGGAAAAGTGTACACGTTTCTTTTTCAAAAAAGTGGTGGAGAGGAAAGAAACGATTACCTGCCTAGATGGAGATAGCACAATACAAGGTATGAAGAGGGTAGCTTTTAATTTTTATAGAAACCTTTTTAGCAAAAAAAGTGTTAATAATATGTTTTTACAAGATGCTCTTAATGTCCTGGATTTTAGGCTAAATTCTGCAGATCAGGGGTTTTTAACAAAAGATATTACTTTAGAAGAACTTTTTAGTGTTTTTAAAAGTTTTTCAAGAGGGAAAGCCCCAGGAGCTGATGGCCTTCCTGTGGAATTTTATTTATCCTTTTGGGATATTTTAAAAGAGGATCTTTTAGCACTTTTTAAAGAGGTTTTTTTGTGTGATAAGTTACCCAAGTCATGGAGGAGGGGGATAGTGTCCTTAATATACAAGAAGAAGGGCGCTCGGGACGACCTAAAAAATTGGAGACCTATCACCCTCCTTAACATGGATTACAAGGTTTTAGCTAAGATTATTGCATGTCGTTTTAAAACTGTTATTAATGTGTTAATACAACCCGAACAAGTATGTGGTGTACCAGGGAGGAGTATTACAGAGACCCTAAATACGATCAGAGACGTAATATGGTACAGTAAAGACAGGGATCAAGGGCTGGCCCTGTTGGCGCTAGACTTCGAGAAAGCGTTTGACAGGGTTTCTCATGAATATCTTTTTAAAGTTTTAAAACAAATGGCAATCCCAGACTGGTTTTTATCTCGCATTAAGAGTTTATATAACAATATGTTTTCACAAATCTCTGTCAATGGTTTTTTAACTGATTTTATCCCACTGGAATCCGGAGTGAAGCAGGGATGTCCATTATCCCCAATTCTGTTTATTTGTGCTATGGAACCCCTTTTATGCATGATCCGGAAAGACAAGGTAGTCCGGGGGGTTCCTGTCCCAGGAGGGGGAGGGGCTCAGGTTAAAGTGCTTGGATATATGGATGACGTGACGGCTATTTGCACTGATCCTGCTTCACTCCGGAGAGTAGTATTGTGCACCAATCTTTTTAGTCAAGCTTCTGGTTTTAAAATGAATTTTAATAAAACTGAGTGTTTGATTATGGGGGCGTGGGATAGAAATGACTTACCGACTGTTAATGTGAAATATGACAATGTAAAAATTTTAGGGGTTGTATTTGATGCAAATAATGATGGGCTTGTGAGTTGGGGAGAGGTTCAAGATAAAATGGCAAAGAAACTTTCCTTTTGGACCCTGAGGAATCTTTCGATCGAAGGGAAAGTCCTTGTTATTAAATCTGTTTTATTACCTATGATTTTATATATTGCCATGGTGTATCCTCCCTCTGACTTAATGCTAAAAAAACTAACTCGTTGTATTTTTATGTTTATATGGGGCTCTAAAATGGAAAAGCTTAAACGATCAGAAATGTATAAGAGAAAGCAGAATGGAGGAAAAGATGTTCCCGATCTTCGCCTGTTTTTATATGTAAATTTTTTCTGTTTTTGTTTTAAAGCTTTTAAGTCTGATACTACTTTTGGCCTGTTTTTAAAATACACGTGTGGTTTTATCTTTAAGAGATGGTTTAGGCCATCCTTATCAGCGCCTGTTTTATTGTGTCCACCAAAGCACCTTATTATTTTAGAAAAAGTTATAAAGACTCATAATTTAAAAGACCTTGGAGCTGACATCCTTCTGGACCGGAAGAAGCTATTTGTCCACTTGAGGAGAGAAGAAGAGACATCCCCAGTTTGCAACTACTCATGGAACAGATCCAAACGTGTGTGGAGGAATGTCTTCGGGAAGTTCCTCGCCAATGTCCATAAAGACCTTGCCTGGATGTCCGTCCACCAGTGCCTCCCAACCAGAGAATTCCAACACCGGAGAGGCCTGGTGGCACGGGCAAAATGCCCAAGAGACTCTTGCCATTGTGATGAGACCGTTATGCACCTTTTTTGGAACTGCACCTTTGCACAAGAACTCTGGGTGAAATTGGGGATTCTTTTAAAGTGGGTTTGCGGTTTAAAGGACTTTTATTATGAATATGTTTTATACGGACTTTTTAATTGCCCTACTGCATACCAATCTGAAATCTGCTGGTGTATAATAAACTGTGCCAAGAATGCAATTTGGAAAGCAAGGAATATTTTATTGTTTAATCGTGATTTTATTTCTGTGCTTGATTGTATTAAACTGGCTTTTAGTGAAATGTATGTTTATTATTTAAAAAATGTAAAAGATATGGGCAAGAAGGAAGCGAACCGTAGATGGTGCTTTTATATGTGGAATTCTATTTTATATTGATTATTCTCTGTAATGTATAATTGTTAAATGTTTTTATGGGTTTTTTTGTACTTGAAAGGTTTCGCATTGATTGTCTTGTAATCTGACTTATGCACAATAAAATTATGTTGAAACCTTATCTGTTCTTATCAGTTTAATATCTGATACGTCCCCTATCTGGGGACCATATATTAAATGGATTTTTAGAACAGGGAGATGGAAAAAGAGCTTGCTCTGTCCACTCCACGCATTGACCTGGTATTGCAGTATCTCCAGGACCGGTGCACCCCTTCTTTAATGCAGTTTCTAAAATCAGAAAGAATTGAATTCAATGCTTTTTGTTCATTTTGCTTGTTTGTCGGATTTTGGGATGGACTCTTTGGCTTTGCTTTTCTTCTCCTCATTGGAGTTTTCATGTTAAAAGTTGTAGAAGCCAGATGACAAGCTCATTTTGGTTCAACTTCAGCAACTGTGCATTGCATTGCCATGTAATGTAATGTAATGCAATGCTATCTATCTAGCTCTCCCTCTATACTTCCTTTTGGATAAACAGACATATTAGGCAAGCATTTTGGAGCTTTCACCTAAATAACTACAGGTGGTGAGATAAGCTGCACAATATAATTGACCTTTCAGTATATTGTTGCACACACACCATCTATTTAGCAAATGCCCTTGTTATCAACAGCAGCCTTTTAAACTCACCTGAGCTAACAGGTATGTGAGCTGGTTACTCTGCTGCGCTTAAAATTTCTTTTTTGGTTTGCTACAATGCCTTTTCTGAAACGTTGTCTCCCTCTGCTGGAACACTGACTTCTTTCATTTAATGCCTGCAGACTATAAAAGAGAAACCAACCCAAAAAGTTTGGTTGATTAGTCTGTGGCATTCTTTTAAACTGTTGCTTATGGCGGTCTCTGTGAGCTTCTCAGTGACATTCAGCCATCCAGGTATCCCGCCTGCAGTAGACGGAATGTGGCAATGGAACGCTGGCTGCGCGTGTCATAATAGGCTCTGAGCCTTTATATACCTGCGCACAGCAGCAGCCACCTTCAGTCTGCTGCTGGACAGCCAGCAGCAGCAGCAGCAGGAGAGGTAATTAATCAGCAACCCTCCTGCTAAGGGTAGACAGCTGCTCGTTCCACCCCCCCCCCGCCTTAATTGGTTCTCCTCCCTTCCAACGGTGTTGAGGCGGGTGGGAACAGCCGGGGGTTGAGGGTACTGTGCTAAAAGAGGTGGAGTTATGCAGATCTAAAACGCGTGGATTGCAGCAGCAGCAAGCAGAAAAGTGCAGGCATGTGAGGGATCTAGAGGTTGACAGCATGTCTTCTTAACGGGAGTCCAGGTGGCCATCTCCACAAATGGACTTTTCAGAATCCTTGGGTGGCACCGTAGTCGGAAACCAATTCTGGTTATCGCTTCTCGGCCTTTTGGCTAAGATCAAGTGTAGTATCTGTTCTTATCAGTTTAATATCTGATACGTCCCCTATCTGGGGACCATATATTAAATGGATTTTTAGAACAGGGAGATGGAAAAAGAGCTTGCTCTGTCCACTCCACGCATTGACCTGATATTGCAGTATCTCCAGGACCGGTGCACCCCTTCTTTAATGCAGTTTCTAAAATCAGAAAGAATTGAATTCAATGCTTTTTGTTCATTTTGCTTGTTTGTCGGATTTTGGGATGGACTCTTTGGCTTTGCTTTTCTTCTCCTCATTGGATTTTTCATGTTAAAAGTTGCAGAAGCCAGATGACAAGCTCATTTTGGTTCAACTTCAGCAACTGTGCATTGCATTGCCATGTAATGTAATGTAATGCAATGCTATCTATCTAGCTCTCCCTCTATACTTCCTTTTGGATAAACAGACATATTAGGCAAGCATTTTGGAGCTTTCACCTAAATAACTACAGGTGGTGAGATAAGCTGCACAATATAATTGACCTTTCAGTATATTGTTGCACACACACCATCTATTTAGCAAATGCCCTTGTTATCAACAGCAGCCTTTTAAACTCACCTGAGCTAACAGGTATGTGAGCTGGTTACTCTGCTGCGCTTAAAATTTCTTTTTTGGTTTGCTACAATGCCTTTTCTGAAATGTTGTCTCCCTCTGCTGGAACACTGACTTCTTTCATTTAATGCCTGCAGACTATAAAAGAGAAACCAACCCAAAAAGTTTGGTTGATTAGTCTGTGGCATTCTTTTAAACTGTTGCTTATGGCGGTCTCTGTGAGCTTCTCAGTGACATTCAGCCATCTAGGTATCCCGCCTGCAGTAGACGGAATGTGGCAATGGAACGCTGGCTGCGCGTGTCATAATAGGCTCTGAGCCTTTATATACCTGCGCACAGCAGCAGCCACCTTCAGTCTGCTGCTGGACAGCCAGCAGCAGCAGCAGCAGGAGAGGTAATTAATCAGCAACCCTCCTGCTAAGGGTAGACAGCTGCTCGTTCCACCCCCCCCCGCCTTAATTGGTTCTCCTCCCTTCCAACGGTGTTGAGGCGGGTGGGAACAGCCGGGGGTTGAGGGTACTGTGCTAAAAGAGGTGGAGTTATGCAGATCTAAAACGCGTGGATTGCAGCAGCAGCAAGCCGAAAAGTGCAGGCATGTGAGGGATCTAGAGGTTGACAGCATGTCTTCTTAACGGGAGTCCAGGTGGCCATCTCCACAAATGGACTTTTCAGAATCCTTGGGTGGCACCGTAGTCGGAAACCAATTCTGGTTATCGCTTCTCGGCCTTTTGGCTAAGATCAAGTGTAGTATCTGTTCTTATCAGTTTAATATCTGATACGTCCCCTATCTGGGGACCATATATTAAATGGATTTTTAGAACAGGGAGATGGAAAAAGAGCTTGCTCTGTCCACTCCACGCATTGACCTGGTATTGCAGTATCTCCAGGACCGGTGCACCCCTTCTTTAATGCAGTTTCTAAAATCAGAAAGAATTGAATTCAATGCTTTTTGTTCATTTTGCTTGTTTGTCGGATTTTGGGATGGACTCTTTGGCTTTGCTTTTCTTCTCCTCATTGGATTTTTCATGTTAAAAGTTGCAGAAGCCAGATGACAAGCTCATTTTGGTTCAACTTCAGCAACTGTGCATTGCATTGCCATGTAATGTAATGTAATGCAATGCTATCTATCTAGCTCTCCCTCTATACTTCCTTTTGGATAAACAGACATATTAGGCAAGCATTTTGGAGCTTTCACCTAAATAACTACAGGTGGTGAGATAAGCTGCACAATATAATTGACCTTTCAGTATATTGTTGCACACACACCATCTATTTAGCAAATGCCCTTGTTATCAACAGCAGCCTTTTAAACTCACCTGAGCTAACAGGTATGTGAGCTGGTTACTCTGCTGCGCTTAAAATTTCTTTTTTGGTTTGCTACAATGCCTTTTCTGAAACGTTGTCTCCCTCTGCTGGAACACTGACTTCTTTCATTTAATGCCTGCAGACTATAAAAGAGAAACCAACCCAAAAAGTTTGGTTGATTAGTCTGTGGCATTCTTTTAAACTGTTGCTTATGGCGGTCTCTGTGAGCTTCTCAGTGACATTCAGCCATCCAGGTATCCCGCCTGCAGTAGACGGAATGTGGCAATGGAACGCTGGCTGCGCGTGTCATAATAGGCTCTGAGCCTTTATATACCTGCGCACAGCAGCAGCCACCTTCAGTCTGCTGCTGGACAGCCAGCAGCAGCAGCAGCAGGAGAGGTAATTAATCAGCAACCCTCCTGCTAAGGGTAGACAGCTGCTCGTTCCACCCCCCCCCGCCTTAATTGGTTCTCCTCCCATCCAACGGTGTTGAGGCGGGTGGGAACAGCCGGGGGTTGAGGGTACTGTGCTAAAAGAGGTGGAGTTATGCAGATCTAAAACGCGTGGATTGAAGCAGCAGCAAGCCGAAAAGTGCAGGCATGTGAGGGATCTAGAGGTTGACAGCATGTCTTCTTAACGGGAGTCCAGGTGGCCATCTCCACAAATGGACTTTTCAGAATCCTTGGGTGGCACCATAGTCGGAAACCAGTTCTGGTTATCGCTTCTCGGCCTTTTGGCTAAGATCAAGTGTAGTATCTGTTCTTATCAGTTTAATATCTGATACGTCCCCTATCTGGGGACCATATATTAAATGGATTTTTAGAACAGGGAGATGGAAAAAGAGCTTGCTCTGTCCACTCCACGCATTGACCTGGTATTGCAGTATCTCCAGGACCGGTGCACCCCTTCTTTAATGCAGTTTCTAAAATCAGAAAGAATTGAATTCAATGCTTTTTGTTCATTTTGCTTGTTTGTCGGATTTTGGGATGGACTCTTTGGCTTTGCTTTTCTTCTCCTCATTGGATTTTTCATGTTAAAAGTTGCAGAAGCCAGATGACAAGCTCATTTTGGTTCAACTTCAGCAACTGTGCATTGCATTACCATGTAATGTAATGTAATGCAATGCTATCTATCTAGCTCTCCCTCTATACTTCCTTTTGGATAAACAGACATATTAGGCAAGCATTTTGGAGCTTTCACCTAAATAACTACAGGTGGTGAGATAAGCTGCACAATATAATTGACCTTTCAGTATATTGTTGCACACACACCATCTATTTAGCAAATGCCCTTGTTATCAACAGCAGCCTTTTAAACTCACCTGAGCTAACAGGTATGTGAGCTGGTTACTCTGCTGCGCTTAAAATTTCTTTTTTGGTTTGCTACAATGCCTTTTCTGAAACGTTGTCTCCCTCTGCTGGAACACTGACTTCTTTCATTTAATGCCTGCAGACTATAAAAGAGAAACCAACCCAAAAAGTTTGGTTGATTAGTCTGTGGCATTCTTTTAAACTGTTGCTTATGGCGGTCTCTGTGAGCTTCTCAGTGACATTCAGCCATCCAGGTATCCCGCCTGCAGTAGACGGAATGTGGCAATGGAACGCTGGCTGCGCGTGTCATAATAGGCTCTGAGCCTTTATATACCTGCGCACAGCAGCAGCCACCTTCAGTCTGCTGCTGGACAGCCAGCAGCAGCAGCAGCAGGAGAGGTAATTAATCAGCAACCCTCCTGCTAAGGGTAGACAGCTGCTCGTTCCACCCCCCCCCCGCCTTAATTGGTTCTCCTCCCATCCAACGGTGTTGAGGCGGGTGGGAACAGCCGGGGGTTGAGGGTACTGTGCTAAAAGAGGTGGAGTTATGCAGATCTAAAACGCGTGGATTGCAGCAGCAGCAAGCCGAAAAGTGCAGGCATGTGAGGGATCTAGAGGTTGACAGCATGTCTTCTTAACGGGAGTCCAGGTGGCCATCTCCACAAATGGACTTTTCAGAATCCTTGGGTGGCACCGTAGTCGGAAACCAATTCTGGTTATCGCTTCTCGGCCTTTTGGCTAAGATCAAGTGTAGTATCTGTTCTTATCAGTTTAATATCTGATACGTCCCCTATCTGGGGACCATATATTAAATGGATTTTTAGAACAGGGAGATGGAAAAAGAGCTTGCTCTGTCCACTCCACGCATTGACCTGGTATTGCAGTATCTCCAGGACCGGTGCACCCCTTCTTTAATGCAGTTTCTAAAATCAGAAAGAATTGAATTCAATGCTTTTTGTTCATTTTGCTTGTTTGTCGGATTTTGGGATGGACTCTTTGGCTTTGCTTTTCTTCTCCTCATTGGATTTTTCATGTTAAAAGTTGCAGAAGCCAGATGACAAGCTCATTTTGGTTCAACTTCAGCAACTGTGCATTGCATTGCCATGTAATGTAATGTAATGCAATGCTATCTATCTAGCTCTCCCTCTATACTTCCTTTTGGATAAACAGACATATTAGGCAAGCATTTTGGAGCTTTCACCTAAATAACTACAGGTGGTGAGATAAGCTGCACAATATAATTGACCTTTCAGTATATTGTTGCACACACACCATCTATTTAGCAAATGCCCTTGTTATCAACAGCAGCCTTTTAAACTCACCTGAGCTAACAGGTATGTGAGCTGGTTACTCTGCTGCGCTTAAAATTTCTTTTTTGGTTTGCTACAATGCCTTTTCTGAAACGTTGTCTCCCTCTGCTGGAACACTGACTTCTTTCATTTAATGCCTGCAGACTATAAAAGAGAAACCAACCCAAAAAGTTTGGTTGATTAGTCTGTGGCATTCTTTTAAACTGTTGCTTATGGCGGTCTCTGTGAGCTTCTCAGTGACATTCAGCCATCCAGGTATCCCGCCTGCAGTAGACGGAATGTGGCAATGGAACGCTGGCTGCGCGTGTCATAATAGGCTCTGAGCCTTTATATACCTGCGCACAACAGCAGCCACCTTCAGTCTGCTGCTGGACAGCCAGCAGCAGCAGCAGCAGGAGAGGTAATTAATCAGCAACCCTCCTGCTAAGGGTAGACAGCTGCTCGTTCCACCCCCCCCCCCGCCTTAATTGGTTCTCCTCCCTTCCAACGGTGTTGAGGCGGGTGGGAACAGCCGGGGGTTGAGGGTACTGTGCTAAAAGAGGTGGAGTTATGCAGATCTAAAACGCGTGGATTGCAGCAGCAGCAAGCCGAAAAGTGCAGGCATGTGAGGGATCTAGAGGTTGACAGCATGTCTTCTTAACGGGAGTCCAGGTGGCCATCTCCACAAATGGACTTTTCAGAATCCTTGGGTGGCACCGTAGTCGGAAACCAATTCTGGTTATCGCTTCTCGGCCTTTTGGCTAAGATCAAGTGTAGTATCTGTTCTTATCAGTTTAATATCTGATACGTCCCCTATCTGGGGACCATATATTAAATGGATTTTTAGAACAGGGAGATGGAAAAAGAGCTTGCTCTGTCCACTCCACGCATTGACCTGGTATTGCAGTATCTCCAGGACCGGTGCACCCCTTCTTTAATGCAGTTTCTAAAATCAGAAAGAATTGAATTCAATGCTTTTTGTTCATTTTGCTTGTTTGTCGGATTTTGGGATGGACTCTTTGGCTTTGCTTTTCTTCTCCTCATTGGATTTTTCATGTTAAAAGTTGCAGAAGCCAGATGACAAGCTCATTTTGGTTCAACTTCAGCAACTGTGCATTGCATTGCCATGTAATGTAATGTAATGCAATGCTATCTATCTAGCTCTATATCTATACTTCCTTTTGGATAAACAGACATATTAGGCAAGCATTTTGGAGCTTTCACCTAAATTACTACAGGTGGTGAGATAAGCTGCACAATATAATTGACCTTTCAGTATATTGTTGCACACACACCATCTATTTAGCAAATGCCCTTGTTATCAACAGCAGCCTTTTAAACTCACCTGAGCTAACAGGTATGTGAGCTGGTTACTCTGCTGCGCCTAAAATTTCTTTTTTGGTTTGCTACAATGCCTTTTCTGAAACGTTGTCTCCCTCTGCTGGAACACTGACTTCTTTCATTTAATGCCTGCAGACTATAAAAGAGAAACCAACCCAAAAAGTTTGGTTGATTAGTCTGTGGCATTCTTTTAAACTGTTGCTTATGGCGGTCTCTGTGAGCTTCTCAGTGACATTCAGCCATCCAGGTATCCCGCCTGCAGTAGACGGAATGTGGCAATGGAACGCTGGCTGCGCGTGTCATAATAGGCTCTGAGCCTTTATATACCTGTGCACAGCAGCAGCCACCTTCAGTCTGCTGCTGGACAGCCAGCAGCAGCAGCAGCAGGAGAGGTAATTAATCAGCAACCCTCCTGCTAAGGGTAGACAGCTGCTCGTTCCACCCCCCCCCCCCGCCTTAATTGGTTCTCCTCCCTTCCAACGGTGTTGAGGCGGGTGGGAACAGCCGGGGGTTGAGGGTACTGTGCTAAAAGAGGTGGAGTTATGCAGATCTAAAACGCGTGGATTGCAGCAGCAGCAAGCCGAAAAGTGCAGGCATGTGAGGGATCTAGAGGTTGACAGCATGTCTTCTTAACGGGAGTCCAGGTGGCCATCTCCACAAATGGACTTTTCAGAATCCTTGGGTGGCACCGTAGTCGGAAACCAATTCTGGTTATCGCTTCTCGGCCTTTTGGCTAGGATCAGGTACAGTGATCTAACGGTTGCTGCCTTGGTCTCGGCTAGGAGGTGCCTGGGGTACCCGACTTGTTGGCCTTGGGGGATCGCTCTCTCTTAACGGAGGGAGGTTCACCCCCTTGCAGCTATTGGCAGGTCGGCTTAGTCCCCGGACAACGGGGAGCGATCGCGTCTTGTCTTCGGGGCGACCCGAGGAAATAAGGGCGTTTTCCTTTGCTGAGCTTTATCGCTTAGTGGGCTGTGTAAGTTCTTGGGGTACCCCTCCCTCGGTCTTGGGTTTGTTCCTGCTTTTGTGGGATTCATTCCCTTGTTACTATTGGGGGAGGGCTTAGTCCCTGAGGGACGAAAATGCCTTTTTCTTTTGGATTTGCGGTGGGGGAGACTCCACTGCGACAGTCCATTAGAATCATGGTGGATGAATGCCAGCGCCATGAGAAGAATCTGCAGTACATCGTGCATGAGATTCTTTTTGGGTTCTTCCACCTGGAGCGAGATAAGATCCTGTGTCTTTACGATCAGGAATTCCGTGGGCGATATACCATTTCCTTTATGGCTAAATCATGCTGTGATAATATCCATGCAGCACTGATGGTTGCGGACAAGGACGATGAGAGACTGAACGGGCTGAGCTTTGACTTCCTGTACGGTGAAGAGGAAGTACCCTTGGTGATCTTCATGTACAGCCCATTCGTCTCTGAGGGCGATATCGAAACCTTTTTGAAGCGTTACTGCAAGTCAGTGCGCTTCTCACATGATATCCTCAACTCCCAGCGCTTCTGGAATGGGAAGAGGAAATACCTGGTGAAGTTCCATCCAGATCAGAGCGGCATTGGTGGTCTTCACCACCCGCCTGCTAATTTTGCCATTGGTAATGTCAGGGGATTCCTACGCTACCCAGGAATGCCCCTTCAATGCCGGAATTGTCATGAATATGGGCATACACGAGAAAATTGTACAAGGGCTCATGTAGTCTTTTGCAACAAGTGCGGTAAGAGTGGGCACACCTCCGCTACGTGTGACTCTGAGATCGTATGTAACCTATGTGGGAAGGCAGGTCACGCCTTCAGGAATTGTCCGAGCAAAAAGTCAAAAACATATGACATGTTTAAGTCAGGTTAACTGACTATCCAAGAATACTTCGGAGGGAGTATTACTACACCTGCCCCTGGACCTGGGTTGGCGCACGCTGACGGGTCCGGACCAAATCCTTCAACGGCTCCGCCAGAGGGCCCGCTGGTAGTTCCACAGAAGGACGGTCGTAGGGGCTCCATAAGATTAACCGAGGGTTCGCTCTCTGTGGAATTGATCGATGTTCTGGCTCTAGATGTTGCCGTATCTCAGAGTCAAGAGGAAGGGTCCTCATCCAGCATGAATGCACCACCGGCATTATGTGGAACTGAGGAGACCTCTAGTACCCCGATTAAGCAAGCACCCAGATTCGCCACACCATCATCGGTGATCTTGAGTAAGGGCAAAAAGGGTACGCTCCTTAATCGATCAACCAGTGTGTCGGAAAGAGAGACCTCTAGGGCGCGAAGTAAAAAGGACCCGGCTAAGACCCAGTCGAGCCCTGGTCCTCGAACCAGAAGTCGCAGTAGTTCC
This sequence comes from Phyllobates terribilis, assembly GCF_046119375.1. NCBI lineage: Eukaryota > Metazoa > Chordata > Amphibia > Anura > Dendrobatidae > Phyllobates > Phyllobates terribilis. Next base: position 1,326,208 of record NW_027363009.1, on the reverse strand, counting down.
GTGACCAGACCAGAGGAAAAGACGACCCAGAGGGATGACACCCGTTCCATAGACCAGACCGCCATGAGGACTGCAGATGCACAGGACTTGGAAAAGATGGACAGCTCCCAGCCTCTGAAAAGGCAACGGGAGGACGTAAAGCAACCTGATATCCAAAGAAAACACGGATGTCGAGGTCCAGATGAGGAGCCAAAAGTGGATGATGCCTTTTTGCCTGCTTCAGATCCCGGTAATATTAAACAAATCCTGACCCCTGGAGATGCGGAGGAGGAGGTGCCGTGTATTGACTTCTTCCCATCTTCAGATCCTGATTCTTCTTAATGTCTGTTCCTCTTAAAATCTCCTCACTAAATGTGAGGTCCCTAAAGAGCCCTACACGTAGGGCTGCTTTATTTTCTTATTTAGAGACATTGGACTTTGATTTCTGCTTTCTACAAGAATGTGGTATACAGAGTAATTTAAATTATAAGGACTTAAAAGAAGACTGGAAACTGGGCGCTTCTGTGTGGTCCGGTGCTAATGACTGTCGTGCTGCCGGAGTTGGACTACTTTGCCGTGGACATTCTACCATCATTCAATCTGTGACTGAAATTATACCTGGCAGAGCTATTTTAATACATCTTGTTTTTAATGGACTTTCTTTACGTTTATTAAATGTGTACGCTCCTCCTGGGAAGCAGGAAAGGGCGGATTTACTTGAAATATTGCCATTATTTTGTGTTGGGTCAACCCCCCTGCTAGTGGGAGGAGATTTTAATTGTTTACGTGATGGGGAATCCCGGCAGGGTGGGGATGTGAATCGTAAAGACCGTACCTCCTATTTGTTGAAAAGTTTAATTGATGATTTTAGATTACAGGACTGCTGGAAGGAGCTCTTGCCGGCGGATCCAGGTGTTACATGGTCCAATGGAAGAGTTTCTTCTAGAATTGATTTCATATTTGCTTCTACTGCCTTTAAACCTTGTAAATGTTTTCTTTTATCTAATTTATTCTCTGATCATAAAGTTTTATCTGTGTTTTTAGAGTTAGCAGGGGAACAAAATACCTCAAGAGGCCCATGGAGATTAAATACAACTCTCCTAGAGGATATTGATATTCAAAAGAGGTTTGTGCAGGCCTACCAGTGCTGGCAATCAAAGAGAGACCCCCGCGCCTCGATGCTGGATTGGTGGGAGAGCATTAAACCTAAGATTAAATTATTTTTTATTAAGGCAGGGAAAATGAAAGCAAAAAAGAAAAAGCAGTGGTTTTATGTTTTTAATATGAGATTACAAGTACTCTTTAAACTAAAAGAAGTTGGTATTGATGTGGATGATGATATTGCAAATCTTAAGTCTGAAATAAAAAATGCTCTTAATAAAAAAGGAAAACAAATAATTTTTAACTCCCATGTACATCACCTGGAGGAAGGAGAGAAATGCTCCCAATTCTTCTTCAAAAAGGTAATGGGGAGGAGGGATGCAATCCTAAATCTTGAAGGTGAAAATGATATTTAGGGTATGTTAGGAAAAGCTTTTAATTTTTATCAACTTCTTTTTAACACTAAAGTTATAGATCCATCCTTTTTAGAGTATGCTATTAATTCCCTTGATTTTAAGTTAGATATTTTAGACCAGGGTATTTTATCTAGGGATCTCACCAGTGAGGAACTTTTACAGATTTTTAAAAGTTACTCCAGTGGGAAAGCCCCTGGGGAAGACGGTCTACCGATTGAGTTTTATCTGACTTTTTGGGGAATTTTAAAGAACGATATGTTTTTATTGTTTAAAGAAGCTTTTAATACTAATAAATTACCCCCATCTTGGAGGAGAGGTCTGGTATCTTTAATATATAAAAAAGGGGATAGGAGCCAACTTAAAAACTGGCGGCCTATTACGCTTTTAAACCTTGATTATAAAATTTTAGCTAAACTTATTGCAGTCCGTTTAAAACCCTTTATAGCCAAATTAATTCACCCTAACCAGGTATGTGGTGTTCCCGGAAGAACCATAGCTGAGTCCCTCAACATAATTAGGGATACCATATGGTATTCAAAAGAGAGAAGTCAAAACCTTGCTATTTTATCCTTAGACTTTGAAAAAGCTTTTGACAGGGTATCGCATGAATTTCTTTTTATGGTTCTTAAAAAAATGGCGTTTCCAGAGAAAATTTTAACCCGCATTATGCTTTTATATCATTCTTGTTTTAGTCAAATTTCTGTAAATGGGTTTTTAACGAAGGGGGTTCCTCTATTATCAGGGGTGAAACAAGGGTGCCCTCTCTCACCACTGCTCTTTATCTGTGTTATGGAACCACTATTAACCATACTGAGAAAAGATAAAGTAATTAAAGGGGTACCTATTCCCGGGAGTAGGGGTATGCAACTTAAAGCCCTAAGTTACATGGATGATGTTACCATACTATGTCCAGATTCCACATCACTGAGGAGGGTATTGAGAAACACACAATTTTTCTGTGAAGCCTCAGGTTTTAAATTAAATATAGATAAATGTGACTGTTTTAATGTGGGGGGATGGGACTCCTCTTTGACCCCTGGGATAGTGATACAGAAAAATCACATAAAAATTTTAGGAATTATTTTTAACCAAGACAATGAGGGGGACCCTAACTGGGACTCTGCAATGGATAAAATTGAAAAAAAGATCTCATTGTGGAATTTAAGGAACCTTAGTATGGAAGGTAAAATTTTAATTATTAAAGCCGTTTTAATTCCCATTATGTTGTATGTTGCAATGGTGTTTCCCCCTTCCAATTTACAAATCAAGAAAGTAACAAGAATTGTTTTTATGTTTTTATGGGGTTCAAAAATGGAAAAGTTAAAAAGAGATCTGATGTACAAATGTAAATCTAATGGTGGTAAAGATGTACCCAATTTTTTTACCTTTTTCCATATAAAGTATTTCTGCTTCTGTTTTAAGGTTTTTAAATCTGATGGCATTTTTAGTTATTTTTTAAAATATGCAGCAGGAATGATTTTTAAAAGGTGGTTTAGCCTACCTTTAAGTTCTCCTGTGCTCCTGTGCCCACCTAAACAGTATGTGATACTTGAGAAAACGGTCAGGCTTTTAGGTCTCCAGGAATTGGAGCCTGATATATTGGGGGACCAAAGGAAGGTATCTATTGCTTGCAGACACTCTGAGGACACAATTCCTGTCTCCAATTTTTCACAGGCAAGGTCCAAAACGGTGTGGCGAAATGTGTACGGGAAATATCTTGCAAATGTACACAAGGACCTTGCCTGGGCTATCGTCCACCAGTGCCTCCCTACCCGTGAGTTTCAACATAGGCGGGGGCTGGTGGCGAGAGCCAAATGTCCAAGAGATATATGCGGGGAAAGTGAGTCTGTATTGCATCTCTTTTGGAATTGTCCTTTTGCACAGGAGGTTTGGAGAAAGGTAGGCCCACTTTTAAAATGGGCATGTGGCCTGAAAGATTTTAATCACTTTTATGTCTTTTATGGTCTTTTTAAGTGTCCAAATTTTAAACAATTCCGAGTTGCCTGGATTATTATTAATTGTTTTAAAAATGCCATGTGGAAAGTTAGAAATATTTTACTCTTCAAACATGATCATATTGATTCAACAGACTGTATAAAAATTGCTTTAAGTGAAATGTATATTTACTATCTCAGAGATAAAAAACTGTATGGAGCAAAAGAAGCGGCTTCTATGTGGTGTGTACAATTATGGAACACAATTAGTGGTAATTAAATAAACCCAAGTACATCTGTAATTATGATATTCTTAATTGTTACAATGGTTTTATGATGGTAAATTGTGTTTTTACAAAAAACTTGAATTGATTATTATCATGTTTTATCATTTTATTGTAATGTTATAAATGTTCTTTTTTAAAACCTTTGTAAATATACTTTTGAATCAATAAAATTGCGTTGAAACCTTATCTGTTCTTATCAGTTTAATATCTGATACGTCCCCTATCTGGGGACCATATATTAAATGGATTTTTAGAACAGGGAGATGGAAAAAGAGCTTGCTCTGTCCACTCCACGCATTGACCTGGTATTGCAGTATCTCCAGGACCGGTGCACCCCTTCTTTAATGCAGTTTCTAAAATCAGAAAGAATTGAATTCAATGCTTTTTGTTCATTTTGCTTGTTTGTCGGATTTTGGGATGGACTCTTTGGCTTTGCTTTTCTTCTCCTCATTGGATTTTTCATGTTAAAGGTTGCAGAAGCCAGATGACAAGCTCATTTTGGTTCAACTTCAGCAACTGTGCATTGCATTGCCATGTAATGTAATGTAATGCAATGCTATCTATCTAGCTCTCCCTCTATACTTCCTTTTGGATAAACAGACATATTAGGCAAGCATTTTGGAGCTTTCACCTAAATAACTACAGGTGGTGAGATAAGCTGCACAATATAATTGACCTTTCAGTATATTGTTGCACACACACCATCTATTTAGCAAATGCCCTTGTTATCAACAGCAGCCTTTTAAACTCACCTGAGCTAACAGGTATGTGAGCTGGTTACTCTGCTGCGCTTAAAATTTCTTTTTTGGTTTGCTACAATGCCTTTTCTGAAACGTTGTCTCCCTCTGCTGGAACACTGACTTCTTTCATTTAATGCCTGCAGACTATAAAAGAGAAACCAACCCAAAGAGTTTGGTTGATTAGTCTGTGGCATTCTTTTAAACTGTTGCTTATGGCGGTCTCTGTGAGCTTCTCAGTGACATTCAGCCATCCAGGTATCCCGCCTGCAGTAGACGGAATGTGGCAATGGAACGCTGGCTGCGCGTGTCATAATAGGCTCTGAGCCTTTATATACCTGCGCACAGCAGCAGCCACCTTCAGTCTGCTGCTGGACAGCCAGCAGCAGCAGCAGCAGGAGAGGTAATTAATCAGCAACCCTCCTGCTAAGGGTAGACAGCTGCTCGTTCCACCCCCCCCCGCCTTAATTGGTTCTCCTCCCTTCCAACGGTGTTGAGGCGGGTGGGAACAGCCGGGGGTTGAGGGTACTGTGCTAAAAGAGGTGGAGTTATGCAGATCTAAAACGCGTGGATTGCAGCAGCAGCAAGCCGAAAAGTGCAGGCATGTGAGGGATGTAGAGGTTGACAGCATGTCTTCTTAACGGGAGTCCAGGTGGCCATCTCCACAAATGGACTTTTCAGAATCCTTGGGTGGCACCGTAGTCGGAAACCAATTCTGGTTATCGCTTCTCGGCCTTTTGGCTAAGATCAAGTGTAGTATCTGTTCTTATCAGTTTAATATCTGATACGTCCCCTATCTGGGGACCATATATTAAATGGATTTTTAGAACAGGGAGATGGAAAAAGAGCTTGCTCTGTCCACTCCACGCATTGACCTGGTATTGCAGTATCTCCAGGACCGGTGCACCCCTTCTTTAATGCAGTTTCTAAAATCAGAAAGAATTGAATTCAATGCTTTTTGTTCATTTTGCTTGTTTGTCGGATTTTGGGATGGACTCTTTGGCTTTGCTTTTCTTCTCCTCATTGGATTTTTCATGTTAAAAGTTGCAGAAGACAGATGACAAGCTCATTTTGGTTCAACTTCAGCAACTGTGCATTGCATTGCCATGTAATGTAATGTAATGCAATGCTATCTATCTAGCTCTCCCTCTATACTTCCTTTTGGATAAACAGACATATTAGGCAAGCATTTTGGAGCTTTCACCTAAATAACTACAGGTGGTGAGATAAGCTGCACAATATAATTGACCTTTCAGTATATTGTTGCACACACACCATCTATTTAGCAAATGCCCTTGTTATCAACAGCAGCCTTTTAAACTCACCTGAGCTAACAGGTATGTGAGCTGGTTACTCTGCTGCGCTTAAAATTTCTTTTTTGGTTTGCTACAATGCCTTTTCTGAAACGTTGTCTCCCTCTGCTGGAACACTGACTTCTTTCATTTAATGCCTGCAGACTATAAAAGAGAAACCAACCCAAAAAGTTTGGTTGATTAGTCTGTGGCATTCTTTTAAACTGTTGCTTATGGCGGTCTCTGTGAGCTTCTCAGTGACATTCAGCCATCCAGGTATCCCGCCTGCAGTAGACGGAATGTGGCAATGGAACGCTGGCTGCGCGTGTCATAATAGGCTCTGAGCCTTTATATACCTGCGCACAGCAGCAGCCACCTTCAGTCTGCTGCTGGACAGCCAGCAGCAGCAGCAGCAGGAGAGGTAATTAATCAGCAACCCTCCTGCTAAGGGTAGACAGCTGCTCGTTCCACCCCCCCCCGCCTTAATTGGTTCTCCTCCCTTCCAACGGTGTTGAGGCGGGTGGGAACAGCCGGGCTTTGAGGGTACTGTGCTAAAAGAGGTGGAGTTATGCAGATCTAAAACGCGTGGATTGCAGCAGCAGCAAGCCGAAAAGTGCAGGCATGTGAGGGATCTAGAGGTTGACAGCATGTCTTCTTAACGGGAGTCCAGGTGGCCATCTCCACAAATGGACTTTTCAGAATCCTTGGGTGGCACCGTAGTCGGAAACCAATTCTGGTTATCGCTTCTCGGCCTTTTGGCTAAGATCAAGTGTAGTATCTGTTCTTATCAGTTTAATATCTGATACGTCCCCTATCTGGGGACCATATATTAAATGGATTTTTAGAACAGGGAGATGGAAAAAGAGCTTGCTCTGTCCACTCCACGCATTGACCTGGTATTGCAGTATCTCCAGGACCGGTGCACCCCTTCTTTAATGCAGTTTCTAAAATCAGAAAGAATTGAATTCAATGCTTTTTGTTCATTTTGCTTGTTTGTCGGATTTTGGGATGGACTCTTTGGCTTTGCTTTTCTTCTCCTCATTGGATTTTTCATGTTAAAAGTTGCAGAAGCCAGATGACAAGCTCATTTTGGTTCAACTTCAGCAACTGTGCATTGCATTGCCATGTAATGTAATGTAATGCAATGCTATCTATCTAGCTCTCCCTCTATACTTCCTTTTGGATAAACAGACATATTAGGCAAGCATTTTGGAGCTTTCACCTAAATAACTACAGGTGGTGAGATAAGCTGCACAATATAATTGACCTTTCAGTATATTGTTGCACACACACCATCTATTTAGCAAATGCCCTTGTTATCAACAGCAGCCTTTTAAACTCACCTGAGCTAACAGGTATGTGAGCTGGTTACTCTGCTGCGCTTAAAATTTCTTTTTTGGTTTGCTACAATGCCTTTTCTGAAACGTTGTCTCCCTCTGCTGGAACACTGACTTCTTTCATTTAATGCCTGCAGACTATAAAAGAGAAACCAACCCAAAAAGTTTGGTTGATTAGTCTGTGGCATTCTTTTAAAATGTTGCTTATGGCGGTCTCTGTGAGCTTCTCAGTGACATTCAGCCATCCAGGTATCCCGCCTGCAGTAGACGGAATGTGGCAATGGAACGCTGGCTGCGCGTGTCATAATAGGCTCTGAGCCTTTATATACCTGCGCACAGCAGCAGCCACCTTCAGTCTGCTGCTGGACAGCCAGCAGCAGCAGCAGCAGGAGAGGTAATTAATCAGCAACCCTCTTGCTAAGGGTAGACAGCTGCTCGTTCCCCCCCCCCCCCGCCTTAATTGGTTCTCCTCCCTTTCAACGGTGTTGAGGCGGGTGGGAACAGCCGGGGGTTGAGGGTACTGTGCTAAAAGAGGTGGAGTTATGCAGATCTAAAACGCGTGGATTGCAGCAGCAGCAAGCCGAAAAGTGCAGGCATGTGAGGGATCTAGAGGTTGACAGCATGTCTTCTTAACGGGAGTCCAGGTGGCCATCTCCACAAATGGACTTTTCAGAATCCTTGGGTGGCACCGTAGTCGGAAACCAATTCTGGTTATCGCTTCTCGGCCTTTTGGCTAAGATCAAGTGTAGTATCTGTTCTTATCAGTTTAATATCTGATACGTCCCCTATCTGGGGACCATATATTAAATGGATTTTTAGAACAGGGAGATGGAAAAAGAGCTTGCTCTGTCCACTCCACGCATTGACCTGGTATTGCAGTATCTCCAGGACCGGTGCACCCCTTCTTTAATGCAGTTTCTAAAATCAGAAAGAATTGAATTCAATGCTTTTTGTTCATTTTGCTTGTTTGTCGGATTTTGGGATGGACTCTTTGGCTTTGCTTTTCTTCTCCTCATTGGATTTTTCATGTTAAAAGTTGCAGAAGCCAGATGACAAGCTCATTTTGGTTCAACTTCAGCAACTGTGCATTGCATTGCCATGTAATGTAATGTAATGCAATGCTATCTATCTAGCTCTCCCTCTATACTTCCTTTTGGATAAACAGACATATTAGGCAAGCATTTTGGAGCTTTCACCTAAATAACTACAGGTGGTGAGATAAGCTGCACAATATAATTGACCTTTCAGTATATTGTTGCACACACACCATCTATTTAGCAAATGCCCTTGTTATCAACAGCAGCCTTTTAAACTCACCTGAGCTAACAGGTATGTGAGCTGGTTACTCTGCTGCGCTTAAAATTTCTTTTTTGGTTTGCTACAATGCCTTTTCTGAAACGTTGTCTCCCTCTGCTGGAACACTGACTTCTTTCATTTAATGCCTGCAGATTATAAAAGAGAAACCAACCCAAAAAGTTTGGTTGATTAGTCTGTGGCATTCTTTTAAACTGTTGCTTATGGCGGTCTCTGTGAGCTTCTCAGTGACATTCAGCCATCCAGGTATCCCGCCTGCAGTAGACGGAATGTGGCAATGGAACGCTGGCTGCGCGTGTCATAATAGGCTCTGAGCCTTTATATACCTGCGCACAGCAGCAGCCACCTTCAGTCTGCTGCTGGACAGCCAGCAGCAGCAGCAGCAGGAGAGGTAATTAATCAGCAACCCTCCTGCTAAGGGTAGACAGCTGCTCGTTCCACCCCCCCCGCCTTAATTGGTTCTCCTCCGTTCCAACGGTGTTGAGGCGGGTGGGAACAGCCGGGGGTTGAGGGTACTGTGCTAAAAGAGGTGGAGTTATGCAGATCTAAAACGCGTGGATTGCAGCAGCAGCAAGCCGAAAAGTGCAGGCATGTGAGGGATCTAGAGGTTGACAGCATGTCTTCTTAACGGGAGTCCAGGTGGCCATCTCCACAAATGGACTTTTCAGAATTCTTGGGTGGCACCGTAATCGGAAACCAATTCTGGTTATCGCTTCTCGGCCTTTTGGCTAAGATCAAGTGTAGTATCTGTTCTTATCAGTTTAATATCTGATACGTCCCCTATCTGGGGACCATATATTAAATGGATTTTTAGAACAGGGAGATGGAAAAAGAGCTTGCTCTGTCCACTCCACGCATTGACCTGGTATTGCAGTATCTCCAGGACCGGTGCACCCCTTCTTTAATGCAGTTTCTAAAATCAGAAAGAATTGAATTCAATGCTTTTTGTTCATTTTGCTTGTTTGTCGGATTTTGGGATGGACTCTTTGGCTTTGCTTTTCTTCTCCTCATTGGATTTTTCATGTTAAAAGTTGCAGAAGCCAGATGACAAGCTCATTTTGGTTCAACTTCAGCAACTGTGCATTGCATTGCCATGTAATGTAATGTAATGCAATGCTATCTATCTAGCTCTCCCTCTATACTTCCTTTTGGATAAACAGACATATTAGGCAAGCATTTTCGAGCTTTCACCTAAATAACTACAGGTGGTGAGATAAGCTGCACAATATAATTGACCTTTCAGTATATTGTTGCACACACACCATCTATTTAGCAAATGCCCTTGTTATCAACAGCAGCCTTTTAAACTCACCTGAGCTAACAGGTGTGTGAGCTGGTTACTCTGCTGCGCTTAAAATTTCTTTTTTGGTTTGCTACAATGCCTTTTCTGAAACGTTGTCTCCCTCTGCTGGAACACTGACTTCTTTCATTTAATGCCTGCAGACTATAAAAGAGAAACCAACCCAAAAAGTTTGGTTGATTAGTCTGTGGCATTCTTTTAAACTGTTGCTTATGGCGGTCTCTGTGAGCTTCTCAGTGACATTCAGCCATCCAGGTATCCCGCCTGCAGTAGACGGAATGTGGCAATGGAACGCTGGCTGCGCGTGTCATAATAGGCTCTGAGCCTTTATATACCTGCGCACAGCAGCAGCCACCTTCAGTCTGCTGCTGGACAGCCAGCAGCAGCAGCAGCAGGAGAGGTAATTAATCAGCAACCCTCCTGCTAAGGGTAGACAGCTGCTCGTTCCACCCCCCCCCCCGCCTTAATTGGTTCTCCTCCCTTCCAACGGTGTTGAGGCGGGTGGGAACAGCCGGGGGTTGAGGGTACTGTGCTAAAAGAGGTGGAGTTATGCAGATCTAAAACGCGTGGATTGCAGCAGCAGCAAGCCGAAAAGTGCAGGCATGTGAGGGATCTAGAGGTTGACAGCATGTCTTCTTAACGGGAGTCCAGGTGGCCATCTCCACAAATGGACTTTTCAGAATCCTTGGGTGGCACCGTAGTCGGAAACCAATTCTGGTTATCGCTTCTCGGCCTTTTGGCTAAGATCAAGTGTAGTATCTGTTCTTATCAGTTTAATATCTGATACGTCCCCTATCTGGGGACCATATATTAAATGGATTTTTAGAACAGGGAGATGGAAAAAGAGCTTGCTCTGTCCACTCCACGCATTGACCTGGTATTGCAGTATCTCCAGGACCGGTGCACCCCTTCTTTAATGCAGTTTCTAAAATCAGAAAGAATTGAATTCAATGCTTTTTGTTCATTTTGCTTGTTTGTCGGATTTTGGGATGGACTCTTTGGCTTTGCTTTTCTTCTCCTCATTGGATTTTTCATGTTAAAAGTTGCAGAAGCCAGATGACAAGCTCATTTTGGTTCAACTTCAGCAACTGTGCATTGCATTGCCATGTAATGTAATGTAATGCAATGCTATCTATCTAGCTCTCCCTCTATACTTCCTTTTGGATAAACAGACATATTAGGCAAGCATTTTGGAGCTTTCACCTAAATAACTACAGGTGGTGAGATAAGCTGCACAATATAATTGACCTTTCAGTATATTGTTGCACACACACCATCTATTTAGCAAATGCCCTTGTTATCAACAGCAGCCTTTTAAACTCACCTGAGCTAACAGGTATGTGAGCTGGTTACTCTGCTGCGCTTAAAATTTCTTTTTTGGTTTGCTACAATGCCTTTTCTGAAACGTTGTCTCCCTCTGCTGGAACACTGACTTCTTTCATTTAATGCCTGCAGACTATAAAAGAGAAACCAACCCAAAAAGTTTGGTTGATTAGTCTGTGGCATTCTTTTAAACTGTTGCTTATGGCGGTCTCTGTGAGCTTCTCAGTGACATTCAGCCATCCAGGTATCCCGCATGCAGTAGACGGAATGTGGCAATGGAACGCTGGCTGTGCGTGTCATAATAGGCTCTGAGCCTTTATATACCTGCGCACAGCAGCAGCCACCTTCAGTCTGCTGCTGGACAGCCAGCAGCAGCAGCAGCAGGAGAGGTAATTAATCAGCAACCCTCCTGCTAAGGGTAGACAGCTGCTCGTTCCACCCCCCCTCCCCGCCTTAATTGGTTCTCCTCCCTTCCAACGGTGTTGAGTCGGGTGGGAACAGCCGGGGGTTGAGGGTACTGTGCTAAAAGAGGTGGAGTTATGCAGATCTAAAACGCGTGGATTGCAGCAGCAGCAAGCCGAAAAGTGCAGGCATGTGAGGGATCTAGAGGTTGACAGCATGTCTTCTTAACGGGAGTCCAGGTGGCCATCTCCACAAATGGACTTTTCAGAATCCTTGGGTGGCACCGTAGTCGGAAACCAATTCTGGTTATCGCTTCTCGGCCTTTTGGCTAAGATCAAGTGTAGTATCTGTTCTTATCAGTTTAATATCTGATACGTCCCCTATCTGGGGACCATATATTAAATGGATTTTTAGAACAGGGAGATGGAAAAAGAGCTTGCTCTGTCCACTGCACGCATTGACCTGGTATTGCAGTATCTCCAGGACCGGTGCACCCCTTCTTTAATGCAGTTTCTAAAATCAGAAAGAATTGAATTCAATGCTTTTTGTTCATTTTGCTTGTTTGTCGGATTTTGGGATGGACTCTTTGGCTTTGCTTTTCTTCTCCTCATTGGATTTTTCATGTTAAAAGTTGCAGAAGCCAGATGACAAGCTCATTTTGGTTCAACTTCAGCAACTGTGCATTGCATTGCCATGTAATGTAATGTAATGCAATGCTATCTATCTAGCTCTCCCTCTATACTTCCTTTTGGATAAACAGACATATTAGGCAAGCATTTTGGAGCTTTCACCTAAATAACTACAGGTGGTGAGATAAGCTGCACAATATAATTGACCTTTCAGTATATTGTTGCACACACACCATCTATTTAGCAAATGCCCTTGTTATCAACAGCAGCCTTTTAAACTCACCTGAGCTAACAGGTATGTGAGCTGGTTACTCTGCTGCGCTTAAAATTTCTTTTTTGGTTTGCTACAATGCCTTTTCTGAAACGTTGTCTCCCTCTGCTGGAACACTGACTTCTTTCATTTAATGCCTGCAGACTATAAAAGAGAAACCAACCCAAAAAGTTTGGTTGATTAGTCTGTGGCATTCTTTTAAACTGTTGCTTATGGCGGTCTCTGTGAGCTTCTCAGTGACATTCAGCCATCCAGGTATCCCGCCTGCAGTAGACGGAATGTGGCAATGGAACGCTGGCTGCGCGTGTCATAATAGGCTCTGAGCCTTTATATACCTTCGCACAGCAGCAGCCACCTTCAGTCTGCTGCTGGACAGCCAGCAGCAGCAGCAGCAGGAGAGGTAATTAATCAGCAACCCTCCTGCTAAGGGTAGACAGCTGCTCGTTCCACCCCCCCCCGCCTTAATTGGTTCTCCTCCCTTCCAACGGTGTTGAGGCGGGTGGGAACAGCCGGGGGTTGAGGGTACTGTGCTAAAAGAGGTGGAGTTATGCAGATCTAAAACGCGTGGATTGCAGCAGCAGCAAGCCGAAAAGTGCAGGCATGTGAGGGATCTAGAGGTTGACAGCATGTCTTCTTAACGGGAGTCCAGGTGGCCATCTCCACAAATGGACTTTTCAGAATCCTTGGGTGGCACCGTAGTCGGAAACCAATTCTGGTTATCGCTTCTCGGCCTTTTGGCTAAGATCAAGTGTAGTATCTGTTCTTATCAGTTTAATATCTGATACGTCCCCTATCTGGGGACCATATATTAAATGGATTTTTAGAACAGGGAGATGGAAAAAGAGCTTGCTCTGTCCACTCCACGCATTGACCTGGTATTGCAGTATCTCCAGGACCGGTGCACCCCTTCTTTAATGCAGTTTCTAAAATCAGAAAGAATTGAATTCAATGCTTTTTGTTCATTTTGCTTGTTTGTCGGATTTTGGGATGGACTCTTTGGCTTTGCTTTTCTTCTCCTCATTGGATTTTTCATGTTAAAAGTTGCAGAAGCCAGATGACAAGCTCATTTTGGTTCAACTTCAGCAACTGTGCATTGCATTGCCATGTAATGTAATGTAATGCAATGCTATCTATCTAGCTCTCCCTCTATACTTCCTTTTGGATAAACAGACATATTAGGCAAGCATTTTGGAGCTCTCACCTAAATAACTACAGGTGGTGAGATAAGCTGCACAATATAATTGACCTTTCAGTATATTGTTGCACACACACCATCTATTTAGCAAATGCCCTTGTTATCAACAGCAGCCTTTTAAACTCACCTGAGCTAACAGGTATGTGAGCTGGTTACTCTGCTGCGCTTAAAATTTCTTTTTTGGTTTGCTACAATGCCTTTTCTGAAACGTTGTCTCCCTCTGCTGGAACACTGACTTCTTTCATTTAATGCCTGCAGACTATAAAAGAGAAACCAACCCAAAAAGTTTGGTTGATTAGTCTGTGGCATTCTTTTAAACTGTTGCTTATGGCGGTCTCTGTGAGCTTCTCAGTGACATTCAGCCATCCAGGTATCCCGCCTGCAGTAGACGGAATGTGGCAATGGAACGCTGGCTGCGCGTGTCATAATAGGCTCTGAGCCTTTATATACCTGCGCACAGCAGCAGCCACCTTCAGTCTGCTGCTGGACAGCCAGCAGCAGCAGCAGCAGGAGAGGTAATTAATCAGCAACCCTCCTGCTAAGGGTAGACAGCTGCTCGTTCCACCCCCCCCCCGCCTTAATTGGTTCTCCTCCCTTCCAACGGTGTTGAGGCGGGTGGGAACAGCCGAGGGTTGAGGGTACTGTGCTAAAAGAGGTGGAGTTATGCAGATCTAAAACGCGTGGATTGCAGCAGCAGCAAGCCGAAAAGTGCAGGCATGTGAGGGATCTAGAGGTTGACAGCATGTCTTCTTAACGGGAGTCCAGGTGGCCATCTCCACAAATGGACTTTTCAGAATCCTTGGGTGGCACCGTAGTCGGAAACCAATTCTGGTTATCGCTTCTCGGCCTTTTGGCTAAGATCAAGTGTAGTATCTGTTCTTATCAGTTTAATATCTGATACGTCCCCTATCTGGGGACCATATATTAAATGGATTTTTAGAACAGGGAGATGGAAAAAGAGGTTGCTCTGTCCACTCCACGCATTGACCTGGTATTGCAGTATCTCCAGGACCGGTGCACCCCTTCTTTAATGCAGTTTCTAAAATCAGAAAGAATTGAATTCAATGCTTTTTGTTCATTTTGCTTGTTTGTCGGATTTTGGGATGGACTCTTTGGCTTTGCTTTTCTTCTCCTCATTGGATTTTTCATGTTAAAAGTTGCAGAAGCCAGATGACAAGCTCATTTTGGTTCAACTTCAGCAACTGTGCATTGCATTGCCATGTAATGTAATGTAATGCAATGCTATCTATCTAGCTCTCCCTCTATACTTCCTTTTGGATAAACAGACATATTAGGCAAGCATTTTGGAGCTTTCACCTAAATAACTACAGGTGGTGAGATAAGCTGCACAATATAATTGACCTTTCAGTATATTGTTGCACACACACCATCTATTTAGCAAATGCCCTTGTTATCAACAGCAGCCTTTTAAACTCACCTGAGCTAACAGGTATTTGAGCTGGTTACTCTGCTGCGCTTAAAATTTCTTTTTTGGTTTGCTACAATGCCTTTTCTGAAACGTTGTCTCCCTCTGCTGGAACACTGACTTCTTTCATTTAATGCCTGCAGACTATAAAAGAGAAACCAACCCAAAAAGTTTGGTTGATTAGTCTGTGGCATTCTTTTAAACTGTTGCTTATGGCGGTCTCTGTGAGCTTCTCAGTGACATTCAGCCATCCAGGTATCCCGCCTGCAGTAGACGGAATGTGGCAATGGAACGCTGGCTGCGCGTGTCATAATAGGCTCTGAGCCTTTATATACCTGCGCACAGCAGCAGCCACCTTCAGTCTGCTGCTGGACAGCCAGCAGCAGCAGCAGCAGGAGAGGTAATTAATCAGCAACCCTCCTGCTAAGGGAAGACAGCTGCTCGTTCCACCTCCCCCCGCCTTAATTGGTTCTCCTCCCTTCCAACGGTGTTGAGGCGGGTGGGAACAGCCGGGGGTTGAGGGTACTGTGCTAAAAGAGGTGGAGTTATGCAGATCTAAAACGCGTGGATTGCAGCAGCAGCAAGCCGAAAAGTGCAGGCATGTGAGGGATCTAGAGGTTGACAGCATGTCTTCTTAACGGGAGTCCAGGTGGCCATCTCCACAAATGGACTTTTCAGAATCCTTGGGTGGCACCGTAGTCGGAAACCAATTCTGGTTATCGCTTCTCGGCCTTTTGGCTAAGATCAAGTGTAGTATCTGTTCTTATCAGTTTAATATCTGATACGTCCCCTATCTGGGGACCATATATTAAATGGATTTTTAGAACAGGGAGATGGAAAAAGAGCTTGCTCTGTCCACTCCACGCATTGACCTGGTATTGCAGTATCTCCAGGACCGGTGCACCCCTTCTTTAATGCAGTTTCTAAAATCAGAAAGAATTGAATTCAATGCTTTTTGTTCATTTTGCTTGTTTGTCGGATTTTGGGATGGACTCTTTGGCTTTGCTTTTCTTCTCCTCATTGGATTTTTCATGTTAAAAGTTGCAGAAGCCAGATGACAAGCTCATTTTGGTTCAACTTCAGCAACTGTGCATTGCATTGCCATGTAATGTAATGTAATGCAATGCTATCTATCTAGCTCTCCCTCTATACTTCCTTTTGGATAAACAGACATATTAGGCAAGCATTTTGGAGCTTTCACCTAAATAACTACAGGTGGTGAGATAAGCTGCACAATATAATTGACCTTTCAGTATATTGTTGCACACACACCATCTATTTAGCAAATGCCCTTGTTATCAACAGCAGCCTTTTAAACTAACCTGAGCTAACAGGTATGTGAGCTGGTTACTCTGCTGCGCTTAAAATTTCTTTTTTGGTTTGCTACAATGCCTTTTCTGAAACGTTGTCTCCCTCTGCTGGAACACTGACTTCTTTCATTTAATGCCTGCAGACTATAAAAGAGAAACCAACCCAAAAAGTTTGGTTGATTAGTCTGTGGCATTCTTTTAAACTGTTGCTTATGGCGGTCTCTGTGAGCTTCTCAGTGACATTCAGCCATCCAGGTATCCCGCCTGCAGTAGACGGAATGTGGCAATGGAACGCTGGCTGCGCGTGTCATAATAGGCTCTGAGCCTTTATATACCTGCGCACAGCAGCAGCCACCTTCAGTCTGCTGCTGGACAGCCAGCAGCAGCAGCAGCAGGAGAGGTAATTAATCAGCAACCCTCCTGCTAAGGGTAGACAGCTGCTCGTTCCACCCCCCCCCCGCCTTAATTGGTTCTCCTCCCTTCCAACGGTGTTGAGGCGGGTGGGAACAGCCGGGGGTTGAGGGTACTGTGCTAAAAGAGGTGGAGTTATGCAGAACTAAAACGCGTGGATTGCAGCAGCAGCAAGCCGAAAAGTGCAGGCATGTGAGGGATCTAGAGGTTGACAGCATGTCTTCTTAACGGGAGTCCCGGTGGCCATCTCCACAAATGGACTTATCAGAATCCTTGGGTGGCACCGTAGTCGGAAACCAATTCTGGTTATCGCTTCTCGGCCTTTTGGCTAAGATCAAGTGTAGTATCTGTTCTTATCAGTTTAATATCTGATACGTCCCCTATCTGGGGACCATATATTAAATGGATTTTTAGAACAGGGAGATGGAAAAAGAGCTTGCTCTGTCCACTCCACGCATTGACCTGGTATTGCAGTATCTCCAGGACCGGTGCACCCCTTCTTTAATGCAGTTTCTAAAATCAGAAAGAATTGAATTCAATGCTTTTTGTTCATTTTGCTTGTTTGTCGGATTTTGGGATGGACTCTTTGGCTTTGCTTTTCTTCTCCTCATTGGATTTTTCATGTTAAAAGTTGCAGAAGCCAGATGACAAGCTCATTTTGGTTCAACTTCAGCAACTGTGCATTGCATTGCCATGTAATGTAATGTAATGCAATGCTATCTATCTAGCTCTCCCTCTATACTTCCTTTTGGATAAACAGACATATTAGGCAAGCATTTTGGAGCTTTCACCTAAATAACTACAGGTGGTGAGATAAGCTGCACAATATAATTGACCTTTCAGTATATTGTTGCACACACACCATCTATTTAGCAAATGCCCTTGTTATCAACAGCAGCCTTTTAAACTCACCTGAGCTAACAGGTATGTGAGCTGGTTACTCTGCTGCGCTTAAAATTTATTTTTTGGTTTGCTACAATGCCTTTTCTGAAACATTGTCTCCCTCTGCTGGAACACTGACTTCTTTCATTTAATGCCTGCAGACTATAAAAGAGAAACCAACCCAAAAAGTTTGGTTGATTAGTCTGTGGCATTCTTTTAAACTGTTGCTTATGGCGGTCTCTGTGAGCTTCTCAGTGACATTCAGCCATCCAGGTATCCCGCCTGCAGTAGACGGAATGTGGCAATGGAACGCTGGCTGCGCGTGTCATAATAGGCTCTGAGCCTTTATATACCTGCGCACAGCAGCAGCCACCTTCAGTCTGCTGCTGGACAGCCAGCAGCAGCAGCAGGAGAGGTAATTAATCAGCAACCCTCCTGCTAAGGGTAGACAGCTGCTCGCTCCACCCCCACCCCCGCCTTAATTGGTTCTCCTCCCTTCCAACGGTGTTGAGGCGGGTGGGAACAGCCGGGGGTTGAGGGTACTGTGCTAAAAGAGGTGGAGTTATGCAGATCTAAAACGCGTGGATTGCAGCAGCAGCAAGCCGAAAAGTGCAGGCATGTGAGGGATCTAGAGGTTGACAGCATGTCTTCTTAACGGGAGTCCAGGTGGCCATCTCCACAAATGGACTTTTCAGAATCCTTGGGTGGCACCGTAGTCGGAAACCAATTCTGGTTATCGCTTCTCGGCCTTTTGGCTAAGATCAAGTGTAGTATCTGTTCTTATCAGTTTAATATCTGATACGTCCCCTATCTGGGGACCATATATTAAATGGATTTTTAGAACAGGGAGATGGAAAAAGAGCTTGCTCTGTCCACTCCACGCATTGACCTGGTATTGCAGTATCTCCAGGACCGATGCACCCCTTCTTTAATGCAGTTTCTAAAATCAGAAAGAATTGAATTCAATGCTTTTTGTTCATTTTGCTTGTTTGTCGGATTTTGGGATGGACTCTTTGGCTTTGCTTTTCTTCTCCTCATTGGATTTTTCATGTTAAAAGTTGCAGAAGCCAGATGACAAGCTCATTTTGGTTCAACTTCAGCAACTGTGCATTGCATTGCCATGTAATGTAATGTAATGCAATGCTATCTATCTAGCTCTCCCTCTATACTTCCTTTTGGATAAACAGACATATTAGGCAAGCATTTTGGAGCTTTCACCTAAATAACTACAGGTGGTGAGATAAGCTGCACAATATAATTGACCTTTCAGTATATTGTTGCACACACACCATCTATTTAGCAAATGCCCTTGTTATCAACAGCAGCCTTTTAAACTCACCTGAGCTAACAGGTATGTGAGCTGGTTACTCTGCTGCGCTTAAAATTTCTTTTTTGGTTTGCTACAATGCCTTTTCTGAAACGTTGTCTCCCTCTGCTGGAACACTGACTTCTTTCATTTAATGCCTGCAGACTATAAAAGAGAAACCAACCCAAAAAGTTTGGTTGATTAGTCTGTGGCATTCTTTTAAACTGTTGCTTATGGCGGTCTCTGTGAGCTTCTCAGTGACATTCAGCCATCCAGGTATCCCGCCTGCAGTAGACGGAATGTGGCAATGGAACGCTGGCTGCGCGTGTCATAATAGGCTCTGAGCCTTTATATACCTGCGCACAGCAGCAGCCACCTTCAGTCTGCTGCTGGACAGCCAGCAGCAGCAGGAGAGGTAATTAATCAGCAACCCTCCTGCTAAGGGTAGACAGCTGCTCGTTCCACCCCCCCCCCCGCCTTAATTGGTTCTCCTCCCTTCCAACGGTGTTGAGGCGGGTGGGAACAGCCGGGGGTTGAGGGTACTGTGCTAAAAGAGGTGGAGTTATGCAGATCTAAAACGCGTGGATTGCAGCAGCAGCAAGCCGAAAAGTGCAGGCATGTGAGGGATCTAGAGGTTGACAGCATGTCTTCTTAACGGGAGTCCAGGTGGCCATCTCCACAAATGGACTTTTCAGAATCCTTGGGTGGCACCGTAGTCGGAAACCAATTCTGGTTATCGCTTCTCGGCCTTTTGGCTAAGATCAAGTGTAGTATCTGTTCTTATCAGTTTAATATCTGATACGTCCCCTATCTGGGGACCATATATTAAATGGATTTTTAGAACAGGGAGATGGAAAAAGAGCTTGCTCTGTCCACTCCACGCATTGACCTGGTATTGCAGTATCTCCAGGACCGGTGCACCCCTTCTTTAATGCAGTTTCTAAAATCAGAAAGAATTGAATTCAATGCTTTTTGTTCATTTTGCTTGTTTGTCGGATTTTGGGATGGACTCTTTGGCTTTGCTTTTCTTCTCCTCATTGGATTTTTCATGTTAAAAGTTGCAGAAGCCAGATGACAAGCTCATTTTGGTTCAACTTCAGCAACTGTGCATTGCATTGCCATGTAATGTAATGTAATGCAATGCTATCTATACTTCCTTTTGGATAAACAGACATATTAGGCAAGCATTTTGGAGCTTTCACCTAAATAACTACAGGTGGTGAGATAAGCTGCACAATATAATTGACCTTTCAGTATATTGTTGCACACACACCATCTATTTAGCAAATGCCCTTGTTATCAACAGCAGCCTTTTAAACTCACCTGAGCTAACAGGTATGTGAGCTGGTTACTCTGCTGCGCTTAAAATTTCTTTTTTGGTTTGCTACAATGCCTTTTCTGAAACGTTGTCTCCCTCTGCTGGAACACTGACTTCTTTCTTTTAATGCCTGCAGACTATAAAAGAGAAACCAACCCAAAAAGTTTGGTTGATTAGTCTGTGGCATTCTTTTAAACTGTTGCTTATGGCGGTCTCTGTGAGCTTCTCAGTGACATTCAGCCATCCAGGTATCCCGCCTGCAGTAGACGGAATGTGGCAATGGAACGCTGGCTGCGCGTGTCATAATAGGCTCTGAGTCTTTATATACCTGCGCACAGCAGCAGCCACCTTCAGTCTGCTGCTGGACAGCCAGCAGCAGCAGCAGCAGGAGAGGTAATTAATCAGCAACCCTCCTGCTAAGGGTAGACAGCTGCTCGTTCCACCCCCCCCCGCCTTAATTGGTTCTCCTCCCTTCCAACGGTGTTGAGGCGGGTGGGAACAACCGGGGGTTGAGGGTACTGTGCTAAAAGAGGTGGAGTTATGCAGATCTAAAACGCGTGGATTGCAGCAGCAGCAAGCCGAAAAGTGCAGGCATGTGAGGGATCTAGAGGTTGACAGCATGTCTTCTTAACGGGAGTCCAGGTGGCCATCTCTACAAATGGACTTTTCAGAATCCTTGGGTGGCACCGTAGTCGGAAACCAATTCTGGTTATCGCTTCTCGGCCTTTTGGCTAAGATCAAGTGTAGTATCTGTTCTTATCAGTTTAATATCTGATACGTCCCCTATCTGGGGACCATATATTAAATGGATTTTTAGAACAGGGAGATGGAAAAAGAGCTTGCTCTGTCCACTCCACGCATTGACCTGGTATTGCAGTATCTCCAGGACCGGTGCACCCCTTCTTTAATGCAGTTTCTAAAATCAGAAAGAATTGAATTCAATGCTTTTTGTTCATTTTGCTTGTTTGTCGGATTTTGGGATGGACTCTTTGGCTTTGCTTTTCTTCTCCTCATTGGATTTTTCATGTTAAAAGTTGCAGAAGCCAGATGACAAGCTCATTTTGGTTCAACTTCAGCAACTGTGCATTGCATTGCCATGTAATGTAATGTAATGCAATGCTATCTATCTAGCTCTCCCTCTATACTTCCTTTTGGATAAACAGACATATTAGGCAAGCATTTTGGAGCTTTCACCTAAATAACTACAGGTGGTGAGATAAGCTGCACAATATAATTGACCTTTCAGTATATTGTTGCACACACACCATCTATTTAGCAAATGCCCTTGTTATCAACAGCAGCCTTTTAAACTCACCTGAGCTAACAGGTATGTGAGCTGGTTACTCTGCTGCGCTTAAAATTTCTTTTTTGGTTTGCTACAATGCCTTTTCTGAAACGTTGTCTCCCTCTGCTGGAACACTGACTTCTTTCATTTAATGCCTGCAGACTATAAAAGAGAAACCAACCCAAAAAGTTTGGTTGATTAGTCTGTGGCATTCTTTTAAACTGTTGCTTATGGCGGTCTCTGTGAGCTTCTCAGTGACATTCAGCCATCCAGGTATCCCGCCTGCAGTAGACGGAATGTGGCAATGGAACGCTGGCTGCGCGTGTCATAATAGGCTCTGAGCCTTTATATACCTGCGCACAGCAGCAGCCACCTTCAGTCTGCTGCTGGACAGCCAGCAGCAGCAGCAGCAGGAGAGGTAATTAATCAGCAACCCTCCTGCTAAGGGTAGACAGCTGCTCGTTCCACCCCCCCCCCCCGCCTTAATTGGTTCTCCTCCCTTCCAACGGTGTTGAGGCGGGTGGGAACAGCCGGGGGTTGAGGGTACTGTGCTAAAAGAGGTGGAGTTATGCAGATCTAAAACGCGTGGATTGCAGCAGCAGCAAGCCGAAAAGTGCAGGCATGTGAGGAATCTAGAGGTTGACAGCATGTCTTCTTAACGGGAGTCCAGGTGGCCATCTCCACAAATGGACTTTTCAGAATCCTTGGGTGGCACCGTAGTCGGAAACCAATTCTGGTTATCGCTTCTCGGCCTTTTGGCTAAGATCAAGTGTAGTATCTGTTCTTATCAGTTTAATATCTGATACGTCCCCTATCTGGGGACCATATATTAAATGGATTTTTAGAACAGGGAGATGGAAAAAGAGCTTGCTCTGTCCACTCCACGCATTGACCTGGTATTGCAGTATCTCCAGGACCGGTGCACCCCTTCTTTAATGCAGTTTCTAAAATCAGAAAGAATTGAATTCAATGCTTTTTGTTCATTTTGCTTGTTTGTCGGATTTTGGGATGGACTCTTTGGCTTTGCTTTTCTTCTCCTCATTGGATTTTTCATGTTAAAAGTTGCAGAAGCCAGATGACAAGCTCATTTTGGTTCAACTTCAGCAACTGTGCATTGCATTGCCATGTAATGTAATGTAATGCAATGCTATCTATCTAGCTCACCCTCTATACTTCCTTTTGGATAAACAGACATATTAGGCAAGCATTTTGGAGCTTTCACCTAAATAACTACAGGTGGTGAGATAAGCTGCACAATATAATTGACCTTTCAGTATATTGTTGCACACACACCATCTATTTAGCAAATGCCCTTGTTATCAACAGCAGCCTTTTAAACTCACCTGAGCTAACAGGTATGTGAGCTGGTTACTCTGCTGCGCTTAAAATTTCTTGTTTGGTTTGCTACAATGCCTTTTCTGAAACGTTGTCTCCCTCTGCTGGAACACTGACTTCTTTCATTTAATGCCTGCAGACTATAAAAGAGAAACCAACCCAAAAAGTTTGGTTGATTAGTCTGTGGCATTCTTTTAAACTGTTGCTTATGGCGGTCTCTGTGAGCTTCTCAGTGACATTCAGCCATCCAGGTATCCCGCCTGCAGTAGATGGAATGTGGCAATGGAACGCTGGCTGCGCGTGTCATAATAGGCTCTGAGCCTTTATATACCTGCGCACAGCAGCAGCCACCTTCAGTCTGCTGCTGGACAGCCAGCAGCAGCAGCAGCAGGAGAGGTAATTAATCAGCAACCCTCCTGCTAAGGGTAGACAGCTGCTCGTTCCACCCCCCCCCCGCCTTAATTGGTCCTCCTCCCTTCCAACGGTGTTGAGGCGGGTGGGAACAGCCGGGGGTTGAGGGTACTGTGCTAAAAGAGGTGGAGTTATACAGATCTAAAACGCGTGGATTGCAGCAGCAGCAAGCCGAAAAGTGCAGGCATGTGAGGGATCTAGAGGTTGACAGCATGTCTTCTTAGCGGGAGTCCAGGTGGCCATCTCCACAAATGGACTTTTCAGAATCCTTGGGTGGCACCGTAGTCGGAAACCAATTCTGGTTATCGCTTCTCGGCCTTTTGGCTAAGATCAAGTGTAGTATCTGTTCTTATCAGTTTAATATCTGATACGTCCCCTATCTGGGGACCATATATTAAATGGATTTTTAGAACAGGGAGATGGAAAAAGAGCTTGCTCTGTCCACTCCACGCATTGACCTGGTATTGCAGTATCTCCAGGACCGGTGCACCCCTTCTTTAATGCAGTTTCTAAAATCAGAAAGAATTGAATTCAATGCTTTTTGTTCATTTTGCTTGTTTGTCGGATTTTGGGATGGACTCTTTGGCTTTGCTTTTCTTCTCCTCATTGGATTTTTCATGTTAAAAGTTGCAGAAGCCAGATGACAAGCTCATTTTGGTTCAACTTCAGCAACTGTGCATTGCATTGCCATGTAATGTAATGTAATGCAATGCTATCTATCTAGCTCTCCCTCTATACTTCCTTTTGGATAAACAGACATATTAGGCAAGCATTTTGGAGCTTCCACCTAAATAACTACAGGTGGTGAGATAAGCTGCACAATATAATTGACCTTTCAGTATATTGTTGCACACACACCATCTATTTAGCAAATGCCCTTGTTATCAACAGCAGCCTTTTAAACTCACCTGAGCTAACAGGTATGTGAGCTGGTTACTCTGCTGCGCTTAAAATTTCTTTTTTGGTTTGCTACAATGCCTTTTCTGAAACGTTGTCTCCCTCTGCTGGAACACTGACTTCTTTCATTTAATGCCTGCAGACTATAAAAGAGAAACCAACCCAAAAAGTTTGGTTGATTAGTCTGTGGCATTCTTTTAAACTGTTGCTTATGGCGGTCTCTGTGAGCTTCTCAGTGACATTCAGCCATCCAGGTATCCCGCCTGCAGTAGACGGAATGTGGCAATGGAACGCTGGCTGCGCGTGTCATAATAGGCTCTGAGCCTTTATATACCTGCGCACAGCAGCAGCCACCTTCAGTCTGCTGCTGGACAGCCAGCAGCAGCAGCAGCAGGAGAGGTAATTAATCAGCAACCCTCCTGCTAAGGGTAGACAGCTGCTCGTTCCACCCCCCCCCCGCCTTAATTGGTTCTCCTCCCTTCCAACGGTGTTGAGGCGGGTGGGAACAGCCGGGGGTTGAGGGTACTGTGCTAAAAGAGGTGGAGTTATGCAGATCTAAAACGCGTGGATTGCAGCAGCAGCAAGCCGAAAAGTGCAGGCATGTGAGGGATCTAGAGGTTGACAGCATGTCTTCTTAACGGGAGTCCAGGTGGCCATCTCCACAAATGGACTTTTCAGAATCCTTGGGTGGCACCGTAGTCGGAAACCAATTCTGGTTATCGCTTCTCGGCCTTTTGGCTAAGATCAAGTGTAGTATCTGTTCTTATCAGTTTAATATCTGATACGTCCCCTATCTGGGGACCATATATTAAATGGATTTTTAGAACAGGGAGATGGAAAAAGAGCTTGCTCTGTCCACTCCACGCATTGACCTGGTATTGCAGTATCTCCAGGACCGGTGCACCCCTTCTTTAATGCAGTTTCTAAAATCAGAAAGAATTGAATTCAATGCTTTTTGTTCATTTTGCTTGTTTGTCGGATTTTGGGATGGACTCTTTGGCTTTGCTTTTCTTCTCCTCATTGGATTTTTCATGTTAAAAGTTGCAGAAGCCAGATGACAAGCTCATTTTGGTTCAACTTCAGCAACTGTGCATTGCATTGCCATGTAATGTAATGTAATGCAATGCTATCTATCTAGCTCTCCCTCTATACTTCCTTTTGGATAAACAGACATATTAGGCAAGCATTTTGGAGCTTTCACCTAAATAACTACAGGTGGTGAGATAAGCTGCACAATATAATTGACCTTTCAGTATATTGTTGCACACACACCATCTATTTAGCAAATGCCCTTGTTATCAACAGCAGCCTTTTAAACTCACCTGAGCTAACAGGTATGTGAGCTGGTTACTCTGCTGCGCTTAAAATTTCTTTTTTGGTTTGCTACAATGCCTTTTCTGAAACGTTGTCTCCCTCTGCTGGAACACTGACTTCTTTCATTTAATGCCTGCAGACTATAAAAGAGAAACCAACCCAAAAAGTTTGGTTGATTAGTCTGTGGCATTCTTTTAAACTGTTGCTTATGGCGGTCTCTGTGAGCTTCTCAGTGACATTCAGCCATCCAGGTATCCCGCCTGCAGTAGACGGAATGTGGCAATGGAACGCTGGCTGCGCGTGTCATAATAGGCTCTGAGCCTTTATATACCTGCGCACAGCAGCAGCCACCTTCAGTCTGCTGCTGGACAGCCAGCAGCAGCAGCAGCAGGAGAGTTAATTAATCAGCAACCCTCCTGCTAAGGGTAGACAGCTGCTCGTTCCACCCCCCCCCCGCCTTAATTGGTTCTCCTCCCTTCCAACGGTGTTGAGGCGGGTGGGAACAGCCGGGGGTTGAGGGTACTGTGCTAAAAGAGGTGGAGTTATGCAGATCTAAAACGCGTGGATTGCAGCAGCAGCAAGCCGAAAAGTGCAGGCATGTGAGGGATCTAGAGGTTGACAGCATGTCTTCTTAACGGGAGTCCAGGTGGCCATCTCCACAAATGGACTTTTCAGAATCCTTGGGTGGCACCGTAGTCGGAAACCAATTCTGGTTATCGCTTCTCGGCCTTTTGGCTAAGATCAAGTGTAGTATCTGTTCTTATCAGTTTAATATCTGATACGTCCCCTATCTGGGGACCATATATTAAATGGATTTTTAGAACAGGGAGATGGAAAAAGAGCTTGCTCTGTCCACTCCACGCATTGACCTGGTATTGCAGTATCTCCAGGACCGGTGCACCCCTTCTTTAATGCAGTTTCTAAAATCAGAAAGAATTGAATTCAATGCTTTTTGTTCATTTTGCTTGTTTGTCGGATTTTGGGATGGACTCTTTGGCTTTGCTTTTCTTCTCCTCATTGGATTTTTCATGTTAAAAGTTGCAGAAGCCAGATGACAAGCTCATTTTGGTTCAACTTCAGCAACTGTGCATTGCATTGCCATGTAATGTAATGTAATGCAATGCTATCTATCTAGCTCTCCCTCTATACTTCCTTTTGGATAAACAGACATATTAGGCAAGCATTTTGGAGCTTTCACCTAAATAACTACAGGTGGTGAGATAAGCTGCACAATATAATTGACCTTTCAGTATATTGTTGCACACACACCATCTATTTAGCAAATGCCCTTGTTATCAACAGCAGCCTTTTAAACTCACCTGAGCTAACAGGTATGTGAGCTGGTTACTCTGCTGCGCTTAAAATTTCTTTTTTGGTTTGCTACAATGCCTTTTCTGAAACGTTGTCTCCCTCTGCTGGAACACTGACTTTTTTCATTTAATGCCTGCAGACTATAAAAGAGAAACCAACCCAAAAAGTTTGGTTGATTAGTCTGTGGCATTCTTTTAAACTGTTGCTTATGGCGGTCTCTGTGAGCTTCTCAGTGACATTCAGCCATCCAGGTATCCCGCCTGCAGTAGACGGAATGTGGCAATGGAACGCTGGCTGCGCGTGTCATAATAGGCTCTGAGCCTTTATATACCTGCGCACAGCAGCAGCCACCTTCAGTCTGCTGCTGGACAGCCAGCAGCAGCAGCAGCAGGAGAGGTAATTAATCAGCAACCCTCCTGCTAAGGGTAGACAGCTGCTCGTTCCACCCCCCCCCCCGCCTTAATTGGTTCTCCTCCCTTCCAACGGTGTTGAGGCGGGTGGGAACAGCCGGGGGTTGAGGGTACTGTGCTAAAAGAGGTGGAGTTATGCAGATCTAAAACGCGTGGATTGCAGCAGCAGCAAGCCGAAAAGTGCAGGCATGTGAGGGATCTAGAGGTTGACAGCATGTCTTCTTAACGGGAGTCCAGGTGGCCATCTCCACAAATGGACTTTTCAGAATCCTTGGGTGGCACCGTAGTCGGAAACCAATTCTGGTTATCGCTTCTCGGCCTTTTGGCTAAGATCAAGTGTAGTATCTGTTCTTATCAGTTTAATATCTGATACGTCCCCTATCTGGGGACCATATATTAAATGGATTTTTAGAACAGGGAGATGGAAAAAGAGCTTGCTCTGTCCACTCCACGCATTGACCTGGTATTGCAGTATCTCCAGGACCGGTGCACCCCTTCTTTAATGCAGTTTCTAAAATCAGAAAGAATTGAATTCAATGCTTTTTGTTCATTTTGCTTGTTTGTCGGATTTTGGGATGGACTCTTTGGCTTTGCTTTTCTTCTCCTCATTGGATTTTTCATGTTAAAAGTTGCAGAAGCCAGATGACAAGCTCATTTTGGTTCAACTTCAGCAACTGTGCATTGCATTGCCATGTAATGTAATGTAATGCAATGCTATCTATCTAGCTCTCCCTCTATACTTCCTTTTGGATAAACAGACATATTAGGCAAGCATTTTGGAGCTTTCACCTAAATAACTACAGGTGGTGAGATAAGCTGCACAATATAATTGACCTTTCAGTATATTGTTGCACACACACCATCTATTTAGCAAATGCCCTTGTTATCAACAGCAGCCTTTTAAACTCACCTGAGCTAAAAGGTATGTGAGCTGGTTACTCTGCTGCGCTTAAAATTTCTTTTTTGGTTTGCTACAATGCCTTTTCTGAAACGTTGTCTCCCTCTGCTGGAACACTGACTTCTTTCATTTAATGCCTGCAGACTATAAAAGAGAAACCAACCCAAAAAGTTTGGTTGATTAGTCTGTGGCATTCTTTTAAACTGTTGCTTATGGCGGTCTCTGTGAGCTTCTCAGTGACATTCAGCCATCCAGGTATCCCGCCTGCAGTAGACGGAATGTGGCAATGGAACGCTGGCTGCGCGTGTCATAATAGGCTCTGAGCCTTTATATACCTGCGCACAGCAGCAGCCACCTTCAGTCTGCTGCTGGACAGCCAGCAGCAGCAGCAGCAGGAGAGGTAATTAATCAGCAACCCTCCTGCTAAGGGTAGACAGCTGCTCGTTCCACCCCCCCCCCGCCTTAATTGGTTCTCCTCCCTTCCAACGGTGTTGAGGCGGGTGGGAACAGCCGGGGGTTGAGGGTACTGTGCTAAAAGAGGTGGAGTTATGCAGATCTAAAACGCGTGGATTGCAGCAGCAGCAAGCCGAAAAGTGCAGGCATGTGAGGGATCTAGAGGTTGACAGCATGTCTTCTTAACGGGAGTCCAGGTGGCCATCTCCACAAATGGACTTTTCAGAATCCTTGGGTGGCACCGTAGTCGGAAACCAATTCTGGTTATCGCTTCTCGGCCTTTTGGCTAAGATCAAGTGTAGTATCTGTTCTTATCAGTTTAATATCTGATACGTCCCCTATCTGGGGACCATATATTAAATGGATTTTTAGAACAGGGAGATGGAAAAAGAGCTTGCTCTGTCCACTCCACGCATTGACCTGGTATTGCAGTATCTCCAGGACCGGTGCACCCCTTCTTTAATGCAGTTTCTAAAATCAGAAAGAATTGAATTCAATGCTTTTTGTTCATTTTGCTTGTTTGTCGGATTTTGGGATGGACTCTTTGGCTTTGCTTTTCTTCTCCTCATTGGATTTTTCATGTTAAAAGTTGCAGAAGCCAGATGACAAGCTCATTTTGGTTCAACTTCAGCAACTGTGCATTGCATTGCCATGTAATGTAATGTAATGCAATGCTATCTATCTAGCTCTCCCGCTATACTTCCTTTTGGATAAACAGACATATTAGGCAAGCATTTTGGAGCTTTCACCTAAATAACTACAGGTGGCCATCTCCACAAATGGACTTTTCAGAATCCTTGGGTGGCACCGTAGTCGGAAACCAATTCTGGTTATCGCTTCTCGGCCTTTTGGCTAAGATCTTGTATCTGGTCAGAAGGATCCTAGAGTGTCTCCCCCTCGGCCTTGCAGCATCGCCACTTAGGTGGCTTAAGCTGCCTGCTGCTATTGGGGGGGGTCCAGAGGAAACGAGAGGTGATAATGGGCGTCAAGATTCGCTATGCCGGGACCGATGATATTCGGGTCAAAAATGCTTTTCGCATTGATATTGAGGAGTCAAGGAGGAATTTCTTTAACCTGCGGTTCTTGGTGGAAGTCGTCATCTTCAAGATTTTGAATGTTGGTCGTGGAGACATCATTTGTCTACAGGAGTTCCCAAAGAATGGCCGGTACGTTTTGGTCCTTGATCGTATGGCAGCTTGCCAGAATCTTTTCAAGACTCTAAAGGATCAGCAAGCCTTGGATCATCCGGCTCTTGAAGGGCTTACATTCACGGTATTGTATACTAAGGGGGAAGTGCCAGTTGTTGTGTTTATGCACAACCCCCTTGTGGATGTGGAGGACATTACTAGATTCCTGAACCGTCATTGCAGCTATGTGTCCTACTCACACAAGGTGAGGAATGAGGTGGGCTTGTGGACTGGCAAACACAAGTTTTTTGTACGGCTCCAGGAAGACCCCCTGGGACCTGGGGGTATCCACTACCCTCCCCTCAGTTTTGCCATCGGGAGGGATAGAGGGTATATGTATTTTCCCGGTGCTCCGCGTTTTTGCAGGAAGTGTAAATCCTTTGGACACTACCAAGAGGACTGCACGGTGGAGAAGTTTTGTGGGAAATGCAATAAAGAGGGTCATCTGGCAATGGAATGTACTAACTCCATGGTCTGTAATGCGTGTGGGGAGGAGGGACACGCTTTCAAGGACTGTCCCCATCGTTCCAGGTCATATGCAGAGGCCGTGTCCCCACGTCCTAGTACTGCCGCCACTATTGGTGAGGCGATTGAGGCAGTAAGGGACTTCATGGAAGTGATGGAGGAAGCACCTGATCCTGCTGGTGGAAGCGCTGTTGAGATGGAGCCTGCAGATATGTCAATTCTGCTTGATGTGAGTGGTGAGGGAGAAGTGAGCGGTTCACTCTCCACAACGCCGGTGTTGGCTTTGGAAAGCTCAGAGGCCATTCAAGAAGGTGGTGGTGGCCAGGGTGACTTCACCGGGGCTGTGGTGAGGCCCCCTGATGAGGACTCTGATGTGTCTTCTGCAAAGAAGTTCCGACCAGATATTTCACCTGCCAGTATTGGGAGCATCAGCCCCTTAAGTGATAGGAGCTATCCCGAGAGCTACAGTGCCTCTCCTAGGAGGTCTTTTTTGGAGGAGGGGGCCAGCATTCTGTGCTTAACATCAGGAATCGAGTTTCAAGACGAGAAAGGTTGACTCTTCGGTGGGGGGTATGTTCTTTTTTACCAAATATGGTTAAAAAATGGGCTCCAACGTGGGCTGTAGTGTACTGTCAGTAAATGTAAGGCTTATAAAATCTAAGCCTAGAAGATTGGCTATACTGGAAGAACTAAAAAATCTTGGAGCAAATATCTACTGTCTGCAAGAGTGCGGAATTGAAGAGTCACCTCCTGAAAAGGACTGGGTATATGGGCATAGCATTTGGTCAGGTTCAATGACAAACAAAAATGATGGTGTGGGGATTTTGTTGGGGAATAGGGATTTAAGTTTTGAAAATTATATGGTGGTGGAGCCAGGTCGTTGTATAATGGCAGTGGTTAAGGGGAGAGGGTGGAGGGTGAAAATTGTTAACGTGTATTGTCCAATTAACAAAGGGGATAGGTTAGCACTATTAGAGAAAATACGTTTTTTTTTGCCTGGAAGGATTCCAATATTATTAGTTGGTGATTTCAATTGTGTTTCTGAAGGGGAAATTGATGTCACGGGTAAGGTCCTTAATCAAATTACATCTGATTTTTCTTTTTTAGATGCAGCGGAATTTTTGAGTAAGCCACCACCGGCCACATATAGAGCTGATAGGGGAGGAATAGTGTCCAGGATTGACCGCATGCTGTATACAAATAGAGGTTTGGTGTGTAAATTTTTTAAACAGCATGTTTTTTCTTTCACAGACCATGAATGTTTGTGGGGTATGTTTGAAGGTGATAAAAAAATGGTGCATGGTGTTGGGGTATGGAAGCTAAATGTTAGGTTGTTAGAGGATGTTAGGGTTATGAGAGACTTCGAAAGTAAGTATGAATGGTGGAGGTCTAGGAAAAATAATTTTGTGGATGTGACTGTATGGTGGGATTGGGTGAAAGTGGAAATTAAGAATTTTTTTAGGAGGTGGGGTTATAAAAAAGCAGCAATTGAAAGAGGCAGATTTAAAGATTTAAATATGAGGATTGAGTGGTTACATAAAATGAGTATGAAAGGAATTGATGTTAGTGATCAACTCAGAGGAGCGAGAGATGAGATGAAGCGTGTTTTGGAAAAGCGTGGGAAGGAAATTATTTTTAGGACGAGAGTTGAGCATTTGGATATGGATGAGAAGTGTACGAGGTACTTTTTTAAAAAAATGTGCAGTAAGAAAGATGAGTTGGATGAGGTTGAAAATGATAATGGTATGACTGTGGTTGGAATGGAAGTGTTGGATGAGGTACATAGTTTCTATAGTAGTTTATTTGAGTCTAAATGGGTGGATGGGGGTTTGAAAGAGCATGTGTTAGGTATGTTGGAGAGTCAGCTTGAATCAGGGGAACGTGAGTGTTTGAGTGAGGATATTGTTTTTGATGAGGTTAAAAAGGCGGTGGATGGTGCGAAAAAGAATAAAACACCTGGGAAAGATGGGTTGCCTGTGGAGTTTTATGTAAAAGCATGGGATGTGATTGGTGTTGATTTTGTGGAGGTATGTCAATATATGTGGATGAATGGTGTACTTTGTAATTCCATGAAAGAAGGAGTAGTTGTTTTACTATATAAGAAGGGTGAGAAAAAGAATTTGCGTAATTGGAGGCCGATTACATTACTCAATGCAGATTACAAAGTCTTTAGCAAAATTCTGGCTAACCGTATGCGTGGGGTGATTGGAAGTGTGGTTGGTGTTGATCAAGTGTGCGCGGTGCCAGGTAGGTGTATGACTGATAACCTCTTGTTGTTGAGGGACGTAATTGGAGATTGTATGTTTAGGAAGGGGAAATGTATGGTTTTTTGTGTGGATTTTGAGAAAGCTTTTGATAGAGTGTCGCATGCGTTTATGTTTGAGGTGTTAGTTAGGATGGGTTTTCCTAGTGTTTTTGTGAAGGCGATAAGGTGTTTGTATGATGGTGTGGTGAGTGAAGTGTTAGTGAATGGATGTTTGAGTGAGAAGGTGTGCATAAAATCAGGGGTCAGGCAGGGGTGTCCGTTGTCCCCTGTCCTGTTTATAAGTGTGATTGAGCCCCTGTTGTGCATGATTCGGAAAGAGAAAGTGATGAATGGTCTTCTAATC
Organism: Phyllobates terribilis; assembly: GCF_046119375.1. Classification (NCBI taxonomy): domain Eukaryota; kingdom Metazoa; phylum Chordata; class Amphibia; order Anura; family Dendrobatidae; genus Phyllobates; species Phyllobates terribilis. Next base: position 1,293,463 of record NW_027363009.1, on the reverse strand, counting down.
CCAGGGAGTGGTGGAAAGACTGTAAAGGTAATGGGGTATATGGACGATGTTGTTGTGGTGAGTGATAATATGGCTGCTATGAATCGAGCAAGGTTGCTTTTAGATTTCTTTTGTGGTGCATCTGGTTTTAGGGTGAATTGGGGGAAGTGTAGCTTTAAGTGTTTTGGGGATTCGAGTGTTAGGATGGATGGTGTGATATGTGAAGAAGGTGCTATTAAGGTTCTGGGGGTGTGGTTTAACAAAGATCTGAAAGGGAATGAGAGTTGGGATGAATGCGGTAAGAGGATTGAACAAAAGTTAAATTTTTGGAGGTTGCGGGACTTGACATTGTCAGGCAAAGTCCTTATTATTAAGTCAGTGATTCTTCCTATGTTACTTTTTGTGTCCGTGGTTTTTCCAGCCCCTTATAGGGGTTTTAGGCGGATTGAGAAGCTAATTTTTACGTTTTATTGGGGAAGTAAGATGGAAAAACTTAAAAGGGAATATTTGTGTAAGTTACGTGAACATGGGGGAATGGATTTCCCAAATTTTGAAATTTGTCTTGGTTTAAATTATATTAAAACAGTGGTTGTTCTGTTAGGTAGGGATAACAAGACGGCTTTTATGATTAAATATATGGCTGGATGGATGTTGTTTGGGTTGAAATGGATGAGAAGGGATGCAAGAGTGCCTGTTTCGTTTAAATGTCCAGTGTGGTATGAGTTTGTTGAAAAATTTGTTGTCAAGCATGATTTGTTGGATGTTCCTATGGGTGATTTCAAAGTGATAAGGAATGTAAGGAGAAGGATGCGTGTTAGAGAGTTTGAATGTAACATTGGGGGCTTGAGATCGAGTGAAGCGTTGTGTGTATGGAGGAACCTGAGTATAAAAGGAATATCGAATAGGCAGCGTGATATCGTATGGATGAGTTTGCATGAGATTTTGCCTGTGAGAGAGGTACAGAAGAGGAGGGATCTGATTAGAACAGAGGTATGTCCGAGGGATGGATGTGGGGCGAGTGAAACTGTTATGCATTTGGTTTGGAATTGTGATTATGCTCAGAGTGTTTGGAAGGGAGTGGGTGGTTTATGCAAGGAACTAGCGGGCGTGAATTTTATAAATTGGAGAGTGGTAATGTTTGGGATGGGTGCAAGTAGCCGGGTGAAAGAGAGATTGTTGTGGTTGATAATGGCATGTGTAATAGAAAGTCTGTGGGACGTTAGGAATTTGTGTTTATTTAAAAGGAAAATAATCTCAGTTAATAATTGTGTTAGGATGGTTTTGTCAAGGTTATACATAGTTTATTTATGGGACAGCCGTGGCGGTGGTGGCTTTGATTCAGAAGGTTTTTGGAAAGTCAAAAAATGGAGGTCACTGGTAAAGTACCAGTAAGTCCTTGTTTAAGTGTTGTGATCTGTCTTTTTTTATGATAATGGTATGTTTTACAGTTTTTTGTCCATTCAAAAGGTATTACAACTGTTTCAGTATAAAGTTATAAATATGAAATAAAGAAAGTACCATTATGATGTAAGACTGGGCAACGTAGTATGAGTTTTTATACTATTGATTGTTGCTTGAAAAATTTTACTGAATGGTATAAAAAAAAAAAAAAAAAAAAAATCTGTTCTTATCAGTTTAATATCTGATACGTCCCCTATCTGGGGACCATATATTAAATGGATTTTTAGAACAGGGAGATGGAAAAAGAGCTTGCTCTGTCCACTCCACGCATTGACCTGGTATTGCAGTATCTCCAGGACCGGTGCACCCCTTCTTTAATACAGTTTCTAAAATCAGAAAGAATTGAATTCAATGCTTTTTGTTCATTTTGCTTGTTTGTCGGATTTTGGGATGGACTCTTTGGCTTTGCTTTTCTTCTCCTCATTGGATTTTTCATGTTAAAAGTTGCAGAAGCCAGATGACAAGCTCATTTTGGTTCAACTTCAGCAACTGTGCATTGCATTGCCATGTAATGTAATGTAATGCAATGCTATCTATCTAGCTCTCCCTCTATACTTCCTTTTGGATAAACAGACATATTAGGCAAGCATTTTGGAGCTTTCACCTAAATAACTACAGGTGGTGAGATAAGCTGCACAATATAATTGACCTTTCAGTATATTGTTGCACACACACCATCTATTTAGCAAATGCCCTTGTTATCAACAGCAGCCTTTTAAACTCACCTGAGCTAACAGGTATGTGAGCTGGTTACTCTGCTGCGCTTAAAATTTCTTTTTTGGTTTGCTACAATGCCTTTTCTGAAACGTTGTCTCCCTCTGCTGGAACACTGACTTCTTTCATTTAATGCCTGCAGACTATAAAAGAGAAACCAACCCAAAAAGTTTGGTTGATTAGTCTGTGGCATTCTTTTAAACTGTTGCTTATGGCGGTCTCTGTGAGCTTCTCAGTGACATTCAGCCATCCAGGTATCCCGCCTGCAGTAGACGGAATGTGGCAATGGAACGCTGGCTGCGCGTGTCATAATAGGCTCTGAGCCTTTATATACCTGCGCACAGCAGCAGCCACCTTCAGTCTGCTGCTGGACAGCCAGCAGCAGCAGCAGCAGGAGAGGTAATTAATCAGCAACCCTCCTGCTAAGGGTAGACAGCTGCTCGTTCCACCCCCCCCCCCCGCCTTAATTGGTTCTCCTCCCTTCCAACGGTGTTGAGGCGGGTGGGAACAGCCGGGGGTTGAGGGTACTGTGCTAAAAGAGGTGGAGTTATGCAGATCTAAAACGCGTGGATTGCAGCAGCAGCAAGCCGAAAAGTGCAGGCATGTGAGGGATCTAGAGGTTGACAGCATGTCTTCTTAACGGGAGTCCAGGTGGCCATCTCCACAAATGGACTTTTCAGAATCCTTGGGTGGCACCGTAGTCGGAAACCAATTCTGGTTATCGCTTCTCGGCCTTTTGGCTAAGATCAAGTGTAGTATCTGTTCTTATCAGTTTAATATCTGATACGTCCCCTATCTGGGGACCATATATTAAATGGATTTTTAGAACAGGGAGATGGAAAAAGAGCTTGCTCTGTCCACTCCACGCATTGACCTGGTATTGCAGTATCTCCAGGACCGGTGCACCCCTTCTTTAATGCAGTTTCTAAAATCAGAAAGAATTGAATTCAATGCTTTTTGTTCATTTTGCTTGTTTGTCGGATTTTGGGATGGACTCTTTGGCTTTGCTTTTCTTCTCCTCATTGGATTTTTCATGTTAAAAGTTGCAGAAGCCAGATGACAAGCTCATTTTGGTTCAACTTCAGCAACTGTGCATTGCATTGCCATGTAATGTAATGTAATGCAATGCTATCTATCTAGCTCTCCCTCTATACTTCCTTTTGGATAAACAGACATATTAGGCAAGCATTTTGGAGCTTTCACCTAAATAACTACAGGTGGTGAGATAAGCTGCACAATATAATTGACCTTTCAGTATATTGTTGCACACACACCATCTATTTAGCAAATGCCCTTGTTATCAACAGCAGCCTTTTAAACTCACCTGAGCTAACAGGTATGTGAGCTGGTTACTCTGCTGCGCTTAAAATTTCTTTTTTGGTTTGCTACAATGCCTTTTCTGAAACGTTGTCTCCCTCTGCTGGAACACTGACTTCTTTCATTTAATGCCTGCAGACTATAAAAGAGAAACCAACCCAAAAAGTTTGGTTGATTAGTCTGTGGCATTCTTTTAAACTGTTGCTTATGGCGGTCTCTGTGAGCTTCTCAGTGACATTCAGCCATCCAGGTATCCCGCCTGCAGTAGACGGAATGTGGCAATGGAACGCTGGCTGCGCGTGTCATAATAGGCTCTGAGCCTTTATATACCTGCGCACAGCAGCAGCCACCTTTAGTCTGCTGCTGGACAGCCAGCAGCAGCAGCAGCAGGAGAGTTAATTAATCAGCAACCCTCCTGTTAAGGGTAGACAGCTGCTCGTTCCACCCCCCCCCCCGCCTTAATTGGTTCTCCTTCCTTCCAACGGTGTTGAGGCGGGTGGGAACAGCCGGGGGTTGAGGGTACTGTGCTAAAAGAGGTGGAGTTATGCAGATCTAAAACGCGTGGATTGCAGCAGCAGCAAGCCGAAAAGTGCAGGCATGTGAGGGATCTAGAGGTTGACAGCATGTCTTCTTAACGGGAGTCCAGGTGGCCATCTCCACAAATGGACTTTTCAGAATCCTTGGGTGGCACCGTAGTCGGAAACCAATTCTGGTTATCGCTTCTCGGCCTTTTGGCTAAGATCAAGTGTAGTATCTGTTCTTATCAGTTTAATATCTGATACGTCCCCTATCTGGGGACCATATATTAAATGGATTTTTAGAACAGGGAGATGGAAAAAGAGCTTGCTCTGTCCACTCCACGCATTGACCTGGTATTGCAGTATCTCCAGGACCGGTGCACCCCTTCTTTAATGCAGTTTCTAAAATCAGAAAGAATTGAATTCAATGCTTTTTGTTCATTTTGCTTGTTTGTCGGATTTTGGGATGGACTCTTTGGCTTTGCTTTTCTTCTCCTCATTGGATTTTTCATGTTAAAAGTTGCAGAAGCCAGATGACAAGCTCATTTTGGTTCAACTTCAGCAACTGTGCATTGCATTGCCATGTAATGTAATGTAATGCAATGCTATCTATCTAGCTCTCCCTCTATACTTCCTTTTGGATAAACAGACATATTAGGCAAGCATTTTGGAGCTTTCACCTAAATAACTACAGGTGGTGAGATAAGCTGCACAATATAATTGACCTTTCAGTATATTGTTGCACACACACCATCTATTTAGCAAATGCCCTTGTTATCAACAGCAGCCTTTTAAACTCACCTGAGCTAACAGGTATGTGAGCTGGTTACTCTGCTGCGCTTAAAATTTCTTTTTTGGTTTGCTACAATGCCTTTTCTGAAACGTTGTCTCCCTCTGCTGGAACACTGACTTCTTTCATTTAATGCCTGCAGACTATAAAAGAGAAACCAACCCAAAAAGTTTGGTTGATTAGTCTGTGGCATTCTTTTAAACTGTTGCTTATGGCGGTCTCTGTGAGCTTCTCAGTGACATTCAGCCATCCAGGTATCCCGCCTGCAGTAGACGGAATGTGGCAATGGAACGCTGGCTGCGCGTGTCATAATAGGCTCTGAGCCTTTATATACCTGCGCACAGCAGCAGCCACCTTTAGTCTGCTGCTGGACAGCCAGCAGCAGCAGCAGCAGGAGAGTTAATTAATCAGCAACCCTCCTGTTAAGGGTAGACAGCTGCTCGTTCCACCCCCCCCCCCGCCTTAATTGGTTCTCCTTCCTTCCAACGGTGTTGAGGCGGGTGGGAACAGCCGGGGGTTGAGGGTACTGTGCTAAAAGAGGTGGAGTTATGCAGATCTAAAACGCGTGGATTGCAGCAGCAGCAAGCCGAAAAGTGCAGGCATGTGAGGGATCTAGAGGTTGACAGCATGTCTTCTTAACGGGAGTCCAGGTGGCCATCTCCACAAATGGACTTTTCAGAATCCTTGGGTGGCACCGTAGTCGGAAACCAATTCTGGTTATCGCTTCTCGGCCTTTTGGCTAAGATCAAGTGTAGTATCTGTTCTTATCAGTTTAATATCTGATACGTCCCCTATCTGGGGACCATATATTAAATGGATTTTTAGAACAGGGAGATGGAAAAAGAGCTTGCTCTGTCCACTCCACGCATTGACCTGGTATTGCAGTATCTCCAGGACCGGTGCACCCCTTCTTTAATGCAGTTTCTAAAATCAGAAAGAATTGAATTCAATGCTTTTTGTTCATTTTGCTTGTTTGTCGGATTTTGGGATGGACTCTTTGGCTTTGCTTTTCTTCTCCTCATTGGATTTTTCATGTTAAAAGTTGCAGAAGCCAGATGACAAGCTCATTTTGGTTCAACTTCAGCAACTGTGCATTGCATTGCCATGTAATGTAATGTAATGCAATGCTATCTATCTAGCTCTCCCTCTATACTTCCTTTTGGATAAACAGACATATTAGGCAAGCATTTTGGAGCTTTCACCTAAATAACTACAGGTGGTGAGATAAGCTGCACAATATAATTGACCTTTCAGTATATTGTTGCACACACACCATCTATTTAGCAAATGCCCTTGTTATCAACAGCAGCCTTTTAAACTCACCTGAGCTAACAGGTATGTGAGCTGGTTACTCTGCTGCGCTTAAAATTTCTTTTTTGGTTTGCTACAATGCCTTTTCTGAAACGTTGTCTCCCTCTGCTGGAACACTGACTTCTTTCATTTAATGCCTGCAGACTATAAAAGAGAAACCAACCCAAAAAGTTTGGTTGATTAGTCTGTGGCATTCTTTTAAACTGTTGCTTATGGCGGTCTCTGTGAGCTTCTCAGTGACATTCAGCCATCCAGGTATCCCGCCTGCAGTAGACGGAATGTGGCAATGGAACGCTGGCTGCGCGTGTCATAATAGGCTCTGAGCCTTTATATACCTGCGCACAGCAGCAGCCACCTTCAGTCTGCTGCTGGACAGCCAGCAGCAGCAGCAGCAGGAGAGGTAATTAGCAACCCTCCTGCTAAGGGTAGACAGCTGCTCGTTCCACCCCCCCCCCGCCTTAATTGGTTCTCCTCCCTTCCAACGGTGTTGAGGCGGGTGGGAACAGCCGGGGGTTGAGGGTACTGTGCTAAAAGAGGTGGAGTTATGCAGATCTAAAACGCGTGGATTGCAGCAGCAGCAAGCCGAAAAGTGCAGGCATGTGAGGGATCTAGAGGTTGACAGCATGTCTTCTTAACGGGAGTCCAGGTGGCCATCTCCACAAATGGACTTTTCAGAATCCTTGGGTGGCACCGTAGTCGGAAACCAATTCTGGTTATCGCTTCTCGGTCTTTTGGCTAAGATCAAGTGTAGTATCTGTTCTTATCAGTTTAATATCTGATACGTCCCCTATCTGGGGACCATATATTAAATGGATTTTTAGAACAGGGAGATGGAAAAAGAGCTTGCTCTGTCCACTCCACGCATTGACCCGGTATTGCAGTATCTCCAGGACCGGTGCACCCCTTCTTTAATGCAGTTTCTAAAATCAGAAAGAATTGAATTCAATGCTTTTTGTTCATTTTGCTTGTTTGTCGGATTTTGGGATGGACTCTTTGGCTTTGCTTTTCTTCTCCTCATTGGATTTTTCATGTTAAAAGTTGCAGAAGCCAGATGACAAGCTCATTTTGGTTCAACTTCAGCAACTGTGCATTGCATTGCCATGTAATGTAATGTAATGCAATGCTATCTATCTAGCTCTCCCTCTATACTTCCTTTATGATAAACAGACATATTAGGCAAGCATTTTGGAGCTTTCACCTAAATAACTACAGGTGGTGAGATAAGCTGCACAATATAATTGACCTTTCAGTATATTGTTGCACACACACCATCTATTTAGCAAATGCCCTTGTTATCAACAGCAGCCTTTTAAACTCACCTGAGCTAACAGGTATGTGAGCTGGTTACTCTGCTGCGCTTAAAATTTCTTTTTTGGTTTGCTACAATGCCTTTTCTGAAACGTTGTCTCCCTCTGCTGGAACACTGACTTCTTTCATTTAATGCCTGCAGACTATAAAAGAGAAACCAACCCAAAAAGTTTGGTTGATTAGTCTGTGGCATTCTTTTAAACTGTTGCTTATGGCGGTCTCTGTGAGCTTCTCAGTGACATTCAGCCATCCAGGTATCCCGCCTGCAGTAGACGGAATGTGGCAATGGAACGCTGGCTGCGCGTGTCATAATAGGCTCTGAGCCTTTATATACCTGCGCACAGCAGCAGCCACCTTCAGTCTGCTGCTGGACAGCCAGCAGCAGCAGCAGCAGGAGAGGTAATTAATCAGCAACCCTCCTGCTAAGGGTAGACAGCTGCTCGTTCCACCCCCCCCCCCCCCGCCTTAATTGGTTCTCCTCCCTTCCAACGGTGATGAGGCGGGTGGGAACAGCCGGGGGTTGAGGGTACTGTGCTAAAAGAGGTGGAGTTATGCAGATCTAAAACGCGTGGATTGCAGCAGCAGCAAGCCGAAAAGTGCAGGCATGTGAGGGATCTAGAGGTTGACAGCATGTCTTCTTAACGGGAGTCCAGGTGGCCATCTCCACAAATGGACTTTTCAGAATCCTTGGGTGGCACCGTAGTCGGAAACCAATTCTGGTTATCGCTTCTCGGCCTTTTGGCTAAGATCAAGTGTAGTATCTGTTCTTATCAGTTTAATATCTGATACGTCCCCTATCTGGGGACCATATATTAAATGGATTTTTAGAACAGGGAGATGGAAAAAGAGCTTGCTCTGTCCACTCCACGCATTGACCTGGTATTGCAGTATCTCCAGGACCGGTGCACCCCTTCTTTAATGCAGTTTCTAAAATCAGAAAGAATTGAATTCAATGCTTTTTGTTCATTTTGCTTGTTTGTCGGATTTTGGGATGGACTCTTTGGCTTTGCTTTTCTTCTCCTCATTGGATTTTTCATGTTAAAAGTTGCAGAAGCCAGATGACAAGCTCATTTTGGTTCAACTTCAGCAACTGTGCATTGCATTGCCATGTAATGTAATGTAATGCAATGCTATCTATCTAGCTCTCCCTCTATACTTCCTTTTGGATAAACAGACATATTAGGCAAGCATTTTGGAGCTTTCACCTAAATAACTACAGGTGGTGAGATAAGCTGCACAATATAATTGACCTTTCAGTATATTGTTGCACACACACCATCTATTTAGCAAATGCCCTTGTTATCAACAGCAGCCTTTTAAACTCACCTGAGCTAACAGGTATGTGAGCTGGTTACTCTGCTGCGCTTAAAATTTCTTTTTTGGTTTGCTACAATGCCTTTTCTGAAACGTTGTCTCCCTCTGCTGGAACACTGACTTCTTTCATTTAATGCCTGCAGACTATAAAAGAGAAACCAACCCAAAAAGTTTGGTTGATTAGTCTGTGGCATTCTTTTAAACTGTTGCTTATGGCGGTCTCTGTGAGCTTCTCAGTGACATTCAGCCATCCAGGTATCCCGCCTGCAGTAGACGGAATGTGGCAATGGAACGCTGGCTGCGCGTGTCATAATAGGCTCTGAGCCTTTATATACCTGCGCACAGCAGCAGCCACCTTCAGTCTGCTGCTGGACAGCCAGCAGCAGCAGCAGCAGGAGAGGTAATTAATCAGCAACCCTCCTGCTAAGGGTAGACAGCTGCTCGTTCCACCCCCCCCCCCGCCTTAATTGGTTCTCCTCCCTTCCAACGGTGTTGAGGCGGGTGGGAACAGCCGGGGGTTGAGGGTACTGTGCTAAAAGAGGTGGAGTTATGCAGATCTAAAACGCGTGGATTGCTGCAGCAGCAAGCCGAAAAGTGCAGGCATGTGAGGGATCTAGAGGTTGACAGCATGTCTTCTTAACGGGAGTCCAGGTGGCCATCTCCACAAATGGACTTTTCAGAATCCTTGGGTGGCACCGTAGTCGGAAACCAATTCTGGTTATCGCTTCTCGGCCTTTTGGCTAAGATCAAGTGTAGTATCTGTTCTTATCAGTTTAATATCTGATACGTCCCCTATCTGGGGACCATATATTAAATGGATTTTTAGAACAGGGAGATGGAAAAAGAGCTTGCTCTGTCCACTCCACGCATTGACCTGGTATTGCAGTATCTCCAGGACCGGTGCACCCCTTCTTTAATGCAGTTTCTAAAATCAGAAAGAATTGAATTCAATGCTTTTTGTTCATTTTGCTTGTTTGTCGGATTTTGGGATGGACTCTTTGGCTTTGCTTTTCTTCTCCTCATTGGATTTTTCATGTTAAAAGTTGCAGAAGCCAGATGACAAGCTCATTTTGGTTCAACTTCAGCAACTGTGCATTGCATTGCCATGTAATGTAATGTAATGCAATGCTATCTATCTAGCTCTCCCTCTATACTTCCTTTTGGATAAACAGACATATTAGGCAAGCATTTTGGAGCTTTCACCTAAATAACTACAGGTGGTGAGATAAGCTGCACAATATAATTGACCTTTCAGTATATTGTTGCACACACACCATCTATTTAGCAAATGCCCTTGTTATCAACAGCAGCCTTTTAAACTCACCTGAGCTAACAGGTATGTGAGCTGGTTACTCTGCTGCGCTTAAAATTTCTTTTTTGGTTTGCTACAATGCCTTTTCTGAAACGTTGTCTCCCTCTGCTGGAACACTGACTTCTTTCATTTAATGCCTGCAGACTATAAAAGAGAAACCAACCCAAAAAGTTTGGTTGATTAGTCTGTGGCATTCTTTTAAACTGTTGCTTATGGCGGTCTCTGTGAGCTTCTCAGTGACATTCAGCCATCCAGGTATCCCGCCTGCAGTAGACGGAATGTGGCAATGGAACGCTGGCTGCGCGTGTCATAATAGGCTCTGAGCCTTTATATACCTGCGCACAGCAGCAGCCACCTTCAGTCTGCTGCTGGACAGCCAGCAGCAGCAGCAGCAGGAGAGGTAATTAATCAGCAACCCTCCTGCTAAGGGTAGACAGCTGCTCGTTCCACCCCCCCCCCCGCCTTAATTGGTTCTCCTCCCTTCCAACGGTGTTGAGGCGGGTGGGAACAGCCGGGGGTTGAGGGTACTGTGCTAAAAGAGGTGGAGTTATGCAGATCTAAAACGCGTGGATTGCAGCAGCAGCAAGCCGAAAAGTGCAGGCATGTGAGGGATCTAGAGGTTGACAGCATGTCTTCTTAACGGGAGTCCAGGTGGCCATCTCCACAAATGGACTTTTCAGAATCCTTGGGTGGCACCGTAGTCGGAAACCAATTCTGGTTATCGCTTCTCGGCCTTTTGGCTAAGATCAAGTGTAGTATCTGTTCTTATCAGTTTAATATCTGATACGTCCCCTATCTGGGGACCATATATTAAATGGATTTTTAGAACAGGGAGATGGAAAAAGAGCTTGCTCTGTCCACTCCACGCATTGACCTGGTATTGCAGTATCTCCAGGACCGGTGCACCCCTTCTTTAATGCAGTTTCTAAAATCAGAAAGAATTGAATTCAATGCTTTTTGTTCATTTTGCTTGTTTGTCGGATTTTGGGATGGACTCTTTGGCTTTGCTTTTCTTCTCCTCATTGGATTTTTCATGTTAAAAGTTGCAGAAGCCAGATGACAAGCTCATTTTGGTTCAACTTCAGCAACTGTGCATTGCATTGCCATGTAATGTAATGTAATGCAATGCTATCTATCTAGCTCTCCCTCTATACTTCCTTTTGGATAAACAGACATATTAGGCAAGCATTTTGGAGCTTTAACCTAAATAACTACAGGTGGTGAGATAAGCTGCACAATATAATTGACCTTTCAGTATATTGTTGCACACACACCATCTATTTAGCAAATGCCCTTGTTATCAACAGCAGCCTTTTAAACTCACCTGAGCTAACAGGTATGTGAGCTGGTTACTCTGCTGCGCTTAAAATTTCTTTTTTGGTTTGCTACAATGCCTTTTCTGAAACGTTGTCTCCCTCTGCTGGAACACTGACTTCTTTCATTTAATGCCTGCAGACTATAAAAGAGAAACCAACCCAAAAAGTTTGGTTGATTAGTCTGTGGCATTCTTTTAAACTGTTGCTTATGGCGGTCTCTGTGAGCTTCTCAGTGACATTCAGCCATCCAGGTATCCCGCCTGCAGTAGACGGAATGTGGCAATGGAACGCTGGCTGCGCGTGTCATAATAGGCTCTGAGCCTTTATATACCTGCGCACAGCAGCAGCCACCTTCAGTCTGCTGCTGGACAGCCAGCAGCAGCAGCAGCAGCAGGAGAGGTAATTAATCAGCAACCCTCCTGCTAAGGGTAGACAGCTGCTCGTTCCACCCCCCCCCGCCTTAATTGGTTCTCCTCCCTTCCAACGGTGTTGAGGCGGGTGGGAACAGCCGGGGGTTGAGGGTACTGTGCTAAAAGAGGTGGAGTTATGCAGATCTAAAACGCGTGGATTGCAGCAGCAGCAAGCCGAAAAGTGCAGGCATGTGAGGGATCTAGAGGTTGACAGCATGTCTTCTTAACGGGAGTCCAGGTGGCCATCTCCACAAATGGACTTTTCAGAATCCTTGGGTGGCACCGTAGTCGGAAACCAATTCTGGTTATCGCTTCTCGGCCTTTTGGCTAAGATCAAGTGTAGTATCTGTTCTTATCAGTTTAATATCTGATACGTCCCCTATCTGGGGACCATATATTAAATGGATTTTTAGAACAGGGAGATGGAAAAAGAGCTTGCTCTGTCCACTCCACGCATTGACCTGGTATTGCAGTATCTCCAGGACCGGTGCACCCCTTCTTTAATGCAGTTTCTAAAATCAGAAAGAATTGAATTCAATGCTTTTTGTTCATTTTGCTTGTTTGTCGGATTTTGGGATGGACTCTTTGGCTTTGCTTTTCTTCTCCTCATTGGATTTTTCATGTTAAAAGTTGCAGAAGCCAGATGACAAGCTCATTTTGGTTCAACTTCAGCAACTGTGCATTGCATTGCCATGTAATGTAATGTAATGCAATGCTATCTATCTAGCTCTCCCTCTATACTTCCTTTTGGATAAACAGACATATTAGGCAAGCATTTTGGAGCTTTCACCTAAATAACTACAGGTGGTGAGATAAGCTGCACAATATAATTGACCTTTCAGTATATTGTTGCACACACACCATCTATTTAGCAAATGCCCTTGTTATCAACAGCAGCCTTTTAAACTCACCTGAGCTAACAGGTATGTGAGCTGGTTACTCTGCTGCGCTTAAAATTTCTTTTTTGGTTTGCTACAATGCCTTTTCTGAAACGTTGTCTCCCTCTGCTGGAACACTGACTTCTCTCATTTAATGCCTGCAGACTATAAAAGAGAAACCAACCCAAAAAGTTTGGTTGATTAGTCTGTGGCATTCTTTTAAACTGTTGCTTATGGCGGTCTCTGTGAGCTTCTCAGTGACATTCAGCCATCCAGGTATCCCGCCTGCAGTAGACGGAATGTGGCAATGGAACGCTGGCTGCGCGTGTCATAACAGGCTCTGAGCCTTTATATACCTTCGCACAGCAGCAGCCACCTTCAGTCTGCTGCTGGACAGCCAGCAGCAGCAGCAGCAGGAGAGGTAATTAATCAGCAACCCTCCTGCTAAGGGTAGACAGCTGCTCGTTCCACCCCCCCCCCCGCCTTAATTGGTTCTCCTCCCTTCCAACGGTGTTGAGGCGGGTGGGAACAGCCGGGGGTTGAGGGTACTGTGCTAAAAGAGGTGGAGTTATGAGGATCTAAAACGCGTGGATTGCAGCAGCAGCAAGCCGAAAAGTGCAGGCATGTGAGGGATCTAGAGGTTGACAGCATGTCTTCTTAACGGAAGTCCAGGTGGCCATCTCCACAAATGGACTTTTCAGAATCCTTGGGTGGCACCGTAGTCGGAAACCAATTCTGGTTATCGCTTCTCGGCCTTTTGGCTAAGATCAAGTGTAGTATCTGTTCTTATCAGTTTAATATCTGATACGTCCCCTATCTGGGGACCATATATTAAATGGATTTTTAGAACAAGGAGATGGAAAAAGAGCTTGCTCTGTCCACTCCACGCATTGACCTGGTATTGCAGTATCTCCAGGACCGGTGCACCCCTTCTTTAATGCAGTTTCTAAAATCAGAAAGAATTGAATTCAATGCTTTTTGTTCATTTTGCTTGTTTGTCGGATTTTGGGATGGACTCTTTGGCTTTGCTTTTCTTCTCCTCATTGGATTTTTCATGTTAAAAGTTGCAGAAGCCAGATGACAAGCTCATTTTGGTTCAACTTCAGCAACTGTGCATTGCATTGCCATGTAATGTAATGTAATGCAATGCTATCTATCTAGCTCTCCCTCTATACTTCCTTTTGGATAAACAGACATATTAGGCAAGCATTTTGGAGCTTTCACCTAAATAACTACAGGTGGTGAGATAAGCTGCACAATATAATTGACCTTTCAGTATATTGTTGCACACACACCATCTATTTAGCAAATGCCCTTGTTATCAACAGCAGCCTTTTAAACTCACCTGAGCTAACAGGTATGTGAGCTGATTACTCTGCTGCGCTTAAAATTTCTTTTTTGGTTTGCTACAATGCCTTTTCTGAAACGTTGTCTCCCTCTGCTGGAACACTGACTTCTTTCATTTAATGCCTGCAGACTATAAAAGAGAAACCAACCCAAAAAGTTTGGTTGATTAGTCTGTGGCATTCTTTTAAACTGTTGCTTATGGCGGTCTCTGTGAGCTTCTCAGTGACATTCAGCCATCCAGGTATCCCGCCTGCAGTAGACGGAATGTGGCAATGGAACGCTGGCTGCGCGTGTCATAATAGGCTCTGAGCCTTTATATACCTTCGCACAGCAGCAGCCACCTTCAGTCTGCTGCTGGACAGCCAGCAGCAGCAGCAGCAGGAGAGGTAATTAATCAGCAACCCTCCTGCTAAGGGTAGACAGCTGCTCGTTCCACCCCCCCCCCCCCCCGCCTTAATTGGTTCTCCTCCCTTCCAACGGTGTTGAGGCGGGTGGGAACAGCCGGGGGTTGAGGGTACTGTGCTAAAAGAGGTGGAGTTATGCAGATCTAAAACGCGTGGATTGCAGCAGCAGCAAGCCGAAAAGTGCAGGCATGTGAGGGATCTAGAGGTTGACAGCATGTCTTCTTAACGGGAGTCCAGGTGGCCATCTCCACAAATGGACTTTTCAGAATCCTTGGGTGGCACCGTAGTCGGAAACCAAATCTGGTTATCGCTTCTCGGCCTTTTGGCTAAGATCAAGTGTAGTATCTGTTCTTATCAGTTTAATATCTGATACGTCCCCTATCTGGGGACCATATATTAAATGGATTTTTAGAACAGGGAGATGGAAAAAGAGCTTGCTCTCTCCACTCCACGCATTGACCTGGTATTGCAGTATCTCCAGGACCGGTGCACCCCTTCTTTAATGCAGTTTCTAAAATCAGAAAGAATTGAATTCAATGCTTTTTGTTCATTTTGCTTGTTTGTCGGATTTTGGGATGGACTCTTTGGCTTTGCTTTTCTTCTCCTCATTGGATTTTTCATGTTAAAAGTTGCAGAAGCCAGATGACAAGCTCATTTTGGTTCAACTTCAGCAACTGTGCATTGCATTGCCATGTAATGTAATGTAATGCAATGCTATCTATCTAGCTCTCCCTCTATACTTCCTTTTGGATAAACAGACATATTAGGCAAGCATTTTGGAGCTTTCACCTAAATAACTACAGGTGGTGAGATAAGCTGCACAATATAATTGACCTTTCAGTATATTGTTGCACACACACCATCTATTTAGCAAATGCCCTTGTTATCAACGGCAGCCTTTTAAACTCACCTGAGCTAACAGGTATGTGAGCTGGTTACTCTGCTGCGCTTAAAATTTCTTTTTTGGTTTGCTACAATGCCTTTTCTGAAACGTTGTCTCCCTCTGCTGGAACACTGACTTCTTTCATTTAATGCCTGCAGACTATAAAAGAGAAACCAACCCAAAAAGTTTGGTTGATTAGTCTGTGGCATTCTTTTAAACTGTTGCTTATGGCGGTCTCTGTGAGCTTCTCAGTGACATTCAGCCATCCAGGTATCCCGCCTGCAGTAGACGGAATGTGGCAATGGAACGCTGGCTGCGCGTGTCATAATAGGCTCTGAGCCTTTATATACCTGCGCACAGCAGCAGCCACCTTCAGTCTGCTGCTGGACAGCCAGCAGCAGCAGCAGCAGGAGAGGTAATTAATCAGCAACCCTCCTGCTAAGGGTAGACAGCTGCTCGTTCCACCCCCCCCCCCCGCCTTAATTGGTTCTCCTCCCTTCCAACGGTGTTGAGGCGGGTGGGAACAGCCGGGGGTTGAGGGTACTGTGCTAAAAGAGGTGGAGTTATGCAGATCTAAAACGCGTGGATTGCAGCAGCAGCAAGCCGAAAAGTGCAGGCATGTGAGGGATCTAGAGGTTGACAGCATGTCTTCTTAACGGGAGTCCAGGTGGCCATCTCCACAAATGGACTTTTCAGAATCCTTGGGTGGCACCGTAGTCGGAAACCAATTCTGGTTATCGCTTCTCGGCCTTTTGGCTAAGATCAAGTGTAGTATCTGTTCTTATCAGTTTAATATCTGATACGTCCCCTATCTGGGGACCATATATTAAATGGATTTTTAGAACAGGGAGATGGAAAAAGAGCTTGCTCTGTCCACTCCACGCATTGACCTGGTATTGCAGTATCTCCAGGACCGGTGCACCCCTTCTTTAATGCAGTTTATAAAATCAGAAAGAATTGAATTCAATGCTTTTTGTTCATTTTGCTTGTTTGTCGGATTTTGGGATGGACTCTTTGGCTTTGCTTTTCTTCTCCTCATTGGATTTTTCATGTTAAAAGTTGCAGAAGCCAGATGACAAGCTCATTTTGGTTCAACTTCAGCAACTGTGCATTGCATTGCCATGTAATGTAATGTAATGCAATGCTATCTATCTAGCTCTCCCTCTATACTTCCTTTTGGATAAACAGACATATTAGGCAAGCATATTGGAGCTTTCACCTAAATAACTACAGGTGGTGAGATAAGCTGCACAATATAATTGACCTTTCAGTATATTGTTGCACACACACCATCTATTTAGCAAATGCCCTTGTTATCAACAGCAGCCTTTTAAACTCACCTGAGCTAACAGGTATGTGAGCTGGTTACTCTGCTGCGCTTAAAATTTCTTTTTTGGTTTGCTACAATGCCTTTTCTGAAACGTTGTCTCCCTCTGCTGGAACACTGACTTCTTTCATTTAATGCCTGCAGACTATAAAAGAGAAACCAACCCAAAAAGTTTGGTTGATTAGTCTGTGGCATTCTTTTAAACTGTTGCTTATGGCGGTCTCTGTGAGCTTCTCAGTGACATTCAGCCATCCAGGTATCCCGCCTGCAGTAGACGGAATGTGGCAATGGAACGCTGGCTGCGCGTGTCATAATAGGCTCTGAGCCTTTATATACCTGCGCACAGCAGCAGCCACCTTCAGTCTGCTGCTGGACAGCCAGCAGCAGCAGCAGCAGGAGAGGTAATTAATCAGCAACCCTCCTGCTAAGGGTAGACAGCTGCTCGTTCCACCCCCCCCCCCGCCTTAATTGGTTCTCCTCCCTTCCAACGGTGTTGAGGCGGGTGGGAACAGCCGGGGGTTGAGGGTACTGTGCTAAAAGAGGTGGAGTTATGCAGATCTAAAACGCGTGGATTGCAGCAGCAGCAAGCCGAAAAGTGCAGGCATGTGAGGGATCTAGAGGTTGACAGCATGTCTTCTTAACGGGAGTCCAGGTGGCCATCTCCACAAATGGACTTTTCAGAATCCTTGGGTGGCACCGTAGTCGGAAACCAAATCTGGTTATCGCTTCTCGGCCTTTTGGCTAAGATCAAGTGTAGTATCTGTTCTTATCAGTTTAATATCTGATACGTCCCCTATCTGGGGACCATATATTAAATGGATTTTTAGAACAGGGAGATGGAAAAAGAGCTTGCTCTCTCCACTCCACGCATTGACCTGGTATTGCAGTATCTCCAGGACCGGTGCACCCCTTCTTTAATGCAGTTTCTAAAATCAGAAAGAATTGAATTCAATGCTTTTTGTTCATTTTGCTTGTTTGTCGGATTTTGGGATGGACTCTTTGGCTTTGCTTTTCTTCTCCTCATTGGATTTTTCATGTTAAAAGTTGCAGAAGCCAGATGACAAGCTCATTTTGGTTCAACTTCAGCAACTGTGCATTGCATTGCCATGTAATGTAATGTAATGCAATGCTATCTATCTAGCTCTCCCTCTATACTTCCTTTTGGATAAACAGACATATTAGGCAAGCATTTTGGAGCTTTCACCTAAATAACTACAGGTGGTGAGATAAGCTGCACAATATAATTGACCTTTCAGTATATTGTTGCACACACACCATCTATTTAGCAAATGCCCTTGTTATCAACGGCAGCCTTTTAAACTCACCTGAGCTAACAGGTATGTGAGCTGGTTACTCTGCTGCGCTTAAAATTTCTTTTTTGGTTTGCTACAATGCCTTTTCTGAAACGTTGTCTCCCTCTGCTGGAACACTGACTTCTTTCATTTAATGCCTGCAGACTATAAAAGAGAAACCAACCCAAAAAGTTTGGTTGATTAGTCTGTGGCATTCTTTTAAACTGTTGCTTATGGCGGTCTCTGTGAGCTTCTCAGTGACATTCAGCCATCCAGGTATCCCGCCTGCAGTAGACGGAATGTGGCAATGGAACGCTGGCTGCGCGTGTCATAATAGGCTCTGAGCCTTTATATACCTGCGCACAGCAGCAGCCACCTTCAGTCTGCTGCTGGACAGCCAGCAGCAGCAGCAGCAGGAGAGGTAATTAATCAGCAACCCTCCTGCTAAGGGTAGACAGCTGCTCGTTCCACCCCCCCCCCCCGCCTTAATTGGTTCTCCTCCCTTCCAACGGTGTTGAGGCGGGTGGGAACAGCCGGGGGTTGAGGGTACTGTGCTAAAAGAGGTGGAGTTATGCAGATCTAAAACGCGTGGATTGCAGCAGCAGCAAGCCGAAAAGTGCAGGCATGTGAGGGATCTAGAGGTTGACAGCATGTCTTCTTAACGGGAGTCCAGGTGGCCATCTCCACAAATGGACTTTTCAGAATCCTTGGGTGGCACCGTAGTCGGAAACCAATTCTGGTTATCGCTTCTCGGCCTTTTGGCTAAGATCAAGTGTAGTATCTGTTCTTATCAGTTTAATATCTGATACGTCCCCTATCTGGGGACCATATATTAAATGGATTTTTAGAACAGGGAGATGGAAAAAGAGCTTGCTCTGTCCACTCCACGCATTGACCTGGTATTGCAGTATCTCCAGGACCGGTGCACCCCTTCTTTAATGCAGTTTATAAAATCAGAAAGAATTGAATTCAATGCTTTTTGTTCATTTTGCTTGTTTGTCGGATTTTGGGATGGACTCTTTGGCTTTGCTTTTCTTCTCCTCATTGGATTTTTCATGTTAAAAGTTGCAGAAGCCAGATGACAAGCTCATTTTGGTTCAACTTCAGCAACTGTGCATTGCATTGCCATGTAATGTAATGTAATGCAATGCTATCTATCTAGCTCTCCCTCTATACTTCCTTTTGGATAAACAGACATATTAGGCAAGCATATTGGAGCTTTCACCTAAATAACTACAGGTGGTGAGATAAGCTGCACAATATAATTGACCTTTCAGTATATTGTTGCACACACACCATCTATTTAGCAAATGCCCTTGTTATCAACAGCAGCCTTTTAAACTCACCTGAGCTAACAGGTATGTGAGCTGGTTACTCTGCTGCGCTTAAAATTTCTTTTTTGGTTTGCTACAATGCCTTTTCTGAAACGTTGTCTCCCTCTGCTGGAACACTGACTTCTTTCATTTAATGCCTGCAGACTATAAAAGAGAAACCAACCCAAAAAGTTTGGTTGATTAGTCTGTGGCATTCTTTTAAACTGTTGCTTATGGCGGTCTCTGTGAGCTTCTCAGTGACATTCAGCCATCCAGGTATCCCGCCTGCAGTAGACGGAATGTGGCAATGGAACGCTGGCTGCGCGTGTCATAATAGGCTCTGAGCCTTTATATACCTGCGCACAGCAGCAGCCACCTTCAGTCTGCTGCTGGACAGCCAGCAGCAGCAGCAGCAGGAGAGGTAATTAATCAGCAACCCTCCTGCTAAGGGTAGACAGCTGCTCGTTCCACCCCCCCCCCCCGCCTTAATTGGTTCTCCTCCCTTCCAACGGTGTTGAGGCGGGTGGGAACAGCCGGGGGTTGAGGGTACTGTGCTAAAAGAGGTGGAGTTATGCAGATCTAAAACGCGTGGATTGCAGCAGCAGCAAGCCGAAAAGTGCAGGCATGTGAGGGATCTAGAGGTTGACAGCATGTCTTCTTAACGGGAGTCCAGGTGGCCATCTCCACAAATGGACTTTTCAGAATCCTTGGGTGGCACCGTAGTCGGAAACCAATTCTGGTTATCGCTTCTCGGCCTTTTGGCTAAGATCAAGTGTAGTATCTGTTCTTATCAGTTTAATATCTGATACGTCCCCTATCTGGGGACCATATATTAAATGGATTTTTAGAACAGGGAGATGGAAAAAGAGCTTGCTCTGTCCACTCCACGCATTGACCTGGTATTGCAGTATCTCCAGGACCGGTGCACCCCTTCTTTAATGCAGTTTCTAAAATCAGAAAGAATTGAATTCAATGCTTTTTGTTCATTTTGCTTGTTTGTCGGATTTTGGGATGGACTCTTTGGCTTTGCTTTTCTTCTCCTCATTGGATTTTTCATGTTAAAAGTTGCAGAAGCCAGATGACAAGCTCATTTTGGTTCAACTTCAGCAACTGTGCATTGCATTGCCATGTAATGTAATGTAATGCAATGCTATCTATCTAGCTCTCCCTCTATACTTCCTTTTGGATAAACAGACATATTAGGCAAGCATTTTGGAGCTTTCACCTAAATAACTACAGGTGGTGAGATAAGCTGCACAATATAATTGACCTTTCAGTATATTGTTGCACACACACCATCTATTTAGCAAATGCCCTTGTTATCAACAGCAGCCTTTTAAACTCACCTGAGCTAACAGGTATGTGAGCTGGTTACTCTGCTGCGCTTAAAATTTCTTTTTTGGTTTGCTACAATGCCTTTTCTGAAACGTTGTCTCCCTCTGCTGGAACACTGACTTCTTTCATTTAATGCCTGCAGACTATAAAAGAGAAACCAACCCAAAAAGTTTGGTTGATTAGTCTGTGGCATTCTTTTAAACTGTTGCTTATGGCGGTCTCTGTGAGCTTCTCAGTGACATTCAGCCATCCAGGTATCCCGCCTGCAGTAGACGGAATGTGGCAATGGAACGCTGGCTGCGCGTGTCATAACAGGCTCTGAGCCTTTATATACCTTCGCACAGCAGCAGCCACCTTCAGTCTGCTGCTGGACAGCCAGCAGCAGCAGCAGCAGGAGAGGTAATTAATCAGCAACCCTCCTGCTAAGGGTAGACAGCTGCTCGTTCCACCCCCCCCCCCGCCTTAATTGGTTCTCCTCCCTTCCAACGGTGTTGAGGCGGGTGGGAACAGCCGGGGGTTGAGGGTACTGTGCTAAAAGAGGTGGAGTTATGAGGATCTAAAACGCGTGGATTGCAGCAGCAGCAAGCCGAAAAGTGCAGGCATGTGAGGGATCTAGAGGTTGACAGCATGTCTTCTTAACGGAAGTCCAGGTGGCCATCTCCACAAATGGACTTTTCAGAATCCTTGGGTGGCACCGTAGTCGGAAACCAATTCTGGTTATCGCTTCTCGGCCTTTTGGCTAAGATCAAGTGTAGTATCTGTTCTTATCAGTTTAATATCTGATACGTCCCCTATCTGGGGACCATATATTAAATGGATTTTTAGAACAAGGAGATGGAAAAAGAGCTTGCTCTGTCCACTCCACGCATTGACCTGGTATTGCAGTATCTCCAGGACCGGTGCACCCCTTCTTTAATGCAGTTTCTAAAATCAGAAAGAATTGAATTCAATGCTTTTTGTTCATTTTGCTTGTTTGTCGGATTTTGGGATGGACTCTTTGGCTTTGCTTTTCTTCTCCTCATTGGATTTTTCATGTTAAAAGTTGCAGAAGCCAGATGACAAGCTCATTTTGGTTCAACTTCAGCAACTGTGCATTGCATTGCCATGTAATGTAATGTAATGCAATGCTATCTATCTAGCTCTCCCTCTATACTTCCTTTTGGATAAACAGACATATTAGGCAAGCATTTTGGAGCTTTCACCTAAATAACTACAGGTGGTGAGATAAGCTGCACAATATAATTGACCTTTCAGTATATTGTTGCACACACACCATCTATTTAGCAAATGCCCTTGTTATCAACAGCAGCCTTTTAAACTCACCTGAGCTAACAGGTATGTGAGCTGATTACTCTGCTGCGCTTAAAATTTCTTTTTTGGTTTGCTACAATGCCTTTTCTGAAACGTTGTCTCCCTCTGCTGGAACACTGACTTCTTTCATTTAATGCCTGCAGACTATAAAAGAGAAACCAACCCAAAAAGTTTGGTTGATTAGTCTGTGGCATTCTTTTAAACTGTTGCTTATGGCGGTCTCTGTGAGCTTCTCAGTGACATTCAGCCATCCAGGTATCCCGCCTGCAGTAGACGGAATGTGGCAATGGAACGCTGGCTGCGCGTGTCATAATAGGCTCTGAGCCTTTATATACCTTCGCACAGCAGCAGCCACCTTCAGTCTGCTGCTGGACAGCCAGCAGCAGCAGCAGCAGGAGAGGTAATTAATCAGCAACCCTCCTGCTAAGGGTAGACAGCTGCTCGTTCCACCCCCCCCCCCCCGCCTTAATTGGTTCTCCTCCCTTCCAACGGTGTTGAGGCGGGTGGGAACAGCCGGGGGTTGAGGGTACTGTGCTAAAAGAGGTGGAGTTATGCAGATCTAAAACGCGTGGATTGCAGCAGCAGCAAGCCGAAAAGTGCAGGCATGTGAGGGATCTAGAGGTTGACAGCATGTCTTCTTAACGGGAGTCCAGGTGGCCATCTCCACAAATGGACTTTTCAGAATCCTTGGGTGGCACCGTAGTCGGAAACCAAATCTGGTTATCGCTTCTCGGCCTTTTGGCTAAGATCAAGTGTAGTATCTGTTCTTATCAGTTTAATATCTGATACGTCCCCTATCTGGGGACCATATATTAAATGGATTTTTAGAACAGGGAGATGGAAAAAGAGCTTGCTCTCTCCACTCCACGCATTGACCTGGTATTGCAGTATCTCCAGGACCGGTGCACCCCTTCTTTAATGCAGTTTCTAAAATCAGAAAGAATTGAATTCAATGCTTTTTGTTCATTTTGCTTGTTTGTCGGATTTTGGGATGGACTCTTTGGCTTTGCTTTTCTTCTCCTCATTGGATTTTTCATGTTAAAAGTTGCAGAAGCCAGATGACAAGCTCATTTTGGTTCAACTTCAGCAACTGTGCATTGCATTGCCATGTAATGTAATGTAATGCAATGCTATCTATCTAGCTCTCCCTCTATACTTCCTTTTGGATAAACAGACATATTAGGCAAGCATTTTGGAGCTTTCACCTAAATAACTACAGGTGGTGAGATAAGCTGCACAATATAATTGACCTTTCAGTATATTGTTGCACACACACCATCTATTTAGCAAATGCCCTTGTTATCAACGGCAGCCTTTTAAACTCACCTGAGCTAACAGGTATGTGAGCTGGTTACTCTGCTGCGCTTAAAATTTCTTTTTTGGTTTGCTACAATGCCTTTTCTGAAACGTTGTCTCCCTCTGCTGGAACACTGACTTCTTTCATTTAATGCCTGCAGACTATAAAAGAGAAACCAACCCAAAAAGTTTGGTTGATTAGTCTGTGGCATTCTTTTAAACTGTTGCTTATGGCGGTCTCTGTGAGCTTCTCAGTGACATTCAGCCATCCAGGTATCCCGCCTGCAGTAGACGGAATGTGGCAATGGAACGCTGGCTGCGCGTGTCATAATAGGCTCTGAGCCTTTATATACCTGCGCACAGCAGCAGCCACCTTCAGTCTGCTGCTGGACAGCCAGCAGCAGCAGCAGCAGGAGAGGTAATTAATCAGCAACCCTCCTGCTAAGGGTAGACAGCTGCTCGTTCCACCCCCCCCCCCCGCCTTAATTGGTTCTCCTCCCTTCCAACGGTGTTGAGGCGGGTGGGAACAGCCGGGGGTTGAGGGTACTGTGCTAAAAGAGGTGGAGTTATGCAGATCTAAAACGCGTGGATTGCAGCAGCAGCAAGCCGAAAAGTGCAGGCATGTGAGGGATCTAGAGGTTGACAGCATGTCTTCTTAACGGGAGTCCAGGTGGCCATCTCCACAAATGGACTTTTCAGAATCCTTGGGTGGCACCGTAGTCGGAAACCAATTCTGGTTATCGCTTCTCGGCCTTTTGGCTAAGATCAAGTGTAGTATCTGTTCTTATCAGTTTAATATCTGATACGTCCCCTATCTGGGGACCATATATTAAATGGATTTTTAGAACAGGGAGATGGAAAAAGAGCTTGCTCTGTCCACTCCACGCATTGACCTGGTATTGCAGTATCTCCAGGACCGGTGCACCCCTTCTTTAATGCAGTTTATAAAATCAGAAAGAATTGAATTCAATGCTTTTTGTTCATTTTGCTTGTTTGTCGGATTTTGGGATGGACTCTTTGGCTTTGCTTTTCTTCTCCTCATTGGATTTTTCATGTTAAAAGTTGCAGAAGCCAGATGACAAGCTCATTTTGGTTCAACTTCAGCAACTGTGCATTGCATTGCCATGTAATGTAATGTAATGCAATGCTATCTATCTAGCTCTCCCTCTATACTTCCTTTTGGATAAACAGACATATTAGGCAAGCATATTGGAGCTTTCACCTAAATAACTACAGGTGGTGAGATAAGCTGCACAATATAATTGACCTTTCAGTATATTGTTGCACACACACCATCTATTTAGCAAATGCCCTTGTTATCAACAGCAGCCTTTTAAACTCACCTGAGCTAACAGGTATGTGAGCTGGTTACTCTGCTGCGCTTAAAATTTCTTTTTTGGTTTGCTACAATGCCTTTTCTGAAACGTTGTCTCCCTCTGCTGGAACACTGACTTCTTTCATTTAATGCCTGCAGACTATAAAAGAGAAACCAACCCAAAAAGTTTGGTTGATTAGTCTGTGGCATTCTTTTAAACTGTTGCTTATGGCGGTCTCTGTGAGCTTCTCAGTGACATTCAGCCATCCAGGTATCCCGCCTGCAGTAGACGGAATGTGGCAATGGAACGCTGGCTGCGCGTGTCATAATAGGCTCTGAGCCTTTATATACCTGCGCACAGCAGCAGCCACCTTCAGTCTGCTGCTGGACAGCCAGCAGCAGCAGCAGCAGGAGAGGTAATTAATCAGCAACCCTCCTGCTAAGGGTAGACAGCTGCTCGTTCCACCCCCCCCCCCGCCTTAATTGGTTCTCCTCCCTTCCAACGGTGTTGAGGCGGGTGGGAACAGCCGGGGGTTGAGGGTACTGTGCTAAAAGAGGTGGAGTTATGCAGATCTAAAACGCGTGGATTGCAGCAGCAGCAAGCCGAAAAGTGCAGGCATGTGAGGGATCTAGAGGTTGACAGCATGTCTTCTTAACGGGAGTCCAGGTGGCCATCTCCACAAATGGACTTTTCAGAATCCTTGGGTGGCACCGTAGTCGGAAACCAAATCTGGTTATCGCTTCTCGGCCTTTTGGCTAAGATCAAGTGTAGTATCTGTTCTTATCAGTTTAATATCTGATACGTCCCCTATCTGGGGACCATATATTAAATGGATTTTTAGAACAGGGAGATGGAAAAAGAGCTTGCTCTCTCCACTCCACGCATTGACCTGGTATTGCAGTATCTCCAGGACCGGTGCACCCCTTCTTTAATGCAGTTTCTAAAATCAGAAAGAATTGAATTCAATGCTTTTTGTTCATTTTGCTTGTTTGTCGGATTTTGGGATGGACTCTTTGGCTTTGCTTTTCTTCTCCTCATTGGATTTTTCATGTTAAAAGTTGCAGAAGCCAGATGACAAGCTCATTTTGGTTCAACTTCAGCAACTGTGCATTGCATTGCCATGTAATGTAATGTAATGCAATGCTATCTATCTAGCTCTCCCTCTATACTTCCTTTTGGATAAACAGACATATTAGGCAAGCATTTTGGAGCTTTCACCTAAATAACTACAGGTGGTGAGATAAGCTGCACAATATAATTGACCTTTCAGTATATTGTTGCACACACACCATCTATTTAGCAAATGCCCTTGTTATCAACGGCAGCCTTTTAAACTCACCTGAGCTAACAGGTATGTGAGCTGGTTACTCTGCTGCGCTTAAAATTTCTTTTTTGGTTTGCTACAATGCCTTTTCTGAAACGTTGTCTCCCTCTGCTGGAACACTGACTTCTTTCATTTAATGCCTGCAGACTATAAAAGAGAAACCAACCCAAAAAGTTTGGTTGATTAGTCTGTGGCATTCTTTTAAACTGTTGCTTATGGCGGTCTCTGTGAGCTTCTCAGTGACATTCAGCCATCCAGGTATCCCGCCTGCAGTAGACGGAATGTGGCAATGGAACGCTGGCTGCGCGTGTCATAATAGGCTCTGAGCCTTTATATACCTGCGCACAGCAGCAGCCACCTTCAGTCTGCTGCTGGACAGCCAGCAGCAGCAGCAGCAGGAGAGGTAATTAATCAGCAACCCTCCTGCTAAGGGTAGACAGCTGCTCGTTCCACCCCCCCCCCCCGCCTTAATTGGTTCTCCTGCCTTCCAACGGTGTTGAGGCGGGTGGGAACAGCCGGGGGTTGAGGGTACTGTGCTAAAAGAGGTGGAGTTATGCAGATCTAAAACGCGTGGATTGCAGCAGCAGCAAGCCGAAAAGTGCAGGCATGTGAGGGATCTAGAGGTTGACAGCATGTCTTCTTAACGGGAGTCCAGGTGGCCATCTCCACAAATGGACTTTTCAGAATCCTTGGGTGGCACCGTAGTCGGAAACCAATTCTGGTTATCGCTTCTCGGCCTTTTGGCTAAGATCAAGTGTAGTATCTGTTCTTATCAGTTTAATATCTGATACGTCCCCTATCTGGGGACCATATATTAAATGGATTTTTAGAACAGGGAGATGGAAAAAGAGCTTGCTCTGTCCACTCCACGCATTGACCTGGTATTGCAGTATCTCCAGGACCGGTGCACCCCTTCTTTAATGCAGTTTATAAAATCAGAAAGAATTGAATTCAATGCTTTTTGTTCATTTTGCTTGTTTGTCGGATTTTGGGATGGACTCTTTGGCTTTGCTTTTCTTCTCCTCATTGGATTTTTCATGTTAAAAGTTGCAGAAGCCAGATGACAAGCTCATTTTGGTTCAACTTCAGCAACTGTGCATTGCATTGCCATGTAATGTAATGTAATGCAATGCTATCTATCTAGCTCTCCCTCTATACTTCCTTTTGGATAAACAGACATATTAGGCAAGCATATTGGAGCTTTCACCTAAATAACTACAGGTGGTGAGATAAGCTGCACAATATAATTGACCTTTCAGTATATTGTTGCACACACACCATCTATTTAGCAAATGCCCTTGTTATCAACAGCAGCCTTTTAAACTCACCTGAGCTAACAGGTATGTGAGCTGGTTACTCTGCTGCGCTTAAAATTTCTTTTTTGGTTTGCTACAATGCCTTTTCTGAAACGTTGTCTCCCTCTGCTGGAACACTGACTTCTTTCATTTAATGCCTGCAGACTATAAAAGAGAAACCAACCCAAAAAGTTTGGTTGATTAGTCTGTGGCATTCTTTTAAACTGTTGCTTATGGCGGTCTCTGTGAGCTTCTCAGTGACATTCAGCCATCCAGGTATCCCGCCTGCAGTAGACGGAATGTGGCAATGGAACGCTGGCTGCGCGTGTCATAATAGGCTCTGAGCCTTTATATACCTGCGCACAGCAGCAGCCACCTTCAGTCTGCTGCTGGACAGCCAGCAGCAGCAGCAGCAGGAGAGGTAATTAATCAGCAACCCTCCTGCTAAGGGTAGACAGCTGCTCGTTCCACCCCCCCCCCCCGCCTTAATTGGTTCTCCTCCCTTCCAACGGTGTTGAGGCGGGTGGGAACAGCCGGGGGTTGAGGGTACTGTGCTAAAAGAGGTGGAGTTATGCAGATCTAAAACGCGTGGATTGCAGCAGCAGCAAGCCGAAAAGTGCAGGCATGTGAGGGATCTAGAGGTTGACAGCATGTCTTCTTAACGGGAGTCCAGGTGGCCATCTCCACAAATGGACTTTTCAGAATCCTTGGGTGGCACCGTAGTCGGAAACCAATTCTGGTTATCGCTTCTCGGCCTTTTGGCTAAGATCAAGTGTAGTATCTGTTCTTATCAGTTTAATATCTGATACGTCCCCTATCTGGGGACCATATATTAAATGGATTTTTAGAACAGGGAGATGGAAAAAGAGCTTGCTCTGTCCACTCCACGCATTGACCTGGTATTGCAGTATCTCCAGGACCGGTGCACCCCTTCTTTAATGCAGTTTCTAAAATCAGAAAGAATTGAATTCAATGCTTTTTGTTCATTTTGCTTGTTTGTCGGATTTTGGGATGGACTCTTTGGCTTTGCTTTTCTTCTCCTCATTGGATTTTTCATGTTAAAAGTTGCAGAAGCCAGATGACAAGCTCATTTTGGTTCAACTTCAGCAACTGTGCATTGCATTGCCATGTAATGTAATGTAATGCAATGCTATCTATCTAGCTCTCCCTCTATACTTCCTTTTGGATAAACAGACATATTAGGCAAGCATTTTGGAGCTTTCACCTAAATAACTACAGGTGGTGAGATAAGCTGCACAATATAATTGACCTTTCAGTATATTGTTGCACACACACCATCTATTTAGCAAATGCCCTTGTTATCAACAGCAGCCTTTTAAACTCACCTGAGCTAACAGGTATGTGAGCTGGTTACTCTGCTGCGCTTAAACTTTCTTTTTTGGTTTGCTACAATGCCTTTTCTGAAACGTTGTCTCCCTCTGCTGGAACACTGACTTCTTTCATTTAATGCCTGCAGACTATAAAAGAGAAACCAACCCAAAAAGTTTGGTTGATTAGTCTGTGGCATTCTTTTAAACTGTTGCTTATGGCGGTCTCTGTGAGCTTCTCAGTGACATTCAGACATCCAGGTATCCCGCCTGCAGTAGACGGAATGTGGCAATGGAACGCTGGCTGCGCGTGTCATAATAGGCTCTGAGCTTTTATATACCTGCGCACAGCAGCAGCCACCTTCAGTCTGCTGCTGGACAGCCAGCAGCAGCAGCAGCAGGAGAGGTAATTAATCAGCAACCCTCCTGCTAAGGGTAGACAGCTGCTCGTTCCACCCCCCCCCCCGCCTTAATTGGTTCTCCTCCCTTCCAACGGTGTTGAGGCGGGTGGGAACAGCCGGGGGTTGAGGGTACTGTGCTAAAAGAGGTGGAGTTATGCAGATCTAAAACGCGTGGATTGCAGCAGCAGCAAGCCGAAAAGTGCAGGCATGTGAGGGATCTAGAGGTTGACAGCATGTCTTCTTAACGGGAGTCCAGGTGGCCATCTCCACAAATGGACTTTTCAGAATCCTTGGGTGGCACCGTAGTCGGAAACCAATTCTGGTTATCGCTTCTCGGCCTTTTGGCTAAGATCAAGTGTAGTATCTGTTCTTATCAGTTTAATATCTGATACGTCCCCTATCTGGGGACCATATATTAAATGGATTTTTAGAACAGGGAGATGGAAAAAGAGCTTGCTCTGTCCACTCCACGCATTGACCTGGTATTGCAGTATCTCCAGGACCGGTGCACCCCTTCTTTAATGCAGTTTCTAAAATCAGAAAGAATTGAATTCAATGCTTTTTGTTCATTTTGCTTGTTTGTCGGATTTTGGGATGGACTCTTTGGCTTTGCTTTTCTTCTCCTCATTGGATTTTTCATGTTAAAAGTTGCAGAAGCCAGATGACAAGCTCATTTTGGTTCAACTTCAGCAACTGTGCATTGCATTGCCATGTAATGTAATGTAATGCAATGCTATCTATCTAGCTCTCCCTCTATACTTCCTTTTGGATAAACAGACATATTAGGCAAGCATTTTGGAGCTTTCACCTAAATAACTACAGGTGGTGAGATAAGCTGCACAATATAATTGACCTTTCAGTATATTGTTGCACACACACCATCTATTTAGCAAATGCCCTTGTTATCAACAGCAGCCTTTTAAACTCACCTGAGCTAACAGGTATGTGAGCTGGTTACTCTGCTGCGCTTAAAATTTCTTTTTTGGTTTGCTACAATGCCTTTTCTGAAACGTTGTCTCCCTCTGCTGGAACACTGACTTCTTTCATTTAATGCCTGCAGACTATAAAAGAGAAACCAACCCAAAAAGTTTGGTTGATTAGTCTGTGGCATTCTTTTAAACTGTTGCTTATGGCGGTCTCTGTGAGCTTCTCAGTGACATTCAGCCATCCAGGTATCCCGCCTGCAGTAGACGGAATGTGGCAATGGAACGCTGGCTGCGCGTGTCATAATAGGCTCTGAGCCTTTATATACCTGCGCACAGCAGCAGCCACCTTCAGTCTGCTGCTGGACAGCCAGCAGCAGCAGCAGCAGGAGAGGTAATTAATCAGCAACCCTCCTGCTAAGGGTAGACAGCTGCTCGTTCCACCCCCCCCCGCCTTAATTGGTTCTCCTCCCTTCCAACGGTGTTGAGGCGGGTGGGAACAGCCGGGGGTTGAGGGTACTGTGCTAAAAGAGGTGGAGTTATGCAGATCTAAAACGCGTGGATTGCAGCAGCAGCAAGCCGAAAAGTGCAGGCATGTGAGGGATCTAGAGGTTGACAGCATGTCTTCTTAACGGGAGTCCAGGTGGCCATCTCCACAAATGGACTTTTCAGAATCCTTGGGTGGCACCGTAGTCGGAAACCAATTCTGGTTATCGCTTCTCGGCCTTTTGGCTAAGATCAAGTGTAGTATCTGTTCTTATCAGTTTAATATCTGATACGTCCCCTATCTGGGGACCATATATTAAATGAATTTTTAGAACAGGGAGATGGAAAAAGAGCTTGCTCTGTCCACTCCACGCATTGACCTGGTATTGCAGTATCTCCAGGACCGGTGCACCCCTTCTTTAATGCAGTTTCTAAAATCAGAAAGAATTGAATTCAATGCTTTTTGTTCATTTTGCTTGTTTGTCGGATTTTGGGATGGACTCTTTGGCTTTGCTTTTCTTCTCCTCATTGGATTTTTCATGTTAAAAGTTGCAGAAGCCAGATGACAAGCTCATTTTGGTTCAACTTCAGCAACTGTGCATTGCATTGCCATGTAATGTAATGTAATGCAATGCTATCTATCTAGCTCTCCCTCTATACTTCCTTTTGGATAAACAGACATATTAGGCAAGCATTTTGGAGCTTTCACCTAAATAACTACAGGTGGTGAGATAAGCTGCACAATATAATTGACCTTTCAGTATATTGTTGCACACACACCATCTATTTAGCAAATGCCCTTGTTATCAACAGCAGCCTTTTAAACTCACCTGAGCTAACAGGTATGTGAGCTGGTTACTCTGCTGCGCTTAAAATTTCTTTTTTGGTTTGCTACAATGCCTTTTCTGAAACGTTGTCTCCCTCTGCTGGAACACTGACTTCTTTCATTTAATGCCTGCAGACTATAAAAGAGAAACCAACCCAAAAAGTTTGGTTGATTAGTCTGTGGCATTCTTTTAAACTGTTGCTTATGGCGGTCTCTGTGAGCTTCTCAGTGACATTCAGCCATCCAGGTATCCCGCCTGCAGTAGACGGAATGTGGCAATGGAACGCTGGCTGCGCGTGTCATAATAGGCTCTGAGCCTTTATATACCTGCGCACAGCAGCAGCCACCTTCAGTCTGCTGCTGGACAGCCAGCAGCAGCAGCAGCAGGAGAGGTAATTAATCAGCAACCCTCCTGCTAAGGGTAGACAGCTGCTCGTTCCACCCCCCCCCCGCCTTAATTGGTTCTCCTCCCTTCCAACGGTGTTGAGGCGGGTGGGAACAGCCGGGGGTTGAGGGTACTGTGCTAAAAGAGGTGGAGTTATGCAGATCTAAAACGCGTGGATTGCAGCAGCAGCAAGCCGAAAAGTGCAGGCATGTGAGGGATCTAGAGGTTGACAGCATGTCTTCTTAACGGGAGTCCAGGTGGCCATCTCCACAAATGGACTTTTCAGAATCCTTGGGTGGCACCGTAGTCGGAAACCAATTCTGGTTATCGCTTCTCGGCCTTTTGGCTAAGATCAAGTGTAGTATCTGTTCTTATCAGTTTAATATCTGATACGTCCCCTATCTGGGGACCATATATTAAATGGATTTTTAGAACAGGGAGATGGAAAAAGAGCTTGCTCTGTCCACTCCACGCATTGACCTGGTATTGCAGTATCTCCAGGACCGGTGCACCCCTTCTTTAATGCAGTTTCTAAAATCAGAAAGAATTGAATTCAATGCTTTTTGTTCATTTTGCTTGTTTGTCGGATTTTGGGATGGACTCTTTGGCTTTGCTTTTCTTCTCCTCATTGGATTTTTCATGTTAAAAGTTGCAGAAGCCAGATGACAAGCTCATTTTGGTTCAACTTCAGCAACTGTGCATTGCATTGCCATGTAATGTAATGTAATGCAATGCTATCTATCTAGCTCTCCCTCTATACTTCCTTTTGGATAAACAGACATATTAGGCAAGCATTTTGGAGCTTTCACCTAAATAACTACAGGTGGTGAGATAAGCTGCACAATATAATTGACCTTTCAGTATATTGTTGCACACACACCATCTATTTAGCAAATGCCCTTGTTATCAACAGCAGCCTTTTAAACTCACCTGAGCTAACAGGTATGTGAGCTGGTTACTCTGCTGCGCTTAAAATTTCTTTTTTGGTTTGCTACAATGCCTTTTCTGAAACGTTGTCTCCCTCTGCTGGAACACTGACTTCTTTCATTTAATGCCTGCAGACTATAAAAGAGAAACCAACCCAAAAAGTTTGGTTGATTAGTCTGTGGCATTCTTTTAAACTGTTGCTTATGGCGGTCTCTGTGAGCTTCTCAGTGACATTCAGCCATCCAGGTATCCCGCCTGCAGTAGACGGAATGTGGCAATGGAACGCTGGCTGCGCGTGTCATAATAGGCTCTGAGCCTTTATATACCTGCGCACAGCAGCAGCCACCTTCAGTCTGCTGCTGGACAGACAGCAGCAGCAGCAGCAGGAGAGGTAATTAATCAGCAACCCTCCTGCTAAGGGTAGACAGCTGCTCGTTCCACCCCCCCCCCCGCCTTAATTGGTTCTCCTCCCTTCCAACGGTGTTGAGGCGGGTGGGAACAGCCGGGGGTTGAGGGTACTGTGCTAAAAGAGGTGGAGTTATGCAGATCTAAAACGCGTGGATTGCAGCAGCAGCAAGCCGAAAAGTGCAGGCATGTGAGGGATCTAGAGGTTGACAGCATGTCTTCTTAACGGGAGTCCAGGTGGCCATCTCCACAAATGGACTTTTCAGAATCCTTGGGTGGCACCGTAGTCGGAAACCAATTCTGGTTATCGCTTCTCGGCCTTTTGGCTAAGATCAAGTGTAGTATCTGTTCTTATCAGTTTAATATCTGATACGTCCCCTATCTGGGGACCATATATTAAATGGATTTTTAGAACAGGGAGATGGAAAAAGAGCTTGCTCTGTCCACTCCACGCATTGACCTGGTATTGCAGTATCTCCAGGACCGGTGCACCCCTTCTTTAATGCAGTTTCTAAAATCAGAAAGAATTGAATTCAATGCTTTTTGTTCATTTTGCTTGTTTGTCGGATTTTGGGATGGACTCTTTGGCTTTGCTTTTCTTCTCCTCATTGGATTTTTCATGTTAAAAGTTGCAGAAGCCAGATGACAAGCTCATTTTGGTTCAACTTCAGCAACTGTGCATTGCATTGCCATGTAATGTAATGTAATGCAATGCTATCTATCTAGCTCTCCCTCTATACTTCCTTTTGGATAAACAGACATATTAGGCAAGCATTTTGGAGCTTTCACCTAAATAACTACAGGCGGTGAGATAAGCTGCACAATATAATTGACCTTTCAGTATATTGTTGCACACACACCATCTATTTAGCAAATGCCCTTGTTATCAACAGCAGCCTTTTAAACTCACCTGAGCTAACAGGTATGTGAGCTGGTTACTCTGCTGCGCTTAAAATTTCTTTTTTGGTTTGCTACAATGCCTTTTCTGAAACGTTGTCTCCCTCTGCTGGAACACTGACTTCTTTCATTTAATGCCTGCAGACTATAAAAGAGAAACCAACCCAAAAAGTTTGGTTGATTAGTCTGTGGCATTCTTTTAAACTGTTGCTTATGGCGGTCTCTGTGAGCTTCTCAGTGACATTCAGCCATCCAGGTATCCCGCCTGCAGTAGACGGAATGTGGCAATGGAACGCTGGCTGCGCGTGTCATAATAGGCTCTGAGCATTTATATACCTGCGCACAGCAGCAGCCACCTTCAGTCTGCTGCTGGACAGACAGCAGCAGCAGCAGCAGGAGAGGTAATTAATCAGCAACCCTCCTGCTAAGGGTAGACAGCTGCTCGTTCCACCCCCCCCCCCCGCCTTAATTGGTTCTCCTCCCTTCCAACGGTGTTGAGGCGGGTGGGAACAGCCGGGGGTTGAGGGTACTGTGCTAAAAGAGGTGGAGTTATGCAGATCTAAAACGCGTGGATTGCAGCAGCAGCAAGCCGAAAAGTGCAGGCATGTGAGGGATCTAGAGGTTGACAGCATGTCTTCTTAACGGGAGTCCAGGTGGCCATCTCCACAAATGGACTTTTCAGAATCCTTGGGTGGCACCGTAGTCGGAAACCAATTCTGGTTATCGCTTCTCGGCCTTTTGGCTAAGATCAAGTGTAGTATCTGTTCTTATCAGTTTAATATCTGATACGTCCCCTATCTGGGGACCATATATTAAATGGATTTTTAGAACAGGGAGATGGAAAAAGAGCTTGCTCTGTCCACTCCACGCATTGACCTGGTATTGCAGTATCTCCAGGACCGGTGCACCCCTTCTTTAATGCAGTTTCTAAAATCAGAAAGAATTGAATTCAATGCTTTTTGTTCATTTTGCTTGTTTGTCGGATTTTGGGATGGACTCTTTGGCTTTGCTTTTCTTCTCCTCATTGGATTTTTCATGTTAAAAGTTGCAGAAGCCAGATGACAAGCTCATTTTGGTTCAACTTCAGCAACTGTGCATTGCATTGCCATGTAATGTAATGTAATGCAATGCTATCTATCTAGCTCTCCCTCTATACTTCCTTTTGGATAAACAGACATATTAGGCAAGCATTTTGGAGCTTTCACCTAAATAACTACAGGTGGTGAGATAAGCTGCACAATATAATTGACCTTTCAGTATATTGTTGCACACACACCATCTATTTAGCAAATGCCCTTGTTATCAACAGCAGCCTTTTAAACTCACCTGAGCTAACAGGTATGTGAGCTGGTTACTCTGCTGCGCTTAAACTTTCTTTTTTGGTTTGCTACAATGCCTTTTCTGAAACGTTGTCTCCCTCTGCTGGAACACTGACTTCTTTCATTTAATGCCTGCAGACTATAAAAGAGAAACCAACCCAAAAAGTTTGGTTGATTAGTCTGTGGCATTCTTTTAAACTGTTGCTTATGGCGGTCTCTGTGAGCTTCTCAGTGACATTCAGACATCCAGGTATCCCGCCTGCAGTAGACGGAATGTGGCAATGGAACGCTGGCTGCGCGTGTCATAATAGGCTCTGAGCTTTTATATACCTGCGCACAGCAGCAGCCACCTTCAGTCTGCTGCTGGACAGCCAGCAGCAGCAGCAGCAGGAGAGGTAATTAATCAGCAACCCTCCTGCTAAGGGTAGACAGCTGCTCGTTCCACCCCCCCCCCCGCCTTAATTGGTTCTCCTCCCTTCCAACGGTGTTGAGGCGGGTGGGAACAGCCGGGGGTTGAGGGTACTGTGCTAAAAGAGGTGGAGTTATGCAGATCTAAAACGCGTGGATTGCAGCAGCAGCAAGCCGAAAAGTGCAGGCATGTGAGGGATCTAGAGGTTGACAGCATGTCTTCTTAACGGGAGTCCAGGTGGCCATCTCCACAAATGGACTTTTCAGAATCCTTGGGTGGCACCGTAGTCGGAAACCAATTCTGGTTATCGCTTCTCGGCCTTTTGGCTAAGATCAAGTGTAGTATCTGTTCTTATCAGTTTAATATCTGATACGTCCCCTATCTGGGGACCATATATTAAATGGATTTTTAGAACAGGGAGATGGAAAAAGAGCTTGCTCTGTCCACTCCACGCATTGACCTGGTATTGCAGTATCTCCAGGACCGGTGCACCCCTTCTTTAATGCAGTTTCTAAAATCAGAAAGAATTGAATTCAATGCTTTTTGTTCATTTTGCTTGTTTGTCGGATTTTGGGATGGACTCTTTGGCTTTGCTTTTCTTCTCCTCATTGGATTTTTCATGTTAAAAGTTGCAGAAGCCAGATGACAAGCTCATTTTGGTTCAACTTCAGCAACTGTGCATTGCATTGCCATGTAATGTAATGTAATGCAATGCTATCTATCTAGCTCTCCCTCTATACTTCCTTTTGGATAAACAGACATATTAGGCAAGCATTTTGGAGCTTTCACCTAAATAACTACAGGTGGTGAGATAAGCTGCACAATATAATTGACCTTTCAGTATATTGTTGCACACACACCATCTATTTAGCAAATGCCCTTGTTATCAACAGCAGCCTTTTAAACTCACCTGAGCTAACAGGTATGTGAGCTGGTTACTCTGCTGCGCTTAAAATTTCTTTTTTGGTTTGCTACAATGCCTTTTCTGAAACGTTGTCTCCCTCTGCTGGAACACTGACTTCTTTCATTTAATGCCTGCAGACTATAAAAGAGAAACCAACCCAAAAAGTTTGGTTGATTAGTCTGTGGCATTCTTTTAAACTGTTGCTTATGGCGGTCTCTGTGAGCTTCTCAGTGACATTCAGCCATCCAGGTATCCCGCCTGCAGTAGACGGAATGTGGCAATGGAACGCTGGCTGCGCGTGTCATAATAGGCTCTGAGCCTTTATATACCTGCGCACAGCAGCAGCCACCTTCAGTCTGCTGCTGGACAGCCAGCAGCAGCAGCAGCAGGAGAGGTAATTAATCAGCAACCCTCCTGCTAAGGGTAGACAGCTGCTCGTTCCACCCCCCCCCGCCTTAATTGGTTCTCCTCCCTTCCAACGGTGTTGAGGCGGGTGGGAACAGCCGGGGGTTGAGGGTACTGTGCTAAAAGAGGTGGAGTTATGCAGATCTAAAACGCGTGGATTGCAGCAGCAGCAAGCCGAAAAGTGCAGGCATGTGAGGGATCTAGAGGTTGACAGCATGTCTTCTTAACGGGAGTCCAGGTGGCCATCTCCACAAATGGACTTTTCAGAATCCTTGGGTGGCACCGTAGTCGGAAACCAATTCTGGTTATCGCTTCTCGGCCTTTTGGCTAAGATCAAGTGTAGTATCTGTTCTTATCAGTTTAATATCTGATACGTCCCCTATCTGGGGACCATATATTAAATGAATTTTTAGAACAGGGAGATGGAAAAAGAGCTTGCTCTGTCCACTCCACGCATTGACCTGGTATTGCAGTATCTCCAGGACCGGTGCACCCCTTCTTTAATGCAGTTTCTAAAATCAGAAAGAATTGAATTCAATGCTTTTTGTTCATTTTGCTTGTTTGTCGGATTTTGGGATGGACTCTTTGGCTTTGCTTTTCTTCTCCTCATTGGATTTTTCATGTTAAAAGTTGCAGAAGCCAGATGACAAGCTCATTTTGGTTCAACTTCAGCAACTGTGCATTGCATTGCCATGTAATGTAATGTAATGCAATGCTATCTATCTAGCTCTCCCTCTATACTTCCTTTTGGATAAACAGACATATTAGGCAAGCATTTTGGAGCTTTCACCTAAATAACTACAGGTGGTGAGATAAGCTGCACAATATAATTGACCTTTCAGTATATTGTTGCACACACACCATCTATTTAGCAAATGCCCTTGTTATCAACAGCAGCCTTTTAAACTCACCTGAGCTAACAGGTATGTGAGCTGGTTACTCTGCTGCGCTTAAAATTTCTTTTTTGGTTTGCTACAATGCCTTTTCTGAAACGTTGTCTCCCTCTGCTGGAACACTGACTTCTTTCATTTAATGCCTGCAGACTATAAAAGAGAAACCAACCCAAAAAGTTTGGTTGATTAGTCTGTGGCATTCTTTTAAACTGTTGCTTATGGCGGTCTCTGTGAGCTTCTCAGTGACATTCAGCCATCCAGGTATCCCGCCTGCAGTAGACGGAATGTGGCAATGGAACGCTGGCTGCGCGTGTCATAATAGGCTCTGAGCCTTTATATACCTGCGCACAGCAGCAGCCACCTTCAGTCTGCTGCTGGACAGCCAGCAGCAGCAGCAGCAGGAGAGGTAATTAATCAGCAACCCTCCTGCTAAGGGTAGACAGCTGCTCGTTCCACCCCCCCCCCGCCTTAATTGGTTCTCCTCCCTTCCAACGGTGTTGAGGCGGGTGGGAACAGCCGGGGGTTGAGGGTACTGTGCTAAAAGAGGTGGAGTTATGCAGATCTAAAACGCGTGGATTGCAGCAGCAGCAAGCCGAAAAGTGCAGGCATGTGAGGGATCTAGAGGTTGACAGCATGTCTTCTTAACGGGAGTCCAGGTGGCCATCTCCACAAATGGACTTTTCAGAATCCTTGGGTGGCACCGTAGTCGGAAACCAATTCTGGTTATCGCTTCTCGGCCTTTTGGCTAAGATCAAGTGTAGTATCTGTTCTTATCAGTTTAATATCTGATACGTCCCCTATCTGGGGACCATATATTAAATGGATTTTTAGAACAGGGAGATGGAAAAAGAGCTTGCTCTGTCCACTCCACGCATTGACCTGGTATTGCAGTATCTCCAGGACCGGTGCACCCCTTCTTTAATGCAGTTTCTAAAATCAGAAAGAATTGAATTCAATGCTTTTTGTTCATTTTGCTTGTTTGTCGGATTTTGGGATGGACTCTTTGGCTTTGCTTTTCTTCTCCTCATTGGATTTTTCATGTTAAAAGTTGCAGAAGCCAGATGACAAGCTCATTTTGGTTCAACTTCAGCAACTGTGCATTGCATTGCCATGTAATGTAATGTAATGCAATGCTATCTATCTAGCTCTCCCTCTATACTTCCTTTTGGATAAACAGACATATTAGGCAAGCATTTTGGAGCTTTCACCTAAATAACTACAGGTGGTGAGATAAGCTGCACAATATAATTGACCTTTCAGTATATTGTTGCACACACACCATCTATTTAGCAAATGCCCTTGTTATCAACAGCAGCCTTTTAAACTCACCTGAGCTAACAGGTATGTGAGCTGGTTACTCTGCTGCGCTTAAAATTTCTTTTTTGGTTTGCTACAATGCCTTTTCTGAAACGTTGTCTCCCTCTGCTGGAACACTGACTTCTTTCATTTAATGCCTGCAGACTATAAAAGAGAAACCAACCCAAAAAGTTTGGTTGATTAGTCTGTGGCATTCTTTTAAACTGTTGCTTATGGCGGTCTCTGTGAGCTTCTCAGTGACATTCAGCCATCCAGGTATCCCGCCTGCAGTAGACGGAATGTGGCAATGGAACGCTGGCTGCGCGTGTCATAATAGGCTCTGAGCCTTTATATACCTGCGCACAGCAGCAGCCACCTTCAGTCTGCTGCTGGACAGACAGCAGCAGCAGCAGCAGGAGAGGTAATTAATCAGCAACCCTCCTGCTAAGGGTAGACAGCTGCTCGTTCCACCCCCCCCCCCCGCCTTAATTGGTTCTCCTCCCTTCCAACGGTGTTGAGGCGGGTGGGAACAGCCGGGGGTTGAGGGTACTGTGCTAAAAGAGGTGGAGTTATGCAGATCTAAAACGCGTGGATTGCAGCAGCAGCAAGCCGAAAAGTGCAGGCATGTGAGGGATCTAGAGGTTGACAGCATGTCTTCTTAACGGGAGTCCAGGTGGCCATCTCCACAAATGGACTTTTCAGAATCCTTGGGTGGCACCGTAGTCGGAAACCAATTCTGGTTATCGCTTCTCGGCCTTTTGGCTAAGATCAAGTGTAGTATCTGTTCTTATCAGTTTAATATCTGATACGTCCCCTATCTGGGGACCATATATTAAATGGATTTTTAGAACAGGGAGATGGAAAAAGAGCTTGCTCTGTCCACTCCACGCATTGACCTGGTATTGCAGTATCTCCAGGACCGGTGCACCCCTTCTTTAATGCAGTTTCTAAAATCAGAAAGAATTGAATTCAATGCTTTTTGTTCATTTTGCTTGTTTGTCGGATTTTGGGATGGACTCTTTGGCTTTGCTTTTCTTCTCCTCATTGGATTTTTCATGTTAAAAGTTGCAGAAGCCAGATGACAAGCTCATTTTGGTTCAACTTCAGCAACTGTGCATTGCATTGCCATGTAATGTAATGTAATGCAATGCTATCTATCTAGCTCTCCCTCTATACTTCCTTTTGGATAAACAGACATATTAGGCAAGCATTTTGGAGCTTTCACCTAAATAACTACAGGCGGTGAGATAAGCTGCACAATATAATTGACCTTTCAGTATATTGTTGCACACACACCATCTATTTAGCAAATGCCCTTGTTATCAACAGCAGCCTTTTAAACTCACCTGAGCTAACAGGTATGTGAGCTGGTTACTCTGCTGCGCTTAAAATTTCTTTTTTGGTTTGCTACAATGCCTTTTCTGAAACGTTGTCTCCCTCTGCTGGAACACTGACTTCTTTCATTTAATGCCTGCAGACTATAAAAGAGAAACCAACCCAAAAAGTTTGGTTGATTAGTCTGTGGCATTCTTTTAAACTGTTGCTTATGGCGGTCTCTGTGAGCTTCTCAGTGACATTCAGCCATCCAGGTATCCCGCCTGCAGTAGACGGAATGTGGCAATGGAACGCTGGCTGCGCGTGTCATAATAGGCTCTGAGCATTTATATACCTGCGCACAGCAGCAGCCACCTTCAGTCTGCTGCTGGACAGACAGCAGCAGCAGCAGCAGGAGAGGTAATTAATCAGCAACCCTCCTGCTAAGGGTAGACAGCTGCTCGTTCCACCCCCCCCCCCCGCCTTAATTGGTTCTCCTCCCTTCCAACGGTGTTGAGGCGGGTGGGAACAGCCGGGGGTTGAGGGTACTGTGCTAAAAGAGGTGGAGTTATGCAGATCTAAAACGCGTGGATTGCAGCAGCAGCAAGCCGAAAAGTGCAGGCATGTGAGGGATCTAGAGGTTGACAGCATGTCTTCTTAACGGGAGTCCAGGTGGCCATCTCCACAAATGGACTTTTCAGAATCCTTGGGTGGCACCGTAGTCGGAAACCAATTCTGGTTATCGCTTCTCGGCCTTTTGGCTAAGATCAAGTGTAGTATCTGTTCTTATCAGTTTAATATCTGATACGTCCCCTATCTGGGGACCATATATTAAATGGATTTTTAGAACAGGGAGATGGAAAAAGAGCTTGCTCTGTCCACTCCACGCATTGACCTGGTATTGCAGTATCTCCAGGACCGGTGCACCCCTTCTTTAATGCAGTTTCTAAAATCAGAAAGAATTGAATTCAATGCTTTTTGTTCATTTTGCTTGTTTGTCGGATTTTGGGATGGACTCTTTGGCTTTGCTTTTCTTCTCCTCATTGGATTTTTCATGTTAAAAGTTGCAGAAGCCAGATGACAAGCTCATTTTGGTTCAACTTCAGCAACTGTGCATTGCATTGCCATGTAATGTAATGTAATGCAATGCTATCTATCTAGCTCTCCCTCTATACTTCCTTTTGGATAAACAGACATATTAGGCAAGCATTTTGGAGCTTTCACCTAAATAACTACAGGTGGTGAGATAAGCTGCACAATATAATTGACCTTTCAGTATATTGTTGCACACACACCATCTATTTAGCAAATGCCCTTGTTATCAACAGCAGCCTTTTAAACTCACCTGAGCTAACAGGTATGTGAGCTGGTTACTCTGCTGCGCTTAAAATTTCTTTTTTGGTTTGCTACAATGCCTTTTCTGAAACGTTGTCTCCCTCTGCTGGAACACTGACTTCTTTCATTTAATGCCTGCAGACTATAAAAGAGAAACCAACCCAAAAAGTTTGGTTGATTAGTCTGTGGCATTCTTTTAAACTGTTGCTTATGGCGGTCTCTGTGAGCTTCTCAGTGACATTCAGCCATCCAGGTATCCCGCCTGCAGTAGACGGAATGTGGCAATGGAAAGCTGGCTGCGCGTGTCATAATAGGCTCTGAGCCTTTATATACCTGCGCACAGCAGCAGCCACCTTCAGTCTGCTGCTGGACAGCCAGCAGCAGCAGCAGGAGAGGTAATTAATCAGCAACCCTCCTGCTAAGGGTAGACAGCTGCTCGTTCCACCCCCCCCCCCGCCTTAATTGGTTCTCCTCCCTTCCAACGGTGTTGAGGCGGGTGGGAACAGCCGGGGGTTGAGGGTACTGTGCTAAAAGAGGTGGAGTTATGCAGATCTAAAACGCGTGGATTGCAGCAGCAGCAAGCCGAAAAGTGCAGGCATGTGAGGGATCTAGAGGTTGACAGCATGTCTTCTTAACGGGAGTCCAGGTGGCCATCTCCACAAATGGACTTTTCAGAATCCTTGGGTGGCACCGTAGTCGGAAACCAATTCTGGTTATCGCTTCTCGGCCTTTTGGCTAAGATCAAGTGTAGTATCTGTTCTTATCAGTTTAATATCTGATACGTCCCCTATCTGGGGACCATATATTAAATGGATTTTTAGAACAGGGAGATGGAAAAAGAGCTTGCTCTGTCCACTCCACGCATTGACCTGGTATTGCAGTATCTCCAGGACCGGTGCACCCCTTCTTTAATGCAGTTTCTAAAATCAGAAAGAATTGAATTCAATGCTTTTTGTTCATTTTGCTTGTTTGTCGGATTTTGGGATGGACTCTTTGGCTTTGCTTTTCTTCTCCTCATTGGATTTTTCATGTTAAAAGTTGCAGAAGCCAGATGACAAGCTCATTTTGGTTCAACTTCAGCAACTGTGCATTGCATTGCCATGTAATGTAATGTAATGCAATGCTATCTATCTAGCTCTCCCTCTATACTTCCTTTTGGATAAACAG
Source organism: Phyllobates terribilis (assembly GCF_046119375.1). Taxonomy (NCBI): domain Eukaryota; kingdom Metazoa; phylum Chordata; class Amphibia; order Anura; family Dendrobatidae; genus Phyllobates; species Phyllobates terribilis. The sequence continues at coordinate 1,250,772 of NW_027363009.1, read as the reverse complement.
ACATATTAGGCAAGCATTTTGGAGCTTTCACCTAAATAACTACAGGTGGTGAGATAAGCTGCACAATATAATTGACCTTTCAGTATATTGTTGCACACACACCATCTATTTAGCAAATGCCCTTGTTATCAACAGCAGCCTTTTAAACTCACCTGAGCTAACAGGTATGTGAGCTGGTTACTCTGCTGCGCTTAAAATTTCTTTTTTGGTTTGCTACAATGCCTTTTCTGAAACGTTGTCTCCCTCTGCTGGAACACTGACTTCTTTCATTTAATGCCTGCAGACTATAAAAGAGAAACCAACCCAAAAAGTTTGGTTGATTAGTCTGTGGCATTCTTTTAAACTGTTGCTTATGGCGGTCTCTGTGAGCTTCTCAGTGACATTCAGCCATCCAGGTATCCCGCCTGCAGTAGACGGAATGTGGCAATGGAACGCTGGCTGCGCGTGTCATAATAGGCTCTGAGCCTTTATATACCTGCGCACAGCAGCAGCCACCTTCAGTCTGCTGCTGGACAGCCAGCAGCAGCAGCAGCAGGAGAGGTAATTAATCAGCAACCCTCCTGCTAAGGGTAGACAGCTGCTCGTTCCACCCCCCCCCGCCTTAATTTGTTCTCCTCCCTTCCAACGGTGTTGAGGCGGGTGGGAACAGCCGGGGGTTGAGGGTACTGTGCTAAAAGAGGTGGAGTTATGCAGATCTAAAACGCGTGGATTGCAGCAGCAGCAAGCCGAAAAGTGCAGGCATGTGAGGGATCTAGAGGTTGACAGCATGTCTTCTTAACGGGAGTCCAGGTGGCCATCTCCACAAATGGACTTTTCAGAATCCTTGGGTGGCACCGTAGTCGGAAACCAATTCTGGTTATCGCTTCTCGGCCTTTTGGCTAAGATCAAGTGTAGTATCTGTTCTTATCAGTTTAATATCTGATACGTCCCCTATCTGGGGACCATATATTAAATGGATTTTTAGAACAGGGAGATGGAAAAAGAGCTTGCTCTGTCCACTCCACGCATTGACCTGGTATTGCAGTATCTCCAGGACCGGTGCACCCCTTCTTTAATGCAGTTTCTAAAATCAGAAAGAATTGAATTCAATGCTTTTTGTTCATTTTGCTTGTTTGTCGGATTTTGGGATGGACTCTTTGGCTTTGCTTTTCTTCTCCTCATTGGATTTTTCATGTTAAAAGTTGCAGAAGCCAGATGACAAGCTCATTTTGGTTCAACTTCAGCAACTGTGCATTGCATTGCCATGTAATGTAATGTAATGCAATGCTATCTATCTAGCTCTCCCTCTATACTTCCTTTTGGATAAACAGACATATTAGGCAAGCATTTTGGAGCTTTCACCTAAATAACTACAGGTGGTGAGATAAGCTGCACAATATAATTGACCTTTCAGTATATTGTTGCACACACACCATCTATTTAGCAAATGCCCTTGTTATCAACAGCAGCCTTTTAAACTCACCTGAGCTAACAGGTATGTGAGCTGGTTACTCTGCTGCGCTTAAAATTTCTTTTTTGGTTTGCTACAATGCCTTTTCTGAAACGTTGTCTCCCTCTGCTGGAACACTGACTTCTTTCATTTAATGCCTGCAGACTATAAAAGAGAAACCAACCCAAAAAGTTTGGTTGATTAGTCTGTGGCATTCTTTTAAACTGTTGCTTATGGCGGTCTCTGTGAGCTTCTCAGTGACATTCAGCCATCCAGGTATCCCGCCTGCAGTAGACGGAATGTGGCAATGGAAAGCTGGCTGCGCGTGTCATAATAGGCTCTGAGCCTTTATATACCTGCGCACAGCAGCAGCCACCTTCAGTCTGCTGCTGGACAGCCAGCAGCAGCAGCAGGAGAGGTAATTAATCAGCAACCCTCCTGCTAAGGGTAGACAGCTGCTCGTTCCACCCCCCCCCCCGCCTTAATTGGTTCTCCTCCCTTCCAACGGTGTTGAGGCGGGTGGGAACAGCCGGGGGTTGAGGGTACTGTGCTAAAAGAGGTGGAGTTATGCAGATCTAAAACGCGTGGATTGCAGCAGCAGCAAGCCGAAAAGTGCAGGCATGTGAGGGATCTAGAGGTTGACAGCATGTCTTCTTAACGGGAGTCCAGGTGGCCATCTCCACAAATGGACTTTTCAGAATCCTTGGGTGGCACCGTAGTCGGAAACCAATTCTGGTTATCGCTTCTCGGCCTTTTGGCTAAGATCAAGTGTAGTATCTGTTCTTATCAGTTTAATATCTGATACGTCCCCTATCTGGGGACCATATATTAAATGGATTTTTAGAACAGGGAGATGGAAAAAGAGCTTGCTCTGTCCACTCCACGCATTGACCTGGTATTGCAGTATCTCCAGGACCGGTGCACCCCTTCTTTAATGCAGTTTCTAAAATCAGAAAGAATTGAATTCAATGCTTTTTGTTCATTTTGCTTGTTTGTCGGATTTTGGGATGGACTCTTTGGCTTTGCTTTTCTTCTCCTCATTGGATTTTTCATGTTAAAAGTTGCAGAAGCCAGATGACAAGCTCATTTTGGTTCAACTTCAGCAACTGTGCATTGCATTGCCATGTAATGTAATGTAATGCAATGCTATCTATCTAGCTCTCCCTCTATACTTCCTTTTGGATAAACAGACATATTAGGCAAGCATTTTGGAGCTTTCACCTAAATAACTACAGGTGGTGAGATAAGCTGCACAATATAATTGACCTTTCAGTATATTGTTGCACACACACCATCTATTTAGCAAATGCCCTTGTTATCAACAGCAGCCTTTTAAACTCACCTGAGCTAACAGGTATGTGAGCTGGTTACTCTGCTGCGCTTAAAATTTCTTTTTTGGTTTGCTACAATGCCTTTTCTGAAACGTTGTCTCCCTCTGCTGGAACACTGACTTCTTTCATTTAATGCCTGCAGACTATAAAAGAGAAACCAACCCAAAAAGTTTGGTTGATTAGTCTGTGGCATTCTTTTAAACTGTTGCTTATGGCGGTCTCTGTGAGCTTCTCAGTGACATTCAGCCATCCAGGTATCCCGCCTGCAGTAGACGGAATGTGGCAATGGAACGCTGGCTGCGCGTGTCATAATAGGCTCTGAGCCTTTATATACCTGCGCACAGCAGCAGCCACCTTCAGTCTGCTGCTGGACAGCCAGCAGCAGCAGCAGCAGGAGAGGTAATTAATCAGCAACCCTCCTGCTAAGGGTAGACAGCTGCTCGTTCCACCCCCCCCCGCCTTAATTTGTTCTCCTCCCTTCCAACGGTGTTGAGGCGGGTGGGAACAGCCGGGGGTTGAGGGTACTGTGCTAAAAGAGGTGGAGTTATGCAGATCTAAAACGCGTGGATTGCAGCAGCAGCAAGCCGAAAAGTGCAGGCATGTGAGGGATCTAGAGGTTGACAGCATGTCTTCTTAACGGGAGTCCAGGTGGCCATCTCCACAAATGGACTTTTCAGAATCCTTGGGTGGCACCGTAGTCGGAAACCAATTCTGGTTATCGCTTCTCGGCCTTTTGGCTAAGATCAAGTGTAGTATCTGTTCTTATCAGTTTAATATCTGATACGTCCCCTATCTGGGGACCATATATTAAATGGATTTTTAGAACAGGGAGATGGAAAAAGAGCTTGCTCTGTCCACTCCACGCATTGACCTGGTATTGCAGTATCTCCAGGACCGGTGCACCCCTTCTTTAATGCAGTTTCTAAAATCAGAAAGAATTGAATTCAATGCTTTTTGTTCATTTTGCTTGTTTGTCGGATTTTGGGATGGACTCTTTGGCTTTGCTTTTCTTCTCCTCATTGGATTTTTCATGTTAAAAGTTGCAGAAGCCAGATGACAAGCTCATTTTGGTTCAACTTCAGCAACTGTGCATTGCATTGCCATGTAATGTAATGTAATGCAATGCTATCTATCTAGCTCTCCCTCTATACTTCCTTTTGGATAAACAGACATATTAGGCAAGCATTTTGGAGCTTTCACCTAAATAACTACAGGTGGTGAGATAAGCTGCACAATATAATTGACCTTTCAGTATATTGTTGCACACACACCATCTATTTAGCAAATGCCCTTGTTATCAACAGCAGCCTTTTAAACTCACCTGAGCTAACAGGTATGTGAGCTGGTTACTCTGCTGCGCTTAAAATTTCTTTTTTGGTTTGCTACAATGCCTTTTCTGAAACGTTGTCTCCCTCTGCTGGAACACTGACTTCTTTCATTTAATGCCTGCAGACTATAAAAGAGAAACCAACCCAAAAAGTTTGGTTGATTAGTCTGTGGCATTCTTTTAAACTGTTGCTTATGGCGGTCTCTGTGAGCTTCTCAGTGACATTCAGCCATCCAGGTATCCCGCCTGCAGTAGACGGAATGTGGCAATGGAACGCTGGCTGCGCGTGTCATAATAGGCTCTGAGCCTTTATATACCTGCGCACAGCAGCAGCCACCTTCAGTCTGCTGCTGGACAGCCAGCAGCAGCAGCAGCAGGAGAGGTAATTAATCAGCAACCCTCCTGCTAAGGGTAGACAGCTGCTCGTTCCACCCCCCCCCGCCTTAATTTGTTCTCCTCCCTTCCAACGGTGTTGAGGCGGGTGGGAACAGCCGGGGGTTGAGGGTACTGTGCTAAAAGAGGTGGAGTTATGCAGATCTAAAACGCGTGGATTGCAGCAGCAGCAAGCCGAAAAGTGCAGGCATGTGAGGGATCTAGAGGTTGACAGCATGTCTTCTTAACGGGAGTCCAGGTGGCCATCTCCACAAATGGACTTTTCAGAATCCTTGGGTGGCACCGTAGTCGGAAACCAATTCTGGTTATCGCTTCTCGGCCTTTTGGCTAAGATCAAGTGTAGTATCTGTTCTTATCAGTTTAATATCTGATACGTCCCCTATCTGGGGACCATATATTAAATGGATTTTTAGAACAGGGAGATGGAAAAAGAGCTTGCTCTGTCCACTCCACGCATTGACCTGGTATTGCAGTATCTCCAGGACCGGTGCACCCCTTCTTTAATGCAGTTTCTAAAATCAGAAAGAATTGAATTCAATGCTTTTTGTTCATTTTGCTTGTTTGTCGGATTTTGGGATGGACTCTTTGGCTTTGCTTTTCTTCTCCTCATTGGATTTTTCATGTTAAAAGTTGCAGAAGCCAGATGACAAGCTCATTTTGGTTCAACTTCAGCAACTGTGCATTGCATTGCCATGTAATGTAATGTAATGCAATGCTATCTATCTAGCTCTCCCTCTATACTTCCTTTTGGATAAACAGACATATTAGGCAAGCATTTTGGAGCTTTCACCTAAATAACTACAGGTGGTGAGATAAGCTGCACAATATAATTGACCTTTCAGTATATTGTTGCACACACACCATCTATTTAGCAAATGCCCTTGTTATCAACAGCAGCCTTTTAAACTCACCTGAGCTAACAGGTATGTGAGCTGGTTACTCTGCTGCGCTTAAAATTTCTTTTTTGGTTTGCTACAATGCCTTTTCTGAAACGTTGTCTCCCTCTGCTGGAACACTGACTTCTTTCATTTAATGCCTGCAGACTATAAAAGAGAAACCAACCCAAAAAGTTTGGTTGATTAGTCTGTGGCATTCTTTTAAACTGTTGCTTATGGCGGTCTCTGTGAGCTTCTCAGTGACATTCAGCCATCCAGGTATCCCGCCTGCAGTAGACGGAATGTGGCAATGGAACGCTGGCTGCGCGTGTCATAATAGGCTCTGAGCCTTTATATACCTGCGCACAGCAGCAGCCACCTTCAGTCTGCTGCTGGACAGCCAGCAGCAGCAGCAGCAGGAGAGGTAATTAATCAGCAACCCTCCTGCTAAGGGTAGACAGCTGCTCGTTCCACCCCCCCCCGCCTTAATTGGTTCTCCTCCCTTCCAACGGTGTTGAGGCGGGTGGGAACAGCCGGGGGTTGAGGGTACTGTGCTAAAAGAGGTGGAGTTATGCAGATCTAAAACGCGTGGATTGCAGCAGCAGCAAGCCGAAAAGTGCAGGCATGTGAGGGATCTAGAGGTTGACAGCATGTCTTCTTAACGGGAGTCCAGGTGGCCATCTCCACAAATGGACTTTTCAGAATCCTTGGGTGGCACCGAAGTCGGAAACCAATTCTGGTTATCGCTTCTCGGCCTTTTGGCTAAGATCAAGTGTAGTATCTGTTCTTATCAGTTTAATATCTGATACGTCCCCTATCTGGGGACCATATATTAAATGGATTTTTAGAACAGGGAGATGGAAAAAGAGCTTGCTCTGTCCACTCCACGCATTGACCTGGTATTGCAGTATCTCCAGGACCGGTGCACCCCTTCTTTAATGCAGTTTCTAAAATCAGAAAGAATTGAATTCAATGCTTTTTGTTCATTTTGCTTGTTTGTCGGATTTTGGGATGGACTCTTTGGCTTTGCTTTTCTTCTCCTCATTGGATTTTTCATGTTAAAAGTTGCAGAAGCCAGATGACAAGCTCATTTTGGTTCAACTTCAGCAACTGTGCATTGCATTGCCATGTAATGTAATGTAATGCAATGCTATCTATCTAGCTCTCCCTCTATACTTCCTTTTGGATAAACAGACATATTAGGCAAGCATTTTGGAGCTTTCACCTAAATAACTACAGGTGGTGAGATAAGCTGCACAATATAATTGACCTTTCAGTATATTGTTGCACACACACCATCTATTTAGCAAATGCCCTTGTTATCAACAGCAGCCTTTTAAACTCACCTGAGCTAACAGGTATGTGAGCTGGTTACTCTGCTGCGCTTAAAATTTCTTTTTTGGTTTGCTACAATGCCTTTTCTGAAACGTTGTCTCCCTCTGCTGGAACACTGACTTCTTTCATTTAATGCCTGCAGACTATAAAAGAGAAACCAACCCAAAAAGTTTGGTTGATTAGTCTGTGGCATTCTTTTAAACTGTTGCTTATGGCGGTCTCTGTGAGCTTCTCAGTGACATTCAGCCATCCAGGTATCCCGCCTGCAGTAGACGGAATGTGGCAATGGAACGCTGGCTGCGCGTGTCATAATAGGCTCTGAGCCTTTATATACCTGCGCACAGCAGCAGCCACCTTCAGTCTGCTGCTGGACAGCCAGCAGCAGCAGCAGCAGGAGAGGTAATTAATCAGCAACCCTCCTGCTAAGGGTAGACAGCTGCTCGTTCCACCCCCCCCCCCCCGCCTTAATTGGTTCTCCTCCCTTCCAACGGTGTTGAGGCGGGTGGGAACAGCCGGGGGTTGAGGGTACTGTGCTAAAAGAGGTGGAGTTATGCAGATCTAAAACGCGTGGATTGCAGCAGTAGCAAGCCGAAAAGTGCAGGCATGTGAGGGATCTAGAGGTTGACAGCATGTCTTCTTAACGGGAGTCCAGGTGGCCATCTCCACAAATGGACTTTTCAGAATCCTTGGGTGGCACCGTAGTCGGAAACCAATTCTGGTTATCGCTTCTCGGCCTTTTGGCTAAGATCAAGTGTAGTATCTGTTCTTATCAGTTTAATATCTGATACGTCCCCTATCTGGGGACCATATATTAAATGGATTTTTAGAACAGGGAGATGGAAAAAGAGCTTGCTCTGTCCACTCCACGCATTGACCTGGTATTGCAGTATCTCCAGGACCGGTGCACCCCTTCTTTAATGCAGTTTCTAAAATCAGAAAGAATTGAATTCAATGCTTTTTGTTCATTTTGCTTGTTTGTCGGATTTTGGGATGGACTCTTTGGCTTTGCTTTTCTTCTCCTCATTGGATTTTTCATGTTAAAAGTTGCAGAAGCCAGATGACAAGCTCATTTTGGTTCAACTTCAGCAACTGTGCATTGCATTGCCATGTAATGTAATGTAATGCAATGCTATCTATCTAGCTCTCCCTCTATACTTCCTTTTGGATAAACAGACATATTAGGCAAGCATTTTGGAGCTTTCACCTAAATAACTACAGGTGGTGAGATAAGCTGCACAATATAATTGACCTTTCAGTATATTGTTGCACACACACCATCTATTTAGCAAATGCCCTTGTTATCAACAGCAGCCTTTTAAACTCACCTGAGCTAACAGGTATGTGAGCTGGTTACTCTGCTGCGCTTAAAATTTCTTTTTTGGTTTGCTACAATGCCTTTTCTGAAACGTTGTCTCCCTCTGCTGGAACACTGACTTCTTTCATTTAATGCCTGCAGACTATAAAAGAGAAACCAACCCAAAAAGTTTGGTTGATTAGTCTGTGGCATTCTTTTAAACTGTTGCTTATGGCGGTCTCTGTGAGCTTCTCAGTGACATTCAGCCATCCAGGTATCCCGCCTGCAGTAGACGGAATGTGGCAATGGAACGCTGGCTGCGCGTGTCATAATAGGCTCTGAGCCTTTATATACCTGCGCACAGCAGCAGCCACCTTCAGTCTGCTGCTGGACAGCCAGCAGCAGCAGCAGCAGGAGAGGTAATTAATCAGCAACCCTCCTGCTAAGGGTAGACAGCTGCTCGTTCCACCCCCCCCCCGCCTTAATTGGTTCTCCTCCCTTCCAACGGTGTTGAGGCGGGTGGGAACAGCCGGGGGTTGAGGGTACTGTGCTAAAAGAGGTGGAGTTATGCAGATCTAAAACGCGTGGATTGCAGCAGCAGCAAGCCGAAAAGTGCAGGCATGTGAGGGATCTAGAGGTTGACAGCATGTCTTCTTAACGGGAGTCCAGGTGGCCATCTCCACAAATGGACTTTTCAGAATCCTTGGGTGGCACCGTAGTCGGAAACCAATTCTGGTTATCGCTTCTCGGCCTTTTGGCTAAGATCAAGTGTAGTATCTGTTCTTATCAGTTTAATATCTGATACGTCCCCTATCTGGGGACCATATATTAAATGGATTTTTAGAACAGGGAGATGGAAAAAGAGCTTGCTCTGTCCACTCCACGCATTGACCTGGTATTGCAGTATCTCCAGGACCGGTGCACCCCTTCTTTAATGCAGTTTCTAAAATCAGAAAGAATTGAATTCAATGCTTTTTGTTCATTTTGCTTGTTTGTCGGATTTTGGGATGGACTCTTTGGCTTTGCTTTTCTTCTCCTCATTGGATTTTTCATGTTAAAAGTTGCAGAAGCCAGATGACAAGCTCATTTTGGTTCAACTTCAGCAACTGTGCATTGCATTGCCATGTAATGTAATGTAATGCAATGCTATCTATCTAGCTCTCCCTCTATACTTCCTTTTGGATAAACAGACATATTAGGCAAGCATTTTGGAGCTTTCACCTAAATAACTACAGGTGGTGAGATAAGCTGCACAATATAATTGACCTTTCAGTATATTGTTGCACACACACCATCTATTTAGCAAATGCCCTTGTTATCAACAGCAGCCTTTTAAACTCACCTGAGCTAACAGGTATGTGAGCTGGTTACTCTGCTGCGCTTAAAATTTCTTTTTTGGTTTGCTACAATGCCTTTTCTGAAACGTTGTCTCCCTCTGCTGGAACACTGACTTCTTTCATTTAATGCCTGCAGACTATAAAAGAGAAACCAACCCAAAAAGTTTGGTTGATTAGTCTGTGGCATTCTTTTAAACTGTTGCTTATGGCGGTCTCTGTGAGCTTCTCAGTGACATTCAGCCATCCAGGTATCCCGCCTGCAGTAGACGGAATGTGGCAATGGAACGCTGGCTGCGCGTGTCATAATAGGCTCTGAGCCTTTATATACCTGCGCACAGCAGCAGCCACCTTCAGTCTGCTGCTGGACAGCCAGCAGCAGCAGCAGCAGGAGAGGTAATTAATCAGCAACCCTCCCGCTAAGGGTAGACACCTGCTCGTTCCACCCCCCCCCCCCGCCTTAATTGGTTCTCCTCCCTTCCAACGGTGTTGAGGCGGGTGGGAACAGCCGGGGGTTGAGGGTACTGTGCTAAAAGAGGTGGAGTTATGCAGATCTAAAACGCGTGGATTGCAGCAGCAGCAAGCCGAAAAGTGCAGGCATGTGAGGGATCTAGAGGTTGACAGCATGTCTTCTTAACGGGAGTCCAGGTGGCCATCTCCACAAATGGACTTTTCAGAATCCTTGGGTGGCACCGTAGTCGGAAACCAATTCTGGTTATCGCTTCTCGGCCTTTTGGCTAAGATCAAGTGTAGTATCTGTTCTTATCAGTTTAATATCTGATACGTCCCCTATCTGGGGACCATATATTAAATGGATTTTTAGAACAGGGAGATGGAAAAAGAGCTTGCTCTGTCCACTCCACGCATTGACCTGGTATTGCAGTATCTCCAGGACCGGTGCACCCCTTCTTTAATGCAGTTTCTAAAATCAGAAAAAGTTGAATTCAATGCTTTTTGTTCATTTTGCTTGTTTGTCGGATTTTGGGATGGACTCTTTGGCTTTGCTTTTCTTCTCCTCATTGGATTTTTCATGTTAAAAGTTGCAGAAGCCAGATGACAAGCTCATTTTGGTTCAACTTCAGCAACTGTGCATTGCATTGCCATGTAATGTAATGTAATGCAATGCTATCTATCTAGCTCTCCCTCTATACTTCCTTTTGGATAAACAGACATATTAGGCAAGCATTTTGGAGCTTTCACCTAAATAACTACAGGTGGTGAGATAAGCTGCACAATATAATTGACCTTTCAGTATATTGTTGCACACACACCATCTATTTAGCAAATGCCCTTGTTATCAACAGCAGCCTTTTAAACTCACCTGAGCTAACAGGTATGTGAGCTGGTTACTCTGCTGCGCTTAAAATTTCTTTTTTGGTTTGCTACAATGCCTTTTCTGAAACGTTGTCTCCCTCTGCTGGAACACTGACTTCTTTCATTTAATGCCTGCAGACTATAAAAGAGAAACCAACCCAAAAAGTTTGGTTGATTAGTCTGTGGCATTCTTTTAAACTGTTGCTTATGGCGGTCTCTGTGAGCTTCTCAGTGACATTCAGCCATCCAGGTATCCCGCCTGCAGTAGACGGAATGTGGCAATGGAACGCTGGCTGCGCGTGTCATAATAGGCTCTGAGCCTTTATATACCTGCGCACAGCAGCAGCCACCTTCAGTCTGCTGCTGGACAGCCAGCAGCAGCAGCGGCAGGAGAGGTAATTAATCAGCAACCCTCCTGCTAAGGGTAGACAGCTGCTCGTTCCACCCCCCCCCCCCGCCTTAATTGGTTCTCCTCCCTTCCAACGGTGTTGAGGCGGGTGGGAACAGCCGGGGGTTGAGGGTACTGTGCTAAAAGAGGTGGAGTTATGCAGATCTAAAACGCGTGGATTGCAGCAGCAGCAAGCCGAAAAGTGCAGGCATGTGAGGGATCTAGAGGTTGACAGCATGTCTTCTTAACGGGAGTCCAGGTGGCCATCTCCACAAATGGACTTTTCAGAATCCTTGGGTGGCACGGTAGTCGGAAACCAATTCTGGTTATCGCTTCTCGGCCTTTTGGCTAAGATCAAGTGTAGTATCTGTTCTTATCAGTTTAATATCTGATACGTCCCCTATCTGGGGACCATATATTAAATGGATTTTTAGAACAGGGAGATGGAAAAAGAGCTTGCTCTGTCCACTCCACGCATTGACCTGGTATTGCAGTATCTCCAGGACCGGTGCACCCCTTCTTTAATGCAGTTTCTAAAATCAGAAAGAATTGAATTCAATGCTTTTTGTTCATTTTGCTTGTTTGTCGGATTTTGGGATGGACTCTTTGGCTTTGCTTTTTTTCTCCTCATTGGATTTTTCATGTTAAAAGTTGCAGAAGCCAGATGACAAGCTCATTTTGGTTCAACTTCAGCAACTGTGCATTGCATTGCCATGTAATGTAATGTAATGCAATGCTATCTATCTAGCTCTCCCTCTATACTTCCTTTTGGATAAACAGACATATTAGGCAAGCATTTTGGAGCTTTCACCTAAATAACTACAGGTGGTGAGATAAGCTGCACAATATAATTGACCTTTCAGTATATTGTTGCACACACACCATCTATTTAGCAAATGCCCTTGTTATCAACAGCAGCCTTTTAAACTCACCTGAGCTAACAGGTATGTGAGCTGGTTACTCTGCTGCGCTTAAAATTTCTTTTTTGGTTTGCTACAATGCCTTTTCTGAAACGTTGTCTCCCTCTGCTGGAACACTGACTTCTTTCATTTAATGCCTGCAGACTATAAAAGAGAAACCAACCCAAAAAGTTTGGTTGATTAGTCTGTGGCATTCTTTTAAACTGTTGCTTATGGCGGTCTCTGTGAGCTTCTCAGTGACATTCAGCCATCCAGGTATCCCGCCTGCAGTAGACGGAATGTGGCTATGGAACGCTGGCTGCGCGTGTCATAATAGGCTCTGAGCCTTTATATACCTGCGCACAGCAGCAGCCACCTTCAGTCTGCTGCTGGACAGCCAGCAGCAGCAGCAGCAGGAGAGGTAATTAATCAGCAACCCTCCTGCTAAGGGTAGACAGCTGCTCGTTCCACCCCCCCCCCCGCCTTAATTGGTTCTCCTCCCTTCCAACGGTGTTGAGGCGGGTGGGAACAGCCGGGGGTTGAGGGTACTGTGCTAAAAGAGGTGGAGTTATGCAGATCTAAAACGCGTGGATTGCAGCAGCAGCAAGCCGAAAAGTGCAGGCATGTGAGGGATCTAGAGGTTGACAGCATGTCTTCTTAACGGGAGTCCAGGTGGCCATCTCCACAAATGGACTTTTCAGAATCCTTGGGTGGCACCGTAGTCGGAAACCAATTCTGGTTATCGCTTCTCGGCCTTTTGGCTAAGATCAAGTGTAGTATCTGTTCTTATCAGTTTAATATCTGATACGTCCCCTATCTGGGGACCATATATTAAATGGATTTTTAGAACAGGGAGATGGAAAAAGAGCTTGCTCTGTCCACTCCACGCATTGACCTGGTATTGCAGTATCTCCAGGACCGGTGCACCCCTTCTTTAATGCAGTTTCTAAAATCAGAAAGAATTGAATTCAATGCTTTTTGTTCATTTTGCTTGTTTGTCGGATTTTGGGATGGACTCTTTGGCTTTGCTTTTCTTCTCCTCATTGGATTTTTCATGTTAAAAGTTGCAGAAGCCAGATGACAAGCTCATTTTGGTTCAACTTCAGCAACTGTGCATTGCATTGCCATGTAATGTAATGTAATGCAATGCTATCTATCTAGCTCTCCCTCTATACTTCCTTTTGGATAAACAGACATATTAGGCAAGCATTTTGGAGCTTTCACCTAAATAACTACAGGTGGTGAGATAAGCTGCACAATATAATTGACCTTTCAGTATATTGTTGCACACACACCATCTATTTAGCAAATGCCCTTGTTATCAACAGCAGCCTTTTAAACTCACCTGAGCTAACAGGTATGTGAGCTGGTTACTCTGCTGCGCTTAAAATTTCTTTTTTGGTTTGCTACAATGCCTTTTCTGAAACGTTGTCTCCCTCTGCTGGAACACTGACTTCTTTCATTTAATGCCTGCAGACTATAAAAGAGAAACCAACCCAAAAAGTTTGGTTGATTAGTCTGTGGCATTCTTTTAAACTGTTGCTTATGGCGGTCTCTGTGAGCTTCTCAGTGACATTCAGCCATCCAGGTAACCCGCCTGCAGTAGACGGAATGTGGCAATGGAACGCTGGCTGCGCGTGTCATAATAGGCTCTGAGCCTTTATATACCTGCGCACAGCAGCAGCCACCTTCAGTCTGCTGCTGGACAGCCAGCAGCAGCAGCAGCAGGAGAGGTAATTAATCAGCAACCCTCCTGCTAAGGGTAGACAGCTGCTCGTTCCACCCCCCCCGCCTTAATTGGTTCTCCTCCCTTCCAACGGTGTTGAGGCGGGTGGGAACAGCCGGGGGTTGAGGGTACTGTGCTAAAAGAGGTGGAGTTATGCAGATCTAAAACGCGTGGATTGCAGCAGCAGCAAGCCGAAAAGTGCAGGCATGTGAGGGATCTAGACAGGGCCGGCGTCAGCACCCGGCGTACCCGGGCAAGTGCCGGGGCCCTGGAAAATCAGAGGGGCCCAGCCGCCCACTCACTGTCGGGGCCCACCGCCCACACACCCGCCCGCCCACTCACTCACTGTCGGGGCCCGGCCCACACACCCGCCCGCCCACTCACTCACTGTCGGGGCCAGGCTCACACACCCACCCGCCCACTCACAGTCGGGGCCATGGCCGCATCTTCGGCACCTATTCAGTGACGCAGGCGCTGCTTGATTGCCGGCACTCCCCCAGTCCCAGAAATGGCCGCGCGCTGTCAGGCTGTGTCTGCTAGTAATGACGCGGCAGGGTCGACGGCACTGCACCTTTAATTGTGCTTGTGTGTCGCCCCTGCCGCGTCATTACTAGCAGACACAGTCGCACAGCGCGCGGCCATGTCTGGGGGAGTGCCATCAAACACCGTCGGAGCGGAGCTCCTGCACAGATGGGGGGGAGCGGCCCGGACCCGACCGCAAGTGCGCCCCTCTGATGGTCCAGGGCCATGAAGTCTGTGACACGCCGGGGGCCCTGCACTGCCCCATACCTGAGGAGCTGCTGGACAGGACACTGGACCGGGGACAGGTGAGTGAGGCTTCCTCAATCCCCATATTAAAAATACTTGTAATGGGTCTGTGTGAGTGCATGTATGTGATTGTCAGTGTGTATGACTGTGTATATATATTTGTCTGTTTTATATAGGTCTTTAAGAATTTGTGTAAAAATATGTCTTTGTCTGTATGTGTACGTGTCTGCGTACCGTGTGTGCATGTCTGCGTACTGTGTGTGCGTGCGCATGTCTGCATATGTGAAGGATGAGGGGGCTGTGTACTATATATATATTTCTCCGCCGTATCTGTGCATCATGAATCGTGTATGTGTTAAAAGGGTCCACTGAGACTGTTTCGCCCGGGGCCCAGAAAAACCTGGAGCCGGCCCTGGATCTAGAGGTTGACAGCATGTCTTCTTAACGGGAGTCCAGGTGGCCATCTCCACAAATGGACTTTTCAGAATCCTTGGGTGGCACCGTAGTCGGAAACCAATTCTGGTTATCGCTTCTCGGCCTTTTGGCTAAGATCAAGTGTAGTATCTGTTCTTATCAGTTTAATATCTGATACGTCCCCTATCTGGGGACCATATATTAAATGGATTTTTAGAACAGGGAGATGGAAAAAGAGCTTGCTCTGTCCACTCCACGCATTGACCTGGTATTGCAGTATCTCCAGGACCGGTGCACCCCTTCTTTAATGCAGTTTCTAAAATCAGAAAGAATTAAATTCAATGCTTTTTGTTCATTTTGCTTGTTTGTCGGATTTTGGGATGGACTCTTTGGCTTTGCTTTTCTTCTCCTCATTGGATTTTTCATGTTAAAAGTTGCAGAAGCCAGATGACAAGCTCATTTTGGTTCAACTTCAGCAACTGTGCATTGCATTGCCATGTAATGTAATGTAATGCAATGCTATCTATCTAGCTCTCCCTCTATACTTCCTTTTGGATAAACAGACATATTAGGCAAGCATTTTGGAGCTTTCACCTAAATAACTACAGGTGGTGAGATAAGCTGCACAATATAATTGACCTTTCAGTATATTGTTGCACACACACCATCTATTTAGCAAATGCCCTTGTTATCAACAGCAGCCTTTTAAACTCACCTGAGCTAACAGGTATGTGAGCTGGTTACTCTGCTGCGCTTAAAATTTCTTTTTTGGTTTGCTACAATGCCTTTTCTGAAACGTTGTCTCCCTCTGCTGGAACACTGACTTCTTTCATTTAATGCCTGCAGACTATAAAAGAGAAACCAACCCAAAAAGTTTGGTTGATTAGTCTGTGGCATTCTTTTAAACTGTTGCTTATGGCGGTCTCTGTGAGCTTCTCAGTGACATTCAGCCATCCAGGTATCCCGCCTGCAGTAGACGGAATGTGGCAATGGAACGCTGGCTGCGCGTGTCATAATAGGCTCTGAGCCTTTATATACCTGCGCACAGCAGCAGCCACCTTCAGTCTGCTGCTGGACAGCCAGCAGCAGCAGCAGCAGGAGAGGTAATTAATCAGCAACCCTCCTGCTAAGGGTAGACAGCTGCTCGTTCCACCCCCCCCCCCGCCTTAATTGGTTCTCCTCCCTTCCAACGGTGTTGAGGCGGGTGGGAACAGCCGGGGGTTGAGGGTACTGTGCTAAAAGAGGTGGAGTTATGCAGATCTAAAACGCGTGGATTGCAGCAGCAGCAAGCCGAAAAGTGCAGGCATGTGAGGGATCTAGAGGTTGACAGCATGTCTTCTTAACGGGAGTCCAGGTGGCCATCTCCACAAATGGACTTTTCAGAATCCTTGGGTGGCACCGTAGTCGGAAACCAATTCTGGTTATCGCTTCTCGGCCTTTTGGCTAAGATCAAGTGTAGTATCTGTTCTTATCAGTTTAATATCTGATACGTCCCCTATCTGGGGACCATATATTAAATGGATTTTTAGAACAGGGAGATGGAAAAAGAGCTTGCTCTGTCCACTCCACGCATTGACCTGGTATTGCAGTATCTCCAGGACCGGTGCACCCCTTCTTTAATGCAGTTTCTAAAATCAGAAAGAATTGAATTCAATGCTTTTTGTTCATTTTGCTTGTTTGTCGGATTTTGGGATGGACTCTTTGGCTTTGCTTTTCTTCTCCTCATTGGATTTTTCATGTTAAAAGTTGCAGAAGCCAGATGACAAGCTCATTTTGGTTCAACTTCAGCAATTGTGCATTGCATTGCCATGTAATGTAATGTAATGCAATGCTATCTATCTAGCTCTCCCTCTATACTTCCTTTTGGATAAACAGACATATTAGGCAAGCATTTTGGAGCTTTCACCTAAATAACTACAGGTGGTGAGATAAGCTGCACAATATAATTGACCTTTCAGTATATTGTTGCACACACACCATCTATTTAGCAAATGCCCTTGTTATCAACAGCAGCCTTTTAAACTCACCTGAGCTAACAGGTATGTGAGCTGGTTACTCTGCTGCGCTTAAAATTTCTTTTTTGGTTTGCTACAATGCCTTTTCTGAAACGTTGTCTCCCTCTGCTGGAACACTGACTTCTTTCATTTAATGCCTGCAGACTATAAAAGAGAAACCAACCCAAAAAGTTTGGTTGATTAGTCTGTGGCATTCTTTTAAACTGTTGCTTATGGCGGTCTCTGTGAGCTTCTCAGTGACATTCAGCCATCCAGGTATCCCGCCTGCAGTAGACGGAATGTGGCAATGGAACGCTGGCTGCGCGTGTCATAATAGGCTCTGAGCCTTTATATACCTGCGCACAGCAGCAGCCACCTTCAGTCTGCTGCTGGACAGCCAGCAGCAGCAGCAGCAGGAGAGGTAATTAATCAGCAACCCTCCTGCTAAGGGTAGACAGCTGCTCGTTCCACCCCCCCCCGCCTTAATTGGTTCTCCCTTCCAACGGTGTTGAGGCGGGTGGGAACAGCCGGGGGTTGAGGGTACTGTGCTAAAAGAGGTGGAGTTATGCAGATCTAAAACGCGTGGATTGCAGCAGCAGCAAGCCGAAAAGTGCAGGCATGTGAGGGATCTAGAGGTTGACAGCATGTCTTCTTAACGGGAGTCCAGGTGGCCATCTCCACAAATGGACTTTTCAGAATCCTTGGGTGGCACCGTAGTCGGAAACCAATTCTGGTTATCGCTTCTCGGCCTTTTGGCTAAGATCAAGTGTAGTATCTGTTCTTATCAGTTTAATATCTGATACGTCCCCTATCTGGGGACCATATATTAAATGGATTTTTAGAACAGGGAGATGGAAAAAGAGCTTGCTCTGTCCACTCCACGCATTGACCTGGTATTGCAGTATCTCCAGGACCGGTGCACCCCTTCTTTAATGCAGTTTCTAAAATCAGAAAGAATTGAATTCAATGCTTTTTGTTCATTTTGCTTGTTTGTCGGATTTTGGGATGGACTCTTTGGCTTTTTCTTTTCTTCTCCTCATTGGATTTTTCATGTTAAAAGTTGCAGAAGCCAGATGACAAGCTCATTTTGGTTCAACTTCAGCAACTGTGCATTGCATTGCCATGTAATGTAATGTAATGCAATGCTATCTATCTAGCTCTCCCTCTATACTTCCTTTTGGATAAACAGACATATTAGGCAAGCATTTTGGAGCTTTCACCTAAATAACTACAGGTGGTGAGATAAGCTGCACAATATAATTGACCTTTCAGTATATTGTTGCACACACACCATCTATTTAGCAAATGCCCTTGTTATCAACAGCAGCCTTTTAAACTCACCTGAGCTAACAGGTATGTGAGCTGGTTACTCTGCTGCGCTTAAAATTTCTTTTTTGGTTTGCTACAATGCCTTTTCTGAAACGTTGTCTCCCTCTGCTGGAACACTGACTTCTTTCATTTAATGCCTGCAGACTATAAAAGAGAAACCAACCCAAAAAGTTTGGTTGATTAGTCTGTGGCATTCTTTTAAACTGTTGCTTATGGCGGTCTCTGTGAGCTTCTCAGTGACATTCAGCCATCCAGGTATCCCGCCTGCAGTAGACGGAATGTGGCAATGGAACGCTGGCTGCGCGTGTCATAATAGGCTCTGAGCCTTTATATACCTGCGCACAGCAGCAGCCACCTTCAGTCTGCTGCTGGACAGCCAGCAGCAGCAGCAGCAGGAGAGGTAATTAATCAGCAACCCTCCTGCTAAGGGTAGACAGCTGCTCGTTCCACCCCCCCCCCCGCCTTAATTGGTTCTCCTCCCTTCCAACGGTGTTGAGGCGGGTGGGAACAGCCGGGGGTTGAGGGTACTGTGCTAAAAGAGGTGGAGTTATGCAGATCTAAAACGCGTGGATTGCAGCAGCAGCAAGCCGAAAAGTGCAGGCATGTGAGGGATCTAGAGGTTGACAGCATGTCTTCTTAACGGGAGTCCAGGTGGCCATCTCCACAAATGGACTTTTCAGAATCCTTGGGTGGCACCGTAGTCGGAAACCAATTCTGGTTATCGCTTCTCGGCCTTTTGGCTAAGATCAAGTGTAGTATCTGTTCTTATCAGTTTAATATCTGATACGTCCCCTATCTGGGGACCATATATTAAATGGATTTTTAGAACAGGGAGATGGAAAAAGAGCTTGCTCTGTCCACTCCACGCATTGACCTGGTATTGCAGTATCTCCAGGACCGGTGCACCCCTTCTTTAATGCAGTTTCTAAAATCAGAAAGAATTGAATTCAATGCTTTTTGTTCATTTTGCTTGTTTGTCGGATTTTGGGATGGACTCTTTGGCTTTGCTTTTCTTCTCCTCATTGGATTTTTCATGTTAAAAGTTGCAGAAGCCAGATGACAAGCTCATTTTGGTTCAACTTCAGCAACTGTGCATTGCATTGCCATGTAATGTAATGTAATGCAATGCTATCTATCTAGCTCTCCCTCTATACTTCCTTTTGGATAAACAGACATATTAGGCAAGCATTTTGGAGCTTTCACCTAAATAACTACAGGTGGTGAGATAAGCTGCACAATATAATTGACCTTTCAGTATATTGTTGCACACACACCATCTATTTAGCAAATGCCCTTGTTATCAACAGCAGCCTTTTAAACTCACCTGAGCTAACAGGTATGTGAGCTGGTTACTCTGCTGCGCTTAAAATTTCTTTTTTGGTTTGCTACAATGCCTTTTCTGAAACGTTGTCTCCCTCTGCTGGAACACTGACTTCTTTCATTTAATGCCTGCAGACTATAAAAGAGAAACCAACCCAAAAAGTTTGGTTGATTAGTCTGTGGCATTCTTTTAAACTGTTGCTTATGGCGGTCTCTGTGAGCTTCTCAGTGACATTCAGCCATCCAGGTATCCCGCCTGCAGTAGACGGAATGTGGCAATGGAACGCTGGCTGCGCGTGTCATAATAGGCTCTGAGCCTTTATATACCTGCGCACAGCAGCAGCCACCTTCAGTCTGCTGCTGGACAGCCAGCAGCAGCAGCA
Source organism: Phyllobates terribilis (assembly GCF_046119375.1). Lineage (NCBI taxonomy): Eukaryota > Metazoa > Chordata > Amphibia > Anura > Dendrobatidae > Phyllobates > Phyllobates terribilis. The sequence continues at coordinate 1,230,919 of NW_027363009.1, read as the reverse complement.
GCAGGAGAGGTAATTAATCAGCAACCCTCCTGCTAAGGGTAGACAGCTGCTCGTTCCACCCCCCCCCGCCTTAATTGGTTCTCCCTTCCAACGGTGTTGAGGCGGGTGGGAACAGCCGGGGGTTGAGGGTACTGTGCTAAAAGAGGTGGAGTTATGCAGATCTAAAACGCGTGGATTGCAGCAGCAGCAAGCCGAAAAGTGCAGGCATGTGAGGGATCTAGAGGTTGACAGCATGTCTTCTTAACGGGAGTCCAGGTGGCCATCTCCACAAATGGACTTTTCAGAATCCTTGGGTGGCACCGTAGTCGGAAACCAATTCTGGTTATCGCTTCTCGGCCTTTTGGCTAAGATCAAGTGTAGTATCTGTTCTTATCAGTTTAATATCTGATACGTCCCCTATCTGGGGACCATATATTAAATGGATTTTTAGAACAGGGAGATGGAAAAAGAGCTTGCTCTGTCCACTCCACGCATTGACCTGGTATTGCAGTATCTCCAGGACCGGTGCACCCCTTCTTTAATGCAGTTTCTAAAATCAGAAAGAATTGAATTCAATGCTTTTTGTTCATTTTGCTTGTTTGTCGGATTTTGGGATGGACTCTTTGGCTTTTTCTTTTCTTCTCCTCATTGGATTTTTCATGTTAAAAGTTGCAGAAGCCAGATGACAAGCTCATTTTGGTTCAACTTCAGCAACTGTGCATTGCATTGCCATGTAATGTAATGTAATGCAATGCTATCTATCTAGCTCTCCCTCTATACTTCCTTTTGGATAAACAGACATATTAGGCAAGCATTTTGGAGCTTTCACCTAAATAACTACAGGTGGTGAGATAAGCTGCACAATATAATTGACCTTTCAGTATATTGTTGCACACACACCATCTATTTAGCAAATGCCCTTGTTATCAACAGCAGCCTTTTAAACTCACCTGAGCTAACAGGTATGTGAGCTGGTTACTCTGCTGCGCTTAAAATTTCTTTTTTGGTTTGCTACAATGCCTTTTCTGAAACGTTGTCTCCCTCTGCTGGAACACTGACTTCTTTCATTTAATGCCTGCAGACTATAAAAGAGAAACCAACCCAAAAAGTTTGGTTGATTAGTCTGTGGCATTCTTTTAAACTGTTGCTTATGGCGGTCTCTGTGAGCTTCTCAGTGACATTCAGCCATCCAGGTATCCCGCCTGCAGTAGACGGAATGTGGCAATGGAACGCTGGCTGCGCGTGTCATAATAGGCTCTGAGCCTTTATATACCTGCGCACAGCAGCAGCCACCTTCAGTCTGCTGCTGGACAGCCAGCAGCAGCAGCAGGAGAGGTAATTAATCAGCAACCCTCCTGCTAAGGGTAGACAGCTGCTCGTTCCACCCCCCCCCCCGCCTTAATTGGTTCTCCTCCCTTCCAACGGTGTTGAGGCGGGTGGGAACAGCCGGGGGTTGAGGGTACTGTGCTAAAAGAGGTGGAGTTATGCAGATCTAAAACGCGTGGATTGCAGCAGCAGCAAGCCGAAAAGTGCAGGCATGTAAGGGATCTAGAGGTTGACAGCATGTCTTCTTAACGGGAGTCCAGGTGGCCATCTCCACAAATGGACTTTTCAGAATCCTTGGGTGGCACCGTAGTCGGAAACCAATTCTGGTTATCGCTTCTCGGCCTTTTGGCTAAGATCAAGTGTAGTATCTGTTCTTATCAGTTTAATATCTGATACGTCCCCTATCTGGGGACCATATATTAAATGGATTTTTAGAACAGGGAGATGGAAAAAGAGCTTGCTCTGTCCACTCCACGCATTGACCTGGTATTGCAGTATCTCCAGGACCGGTGCACCCCTTCTTTAATGCAGTTTCTAAAATCAGAAAGAATTGAATTCAATGCTTTTTGTTCATTTTGCTTGTTTGTCGGATTTTGGGATGGACTCTTTGGCTTTGCTTTTCTTCTCCTCATTGGATTTTTCATGTTAAAAGTTGCAGAAGCCAGATGACAAGCTCATTTTGGTTCAACTTCAGCAACTGTGCATTGCATTGCCATGTAATGTAATGTAATGCAATGCTATCTATCTAGCTCTCCCTCTATACTTCCTTTTGGATAAACAGACATATTAGGCAAGCATTTTGGAGCTTTCACCTAAATAACTACAGGTGGTGAGATAAGCTGCACAATATAATTGACCTTTCAGTATATTGTTGCACACACACCATCTATTTAGCAAATGCCCTTGTTATCAACAGCAGCCTTTTAAACTCACCTGAGCTAACAGGTATGTGAGCTGGTTACTCTGCTGCGCTTAAAATTTCTTTTTTGGTTTGCTACAATGCCTTTTATGAAACGTTGTCTCCCTCTGCTGGAACACTGACTTCTTTCATTTAATGCCTGCAGACTATAAAAGAGAAACCAACCCAAAAAGTTTGGTTGATTAGTCTGTGGCATTCTTTTAAACTGTTGCTTATGGCGGTCTCTGTGAGCTTCTCAGTGACATTCAGCCATCCAGGTATCCCGCCTGCAGTAGACGGAATGTGGCAATGGAACGCTGGCTGCGCGTGTCATAATAGGCTCTGAGCCTTTATATACCTGCGCACAGCAGCAGCCACCTTCAGTCTGCTGCTGGACAGCCAGCAGCAGCAGCAGCAGGAGAGGTAATTAATCAGCAACCCTCCTGCTAAGGGTAGACAGCTGCTCGTTCCACCCCACCCCCCGCCTTAATTGGTTCTCCTCCCTTCCAACGGTGTTGAGGCGGGTGGGAACAGCCGGGGGTTGAGGGTACTGTGCTAAAAGAGGTGGAGTTATGCAGATCTAAAACGCGTGGATTGCAGCAGCAGCAAGCCGAAAAGTGCAGGCATGTGAGGGATCTAGAGGTTGACAGCATGTCTTCTTAACGGGAGTCCAGGTGGCCATCTCCACAAATGGACTTTTCAGAATCCTTGGGTGGCACCGTAGTCGGAAACCAATTCTGGTTATCGCTTCTCGGCCTTTTGGCTAAGATCAAGTGTAGTATCTGTTCTTATCAGTTTAATATCTGATACGTCCCCTATCTGGGGACCATATATTAAATGGATTTTTAGAACAGGGAAATGGAAAAAGAGCATGCTCTGTCCACTCCACGCATTGACCTGGTATTGCAGTATCTCCAGGACCGGTGCACCCCTTCTTTAATGCAGTTTCTAAAATCAGAAAGAATTGAATTCAATGCTTTTTGTTCATTTTGCTTGTTTGTCGGATTTTGGGATGGACTCTTTGGCTTTGCTTTTCTTCTCCTCATTGGATTTTTCATGTTAAAAGTTGCAGAAGCCAGATGACAAGCTCATTTTGGTTCAACTTCAGCAACTGTGCATTGCATTGCCATGTAATGTAATGTAATGCAATGCTATCTATCTAGCTCTCCCTCTATACTTCCTTTTGGATAAACAGACATATTAGGCAAGCATTTTGGAGCTTTCACCTAAATAACTACAGGTGGTGAGATAAGCTGCACAATATAATTGACCTTTCAGTATATTGTTGCACACACACCATCTATTTAGCAAATGCCCTTGTTATCAACAGCAGCCTTTTAAACTCACCTGAGCTAACAGGTATGTGAGCTGGTTACTCTGCTGCGCTTAAAATTTCTTTTTTGGTTTGCTACAATGCCTTTTCTGAAACGTTGTCTCCCTCTGCTGGAACACTGACTTCTTTCATTTAATGCCTGCAGACTATAAAAGAGAAACCAACCCAAAAAGTTTGGTTGATTAGTCTGTGGCATTCTTTTAAACTGTTGCTTATGGCGGTCTCTGTGAGCTTCTCAGTGACATTCAGCCATCCAGGTATCCCGCCTGCAGTAGACGGAATGTGGCAATGGAACGCTGGCTGCGCGTGTCATAATAGGCTCTGAGCCTTTATATACCTGCGCACAGCAGCAGCCACCTTCAGTCTGCTGCTGGACAGCCAGCAGCAGCAGCAGCAGGAGAGGTAATTAATCAGCAACCCTCCTGCTAAGGGTAGACAGCTGCTCGTTCCACCCCCCCCCCGCCTTAATTCGTTCTCCTCCCTTCCAACGGTGTTGAGGCGGGTGGGAACAGCCGGGGGTTGAGGGTACTGTGCTAAAAGAGGTGGAGTTATGCAGATCTAAAACGCGTGGATTGCAGCAGCAGCAAGCCGAAAAGTGCAGGCATGTGAGGGATCTAGAGGTTGACAGCATGTCTTCTTAACGGGAGTCCAGGTGGCCATCTCCACAAATGGACTTTTCAGAATCCTTGGGTGGCACCGTAGTCGGAAACCAATTCTGGTTATCGCTTCTCGGCCTTTTGGCTAAGATCAAGTGTAGTATCTGTTCTTATCAGTTTAATATCTGATACGTCCCCTATCTGGGGACCATATATTAAATGGATTTTTAGAACAGGGAGATGGAAAAAGAGCTTGCTCTGTCCACTCCACGCATTGACCTGGTATTGCAGTATCTCCAGGACCGGTGCACCCCTTCTTTAATGCAGTTTCTAAAATCAGAAAGAATTGAATTCAATGCTTTTTGTTCATTTTGCTTGTTTGTCGGATTTTGGGATGGACTCTTTGGCTTTGCTTTTCTTCTCCTCATTGGATTTTTCATGTTAAAAGTTGCAGAAGCCAGATGACAAGCTCATTTTGGTTCAACTTCAGCAACTGTGCATTGCATTGCCATGTAATGTAATGTAATGCAATGCTATCTATCTAGCTCTCCCTCTATACTTCCTTTTGGATAAACAGACATATTAGGCAAGCATTTTGGAGCTTTCACCTAAATAACTACAGGTGGTGAGATAAGCTGCACAATATAATTGACCTTTCAGTATATTGTTGCACACACACCATCTATTTAGCAAATGCCCTTGTTATCAACAGCAGCCTTTTAAACTCACCTGAGCTAACAGGTATGTGAGCTGGTTACTCTGCTGCGCTTAAAATTTCTTTTTTGGTTTGCTACAATGCCTTTTCTGAAACGTTGTCTCCCTCTGCTGGAACACTGACTTCTTTCATTTAATGCCTGCAGACTATAAAAGAGAAACCAACCCAAAAAGTTTGGTTGATTAGTCTGTGGCATTCTTTTAAACTGTTGCTTATGGCGGTCTCTGTGAGCTTCTCAGTGACATTCAGCCATCCAAGTATCCCGCCTGCAGTAGACGGAATGTGGCAATGGAACGCTGGCTGCGCGTGTCATAATAGGCTCTGAGCCTTTATATACCTGCGCACAGCAGCAGCCACCTTCAGTCTGCTGCTGGACAGCCAGCAGCAGCAGCAGCAGGAGAGGTAATTAATCAGCAACCCTCCTGCTAAGGGTAGACAGCTGCTCGTTCCACCCCCCCCCCCGCCTTAATTGGTTCTCCTCCCTTCCAACGGTGTTGAGGCGGGTGGGAACAGCCGGGGGTTGAGGGTACTGTGCTAAAAGAGGTGGAGTTATGCAGATCTAAAACGCGTGGATTGCAGCAGCAGCAAGCCGAAAAGTGCAGGCATGTGAGGGATCTAGAGGTTGACAGCATGTCTTCTTAACGGGAGTCCAGGTGGCCATCTCCACAAATGGACTTTTCAGAATCCTTGGGTGGCACCGTAGTCAGAAACCAATTCTGGTTATCGCTTCTCGGCCTTTTGGCTACGATCAAGTGCTTTATTGCAGGAGATTGTAGTTGAAGGGTACTCGGGTACCCCTCTCCTTGGCCTGGCAGGATCGTCCACTTTGGTGGACTTAACCTGCTTGCTGCTATTAGGGAGAGGGCTTAGTCCCAGGGTAACGTGTTGCGATCCCCCAGCTTCCAGGTGTCTTTCGCTGCAAGAACACTGGGAGCGCAGATTGCAAGCGGCTGCAATTTGCAACCTTGTTGCGGTTTCCATGGAGGTTGACCCTAACCTCGTGCCTCTTTATGCGAGGCTAAAAAACTCTATCCGAGTTCACTTCACGGCGGGTGGCTCGGATATGAGGAAATTAGGGTATGTAGTCCAGGACGTGCTCAGGAACCTTCTTGGCGTGCAGAGGAATGAAATTCTGTCCATCCAGGATTATCCTAGAAGAGGTGACTATGACATCACATTCACCGGAGAAGGTATTTTCAGAGATGTTCTAGAAAAGTTAAAAAAAGTTGAAAATAATCCTGTTCTGAAAGGGATACAAATTGTTGAGCACGTCCTGGATGAGGTAAGACTTGTTGTCGTAAAAGTATTTTCGCCTTTTGTTTCTGCTCCAGAAATTATGTCATTTTTAGCAATTTATTTTAAAAGTGTTAAATGTATTGGGAAGATACTTAATGAATATAACATATGGACATCTAAGTGGAAATTTCTTGTGAAGTGTATAAGAGATCCAAATACACCAGGTGGTATACGGCTTCCCCCTGCCCGTTTTAAAATTGGACAAACAAATGGGGATTTCTTCTTTTCTGGGATGCCAGTATATTGCAGAAATTGTGGGCGCTATGGTCATTCAAAAGAAAACTGTAATGTATCATGTAGAAATTGTGCTAGTGAAGAACATGAGACAAAAGAATGCCCTAAGGAAAAGAAATGTAGTTTTTGCCAGACTCCAGGTCACTTTTATTTTTCTTGCCCTCACAGATTTCGGGAAGATGAGCAAAAGGGAAAGTCCAAGACGTCCGACCAAGGACCAAAAGATCAGACCACCCCTCAGGAGGAGGAACAACAACCTGGAGCCTCTGGAGACAATAAGGGCGTACCAAATAGTGAAATGTCTCCAGAGTCTATGACAGGTAAAATACCAAATCCCAAAACCTGGCTGCAGGACCTGCGAGAGTCCAAAAGGAGGGCTGAGAAGGAGCAGAAGGGCACTACTGGTAAGGTCAAAAGGGACCGGCAAAAGGCCGACGCAGAAGCCCATGCCCAGTCTGGGTCTCCTAGGGCTGAGGGCGCTGAGTGGATAAAGGTGGGTCCGAAGAAAAAGAAAAAGGGTGGTTCGGAGGAGGCAGCAGGAGGTGAACAGATGGACACTTCTTCAGAAGGGGACGTGGACGCTGGACCCTCAGGGGTTTCGGTCTCCGCTGCTACAGGTGGGGACCGGGATCTTGCTGCCTCTGAAGAGTCAGAGGCTCTGCCTTGTGCGCAACCTCCTCCTATAGGACGACCTTCTACAGGTCAAACAGGGGCGGCGGAACCCCTCGGGGACCCACCTGATGAGGAACTGCATGGCCAGCCAATGGAGACCCAGCGGGTTCTGCCAGCCAGCCCTCCGAGCTATGCCAGTGTAGCGTCGGGTTTATATAAATGTGGTAATCTTTCCTCCTCCACGGAGACTCTCGTGACGATACTATCAGATGAGGAGGGAGGCGCAAGCCCAGTGGTCTGATCAGGTTCATCGGACAGGTAAATCCGTTGCTCTTAGTTACCTAAGTAAAATTTCTACATTTTCTAATGATGGCTGAACTCAAAGGTATTTCCCTCAACGTGAGAGGCATAAAATCTAACACGAGAAGAACTGCTCTTTTTAATTTTTTTACGTGTTTTACTGCATCTGTATTTTTTCTGCAAGAATGTAATATCCCACATGAAATGTCATATCAAAAATATAAAGATGAGTGGAAGTGTGGGCCATCTGTCTGGTCCGGATCGAATGCTGCAGGATCAGCGGGTGTAGCCATACTTTTTAAAGGGAACGTTTTAATTGATTTTATTCAGGAAATTTTACCAGGTCGTATTTTATTAGTGAAAGCTTTTATTGATGGTATTAGATGGCAGTTTTTAAATTTTTATGGATCCCCAGAGAAAAATGAAAGAGCCGAAATGCTTGATCTTTTACCTTTATTTATTAATAACTCTGAACCTTTTATCTTAGCAGGGGATTTTAATTGTGTTTTAAAAGGTGAAAACCGGCGCTCCAGCTCTGTAAGCAGGAACTACGATAAAACCTCAGGTATGCTACATGATATAGTCAAAGATGCTAAATTGATAGACATATATAAAGAGTGTCATAGTGACAGCCCAGAGGACGCCGGTTTCACTTGGAACAATGCTAATTGTAGCTCTAGGATTGATTTTATTTTTGGTTCAGACAAAACAATACCTGCCAAATGTGAAGTTTTAACTAATATATTTTCAGACCATAAACTTTTATCCTTTACCATAAAAGTAAATGACAACAAAAAATGTGGTAAGAAAAGCTGGAAAATGAACGTATCCCTTTTAACCGACCCGCAGATTTTATCAGATTTTATTGAGTTTTATAGGAAATGTAGAAAAGGGAAAAAAACAAATGAGACTATGAGTGTATGGTGGGATAGAATGAAAGTAAAAATAAAAGACTTTTTTATTAAAAAGAGTATATGTAGAGCCAAAGAAAAATATGAAGAATATAGAATTTTAAATACCCGCCTACAAACATTATTTAAGCTCAGAGACAATGGGATAGATGTACAACTTGATATTTCAAACTTAAAAGAAGAGATTTCAAAATGGCTAGAACAAAAAGGAAAAGAGATAATTTTTCATTCTAGAGTACAACATATAGAAGAAAATGAAAAGTGTTCCAGATATTTTTTTAGGAAAAATAAAAAAGAAAAAGTGATAATTGACCATATAGATGGTGAGAATAATATAAAAAATATGCTGGGTAAAGTAGAGGTTTTTTTTTCTAATCTTTTTCATGGAAAAAATATAGATAATAAATTAATGGATGATTCGCTGCAAGGACTAACAGCTGTTTTAGATCCCGCATCCCAAGAGTTTTTATCCCAAGTTTTAACGGAACAAGAAGTGTTAAAAACTATTAAAAGTTTTAAAACTGGAAAGGTCCCTGGTCCTGATGGCATCCCAATAGAATTTTATGTATGTTTTTATGATATTTTAAAAGATGATTTGTTTTATTTGTTTACTGAGGTTTTTAATAATAAGGTTTTATTAAATTCCTGGAAGAAAGGTGAAGTCTCCCTCCTATACAAAAAAGGTGATAAATCAAAATTAGAAAACTGGAGACCAATAACACTTTTAAATTGTGACTATAAAATAATGGCTAAAATTTGTGCAAATCGTCTAAAAGAAGTCATCAGCAAAGTTATTCATTCTAATCAAGTGTGTGGGGTGCCGGGGCGCAGTATATGGGACAATCTGAATTTAGTGAAAGACTGTATTGAGGATGTGAAAGACAGAAAGGGGAAAATGGCGATTTTATCTATTGATTTTGAAAAAGCATTTGACCGTGTCTCACACTTTTATCTTTTTAAAGTTTTAGAGAAAATGGGCATACCAGAAGGGTTTTTACTATCGCTTAAAGCATTTTACAAGGATTGTACAAGTAAGATTTTAGTGAATGGTTTTAAGACACAAGAGGTATTTTTACGGTCAGGGGTGAAACAGGGATGCCCTCTGTCCCCCCTACTGTTTATCTGTGCACTGGAACCAATGTTATGTGCAATACGCCAAAATAAACAGATATGCGGTGTCCCTCTGCCTGGAAGAGGTGGTTTGGAGGCCAAGGTTGTAGGCTACATGGATGACGTGGCGGTCTTGTGTACAGATGCACCATCACTTACGGCCACTCTCCATCAAGTGCAATCCTTTTGTCTAGCTTCTGGTTTTAAAATCAATTTTAATAAGTGTAACATTTTAAGTGTTGGGGGGATGATTTTACGTGATGTACCAATTAATGTCTCCGAATCCATTTCCATTTTAGGTATATCATTCACTGAAAATAATGATGGTTATAATAGTTGGGAAACAGTTACACAGAAAGTAAATACGAAAATATGTATGTGGAACATGAGGAGACTTACAATGGAGGGTAAAGTATTGGTTTTAAAGATGGTGATTTTACCTCTTTTATTGTATCTTAGCATGGTTTTCCCCCCCGCCTGTTAATGTTTTAAAAAAGATAACCAAAACCTGTTTTACCTTCTTTTGGAACTCAAAAATGGAAAAGCTGAAAAGAGAAATCGTGATGAAATCAAAAGTAAAAGGTGGTAAAGATTTTCCAGATTTTAATAGGTTTCTTTTAATCCATCTGTTCGTTTACTGTTTTAATGCCCTTTTTAAGAATCACTATTGGTCCTTTTTTATGCGTTTTAATACAGGATTTTTTATGAGAAAGTTTGGATGGTATGAAGTTAATATATCTGTGCCCCATGCTTTTAATTTGTCGACGCATTATGAGATTTTAAGGAAAATAGTGTCCGATTTTAATTTAGGGACTAAGAAAATAGAGGAATTAAGAAATAGTAAGAAACTAATTAAAGAAATACGTAAAAGTGAGGAAATATGTAATGTTGACAGATATGATGATGACAAATCTATGTCTATTTGGAAAATGATTAACGTTTTTTATCTTTTTAATGAACAGAGAGATCTGGCTTGGAGTTGCATGCACCGCTGTCTTCCTTGCCGGGCATTCCAATACAGAAGAGGATTTGTGAGGTCTGCCATCTGCCCAAGAGCCGGATGCCAAGACGAGGAAACGGTGGAACATCTATTATGGACATGTAATTTTGCAAAGGATTTCTGGAGAAGACTGCTCCCCCTACTGGAAAGGGTGGCAGACCTCAAGGACTTTACATATAAAACTGTGCTATACGGACTTATGGAATGCCCCACAATGGACCAGTACACAATGGCTTGGAAGACAGTGAACTGCGCCAAGTCATCTCTCTGGAAAGCGCGCAACATTGCTATTTTTAAACAAGATGTTTTATCAGTGAATGATGTTTTAAGTTTATGTTTATGTGAAATGTATACTTATTATTTAATTGACAAAAAGAAGAATGTACATATTTCCAAAAAATGGCTTGTTGACCAATGGAACCTAATTATTTAAAATCTTTGTATTTTTTTGTTTTGTAAATTTCATTTGTCTTTTAACGTTTGGTATTTGTCTAATTATGCTTGTAATTTGTTAAAGTTTTAATAAACGGTTTTATCCCTCTGCAGGGGATAGCCAAATTAAAAAAAAAAATAAAAAATCTGTTCTTATCAGTTTAATATCTGATACGTCCCCTATCTGGGGACCATATATTAAATGGATTTTTAGAACAGGGAGATGGAAAAAGAGCTTGCTCTGTCCACTCCACGCATTGACCTGGTATTGCAGTATCTCCAGGACCGGTGCACCCCTTCTTTAATGCAGTTTCTAAAATCAGAAAGAATTGAATTCAATGCTTTTTGTTCATTTTGCTTGTTTGTCGGATTTTGGGATGGACTCTTTGGCTTTGCTTTTCTTCTCCTCATTGGATTTTTCATGTTAAAAGTTGCAGAAGCCAGATGACAAGCTCATTTTGGTTCAACTTCAGCAACCGTGCATTGCATTGCCATGTAATGTAATGTAATGCAATGCTATCTATCTAGCTCTCCCTCTATACTTCCTTTTGGATAAACAGACATATTAGGCAAGCATTTTGGAGCTTTCACCTAAATAACTACAGGTGGTGAGATAAGCTGCACAATATAATTGACCTTTCAGTATATTGTTGCACACACACCATCTATTTAGCAAATGCCCTTGTTATCAACAGCAGCCTTTTAAACTCACCTGAGCTAACAGGTATGTGAGCTGGTTACTCTGCTGCGCTTAAAATTTCTTTTTTGGTTTGCTACAATGCCTTTTCTGAAACGTTGTCTCCCTCTGCTGGAACACTGACTTCTTTCATTTAATGCCTGCAGACTATAAAAGAGAAACCAACCCAAAAAGTTTGGTTGATTAGTCTGTGGCATTCTTTTAAACTGTTGCTTATGGCGGTCTCTGTGAGCTTCTCAGTGACATTCAGCCATCCAGGTATCCCGCCTGCAGTAGACGGAATGTGGCAATGGAACGCTGGCTGCGCGTGTCATAATAGGCTCTGAGCCTTTATATACCTGCGCACAGCAGCAGCCACCTTCAGTCTGCTGCTGGACAGCCAGCAGCAGCAGCAGCAGGAGAGGTAATTAATCAGCAACCCTCCTGCTAAGGGTAGACAGCTGCTCGTTCCACCCCCCCCCCCGCCTTAATTGGTTCTCCTCCCTTCCAACGGTGTTGAGGCGGGTGGGAACAGCCGGGGGTTGAGGGTACTGTGCTAAAAGAGGTGGAGTTATGCAGATCTAAAACGCGTGGATTGCAGCAGCAGCAAGCCGAAAAGTGCAGGCATGTGAGGGATCTAGAGGTTGACAGCATGTCTTCTTAACGGGAGTCCAGGTGGCCATCTCCACAAATGGACTTTTCAGAATCCTTGGGTGGCACCGTAGTCGGAATCCAATTCTGGTTATCGCTTCTCGGCCTTTTGGCTAAGATCAAGTGTAGTATCTGTTCTTATCAGTTTAATATCTGATACGTCCCCTATCTGGGGACCATATATTAAATGGATTTTTAGAACAGGGAGATGGAAAAAGAGCTTGCTCTGTCCACTCCACGCATTGACCTGGTATTGCAGTATCTCCAGGACCGGTGCACTCCTTCTTTAATGCAGTTTCTAAAATCAGAAAGAATTGAATTCAATGCTTTTTGTTCATTTTGCTTGTTTGTCGGATTTTGGGATGGACTCTTTGGCTTTGCTTTTCTTCTCCTCATTGGATTTTTCATGTTAAAAGTTGCAGAAGGCAGATGACAAGCTCATTTTGGTTCAACTTCAGCAACTGTGCATTGCATTGCCATGTAATGTAATGTAATGCAATGCTATCTATCTAGCTCTCCCTCTATACTTCCTTTTGGATAAACAGACATATTAGGCAAGCATTTTGGAGCTTTCACCTAAATAACTACAGGTGGTGAGATAAGCTGCACAATATAATTGACCTTTCAGTATATTGTTGCACACACACCATCTATTTAGCAAATGCCCTTGTTATCAACAGCAGCCTTTTAAACTCACCTGAGCTAACAGGTATGTGAGCTGGTTACTCTGCTGCGCTTAAAATTTCTTTTTTGGTTTGCTACAATGCCTTTTCTGAAACGTTGTCTCCCTCTGCTGGAACACTGACTTCTTTCATTTAATGCCTGCAGACTATAAAAGAGAAACCAACCCAAAAAGTTTGGTTGATTAGTCTGTGGCATTCTTTTAAACTGTTGCTTATGGCGGTCTCTGTGAGCTTCTCAGTGACATTCAGCCATCCAGGTATCCCGCCTGCAGTAGACGGAATGTGGCAATGGAACGCTGGCTGCGCGTGTCATAATAGGCTCTGAGCCTTTATATACCTGCGCACAGCAGCAGCCACCTTCAGTCTGCTGCTGGACAGCCAGCAGCAGCAGCAGCAGGAGAGGTAATTAATCAGCAACCCTCCTGCTAAGGGTAGACAGCTGCTCGTTCCATCCCCCCCCCCCGCCTTAATTGGTTCTCCTCCCTTCCAACGGTGTTGAGGCGGGTGGGAACAGCCGGGGGTTGAGGGTACTGTGCTAAAAGAGGTGGAGTTATGCAGATCTAAAACGCGTGGATTGCAGCAGCAGCAAGCCGAAAAGTGCAGGCATGTGAGGGATCTAGAGGTTGACAGCATGTCTTCTTAACGGGAGTCCAGGTGGCCATCTCCACAAATGGACTTTTCAGAATCCTTGGGTGGCACCGTAGTCGGAATCCAATTCTGGTTATCGCTTCTCGGCCTTTTGGCTAAGATCAAGTGTAGTATCTGTTCTTATCAGTTTAATATTTGATACGTCCCCTATCTGGGGACCATATATTAAATGGATTTTTAGAACAGGGAGATGGAAAAAGAGCTTGCTCTGTCCACTCCACGCATTGACCTGGTATTGCAGTATCTCCAGGACCGGTGCACCCCTTCTTTAATGCAGTTTCTAAAATCAGAAAGAATTGAATTCAATGCTTTTTGTTCATTTTGCTTGTTTGTCGGATTTTGGGATGGACTCTTTGGCTTTGCTTTTCTTCTCCTCATTGGATTTTTCATGTTAAAAGTTGCAGAAGGCAGATGACAAGCTCATTTTGGTTCAACTTCAGCAACTGTGCATTGCATTGCCATGTAATGTAATGTAATGCAATGCTATCTATCTAGCTCTCCCTCTATACTTCCTTTTGGATAAACAGACATATTAGGCAAGCATTTTGGAGCTTTCACCTAAATAACTACAGGTGGTGAGATAAGCTGCACAATATAATTGACCTTTCAGTATATTGTTGCACACACACCATCTATTTAGCAAATGCCCTTGTTATCAACAGCAGCCTTTTAAACTCACCTGAGCTAACAGGTATGTGAGCTGGTTACTCTGCTGCGCTTAAAATTTCTTTTTTGGTTTGCTACAATGCCTTTTCTGAAACGTTGTCTCCCTCTGCTGGAACACTGACTTCTTTCATTTAATGCCTGCAGACTATAAAAGAGAAACCAACCCAAAAAGTTTGGTTGATTAGTCTGTGGCATTCTTTTAAACTGTTGCTTATGGCGGTCTCTGTGAGCTTCTCAGTGACATTCAGCCATCCAGGTATCCCGCCTGCAGTAGACGGAATGGGGCAATGGAACGCTGGCTGCGCGTGTCATAATAGGCTCTGAGCCTTTATATACCTGCGCACAGCAGCAGCCACCTTCAGTCTGCTGCTGGACAGCCAGCAGCAGCAGCAGCAGGAGAGGTAATTAATCAGCAACCCTCCTGCTAAGGGTAGACAGCTGCTCGTTCCATCCCCCCCCCCCGCCTTAATTGGTTCTCCTCCCTTCCAACGGTGTTGAGGCGGGTGGGAACAGCCGGGGGTTGAGGGTACTGTGCTAAAAGAGGTGGAGTTATGCAGATCTAAAACGCGTGGATTGCAGCAGCAGCAAGCCGAAAAGTGCAGGCATGTGAGGGATCTAGAGGTTGACAGCATGTCTTCTTAACGGGAGTCCAGGTGGCCATCTCCACAAATGGACTTTTCAGAATCCTTGGGTGGCACCGTAGTCGGAAACCAATTCTGGTTATCGCTTCTCGGCCTTTTTTCTAAGATCAAGTGTAGTATCTGTTCTTATCAGTTTAATATCTGATACGTCCCCTATCTGGGGACCATATATTAAATGGATTTTTAGAACAGGGAGATGGAAAAAGAGCTTGCTCTGTCCACTCCACGCATTGACCTGGTATTGCAGTATCTCCAGGACCGGTGCACCCCTTCTTTAATGCAGTTTCTAAAATCAGAAAGAATTGAATTCAATGCTTTTTGTTCATTTTGCTTGTTTGTCGGATTTTGGGATGGACTCTTTGGCTTTGCTTTTCTTCTCCTCATTGGATTTTTCATGTTAAAAGTTGCAGAAGCCAGATGACAAGCTCATTTTGGTTCTACTTCAGCAACTGTGCATTGCATTGCCATGTAATGTAATGTAATGCAATGCTATCTATCTAGCTCTCCCTCTATACTTCCTTTTGGATAAACAGACATATTAGGCAAGCATTTTGGACCTTTCACCTAAATAACTACAGGTGGTGAGATAAGCTGCACAATATAATTGACCTTTCAGTATATTGTTGCACACACACCATCTATTTAGCAAATGCCCTTGTTATCAACAGCAGCCTTTTAAACTCACCTGAGCTAACAGGTATGTGAGCTGGTTACTCTGCTGCGCTTAAAATTTCTTTTTTGGTTTGCTACAATGCCTTTTCTGAAACGTTGTCTCCCTCTGCTGGAACACTGACTTCTTTCATTTAATGCCTGCAGACTATAAAAGAGAAACCAACCCAAAAAGTTTGGTTGATTAGTCTGTGGCATTCTTTTAAACTGTTGCTTATGGCGGTCTCTGTGAGCTTCTCAGTGACATTCAGCCATCCAGGTATCCCGCCTGCAGTAGACGGAATGTGGCAATGGAACGCTGGCTGCGCGTGTCATAATAGGCTCTGAGCCTTTATATACCTGCGCACAGCAGCAGCCACCTTCAGTCTGCTGCTGGACAGCCAGCAGCAGCAGCAGCAGGAGAGGTAATTAATCAGCAACCCTCCTGCTAAGGGTAGACAGCTGCTCGTTCCATCCCCCCCCCCCGCCTTAATTGGTTCTCCTCCCTTCCAACGGTGTTGAGGCGGGTGGGAACAGCCGGGGGTTGAGGGTACTGTGCTAAAAGAGGTGGAGTTATGCAGATCTAAAACGCGTGGATTGCAGCAGCAGCAAGCCGAAAAGTGCAGGCATGTGAGGGATCTAGAGGTTGACAGCATGTCTTCTTAACGGGAGTCCAGGTGGCCATCTCCACAAATGGACTTTTCAGAATCCTTGGGTGGCACCGTAGTCGGAAACCAATTCTGGTTATCGCTTCTCGGCCTTTTGGCTAAGATCAAGTGTAGTATCTGTTCTTATCAGTTTAATATCTGATACGTCCCCTATCTGGGGACCATATATTAAATGGATTTTTAGAACAGGGAGATGGAAAAAGAGCTTGCTCTGTCCACTCCACGCATTGACCTGGTATTGCAGTATCTCCAGGACCGGTGCACCCCTTCTTTAATGCAGTTTCTAAAATCAGAAAGAATTGAATTCAATGCTTTTTGTTCATTTTGCTTGTTTGTCGGATTTTGGGATGGACTCTTTGGCTTTGCTTTTCTTCTCCTCATTGGATTTTTCATGTTAAAAGTTGCAGAAGCCAGATGACAAGCTCATTTTGGTTCAACTTCAGCAACTGTGCATTGCATTGCCATGTAATGTAATGTAATGCAATGCTATCTATCTAGCTCTCCCTCTATACTTCCTTTTGGATAAACAGACATATTAGGCAAGCATTTTGGAGCTTTCACCTAAATAACTACAGGTGGTGAGATAAGCTGCACAATATAATTGACCTTTCAGTATATTGTTGCACACACACCATCTATTTAGCAAATGCCCTTGTTATCAACAGCAGCCTTTTAAACTCACCTGAGCTAACAGGTATGTGAGCTGGTTACTCTGCTGCGCTTAAAATTTCTTTTTTGGTTTGCTACAATGCCTTTTCTGAAACGTTGTCTCCCTCTGCTGGAACACTGACTTCTTTCATTTAATGCCTGCAGACTATAAAAGAGAAACCAACCCAAAAAGTTTGGTTGATTAGTCTGTGGCATTCTTTTAAACTGTTGCTTATGGCGGTCTCTGTGAGCTTCTCAGTGACATTCAGCCATCCAGGTATCCCGCCTGCAGTAGACGGAATGTGGCAATGGAACGCTGGCTGCGCGTGTCATAATAGGCTCTGAGCCTTTATATACCTGCGCACAGCAGCAGCCACCTTCAGTCTGCTGCTGGACAGCCAGCAGCAGCAGCAGCAGGAGATGTAATTAATCAGCAACCCTCCTGCTAAGGGTAGACAGCTGCTCGTTCCATCCCCCCCCCCCCGCCTTAATTGGTTCTCCTCCCTTCCAACGGTGTTGAGGCGGGTGGGAACAGCCGGGGGTTGAGGGTACTGTGCTAAAAGAGGTGGAGTTATGCAGATCTAAAACGCGTGGATTGCAGCAGCAGCAAGCCGAAAAGTGCAGGCATGTGAGGGATCTAGAGGTTGACAGCATGTCTTCTTAACGGGAGTCCAGGTGGCCATCTCCACAAATGGACTTTTCAGAATCCTTGGGTGGCACCGTAGTCGGAAACCAATTCTGGTTATCGCTTCTCGGCCTTTTGGCTAAGATCAAGTGTAGTATCTGTTCTTATCAGTTTAATATCTGATACGTCCCCTATCTGGGGACCATATATTAAATGGATTTTTAGAACAGGGAGATGGAAAAAGAGCTTGCTCTGTCCACTCCACGCATTGACCTGGTATTGCAGTATCTCCAGGACCGGTGCACCCCTTCTTTAATGCAGTTTCTAAAATCAGAAAGAATTGAATTCAATGCTTTTTGTTCATTTTGCTTGTTTGTCGGATTTTGGGATGGACTCTTTGGCTTTGCTTTTCTTCTCCTCATTGGATTTTTCATGTTAAAAGTTGCAGAAGCCAGATGACAAGCTCATTTTGGTTCAACTTCAGCAACTGTGCATTGCATTGCCATGTAATGTAATGTAATGCAATGCTATCTATCTAGCTCTCCCTCTATACTTCCTTTTGGATAAACAGACATATTAGGCAAGCATTTTGGAGCTTTCACCTAAATAACTACAGGTGGTGAGATAAGCTGCACAATATAATTGACCTTTCAGTATATTGTTGCACACACACCATCTATTTAGCAAATGCCCTTGTTATCAACAGCAGCCTTTTAAACTCACCTGAGCTAACAGGTATGTGAGCTGGTTACTCTGCTGCGCTTAAAATTTCTTTTTTGGTTTGCTACAATGCCTTTTCTGAAACGTTGTCTCCCTCTGCTGGAACACTGACTTCTTTCATTTAATGCCTGCAGACTATAAAAGAGAAACCAACCCAAAAAGTTTGGTTGATTATTCTGTGGCATTCTTTTAAACTGTTGCTTATGGCGGTCTCTGTGAGCTTCTCAGTGACATTCAGCCATCCAGGTATCCCGCCTGCAGTAGACGGAATGTGGCAATGGAACGCTGGCTGCGCGTGTCATAATAGGCTCTGAGCCTTTATATACCTGCGCACAGCAGCAGCCACCTTCAGTCTGCTGCTGGACAGCCAGCAGCAGCAGCAGCAGGAGAGGTAATTAATCAGCAACCCTCCTGCTAAGGGTAGACAGCTGCTCGTTCCACCCCCCCCCCGCCTTAATTGGTTCTCCTCCCTTCCAACGGTGTTGAGGCGGGTGGGAACAGCCGGGGGTTGAGGGTACTGTGCTAAAAGAGGTGGAGTTATGCAGATCTAAAACGCGTGGATTGCAGCAGCAGCAAGCCGAAAAGTGCAGGCATGTGAGGGATCTAGAGGTTGACAGCATGTCTTCTTAACGGGAGTCCAGGTGGCCATCTCCACAAATGGACTTTTCAGAATCCTTGGGTGGCACCGTAGTCGGAAACCAATTCTGGTTATCGCTTCTCGGCCTTTTGGCTAAGATCAAGTGTAGTATCTGTTCTTATCAGTTTAATATCTGATACGTCCCCTATCTGGGGACCATATATTAAATGGATTTTTAGAACAGGGAGATGGAAAAAGAGCTTGCTCTGTCCACTCCACGCATTGACCTGGTATTGCAGTATCTCCAGGAACGGTGCACCCCTTCTTTAATGCAGTTTCTAAAATCAGAAAGAATTGAATTCAATGCTTTTTGTTCATTTTGCTTGTTTGTCGGATTTTGGGATGGACTCTTTGGCTTTGCTTTTCTTCTCCTCATTGGATTTTTCATGTTAAAAGTTGCAGAAGCCAGATGACAAGCTCATTTTGGTTCAACTTCAGCAACTGTGCATTGCATTGCCATGTAATGTAATGTAATGCAATGCTATCTATCTAGCTCTCCCTCTATACTTCCTTTTGGATAAACAGACATATTAGGCAAGCATTTTGGAGCTTTCACCTAAATAACTACAGGTGGTGAGATAAGCTGCACAATATAATTGACCTTTCAGTATATTGTTGCACACACCATCTATTTAGCAAATGCCCTTGTTATCAACAGCAGCCTTTTAAACTCACCTGAGCTAACAGGTATGTGAGCTGGTTACTCTGCTGCGCTTAAAATTTCTTTTTTGGTTTGCTACAATGCCTTTTCTGAAACGTTGTCTCCCTCTGCTGGAACACTGACTTCTTTCATTTAATGCCTGCAGACTATAAAAGAGAAACCAACCCAAAAAGTTTGGTTGATTAGTCTGTGGCATTCTTTTAAACTGTTGCTTATGGCGGTCTCTGTGAGCTTCTCAGTGACATTCAGCCATCCAGGTATCCCGCCTGCAGTAGACGGAATGTGGCAATGGAACGCTGGCTGCGCGTGTCATAATAGGCTCTGAGCCTTTATATACCTGCGCACAGCAGCAGCCACCTTCAGTCTGCTGCTGGACAGCCAGCAGCAGCAGCAGCAGGAGAGGTAATTAATCAGCAACCCTCCTGCTAAGGGTAGACAGCTGCTCGTTCCACCCCCCCCCCCCGCCTTAATTGGTTCTCCTCCCTTCCAACGGTGTTGAGGCGGGTGGGAACAGCCGGGGGTTGAGGGTACTGTGCTAAAAGAGGTGGAGTTATGCAGATCTAAAACGCGTGGATTGCAGCAGCAGCAAGCCGAAAAGTGCAGGCATGTGAGGTATCTAGAGGTTGACAGCATGTCTTCTTAACGGGAGTCCAGGTGGCCATCTCCACAAATGGACTTTTCAGAATCCTTGGGTGGCACCGTAGTCGGAAACCAATTCTGGTTATCGCTTCTCGGCCTTTTGGCTAAGATCAAGTGTAGTATCTGTTCTTATCAGTTTAATATCTGATACGTCCCCTATCTGGGGACCATATATTAAATGGATTTTTAGAACAGGGAGATGGAAAAAGAGCTTGCTCTGTCCACTCCACGCATTGACCTGGTATTGCAGTATCTCCAGGACCGGTGCACCCCTTCTTTAATGCAGTTTCTAAAATCAGAAAGAATTGAATTCAATGCTTTTTGTTCATTTTGCTTGTTTGTCGGATTTTGGGATGGACTCTTTGGCTTTGCTTTTCTTCTCCTCATTGGATTTTTCATGTTAAAAGTTGCAGAAGCCAGATGACAAGCTCATTTTGGTTCAACTTCAGCAACTGTGCATTGCATTGCCATGTAATGTAATGTAATGCAATGCTATCTATCTAGCTCTCCCTCTATACTTCCTTTTGGATAAACAGACATATTAGGCAAGCATTTTGGAGCTTTCACCTAAATAACTACAGGTGGTGAGATAAGCTGCACAATATAATTGACCTTTCAGTATATTGTTGCACACACACCATCTATTTAGCAAATGCCCTTGTTATCAACTGCAGCCTTTTAAACTCGCCTGAGCTAACAGGTATGTGAGCTGGTTACTCTGCTGCGCTTAAAATTTCTTTTTTGGTTTGCTACAATGCCTTTTCTGAAACGTTGTCTCCCTCTGCTGGAACACTGACTTCTTTCATTTAATGCCTGCAGACTATAAAAGAGAAACCAACCCAAAAAGTTTGGTTGATTAGTCAGTGGCATTCTTTTAAACTGTTGCTTATGGCGGTCTCTGTGAGCTTCTCAGTGACATTCAGCCATCCAGGTATCCCGCCTGCAGTAGACGGAATGTGGCAATGGAACGCTGGCTGCGCGTGTCATAATAGGCTCTGAGCCTTTATATACCTGCGCACAGCAGCAGCCACCTTCAGTCTGCTGCTGGACAGCCAGCAGCAGCAGCAGCAGGAGAGGTAATTAATCAGCAACCCTCCTGCTAAGGGTAGACAGCTGCTCGTTCCACCCCCCCCCCCGCCTTAATTGGTTCTCCTCCCTTCCAACGGTGTTGAGGCGGGTGGGAACAGCCGGGGGTTGAGGGTACTGTGCTAAAAGAGGTGGAGTTATGCAGATCTAAAACGCGTGGATTGCAGCAGCAGCAAGCCGAAAAGTGCAGGCATGTGAGGGATCTAGAGGTTGACAGCATGTCTTCTTAACGGGAGTCCAGGTGGCCATCTCCACAAATGGACTTTTCAGAATCCTTGGGTGGCACCGTAGTCGGAAACCAATTCTGGTTATCGCTTCTCGGCCTTTTGGCTAAGATCAAGTGTAGTATCTGTTCTTATCAGTTTAATATCTGATACGTCCCCTATCTGGGGACCATATATTAAATGGATTTTTAGAACAGGGAGATGGAAAAAGAGCTTGCTCTGTCCACTCCACGCATTGACCTGGTATTGCAGTATCTCCAGGACCGGTGCACCCCTTCTTTAATGCAGTTTCTATAATCAGAAAGAATTGAATTCAATGCTTTTTGTTCATTTTGCTTGTTTGTCAGATTTTGGGATGGACTCTTTGGCTTTGCTTTTCTTCTCCTCATTGGATTTTTCATGTTAAAAGTTGCAGAAGCCAGATGACAAGCTCATTTTGGTTCAACTTCAGCAACTGTGCATTGCATTGCCATGTAATGTAATGTAATGCAATGCTATCTATCTAGCTCTCCCTCTATACTTCCTTTTGGATAAACAGACATATTAGGCAAGCATTTTGGAGCTTTCACCTAAATAACTACAGGTGGTGAGATAAGCTGCACAATATAATTGACCTTTCAGTATATTGTTGCACACACACCATCTATTTAGCAAATGCCCTTGTTATCAACAGCAGCCTTTTAAACTCACCTGAGCTAACAGGTATGTGAGCTGGTTACTCTGCTGCGCTTAAAATTTCTTTTTTGGTTTGCTACAATGCCTTTTCTGAAACGTTGTCTCCCTCTGCTGGAACACTGACTTCTTTCATTTAATGCCTGCAGACTATAAAAGAGAAACCAACCCAAAAAGTTTGGTTGATTAGTCTGTGGCATTCTTTTAAACTGTTGCTTATGGCGGTCTCTGTGAGCTTCTCAGTGACATTCAGCCATCCAGGTATCCCGCCTGCAGTAGACGGAATGTGGCAATGGAACGCTGGCTGCGCGTGTCATAATAGGCTCTGAGCCTTTATATACCTGCGCACAGCAGCAGCCACCTTCAGTCTGCTGCTGGACAGCCAGCAGCAGCAGCAGCAGGAGAGGTAATTAATCAGCAACCCTCCTGCTAAGGGTAGACAGCTGCTCGTTCCACCCCCCCCCCCGCCTTAATTGGTTCTCCTCCCTTCCAACGGTGTTGAGGCGGGTGGGAACAGCCGGGGGTTGAGGGTACTGTGCTAAAAGAGGTGGAGTTATGCAGATCTATAACGCGTGGATTGCAGCAGCAGCAAGCCGAAAAGTGCAGGCATGTGAGGGATCTAGAGGTTGACAGCATGTCTTCTTAACGGGAGTCCAGGTGGCCATCTCCACAAATGGACTTTTCAGAATCCTTGGGTGGCACCGTAGTCGGAAACCAATTCTGGTTATCGCTTCTCGGCCTTTTGGCTAAGATCAAGTGTAGTATCTGTTCTTATCAGTTTAATATCTGATACGTCCCCTATCTGGGGACCATATATTAAATGGATTTTTAGAACAGGGAGATGGAAAAAGAGCTTGCTCTGTCCACTCCACGCATTGACCTGGTATTGCAGTATCTCCAGGACCGGTGCACCCCTTCTTTAATGCAGTTTCTAAAATCAGAAAGAATTGAATTCAATGCTTTTTGTTCATTTTGCTTGTTTGTCGGATTTTGGGATGGACTCTTTGGCTTTGCTTTTCTTCTCCTCATTGGATTTTTCATGTTAAAAGTTGCAGAAGCCAGATGACAAGCTCATTTTGGTTCAACTTCAGCAACTGTGCATTGCATTGCCATGTAATGTAATGTAATGCAATGCTATCTATCTAGCTCTCCCTCTATACTTCCTTTTGGATAAACAGACATATTAGGCAAGCATTTTGGAGCTTTCACCTAAATAACTACAGGTGGTGAGATAAGCTGCACAATATAATTGACCTTTCAGTATATTGTTGCACACACACCATCTATTTAGCAAATGCCCTTGTTATCAACAGCAGCCTTTTAAACTCACCTGAGCTAACAGGTATGTGAGCTGGTTACTCTGCTGCGCTTAAAATTTCTTTTTTGGTTTGCTACAATGCCTTTTCTGAAACGTTGTCTCCCTCTGCTGGAACACTGACTTCTTTCATTTAATGCCTGCAGACTATAAAAGAGAAACCAACCCAAAAAGTTTGGTTGATTAGTCTGTGGCATTCTTTTAAACTGTTGCTTATGGCGGTCTCTGTGAGCTTCTCAGTGACATTCAGCCATCCAGGTATCCCGCCTGCAGTAGACGGAATGTGGCAATGGAACGCTGGCTGCGCGTGTCATAATAGGCTCTGAGCCTTTATATACCTGCGCACAGCAGCAGCCACCTTCAGTCTGCTGCTGGACAGCCAGCAGCAGCAGCAGCAGGAGAGGTAATTAATCAGCAACCCTCCTGCTAAGGGTAGACAGCTGCTCGTTCCACCCCCCCCGCCTTAATTGGTTCTCCTCCCTTCCAACGGTGTTGAGGCGGGTGGGAACAGCCGGGGGTTGAGGGTACTGTGCTAAAAGAGGTGGAGTTATGCAGATCTAAAACGCGTGGATTGCAGCAGCAGCAAGCCAAAAAGTGCAGGCATGTGAGGGATCTAGAGGTTGACAGCATGTCTTCTTAACGGGAGTCCAGGTGGCCATCTCCACAAATGGACTTTTCAGAATCCTTGGGTGGCACCGTAGTCGGAAACCAATTCTGGTTATCGCTTCTCGGCCTTTTGGCTAAGATCAAGTGTAGTATCTGTTCTTATCAGTTTAATATCTGATACGTCCCCTATCTGGGGACCATATATTAAATGGATTTTTAGAACAGGGAGATGGAAAAAGAGCTTGCTCTGTCCACTCCACGCATTGACCTGGTATTGCAGTATCTCCAGGACCGGTGCACCCCTTCTTTAATGCAGTTTCTAAAATCAGAAAGAATTGAATTCAATGCTTTTTGTTCATTTTGCTTGTTTGTCGGATTTTGGGATGGACTCTTTGGCTTTGCTTTTCTTCTCCTCATTGGATTTTTCATGTTAAAAGTTGCAGAAGCCAGATGACAAGCTCATTTTGGTTCAACTTCAGCAACTGTGCATTGCATTGCCATGTAATGTAATGTAATGCAATGCTATCTATCTAGCTCTCCCTCTATACTTCCTTTTGGATAAACAGACATATTAGGCAAGCATTTTGGAGCTTTCACCTAAATAACTACAGGTGGTGAGATAAGCTGCACAATATAATTGACCTTTCAGTATATTGTTGCACACACACCATCTATTTAGCAAATGCCCTTGTTATCAACAGCAGCCTTTTAAACTCACCTGAGCTAACAGGTATGTGAGCTGGTTACTCTGCTGCGCTTAAAATTTCTTTTTTGGTTTGCTACAATGCCTTTTCTGAAACGTTGTCTCCCTCTGCTGGAACACTGACTTCTTTCATTTAATGCCTGCAGACTATAAAAGAGAAACCAACCCAAAAAGTTTGGTTGATTAGTCTGTGGCATTCTTTTAAACTGTTGCTTATGGCGGTCTCTGTGAGCTTCTCAGTGACATTCAGCCATCCAGGTATCCCGCCTGCAGTAGACGGAATGTGGCAATGGAACGCTGGCTGCGCGTGTCATAATAGGCTCTGAGCCTTAATATACCTGCGCACAGCAGCAGCCACCTTCAGTCTGCTGCTGGACAGCCAGCAGCAGCAGCAGCAGGAGAGGTAATTAATCAGCAACCCTCCTGCTAAGGGTAGACAGCTGCTCGTTCCACCCCCCCCCCCCGCCTTAATTGGTTCTCCTCCCTTCCAACGGTGTTGAGGCGGGTGGGAACAGCCGGGGGTTGAGGGTACTGTGCTAAAAGAGGTGGAATTATGCAGATCTAAAACGCGTGGATTGCAGCAGCAGCAAGCCGAAAAGTGCAGGCATGTGAGGGATCTAGAGGTTGACAGCATGTCTTCTTAACGGGAGTCCAGGTGGCCATCTCCACAAATGGACTTTTCAGAATCCTTGGGTGGCACCGTAGTCGGAAAACCAATTCTGGTTATCGCTTCTCGGCCTTTTGGCTAAGATCAAGTGTAGTATCTGTTCTTATCAGTTTAATATCTGATACGTCCCCTATCTGGGGACCATATATTAAATGGATTTTTAGAACAGGGAGATGGAAAAAGAGCTTGCTCTGTCCACTCCACGCATTGACCTGGTATTGCAGTATCTCCAGGACCGGTGCACCCCTTCTTTAATGCAGTTTCTAAAATCAGAAAGAATTGAATTCAATGCTTTTTGTTCATTTTGCTTGTTTGTCGGATTTTGGGATGGACTCTTTGGCTTTGCTTTTCTTCTCCTCATTGGATTTTTCATGTTAAAAGTTGCAGAAGCCAGATGACAAGCTCATTTTGGTTCAACTTCAGCAACTGTGCATTGCATTGCCATGTAATGTAATGTAATGCAATGCTATCTATCTAGCTCTCCCTCTATACTTCCTTTTGGATAAACAGACATATTAGGCAAGCATTTTGGAGCTTTCACCTAAATAACTACAGGTGGTGAGATAAGCTGCACAATATAATTGACCTTTCAGTATATTGTTGCACACACACCATCTATTTAGCAAATGCCCTTGTTATCAACAGCAGCCTTTTAAACTCACCTGAGCTAACAGGTATGTGAGCTGGTTACTCTGCTGCGCTTAAAATTTCTTTTTTGGTTTGCTACAATGCCTTTTCTGAAAAGTTGTCTCCCTCTGCTGGAACACTGACTTCTTTCATTTAATGCCTGCAGACTATAAAAGAGAAACCAACCCAAAAAGTTTGGTTGATTAGTCTGTGGCATTCTTTTAAACTGTTGCTTATGGCGGTCTCTGTGAGCTTCTCAGTGACATTCAGCCATCCAGGTATCCCGCCTGCAGTAGACGGAATGTGGCAATGGAACGCTGGCTGCGCGTGTCATAATAGGCTCTGAGCCTTTATATACCTGCGCACAGCAGCAGCCACCTTCAGTCTGCTGCTGGACAGCCAGCAGCAGCAGCAGCAGGAGAGGTAATTAATCAGCAACCCTCCTGCTAAGGGTAGACAGCTGCTCGTTCCACCCCCCCCCCCCGCCTTAATTGGTTCTCCTCCCTTCCAACGGTGTTGAGGCGGGTGGGAACAGCCGGGGGTTGAGGGTACTGTGCTAAAAGAGGTGGAGTTATGCAGATCTAAAACGCGTGGATTGCAGCAGCAGCAAGCCGAAAAGTGCAGGCATGTGAGGGATCTAGAGGTTGACAGCATGTCTTCTTAACGGGAGTCCAGGTGGCCATCTCCACAAATGGACTTTTCAGAATCCTTGGGTGGCACCGTAGTCAGAAACCAATTCTGGTTATCGCTTCTCGGCCTTTTGGCTAAGATCAAGTGTAGTATCTGTTCTTATCAGTTTAATATCTGATACGTCCCCTATCTGGGGACCATATATTAAATGGATTTTTAGAACAGGGAGATGGAAAAAGAGCTTGCTCTGTCCACTCCACGCATTGACCTGGTATTGCAGTATCTCCAGGACCGGTGCACCCCTTCTTTAATGCAGTTTCTAAAATCAGAAAGAATTGAATTCAATGCTTTTTGTTCATTTTGCTTGTTTGTCGGATTTTGGGATGGACTCTTTGGCTTTGCTTTTCTTCTCCTCATTGGATTTTTCATGTTAAAAGTTGCAGAAGCCAGATGACAAGCTCATTTTGGTTCAACTTCAGCAACTGTGCATTGCATTGCCATGTAATGTAATGTAATGCAATGCTATCTATCTAGCTCTCCCTCTATACTTCCTTTTGGATAAACAGACATATTAGGCAAGCATTTTGGAGCTTTCACCTAAATAACTACAGGTGGTGAGATAAGCTGCACAATATAATTGACCTTTCAGTATATTGTTGCACACACACCATCTATTTAGCAAATGCCCTTGTTATCAACAGCAGCCTTTTAAACTCACCTGAGCTAACAGGTATGTGAGCTGGTTACTCTGCTGCGCTTAAAATTTCTTTTTTGGTTTGCTACAATGCCTTTTCTGAAACGTTGTCTCCCTCTGCTGGAACACTGACTTCTTTCATTTAATGCCTGCAGACTATAAAAGAGAAACCAACCCAAAAAGTTTGGTTGATTAGTCAGTGGCATTCTTTTAAACTGTTGCTTATGGCGGTCTCTGTGAGCTTCTCAGTGACATTCAGCCATCCAGGTATCCCGCCTGCAGTAGACGGAATGTGGCAATGGAACGCTGGCTGCGCGTGTCATAATAGGCTCTGAGCCTTTATATACCTGCGCACAGCAGCAGCCACCTTCAGTCTGCTGCTGGACAGCCAGCAGCAGCAGCAGCAGGAGAGGTAATTAATCAGCAACCCTCCTGCTAAGGGTAGACAGCTGCTCGTTCCATCCCCCCCCCCCCGCCTTAATTGGTTCTCCTCCCTTCCAACGGTGTTGAGGCGGGTGGGAACAGCCGGGGGTTGAGGGTACTGTGCTAAAAGAGGTGGAGTTATGCAGATCTAAAACGCGTGGATTGCAGCAGCAGCAAGCCGAAAAGTGCAGGCATGTGAGGGATCTAGAGGTTGACAGCATGTCTTCTTAACGGGAGTCCAGGTGGCCATCTCCACAAATGGACTTTTCAGAATCCTTGGGTGGCACCGTAGTCGGAAACCAATTCTGGTTATCGCTTCTCGGCCTTTTGGCTAAGATCAAGTGTAGTATCTGTTCTTATCAGTTTAATATCTGATACGTCCCCTATCTGGGGACCATATATTAAATGGATTTTTAGAACAGGGAGATGGAAAAAGAGCTTGCTCTGTCCACTCCACGCATTGACCTGGTATTGCAGTATCTCCAGGACCGGTGCACCCCTTCTTTAATGCAGTTTCTAAAATCAGAAAGAATTGAATTCAATGCTTTTTGTTCATTTTGCTTGTTTGTCGGATTTTGGGATGGACTCTTTGGCTTTGCTTTTCTTCTCCTCATTGGATTTTTCATGTTAAAAGTTGCAGAAGCCAGATGACAAGCTCATTTTGGTTCAACTTCAGCAACTGTGCATTGCATTGCCATGTAATGTAATGTAATGCAATGCTATCTATCTAGCTCTCCCTCTATACTTCCTTTTGGATAAACAGACATATTAGGCAAGCATTTTGGAGCTTTCACCTAAATAACTACAGGTGGTGAGATAAGCTGCACAATATAATTAACCTTTCAGTATATTGTTGCACACACACCATCTATTTAGCAAATGCCCTTGTTATCAACAGCAGCCTTTTAAACTCACCTGAGCTAACAGGTATGTGAGCTGGTTACTCTGCTGCGCTTAAAATTTCTTTTTTGGTTTGCTACAATGCCATTTCTGAAACGTTGTCTCCCTCTGCTGGAACACTGACTTCTTTCATTTAATGCCTGCAGACTATAAAAGAGAAACCAACCCAAAAAGTTTGGTTGATTAGTCTGTGGCATTCTTTTAAACTGTTGCTTATGGCGGTCTCTGTGAGCTTCTCAGTGACATTCAGTCATCCAGGTATCCCGCCTGCAGTAGACGGAATGTGGCAATGGAACGCTGGCTGCGCGTGTCATAATAGGCTCTGAGCCTTTATATACCTGCGCACAGCAGCAGCCACCTTCAGTCTGCTGCTGGACAGCCAGCAGCAGCAGCAGCAGGAGAGGTAATTAATCAGCAACCCTCCTGCTAAGGGTAGACAGCTGCTCGTTCCATCCCCCCCCCCCCCGCCTTAATTGGTTCTCCTCCCTTCCAACGGTGTTGAGGCGGGTGGGAACAGCCGGGGGTTGAGGGTACTGTGCTAAAAGAGGTGGAGTTATGCAGATCTAAAACGCGTGGATTGCAGCAGCAGCAAGCCGAAAAGTGCAGGCATGTGAGGGATCTAGAGGTTGACAGCATGTCTTCTTAACGGGAGTCCAGGTGGCCATCTCCACAAATGGACTTTTCAGAATCCTTGGGTGGCACCGTAGTCGGAAACCAATTCTGGTTATCGCTTCTCGGCCTTTTGGCTAAGATCAAGTGTAGTATCTGTTCTTATCAGTTTAATATCTGATACGTCCCCTATCTGGGGACCATATATTAAATGGATTTTTAGAACAGGGAGATGGAAAAAGAGCTTGCTCTGTCCACTCCACGCATTGACCTGGTATTGCAGTATCTCCAGGACCGGTGCACCCCTTCTTTAATGCAGTTTCTAAAATCAGAAAGAATTGAATTCAATGCTTTTTGTTCATTTTGCTTGTTTGTCGGATTTTGGGATGGACTCTTTGGCTTTGCTTTTCTTCTCCTCATTGGATTTTTCATGTTAAAAGTTGCAGAAGCCAGATGACAAGCTCATTTTGGTTCAACTTCAGCAACTGTGCATTGCATTGCCATGTAATGTAATGTAATGCAATGCTATCTATCTAGCTCTCCCTCTATACTTCCTTTTGGATAAGCAGACATATTAGGCAAGCATTTTGGAGCTTTCACCTAAATAACTACAGGTGGTGAGATAAGCTGCACAATATAATTGACCTTTCAGTATATTGTTGCACACACACCATCTATTTAGCAAATGCCCTTGTTATCAACAGCAGCCTTTTAAACTCACCTGAGCTAACAGGTATGTGAGCTGGTTACTCTGCTGCGCTTAAAATTTCTTTTTTGGTTTGCTACAATGCCTTTTCTGAAACGTTGTCTCCCTCTGCTGGAACACTGACTTCTTTCATTTAATGCCTGCAGACTATAAAAGAGAAACCAACCCAAAAAGTTTGGTTGATTAGTCTGTGGCATTCTTTTAAACTGTTGCTTATGGCGGTCTCTGTGAGCTTCTCAGTGACATTCAGCCATCCAGGTATCCCGCCTGCAGTAGACGGAATGTGGCAATGGAACGCTGGCTGCGCGTGTCATAATAGGCTCTGAGCCTTTATATACCTGCGCACAGCAGCAGCCACCTTCAGTCTGCTGCTGGACAGCCAGCAGCAGCAGCAGCAGGAGAGGTAATTAATCAGCAACCCTCCTGCTAAGGGTAGACAGCTGCTCGTTCCACCCCCCCCCCGCCTTAATTGGTTCTCCTCCCTTCCAACGGTGTTGAGGCGGGTGGGAACAGCCGGGGGTTGAGGGTACTGTGCTAAAAGAGGTGGAGTTATGCAGATCTAAAACGCGTGGATTGCAGCAGCAGCAAGCCGAAAAGTGCAGGCATGTGAGGGATCTAGAGGTTGACAGCATGTCTTCTTAACGGGAGTCCAGGTGGCCATCTCCACAAATGGACCTTTCAGAATCCTTGGGTGGCACCGTAGTCGGAAACCAATTCTGGTTATCGCTTCTCGGCCTTTTGGCTAAGATCAAGTGTAGTATCTGTTCTTATCAGTTTAATATCTGATACGTCCCCTATCTGGGGACCATATATTAAATGGATTTTTAGAACAGGGAGATGGAAAAAGAGCTTGCTCTGTCCACTCCACGCATTGACCTGGTATTGCAGTATCTCCAGGACCGGTGCACCCCTTCTTTAATGCAGTTTCTAAAATCAGAAAGAATTGAATTCAATGCTTTTTGTTCATTTTGCTTGTTTGTCGGATTTTGGGATGGACTCTTTGGCTTTGCTTTTCTTCTCCTCATTGGATTTTTCATGTTACAAGTTGCAGAAGCCAGATGACAAGCTCATTTTGGTTCAACTTCAGCAACTGTGCATTGCATTGCCATGTAATGTAATGTAATGCAATGCTATCTATCTAGCTCTCCCTCTATACTTCCTTTTGGATAAACAGACATATTAGGCAAGCATTTTGGAGCTTTCACCTAAATAACTACAGGTGGTGAGATAAGCTGCACAATATAATTGACCTTTCAGTATATTGTTGCACACACACCATCTATTTAGCAAATGCCCTTGTTATCAACAGCAGCCTTTTAAACTCACCTGAGCTAACAGGTATGTGAGCTGGTTACTCTGCTGCGCTTAAAATTTCTTTTTTGGTTTGCTACAATGCCTTTTCTGAAACGTTGTCTCCCTCTGCTGGAACACTGACTTCTTTCATTTAATGCCTGCAGACTATAAAAGAGAAACCAACCCAAAAAGTTTGGTTGATTAGTCTGTGGCATTCTTTTAAACTGTTGCTTATGGCGGTCTCTGTGAGCTTCTCAGTGACATTCAGCCATCCAGGTATCCCGCCTGCAGTAGACGGAATGTGGCAATGGAACGCTGGCTGCGCGTGTCATAATAGGCTCTGAGCCTTTATATACCTGCGCACAGCAGCAGCCACCTTCAGTCTGCTGCTGGACAGCCAGCAGCAGCAGCAGCAGGAGAGGTAATTAATCAGCAACCCTCCTGCTAAGGGTAGACAGCTGCTCGTTCCACCCCCCCCCCGCCTTAATTGGTTCTCCTCCCTTCCAACGGTGTTGAGGCGGGTGGGAACAGCCGGGGGTTGAGGGTACTGTGCTAAAAGAGGTGGAGTTATGCAGATCTAAAACGCGTGGATTGCAGCAGCAGCAAGCCGAAAAGTGCAGGCATGTGAGGGATCTAGAGGTTGACAGCATGTCTTCTTAACGGGAGTCCAGGTGGCCATCTCCACAAATGGACTTTTCAGAATCCTTGGGTGGCACCGTAGTCGGAAACCAATTCTGGTTATCGCTTCTCGGCCTTTTGGCTAAGATCAAGTGTAGTATCTGTTCTTATCAGTTTAATATCTGATACGTCCCCTATCTGGGGACCATATATTAAATGGATTTTTAGAACAGGGAGATGGAAAAAGAGCTTGCTCTGTCCACTCCACGCATTGACCTGGTATTGCAGTATCTCCAGGACCGGTGCACCCCTTCTTTAATGCAGTTTCTAAAATCAGAAAGAATTGAATTCAATGCTTTTTGTTCATTTTGCTTGTTTGTCGGATTTTGGGATGGACTCTTTGGCTTTGCTTTTCTTCTCCTCATTGGATTTTTCATGTTAAAAGTTGCAGAAGCCAGATGACAAGCTCATTTTGGTTCAACTTCAGCAACTGTGCATTGCATTGCCATGTAATGTAATGTAATGCAATGCTATCTATCTAGCTCTCCCTCTATACTTCCTTTTGGATAAACAGACATATTAGGCAAGCATTTTGGAGCTTTCACCTAAATAACTACAGGTGGTGAGATAAGCTGCACAATATAATTGACCTTTCAGTATATTGTTGCACACACACCATCTATTTAGCAAATGCCCTTGTTATCAACAGCAGCCTTTTAAACTCACCTGAGCTAACAGGTATGTGAGCTGGTTACTCTGCTGCGCTTAAAATTTCTTTTTTGGTTTGCTACAATGCCTTTTCTGAAACGTTGTCTCCCTCTGCTGGAACACTGACTTCTTTCATTTAATGCCTGCAGACTATAAAAGAGAAACCAACCCAAAAAGTTTGGTTGATTAGTCTGTGGCATTCTTTTAAACTGTTGCTTATGGCGGTCTCTGTGAGCTTCTCAGTGACATTCAGCCATCCAGGTATCCCGCCTGCAGTAGACGGAATGTGGCAATGGAACGCTGGCTGCGCGTGTCATAATAGGCTCTGAGCCTTTATATACCTGCGCACAGCAGCAGCCACCTTCAGTCTGCTGCTGGACAGCCAGCAGCAGCAGCAGCAGGAGAGGTAATTAATCAGCAACCCTCCTGCTAAGGGTAGACAGCTGCTCGTTCCACCCCCCCCCCCCGCCTTAATTGGTTCTCCTCCCTTCCAACGGTGTTGAGGCGGGTGGGAACAGCCGGGGGTTGAGGGTACTGTGCTAAAAGAGGTGGAGTTATGCAGATCTAAAACGCGTGGATTGCAGCAGCAGCAAGCCGAAAAGTGCAGGCATGTGAGGGATCTAGAGGTTGACAGCATGTCTTCTTAACGGGAGTCCAGGTGGCCATCTCCACAAATGGACTTTTCAGAATCCTTGGGTGGCACCGTAGTCGGAAACCAATTCTGGTTATCGCTTCTCGGCCTTTTGGCTAAGATCAAGTGTAGTATCTGTTCTTATCAGTTTAATATCTGATACGTCCCCTATCTGGGGACCATATATTAAATGGATT
This sequence comes from Phyllobates terribilis, assembly GCF_046119375.1. NCBI lineage: Eukaryota > Metazoa > Chordata > Amphibia > Anura > Dendrobatidae > Phyllobates > Phyllobates terribilis. Next base: position 1,197,657 of record NW_027363009.1, on the reverse strand, counting down.
TTTAGAACAGGGAGATGGAAAAAGAGCTTGCTCTGTCCACTCCACGCATTGACCTGGTATTGCAGTATCTCCAGGACCGGTGCACCCCTTCTTTAATGCAGTTTCTAAAATCAGAAAGAATTGAATTCAATGCTTTTTGTTCATTTTGCTTGTTTGTCGGATTTTGGGATGGACTCTTTGGCTTTGCTTTTCTTCTCCTCATTGGATTTTTCATGTTAAAAGTTGCAGAAGCCAGATGACAAGCTCATTTTGGTTCAACTTCAGCAACTGTGCATTGCATTGCCATGTAATGTAATGTAATGCAATGCTATCTATCTAGCTCTCCCTCTATACTTCCTTTTGGATAAACAGACATATTAGGCAAGCATTTTGGAGCTTTCACCTAAATAACTACAGGTGGTGAGATAAGCTGCACAATATAATTGACCTTTCAGTATATTGTTGCACACACACCATCTATTTAGCAAATGCCCTTGTTATCAACAGCAGCCTTTTAAACTCACCTGAGCTAACAGGTATGTGAGCTGGTTACTCTGCTGCGCTTAAAATTTCTTTTTTGGTTTGCTACAATGCCTTTTCTGAAACGTTGTCTCCCTCTGCTGGAACACTGACTTCTTTCATTTAATGCCTGCAGACTATAAAAGAGAAACCAACCCAAAAAGTTTGGTTGATTAGTCTGTGGCATTCTTTTAAACTGTTGCTTATGGCGGTCTCTGTGAGCTTCTCAGTGACATTCAGCCATCCAGGTATCCCGCCTGCAGTAGACGGAATGTGGCAATGGAACGCTGGCTGCGCGTGTCATAATAGGCTCTGAGCCTTTATATACCTGCGCACAGCAGCAGCCACCTTCATTCTGCTGCTGGACAGCCAGCAGCAGCAGCAGCAGGAGAGGTAATTAATCAGCAACCCTCCTGCTAAGGGTAGACAGCTGCTCGTTCCACCCCCCCCCCCCGCCTTAATTGGTTCTCCTCCCTTCCAACGGTGTTGAGGCGGGTGGGAACAGCCGGGGGTTGAGGGTACTGTGCTAAAAGAGGTGGAGTTATGCAGATCTAAAACGCGTGGATTGCAGCAGCAGCAAGCCGAAAAGTGCAGGCATGTGAGGGATCTAGAGGTTGACAGCATGTCTTCTTAACGGGAGTCCAGGTGGCCATCTCCACAAATGGACTTTTCAGAATCCTTGGGTGGCACCGTAGTCGGAAACCAATTCTGGTTATCGCTTCTCGGCCTTTTGGCTAAGATCAAGTGTAGTATCTGTTCTTATCAGTTTAATATCTGATACGTCCCCTATCTGGGGACCATATATTAAATGGATTTTTAGAACAGGGAGATGGAAAAAGAGCTTGCTCTGTCCACTCAACGCATTGACCTGGTATTGCAGTATCTCCAGGACCGGTGCACCCCTTCTTTAATGCAGTTTCTAAAATCAGAAAGAATTGAATTCAATGCTTTTTGTTCATTTTGCTTGTTTGTCGGATTTTGGGATGGACTCTTTGGCTTTGCTTTTCTTCTCCTCATTGGATTTTTCATGTTAAAAGTTGCAGAAGCCAGATGACAAGCTCATTTTGGTTCAACTTCAGCAACTGTGCATTGCATTGCCATGTAATGTAATGTAATGCAATGCTATCTATCTAGCTCTCCCTCTATACTTCCTTTTGGATAAACAGACATATTAGGCAAGCATTTTGGAGCTTTCACCTAAATAACTACAGGTGGTGAGATAAGCTGCACAATATAATTGACCTTTCAGTATATTGTTGCACACACACCATCTATTTAGCAAATGCCCTTGTTATCAACAGCAGCCTTTTAAACTCACCTGAGCTAACAGGTATGTGAGCTGGTTACTCTGCTGCGCTTAAAATTTCTTTTTTGGTTTGCTACAATGCCTTTTCTGAAACGTTGTCTCCCTCTGCTGGAACACTGACTTCTTTCATTTAATGCCTGCAGACTATAAAAGAGAAACCAACCCAAAAAGTTTGGTTGATTAGTCTGTGGCATTCTTTTAAACTGTTGCTTATGGCGGTCTCTGTGAGCTTCTCAGTGACATTCAGCCATCCAGGTATCCCGCCTGCAGTAGACGGAATGTGGCAATGGAACGCTGGCTGCGCGTGTCATAATAGGCTCTGAGCCTTTATACACCTGCGCACAGCAGCAGCCACCTTCATTCTGCTGCTGGACAGCCAGCAGCAGCAGCAGCAGGAGAGGTAATTAATCAGCAACCCTCCTGCTAAGGGTAGACAGCTGCTCGTTCCACCCCCCCCCCCGCCTTAATTGGTTCTCCTCCCTTCCAACGGTGTTGAGGCGGGTGGGAACAGCCGGGGGTTGAGGGTACTGTGCTAAAAGAGGTGGAGTTATGCAGATCTAAAACGCGTGGATTGCAGCAGCAGCAAGCCGAAAAGTGCAGGCATGTGAGGGATCTAGAGGTTGACAGCATGTCTTCTTAACGGGAGTCCAGGTGGCCATCTCCACAAATGGACTTTTCAGAATCCTTGGGTGGCACCGTAGTCGGAAACCAATTCTGGTTATCGCTTCTCGGCCTTTTGGCTAAGATCAAGTGTAGTATCTGTTCTTATCAGTTTAATATCTGATACGTCACCTATCTGAGGACCATATATTAAATGGATTTTTAGAACAGGGAGATGGAAAAAGAGCTTGCTCTGTCCACTCCACGCATTGACCTGGTATTGCAGTATCTCCAGGACCGGTGCACCCCTTCTTTAATGCAGTTTCTAAAATCAGAAAGAATTGAATTCAATGCTTTTTGTTCATTTTGCTTGTTTGTCGGATTTTGGGATGGACTCTTTGGCTTTGCTTTTCTTCTCCTCATTGGATTTTTCATGTTAAAAGTTGCAGAAGCCAGATGACAAGCTCATTTTGGTTCAACTTCAGCAACTGTGCATTGCATTGCCATGTAATGTAATGTAATGCAATGCTATCTATCTAGCTCTCCCTCTATACTTCCTTTTGGATAAACAGACATATTAGGCAAGCATTTTGGAGCTTTCACCTAAATAACTACAGGTGGTGAGATAAGCTGCACAATATAATTGACCTTTCAGTATATTGTTGCACACACACCATCTATTTAGCAAATGCCCTTGTTATCAACAGCAGCCTTTTAAACTCACCTGAGCTAACAGGTATGTGAGCTGGTTACTCTGCTGCGCTTAAAATTTCTTTTTTGGTTTGCTACAATGCCTTTTCTGAAACGTTGTCTCCCTCTGCTGGAACACTGACTTCTTTCATTTAATGCCTGCAGACTATAAAAGAGAAACCAACCCAAAAAGTTTGGTTGATTAGTCTGTGGCATTCTTTTAAACTGTTGCTTATGGCGGTCTCTGTGAGCTTCTCAGTGACATTCAGCCATCCAGGTATCCCGCCTGCAGTAGACGGAATGTGGCAATGGAACGCTGGCTGCGCGTGTCATAATAGGCTCTGAGCCTTTATATACCTGCGCACAGCAGCAGCCACCTTCAGTCTGCTGCCTGACAGCCAGCAGCAGCAGCAGCAGGAGAGGTAATTAATCAGCAACCCTCCTGCTAAGGGTAGACAGCTGCTCGTTCCACCCCCCCCCCCCGCCTTAATTGGTTCTCCTCCCTTCCAACGGTGTGGAGGCGGGTGGGAACAGCCGGGGGTTGAGGGTACTGTGCTAAAAGAGGTGGAGTTATGCAGATCTAAAACGCGTGGATTGCAGCAGCAGCAAGCCGAAAAGTGCAGGCATGTGAGGGATCTAGAGGTTGACAGCATGTCTTCTTAACGGGAGTCCAGGTGGCCATCTCCACAAATGGACTTTTCAGAATCCTTGGGTGGCACCGTAGTCGGAAACCAATTCTGGTTATCGCTTCTCGGCCTTTTGGCTAAGATCAAGTGTAGTATCTGTTCTTATCAGTTTAATATCTGATACGTCCCCTATCTGGGGACCATATATTAAATGGATTTTTAGAACAGGGAGATGGAAAAAGAGCTTGCTCTGTCCACTCCACGCATTGACCTGGTATTGCAGTATCTCCAGGACCGGTGCACCCCTTCTTTAATGCAGTTTCTAAAATCAGAAAGAATTGAATTCAATGCTTTTTGTTCATTTTGCTTGTTTGTCGGATTTTGGGATGGACTCTTTGGCTTTGCTTTTCTTCTCCTCATTGGATTTTTCATGTTAAAAGTTGCAGAAGCCAGATGACAAGCTCATTTTGGTTCAACTTCAGCAATTGTGCATTGCATTGCCATGTAATGTAATGTAATGCAATGCTATCTATCTAGCTCTCCCTCTATACTTCCTTTTGGATAAACAGACATATTAGGCAAGCATTTTGGAGCTTTCACCTAAATAACTACAGGTGGTGAGATAAGCTGCACAATATAATTGACCTTTCAGTATATTGTTGCACACACACCATCTATTTAGCAAATGCCCTTGTTATCAACAGCAGCCTTTTAAACTCACCTGAGCTAACAGGTATGTGAGCTGGTTACTCTGCTGCGCTTAAAATTTCTTTTTTGGTTTGCTACAATGCCTTTTCTGAAACGTTGTCTCCCTCTGCTGGAACACTGACTTCTTTCATTTAATGCCTGCAGACTATAAAAGAGAAACCAACCCAAAAAGTTTGGTTGATTAGTCTGTGGCATTCTTTTAAACTGTTGCTTATGGCGGTCTCTGTGAGCTTCTCAGTGACATTCAGCCATCCAGGTATCCCGCCTGCAGTAGACGGAATGTGGCAATGGAACGCTGGCTGCGCGTGTCATAATAGGCTCTGAGCCTTTATATACCTGCGCACAGCAGCAGCCACCTTCAGTCTGCTGCCTGACAGCCAGCAGCAGCAGCAGCAGGAGAGGTAATTAATCAGCAACCCTCCTGCTAAGGGTAGACAGCTGCTCGTTCCACCCCCCCTCCCCGCCTTAATTGGTTCTCCTCCCTTCCAACGGTGTTGAGGCGGGTGGGAACAGCCGGGGGTTGAGGGTACTGTGCTAAAAGAGGTGGAGTTTTGCAGATCTAAAACGCGTGGATTGCAGCAGCAGCAAGCCGAAAAGTGCAGGCATGTGAGGGATCTAGAGGTTGACAGCATGTCTTCTTAACGGGAGTCCAGGTGGCCATCTCCACAAATGGACTTTTCAGAATCGTTGGGTGGCACCGTAGTCGGAAACCAATTCTGGTTATCGCTTCTCGGCCTTTTGGCTAAGATCAAGTGTAGTATCTGTTCTTATCAGTTTAATATCTGATACGTCCCCTATCTGGGGACCATATATTAAATGGATTTTTAGAACAGGGAGATGGAAAAAGAGCTTGCTCTGTCCACTCCACGCATTGACCTGGTATTGCAGTATCTCCAGGACCGGTGCACCCCTTCTTTAATGCAGTTTCTAAAATCAGAAAGAATTGAATTCAATGCTTTTTGTTCATTTTGCTTGTTTGTCGGATTTTGGGATGGACTCTTTGGCTTTGCTTTTCTTCTCCTCATTGGATTTTTCATGTTAAAAGTTGCAGAAGCCAGATGACAAGCTCATTTTGGTTCAACTTCAGCAACTGTGCATTGCATTGCCATGTAATGTAATGTAATGCAATGCTATCTATCTAGCTCTCCCTCTATACTTCCTTTTGGATAAACAGACATATTAGGCAAGCATTTTGGAGCTTTCACCTAAATAACTACAGGTGGTAAGATAAGCTGCACAATATAATTGACCTTTCAGTATATTGTTGCACACACACCATCTATTTAGCAAATGCCCTTGTTATCAACAGCAGCCTTTTAAACTCACCTGAGCTAACAGGTATGTGAGCTGGTTACTCTGCTGCGCTTAAAATTTCTTTTTTGGTTTGCTACAATGCCTTTTCTGAAACGTTGTCTCCCTCTGCTGGAACACTGACTTCTTTCATTTAATGCCTGCAGACTATAAAAGAGAAACCAACCCAAAAAGTTTGGTTGATTAGTCTGTGGCATTCTTTTAAACTGTTGCTTATGGCGGTCTCTGTGAGCTTCTCAGTGACATTCAGCCATCCAGGTATCCCGCCTGCAGTAGACGGAATGTGGCAATGGAATGCTGGCTGCGCGTGTCATAATAGGCTCTGAGCCTTTATATACCTGCGCACAGCAGCAGCCACCTTCAGTCTGCTGCTGGACAGCCAGCAGCAGCAGCAGCAGGAGAGGTAATTAATCAGCAACCCTCCTGCTAAGGGTAGACAGCTGCTCGTTCCACCCCCCCCCCCGCCTTAATTGGTTCTCCTCCCTTCCAACGGTGTTGAGGCGGGTGGGAACAGCCGGGGGTTGAGGGTACTGTGCTAAAAGAGGTGGAGTTATGCAGATCTAAAACGCGTGGATTGCAGCAGCAGCAAGCCGAAAAGTGCAGGCATGTGAGGGATCTAGAGGTTGACAGCATGTCTTCTTAATGGGAGTCCAGGTGGCCATCTCCACAAATGGACTTTTCAGAATCCTTGGGTGGCACCGTAGTCGGAAACCAATTCTGGTTATCGCTTCTCGGCCTTTTGGCTAAGATCAAGTGTAGTATCTGTTCTTATCAGTTTAATATCTGATACGTCCCCTATCTGGGGACCATATATTAAATGGATTTTTAGAACAGGGAGATGGAAAAAGAGCTTGCTCTGTCCACTCCACGCATTGACCTGGTATTGCAGTATCTCCAGGACCGGTGCACCCCTTCTTTAATGCAGTTTCTAAAATCAGAAAGAATTGAATTCAATGCTTTTTGTTCATTTTGCTTGTTTGTCGGATTTTGGGATGGACTCTTTGGCTTTGCTTTTCTTCTCCTCATTGGATTTTTCATGTTAAAAGTTGCAGAAGCCAGATGACAAGCTCATTTTGGTTCAACTTCAGCAACTGTGCATTGCATTGCCATGTAATGTAATGTAATGCAATGCTATCTATCTAGCTCTCCCTCTATACTTCCTTTTGGATAAACAGACATATTAGGCAAGCATTTTGGAGCTTTCACCTAAATAACTACAGGTGGTGAGATAAGCTGCACAATATAATTGACCTTTCAGTATATTGTTGCACACACACCATCTATTTAGCAAATGCCCTTGTTATCAACAGCAGCCTTTTAAACTCACCTGAGCTAACAGGTATGTGAGCTGGTTACTCTGCTGCGCTTAAAATTTCTTTTTTGGTTTGCTACAATGCCTTTTCTGAAACGTTGTCTCCCTCTGCTGGAACACTGACTTCTTTCATTTAATGCCTGCAGACTATAAAAGAGAAACCAACCCAAAAAGTTTGGTTGATTAGTCTGTGGCATTCTTTTAAACTGTTGCTTATGGCGGTCTCTGTGAGCTTCTCAGTGACATTCAGCCATCCAGGTATCCCGCCTGCAGTAGACGGAATGTGGCAATGGAACGCTGGCTGCGCGTGTCATAATAGGCTCTGAGCCTTTATATACCTGCGCACAGCAGCAGCCACCTTCAGTCTGCTGCTGGACAGCCAGCAGCAGCAGCAGCAGGAGGGGTAATTAATCAGCAACCCTCCTGCTAAGGGTAGACAGCTGCTCGTTCCACCCCCCCCCCCCGCCTTAATTGGTTCTCCTCCCTTCCAACGGTGTTGAGGCGGGTGGGAACAGCCGGGGGTTGAGGGTACTGTGCTAAAAGAGGTGGAGTTATGCAGATCTAAAACGCGTGGATTGCAGCAGCAGCAAGCCGAAAAGTGCAGGCATGTGAGGGATCTAGAGGTTGACAGCATGTCTTCTTAACGGGAGTCCAGGTGGCCATCTCCACAAATGGACTTTTCAGAATCCTTGGGTGGCACCGTAGTCGGAAACCAATTCTGGTTATCGCTTCTCGGCCTTTTGGCTAAGATCAAGTGTAGTATCTGTTCTTATCAGTTTAATATCTGATACGTCCCCTATCTGGGGACCATATATTAAATGGATTTTTAGAACAGGGAGATGGAAAAAGAGCTTGCTCTGTCCACTCCACGCATTGACCTGGTATTGCAGTATCTCCAGGACCGGTGCACCCCTTCTTTAATGCAGTTTCTAAAATCAGAAAGAATTGAATTCAATGCTTTTTGTTCATTTTGCTTGTTTGTCGGATTTTGGGATGGACTCTTTGGCTTTGCTTTTCTTCTCCTCATTGGATTTTTCATGTTAAAAGTTGCAGAAGCCAGATGACAAGCTCATTTTGGTTCAACTTCAGCAACTGTGCATTGCATTGCCATGTAATGTAATGTAATGCAATGCTATCTATCTAGCTCTCCCTCTATACTTCCTTTTGGATAAACAGACATATTAGGCAAGCATTTTGGAGCTTTCACCTAAATAACTACAGGTGGTGAGATAAGCTGCACAATATAATTGACCTTTCAGTATATTGTTGCACACACACCATCTATTTAGCAAATGCCCTTGTTATTAACAGCAGCCTTTTAAACTCACCTGAGCTAACAGGTATGTGAGCTGGTTACTCTGCTGCGCTTAAAATTTCTTTTTTGGTTTGCTACAATGCCTTTTCTGAAACGTTGTCTCCCTCTGCTGGAACACTGACTTCTTTCATTTAATGCCTGCAGACTATAAAAGAGAAACCAACCCAAAAAGTTTGGTTGATTAGTCTGTGGCATTCTTTTAAACTGTTGCTTATGGTGGTCTCTGTGAGCTTCTCAGTGACATTCAGCCATCCAGGTATCCCGCCTGCAGTAGACGGAATGTGGCAATGGAACGCTGGCTGCGCGTGTCATAATAGGCTCTGAGCCTTTATATACCTGCGCACAGCAGCAGCCACCTTCAGTCTGCTGCTGGACAGCCAGCAGCAGCAGCAGCAGGAGAGGTAATTAATCAGCAACCCTCCTGCTAAGGGTAGACAGCTGCTCGTTCCACCCCCCCCCCCGCCTTAATTGGTTCTCCTCCCTTCCAACGGTGTTGAGGCGGGTGGGAACAGCCGGGGGTTGAGGGTACTGTGCTAAAAGAGGTGGAGTTATGCAGATCTAAAACGCGTGGATTGCAGCAGCAGCAAGCCGAAAAGTGCAGGCATGTGAGGGATCTAGAGGTTGACAGCATGTCTTCTTAACGGGAGTCCAGGTGGCCATCTCCACAAATGGACTTTTCAGAATCCTTGGGTGGCACCGTAGTCGGAAACCAATTCTGGTTATCGCTTCTCGGCCTTTTGGCTAAGATCAAGTGTAGTATCTGTTCTTATCAGTTTAATATCTGATACGTCCCCTATCTGGGGACCATATATTAAATGGATTTTTAGAACAGGGAGATGGAAAAAGAGCTTGCTCTGTCCACTCCACGCATTGACCTGGTATTGCAGTATCTCCAGGACCGGTGCACCCCTTCTTTAATGCAGTTTCTAAATTCAGAAAGAATTGAATTCAATGCTTTTTGTTCATTTTGCTTGTTTGTCGGATTTTGGGATGGACTCTTTGGCTTTGCTTTTCTTCTCCTCATTGGATTTTTCATGTTAAAAGTTGCAGAAGCCAGATGACAAGCTCATTTTGGCTCAACTTCAGCAACTGTGCATTGCATTGCCATGTAATGTAATGTAATGCAATGCTATCTATCTAGCTCTCCCTCTATACTTCCTTTTGGATAAACAGACATATTAGGCAAGCATTTTGGAGCTTTCACCTAAATAACTACAGGTGGTGAGATAAGCTGCACAATATAATTGACCTTTCAGTATATTGTTGCACACACACCATCTATTTAGCAAATGCCCTTGTTATCAACAGCAGCCTTTTAAACTCACCTGAGCTAACAGGTATGTGAGCTGGTTACTCTGCTGCGCTTAAAATTTCTTTTTTGGTTTGCTACAATGCCTTTTCTGAAACGTTGTCTCCCTCTGCTGGAACACTGACTTCTTTCATTTAATGCCTGCAGACTATAAAAGAGAAACCAACCCAAAAAGTTTGGTTGATTAGTCTGTGGCATTCTTTTAAACTGTTGCTTATGGCGGTCTCTGTGAGCTTCTCAGTGACATTCAGCCATCCAGGTATCCCGCCTGCAGTAGACGGAATGTGGCAATGGAACGCTGGCTGCGCGTGTCATAATAGGCTCTGAGCCTTTATGTACCTGCGCACAGCAGCAGCCACCTTCAGTCTGCTGCTGGACAGCCAGCAGCAGCAGCAGCAGGAGAGGTAATTAATCAGCAACCCTCCTGCTAAGGGTAGACAGCTGCTCGTTCCACCCCCCCCCCGCCTTAATTGGTTCTCCTCCCTTCCAACGGTGTTGAGGCGGGTGGGAACAGCCGGGGGTTGAGGGTACTGTGCTAAAAGAGGTGGAGTTATGCAGATCTAAAACGCGTGGATTGCAGCAGCAGCAAGCCGAAAAGTGCAGGCATGTGAGGGATCTAGAGGTTGACAGCATTTCTTCTTAACGGGAGTCCAGGTGGCCATCTCCACAAATGGACTTTTCAGAATCCTTGGGTGGCACCGTAGTCGGAAACCAATTCTGGTTATCGCTTCTCGGCCTTTTGGCTAAGATCAAGTGTAGTATCTGTTCTTATCAGTTTAATATCTGATACGTCCCCTATCTGGGGACCATATATTAAATGGATTTTTAGAACAGGGAGATGGAAAAAGAGCTTGCTCTGTCCACTCCACGCATTGACCTGGTATTGCAGTATCTCCAGGACCGGTGCACCCCTTCTTTAATGCAGTTTCTAAAATCAGAAAGAATTGAATTCAATGCTTTTTGTTCATTTTGCTTGTTTGTCGGATTTTGGGATGGACTCTTTGGCTTTGCTTTTCTTCTCCTCATTGGATTTTTCATGTTAAAAGTTGCAGAAGCCAGATGACAAGCTCATTTTGGTTCAACTTCAGCAACTGTGCATTGCATTGCCATGTAATGTAATGTAATGCAATGCTATCTATCTAGCTCTCCCTCTATACTTCCTTTTGAATAAACAGACATATTAGGCAAGCATTTTGGAGCTTTCACCTAAATAACTACAGGTGGTGAGATAAGCTGCACAATATAATTGACCTTTCAGTATATTGTTGCACACACACCATCTATTTAGCAAATGCCCTTGTTATCAACAGCAGCCTTTTAAACTCACCTGAGCTAACAGGTATGTGAGCTGGTTACTCTGCTGCGCTTAAAATTTCTTTTTTGGTTTGCTACAATGCCTTTTCTGAAACGTTGTCTCCCTCTGCTGGAACACTGACTTCTTTCATTTAATGCCTGCAGACTATAAAAGAGAAACCAACCCAAAAAGTTTGGTTGATTAGTCTGTGGCATTCTTTTAAACTGTTGCTTATGGCGGTCTCTGTGAGCTTCTCAGTGACATTCAGCCATCCAGGTATCCCGCCTGCAGTAGACGGAATGTGGCAATGGAACGCTGGCTGCGCGTGTCATAATAGGCTCTGAGCCTTTATATACCTGCGCACAGCAGCAGCCACCTTCAGTCTGCTGCTGGACAGCCAGCAGCAGCAGCAGCAGGAGAGGTAATTAATCAGCAACCCTCCTGCTAAGGGTAGACAGCTGCTCGTTCCACCCCCCCCCCCGCCTTAATTGGTTCTCCTCCCTTCCAACGGTGTTGAGGCGGGTGGGAACAGCCGGGGGTTGAGGGTACTGTGCTAAAAGAGGTGGAGTTATGCAGATCTAAAACGCGTGGATTGCAGCAGCAGCAAGCCGAAAAGTGCAGGCATGTGAGGGATCTAGAGGTTGACAGCATGTCTTCTTAACGGGAGTCCAGGTGGCCATCTCCACAAATGGACTTTTCAGAATCCTTGGGTGGCACCGTAGTCGGAAACCAATTCTGGTTATCGCTTCTCGGCCTTTTGGCTAAGATCAAGTGTAGTATCTGTTCTTATCAGTTTAATATCTGATACGTCCCCTATCTGGGGACCATATATTAAATGGATTTTTAGAACAGGGAGATGGAAAAAGAGCTTGCTCTGTCCACTCCACGCATTGACCTGGTATTGCAGTATCTCCAGGACCGGTGCACCCCTTCTTTAATGCAGTTTCTAAAATCAGAAAGAATTGAATTCAATGCTTTTTGTTCATTTTGCTTGTTTGTCGGATTTTGGGATGGACTCTTTGGCTTTGCTTTTCTTCTCCTCATTGGATTTTTCATGTTAAAAGTTGCAGAAGCCAGATGACAAGCTCATTTTGGTTCAACTTCAGCAACTGTGCATTGCATTGCCATGTAATGTAATGTAATGCAATGCTATCTATCTAGCTCTCCCTCTATACTTCCTTTTGGATAAACAGACATATTAGGCAAGCATTTTGGAGCTTTCACCTAAATAACTACAGGTGGTGAGATAAGCTGCACAATATAATTGACCTTTCAGTATATTGTTGCACACACACCATCTATTTAGCAAATGCCCTTGTTATCAACAGCAGCCTTTTAAACTCACCTGAGCTAACAGGTATGTGAGCTGGTTACTCTGCTGCGCTTAAAATTTCTTTTTTGGTTTGCTACAATGCCTTTTCTGAAACGTTGTCTCCCTCTGCTGGAACACTGACTTCTTTCATTTAATGCCTGCAGACTATAAAAGAGAAACCAACCCAAAAAGTTTGGTTGATTAGTCTGTGGCATTCTTTTAAACTGTTGCTTATGGCGGTCTCTGTGAGCTTCTCAGTGACATTCAGCCATCCAGGTATCCCGCCTGCAGTAGACGGAATGTGGCAATGGAACGCTGGCTGCGCGTGTCATAATAGGCTCTGAGCCTTTATATACCTGCGCACAGCAGCAGCCACCTTCAGTCTGCTGCTGGACAGCCAGCAGCAGCAGCAGCAGGAGAGGTAATTAATCAGCAACCCTCCTGCTAAGGGTAGACAGCTGCTCGTTCCACCCCCCCCCCGCCTTAATTGGTTCTCCTCCCTTCCAACGGTGTTGAGGCGGGTGGGAACAGCCGGGGGTTGAGGGTACTGTGCTAAAAGAGGTGGAGTTATGCAGATCTAAAACGCGTGGATTGCAGCAGCAGCAAGCCGAAAAGTGCAGGCATGTGAGGGATCTAGAGGTTGACAGCATGTCTTCTTAACGGGAGTCCAGGTGGCCATCTCCACAAATGGACTTTTCAGAATCCTTGGGTGGCACCGTAGTCGGAAACCAATTCTGGTTATCGCTTCTCGGCCTTTTGGCTAAGATCAAGTGTAGTATCTGTTCTTATCAGTTTAATATCTGATACGTCCCCTATCTGGGGACCATATATTAAATGGATTTTTAGAACAGGGAGATGGAAAAAGAGCTTGCTCTGTCCACTCCACGCATTGACCTGGTATTGCAGTATCTCCAGGACCGGTGCACCCCTTCTTTAATGCAGTTTCTAAAATCAGAAAGAATTGAATTCAATGCTTTTTGTTCATTTTGCTTGTTTGTCGGATTTTGGGATGGACTCTTTGGCTTTGCTTTTCTTCTCCTCATTGGATTTTTCATGTTAAAAGTTGCAGAAGCCAGATGACAAGCTCATTTTGGTTCAACTTCAGCAACTGTGCATTGCATTGCCATGTAATGTGTTATGCACACGCCCGGACAGACTGGCGTGTGCGGTTGTAGTGGTTCCACTGGACCATGAACCGGAGAGTGCCTGGAGGGGCGTGACTAAGTATCTGGCCGATCCGACCAAGATGGCACGACGGCATACGACGCCAGTGCACCAGGGAGAAACCGGGCAGAGGGACCAGGTGCTACTCCAGGTCAAACTCCGGACACGGGGGTTGACCCACACAGGGATTACTGGAACAGGCTGGTAGGCTGGCACACAGACTGGTGGGTATAGGCAGGCACGACTGGTATGCAGGCAGGGGGGGTACAGGCAAGCACAGCAAGTGTGCAGACAGGGAGGCACTAGCAGGTAGGAACACAGGCGGGATAGGACCCAGTACACACTGGGACTCAGGAATAATACAGGCAGAGGGGTACAGGCAGGGCAGGACAGGACTGCCGGAGCAGCGGGCAGAAGCAGGGCAGGACAGGACTGCCGGAGCAGCGGGCAGAAGCAGGGCAGGACAGGACTGCCGGAGCAGCGGGCAGAAGCAGGGCAGGACAGGACTGCCGGAGCAGCGGGCAGAAGCAGGGCAGGACAGGACTCTGTTCACACGGAACAGACAGGAAGGGAAAGACAGAGCCAGACACCCACAGGGTACTTGCAGTGAAGTAGCGAGTGGACCACAAACTCACAAACGGGAGTACAGAGACAACAGGCAGGAGTTAGGTACGAGTTCAGACTCTGCAGAAAAAGGAAGGGAACGGACATAGAGGAAAAACAGGTAAAGGATAGGAGAGAGTTCAGACTGGAACTGAGTGTACGGAGGAGACCGACACTGCAGCGGGATACAGGAGCGGGTCTGGGAATACTGCCCCCAGAGAGGCGGGACGAACAGGCAAGGAGCGTGTTCAGACAGGACAGACAAGATACAGGAGCGGGTCTAGGTAATCGGCCCCTAGAAGGCGGGAGGAACAGGCTAGGAGCGTGTTCAGACAGGACAGACAAGATACACAGAAAGGACTCAGTTCAGACACGGGAACAAATACCGCAAAGCAGGAGACATACAGGACTCAGTTCAGACACGGGAGCTGATAAAGCATTAGACATACAGGACACAGTTCAGACACGGGAGCTGATACCGCAAAGCAGGAGACATACAGGACTCAGTTCAGACACGGGAACTAATACCGCAAAGCAGGAGACATACAGGACTCAGTTCAGACACGGGAGCTGATACCGCAAAGCAGGAGACATACAGGACTAAGTTCAGACAGGCCTGGAAATACAGCCTCCAGGAAAGGCAGACAAGGAAACAAAGACGGGACCTGGCACCTTCAGAGTGCAAGCACACACTGAAGGAAACACTATGCTCAGGCAGGGATAGAAGGGAGCTGCTGAGCTATATACCAAGTGTCAGACAGCAATAGGCTGAGGACGCACAAGGGGTGTGACCCACAGCAGGTACAAAAAGCAGGAAGTGATCGGGCGCCGCCCTTAAGCAGCAGAGACAGACACAAACAGACAGCATGGAGGGAAGCCAGAGAGACATTCTGGACAGGAGATCAAGTGCGCGCTCCTGCACAGTGGGAGATGGACCACTATGCAAGGACGCCGCCAGGTATGTTACAGTACCTCCCCCCTTACGCCCCCTCTTCTTCAGGCCTGCCAGAATCTTCCGCAGGGAATTCGAGGACCAGTCGTTCACTGGGTTGGAGGGGGACAGAGACTTGAGGGTAATCTCTGCTTCGAGGTACATCTTGTCAAGCTCACAGGAAAAAATAGACGGGTTATCAGGTACATAATGAGGAAAAGTCACTGTCTCTTTGTTATCTGGTGGTACCCCGGAGGATTCAGGAAACAACTGGAGGTCCTCCGCCGGGTCAGAAGAGTGCAGAGGCTCAGAGAAAACAACTGCTTCAGAGTACACTAGGTCGGACTCACTGGAGGAAGCAGGCGAGGTATCGGGTACCGAGTATAGGAAAGTCTCTGTCCATTCACCACCAGGTGGCACCCCGAAGGGTTCTGAACACAACTGGAGGTCCTCCGCCTGGTCGGAGTGGTGTAGAGACTCGGGAGTAACCTCTGCTTCGGAGTACACTAGGTTGGACTCACTGGACGAAGCGAGCGAGGTATCAGGTACAGAGTATAGGAGAGTCTCTGTCCTTTCGCTACCAGGTAGCACCCCGAAGGGTTCAGGAGACAACTGGAGATCCTCCGCCTGGTCGGAGGGGTGTAGAGACTCGGGGGTAACTACCACTTTGGGGTACCCATTGTCAGGCTCACAGGACGAAGCGGACAAAGTATTGAGTACCGGGTGTAGAGAAGTCTCTCTCCATTTGTCATCGAGAGGTATCCCGGAGGATTCTGGAGGCAACAGGGGATCCTCCGCCAGGTAGTAGAGGTGCACAGACTCTGAGGTAACCACAGCTTTGGAGCATCCTTGGACATGCACACCGGTTAAAGAGAGAGAAGCAACTGATGCCGGGTGCAGGAAGTTCTCCTGTGTGGAGTCTGGATGGGCAGAAGTCTCTTCGGGCAGGAGAACTGGTGCACTACCCACGCACATTACCCATTGGGGTTTCTCCGGGATACAGGGAGATGAAGCTTCAGTAGGGACTTCAAGGTTGGGGTCAGGAGGTCTCAGGGAGGACAGACCCTGGCGTGACGGCTTGCCTCTAAGTCTAGCACGTCTGGACTGCCTCTTGAGGTTGAGAGAAGTATTCCGGAAAGCGTAGTCACCCTGTGAGGATTCTGGGTGGGCAGTAGTCTCATTGGGCTGGAGGACTATTGCGCTACCCACACACATTACCCATCGGGGCTGCTCCGGGATATTGGGAGGTGAAGCTTCAGCAGGAGCCTCCGGGTTAGGATCATCGAAGACCATTAGAAAGGCCACCAGGAAGGCCATTAGGTCCAGGAGGATCGGATCCTGTGTTTCATATAGGGGGTTGATCCATTCCAAGGCATCACCCGCCAGGTAAGACATAATAAAGGCCACTTTAGCCCAATCGGAAGGAAAAGAGAGAGGGTAGGCCTTAAAGTGTAGCATGCATTGCTCCACAAATGCACGACACTGTCTTGGATCCCCATAGTAACGTGGCGGATCCGCAGGAACGAGAGCTGATAGATCCATCTGGACGGTGCGTAATTCGCCTGGAACTCAGCTAAGGGAAAAAAAATTTATTTATTTATTTTAATGCATGTATTCGCTGGAAAAACTTCTCAGAGAGCGAAGGCCGTGGGGCTCAACGGGAACCATGGCCTGAGCATGCTGTTATGCACACGCCCGGACAGACTGGCGTGTGCGGTTGTAGTGGTTCCACTGGACCATGAACCGGAGAGTGCCTGGAGGGGCGTGACTAAGTATCTGGCCGATCCGACCAAGATGGCACGACGGCATACGACGCCAGTGCACCAGGGAGAAACCGGGCAGAGGGACCAGGTGCTACTCCAGGTCAAACTCCGGACACGGGGGTTGACCCACACAGGGATTACTGGAACAGGCTGGTAGGCTGGCACACAGACTGGTGGGTATAGGCAGGCACGACTGGTATGCAGGCAGGGGGGGTACAGGCAAGCACAGCAAGAGTGCAGACAGGGAGGCACTAGCAGGTAGGAACACAGGCGGGATAGGACCCAGTACACACTGGGACTCAGGAATAATACAGGCAGAGGGGTACAGGCAGGGCAGGACAGGACTGCCGGAGCAGCGGGCAGAAGCAGGGCAGGACAGGACTGCCGGAGCAGCGGGCAGAAGCAGGGCAGGACAGGACTGCCGGAGCAGCGGGCAGAAGCAGGGCAGGACAGGACTGCCGGAGCAGCGGGCAGAAGCAGGGCAGGACAGGACTCTGTTCACACGGAACAGACAGGAAGGGAAAGACAGAGCCAGACACCCACAGGGTACTTGCAGTGAAGTAGCGAGTGGACCACAAACTCACAAACGGGAGTACAGAGACAACAGGCAGGAGTTAGGTACGAGTTCAGACTCTGCAGAAAAAGGAAGGGAACGGACATAGAGGCAAAACAGGTAAAGGATAGGAGAGAGTTCAGACTGGAACTGAGTGTACGGAGGAGACCGACACTGCAGCGGGATACAGGAGCGGGTCTGGGAATACTGCCCCCAGAGAGGCGGGACGAACAGGCAAGGAGCGTGTTCAGACAGGACAGACAAGATACAGGAGCGGGTCTAGGTAATCGGCCCCTAGAAGGCGGGAGGAACAGGCTAGGAGCGTGTTCAGACAGGACAGACAAGATACACAGAAAGGACTCAGTTCAGACACGGGAACAAATACCGCAAAGCAGGAGACATACAGGACTCAGTTCAGACACGGGAGCTGATAAAGCAGGAGACATACAGGACACAGTTCAGACACGGGAGCTGATACCGCAAAGCAGGAGACATACAGGACTCAGTTCAGACACGGGAACTAATACCGCAAAGCAGGAGACATACAGGACTTAGTTCAGATACGGGAGCTGATACCGCAAAGCAGGAGACATACAGGACTAAGTTCAGACAGGCCTGGAAATACAGCCTCCAGGAAAGGCAGACAAGGAAACAAAGACAGGACCTGGCACCTTCAGAGTGCAAGCACACACTGAAGGAAACACTATGCTCAGGCAGGGATAGAAGGGAGCTGCTGAGCTATATACCAAGTGTCAGACAGCAATAGGCTGAGGACGCACAAGGGGTGTGACCCACAGCAGGTACAAAAAGCAGGAAGTGATCGGGCGCCGCCCTTAAGCAGCAGAGACAGACACAAACAGACAGCATGGAGGGAAGCCAGAGAGACATTCTGGACAGGAGATCAAGTGCGCGCTCCTGCACAGTGGGAGATGGACCACTATGCAAGGACGCCGCCAGGTATGTTACATAATGTAATGTAATGCAATGCTATCTATCTAGCTCTCCCTCTATACTTCCTTTTGGATAAACAGACATATTAGGCAAGCATTTTGGAGCTTTCACCTAAATAACTACAGGTGGTGAGATAAGCTGCACAATATAATTGACCTTTCAGTATATTGTTGCACACACACCATCTATTTAGCAAATGCCCTTGTTATCAACAGCAGCCTTTTAAACTCATCTGAGCTAACAGGTATGTGAGCTGGTTACTCTGCTGCGCTTAAAATTTCTTTTTTGGTTTGCTACAATGCCTTTTCTGAAACGTTGTCTCCCTCTGCTGGAACACTGACTTCTTTCATTTAATGCCTGCAGACTATAAAAGAGAAACCAACCCAAAAAGTTTGGTTGATTAGTCTGTGGCATTCTTTTAAACTGTTGCTTATGGCGGTCTCTGTGAGCTTCTCAGTGACATTCAGCCATCCAGGTATCCCGCCTGCAGTAGACGGAATGTGGCAATGGAACGCTGGCTGCGCGTGTCATAATAGGCTCTGAGCCTTTATATACCTGCGCACAGCAGCAGCCACCTTCAGTCTGCTGCTGGACAGCCAGCAGCAGCAGCAGCAGGAGAGGTAATTAATCAGCAACCCTCCTGCTAAGGGTAGACAGCTGCTCGTTCCACCCCCCCCCCCCCGCCTTAATTGGTTCTCCTCCCTTCCAACGGTGTTGAGGCGGGTGGGAACAGCCGGGGGTTGAGGGTACTGTGCTAAAAGAGGTGGAGTTATGCAGATCTAAAACGCGTGGATTGCAGCAGCAGCAAGCCGAAAAGTGCAGGCATGTGAGGGATCTAGAGGTTGACAGCATGTCTTCTTAACGGGAGTCCAGGTGGCCATCTCCACAAATGGACTTTTCAGAATCCTTGGGTGGCACCGTAGTCAGAAACCAATTCTGGTTATCGCTTCTCGGCCTTTTGGCTAAGATCAAGTGTAGTATCTGTTCTTATCAGTTTAATATCTGATACGTCCCCTATCTGGGGACCATATATTAAATGGATTTTTAGAACAGGGAGATGGAAAAAGAGCTTGCTCTGTCCACTCCACGCATTGACCTGGTATTGCAGTATCTCCAGGACCGGTGCACCCCTTCTTTAATGCAGTTTCTAAAATCAGAAAGAATTGAATTCAATGCTTTTTGTTCATTTTGCTTGTTTGTCGGATTTTGGGATGGACTCTTTGGCTTTGCTTTTCTTCTCCTCATTGGATTTTTCATGTTAAAAGTTGCAGAAGCCAGATGACAAGCTCATTTTGGTTCAACTTCAGCAACTGTGCATTGCATTGCCATGTAATGTAATGTAATGCAATGCTATCTATCTAGCTCTCCCTCTATACTTCCTTTTGGATAAACAGACATATTAGGCAAGCATTTTGGAGCTTTCACCTAAATAACTACAGGTGGTGAGATAAGCTGCACAATATAATTGACCTTTCAGTATATTGTTGCACACACACCATCTATTTAGCAAATGCCCTTGTTATCAACAGCAGCCTTTTAAACTCACCTGAGCTAACAGGTATGTGAGCTGGTTACTCTGCTGCGCTTAAAATTTCTTTTTTGGTTGGCTACAATGCCTTTTCTGAAACGTTGTCTCCCTCTGCTGGAACACTGACTTCTTTCATTTAATGCCTGCAGACTATAAAAGAGAAACCAACCCAAAAAGTTTGGTTGATTAGTCTGTGGCATTCTTTTAAACTGTTGCTTATGGCGGTCTCTGTGAGCTTCTCAGTGACATTCAGCCATCCAGGTATCCCGCCTGCAGTAGACGGAATGTGGCAATGGAACGCTGGCTGCGCGGGTCATAATAGGCTCTGAGCCTTTATATACCTGCGCACAGCAGCAGCCACCTTCAGTCTGCTGCTGGACAGCCAGCAGCAGCAGCAGCAGGAGAGGTAATTAATCAGCAACCCTCCTGCTAAGGGTAGACAGCTGCTCGTTCCACCCCCCCCGCCTTAATTGGTTCTCCTCCCTTCCAACGGTGTTGAGGCGGGTGGGAACAGCCGGGGGTTGAGGGTACTGTGCTAAAAGAGGTGGAGTTATGCAGATCTAAAACGCGTGGATTGCAGCAGCAGCAAGCCGAAAAGTGCAGGCATGTGAGGGATCTAGAGGTTGACAGCATGTCTTCTTAACGGGAGTCCAGGTGGCCATCTCCACAAATGGACTTTTCAGAATCCTTGGGTGGCACCGTAGTCGGAAACCAATTCTGGTTATCGCTTCTCGGCCTTTTGGCTAAGATCAAGTGTAGTATCTGTTCTTATCAGTTTAATATCTGATACGTCCCCTATCTGGGGACCATATATTAAATGGATTTTTAGAACAGGGAGATGGAAAAAGAGCTTGCTCTGTCCACTCCACGCATTGACCTGGTATTGCAGTATCTCCAGGACCGGTGCACCCCTTCTTTAATGCAGTTTCTAAAATCAGAAAGAATTGAATTCAATGCTTTTTGTTCATTTTGCTTGTTTGTCGGATTTTGGGATGGACTCTTTGGCTTTGCTTTTCTTCTCCTCATTGGATTTTTCATGTTAAAAGTTGCAGAAGCCAGATGACAAGCTCATTTTGGTTCAACTTCAGCAACTGTGCATTGCATTGCCATGTAATGTAATGTAATGCAATGCTATCTATCTAGCTCTCCCTCTATACTTCCTTTTGGATAAACAGACATATTAGGCAAGCATTTTGGAGCTTTCACCTAAATAACTACAGGTGGTGAGATAAGCTGCACAATATAATTGACCTTTCAGTATATTGTTGCACACACACCATCTATTTAGCAAATGCCCTTGTTATCAACAGCAGCCTTTTAAACTCACCTGAGCTAACAGGTATGTGAGCTGGTTACTCTGCTGCGCTTAAAATTTCTTTTTTGGTTTGCTACAATGCCTTTTCTGAAACGTTGTCTCCCTCTGCTGGAACACTGACTTCTTTCATTTAATGCCTGCAGACTATAAAAGAGAAACCAACCCAAAAAGTTTGGTTGATTAGTCTGTGGCATTCTTTTAAACTGTTGCTTATGGCGGTCTCTGTGAGCTTCTCAGTGACATTCAGCCATCCAGGTATCCCGCCTGCAGTAGACGGAATGTGGCAATGGAACGCTGGCTGCGCGTGTCATAATAGGCTCTGAGCCTTTATATACCTGCGCACAGCAGCAGCCACCTTCAGTCTGCTGCTGGACAGCCAGCAGCAGCAGCAGGAGAGGTAATTAATCAGCAACCCTCCTGCTAAGGGTAGACAGCTGCTCGTTCCACCCCCCCCCCCCGCCTTAATTGGTTCTCCTCCCTTCCAACGGTGTTGAGGCGGGTGGGAACAGCCGGGGGTTGAGGGTACTGTGCTAAAAGAGGTGGAGTTATGCAGATCTAAAACGCGTGGATTGCAGCAGCAGCAAGCCGAAAAGTGCAGGCATGTGAGGGATCTAGAGGTTGACAGCATGTCTTCTTAACGGGAGTCCAGGTGGCCATCTCCACAAATGGACTTTTCAGAATCCTTGGGTGGCACCGTAGTCGGAAACCAATTCTGGTTATCGCTTCTCGGCCTTTTGGCTAAGATCAAGTGTAGTATCTGTTCTTATCAGTTTAATATCTGATACGTCCCCTATCTGGGGACCATATATTAAATGGATTTTTAGAACAGGGAGATGGAAAAAGAGCTTGCTCTGTCCACTCCACGCATTGACCTGGTATTGCAGTATCTCCAGGACCGGTGCACCCCTTCTTTAATGCAGTTTCTAAAATCAGAAAGAATTGAATTCAATGCTTTTTGTTCATTTTGCTTGTTTGTCGGATTTTGGGATGGACTCTTTGGCTTTGCTTTTCTTCTCCTCATTGGATTTTTCATGTTAAAAGTTGCAGAAGCCAGATGACAAGCTCATTTTGGTTCAACTTCAGCAACTGTGCATTGCATTGCCATGTAATGTAATGTAATGCAATGCTATCTATCTAGCTCTCCCTCTATACTTCCTTTTGGATAAACAGACATATTAGGCAAGCATTTTGGAGCTTTCACCTAAATAACTACAGGTGGTGAGATAAGCTGCACAATATAATTGACCTTTCAGTATATTGTTGCACACACACCATCTATTTAGCAAATGCCCTTGTTATCAACAGCAGCCTTTTAAACTCACCTGAGCTAACAGGTATGTGAGCTGGTTACTCTGCTGCGCTTAAAATTTCTTTTTTGGTTTGCTACAATGCCTTTTCTGAAACGTTGTCTCCCTCTGCTGGAACACTGACTTCTTTCATTTAATGCCTGCAGACTATAAAAGAGAAACCAACCCAAAAAGTTTGGTTGATTAGTCTGTGGCATTCTTTTAAACTGTTGCTTATGGCGGTCTCTGTGAGCTTCTCAGTGACATTCAGCCATCCAGGTATCCCGCCTGCAGTAGACGGAATGTGGCAATGGAACGCTGGCTGCGCGTGTCATAATAGGCTCTGAGCCTTTATATACCTGCGCACAGCAGCAGCCACCTTCAGTCTGCTGCTGGACAGCCAGCAGCAGCAGCAGCAGGAGAGGTAATTAATCAGCAACCCTCCTGCTAAGGGTAGACAGCTGCTCGTTCCACCCCCCCCCCCCCCCGCCTTAATTGGTTCTCCTCCCTTCCAACGGTGTTGAGGCGGGTGGGAACAGCCGGGGGTTGAGGGTACTGTGCTAAAAGAGGTGGAGTTATGCAGATCTAAAACGCGTGGATTGCAGCAGCAGCAAGCCGAAAAGTGCAGGCATGTGAGGGATCTAGAGGTTGACAGCATGTCTTCTTAACGGGAGTCCAGGTGGCCATCTCCACAAATGGACTTTTCAGAATCCTTGGGTGGCACCGTAGTCGGAAACCAATTCTGGTTATCGCTTCTCGGCCTTTTGGCTAAGATCAAGTGTAGTATCTGTTCTTATCAGTTTAATATCTGATACGTCCCCTATCTGGGGACCATATATTAAATGGATTTTTAGAACAGGGAGATGGAAAAAGAGCTTGCTCTGTCCACTCCACGCATTGACCTGGTATTGCAGTATCTCCAGGACCGGTGCACCCCTTCTTTAATGCAGTTTCTAAAATCAGAAAGAATTGAATTCAATGCTTTTTGTTCATTTTGCTTGTTTGTCGGATTTTGGGATGGACTCTTTGGCTTTGCTTTTCTTCTCCTCATTGGATTTTTCATGTTAAAAGTTGCAGAAGCCAGATGACAAGCTCATTTTGGTTCAACTTCAGCAACTGTGCATTGCATTGCCATGTAATGTAATGTAATGCAATGCTATCTATCTAGCTCTCCCTCTATACTTCCTTTTGGATAAACAGACATATTAGGCAAGCATTTTGGAGCTTTCACCTAAATAACTACAGGTGGTGAGATAAGCTGCACAATATAATTGACCTTTCAGTATATTGTTGCACACACACCATCTATTTAGCAAATGCCCTTGTTATCAACAGCAGCCTTTTAAACTCACCTGAGCTAACAGGTATGTGAGCTGGTTACTCTGCTGCGCTTAAAATTTCTTTTTTGGTTTGCTACAATGCCTTTTCTGAAACGTTGTCTCCCTCTGCTGGAACACTGACTTCTTTCATTTAATGCCTGCAGACTATAAAAGAGAAACCAACCCAAAAAGTTTGGTTGATTAGTCTGTGGCATTCTTTTAAACTGTTGCTTATGGCGGTCTCTGTGAGCTTCTCAGTGACATTCAGCCATCCAGGTATCCCGCCTGCAGTAGACGGAATGTGGCAATGGAACGCTGGCTGCGCGTGTCATAATAGGCTCTGAGCCTTTATATACCTGCGCACAGCAGCAGCCACCTTCAGTCTGCTGCTGGACAGCCAGCAGCAGCAGCAGCAGGAGAGGTAATTAATCAGCAACCCTCCTGCTAAGGGTAGACAGCTGCTCGTTCCACCCCCCCCCCCGCCTTAATTGGTTCTCCTCCCTTCCAACGGTGTTGAGGCGGGTGGGAACAGCCGGGGGTTGAGGGTACTGTGCTAAAAGAGGTGGAGTTATGCAGATCTAAAACGCGTGGATTGCAGCAGCAGCAAGCCGAAAAGTGCAGGCATGTGAGGGATCTAGAGGTTGACAGCATGTCTTCTTAACGGGAGTCCAGGTGGCCATCTCCACAAATGGACTTTTCAGAAACCTTGGGTGGCACCGTAGTCGGAAACCAATTCTGGTTATCGCTTCTCGGCCTTTTGGCTAAGATCAAGTGTAGTATCTGTTCTTATCAGTTTAATATCTGATATGTCCCCTATCTGGGGACCATATATTAAATGGATTTTTAGAACAGGGAGATGGAAAAAGAGCTTGCTCTGTCCACTCCACGCATTGACCTGGTATTGCAGTATCTCCAGGACCGGTGCACCCCTTCTTTAATGCAGTTTCTAAAATCAGAAAGAATTGAATTCAATGCTTTTTGTTCATTTTGCTTGTTTGTCGGATTTTGGGATGGACTCTTTGGCTTTGCTTTTCTTCTCCTCATTGGATTTTTCATGTTAAAAGTTGCAGAAGCCAGATGACAAGCTCATTTTGGTTCAACTTCAGCAACTGTGCATTGCATTGCCATGTAATGTAATGTAATGCAATGCTATCTATCTAGCTCTCCCTCTATACTTCCTTTTGGATAAACAGACATATTAGGCAAGCATTTTGGAGCTTTCACCTAAATAACTACAGGTGGTGAGATAAGCTGCACAATATAATTGACCTTTCAGTATATTGTTGCACACACACCATCTATTTAGCAAATGCCCTTGTTATCAACAGCAGCCTTTTAAACTCACCTGAGCTAACAGGTATGTGAGCTGGTTACTCTGCTGCGCTTAAAATTTCTTTTTTGGTTTGCTACAATGCCTTTTCTGAAACGTTGTCTCCCTCTGCTGGAACACTGACTTCTTTCATTTAATGCCTGCAGACTATAAAAGAGAAACCAACCCAAAAAGTTTGGTTGATTAGTCTGTGGCATTCTTTTAAACTGTTGCTTATGGCGGTCTCTGTGAGCTTCTCAGTGACATTCAGCCATCCAGGTATCCCGCCTGCAGTAGACGGAATGTGGCAATGGAACGCTGGCTGCGCGTGTCATAATAGGCTCTGAGCCTTTATATACCTGCGCACAGCAGCAGCCACCTTCAGTCTGCTGCTGGACAGCCAGCAGCAGCAGCAGGAGAGGTAATTAATCAGCAACCCTCCTGCTAAGGGTAGACAGCTGCTCGTTCCACCCCCCCCCCCGGCCTTAATTGGTTCTCCTCCCTTCCAACGGTGATGAGGCGGGTGGGAACAGCCGGGGGTTGAGGGTACTGTGCTAAAAGAGGTGGAGTTATGCAGATCTAAAACGCGTGGATTGCAGCAGCAGCAAGCCGAAAAGTGCAGGCATGTGAGGGATCTAGAGGTTGACAGCATGTCTTCTTAACGGGAGTCCAGGTGGCCATCTCCACAAATGGACTTTTCAGAATCCTTGGGTGGCACCGTAGTCGGAAACCAATTCTGGTTATCGCTTCTCGGCCTTTTGGCTAAGATCAAGTGTAGTATCTGTTCTTATCAGTTTAATATCTGATACGTCCCCTATCTGGGGACCATATATTAAATGGATTTTTAGAACAGGGAGATGGAAAAAGAGCTTGCTCTGTCCACTCCACGCATTGACCTGGTATTGCAGTATCTCCAGGACCGGTGCACCCCTTCTTTAATGCAGTTTCTAAAATCAGAAAGAATTGAATTCAATGCTTTTTGTTCATTTTGCTTGTTTGTCGGATTTTGGGATGGACTCTTTGGCTTTGCTTTACTTCTCCTCATTGGATTTTTCATGTTAAAAGTTGCAGAAGCCAGATGACAAGCTCATTTTGGTTCAACTTCAGCAACTGTGCATTGCATTGCCATGTAATGTAATGTAATGCAATGCTATCTATCTAGCTCTCCCTCTATACTTCCTTTTGGATAAACAGACATATTAGGCAAGCATTTTGGAGCTTTCACCTAAATAACTACAGGTGGTGAGATAAGCTGCACAATATAATTGACCTTTCAGTATATTGTTGCACACACACCATCTATTTAGCAAATGCCCTTGTTATCAACAGCAGCCTTTTAAACTCACCTGAGCTAACAGGTATGTGAGCTGGTTACTCTGCTGCGCTTAAAATTTCTTTTTTGGTTTGCTACAATGCCTTTTCTGAAACGTTGTCTCCCTCTGCTGGAACACTGACTTCTTTCATTTAATGCCTGCAGACTATAAAAGAGAAACCAACCCAAAAAGTTTGGTTGATTAGTCTGTGGCATTCTTTTAAACTGTTGCTTATGGCGGTCTCTGTGAGCTTCTCAGTGACATTCAGCCATCCAGGTATCCCGCCTGCAGTAGACGGAATGTGGCAATGGAACGCTGGCTGCGCGTGTCATAATAGGCTCTGAGCCTTTATATACCTGCGCACAGCAGCAGCCACCTTCAGTCTGCTGCTGGACAGCCAGCAGCAGCAGCAGCAGGAGAGGTAATTAATCAGCAACCCTCCTGCTAAGGGTAGACAGCTGCTCGTTCCACCCCCCCCCCCGCCTTAATTGGTTCTCCTCCCTTCCAACGGTGTTGAGGCGGGTGGGAACAGCCGGGGGTTGAGGGTACTGTGCTAAAAGAGGTGGAGTTATGCAGATCTAAAACGCGTGGATTGCAGCAGCAGCAAGCCGAAAAGTGCAGGCATGTGAGGGATCTAGAGGTTGACAGCATGTCTTCTTAACGGGAGTCCAGGTGGCCATCTCCACAAATGGACTTTTCAGAATCCTTGGGTGGCACCGTAGTCGGAAACCAATTCTGGTTATCGCTTCTCGGCCTTTTGGCTAAGATCAAGTGTAGTATCTGTTCTTATCAGTTTAATATCTGATACGTCCCCTATCTGGGGACCATATATTAAATGGATTTTTAGAACAGGGAGATGGAAAAAGAGCTTGCTCTGTCCACTCCACGCATTGACCTGGTATTGCAGTATCTCCAGGACCGGTGCACCCCTTCTTTAATGCAGTTTCTAAAATCAGAAAGAATTGAATTCAATGCTTTTTGTTCATTTTGCTTGTTTGTCGGATTTTGGGATGGACTCTTTGGCTTTGCTTTTCTTCTCCTCATTGGATTTTTCATGTTAAAAGTTGCAGAAGCCAGATGACAAGCTCATTTTGGTTCAACTTCAGCAACTGTGCATTGCATTGCCATGTAATGTAATGTAATGCAATGCTATCTATCTAGCTCTCCCTCTATACTTCCTTTTGGATAAACAGACATATTAGGCAAGCATTTTGGAGCTTTCACCTAAATAACTACAGGTGGTGAGATAAGCTGCACAATATAATTGACCTTTCAGTATATTGTTGCACACACACCATCTATTTAGCAAATGCCCTTGTTATCAACAGCAGCCTTTTAAACTCACCTGAGCTAACAGGTATGTGAGCTGGTTACTCTGCTGCGCTTAAAATTTCTTTTTTGGTTTGCTACAATGCCTTTTCTGAAACGTTGTCTCCCTCTGCTGGAACACTGACTTCTTTCATTTAATGCCTGCAGACTATAAAAGAGAAACCAACCCAAAAAGTTTGGTTGATTAGTCTGTGGCATTCTTTTAAACTGTTGCTTTTGGCGGTCTATGTGAGCTTCTCAGTGACATTCAGCCATCCAGGTATCCCGCCTGCAGTAGACGGAATGTGGCAATGGAACGCTGGCTGCGCGTGTCATAATAGGCTCTGAGCCTTTATATACCTGCGCACAGCAGCAGCCACCTTCAGTCTGCTGCTGGACAGCCAGCAGCAGCAGCAGCAGGAGAGGTAATTAATCAGCAACCCTCCTGCTAAGGGTAGACAGCTGCTCGTTCCACCCCCCCCCCCGCCTTAATTGGTTCTCCTCCCTTCCAACGGTGTTGAGGCGGGTGGGAACAGCCGGGGGTTGAGGGTACTGTGCTAAAAGAGGTGGAGTTATGCAGATCTAAAACGCGTGGATTGCAGCAGCAGCAAGCCGAAAAGTGCAGGCATGTGAGGGATCTAGAGGTTGACAGCATGTCTTCTTAACGGGAGTCCAGGTGGCCATCTCCACAAATGGACTTTTCAGAATCCTTGGGTGGCACCGTAGTCGGAAACCAATTCTGGTTATCGCTTCTCGGCCTTTTGGCTAAGATCAAGTGTAGTATCTGTTCTTATCAGTTTAATATCTGATACGTCCCCTATCTGGGGACCATATATTAAATGGATTTTTAGAACAGGGAGATGGAAAAAGAGCTTGCTCTGTCCACTCCACGCATTGACCTGGTATTGCAGTATCTCCAGGACCGGTGCACCCCTTCTTTAATGCAGTTTCTAAAATCAGAAAGAATTGAATTCAATGCTTTTTGTTCATTTTGCTTGTTTGTCGGATTTTGGGATGGACGCTTTGGCTTTGCTTTTCTTCTCCTCATTGGATTTTTCATGTTAAAAGTTGCAGAAGCCAGATGACAAGCTCATTTTGGTTCAACTTCAGCAACTGTGCATTGCATTGCCATGTAATGTAATGTAATGCAATGCTATCTATCTAGCTCTCCCTCTATACTTCCTTTTGGATAAACAGACATATTAGGCAAGCATTTTGGAGCTTTCACCTAAATAACTACAGGTGGTGAGATAAGCTGCACAATATAATTGACCTTTCAGTATATTGTTGCACACACACCATCTATTTAGCAAATGCCCTTGTTATCAACAGCAGCCTTTTAAACTCACCTGAGCTAACAGGTATGTGAGCTGGTTACTCTGCTGCGCTTAAAATTTCTTTTTTGGTTTGCTACAATGCCTTTTCTGAAACGTTGTCTCCCTCTGCTGGAACACTGACTTCTTTCATTTAATGCCTGCAGACTATAAAAGAGAAACCAACCCAAAAAGTTTGGTTGATTAGTCTGTGGCATTCTTTTAAACTGTTGCTTATGGCGGTCTCTGTGAGCTTCTCAGTGACATTCAGCCATCCAGGTATCCCGCCTGCAGTAGACGGAATGTGGCAATGGAACGCTGGCTGCGCGTGTCATAATAGGCTCTGAGCCTTTATATACCTGCGCACAGCAGCAGCCACCTTCAGTCTGCTGCTGGACAGCCAGCAGCAGCAGCAGCAGGAGAGGTAATTAATCAGCAACCCTCCTGCTAAGGGTAGACAGCTGCTCGTTCCACCCCCCCCCCCGCCTTAATTGGTTCTCCTCCCTTCCAACGGTGTTGAGGCGGGTGGGAACAGCCGGGGGTTGAGGGTACTGTGCTAAAAGAGGTGGAGTTATGCAGATCTAAAACGCGTGGATTGCAGCAGCAGCAAGCCGAAAAGTGCAGGCATGTGAGGGATCTAGAGGTTGACAGCATGTCTTCTTAACGGGAGTCCAGGTGGCCATCTCCACAAATGGACTTTTCAGAATCCTTGGGTGGCACCGTAGTCGGAAACCAATTCTGGTTATCGCTTCTCGGCCTTTTGGCTAAGATCAAGTGTAGTATCTGTTCTTATCAGTTTAATATCTGATACGTCCCCTATCTGGAGACCATATATTAAATGGATTTTTAGAACAGGGAGATGGAAAAAGAGCTTGCTCTGTCCACTCCACGCATTGACCTGGTATTGCAGTATCTCCAGGACCGGTGCACCCCTTCTTTAATGCAGTTTCTAAAATCAGAAAGAATTGAATTCAATGCTTTTTGTTCATTTTGCTTGTTTGTCGGATTTTGGGATGGACTCTTTGGCTTTGCTTTTCTTCTCCTCATTGGATTTTTCATGTTAAAAGTTGCAGAAGCCAGATGACAAGCTCATTTTGGTTCAACTTCAGCAACTGTGCATTGCATTGCCATGTAATGTAATGTAATGCAATGCTATCTATCTAGCTCTCCCTCTATACTTCCTTTTGGATAAACAGACATATTAGGCAAGCATTTTGGAGCTTTCACCTAAATAACTACAGGTGGTGAGATAAGCTGCACAATATAATTGACCTTTCAGTATATTGTTGCACACACACCATCTATTTAGCAAATGCCCTTGTTATCAACAGCAGCCTTTTAAACTCACCTGAGCTAACAGGTATGTGAGCTGGTTACTCTGCTGCGCTTAAAATTTCTTTTTTGGTTTGCTACAATGCCTTTTCTGAAACGTTGTCTCCCTCTGCTGGAACACTGACTTCTTTCATTTAATGCCTGCAGACTATAAAAGAGAAACCAACCCAAAAAGTTTGGTTGAATAGTCTGTGGCATTCTTTTAAACTGTTGCTTATGGCGGTCTCTGTGAGCTTCTCAGTGACATTCAGCCATCCAGGTATCCCGCCTGCAGTAGACGGAATGTGGCAATGGAACGCTGGCTGCGCGTGTCATAATAGGCTCTGAGCCTTTATATACCTGCGCACAGCAGCAGCCACCTTCAGTCTGCTGCTGGACAGCCAGCAGCAGCAGCAGCAGGAGAGGTAATTAATCAGCAACCCTCCTGCTAAGGGTAGACAGCTGCTCGTTCCACCCCCCCCCCCGCCTTAATTGGTTCTCCTCCCTTCCAACGGTGTTGAGGCGGGTGGGAACAGCCGGGGGTTGAGGGTACTGTGCTAAAAGAGGTGGAGTTATGCAGATCTAAAACGCGTGGATTGCAGCAGCAGCAAGCCGAAAAGTGCAGGCATGTGAGGGATCTAGAGGTTGACAGCATGTCTTCTTAACGGGAGTCCAGGTGGCCATCTCCACAAATGGACTTTTCAGAATCCTTGGGTGGCACCGTAGTCGGAAACCAATTCTGGTTATCTCTTCTCGGCCTTTTGGCTAAGATCAAGTGTAGTATCTGTTCTTATCAGTTTAATATCTGATACGTCCCCTATCTGGGGACCATATATTAAATGGATTTTTAGAACAGGGAGATGGAAAAAGAGCTTGCTCTGTCCACTCCACGCATTGACCTGGTATTGCAGTATCTCCAGGACCGGTGCACCCCTTCTTTAATGCAGTTTCTAAAATCAGAAAGAATTGAATTCAATGCTTTTTGTTCATTTTGCTTGTTTGTCGGATTTTGGGATGGACTCTTTGGCTTTGCTTTTCTTCTCCTCATTGGATTTTTCATGTTAAAAGTTGCAGAAGCCAGATGACAAGCTCATTTTGGTTCAACTTCAGCAACTGTGCATTGCATTGCCATGTAATGTAATGTAATGCAATGCTATCTATCTAGCTCTCCCTCTATACTTCCTTTTGGATAAACAGACATATTAGGCAAGCATTTTGGAGCTTTCACCTAAATAACTACAGGTGGTGAGATAAGCTGCACAATATAATTGACCTTTCAGTATATTGTTGCACACACACCATCTATTTAGCAAATGCCCTTGTTATCAACAGCAGCCTTTTAAACTCACCTGAGCTAACAGGTATGTGAGCTGGTTACTCTGCTGCGCTTAAAATTTCTTTTTTGGTTTGCTACAATGCCTTTTCTGAAACGTTGTCTCCCTCTGCTGGAACACTGACTTCTTTCATTTAATGCCTGCAGACTATAAAAGAGAAACCAACCCAAAAAGTTTGGTTGAATAGTCTGTGGCATTCTTTTAAACTGTTGCTTATGGCGGTCTCTGTGAGCTTCTCAGTGACATTCAGCCATCCAGGTATCCCGCCTGCAGTAGACGGAATGTGGCAATGGAACGCTGGCTGCGCGTGTCATAATAGGCTCTGAGCCTTTATATACCTGCGCACAGCAGCAGCCACCTTCAGTCTGCTGCTGGACAGCCAGCAGCAGCAGCAGCAGGAGAGGTAATTAATCAGCAACCCTCCTGCTAAGGGTAGACAGCTGCTCGTTCCACCCCCCCCCCCGCCTTAATTGGTTCTCCTCCCTTCCAACGGTGTTGAGGCGGGTGGGAACAGCCGGGGGTTGAGGGTACTGTGCTAAAAGAGGTGGAGTTATGCAGATCTAAAACGCGTGGATTGCAGCAGCAGCAAGCCGAAAAGTGCAGGCATGTGAGGGATCTAGAGGTTGACAGCATGTCTTCTTAACGGGAGTCCAGGTGGCCATCTCCACAAATGGACTTTTCAGAATCCTTGGGTGGCACCGTAGTCGGAAACCAATTCTGGTTATCTCTTCTCGGCCTTTTGGCTAAGATCAAGTGTAGTATCTGTTCTTATCAGTTTAATATCTGATACGTCCCCTATCTGGGGACCATATATTAAATGGATTTTTAGAACAGGGAGATGGAAAAAGAGCTTGCTCTGTCCACTCCACGCATTGACCTGGTATTGCAGTATCTCCAGGACCGGTGCACCCCTTCTTTAATGCAGTTTCTAAAATCAGAAAGAATTGAATTCAATGCTTTTTGTTCATTTTGCTTGTTTGTCGGATTTTGGGATGGACTCTTTGGCTTTGCTTTTCTTCTCCTCATTGGATTTTTCATGTTAAAAGTTGCAGAAGCCAGATGACAAGCTCATTTTGGTTCAACTTCAGCAACTGTGCATTGCATTGCCATGTAATGTAATGTAATGCAATGCTATCTATCTAGCTCTCCCTCTATACTTCCTTTTGGATAAACAGACATATTAGGCAAGCATTTTGGAGCTTTCACCTAAATAACTACAGGTGGTGAGATAAGCTGCACAATATAATTGACCTTTCAGTATATTGTTGCACACACACCATCTATTTAGCAAATGCCCTTGTTATCAACAGCAGCCTTTTAAACTCACCTGAGCTAACAGGTATGTGAGCTGGTTACTCTGCTGCGCTTAAAATTTCTTTTTTGGTTTGCTACAATGCCTTTTCTGAAACGTTGTCTCCCTCTGCTGGAACACTGACTTCTTTCATTTAATGCCTGCAGACTATAAAAGAGAAACCAACCCAAAAAGTTTGGTTGATTAGTCTGTGGCATTCTTTTAAACTGTTGCTTATGGCGGTCTCTGTGAGCTTCTCAGTGACATTCAGCCATCCAGGTATCCCGCCTGCAGTAGACGGAATGTGGCAATGGAACGCTGGCTGCGCGTGTCATAATAGGCTCTGAGCCTTTATATACCTGCGCACAGCAGCAGCCACCTTCAGTCTGCTGCTGGACAGCCAGCAGCAGCAGCAGCAGGAGAGGTAATTAATCAGCAACCCTCCTGCTAAGGGTAGACAGCTGCTCGTTCCACCCCCCCCCCCCGCCTTAATTGGTTCTCCTCCCTTCCAACGGTGTTGAGGCGGGTGGGAACAGCCGGGGGTTGAGGGTACTGTGCTAAAAGAGGTGGAGTTATGCAGATCTAAAACGCGTGGATTGCAGCAGCAGCAAGCCGAAAAGTGCAGGCATGTGAGGGATCTAGAGGTTGACAGCATGTCTTCTTAACGGGAGTCCAGGTGGCCATCTCCACAAATGGACTTTTCAGAATCCTTGGGTGGCACCGTAGTCGGAAACCAATTCTGGTTATCGCTTCTCGGCCTTTTGGCTAAGATCAAGTGTAGTATCTGTTCTTATCAGTTTAATATCTGATACGTCCCCTATCTGGGGACCATATATTAAATGGATTTTTAGAACAGGGAGATGGAAAAAGAGCTTGCTCTGTCCACTCCACGCATTGACCTGGTATTGCAGTATCTCCAGGACCGGTGCACCCCTTCTTTAATGCAGTTTCTAAAATCAGAAAGAATTGAATTCAATGCTTTTTGTTCATTTTGCTTGTTTGTCGGATTTTGGGATGGACTCTTTGGCTTTGCTTTTCTTCTCCTCATTGGATTTTTCATGTTAAAAGTTGCAGAAGCCAGATGACAAGCTCATTTTGGTTCAACTTCAGCAACTGTGCATTGCATTGCCATGTAATGTAATGTAATGCAATGCTATCTATCTAGCTCTCCCTCTATACTTCCTTTTGGATAAACAGACATATTAGGCAAGCATTTTGGAGCTTTCACCTAAATAACTACAGGTGGTGAGATAAGCTGCACAATATAATTGACCTTTCAGTATATTGTTGCACACACACCATCTATTTAGCAAATGCCCTTGTTATCAACAGCAGCCTTTTAAACTCACCTGAGCTAACAGGTATGTGAGCTGGTTACTCTGCTGCGCTTAAAATTTCTTTTTTGGTTTGCTACAATGCCTTTTCTGAAACGTTGTCTCCCTCTGCTGGAACACTGACTTCTTTCATTTAATGCCTGCAGACTATAAAAGAGAAACCAACCCAAAAAGTTTGGTTGATTAGTCTGTGGCATTCTTTTAAACTGTTGCTTATGGCGGTCTCTGTGAGCTTCTCAGTGACATTCAGCCATCCAGGTATCCCGCCTGCAGTAGACGGAATGTGGCAATGGAACGCTGGCTGCGCGTGTCATAATAGGCTCTGAGCCTTTATATACCTGCGCACAGCAGCAGCCACCTTCAGTCTGCTGCTGGACAGCCAGCAGCAGCAGCAGCAGGAGAGGTAATTAATCAGCAACCCTCCTGCTAAGGGTAGACAGCTGCTCGTTCCACCCCCCCCCCGCCTTAATTGGTTCTCCTCCCTTCCAACGGTGTTGAGGCGGGTGGGAACAGCCGGGGGTTGAGGGTACTGTGCTAAAAGAGGTGGAGTTATGCAGATCTAAAACGCGTGGATTGCAGCAGCAGCAAGCCGAAAAGTGCAGGCATGTGAGGGATCTAGAGGTTGACAGCATGTCTTCTTAACGGGAGTCCAGGTGGCCATCTCCACAAATGGACTTTTCAGAATCCTTGGGTGGCACCGTAGTCGGAAACCAATTCTGGTTATCGCTTCTCGGCCTTTTGGCTAAGATCAAGTGTAGTATCTGTTCTTATCAGTTTAATATCTGATACGTCCCCTATCTGGGGACCATATATTAAATGGATTTTTAGAACAGGGAGATGGAAAAAGAGCTTGCTCTGTCCACTCCACGCATTGACCTGGTATTGCAGTATCTCCAGGACCGGTGCACCCCTTCTTTAATGCAGTTTCTAAAATCAGAAAGAATTGAATTCAATGCTTTTTGTTCATTTTGCTTGTTTGTCGGATTTTGGGATGGACTCTTTGGCTTTGCTTTTCTTCTCCTCATTGGATTTTTCATGTTAAAAGTTGCAGAAGCCAGATGACAAGCTCATTTTGGTTCAACTTCAGCAACTGTGCATTGCATTGCCATGTAATGTAATGTAATGCAATGCTATCTATCTAGCTCTCCCTCTATACTTCCTTTTGGATAAACAGACATATTAGGCAAGCATTTTGGAGCTTTCACCTAAATAACTACAGGTGGTGAGATAAGCTGCACAATATAATTGACCTTTCAGTATATTGTTGCACACACACCATCTATTTAGCAAATGCCCTTGTTATCAACAGCAGCCTTTTAAACTCACCTGAGCTAACAGGTATGTGAGCTGGTTACTCTGCTGCGCTTAAAATTTCTTTTTTGGTTTGCTACAATGCCTTTTCTGAAACGTTGTCTCCCTCTGCTGGAACACTGACTTCTTTCATTTAATGCCTGCAGACTATAAAAGAGAAACCAACCCAAAAAGTTTGGTTGATTAGTCTGTGGCATTCTTTTAAACTGTTGCTTATGGCGGTCTCTGTGAGCTTCTCAGTGACATTCAGCCATCCAGGTATCCCGCCTGCAGTAGACGGAATGTGGCAATGGAACGCTGGCTGCGCGTGTCATAATAGGCTCTGAGCCTTTATATACCTGCGCACAGCAGCAGCCACCTTCAGTCTGCTGCTGGACAGCCAGCAGCAGCAGCAGCAGGAGAGGTAATTAATCAGCAACCCTCCTGCTAAGGGTAGACAGCTGCTCGTTCCACCCCCCCCCCGCCTTAATTGGTTCTCCTCCCTTCCAACGGTGTTGAGGCGGGTGGGAACAGCCGGGGGTTGAGGGTACTGTGCTAAAAGAGGTGGAGTTATGCAGATCTAAAACGCGTGGATTGCAGCAGCAGCAAGCCGAAAAGTGCAGGCATGTGAGGGATCTAGAGGTTGACAGCATGTCTTCTTAACGGGAGTCCAGGTGGCCATCTCCACAAATGGACTTTTCAGAATCCTTGGGTGGCACCGTAGTCGGAAACCAATTCTGGTTATCGCTTCTCGGCCTTTTGGCTAAGATCAAGTGTAGTATCTGTTCTTATCAGTTTAATATCTGATACGTCCCCTATCTGGGGACCATATATTAAATGGATTTTTAGAACAGGGAGATGGAAAAAGAGCTTGCTCTGTCCACTCCACGCATTGACCTGGTATTGCAGTATCTCCAGGACCGGTGCACCCCTTCTTTAATGCAGTTTCTAAAATCAGAAAGAATTGAATTCAATGCTTTTTGTTCATTTTGCTTGTTTGTCGGATTTTGGGATGGACTCTTTGGCTTTGCTTTTCTTCTCCTCATTGGATTTTTCATGTTAAAAGTTGCAGAAGCCAGATGACAAGCTCATTTTGGTTCAACTTCAGCAACTGTGCATTGCATTGCCATGTAATGTAATGTAATGCAATGCTATCTATCTAGCTCTCCCTCTATACTTCCTTTTGGATAAACAGACATATTAGGCAAGCATTTTGGAGCTTTCACCTAAATAACTACAGGTGGTGAGATAAGCTGCACAATATAATTGACCTTTCAGTATATTGTTGCACACACACCATCTATTTAGCAAATGCCCTTGTTATCAACAGCAGCCTTTTAAACTCACCTGAGCTAACAGGTATGTGAGCTGGTTACTCTGCTGCGCTTAAAATTTCTTTTTTGGTTTGCTACAATGCCTTTTCTGAAACGTTGTCTCCCTCTGCTGGAACACTGACTTCTTTCATTTAATGCCTGCAGACTATAAAAGAGAAACCAACCCAAAAAGTTTGGTTGATTAGTCTGTGGCATTCTTTTAAACTGTTGCTTATGGCGGTCTCTGTGAGCTTCTCAGTGACATTCAGCCATCCAGGTATCCCGCCTGCAGTAGACGGAATGTGGCAATGGAACGCTGGCTGCGCGTGTCATAATAGGCTCTGAGCCTTTATATACCTGCGCACAGCAGCAGCCACCTTCAGTCTGCTGCTGGACAGCCAGCAGCAGCAGCAGCAGGAGAGGTAATTAATCAGCAACCCTCCTACTAAGGGTAGACAGCTGCTCGTTCCACCCCCCCCCCGCCTTAATTGGTTCTCCTCCCTTCCAACGGTGTTGAGGCGGGTGGGAACAGCCGGGGGTTGAGGGTACTGTGCTAAAAGAGGTGGAGTTATGCAGATCTAAAACGCGTGGATTGCAGCAGCAGCAAGCCGAAAAGTGCAGGCATGTGAGGGATCTAGAGGTTGACAGCATGTCTTCTTAACGGGAGTCCAGGTGGCCATCTCCACAAATGGACTTTTCAGAATCCTTGGGTGGCACCGTAGTCGGAAACCAATTCTGGTTATCGCTTCTCGGCCTTTTGGCTAAGATCAAGTGCAGTATCTGTTCTTATCAGTTTAATATCTGATACGTCCCCTATCTGGGGACCATATATTAAATGGATTTTTAGAACAGGGAGATGGAAAAAGAGCTTGCTCTGTCCACTCCACGCATTGACCTGGTATTGCAGTATCTCCAGGACCGGTGCACCCCTTCTTTAATGCAGTTTCTAAAATCAGAAAGAATTGAATTCAATGCTTTTTGTTCATTTTGCTTGTTTGTCGGATTTTGGGATGGACTCTTTGGCTTTGCTTTTCTTCTCCTCATTGGATTTTTCATGTTAAAAGTTGCAGAAGCCAGATGACAAGCTCATTTTGGTTCAACTTCAGCAACTGTGCATTGCATTGCCATGTAATGTAATGTAATGCAATGCTATCTATCTAGCTCTCCCTCTATACTTCCTTTTGGATAAACAGACATATTAGGCAAGCATTTTGGAGCTTTCACCTAAATAACTACAGGTGGTGAGATAAGCTGCACAATATAATTGACCTTTCAGTATATTGTTGCACACACACCATCTATTTAGCAAATGCCCTTGTTATCAACAGCAGCCTTTTAAACTCACCTGAGCTAACAGGTATGTGAGCTGGTTACTCTGCTGCGCTTAAAATTTCTTTTTTGGTTTGCTACAATGCCTTTTCTGAAACGTTGTCTCCCTCTGCTGGAACACTGACTTCTTTCATTTAATGCCTGCAGACTATAAAAGAGAAACCAACCCAAAAAGTTTGGTTGATTAGTCTGTGGCATTCTTTTAAACTGTTGCTTATGGCGGTCTCTGTGAGCTTCTCAGTGACATTCAGCCATCCAGGTATCCCGCCTGCAGTAGACGGAATGTGGCAATGGAACGCTGGCTGCGCGTGTCATAACAGGCTCTGAGCCTTTATATACCTGCGCACAGCAGCAGCCACCTTCAGTCTGCTGCTGGACAGCCAGCAGCAGCAGCAGCAGGAGAGGTAATTAATCAGCAACCCTCCTGCTAAGGGTAGACAGCTGCTCGTTCCACCCCCCCCCCCGCCTTAATTGGTTCTCCTCCCTTCCAACGGTGTTGAGGCGGGTGGGAACAGCCGGGGGTTGAGGGTACTGTGCTAAAAGAGGTGGAGTTATGCAGATCTAAAACGCGTGGATTGCAGCAGCAGCAAGCCAAAAAGTGCAGGCATGTGAGGGATCTAGAGGTTGACAGCATGTCTTCTTAACGGAAGTCCAGGTGGCCATCTCCACAAATGGACTTTTCAGAATCCTTGGGTGGCACCGTAGTCGGAAACCAATTCTGGTTATCGCTTCTCGGCCTTTTGGCTAAGATCAAGTGTAGTATCTGTTCTTATCAGTTTAATATCTGATACGTCCCCTATCTGGGGACCATATATTAAATGGATTTTTAGAACAGGGAGATGGAAAAAGAGCTTGCTCTGTCCACTCCACGCATTGACCTGGTATTGCAGTATCTCCAGGACCGGTGCACCCCTTCTTTAATGCAGTTTCTAAAATCAGAAAGAATTGAATTCAATGCTTTTTGTTCATTTTGCTTGTTTGTCGGATTTTGGGATGGACTCTTTGGCTTTGCTTTTCTTCTCCTCATTGGATTTTTCATGTTAAAAGTTGCAGAAGCCAGATGACAAGCTCATTTTGGTTCAACTTCAGCAACTGTGCATTGCATTGCCATGTAATGTAATGTAATGCAATGCTATCTATCTAGCTCTCCCTCTATACTTCCTTTTGGATAAACAGACATATTAGGCAAGCATTTTGGAGCTTTCACCTAAATAACTACAGGTGGTGAGATAAGCTGCACAATATAATTGACCTTTCAGTATATTGTTGCACACACACCATCTATTTAGCAAATGCCCTTGTTATCAACAGCAGCCTTTTAAACTCACCTGAGCTAACAGGTATGTGAGCTGGTTACTCTGCTGCGCTTAAAATTTCTTTTTTGGTTTGCTACAATGCCTTTTCTGAAACGTTGTCTCCCTCTGCTGGAACACTGACTTCTTTCATTTAATGCCTGCAGACTATAAAAGAGAAACCAACCCAAAAAGTTTGGTTGATTAGTCTGTGGCATTCTTTTAAACTGTTGCTTATGGCGGTCTCTGTGAGCTTCTCAGTGACATTCAGCCATCCAGGTATCCCGCCTGCAGTAGACGGAATGTGGCAATGGAACGCTGGCTGCGCGTGTCATAATAGGCTCTGAGCCTTTATATACCTGCGCACAGCAGCAGCCACCTTCAGTCTGCTGCTGGACAGCCAGCAGCAGCAGCAGCAGGAGAGGTAATTAATCAGCAACCCTCCTGCTAAGGGTAGACAGCTGCTCGTTCCACCCCCCCCCTGCCTTAATTGGTTCTCCTCCCTTCCAACGGTGTTGAGGCGGGTGAGAACAGCCGGGAGTTGAGGGTACTGTGCTAAAAGAGGTGGAGTTATGCAGATCTAAAACGCGTGGATTGCAGCAGCAGCAAGCCGAAAAGTGCAGGCATGTGAGGGATCTAGAGGTTGACAGCATGTCTTCTTAACGGGAGTCCAGGTGGCCATCTCCACAAATGGACTTTTCAGAATCCTTGGGTGGCACCGTAGTCGGAAACCAATTCTGGTTATCGCTTCTCGGCCTTTTGGCTAAGATCAAGTGTAGTATCTTTTGAAAAGGCAGTTTTGTCCTTGGGCTGCCCTAGTAAATTGATGCATATTACACACTGGTTTGGTGCACTTGTTAGTACGCCAGGTGGCTCATAGAGTTATCTGATGGAAAACATGGCCCTCCAGGATCGAAGTCACTAGGCTGGGTAAGTGTGAGGGCTTTGGAGCAATGTGCCCCAGGAGTAGGCGCCCTGGTGGGAGTCCAAGTTTACTGGGACTGGGAACCCCAGAAAGACTTGGCTTCGTAGCACGCCGCACCTTTGCCAATCATACTTTCTGAGCAACCCCCCCTATTCCTGGCCTCCGGGCTAGGAAAGGGAATTTTTATAAACCCGGTCGGAGGTCCGGTCAGCTTTGGGCTGAGAAACCAACACAGGCTCCAGCTCCACTAGTGTGGCAGCCTAGATGGAAGCTGGGAGCACGAAAACGGCTCTTCTCCGGCTTCGGCTAGGGAGAGCATCGGAGATCCCTGACCCTCGCTGTGGCCTTCTGGCTCGGAGGGATGGGGATGGTTTATTGGGGACCCTCTCCTCCGGGAAGGGTCCACATGAATCCTCGCCTCGTGCGCTGTTTTGGTGTGACTTCGGTCACATTTTTCAGTGCCTTGGATGCAGCTTCAATCAAAAAATCTGTTCTTATCAGTTTAATATCTGATACGTCCCCTATCTGGGGACCATATATTAAATGGATTTTTAGAACAGGGAGATGGAAAAAGAGCTTGCTCTGTCCACTCCACGCATTGACCTGGTATTGCAGTATCTCCAGGACCGGTGCACCCCTTCTTTAATGCAGTTTCTAAAATCAGAAAGAATTGAATTCAATGCTTTTTGTTCATTTTGCTTGTTTGTCGGATTTTGGGATGGACTCTTTGGCTTTGCTTTTCTTCTCCTCATTGGATTTTTCATGTTAAAAGTTGCAGAAGCCAGATGACAAGCTCATTTTGGTTCAACTTCAGCAACTGTGCATTGCATTGCCATGTAATGTAATGTAATGCAATGCTATCTATCTAGCTCTCCCTCTATACTTCCTTTTGGATAAACAGACATATTAGGCAAGCATTTTGGAGCTTTCACCTAAATAACTACAGGTGGTGAGATAAGCTGCACAATATAATTGACCTTTCAGTATATTGTTGCACACACACCATCTATTTAGCAAATGCCCTTGTTATCAACAGCAGCCTTTTAAACTCACCTGAGCTAACAGGTATGTGAGCTGGTTACTCTGCTGCGCTTAAAATTTCTTTTTTGGTTTGCTACAATGCCTTTTCTGAAACGTTGTCTCCCTCTGCTGGAACACTGACTTCTTTCATTTAATGCCTGCAGACTATAAAAGAGAAACCAACCCAAAAAGTTTGGTTGATTAGTCTGTGGCATTCTTTTAAACTGTTGCTTATGGCGGTCTCTGTGAGCTTCTCAGTGACATTCAGCCATCCAGGTATCCCGCCTGCAGTAG
The DNA here is from genome assembly GCF_046119375.1 of Phyllobates terribilis. NCBI lineage: Eukaryota > Metazoa > Chordata > Amphibia > Anura > Dendrobatidae > Phyllobates > Phyllobates terribilis. The sequence goes on along the minus strand of NW_027363009.1, from coordinate 1,155,987 downwards.
ACGGAATGTGGCAATGGAACGCTGGCTGCACGTGTCATAATAGGCTCTGAGCCTTTATATACCTGCGCACAGCAGCAGCCACCTTCAGTCTGCTGCTGGACAGCCAGCAGCAGCAGCAGCAGGAGAGGTAATTAATCAGCAACCCTCCTGCTAAGGGTAGACAGCTGCTCGTTCCACCCCCCCCCCCGCCTTAATTGGTTCTCCTCCCTTCCAACGGTGTTGAGGCGGGTGGGAACAGCCGGGGGTTGAGGGTACTGTGCTAAAAGAGGTGGAGTTATGCAGATCTAAAACGCGTGGATTGCAGCAGCAGCAAGCCGAAAAGTGCAGGCATGTGAGGGATCTAGAGGTTGACAGCATGTCTTCTTAACGGGAGTCCAGGTGGCCATCTCCACAAATGGACTTTTCAGAATCCTTGGGTGGCACCGTAGTCGGAAACCAATTCTGGTTATCGCTTCTCGGCCTTTTGGCTAAGATCAAGTGTAGTATCTGTTCTTATCAGTTTAATATCTGATACGTCCCCTATCTGGGGACCATATATTAAATGGATTTTTAGAACAGGGAGATGGAAAAAGAGCTTGCTCTGTCCACTCCACGCATTGACCTGGTATTGCAGTATCTCCAGGACCGGTGCACCCCTTCTTTAATGCAGTTTCTAAAATCAGAAAGAATTGAATTCAATGCTTTTTGTTCATTTTGCTTGTTTGTCGGATTTTGGGATGGACTCTTTGGCTTTGCTTTTCTTCTCCTCATTGGATTTTTCATGTTAAAAGTTGCAGAAGCCAGATGACAAGCTCATTTTGGTTCAACTTCAGCAACTGTGCATTGCATTGCCATGTAATGTAATGTAATGCAATGCTATCTATCTAGCTCTCCCTCTATACTTCCTTTTGGATAAACAGACATATTAGGCAAGCATTTTGGAGCTTTCACCTAAATAACTACAGGTGGTGAGATAAGCTGCACAATATAATTGACCTTTCAGTATATTGTTGCACACACACCATCTATTTAGCAAATGCCCTTGTTATCAACAGCAGCCTTTTAAACTCACCGGAGCTAACAGGTATGTGAGCTGGTTACTCTGCTGCGCTTAAAATTTCTTTTTTGGTTTGCTACAATGCCTTTTCTGAAACGTTGTCTCCCTCTGCTGGAACACTGACTTCTTTCATTTAATGCCTGCAGACTATAAAAGAGAAACCAACCCAAAAAGTTTGGTTGATTAGTCTGTGGCATTCTTTTAAACTGTTGCTTATGGCGGTCTCTGTGAGCTTCTCAGTGACATTCAGCCATCCAGGTATCCCGCCTGCAGTAGACGGAATGTGGCAATGGAACGCTGGCTGCGCGTGTCATAATAGGCTCTGAGCCTTTATATACCTGCGCACAGCAGCAGCCACCTTCAGTCTGCTGCTGGACAGCCAGCAGCAGCAGCAGCAGGAGAGGTAATTAATCAGCAACCCTCCTGCTAAGGGTAGACAGCTGCTCGTTCCACCCCCCCCCTGCCTTAATTGGTTCTCCTCCCTTCCAACGGTGTTGAGGCGGGTGGGAACAGCCGGGAGTTGAGGGTACTGTGCTAAAAGAGGTGGAGTTATGCAGATCTAAAACGCGTGGATTGCAGCAGCAGCAAGCCGAAAAGTGCAGGCATGTGAGGGATCTAGAGGTTGACAGCATGTCTTCTTAACGGGAGTCCAGGTGGCCATCTCCACAAATGGACTTTTCAGAATCCTTGGGTGGCACCGTAGTCGGAAACCAATTCTGGTTATCGCTTCTCGGCCTTTTGGCTAAGATCAAGTGTAGTATCTTTTGAAAAGGCAGTTTTGTCCTTGGGCTGCCCTAGTAAATTGATGCATATTACACACTGGTTTGGTGCACTTGTTAGTATGCCAGGTGGCTCATAGAGTTATCTGATGGAAAACATGGCCCTCCAGGATCGAAGTCACTAGGCTGGGTAAGTGTGAGGGCTTTGGAGCAATGTGCCCCAGGAGTAGGCGCCCTGGTGGGAGTCCAAGTTTACTGGGACTGGGAACCCCAGAAAGACTTGGCTTCGTAGCACGCCGCACCTTTGCCAATCATACTTTCTGAGCAACCCCCCCTATTCCTGGCCTCCGGGCTAGGAAAGGGAATTTTTATAAACCCGGTCGGAGGTCCGGTCAGCTTTGGGCTGAGAAACCAACACAGGCTCCAGCTCCACTAGTGTGGCAGCCTAGATGGAAGCTGGGAGCACGAAAACGGCTCTTCTCCGGCTTCGGCTAGGGAGAGCATCGGAGATCCCTGACCCTCGCTGTGGCCTTCTGGCTCGGAGGGATGGGGATGGTTTATTGGGGACCCTCTCCTCCGGGAAGGGTCCACATGAATCCTCGCCTCGTGCGCTGTTTTGGTGTGACTTCGGTCACATTTTTCAGTGCCTTGGATGCAGCTTCAATCAAAAAATCTGTTCTTATCAGTTTAATATCTGATACGTCCCCTATCTGGGGACCATATATTAAATGGATTTTTAGAACAGGGAGATGGAAAAAGAGCTTGCTCTGTCCACTCCACGCATTGACCTGGTATTGCAGTATCTCCAGGACCGGTGCACCCCTTCTTTAATGCAGTTTCTAAAATCAGAAAGAATTGAATTCAATGCTTTTTGTTCATTTTGCTTGTTTGTCGGATTTTGGGATGGACTCTTTGGCTTTGCTTTTCTTCTCCTCATTGGATTTTTCATGTTAAAAGTTGCAGAAGCCAGATGACAAGCTCATTTTGGTTCAACTTCAGCAACTGTGCATTGCATTGCCATGTAATGTAATGTAATGCAATGCTATCTATCTAGCTCTCCCTCTATACTTCCTTTTGGATAAACAGACATATTAGGCAAGCATTTTGGAGCTTTCACCTAAATAACTACAGGTGGTGAGATAAGCTGCACAATATAATTGACCTTTCAGTATATTGTTGCACACACACCATCTATTTAGCAAATGCCCTTGTTATCAACAGCAGCCTTTTAAACTCACCTAAGCTAACAGGTATGTGAGCTGGTTACTCTGCTGCGCTTAAAATTTCTTTTTTGGTTTGCTACAATGCCTTTTCTGAAACGTTGTCTCCCTCTGCTGGAACACTGACTTCTTTCATTTAATGCCTGCAGACTATAAAAGAGAAACCAACCCAAAAAGTTTGGTTGATTAGTCTGTGGCATTCTTTTAAACTATTGCTTATGGCGGTCTCTGTGAGCTTCTCAGTGACATTCAGCCATCCAGGTATCCCGCCTGCAGTAGACGGAATGTGGCAATGGAACGCTGGCTGCGCGTGTCATAATAGGCTCTGAGCCTTTATATACCTGCGCACAGCAGCAGCCACCTTCAGTCTGCTGCTGGACAGCCAGCAGCAGCAGCAGCAGGAGAGGTAATTAATCAGCAACCCTCCTGCTAAGGGTAGACAGCTGCTCGTTCCACCCCCCCCCCCGCCTTAATTGGTTCTCCTCCCTTCCAACGGTGTTGAGGCGGGTGGGAACAGCCGGGGGTTGAGGGTACTGTGCTGAAAGAGGTGGAGTTATGCAGATCTAAAACGCGTGGATTGCAGCAGCAGCAAGCCGAAAAGTGCAGGCATGTGAGGGATCTAGAGGTTGACAGCATGTCTTCTTAACGGGAGTCCAGGTGGCCATCTCCACAAATGGACTTTTCAGAATCCTTGGGTGGCACCGTAGTCGGAAACCAATTCTGGTTATCGCTTCTCGGCCTTTTGGCTAAGATCAAGTGTAGTATCTGTTCTTATCAGTTTAATATCTGATACGTCCCCTATCTGGGGACCATATATTAAATGGATTTTTAGAACAGGGAGATGGAAAAAGAGCTTGCTCTGTCCACTCCACGCATTGACCTGGTATTGCAGTATCTCCAGGACCGGTGCACCCCTTCTTTAATGCAGTTTCTAAAATCAGAAAGAATTGAATTCAATGCTTTTTGTTCATTTTGCTTGTTTGTCGGATTTTGGGATGGACTCTTTGGCTTTGCTTTTCTTCTCCTCATTGGATTTTTCATGTTAAAAGTTGCAGAAGCCAGATGACAAGCTCATTTTGGTTCAACTTCAGCAACTGTGCATTGCATTGCCATGTAATGTAATGTAATGCAATGCTATCTATCTAGCTCTCCCTCTATACTTCCTTTTGGATAAACAGACATATTAGGCAAGCATTTTGGAGCTTTCACCTAAATAACTACAGGTGGTGAGATAAGCTGCACAATATAATTGACCTTTCAGTATATTGTTGCACACACACCATCTATTTAGCAAATGCCCTTGTTATCAACAGCAGCCTTTTAAACTCACCTGAGCTAACAGGTATGTGAGCTGGTTACTCTGCTGCGCTTAAAATTTCTTTTTTGGTTTGCTACAATGCCTTTTCTGAAACATTGTCTCCCTCTGCTGGAACACTGACTTCTTTCATTTAATGCCTACAGACTATAAAAGAGAAACCAACCCAAAAAGTTTGGTTGATTAGTCTGTGGCATTCTTTTAAACTGTTGCTTATGGCGGTCTCTGTGAGCTTCTCAGTGACATTCAGCCATCCAGGTATCCCGCCTGCAGTAGACGGAATGTGGCAATGGAACGCTGGCTGCGCGTGTCATAATAGGCTCTGAGCCTTTATATACCTGCGCACAGCAGCAGCCACCTTCAGTCTGCTGCTGGACAGCCAGCAGCAGCAGCAGCAGGAGAGGTAATTAATCAGCAACCCTCCTGCTAAGGGTAGACAGCTGCTCGCTCCACCCCCCCCCGCCTTAATTGGTTCTCCTCCCTTCCAACGGTGTTGAGGCGGGTGGGAACAGACGGGGGTTGAGGGTACTGTGCTAAAAGAGGTGGAGTTATGCAGATCTAAAACGCGTGGATTGCAGCAGCAGCAAGCCGAAAAGTGCAGGCATGTGAGGGATCTAGAGGTTGACAGCATGTCTTCTTAACGGGAGTCCAGGTGGCCATCTCCACAAATGGACTTTTCAGAATCCTTGGGTGGCACCGTAGTCGGAAACCAATTCTGGTTATCGCTTCTCGGCCTTTTGGATAAGATCAAGTGTAGTATCTGTTCTTATCAGTTTAATATCTGATACGTCCCCTATCTGGGGACCATATATTAAATGGATTTTTAGAACAGGGAGATGGAAAAAGAGCTTGCTCTGTCCACTCCACGCATTGACCTGGTATTGCAGTATCTTCAGGACCGGTGCACCCCTTCTTTAATGCAGTTTCTAAAATCAGAAAGAATTGAATTCAATGCTTTTTGTTCATTTTGCTTGTTTGTCGGATTTTGGGATGGACTCTTTGGCTTTGCTTTTCTTCTCCTCATTGGATTTTTCATGTTAAAAGTTGCAGAAGCCAGATGACAAGCTCATTTTGGTTCAACTTCAGCAACTGTGCATTGCATTGCCATGTAATGTAATGTAATGCAATGCTATCTATCTAGCTCTCCCTCTATACTTCCTTTTGGATAAACAGACATATTAGGCAAGCATTTTGGAGCTTTCACCTAAATAACTACAGGTGGTGAGATAAGCTGCACAATATAATTGACCTTTCAGTATATTGTTGCACACACACCATCTATTTAGCAAATGCCCTTGTTATCAACAGCAGCCTTTTAAACTCACCTGAGCTAACAGGTATGTGAGCTGGTTACTCTGCTGCGCTTAAAATTTCTTTTTTGGTTTGCTACAATGCCTTTTCTGAAACGTTGTCTCCCTCTGCTGGAACACTGACTTCTTTCATTTAATGCCTGCAGACTATAAAAGAGAAACCAACCCAAAAAGTTTGGTTGATTAGTCTGTGGCATTCTTTTAAACTGTTGCTTATGGCGGTCTCTGTGAGCTTCTCAGTGACATTCAGCCATCCAGGTATCCCGCCTGCAGTAGACGGAATGTGGCAATGGAACGCTGGCTGCGCGTGTCATAATAGGCTCTGAGCCTTTATATACCTGCGCACAGCAGCAGCCACCTTCAGTCTGCTGCTGGACAGCCAGCAGCAGCAGCAGCAGGAGAGGTAATTAATCAGCAACCCTCCTGCTAAGGGTAGACAGCTGCTCGTTCTACCCCCCCCCCCCCCCCTGCCTTAATTGGTTCTCCTCCCTTCCAACGGTGTTGAGGCGGGTGGGAACAGCCGGGGGTTGAGGGTACTGTGCTAAAAGAGGTGGAGTTATGCAGATCTAAAACGCGTGGATTGCAGCAGCAGCAAGCCGAAAAGTGCAGGCATGTGAGGGATCTAGAGGTTGACAGCATGTCTTCTTAACGGGAGTCCAGGTGGCCATCTCCACAAATGGACTTTTCAGAATCCTTGGGTGGCACCGTAGTCGGAAACCAATTCTGGTTATCGCTTCTCGGCCTTTTGGCTAAGATCAAGTGTAGTATCTGTTCTTATCAGTTTAATATCTGATACGTCCCCTATCTGGGGACCATATATTAAATGGATTTTTAGAACAGGGAGATGGAAAAAGAGCTTGCTCTGTCCACTCCACGCATTGACCTGGTATTGCAGTATCTCCAGGACCGGTGCACCCCTTCTTTAATGCAGTTTCTAAAATCAGAAAGAATTGAATTCAATGCTTTTTGTTCATTTTGCTTGTTTGTCGGATTTTGGGATGGACTCTTTGGCTTTGCTTTTCTTCTCCTCATTGGATTTTTCATGTTAAAAGTTGCAGAAGCCAGATGACAAGCTCATTTTGGTTCAACTTCAGCAACTGTGCATTGCATTGCCATGTAATGTAATGTAATGCAATGCTATCTATCTAGCTCTCCCTCTATACTTCCTTTTGGATAAACAGACATATTAGGCAAGCATTTTGGAGCTTTCACCTAAATAACTACAGGTGGTGAGATAAGCTGCACAATATAATTGACCTTTCAGTATATTGTTGCACACACACCATCTATTTAGCAAATGCCCTTGTTATCAACAGCAGCCTTTTAAACTCACCTGAGCTAACAGGTATGTGAGCTGGTTACTCTGCTGCGCTTAAAATTTCTTTTTTGGTTTGCTACAATGCCTTTTCTGAAACGTTGTCTCCCTCTGCTGGAACACTGACTTCTTTCATTTAATGCCTGCAGACTATAAAAGAGAAACCAACCCAAAAAGTTTGGTTGATTAGTCTGTGGCATTCTTTTAAACTGTTGCTTATGGCGGTCTCTGTGAGCTTCTCAGTGACATTCAGCCATCCAGGTATCCCGCCTGCAGTAGACGGAATGTGGCAATGGAACGCTGGCTGCGCGTGTCATAATAGGCTCTGAGCCTTTATATACCTGCGCACAGCAGCAGCCACCTTCAGTCTGCTGCTGGACAGCCAGCAGCAGCAGCAGCAGGAGAGGTAATTAATCAGCAACCCTCCTGCTAAGGGTAGACAGCTGCTCGTTCCACCCCCCCCCCGCCTTAATTGGTTCTCCTCCCTTCCAACGGTGTTGAGGCGGGTGGGAACAGCCGGGGGTTGAGGGTACTGTGCTAAAACAGGTGGAGTTATGCAGATCTAAAACGCGTGGATTGCAGCAGCAGCAAGCCGAAAAGTGCAGGCATGTGAGGGATCTAGAGGTTGACAGCATGTCTTCTTAACGGGAGTCCAGGTGGCCATCTCCACAAATGGACTTTTCAGAATCCTTGGGTGGCACCGTAGTCGGAAACCAATTCTGGTTATCGCTTCTCGGCCTTTTGGCTAAGATCAAGTGTAGTATCTGTTCTTATCAGTTTAATATCTGATACGTCCCCTATCTGAGGACCATATATTAAATGGATTTTTAGAACAGGGAGATGGAAAAAGAGCTTGCTCTGTCCACTCCACGCATTGACCTGGTATTGCAGTATCTCCAGGACCGGTGCACCCCTTCTTTAATGCAGTTTCTAAAATCAGAAAGAATTGAATTCAATGCTTTTTGTTCATTTTGCTTGTTTGTCGGATTTTGGGATGGACTCTTTGGCTTTGCTTTTCTTCTCCTCATTGGACTTTTCATGTTAAAAGTTGCAGAAGCCAGATGACAAGCTCATTTTGGTTCAACTTCAGCAACTGTGCATTGCATTGCCATGTAATGTAATGTAATGCAATGCTATCTATCTAGCTCTCCCTCTATACTTCCTTTTGGATAAACAGACATATTAGGCAAGCATTTTGGAGCTTTCACCTAAATAACTACAGGTGGTGAGATAAGCTGCACAATATAATTGACCTTTCAGTATATTGTTGCACACACACCATCTATTTAGCAAATGCCCTTGTTATCAACAGCAGCCTTTTAAACTCACCTGAGCTAACAGGTATGTGAGCTGGTTACTCTGCTGCGCTTAAAATTTCTTTTTTGGTTTGCTACAATGCCTTTTCTGAAACGTTGTCTCCCTCTGCTGGAACACTGACTTCTTTCATTTAATGCCTGCAGACTATAAAAGAGAAACCAACCCAAAAAGTTTGGTTGATTAGTCTGTGGCATTCTTTTAAACTGTTGCTTATGGCGGTCTCTGTGAGCTTCTCAGTGACATTCAGCCATCCAGGTATCCCGCCTGCAGTAGACGGAATGTGGCAATGGAACGCTGGCTGCGCGTGTCATAATAGGCTCTGAGCCTTTATATACCTGCGCACAGCAGCAGCCACCTTCAGTCTGCTGCTGGACAGCCAGCAGCAGCAGCAGCAGGAGAGGTAATTAATCAGCAACCCTCCTGCTAAGGGTAGACAGCTGCTCGTTCCACCCCCCCCCCGCCTTAATTGGTTCTCCTCCCTTCCAACGGTGTTGAGGCGGGTGGGAACAGCCGGGGGTTGAGGGTACTGTGCTAAAAGAGGTGGAGTTATGCAGATCTAAAACGCGTGGATTGCAGCAGCAGCAAGCCGAAAAGTGCAGGCATGTGAGGGATCTAGAGGTTGACAGCATGTCTTCTTAACGGGAGTCCAGGTGGCCATCTCCACAAATGGACTTTTCAGAATCCTTGGGTGGCACCGTAGTCGGAAACCAATTCTGGTTATCGCTTCTCGGCCTTTTGGCTAAGATCAAGTGTAGTATCTGTTCTTATCAGTTTAATATCTGATACGTCCCCTATCTGGGGACCATATATTAAATGGATTTTTAGAACAGGGAGATGGAAAAAGAGCTTGCTCTGTCCACTCCACGCATTGACCTGGTATTGCAGTATCTCCAGGACCGGTGCACCCCTTCTTTAATGCAGTTTCTAAAATCAGAAAGAATTGAATTCAATGCTTTTTGTTCATTTTGCTTGTTTGTCGGATTTTGGGATGGACTCTTTGGCTTTGCTTTTCTTCTCCTCATTGGATTTTTCATGTTAAAAGTTGCAGAAGCCAGATGACAAGCTCATTTTGGTTCAACTTCAGCAACTGTGCATTGCATTGCCATGTAATGTAATGTAATGCAATGCTATCTATCTAGCTCTCCCTCTATACTTCCTTTTGGATAAACAGACATATTAGGCAAGCATTTTGGAGCTTTCACCTAAATAACTACAGGTGGTGAGATAAGCTGCACAATATAATTGACCTTTCAGTATATTGTTGCACACACACCATCTATTTAGCAAATGCCCTTATTATCAACAGCAGCCTTTTAAACTCACCTGAGCTAACAGGTATGTGAGCTGGTTACTCTGCTGCGCTTAAAATTTCTTTTTTGGTTTGCTACAATGCCTTTTCTGAAACGTTGTCTCCCTCTGCTGGAACACTGACTTCTTTCATTTAATGCCTGCAGACTATAAAAGAGAAACCAACCCAAAAAGTTTGGTTGATTAGTCTGTGGCATTCTTTTAAACTGTTGCTTATGGCGGTCTCTGTGAGCTTCTCAGTGACATTCAGCCATCCAGGTATCCCGCCTGCAGTAGACGGAATGTGGCAATGGAACGCTGGCTGCGCGTGTCATAATAGGCTCTGAGCCTTTATATACCTGCGCACAGCAGCAGCCACCTTCAGTCTGCTGCTGGACAGCCAGCAGCAGCAGCAGCAGGAGAGGTAATTAATCAGCAACCCTCCTGCTAAGGGTAGACAGCTGCTCGTTCCACACCCCCCCCGCCTTAATTGCTTCTCCTCCCTTCCAACGGTGTTGAGGCGGGTGGGAACAGCCGGGGGTTGAGGGTACTGTGCTAAAAGAGGTGGAGTTATGCAGATCTAAAACGCGTGGATTGCAGCAGCAGCAAGCCGAAAAGTGCAGGCATGTGAGGGATCTAGAGGTTGACAGCATGTCTTCTTAACGGGAGTCCAGGTGGCCATCTCCACAAATGGACTTTTCAGAATCCTTGGGTGGCACCGTAGTCGGAAACCAATTCTGGTTATCGCTTCTCGGCCTTTTGGCTAAGATCAAGTGTAGTATCTGTTCTTATCAGTTTAATATCTGATACGTCCCCTATCTGGGGACCATATATTAAATGGATTTTTAGAACAGGGAGATGGAAAAAGAGCTTGCTCTGTCCACTCCACGCATTGACCTGGTATTGCAGTATCTCCAGGACCGGTGCACCCCTTCTTTAATGCAGTTTCTAAAATCAGAAAGAATTGAATTCAATGCTTTTTGTTCATTTTGCTTGTTTGTCAGATTTTGGGATGGACTCTTTGGCTTTGCTTTTCTTCTCCTCATTGGATTTTTCATGTTAAAAGTTGCAGAAGCCAGATGACAAGCTCATTTTGGTTCAACTTCAGCAACTGTGCATTGCATTGCCATGTAATGTAATGTAATGCAATGCTATCTATCTAGCTCTCCCTCTATACTTCCTTTTGGATAAACAGACATATTAGGCAAGCATTTTGGAGCTTTCACCTAAATAACTACAGGTGGTGAGATAAGCTGCACAATATAATTGACCTTTCAGTATATTGTTGCACACACACCATCTATTTAGCAAATGCCCTTGTTATCAACAGCAGCCTTTTAAACTCACCTGAGCTAACAGGTATGTGAGCTGGTTACTCTGCTGCGCTTAAAATTTCTTTTTTGGTTTGCTACAATGCCTTTTCTGAAACGTTGTCTCCCTCTGCTGGAACACTGACTTCTTTCATTTAATGCCTGCAGACTATAAAAGAGAAACCAACCCAAAAAGTTTGGTTGATTAGTCTGTGGCATTCTTTTAAACTGTTGCTTATGGCGGTCTCTGTGAGCTTCTCAGTGACATTCAGCCATCCAGGTATCCCGCCTGCAGTAGACGGAATGTGGCAATGGAACGCTGGCTGCACGTGTCATAATAGGCTCTGAGCCTTTATATACCTGCGCACAGCAGCAGCCACCTTCAGTCTGCTGCTGGACAGCCAGCAGCAGCAGCAGCAGGAGAGGTAATTAATCAGCAACCCTCCTGCTAAGGGTAGACAGCTGCTCGTTCCACCCCCCCCCCCGCCTTAATTGGTTCTCCTCCCTTCCAACGGTGTTGAGGCGGGTGGGAACAGCCGGGGGTTGAGGGTACTGTGCTAAAAGAGGTGGAGTTATGCAGATCTAAAACGCGTGGATTGCAGCAGCAGCAAGCCGAAAAGTGCAGGCATGTGAGGGATCTAGAGGTTGACAGCATGTCTTCTTAACGGGAGTCCAGGTGGCCATCTCCACAAATGGACTTTTCAGAATCCTTGGGTGGCACCGTAGTCGGAAACCAATTCTGGTTATCGCTTCTCGGCCTTTTGGCTAAGATCAAGTGTAGTATCTGTTCTTATCAGTTTAATATCTGATACGTCCCCTATCTGGGGACCATATATTAAATGGATTTTTAGAACAGGGAGATGGAAAAAGAGCTTGCTCTGTCCACTCCACGCATTGACCTGGTATTGCAGTATCTCCAGGACCGGTGCACCCCTTCTTTAATGCAGTTTCTAAAATCAGAAAGAATTGAATTCAATGCTTTTTGTTCATTTTGCTTGTTTGTCGGATTTTGGGATGGACTCTTTGGCTTTGCTTTTCTTCTCCTCATTGGATTTTTCATGTTAAAAGTTGCAGAAGCCAGATGACAAGCTCATTTTGGTTCAACTTCAGCAACTGTGCATTGCATTGCCATGTAATGTAATGTAATGCAATGCTATCTATCTAGCTCTCCCTCTATACTTCCTTTTGGATAAACAGACATATTAGGCAAGCATTTTGGAGCTTTCACCTAAATAACTACAGGTGGTGAGATAAGCTGCACAATATAATTGACCTTTCAGTATATTGTTGCACACACACCATCTATTTAGCAAATGCCCTTGTTATCAACAGCAGCCTTTTAAACTCACCTGAGCTAACAGGTATGTGAGCTGGTTACTCTGCTGCGCTTAAAATTTCTTTTTTGGTTTGCTACAATGCCTTTTCTGAAACGTTGTCTCCCTCTGCTGGAACACTGACTTCTTTCATTTAATGCCTACAGACTATAAAAGAGAAACCAACCCAAAAAGTTTGGTTGATTAGTCTGTGGCATTCTTTTAAACTGTTGCTTATGGCGGTCTCTGTGAGCTTCTCAGTGACATTCAGCCATCCAGGTATCCCGCCTGCAGTAGACGGAATGTGGCAATGGAACGCTGGCTGCGCGTGTCATAATAGGCTCTGAGCCTTTATATACCTGCGCACAGCAGCAGCCACCTTCAGTCTGCTGCTGGACAGCCAGCAGCAGCAGCAGCAGGAGAGGTAATTAATCAGCAACCCTCCTGCTAAGGGTAGACAGCTGCTCGTTCCACCCCCCCCCCCCCCGCCTTAATTGGTTCTCCTCCCTTCCAACGGTGTTGAGGCGGGTGGGAACAGCCGGGGGTTGAGGGTACTGTGCTAAAAGAGGTGGAGTTATGCAGATCTAAAACGCGTGGATTGCAGCAGCAGCAAGACGAAAAGTGCAGGCATGTGAGGGATCTAGAGGTTGACAGCATGTCTTCTTAACGGGAGTCCAGGTGGCCATCTCCACAAATGGACTTTTCAGAATCCTTGGGTGGCACCGTAGTCGGAAACCAATTCTGGTTATCGCTTCTCGGCCTTTTGGCTAAGATCAAGTGTAGTATCTGTTCTTATCAGTTTAATATCTGATACGTCCCCTATCTGGGGACCATATATTAAATGGATTTTTAGAACAGGGAGATGGAAAAAGAGCTTGCTCTGTCCACTCCACGCATTGACCTGGTATTGCAGTATCTCCAGGACCGGTGCACCCCTTCTTTAATGCAGTTTCTAAAATCAGAAAGAATTGAATTCAATGCTTTTTGTTCATTTTGCTTGTTTGTCGGATTTTGGGATGGACTCTTTGGCTTTGCTTTTCTTCTCCTCATTGGATTTTTCATGTTAAAAGTTGCAGAAGCCAGATGACAAGCTCATTTTGGTTCAACTTCAGCAACTGTGCATTGCATTGCCATGTAATGTAATGTAATGCAATGCTATCTATCTAGCTCTCCCTCTATACTTCCTTTTGGATAAACAGACATATTAGGCAAGCATTTTGGAGCTTTCACCTAAATAACTACAGGTGGTGAGATAAGCTGCACAATATAATTGACCTTTCAGTATATTGTTGCACACACACCATCTATTTAGCAAATGCCCTTGTTATCAACAGCAGCCTTTTAAACTCACCTGAGCTAACAGGTATGTGAGCTGGTTACTCTGCTGCGCTTAAAATTTCTTTTTTGGTTTGCTACAATGCCTTTTCTGAAACGTTGTCTCCCTCTGCTGGAACACTGACTTCTTTCATTTAATGCCTGCAGACTATAAAAGAGAAACCAACCCAAAAAGTTTGGTTGATTAGTCTGTGGCATTCTTTTAAACTGTTGCTTATGGCGGTCTCTGTGAGCTTCTCAGTGACATTCAGCCATCCAGGTATCCCGCCTGCAGTAGACGGAATGTGGCAATGGAACGCTGGCTGCGCGTGTCATAATAGGCTCTGAGCCTTTATATACCTGCGCACAGCAGCAGCCACCTTCAGTCTGCTGCTGGACAGCCAGCAGCAGCAGCAGCAGGAGAGGTAATTAATCAGCAACCCTCCTGCTAAGGGTAGACAGCTGCTCGTTCCACCCCCCCCCCGCCTTAATTGGTTCTCCTCCCTTCCAACGGTGTTGAGGCGGGTGGGAACAGCCGGGGGTTGAGGGTACTGTGCTAAAAGAGGTGGAGTTATGCAGATCTAAAACGCGTGGATTGCAGCAGCAGCAAGCCGAAAAGTGCAGGCATGTGAGGGATCTAGAGGTTGACAGCATGTCTTCTTAACGGGAGTCCAGGTGGCCATCTCCACAAATGGACTTTTCAGAATCCTTGGGTGGCACCGTAGTCGGAAACCAATTCTGGTTATCGCTTCTCGGCCTTTTGGCTAAGATCAAGTGTAGTATCTGTTCTTATCAGTTTAATATCTGATATGTCCCCTATCTGGGGACCATATATTAAATGGATTTTTAGAACAGGGAGATGGAAAAAGAGCTTGCTCTGTCCACTCCACGCATTGACCTGGTATTGCAGTATCTCCAGGACCGGTGCACCCCTTCTTTAATGCAGTTTCTAAAATCAGAAAGAATTGAATTCAATGCTTTTTGTTCATTTTGCTTGTTTGTCGGATTTTGGGATGGACTCTTTGGCTTTGCTTTTCTTCTCCTCATTGGATTTTTCATGTTAAAAGTTGCAGAAGCCAGATGACAAGCTCATTTTGGTTCAACTTCAGCAACTGTGCATTGCATTGCCATGTAATGTAATGTAATGCAATGCTATCTATCTAGCTCTCCCTCTATACTTCCTTTTGGATAAACAGACATATTAGGCAAGCATTTTGGAGCTTTCACCTAAATAACTACAGGTGGTGAGATAAGCTGCACAATATAATTGACCTTTCAGTATATTGTTGCACACACACCATCTATTTAGCAAATGCCCTTGTTATCAACAGCAGCCTTTTAAACTCACCTGAGCTAACAGGTATGTGAGCTGGTTACTCTGCTGCGCTTAAAATTTCTTTTTTGGTTTGCTACAATGCCTTTTCTGAAACGTTGTCTCCCTCTGCTGGAACACTGACTTCTTTCATTTAATGCCTGCAGACTATAAAAGAGAAACCAACCCAAAAAGTTTGGTTGATTAGTCTGTGGCATTCTTTTAAACTGTTGCTTATGGCGGTCTC
This sequence comes from Phyllobates terribilis, assembly GCF_046119375.1. Classification (NCBI taxonomy): domain Eukaryota; kingdom Metazoa; phylum Chordata; class Amphibia; order Anura; family Dendrobatidae; genus Phyllobates; species Phyllobates terribilis. The sequence continues at coordinate 1,140,972 of NW_027363009.1, read as the reverse complement.
TGTGAGTTCTCAGTGACATTCAGCCATCCAGGTATCCCGCCTGCAGTAGACGGAATGTGGCAATGGAACGCTGGCTGCGCGTGTCATAATAGGCTCTGAGCCTTTATATACCTGCGCACAGCAGCAGCCACCTTCAGTCTGCTGCTGGACAGCCAGCAGCAGCAGCAGCAGGAGAGGTAATTAATCAGCAACCCTCCTGCTAAGGGTAGACAGCTGCTCGTTCCACCCCCCCCCCCCCCCGCCTTAATTGGTTCTCCTCCCTTCCAACGGTGTTGAGGCGGGTGGGAACAGCCGGGGGTTGAGGGTACTGTGCTAAAAGAGGTGGAGTTATGCAGATCTAAAACGCGTGGATTGCAGCAGCAGCAAGCCGAAAAGTGCAGGCATGTGAGGGATCTAGAGGTTGACAGCATGTCTTCTTAACGGGAGTCCAGGTGGCCATCTCCACAAATGGACTTTTCAGAATCCTTGGGTGGCACCGTAGTCGGAAACCAATTCTGGTTATCGCTTCTCGGCCTTTTGGCTAAGATCAAGTGTAGTATCTGTTCTTATCAGTTTAATATCTGATACGTCCCCTATCTGGGGACCATATATTAAATGGATTTTTAGAACAGGGAGATGGAAAAAGAGCTTGCTCTGTCCACTCCACGCATTGACCTGGTATTGCAGTATCTCCAGGACCGGTGCACCCCTTCTTTAATGCAGTTTCTAAAATCAGAAAGAATTGAATTCAATGCTTTTTGTTCATTTTGCTTGTTTGTCGGATTTTGGGATGGACTCTTTGGCTTTGCTTTTCTTCTCCTCATTGGATTTTTCATGTTAAAAGTTGCAGAAGCCAGATGACAAGCTCATTTTGGTTCAACTTCAGCAACTGTGCATTGCATTGCCATGTAATGTAATGTAATGCAATGCTATCTATCTAGCTCTCCCTCTATACTTCCTTTTGGATAAACAGACATATTAGGCAAGCATTTTGGAGCTTTCACCTAAATAACTACAGGTGGTGAGATAAGCTGCACAATATAATTGACCTTTCAGTATATTGTTGCACACACACCATCTATTTAGCAAATGCCCTTGTTATCAACAGCAGCCTTTTAAACTCACCTGAGCTAACAGGTATGTGAGCTGGTTACTCTGCTGCGCTTAAAATTTCTTTTTTGGTTTGCTACAATGCCTTTTCTGAAACGTTGTCTCCCTCTGCTGGAACACTGACTTCTTTCATTTAATGCCTGCAGACTATAAAAGAGAAACCAACCCAAAAAGTTTGGTTGATTAGTCTGTGGCATTCTTTTAAACTGTTGCTTATGGCGGTCTCTGTGAGCTTCTCAGTGACATTCAGCCATCCAGGTATCCCGCCTGCAGTAGACGGAATGTGGCAATGGAACGCTGGCTGCGCGTGTCATAATAGGCTCTGAGCCTTTATATACCTGCGCACAGCAGCAGCCACCTTCAGTCTGCTGCTGGACAGCCAGCAGCAGCAGCAGCAGGAGAGGTAATTAATCAGCAACCCTCCTGCTAAGGGTAGACAGCTGCTCGTTCCACCCCCCCCCCCCGCCTTAATTGGTTCTCCTCCCTTCCAACGGTGTTGAGGCGGGTGGGAACAGCCGGGGGTTGAGGGTACTGTGCTAAAAGAGGTGGAGTTATGCAGATCTAAAACGCGTGGATTGCAGCAGCAGCAAGCCGAAAAGTGCAGGCATGTGAGGGATCTAGAGGTTGACAGCATGTCTTCTTAACGGGAGTCCAGGTGGCCATCTCCACAAATGGACTTTTCAGAATCCTTGGGTGGCACCGTAGTCGGAAACCAATTCTGGTTATCGCTTCTCGGCCTTTTGGCTAAGATCAAGTGTAGTATCTGTTCTTATCAGTTTAATATCTGATACGTCCCCTATCTGGGGACCATATATTAAATGGATTTTTAGAACAGGGAGATGGAAAAAGAGCTTGCTCTGTCCACTCCACGCATTGACCTGGTATTGCAGTATCTCCAGGACCGGTGCACCCCTTCTTTAATGCAGTTTCTAAAATCAGAAAGAATTGAATTCAATGCTTTTTGTTCATTTTGCTTGTTTGTCGGATTTTGGGATGGACTCTTTGGCTTTGCTTTTCTTCTCCTCATTGGATTTTTCATGTTAAAAGTTGCAGAAGCCAGATGACAAGCTCATTTTGGTTCAACTTCAGCAACTGTGCATTGCATTGCCATGTAATGTAATGTAATGCAATGCTATCTATCTAGCTCTCCCTCTATACTTCCTTTTGGATAAACAGACATATTAGGCAAGCATTTTGGAGCTTTCACCTAAATAACTACAGGTGGTGAGATAAGCTGCACAATATAATTGACCTTTCAGTATATTGTTGCACACACACCATCTATTTAGCAAATGCCCTTGTTATCAACAGCAGCCTTTTAAACTCACCTGAGCTAACAGGTATGTGAGCTGGTTACTCTGCTGCGCTTAAAATTTCTTTTTTGGTTTGCTACAATGCCTTTTCTGAAACGTTGTCTCCCTCTGCTGGAACACTGACTTCTTTCATTTAATGCCTGCAGACTATAAAAGAGAAACCAACCCAAAAAGTTTGGTTGATTAGTCTGTGGCATTCTTTTAAACTGTTGCTTATGGCGGTCTCTGTGAGCTTCTCAGTGACATTCAGCCATCCAGGTATCCCGCCTGCAGTAGACGGAATGTGGCAATGGAACGCTGGCTGCGCGTGTCATAATAGGCTCTGAGCCTTTATATACCTGCGCACAGCAGCAGCCACCTTCAGTCTGCTGCTGGACAGCCAGCAGCAGCAGCAGCAGGAGAGGTAATTAATCAGCAACCCTCCTGCTAAGGGTAGACAGCTGCTCGTTCCACCCCCCCCCCCCGCCTTAATTGGTTCTCCTCCCTTCCAACGGTGTTGAGGCGGGTGGGAACAGCCGGGGGTTGAGGGTACTGTGCTAAAAGAGGTGGAGTTATGCAGATCTAAAACGCGTGGATTGCAGCAGCAGCAAGCCGAAAAGTGCAGGCATGTGAGGGATCTAGAGGTTGACAGCATGTCTTCTTAACGGGAGTCCAGGTGGCCATCTCCACAAATGGACTTTTCAGAATCCTTGGGTGGCACCGTAGTCGGAAACCAATTCTGGTTATCGCTTCTCGGCCTTTTGGCTAAGATCAAGTGTAGTATCTGTTCTTATCAGTTTAATATCTGATACGTCCCCTATCTGGGGACCATATATTAAATGGATTTTTAGAACAGGGAGATGGAAAAAGAGCTTGCTCTGTCCACTCCACGCATTGACCTGGTATTGCAGTATCTCCAGGACCGGTGCACCCCTTCTTTAATGCAGTTTCTAAAATCAGAAAGAATTGAATTCAATGCTTTTTGTTCATTTTGCTTGTTTGTCGGATTTTGGGATGGACTCTTTGGCTTTGCTTTTCTTCTCCTCATTGGATTTTTCATGTTAAAAGTTGCAGAAGCCAGATGACAAGCTCATTTTGGTTCAACTTCAGCAACTGTGCATTGCATTGCCATGTAATGTAATGTAATGCAATGCTATCTATCTAGCTCTCCCTCTATACTTCCTTTTGGATAAACAGACATATTAGGCAAGCATTTTGGAGCTTTCACCTAAATAACTACAGGTGGTGAGATAAGCTGCACAATATAATTGACCTTTCAGTATATTGTTGCACACACACCATCTATTTAGCAAATGCCCTTGTTATCAACAGTAGCCTTTTAAACTCACCTGAGCTAACAGGTATGTGAGCTGGTTACTCTGCTGCGCTTAAAATTTCTTTTTTGGTTTGCTACAATGCCTTTTCTGAAACGTTGTCTCCCTCTGCTGGAACACTGACTTCTTTCATTTAATGCCTGCAGACTATAAAAGAGAAACCAACCCAAAAAGTTTGGTTGATTAGTCTGTGGCATTCTTTTAAACTGTTGCTTATGGCGGTCTCTGTGAGCTTCTCAGTGACATTCAGCCATCCAGGTATCCCGCCTGCAGTAGACGGAATGTGGCAATGGAATGCTGGCTGCGCGTGTCATAATAGGCTCTGAGCCTTTATATACCTGCGCACAGCAGCAGCCACCTTCAGTCTGCTGCTGGACAGCCAGCAGCAGCAGCAGCAGGAGAGGTAATTAATCAGCAACCCTCCTGCTAAGGGTAGACAGCTGCTCGTTCCACCCCCCCCCCCCCCCGCCTTAATTGGTTCTCCTCCCTTCCAACGGTGTTGAGGCGGGTGGGAACAGCCGGGGGTTGAGGGTACTATGCTAAAAGAGGTGGAGTTATGCAGATCTAAAACGCGTGGATTGCAGCAGCAGCAAGCCGAAAAGTGCAGGCATGTGAGGGATCTAGAGGTTGACAGCATGTCTTCTTAACGGGAGTCCAGGTGGCCATCTCCACAAATGGACTTTTCAGAATCCTTGGGTGGCACCGTAGTCGGAAACCAATTCTGGTTATCGCTTCTCGGCCTTTTGGCTAAGATCAAGTGTAGTATCTGTTCTTATCAGTTTAATATCTGATACGTCCCCTATCTGGGGACCATATATTAAATGGATTTTTAGAACAGGGAGATGGAAAAAGAGCTTGCTCTGTCCACTCCACGCATTGACCTGGTATTGCAGTATCTCCAGGACCGGTGCACCCCTTCTTTAATGCAGTTTCTAAAATCAGAAAGAATTGAATTCAATGCTTTTTGTTCATTTTGCTTGTTTGTCGGATTTTGGGATGGACTCTTTGGCTTTGCTTTTCTTCTCCTCATTGGATTTTTCATGTTAAAAGTTGCAGAAGCCAGATGACAAGCTCATTTTGGTTCAACTTCAGCAACTGTGCATTGCATTGCCATGTAATGTAATGTAATGCAATGCTATCTATCTAGCTCTCCCTCTATACTTCCTTTTGGATAAACAGACATATTAGGCAAGCATTTTGGACCTTTCACCTAAATAACTACAGGTGGTGAGATAAGCTGCACAATATAATTGACCTTTCAGTATATTGTTGCACACACACCATCTATTTAGCAAATGCCCTTGTTATCAACAGCAGCCTTTTAAACTCACCTGAGCTAACAGGTATGTGAGCTGGTTACTCTGCTGCGCTTAAAATTTCTTTTTTGGTTTGCTACAATGCCTTTTCTGAAACGTTGTCTCCCTCTGCTGGAACACTGACTTCTTTCATTTAAAGCCTGCAGACTATAAAAGAGAAACCAACCCAAAAAGTTTGGTTGATTAGTCTGTGGCATTCTTTTAAACTGTTGCTTATGGCGGTCTCTGTGAGCTTCTCAGTGACATTCAGCCATCCAGGTATCCCGCCTGCAGTAGACGGAATGTGGCAATGGAACGCTGGCTGCGCGTGTCATAATAGGCTCTGAGCCTTTATATACCTGCGCACAGCAGCAGCCACCTTCAGTCTGCTGCTGGACAGCCAGCAGCAGCAGCAGGAGAGGTAATTAATCAGCAACCCTCCTGCTAAGGGTAGACAGCTGCTCGTTCCACCCCCCCCCCCCGCCTTAATTGGTTCTCCTCCCTTCCAACGGTGTTGAGGCGGGTGGGAACAGCCGGGGGTTGAGGGTACTGTGCTAAAAGAGGTGGAGTTATGCAGATCTAAAACGCGTGGATTGCAGCAGCAGCAAGCTGAAAAGTGCAGGCATGTGAGGGATCTAGAGGTTGACAGCATGTCTTCTTAACGGGAGTCCAGGTGGCCATCTCCACAAATGGACTTTTCAGAATCCTTGGGTGGCACCGTAGTCGGAAACCAATTCTGGTTATCGCTTCTCGGCCTTTTGGCTAAGATCAAGTGTAGTATCTGTTCTTATCAGTTTAATATCTGATACGTCCCCTATCTGGGGACCATATATTAAATGGATTTTTAGAACAGGGAGATGGAAAAAGAGCTTGCTCTGTCCACTCCACGCATTGACCTGGTATTGCAGTATCTCCAGGACCGGTGCACCCCTTCTTTAATGCAGTTTCTAAAATCAGAAAGAATTGAATTCAATGCTTTTTGTTCATTTTGCTTGTTTGTCGGATTTTGGGATGGACTCTTTGGCTTTGCTTTTCTTCTCCTCATTGGATTTTTCATGTTAAAAGTTGCAGAAGCCAGATGACAAGCTCATTTTGGTTCAACTTCAGCAACTGTGCATTGCATTGCCATGTAATGTAATGTAATGCAATGCTATCTATCTAGCTCTCCCTCTATACTTCCTTTTGGATAAACAGACATATTAGGCAAGCATTTTGGAGCTTTCACCTAAATAACTACAGGTGGTGAGATAAGCTGCACAATATAATTGACCTTTCAGTATATTGTTGCACACACACCATCTATTTAGCAAATGCCCTTGTTATCAACAGCAGCCTTTTAAACTCACCTGAGCTAACAGGTATGTGAGCTGGTTACTCTGCTGCGCTTAAAATTTCTTTTTTGGTTTGCTACAATGCCTTTTCTGAAACGTTGTCTCCCTCTGCTGGAACACTGACTTCTTTCATTTAATGCCTGCAGACTATAAAAGAGAAACCAACCCAAAAAGTTTGGTTGATTAGTCTGTGGCATTCTTTTAAACTGTTGCTTATGGCGGTCTCTGTGAGCTTCTCAGTGACATTCAGCCATCCAGGTATCCCGCCTGCAGTAGACGGAATGTGGCAATGGAACGCTGGCTGCGCGTGTCATAATAGGCTCTGAGCCTTTATATACCTGCGCACAGCAGCAGCCACCTTCAGTCTGCTGCTGGACAGCCAGCAGCAGCAGCAGCAGGAGAGGTAATTAATCAGCAACCCTCCTGCTAAGGGTAGACAGCTGCTCGTTCCACCCCCCCCCCGCCTTAATTGGTTCTCCTCCCTTCCAACGGTGTTGAGGCGGGTGGGAACAGCCGGGGGTTGAGGGTACTGTGCTAAAAGAGGTGGAGTTATGCAGATCTAAAACGCGTGGATTGCAGCAGCAGCAAGCCGAAAAGTGCAGGCATGTGAGGGATCTAGAGGTTGACAGCATGTCTTCTTAACGGGAGTCCAGGTGGCCATCTCCACAAATGGACTTTTCAGAATCCTTGGGTGGCACCGTAGTCGGAAACCAATTCTGGTTATCGCTTCTCGGCCTTTTGGCTAAGATCAAGTGTAGTATCTGTTCTTATCAGTTTAATATCTGATACGTCCCCTATCTGGGGACCATATATTAAATGGATTTTTAGAACAGGGAGATGGAAAAAGAGCTTGCTCTGTCCACTCCACGCATTGACCTGGTATTGCAGTATCTCCAGGACCGGTGCACCCCTTCTTTAATGCAGTTTCTAAAATCAGAAAGAATTGAATTCAATGCTTTTTGTTCATTTTGCTTGTTTGTCGGATTTTGGGATGGACTCTTTGGCTTTGCTTTTCTTCTCCTCATTGGATTTTTCATGTTAAAAGTTGCAGAAGCCAGATGACAAGCTCATTTTGGTTCAACTTCAGCAACTGTGCATTGCATTGCCATGTAATGTAATGTAATGCAATGCTATCTATCTAGCTCTCCCTCTATACTTCCTTTTGGATAAACAGACATATTAGGCAAGCATTTTGGAGCTTTCACCTAAATAACTACAGGTGGTGAGATAAGCTGCACAATATAATTGACCTTTCAGTATATTGTTGCACACACACCATCTATTTAGCAAATGCCCTTGTTATCAACAGCAGCCTTTTAAACTCACCTGAGCTAACAGGTATGTGAGCTGGTTACTCTGCTGCGCTTAAAATTTCTTTTTTGGTTTGCTACAATGCCTTTTCTGAAACGTTGTCTCCCTCTGCTGGAACACTGACTTCTTTCATTTAATGCCTGCAGACTATAAAAGAGAAACCAACCCAAAAAGTTTGGTTGATTAGTCTGTGGCATTCTTTTAAACTGTTGCTTATGGCGGTCTCTGTGAGCTTCTCAGTGACATTCAGCCATCCAGGTATCCCGCCTGCAGTAGACGGAATGTGGCAATGGAACGCTGGCTGCGCGTGTCATAATAGGCTCTGAGCCTTTATATACCTGCGCACAGCAGCAGCCACCTTCAGTCTGCTGCTGGACAGCCAGCAGCAGCAGCAGCAGGAGAGGTAATTAATCAGCAACCCTTCTGCTAAGGGTAGACAGCTGCTCGTTCCACCCCCCCCCCCGCCTTAATTGGTTCTCCTCCCTTCCAACGGTGTTGAGGCGGGTGGGAACAGCCGGGGGTTGAGGGTACTGTGCTAAAAGAGGTGGAGTTATGCAGATCTAAAACGCGTGGATTGCAGCAGCAGCAAGCCGAAAAGTGCAGGCATGTGAGGGATCTAGAGGTTGACAGCATGTCTTCTTAACGGGAGTCCAGGTGGCCATCTCCACAAATGGACTTTTCAGAATCCTTGGGTGGCACCGTAGTCGGAAACCAATTCTGGTTATCGCTTCTCGGCCTTTTGGCTAAGATCAAGTGTAGTATCTGTTCTTATCAGTTTAATATCTGATACGTCCCCTATCTGGGGACCATATATTAAATGGATTTTTAGAACAGGGAGATGGAAAAAGAGCTTGCTCTGTCCACTCCACGCATTGACCTGGTATTGCAGTATCTCCAGGACCGGTGCACCCCTTCTTTAATGCAGTTTCTAAAATCAGAAAGAATTGAATTCAATGCTTTTTGTTCATTTTGCTTGTTTGTCGGATTTTGGGATGGACTCTTTGGCTTTGCTTTTCTTCTCCTCATTGGATTTTTCATGTTAAAAGTTGCAGAAGCCAGATGACAAGCTCATTTTGGTTCAACTTCAGCAACTGTGCATTGCATTGCCATGTAATGTAATGTAATGCAATGCTATCTATCTAGCTCTCCCTCTATACTTCCTTTTGGATAAACAGACATATTAGGCAAGCATTTTGGAGCTTTCACCTAAATAACTACAGGTGGTGAGATAAGCTGCACAATATAATTGACCTTTCAGTATATTGTTGCACACACACCATCTATTTAGCAAATGCCCTTGTTATCAACAGCAGCCTTTTAAACTCACCTGAGCTAACAGGTATGTGAGCTGGTTACTCTGCTGCGCTTAAAATTTCTTTTTTGGTTTGCTACAATGCCTTTTCTGAAACGTTGTCTCCCTCTGCTGGAACACTGACTTCTTTCATTTAAAGCCTGCAGACTATAAAAGAGAAACCAACCCAAAAAGTTTGGTTGATTAGTCTGTGGCATTCTTTTAAACTGTTGCTTATGGCGGTCTCTGTGAGCTTCTCAGTGACATTCAGCCATCCAGGTATCCCGCCTGCAGTAGACGGAATGTGGCAATGGAACGCTGGCTGCGCGTGTCATAATAGGCTCTGAGCCTTTATATACCTGCGCACAGCAGCAGCCACCTTCAGTCTGCTGCTGGACAGCCAGCAGCAGCAGCAGCAGGAGAGGTAATTAATCAGCAACCCTCCTGCTAAGGGTAGACAGCTGCTCGTTCCACCCCCCCCCCCCCCGCCTTAATTGGTTCTCCTCCCTTCCAACGGTGTTGAGGCGGGTGGGAACAGCCGGGGGTTGAGGGTACTGTGCTAAAAGAGGTGGAGTTATGCAGATCTAAAACGCGTGGATTGCAGCAGCAGCAAGCCGAAAAGTGCAGGCATGTGAGGGATCTAGAGGTTGACAGCATGTCTTCTTAACGGGAGTCCAGGTGGCCATCTCCACAAATGGACTTTTCAGAATCCTTGGGTGGCACCGTAGTCGGAAACCAATTCTGGTTATCGCTTCTCGGCCTTTTGGCTAAGATCAAGTGTAGTATCTGTTCTTATCAGTTTAATATCTGATACGTCCCTTATCTGGGGACCATATATTAAATGGATTTTTAGAACAGGGAGATGGAAAAAGAGCTTGCTCTGTCCACTCCACGCATTGACCTGGTATTGCAGTATCTCCAGGACCGGTGCACCCCTTCTTTAATGCAGTTTCTAAAATCAGAAAGAATTGAATTCAATGCTTTTTGTTCATTTTGCTTGTTTGTCGGATTTTGGGATGGACTCTTTGGCTTTGCTTTTCTTCTCCTCATTGGATTTTTCATGTTAAAAGTTGCAGAAGCCAGATGACAAGCTCATTTTGGTTCAACTTCAGCAACTGTGCATTGCATTGCCATGTAATGTAATGTAATGCAATGCTATCTATCTAGCTCTCCCTCTATACTTCCTTTTGGATAAACAGACATATTAGGCAAGCATTTTGGAGCTTTCACCTAAATAACTACAGGTGGTGAGATAAGCTGCACAATATAATTGACCTTTCAGTATATTGTTGCACACACACCATCTATTTAGCAAATGCCCTTGTTATCAACAGCAGCCTTTTAAACTCACCTGAGCTAACAGGTATGTGAGCTGGTTACTCTGCTGCGCTTAAAATTTCTTTTTTGGTTTGCTACAATGCCTTTTCTGAAACGTTGTCTCCCTCTGCTGGAACACTGACTTCTTTCATTTAATGCCTGCAGACTATAAAAGAGAAACCAACCCAAAAAGTTTGGTTGATTAGTCTGTGGCATTCTTTTAAACTGTTGCTTATGGCGGTCTCTGTGAGCTTCTCAGTGACATTCAGCCATCCAGGTATCCCGCCTGCAGTAGACGGAATGTGGCAATGGAACGCTGGCTGCGCGTGTCATAATAGGCTCTGAGCCTTTATATACCTGCGCACAGCAGCAGCCACCTTCAGTCTGCTGCTGGACAGCCAGCAGCAGCAGCAGGAGAGGTAATTAATCAGCAACCCTCCTGCTAAGGGTAGACAGCTGCTCGTTCCACCCCCCCCCCCGCCTTAATTGGTTCTCCTCCCTTCCAACGGTGTTGAGGCGGGTGGGAACAGCCGGGGGTTGAGGGTACTGTGCTAAAAGAGGTGGAGTTATGCAGATCTAAAACGCGTGGATTGCAGCAGCAGCAAGCCGAAAAGTGCAGGCATGTGAGGGATCTAGAGGTTGACAGCATGTCTTCTTAACGGGAGTCCAGGTGGCCATCTCCACAAATGGACTTTTCAGAATCCTTGGGTGGCACCGTAGTCGGAAACCAATTCTGGTTATCGCTTCTCGGCCTTTTGGCTAAGATCAAGTGTAGTATCTGTTCTTATCAGTTTAATATCTGATACGTCCCCTATCTGGGGACCATATATTAAATGGATTTTTAGAACAGGGAGATGGAAAAAGAGCTTGCTCTGTCCACTCCACGCATTGACCTGGTATTGCAGTATCTCCAGGACCGGTGCACCCCTTCTTTAATGCAGTTTCTAAAATCAGAAAGAATTGAATTCAATGCTTTTTGTTCATTTTGCTTGTTTGTCGGATTTTGGGATGGACTCTTTGGCTTTGCTTTTCTTCTCCTCATTGGATTTTTCATGTTAAAAGTTGCAGAAGCCAGATGACAAGCTCATTTTGGTTCAACTTCAGCAACTGTGCATTGCATTGCCATGTAATGTAATGTAATGCAATGCTATCAATCTAGCTCTCCCTCTATACTTCCTTTTGGATAAACAGACATATTAGGCAAGCATTTTGGAGCTTTCACCTAAATAACTACAGGTGGTGAGATAAGCTGCACAATATAATTGACCTTTCAGTATATTGTTGCACACACACCATCTATTTAGCAAATGCCCTTGTTATCAACAGCAGCCTTTTAAACTCACCTGAGCTAACAGGTATGTGAGCTGGTTACTCTGCTGCGCTTAAAATTTCTTTTTTGGTTTGCTACAATGCCTTTTCTGAAACGTTGTCTCCCTCTGCTGGAACACTGACTTCTTTCATTTAATGCCTGCAGACTATAAAAGAGAAACCAACCCAAAAAGTTTGGTTGATTAGTCTGTGGCATTCTTTTAAACTGTTGCTTATGGCGGTCTCTGTGAGCTTCTCAGTGACATTCAGCCATCCAGGTATCCCGCCTGCAGTAGACGGAATGTGGCAATGGAACGCTGGCTGCGCGTGTCATAATAGGCTCTGAGCCTTTATATACCTGCGCACAGCAGCAGCCACCTTCAGTCTGCTGCTGGACAGCCAGCAGCAGCAGCAGCAGGAGAGGTAATTAATCAGCAACCCTCCTGCTAAGGGTAGACAGCTGCTCGTTCCACCCCCCCCCCCGCCTTAATTGGTTCTCCTCCCTTCCAACGGTGTTGAGGCGGGTGGGAACAGCCGGGGGTTGAGGGTACTGTGCTAAAAGAGGTGGAGTTATGCAGATCTAAAACGCGTGGATTGCAGCAGCAGCAAGCCGAAAAGTGCAGGCATGTGAGGGATCTAGAGGTTGACAGCATGTCTTCTTAACGGGAGTCCAGGTGGCCATCTCCACAAATGGACTTTTCAGAATCCTTGGGTGGCACCGTAGTCGGAAACCAATTCTGGTTATCGCTTCTCGGCCTTTTGGCTAAGATCAAGTGTAGTATCTGTTCTTATCAGTTTAATATCTGATACGTCCCCTATCTGGGGACCATATATTAAATGGATTTTTAGAACAGGGAGATGGAAAAAGAGCTTGCTCTGTCCACTCCACGCATTGACCTGGTATTGCAGTATCTCCAGGACCGGTGCACCCCTTCTTTAATGCAGTTTCTAAAATCAGAAAGAATTGAATTCAATGCTTTTTGTTCATTTTGCTTGTTTGTCGGATTTTGGGATGGACTCTTTGGCTTTGCTTTTCTTCTCCTCATTGGATTTTTCATGTTAAAAGTTGCAGAAGCCAGATGACAAGCTCATTTTGGTTCAACTTCAGCAACTGTGCATTGCATTGCCATGTAATGTAATGTAATGCAATGCTATCTATCTAGCTCTCCCTCTATACTTCCTTTTGGATAAACAGACATATTAGGCAAGCATTTTGGAGCTTTCACCTAAATAACTACAGGTGGTGAGATAAGCTGCACAATATAATTGACCTTTCAGTATATTGTTGCACACACACCATCTATTTAGCAAATGCCCTTGTTATCAACAGCAGCCTTTTAAACTCACCTGAGCTAACAGGTATGTGAGCTGGTTACTCTGCTGCGCTTAAAATTTCTTTTTTGGTTTGCTACAATGCCTTTTCTGAAACGTTGTCTCCCTCTGCTGGAACACTGACTTCTTTCATTTAATGCCTGCAGACTATAAAAGAGAAACCAACCCAAAAAGTTTGGTTGATTAGTCTGTGGCATTCTTTTAAACTGTTGCTTATGGCGGTCTCTGTGAGCTTCTCAGTGACATTCAGCCATCCAGGTATCCCGCCTGCAGTAGACGGAATGTGGCAATGGAACGCTGGCTGCGCGTGTCATAATAGGCTCTGAGCCTTTATATACCTGCGCACAGCAGCAGCCACCTTCAGTCTGCTGCTGGACAGCCAGCAGCAGCAGCAGCAGGAGAGGTAATTAATCAGCAACCCTCCTGCTAAGGGTAGACAGCTGCTCGTTCCACCCCCCCCCCGCCTTAATTGGTTCTCCTCCCTTCCAACGGTGTTGAGGCGGGTGGGAACAGCCGGGGGTTGAGGGTACTGTGCTAAAAGAGGTGGAGTTATGCAGATCTAAAACGCGTGGATTGCAGCAGCAGCAAGCCGAAAAGTGCAGGCATGTGAGGGATCTAGAGGTTGACAGCATGTCTTCTTAACGGGAGTCCAGGTGGCCATCTCCACAAATAGACTTTTCAGAATCCTTGGGTGGCACCGTAGTCGGAAACCAATTCTGGTTATCGCTTCTCGGCCTTTTGGCTAAGATCAAGTGTAGTATCTGTTCTTATCAGTTTAATATCTGATACGTCCCCTATCTGGGGACCATATATTAAATGGATTTTTAGAACAGGGAGATGGAAAAAGAGCTTGCTCTGTCCACTCCACGCATTGATCTGGTATTGCAGTATCTCCAGGACCGGTCCACCCCTTCTTTAATGCAGTTTCTAAAATCAGAAAGAATTGAATTCAATGCTTTTTGTTCATTTTGCTTGTTTGTCGGATTTTGGGATGGACTCTTTGGCTTTGCTTTTCTTCTCCTCATTGGATTTTTCATGTTAAAAGTTGCAGAAGCCAGATGACAAGCTCATTTTGGTTCAACTTCAGCAACTGTGCATTGCATTGCCATGTAATGTAATGTAATGCAATGCTATCTATCTAGCTCTCCCTCTATACTTCCTTTTGGATAAACAGACATATTAGGCAAGCATTTTGGAGCTTTCACCTAAATAACTACAGGTGGTGAGATAAGCTGCACAATATAATTGACCTTTCAGTATATTGTTGCACACACACCATCTATTTAGCAAATGCCCTTGTTATCAACAGCAGCCTTTTAAACTCACCTGAGCTAACAGGTATGTGAGCTGGTTACTCTGCTGCGCTTAAAATTTCTTTTTTGGTTTGCTACAATGCCTTTTCTGAAACGTTGTCTCCCTCTGCTGGAACACTGACTTCTTTCATTTAATGCCTGCAGACTATAAAAGAGAAACCAACCCAAAAAGTTTGGTTGATTAGTCTGTGGCATTCTTTTAAACTGTTGCTTATGGCGGTCTCTGTGAGCTTCTCAGTGACATTCAGCCATCCAGGTATCCCGCCTGCAGTAGACGGAATGTGGCAATGGAACGCTGGCTGCGCGTGTCATAATAGGCTCTGAGCCTTTATATACCTGCGCACAGCAGCAGCCACCTTCAGTCTGCTGCTGGACAGCCAGCAGCAGCAGCAGCAGGAGAGGTAATTAATCAGCAACCCTCCTGCTAAGGGTAGACAGCTGCTCGTTCCACCCCCCCCCCGCCTTAATTGGTTCTCCTCCCTTCCAACGGTGTTGAGGCGGGTGGGAACAGCCGGGGGTTGAGGGTACTGTGCTAAAAGAGGTGGAGTTATGCAGATCTAAAACGCGTGGATTGCAGCAGCAGCAAGCCGAAAAGTGCAGGCATGTGAGGGATCTAGAGGTTGACAGCATGTCTTCTTAACGGGAGTCCAGGTGGCCATCTCCACAAATGGACTTTTCAGAATCCTTGGGTGGCACCGTAGTCGGAAACCAATTCTGGTTATCGCTTCTCGGCCTTTTGGCTAAGATCAAGTGTAGTATCTGTTCTTATCAGTTTAATATCTGATACGTCCCCTATCTGGGGACCATATATTAAATGGATTTTTAGAACAGGGAGATGGAAAAAGAGCTTGCTCTGTCCACTCCACGCATTGACCTGGTATTGCAGTATCTCCAGGACCGGTGCACCCCTTCTTTAATGCAGTTTCTAAAATCAGAAAGAATTGAATTCAATGCTTTTTGTTCATTTTGCTTGTTTGTCGGATTTTGGGATGGACTCTTTGGCTTTGCTTTTCTTCTCCTCATTGGATTTTTCATGTTAAAAGTTGCAGAAGCCAGATGACAAGCTCATTTTGGTTCAACTTCAGCAACTGTGCATTGCATTGCCATGTAATGTAATGTAATGCAATGCTATCTATCTAGCTCTCCCTCTATACTTCCTTTTGGATAAACAGACATATTAGGCAAGCATTTTGGAGCTTTCACCTAAATAACTACAGGTGGTGAGATAAGCTGCACAATATAATTGACCTTTCAGTATATTGTTGCACACACACCATCTATTTAGCAAATGCCCTTGTTATCAACAGCAGCCTTTTAAACTCACCTGAGCTAACAGGTATGTGAGCTGGTTACTCTGCTGCGCTTAAAATTTCTTTTTTGGTTTGCTACAATGCCTTTTCTGAAACGTTGTCTCCCTCTGCTGGAACACTGACTTCTTTCATTTAATGCCTGCAGACTATAAAAGAGAAACCAACCCAAAAAGTTTGGTTGATTAGTCTGTGGCATTCTTTTAAACTGTTGCTTATGGCGGTCTCTGTGAGCTTCTCAGTGACATTCAGCCATCCAGGTATCCCGCCTGCAGTAGACGGAATGTGGCAATGGAACGCTGGCTGCGCGTGTCATAATAGGCTCTGAGCCTTTATATACCTGCGCACAGCAGCAGCCACCTTCAGTCTGCTGCTGGACAGCCAGCAGCAGCAGCAGCAGGAGAGGTAATTAATCAGCAACCCTCCTGCTAAGGGTAGACAGCTGCTCGTTCCACCCCCCCCCCGCCTTAATTGGTTCTCCTCCCTTCCAACGGTGTTGAGGCGGGTGGGAACAGCCGGGGGTTGAGGGTACTGTGCTAAAAGAGGTGGAGTTATGCAGATCTAAAACGCGTGGATTGCAGCAGCAGCAAGCCGAAAAGTGCAGGCATGTGAGGGATCTAGAGGTTGACAGCATGTCTTCTTAACGGGAGTCCAGGTGGCCATCTCCACAAATGGACTTTTCAGAATCCTTGGGTGGCACCGTAGTCGGAAACCAATTCTGGTTATCGCTTCTCGGCCTTTTGGCTAAGATCAAGTGTAGTATCTGTTCTTATCAGTTTAATATCTGATACGTCCCCTATCTGGGGACCATATATTAAATGGATTTTTAGAACAGGGAGATGGAAAAAGAGCTTGCTCTGTCCACTCCACGCATTGACCTGGTATTGCAGTATCTCCAGGACCGGTGCACCCCTTCTTTAATGCAGTTTCTAAAATCAGAAAGAATTGAATTCAATGCTTTTTGTTCATTTTGCTTGTTTGTCGGATTTTGGGATGGACTCTTTGGCTTTGCTTTTCTTCTCCTCATTGGATTTTTCATGTTAAAAGTTGCAGAAGCCAGATGACAAGCTCATTTTGGTTCAACTTCAGCAACTGTGCATTGCATTGCCATGTAATGTAATGTAATGCAATGCTATCTATCTAGCTCTCCCTCTATACTTCCTTTTGGATAAACAGACATATTAGGCAAGCATTTTGGAGCTTTCACCTAAATAACTACAGGTGGTGAGATAAGCTGCACAATATAATTGACCTTTCAGTATATTGTTGCACACACACCATCTATTTAGCAAATGCCCTTGTTATCAACAGCAGCCTTTTAAACTCACCTGAGCTAACAGGTATGTGAGCTGGTTACTCTGCTGCGCTTAAAATTTCTTTTTTGGTTTGCTACAATGCCTTTTCTGAAACGTTGTCTCCCTCTGCTGGAACACTGACTTCTTTCATTTAAAGCCTGCAGACTATAAAAGAGAAACCAACCCAAAAAGTTTGGTTGATTAGTCTGTGGCATTCTTTTAAACTGTTGCTTATGGCGGTCTCTGTGAGCTTCTCAGTGACATTCAGCCATCCAGGTATCCCGCCTGCAGTAGACGGAATGTGGCAATGGAACGCTGGCTGCGCGTGTCATAATAGGCTCTGAGCCTTTATATACCTGCGCACAGCAGCAGCCACCTTCAGTCTGCTGCTGGACAGCCAGCAGCAGCAGCAGCAGGAGAGGTAATTAATCAGCAACCCTCCTGCTAAGGGTAGACAGCTGCTCGTTCCACCCCCCCCCCCCGCCTTAATTGGTTCTCCTCCCTTCCAACGGTGTTGAGGCGGGTGGGAACAGCCGGGGGTTGAGGGTACTGTGCTAAAAGAGGTGGAGTTATGCAGATCTAAAACGCGTGGATTGCAGCAGCAGCAAGCCGAAAAGTGCAGGCATGTGAGGGATCTAGAGGTTGACAGCATGTCTTCTTAACGGGAGTCCAGGTGGCCATCTCCACAAATGGACTTTTCAGAATCCTTGGGTGGCACCGTAGTCGGAAACCAATTCTGGTTATCGCTTCTCGGCCTTTTGGCTAAGATCAAGTGTAGTATCTGTTCTTATCAGTTTAATATCTGATACGTCCCCTATCTGGGGACCATATATTAAATGGATTTTTAGAACAGGGAGATGGAAAAAGAGCTTGCTCTGTCCACTCCACGCATTGACCTGGTATTGCAGTATCTCCAGGACCGGTGCACCCCTTCTTTAATGCAGTTTCTAAAATCAGAAAGAATTGAATTCAATGCTTTTTGTTCATTTTGCTTGTTTGTCGGATTTTGGGATGGACTCTTTGGCTTTGCTTTTCTTCTCCTCATTGGATTTTTCATGTTAAAAGTTGCAGAAGCCAGATGACAAGCTCATTTTGGTTCAACTTCAGCAACTGTGCATTGCATTGCCATGTAATGTAATGTAATGCAATGCTATCTATCTAGCTCTCCCTCTATACTTCCTTTTGGATAAACAGACATATTAGGCAAGCATTTTGGAGCTTTCACCTAAATAACTACAGGTGGTGAGATAAGCTGCACAATATAATTGACCTTTCAGTATATTGTTGCACACACACCATCTATTTAGCAAATGCCCTTGTTATCAACAGCAGCCTTTTAAACTCACCTGAGCTAACAGGTATGTGAGCTGGTTACTCTGCTGCGCTTAAAATTTCTTTTTTGGTTTGCTACAATGCCTTTTCTGAAACGTTGTCTCCCTCTGCTGGAACACTGACTTCTTTCATTTAATGCCTGCAGACTATAAAAGAGAAACCAACCCAAAAAGTTTGGTTGATTAGTCTGTGGCATTCTTTTAAACTGTTGCTTATGGCGGTCTCTGTGAGCTTCTCAGTGACATTCAGCCATCCAGGTATCCCGCCTGCAGTAGACGGAATGTGGCAATGGAACGCTGGCTGCGCGTGTCATAATAGGCTCTGAGCCTTTATATACCTGCGCACAGCAGCAGCCACCTTCAGTCTGCTGCTGGACAGCCAGCAGCAGCAGCAGGAGAGGTAATTAATCAGCAACCCTCCTGCTAAGGGTAGACAGCTGCTCGTTCCACCCCCCCCCCCGCCTTAATTGGTTCTCCTCCCTTCCAACGGTGTTGAGGCGGGTGGGAACAGCCGGGGGTTGAGGGTACTGTGCTAAAAGAGGTGGAGTTATGCAGATCTAAAACGCGTGGATTGCAGCAGCAGCAAGCCGAAAAGTGCAGGCATGTGAGGGATCTAGAGGTTGACAGCATGTCTTCTTAACGGGAGTCCAGGTGGCCATCTCCACAAATGGACTTTTCAGAATCCTTGGGTGGCACCGTAGTCGGAAACCAATTCTGGTTATCGCTTCTCGGCCTTTTGGCTAAGATCAAGTGTAGTATCTGTTCTTATCAGTTTAATATCTGATACGTCCCCTATCTGGGGACCATATATTAAATGGATTTTTAGAACAGGGAGATGGAAAAAGAGCTTGCTCTGTCCACTCCACGCATTGACCTGGTATTGCAGTATCTCCAGGACCGGTGCACCCCTTCTTTAATGCAGTTTCTAAAATCAGAAAGAATTGAATTCAATGCTTTTTGTTCATTTTGCTTGTTTGTCGGATTTTGGGATGGACTCTTTGGCTTTGCTTTTCTTCTCCTCATTGGATTTTTCATGTTAAAAGTTGCAGAAGCCAGATGACAAGCTCATTTTGGTTCAACTTCAGCAACTGTGCATTGCATTGCCATGTAATGTAATGTAATGCAATGCTATCTATCTAGCTCTCCCTCTATACTTCCTTTTGGATAAACAGACATATTAGGCAAGCATTTTGGAGCTTTCACCTAAATAACTACAGGTGGTGAGATAAGCTGCACAATATAATTGACCTTTCAGTATATTGTTGCACACACACCATCTATTTAGCAAATGCCCTTGTTATCAACAGCAGCCTTTTAAACTCACCTGAGCTAACAGGTATGTGAGCTGGTTACTCTGCTGCGCTTAAAATTTCTTTTTTGGTTTGCTACAATGCCTTTTCTGAAACGTTGTCTCCCTCTGCTGGAACACTGACTTCTTTCATTTAATGCCTGCAGACTATAAAAGAGAAACCAACCCAAAAAGTTTGGTTGATTAGTCTGTGGCATTCTTTTAAACTGTTGCTTATGGCGGTCTCTGTGAGCTTCTCAGTGACATTCAGCCATCCAGGTATCCCGCCTGCAGTAGACGGAATGTGGCAATGGAACGCTGGCTGCGCGTGTCATAATAGGCTCTGAGCCTTTATATACCTGCGCACAGCAGCAGCCACCTTCAGTCTGCTGCTGGACAGCCAGCAGCAGCAGCAGCAGCAGGAGAGGTAATTAATCAGCAACCCTCCTGCTAAGGGTAGACAGCTGCTCGTTCCACCCCCCCCCCCGCCTTAATTGGTTCTCCTCCCTTCCAACGGTGTTGAGGCGGGTGGGAACAGCCGGGGGTTGAGGGTACTGTGCTAAAAGAGGTGGAGTTATGCAGATCTAAAACGCGTGGATTGCAGCAGCAGCAAGCCGAAAAGTGCAGGCATGTGAGGGATCTAGAGGTTGACAGCATGTCTTCTTAACGGGAGTCCAGGTGGCCATCTCCACAAATGGACTTTTCAGAATCCTTGGGTGGCACCGTAGTCGGAAACCAATTCTGGTTATCGCTTCTCGGCCTTTTGGCTAAGATCAAGTGTAGTATCTGTTCTTATCAGTTTAATATCTGATACGTCCCCTATCTGGGGACCATATATTAAATGGATTTTTAGAACAGGGAGATGGAAAAAGAGCTTGCTCTGTCCACTCCACGCATTGACCTGGTATTGCAGTATCTCCAGGACCGGTGCACCCCTTCTTTAATGCAGTTTCTAAAATCAGAAAGAATTGAATTCAATGCTTTTTGTTCATTTTGCTTGTTTGTCGGATTTTGGGATGGACTCTTTGGCTTTTCTTTTCTTCTCCTCATTGGATTTTTCATGTTAAAAGTTGCAGAAGCCAGATGACAAGCTCATTTTGGTTCAACTTCAGGAACTGTGCATTGCATTGCCATGTAATGTAATGTAATGCAATGCTATCTATCTAGCTCTCCCTCTATACTTCCTTTTGGATAAACAGACATATTAGGCAAGCATTTTGGAGCTTTCACCTAAATAACTACAGGTGGTGAGATAAGCTGCACAATATAATTGACCTTTCAGTATATTGTTGCACACACACCATCTATTTAGCAAATGCCCTTGTTATCAACAGCAGCCTTTTAAACTCACCTGAGCTAACAGGTATGTGAGCTGGTTACTCTGCTGCGCTTAAAATTTCTTTTTTGGTTTGCTACAATGCCTTTTCTGAAACGTTGTCTCCCTCTGCTGGAACACTGACTTCTTTCATTTAATGCCTGCAGACTATAAAAGAGAAACCAACCCAAAAAGTTTGGTTGATTAGTCTGTGGCATTCTTTTAAACTGTTGCTTATGGCGGTCTCTGTGAGCTTCTCAGTGACATTCAGCCATCCAGGTATCCCGCCTGCAGTAGACGGAATGTGGCAATGGAACGCTGGCTGCGCGTGTCATAATAGGCTCTGAGCCTTTATATACCTGCGCACAGCAGCAGCCACCTTCAGTCTGCTGCTGGACAGCCAGCAGCAGCAGCAGCAGGAGAGGTAATTAATCAGCAACCCTCCTGCTAAGGGTAGACAGCTGCTCGTTCCACCCCCCCCCCCCGCCTTAATTGGTTCTCCTCCCTTCCAACGGTGTTGAGGCGGGTGGGAACAGCCGGGGGTTGAGGGTACTGTGCTAAAAGAGGTGGAGTTATGCAGATCTAAAACGCGTGGATTGCAGCAGCAGCAAGCCGAAAAGTGCAGGCATGTGAGGGATCTAGAGGTTGACAGCATGTCTTCTTAACGGGAGTCCAGGTGGCCATCTCCACAAATGGACTTTTCAGAATCCTTGGGTGGCACCGTAGTCGGAAACCAATTCTGGTTATCGCTTCTCGGCCTTTTGGCTAAGATCAAGTGTAGTATCTGTTCTTATCAGTTTAATATCTGATACGTCCCCTATCTGGGGACCATATATTAAATGGATTTTTAGAACAGGGAGATGGAAAAAGAGCTTGCTCTGTCCACTCCACGCATTGACCTGGTATTGCAGTATCTCCAGGACCGGTGCACCCCTTCTTTAATGCAGTTTCTAAAATCAGAAAGAATTGAATTCAATGCTTTTTGTTCATTTTGCTTGTTTGTCGGATTTTGGGATGGACTCTTTGGCTTTGCTTTTCTTCTCCTCATTGGATTTTTCATGTTAAAAGTTGCAGAAGCCAGATGACAAGCTCATTTTGGTTCAACTTCAGCAACTGTGCATTGCATTGCCATGTAATGTAATGTAATGCAATGCTATCTATCTAGCTCTCCCTCTATACTTCCTTTTGGATAAACAGACATATTAGGCAAGCATTTTGGAGCTTTCACCTAAATAACTACAGGTGGTGAGATAAGCTGCACAATATAATTGACCTTTCAGTATATTGTTGCACACACACCATCTATTTAGCAAATGCCCTTGTTATCAACAGCAGCCTTTTAAACTCACCTGAGCTAACAGGTATGTGAGCTGGTTACTCTGCTGCGCTTAAAATTTCTTTTTTGGTTTGCTACAATGCCTTTTCTGAAACGTTGTCTCCCTCTGCTGGAACACTGACTTCTTTCATTTAATGCCTGCAGACTATAAAAGAGAAACCAACCCAAAAAGTTTGGTTGATTAGTCTGTGGCATTCTTTTAAACTGTTGCTTATGGCGGTCTCTGTGAGCTTCTCAGTGACATTCAGCCATCCAGGTATCCCGCCTGCAGTAGACGGAATGTGGCAATGGAACGCTGGCTGCGCGTGTCATAATAGGCTCTGAGCCTTTATATACCTGCGCACAGCAGCAGCCACCTTCAGTCTGCTGCTGGACAGCCAGCAGCAGCAGCAGCAGGAGAGGTAATTAATCAGCAACCCTCCTGCTAAGGGTAGACAGCTGCTCGTTCCACCCCCCCCCCGCCTTAATTGGTTCTCCTCCCTTCCAACGGTGTTGAGGCGGGTGGGAACAGCCGGGGGTTGAGGGTACTGTGCTAAAAGAGGTGGAGTTATGCAGATCTAAAACGCGTGGATTGCAGCAGCAGCAAGTCGAAAAGTGCAGGCATGTGAGGGATCTAGAGGTTGACAGCATGTCTTCTTAACGGGAGTCCAGGTGGCCATCTCCACAAATGGACTTTTCAGAATCCTTGGGTGGCACCGTAGTCGGAAACCAATTCTGGTTATCGCTTCTCGGCCTTTTGGCTAAGATCAAGTGTAGTATCTGTTCTTATCAGTTTAATATCTGATACGTCCCCTATCTGGGGACCATATATTAAATGGATTTTTAGAACAGGGAGATGGAAAAAGAGCTTGCTCTGTCCACTCCACGCATTGACCTGGTATTGCAGTATCTCCAGGACCGGTGCACCCCTTCTTTAATGCAGTTTCTAAAATCAGAAAGAATTGAATTCAATGCTTTTTGTTCATTTTGCTTGTTTGTCGGATTTTGGGATGGACTCTTTGGCTTTGCTTTTCTTCTCCTCATTGGATTTTTCATGTTAAAAGTTGCAGAAGCCAGATGACAAGCTCATTTTGGTTCAACTTCAGCAACTGTGCATTGCATTGCCATGTAATGTAATGTAATGCAATGCTATCTATCTAGCTCTCCCTCTATACTTCCTTTTGGATAAACAGACATATTAGGCAAGCATTTTGGAGCTTTCACCTAAATAACTACAGGTGGTGAGATAAGCTGCACAATATAATTGACCTTTCAGTATATTGTTGCACACACACCATCTATTTAGCAAATGCCCTTGTTATCAACAGCAGCCTTTTAAACTCACCTGAGCTAACAGGTATGTGAGCTGGTTACTCTGCTGCGCTTAAAATTTCTTTTTTGGTTTGCTACAATGCCTTTTCTGAAACGTTGTCTCCCTCTGCTGGAACACTGACTTCTTTCATTTAATGCCTGCAGACTATAAAAGAGAAACCAACCCAAAAAGTTTGGTTGATTAGTCTGTGGCATTCTTTTAAACTGTTGCTTATGGCGGTCTCTGTGAGCTTCTCAGTGACATTCAGCCATCCAGGTATCCCGCCTGCAGTAGACGGAATGGGGCAATGGAACGCTGGCTGCGCGTGTCATAATAGGCTCTGAGCCTTTATATACCTGCGCACAGCAGCAGCCACCTTCAGTCTGCTGCTGGACAGCCAGCAGCAGCAGCAGCAGGAGAGGTAATTAATCAGCAACCCTCCTGCTAAGGGTAGACAGCTGCTCGTTCCACCCCCCCCCCGCCTTAATTGGTTCTCCTCCCTTCCAACGGTGTTGAGGCGGGTGGGAACAGCCGGGGGTTGAGGGTACTGTGCTAAAAGAGGTGGAGTTATGCAGATCTAAAACGCGTGGATTGCAGCAGCAGCAAGCCGAAAAGTGCAGGCATGTGAGGGATCTAGAGGTTGACAGCATGTCTTCTTAACGGGAGTCCAGGTGGCCATCTCCACAAATGGACTTTTCAGAATCCTTGGGTGGCACCGTAGTCGGAAACCAATTCTGGTTATCGCTTCTCGGCCTTTTGGCTAAGATCAAGTGTAGTATCTGTTCTTATCAGTTTAATATCTGATACGTCCCCTATCTGGGGACCATATATTAAATGGATTTTTAGAACAGGGAGATGGAAAAAGAGCTTGCTCTGTCCACTCCACGCATTGACCTGGCATTGCAGTATCTCCAGGACCGGTGCACCCCTTCTTTAATGCAGTTTCTAAAATCAGAAAGAATTGAATTCAATGCTTTTTGTTCATTTTGCTTGTTTGTCGGATTTTGGGATGGACTCTTTGGCTTTGCTTTTCTTCTCCTCATTGGATTTTTCATGTTAAAAGTTGCAGAAGCCAGATGACAAGCTCATTTTGGTTCAACTTCAGCAACTGTGCATTGCATTGCCATGTAATGTAATGTAATGCAATGCTATCTATCTAGCTCTCCCTCTATACTTCCTTTTGGATAAACAGACATATTAGGCAAGCATTTTGGAGCTTTCACCTAAATAACTACAGGTGGTGAGATAAGCTGCACAATATAATTGACCTTTCAGTATATTGTTGCACACACACCATCTATTTAGCAAATGCCCTTGTTATCAACAGCAGCCTTTTAAACTCACCTGAGCTAACAGGTATGTGAGCTGGTTACTCTGCTGCGCTTAAAATTTCTTTTTTGGTTTGCTACAATGCCTTTTCTGAAACGTTGTCTCCCTCTGCTGGAACACTGACTTCTTTCATTTAATGCCTGCAGACTATAAAAGAGAAACCAACCCAAAAAGTTTGGTTGATTAGTCTGTGGCATTCTTTTAAACTGTTGCTTATGGCGGTCTCTGTGAGCTTCTCAGTGACATTCAGCCATCCAGGTATCCCGCCTGCAGTAGACGGAATGTGGCAATGGAACGCTGGCTGCGCGTGTCATAATAGGCTCTGAGCCTTTATATACCTGCGCACAGCAGCAGCCACCTTCAGTCTGCTGCTGGACAGCCAGCAGCAGCAGCAGCAGGAGAGGTAATTAATCAGCAACCCTCCTGCTAAGGGTAGACAGCTGCTCGTTCCACCCCCCCCCCCGCCTTAATTGGTTCTCCTCCCTTCCAACGGTGTTGAGGCGGGTGGGAACAGCCGGGGGTTGAGGGTACTGTGCTAAAAGAGGTGGAGTTATGCAGATCTAAAACGCGTGGATTGCAGCAGCAGCAAGCCGAAAAGTGCAGGCATGTGAGGGATCTAGAGGTTGACAGCATGTCTTCTTAACGGGAGTCCAGGTGGCCATCTCCACAAATAGACTTTTCAGAATCCTTGGGTGGCACCGTAGTCGGAAACCAATTCTGGTTATCGCTTCTCGGCCTTTTGGCTAAGATCAAGTGTAGTATCTGTTCTTATCAGTTTAATATCTGATACGTCCCCTATCTGGGGACCATATATTAAATGGATTTTTAGAACAGGGAGATGGAAAAAGAGCTTGCTCTGTCCACTCCACGCATTGATCTGGTATTGCAGTATCTCCAGGACCGGTGCACCCCTTCTTTAATGCAGTTTCTAAAATCAGAAAGAATTGAATTCAATGCTTTTTGTTCATTTTGCTTGTTTGTCGGATTTTGGGATGGACTCTTTGGCTTTGCTTTTCTTCTCCTCATTGGATTTTTCATGTTAAAAGTTGCAGAAGCCAGATGACAAGCTCATTTTGGTTCAACTTCAGCAACTGTGCATTGCATTGCCATGTAATGTAATGTAATGCAATGCTATCTATCTAGCTCTCCCTCTATACTTCCTTTTGGATAAACAGACATATTAGGCAAGCATTTTGGAGCTTTCACCTAAATAACTACAGGTGGTGAGATAAGCTGCACAATATAATTGACCTTTCAGTATATTGTTGCACACACACCATCTATTTAGCAAATGCCCTTGTTATCAACAGCAGCCTTTTAAACTCACCTGAGCTAACAGGTATGTGAGCTGGTTACTCTGCTGCGCTTAAAATTTCTTTTTTGGTTTGCTACAATGCCTTTTCTGAAACGTTGTCTCCCTCTGCTGGAACACTGACTTCTTTCATTTAATGCCTGCAGACTATAAAAGAGAAACCAACCCAAAAAGTTTGGTTGATTAGTCTGTGGCATTCTTTTAAACTGTTGCTTATGGCGGTCTCTGTGAGCTTCTCAGTGACATTCAGCCATCCAGGTATCCCGCCTGCAGTAGACGGAATGTGGCAATGGAACGCTGGCTGCGCGTGTCATAATAGGCTCTGAGCCTTTATATACCTGCGCACAGCAGCAGCCACCTTCAGTCTGCTGCTGGACAGCCAGCAGCAGCAGCAGGAGAGGTAATTAATCAGCAACCCTCCTGCTAAGGGTAGACAGCTGCTCGTTCCACCCCCCCCCCCGCCTTAATTGGTTCTACTCCCTTCCAACGGTGTTGAGGCGGGTGGGAACAGCCGGGGGTTGAGGGTACTGTGCTAAAAGAGGTGGAGTTATGCAGATCTAAAACGCGTGGATTGCAGCAGCAGCAAGCCGAAAAGTGCAGGCATGTGAGGGATCTAGAGGTTGACAGCATGTCTTCTTAACGGGAGTCCAGGTGGCCATCTCCACAAATGGACTTTTCAGAATCCTTGGGTGGCACCGTAGTCGGAAACCAATTCTGGTTATCGCTTCTCGGCCTTTTGGCTAAGATCAAGTGTAGTATCTGTTCTTATCAGTTTAATATCTGATACGTCCCCTATCTGGGGACCATATATTAAATGGATTTTTAGAACAGGGAGATGGAAAAAGAGCTTGCTCTGTCCACTCCACGCATTGACCTGGTATTGCAGTATCTCCAGGACCGGTGCACCCCTTCTTTAATGCAGTTTCTAAAATCAGAAAGAATTGAATTCAATGCTTTTTGTTCATTTTGCTTGTTTGTCGGATTTTGGGATGGACTCTTTGGCTTTGCTTTTCTTCTCCTCATTGGATTTTTCATGTTAAAAGTTGCAGAAGCCAGATGACAAGCTCATTTTGGTTCAACTTCAGCAACTGTGCATTGCATTGCCATGTAATGTAATGTAATGCAATGCTATCTATCTAGCTCTCCCTCTATACTTCCTTTTGGATAAACAGACATATTAGGCAAGCATTTTGGAGCTTTCACCTAAATAACTACAGGTGGTGAGATAAGCTGCACAATATAATTGACCTTTCAGTATATTGTTGCACACACACCATCTATTTAGCAAATGCCCTTGTTATCAACAGCAGCCTTTTAAACTCACCTGAGCTAACAGGTATGTGAGCTGGTTACTCTGCTGCGCTTAAAATTTCTTTTTTGGTTTGCTACAATGCCTTTTCTGAAACGTTGTCTCCCTCTGCTGGAACACTGACTTCTTTCATTTAATGCCTGCAGACTATAAAAGAGAAACCAACCCAAAAAGTTTGGTTGATTAGTCTGTGGCATTCTTTTAAACTGTTGCTTATGGCGGTCTCTGTGAGCTTCTCAGTGACATTCAGCCATCCAGGTATCCCGCCTGCAGTAGACGGAATGTGGCAATGGAACGCTGGCTGCGCGTGTCATAATAGGCTCTGAGCCTTTATATACCTGCGCACAGCAGCAGCCACCTTCAGTCTGCTGCTGGACAGCCAGCAGCAGCAGCAGCAGGAGAGGTAATTAATCAGCAACCCTCCTGCTAAGGGTAGACAGCTGCTCGTTCCACCCCTCCCCCCCGCCTTAATTGGTTCTCCTCCCTTCCAACGGTGTTGAGGCGGGTGGGAACAGCCGGGGGTTGAGGGTACTGTGCTAAAAGAGGTGGAGTTATGCAGATCTAAAACGCGTGGATTGCAGCAGCAGCAAGCCGAAAAGTGCAGGCATGTGAGGGATCTAGAGGTTGACAGCATGTCTTCTTAACGGGAGTCCAGGTGGCCATCTCCACAAATGGACTTTTCAGAATCCTTGGGTGGCACCGCAGTCGGAAACCAATTCTGGTTATCGCTTCTCGGTCTTTTGGCTAAGATCAAGTGTAGTATCTGTTCTTATCAGTTTAATATCTGATACGTCCCCTATCTGGGGACCATATATTAAATGGATTTTTAGAACAGGGAGATGGAAAAAGAGCTTGCTCTGTCCACTCCACGCATTGACCTGGTATTGCAGTATCTCCAGGACCGGTGCACCCCTTCTTTAATGCAGTTTCTAAAATCAGAAAGAATTGAATTCAATGCTTTTTGTTCATTTTGCTTGTTTGTCGGATTTTGGGATGGACTCTTTGGCTTTGCTTTTCTTCTCCTCATTGGATTTTTCATGTTAAAAGTTGCAGAAGCCAGATGACAAGCTCATTTTGGTTCAACTTCAGCAACTGTGCATTGCATTGCCATGTAATGTAATGTAATGCAATGCTATCTATCTAGCTCTCCCTCTATACTTCCTTTTGGATAAACAGACATATTAGGCAAGCATTTTGGAGCTTTCACCTAAATAACTACAGGTGGTGAGATAAGCTGCACAATATAATTGACCTTTCAGTATATTGTTGCACACACACCATCTATTTAGCAAATGCCCTTGTTATCAACAGCAGCCTTTTAAACTCACCTGAGCTAACAGGTATGTGAGCTGGTTACTCTGCTGCGCTTAAAATTTCTTTTTTGGTTTGCTACAATGCCTTTTCTGAAACGTTGTCTCCCTCTGCTGGAACACTGACTTCTTTCATTTAATGCCTGCAGACTATAAAAGAGAAACCAACCCAAAAAGTTTGGTTGATTAGTCTGTGGCATTCTTTTAAACTGTTGCTTATGGCGGTCTCTGTGAGCTTCTCAGTGACATTCAGCCATCCAGGTATCCCGCCTGCAGTAGACGGAATGTGGCAATGGAACGCTGTCTGCGCGTGTCATAATAGGCTCTGAGCCTTTATATACCTGCGCACAGCAGCAGCCACCTTCAGTCTGCTGCTGGACAGCCAGCAGCAGCAGCAGCAGGAGAGGTAATTAATCAGCAACCCTCCTGCTAAGGGTAGACAGCTGCTCGTTCCACCCCCCCCCCCCCCCCGCCTTAATTGGTTCTCCTCCCTTCCAACGGTGTTGAGGCGGGTGGGAACAGCCGGGGGTTGAGGGTACTGTGCTAAAAGAGGTGGAGTTATGCAGATCTAAAACGCGTGGATTGCAGCAGCAGCAAGCCGAAAAGTGCAGGCATGTGAGGGATCTAGAGGTTGACAGCATGTCTTCTTAACGGGAGTCCAGGTGGCCATCTCCACAAATGGACTTTTCAGAATCCTTGGGTGGCACCGTAGTCGGAAACCAATTCTGGTTATCGCTTCTCGGCCTTTTGGCTAAGATCAAGTGTAGTATCTGTTCTTATCAGTTTAATATCTGATACGTCCCCTATCTGGGGACCATATATTAAATGGATTTTTAGAACAGGGAGATGGAAAAAGAGCTTGCTCTGTCCACTCCACGCATTGACCTGGTATTGCAGTATCTCCAGGACCGGTGCACCCCTTCTTTAATGCAGTTTCTAAAATCAGAAAGAATTGAATTCAATGCTTTTTGTTCATTTTGCTTGTTTGTCGGATTTTGGGATGGACTCTTTGGCTTTGCTTTTCTTCTCCTCATTGGATTTTTCATGTTAAAAGTTGCAGAAGCCAGATGACAAGCTCATTTTGGTTCAACTTCAGCAACTGTGCATTGCATTGCCATGTAATGTAATGTAATGCAATGCTATCTATCTAGCTCTCCCTCTATACTTCCTTTTGGATAAACAGACATATTAGGCAAGCATTTTGGAGCTTTCACCTAAATAACTACAGGTGGTGAGATAAGCTGCACAATATAATTGACCTTTCAGTATATTGTTGCACACACACCATCTATTTAGCAAATGCCCTTGTTATCAACAGCAGCCTTTTAAACTCACCTGAGCTAACAGGTATGTGAGCTGGTTACTCTGCTGCGCTTAAAATTTCTTTTTTGGTTTGCTACAATGCCTTTTCTGAAACGTTGTCTCCCTCTGCTGGAACACTGACTTCTTTCATTTAATGCCTGCAGACTATAAAAGAGAAACCAACCCAAAAAGTTTGGTTGATTAGTCTGTGGCATTCTTTTAAACTGTTGCTTATGGCGGTCTCTGTGAGCTTCTCAGTGACATTCAGCCATCCAGGTATCCCGCCTGCAGTAGACGGAATGTGGCAATGGAACGCTGGCTGCGCGTGTCATAATAGGCTCTGAGCCTTTATATACCTGCGCACAGCAGCAGCCACCTTCAGTCTGCTGCTGGACAGCCAGCAGCAGCAGCAGCAGGAGAGGTAATTAATCAGCAACCCTCCTGCTAAGGGTAGACAGCTGCTCGTTCCACCCCTCCCCCCCGCCTTAATTGGTTCTCCTCCCTTCCAACGGTGTTGAGGCGGGTGGGAACAGCCGGGGGTTGAGGGTACTGTGCTAAAAGAGGTGGAGTTATGCAGATCTAAAACGCGTGGATTGCAGCAGCAGCAAGCCGAAAAGTGCAGGCATGTGAGGGATCTAGAGGTTGACAGCATGTCTTCTTAACGGGAGTCCAGGTGGCCATCTCCACAAATGGACTTTTCAGAATCCTTGGGTGGCACCGCAGTCGGAAACCAATTCTGGTTATCGCTTCTCGGTCTTTTGGCTAAGATCAAGTGTAGTATCTGTTCTTATCAGTTTAATATCTGATACGTCCCCTATCTGGGGACCATATATTAAATGGATTTTTAGAACAGGGAGATGGAAAAAGAGCTTGCTCTGTCCACTCCACGCATTGACCTGGTATTGCAGTATCTCCAGGACCGGTGCACCCCTTCTTTAATGCAGTTTCTAAAATCAGAAAGAATTGAATTCAATGCTTTTTGTTCATTTTGCTTGTTTGTCGGATTTTGGGATGGACTCTTTGGCTTTGCTTTTCTTCTCCTCATTGGATTTTTCATGTTAAAAGTTGCAGAAGCCAGATGACAAGCTCATTTTGGTTCAACTTCAGCAACTGTGCATTGCATTGCCATGTAATGTAATGTAATGCAATGCTATCTATCTAGCTCTCCCTCTATACTTCCTTTTGGATAAACAGACATATTAGGCAAGCATTTTGGAGCTTTCACCTAAATAACTACAGGTGGTGAGATAAGCTGCACAATATAATTGACCTTTCAGTATATTGTTGCACACACACCATCTATTTAGCAAATGCCCTTGTTATCAACAGCAGCCTTTTAAACTCACCTGAGCTAACAGGTATGTGAGCTGGTTACTCTGCTGCGCTTAAAATTTCTTTTTTGGTTTGCTACAATGCCTTTTCTGAAACGTTGTCTCCCTCTGCTGGAACACTGACTTCTTTCATTTAATGCCTGCAGACTATAAAAGAGAAACCAACCCAAAAAGTTTGGTTGATTAGTCTGTGGCATTCTTTTAAACTGTTGCTTATGGCGGTCTCTGTGAGCTTCTCAGTGACATTCAGCCATCCAGGTATCCCGCCTGCAGTAGACGGAATGTGGCAATGGAACGCTGTCTGCGCGTGTCATAATAGGCTCTGAGCCTTTATATACCTGCGCACAGCAGCAGCCACCTTCAGTCTGCTGCTGGACAGCCAGCAGCAGCAGCAGCAGGAGAGGTAATTAATCAGCAACCCTCCTGCTAAGGGTAGACAGCTGCTCGTTCCACCCCCCCCCCCCCGCCTTAATTGGTTCTCCTCCCTTCCAACGGTGTTGAGGCGGGTGGGAACAGCCGGGGGTTGAGGGTACTGTGCTAAAAGAGGTGGAGTTATGCAGATCTAAAACGCGTGGATTGCAGCAGCAGCAAGCCGAAAAGTGCAGGCATGTGAGGGATCTAGAGGTTGACAGCATGTCTTCTTAACGGGAGTCCAGGTGGCCATCTCCACAAATGGACTTTTCAGAATCCTTGGGTGGCACCGTAGTCGGAAACCAATTCTGGTTATCGCTTCTCGGCCTTTTGGCTAAGATCAAGTGTAGTATCTGTTCTTATCAGTTTAATATCTGATACGTCCCCTATCTGGGGACCATATATTAAATGGATTTTTAGAACAGGGAGATGGAAAAAGAGCTTGCTCTGTCCACTCCACGCATTGACCTGGTATTGCAGTATCTCCAGGACCGGTGCACCCCTTCTTTAATGCAGTTTCTAAAATCAGAAAGAATTGAATTCAATGCTTTTTGTTCATTTTGCTTGTTTGTCGGATTTTGGGATGGACTCTTTGGCTTTGCTTTTCTTCTCCTCATTGGATTTTTCATGTTAAAAGTTGCAGAAGCCAGATGACAAGCTCATTTTGGTTCAACTTCAGCAACTGTGCATTGCATTGCCATGTAATGTAAGGTAATGCAATGCTATCTATCTAGCTCTCCCTCTATACTTCCTTTTGGATAAACAGACATATTAGGCAAGCATTTTGGAGCTTTCACCTAAATAACTACAGGTGGTGAGATAAGCTGCACAATATAATTGACCTTTCAGTATATTGTTGCACACACACCATCTATTTAGCAAATGCCCTTGTTATCAACAGCAGCCTTTTAAACTCACCTGAGCTAACAGGTATGTGAGCTGGTTACTCTGCTGCGCTTAAAATTTCTTTTTTGGTTTGCTACAATGCCTTTTCTGAAACGTTGTCTCCCTCTGCTGGAACACTGACTTCTTTCATTTAATGCCTGCAGACTATAAAAGAGAAACCAACCCAAAAAGTTTGGTTGATTAGTCTGTGGCATTCTTTTAAACTGTTGCTTATGGCGGTCTCTGTGAGCTTCTCAGTGACATTCAGCCATCCAGGTATCCCGCCTGCAGTAGACGGAATGTGGCAATGGAACGCTGGCTGCGCGTGTCATAATAGGCTCTGAGCCTTTATATACCTGCGCACAGCAGCAGCCACCTTCAGTCTGCTGCTGGACAGCCAGCAGCAGCAGCAGCAGGAGAGGTAATTAATCAGCAACCCTCCTGCTAAGGGTAGACAGCTGCTCGTTCCACCCTCCCCCCTCCCCCGCCTTAATTGGTTCTCCTCCCTTCCAACGGTGTTGAGGCGGGTGGGAACAGCCGGGGGTTGAGGGTACTGTGCTAAAAGAGGTGGAGTTATGCAGATCTAAAACGCGTGGATTGCAGCAGCAGCAAGCCGAAAAGTGCAGGCATGTGAGGGATCTAGAGGTTGACAGCATGTCTTCTTAACGGGAGTCCAGGTGGCCATCTCCACAAATGGACTTTTCAGAATCCTTGGGTGGCACCGTAGTCGGAAACCAATTCTGGTTTTCGCTTCTCGGCCTTTTGGCTAAGATCAAGTGTAGTATCTGTTCTTATCAGTTTAATATCTGATACGTCCCCTATCTGGGGACCATATATTAAATGGATTTTTAGAACAGGGAGATGGAAAAAGAGCTTGCTCTGTCCACTCCACGCATTGACCTGGTATTGCAGTATCTCCAGGACCGGTGCACCCCTTCTTTAATGCAGTTTCTAAAATCAGAAAGAATTGAATTCAATGCTTTTTGTTCATTTTGCTTGTTTGTCGGATTTTGGGATGGACTCTTTGGCTTTGCTTTTCTTCTTCTCATTGGATTTTTCATGTTAAAAGTTGCAGAAGCCAGATGACAAGCTCATTTTGGTTCAACTTCAGCAACTGTGCATTGCATTGCCATGTAATGTAATGTAATGCAATGCTATCTATCTAGCTCTCCCTCTATACTTCCTTTTGGATAAACAGACATATTAGGCAAGCATTTTGGAGCTTTCACCTAAATAACTACAGGTGGTGAGATAAGTTGCACAATATAATTGACCTTTCAGTATATTGTTGCACACACACCATCTATTTAGCAAATGCCCTTGTTATCAACAGCAGCCTTTTAAACTCACCTGAGCTAACAGGTATGTGAGCTGGTTACTCTGCTGCGCTTAAAATTTCTTTTTTGGTTTGCTACAATGCCTTTTCTGAAACGTTGTCTCCCTCTGCTGGAACACTGACTTCTTTCATTTAATGCCTGCAGACTATAAAAGAGAAACCAACCCAAAAAGTTTGGTTGATTAGTCTGTGGCATTCTTTTAAACTGTTGCTTATGGCGGTCTCTGTGAGCTTCTCAGTGACATTCAGCCATCCAGGTATCCCGCCTGCAGTAGACGGAATGTGGCAATGGAACGCTGGCTGCGCGTGTCATAATAGGCTCTGAGCCTTTATATACCTGCGCACAGCAGCAGCCACCTTCAGTCTGCTGCTGGACAGTCAGCAGCAGCAGCAGCAGGAGAGGTAATTAATCAGCAACCCTCCTGCTAAGGGTAGACAGCTGCTCGTTCCACCCTCCCCCCCCCCGCCTTAATTGGTTCTCCTCCCTTCCAACGGTGTTGAGGCGGGTGGGAACAGCCGGGGGTTGAGGGTACTGTGCTAAAAGAGGTGGAGTTATGCAGATCTAAAACGCGTGGATTGCAGCAGCAGCAAGCCGAAAAGTGCAGGCATGTGAGGGATCTAGAGGTTGACAGCATGTCTTCTTAACGGGAGTCCAGGTGGCCATCTCCACAAATGGACTTTTCAGAATCCTTGGGTGGCACCGTAGTCGGAAACCAATTCTGGTTATCGCTTCTCGGCCTTTTGGCTAAGATCAAGTGTAGTATCTGTTCTTATCAGTTTAATATCTGATACGTCCCCTATCTGGGGACCATATATTAAATGGATTTTTAGAACAGGGAGATGGAAAAAGAGCTTGCTCTGTCCACTCCACGCATTGACCTGGTATTGCAGTATCTCCAGGACCGGTGCACCCCTTCTTTAATGCAGTTTCTAAAATCAGAAAGAATTGAATTCAATGCTTTTTGTTCATTTTGCTTGTTTGTCGGATTTTGGGATGGACTCTTTGGCTTTGCTTTTCTTCTCCTCATTGGATTTTTCA
This sequence comes from Phyllobates terribilis, assembly GCF_046119375.1. Classification (NCBI taxonomy): domain Eukaryota; kingdom Metazoa; phylum Chordata; class Amphibia; order Anura; family Dendrobatidae; genus Phyllobates; species Phyllobates terribilis. The sequence continues at coordinate 1,106,032 of NW_027363009.1, read as the reverse complement.
TGTTAAAAGTTGCAGAAGCCAGATGACAAGCTCATTTTGGTTCAACTTCAGCAACTGTGCATTGCATTGCCATGTAATGTAATGTAATGCAATGCTATCTATCTAGCTCTCCCTCTATACTTCCTTTTGGATAAACAGACATATTAGGCAAGCATTTTGGAGCTTTCACCTAAATAACTACAGGTGGTGAGATAAGCTGCACAATATAATTGACCTTTCAGTATATTGTTGCACACACACCATCTATTTAGCAAATGCCCTTGTTATCAACAGCAGCCTTTTAAACTCACCTGAGCTAACAGGTATGTGAGCTGGTTACTCTGCTGCGCTTAAAATTTCTTTTTTGGTTTGCTACAATGCCTTTTCTGAAACGTTGTCTCCCTCTGCTGGAACACTGACTTCTTTCATTTAATGCCTGCAGACTATAAAAGAGAAACCAACCCAAAAAGTTTGGTTGATTAGTCTGTGGCATTCTTTTAAACTGTTGCTTATGGCGGTCTCTGTGAGCTTCTCAGTGACATTCAGCCATCCAGGTATCCCGCCTGCAGTAGACGGAATGTGGCAATGGAACGCTGGCTGCGCGTGTCATAATAGGCTCTGAGCCTTTATATACCTGCGCACAGCAGCAGCCACCTTCAGTCTGCTGCTGGACAGCCAGCAGCAGCAGCAGCAGGAGAGGTAATTAATCAGCAACCCTCCTGCTAAGGGTAGACAGCTGCTCGTTCCACCCTCCCCCCTCCCCCGCCTTAATTGGTTCTCCTCCCTTCCAACGGTGTTGAGGCGGGTGGGAACAGCCGGGGGTTGAGGGTACTGTGCTAAAAGAGGTGGAGTTATGCAGATCTAAAACGCGTGGATTGCAGCAGCAGCAAGCCGAAAAGTGCAGGCATGTGAGGGATCTAGAGGTTGACAGCATGTCTTCTTAACGGGAGTCCAGGTGGCCATCTCCACAAATGGACTTTTCAGAATCCTTGGGTGGCACCGTAGTCGGAAACCAATTCTGGTTTTCGCTTCTCGGCCTTTTGGCTAAGATCAAGTGTAGTATCTGTTCTTATCAGTTTAATATCTGATACGTCCCCTATCTGGGGACCATATATTAAATGGATTTTTAGAACAGGGAGATGGAAAAAGAGCTTGCTCTGTCCACTCCACGCATTGACCTGGTATTGCAGTATCTCCAGGACCGGTGCACCCCTTCTTTAATGCAGTTTCTAAAATCAGAAAGAATTGAATTCAATGCTTTTTGTTCATTTTGCTTGTTTGTCGGATTTTGGGATGGACTCTTTGGCTTTGCTTTTCTTCTTCTCATTGGATTTTTCATGTTAAAAGTTGCAGAAGCCAGATGACAAGCTCATTTTGGTTCAACTTCAGCAACTGTGCATTGCATTGCCATGTAATGTAATGTAATGCAATGCTATCTATCTAGCTCTCCCTCTATACTTCCTTTTGGATAAACAGACATATTAGGCAAGCATTTTGGAGCTTTCACCTAAATAACTACAGGTGGTGAGATAAGTTGCACAATATAATTGACCTTTCAGTATATTGTTGCACACACACCATCTATTTAGCAAATGCCCTTGTTATCAACAGCAGCCTTTTAAACTCACCTGAGCTAACAGGTATGTGAGCTGGTTACTCTGCTGCGCTTAAAATTTCTTTTTTGGTTTGCTACAATGCCTTTTCTGAAACGTTGTCTCCCTCTGCTGGAACACTGACTTCTTTCATTTAATGCCTGCAGACTATAAAAGAGAAACCAACCCAAAAAGTTTGGTTGATTAGTCTGTGGCATTCTTTTAAACTGTTGCTTATGGCGGTCTCTGTGAGCTTCTCAGTGACATTCAGCCATCCAGGTATCCCGCCTGCAGTAGACGGAATGTGGCAATGGAACGCTGGCTGCGCGTGTCATAATAGGCTCTGAGCCTTTATATACCTGCGCACAGCAGCAGCCACCTTCAGTCTGCTGCTGGACAGTCAGCAGCAGCAGCAGCAGGAGAGGTAATTAATCAGCAACCCTCCTGCTAAGGGTAGACAGCTGCTCGTTCCACCCTCCCCCCCCCCGCCTTAATTGGTTCTCCTCCCTTCCAACGGTGTTGAGGCGGGTGGGAACAGCCGGGGGTTGAGGGTACTGTGCTAAAAGAGGTGGAGTTATGCAGATCTAAAACGCGTGGATTGCAGCAGCAGCAAGCCGAAAAGTGCAGGCATGTGAGAGATCTAGAGGTTGACAGCATGTCTTCTTAACGGGAGTCCAGGTGGCCATCTCCACAAATGGACTTTTCAGAATCCTTGGGTGGCACCGTAGTCGGAAACCAATTCTGGTTATCGCTTCTCGGCCTTTTGGCTAAGATCAAGTGTAGTATCTGTTCTTATCAGTTTAATATCTGATACGTCCCCTATCTGGGGACCATATATTAAATGGATTTTTAGAACAGGGAGATGGAAAAAGAGCTTGCTCTGTCCACTCCACGCATTGACCTGGTATTGCAGTATCTCCAGGACCGGTGCACCCCTTCTTTAATGCAGTTTCTAAAATCAGAAAGAATTGAATTCAATGCTTTTTGTTCATTTTGCTTGTTTGTCGGATTTTGGGATGGACTCTTTGGCTTTGCTTTTCTTCTCCTCATTGGATTTTTCATGTTAAAAGTTGCAGAAGCCAGATGACAAGCTCATTTTGGTTCAACTTCAGCAACTGTGCATTGCATTGCCATGTAATGTAATGTAATGCAATGCTATCTATCTAGCTCTCCCTCTATACTTCCTTTTGGATAAACAGACATATTAGGCAAGCATTTTGGAGCTTTCACCTAAATAACTACAGGTGGTGAGATAAGCTGCACAATATAATTGACCTTTCAGTATATTGTTGCACACACACCATCTATTTAGCAAATGCCCTTGTTATCAACAGCAGCCTTTTAAACTCACCTGAGCTAACAGGTATGTGAGCTGGTTACTCTGCTGCGCTTAAAATTTCTTTTTTGGTTTGCTACAATGCCTTTTCTGAAACGTTGTCTCCCTCTGCTGGAACACTGACTTCTTTCATTTAATGCCTGCAGACTATAAAAGAGAAACCAACCCAAAAAGTTTGGTTGATTAGTCTGTGGCATTCTTTTAAACTGTTGCTTATGGCGGTCTCTGTGAGCTTCTCAGTGACATTCAGCCATCCAGGTATCCCGCCTGCAGTAGACGGAATGTGGCAATGGAACGCTGGCTGCGCGTGTCATAATAGGCTCTGAGCCTTTATATACCTGCGCACAGCAGCAGCCACCTTCAGTCTGCTGCTGGACAGCCAGCAGCAGCAGCAGCAGGAGAGGTAATTAATCAGCAACCCTCCTGCTAAGGGTAGACAGCTGCTCGTTCCACCACCCCCCCCCCGCCTTAATTGGTTCTCCTCCCTTCCAACGGTGTTGAGGCGGGTGGGAACAGCCGGGGGTTGAGGGTACTGTGCTAAAAGAGGTGGAGTTATGCAGATCTAAAACGCGTGGATTGCAGCAGCAGCAAGCCGAAAAGTGCAGGCATGTGAGGGATCTAGAGGTTGACAGCATGTCTTCTTAACGGGAGTCCAGGTGGCCATCTCCACAAATGGACTTTTCAGAATCCTTGGGTGGCACCGTAGTCGGAAACCAATTCTGGTTATCGCTTCTCGGCCTTTTGGCTAAGATCAAGTGTAGTATCTGTTCTTATCAGTTTAATATCTGATACGTCCCCTATCTGGGGACCATATATTAAATGGATTTTTAGAACAGGGAGATGGAAAAAGAGCTTGCTCTGTCCACTCCACGCATTGACCTGGTATTGCAGTATCTCCAGGACCGGTGCACCCCTTCTTTAATGCAGTTTCTAAAATCAGAAAGAATTGAATTCAATGCTTTTGTTCATTTTGCTTGTTTGTCGGATTTTGGGATGGACTCTTTGGCTTTGCTTTTCTTCTCCTCATTGGATTTTTCATGTTAAAAGTTGCAGAAGCCAGATGACAAGCTCATTTTGGTTCAACTTCAGCAACTGTGCATTGCATTGCCATGTAATGTAATGTAATGCAATGCTATCTATCTAGCTCTCCCTCTATACTTCCTTTTGGATAAACAGACATATTAGGCAAGCATTTTGGAGCTTTCACCTAAATAACTACAGGTGGTGAGATAAGCTGCACAATATAATTGACCTTTCAGTATATTGTTGCACACACACCATCTATTTAGCAAATGCCCTTGTTATCAACAGCAGCCTTTTAAACTCACCTGAGCTAACAGGTATGTGAGCTGGTTACTCTGCTGCGCTTAAAATTTCTTTTTTGGTTTGCTACAATGCCTTTTCTGAAACGTTGTCTCCCTCTGCTGGAACACTGACTTCTTTCATTTAATGCCTGCAGACTATAAAAGAGAAACCAACCCAAAAAGTTTGGTTGATTAGTCTGTGGCATTCTTTTAAACTGTTGCTTATGGCGGTCTCTGTGAGCTTCTCAGTGACATTCAGCCATCCAGGTATCCCGCCTGCAGTAGACGGAATGTGGCAATGGAACGCTGGCTGCGCGTGTCATAATAGGCTCTGAGCCTTTATATACCTGCGCACAGCAGCAGCCACCTTCAGTCTGCTGCTGGACAGCCAGCAGCAGCAGCAGCAGGAGAGGTAATTAATCAGCAACCCTCCTGCTAAGGGTAGACAGCTGCTCGTTCCACCCCCCCCCCGCCTTAATTGGTTCTCCTCCCTTCCAACGGTGTTGAGGCGGGTGGGAACAGCCGGGGGTTGAGGGTACTGTGCTAAAAGAGGTGGAGTTATGCAGATCTAAAACGCGTGGATTGCAGCAGCAGCAAGCCGAAAAGTGCAGGCATGTGAGGGATCTAGAGGTTGACAGCATGTCTTCTTAACGGGAGTCCAGGTGGCCATCTCCACAAATGGACTTTTCAGAATCCTTGGGTGGCACCGTAGTCGGAAACCAATTCTGGTTATCGCTTCTCGGCCTTTTGGCTAAGATCAAGTGTAGTATCTGTTCTTATCAGTTTAATATCTGATACGTCCCCTATCTGGGGACCATATATTAAATGGATTTTTTAGAACAGGGAGATGGAAAAAGAGCTTGCTCTGTCCACTCCACGCATTGACCTGGTATTGCAGTATCTCCAGGACCGGTGCACCCCTTCTTTAATGCAGTTTCTAAAATCAGAAAGAATTGAATTCAATGCTTTTTGTTCATTTTGCTTGTTTGTCGGATTTTGGGATGGACTCTTTGGCTTTGCTTTTCTTCTCCTCATTGGATTTTTCATGTTAAAAGTTGCAGAAGCCAGATGACAAGCTCATTTTGGTTCAACTTCAGCAACTGTGCATTGCATTGCCATGTAATGTAATGTAATGCAATGATATCTATCTAGCTCTCCCTCTATCCTTCCTTTTGGATAAACAGACATATTAGGCAAGCATTTTGGAGCTTTCACCTAAATAACTACAGGTGGTGAGATAAGCTGCACAATATAATTGACCTTTCAGTATATTGTTGCACACACACCATCTATTTAGCAAATGCCCTTGTTATCAACAGCAGCCTTTTAAACTCACCTGAGCTAACAGGTATGTGAGCTGGTTACTCTGCTGCGCTTAAAATTTATTTTTTGGTTTGCTACAATGCCTTTTCTGAAACGTTGTCTCCCTCTGCTGGAACACTGACTTCTTTCATTTAATGCCTGCAGACTATAAAAGAGAAACCAACCCAAAAAGTTTGGTTGATTAGTCTGTGGCATTCTTTTAAACTGTTGCTTATGGCGGTCTCTGTGAGCTTCTCAGTGACATTCAGCCATCCAGGTATCCCGCCTGCAGTAGACGGAATGTGTCAATGGAACGCTGGCTGCGCGTGTCATAATAGGCTCTGAGCCTTTATATACCTGCGCACAGCAGCACCCACCTTCAGTCTGCTGCTGGACAGCCAGCAGCAGCAGCAGCAGGAGAGGTAATTAATCAGCAACCCTCCTGCTAAGGGTAGACAGCTGCTCGTTCCACCCCCCCCGCCTTAATTGGTTCTCCTCCCTTCCAACGGTGTTGAGGCGGGTGGGAACAGCCGGGGGTTGAGGGTACTGTGCTAAAAGAGGTGGAGTTATGCAGATCTAAAACGCGTGGATTGCAGCAGCAGCAAGCCGAAAAGTGCAGGCATGTGAGGGATCTAGAGGTTGACAGCATGTCTTCTTAACGGGAGTCCAGGTGGCCATCTCCACAAATGGACTTTTCAGAATCCTTGGGTGGCACCGTAGTCGGAAACCAATTCTGGTTATCGCTTCTCGGCCTTTTGGCTAAGATCAAGTGTAGTATCTGTTCTTATCAGTTTAATATCTGATACGTCCCCTATCTGGGGACCATATATTAAATGGATTTTTAGAACAGGGAGATGGAAAAAGAGCTTGCTCTGTCCACTCCACGCATTGACCTGGTATTGCAGTATCTCCAGGACCGGTGCACCCCTTCTTTAATGCAGTTTCTAAAATCAGAAAGAATTGAATTCAATGCTTTTTGTTCATTTTGCTTGTTTGTCGGATTTTGGGATGGACTCTTTGGCTTTGCTTTTCTTCTCCTCATTGGATTTTTCATGTTAAAAGTTGCAGAAGCCAGATGACAAGCTCATTTTGGTTCAACTTCAGCAACTGTGCATTGCATTGCCATGTAATGTAATGTAATGCAATGCTATCTATCTAGCTCTCCCTCTATACTTCCTTTTGGATAAACAGACATATTAGGCAAGCATTTTGGAGCTTTCACCTAAATAACTACAGGTGGTGAGATAAGCTGCACAATATAATTGACCTTTCAGTATATTGTTGCACACACACCATCTATTTAGCAAATGCCCTTGTTATCAACAGCAGATTTTAAACTCACCTGAGCTAACAGGTATGTGAGCTGGTTACTCTGCTGCGCTTAAAATTTCTTTTTTGGTTTGCTACAATGCCTTTTCTGAAATGTTGTCTCCCTCTGCTGGAACACTGACTTCTTTCATTTAATGCCTGCAGACTATAAAAGAGAAACCAACCCAAAAAGTTTGGTTGATTAGTCTGTGGCATTCTTTTAAACTGTTGCTTATGGCGGTCTCTGTGAGCTTCTCAGTGACATTCAGCCATCCAGGTATCCCGCCTGCAGTAGACGGAATGTGGCAATGGAACGCTGGCTGCGCGTGTCATAATAGGCTCTGAGCCTTTATATACCTGCGCACAGCAGCAGCCACCTTCAGTCTGCTGCTGGACAGCCAGCAGCAGCAGCAGCAGGAGAGGTAATTAATCAGCAACCCTCCTGCTAAGGGTAGACAGCTGCTCGTTCCACCCCCCCCCCCCGCCTTAATTGGTTCTCCTCCCTTCCAACGGTGTTGAGGCGGGTGGGAACAGCCGGGGGTTGAGGGTACTGTGCTAAAAGAGGTGGAGTTATGCAGATCTAAAACGCGTGGATTGCAGCAGCAGCAAGCCGAAAAGTGCAGGCATGTGAGGGATCTAGAGGTTGACAGCATGTCTTCTTAACGGGAGTCCAGGTGGCCATCTCCACAAATGGACTTTTCAGAATCCTTGGGTGGCACCGTAGTCGGAAACCAATTCTGGTTATCGCTTCTCGGCCTTTTGGCTAAGATCAAGTGTAGTATCTGTTCTTATCAGTTTAATATCTGATACGTCCCCTATCTGGGGACCATATATTAAATGGATTTTTAGAACAGGGAGATGGAAAAAGAGCTTGCTCTGTCCACTCCACGCATTGACCTGGTATTGCAGTATCTCCAGGACCGGTGCACCCCTTCTTTAATGCAGTTTCTAAAATCAGAAAGAATTGAATTCAATGCTTTTTGTTCATTTTGCTTGTTTGTCGGATTTTGGGATGGACTCTTTGGCTTTGCTTTTCTTCTCCTCATTGGATTTTTCATGTTAAAAGTTGCAGAAGCCAGATGACAAGCTCATTTTGGTTCAACTTCAGCAACTGTGCATTGCATTGCCATGTAATGTAATGTAATGCAATGCTATCTATCTAGCTCTCCCTCTATACTTCCTTTTGGATAAACAGACATATTAGGCAAGCATTTTGGAGCTTTCACCTAAATAACTACAGGTGGTGAGATAAGCTGCACAATATAATTGACCTTTCAGTATATTGTTGCACACACACCATCTATTTAGCAAATGCCCTTGTTATCAACAGCAGCCTTTTAAACTCACCTGAGCTAACAGGTATGTGAGCTGGTTACTCTGCTGCGCTTAAAATTTCTTTTTTGGTTTGCTACAATGCCTTTTCTGAAACGTTGTCTCCCTCTGCTGGAACACTGACTTCTTTCATTTAATGCCTGCAGACTATAAAAGAGAAACCAACCCAAAAAAGTTTGGTTGATTAGTCTGTGGCATTCTTTTAAACTGTTGCTTATGGCGGTCTCTGTGAGCTTCTCAGTGACATTCAGCCATCCAGGTATCCCGCCTGCAGTAGACGGAATGTGGCAATGGAACGCTGGCTGCGCGTGTCATAATAGGCTCTGAGCCTTTATATACCTGCGCACAGCAGCAGCCACCTTCAGTCTGCTGCTGGACAGCCAGCAGCAGCAGCAGCAGGAGAGGTAATTAATCAGCAACCTCCTGCTAAGGGTAGACAGCTGCTCGTTCCACCCCCCCCCGCCTTAATTGGTTCTCCTCCCTTCCAACGGTGTTGAGGCGGGTGGGAACAGCCGGGGGTTGAGGGTACTGTGCTAAAAGAGGTGGAGTTATGCAGATCTAAAACGCGTGGATTGCAGCAGCAGCAAGCCGAAAAGTGCAGGCATGTGAGGGATCTAGAGGTTGACAGCATGTCTTCTTAACGGGAGTCCAGGTGGCCATCTCCACAAATGGACTTTTCAGAATCCTTGGGTGGCACCGTAGTCGGAAACCAATTCTGGTTATCGCTTCTCGGCCTTTTGGCTAAGATCAAGTGTAGTATCTGTTCTTATCAGTTTAATATCTGATACGTCCCCTATCTGGGGACCATATATTAAATGGATTTTTAGAACAGGGAGATGGAAAAAGAGCTTGCTCTGTCCACTCCACGCATTGACCTGGTATTGCAGTATCTCCAGGACCGGTGCACCCCTTCTTTAATGCAGTTTCTGAAATCAGAAAGAATTGAATTCAATGCTTTTTGTTCATTTTGCTTGTTTGTCGGATTTTGGGATGGACTCTTTGGCTTTGCTTTTCTTCTCCTCATTGGATTTTTCATGTTAAAAGTTGCAGAAGCCAGATGACAAGCTCATTTTGGTTCAACTTCAGCAACTGTGCATTGCATTGCCATGTAATGTAATGTAATGCAATGCTATCTATCTAGCTCTCCCTCTATACTTCCTTTTGGATAAACAGACATATTAGGCAAGCATTTTGGAGCTTTCACCTAAATAACTACAGGTGGTGAGATAAGCTGCACAATATAATTGACCTTTCAGTATATTGTTGCACACACACCATCTATTTAGCAAATGCCCTTGTTATCAACAGCAGCCTTTTAAACTCACCTGAGCTAACAGGTATGTGAGCTGGTTACTCTGCTGCGCTTAAAATTTCTTTTTTGGTTTGCTACAATGCCTTTTCTGAAACGTTGTCTCCCTCTGCTGGAACACTGACTTCTTTCATTTAATGCCTGCAGACTATAAAAGAGAAACCAACCCAAAAAGTTTGGTTGATTAGTCTGTGGCATTCTTTTAAACTGTTGCTTATGGCGGTCTCTGTGAGCTTCTCAGTGACATTCAGCCATCCAGGTATCCCGCCTGCAGTAGACGGAATGTGGCAATGGAACGCTGGCTGCGCGTGTCATAATAGGCTCTGAGCCTTTATATTACCTGCGCACAGCAGCAGCCACCTTCAGTCTGCTGCTGGACAGCCAGCAGCAGCAGCAGCAGGAGAGGTAATTAATCAGCAACCCTCCTGCTAAGGGTAGACAGCTGCTCGTTCCACCCCCCCCCCGCCTTAATTGGTTCTCCTCCCTTCCAACGGTGTTGAGGCGGGTGGGAACAGCCGGGGGTTGAGGGTACTGTGCTAAAAGAGGTGGAGTTATGCAGATCTAAAACGCGTGGATTGCAGCAGCAGCAAGCCGAAAAGTGTAGGCATGTGAGGGATCTAGAGGTTGACAGCATGTCTTCTTAACGGGAGTCCAGGTGGCCATCTCCACAAATGGACTTTTCAGAATCCTTGGGTGGCACCGTAGTCGGAAACCAATTCTGGTTATCGCTTCTCGGCCTTTTGGCTAAGATCAAGTGTAGTATCTGTTCTTATCAGTTTAATATCTGATACGTCCCCTATCTGGGGACCATATATTAAATGGATTTTTAGAAACAGGGAGATGGAAAAAGAGCTTGCTCTGTCCACTCCACGCATTGACCTGGTATTGCAGTATCTCCAGGACCGGTGCACCCTTCTTTAATGCAGTTTCTAAAATCAGAAAGAATTGAATTCAATGCTTTTGTTCATTTTGCTTGTTTGTCGGATTTTGGGATGGACTCTTTGGCTTTGCTTTTCTTCTCCTCATTGGATTTTTCATGTTAAAAGTTGCAGAAGCCAGATGACAAGCTCATTTTGGTTCAACTTCAGCAACTGTGCATTGCATTGCCATGTAATGTAATGTAATGCAATGCTATCTATCTAGCTCTCCCTCTATACTTCCTTTTGGATAAACAGACATATTAGGCAAGCATTTTGGAGCTTTCACCTAAATAACTACAGGTGGTGAGATAAGCTGCACAATATAATTGACCTTTCAGTATATTGTTGCACACACACCATCTATTTAGCAAATGCCCTTGTTATCAACAGCAGCCTTTTAAACTCACCTGAGCTAACAGGTATGTGAGCTGGTTACTCTGCTGCGCTTAAAATTTCTTTTTTGGTTTGCTACAATGCCTTTTCTGAAACGTTGTCTCCCTCTGCTGGAACACTGACTTCTTTCATTTAATGCCTGCAGACTATAAAAGAGAAACCAACCCAAAAAGTTTGGTTGATTAGTCTGTGGCATTCTTTTAAACTGTTGCTTATGGCGGTCTCTGTGAGCTTCTCAATGACATTCAGCCATCCAGGTATCCCGCCTGCAGTAGACGGAATGTGGCAATGGAACGCTGGCTGCGCGTGTCATAATAGGCTCTGAGCCTTTATATACCTGCGCACAGCAGCAGCCACCTTCAGTCTGCTGCTGGACAGCCAGCAGCAGCAGCAGCAGGAGAGGTAATTAATCAGCAACCCTCTTGCTAAGGGTAGACAGCTGCTCGTTCCACCCCCCCCCCCGCCTTAATTGGTTCTCCTCCCTTCCAACGGTGTTGAGGCGGGTGGGAACAGCCGGGGGTTGAGGGTACTGTGCTAAAAGAGGTGGAGTTATGCAGATCTAAAACGCGTGGATTGCAGCAGCAGCAAGCCGAAAAGTGCAGGCATGTGAGGGATCTAGAGGTTGACAGCATGTCTTCTTAACGGGAGTCCATGTGGCCATCTCCACAAATGGACTTTTCAGAATCCTTGGGTGGCACCGTAGTCGGAAACCAATTCTGGTTATCGCTTCTCGGCCTTTTGGCTAAGATCAAGTGTAGTATCTGTTCTTATCAGTTTAATATCTGATACGTCCCCTATCTGGGGACCATATATTAAATGGATTTTTAGAACAGGGAGATGGAAAAAGAGCTTGCTCTGTCCACTCCACGCATTGACCTGGTATTGCAGTATCTCCAGGACCGGTGCACCCCTTCTTTAATGCAGTTTCTAAAATCAGAAAGAATTGAATTCAATGCTTTTTTGTTCATTTTGCTTGTTTGTCGGATTTTGGGATGGACTCTTTGGCTTTGCTTTTCTTCTCCTCATTGGATTTTTCATGTTAAAAGTTGCAGAAGCCAGATGACAAGCTCATTTTGGTTCAACTTCAGCAACTGTGCATTGCATTGCCATGTAATGTAATGTAATGCAATGCTATCTATCTAGCTCTCCCTCTATACTTCCTTTTGGATAAACAGACATATTAGGCAAGCATTTGGAGCTTTCACCTAAATAACTACAGGTGGTGAGATAAGCTGCACAATATAATTGACCTTTCAGTATATTGTTGCACACACACCATCTATTTAGCAAATGCCCTTGTTATCAACAGCAGCCTTTTAAACTCACCTGAGCTAACAGGTATGTGAGCTGGTTACTCTGCTGCCCTTAAAATTTCTTTTTTGGTTTGCTACAATGCCTTTTCTGAAACGTTGTCTCCCTCTGCTGGAACACTGACTTCTTTTCATTTAATGCCTGCAGACTATAAAAGAGAAACCAACCCAAAAAGTTTGGTTGATTAGTCTGTGGCATTCTTTTAAACTGTTGCTTATGGCGGTCTCTGTGAGCTTCTCAGTGACATTCAGCCATCCAGGTATCCCGCCTGCAGTAGACGGAATGTGGCAATGGAACGCTGGCTGCGCGTGTCATAATAGGCTCTGAGCCTTTATATACCTGCGCACAGCAGCAGCCACCTTCAGTCTGCTGCTGGACAGCCAGCAGCAGCAGCAGCAGGAGAGGTAATTAATCAGCAACCCTCCTGCTAAGGGTAGACAGCTGCTCGTTCCACCCCCCCCCCGCCTTAATTGGTTCTCCTCCCTTCCAACGGTGTTGAGGCGGGTGGGAACAGCCGGGGGTTGAGGGTACTGTGCTAAAAGAGGTGGAGTTATGCAGATCTAAAACGCGTGGATTGCAGCAGCAGCAAGCCGAAAAGTGTAGGCATGTGAGGGATCTAGAGGTTGACAGCATGTCTTCTTAACGGGAGTCCAGGTGGCCATCTCCACAAATGGACTTTTCAGAATCCTTGGGTGGCACCGTAGTCGGAAACCAATTCTGGTTATCGCTTCTCGGCCTTTTGGCTAAGATCAAGTGTAGTATCTGTTCTTATCAGTTTAATATCTGATACGTCCCCTATCTGGGGACCATATATTAAATGGATTTTTAGAACAGGGAGATGGAAAAAGAGCTTGCTCTGTCCACTCCACGCATTGACCTGGTATTGCAGTATCTCCAGGACCGGTGCACCCCTTCTTTAATGCAGTTTCTAAAATCAGAAAGAATTGAATTCAATGCTTTTTGTTCATTTTGCTTGTTTGTCGGATTTTGGGATGGACTCTTTGGCTTTGCTTTTCTTCTCCTCATTGGATTTTTCATGTTAAAAGTTGCAGAAGCCAGATGACAAGCTCATTTTGGTTCAACTTCAGCAACTGTGCATTGCATTGCCATGTAATGTAATGTAATGCAATGCTATCTATCTAGCTCTCCCTCTATACTTCCTTTTGGATAAACAGACATATTAGGCAAGCATTTTGGAGCTTTCACCTAAATAACTACAGGTGGTGAGATAAGCTGCACAATATAATTGACCTTTCAGTATATTGTTGCACACACACCATCTATTTAGCAAATGCCCTTGTTATCAACAGCAGCCTTTTAAACTCACCTGAGCTAACAGGTATGTGAGCTGGTTACTCTGCTGCGCTTAAAATTTCTTTTTTGGTTTGCTACAATGCCTTTTCTGAAACGTTGTCTCCCTCTGCTGGAACACTGACTTCTTTCATTTAATGCCTGCAGACTATAAAAGAGAAACCAACCCAAAAAGTTTGGTTGATTAGTCTGTGGCATTCTTTTAAACTGTTGCTTATGGCGGTCTCTGTGAGCTTCTCAATGACATTCAGCCATCCAGGTATCCCGCCTGCAGTAGACGGAATGTGGCAATGGAACGCTGGCTGCGCGTGTCATAATAGGCTCTGAGCCTTTATATACCTGCGCACAGCAGCAGCCACCTTCAGTCTGCTGCTGGACAGCCAGCAGCAGCAGCAGCAGGAGAGGTAATTAATCAGCAACCCTCTTGCTAAGGGTAGACAGCTGCTCGTTCCACCCCCCCCCCCGCCTTAATTGGTTCTCCTCCCTTCCAACGGTGTTGAGGCGGGTGGGAACAGCCGGGGGTTGAGGGTACTGTGCTAAAAGAGGTGGAGTTATGCAGATCTAAAACGCGTGGATTGCAGCAGCAGCAAGCCGAAAAGTGCAGGCATGTGAGGGATCTAGAGGTTGACAGCATGTCTTCTTAACGGGAGTCCATGTGGCCATCTCCACAAATGGACTTTTCAGAATCCTTGGGTGGCACCGTAGTCGGAAACCAATTCTGGTTATCGCTTCTCGGCCTTTTGGCTAAGATCAAGTGTAGTATCTGTTCTTATCAGTTTAATATCTGATACGTCCCCTATCTGGGGACCATATATTAAATGGATTTTTAGAACAGGGAGATGGAAAAAGAGCTTGCTCTGTCCACTCCACGCATTGACCTGGTATTGCAGTATCTCCAGGACCGGTGCACCCCTTCTTTAATGCAGTTTCTAAAATCAGAAAGAATTGAATTCAATGCTTTTTGTTCATTTTGCTTGTTTGTCGGATTTTGGGATGGACTCTTTGGCTTTGCTTTTCTTCTCCTCATTGGATTTTTCATGTTAAAAGTTGCAGAAGCCAGATGACAAGCTCATTTTGGTTCAACTTCAGCAACTGTGCATTGCATTGCCATGTAATGTAATGTAATGCAATGCTATCTATCTAGCTCTCCCTCTATACTTCCTTTTGGATAAACAGACATATTAGGCAAGCATTTTGGAGCTTTCACCTAAATAACTACAGGTGGTGAGATAAGCTGCACAATATAATTGACCTTTCAGTATATTGTTGCACACACACCATCTATTTAGCAAATGCCCTTGTTATCAACAGCAGCCTTTTAAACTCACCTGAGCTAACAGGTATGTGAGCTGGTTACTCTGCTGCCCTTAAAATTTCTTTTTTGGTTTGCTACAATGCCTTTTCTGAAACGTTGTCTCCCTCTGCTGGAACACTGACTTCTTTCATTTAATGCCTGCAGACTATAAAAGAGAAACCAACCCAAAAAGTTTGGTTGATTAGTCTGTGGCATTCTTTTAAACTGTTGCTTATGGCGGTCTCTGTGAGCTTCTCAGTGACATTCAGCCATCCAGGTATCCCGCCTGCAGTAGACGGAATGTGGCAATGGAACGCTGGCTGCGCGTGTCATAATAGGCTCTGAGCCTTTATATACCTGCGCACAGCAGCAGCCACCTTCAGTCTGCTGCTGGACAGCCAGCAGCAGCAGCAGCAGGAGAGGTAATTAATCAGCAACCCTCCTGCTAAGGGTAGACAGCTGCTCGTTCCACCCCCCCCCGCCTTAATTGGTTCTCCTCCCTTCCAACGGTGTTGAGGCGGGTGGGAACAGCCGGGGGTTGAGGGTACTGTGCTAAAAGAGGTGGAGTTATGCAGATCTAAAACGCGTGGATTGCAGCAGCAGCAAGCCGAAAAGTGCAGGCATGTGAGGGATCTAGAGGTTGACAGCATGTCTTCTTAACGGGAGTCCAGGTGGCCATCTCCACAAATGGACTTTTCAGAATCCTTGGGTGGCACCGTAGTCGGAAACCAATTCTGGTTATCGCTTCTCGGCCTTTTGGCTAAGATCAAGTGTAGTATCTGTTCTTATCAGTTTAATATCTGATACGTCCCCTATCTGGGGACCATATATTAAATGGATTTTTAGAACAGGGAGATGGAAAAAGAGCTTGCTCTGTCCACTCCACGCATTGACCTGGTATTGCAGTATCTCCAGGACCGGTGCACCCCTTCTTTAATGCAGTTTCTAAAATCAGAAAGAATTGAATTCAATGCTTTTTGTTCATTTTGCTTGTTTGTCGGATTTTGGGATGGACTCTTTGGCTTTGCTTTTCTTCTCCTCATTGGATTTTTCATGTTAAAAGTTGCAGAAGCCAGATGACAAGCTCATTTTGGTTCAACTTCAGCAACTGTGCATTGCATTGCCATGTAATGTAATGTAATGCAATGCTATCTATCTAGCTCTCCCTCTATACTTCCTTTTGGATAAACAGACATATTAGGCAAGCATTTTGGAGCTTTCACCTAAATAACTACAGGTGGTGAGATAAGCTGCACAATATAATTGACCTTTCAGTATATTGTTGCACACACACCATCTATTTAGCAAATGCCCTTGTTATCAACAGCAGCCTTTTAAACTCACCTGAGCTAACAGGTATGTGAGCTGGTTACTCTGCTGCGCTTAAAATTTCTTTTTTGGTTTGCTACAATGCCTTTTCTGAAACGTTGTCTCCCTCTGCTGGAACACTGACTTCTTTCATTTAATGCCTGCAGACTATAAAAGAGAAACCAACCCAAAAAGTTTGGTTGATTAGTCTGTGGCATTCTTTTAAACTGTTGCTTATGGCGGTCTCTGTGAGCTTCTCAGTGACATTCAGCCATCCAGGTATCCCGCCTGCAGTAGACGGAATGTGGCAATGGAACGCTGGCTGCGCGTGTCATAATAGGCTCTGAGCCTTTATATACCTGCGCACAGCAGCAGCCACCTTCAGTCTGCTGCTGGACAGCCAGCAGCAGCAGCAGCAGGAGAGGTAATTAATCAGCAACCCTCCTGCTAAGGGTAGACAGCTGCTCGTTCCACCCCCCCCCCGCCTTAATTGGTTCTCCTCCCTTCCAACGGTGTTGAGGCGGGTGGGAACAGCCGGGGGTTGAGGGTACTGTGCTAAAAGAGGTGGAGTTATGCAGATCTAAAACGCGTGGATTGCAGCAGCAGCAAGCCGAAAAGTGCAGGCATGTGAGGGATCTAGAGGTTGACAGCATGTCTTCTTAACGGGAGTCCAGGTGGCCATCTCCACAAATGGACTTTTCAGAATCCTTGGGTGGCACCGTAGTCGGAAACCAATTCTGGTTATCGCTTCTCGGCCTTTTGGCTAAGATCAAGTGTAGTATCTGTTCTTATCAGTTTAATATCTGATACGTCCCCTATCTGGGGACCATATATTAAATGGATTTTTAGAACAGGGAGATGGAAAAAGAGCTTGCTCTGTCCACTCCACGCATTGACCTGGTATTGCAGTATCTCCAGGACCGGTGCACCCCTTCTTTAATGCAGTTTCTAAAATCAGAAAGAATTGAATTCAATGCTTTTTGTTCATTTTGCTTGTTTGTCGGATTTTGGGATGGACTCTTTGGCTTTGCTTTTCTTCTCCTCATTGGATTTTTCATGTTAAAAGTTGCAGAAGCCAGATGACAAGCTCATTTTGGTTCAACTTCAGCAACTGTGCATTGCATTGCCATGTAATGTAATGTAATGCAATGCTATCTATCTAGCTCTCCCTCTATACTTCCTTTTGGATAAACAGACATATTAGGCAAGCATTTTGGAGCTTTCACCTAAATAACTACAGGTGGTGAGATAAGCTGCACAATATAATTGACCTTTCAGTATATTGTTGCACACACACCATCTATTTAGCAAATGCCCTTGTTATCAACAGCAGCCTTTTAAACTCACCTGAGCTAACAGGTATGTGAGCTGGTTACTCTGCTGCGCTTAAAATTTATTTTTTGGTTTGCTACAATGCCTTTTCTGAAACGTTGTCTCCCTCTGCTGGAACACTGACTTCTTTCATTTAATGCCTGCAGACTATAAAAGAGAAACCAACCCAAAAAGTTTGGTTGATTAGTCTGTGGCATTCTTTTAAACTGTTGCTTATGGCGGTCTCTGTGAGCTTCTCAGTGACATTCAGCCATCCAGGTATCCCGCCTGCAGTAGACGGAATGTGTCAATGGAACGCTGGCTGCGCGTGTCATAATAGGCTCTGAGCCTTTATATACCTGCGCACAGCAGCACCCACCTTCAGTCTGCTGCTGGACAGCCAGCAGCAGCAGCAGCAGGAGAGGTAATTAATCAGCAACCCTCCTGCTAAGGGTAGACAGCTGCTCGTTCCACCCCCCCCCGCCTTAATTGGTTCTCCTCCCTTCCAACGGTGTTGAGGCGGGTGGGAACAGCCGGGGGTTGAGGGTACTGTGCTAAAAGAGGTGGAGTTATGCAGATCTAAAACGCGTGGATTGCAGCAGCAGCAAGCCGAAAAGTGCAGGCATGTGAGGGATCTAGAGGTTGACAGCATGTCTTCTTAACGGGAGTCCAGGTGGCCATCTCCACAAATGGACTTTTCAGAATCCTTGGGTGGCACCGTAGTCGGAAACCAATTCTGGTTATCGCTTCTCGGCCTTTTGGCTAAGATCAAGTGTAGTATCTGTTCTTATCAGTTTAATATCTGATACGTCCCCTATCTGGGGACCATATATTAAATGGATTTTTAGAACAGGGAGATGGAAAAAGAGCTTGCTCTGTCCACTCCACGCATTGACCTGGTATTGCAGTATCTCCAGGACCGGTGCACCCCTTCTTTAATGCAGTTTCTAAAATCAGAAAGAATTGAATTCAATGCTTTTTGTTCATTTTGCTTGTTTGTCGGATTTTGGGATGGACTCTTTGGCTTTGCTTTTCTTCTCCTCATTGGATTTTTCATGTTAAAAGTTGCAGAAGCCAGATGACAAGCTCATTTTGGTTCAACTTCAGCAACTGTGCATTGCATTGCCATGTAATGTAATGTAATGCAATGCTATCTATCTAGCTCTCCCTCTATACTTCCTTTTGGATAAACAGACATATTAGGCAAGCATTTTGGAGCTTTCACCTAAATAACTACAGGTGGTGAGATAAGCTGCACAATATAATTGACCTTTCAGTATATTGTTGCACACACACCATCTATTTAGCAAATGCCCTTGTTATCAACAGCAGATTTTAAACTCACCTGAGCTAACAGGTATGTGAGCTGGTTACTCTGCTGCGCTTAAAATTTCTTTTTTGGTTTGCTACAATGCCTTTTCTGAAATGTTGTCTCCCTCTGCTGGAACACTGACTTCTTTCATTTAATGCCTGCAGACTATAAAAGAGAAACCAACCCAAAAAGTTTGGTTGATTAGTCTGTGGCATTCTTTTAAACTGTTGCTTATGGCGGTCTCTGTGAGCTTCTCAGTGACATTCAGCCATCCAGGTATCCCGCCTGCAGTAGACGGAATGTGGCAATGGAACGCTGGCTGCGCGTGTCATAATAGGCTCTGAGCCTTTATATACCTGCGCACAGCAGCAGCCACCTTCAGTCTGCTGCTGGACAGCCAGCAGCAGCAGCAGCAGGAGAGGTAATTAATCAGCAACCCTCCTGCTAAGGGTAGACAGCTGCTCGTTCCACCCCCCCCCCCGCCTTAATTGGTTCTCCTCCCTTCCAACGGTGTTGAGGTGGGTGGGAACAGCCGGGGGTTGAGGGTACTGGGCTAAAAGAGGTGGAGTTATGCAGATCTAAAACGCGTGGATTGCAGCAGCAGCAAGCCGAAAAGTGCAGGCATGTGAGGGATCTAGAGGTTGACAGCATGTCTTCTTAACGGGAGTCCAGGTGGCCATCTCCACAAATGGACTTTTCAGAATCCTTGGGTGGCACCGTAGTCGGAAACCAATTCTGGTTATCGCTTCTCGGCCTTTTGGCTAAGATCAAGTGTAGTATCTGTTCTTATCAGTTTAATATCTGATACGTCCCCTATCTGGGGACCATATATTAAATGGATTTTTAGAACAGGGAGATGGAAAAAGAGCTTGCTCTGTCCACTCCACGCATTGACCTGTTATTGCAGTATCTCCAGGACCGGT
The DNA here is from genome assembly GCF_046119375.1 of Phyllobates terribilis. NCBI lineage: Eukaryota > Metazoa > Chordata > Amphibia > Anura > Dendrobatidae > Phyllobates > Phyllobates terribilis. The sequence goes on along the minus strand of NW_027363009.1, from coordinate 1,086,487 downwards.
GCACCCCTTCTTTAATGCAGTTTCTAAAATCAGAAAGAATTGAATTCAATGCTTTTTGTTCATTTTGCTTGTTTGTCGGATTTTGGGATGGACTCTTTGGCTTTGCTTTTCTTCTCCTCATTGGATTTTTCATGTTAAAAGTTGCAGAAGCCAGATGACAAGCTCATTTTGGTTCAACTTCAGCAACTGTGCATTGCATTGCCATGTAATGTAATGTAATGCAATGCTATCTATCTAGCTCTCCCTCTATACTTCCTTTTGGATAAACAGACATATTAGGCAAGCATTTTGGAGCTTTCACCTAAATAACTACAGGTGGTGAGATAAGCTGCACAATATAATTGACCTTTCAGTATATTGTTGCACACACACCATCTATTTAGCAAATGCCCTTGTTATCAACAGCAGCCTTTTAAACTCACCTGAGCTAACAGGTATGTGAGCTGGTTACTCTGCTGCGCTTAAAATTTCTTTTTTGGTTTGCTACAATGCCTTTTCTGAAACGTTGTCTCCCTCTGCTGGAACACTGACTTCTTTCATTTAATGCCTGCAGACTATAAAAGAGAAACCAACCCAAAAAGTTTGGTTGATTAGTCTGTGGCATTCTTTTAAACTGTTGCTTATGGCGGTCTCTGTGAGCTTCTCAGTGACATTCAGCCATCCAGGTATCCCGCCTGCAGTAGACGGAATGTGGCAATGGAACGCTGGCTGCGCGTGTCATAATAGGCTCTGAGCCTTTATATACCTGCGCACAGCAGCAGCCACCTTCAGTCTGCTGCTGGACAGCCAGCAGCAGCAGCAGCAGGAGAGGTAATTAATCAGCAACCCTCCTGCTAAGGGTAGACAGCTGCTCGTTCCACCCCCCCCCCCCCCCGCCTTAATTGGTTCTCCTCCCTTCCAACGGTGTTGAGGCGGGTGGGAACAGCCGGGGGTTGAGGGTACTGTGCTAAAAGAGGTGGAGTTATGCAGATCTAAAACGCGTGGATTGCAGCAGCAGCAAGCCGAAAAGTGCAGGCATGTGAGGGATCTAGAGGTTGACAGCATGTCTTCTTAACGGGAGTCCAGGTGGCCATCTCCACAAATGGACTTTTCAGAATCCTTGGGTGGCACCGTAGTCGGAAACCAATTCTGGTTATCGCTTCTCGGCCTTTTGGCTAAGATCAAGTGTAGTATCTGTTCTTATCAGTTTAATATCTGATACGTCCCCTATCTGGGGACCATATATTAAATGGATTTTTAGAACAGGGAGATGGAAAAAGAGCTTGCTCTGTCCACTCCACGCATTGACCTGGTATTGCAGTATCTCCAGGACCGGTGCACCCCTTCTTTAATGCAGTTTCTAAAATCAGAAAGAATTGAATTCAATGCTTTTTGTTCATTTTGCTTGTTTGTCGGATTTTGGGATGGACTCTTTGGCTTTGCTTTTCTTCTCCTCATTGGATTTTTCATGTTAAAAGTTGCAGAAGCCAGATGACAAGCTCATTTTGGTTCAACTTCAGCAACTGTGCATTGCATTGCCATGTAATGTAATGTAATGCAATGCTATCTATCTAGCTCTCCCTCTATACTTCCTTTTGGATAAACAGACATATTAGGCAAGCATTTTGGAGCTTTCACCTAAATAACTACAGGTGGTGAGATAAGCTGCACAATATAATTGACCTTTCAGTATATTGTTGCACACACACCATCTATTTAGCAAATGCCCTTGTTATCAACAGCAGCCTTTTAAACTCACCTGAGCTAACAGGTATGTGAGCTGGTTACTCTGCTGCGCTTAAAATTTCTTTTTTGGTTTGCTACAATGCCTTTTCTGAAACGTTGTCTCCCTCTGCTGGAACACTGACTTCTTTCATTTAATGCCTGCAGACTATAAAAGAGAAACCAACCCAAAAAGTTTGGTTGATTAGTCTGTGGCATTCTTTTAAACTGTTGCTTATGGCGGTCTCTGTGAGCTTCTCAGTGACATTCAGCCATCCAGGTATCCCGCCTGCAGTAGACGGAATGTGGCAATGGAACGCTGGCTGCGCGTGTCATAATAGGCTCTGAGCCTTTATATACCTGCGCACAGCAGCAGCCACCTTCAGTCTGCTGCTGGACAGCCAGCAGCAGCAGCAGCAGGAGAGGTAATTAATCAGCAACCCTCCTGCTAAGGGTAGACAGCTGCTCGTTCCACCCCCCCCCCCGCCTTAATTGGTTCTCCTCCCTTCCAACGGTGTTGAGGCGGGTGGGAACAGCCGGGGGTTGAGGGTACTGTGCTAAAAGAGGTGGAGTTATGCAGATCTAAAACGCGTGGATTGCAGCAGCAGCAAGCCGAAAAGTGCAGGCATGTGAGGGATCTAGAGGTTGACAGCATGTCTTCTTAACGGGAGTCCAGGTGGCCATCTCCACAAATGGACTTTTCAGAATCCTTGGGTGGCACCGTAGTCGGAAACCAATTCTGGTTATCGCTTCTCGGCCTTTTGGCTAAGATCAAGTGTAGTATCTGTTCTTATCAGTTTAATATCTGATACGTCCCCTATCTGGGGACCATATATTAAATGGATTTTTAGAACAGGGAGATGGAAAAAGAGCTTGCTCTGTCCACTCCACGCATTGACCTGGTATTGCAGTATCTCCAGGACCGGTGCACCCCTTCTTTAATGCAGTTTCTGAAATCAGAAAGAATTGAATTCAATGCTTTTTGTTCATTTTGCTTGTTTGTCGGATTTTGGGATGGACTCTTTGGCTTTGCTTTTCTTCTCCTCATTGGATTTTTCATGTTAAAAGTTGCAGAAGCCAGATGACAAGCTCATTTTGGTTCAACTTCAGCAACTGTGCATTGCATTGCCATGTAATGTAATGTAATGCAATGCTATCTATCTAGCTCTCCCTCTATACTTCCTTTTGGATAAACAGACATATTAGGCAAGCATTTTGGAGCTTTCACCTAAATAACTACAGGTGGTGAGATAAGCTGCACAATATAATTGACCTTTCAGTATATTGTTGCACACACACCATCTATTTAGCAAATGCCCTTGTTATCAACAGCAGCCTTTTAAACTCACCTGAGCTAACAGGTATGTGAGCTGGTTACTCTGCTGCGCTTAAAATTTCTTTTTTGGTTTGCTACAATGCCTTTTCTGAAACGTTGTCTCCCTCTGCTGGAACACTGACTTCTTTCATTTAATGCCTGCAGACTATAAAAGAGAAACCAACCCAAAAAGTTTGGTTGATTAGTCTGTGGCATTCTTTTAAACTGTTGCTTATGGCGGTCTCTGTGAGCTTCTCAGTGACATTCAGCCATCCAGGTATCCCGCCTGCAGTAGACGGAATGTGGCAATGGAACGCTGGCTGCGCGTGTCATAATAGGCTCTGAGCCTTTATATACCTGCGCACAGCAGCAGCCACCTTCAGTCTGCTGCTGGACAGCCAGCAGCAGCAGCAGCAGGAGAGGTAATTAATCAGCAACCCTCCTGCTAAGGGTAGACAGCTGCTCGTTCCACCCCCCCCCCGCCTTAATTGGTTCTCCTCCCTTCCAACGGTGTTGAGGCGGGTGGGAACAGCCGGGGGTTGAGGGTACTGTGCTAAAAGAGGTGGAGTTATGCAGATCTAAAACGCGTGGATTGCAGCAGCAGCAAGCCGAAAAGTGTAGGCATGTGAGGGATCTAGAGGTTGACAGCATGTCTTCTTAACGGGAGTCCAGGTGGCCATCTCCACAAATGGACTTTTCAGAATCCTTGGGTGGCACCGTAGTCGGAAACCAATTCTGGTTATCGCTTCTCGGCCTTTTGGCTAAGATCAAGTGTAGTATCTGTTCTTATCAGTTTAATATCTGATACGTCCCCTATCTGGGGACCATATATTAAATGGATTTTTAGAACAGGGAGATGGAAAAAGAGCTTGCTCTGTCCACTCCACGCATTGACCTGGTATTGCAGTATCTCCAGGACCGGTGCACCCCTTCTTTAATGCAGTTTCTAAAATCAGAAAGAATTGAATTCAATGCTTTTTGTTCATTTTGCTTGTTTGTCGGATTTTGGGATGGACTCTTTGGCTTTGCTTTTCTTCTCCTCATTGGATTTTTCATGTTAAAAGTTGCAGAAGCCAGATGACAAGCTCATTTTGGTTCAACTTCAGCAACTGTGCATTGCATTGCCATGTAATGTAATGTAATGCAATGCTATCTATCTAGCTCTCCCTCTATACTTCCTTTTGGATAAACAGACATATTAGGCAAGCATTTTGGAGCTTTCACCTAAATAACTACAGGTGGTGAGATAAGCTGCACAATATAATTGACCTTTCAGTATATTGTTGCACACACACCATCTATTTAGCAAATGCCCTTGTTATCAACAGCAGCCTTTTAAACTCACCTGAGCTAACAGGTATGTGAGCTGGTTACTCTGCTGCGCTTAAAATTTCTTTTTTGGTTTGCTACAATGCCTTTTCTGAAACGTTGTCTCCCTCTGCTGGAACACTGACTTCTTTCATTTAATGCCTGCAGACTATAAAAGAGAAACCAACCCAAAAAGTTTGGTTGATTAGTCTGTGGCATTCTTTTAAACTGTTGCTTATGGCGGTCTCTGTGAGCTTCTCAATGACATTCAGCCATCCAGGTATCCCGCCTGCAGTAGACGGAATGTGGCAATGGAACGCTGGCTGCGCGTGTCATAATAGGCTCTGAGCCTTTATATACCTGCGCACAGCAGCAGCCACCTTCAGTCTGCTGCTGGACAGCCAGCAGCAGCAGCAGCAGGAGAGGTAATTAATCAGCAACCCTCCTGCTAAGGGTAGACAGCTGCTCGTTCCACCCCCCCCCCCGCCTTAATTGGTTCTCCTCCCTTCCAACGGTGTTGAGGCGGGTGGGAACAGCCGGGGGTTGAGGGTACTGTGCTAAAAGAGGTGGAGTTATGCAGATCTAAAACGCGTGGATTGCAGCAGCAGCAAGCCGAAAAGTGCAGGCATGTGAGGGATCTAGAGGTTGACAGCATGTCTTCTTAACGGGAGTCCATGTGGCCATCTCCACAAATGGACTTTTCAGAATCCTTGGGTGGCACCGTAGTCGGAAACCAATTCTGGTTATCGCTTCTCGGCCTTTTGGCTAAGATCAAGTGTAGTATCTGTTCTTATCAGTTTAATATCTGATACGTCCCCTATCTGGGGACCATATATTAAATGGATTTTTAGAACAGGGAGATGGAAAAAGAGCTTGCTCTGTCCACTCCACGCATTGACCTGGTATTGCAGTATCTCCAGGACCGGTGCACCCCTTCTTTAATGCAGTTTCTAAAATCAGAAAGAATTGAATTCAATGCTTTTTGTTCATTTTGCTTGTTTGTCGGATTTTGGGATGGACTCTTTGGCTTTGCTTTTCTTCTCCTCATTGGATTTTTCATGTTAAAAGTTGCAGAAGCCAGATGACAAGCTCATTTTGGTTCAACTTCAGCAACTGTGCATTGCATTGCCATGTAATGTAATGTAATGCAATGCTATCTATCTAGCTCTCCCTCTATACTTCCTTTTGGATAAACAGACATATTAGGCAAGCATTTTGGAGCTTTCACCTAAATAACTACAGGTGGTGAGATAAGCTGCACAATATAATTGACCTTTCAGTATATTGTTGCACACACACCATCTATTTAGCAAATGCCCTTGTTATCAACAGCAGCCTTTTAAACTCACCTGAGCTAACAGGTATGTGAGCTGGTTACTCTGCTGCCCTTAAAATTTCTTTTTTGGTTTGCTACAATGCCTTTTCTGAAACGTTGTCTCCCTCTGCTGGAACACTGACTTCTTTCATTTAATGCCTGCAGACTATAAAAGAGAAACCAACCCAAAAAGTTTGGTTGATTAGTCTGTGGCATTCTTTTAAACTGTTGCTTATGGCGGTCTCTGTGAGCTTCTCAGTGACATTCAGCCATCCAGGTATCCCGCCTGCAGTAGACGGAATGTGGCAATGGAACGCTGGCTGCGCGTGTCATAACAGGCTCTGAGCCTTTATATACCTGCGCACAGCAGCAGCCACCTTCAGTCTGCTGCTGGACAGCCAGCAGCAGCAGCAGCAGGAGAGGTAATTAATCAGCAACCCTCCTGCTAAGGGTAGACAGCTGCTCGTTCCACCCCCCCCCCCCGCCTTAATTGGTTCTCCTCCCTTCCAACGGTGTTGAGGCGGGTGGGAACAGCCGGGGGTTGAGGGTACTGTGCTAAAAGAGGTGGAGTTATGCAGATCTAAAACGCGTGGATTGCAGCAGCAGCAAGCCGAAAAGTGCAGGCATGTGAGGGATCTAGAGGTTGACAGCATGTCTTCTTAACGGGAGTCCAGGTGGCCATCTCCACAAATGGACTTTTCAGAATCCTTGGGTGGCACCGTAGTCGGAAACCAATTCTGGTTATCGCTTCTCGGCCTTTTGGCTAAGATCAAGTGTAGTATCTGTTCTTATCAGTTTAATATCTGATACGTCCCCTATCTGGGGACCATATATTAAATGGATTTTTAGAACAGGGAGATGGAAAAAGAGCTTGCTCTGTCCACTCCACGCATTGACCTGGTATTGCAGTATCTCCAGGACCGGTGCACCCCTTCTTTAATGCAGTTTCTAAAATCAGAAAGAATTGAATTCAATGCTTTTTGTTCATTTTGCTTGTTTGTCGGATTTTGGGATGGACTCTTTGGCTTTGCTTTTCTTCTCCTCATTGGATTTTTCATGTTAAAAGTTGCAGAAGCCAGATGACAAGCTCATTTTGGTTCAACTTCAGCAACTGTGCATTGCATTGCCATGTAATGTAATGTAATGCAATGCTATCTATCTAGCTCTCCCTCTATACTTCCTTTTGGATAAACAGACATATTAGGCAAGCATTTTGGAGCTTTCACCTAAATAACTACAGGTGGTGAGATAAGCTGCACAATATAATTGACCTTTCAGTATATTGTTGCACACACACCATCTATTTAGCAAATGCCCTTGTTATCAACAGCAGCCTTTTAAACTCACCTGAGCTAACAGGTATGTGAGCTGGTTACTCTGCTGCGCTTAAAATTTCTTTTTTGGTTTGCTACAATGCCTTTTCTGAAACGTTGTCTCCCTCTGCTGGAACACTGACTTCTTTCATTTAATGCCTGCAGACTATAAAAGAGAAACCAACCCAAAAAGTTTGGTTGATTAGTCTGTGGCATTCTTTTAAACTGTTGCTTATGGCGGTCTCTGTGAGCTTCTCAGTGACATTCAGCCATCCAGGTATCCCGCCTGCAGTAGACGGAATGTGGCAATGGAACGCTGGCTGCGCGTGTCATAATAGGCTCTGAGCCTTTATATACCTGCGCACAGCAGCAGCCACCTTCAGTCTGCTGCTGGACAGCCAGCAGCAGCAGCAGCAGGAGAGGTAATTAATCAGCAACCCTCCTGCTAAGGGTAGACAGCTGCTCGTTCCACCCCCCCCCCCGCCTTAATTGGTTCTCCTCCCTTCCAACGGTGTTGAGGCGGGTGGGAACAGCCGGGGGTTGAGGGTACTGTGCTAAAAGAGGTGGAGTTATGCAGATCTAAAATGCGTGGATTGCAGCAGCAGCAAGCCGAAAAGTGCAGGCATGTGAGGGATCTAGAGGTTGACAGCATGTCTTCTTAACGGGAGTCCAGGTGGCCATCTCCACAAATGGACTTTTCAGAATCCTTGGGTGGCACCGTAGTCGGAAACCAATTCTGGTTATCGCTTCTCGGCCTTTTGGCTAAGATCAAGTGTAGTATCTGTTCTTATCAGTTTAATATCTGATACGTCCCCTATCTGGGGACCATATATTAAATGGATTTTTAGAACAGGGAGATGGAAAAAGAGCTTGCTCTGTCCACTCCACGCATTGACCTGGTATTGCAGTATCTCCAGGACCGGTGCACCCCTTCTTTAATGCAGTTTCTAAAATCAGAAAGAATTGAATTCAATGTTTTTTGTTCATTTTGCTTGTTTGTCGGATTTTGGGATGGACTCTTTGGCTTTGCTTTTCTTCTCCTCATTGGATTTTTCATGTTAAAAGTTGCAGAAGCCAGATGACAAGCTCATTTTGGTTCAACTTCAGCAACTGTGCATTGCATTGCCATGTAATGTAATGTAATGCAATGCTATCTATCTAGCTCTCCCTCTATACTTCCTTTTGGATAAACAGACATATTAGGCAAGCATTTTGGAGCTTTCACCTAAATAACTACAGGTGGTGAGATAAGCTGCACAATATAATTGACCTTTCAGTATATTGTTGCACACACACCATCTATTTAGCAAATGCCCTTGTTATCAACAGCAGCCTTTTAAACTCACCTGAGCTAACAGGTATGTGAGCTGGTTACTCTGCTGCGCTTAAAATTTCTTTTTTGGTTTGCTACAATGCCTTTTCTGAAACGTTGTCTCCCTCTGCTGGAACACTGACTTCTTTCATTTAATGCCTGCAGACTATAAAAGAGAAACCAACCCAAAAAGTTTGGTTGATTAGTCTGTGGCATTCTTTTAAACTGTTGCTTATGGCGGTCTCTGTGAGCTTCTCAGTGACATTCAGCCATCCAGGTATCCCGCCTGCAGTAGACGGAATGTGGTAATGGAACGCTGGCTGCGCGTGTCATAATAGGCTCTGAGCCTTTATATACCTGCGCACAGCAGCAGCCTCCTTCAGTCTGCTGCTGGACAGCCAGCAGCAGCAGCAGCAGGAGAGGTAATTAATCAGCAAACCTCCTGCTAAGGGTAGACAGCTGCTCGTTCCACCCCCCCCCCCGCCTTAATTGGTTCTCCTCCCTTCCAACGGTGTTGAGGCGGGTGGGAACAGCCGGGGGTTGAGGGTACTGTGCTAAAAGAGGTGGAGTTATGCAGATCTAAAACGCGTGGATTGCAGCAGCAGCAAGCCGAAAAGTGCAGGCATGTGAGGGATCTAGAGGTTGACAGCATGTCTTCTTAACGGGAGTCCAGGTGGCCATCTCCACAAATGGACTTTTCAGAATCCTTGGGTGGCACCGTAGTCGGAAACCAATTCTGGTTATCGCTTCTCGGCCTTTTGGCTAAGATCAAGTGTAGTATCTGTTCTTATCAGTTTAATATCTGATACGTCCCCTATCTGGGGACCATATATTAAATGGATTTTTAGAACAGGGAGATGGAAAAAGAGTTTGCTCTGTCCACTCCACGCATTGACCTGGTATTGCAGTATCTCCAGGACCGGTGCACCCCTTCTTTAATGCAGTTTCTAAAATCAGAAAGAATTGAATTCAATGCTTTTTGTTCATTTTGCTTGTTTGTCGGATTTTGGGATGGACTCTTTGGCTTTGCTTTTCTTCTCCTCATTGGATTTTTCATGTTAAAAGTTGCAGAAGCCAGATGACAAGCTCATTTTGGTTCAACTTCAGCAACTGTGCATTGCATTGCCATGTAATGTAATGTAATGCAATGCTATCTATCTAGCTCTCCCTCTATACTTCCTTTTGGATAAACAGACATATTAGGCAAGCATTTTGGAGCTTTCACCTAAATAACTACAGGTGGTGAGATAAGCTGCACAATATAATTGACCTTTCAGTATATTGTTGCACACACACCATCTATTTAGCAAATGCCCTTGTTATCAACAGCAGCCTTTTAAACTCACCTGAGCTAACAGGTATGTGAGCTGGTTACTCTGCTGCGCTTAAAATTTCTTTTTTGGTTTGCTACAATGCCTTTTCTGAAACGTTGTCTCCCTCTGCTGGAACACTGACTTCTTTCATTTAATGCCTGCAGACTATAAAAGAGAAACAAACCCAAAAAGTTTGGTTGATTAGTCTGTGGCATTCTTTTAAACTGTTGCTTATGGCGGTCTCTGTGATCTTCTCAGTGACATTCAGCCATCCAGGTATCCCGCCTGCAGTAGACGGAATGTGGCAATGGAACGCTGGCTGCGCATGTCATAATAGGCTCTGAGCCTTTATATACCTGCGCACAGCAGCAGCCACCTTCAGTCTGCTGCTGGACAGCCAGCAGCAGCAGCAGCAGGAGAGGTAATTAATCAGCAACCCTCCTGCTAAGGGTAGACAGCTGCTCGTTCCACCCCACCCCCCCGCCTTAATTGGTTCTCCTCCCTTCCAACGGTGTTGAGGCGGGTGGGAACAGCCGGGGGTTGAGGGTACTGTGCTAAAAGAGGTGGAGTTATGCAGATCTAAAACGCGTAGATTGCAGCAGCAGCAAGCCGAAAAGTGCAGGCATGTGAGGGATCTAGAGGTTGACAGCATGTCTTCTTAACGGGAGTCCAGGTGGCCATCTCCACAAATGGACTTTTCAGAATCCTTGGGTGGCACCGTAGTCGGAAACCAATTCTGGTTATCGCTTCTCGGCCTTTTGGCTAAGATCAAGTGTAGTATCTGTTCTTATCAGTTTAATATCTGATACGTCCCCTATCTGGGGACCATATATTAAATGGATTTTTAGAACAGGGAGATGGAAAAAGAGCTTGCTCTGTCCACTCCACGCATTGACCTGGTATTGCAGTATCTCCAGGACCGGTGCACCCCTTCTTTAATGCAGTTTCTAAAATCAGAAAGAATTGAATTCAATGCTTTTTGTTCATTTTGCTTGTTTGTCGGATTTTGGGATGGACTCTTTGGCTTTGCTTTTCTTCTCCTCATTGGATTTTTCATGTTAAAAGTTGCAGAAGCCAGATGACAAGCTCATTTTGGTTCAACTTCAGCAACTGTGCATTGCATTGCCATGTAATGTAATGTAATGCAATGCTATCTATCTAGCTCTCCCTCTATACTTCCTTTTGGATAAACAGACATATTAGGCAAGCATTTTGGAGCTTTCACCTAAATAACTACAGGTGGTGAGATAAGCTGCACAATATAATTGACCTTTCAGTATATTGTTGCACACACACCATCTATTTAGCAAATGCCCTTGTTATCAACAGCAGCCTTTTAAACTCACCTGAGCTAACAGGTATGTGAGCTGGTTACTCTGCTGCGCTTAAAATTTCTTTTTTGGTTTGCTACAATGCCTTTTCTGAAACGTTGTCTCCCTCTGCTGGAACACTGACTTCTTTCACTTAATGCCTGCAGACTATAAAAGAGAAACAAACCCAAAAAGTTTGGTTGATTAGTCTGTGGCATTCTTTTAAACTGTTGCTTATGGCGGTCTCTGTGATCTTCTCAGTGACATTCAGCCATCCAGGTATCCCGCCTGCAGTAGACGGAATGTGGCAATGGAACGCTGGCTGCGCATGTCATAATAGGCTCTGAGCCTTTATATACCTGCGCACAGCAGCAGCCACCTTCAGTCTGCTGCTGGACAGCCAGCAGCAGCAGCAGCAGGAGAGGTAATTAATCAGCAACCCTCCTGCTAAGGGTAGACAGCTGCTCGTTCCACCCCACCCCCCCGCCTTAATTGGTTCTCCTCCCTTCCAACGGTGTTGAGGCGGGTGGGAACAGCCGGGGGTTGAGGGTACTGTGCTAAAAGAGGTGGAGTTATGCAGATCTAAAACGCGTAGATTGCAGCAGCAGCAAGCCGAAAAGTGCAGGCATGTGAGGGATCTAGAGGTTGACAGCATGTCTTCTTAACGGGAGTCCAGGTGGCCATCTCCACAAATGGACTTTTCAGAATCCTTGGGTGGCACCGTAGTCGGAAACCAATTCTGGTTATCGCTTCTCGGCCTTTTGGCTAAGATCAAGTGTAGTATCTGTTCTTATCAGTTTAATATCTGATACGTCCCCTATCTGGGGACCATATATTAAATGGATTTTTAGAACAGGGAGATGGAAAAAGAGCTTGCTCTGTCCACTCCACGCATTGACCTGGTATTGCAGTATCTCCAGGACCGGTGCACCCCTTCTTTAATGCAGTTTCTAAAATCAGAAAGAATTGAATTCAATGCTTTTTGTTCATTTTGCTTGTTTGTCGGATTTTGGGATGGACTCTTTGGCTTTGCTTTTCTTCTCCTCATTGGATTTTTCATGTTAAAAGTTGCAGAAGCCAGATGACAAGCTCATTTTGGTTCAACTTCAGCAACTGTGCATTGCATTGCCATGTAATGTAATGTAATGCAATGCTATCTATCTAGCTCTCCCTCTATACTTCCTTTTGGATAAACAGACATATTAGGCAAGCATTTTGGAGCTTTCACCTAAATAACTACAGGTGGTGAGATAAGCTGCACAATATAATTGACCTTTCAGTATATTGTTGCACACACACCATCTATTTAGCAAATGCCCTTGTTATCAACAGCAGCCTTTTAAACTCACCTGAGCTAACAGGTATGTGAGCTGGTTACTCTGCTGCGCTTAAAATTTCTTTTTTGGTTTGCTACAATGCCTTTTCTGAAACGTTGTCTCCCTCTGCTGGAACACTGACTTCTTTCATTTAATGCCTGCAGACTATAAAAGAGAAACAAACCCAAAAAGTTTGGTTGATTAGTCTGTGGCATTCTTTTAAACTGTTGCTTATGGCGGTCTCTGTGATCTTCTCAGTGACATTCAGCCATCCAGGTATCCCGCCTGCAGTAGACGGAATGTGGCAATGGAACGCTGGCTGCGCATGTCATAATAGGCTCTGAGCCTTTATATACCTGCGCACAGCAGCAGCCACCTTCAGTCTGCTGCTGGACAGCCAGCAGCAGCAGCAGCAGGAGAGGTAATTAATCAGCAACCCTCCTGCTAAGGGTAGACAGCTGCTCGTTCCACCCCACCCCCCCGCCTTAATTGGTTCTCCTCCCTTCCAACGGTGTTGAGGCGGGTGGGAACAGCCGGGGGTTGAGGGTACTGTGCTAAAAGAGGTGGAGTTATGCAGATCTAAAACGCGTGGATTGCAGCAGCAGCAAGCCGAAAAGTGCAGGCATGTGAGGGATCTAGAGGTTGACAGCATGTCTTCTTAACGGGAGTCCAGGTGGCCATCTCCACAAATGGACTTTTCAGAATCCTTGGGTGGCACCGTAGTCGGAAACCAATTCTGGTTATCGCTTCTCGGCCTTTTGGCTAAGATCAAGTGTAGTATCTGTTCTTATCAGTTTAATATCTGATACGTCCCCTATCTGGGGACCATATATTAAATGGATTTTTAGAACAGGGAGATGGAAAAAGAGCTTGCTCTGTCCACTCCACGCATTGACCTGGTATTGCAGTATCTCCAGGACCGGTGCACCCCTTCTTTAATGCAGTTTCTAAAATCAGAAAGAATTGAATTCAATGCTTTTTGTTCATTTTGCTTGTTTGTCGGATTTTGGGATGGACTCTTTGGCTTTGCTTTTCTTCTCCTCATTGGATTTTTCATGTTAAAAGTTGCAGAAGCCAGATGACAAGCTCATTTTGGTTCAACTTCAGCAACTGTGCATTGCATTGCCATGTAATGTAATGTAATGCAATGCTATCTATCTAGCTCTCCCTCTATACTTCCTTTTGGATAAACAGACATATTAGGCAAGCATTTTGGAGCTTTCACCTAAATAACTACAGGTGGTGAGATAAGCTGCACAATATAATTGACCTTTCAGTATATTGTTGCACACACACCATCTATTTAGCAAATGCCCTTGTTATCAACAGCAGCCTTTTAAACTCACCTGAGCTAACAGGTATGTGAGCTGGTTACTCTGCTGCGCTTAAAATTTCTTTTTTGGTTTGCTACAATGCCTTTTCTGAAACGTTGTCTCCCTCTGCTGGAACACTGACTTCTTTCATTTAATGCCTGCAGACTATAAAAGAGAAACCAACCCAAAAAGTTTGGTTGATTAGTCTGTGGCATTCTTTTAAACTGTTGCTTATGGCGGTCTCTGTGAGCTTCTCAGTGACATTCAGCCATCCAGGTATCCCGCCTGCAGTAGACGGAATGTGGCAATGGAACGCTGGCTGCGCGTGTCATAATAGGCTCTGAGCCTTTATATACCTGCGCACAGCAGCAGCCACCTTCAGTCTGCTGCTGGACAGCCAGCAGCAGCAGCAGCAGGAGAGGTAATTAATCAGCAACCCTCCTGCTAAGGGTAGACAGCTGCTCGTTCCACCCCCCCCCCCCGCCTTAATTGGTTCTCCTCCCTTGCAACGGTGTTGAGGCGGGTGGGAACAGCCGGGGGTTGAGGGTACTGTGCTAAAAGAGGTGGAGTTATGCAGATCTAAAACGCGTGGATTGCAGCAGCAGCAAGCCGAAAAGTGCAGGCATGTGAGGGATCTAGAGGTTGACAGCATGTCTTCTTAACGGGAGTCCAGGTGGCCATCTCCACAAATGGACTTTTCAGAATCCTTGGGTGGCACCGTAGTCGGAAACCAATTCTGGTTATCGCTTCTCGGCCTTTTGGCTAAGATCAAGTGTAGTATCTGTTCTTATCAGTTTAAAATCTGATACGTCCCCTATCTGGGGACCATATATTAAATGGATTTTTAGAACAGGGAGATGGAAAAAGAGCTTGCTCTGTCCACTCCACGCATTGACCTGGTATTGCAGTATCTCCAGGACCGGTGCACCCCTTCTTTAATGCAGTTTCTAAAATCAGAAAGAATTGAATTCAATGCTTTTTGTTCATTTTGCTTGTTTGTCGGATTTTGGGATGGACTCTTTGGCTTTGCTTTTCTTCTCCTCATTGGATTTTTCATGTTAAAAGTTGCAGAAGCCAGATGACAAGCTCATTTTGGTTCAACTTCAGCAACTGTGCATTGCATTGCCATGTAATGTAATGTAATGCAATGCTATCTATCTAGCTCTCCCTCTATACTTCCTTTTGGATAAACAGACATATTAGGCAAGCATTTTGGAGCTTTCACCTAAATAACTACAGGTGGTGAGATAAGCTGCACAATATAATTGACCTTTCAGTATATTGTTGCACACACACCATCTATTTAGCAAATGCCCTTGTTATCAACAGCAGCCTTTTAAACTCACCTGAGCTAACAGGTATGTGAGCTGGTTACTCTGCTGCGCTTAAAATTTCTTTTTTGGTTTGCTACAATGCCTTTTCTGAAACGTTGTCTCCCTCTGCTGGAACACTGACTTCTTTCATTTAATGCCTGCAGACTATAAAAGAGAAACCAACCCAAAAAGTTTGGTTGATTAGTCTGTGGCATTCTTTTAAACTGTTGCTTATGGCGGTCTCTGTGAGCTTCTCAGTGGCATTCAGCCATCCAGGTATCCCGCCTGCAGTAGACGGAATGTGGCAATGGAACGCTGGCTGCGCGTGTCATAATAGGCTCTGAGCCTTTATATACCTGCGCACAGCAGCAGCCACCTTCAGTCTGCTGCTGGATAGCCAGCAGCAGCAGCACCAGGAGAGGTAATTAATCAGCAACCCTCCTGCTAAGGGTAGACAGCTGCTCGTTCCACCCCCCCCCCCCGCCTTAATTGGTTCTCCTCCCTTCCAACGGTGTTGAGGCGGGTGGGAACAGCCGGGGGTTGAGGGTACTGTGCTAAAAGAGGTGGAATTATGCAGATCTAAAACGCGTGGATTGCAGCAGCAGCAAGCCGAAAAGTGCAGGCATGTGAGGGATCTAGAGGTTGACAGCATGTCTTCTTAACGGGAGTCCAGGTGGCCATCTCCACAAATGGACTTTTCAGAATCCTTGGGTGGCACAGTAGTCGGAAATCAATTCTGGTTATCGCTTCTCGGCCTTTTGGCTAAGATCAAGTGTAGTATCTGTTCTTATCAGTTTAATATCTGATACGTCCCCTATCTGGGGACCATATATTAAATGGATTTTTAGAACAGGGAGATGGAAAAAGAGCTTGCTCTGTCCACTCCACGCATTGACCTGGTATTGCAGTATCTCCAGGACCGGTGCACCCCTTCTTTAATGCAGTTTCTAAAATCAGAAAGAATTGAATTCAATGCTTTTTGTTCATTTTGCTTGTTTGTCGGATTTTGGGATGGACTCTTTGGCTTTGCTTTTCTTCTCCTCATTGGATTTTTCATGTTAAAAGTTGCAGAAGCCAGATGACAAGCTCATTTTGGTTCAACTTCAGCAACTGTGCATTGCATTGCCATGTAATGTAATGTAATGCAATGCTATCTATCTAGCTCTCCCTCTATACTTCCTTTTGGATAAACAGACATATTAGGCAAGCATTTTGGAGCTTTCACCTAAATAACTACAGGTGGTGAGATAAGCTGCACAATATAATTGACCTTTCAGTATATTGTTGCACACACACCATCTATTTAGCAAATGCCCTTGTTATCAACAGCAGCCTTTTAAACTCACCTGAGCTAACAGGTATGTGAGCTGGTTACTCTGCTGCGCTTAAAATTTCTTTTTTGGTTTGCTACAATGCCTTTTCTGAAACGTTGTCTCCCTCTGCTGGAACACTGACTTCTTTCATTTAATGCCTGCAGACTATAAAAGAGAAACCAACCCAAAAAGTTTGGTTGATTAGTCTGTGGCATTCTTTTAAACTGTTGCTTATGGCGGTCTCTGTGAGCTTCTCAGTGACATTCAGCCATCCAGGTATCCCGCCTGCAGTAGACGGAATGTGGCAATGGAACGCTGGCTGCGCGTGTCATAATAGGCTCTGAGCCTTTATATACCTGCGCACAGCAGCAGCCACCTTCAGTCTGCTGCTGGACAGCCAGCAGCAGCAGCAGCAGGAGAGGTAATTAATCAGCAACCCTCCTGCTAAGGGTAGACAGCTGCTCGTTCCACCCCCCCCCCGCCTTAATTGGTTCTCCTCCCTTCCAACGGTGTTGAGGCGGGTGGGAACAGCCGGGGGTTGAGGGTACTGTGCTAAAAGAGGTGGAGTTATGCAGATCTAAAACGCGTGGATTGCAGCAGCAGCAAGCCGAAAAGTGCAGGCATGTGAGGGATCTAGAGGTTGACAGCATGTCTTCTTAACGGGAGTCCAGGTGGCCATCTCCACAAATGGACTTTTCAGAATCCTTGGGTGGCACCGTAGTCGGAAACCAATTCTGGTTATCGCTTCTCGGCCTTTTGGCTAAGATCAAGTGTAGTATCTGTTCTTATCAGTTTAATATCTGATACGTCCCCTATCTGGGGACCATATATTAAATGGATTTTTAGAACAGGGAGATGGAAAAAGAGCTTGCTCTGTCCACTCCACGCATTGACCTGGTATTGCAGTATCTCCAGGACCGGTGCACCCCTTCTTTAATGCAGTTTCTAAAATCAGAAAGAATTGAATTCAATGCTTTTTGTTCATTTTGCTTGTTTGTCGGATTTTGGGATGGACTCTTTGGCTTTGCTTTTCTTCTCCTCATTGGATTTTTCATGTTAAAAGTTGCAGAAGCCAGATGACAAGCTCATTTTGGTTCAACTTCAGCAACTGTGCATTGCATTGCCATGTAATGTAATGTAATGCAATGCTATCTATCTAGCTCTCCCTCTATACTTCCTTTTGGATAAACAGACATATTAGGCAAGCATTTTGGAGCTTTCACCTAAATAACTACAGGTGGTGAGATAAGCTGCACAATATAATTGACCTTTCAGTATATTGTTGCACACACACCATCTATTTAGCAAATGCCCTTGTTATCAACAGCAGCCTTTTAAACTCACCTGAGCTAACAGGTATGTGAGCTGGTTACTCTGCTGCGCTTAAAATTTCTTTTTTGGTTTGCTACAATGCCTTTTCTGAAACGTTGTCTCCCTCTGCTGGAACACTGACTTCTTTCATTTAATGCCTACAGACTATAAAAGAGAAACCAACCCAAAAAGTTTGGTTGATTAGTCTGTGGCATTCTTTTAAACTGTTGCTTATGGCGGTCTCTGTGAGCTTCTCAGTGACATTCAGCCATCCAGGTATCCCGCCTGCAGTAGACGGAATGTGGCAATGGAACGCTGGCTGCGCGTGTCATAATAGGCTCTGAGCCTTTATATACCTGCGCACAGCAGCAGCCACCTTCAGTCTGCTGCTGGACAGCCAGCAGCAGCAGCAGCAGGAGAGGTAATTAATCAGCAACCCTCCTGCTAAGGGTAGACAGCTGCTCGTTCCACCCCCCCCCCGCCTTAATTGGTTCTCCTCCCTTCCAACGGTGTTGAGGCGGGTGGGAACAGCCGGGGATTGAGGGTACTGTGCTAAAAGAGGTGGAGTTATGCAGATCTAAAACGCGTGGATTGCAGCAGCAGCAAGCCGAAAAGTGCAGGCATGTGAGGGATCTAGAGGTTGACAGCATGTCTTCTTAACGGGAGTCCAGGTGGCCATCTCCACAAATGGACTTTTCAGAATCCTTGGGTGGCACCGTAGTCGGAAGCCAATTCTGGTTATCGCTTCTCGGCCTTTTGGCTAAGATCAAGTGTAGTATCTGTTCTTATCAGTTTAATATCTGATACGTCCCCTATCTGGGGACCATATATTAAATGGATTTTTAGAACAGGGAGATGGAAAAAGAGCTTGCTCTGTCCACTCCACGCATTGACCTGGTATTGCAGTATCTCCAGGACCGGTGCACCCCTTCTTTAATGCAGTTTCTAAAATCAGAAAGAATTGAATTCAATGCTTTTTGTTCATTTTGCTTGTTTGTCGGATTTTGGGATGGACTCTTTGGCTTTGCTTTTCTTCTCCTCATTGGATTTTTCATGTTAAAAGTTGCAGAAGCCAGATGACAAGCTCATTTTGGTTCAACTTCAGCAACTGTGCATTGCATTGCCATGTAATGTAATGTAAAGCAATGCTATCAATCTAGCTCTCCCTCTATACTTCCTTTTGGATAAACAGACATATTAGGCAAGCATTTTGGAGCTTTCACCTAAATAACTACAGGTGGTGAGATAAGCTGCACAATATAATTGACCTTTCAGTATATTGTTGCACACACACCATCTATTTAGCAAATGCCCTTGTTATCAACAGCAGCCTTTTAAACTCACCTGAGCTAACAGGTATGTGAGCTGGTTACTCTGCTGCGCTTAAAATTTCTTTTTTGGTTTGCTACAATGCCTTTTCTGAAACGTTGTCTCCCTCTGCTGGAACACTGACTTCTTTCATTTAATGCCTGCAGACTATAAAAGAGAAACCAACCCAAAAAGTTTGGTTGATTAGTCTGTGGCATTCTTTTAAACTGTTGCTTATGGCGGTCTCTGTGAGCTTCTCAGTGACATTCAGCCATCCAGGTATCCCGCCTGCAGTAGACGGAATGTGGCAATGGAACGCTGGCTGCGCGTGTCATAATAGGCTCTGAGCCTTTATATACCTGCGCACAGCAGCAGCCACCTTCAGTCTGCTGCTGGACAGCCAGCAGCAGCAGCAGCAGGAGAGGTAATTAATCAGCAACCCTCCTGCTAAGGGTAGACAGCTGCTCGTTCCACCCCCCCCCCGCCTTAATTGGTTCTCCTCCCTTCCAACGGTGTTGAGGCGGGTGGGAACAGCCGGGGGTTGAGGGTACTGTGCTAAAAGAGGTGGAGTTATGCAGATCTAAAACGCGTGGATTGCAGCAGCAGCAAGCCGAAAAGTGCAGGCATGTGAGGGATCTAGAGGTTGACAGCATGTCTTCTTAACGGGAGTCCAGGTGGCCATCTCCACAAATGGACTTTTCAGAATCCTTGGGTGGCACCGTAGTCGGAAACCAATTCTGGTTATCGCTTCTCGGCCTTTTGGCTAAGATCAAGTGTAGTATCTGTTCTTATCAGTTTAATATCTGATACGTCCCCTATCTGGGGACCATATATTAAATGGATTTTTAGAACAGGGAGATGGAAAAAGAGCTTGCTCTGTCCACTCCACGCATTGACCTGGTATTGCAGTATCTCCAGGACCGGTGCACCCCTTCTTTAATGCAGTTTCTAAAATCAGAAAGAATTGAATTCAATGCTTTTTGTTCATTTTGCTTGTTTGTCGGATTTTGGGATGGACTCTTTGGCT
Source organism: Phyllobates terribilis (assembly GCF_046119375.1). Lineage (NCBI taxonomy): Eukaryota > Metazoa > Chordata > Amphibia > Anura > Dendrobatidae > Phyllobates > Phyllobates terribilis. The sequence goes on along the minus strand of NW_027363009.1, from coordinate 1,066,699 downwards.
TTGCTTTTCTTCTCCTCATTGGATTTTTCATGTTAAAAGTTGCAGAAGCCAGATGACAAGCTCATTTTGGTTCAACTTCAGCAACTGTGCATTGCATTGCCATGTAATGTAATGTAATGCAATGCTATCTATCTAGCTCTCCCTCTATACTTCCTTTTGGATAAACAGACATATTAGGCAAGCATTTTGGAGCTTTCACCTAAATAACTACAGGTGGTGAGATAAGCTGCACAATATAATTGACCTTTCAGTATATTGTTGCACACACACCATCTATTTAGCAAATGCCCTTGTTATCAACAGCAGCCTTTTAAACTCACCTGAGCTAACAGGTATGTGAGCTGGTTACTCTGCTGCGCTTAAAATTTCTTTTTTGGTTTGCTACAATGCCTTTTCTGAAACGTTGTCTCCCTCTGCTGGAACACTGACTTCTTTCATTTAATGCCTGCAGACTATAAAAGAGAAACCAACCCAAAAAGTTTGGTTGATTAGTCTGTGGCATTCTTTTAAACTGTTGCTTATGGCGGTCTCTGTGAGCTTCTCAGTGACATTCAGCCATCCAGGTATCCCGCCTGCAGTAGACGGAATGTGGCAATGGAACGCTGGCTGCGCGTGTCATAATAGGCTCTGAGCCTTTATATACCTGCGCACAGCAGCAGCCACCTTCAGTCTGCTGCTGGACAGCCAGCAGCAGCAGCAGCAGGAGAGGTAATTAATCAGCAACCCTCCTGCTAAGGGTAGACAGCTGCTCGTTCCACCCCCCCCCCGCCTTAATTGGTTCTCCTCCCTTCCAACGGTGTTGAGGCGGGTGGGAACAGCCGGGGGTTGAGGGTACTGTGCTAAAAGAGGTGGAGTTATGCAGATCTAAAACGCGTGGATTGCAGCAGCAGCAAGCCGAAAAGTGCAGGCATGTGAGGGATCTAGAGGTTGACAGCATGTCTTCTTAACGGGAGTCCAGGTGGCCATCTCCACAAATGGACTTTTCAGAATCCTTGGGTGGCACCGTAGTCGGAAACCAATTCTGGTTATCGCTTCTCGGCCTTTTGGCTAAGATCAAGTGTAGTATCTGTTCTTATCAGTTTAATATCTGATACGTCCCCTATCTGGGGACCATATATTAAATGGATTTTTAGAACAGGGAGATGGAAAAAGAGCTTGCTCTGTCCACTCCACGCATTGACCTGGTATTGCAGTATCTCCAGGACCGGTGCACCCCTTCTTTAATGCAGTTTCTAAAATCAGAAAGAATTGAATTCAATGCTTTTTGTTCATTTTGCTTGTTTGTCGGATTTTGGGATGGACTCTTTGGCTTTGCTTTTCTTCTCCTCATTGGATTTTTCATGTTAAAAGTTGCAGAAGCCAGATGACAAGCTCATTTTGGTTCAACTTCAGCAACTGTGCATTGCATTGCCATGTAATGTAATGTAATGCAATGCTATCTATCTAGCTCTCCCTCTATACTTCCTTTTGGATAAACAGACATATTTGGCAAGCATTTTGGAGCTTTCACCTAAATAACTACAGGTGGTGAGATAAGCTGCACAATATAATTGACCTTTCAGTATATTGTTGCACACACACCATCTATTTAGCAAATGCCCTTGTTATCAACAGCAGCCTTTTAAACTCACCTGAGCTAACAGGTATGTGAGCTGGTTACTCTGCTGCGCTTAAAATTTCTTTTTTGGTTTGCTACAATGCCTTTTCTGAAACGTTGTCTCCCTCTGCTGGAACACTGACTTCTTTCATTTAATGCCTGCAGACTATAAAAGAGAAACCAACCCAAAAAGTTTGGTTGATTAGTCTGTGGCATTCTTTTAAACTGTTGCTTATGGCGGTCTCTGTGAGCTTCTCAGTGACATTCAGCCATCCAGGTATCCCGCCTGCAGTAGACGGAATGTGGCAATGGAACGCTGGCTGCGCGTGTCATAATAGGCTCTGAGCCTTTATATACCTGCGCACAGCAGCAGCCACCTTCAGTCTGCTGCTGGACAGCCAGCAGCAGCAGCAGCAGGAGAGGTAATTAATCAGCAACCCTCCTGCTAAGGGTAGACAGCTGCTCGTTCCACCCCCCCCCCGCCTTAATTGGTTCTCCTCCCTTCCAACGGTGTTGAGGCGGGTGGGAACAGCCGGGGGTTGAGGGTACTGTGCTAAAAGAGGTGGAGTTATGCAGATCTAAAACGCGTGGATTGCAGCAGCAGCAAGCCGAAAAGTGCAGGCATGTGAGGGATCTAGAGGTTGACAGCATGTCTTCTTAACGGGAGTCCAGGTGGCCATCTCCACAAATGGACTTTTCAGAATCCTTGGGTGGCACCGTAGTCGGAAACCAATTCTGGTTATCGCTTCTCGGCCTTTTGGCTAAGATCAAGTGTAGTATCTGTTCTTATCAGTTTAATATCTGATACGTCCCCTATCTGGGGACCATATATTAAATGGATTTTTAGAACAGGGAGATGGAAAAAGAGCTTGCTCTGTCCACTCCACGCATTGACCTGGTATTGCAGTATCTCCAGGACCGGTGCACCCCTTCTTTAATGCAGTTTCTAAAATCAGAAAGAATTGAATTCAATGCTTTTTGTTCATTTTGCTTGTTTGTCGGATTTTGGGATGGACTCTTTGGCTTTGCTTTTCTTCTCCTCATTGGATTTTTCATGTTAAAAGTTGCAGAAGCCAGATGACAAGCTCATTTTGGTTCAACTTCAGCAACTGTGCATTGCATTGCCATGTAATGTAATGTAATGCAATGCTATCTATCTAGCTCTCACTCTATACTTCCTTTTGGATAAACAGACATATTAGGCAAGCATTTTGGAGCTTTCACCTAAATAACTACAGGTGGTGAGATAAGCTGCACAATATAATTGACCTTTCAGTATATTGTTGCACACACACCATCTATTTAGCAAATGCCCTTGTTATCAACAGCAGCCTTTTAAACTCACCTGAGCTAACAGGTATGTGAGCTGGTTACTCTGCTGCGCTTAAAATTTCTTTTTTGGTTTGCTACAATGCCTTTTCTGAAACGTTGTCTCCCTCTGCTGGAACACTGACTTCTTTCATTTAATGCCTGCAGACTATAAAAGAGAAACCAACCCAAAAAGTTTGGTTGATTAGTCTGTGGCATTCTTTTAAACTGTTGCTTATGGCGGTCTCTGTGAGCTTCTCAGTGACATTCAGCCATCCAGGTATCCCGCCTGCAGTAGACGGAATGTGGCAATGGAACGCTGGCTGCGCGTGTCATAATAGGCTCTGAGCCTTTATATACCTGCGCACAGCAGCAGCCACCTTCAGTCTGCTGCTGGACAGCCAGCAGCAGCAGCAGCAGGAGAGGTAATTAATCAGCAACCCTCCTGCTAAGGGTAGACAGCTGCTCGTTCCACCCCCCCCCCGCCTTAATTGGTTCTCCTCCCTTCCAACGGTGTTGAGGCGGGTGGGAACAGCCGGGGGTTGAGGGTACTGTGCTAAAAGAGGTGGAGTTATGCAGATCTAAAACGCGTGGATTGCAGCAGCAGCAAGCCGAAAAGTGCAGGCATGTGAGGGATCTAGAGGTTGACAGCATGTCTTCTTAACGGGAGTCCAGGTGGCCATCTCCACAAATGGACTTTTCAGAATCCTTGGGTGGCACCGTAGTCGGAAACCAATTCTGGTTATCGCTTCTCGGCCTTTTGGCTAAGATCAAGTGTAGTATCTGTTCTTATCAGTTTAATATCTGATACGTCCCCTATCTGGGGACCATATATTAAATGGATTTTTAGAACAGGGAGATGGAAAAAGAGCTTGCTCTGTCCACTCCACGCATTGACCTGGTATTGCAGTATCTCCAGGACCGGTGCACCCCTTCTTTAATGCAGTTTCTAAAATCAGAAAGAATTGAATTCAATGCTTTTTGTTCATTTTGCTTGTTTGTCGGATTTTGGGATGGACTCTTTGGCTTTGCTTTTCTTCTCCTCATTGGATTTTTCATGTTAAAAGTTGCAGAAGCCAGATGACAAGCTCATTTTGGTTCAACTTCAGCAACTGTGCATTGCATTGCCATGTAATGTAATGTAATGCAATGTTATCTATCTAGCTCTCACTCTATACTTCCTTTTGGATAAACAGACATATTAGGCAAGCATTTTGGAGCTTTCACCTAAATAACTACAGGTGGTGAGATAAGCTGCACAATATAATTGATCTTTCAGTATATTGTTGCACACACACCATCTATTTAGCAAATGCCCTTGTTATCAACAGCAGCCTTTTAAACTCACCTGAGCTAACAGGTATGTGAGCTGGTTACTCTGCTGCGCTTAAAATTTCTTTTTTGGTTTGCTACAATGCCTTTTCTGAAACGTTGTCTCCCTCTGCTGGAACACTGACTTCTTTCATTTAATGCCTGCAGACTATAAAAGAGAAACCAACCCAAAAAGTTTGGTTGATTAGTCTGTGGCATTCTTTTAAACTGTTGCTTATGGCGGTCTCTGTGAGCTTCTCAGTGACATTCAGCCATCCAGGTATCCCGCCTGCAGTAGACGGAATGTGGCAATGGAACGCTGGCTGCGCGTGTCATAATAGGCTCTGAGCCTTTATATACCTGCGCACAGCAGCAGCCACCTTCAGTCTGCTGCTGGACAGCCAGCAGCAGCAGCAGCAGGAGAGGTAATTAATCAGCAACCCTCCTGCTAAGGGTAGACAGCTGCTCGTTCCACCCCCCCCCAGCCTTAATTGGTTCTCCTCCCTTCCAACGGTGTTGAGGCGGGTGGGAACAGCCGGGGGTTGAGGGTACTGTGCTAAAAGAGGTGGAGTTATGCAGATCTAAAACGCGTGGATTGCAGCAGCAGCAAGCCGAAAAGTGCAGGCATGTGAGGGATCTAGAGGTTGACAGCATGTCTTCTTAACGGGAGTCCAGGTGGCCATCTCCACAAATGGACTTTTCAGAATCCTTGGGTGGCACCGTAGTCGGAAACCAATTCTGGTTATCGCTTCTCGGCCTTTTGGCTAAGATCAAGTGTAGTATCTTTCGAAAAGGCGGTTTTGGATGTTGGCCGCCCTAGTAGATTGATACATTATGCACACTGGGGTTTAGGCGCTTGTTAGTACGCCAGGTGGCTAATATAGTCATCTGGTGGAAAGCATGGCCCCCCAGGATCGACGCCATTGGGCCGGGGAAGATCGAAAGCCCGAAGTGTGAAGTGCCCCAGGAGTGGTGACCCTGGGGTGCCTTAACTCACTGGGATTGGGAACCCCACTTGAGTTTATGGCACATTTGCACAAGCACTTCAAATTTTCTTTCTTCGCACACACCCTTATTCCGGGCCTTCTGGCCTTAGGATGGGGAATTTTTCAATTCCCGGTCGAAGGTCCGGGCAGTATTATACTGTGAAACCTTCACTATTTATTTAATTTCTTTGTCACTGTGTGTCCACTTATTCACGTGTGTCACGTCCTACTAGGATTTTGTCGGGATGCGGTTCCCTTACGGGTTCCTCTCTTGGCAGGTCTAGGGGGGGAGTGTGTGGCCATCAGGTTCCGCTCCCCCCTGAACCCCCCTGGCTCTCCTCTTTTGGGAGGAGAGCGTTGTTGGCTCCCCTCTTCCGGGAGGGGAGCACAGTCTTTGGCTCCCAGTGCCTTGCTCGGGTGAGAACTCGGGCAGGTGCTGGGGGTAAGATTGGGTCGCCTCTGGCTTCGGCTGGAGGTGGCTTTTTGTCCCTGTTCCTCGCTGTGGCCTTTTGGCTCGGAGGGACGGGGAATGGTTTGGGGGACCCTTCTCCTTTTGGAGAGGGTTTCAAGAAGACCAGCATCCTAGTGCACTTTTTTTGTGGCACTTGTCACATTTTTAAGCGCACTCGGGTTTTGTACACGAATTCGGGCTTTCGATAAAAAAAAAAAAAAAAATCTGTTCTTATCAGTTTAATATCTGATACGTCCCCTATCTGGGGACCATATATTAAATGGATTTTTAGAACAGGGAGATGGAAAAAGAGCTTGCTCTGTCCACTCCACGCATTGACCTGGTATTGCAGTATCTCCAGGACCGGTGCACCCCTTCTTTAATGCAGTTTCTAAAATCAGAAAGAATTGAATTCAATGCTTTTTGTTCATTTTGCTTGTTTGTCGGATTTTGGGATGGACTCTTTGGCTTTGCTTTTCTTCTCCTCATTGGATTTTTCATGTTAAAAGTTGCAGAAGCCAGATGACAAGCTCATTTTGGTTCAACTTCAGCAACTGTGCATTGCATTGCCATGTAATGTAATGTAATGCAATGTTATCTATCTAGCTCTCACTCTATACTTCCTTTTGGATAAACAGACATATTAGGCAAGCATTTTGGAGCTTTCACCTAAATAACTACAGGTGGTGAGATAAGCTGCACAATATAATTGATCTTTCAGTATATTGTTGCACACACACCATCTATTTAGCAAATGCCCTTGTTATCAACAGCAGCCTTTTAAACTCACCTGAGCTAACAGGTATGTGAGCTGGTTACTCTGCTGCGCTTAAAATTTCTTTTTTGGTTTGCTACAATGCCTTTTCTGAAACGTTGTCTCCCTCTGCTGGAACACTGACTTCTTTCATTTAATGCCTGCAGACTATAAAAGAGAAACCAACCCAAAAAGTTTGGTTGATTAGTCTGTGGCATTCTTTTAAACTGTTGCTTATGGCGGTCTCTGTGAGCTTCTCAGTGACATTCAGCCATCCAGGTATCCCGCCTGCAGTAGACGGAATGTGGCAATGGAACGCTGGCTGCGCGTGTCATAATAGGCTCTGAGCCTTTATATACCTGCGCACAGCAGCAGCCACCTTCAGTCTGCTGCTGGACAGCCAGCAGCAGCAGCAGCAGGAGAGGTAATTAATCAGCAACCCTCCTGCTAAGGGTAGACAGCTGCTCGTTCCACCCCCCCCCCCGCCTTAATTGGTTCTCCTCCCTTCCAACAGTGTTGAGGCGGGTGGGAACAGCCGGGGGTTGAGGGTACTGTGCTAAAAGAGGTGGAGTTATGCAGATCTAAAACGCGTGGATTGCAGCAGCAGCAAGCCGAAAAGTGCAGGCATGTGAGGGATCTAGAGGTTGACAGCATGTCTTCTTAACGGGAGTCCAGGTGGCCATCTCCACAAATGGACTTTTCAGAATCCTTGGGTGGCACCGTAGTCGGAAACCAATTCTGGTTATCGCTTCTCGGCCTTTTGGCTAAGATCAAGTGTAGTATCTGTTCTTATCAGTTTAATATCTGATACGTCCCCTATCTGGGGACCATATATTAAATGGATTTTTAGAACAGGGAGATGGAAAAAGAGCTTGCTCTGTCCACTCCACGCATTGACCTGGTATTGCAGTATCTCCAGGACCGGTGCACCCCTTCTTTAATGCAGTTTCTAAAATCAGAAAGAATTGAATTCAATGCTTTTTGTTCATTTTGCTTGTTTGTCGGATTTTGGGATGGACTCTTTGGCTTTGCTTTTCTTCTCCTCATTGGATTTTTCATGTTAAAAGTTGCAGAAGCCAGATGACAAGCTCATTTTGGTTCAACTTCAGCAACTGTGCATTGCATTGCCATGTAATGTAATGTAATGCAATGCTATCTATCTAGCTCTCCCTCTATACTTCCTTTTGGATAAACAGACATATTAGGCAAGCATTTTGGAGCTTTCACCTAAATAACTACAGGTGGTGAGATAAGCTGCACAATATAATTGACCTTTCAGTATATTGTTGCACACACACCATCTATTTAGCAAATGCCCTTGTTATCAACAGCAGCCTTTTAAACTCACCTGAGCTAACAGGTATGTGAGCTGGTTACTCTGCTGCGCTTAAAATTTCTTTTTTGGTTTGCTACAATGCCTTTTCTGAAACGTTGTCTCCCTCTGCTGGAACACTGACTTCTTTCATTTAATGCCTGCAGACTATAAAAGAGAAACCAACCCAAAAAGTTTGGTTGATTAGTCTGTGGCATTCTTTTAAACTGTTGCTTATGGCGGTCTCTGTGAGCTTCTCAGTGACATTCAGCCATCCAGGTATCCCGCCTGCAGTAGACGGAATGTGGCAATGGAACGCTGGCTGCGCGTGTCATAATAGGCTCTGAGCCTTTATATACCTGCGCACAGCAGCAGCCACCTTCAGTCTGCTGCTGGACAGCCAGCAGCAGCAGCAGGAGAGGTAATTAATCAGCAACCCTCCTGCTAAGGGTAGACAGCTGCTCGTTCCACCCCCCCCCCGCCTTAATTGGTTCTCCTCCCTTCCAACGGTGTTGAGGCGGGTGGGAACAGCCGGGGGTTGAGGGTACTGTGCTAAAAGAGGTGGAGTTATGCAGATCTAAAACGCGTGGATTGCAGCAGCAGCAAGCCGAAAAGTGCAGGCATGTGAGGGATCTAGAGGTTGACAGCATGTCTTCTTAACGGGAGTCCAGGTGGCCATCTCCACAAATGGACTTTTCAGAATCCTTGGGTGGCACCGTAGTCGGAAACCAATTCTGGTTATCGCTTCTCGGCCTTTTGGCTAAGATCAAGTGTAGTATCTGTTCTTATCAGTTTAATATCTGATACGTCCCCTATCTGGGGACCATATATTAAATGGATTTTTAGAACAGGGAGATGGAAAAAGAGCTTGCTCTGTCCACTCCACGCATTGACCTGGTATTGCAGTATCTCCAGGACCGGTGCACCCCTTCTTTAATGCAGTTTCTAAAATCAGAAAGAATTGAATTCAATGCTTTTTGTTCATTTTGCTTGTTTGTCGGATTTTGGGATGGACTCTTTGGCTTTGCTTTTCTTCTCCTCATTGGATTTTTCATGTTAAAAGTTGCAGAAGCCAGATGACAAGCTCATTTTGGTTCAACTTCAGCAACTGTGCATTGCATTGCCATGTAATGTAATGTAATGCAATGCTATCTATCTAGCTCTCCCTCTATACTTCCTTTTGGATAAACAGACATATTAGGCAAGCATTTTGGAGCTTTCACCTAAATAACTACAGGTGGTGAGATAAGCTGCACAATATAATTGACCTTTCAGTATATTGTTGCACACACACCATCTATTTAGCAAATGCCCTTGTTATCAACAGCAGCCTTTTAAACTCACCTGAGCTAACAGGTATGTGAGCTGGTTACTCTGCTGCGCTTAAAATTTCTTTTTTGGTTTGCTACAATGCCTTTTCTGAAACGTTGTCTCCCTCTGCTGGAACACTGACTTCTTTCATTTAATGCCTGCAGACTATAAAAGAGAAACCAACCCAAAAAGTTTGGTTGATTAGTCTGTGGCATTCTTTTAAACTGTTGCTTATGGCGGTCTCTGTGAGCTTCTCAGTGACATTCAGCCATCCAGGTATCCCGCCTGCAGTAGACGGAATGTGGCAATGGAACGCTGGCTGCGCGTGTCATAATAGGCTCTGAGCCTTTATATACCTGCGCACAGCAGCAGCCACCTTCAGTCTGCTGCTGGACAGCCAGCAGCAGCAGCAGGAGAGGTAATTAATCAGCAACCCTCCTGCTAAGGGTAGACAGCTGCTCGTTCCACCCCCCCCCCCCGCCTTAATTGGTTCTCCTCCCTTCCAACGGTGTTGAGGCGGGTGGGAACAGCCGGGGGTTGAGGGTACTGTGCTAAAAGAGGTGGAGTTATGCAGATCTAAAACGCGTGGATTGCAGCAGCAGCAAGCCGAAAAGTGCAGGCATGTGAGGGATCTAGAGGTTGACAGCATGTCTTCTTAACGGGAGTCCAGGTGGCCATCTCCACAAATGGACTTTTCAGAATCCTTGGGTGGCACCGTAGTCGGAAACCAATTCTGGTTATCGCTTCTCGGCCTTTTGGCTAAGATCAAGTGTAGTATCTGTTCTTATCAGTTTAATATCTGATACGTCCCCTATCTGGGGACCATATATTAAATGGATTTTTAGAACAGGGAGATGGAAAAAGAGCTTGCTCTGTCCACTCCACGCATTGACCTGGTATTGCAGTATCTCCAGGACCGGTGCACCCCTTCTTTAATGCAGTTTCTAAAATCAGAAAGAATTGAATTCAATGCTTTTTGTTCATTTTGCTTGTTTGTCGGATTTTGGGATGGACTCTTTGGCTTTGCTTTTCTTCTCCTCATTGGATTTTTCATGTTAAAAGTTGCAGAAGCCAGATGACAAGCTCATTTTGGTTCAACTTCAGCAACTGTGCATTGCATTGCCATGTAATGTAATGTAATGCAATGCTATCTATCTAGCTCTCCCTCTATACTTCCTTTTGGATAAACAGACATATTAGGCAAGCATTTTGGAGCTTTCACCTAAATAACTACAGGTGGTGAGATAAGCTGCACAATATAATTGACCTTTCAGTATATTGTTGCACACACACCATCTATTTAGCAAATGCCCTTGTTATCAACAGCAGCCTTTTAAACTCACCTGAGCTAACAGGTATGTGAGCTGGTTACTCTGCTGCGCTTAAAATTTCTTTTTTGGTTTGCTACAATGCCTTTTCTGAAACGTTGTCTCCCTCTGCTGGAACACTGACTTCTTTCATTTAATGCCTGCAGACTATAAAAGAGAAACCAACCCAAAAAGTTTGGTTGATTAGTCTGTGGCATTCTTTTAAACTGTTGCTTATGGCGGTCTCTGTGAGCTTCTCAGTGACATTCAGCCATCCAGGTATCCCGCCTGCAGTAGACGGAATGTGGCAATGGAACGCTGGCTGCGCGTGTCATAATAGGCTCTGAGCCTTTATATACCTGCGCACAGCAGCAGCCACCTTCAGTCTGCTGCTGGACAGCCAGCAGCAGCAGCAGCAGGAGAGGTAATTAATCAGCAACCCTCCTGCTAAGGGTAGACAGCTGCTCGTTCCACCCCCCCCCTCGCCTTAATTGGTTCTCCTCCCTTCCAACGGTGTTGAGGCGGGTGGGAGCAGCCGGGGGTTGAGGGTACTGTGCTAAAAGAGGTGGAGTTATGCAGATCTAAAACGCGTGGATTGCAGCAGCAGCAAGCCGAAAAGTGCAGGCATGTGAGGGATCTAGAGGTTGACAGCATGTCTTCTTAACGGGAGTCCAGGTGGCCATCTCCACAAATGGACTTTTCAGAATCCTTGGGTGGCACCGTAGTCGGAAACCAATTCTGGTTATCGCTTCTCGGCCTTTTGGCTAAGATCAAGTGTAGTATCTGTTCTTATCAGTTTAATATCTGATACGTCCCCTATCTGGGGACCATATATTAAATGGATTTTTAGAACAGGGAGATGGAAAAAGAGCTTGCTCTGTCCACTCCACGCATTGACCTGGTATTGCAGTATCTCCAGGACCGGTGCACCCCTTCTTTAATGCAGTTTCTAAAATCAGAAAGAATTGAATTCAATGCTTTTTGTTCATTTTGCTTGTTTGTCGGATTTTGGGATGGACTCTTTGGCTTTGCTTTTCTTCTCCTCATTGGATTTTTCATGTTAAAAGTTGCAGAAGCCAGATGACAAGCTCATTTTGGTTCAACTTCAGCAACTGTGCATTGCATTGCCATGTAATGTAATGTAATGCAATGCTATCTATCTAGCTCTCCCTCTATACTTCCTTTTGGATAAACAGACATATTAGGCAAGCATTTTGGAGCTTTCACCTAAATAACTACAGGTGGTGAGATAAGCTGCACAATATAATTGACCTTTCAGTATATTGTTGCACACACACCATCTATTTAGCAAATGCCCTTGTTATCAACAGCAGCCTTTTAAACTCACCTGAGCTAACAGGTATGTGAGCTAGTTACTCTGCTGCGCTTAAAATTTCTTTTTTGGTTTGCTACAATGCCTTTTCTGAAACGTTGTCTCCCTCTGCTGGAACACTGACTTCTTTCATTTAATGCCTGCAGACTATAAAAGAGAAACCAACCCAAAAAGTTTGGTTGATTAGTCTGTGGCATTCTTTTAAACTGTTGCTTATGGCGGTCTCTGTGAGCTTCTCAGTGACATTCAGCCATCCAGGTATCCCGCCTGCAGTAGACGGAATGTGGCAATGGAACGCTGGCTGCGTGTGTCATAATAGGCTCTGAGCCTTTATATACCTGCGCACAGCAGCAGCCACCTTCAGTCTGCTGCTGGACAGCCAGCAGCAGCAGCAGCAGGAGAGGTAATTAATCAGCAACCCTCCTGCTAAGGGTAGACAGCTGCTCGTTCCACCCCCCCCCCCCCGCCTTAATTGGTTCTCCTCCCTTCCAACGGTGTTGAGGCGGGTGGGAACAGCCGGGGGTTGAGGGTACTGTGCTAAAAGAGGTGGAGTTATGCAGATCTAAAACGCGTGGATTACAGCAGCAGCAAGCCGAAAAGTGCAGGCATGTGAGGGATCTAGAGGTTGACAGCATGTCTTCTTAACGGGAGTCCAGGTGGCCATCTCCACAAATGGACTTTTCAGAATCCTTGGGTGGCACCGTAGTCGGAAACCAATTCTGGTTATCGCTTCTCGGCCTTTTGGCTAAGATCAAGTGTAGTATCTGTTCTTATCAGTTTAATATCTGATACGTCCCCTATCTGGGGACCATATATTAAATGGATTTTTAGAACAGGGAGATGGAAAAAGAGCTTGCTCTGTCCACTCCACGCATTGACCTGGTATTGCAGTATCTCCAGGACCGGTGCACCCCTTCTTTAATGCAGTTTCTAAAATCAGAAAGAATTGAATTCAATGCTTTTTGTTCATTTTGCTTGTTTGTCGGATTTTGGGATGGACTCTTTGGCTTTGCTTTTCTTCTCCTCATTGGATTTTTCATGTTAAAAGTTGCAGAAGCCAGATGACAAGCTCATTTTGGTTCAACTTCAGCAACTGTGCATTGCATTGCCATGTAATGTAATGTAATGCAATGCTATCTATCTAGCTCTCCCTCTATACTTCCTTTTGGATAAACAGACATATTAGGCAAGCATTTTGGAGCTTTCACCTAAATAACTACAGGTGGTGAGATAAGCTGCACAATATAATTGACCTTTCAGTATATTGTTGCACACACACCATCTATTTAGCAAATGCCCTTGTTATCAACAGCAGCCTTTTAAACTCACCTGAGCTAACAGGTATGTGAGCTGGTTACTCTGCTGCGCTTAAAATTTCTTTTTTGGTTTGCTACAATGCCTTTTCTGAAACGTTGTCTCCCTCTGCTGGAACACTGACTTCTTTCATTTAATGCCTGCAGACTATAAAAGAGAAACCAACCCAAAAAGTTTGGTTGATTAGTCTGTGGCATTCTTTTAAACTGTTGCTTATGGCGGTCTCTGTGAGCTTCTCAGTGACATTCAGCCATCCAGGTATCCCGCCTGCAGTAGACGGAATGTGGCAATGGAACGCTGGCTGCGCGTGTCATAATAGGCTCTGAGCCTTTATATACCTGCGCACAGCAGCAGCCACCTTCAGTCTGCTGCTGGACAGCCAGCAGCAGCAGCAGCAGGAGAGGTAATTAATCAGCAACCCTCCTGCTAAGGGTAGACAGCTGCTCGTTCCACCCCCCCCCCCGCCTTAATTGGTTCTCCTCCCTTCCAACGGTGTTGAGGCGGGTGGTAACAGCCGGGGGTTGAGGGTACTGTGCTAAAAGAGGTGGAGTTATGCAGATCTAAAACGCGTGGATTGCAGCAGCAGCAAGCCGAAAAGTGCAGGCATGTGAGGGATCTAGAGGTTGACAGCATGTCTTCTTAACGGGAGTCCAGGTGGCCATCTCCACAAATGGACTTTTCAGAATCCTTGGGTGGCACCGTAGTCGGAAACCAATTCTGGTTATCGCTTCTCGGCCTTTTGGCTAAGATCAAGTGTAGTATCTGTTCTTATCAGTTTAATATCTGATACGTCCCCTATCTGGGGACCATATATTAAATGGATTTTTAGAACAGGGAGATGGAAAAAGAGCTTGCTCTGTCCACTCCACGCATTGACCTGGTATTGCAGTATCTCCAGGACCGGTGCACCCCTTCTTTAATGCAGTTTCTAAAATCAGAAAGAATTGAATTCAATGCTTTTTGTTCATTTTGCTTGTTTGTCGGATTTTGGGATGGACTCTTTGGCTTTGCTTTTCTTCTCCTCATTGGATTTTTCATGTTAAAAGTTGCAGAAGCCAGATGACAAGCTCATTTTGGTTCAACTTCAGCAACTGTGCATTGCATTGCCATGTAATGTAATGTAATGCAATGCTATCTATCTAGCTCTCCCTCTATACTTCCTTTTGGATAAACAGACATATTAGGCAAGCATTTTGGAGCTTTCACCTAAATAACTACAGGTGGTGAGATAAGCTGCACAATATAATTGACCTTTCAGTATATTGTTGCACACACACCATCTATTTAGCAAATGCCCTTGTTATCAACAGCAGCCTTTTAAACTCACCTGAGCTAACAGGTATGTGAGCTGGTTACTCTGCTGCGCTTAAAATTTCTTTTTTGGTTTGCTACAATGCCTTTTCTGAAACGTTGTCTCCCTCTGCTGGAACACTGACTTCTTTCATTTAATGCCTGCAGACTATAAAAGAGAAACCAACCCAAAAAGTTTGGTTGATTAGTCTGTGGCATTCTTTTAAACTGTTGCTTATGGCGGTCTCTGTGAGCTTCTCAGTGACATTCAGCCATCCAGGTATCCCGCCTGCAGTAGACGGAATGTGGCAATGGAACGCTGGCTGCGCGTGTCATAATAGGCTCTGAGCCTTTATATACCTGCGCACAGCAGCAGCCACCTTCAGTCTGCTGCTGGACAGCCAGCAGCAGCAGCAGCAGGAGAGGTAATTAATCAGCAACCCTCCTGCTAAGGGTAGACAGCTGCTCGTTCCACCCCCCCCCCCCCCGCCTTAATTGGTTCTCCTCCCTTCCAACGGTGTTGAGGCGGGTGGTAACAGCCGGGGGTTGAGGGTACTGTGCTAAAAGAGGTGGAGTTATGCAGATCTAAAACGCGTGGATTGCAGCAGCAGCAAGCCGAAAAGTGCAGGCATGTGAGGGATCTAGAGGTTGACAGCATGTCTTCTTAACGGGAGTCCAGGTGGCCATCTCCACAAATGGACTTTTCAGAATCCTTGGGTGGCACCGTAGTCGGAAACCAATTCTGGTTATCGCTTCTCGGCCTTTTGGCTAAGATCAAGTGTAGTATCTGTTCTTATCAGTTTAATATCTGATACGTCCCCTATCTGGGGACCATATATTAAATGGATTTTTAGAACAGGGAGATGGAAAAAGAGCTTGCTCTGTCCACTCCACGCATTGACCTGGTATTGCAGTATCTCCAGGACCGGTGCACCCCTTCTTTAATGCAGTTTCTAAAATCAGAAAGAATTGAATTCAATGCTTTTTGTTCATTTTGCTTGTTTGTCGGATTTTGGGATGGACTCTTTGGCTTTGCTTTTCTTCTCCTCATTGGATTTTTCATGTTAAAAGTTGCAGAAGCCAGATGACAAGCTCATTTTGGTTCAACTTCAGCAACTGTGCATTGCATTGCCATGTAATGTAATGTAATGCAATGCTATCTATCTAGCTCTCCCTCTATACTTCCTTTTGGATAAACAGACATATTAGGCAAGCATTTTGGAGCTTTCACCTAAATAACTACAGGTGGTGAGATAAGCTGCACAATATAATTGACCTTTCAGTATATTGTTGCACACACACCATCTATTTAGCAAATGCCCTTGTTATCAACAGCAGCCTTTTAAACTCACCTGAGCTAACAGGTATGTGAGCTGGTTACTCTGCTGCGCTTAAAATTTCTTTTTTGGTTTGCTACAATGCCTTTTCTGAAACGTTGTCTCCCTCTGCTGGAACACTGACTTCTTTCATTTAATGCCTGCAGACTATAAAAGAGAAACCAACCCAAAAAGTTTGGTTGATTAGTCTGTGGCATTCTTTTAAACTGTTGCTTATGGCGGTCTCTGTGAGCTTCTCAGTGACATTCAGCCATCCAGGTATCCCGCCTGCAGTAGACGGAATGTGGCAATGGAACGCTGGCTGCGCGTGTCATAATAGGCTCTGAGCCTTTATATACCTGCGCACAGCAGCAGCCACCTTCAGTCTGCTGCTGGACAGCCAGCAGCAGCAGCAGCAGGAGAGGTAATTAATCAGCAACCCTCCTGCTAAGGGTAGACAGCTGCTCGTTCCACCCCCCCCCCCCCGCCTTAATTGGTTCTCCTCCCTTCCAACGGTGTTGAGGCGGGTGGGAACAGCCGGGGGTTGAGGGTACTGTGCTAAAAGAGGTGGAGTTATGCAGATCTAAAACGCGTGGATTGCAGCAGCAGCAAGCCGAAAAGTGCAGGCATGTGAGGGATCTAGAGGTTGACAGCATGTCTTCTTAACGGGAGTCCAGGTGGCCATCTCCACAAATGGACTTTTCAGAATCCTTGGGTGGCACCGTAGTCGGAAACCAATTCTGGTTATCGCTTCTCGGCCTTTTGGCTAAGATCAAGTGTAGTATCTGTTCTTATCAGTTTAATATCTGATACGTCCCCTATCTGGGGACCATATATTAAATGGATTTTTAGAACAGGGAGATGGAAAAAGAGCTTGCTCTGTCCACTCCACGCATTGACCTGGTATTGCAGTATCTCCAGGACCGGTGCACCCCTTCTTTAATGCAGTTTCTAAAATCAGAAAGAATTGAATTCAATGCTTTTTGTTCATTTTGCTTGTTTGTCGGATTTTGGGATGGACTCTTTGGCTTTGCTTTTCTTCTCCTCATTGGATTTTTCATGTTAAAAGTTGCAGAAGCCAGATGACAAGCTCATTTTGGTTCAACTTCAGCAACTGTGCATTGCATTGCCATGTAATGTAATGTAATGCAATGCTATCTATCTAGCTCTCCCTCTATACTTCCTTTTGGATAAACAGACATATTAGGCAAGCATTTTGGAGCTTTCACCTAAATAACTACAGGTGGTGAGATAAGCTGCACAATATAATTGACCTTTCAGTATATTGTTGCACACACACCATCTATTTAGCAAATGCCCTTGTTATCAACAGCAGCCTTTTAAACTCACCTGAGCTAACAGGTATGTGAGCTGGTTACTCTGCTGCGCTTAAAATTTCTTTTTTGGTTTGCTACAATGCCTTTTCTGAAACGTTGTCTCCCTCTGCTGGAACACTGACTTCTTTCATTTAATGCCTGCAGACTATAAAAGAGAAACCAACCCAAAAAGTTTGGTTGATTAGTCTGTGGCATTCTTTTAAACTGTTGCTTATGGCGGTCTCTGTGAGCTTCTCAGTGACATTCAGCCATCCAGGTATCCCGCCTGCAGTAGACGGAATGTGGCAATGGAACGCTGGCTGCGCGTGTCATAATAGGCTCTGAGCCTTTATATACCTGCGCACAGCAGCAGCCACCTTCAGTCTGCTGCTGGACAGCCAGCAGCAGCAGCAGCAGGAGAGGTAATTAATCAGCAACCCTCCTGCTAAGGGTAGACAGCTGCTCGTTCCACCCCCCCCCCCCCGCCTTAATTTGTTCTCCTCCCTTCCAACGGTGTTGAGGCGGGTGGGAACAGCCGGGGGTTGAGGGTACTATGCTAAAAGAGGTGGAGTTATGCAGATCTAAAACGCGTGGATTGCAGCAGCAGCAAGCCGAAAAGTGCAGGCATGTGAGGGATCTAGAGGTTGACAGCATGTCTTCTTAACGGGAGTCCAGGTGGCCATCTCCACAAATGGACTTTTCAGAATCCTTGGGTGGCACCGTAGTCGGAAACCAATTCTGGTTATCGCTTCTCGGCCTTTTGGCTAAGATCAAGTGTAGTATCTGTTCTTATCAGTTTAATATCTGATACGTCCCCTATCTGGGGACCATATATTAAATGGATTTTTAGAACAGGGAGATGGAAAAAGAGCTTGCTCTGTCCACTCCACGCATTGACCTGGTATTGCAGTATCTCCAGGACCGGTGCACCCCTTCTTTAATGCAGTTTCTAAAATCAGAAAGAATTGAATTCAATGCTTTTTGTTCATTTTGCTTGATTGTCGGATTTTGGGATGGACTCTTTGGCTTTGCTTTTCTTCTCCTCATTGGATTTTTCATGTTAAAAGTTGCAGAAGCCAGATGACAAGCTCATTTTGGTTCAACTTCAGCAACTGTGCATTGCATTGCCATGTAATGTAATGTAATGCAATGCTATCTATCTAGCTCTCCCTCTATACTTCCTTTTGGATAAACAGACATATTAGGCAAGCATTTTGGAGCTTTCACCTAAATAACTACAGGTGGTGAGATAAGCTGCACAATATAATTGACCTTTCAGTATATTGTTGCACACACACCATCTATTTAGCAAATGCCCTTGTTATCAACAGCAGCCTTTTAAACTCACCTGAGCTAACAGGTATGTGAGCTGGTTACTCTGCTGCGCTTAAAATTTCTTTTTTGGTTTGCTACAATGCCTTTTCTGAAACGTTGTCTCCCTCTGCTGGAACACTGACTTCTTTCATTTAATGCCTGCAGACTATAAAAGAGAAACCAACCCAAAAAGTTTGGTTGATTAGTCTGTGGCATTCTTTTAAACTGTTGCTTATGGCGGTCTCTGTGAGCTTCTCAGTGACATTCAGCCATCCAGGTATCCCGCCTGCAGTAGACGGAATGTGGCAATGGAACGCTGGCTGCGCGTGTCATAATAGGCTCTGAGCCTTTATATACCTGCGCACAGCAGCAGCCACCTTCAGTCTGCTGCTGGACAGCCAGCAGCAGCAGCAGCAGGAGAGGTAATTAATCAGCAACCCTCCTGCTAAGGGTAGACAGCTGCTCGTTCCACCCCCCCCCCCCCCGCCTTAATTGGTTCTCCTCCCTTCCAACGGTGTTGAGGCGGGTGGTAACAGCCGGGGGTTGAGGGTCCTGTGCTAAAAGAGGTGGAGTTATGCAGATCTAAAACGCGTGGATTGCAGCAGCAGCAAGCCGAAAAGTGCAGGCATGTGAGGGATCTAGAGGTTGACAGCATGTCTTCTTAACGGGAGTCCAGGTGGCCATCTCCACAAATGGACTTTTCAGAATCCTTGGGTGGCACCGTAGTCGGAAACCAATTCTGGTTATCGCTTCTCGGCCTTTTGGCTAAGATCAAGTGTAGTATCTGTTCTTATCAGTTTAATATCTGATACGTCCCCTATCTGGGGACCATATATTAAATGGATTTTTAGAACAGGGAGATGGAAAAAGAGCTTGCTCTGTCCACTCCACGCATTGACCTGGTATTGCAGTATCTCCAGGACCGGTGCACCCCTTCTTTAATGCAGTTTCTAAAATCAGAAAGAATTGAATTCAATGCTTTTTGTTCATTTTGCTTGTTTGTCGGATTTTGGGATGGACTCTTTGGCTTTGCTTTTCTTCTCCTCATTGGATTTTTCATGTTAAAAGTTGCAGAAGCCAGATGACAAGCTCATTTTGGTTCAACTTCAGCAACTGTGCATTGCATTGCCATGTAATGTAATGTAATGCAATGCTATCTATCTAGCTCTCCCTCTATACTTCCTTTTGGATAAACAGACATATTAGGCAAGCATTTTGGAGCTTTCACCTAAATAACTACAGGTGGTGAGATAAGCTGCACAATATAATTGACCTTTCAGTATATTGTTGCACACACACCATCTATTTAGCAAATGCCCTTGTTATCAACAGCAGCCTTTTAAACTCACCTGAGCTAACAGGTATGTGAGCTGGTTACTCTGCTGCGCTTAAAATTTCTTTTTTGGTTTGCTACAATGCCTTTTCTGAAACGTTGTCTCCCTCTGCTGGAACACTGACTTCTTTCATTTAATGCCTGCAGACTATAAAAGAGAAACCAACCCAAAAAGTTTGGTTGATTAGTCTGTGGCATTCTTTTAAACTGTTGCTTATGGCGGTCTCTGTGAGCTTCTCAGTGACATTCAGCCATCCAGGTATCCCGCCTGCAGTAGACGGAATGTGGCAATGGAACGCTGGCTGCGCGTGTCATATTAGGCTCTGAGCCTTTATATACCTGCGCACAGCAGCAGCCACCTTCAGTCTGCTGCTGGACAGCCAGCAGCAGCAGCAGCAGGAGAGGTAATTAATCAGCAACCCTCCTGCTAAGGGTAGACAGCTGCTCGTTCCACCCCCCCCCCGCCTTAATTGGTTCTCCTACCTTCCAACGGTGTTGAGGCGGGTGGGAACAGCCGGGGGTTGAGGGTACTGTGCTAAAAGAGGTGGAGTTATGCAGATCTAAAACGCGTGGATTGCAGCAGCAGCAAGCCGAAAAGTGCAGGCATGTGAGGGATCTAGAGGTTGACAGCATGTCTTCTTAACGGGAGTCCAGGTGGCCATCTCCACAAATGGACTTTTCAGAATCCTTGGGTGGCACCGTAGTCGGAAACCAATTCTGGTTATCGCTTCTCGGCCTTTTGGCTAAGATCAAGTGTAGTATCTGTTCTTATCAGTTTAATATCTGATACGTCCCCTATCTGGGGACCATATATTAAATGGATTTTTAGAACAGGGAGATGGAAAAAGAGCTTGCTCTGTCCACTCCACGCATTGACCTGGTATTGCAGTATCTCCAGGACCGGTGCACCCCTTCTTTAATGCAGTTTCTAAAATCAGAAAGAATTGAATTCAATGCTTTTTGTTCATTTTGCTTGTTTGTCGGATTTTGGGATGGACTCTTTGGCTTTGCTTTTCTTCTCCTCATTGGATTTTTCATGTTAAAAGTTGCAGAAGCCAGATGACAAGCTCATTTTGGTTCAACTTCAGCAACTGTGCATTGCATTGCCATGTAATGTAATGTAATGCAATGCTATCTATCTAGCTCTCCCTCTATACTTCCTTTTGGATAAACAGACATATTAGGCAAGCATTTTGGAGCTTTCACCTAAATAACTACAGGTGGTGAGATAAGCTGCACAATATAATTGACCTTTCAGTATATTGTTGCACACACACCATCTATTTAGCAAATGCCCTTGTTATCAACAGCAGCCTTTTAAACTCACCTGAGCTAACAGGTATGTGAGCTGGTTACTCTGCTGCGCTTAAAATTTCTTTTTTGGTTTGCTACAATGCCTTTTCTGAAACGTTGTCTCCCTCTGCTGGAACACTGACTTCTTTCATTTAATGCCTGCAGACTATAAAAGAGAAACCAACCCAAAAAGTTTGGTTGATTAGTCTGTGGCATTCTTTTAAACTGTTGCTTATGGCGGTCTCTGTGAGCTTCTCAGTGACATTCAGCCATCCAGGTATCCCGCCTGCAGTAGACGGAATGTGGCAATGGAACGCTGGCTGCGCGTGTCATAATAGGCTCTGAGCCTTTATATACCTGCGCACAGCAGCAGCCACCTTCAGTCTGCTGCTGGACAGCCAGCAGCAGCAGCAGCAGGAGAGGTAATTAATCAGCAACCCTCCTGCTAAGGGTAGACAGCTGCTCGTTCCACCCCCCCCCCCCGCCTTAATTGGTTCTCCTCCCTTCCAACGGTGTTGAGGCGGGTGGGAACAGCCGGGGGTTGAGGGTACTGTGCTAAAAGAGGTGGAGTTATGCAGATCTAAAACGCGTGGATTGCAGCAGCAGCAAGCCGAAAAGTGCAGGCATGTGAGGGATCTAGAGGTTGACAGCATGTCTTCTTAACGGGAGTCCAGGTGGCCATCTCCACAAATGGACTTTTCAGAATCCTTGGGTGGCACCGTAGTCGGAAACCAATTCTGGTTATCGCTTCTCGGCCTTTTGGCTAAGATCAAGTGTAGTATCTGTTCTTATCAGTTTAATATCTGATACGTCCCCTATCTGGGGACCATATATTAAATGGATTTTTAGAACAGGGAGATGGAAAAAGAGCTTGCTCTGTCCACTCCACGCATTGACCTGGTATTGCAGTATCTCCAGGACCGGTGCACCCCTTCTTTAATGCAGTTTCTAAAATCAGAAAGAATTGAATTCAATGCTTTTTGTTCATTTTGCTTGTTTGTCGGATTTTGGGATGGACTCTTTGGCTTTGCTTTTCTTCTCCTCATTGGATTTTTCATGTTAAAAGTTGCAGAAGCCAGATGACAAGCTCATTTTGGTTCAACTTCAGCAACTGTGCATTGCATTGCCATGTAATGTAATGTAATGCAATGCTATCTATCTAGCTCTCCCTCTATACTTCCTTTTGGATAAACAGACATATTAGGCAAGCATTTTGGAGCTTTCACCTAAATAACTACAGGTGGTGAGATAAGCTGCACAATATAATTGACCTTTCAGTATATTGTTGCACACACACCATCTATTTAGCAAATGCCCTTGTTATCAACAGCAGCCTTTTAAACTCACCTGAGCTAACAGGTATGTGAGCTGGTTACTCTGCTGCGCTTAAAATTTCTTTTTTGGTTTGCTACAATGCCTTTTCTGAAACGTTGTCTCCCTCTGCTGGAACACTGACTTCTTTCATTTAATGCCTGCAGACTATAAAAGAGAAACCAACCCAAAAAGTTTGGTTGATTAGTCTGTGGCATTCTTTTAAACTGTTGCTTATGGCGGTCTCTGTGAGCTTCTCAGTGACATTCAGCCATCCAGGTATCCCGCCTGCAGTAGACGGAATGTGGCAATGGAACGCTGGCTGCGCGTGTCATAATAGGCTCTGAGCCTTTATATACCTGCGCACAGCAGCAGCCACCTTCAGTCTGCTGCTGGACAGCCAGCAGCAGCAGCAGGAGAGGTAATTAATCAGCAACCCTCCTGCTAAGGGTAGACAGCTGCTCGTTCCACCCCCCCGCCCGCCTTAATTGGTTCTCCTCCCTTCCAACGGTGTTGAGGCGGGTGGGAACAGCCGGGGGTTGAGGGTACTGTGCTAAAAGAGGTGGAGTTATGCAGATCTAAAACGCGTGGATTGCAGCAGCAGCAAGCCGAAAAGTGCAGGCATGTGAGGGATCTAGAGGTTGACAGCATGTCTTCTTAACGGGAGTCCAGGTGGCCATCTCCACAAATGGACTTTTCAGAATCCTTGGGTGGCACCGTAGTCGGAAACCAATTCTGGTTATCGCTTCTCGGCCTTTTGGCTAAGATCAAGTGTAGTATCTGTTCTTATCAGTTTAATATCTGATACGTCCCCTATCTGGGGACCATATATTAAATGGATTTTTAGAACAGGGAGATGGAAAAAGAGCTTGCTCTGTCCACTCCACGCATTGACCTGGTATTGCAGTATCTCCAGGACCGGTGCACCCCTTCTTTAATGCAGTTTCTAAAATCAGAAAGAATTGAATTCAATGCTTTTTGTTCATTTTGCTTGATTGTCGGATTTTGGGATGGACTCTTTGGCTTTGCTTTTCTTCTCCTCATTGGATTTTTCATGTTAAAAGTTGCAGAAGCCAGATGACAAGCTCATTTTGGTTCAACTTCAGCAACTGTGCATTGCATTGCCATGTAATGTAATGTAATGCAATGCTATCTATCTAGCTCTCCCTCTATACTTCCTTTTGGATAAACAGACATATTAGGCAAGCATTTTGGAGCTTTCACCTAAATAACTACAGGTGGTGAGATAAGCTGCACAATATAATTGACCTTTCAGTATATTGTTGCACACACACCATCTATTTAGCAAATGCCCTTGTTATCAACAGCAGCCTTTTAAACTCACCTGAGCTAACAGGTATGTGAGCTGGTTACTCTGCTGCGCTTAAAATTTCTTTTTTGGTTTGCTACAATGCCTTTTCTGAAACGTTGTCTCCCTCTGCTGGAACACTGACTTCTTTCATTTAATGCCTGCAGACTATAAAAGAGAAACCAACCCAAAAAGTTTGGTTGATTAGTCTGTGGCATTCTTTTAAACTGTTGCTTATGGCGGTCTCTGTGAGCTTCTCAGTGACATTCAGCCATCCAGGTATCCCGCCTGCAGTAGACGGAATGTGGCAATGGAACGCTGGCTGCGCGTGTCATAATAGGCTCTGAGCCTTTATATACCTGCGCACAGCAGCAGCCACCTTCAGTCTGCTGCTGGACAGCCAGCAGCAGCAGCAGCAGGAGAGGTAATTAATCAGCAACCCTCCTGCTAAGGGTAGACAGCTGCTCGTTCCACCCCCCCCCCCCCCCCCCGCCTTAATTGGTTCTCCTCCCTTCCAACGGTGTTGAGGCGGGTGGTAACAGCCGGGGGTTGAGGGTCCTGTGCTAAAAGAGGTGGAGTTATGCAGATCTAAAACGCGTGGATTGCAGCAGCAGCAAGCCGAAAAGTGCAGGCATGTGAGGGATCTAGAGGTTGACAGCATGTCTTCTTAACGGGAGTCCAGGTGGCCATCTCCACAAATGGACTTTTCAGAATCCTTGGGTGGCACCGTAGTCGGAAACCAATTCTGGTTATCGCTTCTCGGCCTTTTGGCTAAGATCAAGTGTAGTATCTGTTCTTATCAGTTTAATATCTGATACGTCCCCTATCTGGGGACCATATATTAAATGGATTTTTAGAACAGGGAGATGGAAAAAGAGCTTGCTCTGTCCACTCCACGCATTGACCTGGTATTGCAGTATCTCCAGGACCGGTGCACCCCTTCTTTAATGCAGTTTCTAAAATCAGAAAGAATTGAATTCAATGCTTTTTGTTCATTTTGCTTGTTTGTCGGATTTTGGGATGGACTCTTTGGCTTTGCTTTTCTTCTCCTCATTGGATTTTTCATGTTAAAAGTTGCAGAAGCCAGATGACAAGCTCATTTTGGTTCAACTTCAGCAACTGTGCATTGCATTGCCATGTAATGTAATGTAATGCAATGCTATCTATCTAGCTCTCCCTCTATACTTCCTTTTGGATAAACAGACATATTAGGCAAGCATTTTGGAGCTTTCACCTAAATAACTACAGGTGGTGAGATAAGCTGCACAATATAATTGACCTTTCAGTATATTGTTGCACACACACCATCTATTTAGCAAATGCCCTTGTTATCAACAGCAGCCTTTTAAACTCACCTGAGCTAACAGGTATGTGAGCTGGTTACTCTGCTGCGCTTAAAATTTCTTTTTTGGTTTGCTACAATGCCTTTTCTGAAACGTTGTCTCCCTCTGCTGGAACACTGACTTCTTTCATTTAATGCCTGCAGACTATAAAAGAGAAACCAACCCAAAAAGTTTGGTTGATTAGTCTGTGGCATTCTTTTAAACTGTTGCTTATGGCGGTCTCTGTGAGCTTCTCAGTGACATTCAGCCATCCAGGTATCCCGCCTGCAGTAGACGGAATGTGGCAATGGAACGCTGGCTGCGCGTGTCATAATAGGCTCTGAGCCTTTATATACCTGCGCACAGCAGCAGCCACCTTCAGTCTGCTGCTGGACAGCCAGCAGCAGCAGCAGCAGGAGAGGTAATTAATCAGCAACCCTCCTGCTAAGGGTAGACAGCTGCTCGTTCCACCCCCCCCCCCCGCCTTAATTGGTTCTCCTCCCTTCCAACGGTGTTGAGGCGGGTGGGAACAGCCGGGGGTTGAGGGTACTGTGCTAAAAGAGGTGGAGTTATGCAGATCTAAAACGCGTGGATTGCAGCAGCAGCAAGCCGAAAAGTGCAGGCATGTGAGGGATCTAGAGGTTGACAGCATGTCTTCTTAACGGGAGTCCAGGTGGCCATCTCCACAAATGGACTTTTCAGAATCCTTGGGTGGCACCGTAGTCGGAAACCAATTCTGGTTATCGCTTCTCGGCCTTTTGGCTAAGATCAAGTGTAGTATCTGTTCTTATCAGTTTAATATCTGATACGTCCCCTATCTGGGGACCATATATTAAATGGATTTTTAGAACAGGGAGATGGAAAAAGAGCTTGCTCTGTCCACTCCACGCATTGACCTGGTATTGCAGTATCTCCAGGACCGGTGCACCCCTTCTTTAATGCAGTTTCTAAAATCAGAAAGAATTGAATTCAATGCTTTTTGTTCATTTTGCTTGTTTGTCGGATTTTGGGATGGACTCTTTGGCTTTGCTTTTCTTCTCCTCATTGGATTTTTCATGTTAAAAGTGGCAGAAGCCAGATGACAAGCTCATTTTGGTTCAACTTCAGCAACTGTGCATTGCATTGCCATGTAATGTAATGTAATGCAATGCTATCTATCTAGCTCTCCCTCTATACTTCCTTTTGGATAAACAGACATATTAGGCAAGCATTTTGGAGCTTTCACCTAAATATCTACAGGTGGTGAGATAAGCTGCACAATATAATTGACCTTTCAGTATATTGTTGCACACACACCATTTATTTAGCAAATGCCCTTTTTATCAACAGCAGCCTTTTAAACTCACCTGAGCTAACAGGTATGTGAGCTGGTTACTCTGCTGCGCTTAAAATTTCTTTTTTGGTTTGCTACAATGCCTTTTCTGAAACGTTGTCTCCCTCTGCTGGAACACTGACTTCTTTCATTTAATGCCTGCAGACTATAAAAGAGAAACCAACCCAAAAAGTTTGGTTGATTAGTCTGTGGCATTCTTTTAAACTGTTGCTTATGGCGGTCTCTGTGAGCTTCTCAGTGACATTCAGCCATCCAGGTATCCCGCCTGCAGTAGACAGAATGTGGCAATGGAACGCTGGCTGCGCGTGTCATAATAGGCTCTGAGCCTTTATATACCTGCGCACAGCAGCAGCCACCTTCAGTCTGCTGCTGGACAGCCAGCAGCAGCAGCAGCAGGAGAGGTAATTAATCAGCAACCCTCCTGCTAAGGGTAGACAGCTGCTCGTTCCACCCCCCCCCCCGCCTTAATTGGTTCTCCTCCCTTCCAACGGTGTTGAGGCGGGTGGGAACAGCCGGGGGTTGAGGGTACTGTGCTAAAAGAGGTGGAGTTATGCAGATCTAAAACGCGTGGATTGCAGCAGCAGCAAGCCGAAAAGTGCAGGCATGTGAGGGATCTAGAGGTTGACAGCATGTGTTCTTAACGGGAGTCCAGGTGGCCATCACCACAAATGGACTTTTCAGAATCCTTGGGTGGCACCGTAGTCGGAAACCAATTCTGGTTATCGCTTCTCGGCCTTTTGGCTAAGATCAAGTGTAGTATCTGTTCTTATCAGTTTAATATCTGATACGTCCCCTATCTGGGGACCATATATTAAATGGATTTTTAGAACAGGGAGATGGAAAAAGAGCTTGCTCTGTCCACTCCACGCATTGACCTGGTATTGCAGTATCTCCAGGACCGGTGCACCCCTTCTTTAATGCAGTTTCTAAAATCAAAAAGAATTGAATTCAATGCTTTTTGTTCATTTTGCTTGTTTGTCGGATTTTGGGATGGACTCTTTGGCTTTGCTTTTCTTCTCCTCATTGGATTTTTCATGTTAAAAGTTGCAGAAGCCAGATGACAAGCTCATTTTGGTTCAACTTCAGCAACTGTGCATTGCATTGCCATGTAATGTAATGTAATGCAATGCTATCTATCTAGCTCTCCCTCTATACTTCCTTTTGGATAAACAGACATATTAGGCAAGCATTTTGGAGCTTTCACCTAAATAACTACAGGTGGTGAGATAAGCTGCACAATATAATTGACCTTTCAGTATATTGTTGCACACACACCATCTATTTAGCAAATGCCCTTGTTATCAACAGCAGCCTTTTAAACTCACCTGAGCTAACAGGTATGTGAGCTGGTTACTCTGCTGCGCTTAAAATTTCTTTTTTGGTTTGCTACAATGCCTTTTCTGAAACGTTGTCTCCCTCTGCTGGAACACTGACTTCTTTCATTTAATGCCTGCAGACTATAAAAGAGAAACCAACCCAAAAAGTTTGGTTGATTAGTCTGTGGCATTCTTTTAAACTGTTGCTTATGGCGGTCTCTGTGAGCTTCTCAGTGACATTCAGCCATCCAGGTATCCCGCCTGCAGTAGACGGAATGTGGCAATGGAACGCTGGCTGCGCATGTCATAATAGGCTCTGAGCCTTTATATACCTGCGCACAGCAGCAGCCACCTTCAGTCTGCTGCTGGACAGCCAGCAGCAGCAGCAGCAGGAGAGGTAATTAATCAGCAACCCTCCTGCTAAGGGTAGACAGCTGCTCGTTCCACCCCCCCCCGCCTTAATTGGTTCTCCTCCCTTCCAACGGTGTTGAGGCGGGTGGGAACAGCCGGGGGTTGAGGGTACTGTGCTAAAAGAGGTGGAGTTATGCAGATCTAAAACGCGTGGATTGCAGCAGCAGCAAGCCGAAAAGTGCAGGCATGTGAGGGATCTAGAGGTTGACAGCATGTCTTCTTAACGGGAGTCCAGGTGGCCATCTCCACAAATGGACTTTTCAGAATCCTTGGGTGGCACCGTAGTCGGAAACCAATTCTGGTTATCGCTTCTCGGCCTTTTGGCTAAGATCAAGTGTAGTATCTGTTCTTATCAGTTTAATATCTGATACGTCCCCTATCTGGGGACCATATATTAAATGGATTTTTAGAACAGGGAGATGGAAAAAGAGCTTGCTCTGTCCACTCCACGCATTGACCTGGTATTGCAGTATCTCCAGGACCGGTGCACCCCTTCTTTAATGCAGTTTCTAAAATCAGAAAGAATTGAATTCAATGCTTTTTGTTCATTTTGCTTGTTTGTCGGATTTTGGGATGGACTCTTTGGCTTTGCTTTTCTTCTCCTCATTGGATTTTTCATGTTAAAAGTTGCAGAAGCCAGATGACAAGCTCATTTTGGTTCAACTTCAGCAACTGTGCATTGCATTGCCATGTAATGTAATGTAATGCAATGCTATCTATCTAGCTCTCCCTCTATACTTCCTTTTGGATAAACAGACATATTAGGCAAGCATTTTGGAGCTTTCACCTAAATAACTACAGGTGGTGAGATAAGCTGCACAATATAATTGACCTTTCAGTATATTGTTGCACACACACCATCTATTTAGCAAATGCCCTTGTTATCAACAGCAGCCTTTTAAACTCACCTGAGCTAACAGGTATGTGAGCTGGTTACTCTGCTGCGCTTAAAATTTCTTTTTTGGTTTGCTACAATGCCTTTTCTGAAACGTTGTCTCCCTCTGCTGGAACACTGACTTCTTTCATTTAATGCCTGCAGACTATAAAAGAGAAACCAACCCAAAAAGTTTGGTTGATTAGTCTGTGGCATTCTTTTAAACTGTTGCTTATGGCGGTCTCTGTGAGCTTCTCAGTGACATTCAGCCATCCAGGTATCCCGCCTGCAGTAGACGGAATGTGGCAATGGAACGCTGGCTGCGCGTCATAATAGGCTCTGAGCCTTTATATACCTGCGCACAGCAGCAGCCACCTTCAGTCTGCTGCTGGACAGCCAGCAGCAGCAGCAGCAGGAGAGGTAATTAATCAGCAACCCTCCTGCTAAGGGTAGACAGCTGCTCGTTCCACCCCACCCCCCCCCGCCTTAATTGGTTCTCCTCCCTTCCAACGGTGTTGAGGCGGGTGGGAACAGCCGGGGGTTGAGGGTACTGTGCTAAAAGAGGTGGAGTTATGCAGATCTAAAACGCGTGGATTGCAGCAGCAGCAAGCCGAAAAGTGCAGGCATGTGAGGGATCTAGAGGTTGACAGCATGTCTTCTTAACGGGAGTCCAGGTGGCCATCTCCACAAATGGACTTTTCAGAATCCTTGGGTGGCACCGTAGTCGGAAACCAATTCTGGTTATCGCTTCTCGGCCTTTTGGCTAAGATCAAGTGTAGTATCTGTTCTTATCAGTTTAATATCTGATACGTCCCCTATCTGGGGACCATATATTAAATGGATTTTTAGAACAGGGAGATGGAAAAAGAGCTTGCTCTGTCCACTCCACGCATTGACCTGGTATTGCAGTATCTCCAGGACCGGTGCACCCCTTCTTTAATGCAGTTTCTAAAATCAGAAAGAATTGAATTCAATGCTTTTTGTTCATTTTGCTTGTTTGTCGGATTTTGGGATGGACTCTTTGGCTTTGCTTTTCTTCTCCTCATTGGATTTTTCATGTTAAAAGTTGCAGAAGCCAGATGACAAGCTCATTTTGGTTCAACTTCAGCAACTGTGCATTGCATTGCCATGTAATGTAATGTAATGCAATGCTATCTATCTAGCTCTCCCTCTATACTTCCTTTTGGATAAACAGACATATTAGGCAAGCATTTTGGAGCTTTCACCTAAATAACTACAGGTGGTGAGATAAGCTGCACAATATAATTGACCTTTCAGTATATTGTTGCACACACACCATCTATTTAGCAAATGCCCTTGTTATCAACAGCAGCCTTTTAAACTCACCTGAGCTAACAGGTATGTGAGCTGGTTACTCTGCTGCGCTTAAAATTTCTTTTTTGGTTTGCTACAATGCCTTTTCTGAAACGTTGTCTCCCTCTGCTGGAACACTGACTTCTTTCATTTAATGCCTGCAGACTATAAAAGAGAAACCAACCCAAAAAGTTTGGTTGATTAGTCTGTGGCATTCTTTTAAACTGTTGCTTATGGCGGTCTCTGTGAGCTTCTCAGTGACATTCAGCCATCCAGGTATCCCGCCTGCAGTAGACGGAATGTGGCAATGGAACGCTGGCTGCGCGTGTCATAATAGGCTCTGAGCCTTTATATACCTGCGCACAGCAGCAGCCACCTTCAGTCTGCTGCTGGACAGCCAGCAGCAGCAGCAGCAGGAGAGGTAATTAATCAGCAACCCTCCTGCTAAGGGTAGACAGCTGCTCGTTCCACCCCCCCCCCCGCCTTAATTGGTTCTCCTCCCTTCCAACGGTGTTGAGGCGGGTGGGAACAGCCGGGGGTTGAGGGTACTGTGCTAAAAGAGGTGGAGTTATGCAGATCTAAAACGCGTGGATTGCAGCAGCAGCAAGCCGAAAAGTGCAGGCATGTGAGGGATCTAGAGGTTGACAGCATGTCTTCTTAACGGGAGTCCAGGTGGCCATCTCCACAAATGGACTTTTCAGAATCCTTGGGTGGCACCGTAGTCGGAAACCAATTCTGGTTATCGCTTCTCGGCCTTTTGGCTAAGATCAAGTGTAGTATCTGTTCTTATCAGTTTAATATCTGATACGTCCCCTATCTGGGGACCATATATTAAATGGATTTTTAGAACAGGGAGATGGAAAAAGAGCTTGCTCTGTCCACTCCACGCATTGACCTGGTATTGCAGTATCTCCAGGACCGGTGCACCCCTTCTTTAATGCAGTTTCTAAAATCAGAAAGAATTGAATTCAATGCTTTTTGTTCATTTTGCTTGTTTGTCGGATTTTGGGATGGACTCTTTGGCTTTGCTTTTCTTCTCCTCATTGGATTTTTCATGTTAAAAGTTGCAGAAGCCAGATGACAAGCTCATTTTGGTTCAACTTCAGCAACTGTGCATTGCATTGCCATGTAATGTAATGTAATGCAATGCTATCTATCTAGCTCTCCCTCTATACTTCCTTTTGGATAAACAGACATATTAGGCAAGCATTTTGGAGCTTTCACCTAAATAACTACAGGTGGTGAGATAAGCTGCACAATATAATTGACCTTTCAGTATATTGTTGCACACACACCATCTATTTAGCAAATGCCCTTGTTATCAACAGCAGCCTTTTAAACTCACCTGAGCTAACAGGTATGTGAGCTGGTTACTCTGCTGCGCTTAAAATTTCTTTTTTGGTTTGCTACAATGCCTTTTCTGAAACGTTGTCTCCCTCTGCTGGAACACTGACTTCTTTCATTTAATGCCTGCAGACTATAAAAGAGAAACCAACCCAAAAAGTTTGGTTGATTAGTCTGTGGCATTCTTTTAAACTGTTGCTTATGGCGGTCTCTGTGAGCTTCTCAGTGACATTCAGCCATCCAGGTATCCCGCCTGCAGTAGACGGAATGTGGCAATGGAACGCTGGCTGCGCGTGTCATCATAGGCTCTGAGCCTTTATATACCTGCGCACAGCAGCAGCCACCTTCAGTCTGCTGCTGGACAGCCAGCAGCAGCAGCAGCAGGAGAGGTAATTAATCAGCAACCCTCCTGCTAAGGGTAGACAGCTGCTCGTTCCACCCCCCCCCCCCCCGCCTTAATTGGTTCTCCTCCCTTCCAACGGTGTTGAGGCGGGTGGGAACAGCCGGGGGTTGAGGGTACTGTGCTAAAAGAGGTGGAGTTATGCAGATCTAAAACGCGTGGATTGCAGCAGCAGCAAGCCGAAAAGTGCAGGCATGTGAGGGATCTAGAGGTTGACAGCATGTCTTCTTAACGGGAGTCCAGGTGGCCATCTCCACAAATGGACTTTTCAGAATCCTTGGGTGGCACCGTAGTCGGAAACCAATTCTGGTTATCGCTTCTCGGCCTTTTGGCTAAGATCAAGTGTAGTATCTGTTCTTATCAGTTTAATATCTGATACGTCCCCTATCTGGGGACCATATATTAAATGGATTTTTAGAACAGGGAGATGGAAAAAGAGCTTGCTCTGTCCACTCCACGCATTGACCTGGTATTGCAGTATCTCCAGGACCGGTGCACCCCTTCTTTAATGCAGTTTCTAAAATCAGAAAGAATTGAATTCAATGCTTTTTGTTCATTTTGCTTGTTTGTCGGATTTTGGGATGGACTCTTTGGCTTTGCTTTTCTTCTCCTCATTGGATTTTTCATGTTAAAAGTTGCAGAAGCCAGATGACAAGCTCATTTTGGTTCAACTTCAGCAACTGTGCATTGCATTGCCATGTAATGTAATGTAATGCAATGCTATCTATCTAGCTCTCCCTCTATACTTCCTTTTGGATAAACAGACATATTAGGCAAGCATTTTGGAGCTTTCACCTAAATAACTACAGGTGGTGAGATAAGCTGCACAATATAATTGACCTTTCAGTATATTGTTGCACACACACCATCTATTTAGCAAATGCCCTTGTTATCAACAGCAGCCTTTTAAACTCACCTGAGCTAACAGGTATGTGAGCTGGTTACTCTGCTGCGCTTAAAATTTCTTTTTTGGTTTGCTACAATGCCTTTTCTGAAACGTTGTCTCCCTCTGCTGGAACACTGACTTCTTTCATTTAATGCCTGCAGACTATAAAAGAGAAACCAACCCAAAAAGTTTGGTTGATTAGTCTGTGGCATTCTTTTAAACTGTTGCTTATGGCGGTCTCTGTGAGCTTCTCAGTGACATTCAGCCATCCAGGTATCCCGCCTGCAGTAGACGGAATGTGGCAATGGAACGCTGGCTGCGCGTGTCATAATAGGCTCTAAGCCTTTATATACCTGCGCACAGCAGCAGCCACCTTCAGTCTGCTGCTGGACAGCCAGCAGCAGCAGCAGGAGAGGTAATTAATCAGCAACCCTCCTGCTAAGGGTAGACAGCTGCTCGTTCCACCCCCCCCCCCGCCTTAATTGGTTCTCCTCCCTTCCAACGGTGTTGAGGCGGGTGGGAACAGCTGGGGGTTGAGGGTACTGTGCTAAAAGAGGTCGAGCTATGCAGATCTAAAACGCGTGGATTGCAGCAGCAGCAAGCCGAAAAGTGCAGGCATGTGAGGGATCTAGAGGTTGACAGCATGTCTTCTTAACGGGAGTCCAGGTGGCCATCTCCACAAATGGACTTTTCAGAATCCTTGGGTGGCACCGTAGTCGGAAACCAATTCTGGTTATCGCTTCTCGGCCTTTTGGCTAAGATCAAGTGTAGTATCTGTTCTTATCAGTTTAATATCTGATACGTCCCCTATCTGGGGACCATATATTAAATGGATTTTTAGAACAGGGAGATGGAAAAAGAGCTTGCTCTGTCCACTCCACGCATTGACCTGGTATTGCAGTATCTCCAGGACCGGTGCACCCCTTCTTTAATGCAGTTTCTAAAATCAGAAAGAATTGAATTCAATGCTTTTTGTTCATTTTGCTTGTTTGTCGGATTTTGGGATGGACTCTTTGGCTTTGCTTTTCTTCTCCTCATTGGATTTTTCATGTTAAAAGTTGCAGAAGCCAGATGACAAGCTCATTTTGGTTCAACTTCAGCAACTGTGCATTGCATTGCCATGTAATGTAATGTAATGCAATGCTATCTATCTAGCTCTCCCTCTATACTTCCTTTTGGATAAACAGACATATTAGGCAAGCATTTTGGAGCTTTCACCTAAATAACTACAGGTGGTGAGATAAGCTGCACAATATAATTGACCTTTCAGTATATTGTTGCACACACACCATCTATTTAGCAAATGCCCTTGTTATCAACAGCAGCCTTTTAAACTCACCTGAGCTAACAGGTATGTGAGCTGGTTACTCTGCTGCGCTTAAAATTTCTTTTTTGGTTTGCTACAATGCCTTTTCTGAAACGTTGTCTCCCTCTGCTGGAACACTGACTTCTTTCATTTAATGCCTGCAGACTATAAAAGAGAAACCAACCCAAAAAGTTTGGTTGATTAGTCTGTGGCATTCTTTTAAACTGTTGCTTATGGCGGTCTCTGTGAGCTTCTCAGTGACATTCAGCCATCCAGGTATCCCGCCTGCAGTAGACGGAATGTGGCAATGGAACGCTGGCTGCGCGTGTCATAATAGGCTCTGAGCCTTTATATACCTGCGCACAGCAGCAGCCACCTTCAGTCTGCTGCTGGACAGCCAGCAGCAGCAGCAGCAGGAGAGGTAATTAATCAGCAACCCTCCTGCTAAGGGTAGACAGCTGCTCGTTCCACCCCCCCCCCGCCTTAATTGGTTCTCCTCCCTTCCAACGGTGTTGAGGCGGGTGGGAACAGCCGGGGGTTGAGGGTACTGTGCTAAAAGAGGTGGAGTTATGCAGATCTAAAACGCGTGGATTGCAGCAGCAGCAAGCCGAAAAGTGCAGGCATGTGAGGGATCTAGAGGTTGACAGCATGTCTTCTTAACGGGAGTCCAGGTGGCCATCTCCACAAATGGACTTTTCAGAATCCTTGGGTGGCACCGTAGTCGGAAACCAATTCTGGTTATCGCTTCTCGGCCTTTTGGCTAAGATCAAGTGTAGTATCTGTTCTTATCAGTTTAATATCTGATACGTCCCCTATCTGGGGACCATATATTAAATGGATTTTTAGAACAGGGAGATGGAAAAAGAGCTTGCTCTGTCCACTCCACGCATTGACCTGGTATTGCAGTATCTCCAGGACCGGTGCACCCCTTCTTTAATGCAGTTTCTAAAATCAGAAAGAATTGAATTGAATGCTTTTTGTTCATTTTGCTTGTTTGTCGGATTTTGGGATGGACTCTTTGGCTTTGCTTTTCTTCTCCTCATTGGATTTTTCATGTTAAAAGTTGCAGAAGCCAGATGACAAGCTCATTTTGGTTCAACTTCAGCAACTGTGCATTGCATTGCCATGTAATGTAATGTAATGCAATGCTATCTATCTAGCTCTCCCTCTATACTTCCTTTTGGATAAACAGACATATTAGGCAAGCATTTTGGAGCTTTCACCTAAATAACTACAGGTGGTGAGATAAGCTGCACAATATAATTGACCTTTCAGTATATTGTTGCACACACACCATCTATTTAGCAAATGCCCTTGTTATCAGCAGCAGCCTTTTAAACTCACCTGAGCTAACAGGTATGTGAGCTGGTTACTCTGCTGCGCTTAAAATTTCTTTTTTGGTTTGCTACAATGCCTTTTCTGAAACGTTGTCTCCCTCTGCTGGAACACTGACTTCTTTCATTTAATGCCTGCAGACTATAAAAGAGAAACCAACCCAAAAAGTTTGGTTGATTAGTCTGTGGCATTCTTTTAAACTGTTGCTTATGGCGGTCTCTGTGAGCTTCTCAGTGACATTCAGCCATCCAGGTATCCCGCCTGCAGTAGACGGAATGTGGCAATGGAACGCTGGCTGCGCGTGTCATAATAGGCTCTGAGCCTTTATATACCTGCGCACTGCAGCAGCCACCTTCAGTCTGCTGCTGGACAGCCAGCAGCAGCAGCAGGAGAGGTAATTAATCAGCAACCCTCCTGCTAAGGGTAGACAGCTGCTCGTTCCACCCCCCCCCCCCCCGCCTTAATTGGTTCTCCTCCCTTCCAACGGTGTTGAGGCGGGTGGGAACAGCCGGGGGTTGAGGGTACTGTGCTAAAAGAGGTGGAGTTATGCAGATCTAAAACGCGTGGATTGCAGCAGCAGCAAGCCGAAAAGTGCAGGCATGTGAGGGATCTAGAGGTTGACAGCATGTCTTCTTAACGGGAGTCCAGGTGGCCATCTCCACAAATGGACTTTTCAGAATCCTTGGGTGGCACCGTAGTCGGAAACCAATTCTGGTTATCGCTTCTCGGCCTTTTGGCTAAGATCAAGTGTAGTATCTGTTCTTATCAGTTTAATATCTGATACGTCCCCTATCTGGGGACCATATATTAAATGGATTTTTAGAACAGGGAGATGGAAAAAGAGCTTGCTCTGTCCACTCCACGCATTGACCTGGTATTGCAGTATCTCCAGGACCGGTGCACCCCTTCTTTAATGCAGTTTCTAAAATCAGAAAGAATTGAATTCAATGCTTTTTGTTCATTTTGCTTGTTTGTCGGATTTTGGGATGGACTCTTTGGCTTTGCTTTTCTTCTCCTCATTGGATTTTTCATGTTAAAAGTTGCAGAAGCCAGATGACAAGCTCATTTTGGTTCAACTTCAGCAACTGTGCATTGCATTGCCATGTAATGTAATGTAATGCAATGCTATCTATCTAGCTCTCCCTCTATACTTCCTTTTGGATAAACAGACATATTAGGCAAGCATTTTGGAGCTTTCACCTAAATAACTACAGGTGGTGAGATAAGCTGCACAATATAATTGACCTTTCAGTATATTGTTGCACACACACCATCTATTTAGCAAATGCCCTTGTTATCAACAGCAGCCTTTTAAACTCACCTGAGCTAACAGGTATGTGAGCTGGTTACTCTGCTGCGCTTAAAATTTCTTTTTTGGTTTGCTACAATGCCTTTTCTGAAACGTTGTCTCCCTCTGCTGGAACACTGACTTCTTTCATTTAATGCCTGCAGACTATAAAAGAGAAACCAACCCAAAAAGTTTGGTTGATTAGTCTGTGGCATTCTTTTAAACTGTTGCTTATGGCGGTCTCTGTGAGCTTCTCAGTGACATTCAGCCATCCAGGTATCCCGCCTGCAGTAGACGGAATGTGGCAATGGAACGCTGGCTGCGCGTGTCATAATAGGCTCTGAGCCTTTTTATACCTGCGCACAGCAGCAGCCACCTTCAGTCTGCTGCTGGACAGCCAGCAGCAGCAGCAGCAGGAGAGGTAATTAATCAGCAACCCTCCTGCTAAGGGTAGACAGCTGCTCGTTCCACCCCCCCCCCGCCTTAATTGGTTCTCCTCCCTTCCAACGGTGTTGAGGCGGGTGGGAACAGCCGGGGGTTGAGGGTACTGTGCTAAAAGAGGTGGAGTTATGCAGATCTAAAACGCGTGGATTGCAGCAGCAGCAAGCCGAAAAGTGCAGGCATGTGAGGGATCTAGAGGTTGACAGCATGTCTTCTTAACGGGAGTCCAGGTGGCCATCTCCACAAATGGACTTTTCAGAATCCTTGGGTGGCACCGTAGTCGGAAACCAATTCTGGTTATTGCCTCTCGGCCTTTTGGCTAAGATCAAGTGTAGTATCTGTTCTTATCAGTTTAATATCTGATACGTCCCCTATCTGGGGACCATATATTAAATGGATTTTTAGAACAGGGAGATGGAAAAAGAGCTTGCTCTGTCCACTCCACGCATTGACCTGGTATTGCAGTATCTCCAGGACCGGTGCACCCCTTCTTTAATGCAGTTTCTAAAATCAGAAAGAATTGAATTCAATGCTTTTTGTTCATTTTGCTTGTTTGTCGGATTTTGGGATGGACTCTTTGGCTTTGCTTTTCTTCTCCTCATTGGATTTTTCATGTTAAAAGTTGCAGAAGCCAGATGACAAGCTCATTTTGGTTCAACTTCAGCAACTGTGCATTGCATTGCCATGTAATGTAATGTAATGCAATGCTATCTATCTAGCTCTCCCTCTATACTTCCTTTTGGATAAACAGACATATTAGGCAAGCATTTTGGAGCTTTCACCTAAATAACTACAGGTGGTGAGATAAGCTGCACAATATAATTGACCTTTCAGTATATTGTTGCACACACACCATCTATTTAGCAAATGCCCTTGTTATCAACAGCAGCCTTTTAAACTCACCTGAGCTAACAGGTATGTGAGCTGGTTACTCTGCTGCGCTTAAAATTTCTTTTTTGGTTTGCTACAATGCCTTTTCTGAAACGTTGTCTCCCTCTGCTGGAACACTGACTTCTTTCATTTAATGCCTGCAGACTATAAAAGAGAAACCAACCCAAAAAGTTTGGTTGATTAGTCTGTGGCATTCTTTTAAACTGTTGCTTATGGCGGTCTCTGTGAGCTTCTCAGTGACATTCAGCCATCCAGGTATCCCGCCTGCAGTAGACGGAATGTGGCAATGGAACGCTGGCTGCGCGTGTCATAATAGGCTCTGAGCCTTTATATACCTGCGCACAGCAGCAGCCACCTTCAGTCTGCTGCTGGACAGCCAGCAGCAGCAGCAGCAGGAGAGGTAATTAATCAGCAACCCTCCTGCTAAGGGTAGACAGCTGCTCGTTCCACCCCCCCCCCGCCTTAATTGGTTCTCCTCCCTTCCAACGGTGTTGAGGCGGGTGGGAACAGCCGGGGGTTGAGGGTACTGTGCTAAAAGAGGTGGAGTTATGCAGATCTAAAACGCGTGGATTGCAGCAGCAGCAAGCCGAAAAGTGCAGGCATGTGAGGGATCTAGAGGTTGACAGCATGTCTTCTTAACGGGAGTCCAGGTGGCCATCTCCACAAATGGACTTTTCAGAATCCTTGGGTGGCACCGTAGTCGGAAACCAATTCTGGTTATCGCTTCTCGGCCTTTTGGCTAAGATCAAGTGTAGTATCTGTTCTTATCAGTTTAATATCTGATACGTCCCCTATCTGGGGACCATATATTAAATGGATTTTTAGAACAGGGAGATGGAAAAAGAGCTTGCTCTGTCCACTCCACGCATTGACCTGGTATTGCAGTATCTCCAGGACCGGTGCACCCCTTCTTTAATGCAGTTTCTAAAATCAGAAAGAATTGAATTCAATGCTTTTTGTTCATTTTGCTTGTTTGTCGGATTTTGGGATGGACTCTTTGGCTTTGCTTTTCTTCTCCTCATTGGATTTTTCATGTTAAAAGTTGCAGAAGCCAGATGACAAGCTCATTTTGGTTCAACTTCAGCAACTGTGCATTGCATTGCCATGTAATGTAATGTAATGCAATGCTATCTATCTAGCTCTCCCTCTATACTTCCTTTTGGATAAACAGACATATTAGGCAAGCATTTTGGAGCTTTCACCTAAATAACTACAGGTGGTGAGATAAGCTGCACAATATAATTGACCTTTCAGTATATTGTTGCACACACACCATCTATTTAGCAAATGCCCTTGTTATCAACAGCAGCCTTTTAAACTCACCTGAGCTAACAGGTATGTGAGCTGGTTACTCTGCTGCGCTTAAAATTTCTTTTTTGGTTTGCTACAATGCCTTTTCTGAAACGTTGTCTCCCTCTGCTGGAACACTGACTTCTTTCATTTAATGCCTGCAGACTATAAAAGAGAAACCAACCCAAAAAGTTTGGTTGATTAGTCTGTGGCATTCTTTTAAACTGTTGCTTATGGCGGTCTCTGTGAGCTTCTCAGTGACATTCAGCCATCCAGGTATCCTGCCTGCAGTAGACGGAATGTGGCAATGGAACGCTGGCTGCGCGTGTCATAATAGGCTCTGAGCCTTTATATACCTGCGCACAGCAGCAGCCACCTTCAGTCTGCTGCTGGACAGCCAGCAGCAGCAGCAGGAGAGGTAATTAATCAGCAACCCTCCTGCTAAGGGTAGACAGCTGCTCGTTCCACCCCCCCCCCCCGCCTTAATTGGTTCTCCTCCCTTCCAACGGTGTTGAGGCGGGTGGGAACAGCCGGGGGTTGAGGGTACTGTGCTAAAAGAGGTGGAGTTATGCAGATCTAAAACGCGTGGATTGCAGCAGCAGCAAGCCGAAAAGTGCAGGCATGTGAGGGATCTAGAGGTTGACAGCATGTCTTCTTAACGGGAGTCCAGGTGGCCATCTCCACAAATGGACTTTTCAGAATCCTTGGGTGGCACCGTAGTCGGAAACCAATTCTGGTTATCGCTTCTCGGCCTTTTGGCTAAGATCAAGTGTAGTATCTGTTCTTATCAGTTTAATATCTGATACGTCCCCTATCTGGGGACCATATATTAAATGGATTTTTAGAACAGGGAGATGGAAAAAGAGCTTGCTCTGTCCACTCCTCGCATTGACCTGGTATTGCAGTATCTCCAGGACCGGTGCACCCCTTCTTTAATGCAGTTTCTAAAATCAGAAAGAATTGAATTCAATGCTTTTTGTTCATTTTGCTTGTTTGTCGGATTTTGGGATGGACTCTTTGGCTTTGCTTTTCTTCTCCTCATTGGATTTTTCATGTTAAAAGTTGCAGAAGCCAGATGACAAGCTCATTTTGGTTCAACTTCAGCAACTGTGCATTGCATTGCCATGTAATGTAATGTAATGCAATGCTATCTATCTAGCTCTCCCTCTATACTTCCTTTTGGATAAACAGACATATTAGGCAAGCATTTTGGAGCTTTCACCTAAATAACTACAGGTGGTGAGATAAGTTGCACAATATAATTGACCTTTCAGTATATTGTTGCACACACACCATCTATTTAGCAAATGCCCTTGTTATCAACAGCAGCCTTTTAAACTCACCTGAGCTAACAGGTATGTGAGCTGGTTACTCTGCTGCGCTTAAAATTTCTTTTTTGGTTTGCTACAATGCCTTTTCTGAAACGTTGTCTCCCTCTGCTGGAGCACTGACTTCTTTCATTTAATACCTGCAGACTATAAAAGAGAAACCAACCCAAAAAGTTTGGTTGATTAGTCTGTGGCATTCTTTTAAACTGTTGCTTATGGCGGTCTCTGTGAGCTTCTCAGTGACATTCAGCCATCCAGGTATCCCGCCTGCAGTAGACGGAATGTGGCAATGGAACGCTGGCTGCGCGTGTCATCATAGGCTCTGAGCCTTTATATACCTGCGCACAGCAGCAGCCACCTTCAGTCTGCTGCTGGACAGCCAGCAGCAGCAGCAGCAGGAGAGGTAATTAATCAGCAACCCTCCTGCTAAGGGTAGACAGCTGCTCGTTCCACCCCCCCCCCCCGCCTTAATTGGTTCTCCTCCCTTCCAACGGTGTTGAGGCGGGTGGGAACAGCCGGGGGTTGAGGGTACTGTGCTAAAAGAGGTGGAGTTATGCAGATCTAAAACGCGTGGATTGCAGCAGCAGCAAGCCGAAAAGTGCAGGCATGTGAGGGATCTAGAGGTTGACAGCATGTCTTCTTAACGGGAGTCCAGGTGGCCATCTCCACAAATGGACTTTTCAGAATCCTTGGGTGGCACCGTAGTCGGAAACCAATTCTGGTTATCGCTTCTCGGCCTTTTGGCTAAGATCAAGTGTAGTATCTGTTCTTATCAGTTTAATATCTGATACGTCCCCTATCTGGGGACCATATATTAAATGGATTTTTAGAACAGGGAGATGGAAAAAGAGCTTGCTCTGTCCACTCCACGCATTGACCTGGTATTGCAGTATCTCCAGGACCGGTGCACCCCTTCTTTAATGCAGTTTCTAAAATCAGAAAGAATTGAATTCAATGCTTTTTGTTCATTTTGCTTGTTTGTCGGATTTTGGGATGGACTCTTTGGCTTTGCTTTTCTTCTCCTCATTGGACTTTTCATGTTAAAAGTTGCAGAAGCCAGATGACAAGCTCATTTTGGTTCAACTTCAGCAACTGTGCATTGCATTGCCATGTAATGTAATGTAATGCAATGCTATCTATCTAGCTCTCCCTCTATACTTCCTTTTGGATAAACAGACATATTAGGCAAGCATTTTGGAGCTTTCACCTAAATAACTACAGGTGGTGAGATAAGCTGCACAATATAATTGACCTTTCAGTATATTGTTGCACACACACCATCTATTTAGCAAATGCCCTTGTTATCAACAGCAGCCTTTTAAACTCACCTGAGCTAACAGGTATGTGAGCTGGTTACTCTGCTGCGCTTAAAATTTCTTTTTTGGTTTGCTACAATGCCTTTTCTGAAACGTTGTCTCCCTCTGCTGGAACACTGACTTCTTTCATTTAATGCCTGCAGACTATAAAAGAGAAACCAACCCAAAAAGTTTGGTTGATTAGTCTGTGGCATTCTTTTAAACTGTTGCTTATGGCGGTCTCTGTGAGCTTCTCAGTGATATTCAGCCATCCAGGTATCCCGCCTGCAGTAGACGGAATGTGGCAATGGAACGCTGGCTGCGCGTGTCATCATAGGCTCTGAGCCTTTATATACCTGCGCACAGCAGCAGCCACCTTCAGTCTGCTGCTGGACAGCCAGCAGCAGCAGCAGCAGGAGAGGTAATTAATCAGCAACCCTCCTGCTAAGGGTAGACAGCTGCTCGTTCCACCCCCCCACCCCCGCCTTAATTGGTTCTCCTCCCTTCCAACGGTGTTGAGGCGGGTGGGAACAGCCGGGGGTTGAGGGTACTGTGCTAAAAGAGGTGGAGTTATGCAGATCTAAAACGCGTGGATTGCAGCAGCAGCAAGCCGAAAAGTGCAGGCATGTGAGGGATCTAGAGGTTGACAGCATGTCTTCTTAACGGGAGTCCAGGTGGCCATCTCCACAAATGGACTTTTCAGAATCCTTGGGTGGCACCGTAGTCGGAAACCAATTCTGGTTATCGCTTCTCGGCCTTTTGGCTAAGATCAAGTGTAGTATCTGTTCTTATCAGTTTAATATCTGATACGTCCCCTATCTGGGGACCATATATTAAATGGATTTTTAGAACAGGGAGATGGAAAAAGAGCTTGCTCTGTCCACTCCACGCATTGACCTGGTATTGCAGTATCTCCAGGACCGGTGCACCCCTTCTTTAATGCAGTTTCTAAAATCAGAAAGAATTGAATTCAATGCTTTTTGTTCATTTTGCTTGTTTGTCGGATTTTGGGATGGACTCTTTGGCTTTGCTTTTCTTCTCCTCATTGGATTTTTCATGTTAAAAGTTGCAGAAGCCAGATGACAAGCTCATTTTGGTTCAACTTCAGCAACTGTGCATTGCATTGCCATGTAATGTAATGTAATGCAATGCTATCTATCTAGCTCTCCCTCTATACTTCCTTTTGGATAAACAGACATATTAGGCAAGCATTTTGGAGCTTTCACCTAAATAACTACAGGTGGTGAGATAAGCTGCACAATATAATTGACCTTTCAGTATATTGTTGCACACACACCATCTATTTAGCAAATGCCCTTGTTATCAACAGCAGCCTTTTAAACTCACCTGAGCTAACAGGTATGTGAGCTGGTTACTCTGCTGCGCTTAAAATTTCTTTTTTGGTTTGCTACAATGCCTTTTCTGAAACGTTGTCTCCCTCTGCTGGAACACTGACTTCTTTCATTTAATGCCTGCAGACTATAAAAGAGAAACCAACCCAAAAAGTTTGGTTGATTAGTCTGTGGCATTCTTTTAAACTGTTGCTTATGGCGGTCTCTGTGAGCTTCTCAGTGACATTCAGCCATCCAGGTATCCCGCCTGCAGTAGACGGAATGTGGCAATGGAACGCTGGCTGCGCGTGTCATAATAGGCTCTGAGCCTTTATATACCTGCGCACAGCAGCAGCCACCTTCAGTCTGCTGCTGGACAGCCAGCAGCAGCAGCAGCAGGAGAGGTAATTAATCAGCAACCCTCCTGCTAAGGGTAGACAGCTGCTCGTTCCACCCCCCCCCCCCCCCGCCTTAATTGGTTCTCCTCCCTTCCAACGGTGTTGAGGCGGGTGGGAACAGCCGGGGGTTGAGGGTACTGTGCTAAAAGAGGTGGAGTTATGCAGATCTAAAACGCGTGGATTGCAGCAGCAGCAAGCCGAAAAGTGCAGGCATGTGAGGGATCTAGAGGTTGACAGCATGTCTTCTTAACGGGAGTCCAGGTGGCCATCTCCACAAATGGACTTTTCAGAATCCTTGGGTGGCACCGTAGTCGGAAACCAATTCTGGTTATCGCTTCTCGGCCTTTTGGCTAAGATCAAGTGTAGTATCTGTTCTTATCAGTTTAATATCTGATACGTCCCCTATCTGGGGACCATATATTAAATGGATTTTTAGAACAGGGAGATGGAAAAAGAGCTTGCTCTGTCCACTCCACGCATTGACCTGGTATTGCAGTATCTCCAGGACCGGTGCACCCCTTCTTTAATGCAGTTTCTAAAATCAGAAAGAATTGAATTCAATGCTTTTTGTTCATTTTGCTTGTTTGTCGGATTTTGGGATGGACTCTTTGGCTTTGCTTTTCTTCTCCTCATTGGATTTTTCATGTTAAAAGTTGCAGAAGCCAGATGACAAGCTCATTTTGGTTCAACTTCAGCAACTGTGCATTGCATTGCCATGTAATGTAATGTAATGCAATGCTATCTATCTAGCTCTCCCTCTATACTTCCTTTTGGATAAACAGACATATTAGGCAAGCATTTTGGAGCTTTCACCTAAATAACTACAGGTGGTGAGATAAGCTGCACAATATAATTGACCTTTCAGTATATTGTTGCACACACACCATCTATTTAGCAAATGCCCTTGTTATCAACAGCAGCCTTTTAAACTCACCTGAGCTAACAG
This sequence comes from Phyllobates terribilis, assembly GCF_046119375.1. Taxonomy (NCBI): domain Eukaryota; kingdom Metazoa; phylum Chordata; class Amphibia; order Anura; family Dendrobatidae; genus Phyllobates; species Phyllobates terribilis. Next base: position 1,022,184 of record NW_027363009.1, on the reverse strand, counting down.
GTATGTGAGCTGGTTACTCTGCTGCGCTTAAAATTTCTTTTTTGGTTTGCTACAATGCCTTTTCTGAAACGTTGTCTCCCTCTGCTGGAACACTGACTTCTTTCATTTAATGCCTGCAGACTATAAAAGAGAAACCAACCCAAAAAGTTTGGTTGATTAGTCTGTGGCATTCTTTTAAACTGTTGCTTATGGCGGTCTCTGTGAGCTTCTCAGTGACATTCAGCCATCCAGGTATCCCGCCTGCAGTAGACGGAATGTGGCAATGGAACGCTGGCTGCGCGTGTCATAATAGGCTCTGAGCCTTTATATACCTGCGCACAGCAGCAGCCACCTTCAGTCTGCTGCTGGACAGCCAGCAGCAGCAGCAGCAGGAGAGGTAATTAATCAGCAACCCTCCTGCTAAGGGTAGACAGCTGCTCGTTCCACCCCCCCCCCCCGCCTTAATCGGTTCTCCTCCCTTCCAACGGTGTTGAGGCGGGTGGGAACAGCCGGGGGTTGAGGGTACTGTGCTAAAAGAGGTGGAGTTATGCAGATCTAAAACGCGTGGATTGCAGCAGCAGCAAGCCGAAAAGTGCAGGCATGTGAGGGATCTAGAGGTTGACAGCATGTCTTCTTAACGGGAGTCCAGGTGGCCATCTCCACAAATGGACTTTTCAGAATCCTTGGGTGGCACCGTAGTCGGAAACCAATTCTGGTTATCGCTTCTCGGCCTTTTGGCTAAGATCAAGTGTAGTATCTGTTCTTATCAGTTTAATATCTGATACGTCCCCTATCTGGGGACCATATATTAAATGGATTTTTAGAACAGGGAGATGGAAAAAGAGCTTGCTCTGTCCACTCCACGCATTGACCTGGTATTGCAGTATCTCCAGGACCGGTGCACCCCTTCTTTAATGCAGTTTCTAAAATCAGAAAGAATTGAATTCAATGCTTTTTGTTCATTTTGCTTGTTTGTCGGATTTTGGGATGGACTCTTTGGCTTTGCTTTTCTTCTCCTCATTGGATTTTTCATGTTAAAAGTTGCAGAAGCCAGATGACAAGCTCATTTTGGTTCAACTTCAGCAACTGTGCATTGCATTGCCATGTAATGTAATGTAATGCAATGCTATCTATCTAGCTCTCCCTCTATACTTCCTTTTGGATAAACAGACATATTAGGCAAGCATTTTGGAGCTTTCACCTAAATAACTACAGGTGGTGAGATAAGCTGCACAATATAATTGACCTTTCAGTATATTGTTGAACACACACCATCTATTTAGCAAATGCCCTTGTTATCAACAGCAGCCTTTTAAACTCACCTGAGCTAACAGGTATGTGAGCTGGTTACTCTGCTGCGCTTAAAATTTCTTTTTTGGTTTGCTACAATGCCTTTTCTGAAACGTTGTCTCCCTCTGCTGGAACACTGACTTCTTTCATTTAATGCCTGCAGACTATAAAAGAGAAACCAACCCAAAAAGTTTGGTTGATTAGTCTGTGGCATTCTTTTAAACTGTTGCTTATGGTGGTCTCTGTGAGCTTCTCAGTGACATTCAGCCATCCAGGTATCCCGCCTGCAGTAGACGGAATGTGGCAATGGAACGCTGGCTGCGCGTGTCATAATAGGCTCTGAGCCTTTATATACCTGCGCACAGCAGCAGCCACCTTCAGTCTGCTGCTGGACAGCCAGCAGCAGCAGCAGCAGGAGAGGTAATTAATCAGCAACCCTCCTGCTAAGGGTAGACAGCTGCTCGTTCCACCCCCCCCGCCTAAATTGGTTCTCCTCCCTTCCAACGGTGTTGAGGCGGGTGGGAACAGCCGGGGGTTGAGGGTACTGTGCTAAAAGAGGTGGAGTTATGCAGATCTAAAACGCGTGGATTGCAGCAGCAGCAAGCCGAAAAGTGCAGGCATGTGAGGGATCTAGAGGTTGACAGCATGTCTTCTTAACGGGAGTCCAGGTGGCCATCTCCACAAATGGACTTTTCAGAATCCTTGGGTGGCACCGTAGTCGGAAACCAATTCTGGTTATCGCTTCTCGGCCTTTTGGCTAAGATCAAGTGTAGTATCTGTTCTTATCAGTTTAATATCTGATACGTCCCCTATCTGGGGACCATATATTAAATGGATTTTTAGAACAGGGAGATGGAAAAAGAGCTTGCTCTGTCCACTCCACGCATTGACCTGGTATTGCAGTATCTCCAGGACCGGTGCACCCCTTCTTTAATGCAGTTTCTAAAATCAGAAAGAATTGAATTCAATGCTTTTTGTTCATTTTGCTTGTTTGTCGGATTTTGGGATGGACTCTTTGGCTTTGCTTTTCTTCTACTCATTGGATTTTTCATGTTAAAAGTTGCAGAAGCCAGATGACAAGCTCATTTTGGTTCAACTTCAGCAACTGTGCATTGCATTGCCATGTAATGTAATGTAATGCAATGCTATCTATCTAGCTCTCCCTCTATACTTCCTTTTGGATAAACAGACATATTAGGCAAGCATTTTGGAGCTTTCACCTAAATAACTACAGGTGGTGAGATAAGCTGCACAATATAATTGACCTTTCAGTATATTGTTGCACACACACCATCTATTTAGCAAATGCCCTTGTTATCAACAGCAGCCTTTTAAACTCACCTGAGCTAACAGGTATGTGAGCTGGTTACTCTGCTGCGCTTAAAATTTCTTTTTTGGTTTGCTACAATGCCTTTTCTGAAACGTTGTCTCCCTCTGCTGGAACACTGACTTCTTTCATTTAATGCCTGCAGACTATAAAAGAGAAACCAACCCAAAAAGTTTGGTTGATTAGTCTGTGGCATTCTTTTAAACTGTTGCTTATGGCGGTCTCTGTGAGCTTCTCAGTGACATTCAGCCATCCAGGTATCCCGCCTGCAGTAGACGGAATGTGGCAATGGAACGCTGGCTGCGCGTGTCATAATAGGCTCTGAGCCTTTATATACCTGCGCACAGCAGCAGCCACCTTCAGTCTGCTGCTGGACAGCCAGCAGCAGCAGCAGCAGGAGAGGTAATTAATCAGCAACCCTCCTGCTAAGGGTAGACAGCTGCTCGTTCCACCCCCCCCCCCGCCTTAATTGGTTCTCCTCCCTTCCAACGGTGTTGAGGCGGGTGGGAACAGCCGGGGGTTGAGGGTACTGTGCTAAAAGAGGTGGAGTTATGCAGATCTAAAACGCGTGGATTGCAGCAGCAGCAAGCCGAAAAGTGCAGGCATGTGAGGGATCTAGAGGTTGACAGCATGTCTTCTTAACGGGAGTCCAGGTGGCCATCTCCACAAATGGACTTTTCAGAATCCTTGGGTGGCACCGTAGTCGGAAACCAATTCTGGTTATCGCTTCTCGGCCTTTTGGCTAAGATCAAGTGTAGTATCTGTTCTTATCAGTTTAATATCTGATACGTCCCCTATCTGGGGACCATATATTAAATGGATTTTTAGAACAGGGAGATGGAAAAAGAGCTTGCTCTGTCCACTCCACGCATTGACCTGGTATTGCAGTATCTCCAGGACCGGTGCACCCCTTCTTTAATGCAGTTTCTAAAATCAGAAAGAATTGAATTCAATGCTTTTTGTTCATTTTGCTTGTTTGTCGGATTTTGGGATGGACTCTTTGGCTTTGCTTTTCTTCTCCTCATTGGATTTTTCATGTTAAAAGTTGCAGAAGCCAGATGACAAGCTCATTTTGGTTCAACTTCAGCAACTGTGCATTGCATTGCCATGTAATGTAATGTAATGCAATGCTATCTATCTAGCTCTCCCTCTATACTTCCTTTTGGATAAACAGACATATTAGGCAAGCATTTTGGAGCTTTCACCTAAATAACTACAGGTGGTGAGATAAGCTGCACAATATAATTGACCTTTCAGTATATTGTTGCACACACACCATCTATTTAGCAAATGCCCTTGTTATCAACAGCAGCCTTTTAAACTCACCTGAGCTAACAGGTATGTGAGCTGGTTACTCTGCTGCGCTTAAAATTTCTTTTTTGGTTTGCTACAATGCCTTTTCTGAAACGTTGTCTCCCTCTGCTGGAACACTGACTTCTTTCATTTAATGCCTGCAGACTATAAAAGAGAAACCAACCCAAAAAGTTTGGTTGATTAGTCTGTGGCATTCTTTTAAACTGTTGCTTATGGCGGTCTCTGTGAGCTTCTCAGTGACATTCAGCCATCCAGGTATCCCGCCTGCAGTAGACGGAATGTGGCAATGGAACGCTGGCTGCGCGTGTCATAATAGGCTCTGAGCCTTTATATACCTGCGCACAGCAGCAGCCACCTTCAGTCTGCTGCTGGACAGCCAGCAGCAGCAGCAGCAGGAGAGGTAATTAATCAGCAACCCTCCTGCTAAGGGTAGACAGCTGCTCGTTCCACCCCCCCCCCCGCCTTAATTGGTTCTCCTCCCTTCCAACGGTGTTGAGGCGGGTGGGAACAGCCGGGGGTTGAGGGTACTGTGCTAAAAGAGGTGGAGTTATGCAGATCTAAAACGCGTGGATTGCAGCAGCAGCAAGCCGAAAAGTGCAGGCATGTGAGGGATCTAGAGGTTGACAGCATGTCTTCTTAACGGGAGTCCAGGTGGCCATCTCCACAAATGGACTTTTCAGAATCCTTGGGTGGCACCGTAGTCGGAAACCAATTCTGGTTATCGCTTCTCGGCCTTTTGGCTAAGATCAAGTGTAGTATCTGTTCTTATCAGTTTAATATCTGATACGTCCCCTATCTGGGGACCATATATTAAATGGATTTTTAGAACAGGGAGATGGAAAAAGAGCTTGCTCTGTCCACTCCACGCATTGACCTGGTATTGCAGTATCTCCAGGACCGGTGCACCCCTTCTTTAATGCAGTTTCTAAAATCAGAAAGAATTGAATTCAATGCTTTTTGTTCATTTTGCTTGTTTGTCGGATTTTGGGATGGACTCTTTGGCTTTGCTTTTCTTCTCCTCATTGGATTTTTCATGTTAAAAGTTGCAGAAGCCAGATGACAAGCTCATTTTGGTTCAACTTCAGCAACTGTGCATTGCATTGCCATGTAATGTAATGCAATGCTATCTATCTAGCTCTCCCTCTATACTTCCTTTTGGATAAACAGACATATTAGGCAAGCATTTTGGAGCTTTCACCTAAATAACTACAGGTGGTGAGATAAGCTGCACAATATAATTGACCTTTCAGTATATTGTTGCACACACACCATCTATTTAGCAAATGCCCTTGTTATCAACAGCAGCCTTTTAAACTCACCTGAGCTAACAGGTATGTGAGCTGGTTACTCTGCTGCGCTTAAAATTTCTTTTTTGGTTTGCTACAATGCCTTTTCTGAAACGTTGTCTCCCTCTGCTGGAACACTGACTTCTTTCATTTAATGCCTGCAGACTATAAAAGAGAAACCAACCCAAAAAGTTTGGTTGATTAGTCTGTGGCATTCTTTTAAACTGTTGCTTATGGCGGTCTCTGTGAGCTTCTCAGTGACATTCAGCCATCCAGGTATCCCGCCTGCAGTAGACGGAATGTGGCAATGGAACGCTGGCTGCGCGTGTCATAATAGGCTCTGAGCCTTTATATACCTGCGCACAGCAGCAGCCACCTTCAGTCTGCTGCTGGACAGCCAGCAGCAGCAGCAGCAGCAGGAGAGGTAATTAATCAGCAACCCTCCTGCTAAGGGTAGACAGCTGCTCGTTCCACCCCCCCCCCCGCCTTAATTGGTTCTCCTCCCTTCCAACGGTGTTGAGGCGGGTGGGAACAGCCGGGGGTTGAGGGTACTGTGCTAAAAGAGGTGGAGTTATGCAGATCTAAAACGCGTGGATTGCAGCAGCAGCAAGCCGAAAAGTGCAGGCATGTGAGGGATCTAGAGGTTGACAGCATGTCTTCTTAACGGGAGTCCAGGTGGCCATCTCCACAAATGGACTTTTCAGAATCCTTGGGTGGCACCGTAGTCGGAAACCAATTCTGGTTATCGCTTCTCGGCCTTTTGGCTAAGATCAAGTGTAGTATCTGTTCTTATCAGTTTAATATCTGATACGTCCCCTATCTGGGGACCATATATTAAATGGATTTTTAGAACAGGGAGATGGAAAAAGAGCTTGCTCTGTCCACTCCACGCATTGACCTGGTATTGCAGTATCTCCAGGACCGGTGCACCCCTTCTTTAATGCAGTTTCTAAAATCAGAAAGAATTGAATTCAATGCTTTTTGTTCATTTTGCTTGTTTGTCGGATTTTGGGATGGACTCTTTGGCTTTGCTTTTCTTCTCCTCATTGGATTTTTCATGTTAAAAGTTGCAGAAGCCAGATGACAAGCTCATTTTGGTTCAACTTCAGCAACTGTGCATTGCATTGCCATGTAATGTAATGTAATGCAATGCTATCTATCTAGCTCTCCCTCTATACTTCCTTTTGGATAAACAGACATATTAGGCAAGCATTTTGGAGCTTTCACCTAAATAACTACAGGTGGTGAGATAAGCTGCACAATATAATTGACCTTTCAGTATATTGTTGCACACACACCATCTATTTAGCAAATGCCCTTGTTATCAACAGCAGCCTTTTAAACTCACCTGAGCTAACAGGTATGTGAGCTGGTTACTCTGCTGCGCTTAAAATTTCTTTTTTGGTTTGCTACAATGCCTTTTCTGAAACGTTGTCTCCCTCTGCTGGAACACTGACTTCTTTCATTTAATGCCTGCAGACTATAAAAGAGAAACCAACCCAAAAAGTTTGGTTGATTAGTCTGTGGCATTCTTTTAAACTGTTGCTTATGGCGGTCTCTGTGAGCTTCTCAGTGACATTCAGCCATCCAGGTATCCCGCCTGCAGTAGACGGAATGTGGCAATGGAACGCTGGCTGCGCGTGTCATAATAGGCTCTGAGCCTTTATATACCTGCGCACAGCAGCAGCCACCTTCAGTCTGCTGCTGGACAGCCAGCAGCAGCAGCTGCAGGAGAGGTAATTAATCAGCAACCCTCCTGCTAAGGGTAGACAGCTGCTCGTTCCACCCCCCCCCCGCCTTAATTGGTTCTCCTCCCTTCCAACGGTGTTGAGGCGGGTGGGAACAGCCGGGGGTTGAGGGTACTGTGCTAAAAGAGGTGGAGTTATGCAGATCTAAAACGCGTGGATTGCAGCAGCAGCAAGCCGAAAAGTGCAGGCATGTGAGGGATCTAGAGGTTGACAGCATGTCTTCTTAACGGGAGTCCAGGTGGCCATCTCCACAAATGGACTTTTCAGAATCCTTGGGTGGCACCGTAGTCGGAAACCAATTCTGGTTATCGCTTCTCGGCCTTTTGGCTAAGATCAAGTGTAGTATCTTTTGAAAAGGCAGTTTTGTCCTTGGGCTGCCCTAGTAAATTGATGCATATTACACACTGGTTTGGTGCACTTGTTAGTACGCCAAGTGGCTCATAGAGTTATCTGATGGAAAACATGGCCCTCCAGGATCGAAGTCACTAGGCTGGGTAAGTGTGAGGGCTTTGGAGCAATGTGCCCCAGGTGTAGGCGCCCTGGTGGGAGTCCAAGCTTACTGGGACTGGGAACCCCAGAAAGACTTGGCTTCGTAGCACGCCGCACCTTTGCCAATCATACTTTCTGAGCAACCCCCCCTATTCCTGGCCTCCGGGCTAGGAAGGGGAATTTTTATAAACCCGGTCGGAGGTCCGGTCAGCTTTGGGCTGAGAAACCAACACAGGCTCCAGCTCCACTAGGGTGGCAGCCTAGATGGAAGCTGGGAGCACGAAAACAGCTCTTCTCCGGCTTCGGCTAGGGAGAGCATCGGAGATCCCTGACCCTCGCTGTGGCCTTCTGGCTCGGAGGGATGGGGATGGTTTATTGGGGATCCTCTCCTCCGGGAAGGGTCCACATGAATCCTCGCCTCGTGCGCTGTTTTGGTGTGACTTCGGTCACATTTTTCAGTGCCTTGGATGCAGCTTCAATCAAAAAATCTGTTCTTATCAGTTTAATATCTGATACGTCCCCTATCTGGGGACCATATATTAAATGGATTTTTAGAACAGGGAGATGGAAAAAGAGCTTGCTCTGTCCACTCCACGCATTGACCTGGTATTGCAGTATCTCCAGGACCGGTGCACCCCTTCTTTAATGCAGTTTCTAAAATCAGAAAGAATTGAATTCAATGCTTTTTGTTCATTTTGCTTGTTTGTCGGATTTTGGGATGGACTCTTTGGCTTTGCTTTTCTTCTCCTCATTGGATTTTTCATGTTAAAAGTTGCAGAAGCCAGATGACAAGCTCATTTTGGTTCAACTTCAGCAACTGTGCATTGCATTGCCATGTAATGTAATGTAATGCAATGCTATCTATCTAGCTCTCCCTCTATACTTCCTTTTGGATAAACAGACATATTAGGCAAGCATTTTGGAGCTTTCACCTAAATAACTACAGGTGGTGAGATAAGCTGCACAATATAATTGACCTTTCAGTATATTGTTGCACACACACCATCTATTTAGCAAATGCCCTTGTTATCAACAGCAGCCTTTTAAACTCACCTGAGGTAACAGGTATGTGAGCTGGTTACTCTGCTGCGCTTAAAATTTCTTTTTTGGTTTGCTACAATGCCTTTTCTGAAACATTGTCTCCCTCTGCTGGAACACTGACTTCTTTCATTTAATGCCTGCAGACTATAAAAGAGAAACCAACCCAAAAAGTTTGGTTGATTAGTCTGTGGCATTCTTTTAAACTGTTGCTTATGGCGGTCTCTGTGAGCTTCTCAGTGACATTCAGCCATCCAGGTATCCCGCCTGCAGTAGACGGAATGTGGCAATGGAACGCTGGCTGCGCGTGTCATAATAGGCTCTGAGCCTTTATATACCTGCGCACAGCAGCAGCCACCTTCAGTCTGCTGCTGGACAGCCAGCAGCAGCAGCAGGAGAGGTAATTAATCAGCAACCCTCCTGCTAAGGGTAGACAGCTGCTCGTTCCACCTCCCCCCCCGCCTTAATTGGTTCTCCTCCCTTCCAACGGTGTTGAGGCGGGTGGGAACAGCCGGGGGTTGAGGGTACTGTGCTAAAAGAGGTGGAGTTATGCAGATCTAAAACGCGTGGATTGCAGCAGCAGCAAGCCGAAAAGTGCAGGCATGTGAGGGATCTAGAGGTTGACAGCATGTCTTCTTAACGGGAGTCCAGGTGGCCATCTCCACAAATGGACTTTTCAGAATCCTTGGGTGGCACCGTAGTCGGAAACCAATTCTGGTTATCGCTTCTTGGCCTTTTGGCTAAGATCAAGTGTAGTATCTGTTCTTATCAGTTTAATATCTGATACGTCCCCTATCTGGGGACCATATATTAAATGGATTTTTAGAACAGGGAGATGGAAAAAGAGCTTGCTCTGTCCACTCCACGCATTGACCTGGTATTGCAGTATCTCCAGGACCGGTGCACCCCTTCTTTAATGCAGTTTCTAAAATCAGAAAGAATTGAATTCAATGCTTTTTGTTCATTTTGCTTGTTTGTCGGATTTTGGGATGGACTCTTTGGCTTTGCTTTTCTTCTCCTCATTGGATTTTTCATGTTAAAAGTTGCAGAAGCCAGATGACAAGCTCATTTTGGTTCAACTTCAGCTACTGTGCATTGCATTGCCATGTAATGTAATGTAATGCAATGCTATCTATCTAGCTCTCCCTCTATACTTCCTTTTGGATAAACAGACATATTAGGCAAGCATTTTGGAGCTTTCACCTAAATAACTACAGGTGGTGAGATAAGCTGCACAATATAATTGACCTTTCAGTATATTGTTGCACACACACCATCTATTTAGCAAATGCCCTTGTTATCAACAGCAGCCTTTTAAACTCACCTGAGCTAACAGGTATGTGAGCTGGTTACTCTGCTGCGCTTAAAATTTCTTTTTTGGTTTGCTACAATGCCTTTTCTGAAACATTGTCTCCCTCTGCTGGAACACTGACTTCTTTCATTTAATGCCTGCAGACTATAAAAGAGAAACCAACCCAAAAAGTTTGGTTGATTAGTCTGTGGCATTCTTTTAAACTGTTGCTTATGGCGGTCTCTGTGAGCTTCTCAGTGACATTCAGCCATCCAGGTATCCCGCCTGCAGTAGACGGAATGTGGCAATGGAACGCTGGCTGCGCGTGTCATAATAGGCTCTGAGCCTTTATATACCTGCGCACAGCAGCAGCCACCTTCAGTCTGCTGCTGGACAGCCAGCAGCAGCAGCAGCAGGAGAGGTAATTAATCAGCAACCCTCCTGCTAAGGGTAGACAGCTGCTCGTTCCACCCCCCCCCGCCTTAATTGGTTCTCCTCCCTTCCAACGGTGTTGAGGCGGGTGGGAACAGCCGGGGGTTGAGGGTACTGTGCTAAAAGAGGTGGAGTTATGCAGATCTAAAACACGTGGATTGCAGCAGCAGCAAGCCGAAAAGTGCAGGCATGTGAGGGATCTAGAGGTTGACAGCATGTCTTCTTAACGGGAGTCCAGGTGGCCATCTCCACAAATGGACTTTTCAGAATCCTTGGGTGGCACCGTAGTCGGAAACCAATTCTGGTTATCGCTTCTCGGCCTTTTGGCTAAGATCAAGTGTAGTATCTGTTCTTATCAGTTTAATATCTGATACGTCCCCTATCTGGGGACCATATATTAAATGGATTTTTAGAACAGGGAGATGGAAAAAGAGCTTGCTCTGTCCACTCCACGCATTGACCTGGTATTGCAGTATCTCCAGGACCGGTGCACCCCTTCTTTAATGCAGTTTCTAAAATCAGAAAGAATTGAATTCAATGCTTTTTGTTCATTTTGCTTGTTTGTCGGATTTTGGGATGGACTCTTTGGCTTTGCTTTTCTTCTCCTCATTGGATTTTTCATGTTAAAAGTTGCAGAAGCCAGATGACAAGCTCATTTTGGTTCAACTTCAGCAACTGTGCATTGCATTGCCATGTAATGTAATGTAATGCAATGCTATCTATCTAGCTCTCCCTCTATACTTCCTTTTGGATAAACAGACATATTAGGCAAGCATTTTGGAGCTTTCACCTAAATAACTACAGGTGGTGAGATAAGCTGCACAATATAATTGACCTTTCAGTATATTGTTGCACACACACCATCTATTTAGCAAATGCCCTTGTTATCAACAGCAGCCTTTTAAACTCACCTGAGCTAACAGGTATGTGAGCTGGTTACTCTGCTGCGCTTAAAATTTCTTTTTTGGTTTGCTACAATGCCTTTTCTGAAACGTTGTCTCCCTCTGCTGGAACACTGACTTCTTTCATTTAATGCCTGCAGACTATAAAAGAGAAACCAACCCAAAAAGTTTGGTTGATTAGTCTGTGGCATTCTTTTAAACTGTTGCTTATGGCGGTCTCTGTGAGCTTCTCAGTGACATTCAGCCATCCAGGTATCCCGCCTGCAGTAGACGGAATGTGGCAATGGAACGCTGGCTGCGCGTGTCATAATAGGCTCTGAGCCTTTATATACCTGCGCACAGCAGCAGCCACCTTCAGTCTGCTGCTGGACAGCCAGCAGCAGCAGCAGCAGGAGAGGTAATTAATCAGCAACCCTCCTGCTAAGGGTAGACAGCTGCTCGTTCCACCCCCTCCCCCGCCTTAATTGGTTCTCCTCCCTTCCAACGGTGTTGAGGCGGGTGGGAACAGCCGGGGGTTGAGGGTACTGTGCTAAAAGAGGTGGAGTTATGCAGATCTAAAACGCGTGGATTGCAGCAGCAGCAAGCCGAAAAGTGCAGGCATGTGAGGGATCTAGAGGTTGACAGCATGTCTTCTTAACGGGAGTCCAGGTGGCCATCTCCACAAATGGACTTTTCAGAATCCTTGGGTGGCACCGTAGTCGGAAACCAATTCTGGTTATCGCTTCTCGGCCTTTTGGCTAAGATCAAGTGTAGTATCTGTTCTTATCAGTTTAATATCTGATACGTCCCCTATCTGGGGACCATATATTAAATGGATTTTTAGAACAGGGAGATGGAAAAAGAGCTTGCTCTGTCCACTCCACGCATTGACCTGGTATTGCAGTATCTCCAGGACCGGTGCACCCCTTCTTTAATGCAGTTTCTAAAATCAGAAAGAATTGAATTCAATGCTTTTTGTTCATTTTGCTTGTTTGTCGGATTTTGGGATGGACTCTTTGGCTTTGCTTTTCTTCTCCTCATTGGATTTTTCATGTTAAAAGTTGCAGAAGCCAGATGACAAGCTCATTTTGGTTCAACTTCAGCAACTGTGCATTGCATTGCCATGTAATGTAATGTAATGCAATGCTATCTATCTAGCTCTCCCTCTATACTTCCTTTTGGATAAACAGACATATTAGGCAAGCATTTTGGAGCTTTCACCTAAATAACTACAGGTGGTGAGATAAGTTGCACAATATAATTGACCTTTCAGTATATTGTTGCACACACACCATCTATTTAGCAAATGCCCTTGTTATCAACAGCAGCCTTTTAAACTCACCTGAGCTAACAGGTATGTGAGCTGGTTACTCTGCTGCGCTTAAAATTTCTTTTTTGGTTTGCTACAATGCCTTTTCTGAAACGTTGTCTCCCTCTGCTGGAACACTGACTTCTTTCATTTAATGCCTGCAGACTATAAAAGAGAAACCAACCCAAAAAGTTTGGTTGATTAGTCTGTGGCATTCTTTTAAACTGTTGCTTATGGCGGTCTCTGTGAGCTTCTCAGTGACATTCAGCTATCCAGGTATCCCGCCTGCAGTAGACGGAATGTGACAATGGAACGCTGGCTGCGCGTGTCATAATAGGCTCTGAGCCTTTATATACCTGCGTACAGCAGCAGCCACCTTCAGTCTGCTGCTGGACAACCAGCAGCAGCAGCAGCAGGAGAGGTAATTAATCAGCAACCCTCCTGCTAAGGGTAGACAGCTGCTCGTTCCACCCCCCCCCCCCCCCGCCTTAATTGGTTCTCCTCCCTTCCAACGGTGTTGAGGCGGGTGGGAACAGCCGGGGGTTGAGGGTACTGTGCTAAAAGAGGTGGAGTTATGCAGATCTAAAACGCGTGGATTGCAGCAGCAGCAAGCCGAAAAGTGCAGGCATGTGAGGGATCTAGAGGTTGACAGCATGTCTTCTTAACGGGAGTCCAGGTGGCCATCTCCACAAATGGACTTTTCAGAATCCTTGGGTGGCACCGTAGTCGGAAACCAATTCTGGTTATCGCTTCTCGGCCTTTTGGCTAAGATCAAGTGTAGTATCTGTTCTTATCAGTTTAATATCTGATACGTCCCCTATCTGGGGACCATATATTAAATGGATTTTTAGAACAGGGAGATGGAAAAAGAGCTTGCTCTGTCCACTCCACGCATTGACCTGGTATTGCAGTATCTCCAGGACCGGTGCACCCCTTCTTTAATGCAGTTTCTAAAATCAGAAAGAATTGAATTCAATGCTTTTTGTTCATTTTGCTTGTTTGTCGGATTTTGGGATGGACTCTTTGGCTTTGCTTTTCTTCTCCTCATTGGATTTTTCATGTTAAAAGTTGCAGAAGCCAGATGACAAGCTCATTTTGGTTCAACTTCAGCAACTGTGCATTGCATTGCCATGTAATGTAATGTAATGCAATGCTATCTATCTAGCTCTCCCTCTATACTTCCTTTTGGATAAACAGACATATTAGGCAAGCATTTTGGAGCTTTCACCTAAATAACTACAGGTGGTGAGATAAGCTGCACAATATAATTGACCTTTCAGTATATTGTTGCACACACACCATCTATTTAGCAAATGCCCTTGTTATCAACAGCAGCCTTTTAAACTCACCTGAGCTAACAGGTATGTGAGCTGGTTACTCTGCTGCGCTTAAAATTTCTTTTTTGGTTTGCTACAATGCCTTTTCTGAAACGTTGTCTCCCTCTGCTGGAACACTGACTTCTTTCATTTAATGCCTGCAGACTATAAAAGAGAAACCAACCCAAAAAGTTTGGTTGATTAGTCTGTGGCATTCTTTTAAACTGTTGCTTATGGCGGTCTCTGTGAGCTTCTCAGTGACATTCAGCCATCCAGGTATCCCGCCTGCAGTAGACGGAATGTGGCAATGGAACGCCGGCTGCGCGTGTCATAATAGGCTCTGAGCCTTTATATACCTGCGCACAGCAGCAGCCACCTTCAGTCTGCTGCTGGACAGCCAGCAGCAGCAGCAGCAGGAGAGGTAATTAATCAGCAACCCTCCTGCTAAGGGTAGACAGCTGCTCGTTCCACCCCCCCCCCCGCCTTAATTGGTTCTCCTCCCTTCCAACGGTGTTGAGGCGGGTGGGAACAGCCGGGGGTTGAGGGTACTGTGCTAAAAGAGGTGGAGTTATGCAGATCTAAAACGCGTGGATTGCAGCAGCAGCAAGCCGAAAAGTGCAGGCATGTGAGGGATCTAGAGGTTGACAGCATGTCTTCTTAACGGGAGTCAGGGTGGCCATCTCCACAAATGGACTTTTCAGAATCCTTGGGTGGCACCGTAGTCGGAAACCAATTCTGGTTATCGCTTCTCGGCCTTTTGGCTAAGATCAAGTGTAGTATCTGTTCTTATCAGTTTAATATCTGATACGTCCCCTATCTGGGGACCATATATTAAATGGATTTTTAGAACAGGGAGATGGAAAAAGAGCTTGCTCTGTCCACTCCACGCATTGACCTGGTATTGCAGTATCTCCAGGACCGGTGCACCCCTTCTTTAATGCAGTTTCTAAAATCAGAAAGAATTGAATTCAATGCTTTTTGTTCATTTTGCTTGTTTGTCGGATTTTGGGATGGACTCTTTGGCTTTGCTTTTCTTCTCCTCATTGGATTTTTCATGTTAAAAGTTGCAGAAGCCAGATGACAAGCTCATTTTGGTTCAACTTCAGCAACTGTGCATTGCATTGCCATGTAATGTAATGTAATGCAATGCTATCTATCTAGCTCTCCCTCTATACTTCCTTTTGGATAAACAGACATATTAGGCAAGCATTTTGGAGCTTTCACCTAAATAACTACAGGTGGTGAGATAAGCTGCACAATATAATTGACCTTTCAGTATATTGTTGCACACACACCATCTATTTAGCAAATGCCCTTGTTATCAACAGCAGCCTTTTAAACTCACCTGAGCTAACAGGTATGTGAGCTGGTTACTCTGCTGCGCTTAAAATTTCTTTTTTGGTTTGCTACAATGCCTTTTCTGAAACGTTGTCTCCCTCTGCTGGAACACTGACTTCTTTCATTTAATGCCTGCAGACTATAAAAGAGAAACCAACCCAAAAAGTTTGGTTGATTAGTCTGTGGCATTCTTTTAAACTGTTGCTTATGGCGGTCTCTGTGAGCTTCTCAGTGACATTCAGCCATCCAGGTATCCCGCCTGCAGTAGACGGAATGTGGCAATGGAACGCTGGCTGCGCGTGTCATAATAGGCTCTGAGCCTTTATATACCTGCGCACAGCAGCAGCCACCTTCAGTCTGCTGCTGGACAGCCAGCAGCAGCAGCAGCAGGAGAGGTAATTAATCAGCAACCCTCCTGCTAAGGGTAGACAGCTGCTCGTTCCACCCCCCCCCCCCGCCTTAATTGGTTCTCCTCCCTTCCAACGGTGTTGAGGCGGGTGGGAACAGCCGGGGGTTGAGGGTACTGTGCTAAAAGAGGTGGAGTTATGCAGATCTAAAACGCGTGGATTGCAGCAGCAGCAAGCCGAAAAGTGCAGGCATGTGAGGGATCTAGAGGTTGACAGCATGTCTTCTTAACGGGAGTCCAGGTGGCCATCTCCACAAATGGACTTTTCAGAATCCTTGGGTGGCACCGTAGTCGGAAACCAATTCTGGTTATCGCTTCTCGGCCTTTTGGCTAAGATCAAGTGTAGTATCTGTTCTTATCAGTTTAATATCTGATACGTCCCCTATCTGGGGACCATATATTAAATGGATTTTTAGAACAGGGAGATGGAAAAAGAGCTTGCTCTGTCCACTCCACGCATTGACCTGGTATTGCAGTATCTCCAGGACCGGTGCACCCCTTCTTTAATGCAGTTTCTAAAATCAGAAAGAATTGAATTCAATGCTTTTTGTTCATTTTGCTTGTTTGTCGGATTTTGGGATGGACTCTTTGGCTTTGCTTTTCTTCTCCTCATTGGATTCTTCATGTTAAAAGTTGCAGAAGCCAGATGACAAGCTCATTTTGGTTCAACTTCAGCAACTGTGCATTGCATTGCCATGTAATGTAATGTAATGCAATGCTATCTATCTAGCTCTCCCTCTATACTTCCTTTTGGATAAACAGACATATTAGGCAAGCATTTTGGAGCTTTCACCTAAATAACTACAGGTGGTGAGATAAGCTGCACAATATAATTGACCTTTCAGTATATTGTTGCACACACACCATCTATTTAGCAAATGCCCTTGTTATCAACAGCAGCCTTTTAAACTCACCTGAGCTAACAGGTATGTGAGCTGGTTACTCTGCTGCGCTTAAAATTTCTTTTTTGGTTTGCTACAATGCCTTTTCTGAAACGTTGTCTCCCTCTGCTGGAACACTGACTTCTTTCATTTAATGCCTGCAGACTATAAAAGAGAAACCAACCCAAAAAGTTTGGTTGATTAGTCTGTGGCATTCTTTTAAACTGTTGCTTATGGCGGTCTCTGTGAGCTTCTCAGTGACATTCAGCCATCCAGGTATCCCGCCTGCAGTAGACGGAATGTGGCAATGGAACGCTGGCTGCGCGTGTCATAATAGGCTCTGAGCCTTTATATACCTGCGCACAGCAGCAGCCACCTTCAGTCTGCTGCTGGACAGCCAGCAGCAGGAGAGGTAATTAATCAGCAACCCTCCTGCTAAGGGTAGACAGCTGCTCGTTCCACCCCCCACCCGCCTTAATTGGTTCTCCTCCCTTCCAACGGTGTTGAGGCGGGTGGGAACAGCCGGGGGTTGAGGGTACTGTGCTAAAAGAGGTGGAGTTATGCAGATCTAAAACGCGTGGATTGCAGCAGCAGCAAGCCGAAAAGTGCAGGCATGTGAGGGATCTAGAGGTTGACAGCATGTCTTCTTAACGGGAGTCAGGGTGGCCATCTCCACAAATGGACTTTTCAGAATCCTTGGGTGGCACCGTAGTCGGAAACCAATTCTGGTTATCGCTTCTCAGCCTTTTGGCTAAGATCAAGTGTAGTATCTGTTCTTATCAGTTTAATATCTGATACGTCCCCTATCTGGGGACCATATATTAAATGGATTTTTAGAACAGGGAGATGGAAAAAGAGCTTGCTCTGTCCACTCCACGCATTGACCTGGTATTGCAGTATCTCCAGGACCGGTGCACCCCTTCTTTAATGCAGTTTCTAAAATCAGAAAGAATTGAATTCAATGCTTTTTGTTCATTTTGCTTGTTTGTCGGATTTTGGGATGGACTCTTTGGCTTTGCTTTTCTTCTCCTCATTGGATTTTTCATGTTAAAAGTTGCAGAAGCCAGATGACAAGCTCATTTTGGTTCAACTTCAGCAACTGTGCATTGCATTGCCATGTAATGTAATGTAATGCAATGCTATCTATCTAGCTCTCCCTCTATACTTCCTTTTGGATAAACAGACATATTAGGCAAGCATTTTGGAGCTTTCACCTAAATAACTACAGGTGGTGAGATAAGCTGCACAATATAATTGACCTTTCAGTATATTGTTGCACACACACCATCTATTTAGCAAATGCCCTTGTTATCAACAGCAGCCTTTTAAACTCACCTGAGCTAACAGGTATGTGAGCTGGTTACTCTGCTGCGCTTAAAATTTCTTTTTTGGTTTGCTACAATGCCTTTTCTGAAACGTTGTCTCCCTCTGCTGGAACACTGACTTCTTTCATTTAATGCCTGCAGACTATAAAAGAGAAACCAACCCAAAAAGTTTGGTTGATTAGTCTGTGGCATTCTTTTAAACTGTTGCTTATGGCGGTCTCTGTGAGCTTCTCAGTGACATTCAGCCATCCAGGTATCCCGCCTGCAGTAGACGGAATGTGGCAATGGAACGCTGGCTGCGCGTGTCATAATAGGCTCTGAGCCTTTATATACCTGCGCACAGCAGCAGCCACGTTCAGTCTGCTGCTGGACAGCCAGCAGCAGCAGCAGCAGGAGAGGTAATTAATCAGCAACCCTCCTGCTAAGGGTAGACAGCTGCTCGTTCCACCCCCCCCCCGCCTTAATTGGTTCTCCTCCCTTCCAACGGTGTTGAGGCGGGTGGGAACAGCCGGGGGTTGAGGGTACTGTGCTAAAAGAGGTGGAGTTATGCAGATCTAAAACGCGTGGATTGCAGCAGCAGCAAGCCGAAAAGTGCAGGCATGTGAGGGATCTAGAGGTTGACAGCATGTCTTCTTAACGGGAGTCCAGGTGGCCATCTCCACAAATGGACTTTTCAGAATCCTTGGGTGGCACCGTAGTCTGAAACCAATTCTGGTTATCGCTTCTCGGCCTTTTGGCTAAGATCAAGTGTAGTATCTGTTCTTATCAGTTTAATATCTGATACGTCCCCTATCTGGGGACCATATATTAAATGGATTTTTAGAACAGGGAGATGGAAAAAGAGCTTGCTCTGTCCACTCCACGCATTGACCTGGTATTGCAGTATCTCCAGGACCGGTGCACCCCTTCTTTAATGCAGTTTCTAAAATCAGAAAGAATTGAATTCAATGCTTTTTGTTCATTTTGCTTGTTTGTCGGATTTTGGGATGGACTCTTTGGCTTTGCTTTTCTTCTCCTCATTGGATTTTTCATGTTAAAAGTTGCAGAAGCCAGATGACAAGCTCATTTTGGTTCAACTTCAGCAACTGTGCATTGCATTGCCATGTAATGTAATGTAATGCAATGCTATCTATCTAGCTCTCCCTCTATACTTCCTTTTGGATAAACAGACATATTAGGCAAGCATTTTGGAGCTTTCACCTAAATAACTACAGGTGGTGAGATAAGCTGCACAATATAATTGACCTTTCAGTATATTGTTGCACACACACCATCTATTTAGCAAATGCCCTTGTTATCAACAGCAGCCTTTTAAACTCACCTGAGCTAACAGGTATGTGAGCTGGTTACTCTGCTGCGCTTAAAATTTCTTTTTTGGTTTGCTACAATGCCTTTTCTGAAACGTTGTCTCCCTCTGCTGGAACACTGACTTCTTTCATTTAATGCCTGCAGACTATAAAAGAGAAACCAACCCAAAAAGTTTGGTTGATTAGTCTGTGGCATTCTTTTAAACTGTTGCTTATGGCGGTCTCTGTGAGCTTCTCAGTGACATTCAGCCATCCAGGTATCCCGCCTGCAGTAGACGGAATGTGGCAATGGAACGCTGGCTGCGCGTGTCATAATAGGCTCTGAGCCTTTATATACCTGCGCACAGCAGCAGCCACCTTCAGTCTGCTGCTGGACAGCCAGCAGCAGCAGCAGGAGAGGTAATTAATCAGCAACCCTCCTGCTAAGGGTAGACAGCTGCTCGTTCCACCCCCCCCCCCGCCTTAATTGGTTCTCCTCCCTTCCAACGGTGTTGAGGCGGGTGGGAACAGCCGGGGGTTGAGGGTACTGTGCTAAAAGAGGTGGAGTTATGCAGATCTAAAACGCGTGGATTGCAGCAGCAGCAAGCCGAAAAGTGCAGGCATGTGAGGGATCTAGAGGTTGACAGCATGTCTTCTTAACGGGAGTCCAGGTGGCCATCTCCACAAATGGACTTTTCAGAATCCTTGGGTGGCACCGTAGTCGGAAACCAATTCTGGTTATCGCTTCTCGGCCTTTTGGCTAAGATCAAGTGTAGTATCTGTTCTTATCAGTTTAATATCTGATACGTCCCCTATCTGGGGACCATATATTAAATGGATTTTTAGAACAGGGAGATGGAAAAAGAGCTTGCTCTGTCCACTCCACGCATTGACCTGGTATTGCAGTATCTCCAGGACCGGTGCACCCCTTCTTTAATGCAGTTTCTAAAATCAGAAAGAATTGAATTCAATGCTTTTTGTTCATTTTGCTTGTTTGTCGGATTTTGGGATGGACTCTTTGGCTTTGCTTTTCTTCTCCTCATTGGATTTTTCATGTTAAAAGTTGCAGAAGCCAGATGACAAGCTCATTTTGGTTCAACTTCAGCAACTGTGCATTGCATTGCCATGTAATGTAATGTAATGCAATGCTATCTATCTAGCTCTCCCTCTATACTTCCTTTTGGATAAACAGACATATTAGGCAAGCATTTTGGAGCTTTCACCTAAATAACTACAGGTGGTGAGATAAGCTGCACAATATAATTGACCTTTCAGTATATTGTTGCACACACACCATCTATTTAGCAAATGCCCTTGTTATCAACAGCAGCCTTTTAAACTCACCTGAGCTAACAGGTATGTGAGCTGGTTACTCTGCTGCGCTTAAAATTTCTTTTTTGGTTTGCTACAATGCCTTTTCTGAAACGTTGTCTCCCTCTGCTGGAACACTGACTTCTTTCATTTAATGCCTGCAGACTATAAAAGAGAAACCAACCCAAAAAGTTTGGTTGATTAGTCTGTGGCATTCTTTTAAACTGTTGCTTATGGCGGTCTCTGTGAGCTTCTCAGTGACATTCAGCCCTCCAGGTATCCCGCCTGCAGTAGACGGAATGTGGCAATGGAACGCTGGCTGCGCGTGTCATAATAGGCTCTGAGCCTTTATATACCTGCGCACAGCAGCAGCCACCTTCAGTCTGCTGCTGGACAGCCAGCAGCAGCAGCAGCAGGAGAGGTAATTAATCAGCAACCCTCCTGCTAAGGGTAGACAGCTGCTCGTTCCACCCCCCCCCCCGCCTTAATTGGTTCTCCTCCCTTCCAACGGTGTTGAGGCGGGTGGGAACAGCCGGGGGTTGAGGGTACTGTGCTAAAAGAGGTGGAGTTATGCAGATCTAAAACGCGTGGATTGCAGCAGCAGCAAGCCGAAAAGTGCAGGCATGTGAGGGATCTAGAGGTTGACAGCATGTCTTCTTAACGGGAGTCCAGGTGGCCATCTCCACAAATGGACTTTTCAGAATCCTTGGGTGGCACCGTAGTCGGAAACCAATTCTGGTTATCGCTTCTCGGCCTTTTGGCTAAGATCAAGTGTAGTATCTGTTCTTATCAGTTTAATATCTGATACGTCCCCTATCTGGGGACCATATATTAAATGGATTTTTAGAACAGGGAGATGGAAAAAGAGCTTGCTCTGTCCACTCCACGCATTGACCTGGTATTGCAGTATCTCCAGGACCGGTGCACCCCTTCTTTAATGCAGTTTCTAAAATCAGAAAGAATTGAATTCAATGCTTTTTGTTCATTTTGCTTGTTTGTCGGATTTTGGGATGGACTCTTTGGCTTTGCTTTTCTTCTCCTCATTGGATTTTTCATGTTAAAAGTTGCAGAAGCCAGATGACAAGCTCATTTTGGTTCAACTTCAGCAACTGTGCATTGCATTGCCATGTAATGTAATGTAATGCAATGCTATCTATCTAGCTCTCCCTCTATACTTCCTTTTGGATAAACAGACATATTAGGCAAGCATTTTGGAGCTTTCACCTAAATAACTACAGGTGGTGAGATAAGCTGCACA
The DNA here is from genome assembly GCF_046119375.1 of Phyllobates terribilis. Taxonomy (NCBI): domain Eukaryota; kingdom Metazoa; phylum Chordata; class Amphibia; order Anura; family Dendrobatidae; genus Phyllobates; species Phyllobates terribilis. The sequence goes on along the minus strand of NW_027363009.1, from coordinate 1,000,679 downwards.
ATATAATTGACCTTTCAGTATATTGTTGCACACACACCATCTATTTAGCAAATGCCCTTGTTATCAACAGCAGCCTTTTAAACTCACCTGAGCTAACAGGTATGTGAGCTGGTTACTCTGCTGCGCTTAAAATTTCTTTTTTGGTTTGCTACAATGCCTTTTCTGAAACGTTGTCTCCCTCTGCTGGAACACTGACTTCTTTCATTTAATGCCTGCAGACTATAAAAGAGAAACCAACCCAAAAAGTTTGGTTGATTAGTCTGTGGCATTCTTTTAAACTGTTGCTTATGGCGGTCTCTGTGAGCTTCTCAGTGACATTCAGCCATCCAGGTATCCCGCCTGCAGTAGACGGAATGTGGCAATGGAACGCCGGCTGCGCGTGTCATAATAGGCTCTGAGCCTTTATATACCTGCGCACAGCAGCAGCCACCTTCAGTCTGCTGCTGGACAGCCAGCAGCAGCAGCAGCAGGAGAGGTAATTAATCAGCAACCCTCCTGCTAAGGGTAGACAGCTGCTCGTTCCACCCCCCCCCCCGCCTTAATTGGTTCTCCTCCCTTCCAACGGTGTTGAGGCGGGTGGGAACAGCCGGGGGTTGAGGGTACTGTGCTAAAAGAGGTGGAGTTATGCAGATCTAAAACGCGTGGATTGCAGCAGCAGCAAGCCGAAAAGTGCAGGCATGTGAGGGATCTAGAGGTTGACAGCATGTCTTCTTAACGGGAGTCCAGGTGGCCATCTCCACAAATGGACTTTTCAGAATCCTTGGGTGGCACCGTAGTCGGAAACCAATTCTGGTTATCGCTTCTCGGCCTTTTGGCTAAGATCAAGTGTAGTATCTGTTCTTATCAGTTTAATATCTGATACGTCCCCTATCTGGGGACCATATATTAAATGGATTTTTAGAACAGGGAGATGGAAAAAGAGCTTGCTCTGTCCACTCCACGCATTGACCTGGTATTGCAGTATCTCCAGGACCGGTGCACCCCTTCTTTAATGCAGTTTCTAAAATCAGAAAGAATTGAATTCAATGCTTTTTGTTCATTTTGCTTGTTTGTCGGATTTTGGGATGGACTCTTTGGCTTTGCTTTTCTTCTCCTCATTGGATTTTCCATGTTAAAAGTTGCAGAAGCCAGATGACAAGCTCATTTTGGTTCAACTTCAGCAACTGTGCATTGCATTGCCATGTAATGTAATGTAATGCAATGCTATCTATCTAGCTCTCCCTCTATACTTCCTTTTGGATAAACAGACATATTAGGCAAGCATTTTGGAGCTTTCACCTAAATAACTACAGGTGGTGAGATAAGCTGCACAATATAATTGACCTTTCAGTATATTGTTGCACACACACCATCTATTTAGCAAATGCCCTTGTTATCAACAGCAGCCTTTTAAACTCACCTGAGCTAACAGGTATGTGAGCTGGTTACTCTGCTGCGCTTAAAATTTCTTTTTTGGTTTGCTACAATGCCTTTTCTGAAACGTTGTCTCCCTCTGCTGGAACACTGACTTCTTTCATTTAATGCCTGCAGACTATAAAAGAGAAACCAACCCAAAAAGTTTGGTTGATTAGTCTGTGGCATTCTTTTAAACTGTTGCTTATGGCGGTCTCTGTGAGCTTCTCAGTGACATTCAGCCATCCAGGTATCCCGCCTGCAGTAGACGGAATGTGGCAATGGAACGCTGGCTGCGCGTGTCATAATAGGCTCTGAGCCTTTATATACCTGCGCACAGCAGCAGCCACCTTCAGTCTGCTGCTGGACAGCCAGCAGCAGCAGCAGCAGGAGAGGTAATTAATCAGCAACCCTCCTGCTAAGGGTAGACAGCTGCTCGTTCCACCCCCCCCCCGCCTTAATTGGTTCTCCTCCCTTCAAACGGTGTTGAGGCGGGTGGGAACAGCCGGGGGTTGAGGGTACTGTGCTAAAAGAGGTGGAGTTATGCAGATCTAAAACGCGTGGATTGCAGCAGCAGCAAGCCGAAAAGTGCAGGCATGTGAGGGATCTAGAGGTTGACAGCATGTCTTCTTAACGGGAGTCCAGGTGGCCATCTCCACAAATTGACTTTTCAGAATCCTTGGGTGGCACCGTAGTCGGAAACCAATTCTGGTTATCGCTTCTCGGCCTTTTGGCTAAGATCAAGTGTAGTATCTGTTCTTATCAGTTTAATATCTGATACGTCCCCTATCTGGGGACCATATATTAAATGGATTTTTAGAACAGGGAGATGGAAAAAGAGCTTGCTCTGTCCACTCCACGCATTGACCTGGTATTGCAGTATCTCCAGGACCGGTGCACCCCTTCTTTAATGCAGTTTCTAAAATCAGAAAGAATTGAATTCAATGCTTTTTGTTCATTTTGCTTGTTTGTCGGATTTTGGGATGGACTCTTTGGCTTTGCTTTTCTTCTCCTCATTGGATTTTTCATGTTAAAAGTTGCAGAAGCCAGATGACAAGCTCATTTTGGTTCAACTTCAGCAACTGTGCATTGCATTGCCATGTAATGTAATGTAATGCAATGCTATCTATCTAGCTCTCCCTCTATACTTCCTTTTGGATAAACAGACATATTAGGCAAGCATTTTGGAGCTTTCACCTAAATAACTACAGGTGGTGAGATAAGCTGCACAATATAATTGACCTTTCAGTATATTGTTGCACACACACCATCTATTTAGCAAATGCCCTTGTTATCAACAGCAGCCTTTTAAACTCACCTGAGCTAACAGGTATGTGAGCTGGTTACTCTGCTGCGCTTAAAATTTCTTTTTTGGTTTGCTACAATGCCTTTTCTGAAACGTTGTCTCCCTCTGCTGGAACACTGACTTCTTTCATTTAATGCCTGCAAACTATAAAAGAGAAACCAACCCAAAAAGTTTGGTTGATTAGTCTGTGGCATTCTTTTAAACTGTTGCTTATGGCGGTCTCTGTGAGCTTCTCAGTGACATTCAGCCATCCAGGTATCCCGCCTGCAGTAGACGGAATGTGGCAATGGAACGCTGGCTGCGCGTGTCATAATAGGCTCTGAGCCTTTATATACCTGCGCACAGCAGCAGCCACCTTCAGTCTGCTGCTGGACAGCCAGCAGCAGCAGCAGCAGGAGAGGTAATTAATCAGCAACCCTCCTGCTAAGGGTAGACAGCTGCTCGTTCCACCCCCCCCCCCGCCTTAATTGGTTCTCCTCCCTTCCAACGGTGTTGAGGCGGGTGGGAACAGCCGGGGGTTGAGGGTACTGTGCTAAAAGAGGTGGAGTTATGCAGATCTAAAACGCGTGGATTGCAGCAGCAGCAAGCCGAAAAGTGCAGGCATGTGAGGGATCTAGAGGTTGACAGCATGTCTTCTTAACGGGAGTCCAGGTGGCCATCTCCACAAATGGACTTTTCAGAATCCTTGGGTGGCACCGTAGTCGGAAACCAATTCTGGTTATCGCTTCTCGGCCTTTTGGCTAAGATCAAGTGTAGTATCTGTTCTTATCAGTTTAATATCTGATACGTCCCCTATCTGGGGACCATATATTAAATGGATTTTTAGAACAGGGAGATGGAAAAAGAGCTTGCTCTGTCCACTCCACGCATTGACCTGGTATTGCAGTATCTCCAGGACCGGTGCACCCCTTCTTTAATGCAGTTTCTAAAATCAGAAAGAATTGAATTCAATGCTTTTTGTTCATTTTGCTTGTTTGTCGGATTTTGGGATGGACTCTTTGGCTTTGCTTTTCTTCTCCTCATTGGATTTTTCATGTTAAAAGTTGCAGAAGCCAGATGACAAGCTCATTTTGGTTCAACTTCAGCAACTGTGCATTGCATTGCCATGTAATGTAATGTAATGCAATGCTATCTATCTAGCTCTCCCTCTATACTTCCTTTTGGATAAACAGAGATATTAGGCAAGCATTTTGGAGCTTTCACCTAAATAACTACAGGTGGTGAGATAAGCTGCACAATATAATTGACCTTTCAGTATATTGTTGCACACACACCATCTATTTAGCAAATGCCCTTGTTATCAACAGCAGCCTTTTAAACTCACCTGAGCTAACAGGTATGTGAGCTGGTTACTCTGCTGCGCTTAAAATTTCTTTTTTGGTTTGCTACAATGCCTTTTCTGAAACGTTGTCTCCCTCTGCTGGAACACTGACTTCTTTCATTTAATGCCTGCAGACTATAAAAGAGAAACCAACCCAAAAAGTTTGGTTGATTAGTCTGTGGCATTCTTTTAAACTGTTGCTTATGGCGGTCTCTGTGAGCTTCTCAGTGACATTCAGCCATCCAGGTATCCCGCCTGCAGTAGACGGAATGTGGCAATGGAACGCCGGCTGCGCGTGTCATAATAGGCTCTGAGCCTTTATATACCTGCGCACAGCAGCAGCCACCTTCAGTCTGCTGCTGGACAGCCAGCAGCAGCAGCAGCAGGAGAGGTAATTAATCAGCAACCCTCCTGCTAAGGGTAGACAGCTGCTCGTTCCACCCCCCCCCCCGCCTTAATTGGTTCTCCTCCCTTCCAACGGTGTTGAGGCGGGTGGGAACAGCCGGGGGTTGAGGGTACTGTGCTAAAAGAGGTGGAGTTATGCAGATCTAAAACGCGTGGATTGCAGCAGCAGCAAGCCGAAAAGTGCAGGCATGTGAGGGATCTAGAGGTTGACAGCATGTCTTCTTAACGGGAGTCCAGGTGGCCATCTCCACAAATGGACTTTTCAGAATCCTTGGGTGGCACCGTAGTCGGAAACCAATTCTGGTTATCGCTTCTCGGCCTTTTGGCTAAGATCAAGTGTAGTATCTGTTCTTATCAATTTAATATCTGATACGTCCCCTATCTGGGGACCATATATTAAATGGATTTTTAGAACAGGGAGATGGAAAAAGAGCTTGCTCTGTCCACTCCACGCATTGACCTGGTATTGCAGTATCTCCAGGACCGGTGCACCCCTTCTTTAATGCAGTTTCTAAAATCAGAAAGAATTGAATTCAATGCTTTTTGTTCATTTTGCTTGTTTGTCGGATTTTGGGATGGACTCTTTGGCTTTGCTTTTCTTCTCCTCATTGGATTTTTCATGTTAAAAGTTGCAGAAGCCAGATGACAAGCTCATTTTGGTTCAACTTCAGCAACTGTGCATTGCATTGCCATGTAATGTAATGTAATGCAATGCTATCTATCTAGCTCTCCCTCTATACTTCCTTTTGGATAAACAGACATATTAGGCAAGCATTTTGGAGCTTTCACCTAAATAACTACAGGTGGTGAGATAAGCTGCACAATATAATTGACCTTTCAGTATATTGTTGCACACACACCATCTATTTAGCAAATGCCCTTGTTATCAACAGCAGCCTTTTAAACTCACCTGAGCTAACAGGTATGTGAGCTGGTTACTCTGCTGCGCTTAAAATTTCTTTTTTGGTTTGCTACAATGCCTTTTCTGAAACGTTGTCTCCCTCTGCTGGAACACTGACTTCTTTCATTTAATGCCTGCAGACTATAAAAGAGAAACCAACCCAAAAAGTTTGGTTGATTAGTCTGTGGCATTCTTTTAAACTGTTGCTTATGGCGGTCTCTGTGAGCTTCTCAGTGACATTCAGCCATCCAGGTATCCCGCCTGCAGTAGACGGAATGTGGCAATGGAACGCTGGCTGCGCGTGTCATAATAGGCTCTGAGCCTTTATATACCTGCGCACAGCAGCAGCCACCTTCAGTCTGCTGCTGGACAGCCAGCAGCAGCAGCAGCAGGAGAGGTAATTAATCAGCAACCCTCCTGCTAAGGGTAGACAGCTGCTCGTTCCACCCACCCCCCGCCTTAATTGGTTCTCCTCCCTTCAAACGGTGTTGAGGCGGGTGGGAACAGCCGGGGGTTGAGGGTACTGTGCTAAAAGAGGTGGAGTTATGCAGATCTAAAACGCGTGGATTGCAGCAGCAGCAAGCCGAAAAGTGCAGGCATGTGAGGGATCTAGAGGTTGACAGCATGTCTTCTTAACGGGAGTCCAGGTGGCCATCTCCACAAATGGACTTTTCAGAATCCTTGGGTGGCACCGTAGTCGGAAACCAATTCTGGTTATCGCTTCTCGGCCTTTTGGCTAAGATCAAGTGTAGTATCTGTTCTTATCAGTTTAATATCTGATACGTCCCCTATCTGGGGACCATATATTAAATGGATTTTTAGAACAGGGAGATGGAAAAAGAGCTTGCTCTGTCCACTCCACGCATTGACCTGGTATTGCAGTATCTCCAGGACCGGTGCACCCCTTCTTTAATGCAGTTTCTAAAATCAGAAAGAATTGAATTCAATGCTTTTTGTTCATTTTGCTTGTTTGTCGGATTTTGGGATGGACTCTTTGGCTTTGCTTTTCTTCTCCTCATTGGATTTTTCATGTTAAAAGTTGCAGAAGCCAGATGACAAGCTCATTTTGGTTCAACTTCAGCAACTGTGCATTGCATTGCCATGTAATGTAATGTAATGCAATGCTATCTATCTAGCTCTCCCTCTATACTTCCTTTTGGATAAACAGACATATTAGGCAAGCATTTTGGAGCTTTCACCTAAATAACTACAGGTGGTGAGATAAGCTGCACAATATAATTGACCTTTCAGTATATTGTTGCACACACACCATCTATTTAGCAAATGCCCTTGTTATCAACAGCAGCCTTTTAAACTCACCTGAGCTAACAGGTATGTGAGCTGGTTACTCTGCTGCGCTTAAAATTTCTTTTTTGGTTTGCTACAATGCCTTTTCTGAAACGTTGTCTCCCTCTGCTGGAACACTGACTTCTTTCATTTAATGCCTGCAGACTATAAAAGAGAAACCAACCCAAAAAGTTTGGTTGATTAGTCTGTGGCATTCTTTTAAACTGTTGCTTATGGCGGTCTCTGTGAGCTTCTCAGTGACATTCAGCCATCCAGGTATCCCGCCTGCAGTAGACGGAATGTGGCAATGGAACGCTGGCTGCGCGTGTCATAATAGGCTCTGAGCCTTTATATACCTGCGCACAGCAGCAGCCACCTTCAGTCTGCTGCTGGACAGCCAGCAGCAGCAGCAGCAGGAGAGGTAATTAATCAGCAACCCTCCTGCTAAGGGTAGACAGCTGCTCGTTCCACCCACCCCCCGCCTTAATTGGTTCTCCTCCCTTCAAACGGTGTTGAGGCGGGTGGGAACAGCCGGGGGTTGAGGGTACTGTGCTAAAAGAGGTGGAGTTATGCAGATCTAAAACGCGTGGATTGCAGCAGCAGCAAGCCGAAAAGTGCAGGCATGTGAGGGATCTAGAGGTTGACAGCATGTCTTCTTAACGGGAGTCCAGGTGGCCATCTCCACAAATGGACTTTTCAGAATCCTTGGGTGGCACCGTAGTCGGAAACCAATTCTGGTTATCGCTTCTCGGCCTTTTGGCTAAGATCAAGTGTAGTATCTGTTCTTATCAGTTTAATATCTGATACGTCCCCTATCTGGGGACCATATATTAAATGGATTTTTAGAACAGGGAGATGGAAAAAGAGCTTGCTCTGTCCACTCCACGCATTGACCTGGTATTGCAGTATCTCCAGGACCGGTGCACCCCTTCTTTAATGCAGTTTCTAAAATCAGAAAGAATTGAATTCAATGCTTTTTGTTCATTTTGCTTGTTTGTCGGATTTTGGGATGGACTCTTTGGCTTTGCTTTTCTTCTCCTCATTGGATTTTTCATGTTAAAAGTTGCAGAAGCCAGATGACAAGCTCATTTTGGTTCAACTTCAGCAACTGTGCATTGCATTGCCATGTAATGTAATGTAATGCAATGCTATCTATCTAGCTCTCCCTCTATACTTCCTTTTGGATAAACAGACATATTAGGCAAGCATTTTGGAGCTTTCACCTAAATAACTACAGGTGGTGAGATAAGCTGCACAATATAATTGACCTTTCAGTATATTGTTGCACACACACCATCTATTTAGCAAATGCCCTTGTTATCAACAGCAGCCTTTTAAACTCACCTGAGCTAACAGGTATGTGAGCTGGTTACTCTGCTGCGCTTAAAATTTCTTTTTTGGTTTGCTACAATGCCTTTTCTGAAACGTTGTCTCCCTCTGCTGGAACACTGACTTCTTTCATTTAATGCCTGCAGACTATAAAAGAGAAACCAACCCAAAAAGTTTGGTTGATTAGTCTGTGGCATTCTTTTAAACTGTTGCTTATGGCGGTCTCTGTGAGCTTCTCAGTGACATTCAGCCATCCAGGTATCCCGCCTGCAGTAGACGGAATGTGGCAATGGAACGCTGGCTGCGCGTGTCATAATAGGCTCTGAGCCTTTATATACCTGCGCACAGCAGCAGCCACCTTCAGTCTGCTGCTGGACAGCCAGCAGCAGCAGCAGCAGGAGAGGTAATTAATCAGCAACCCTCCTGCTAAGGGTAGACAGCTGCTCGTTCCACCCCTCCCCCGCCTTAATTGGTTCTCCTCCCTTCCAACGGTGTTGAGGCGGGTGGGAACAGCCGGGGGTTGAGGGTACTGTGCTAAAAGAGGTGGAGTTATGCAGATCTAAAACGCGTGGATTGCAGCAGCAGCAAGCCGAAAGGTGCAGGCATGTGAGGGATCTAGAGGTTGACAGCATGTCTTCTTAACGGGAGTCCAGGTGGCCATCTCCACAAATGGACTTTTCAGAATCCTTGGGTGGCACCGTAGTCGGAAACCAATTCTGGTTATCGCTTCTCGGCCTTTTGGCTAAGATCAAGTGTAGTATCTGTTCTTATCAGTTTAATATCTGATACGTCCCCTATCTGGGGACCATATATTAAATGGATTTTTAGAACAGGGAGATGGAAAAAGAGCTTGCTCTGTCCATTCCACGCATTGACCTGGTATTGCAGTATCTCCAGGACCGGTGCACCCCTTCTTTAATGCAGTTTCTAAAATCAGAAAGAATTAAATTCAATGCTTTTTGTTCATTTTGCTTGTTTGTCGGATTTTGGGATGGACTCTTTGGCTTTGCTTTTCTTCTCCTCATTGGATTTTTCATGTTAAAAGTTGCAGAAGCCAGATGACAAGCTCATTTTGGTTCAACTTCAGCAACTGTGCATTGCATTGCCATGTAATGTAATGTAATGCAATGCTATCTATCTAGCTCTCCCTCTATACTTCCTTTTGGATAAACAGACATATTAGGCAAGCATTTTGGAGCTTTCACCTAAATAACTACAGGTGGTGAGATAAGCTGCACAATATAATTGACCTTTCAGTATATTGTTGCACACACACCATCTATTTAGCAAATGCCCTTGTTATCAACAGCAGCCTTTTAAACTCACCTGAGCTAACAGGTATGTGAGCTGGTTACTCTGCTGCGCTTAAAATTTCTTTTTTGGTTTGCTACAATGCCTTTTCTGAAACGTTGTCTCCCTCTGCTGGAACACTGACTTCTTTCATTTAATGCCTGCAGACTATAAAAGAGAAACCAACCCAAAAAGTTTGGTTGATTAGTCTGTGGCATTCTTTTAAACTGTTGCTTATGGCGGTCTCTGTGAGCTTCTCAGTGACATTCAGCCATCCAGGTATCCCGCCTGCAGTAGACGGAATGTGGCAATGGAACGCTGGCTGCGCGTGTCATAATAGGCTCTGAGCCTTTATATACCTGCGCACAGCAGCAGCCACCTTCAGTCTGCTGCTGGACAGCCAGCAGCAGCAGCAGCAGGAGAGGTAATTAATCAGCAACCCTCCTGCTAAGGGTAGACAGCTGCTCGTTCCACCCCCCCCCCCCCGCCTTAATTGGTTCTCCTCCCTTCCAACGGTGTTGAGGCGGGTGGGAACAGCCGGGGGTTGAGGGTACTGTGCTAAAAGAGGTGGAGTTATGCAGATCTAAAACACGTGGATTGCAGCAGCAGCAAGCCGAAAAGTGCAGGCATGTGAGGGATCTAGAGGTTGACAGCATGTCTTCTTAACGGGAGTCCAGGTGGCCATCTCCACAAATGGACTTTTCAGAATCCTTGGGTGGCACCGTAGTCGGAAACCAATTCTGGTTATCGCTTCTCGGCCTTTTGGCTAAGATCAAGTGTAGTATCTGTTCTTATCAGTTTAATATCTGATACGTCCCCTATCTGGGGACCATATATTAAATGGATTTTTAGAACAGGGAGATGGAAAAAGAGCTTGCTCTGTCCACTCCACGCATTGACCTGGTATTGCAGTATCTCCAGGACCGGTGCACCCCTTCTTTAATGCAGTTTCTAAAATCAGAAAGAATTGAATTCAATGCTTTTTGTTCATTTTGCTTGTTTGTCGGATTTTGGGATGGACTCTTTGGCTTTGCTTTTCTTCTCCTCATTGGATTTTTCATGTTAAAAGTTGCAGAAGCCAGATGACAAGCTCATTTTGGTTCAACTTCAGCAACTGTGCATTGCATTGCCATGTAATGTAATGTAATGCAATGCTATCTATCTAGCTCTCCCTCTATACTTCCTTTTGGATAAACAGACATATTAGGCAAGCATTTTGGAGCTTTCACCTAAATAACTACAGGTGGTGAGATAAGCTGCACAATATAATTGACCTTTCAGTATATTGTTGCACACACACCATCTATTTAGCAAATGCCCTTGTTATCAACAGCAGCCTTTTAAACTCACCTGAGCTAACAGGTATGTGAGCTGGTTACTCTGCTGCGCTTAAAATTTCTTTTTTGGTTTGCTACAATGCCTTTTCTGAAACGTTGTCTCCCTCTGCTGGAACACTGACTTCTTTCATTTAATGCCTGCAGACTATAAAAGAGAAACCAACCCAAAAAGTTTGGTTGATTAGTCTGTGGCATTCTTTTAAACTGTTGCTTATGGCGGTCTCTGTGAGCTTCTCAGTGACATTCAGCCATCCAGGTATCCCGCCTGCAGTAGACGGAATGTGGCAATGGAACGCTGGCTGCGCGTGTCATAATAGGCTCTGAGCCTTTATATACCTGCGCACAGCAGCAGCCACCTTCAGTCTGCTGCTGGACAGCCAGCAGCAGCAGCAGGAGAGGTAATTAATCAGCAACCCTCCTGCTAAGGGTAGACAGCTGCTCGTTCCACCCCCCCCCCCCGCCTTAATTGGTTCTCCTCCCTTCCAACGGTGTTGAGGCGGGTGGGAACAGCCGGGGGTTGAGGGTACTGTGCTAAAAGAGGTGGAGTTATGCAGATCTAAAACGCGTGGATTGCAGCAGCAGCAAGCCGAAAAGTGCAGGCATGTGAGGGATCTAGAGGTTGACAGCATGTCTTCTTAACGGGAGTCCAGGTGGCCATCTCCACAAATGGACTTTTCAGAATCCTTGGGTGGCACCGTAGTCGGAAACCAATTCTGGTTATCGCTTCTCGGCCTTTTGGCTAAGATCAAGTGTAGTATCTTTCGAAAAGGCGGTTTTGGATGTTGGCAACCCTAGTAGATTGATACATTATGCACACTGGGGTTTAGGCGCTTGTTAGTACGCCAGGTGGCTAATATAGTCATCTGGTGGAAAGCATGGCCCCCCAGGATCGACGCCATTGGGCCGGGGAAGATCGAAAGCCCGAAGTGTGAAGTGCCCCAGGAGTGGTGACCCTGGGGTGCCTTAACTCACTGGGATTGGGAACCCCACTTGAGTTTATGGCACATTTGCACTAGCACTTCAATATTTCTTTCTTCACACACACCCTTATTCCGGGCCTTCTGGCCTTAGGATGGGGAATTTTTCAATTCCCGGTCGAAGGTCCGGGCAGTATTATACTGTGAAACCTTCACTATTTATTTAATTTCTTTGTCACTGTGTGTCCACTTATTCACGTGTGTCACGTCCTACTAGGATTTTGTCGGGATGCGGTTCCCTTACGGGTTCCTCTCTTGGCAGGTCTAGGGGGGGAGTGTGTGGCCATCAGGTTCCGCTCCCCCCTGAACCCCCCTGGCTCTCCTCTTTCGGGAGGAGAGCGTTGTTGGCTCCCCTCTTCCGGGAGGGGAGCACAGTCTTTGGCTCCCAGTGCCTTGCTCGGGTGAGAACTCGGGCAGGTGCTGGGGGTAAGATTGGGTCGCCTCTGGCTCCGGCTGGAGGTGGCTATTTGTCCCTGTTCCTCGCTGTGGCCTTCTGGCTCGGAGGGACGGGGAATGGTTTGGGGGACCCTTCTCCTTTTGGAGAGGGTTTCAAGAAGACCAGCATCCTAGTGCACTTTTTTTGTGGCACTTGTCACTTTTTTAAGCGCACTCGGGTTTTGTACACGAATTCGGGCTTTCGATAAAAAAAAAAAAAAAAATCTGTTCTTATCAGTTTAATATCTGATACGTCCCCTATCTGGGGACCATATATTAAATGGATTTTTAGAACAGGGAGATGGAAAAAGAGCTTGCTCTGTCCACTCCACGCATTGACCTGGTATTGCAGTATCTCCAGGACCGGTGCACCCCTTCTTTAATGCAGTTTCTAAAATCAGAAAGAATTGAATTCAATGCTTTTTGTTCATTTTGCTTGTTTGTCGGATTTTGGGATGGACTCTTTGGCTTTGCTTTTCTTCTCCTCATTGGATTTTTCATGTTAAAAGTTGCAGAAGCCAGATGACAAGCTCATTTTGGTTCAACTTCAGCAACTGTGCATTGCATTGCCATGTAATGTAATGTAATGCAATGCTATCTATCTAGCTCTCCCTCTATACTTCCTTTTGGATAAACAGACATATTAGGCAAGCATTTTGGAGCTTTCACCTAAATAACTACAGGTGGTGAGATAAGCTGCACAATATAATTGACCTTTCAGTATATTGTTGCACACACACCATCTATTTAGCAAATGCCCTTGTTATCAACAGCAGCCTTTTAAACTCACCTGAGCTAACAGGTATGTGAGCTGGTTACTCTGCTGCGCTTAAAATTTCTTTTTTGGTTTGCTACAATGCCTTTTCTGAAACGTTGTCTCCCTCTGCTGGAACACTGACTTCTTTCATTTAATGCCTGCAGACTATAAAAGAGAAACCAACCCAAAAAGTTTGGTTGATTAGTCTGTGGCATTCTTTTAAACTGTTGCTTATGGCGGTCTCTGTGAGCTTCTCAGTGACATTCAGCCATCCAGGTATCCCGCCTGCAGTAGACGGAATGTGGCAATGGAACGCTGGCTGCGCGTGTCATAATAGGCTCTGAGCCTTTATATACCTGCGCACAGCAGCAGCCACCTTCAGTCTGCTGCTGGACAGCCAGCAGCAGCAGCAGCAGGAGAGGTAATTAATCAGCAACCCTCCTGCTAAGGGTAGACAGCTGCTGGTTCCACCCCCCCCCCCCCGCCTTAATTGGTTCTCCTCCCTTCCAACGGTGTTGAGGCGGGTGGGAACAGCCGGGGGTTGAGGGTACTGTGCTAAAAGAGGTGGAGTTATGCAGATCTAAAACGCGTGGATTGCAGCAGCAGCAAGCCGAAAAGTGCAGGCATGTGAGGGATCTAGAGGTTGACAGCATGTCTTCTTAACGGGAGTCCAGGTGGCCATCTCCACAAATGGACTTTTCAGAATCCTTGGGTGGCACCGTAGTCGGAAACCAATTCTGGTTATCGCTTCTCGGCCTTTTGGCTAAGATCAAGTGTAGTATCTGTTCTTATCAGTTTAATATCTGATACGTCCCCTATCTGGGGACCATATATTAAATGGATTTTTAGAACAGGGAGATGGAAAAAGAGCTTGCTCTGTCCACTCCACGCATTGACCTGGTATTGCAGTATCTCCAGGACCGGTGCACCCCTTCTTTAATGCAGTTTCTAAAATCAGAAAGAATTGAATTCAATGCTTTTTGTTCATTTTGCTTGTTTGTCGGATTTTGGGATGGACTCTTTGGCTTTGCTTTTCTTCTCCTCATTGGATTTTTCATGTTAAAAGTTGCAGAAGCCAGATGACAAGCTCATTTTGGTTCAACTTCAGCAACTGTGCATTGCATTGCCATGTAATGTAATGTAATGCAATGCTATCTATCTAGCTCTCCCTCTATACTTCCTTTTGGATAAACAGACATATTAGGCAAGCATTTTGGAGCTTTCACCTAAATAACTACAGGTGGTGAGATAAGCTGCACAATATAATTGACCTTTCAGTATATTGTTGCACACACACCATCTATTTAGCAAATGCCCTTGTTATCAACAGCAGCCTTTTAAACTCACCTGAGCTAACAGGTATGTGAGCTGGTTACTCTGCTGCGCTTAAAATTTCTTTTTTGGTTTGCTACAATGCCTTTTCTGAAACGTTGTCTCCCTCTGCTGGAACACTGACTTCTTTCATTTAATGCCTGCAGACTATAAAAGAGAAACCAACCCAAAAAGTTTGGTTGATTAGTCTGTGGCATTCTTTTAAACTGTTGCTTATGGCGGTCTCTGTGAGCTTCTCAGTGACATTCAGCCATCCAGGTATCCCACCTGCAGTAGACGGAATGTGGCAATGGAACGCTGGCTGCGCGTGTCATAATAGGCTCTGAGCCTTTATATACCTGCGCACAGCAGCAGCCACCTTCAGTCTGCTGCTGGACAGCCAGCAGCAGCAGCAGCAGGAGAGGTAATTAATCAGCAACCCTCCTGCTAAGGGTAGACAGCTGCTCGTTCCACCCCCCCCCCGCCTTAATTGGTTCTCCTGCCTTCCAACTGTGTTGAGGCGGGTGGGAACAGCCGGGGGTTGAGGGTACTGTGCTAAAAGAGGTGGAGTTATGCAGATCTAAAACGGGTGGATTGCAGCAGCAGCAAGCCGAAAAGTGCAGGCATGTGAGGGATCTAGAGGTTGACAGCATGTCTTCTTAACGGGAGTCCAGGTGGCCATCTCCACAAATGGACTTTTCAGAATCCTTGGGTGGCACGGTAGTCGGAAACCAATTCTGGTTATCGCTTCTCGGCCTTTTGGCTAAGATCAAGTGTAGTATCTGTTCTTATCAGTTTAATATCTGATACGTCCCCTATCTGGGGACCATATATTAAATGGATTTTTAGAACAGGGAGATGGAAAAAGAGCTTTCTCTTTCCACTCCACGCATTGACCTGGTATTGCAGTATCTCCAGGACCGGTGCACCCCTTCTTTAATGCAGTTTCTAAAATCAGAAAGAATTGAATTCAATGCTTTTTGTTCATTTTGCTTGTTTGTCGGATTTTGGGATGGACTCTTTGGCTTTGCTTTTCTTCTCCTCATTGGATTTTTCATGTTAAAAGTTGCAGAAGCCAGATGACAAGCTCATTTTGGTTCAACTTCAGCAACTGTGCATTGCATTGCCATGTAATGTAATGTAATGCAATGCTATCTATCTAGCTCTCCCTCTATACTTCCTTTTGGATAAACAGACATATTAGGCAAGCATTTTGGAGCTTTCACCTAAATAACTACAGGTGGTGAGATAAGCTGCACAATATAATTGACCTTTCAGTATATTGTTGCACACACACCATCTATTTAGCAAATGCCCTTGTTATCAACAGCAGCCTTTTAAACTCACCTGAGCTAACAGGTATGTGAGCTGGTTACTCTGCTGCGCTTAAAATTTCTTTTTTGGTTTGCTACAATGCCTTTTCTGAAACGTTGTCTCCCTCTGCTGGAACACTGACTTCTTTCATTTAATGCCTGCAGACTATAAAAGAGAAACCAACCCAAAAAGTTTGGTTGATTAGTCTGTGGCATTCTTTTAAACTGTTGCTTATGGCGGTCTCTGTGAGCTTCTCAGTGACATTCAGCCATCCAGGTATCCCGCCTGCAGTAGACGGAATGTGGCAATGGAACGCTGGCTGCGCATGTCATAATAGGCTCTGAGCCTTTATATACCTGCGCACAGCAGCAGCCACCTTCAGTCTGCTGCTGGACAGCCAGCAGCAGCAGCAGCAGGAGAGGTAATTAATCAGCAACCCTCCTGCTAAGGGTAGACAGCTGCTCGTTCCACCCCCCCCCCGCCTTAATTGGTTCTCCTCCCTTCCAACGGTGTTGAGGCGGGTGGGAACAGCCGAGGGTTGAGGGTACTGTGCTAAAAGAGGTGGAGTTATGCAGATCTAAAACGCGTGGATTGCAGCAGCAGCAAGCCGAAAAGTGCAGGCATGTGAGGGATCTAGAGGTTGACAGCATGTCTTCTTAACGGGAGTCCAGGTGGCCATCTCCACAAATGGACTTTTCAGAATCCTTGGGTGGCACCGTAGTCGGAAACCAATTCTGGTTATCGCTTCTTGGCCTTTTGGCTCAGATCAAGTGTCTGGACATCAGGTTCCTTGAGTGCTAGCCCTCGGCCTTCCAGCATCGCCACTCCGGTGGCTTAAGCTGGATGCTGCTATAGGGGGAGAGTGAGGAGGAAACGGGAAGGCGATTTCCGTGGCTGACTATGGGAGTCAAGCTGAAATTTGCTGGGACCGGGGACCCCCGGGTCAAGAATGGATTTCGCATTGAGATTTCCGAGGAGAAGAAGGGACATTTTTCCATGTCCTACCTGGTGAATGCCATCTTCTATGAAGCATTGAAGATTAAGAAGTCGGACATTCTTTGCCTGCAGGAATTTAGAAGTCATGGAAGGTATGTGCTGGTTCTTTCTACTATGGCTGCTTGCCAAAATCTTTATAGAACCTTGAAAGGCCATACTGAGAACTCCCTCCTAGATGGACTCACTTTTACTGTCCTCTATTCAAAGGGGGATGTTCCTGTTGTTGTGTTTATGCACAATCCCTTTATCCCCCAGGAGGACATTACTTTATTCTTGAGGAGGCATTGTACTTATGTGCATTTTTCCCACAAGATCTCGAATGAAGAAGGCTTGTGGACTGGCAAATACAAGTACTTTGTTCGTTTTGCTACAGACCCCGAGGGGCCAGGGGGCATACATTATCCTCCTATGTGTTTCTCTATTGGGAGAGACACTGGTTTCTTGTACTTTCCTGATGCTCCTTTTTTCTGCAGAAGATGTAACAAGTATGGTCATGTCCAGGAGTCCTGCAGGTATCCGCCAACCTGCAGGAGGTGTAACACGTCTGGTCATATGGCGAAAGACTGCAAGAACCAGGTAAAGTGTGATGCTTGTGGTGAGGAGGGGCATGTTCTTAGGCAGTGTCAAGCTAGAACCACTCCTAAGTCTTTTGCTCAAGTGGTCGCGGAGGGGCCTGCTGTTCCTTCGACTTCTACTAGGGTTCCACAAGGTCCCCTTCCGGATGTCGGGGAGGCAACTGCTCCCCAAGAGGAAGAGGATGGCACTCAGATGGACGACATATTTGAAGATGCCCAGCTTCAGCCTCCTGCATCAGGAGGCTTTGACATGGTGATTCCTGAGGTGATGTCACCTTTCCCTCCCCAGTTTGGTGTCCGTGGTGAGGGGGAAATGGACTTGTCCAATTCTCCTGTCATATCTTGGTGCAATACTGCTTCAGAGGAGATCGGGGGCGGTGGCCAAGGGGACTTGTCTGCTGTCCGTTTCTCTGATGAGGAGGATCCTGATGTGGTCAAGAAGAAGCCAAGGACTGAGTGTTCATCCATTGCTGCCGTGTGTGATAGCCCGGTGGACTCTCGTGCTTACCCGTCAGATGTATTTTCTCCTGACATTGTTACATTTGGCATTCAGCCAGATGGTAATAGCTTTGCTTTGCTTGATGAAGGTTGAGTTGATGTTTTCTTTCTTTTTTTTTCAGGTTATGTGTGATCCCCTTTAGTTATGCCGCATCATTCTGGATGGGACATTGTGTCCCTTAATGTTAGGCAAATTAGATCTGTTACCCGAAGAACAACAGTTCTGGATTATCTAAAGGGTTTGAGTGCAGATGTCTATTGTCTACAAGAGTGTGGGATTACTGAATCTCGAGGGGATAAGGACTGGCCTTATGGCCAGTATGTTTGGTCGGGGTCCAGCTTTAACAAAAATGATGGTGTGGGGATTTTAGTTGGTAATAAGAATATTACTATTGATAATTACACGGTTGTGGAGGTGGGTCGCTGCATTATTGTTTTTTTGAGTTATAGGGGGTGGAAGGTTAGAATGATTAATTTATATTGTCCTACTAAAAAAGAGGAGCGGCTTGCTCTTCTTGAGAAATTGAGTTTTTTTCTCCCTGGAAAAATTCCTACAGTTTTTGTTGGTGACTGTAATTGTGTCACAGAAGGTAATGTGGACATTACGGGAAAAAAGTTATCTCAACTTATTTCTGATTTTTCTTTCTTAGACGCTGCAATACTTGAGTATGGCATTCCACCACCGCCTACATATTATGCTGACCGTGGTAATATTTCATCGAGAATAGATAGGATGTTATTTTCCAAAAATATGGTTTGTTCAAGTTATGTTCAACAGAAGGTACCTTTTTCTGATCATGAGTGTTTGCGTGGAGTTTTTAGTGCGAATGGGGACATGGTGTTTGGGGGTGGGGTTTGGAAATTGAATACGAGGTTGTTGGAGGATGAGGAGGTGATGAGTGAGTTGGAGAAAAGGTATGCAAGTTGGAGGTGGCGTAAGCGTGATTTTGGTAGTGTGCTTGAATGGTGGGATTGGGTGAAATTACAGTTAAAAACTTTCTTTAAAAAATGGGGCTACAAAAAAGCTGCCAGATATCGTAATAGATTTAATGACTTAAGTAGACGGATTGATTGGTTGCGTGGGTGTGTTAGGAAAGGAATGGATATGTCTGATCAGCTTGAGGTTGCTAAGAATGAGTTAAAATGTCTTCTGGATGAAAAAGGTAAAGAGATTATTTACCGTACCAAGTTAGAGCATTTGGAAAAGAATGAAAAGTGCACCAGGTACTTTTTTAAAAAAATGAATGGAAGGAAGTTGGATTTGAGTGAAGTGGTAGGTGAAGATGGATCTAGTGTGGTTGGGAAGAATGTGTTGAATGAGGTGAATGGCTTCTATAGTAAGTTGTACGATGAGAAATGGATTGATCCTGGACTTGTGTCGCATGTATTGAGTGGTATGGAGAAGAGACTTGGTTCGGATGAATGTGATGCTTTGTGTGAGGATGTTATTTTGGATGAGGTGAGGAATGTTGTTATGAGTGCTAAAAAGAATAAGACGCCTGGGAAGGATGGGTTGCCTGTGGAGCTGTATGTGAAAGCTTGGGAGTTTTTGGGTAAGGACTTGACTGAGGTTTGTAGGTATATGTGGATGAATGGTGTTTTGTGTGACAGTATGAAAGAGGGTATAGTGGTTCTTGTGTTTAAGAAGGGTGAGAAAAAGCGTTTGGAGAACTGGAGACCCATATCATTGCTTAACGCTGATTATAAGGTCTACAGTAAATTGTTAGCAAATCGTATGCGTGAGGTGATTGGTAGGGTTGTGGAGGATGACCAAGTGTGTGCCGTGCCTGGTCGGAGTATAAGTGATAATTTGTTATTGTTAAGGGATATGCTTGGGGATTGTAAGACTAGAAAGCAGAAGTGTATGGTGTTAGCAATTGATTTTGAAAAGGCTTTTGATAGAGTTTCGCATGTGTTTCTGTTTAAAGTATTGGAGAGGATGGGTTTCCCTAGGGTTTTTCTGAATGGAGTTAAGTCTTTATATGATTATGTGTCAAGTGAGTTTTTAGTGAATGGATGGTTGTCTGACAAAGTGATGATTAGGTCTGGTGTAAGACAGGGGTGCCCTATGTCCCCTGTCTTGTTTGTATGTGTGATTGAGCCTTTGCTGTGTTTAGTGAGACGTGAGAAAATGATGAGAGGATTCTTAGTGCCTGGGAGTGGTGGTAAGCATGTGAAGGTGTTAGGTTACATGGATGATGTTGTGATGGTGAGTGAAAGTATGGCTTCAATGAGTAGGGTGAGGTTGCTTTTGGATTTTTTCTGTGGTACATCAGGTTTTAGAGTTAACTGGACTAAGTGTAGTTTCAAATGCTTTGGAGATGACAGTATTCGTATGGAAGGTGTTAAGTATGAGGAGAGTGCAATTAAGATTTTAGGGGTATTTTTCAATGATGATCTGAAAGGAAATGAGAGTTGGGACGAGTGTGGTATGCGTGTTGAGCGAAAACTGAATTTTTGGAGAATGAGAGATCTTTCTTTGCGGGGCAAAGTTCTAGTTATCAAAGCAGTGATCTTACCCATTCTGCTTTTTGTGGCCATATTTTTTCCATCCCCTTTTAGGAAAGTGAAGAGAGTTGAGAAAATGATTTTTTCTTTTTTCTGGTGCAGCAAGATGGAGAAGCTGAAGAGGGAAAGCCTTTATAAGGCCTGCCAGCATGGTGGTTAGGGATTTCCTAATGTTGAGGTTTTTTTAGGGCTCCATTATATTAAGACGATTGTGGTATTGTTGGGTAAAGGTAATAAGGGTGCATGTATGGCAAGTTATTCTGCAGGATGGATGTTGTATGGGTTAGGTTGGAGAAAGAGGGATGCGAGAGTGCCTGTGTCTTTTAAGTGTCCGGTGTGGTATGAGGTGATTGAAAAGTTTGTCAAGAAGTATGATTTGCTGAGTGTGCCGGTGGATGAGTTTAGAATGACTAAGAGGGTGTATAGGAAATTGTGTGCAAATGAGGTCGAGTCTAATATTGTTGGTTTGAGAGGGAATGAGGTTGCGGATGCTTGGAGAAAGTTGGGTATGTATGGGATGTCCAACAAACAGAAGGATGTAGTGTGGATGGCGTTTCACAATATTCTTCCAGTGAGGGACGTTCAAAAGAAGAGAGGTTTGATTATGTCGGATGTTTGTCCAAGAGATGGATGTAATGGTTGTGAGACGGTTATGCATCTGATGTGGAATTGTAATTTTGCGCAAGACGTGTGGAAATGTGTAGGGGGGTTGTGTAGGAGTTTGGCGGGAGTGACTTTTGTGGATTGGCGTGTGGTTATGTTTGGTATTGGTGCAAGTGGACGTGTAAAGGAGAGAGTTTTGTGGTTAATTATGGCTTGTGTGTTAGAAAGTTTGTGGGATGTGAGGAATCTTTGTGTATTCAAAAGGAAATCAATTACAGTAAATGAATGTATTAGGATTATTCTTTCTAGGCTATTTTTGATTTACAAGATGGATAGTAGTAGCGGTGGTGGAACAGATGCCGAGGGAATATGGAAATTTAAAAAGTGGAGGCATATTGTAAAATTTCAGTGATCTTTTGGTTTATATTAATAAGATGTTCTTCTTTCTGTAATATTAGGTTACTTTATGCTTAATAAATATGGCCATGATGATGAGAAGTTTTTTTTTTTGCAACAGTTTTGGTATATCCTACTGATTTGCTATAAAACTAACCTGAATGGTTAAAAAAAAAAAAAAAAAAAAAAAAAAAAAAAAATCTGTTCTTATCAGTTTAATATCTGATACGTCCCCTATCTGGGGACCATATATTAAATGGATTTTTAGAACAGGGAGATGGAAAAAGAGCTTGCTCTGTCCACTCCACGCATTGACCTGGTATTGCAGTATCTCCAGGACCGGTGCACCCCTTCTTTAATGCAGTTTCTAAAATCAGAAAGAATTGAATTCAATGCTTTTTGTTCATTTTGCTTGTTTGTCGGATTTTGGGATGGACTCTTTGGCTTTGCTTTTCTTCTCCTCATTGGATTTTTCATGTTAAAAGTTGCAGAAGCCAGATGACAAGCTCATTTTGGTTCAACTTCAGCAACTGTGCATTGCATTGCCATGTAATGTAATGTAATGCAATGCTATCTATCTAGCTCTCCCTCTATACTTCCTTTTGGATAAACAGACATATTAGGCAAGCATTTTGGAGCTTTCACCTAAATAACTACAGGTGGTGAGATAAGCTGCACAATATAATTGACCTTTCAGTATATTGTTGCACACACACCATCTATTTAGCAAATGCCCTTGTTATCAACAGCAGCCTTTTAAACTCACCTGAGCTAACAGGTATGTGAGCTGGTTACTCTGCTGCGCTTAAAATTTCTTTTTTGGTTTGCTACAATGCCTTTTCTGAAACGTTGTCTCCCTCTGCTGGAACACTGACTTCTTTCATTTAATGCCTGCAGACTATAAAAGAGAAACCAACCCAAAAATTTTGGTTGATTAGTCTGTGGCATTCTTTTAAACTGTTGCTTATGGCGGTCTCTGTGAGCTTCTCAGTGACATTCAGCCATCCAGGTATCCCGCCTGCAGTAGACGGAATGTGGCAATGGAACGCTGGCTGCGCGTGTCATAATAGGCTCTGAGCCTTTATATACCTGCGCACAGCAGCAGCCACCTTCAGTCTGCTGCTGGACAGCCAGCAGCAGTAGCAGCAGGAGAGGTAATTAATCAGCAACCCTCCTGCTAAGGGTAGACAGCTGCTCTTTCCACTCCCACCCCTGCCTTAATTGGTTCTCCTCCCTTCCAACGGTGTTGAGGCGGGTGGGAACAGCCGGGGGTTGAGGGTACTGTGCTAAAAGAGGTGGAGTTATGCAGATCTATAACGCGTGGATTGCAGCAGCAGCAAGCCGAAAAGTGCAGGCATGTGAGGGATCTAGAGGTTGACAGCATGTCTTCTTAACGGGAGTCCAGGTGGCCATCTCCACAAATGGACTTTTCAGAATCCTTGGGTGGCACCGTAGTCGGAAACCAATTCTGGTTATCGCTTCTCGGCCTTTTGGCTAAGATCAAGTGTAGTATCTGTTCTTATCAGTTTAATATCTGATACGTCCCCTATCTGGGGACCATATATTAAATGGATTTTTAGAACAGGGAGTTGGAAAAAGAGCTTGCTCTGTCCACTCCACGCATTGACCTGGTATTGCAGTATCTCCAGGACCGGTGCACCCCTTCTTTAATGCAGTTTCTAAAATCAGAAAGAATTGAATTCAATGCTTTTTGTTCATTTTGCTTGTTTGTCAGATTTTGGGATGGACTCTTTGGCTTTGCTTTTCTTCTCCTCATTGGATTTTTCATGTTAAAAGTTGCAGAAGCCAGATGACAAGCTCATTTTGGTTCAACTTCAGCAACTGTGCATTGCATTGCCATGTAATGTAAAGTAATGCAATGCTATCTATCTAGCTCTCCCTCTATACTTCCTTTTGGATAAACAGACATATTAGGCAAGCATTTTGGAGCTTTCACCTAAATAACTACAGGTGGTGAGATAAGCTGCACAATATAATTGACCTTTCAGTATATTGTTGCACACACACCATCTATTTAGCAAATGCCCTTGTTATCAACAGCAGCCTTTTAAACTCACCTGAGCTAACAGGTATGTGAGCTGGTTACTCTGCTGCGCTTAAAATTTCTTTTTTGGTTTGCTACAATGCCTTTTCTGAAACGTTGTCTCCCTCTGCTGGAACACTGACTTCTTTCATTTAATGCCTGCAGACTATAAAAGAGAAACCAACCCAAAAAGTTTGGTTGATTAGTCTGTGGCATTCTTTTAAACTGTTGCTTATGGCGGTCTCTGTGAGCTTCTCAGTGACATTCAGCCATCCAGGTATCCCGCCTGCAGTAGACGGAATGTGGCAATGGAACGCTGGCTGCGCGTGTCATAATAGGCTCTGAGCCTTTATATACCTGCGCACAGCAGCAGCCACCTTCAGTCTGCTGCTGGACAGCCAGCAGCAGCAGCAGCAGGAGAGGTAATTAATCAGCAACCCTCCTGCTAAGGGTAGACAGCTGCTCGTTCCACCCCCCCCCCGCCTTAATTGGTTCTCCTCCCTTCCAACGGTGTTGAGGCGGGTGGGAACAGCCGGGGGTTGAGGGTACTGTGCTAAAAGAGGTGGAGTTATGCAGATCTAAAACGCGTGGATTGCAGCAGCAGCAAGCCGAAAAGTGCAGGCATGTGAGGGATCTAGAGGTTGACAGCATGTCTTCTTAACGGGAGTCCAGGTGGCTATCTCCACAAATGGACTTTTCAGAATCCTTGGGTGGCACCGTAGTCGGAAACCAATTCTGGTTATCGCTTCTCGGCCTTTTGGCTAAGATCAAGTGTAGTATCTGTTCTTATCAGTTTAATATCTGATACGTCCCCTATCTGGGGACCATATATTAAATGGATTTTTAGAACAGGGAGATGGAAAAAGAGCTTGCTCTGTCCACTCCACGCATTGACCTGGTATTGCAGTATCTCCAGGACCGGTGCACCCCTTCTTTAATGCAGTTTCTAAAATCAGAAAGAATTGAATTCAATGCTTTTTGTTCATTTTGCTTGTTTGTCGGATTTTGGGATGGACTCTTTGGCTTTGCTTTTCTTCTCCTCATTGGATTTTTCATGTTAAAAGTTGCAGAAGCCAGATGACAAGCTCATTTTGGTTCAACTTCAGCAACTGTGCATTGCATTGCCATGTAATGTAATGTAATGCAATGCTATCTATCTAGCTCTCCCTCTATACTTCCTTTTGGATAAACAGACATATTAGGCAAGCATTTTGGAGCTTTCACCTAAATAACTACAGGTGGTGAGATAAGCTGCACAATATAATTGACCTTTCAGTATATTGTTGCACACACACCATCTATTTAGCAAATGCCCTTGTTATCAACAGCAGCCTTTTAAACTCACCTGAGCTAACAGGTATGTGAGCTGGTTACTCTGCTGCGCTTAAAATTTCTTTTTTGGTTTGCTACAATGCCTTTTCTGAAACGTTGTCTCCCTCTGCTGGAACACTGACTTCTTTCATTTAATGCCTGCAGACTATAAAAGAGAAACCAACCCAAAAAGTTTGGTTGATTAGTCTGTGGCATTCTTTTAAACTGTTGCTTATGGCGGTCTCTGTGAGCTTCTCAGTGACATTCAGCCATCCAGGTATCCCGCCTGCAGTAGACGGAATGTGGCAATGGAACGCTGGCTGCGCGTGTCATAATAGGCTCTGAGCCTTTATATACCTGCGCACAGCAGCAGCCACCTTCAGTCTGCTGCTGGACAGCCAGCAGCAGCAGCAGCAGGAGAGGTAATTAATCAGCAACCCTCCTGCTAAGGGTAGACAGCTGCTCGTTCCACCCCCCCCCGCCTTAATTGGTTCTCCTCCCTTCCAACGGTGTTGAGGCGGGTGGGAACAGCCGGGGGTTGAGGGTATTGTGCTAAAAGAGGTGGAGTTATGCAGATCTAAAACGCGTGGATTGCAGCAGCAGCAAGCCGAAAAGTGCAGGCATGTGAGGGATCTAGAGGTTGACAGCATGTCTTCTTAACGGGAGTCCAGGTGGCCATCTCCACAAATGGACTTTTCAGAATCCTTGGGTGGCACCGTAGTCGGAAACCAATTCTGGTTATCGCTTCTCGGCCTTTTGGCTAAGATCAAGTGTAGTATCTGTTCTTATCAGTTTAATATCTGATACGTCCCCTATCTGGGGACCATATATTAAATGGATTTTTAGAACAGGGAGATGGAAAAAGAGCTTGCTCTGTCCACTCCACGCATTGACCTGGTATTGCAGTATCTCCAGGACCGGTGCACCCCTTCTTTAATGCAGTTTCTAAAATCAGAAAGAATTGAATTCAATGCTTTTTGTTCATTTTGCTTGTTTGTCGGATTTTGGGATGGACTCTTTGGCTTTGCTTTTCTTCTCCTCATTGGATTTTTCATGTTAAAAGTTGCAGAAGCCAGATGACAAGCTCATTTTGGTTCAACTTCAGCAACTGTGCATTGCATTGCCATGTAATGTAATGTAATGCAATGCTATCTATCTAGCTCTCCCTCTATACTTCCTTTTGGATAAACAGACATATTAGGCAAGCATTTTGGAGCTTTCACCTAAATAACTACAGGTGGTGAGATAAGCTGCACAATATAATTGACCTTTCAGTATATTGTTGCACACACACCATCTATTTAGCAAATGCCCTTGTTATCTACAGCAGCCTTTTAAACTCACCTGAGCTAACAGGTATGTGAGCTGGTTACTCTGCTGCGCTTAAAATTTCTTTTTTGGTTTGCTACAATGCCTTTTCTGAAACGTTGTCTCCCTCTGCTGGAACACTGACTTCTTTCATTTAATGCCTGCAGACTATAAAAGAGAAACCAACCCAAAAAGTTTGGTTGATTAGTCTGTGGCATTCTTTTAAACTGTTGCTTATGGCGGTCTCTGTGAGCTTCTCAGTGACATTCAGCCATCCAGGTATCCCGCCTGCAGTAGACGGAATGTGGCAATGGAACGCTGGCTGCGCGTGTCATAATAGGCTCTGAGCCTTTATATACCTGCGCACAGCAGCAGCCACCTTCAGTCTGCTGCTGGACAGCCAGCAGCAGCAGCAGCAGGAGAGGTAATTAATCAGCAACCCTCCTGCTAAGGGTAGACAGCTGCTCGTTCCACCCCCCCCCCCCGCCTTAATTGGTTCTCCTCCTTCCAACGGTGTTGAGGCGGGTGGGAACAGCCGGGGGTTGAGGGTACTGTGCTAAAAGAGGTGGAGTTATGCAGATCTAAAACGCGTGGATTGCAGCAGCAGCAAGCCGAAAAGTGCAGGCATGTGAGGGATCTAGAGGTTGACAGCATGTCTTCTTAACGGGAGTCCAGGTGGCCATCTCCACAAATGGACTTTTCAGAATCCTTGGGTGGCACCGTAGTCGGAAACCAATTCTGGTTATCGCTTCTCGGCCTTTTGGCTAAGATCAAGTGTAGTATCTGTTCTTATCAGTTTAATATCTGATACGTCCCCTATCTGGGGACCATATATTAAATGGATTTTTAGAACAGGGAGATGGAAAAAGAGCTTGCTCTGTCCACTCCACGCATTGACCTGGTATTGCAGTATCTCCAGGACCGGTGCACCCCTTCTTTAATGCAGTTTCTAAAATCAGAAAGAATTGAATTCAATGCTTTTTGTTCATTTTGCTTGTTTGTCGGATTTTGGGATGGACTCTTTGGCTTTGCTTTTCTTCTCCTCATTGGATTTTTCATGTTAAAAGTTGCAGAAGCCAGATGACAAGCTCATTTTGGTTCAACTTCAGCAACTGTGCATTGCATTGCCATGTAATGTAATGTAATGCAATGCTATCTATCTAGCTCTCCCTCTATACTTCCTTTTGGATAAACAGACATATTAGGCAAGCATTTTGGAGCTTTCACCTAAATAACTACAGGTGGTGAGATAAGCTGCACAATATAATTGACCTTTCAGTATATTGTTGCACACACACCATCTATTTAGCAAATGCCCTTGTTATCTACAGCAGCCTTTTAAACTCACCTGAGCTAACAGGTATGTGAGCTGGTTACTCTGCTGCGCTTAAAATTTCTTTTTTGGTTTGCTACAATGCCTTTTCTGAAACGTTGTCTCCCTCTGCTGGAACACTGACTTCTTTCATTTAATGCCTGCAGACTATAAAAGAGAAACCAACCCAAAAAGTTTGGTTGATTAGTCTGTGGCATTCTTTTAAACTGTTGCTTATGGCGGTCTCTGTGAGCTTCTCAGTGACATTCAGCCATCCAGGTATCCCGCCTGCAGTAGACGGAATGTGGCAATGGAACGCTGGCTGCGCGTGTCATAATAGGCTCTGAGCCTTTATATACCTGCGCACAGCAGCAGCCACCTTCAGTCTGCTGCTGGACAGCCAGCAGCAGCAGCAGCAGGAGAGGTAATTAATCAGCAACCCTCCTGCTAAGGGTAGACAGCTGCTCTTTCCACTCCCACCCCTGCCTTAATTGGTTCTCCTCCCTTCCAACGGTGTTGAGGCGGGTGGGAACAGCCGGGGGTTGAGGGTACTGTGCTAAAAGAGGTGGAGTTATGCAGATCTAAAACGCGTGGATTGCAGCAGCAGCAAGCCGAAAAGTGCAGGCATGTGAGGGATCTAGAGGTTGACAGCATGTCTTCTTAACGGGAGTCCAGGTGGCCATCTCCACAAATGGACTTTTCAGAATCCTTGGGTGGCACCGTAGTCGGAAACCAATTCTGGTTATCGCTTCTCGGCCTTTTGGCTAAGATCAAGTGTAGTATCTGTTCTTATCAGTTTAATATCTGATACGTCCCCTATCTGGGGACCATATATTAAATGGATTTTTAGAACAGGGAGATGGAAAAAGAGCTTGCTCTGTCCACTCCACGCATTGACCTGGTATTGCAGTATCTCCAGGACCGGTGCACCCCTTCTTTAATGCAGTTTCTAAAATCAGAAAGAATTGAATTCAATGCTTTTTGTTCATTTTGCTTGTTTGTCAGATTTTGGGATGGACTCTTTGGCTTTGCTTTTCTTCTCCTCATTGGATTTTTCATGTTAAAAGTTGCAGAAGCCAGATGACAAGCTCATTTTGGTTCAACTTCAGCAACTGTGCATTGCATTGCCATGTAATGTAATGTAATGAAATGCTATCTATCTAGCTCTCCCTCTATACTTCCTTTTGGATAAACAGACATATTAGGCAAGCATTTTGGAGCTTTCACCTAAATAACTACAGGTGGTGAGATAAGCTGCACAATATAATTGACCTTTCAGTATATTGTTGCACACACACCATCTATTTAGCAAATGCCCTTGTTATCAACAGCAGCCTTTTAAACTCACCTGAGCTAACAGGTATGTGAGCTGGTTACTCTGCTGCGCTTAAAATTTCTTTTTTGGTTTGCTACAATGCCTTTTCTGAAACGTTGTCTCCCTCTGCTGGAACACTGACTTCTTTCATTTAATGCCTGCAGACTATAAAAGAGAAACCAACCCAAAAAGTTTGGTTGATTAGTCTGTGGCATTCTTTTAAACTGTTGCTTATGGCGGTCTCTGTGAGCTTCTCAGTGACATTCAGCCATCCAGGTATCCCGCCTGCAGTAGACGGAATGTGGCAATGGAACGCTGGCTGCGCGTGTCATAATAGGCTCTGAGCCTTTATATACCTGCGCACAGCAGCAGCCACCTTCAGTCTGCTGCTGGACAGCCAGCAGCAGCAGCAGCAGGAGAGGTAATTAATCAGCAACCCTCCTGCTAAGGGTAGACAGCTGCTCGTTCCACCCCCCCCCCCGCCTTAATTGGTTCTCCTCCCTTCCAACGGTGTTGAGGCGGGTGGGAACAGCCGGGGGTTGAGGGTACTGTGCTAAAAGAGGTGGAGTTATGCAGATCTAAAACGCGTGGATTGCAGCAGCAGCAAGCCGAAAAGTGCAGGCATGTGAGGGATCTAGAGGTTGACAGCATGTCTTCTTAACGGGAGTCCAGGTGGCCATCTCCACAAATGGACTTTTCAGAATCCTTGGGTGGCACCGTAGTCGGAAACCAATTCTGGTTATCGCTTCTCGGCCTTTTGGCTAAGATCAAGTGTAGTATCTGTTCTTATCAGTTTAATATCTGATACGTCCCCTATCTGGGGACCATATATTAAATGGATTTTTAGAACAGGGAGATGGAAAAAGAACTTGCTCTGTCCACTCCACGCATTGACCTGGTATTGCAGTATCTCCAGGACCGGTGCACCCCTTCTTTAATGCAGTTTCTAAAATCAGAAAGAATTGAATTCAATGCTTTTTGTTCATTTTGCTTGTTTGTCGGATTTTGGGATGGACTCTTTGGCTTTGCTTTTCTTCTCCTCATTGGATTTTTCATGTTAAAAGTTGCAGAAGCCAGATGACAAGCTCATTTTGGTTCAACTTCAGCAACTGTGCATTGCATTGCCATGTAATGTAATGTAATGCAATGCTATCTATCTAGCTCTCCCTCTATACTTCCTTTTGGATAAACAGACATATTAGGCAAGCATTTTGGAGCTTTCACCTAAATAACTACAGGTGGTGAGATAAGCTGCACAATATAATTGACCTTTCAGTATATTGTTGCACACACACCATCTATTTAGCAAATGCCCTTGTTATCAACAGCAGCCTTTTAAACTCACCTGAGCTAACAGGTATGTGAGCTGGTTACTCTGCTGCGCTTAAAATTTATTTTTTGGTTTGCTACAATGTCTTTTCTGAAACGTTGTCTCCCTCTGCTGGAACACTGACTTCTTTCATTTAATGCCTGCAGACTATAAAAGAGAAACCAACCCAAAAAGTTTGGTTGATTAGTCTGTGGCATTCTTTTAAACTGTTGCTTATGGCGGTCTCTGTGAGCTTCTCAGTGACATTCAGCCATCCAGGTATCCCGCCTGCAGTAGACGGAATGTGGCAATGGAACGCTGGCTGCGCGTGTCATAATAGGCTCTGAGCCTTTATATACCTGCGCACAGCAGCAGCCACCTTCAGTCTGCTGCTGGACAGCCAGCAGCAGCAGCAGCAGGAGAGGTAATTAATCAGCAACCCTCCTGCTAAGGGTAGACAGCTGCTCGTTCCACCCCCCCCCCCGCCTTAATTGGTTCTCCTCCCTTCCAACGGTGTTGAGGCGGGTGGGAACAGCCGGGGGTTGAGGGTACTGTGCTAAAAGAGGTGGAGTTATGCAGATCTAAAACGCGTGGATTGCAGCAGCAGCAAGCCGAAAAGTGCAGGCATGTGAGGGATCTAGAGGTTGACAGCATGTCTTCTTAACGGGAGTCCAGGTGGCCATCTCCACAAATGGACTTTTCAGAATCCTTGGGTGGCACCGTAGTCGGAAACCAATTCTGGTTATCGCTTCTCGGCCTTTTGGCTAAGATCAAGTGTAGTATCTGTTCTTATCAGTTTAATATCTGATACGTCCCCTATCTGGGGACCATATATTAAATGGATTTTTAGAACAGGGAGATGGAAAAAGAGCTTGCTCTGTCCACTCCACGCATTGACCTGGTATTGCAGTATCTCCAGGACCGGTGCACCCCTTCTTTAATGCAGTTTCTAAAATCAGAAAGAATTGAATTCAATGCTTTTTGTTCATTTTGCTTGTTTGTCGGATTTTGGGATGGACTCTTTGGCTTTGCTTTTCTTCTCCTCATTTGATTTTTCATGTTAAAAGTTGCAGAAGCCAGATGACAAGCTCATTTTGGTTCAACTTCAGCAACTGTGCATTGCATTGCCATGTAATGTAATGTAATGCAATGCTATCTATCTAGCTCTCCCTCTATACTTCCTTTTGGATAAACAGACATATTAGGCAAGCATTTTGGAGCTTTCACCTAAATAACTACAGGTGGTGAGATAAGCTGCACAATATAATTGACCTTTCAGTATATTGTTGCACACACACCATCTATTTAGCAAATGCCCTTGTTATCAACAGCAGCCTTTTAAACTCACCTGAGCTAACAGGTATGTGAGCTGGTTACTCTGCTGCGCTTAAAATTTCTTTTTTGGTTTGCTACAATGCCTTTTCTGAAACGTTGTCTCCCTCTGCTGGAACACTGACTTCTTTCATTTAATGCCTGCAGACTATAAAAGAGAAACCAACCCAAAAAGTTTGGTTGATTAGTCTGTGGCATTCTTTTAAACTGTTGCTTATGGCGGTCTCTGTGAGCTTCTCAGTGACATTCAGCCATCCAGGTATCCCGCCTGCAGTAGACGGAATGTGGCAATGGAACGCTGGCTGCACGTGTCATAATAGGCTCTGAGCCTTTATATACCTGCGCACAGCAGCAGCCACCTTCAGTCTGCTGCTGGACAGCCAGCAGCAGCAGCAGCAGGAGAGGTAATTAATCAGCAACCCTCCTGCTAAGGGTAGACAGCTGCTCGTTCCACCCCCCCCCCCCGCCTTAATTGGTTCTCCTCCCTTCCAACGGTGTTGAGGCGGGTGGGAACAGCCGGGGGTTGAGGGTACTGTGCTAAAAGAGGTGGAGTTATGCAGATCTAAAACGCGTGGATTGCAGCAGCAGCAAGCCGAAAAGTGCAGGCATGTGAGGAATCTAGAGGTTGACAGCATGTCTTCTTAACGGGAGTCCAGGTGGCCATCTCCACAAATGGACTTTTCAGAATCCTTGGGTGGCACCGTAGTCGGAAACCAATTCTGGTTATCGCTTCTCGGCCTTTTGGCTAAGATCAAGTGTAGTATCTGTTCTTATCAGTTTAATATCTGATACGTCCCCTATCTGGGGACCATATATTAAATGGATTTTTAGAACAGGGAGATGGAAACAGAGCTTGCTCTGTCCACTCCACGCATTGACCTGGTATTGCAGTATCTCCAGGACCGGTGCACCCCTTCTTTAATGCAGTTTCTAAAATCAGAAAGAATTGAATTCAATGCTTTTTGTTCATTTTGCTTGTTTGTCAGATTTTGGGATGGACTCTTTGGCTTTGCTTTTCTTCTCCTCATTGGATTTTTCATGTTAAAAGTTGCAGAAGCCAGATGACAAGCTCATTTTGGTTCAACTTCAGCAACTGTGCATTGCATTGCCATGTAATGTAATGTAATGCAATGCTATCTATCTAGCTCTCCCTCTATACTTCCTTTTGGATAAACAGACATATTAGGCAAGCATTTTGGAGCTTTCAAATAAATAACTACAGGTGGTGAGATAAGCTGCACAATATAATTGACCTTTCAGTATATTGTTGCACACACACCATCTATTTAGCAAATGCCCTTGTTATCAACAGCAGCCTTTTAAACTCACCTGAGCTAACAGGTATGTGAGCTGGTTACTCTGCTGCGCTTAAAATTTCTTTTTTGGTTTGCTACAATGTCTTTTCTGAAACGTTGTCTCCCTCTGCTGGAACACTGACTTCTTTCATTTAATGCCTGCAGACTATAAAAGAGAAACCAACCCAAAAAGTTTGGTTGATTAGTCTGTGGCATTCTTTTAAACTGTTGCTTATGGCGGTCTCTGTGAGCTTCTCAGTGACATTCAGCCATCCAGGTATCCCGCCTGCAGTAGACGGAATGTGGCAATGGAACGCTGGCTGCGCGTGTCATAATAGGCTCTGAGCCTTTATATACCTGCGCACAGCAGCAGCCACCTTCAGTCTGCTGCTGGACAGCCAGCAGCAGCAGCAGCAGGAGAGGTAATTAATCAGCAACCCTCCTGCTAAGGGTAGACAGCTGCTCGTTCCACCCCCCCCCCGCCTTAATTGGTTCTCCTCCCTTCCAACGGTGTTGAGGCGGGTGGGAACAGCCGGGGGTTGAGGGTACTGTGCTAAAAGAGGTGGAGTTATGCAGATCTAAAACGCGTGGATTGCAGCAGCAGCAAGCCGAAAAGTGCAGGCATGTGAGGGATCTAGAGGTTGACAGCATGTCTTCTTAACGGGAGTCCAGGTGGCCATCTCCACAAATGGACTTTTCAGAATCCTTGGGTGGCACCGTAGTCGGAAACCAATTCTGGTTATCGCTTCTCGGCCTTTTGGCTAAGATCAAGTGTAGTATCTGTTCTTATCAGTTTAATATCTGATACGTCCCCTATCTGGGGACCATATATTAAATGGATTTTTAGAACAGGGAGATGGAAAAAGAGCTTGCTCTGTCCACTCCACGCATTGACCTGGTATTGCAGTATCTCCAGGACCGGTGCACCCCTTCTTTAATGCAGTTTCTAAAATCAGAAAGAATTGAATTCAATGCTTTTTGTTCATTTTGCTTGTTTGTCGGATTTTGGGATGGACTCTTTGGCTTTGCTTTTCTTCTCCTCATTGGATTTTTCATGTTAAAAGTTGCAGAAGCCAGATGACAAGCTCATTTTGGTTCAACTTCAGCAACTGTGCATTGCATTGCCATGTAATGTAATGTAATGCAATGCTATCTATCTAGCTCTCCCTCTATACTTCCTTTTGGATAAACAGACATATTAGGCAAGCATTTTGGAGCTTTCACCTAAATAACTACAGGTGGTGAGATAAGCTGCACAATATAATTGACCTTTCAGTATATTGTTGCACACACACCATCTATTTAGCAAATGCCCTTGTTATCAACAGCAGCCTTTTAAACTCACCTGAGCTAACAGGTATGTGAGCTGGTTACTCTGCTGCGCTTAAAATTTCTTTTTTGGTTTGCTACAATGCCTTTTCTGAAACGTTGTCTCCCTCTGCTGGAACACTGACTTCTTTCATTTAATGCCTGCAGACTATAAAAGAGAAACCAACCCAAAAAGTTTGGTTGATTAGTCTGTGGCATTCTTTTAAACTGTTGCTTATGGCGGTCTCTGTGAGCTTCTCAGTGACATTCAGCCATCCAGGTATCCCGCCTGCAGTAGACGGAATGTGGCAATGGAACGCTGGCTGCGCGTGTCATAATAGGCTCTGAGCCTTTATATACCTGCGCACAGCAGCAGCCACCTTCAGTCTGCTGCTGGACAGCCAGCAGCAGCAGCAGCAGGAGAGGTAATTAATCAGCAACCCTCCTGCTAAGGGTAGACAGCTGCTCGTTCCACCCCCCCCCCCCCCCGCCTTAATTGGTTCTCCTCCCTTCCAACGGTGTTGAGGCGGGTGGGAACAGCCGGGGGTTGAGGGTACTGTGCTAAAAGAGGTGGAGTTATGCAGATCTAAAACGCGTGGATTGCAGCAGCAGCAAGCCGAAAAGTGCAGGCATGTGAGGAATCTAGAGGTTGACAGCATGTCTTCTTAACGGGAGTCCAGGTGGCCATCTCCACAAATGGACTTTTCAGAATCCTTGGGTGGCACCGTAGTCGGAAACCAATTCTGGTTATCGCTTCTCGGCCTTTTGGCTAAGATCAAGTGTAGTATCTGTTCTTTTAAGAACACAAGAGCTACGATCTACACTTGACGAGAGCGATCGAACTCGGAAGGAGAAGAGCTTCGGAGCCCAGCTGACATCGGAGAAGGAAGGCGGATATCGGTGGGAGGAAGAAGCTCTAAAGAATCCAGAAGAAGACGAAGACTCGGAGAAGAATCGGGCTGTCCTGTGGAATCTTCGAGGAAGAAAATCATCGAGACAAAGACCTTTCGGGGAATTTGTCCAGAACACGACGGGAAAAGAATCTGCATAGCTCCACCCATTCCGGGAAGAGTTCCAGATCCAGCTCCAAGAAGTAACTGCAGGAGGAAAGCCATGGCAAGCGCTGCGAGGAAGGCCGAAAAGAAGAGCCTGGAGCAGGGGACAGCCAGGAGGGCCCAGCCAGGAGCCGATTCTGACCCCAAGGACTCTGCCTCCACGACTGGCCAGCAGAAGGGACCCCAGAAGCCCCGCCACGAAGCTCCAGCCCTGGAGCCATGGATGCGGCAGACGGTGGCCCTGAAGCTGAAGGAAGTGGATGGGAGGGTGCCGGACATGTCCTCGGACGTGTTCTGCCAGAAGATGCTGCTGGATCGAGGCTTCTCCAGGTCGGACACCCTCAGCATCCAGACCTTCTTGACGGGGATCTTCTTCGTCACCTTCACCACTGTGAACACCTGCAGGAGGTTCTGGGAAATGGTAAGCGCAAAAGGACCGGATAATTCTTTCTCTGCCTTTACAGGTAGCTGCCCTATCCAGAGGGACGAAAGGAGGATCACGGTCTCCATGCGCAACCCGCACACCCCAGGCCAAGACATCTGTACCTTCCTGAGACGCTTCTGTTTGGTTGTGAAGGAACCCTCTCACATCCTGAATGGACTCGGCTTCTGGACAGGTAAGTGGTCGGTGACCGTTAGACTTCACAGGGACCTGGCGTACTCAGACGGACTTCGGCACCTGCCCCCGACATTCTCCCTGGGCAACTCCTACGGCCTCATCTATTACCCGGACATGCCGCGGAACTGCAGGAGATGCGGCAAGAACGGCCACGAGATGAAGGACTGCAAGGAGGATGCCTGCAGGATTTGTCGAGTGACGGGACACAGCTCGAAGGACTGCCCGAAGAAGACGTCCTGCAACCTGTGTGGGCTGGCGGCTCATCTGTACAAGGATTGCCCCAAGCGTGAGAGATCCTGGGCATCGGTGGTTGCGACGACCCCAGCTCCGGAGGACAAGGCCCCGACGACCAGGCCTGTGAAGGTCAAGGACGCGACGACCAAGGCCCCAGCGGCCAAAGCCGAGACGACCAAGGCCAAAGCGGTCAAGGAGTCGGTGGCCAAAGCCCCAGCGACGGTCCCAGCAGCTCTGAAGCAGAAGAAAAAGTCAAAGGAGGGTAAGAGTTCTGTCACCCCTCTCTCGATCCCTCCCCCTGCCACCCCCGTCCAATCCCCCCCCACCCCGGCCACCCCTGCTGAGGATTCCACTTCCTCTTCCTCCTTCCCCTACTCCTCAGCAGGTGTCCTTTCCCCTGCCCCGGCAGCCACTCTCCCTCCCCAGACCATGGTAGCGGTGGAATTAACCTTTCCTTCACCCGCCGCTATCTATTCCGAGGAGGATTTTCCCCTTCTTGTCTCCCCAGTTCCAACCTGGGGAAAGAGGAAGGTGGAGGACAGCCCTGCTACTGAATCCTCCAAAAAGAAGATTCTGGATTTCGTAGGCGAAAAGGAGGATACCCTCCCTGAGCCAGAAGAGATGGAGCACATGGTTGAGACCCTGGTGGCCGAGCCAGAAGAGGAGGAACTGGTGGTCGCCGAGATCGAGGCCGCGCTGCTTGACCAGATGGAGGAAGAGGGCCTGCTGGTGATCCCGTCACCAGCAGTCAACACCGACGAGGGACCACCCGACCGGAATGGTAACTAAGGTGTATTGCCTGCGCTAACTTTTTCTTTTTTTCCCTACATGATGGCTAATATTAACTTATTTTCCATTAATGTCAGGAGTAGTGTTGAGCATTCCGATACTGAAATATCGGGTATCGGCCGATATTCGCGGTATCGGAATTCCGATACTTAATTCCGATACTATTGCAATATCGTATACCGGAATCGGAAGTTCCCATAATGCAATGAGACATTTTCATTTTATTCAGCCAATGAGGATCCTAAGAAGTGTGGGCACATCCTGTTAGGCATGTAGGCATCTTAACTAATGGCATGGCTGTGATTGGCTGCTGAAATGATGTCATGATGCACTATAAAAGCCACCGCCGCCATTTTGAGCTCACTCTGCTGTGAATTCAGTTAGGGATAGGACGCTGTTGTTCTGAGGGACAGTTTTAGCTACCTATTTGCTCTATACTGCTTTACCCAAGCTACTTTCTAAATCACTGTGCCTTGCAGTGCTAGTGCACAGTTCCCTGTGCTGTTCACCGCTATCTGCAAGGTCTGTGTGTGTGAGTGCAGCTCACCCTGTAGTGTGTGCTTCAGCCAAGTCTGGTTGTAGTGCACTCAGTGTGTGTCACTGCCTCATACATTGTCCTTTATTGCCAATTCATAATTTTTCCTGATATCTCCTATTAGTGTGGTGGTTCCATCTGTATTCAGCTAAATTGGTTCCAAACACACTATATAGGAGTAGATAGAGAAATTTTTTTCCGTCTTGCAGCACTAGTGCACAGTGCTCTGCATCTGTACTGTTCACCGCTGTCTGCAAGGTCTGGTGTGTGAGTGCAGCTCACCCTGTAGTGTGTGCTTCAACCCCGTCTGGTTGTAGTGCACTCAGTGTGTGTCACTGCCTCATACATTGTCCTTTATTGCCAATTCATAATTTTTCCTGATATCTCCTATTAGTGTGGTGGTTCCATCTGTATTCAGCTAAATTGGTTCCAAACACACTATATAGGAGTAGATAGAGAATTTTTTTTCCGTCTTGCAGCACTAGTGCACAGTGCTCTGCATCTGTACTGTTCACCGCTGTCTGCAAGGTCTGGTGTGTGAGTGCAGCTCACCCTGTAGTGTGTGCTTCAACCCCGTCTCGTTGTAGTGCACTCAGTGTGTGTCACTGCCTCATACATTGTCCTTTATTGCCAATTCATAATTTTTCCTGATATCTCCTATTAGTGTGGTGGTTCCATCCATATTCAGCTAAATTGATTCCAAACACACTATATAGGAGTAGATAGAGGAGCCTTTCTGCAGCATTGGGCCCTGCAGCCCCAGCCAGATTAGTATTAGCCTATTTTTTGCAGCCTCATCTATTGCATTGTAGGTTACCTTCCTACATTGTAATAGCTACAAAAAGTTTGTGATACTATCGTTATTACATCTTTAGGCACATCCAGTGTCTTTTTGTGACAAAAAAAACCTAAATAAAGTTCACCAAACACTCCACTTTACAGTTGTGTAGGCCACATTAGCTCATATTAAAGTCTAGTCCACACTTTATAAAATTAGTGTTTCTTATACCTGTTAGCAGCTGTTCAGGAATAAGCACACTAAGCCCTTAGTACTTTTCTGCCTATCTTTATCAGTCTACCAAGATGAAGAAGGCAGGGAGTAAGGCATGTGGTCGTGGTCGTGGGCGTGGGCGTGGAGTTTCTGCAGGGAGAGGACGTGAGGATTCTGTGCCTGCAGGGAGAGGACGTGGGGATTCTGTGCCTGCTGCGGGCACCAGTGACTCAGCATCCCCCAGTTTTACCAGGGAACAGTCCTTTATGCGCAGCTTTGTAGGAGCTAGCCGTACCCCACTGCTGCGCGAGGACCAAATTGAAGCCGTTGTCGGATGGATGGCAGCTAACGCATCGACTTCAATTAGTTCCCGATCCTCTCAGGTCCTGAGCACTGAAGAGCACCCATCTGTCTCTTCACCACCTGCCAAATTGCCCAGGCAGTCAGAGAGCCCTGGACAGGAGCCATCTCTACTTCTGTTCTCTGAATCTCTTGGCTTGGAAAGAGGGGGCCAGCCAAGCAGAATTCGAGAATTTGAAGAAGAGGTAGTATGCAGTGATGCGCAACCGTTTTGTCTCTCTGAATCTGAAGAGGCGGGTGGGCCAGTGCCTATGGTCAGCAGCACACCTCAGTACGCATCTGATGATGAGACTCAGGTGCCACTTTCTGGTGCGTACTGTGCTGTCGAGACTACCCAGGAGAAGCAGTTGTTTGAAGAGGGTGGTGTAGATGATGAGGTCCTTGACCCATCATGGCGTGAGGGACAGGAAGGTGGTGGGAGCAGCTCTGAGGAAGAGATTCCCCGAACGGCCCAAAAAGGAGGGAGAGGGAGGGGGCAGACTTGGTTGCCTGTAGCCTCCACTTCGGCACCCATTAGGAGCATGGCTCTTCCAAAATCCAAAGCGGGCGCTCCCAAGACTTGCAGTGCCTGGTCCTTTTTTGACACAGTTGCAGATGACATTTGCTTTGTCAAATGCAAGCTGTGTAATCAGAAGGTGAAAAGAGGGAAAAGTGTCGGCAACCTCAATACCACAAATATGTGGAAACATGTGCGGACCAAGCACGTGGTGGAGTTACACAAACACACTGAAGACCTAGGCCAACCTACAGCGCCACCTACCACCTCTTCAGCTCGTGTTGTAGCCTCTTCCTCCAGCTCACACACAGCTGGTTCGGCTTCCTCACAGGATCGCCATGGAAGAATCTCTGGCACTGTTGTACAGAGACACAGTGTAATTCCACCCACAGCACCACTTTCCCAGTCATCCTCACACTCCCAGGCCAGTCTACAGCCATCGTTAGCACAGGCATGGGAGAAAAGGCGCCCATACTCGGCAAACCACCCCCGAGCACAGGCTCTGAATGCTGGCATTGCTAAACTACTGGCCCTTGAAATGCTATCATTCAGGCTGGTGGAGACTGACACATTCCGTAACTTTATGGCATTGGCAGTCCCACAATACAACGTGCCCAGCCGCTTTTATTTCAGCAGGCAAGCCGTCCCTGCCCTGCAACTTCATGTGGAGGGAAAAATTAAACATGCGCTACAAAACGCCGTCAGTAGCAAGGTCCACCTGACCACTGATGCGTGGACCAGTAAGCATGGACAGGGACGATACCTTTCCCTCACTGCCCATTGGGTAAATGTTGTGGAGCCGGGTACAGATCTTGAGAGTGGCGCTGTACGTGTTCTGCCAACTCCAAGGATTGCAGGAATCCAGTCTGTACACATTGACTCCTCCTCATACTCCAGTTCCTCTGAATCAGCGCTGCAGGAGCCGTCACGGTCTACCTCCACATCGACCCGTGAACGGTTACCTGTTATGATGACCGATATGAGCACAGCCGTGGCCAAACGTCAACAGGCCGTATTAAAATTAATTTCTTTGGGGAATCGAAGCCACACAGCGCAGGAGCTCTGGAATGCCATCAAGCAGCAGAGTGACGTGTGGTTTGTGCCAGCGAATCTCCAGCCAGGCATGGTAGTGTGTGACAATGGCCGAAATCTGGTGGCAGCTCTGGGCCTAGGCAACCTCACTCACATCCCATGTCTGGCACATGTGCTCAACTTGGTCGTGCAGAGTTTTTTGAGGGACTATCCGGATCTTGATGCACTGCTTCACAAGGTCCGCATAGAGTGCGCTCACTTGCGGCGTTCCAGCAATGCAAGATCACGCATTGCAGCTCTGCAGCGCCGATTATGTCTTCCGGAACATCGCATCATATGTGACCTACCCACCAGGTGGAATTCAACGTTACATATGTTGGAGAGGTTGTGTGAGCAGCAGGCAGCAGTAATGGAGTACCAGCTGCAGCAGGCGCAAACAAGTCGCAGTGCGCGCCGTTCACACTTCACCACCACTGAGTGGGCCTCTATGAAGGACATTTGCCACGTTTTGCGTGCCTTCGATTATTCCACGCAGATGGCGAGTGCAGATGATGCACTAGTCAGCATGACTATCCCCCTTATCTGCCTGCTTGAAAAAACACTGCAAGCACTAAGGGACGAGGTTTTGGAAGAGGTGGAGGATGAGGAGTCACAAATGCCATCTGCTTCTCTACAGTCTGCGCAACGTGGTTCCTCACAAAGGCCTAGGCAGGGGACACTTTGTGAGGAGGATGAGGAGGAGTCAATGGATGAGGAAGACATCTGTCCAGAGGAGGGAGGTACACAATGCTCTAGTAGTCAGTATCTAGAGCGAGGGTGGGGTGATGCAGAGCAGGCAGAGATCACGCCTCAAGCAGGGGACAGCGTTTCTTGGCCAGTTGGCAGTCTGCAGCACATGGTTGATTTCATGCTGCAGTGCCTCAGAAACGACCGCCGCATCGCCCACATTCTCAACACGGCTGATTATTGGGTGTCCACCCTCCTAGATCCTCGCTACCGGGACAACTTACAAAGCCTCATAACACCATTGAACCGGGAGCGTAAAATGCGGGAGTACCAAGACGCACTGGTGCATTCCATCATGTTCTCCATTCCAACCGAGAGCAGTGCTGCTAGTGCTTTACAAAGCAGCTCAGTGCGTCGAGGCAGTGGAGGAAGCTCTGCACAAAGAGGGAGCAGAAGCAGCGCCTCAGCACAAGGCAAGACCAGTATGGCCGAAATGTGGCAAAGTTTTGTGTCCCCGCCGCCACAAATGTCTACACCATCACAGACAGCTCCAGTCAGCAGGAGGCAACGTTTCCGTCAGATGGTGACAGACTACATGTCTTGCCCTCTTAGTGTACTCCCAGACGGCTCTTCTCCCTTCAAGTTTTGGGTCTGTAAGCTGGATACATGGCCAGAGCTTAGTCAGTATGCACTGGAGGTGCTAGCTTGCCCTGCTGCTAGTGTATTATCGGAACGCGTCTTTAGTGCCGCAGGTGGTGTACTAACAGACCGTCGCATGCGACTATCCTCCGATAACGTTGACCGGCTTACTTTTCTCAAAATGAACAAGGCCTGGATCTCTCATGAATTTGCCAGTCCTCTTCCAGAATAAATAATTGGTTGGCAACAGTATCCAGGTCTCCTGTTCTGTTCATGTTTCTACCACCTGAACTGTAATCCCTGAGCTCCAACACCGCCAGTTGGCGCTCGGAAGTGCCGTCTGCACAGTCAACACTTGCTGCCGTGTTATTGGGGTTCAGTAACGTCAGCTGTTCTCCTGCTGTGCGGACGGCAATTTCTCCTGATTTGTCCACATCCACTGTACTACACATTTTAAAGTTGCTCCAATTACTCCTCTGGCTCCTCTGTTTTCATTCTTATCCCTGGGCTCCAGCACCGCCAGTTGGCGCTCGGAAGTGCTGTCTGCACAGTCAACACTTGCTACCATGTTATTGGGGTTCAGTAACGTCAGCTGTTCTCCTGCTGTGCGGACGGCAATTTCTCCTGATTTGTCCACATCCACTGTACTACACATTTTAAAGTTGCTCCAATTACTCCTCTGGCTCCTCTGTTTTCATTCTTATCCCTGGGCTCCAGCACCGCCAGTTGGCGCTCGGAAGTGCTGTCTGCACAGTCAACACTTGCTGCCGTGTTATTGGGGTTCAGTAACGTCAGCTGTTCCCCTGCTGTGCGGACGGCAATTTCTCCTGCTCTGTCCACATTCTCACTACTACAGATTTTAAAGTTGCTCCAATTACACCTCTGGCTCCTCTGTTTTCATTCTTATCCCTGGGCTCCAGCACCGCCAGTTGGCGCTCGGAAGTGCTGTCTGCACAGTCAACACTTGCTACCATGTTATTGGGGTTCAGTAACGTCAGCTGTTCCCCTGCTGTGCGGACGGCAATTTCTCCTGCTCTGTCCACATTCTCACTACTACAGATTTTAAAGTTGCTCCAATTACACCTCTGGCTCCTCTGTTTTCATTCTTATCCCTGGGCTCCAGCACCGCCAGTTGGCGCTCGGAAGTGCCGTCTGCACAGTCAACACTTGCTGCCGTGTTATTGGGGTTCAGTAACGTCAGCTGTTCTCCTGCTGTGCGGACGGCAATTTCTCCTGATTTGTCCACATCCACTGTACTACACATTTTAAAGTTGCTCCAATTACTCCTCTGGCTCCTCTGTTTTCATTCTTATCCCTGGGCTCCAGCACCGCCAGTTGGCGCTCGGAAGTGCTGTCTGCACAGTCAACACTTGCTGCCGTGTTATTGGGGTTCAGTAACGTCAGCTGTTCCCCTGCTGTGCGGACGGCAATTTCTCCTGCTCTGTCCACATTCTCACTACTACAGATTTTAAAGTTGCTCGAATTACACCTCTGGCTCCTCTGTTTTCATTCTTATACCTGGGCTCCAACACCGCCAGTTGGCGCACGGAAGTGCCGTCTGCACAGTCAACACTTGCTGCCGTGTTATTGGGGTTCAGTAACGTCAGCTGTTCTCCTGCTGTGCGGACGGCAATTTCTCCTGCTTTGTCCACATCCACTGTACTACACATTTTAAAGTTGCTCGAATTACACCTCTGGCTCCTCTGTTTTCATTCTTATCCCTGGGCTCCAGCACCGCCAGTTGGCGCTCGGAAGTGCCGTCTGCACAGTCAACACTTGCTACCATGTTATTGGGGTTCAGTAACGTCAGCTGTTCCCCTGCTGTGTTCACGGCAATTTCTCCTGCTCTGTCCATATTCACTGTGCTACTTATTTAAAACTTGCTCCAATTACACCTCTGGCTCCTCCGTTTTTAGTATTTACCCTGGGCTCCAACACCGCCAGTTGGCGCTCGGAAGTGCTGTCTGCACAGTCAACACTTGCTGCCGTGTTATTGGGGTTCAGTAACGTCAGCTGTTCCCCTGCTGTGCGGACGGCAATTTCTCCTGCTCTGTCCACATTCTCACTACTACAGATTTTAAAGTTGCTCCAATTACACCTCTGGCTCCTCTGTTTTCATTCTTATCCCTGGGCTCCAGCACCGCCAGTTGGCGCTCGGAAGTGCTGTCTGCACAGTCAACACTTGCTACCATGTTATTGGGGTTCAGTAACGTCAGCTGTTCCCCTGCTGTGCGGACGGCAATTTCTCCTGCTCTGTCCACATTCTCACTACTACAGATTTTAAAGTTGCTCCAATTACACCTCTGGCTCCTCTGTTTTCATTCTTATCCCTGGGCTCCAGCACCGCCAGTTGGCGCTCGGAAGTGCCGTCTGCACAGTCAACACTTGCTGCCGTGTTATTGGGGTTCAGTAACGTCAGCTGTTCTCCTGCTGTGCGGACGGCAATTTCTCCTGATTTGTCCACATCCACTGTACTACACATTTTAAAGTTGCTCCAATTACTCCTCTGGCTCCTCTGTTTTCATTCTTATCCCTGGGCTCCAGCACCGCCAGTTGGCGCTCGGAAGTGCTGTCTGCACAGTCAACACTTGCTGCCGTGTTATTGGGGTTCAGTAACGTCAGCTGTTCCCCTGCTGTGCGGACGGCAATTTCTCCTGCTCTGTCCACATTCTCACTACTACAGATTTTAAAGTTGCTCGAATTACACCTCTGGCTCCTCTGTTTTCATTCTTATCCCTGGGCTCCAACACCGCCAGTTGGCGCACGGAAGTGCCGTCTGCACAGTCAACACTTGCTGCCGTGTTATTGGGGTTCAGTAACGTCAGCTGTTCTCCTGCTGTGCGGACGGCAATTTCTCCTGCTTTGTCCAAATCCACTGTACTACACATTTTAAAGTTGCTCGAATTACACCTCTG
Source organism: Phyllobates terribilis (assembly GCF_046119375.1). Classification (NCBI taxonomy): domain Eukaryota; kingdom Metazoa; phylum Chordata; class Amphibia; order Anura; family Dendrobatidae; genus Phyllobates; species Phyllobates terribilis. The sequence continues at coordinate 956,816 of NW_027363009.1, read as the reverse complement.
GCTCCTCTGTTTTCATTCTTATCCCTGGGCTCCAGCACCGCCAGTTGGCGCTCGGAAGTGCCGTCTGCACAGTCAACACTTGCTGCCGTGTTATTGGGGTTCAGTAACGTCAGCTGTTCTCCTGCTGTGCGGACGGCAATTTCTCCTGCTTTGTCCACATCCACTGTACTACACATTTTAAAGTTGCTCGAATTACACCTCTGGCTCCTCTGTTTTCATTCTTATCCCTGGGCTCCAGCACCGCCAGTTGGCGCTCGGAAGTGCCGTCTGCACAGTCAACACTTGCTACCATGTTATTGGGGTTCAGTAACGTCAGCTGTTCCCCTGCTGTGTTCACGGCAATTTCTCCTGCTCTGTCCATATTCACTGTGCTACTTATTTAAAACTTGCTCCAATTACACCTCTGGCTCCTACGTTTTTAGTATTTACCCTGGGCTCCAACACCGCCAGTTGGCGCTCGGAAGTGCTGTCTGCACAGTCAACACTTGCTGCCGTGTTATTGGGGTTCAGTAACGTCAGCTGTTCCCCTGCTGTGCGGACGGCAATTTCTCCTGCTCTGTCCACATTCTCACTACTACAGATTTTAAAGTTGCTCCAATTACACCTCTGGCTCCTCTGTTTTCATTCTTATCCCTGGGCTCCAGCACCGCCAGTTGGCGCTCGGAAGTGCTGTCTGCACAGTCAACACTTGCTACCATGTTATTGGGGTTCAGTAACGTCAGCTGTTCCCCTGCTGTGCGGACGGCAATTTCTCCTGCTCTGTCCAAATTCTCACTACTACAGATTTTAAAGTTGCTCCAATTACACCTCTGGCTCCTCTGTTTTCATTCTTATCCCTGGGCTCCAGCACCGCCAGTTGGCGCTCGGAAGTGCCGTCTGCACACTCAACACTTGCTGCCGTGTTATTGGGGTTCAGTAACGTCAGCTGTTCTCCTGCTGTGCGGACGGCAATTTCTCCTGATTTGTCCACATCCACTGTACTACACATTTTAAAGTTGCTCCAATTACTCCTCTGGCTCCTCTGTTTTCATTCTCATCCCTGGGCTCCAGCACCGCCAGTTGGCGCTCGGAAGTGCTGTCTGCACAGTCAACACTTGCTGCCGTGTTATTGGGGTTCAGTAACGTCAGCTGTTCCCCTGCTGTGCGGACGGCAATTTCTCCTGCTCTGTCCACATTCTCACTACTACAGATTTTAAAGTTGCTCCAATTACACCTCTGGCTCCTCTGTTTTCATTCTTATCCCTGGGCTCCAGCACCGCCAGTTGGCGCTCGGAAGTGCCGTCTGCACAGTCAACACTTGCTGCGGTGTTATTGGGGTTCGGTAACGTCAGCTGTTCCCCTGCTGTGTTCACGGCAATTTCTCCTGCTCTGTCCATATTCACTGTGCTACTTATTTAAAACTTGCTCCAATTACACCTCTGGCTGCTCCGTTTTTAGTATTTACCCTGGGCTCCAATACCGCTAGTTGCTGCTCAGAAGTGCCGTCTGCACAGTCAACGCTTGCTCCAGTGTTATTGGGATTCAGTAACGTCAGCTGATCCCCAGCTGTGTGTCCGGCAAATTCTCCTGCTTTGTCCACATCCACTGTAGTACGGATTTAAAACCTCCTCCAAATACACCTCTGGCTCTTCTGTTTTTAGTATTTACCCTGGGCTCCAGCACCGCCAGCTGGTTCTCGGCAGTTCCATTGGCTCTTGTACCTTCTGCTACCCATCCGGGTTCCAGTACCGTCAGCTGGTCCTCGGTAGTTCCATTTGCTCTTGTATCTTCTGCTACCCATCCGGGTTCCAGCACCGTCAGCTGGTTCTCGGCAGTGTCTTTGGCACGGGTACTCCCTCCTGCCCAGCCTGGTTCCAGCACGCCAGCTGTTTCCGGGTAGTGTCAACGTCACTTTGCCTCCAATGCGTTGTCCTGTCGTGTTGCGGTCGGGTTAGCCGACTCTATGGTGCCTGCAGTTTAGGTGACTCCTATGTGGGCTGCGGGATCTGGCAATGAAGGCTGGTTCCATAGTGCCAATAGGACAAGCACCCTCTGTAGGACTGTGGGTTTTGGTAACTGCGGCCGGCTCGCGGCCTTGAACTTTTTTTTTACATGGGTACCTTCTGCTACCCATCCGGGTTCCAGTACCGTCAGCTGGTTCTCGGCAGTGCCTTTGGATTAGGTGCCTCCTTCTCGGTATCCAAGTTCCACCAACGTCTGCTGGTCCTTGGTAGTGCTTTCTGGCACAGGTACCTCCTGCTTAGTAACCGAGTTCCAGTAACATCAGCTGGTCCTCGGTAGTTCCATTGGCTCTTGTACCTTCTGCTACCCATCCGGGTTCCAGTACCGTCAGCTGGTCCTCGGTAGTTCCATTTGCTCTTGTATCTTCTGCTACCCATCCGGGTTCCAGTACCGTCAGCTGGTTCTCGGCAGTGCCTTTGGATTAGGTGCCTCCTTCTCGGTATCCAAGTTCCACCAACGTCTGCTGGTCCTTGGTAGTGCTTTCTGGCACAGGTACCTCCTGCTTAGTAACCGAGTTCCAGTAACATCAGCTGGTCCTCGGTAGTTCCATTGGCTCTTGTACCTTCTGCTACCCATCCGGGTTCCAGTACCGTCAGCTGGTCCTCGGTAGTTCCATTTGCTCTTGTATCTTCTGCTACCCATCCGGGTTCCAGTACCGTCAGCTGGTTCTCGGCAGTGTCTTTGGCACGGGTACTCCCTCCTGCCCAGCCTGGTTCCAGCACGCCAGCTGTTTCCGGGTAGTGTCAACGTCACTTTGCCTCCAATGCGTTGTCCTGTCGTGTTGCGGTCGGGTTAGCCGACTCTATGGTGCCTGCAGTTTAGGTGACTCCTATGTGGGCTGCGGGATCTGGCAATGAAGGCTGGTTCCATAGTGCCAATAGGACAAGCACCCTCTGTAGGACTGTGGGTTTTGGTAACTGCGGCCGGCTCGCGGCCTTGAACTTTTTTTTTACATGGGTACCTTCTGCTACCCATCCGGGTTCCAGTACCGTCAGCTGGTTCTCGGCAGTGCCTTTGGATTAGGTGCCTCCTTCTCGGTATCCAAGTTCCACCAACGTCTGCTGGTCCTTGGTAGTGCTTTCTGGCACAGGTACCTCCTGCTTAGTAACCGAGTTCCAGTAACATCAGCTGGTCCTCGGTAGTTCCATTGGCTCTTGTACCTTCTGCTACCCATCCGGGTTCCAGTACCGTCAGCTGGTCCTCGGTAGTTCCATTTGCTCTTGTATCTTCTGCTACCCATCCGGGTTCCAGTACCGTCAGCTGGTTCTCGGCAGTGTCTTTGGCACGGGTACTCCCTCCTGCCCAGCCTGGTTCCAGCACGCCAGCTGTTTCCGGGTAGTGTCAACGTCACTTTGCCTCCAATGCGTTGTCCTGTCGTGTTGCGGTCGGGTTAGCCGACTCTATGGTGCCTGCAGTTTAGGTGACTCCTATGTGGGCTGCGGGATCTGGCAATGAAGGCTGGTTCCATAGTGCCAATAGGACAAGCACCCTCTGTAGGACTGTGGGTTTTGGTAACTGCGGCCGGCTCGCGGCCTTGAACTTTTTTTTTACATGGGTACCTTCTGCTACCCATCCGGGTTCCAGTACCGTCAGCTGGTTCTCGGCAGTGCCTTTGGATTAGGTGCCTCCTTCTCGGTATCCAAGTTCCACCAACGTCTGCTGGTCCTTGGTAGTGCTTTCTGGCACAGGTACCTCCTGCTTAGTAACCGAGTTCCAGTAACATCAGCTGGTCCTCGGTAGTTCCATTGGCTCTTGTACCTTCTGCTACCCATCCGGGTTCCAGTACCGTCAGCTGGTCCTCGGTAGTTCCATTTGCTCTTGTATCTTCTGCTACCCATCCGGGTTCCAGTACCGTCAGCTGGTTCTCGGCAGTGCCTTTGGATTAGGTGCCTCCTTCTCGGTATCCAAGTTCCACCAACGTCTGCTGGTCCTTGGTAGTGCTTTCTGGCACAGGTACCTCCTGCTTAGTAACCGAGTTCCAGTAACATCAGCTGGTCCTCGGTAGTTCCATTGGCTCTTGTACCTTCTGCTACCCATCCGGGTTCCAGTACCGTCAGCTGGTCCTCGGTAGTTCCATTTGCTCTTGTATCTTCTGCTACCCATCCGGGTTCCAGTACCGTCAGCTGGTTCTCGGCAGTGTCTTTGGCACGGGTACTCCCTCCTGCCCAGCCTGGTTCCAGCACGCCAGCTGTTTCCGGGTAGTGTCAACGTCACTTTGCCTCCAATGCGTTGTCCTGTCGTGTTGCGGTCGGGTTAGCCGACTCTATGGTGCCTGCAGTTTAGGTGACTCCTATGTGGGCTGCGGGATCTGGCAATGAAGGCTGGTTCCATAGTGCCAATAGGACAAGCACCCTCTGTAGGACTGTGGGTTTTGGTAACTGCGGCCGGCTCGCGGCCTTGAACTTTTTTTTTACATGGGTACCTTCTGCTACCCATCCGGGTTCCAGTACCGTCAGCTGGTTCTCGGCAGTGCCTTTGGATTAGGTGCCTCCTTCTCGGTATCCAAGTTCCACCAACGTCTGCTGGTCCTTGGTAGTGCTTTCTGGCACAGGTACCTCCTGCTTAGTAACCGAGTTCCAGTAACATCAGCTGGTCCTCGGTAGTTCCATTGGCTCTTGTACCTTCTGCTACCCATCCGGGTTCCAGTACCGTCAGCTGGTCCTCGGTAGTTCCATTTGCTCTTGTATCTTCTGCTACCCATCCGGGTTCCAGTACCGTCAGCTGGTTCTCGGCAGTGTCTTTGGCACGGGTACTCCCTCCTGCCCAGCCTGGTTCCAGCACGCCAGCTGTTTCCGGGTAGTGTCAACGTCACTTTGCCTCCAATGTGTTGTCCTGTCGTGTTGCGGTCGGGTTAGCCGACTCTATGGTGCCTGCAGTTTAGGTGACTCCTATGTGGGCTGCGGGATCTGGCAATGAAGGCTGGTTCCATAGTGCCAATAGGACAAGCACCCTCTGTAGGACTGTGGGTTTTGGTAACTGCGGCCGGCTCGCGGCCTTGAACTTTTTTTTTACATGGGTACCTTCTGCTACCCATCCGGGTTCCAGTACCGTCAGCTGGTTCTCGGCAGTGCCTTTGGATTAGGTGCCTCCTTCTCGGTATCCAAGTTCCACCAACGTCTGCTGGTCCTTGGTAGTGCTTTCTGGCACAGGTACCTCCTGCTTAGTAACCGAGTTCCAGTAACATCAGCTGGTCCTCGGTAGTTCCATTGGCTCTTGTACCTTCTGCTACCCATCCGGGTTCCAGTACCGTCAGCTGGTCCTCGGTAGTTCCATTTGCTCTTGTATCTTCTGCTACCCATCCGGGTTCCAGTACCGTCAGCTGGTTCTCGGCAGTGTCTTTGGCACGGGTACTCCCTCCTGCCCAGCCTGGTTCCAGCACGCCAGCTGTTTCCGGGTAGTGTCAACGTCACTTTGCCTCCAATGCGTTGTCCTGTCGTGTTGCGGTCGGGTTAGCCGACTCTATGGTGCCTGCAGTTTAGGTGACTCCTATGTGGGCTGCGGGATCTGGCAATGAAGGCTGGTTCCATAGTGCCAATAGGACAAGCACCCTCTGTAGGACTGTGGGTTTTGGTAACTGCGGCCGGCTCGCGGCCTTGAACTTTTTTTTTACATGGGTACCTTCTGCTACCCATCCGGGTTCCAGTACCGTCAGCTGGTTCTCGGCAGTGCCTTTGGATTAGGTGCCTCCTTCTCGGTATCCAAGTTCCACCAACGTCTGCTGGTCCTTGGTAGTGCTTTCTGGCACAGGTACCTCCTGCTTAGTAACCGAGTTCCAGTAACATCAGCTGGTCCTCGGTAGTTCCATTGGCTCTTGTACCTTCTGCTACCCATCCGGGTTCCAGTAACATCAGCTGGTCCTCGGTAGTTCCATTGGCTCTTGTACCTTCTGCTACCCATCCGGGTTCCAGTACCGTCAGCTGGTTCTCGGCAGTGCCTTTGGATTAGGTGCCTCCTTCTCGGTATCCAAGTTCCACCAACGTCTGCTGGTCCTTGGTAGTGCTTTCTGGCACAGGTACCTCCTGCTTAGTAACCGAGTTCCAGTAACATCAGCTGGTCCTCGGTAGTTCCATTGGCTCTTGTACCTTCTGCTATCCATCCGGGTTCCAGTACCGTCAGCTGGTCCTCGGTAGTTCCTCAGCTTTCTTGTACCTTCTGCTACATTTCCAAGTTCAAGCTTTTTGAAATGGTTCTTGGTAATCACTCTGGATCTCCCTGACGAGGACCCTGAAGACGAGGACCCTGAAGACCAACCCTAAGAAGACGAGGACCCCGAAGACAATGACCCTGAAGACGAGGACCCTGAAGACCACCCCGAAGAAGACGAGGACCCTGAAGACCACCCCGAAGAAGACGAGGACCCTGAAGACCACCCCGAAGAAGACGAGGACCCCGAAGACGAGGACCCAGAAGACCAACCCGAAGAAGACGAGGACCCCGAAGACGAGGACCCCCGAAGACGACGACCCTGAAGACCACCCCGAAGAAGACCAAGAAGATGACCCTGAAGAAGTTGACCAAGAAGACAAAGAAGAGAAGACAAGCACCAAGATACAGAAAAACAAGAGACAGAAAACCAAGAAGCAGAAATACAAGAAGCTGCAGAACAAAAAGCGGAAGAACATTAAGCATAAGACTAAAAATCAGAGCAAAAGATAATATCTAAATTATAAGCAGAAGATGACTAAGCAGTGTATGGGGGTGAGTCCGTTCCTCCTCGTGGTGCCCCTGGAAAAGACCTGCTGCTGCAGGCCAAACTGAACGCGGACAAATCCTGTTGTAAATCTTTTGTGACGGGCAGAACGAAAGGTGTAATGTCCAACCTTTTATAGATAACAACTACAGGAATGCCTGTCACAAATAAGAATATGATGAAGAAGAAGAATATGAAGAAGATGAAGAAGTAGAATATGAAGAATGTAAAAAAAAGAATAATACGAAGAAGGTGAAGAAGAAGAAGGTGAAGAAGAAGTGGATGAAAAAGATGCTGAGGATGATGAAGGAGAAAGTGTGGGAGAAGTAAAAAAGAAGGTGAAGAGCATGGAAGTAGTGAAACATAAATATCTGACAAAATATAAAAATACTTAACATAGTTAATATTTCCGTAACTCAGAACATAATAAAAAAATATTAATTCCTGCTATTCCATTTGACTGGGCTAAACCTCTATGCCTTTATTGTCTCCCCCACCTCCCCCAATACATTCTACATTATTCTTAGTTGTTTTCCTTCATGTAGAAATAACCTACAAGGAAAGAAAGGGTTTATTTTAATTCCGATATTTATGTCCCATTGACTTGCATTGGTTTCCGGTATCGGAATCGGCGATATCCGATACTTTTTCGGTATCGGTCCGATCCAATCCGATCCGATATTTCCCGATATCGGAAGGTATCGCTCAACACTAGTCAGGAGCATCAAGGACAAGTTCAGACGTCAGACTATTTATGCCTTCCTTACTTCCCAGTTGTGTGATGTTTATATGTTGCAGGAATGTTCCCTTCCCTCCTCTAGGTCCTTCAAACATCTGGCCAGGGAGTGGTCCCACGGTCCATCCTACTGGTCCGGTGGGGGTGACTGCAAGTCTGCGGGGGTCGCAATTCTGATCAGGGGGGGCGCATTCACGCTTGAGTCCGTCCAGGAGCTCATCTGCGGCAGGGCTCTTGTTGTAGATGGCAACTGGGCGGGAGAACCTGTCAGGTTCATCAACGTGTATGCGTCCCCACTGAAGAATGAGCGTTTGGAGCTTTTCCAGACCCTGCGGCTTCAGCTTGCCACCACCAGGACCTTAGTGATGGCCGGGGATTTCAACTGCCCCATCGAGGAGGATGGTCGTAGTTCTGGCACATCTGCCAAGTTGGACATCACGTCCAAGCTGCTCATCGAGATGGTAACCGAGGCCTCTCTTCAGGACGTGGTGGGCTCCATGGGGAGAGGCTCCACGAACTATTCGTGGAGCCGACCCGATGGCTCACTCCGCTCCAGGATTGACTTTGTGTTCACCTCTCGGGCAGTCAGGCAGAGTAGGCACTCGATGGTCCCCTGCTTCTTCTCCGACCACAGAGCCATTCACTTACAAGGTGTCCTCGGCGATGGTTTTCCGTCCGGCCCCGGCTCCTGGAAGCTGAATTGTGCTCTGCTGGCTCAGGATGAAGTCGTGGAGGAGCTGAGAGCAGCCTACGCAATGTGGCAGTCCTACAAGGGTAGCTTCCAAACAGTCTCTGATTGGTGGGAATATGTTAAACTTGAGTTTCGCTGTTTCTTTCAGGCCAAGGGTCGACAACAGGCGTGTGAGAAGAGGAGGGACTTCAGAGGGCTGCAGCGCGAGCTGCGATCGCTGCAGGACCTTCTTCACTGCGGCTGGGACGTGAGGGAGGAGCTGGAGGAGACCAAGAAGAGCCTGAAAAGGCACTTTGAGGAGGAGTCCAAGCGAATCGTCTTCCGTTCCAAAGTGGAGAATCTGGAGAAGGGTGAGAAATGTAACTCATTCTTTTTCAGGAAACTTCATGCCGGTCACACGCCCCTGAACGAGCTGCGAGACGAGAGCGGAAACATGCGACGTGGGAAGGAGGACGTGATGAGGGTCGTCAGAGACTTCTACAGCGAACTCTACTCCCACAAGACTACCAACCCCAACGCTGCTGATAAGTTCCTGTCAGGTATCACTAACCATCTTGATCCTGCAGGCACGGCAGCCTTGGACAAACCTCTGATGGTGGGCGAATTGCTCTCTGCCGCTAAATCCTTTAGGACCGGCAGGACCCCGGGCAGTGATGGTCTTCCAGCGGAGCTCTATGTAGCGCTGGGAGACCTCATCTGTCCGGACCTGTTGGACCTGTACGAGGAGATGGTGGTGGAGGGTAGAATGCCTCCATCTTTGAGGGAAGGAATGGTCACGATCCTGTACAAGCGGAAGGGAGAGAGGTGCGACCTGAGGAATTGGCGTCCCATCACTCTGCTCAACGTGGACTACAAGATCCTGGCCAAGACGATGGCGACACGACTTAAGACGGTCATCGGACGGATCATCCACCCGGACCAGACCTGCGGCATCCCTGGACATCGCATCGCAGACAGCCTCGCTCTCGTGCGGGACACGGTCGAGTACATCAAGGTCCGCCGCGCACACGCGGCCCTGGTCTCCTTGGATCAGGAGAAGGCCTTCGACCGGGTTTCCCACGAGTTCATGGGCCGAGCTCTGCACCGGTTAGGTTTGGGTAACATGTTTTGTTCGTATGTCCGTCTGATGTATTTTGATATCCACAGCTCGGTGTTGGTGAACGGCTGGAAGACTGACCCCTTCCCTGTCCTCTCTTGGGTCAGACAAGGCTGCCCTCTATCACCTCTTCTTTTTGTTTGTGTTATAGAACTCTTCGCAGAGGCTATCCGGCAGAATGGAGAGATCAGAGGGATCACCGCACCGGGTCCGGGACGACACGAGGTCAAGTGCTCGCTCTACATGGACGACGTCACCGTCTTCTGCGCTGATCGTGGTTCAGTCGACGCCCTCGTCCAGACGTGTGAGAGGTTCGGCCGGGCTTCAGGGGCCAAAGTCAACTGCAGGAAGTCGGAAGCCATGCTCTTCGGGGATTGGCAGCCGGCCTCCTCCGCCCCCTTCCCCTTCAACATTCAACCGGATTTCCTCAAGGTGCTGGGAGTCTGGTTCGGGAAGGAAGGAGCGGCCCTCAAGTCCTGGCAAGAACGCTTGGCCAAGGTGAAGCAACGGATCGGACTCTGGAGCCTCAGACACCTCACTTGTGAGGGTAAGGCACTCGTCCTGCGTAATGAGGTCCTGCCCGTCTTGCAGTACACGGCGCAGGCCTGGCCCCCACACGTCACTGTGTGCAGGGCCATTACCAGGACAGTGTTTCACTTTGTCTGGGGATCCAAGATGGACAGAGTCAGGCGGGCCGTCATGTACAAGGAGCCTCGCAAGGGTGGGAAGGGCGTTCCAGATATCCCCACCCTCCTGCGATCCTCTTTTGTGTGTGATTGTGTCCGCCGGACTTTGCAAGTCAAGAATGGCTCCGCGGGCAGGTCCATGTCTCGCTTCTTCCTGCTTCCTCTTTGGAGGCGACTCGGCTGGGACAAGTGGGACAGCTCCTTCCCCTACAACTGGACGACGCCATGGTTCTACGGAGACGTCGTTCGATTTGTGGGGGAACATCAACTGGAGGGACTCAAGCCCGACTTGTGGAAGCCCAAAACTATCCACAAGCTCATCAGAGCCAAGGATGACGTGGAGAATATCACAGGACTTCACCAGGACACGCTGGAGACTGTGTGGACAAATGTGTCGTCTGACAGGCTGACCAACGGGCACAAGGACTTGTCGTGGATGGCGATTCAGGGCGGACTGCCCGTCCGGTCATTCATGCATGCCCGGAACCTGTGCAAGACCCGGTACTGCCCAAGGTGCCCCTTCGTGGAGGAAACATCTTTGCACACTTTTTGGGACTGCGGATTTGCACAGCGCCTGTTGACTGCCCTTGAGGACGACCTGAGGAACTCTGTCCCCAGGGCGAGCCTATCGCACCATTCTGTGCTTTACGGACTCTTCCCTGGGGTTCATACCGTCGGAGCCATCCAGGAGGCTTGGCGCCTTATGAACTGCTTCAAGGATGCCGTTTGGGTCGCCAGGAACCGGCTCTTCTTGAGGAGGGAGAGGATGTCCATCCAGGACTGCCGCAGGCTGATCCACAGCCTGCTCAGAGACTATTACATCGTGGACGGTCCGGAGGACGAGGATGAGGACTAAACCCCTCCTCCCCCTCTCCCCTTATGTGTCTTGTCTTTCAATAAAGCTTCGGGCCTGTGATTTTCCCTTCCCCATCCCCTTTTTCCCAATCCCCATCCCCTATCACGGTTCGTCGTACTGTATTGATTGACATGCTTTTTCTTTCAGATTCAGTGTTTTGTGTAGCATAGGGGTGTGATGTGTCTAGTTAGTGCGTCGTATCCTCATGCTATGTAAATATGATGTAGAATTCTGTGTGTACTGGGCTGCGGCACTGTACACTGTCTGTTAACTTATTTTTTGTGCTAATAAAAGATATATTCAATCAAAAAAAAAAAAAAAAAAAAAAAAAAAATCTGTTCTTATCAGTTTAATATCTGATACGTCCCCTATCTGGGGACCATATATTAAATGGATTTTTAGAACAGGGAGATGGAAAAAGAGCTTGCTCTGTCCACTCCACGCATTGACCTGGTATTGCAGTATCTCCAGGACCGGTGCACCCCTTCTTTAATGCAGTTTCTAAAATCAGAAAGAATTGAATTCAATGCTTTTTGTTCATTTTGCTTGTTTGTCGGATTTTGGGATGGACTCTTTGGCTTTGCTTTTCTTCTCCTCATTGGATTTTTCATGTTAAAAGTTGCAGAAGCCAGATGACAAGCTCATTTTGGTTCAACTTCAGCAACTGTGCATTGCATTGCCATGTAATGTAATGTAATGCAATGCTATCTATCTAGCTCTCCCTCTATACTTCCTTTTGGATAAACAGACATATTAGGCAAGCATTTTGGAGCTTTCACCTAAATAACTACAGGTGGTGAGATAAGCTGCACAATATAATTGACCTTTCAGTATATTGTTGCACACACACCATCTATTTAGCAAATGCCCTTGTTATCAACAGCAGCCTTTTAAACTCACCTGAGCTAACAGGTATGTGAGCTGGTTACTCTGCTGCGCTTAAAATTTCTTTTTTGGTTTGCTACAATGCCTTTTCTGAAACGTTGTCTCCCTCTGCTGGAACACTGACTTCTTTCATTTAATGCCTGCAGACTATAAAAGAGAAACCAACCCAAAAAGTTTGGTTGATTAGTCTGTGGCATTCTTTTAAACTGTTGCTTATGGCGGTCTCTGTGAGCTTCTCAGTGACATTCAGCCATCCAGGTATCCCGCCTGCAGTAGACGGAATGTGGCAATGGAACGCTGGCTGCGCGTGTCATAATAGGCTCTGAGCCTTTATATACCTGCGCACAGCAGCAGCCACCTTCAGTCTGCTGCTGGACAGCCAGCAGCAGCAGCAGCAGGAGAGGTAATTAATCAGCAACCCTCCTGCTAAGGGTAGACAGCTGCTCGTTCCACCCCCCCCCCGCCTTAATTGGTTCTCCTCCCTTCCAACGGTGTTGAGGCGGGTGGGAACAGCCGGGGGTTGAGGGTACTGTGCTAAAAGAGGTGGAGTTATGCAGATCTAAAACGCGTGGATTGCAGCAGCAGCAAGCCGAAAAGTGCAGGCATGTGAGGGATCTAGAGGTTGACAGCATGTCTTCTTAACGGGAGTCCAGGTGGCCATCTCCACAAATGGACTTTTCAGAATCCTTGGGTGGCACCGTAGTCGGAAACCAATTCTGGTTATCGCTTCTCGGCCTTTTGGCTAAGATCAAGTGTAGTATCTGTTCTTATCAGTTTAATATCTGATACGTCCCCTATCTGGGGACCATATATTAAATGGATTTTTAGAACAGGGAGATGGAAAAAGAGCTTGCTCTGTCCACTCCACGCATTGACCTGGTATTGCAGTATCTCCAGGACCGGTGCACCCCTTCTTTAATGCAGTTTCTAAAATCAGAAAGAATTGAATTCAATGCTTTTTGTTCATTTTGCTTGTTTGTCGGATTTTGGGATGGACTCTTTGGCTTTGCTTTTCTTCTCCTCATTTGATTTTTCATGTTAAAAGTTGCAGAAGCCAGATGACAAGCTCATTTTGGTTCAACTTCAGCAACTGTGCATTGCATTGCCATGTAATGTAATGTAATGCAATGCTATCTATCTAGCTCTCCCTCTATACTTCCTTTTGGATAAACAGACATATTAGGCAAGCATTTTGGAGCTTTCACCTAAATAACTACAGGTGGTGAGATAAGCTGCACAATATAATTGACCTTTCAGTATATTGTTGCACACACACCATCTATTTAGCAAATGCCCTTGTTATCAACAGCAGCCTTTTAAACTCACCTGAGCTAACAGGTATGTGAGCTGGTTACTCTGCTGCGCTTAAAATTTCTTTTTTGGTTTGCTACAATGCCTTTTCTGAAACGTTGTCTCCCTCTGCTGGAACACTGACTTCTTTCATTTAATGCCTGCAGACTATAAAAGAGAAACCAACCCAAAAAGTTTGGTTGATTAGTCTGTGGCATTCTTTTAAACTGTTGCTTATGGCGGTCTCTGTGAGCTTCTCAGTGACATTCAGCCATCCAGGTATCCCGCCTGCAGTAGACGGAATGTGGCAATGGAACGCTGGCTGCGCGTGTCATAATAGGCTCTGAGCCTTTATATACCTGCGCACAGCAGCAGCCACCTTCAGTCTGCTGCTGGACAGCCAGCAGCAGCAGCAGCAGGAGAGGTAATTAATCAGCAACCCTCCTGCTAAGGGTAGACAGCTGCTCGTTCCACCCCCCCCCCCGCCTTAATTGGTTCTCCTCCCTTCCAACGGTGTTGAGGCGGGTGGGAACAGCCGGGGGTTGAGGGTACTGTGCTAAAAGAGGTGGAGTTATGCAGATCTAAAACGCGTGGATTGCAGCAGCAGCAAGCCGAAAAGTGCAGGCATGTGAGGGATCTAGAGGTTGACAGCATGTCTTCTTAACGGGAGTCCAGGTGGCCATCTCCACAAATGGACTTTTCAGAATCCTTGGGTGGCACCGTAGTCGGAAACCAATTCTGGTTATCGCTTCTCGGCCTTTTGGCTAAGATCAAGTGTAGTATCTGTTCTTATCAGTTTAATATCTGATACGTCCCCTATCTGGGGACCATATATTAAATGGATTTTTAGAACAGGGAGATGGAAAAAGAGCTTGCTCTGTCCACTCCACGCATTGACCTGGTATTGCAGTATCTCCAGGACCGGTGCACCCCTTCTTTAATGCAGTTTCTAAAATCAGAAAGAATTGAATTCAATGCTTTTTGTTCATTTTGCTTGTTTGTCGGATTTTGGGATGGACTCTTTGGCTTTGCTTTTCTTCTCCTCATTGGATTTTTCATGTTAAAAGTTGCAGAAGCCAGATGACAAGTTCATTTTGGTTCAACTTCAGCAACTGTGCATTGCATTGCCATGTAATGTAATGTAATGCAATGCTATCTATCTAGCTCTCCCTCTATACTTCCTTTTGGATAAACAGACATATTAGGCAAGCATTTTGGAGCTTTCACCTAAATAACTACAGGTGGTGAGATAAGCTGCACAATATAATTGACCTTTCAGTATATTGTTGCACACACACCATCTATTTAGCAAATGCCCTTGTTATCAACAGCAGCCTTTTAAACTCACCTGAGCTAACAGGTATGTGAGCTGGTTACTCTGCTGCGCTTAAAATTTCTTTTTTGGTTTGCTACAATGCCTTTTCTGAAACGTTGTCTCCCTCTGCTGGAACACTGACTTCTTTCATTTAATGCCTGCAGACTATAAAAGAGAAACCAACCCAAAAAGTTTGGTTGATTAGTCTGTGGCATTCTTTTAAACTGTTGCTTATGGCGGTCTCTGTGAGCTTCTCAGTGACATTCAGCCATCCAGGTATCCCGCCTGCAGTAGACGGAATGTGGCAATGGAACGCTGGCTGCGCGTGTCATAATAGGCTCTGAGCCTTTATATACCTGCGCACAGCAGCAGCCACCTTCAGTCTGCTGCTGGACAGCCAGCAGCAGCAGCAGCAGGAGAGGTAATTAATCAGCAACCCTCCTGCTAAGGGTAGACAGCTGCTCGTTCCACCCCCCCCCCCGCCTTAATTGGTTCTCCTCCCTTCCAACGGTGTTGAGGCGGGTGGGAACAGCCGGGGGTTGAGGGTACTGTGCTAAAAGAGGTGGAGTTATGCAGATCTAAAACGCGTGGATTGCAGCAGCAGCAAGCCGAAAAGTGCAGGCATGTGAGGGATCTAGAGGTTGACAGCATGTCTTCTTAACGGGAGTCCAGGTGGCCATCTCCACAAATGGACTTTTCAGAATCCTTGGGTGGCACCGTAGTCGGAAACCAATTCTGGTTATCGCTTCTCGGCCTTTTGGCTAAGATCAAGTGTAGTATCTGTTCTTATCAGTTTAATATCTGATACGTCCCCTATCTGGGGACCATATATTAAATGGATTTTTAGAACAGGGAGATGGAAAAAGAGCTTGCTCTGTCCACTCCACGCATTGACCTGGTATTGCAGTATCTCCAGGACCGGTGCACCCCTTCTTTAATGCAGTTTCTAAAATCAGAAAGAATTGAATTCAATGCTTTTTGTTCATTTTGCTTGTTTGTCGGATTTTGGGATGGACTCTTTGGCTTTGCTTTTCTTCTCCTCATTGGATTTTTCATGTTAAAAGTTGCAGAAGCCAGATGACAAGCTCATTTTGGTTCAACTTCAGCAACTGTGCATTGCATTGCCATGTAATGTAATGTAATGCAATGCTATCTATCTAGCTCTCCCTCTATACTTCCTTTTGGATAAACAGACATATTAGGCAAGCATTTTGGAGCTTTCACCTAAATAACTACAGGTGGTGAGATAAGCTGCACAATATAATTGACCTTTCAGTATATTGTTGCACACACACCATCTATTTAGCAAATGCCCTTGTTATCAACAGCAGCCTTTTAAACTCACCTGAGCTAACAGGTATGTGAGCTGGTTACTCTGCTGCGCTTAAAATTTCTTTTTTGGTTTGCTACAATGCCTTTTCTGAAACGTTGTCTCCCTCTGCTGGAACACTGACTTCTTTCATTTAATGCCTGCAGACTATAAAAGAGAAACCAACCCAAAAAGTTTGGTTGATTAGTCTGTGGCATTCTTTTAAACTGTTGCTTATGGCGGTCTCTGTGAGCTTCTCAGTGACATTCAGCCATCCAGGTATCCCGCCTGCAGTAGACGGAATGTGGCAATGGAAAGCTGGCTGCGCGTGTCATAATAGGCTCTGAGCCTTTATATACCTGCGCACAGCAGCAGCCACCTTCAGTCTGCTGCTGGACAGCCAGCAGCAGCAGCAGCAGGAGAGGTAATTAATCAGCAACCCTCCTGCTAAGGGTAGACAGCTGCTCGTTCCACCCCCCCCCCCGCCTTAATTGGTTCTCCTCCCTTCCAACGGTGTTGAGGCGGGTGGGAACAGCCGGGGGTTGAGGGTACTGTGCTAAAAGAGGTGGAGTTATGCAGATCTAAAACGCGTGGATTGCAGCAGCAGCAAGCCGAAAAGTGCAGGCATGTGAGGGATCTAGAGGTTGACAGCATGTCTTCTTAACGGGAGTCCAGGTGGCCATCTCCACAAATGGACTTTTCAGAATCCTTGGGTGGCACCGTAGTCGGAAACCAATTCTGGTTATCGCTTCTCGGCCTTTTGGCTAAGATCAAGTGTAGTATCTGTTCTTATCAGTTTAATATCTGATACGTCCCCTATCTGGGGACCATATATTAAATGGATTTTTAGAACAGGGAGATGGAAAAAGAGCTTGCTCTGTCCACTCCACGCATTGACCTGGTATTGCAGTATCTCCAGGACCGGTGCACCCCTTCTTTAATGCAGTTTCTAAAATCAGAAAGAATTGAATTCAATGCTTTTTGTTCATTTTGCTTGTTTGTCGGATTTTGGGATGGACTCTTTGGCTTTGCTTTTCTTCTCCTCATTGGATTTTTCATGTTAAAAGTTGCAGAAGCCAGATGACAAGCTCATTTTGGTTTAACTTCAGCAACTGTGCATTGCATTGCCATGTAATGTAATGTAATGCAATGCTATCTATCTAGCTCTCCCTCTATACTTCCTTTTGGATAAACAGACATATTAGGCAAGCATTTTGGAGCTTTCACCTAAATAACTACAGGTGGTGAGATAAGCTGCACAATATAATTGACCTTTCAGTATATTGTTGCACACACACCATCTATTTAGCAAATGCCCTTGTTATCAACAGCAGCCTTTTAAACTCACCTGAGCTAACAGGTATGTGAGCTGGTTACTCTGCTGCGCTTAAAATTTCTTTTTTGGTTTGCTACAATGCCTTTTCTGAAACGTTGTCTCCCTCTGCTGGAACACTGACTTCTTTCATTTAATGCCTGCAGACTATAAAAGAGAAACCAACCCAAAAAGTTTGGTTGATTAGTCTGTGGCATTCTTTTAAACTGTTACTTATGGCGGTCTCTGTGAGCTTCTCAGTGACATTCAGCCATCCAGGTATCCCGCCTGCAGTAGACGGAATGTGGCAATGGAACGCTGGCTGCGCGTGTCATAATAGGCTCTGAGCCTTTATATACCTGCGCACAGCAGCAGCCGCCTTCAGTCTGCTGCTGGACAGCCAGCAGCAGCAGCAGCAGGAGAGGTAATTAATCAGCAACCCTCCTGCTAAGGGTAGACAGCTGCTCGTTCCACCCCCCCCCGCCTTAATTGGTTCTCCTCCCTTCCAACGGTGTTGAGGCGGGTGGGAACAGCCGGGGGTTGAGGGTACTGTGCTAAAAGAGGTGGAGTTATGCAGATCTAAAACGCGTGGATTGCAGCAGCAGCAAGCCGAAAAGTGCAGGCATGTGAGGGATCTAGAGGTTGACAGCATGTCTTCTTAACGGGAGTCCAGGTGGCCATCTCCACAAATGGACTTTTCAGAATCCTTGGGTGGCACCGTAGTCGGAAACCAATTCTGGTTATCGCTTCTCGGCCTTTTGGCTAAGATCAAGTGTAGTATCTGTTCTTATCAGTTTAATATCTGATACGTCCCCTATCTGGGGACCATATATTAAATGGATTTTTAGAACAGGGAGATGGAAAAAGAGCTTGCTCTGTCCACTCCACGCATTGACCTGGTATTGCAGTATCTCCAGGACCGGTGCACCCCTTCTTTAATGCAGTTTCTAAAATCAGAAAGAATTGAATTCAATGCTTTTTGTTCATTTTGCTTGTTTGTCGGATTTTGGGATGGACTCTTTGGCTTTGCTTTTCTTCTCCTCATTGGATTTTTCATGTTAAAAGTTGCAGAAGCCAGATGACAAGCTCATTTTGGTTCAACTTCAGCAACTGTGCATTGCATTGCCATGTAATGTAATGTAATGCAATGCTATCTATCTAGCTCTCCCTCTATACTTCCTTTTGGATAAACAGACATATTAGGCAAGCATTTTGGAGCTTTCACCTAAATAACTACAGGTGGTGAGATAAGCTGCACAATATAATTGACCTTTCAGTATATTGTTGCACACACACCATCTATTTAGCAAATGCCCTTGTTATCAACAGCAGCCTTTTAAACTTACCTGAGCTAACAGGTATGTGAGCTGGTTACTCTGCTGCGCTTAAAATTTCTTTTTTGGTTTGCTACAATGCCTTTTCTGAAACGTTGTCTCCCTCTGCTGGAACACTGACTTCTTTCATTTAATGCCTGCAGACTATAAAAGAGAAACCAACCCAAAAAGTTTGGTTGATTAGTCTGTGGCATTCTTTTAAACTGTTGCTTATGGCGGTCTCTGTGAGCTTCTCAGTGACATTCAGCCATCCAGGTATCCCGCCTGCAGTAGACGGAATGTGGCAATGGAACGCTGGCTGCGCGTGTCATAATAGGCTCTGAGCCTTTATATACCTGCGCACAGCAGCAGCCACCTTCAGTCTGCTGCTGGACAGCCAGCAGCAGCAGCAGCAGGAGAGGTAATTAATCAGCAACCCTCCTGCTAAGGGTAGACAGCTGCTCGTTCCACCCCCCCCCCGCCTTAATTGGTTCTCCTCCCTTCCAACGGTGTTGAGGCGGGTGGGAACAGCCGGGGGTTGAGGGTACTGTGCTAAAAGAGGTGGAGTTATGCAGATCTAAAACGCGTGGATTGCAGCAGCAGCAAGCCGAAAAGTGCAGGCATGTGAGGGATCTAGAGGTTGACAGCATGTCTTCTTAACGGGAGTCCAGGTGGCCATCTCCACAAATGGACTTTTCAGAATCCTTGGGTGGCACCGTAGTCAGAAACCAATTCTGGTTATCGCTTCTCGGCCTTTTGGCTAAGATCAAGTGTAGTATCTGTTCTTATCAGTTTAATATCTGATACGTCCCCTATCTGGGGACCATATATTAAATGGATTTTTAGAACAGGGAGATGGAAAAAGAGCTTGCTCTGTCCACTCCACGCATTGACCTGGTATTGCAGTATCTCCAGGACCGGTGCACCCCTTCTTTAATGCAGTTTCTAAAATCAGAAAGAATTGAATTCAATGCTTTTTGTTCATTTTGCTTGTTTGTCGGATTTTGGGATGGACTCTTTGGCTTTGCTTTTCTTCTCCTCATTGGATTTTTCATGTTAAAAGTTGCAGAAGCGAGATGACAAGCTCATTTTGGTTCAACTTCAGCAACTGTGCATTGCATTGCCATGTAATGTAATGTAATGCAATGCTATCTATCTAGCTCTCCCTCTATACTTCCTTTTGGATAAACAGACATATTAGGCAAGCATTTTGGAGCTTTCACCTAAATAACTACAGGTGGTGAGATAAGCTGCACAATATAATTGACCTTTCAGTATATTGTTGCACACACACCATCTATTTAGCAAATGCCCTTGTTATCAACAGCAGCCTTTTAAACTCACCTGAGCTAACAGGTATGTGAGCTGGTTACTCTGCTGCGCTTAAAATTTCTTTTTTGGTTTGCTACAATGCCTTTTCTGAAACGTTGTCTCCCTCTGCTAGAACACTGACTTCTTTCATTTAATGCCTGCAGACTATAAAAGAGAAACCAACCCAAAAAGTTTGGTTGATTAGTCTGTGGCATTCTTTTAAACTGTTGCTTATGGCGGTCTCTGTGAGCTTCTCAGTGACATTCAGCCATCCAGGTATCCCGCCTGCAGTAGACGGAATGTGGCAATGGAACGCTGGCTGCGCGTGTCATAATAGGCTCTGAGCCTTTATATACCTGCGCACAGCAGCAGCCACCTTCAGTCTGCTGCTGGACAGCCAGCAGCAGCAGCAGCAGGAGAGGTAATTAATCAGCAACCCTCCTGCTAAGGGTAGACAGCTGCTCGTTCCACCCCCCCCCCGCCTTAATTGGTTCTCCTCCCTTCCAACGGTGTTGAGGCGGGTGGGAACAGCCGGGGGTTGAGGGTACTGTGCTAAAAGAGGTGGAGTTATGCAGATCTAAAACGCGTGGATTGCAGCAGCAGCAAGCCGAAAAGTGCAGGCATGTGAGGGATCTAGAGGTTGACAGCATGTCTTCTTAACGGGAGTCCAGGTGGCCATCTCCACAAATGGACTTTTCAGAATCCTTGGGTGGCACCGTAGTCGGAAACCAATTCTGGTTATCGCTTCTCGGCCTTTTGGCTAAGATCAAGTGTAGTATCTGTTCTTATCAGTTTAATATCTGATACGTCCCCTATCTGGGGACCATATATTAAATGGATTTTTAGAACAGGGAGATGGAAAAAGAGCTTGCTCTGTCCACTCCACGCATTGACCTGGTATTGCAGTATCTCCAGGACCGGTGCACCCCTTCTTTAATGCAGTTTCTAAAATCAGAAAGAATTGAATTCAATGCTTTTTGTTCATTTTGCTTGTTTGTCGGATTTTGGGATGGACTCTTTGGCTTTGCTTTTCTTCTCCTCATTGGATTTTTCATGTTAAAAGTTGCAGAAGCCAGATGACAAGTTCATTTTGGTTCAACTTCAGCAACTGTGCATTGCATTGCCATGTAATGTAATGTAATGCAATGCTATCTATCTAGCTCTCCCTCTATACTTCCTTTTGGATAATCAGACATATTAGGCAAGCATTTTGGAGCTTTCACCTAAATAACTACAGGTGGTGAGATAAGCTGCACAATATAATTGACCTTTCAGTATATTGTTGCACACACACCATCTATTTAGCAAATGCCCTTGTTATCAACAGCAGCCTTTTAAACTCACCTGAGCTAACAGGTATGTGAGCTGGTTACTCTGCTGCGCTTAAAATTTCTTTTTTGGTTTGCTACAATGCCTTTTCTGAAACGTTGTCTCCCTCTGCTGGAACACTGACTTCTTTCATTTAATGCCTGCAGACTATAAAAGAGAAACCAACCCAAAAAGTTTGGTTGATTAGTCTGTGGCATTCTTTTAAACTGTTGCTTATGGCGGTCTCTGTGAGCTTCTCAGTGACATTCAGCCATCCAGGTATCCCGCCTGCAGTAGACGGAATGTGGCAATGGAACGCTGGCTGCGCGTGTCATAATAGGCTCTGAGCCTTTATATACCTGCGCACAGCAGCAGCCACCTTCAGTCTGCTGCTGGACAGCCAGCAGCAGCAGCAGCAGGAGAGGTAATTAATCAGCAACCCTCCTGCTAAGGGTAGACAGCTGCTCGTTCCACCCCCCCCCCGCCTTAATTGGTTCTCCTCCCTTCCAACGGTGTTGAGGCGGGTGGGAACAGCCGGGGGTTGAGGGTACTGTGCTAAAAGAGGTGGAGTTATGCAGATCTAAAACGCGTGGATTGCAGCAGCAGCAAGCCGAAAAGTGCAGGCATGTGAGGGATCTAGAGGTTGACAGCATGTCTTCTTAACGGGAGTCCAGGTGGCCATCTCCACAAATGGACTTTTCAGAATCCTTGGGTGGCACCGTAGTCGGAAACGAATTCTGGTTATCGCTTCTCGGCCTTTTGGCTAAGATCAAGTGTAGTATCTGTTCTTATCAGTTTAATATCTGATACGTCCCCTATCTGGGGACCATATATTAAATGGATTTTTAGAACAGGGAGATGGAAAAAGAGCTTGCTCTGTCCACTCCACGCATTGACCTGGTATTGCAGTATCTCCAGGACCGGTGCACCCCTTCTTTAATGCAGTTTCTAAAATCAGAAAGAATTGAATTCAATACTTTTTGTTCATTTTGCTTGTTTGTCGGATTTTGGGATGGACTCTTTGGCTTTGCTTTTCTTCTCCTCATTGGATTTTTCATGTTAAAAGTTGCAGAAGCCAGATGACAAGCTCATTTTGGTTCAACTTCAGCAACTGTGCATTGCATTGCCATGTAATGTAATGTAATGCAATGCTATCTATCTAGCTCTCCCTCTATACTTCCTTTTGGATAAACAGACATATTAGGCAAGCATTTTGGAGCTTTCACCTAAATAACTACAGGTGGTGAGATAAGCTGCACAATATAATTGACCTTTCAGTATATTGTTGCACACACACCATCTATTTAGCAAATGCCCTTGTTATCAACAGCAGCCTTTTAAACTCACCTGAGCTAACAGGTATGTGAGCTGGTTACTCTGCTGCGCCTAAAATTTCTTTTTTGGTTTGCTACAATGCCTTTTCTGAAACGTTGTCTCCCTCTGCTGGAACACTGACTTCTTTCATTTAATGCCTGCAGACTATAAAAGAGAAACCAACCCAAAAAGTTTGGTTGATTAGTCTGTGGCATTCTTTTAAACTGTTGCTTATGGCGGTCTCTGTGAGCTTCTCAGTGACATTCAGCCATCCAGGTATCCCGCCTGCAGTAGACGGAATGTGGCAATGGAACGCTGGCTGCGCGTGTCATAATAGGCTCTGAGCCTTTATATACCTGCGCACAGCAGCAGCCACCTTCAGTCTGCTGCTGGACAGCCAGCAGCAGCAGCAGCAGGAGAGGTAATTAATCAGCAACCCTCCTGCTAAGGGTAGACAGCTGCTCGTTCCACCCCCCCCCCCCACCTTAATTGGTTCTCCTCCCTTCCAACGGTGTTGAGGCGGGTGGGAACAGCCAGGGGTTTGAGGGTACTGTGCTAAAAGAGGTGGAGTTATGCAGATCTAAAACGCGTGGATTGCAGCAGCAGCAAGCCGAAAAGTGCAGGCATGTGAGGGATCTAGAGGTTGACAGCATGTCTTCTTAACGGGAGTCCAGGTGGCCATCTCCACAAATGGACTTTTCAGAATCCTTGGGTGGCACCGTAGTCGGAAACCAATTCTGGTTATCGCTTCTCGGCCTTTTGGCTAAGATCAAGTGTAGTATCTGTTCTTATCAGTTTAATATCTGATACGTCCCCTATCTGGGGACCATATATTAAATGGATTTTTAGAACAGGGAGATGGAAAAAGAGCTTGCTCTGTCCACTCCACGCATTGACCTGGTATTGCAGTATCTCCAGGACCGGTGCACCCCTTCTTTAATGCAGTTTCTAAAATCAGAAAGAATTGAATTCAATGCTTTTTGTTCATTTTGCTTGTTTGTCGGATTTTGGGATGGACTCTTTGGCTTTGCTTTTCTTCTCCTCATTGGATTTTTCATGTTAAAAGTTGCAGAAGCCAGATGACAAGCTCATTTTGGTTCAACTTCAGCAACTGTGCATTGCATTGCCATGTAATGTAATGTAATGCAATGCTATCTATCTAGCTCTCCCTCTATACTTCCTTTTGGATAAACAGACATATTAGGCAAGCATTTTGGAGCTTTCACCTAAATAACTACAGGTGGTGAGATAAGCTGCACAATATAATTGACCTTTCAGTATATTGTTGCACACACACCATCTATTTAGCAAATGCCCTTGTTATCAACAGCAGCCTTTTAAACTCACCTGAGCTAACAGGTATGTGAGCTGGTTACTCTGCTGCGCCTAAAATTTCTTTTTTGGTTTGCTACAATGCCTTTTCTGAAACGTTGTCTCCCTCTGCTGGAACACTGACTTCTTTCATTTAATGCCTGCAGACTATAAAAGAGAAACCAACCCAAAAAGTTTGGTTGATTAGTCTGTGGCATTCTTTTAAACTGTTGCTTATGGCGGTCTCTGTGAGCTTCTCAGTGACATTCAGCCATCCAGGTATCCCGCCTGCAGTAGACGGAATGTGGCAATGGAACGCTGGCTGCGCGTGTCATAATAGGCTCTGAGCCTTTATATACCTGCGCACAGCAGCAGCCACCTTCAGTCTGCTGCTGGACAGCCAGCAGCAGCAGCAGCAGGAGAGGTAATTAATCAGCAACCCTCCTGCTAAGGGTAGACAGCTGCTCGTTCCACCCCCCCCCCCACCTTAATTGGTTCTCCTCCCTTCCAACGGTGTTGAGGCGGGTGGGAACAGCCGGGGGTTGAGGGTACTGTGCTAAAAGAGGTGGAGTTATGCAGATCTAAAACGCGTGGATTGCAGCAGCAGCAAGCCGAAAAGTGCAGGCATGTGAGGGATCTAGAGGTTGACAGCATGTCTTCTTAACGGGAGTCCAGGTGGCCATCTCCACAAATGGACTTTTCAGAATCCTTGGGTGGCACCGTAGTCAGAAACCAATTCTGGTTATCGCTTCTCGGCCTTTTGGCTAAGATCAAGTGTAGTATCTGTTCTTATCAGTTTAATATCTGATACGTCCCCTATCTGGGGACCATATATTAAATGGATTTTTAGAACAGGGAGATGGAAAAAGAGCTTGCTCTGTCCACTCCACGCATTGACCTGGTATTGCAGTATCTCCAGGACCGGTGCACCCCTTCTTTAATGCAGTTTCTAAAATCAGAAAGAATTGAATTCAATGCTTTTTGTTCATTTTGCTTGTTTGTCGGATTTTGGGATGGACTCTTTGGCTTTGCTTTTCTTCTCCTCATTGGATTTTTCATGTTAAAAGTTGCAGAAGCGAGATGACAAGCTCATTTTGGTTCAACTTCAGCAACTGTGCATTGCATTGCCATGTAATGTAATGTAATGCAATGCTATCTATCTAGCTCTCCCTCTATACTTCCTTTTGGATAAACAGACATATTAGGCAAGCATTTTGGAGCTTTCACCTAAATAACTACAGGTGGTGAGATAAGCTGCACAATATAATTGACCTTTCAGTATATTGTTGCACACACACCATCTATTTAGCAAATGCCCTTGTTATCAACAGCAGCCTTTTAAACTCACCTGAGCTAACAGGTATGTGAGCTGGTTACTCTGCTGCGCTTAAAATTTCTTTTTTGGTTTGCTACAATGCCTTTTCTGAAACGTTGTCTCCCTCTGCTAGAACACTGACTTCTTTCATTTAATGCCTGCAGACTATAAAAGAGAAACCAACCCAAAAAGTTTGGTTGATTAGTCTGTGGCATTCTTTTAAACTGTTGCTTATGGCGGTCTCTGTGAGCTTCTCAGTGACATTCAGCCATCCAGGTATCCCGCCTGCAGTAGACGGAATGTGGCAATGGAACGCTGGCTGCGCGTGTCATAATAGGCTCTGAGCCTTTATATACCTGCGCACAGCAGCAGCCACCTTCAGTCTGCTGCTGGACAGCCAGCAGCAGCAGCAGCAGGAGAGGTAATTAATCAGCAACCCTCCTGCTAAGGGTAGACAGCTGCTCGTTCCACCCCCCCCCCGCCTTAATTGGTTCTCCTCCCTTCCAACGGTGTTGAGGCGGGTGGGAACAGCCGGGGGTTGAGGGTACTGTGCTAAAAGAGGTGGAGTTATGCAGATCTAAAACGCGTGGATTGCAGCAGCAGCAAGCCGAAAAGTGCAGGCATGTGAGGGATCTAGAGGTTGACAGCATGTCTTCTTAACGGGAGTCCAGGTGGCCATCTCCACAAATGGACTTTTCAGAATCCTTGGGTGGCACCGTAGTCGGAAACCAATTCTGGTTATCGCTTCTCGGCCTTTTGGCTAAGATCAAGTGTAGTATCTGTTCTTATCAGTTTAATATCTGATACGTCCCCTATCTGGGGACCATATATTAAATGGATTTTTAGAACAGGGAGATGGAAAAAGAGCTTGCTCTGTCCACTCCACGCATTGACCTGGTATTGCAGTATCTCCAGGACCGGTGCACCCCTTCTTTAATGCAGTTTCTAAAATCAGAAAGAATTGAATTCAATGCTTTTTGTTCATTTTGCTTGTTTGTCGGATTTTGGGATGGACTCTTTGGCTTTGCTTTTCTTCTCCTCATTGGATTTTTCATGTTAAAAGTTGCAGAAGCCAGATGACAAGTTCATTTTGGTTCAACTTCAGCAACTGTGCATTGCATTGCCATGTAATGTAATGTAATGCAATGCTATCTATCTAGCTCTCCCTCTATACTTCCTTTTGGATAATCAGACATATTAGGCAAGCATTTTGGAGCTTTCACCTAAATAACTACAGGTGGTGAGATAAGCTGCACAATATAATTGACCTTTCAGTATATTGTTGCACACACACCATCTATTTAGCAAATGCCCTTGTTATCAACAGCAGCCTTTTAAACTCACCTGAGCTAACAGGTATGTGAGCTGGTTACTCTGCTGCGCTTAAAATTTCTTTTTTGGTTTGCTACAATGCCTTTTCTGAAACGTTGTCTCCCTCTGCTGGAACACTGACTTCTTTCATTTAATGCCTGCAGACTATAAAAGAGAAACCAACCCAAAAAGTTTGGTTGATTAGTCTGTGGCATTCTTTTAAACTGTTGCTTATGGCGGTCTCTGTGAGCTTCTCAGTGACATTCAGCCATCCAGGTATCCCGCCTGCAGTAGACGGAATGTGGCAATGGAACGCTGGCTGCGCGTGTCATAATAGGCTCTGAGCCTTTATATACCTGCGCACAGCAGCAGCCACCTTCAGTCTGCTGCTGGACAGCCAGCAGCAGCAGCAGCAGGAGAGGTAATTAATCAGCAACCCTCCTGCTAAGGGTAGACAGCTGCTCGTTCCACCCCCCCCCCGCCTTAATTGGTTCTCCTCCCTTCCAACGGTGTTGAGGCGGGTGGGAACAGCCGGGGGTTGAGGGTACTGTGCTAAAAGAGGTGGAGTTATGCAGATCTAAAACGCGTGGATTGCAGCAGCAGCAAGCCGAAAAGTGCAGGCATGTGAGGGATCTAGAGGTTGACAGCATGTCTTCTTAACGGGAGTCCAGGTGGCCATCTCCACAAATGGACTTTTCAGAATCCTTGGGTGGCACCGTAGTCGGAAACGAATTCTGGTTATCGCTTCTCGGCCTTTTGGCTAAGATCAAGTGTAGTATCTGTTCTTATCAGTTTAATATCTGATACGTCCCCTATCTGGGGACCATATATTAAATGGATTTTTAGAACAGGGAGATGGAAAAAGAGCTTGCTCTGTCCACTCCACGCATTGACCTGGTATTGCAGTATCTCCAGGACCGGTGCACCCCTTCTTTAATGCAGTTTCTAAAATCAGAAAGAATTGAATTCAATACTTTTTGTTCATTTTGCTTGTTTGTCGGATTTTGGGATGGACTCTTTGGCTTTGCTTTTCTTCTCCTCATTGGATTTTTCATGTTAAAAGTTGCAGAAGCCAGATGACAAGCTCATTTTGGTTCAACTTCAGCAACTGTGCATTGCATTGCCATGTAATGTAATGTAATGCAATGCTATCTATCTAGCTCTCCCTCTATACTTCCTTTTGGATAAACAGACATATTAGGCAAGCATTTTGGAGCTTTCACCTAAATAACTACAGGTGGTGAGATAAGCTGCACAATATAATTGACCTTTCAGTATATTGTTGCACACACACCATCTATTTAGCAAATGCCCTTGTTATCAACAGCAGCCTTTTAAACTCACCTGAGCTAACAGGTATGTGAGCTGGTTACTCTGCTGCGCCTAAAATTTCTTTTTTGGTTTGCTACAATGCCTTTTCTGAAACGTTGTCTCCCTCTGCTGGAACACTGACTTCTTTCATTTAATGCCTGCAGACTATAAAAGAGAAACCAACCCAAAAAGTTTGGTTGATTAGTCTGTGGCATTCTTTTAAACTGTTGCTTATGGCGGTCTCTGTGAGCTTCTCAGTGACATTCAGCCATCCAGGTATCCCGCCTGCAGTAGACGGAATGTGGCAATGGAACGCTGGCTGCGCGTGTCATAATAGGCTCTGAGCCTTTATATACCTGCGCACAGCAGCAGCCACCTTCAGTCTGCTGCTGGACAGCCAGCAGCAGCAGCAGCAGGAGAGGTAATTAATCAGCAACCCTCCTGCTAAGGGTAGACAGCTGCTCGTTCCACCCCCCCCCCCCACCTTAATTGGTTCTCCTCCCTTCCAACGGTGTTGAGGCGGGTGGGAACAGCCAGGGGTTGAGGGTACTGTGCTAAAAGAGGTGGAGTTATGCAGATCTAAAACGCGTGGATTGCAGCAGCAGCAAGCCGAAAAGTGCAGGCATGTGAGGGATCTAGAGGTTGACAGCATGTCTTCTTAACGGGAGTCCAGGTGGCCATCTCCACAAATGGACTTTTCAGAATCCTTGGGTGGCACCGTAGTCGGAAACCAATTCTGGTTATCGCTTCTCGGCCTTTTGGCTAAGATCAAGTGTAGTATCTGTTCTTATCAGTTTAATATCTGATACGTCCCCTATCTGGGGACCATATATTAAATGGATTTTTAGAACAGGGAGATGGAAAAAGAGCTTGCTCTGTCCACTCCACGCATTGACCTGGTATTGCAGTATCTCCAGGACCGGTGCACCCCTTCTTTAATGCAGTTTCTAAAATCAGAAAGAATTGAATTCAATGCTTTTTGTTCATTTTGCTTGTTTGTCGGATTTTGGGATGGACTCTTTGGCTTTGCTTTTCTTCTCCTCATTGGATTTTTCATGTTAAAAGTTGCAGAAGCCAGATGACAAGCTCATTTTGGTTCAACTTCAGCAACTGTGCATTGCATTGCCATGTAATGTAATGTAATGCAATGCTATCTATCTAGCTCTCCCTCTATACTTCCTTTTGGATAAACAGACATATTAGGCAAGCATTTTGGAGCTTTCACCTAAATAACTACAGGTGGTGAGATAAGCTGCACAATATAATTGACCTTTCAGTATATTGTTGCACACACACCATCTATTTAGCAAATGCCCTTGTTATCAACAGCAGCCTTTTAAACTCACCTGAGCTAACAGGTATGTGAGCTGGTTACTCTGCTGCGCCTAAAATTTCTTTTTTGGTTTGCTACAATGCCTTTTCTGAAACGTTGTCTCCCTCTGCTGGAACACTGACTTCTTTCATTTAATGCCTGCAGACTATAAAAGAGAAACCAACCCAAAAAGTTTGGTTGATTAGTCTGTGGCATTCTTTTAAACTGTTGCTTATGGCGGTCTCTGTGAGCTTCTCAGTGACATTCAGCCATCCAGGTATCCCGCCTGCAGTAGACGGAATGTGGCAATGGAACGCTGGCTGCGCGTGTCATAATAGGCTCTGAGCCTTTATATACCTGCGCACAGCAGCAGCCACCTTCAGTCTGCTGCTGGACAGCCAGCAGCAGCAGCAGCAGGAGAGGTAATTAATCAGCAACCCTCCTGCTAAGGGTAGACAGCTGCTCGTTCCACCCCCCCCCCCACCTTAATTGGTTCTCCTCCCTTCCAACGGTGTTGAGGCGGGTGGGAACAGCCGGGGGTTGAGGGTACTGTGCTAAAAGAGGTGGAGTTATGCAGATCTAAAACGCGTGGATTGCAGCAGCAGCAAGCCGAAAAGTGCAGGCATGTGAGGGATCTAGAGGTTGACAGCATGTCTTCTTAACGGGAGTCCAGGTGGCCATCTCCACAAATGGACTTTTCAGAATCCTTGGGTGGCACCGTAGTCGGAAACCAATTCTGGTTATCGCTTCTCGGCCTTTTGGCTAAGATCAAGTGTAGTATCTGTTCTTATCAGTTTAATATCTGATACGTCCCCTATCTGGGGACCATATATTAAATGGATTTTTAGAACAGGGAGATGGAAAAAGAGCTTGCTCTGTCCACTCCACGCATTGACCTGGTATTGCAGTATCTCCAGGACCGGTGCACCCCTTCTTTAATGCAGTTTCTAAAATCAGAAAGAATTGAATTCAATGCTTTTTGTTAATTTTGCTTGTTTGTCGGATTTTGGGATGGACTCTTTGGCTTTGCTTTTCTTCTCCTCATTGGATTTTTCATGTTAAAAGTTGCAGAAGCCAGATGACAAGCTCATTTTGGTTCAACTTCAGCAACTGTGCATTGCATTGCCATGTAATGTAATGTAATGCAATGCTATCTATCTAGCTCTCCCTCTATACTTCCTTTTGGATAAACAGACATATTAGGCAAGCATTTTGGAGCTTTCACCTAAATAACTACAGGTGGTGAGATAAGCTGCACAATATAATTGACCTTTCAGTATATTGTTGCACACACACCATCTATTTAGCAAATGCCCTTGTTATCAACAGCAGCCTTTTAAACTCACCTGAGCTAACAGGTATGTGAGCTGGTTACTCTGCTGCGCTTAAAATTTCTTTTTTGGTTTGCTACAATGCCTTTTCTGAAACGTTGTCTCCCTCTGCTGGAACACTGACTTCTTTCATTTAATGCCTGCAGACTATAAAAGAGAAACCAACCCAAAAAGTTTGGTTGATTAGTCTGTGGCATTCTTTTAAACTGTTGCTTATGGCGGTCTCTGTGAGCTTCTCAGTGACATTCAGCCATCCAGGTATCCCGCCTGCAGTAGACGGAATGTGGCAATGGAACGCTGGCTGCGCGTGTCATAATAGGCTCTGAGCCTTTATATACCTGCGCACAGCAGCAGCCACCTTCAGTCTGCTGCTGGACAGCCAGCAGCAGCAGCAGCAGGAGAGGTAATTAATCAGCAACCCTCCTGCTAAGGGTAGACAGCTGCTCGTTCCACCCCCCCCCCGCCTTAATTGGTTCTCCTCCCTTCCAACGGTGATGAGGCGGGTGGGAACAGCCGGGGGTTGAGGGTACTGTGCTAAAAGAGGTGGAGTTATGCAGATCTAAAACGCGTGGATTGCAGCAGCAGCAAGCCGAAAAGTGCAGGCATGTGAGGGATCTAGAGGTTGACAGCATGTCTTCTTAACGGGAGTCCAGGTGGCCATCTCCACAAATGGACTTTTCAGAATCCTTGGGTGGCACCGTAGTCGGA
This sequence comes from Phyllobates terribilis, assembly GCF_046119375.1. Lineage (NCBI taxonomy): Eukaryota > Metazoa > Chordata > Amphibia > Anura > Dendrobatidae > Phyllobates > Phyllobates terribilis. The sequence continues at coordinate 926,104 of NW_027363009.1, read as the reverse complement.
AACCAATTCTGGTTATCGCTTCTCGGCCTTTTGGCTAAGATCAAGTGTAGTATCTGTTCTTATCAGTTTAATATCTGATACGTCCCCTATCTGGAGACCATATATTAAATGGATTTTTAGAACAGGGAGATGGAAAAAGAGCTTGCTCTGTCCACTCCACGCATTGACCTGGTATTGCAGTATCTCCAGGACCGGTGCACCCCTTCTTTAATGCAGTTTCTAAAATCAGAAAGAATTGAATTCAATGCTTTTTGTTCATTTTGCTTGTTTGTCGGATTTTGGGATGGACTCTTTGGCTTTGCTTTTCTTCTCCTCATTGGATTTTTCATGTTAAAAGGTGCAGAAGCCAGATGACAAGCTCATTTTGGTTCAACTTCAGCAACTGTGCATTGCATTGCCATGTAATGTAATGTAATGCAATGCTATCTATCTAGCTCTCCCTCTATACTTCCTTTTGGATAAACAGACATATTAGGCAAGCATTTTGGAGCTTTCACCTAAATAACTACAGGTGGTGAGATAAGCTGCACAATATAATTGACCTTTCAGTATATTGTTGCACACACACCATCTATTTAGCAAATGCCCTTGTTATCAACAGCAGCCTTTTAAACTCACCTGAGCTAACAGGTATGTGAGCTGGTTACTCTGCTGCGCCTAAAATTTCTTTTTTGGTTTGCTACAATGCCTTTTCTGAAACGTTGTCTCCCTCTGCTGGAACACTGACTTCTTTCATTTAATGCCTGCAGACTATAAAAGAGAAACCAACCCAAAAAGTTTGGTTGATTAGTCTGTGGCATTCTTTTAAACTGTTGCTTATGGCGGTCTCTGTGAGCTTCTCAGTGACATTCAGCCATCCAGGTATCCCGCCTGCAGTAGACGGAATGTGGCAATGGAACGCTGGCTGCGCGTGTCATAATAGGCTCTGAGCCTTTATATACCTGCGCACAGCAGCAGCCACCTTCAGTCTGCTGCTGGACAGCCAGCAGCAGCAGCAGCAGGAGAGGTAATTAATCAGCAACCCTCCTGCTAAGGGTAGACAGCTGCTCGTTCCACCCCCCCCCCCCACCTTAATTGGTTCTCCTCCCTTCCAACGGTGTTGAGGCGGGTGGGAACAGCCGGGGGTTGAGGGTACTGTGCTAAAAGAGGTGGAGTTATGCAGATCTAAAACGCGTGGATTGCAGCAGCAGCAAGCCGAAAAGTGCAGGCATGTGAGGGATCTAGAGGTTGACAGCATGTCTTCTTAACGGGAGTCCAGGTGGCCATCTCCACAAATGGACTTTTCAGAATCCTTGGGTGGCACCGTAGTCGGAAACCAATTCTGGTTATCGCTTCTCGGCCTTTTGGCTAAGATCAAGTGTAGTATCTGTTCTTATCAGTTTAATATCTGATACGTCCCCTATCTGGGGACCATATATTAAATGGATTTTTAGAACAGGGAGATGGAAAAAGAGCTTGCTCTGTCCACTCCACGCATTGACCTGGTATTGCAGTATCTCCAGGACCGGTGCACCCCTTCTTTAATGCAGTTTCTAAAATCAGAAAGAATTGAATTCAATGCTTTTTGTTCATTTTGCTTGTTTGTCGGATTTTGGGATGGACTCTTTGGCTTTGCTTTTCTTCTCCTCATTGGATTTTTCATGTTAAAAGTTGCAGAAGCCAGATGACAAGCTCATTTTGGTTCAACTTCAGCAACTGTGCATTGCATTGCCATGTAATGTAATGTAATGCAATGCTATCTATCTAGCTCTCCCTCTATACTTCCTTTTGGATAAACAGACATATTAGGCAAGCATTTTGGAGCTTTCACCTAAATAACTACAGGTGGTGAGATAAGCTGCACAATATAATTGACCTTTCAGTATATTGTTGCACACACACCATCTATTTAGCAAATGCCCTTGTTATCAACAGCAGCCTTTTAAACTCACCTGAGCTAACAGGTATGTGAGCTGGTTACTCTGCTGCGCTTAAAATTTCTTTTTTGGTTTGCTACAATGCCTTTTCTGAAACGTTGTCTCCCTCTGCTGGAACACTGACTTCTTTCATTTAATGCCTGCAGACTATAAAAGAGAAAGCAACCCAAAAAGTTTGGTTGATTAGTCTGTGGCATTCTTTTAAACTGTTGCTTATGGCGGTCTCTGTGAGCTTCTCAGTGACATTCAGCCATCCAGGTATCCCGCCTGCAGTAGACGGAATGTGGCAATGGAACGCTGGCTGCGCGTGTCATAATAGGCTCTGAGCCTTTATATACCTGCGCACAGCAGCAGCCACCTTCAGTCTGCTGCTGGACAGCCAGCAGCAGCAGCAGCAGGAGAGGTAATTAATCAGCAACCCTCCTGCTAAGGGTAGACAGCTGCTCGTTCCACCCCCCCCCGCCTTAATTGGTTCTCCTCCCTTCCAACGGTGTTGAGGCGGGTGGGAACAGCCGGGGGTTGAGGGTACTGTGCTAAAAGAGGTGGAGTTATGCAGATCTAAAACGCGTGGATTGCAGCAGCAGCAAGCCGAAAAGTGCAGGCATGTGAGGGATCTAGAGGTTGACAGCATGTCTTCTTAACGGGAGTCCAGGTGGCCATCTCCACAAATGGACTTTTCAGAATCCTTGGGTGGCACCGTAGTCGGAAACCAATTCTGGTTATCGCTTCTCGGCCTTTTGGCTAAGATCAAGTGTAGTATCTGTTCTTATCAGTTTAATATCTGATACGTCCCCTATCTGGGGACCATATATTAAATGGATTTTTAGAACAGGGAGATGGAAAAAGAGCTTGCTCTGTCCACTCCACGCATTGACCTGGTATTGCAGTATCTCCAGGACCGGTGCACCCCTTCTTTAATGCAGTTTCTAAAATCAGAAAGAATTGAATTCAATGCTTTTTGTTCATTTTGCTTGTTTGTCGGATTTTGGGATGGACTCTTTGGCTTTGCTTTTCTTCTCCTCATTGGATTTTTCATGTTAAAAGTTGCAGAAGCCAGATGACAAGCTCATTTTGGTTCAACTTCAGCAACTGTGCATTGCATTGCCATGTAATGTAATGTAATGCAATGCTATCTATCTAGCTCTCCCTCTATACTTCCTTTTGGATAAACAGACATATTAGGCAAGCATTTTGGAGCTTTCACCTAAATAACTACAGGTGGTGAGATAAGCTGCACAATATAATTGACCTTTCAGTATATTGTTGCACACACACCATCTATTTAGCAAATGCCCTTGTTATCAACAGCAGCCTTTTAAACTCACCTGAGCTAACAGGTATGTGAGCTGGTTACTCTGCTGCGCTTAAAATTTCTTTTTTGGTTTGCTACAATGCCTTTTCTGAAACGTTGTCTCCCTCTGCTGGAACACTGACTTCTTTCATTTAATGCCTGCAGACTATAAAAGAGAAACCAACCCAAAAAGTTTGGTTGATTAGTCTGTGGCATTCTTTTAAACTGTTGCTTATGGCGGTCTCTGTGAGCTTCTCAGTGACATTCAGCCATCCAGGTATCCCGCCTGCAGTAGACGGAATGTGGCAATGGAACGCTGGCTGCGCGTGTCATAATAGGCTCTGAGCCTTTATATACCTGCGCACAGCAGCAGCCACCTTCAGTCTGCTGCTGGACAGCCAGCAGCAGCAGCAGCAGGAGAGGTAATTAATCAGCAACCCTCCTGCTAAGGGTAGACAGCTGCTCGTTCCACCCCCCCCCCCGCCTTAATTGGTTCTCCTCCCTTCCAACGGTGTTGAGGCGGGTGGGAACAGCCGGGGGTTGAGGGTACTGTGCTAAAAGAGGTGGAGTTATGCAGATCTAAAATGCGTGGATTGCAGCAGCAGCAAGCCGAAAAGTGCAGGCATGTGAGGGATCTAGAGGTTGACAGCATGTCTTCTTAACGGGAGTCCAGGTGGCCATCTCCACAAATGGACTTTTCAGAATCCTTGGGTGGCACCGTAGTCGGAAACCAATTCTGGTTATCGCTTCTCGGCCTTTTGGCTAAGATCAAGTGTAGTATCTGTTCTTATCAGTTTAATATCTGATACGTCCCCTATCTGGGGACCATATATTAAATGGATTTTTAGAACAGGGAGATGGAAAAAGAGCTTGCTCTGTCCACTCCACGCATTGACCTCGTATTGCAGTATCTCCAGGACCGGTGCACCCCTTCTTTAATGCAGTTTCTAAAATCAGAAAGAATTGAATTCAATGCTTTTTGTTCATTTTGCTTGTTTGTCGGATTTTGGGATGGACTCTTTGGCTTTGCTTTTCTTCTCCTCATTGGATTTTTCATGTTAAAAGTTGCAGAAGCCAGATGACAAGCTCATTTTGGTTCAACTTCAGCAACTGTGCATTGCATTGCCATGTAATGTAATGTAATGCAATGCTATCTATCTAGCTCTCCCTCTATACTTCCTTTTGGATAAACAGACATATTAGGCAAGCATTTTGGAGCTTTCACCTAAATAACTACAGGTGGTGAGATAAGCTGCACAATATAATTGACCTTTCAGTATATTGTTGCACACACACCATCTATTTAGCAAATGCCCTTGTTATCAACAGCAGCCTTTTAAACTCACCTGAGCTAACAGGTATGTGAGCTGGTTACTCTGCTGCGCTTAAAATTTCTTTTTTGGTTTGCTACAATGCCTTTTCTGAAACGTTGTCTCCCTCTGCTGGAACACTGACTTCTTTCATTTAATGCCTGCAGACTATAAAAGAGAAACCAACCCAAAAAGTTTGGTTGATTAGTCTGTGGCATTCTTTTAAACTGTTGCTTATGGCGGTCTCTGTGAGCTTCTCAGTGACATTCAGCCATCCAGGTATCCCGCCTGCAGTAGACGGAATGTGGCAATGGAACGCTGGCTGCGCGTGTCATAATAGGCTCTGAGCCTTTATATACCTGCGCACAGCAGCAGCCACCTTCAGTCTGCTGCTGGACAGCCAGCAGCAGCAGCAGCAGGAGAGGTAATTAATCAGCAACCCTCCTGCTAAGGGTAGACAGCTGCTCGTTCCACCCCCCCCCCGCCTTAATTGGTTCTCCTCCCTTCCAACGGTGTTGAGGCGGGTGGGAACAGCCGGGGGTTGAGGGTACTGTGCTAAAAGAGGTGGAGTTATGCAGATCTAAAACGCGTGGATTGCAGCAGCAGCAAGCCGAAAAGTGCAGGCATGTGAGGGATCTAGAGGTTGACAGCATGTCTTCTTAACGGGAGTCCAGGTGGCCATCTCCACAAATGGACTTTTCAGAATCCTTGGGTGGCACCGTAGTCGGAAACCAATTCTGGTTATCGCTTCTCGGCCTTTTGGCTAAGATCAAGTGTAGTATCTGTTCTTATCAGTTTAATATCTGATACGTCTCCTATCTGGGGACCATATATTAAATGGATTTTTAGAACAGGGAGATGGAAAAAGAGCTTGCTCTGTCCACTCCACGCATTGACCTCGTATTGCAGTATCTCCAGGACCGGTGCACCCCTTCTTTAATGCAGTTTCTAAAATCAGAAAGAATTGAATTCAATGCTTTTTGTTCATTTTGCTTGTTTGTCGGATTTTGGGATGGACTCTTTGGCTTTGCTTTTCTTCTCCTCATTGGATTTTTCATGTTAAAAGTTGCAGAAGCCAGATGACAAGCTCATTTTGGTTCAACTTCAGCAACTGTGCATTGCATTGCCATGTAATGTAATGTAATGCAATGCTATCTATCTAGCTCTCCCTCTATACTTCCTTTTGGATAAACAGACATATTAGGCAAGCATTTTGGAGCTTTCACCTAAATAACTACAGGTGGTGAGATAAGCTGCACAATATAATTGACCTTTCAGTATATTGTTGCACACACACCATCTATTTAGCAAATGCCCTTGTTATCAACAGCAGCCTTTTAAACTCACCTGAGCTAACAGGTATGTGAGCTGGTTACTCTGCTGCGCTTAAAATTTCTTTTTTGGTTTGCTACAATGCCTTTTCTGAAACGTTGTCTCCCTCTGCTGGAACACTGACTTCTTTCATTTAATGCCTGCAGACTATAAAAGAGAAACCAACCCAAAAAGTTTGGTTGATTAGTCTGTGGCATTCTTTTAAACTGTTGCTTATGGCGGTCTCTGTGAGCTTCTCAGTGACATTCAGCCATCCAGGTATCCCGCCTGCAGTAGACGGAATGTGGCAATGGAACGCTGGCTGCGCGTGTCATAATAGGCTCTGAGCCTTTATATACCTGCGCACAGCAGCAGCCACCTTCAGTCTGCTGCTGGACAGCCAGCAGCAGCAGCAGCAGGAGAGGTAATTAATCAGCAACCCTCCTGCTAAGGGTAGACAGCTGCTCGTTCCACCCCCCCCCGCCTTAATTGGTTCTCCTCCCTTCCAACGGTGTTGAGGCGGGTGGGAACAGCCGGGGGTTGAGGGTACTGTGCTAAAAGAGGTGGAGTTATGCAGATCTAAAACGCGTGGATTGCAGCAGCAGCAAGCCGAAAAGTGCAGGCATGTGAGGGATCTAGAGGTTGACAGCATGTCTTCTTAACGGGAGTCCAGGTGGCCATCTCCACAAATGGACTTTTCAGAATCCTTGGGTGGCACCGTAGTCGGAAACCAATTCTGGTTATCGCTTCTCGGCCTTTTGGCTAAGATCAAGTGTAGTATCTGTTCTTATCAGTTTAATATCTGATACGTCTCCTATCTGGGGACCATATATTAAATGGATTTTTAGAACAGGGAGATGGAAAAAGAGCTTGCTCTGTCCACTCCACGCATTGACCTGGTATTGCAGTATCTCCAGGACCGGTGCACCCCTTCTTTAATGCAGTTTCTAAAATCAGAAAGAATTGAATTCAATGCTTTTTGTTCATTTTGCTTGTTTGTCGGATTTTGGGATGGACTCTTTGGCTTTGCTTTTCTTCTCCTCATTGGATTTTTCATGTTAAAAGTTGCAGAAGCCAGATGACAAGCTCATTTTGGTTCAACTTCAGCAACTGTGCATTGCATTGCCATGTAATGTAATGTAATGCAATGCTATCTATCTAGCTCTCCCTCTATACTTCCTTTTGGATAAACAGACATATTAGGCAAGCATTTTGGAGCTTTCACCTAAATAACTACAGGTGGTGAGATAAGCTGCACAATATAATTGACCTTTCAGTATATTGTTGCACACACAGCATCTATTTAGCAAATGCCCTTGTTATCAACAGCAGCCTTTTAAACTCACCTGAGCTAACAGGTATGTGAGCTGGTTACTCTGCTGCGCTTAAAATTTCTTTTTTGGTTTGCTACAATGCCTTTTCTGAAACGTTGTCTCCCTCTGCTGGAACACTGACTTCTTTCATTTAATGCCTGCAGACTATAAAAGAGAAACCAACCCAAAAAGTTTGGTTGATTAGTCTGTGGCATTCTTTTAAACTGTTGCTTATGGTGGTCTCTGTGAGCTTCTCAGTGACATTCAGCCATCCAGGTATCCCGCCTGCAGTAGACGGAATGTGGAAATGGAACGCTGGCTGCGCGTGTCATAATAGGCTCTGAGCCTTTATATACCTGCGCACAGCAGCAGCCACCTTCAGTCTGCTGCTGGACAGCCAGCAGCAGCAGCAGCAGGAGAGGTAATTAATCAGCAACCCTCCTGCTAAGGGTAGACAGCTGCTCGTTCCACCCCCCCCCCCGCCTTAATTGGTTCTCCTCCCTTCCAACGGTGTTGAGGCGGGTGGGAACAGCCGGGGGTTGAGGGTACTGTGCTAAAAGAGGTGGAGTTATGCAGATCTAAAACGCGTGGATTGCAGCAGCAGCAAGCCGAAAAGTGCAGGCATGTGAGGGATCTAGAGGTTGACAGCATGTCTTCTTAACGGGAGTCCAGGTGGCCATCTCCACAAATGGACTTTTCAGAATCCTTGGGTGGCACCGTAGTCGGAAACCAATTCTGGTTATCGCTTCTCGGCCTTTTGGCTAAGATCAAGTGTAGTATCTGTTCTTATCAGTTTAATATCTGATACGTCCCCTATCTGGGGACCATATATTAAATGGATTTTTAGAACAGGGAGATGGAAAAAGAGCTTGCTCTGTCCACTCCACGCATTGACCTCGTATTGCAGTATCTCCAGGACCGGTGCACCCCTTCTTTAATGCAGTTTCTAAAATCAGAAAGAATTGAATTCAGTGCTTTTTGTTCATTTTGCTTGTTTGTCGGATTTTGGGATGGACTCTTTGGCTTTGCTTTTCTTCTCCTCATTGGATTTTTCATGTTAAAAGTTGCAGAAGCCAGATGACAAGCTCATTTTGGTTCAACTTCAGCAACTGTGCATTGCATTGCCATGTAATGTAATGTAATGCAATGCTATCTATCTAGCTCTCCCTCTATACTTCCTTTTGGATAAACAGACATATTAGGCAAGCATTTTGGAGCTTTCACCTAAATAACTACAGGTGGTGAGATAAGCTGCACAATATAATTGACCTTTCAGTATATTGTTGCACACACAGCATCTATTTAGCAAATGCCCTTGTTATCAACAGCAGCCTTTTAAACTCACCTGAGCTAACAGGTATGTGAGCTGGTTACTCTGCTGCGCTTAAAATTTCTTTTTTGGTTTGCTACAATGCCTTTTCTGAAACGTTGTCTCCCTCTGCTGGAACACTGACTTCTTTCATTTAATGCCTGCAGACTATAAAAGAGAAACCAACCCAAAAAGTTTGGTTGATTAGTCTGTGGCATTCTTTTAAACTGTTGCTTATGGCGGTCTCTGTGAGCTTCTCAGTGACATTCAGCCATCCAGGTATCCCGCCTGCAGTAGACGGAATGTGGCAATGGAACGCTGGCTGCGCGTGTCATAATAGGCTCTGAGCCTTTATATACCTGCGCACAGCAGCAGCCACCTTCAGTCTGCTGCTGGACAGCCAGCAGCAGCAGCAGCAGGAGAGGTAATTAATCAGCAACCCTCCTGCTAAGGGTAGACAGCTGCTCGTTCCACCCCCCCCCCCCGCCTTAATTGGTTCTCCTCCCTTCCAACGGTGTTGAGGCGGGTGGGAACAGCCGGGGGTTGAGGGTACTGTGCTAAAAGAGGTGGAGTTATGCAGATCTAAAACGCGTGGATTGCAGCAGCAGCAAGCCGAAAAGTGCAGGCATGTGAGGGATCTAGAGGTTGACAGCATGTCTTCTTAACGGGAGTCCAGGTGGCCATCTCCACAAATGGACTTTTCAGAATCCTTGGGTGGCACCGTAGTCGGAAACCAATTCTGGTTATCGCTTCTCGGCCTTTTGGCTAAGATCAAGTGTAGTATCTGTTCTTATCAGTTTAATATCTGATACGTCCCCTATCTGGGGACCATATATTAAATGGATTTTTAGAACAGGGAGATGGAAAAAGAGCTTGCTCTGTCCACTCCACGCATTGACCTGGTATTGCAGTATCTCCAGGACCGGTGCACCCCTTCTTTAATGCAGTTTCTAAAATCAGAAAGAATTGAATTCAATGCTTTTTGTTCATTTTGCTTGTTTGTCGGATTTTGGGATGGACTCTTTGGCTTTGCTTTTCTTCTCCTCATTGGATTTTTCATGTTAAAAGTTGCAGAAGCCAGATGACAAGCTCATTTTGGTTCAACTTCAGCAACTGTGCATTGCATTGCCATGTAATGTAATGTAATGCAATGCTATCTATCTAGCTCTCCCTCTATACTTCCTTTTGGATAAACAGACATATTAGGCAAGCATTTTGGAGCTTTCACCTAAATAACTACAGGTGGTGAGATAAGCTGCACAATATAATTGACCTTTCAGTATATTGTTGCACACACACCATCTATTTAGCAAATGCCCTTGTTATCAACAGCAGCCTTTTAAACTCAACTGAGCTAACAGGTATGTGAGCTGGTTACTCTGCTGCGCTTAAAATTTCTTTTTTGGTTTGCTACAATGCCTTTTCTGAAACGTTGTCTCCCTCTGCTGGAACACTGACTTCTTTCATTTAATGCCTGCAGACTATAAAAGAGAAACCAACCCAAAAAGTTTGGTTGATTAGTCTGTGGCATTCTTTTAAACTGTTGCTTATGGCGGTCTCTGTGAGCTTCTCAGTGACATTCAGCCATCCAGGTATCCCGCCTGCAGTAGACGGAATGTGGCAATGGAACGCTGGCTGCGCGTGTCATAATAGGCTCTGAGCCTTTATATATCTGCGCACAGCAGCAGCCACCTTCAGTCTGCTGCTGGACAGCCAGCAGCAGCAGCAGCAGGAGAGGTAATTAATCAGCAACCCTCCTGCTAAGGGTAGACAGCTGCTCGTTCCACCCCCCCCCGCCTTAATTGGTTCTCCTCCCTTCCAACGGTGTTGAGGCGGGTGGGAACAGCCGGGGGTTGAGGGTACTGTGCTAAAAGAGGTGGAGTTATGCAGATCTAAAACGCGTGGATTGCAGCAGCAGCAAGCCGAAAAGTGCAGGCATGTGAGGGATCTAGAGGTTGACAGCATGTCTTCTTAACGGGAGTCCAGGTGGCCATCTCCACAAATGGACTTTTCAGAATCCTTGGGTGGCACCGTAGTCGGAAACCAATTCTGGTTATCGCTTCTCGGCCTTTTGGCTAAGATCAAGTGTAGTATCTGTTCTTTTAAGAACACAAGAGCTACGATCTACACTTGACGAGAGCGATTGAACTCGGAAGGAGAAGAGCTTCGGAGCCCAGCTGACATCGGAGAAGGAAGGCGGATATCGGTGGGAGGAAGAAGCTCTAAAGAATCCAGAAGAAGACGAAGACTCGGAGAAGAATCGGGCTGTCCTGTGGAATCTTCGAGGAAGAAAATCATCGAGACAAAGACCTTTCGGGGAATTTGTCCAGAACACGACGGGAGAAGAATCTGCATAGCTCCACCCATTCCGGGAAGAGTTCCAGATCCAGCTCCAAGAAGTAACTGCAGGAGGAAAGCCATGGCAAGCGCTGCGAGGAAGGCCGAAAAGAAGAGCCTGGAGCAGGGGACAGCCAGGAGGGCCCAGCCAGGAGCCGATTCTGACCCCAAGGACTCTGCCTCCACGACTGGCCAGCAGAAGGGACCCCAGAAGCCCCGCCACGAAGCTCCAGCCCTGGAGCCATGGATGCGGCAGACGGTGGCCCTGAAGCTGAAGGAAGTGGATGGGAGGGTGCCGGACATGTCCTCGGACATGTTCTGCCAGAAGATGCTGCTGGATCGAGGCTTCTCCAGATCAGACACCCTCAGCATCCAGACCTTCTTGACGGGGATCTTCTTCGTCACCTTCGCCACTGTGAACACCTGCAGGAGGTTCTGGGAAATGGTAAGCGCAAAAGGACCGGATAATTCTTTCTCTGCCTTTACAGGTAGCTGCCCTATCCAGAGGGACGAAAGGAGGATCACGGTCTCCATGCGCAACCCGCACACCCCAGGCCAAGACATCTGTACCTTCCTGAGACGCTTCTGTTTGGTTGTGAAGGAACCCTCTCACATCCTGAATGGACTCGGCTTCTGGACAGGTAAGTGGTCGGTGACCGTTAGACTTCACAGGGACCTGGCGTACTCAGACGGACTTCGGCACCTGCCCCCGACATTCTCCCTGGGCAACTCCTACGGCCTCATCTATTACCCGGACATGCCGCGGAACTGCAGGAGATGCGGCAAGAACGGCCACGAGATGAAGGACTGCAAGGAGGATGCCTGCAGGATTTGTCGAGTGACGGGACACAGCTCGAAGGACTGCCCGAAGAAGACGTCCTGCAACCTGTGTGGGCTGGCGGCTCATCTGTACAAGGATTGCCCCAAGCGTGAGAGATCCTGGGCATCGGTGGTTGCGTCGACCCCAGCTCCGGAGGACAAGGCCCCGACGACCAGGCCTGTGAAGGCCAAGGACGCGACGACCAAGGCCCCAGCGGCCAAAGCCGAGACGACCAAGGCCAAAGCGGTCAAGGAGTCGGTGGCCAAAGCCCCAGCGACGGTCCCAGCAGCTCCGAAGCAGAAGAAAAAGTCAAAGGACTGTAAGAGTTCTGTCACCCCTCTCTCGATCCCTCCCCCTGCCACCCCCGTCCAATCCCCCCCCACCCCGGCCACCCCTGCTGAGGATTCCACTTCCTCTTCCTCCTTCCCCTACTCCTCAGCAGGTGTCCTTTCCCCTGCCCCGGCAGCCACTCTCCCTCCCCAGACCATGGTAGCGGTGGAATTAACCTTTCCTCCACCCGCCGCTATCTATTCCGAGGAGGATTTTCCCCTTCTTGTCTCCCCAGTTCCAACCCGGGGAAAGAGGAAGGTGGAGGACAGCCCTGCTACTGAATCCTCCAAAAAGAAGATTCTGGATTTCGTAGGCGAAAAGGAGGATACCCTCCCTGAGCCAGAAGAGATGGAGCACATGGTTGAGACCCTGGTGGCCGAGCCAGAAGAGGAGGAACTGGTGGTCGCCGAGATCGAGGCCGCGCTGCTTGACCAGATGGAGGAAGAGGGCCTGCTGGTGATCCCGTCACCAGCAGTCAACACCGACGAGGGACCACCCGACCGGAATGGTAACTAAGGTGTATTGCCTGCGCTAACTTTTTCTTTTTTCCCTACATGATGGCTAATATTAACTTATTTTCCATTAATGTCAGGAGCATCAAGGACAAGTTCAGACGTCAGACTATTTATGCCTTCCTTACTTCCCAGTTGTGTGATGTTTATATGTTGCAGGAATGTTCTCTTCCCTCCTCTAGGTCCTTCAAACATCTGGCCAGGGAGTGGTCCCACGGTCCATCCTACTGGTCCGGTGGGGGTGACTGCAAGTCTGCGGGGGTCGCAATTCTGATCAGGGGGGGCGCATTCACGCTTGAGTCCGTCCAGGAGCTCATCTGCGGCAGTGCTCTTGTTGTAGATGGCAACTGGGCGGGAGAACCTGTCAGGTTCATCAACGTGTATGCGTCCCCACTGAAGAATGAGCGTTTGGAGCTTTTCCAGACCCTGCGGCTTCAGCTTGCCACCACCAGGACCTTAGTGATGGCCGGGGATTTCAACTGCCCCATCGAGGAGGATGGTCGTAGTTCTGGCACATCTGCCAAGTTGGACATCACGTCCAAGCTGCTCATCGAGATGGTAACCGAGGCCTCTCTTCAGGACGTGGTGGGCTCCATGGGGAGAGGCTCCACGAACTATTCGTGGAGCCGACCCGATGGCTCACTCCGCTCCAGGATTGACTTTGTGTTCACCTCTCGGGCAGTCAGGCGGTGTAGGCACTCGATGGTCCCCTGCTTCTTCTCCGACCACAGAGCCATTCACTTACAAGGTGTCCTCGGCGACGGTTTTCCGTCCGGCCCCGGCTCCTGGAAGCTGAATTGTGCTCTGCTGGCTCAGGATGAAGTCGTGGAGGAGCTGAGAGCAGCCTACGCAATGTGGCAGTCCTACAAGGGTAGCTTCCAAACAGTCTCTGATTGGTGGGAATATGTTAAACTTGAGTTTCGCTGTTTCTTTCAGGCCAAGGGTCGACAACAGGCGTGTGAGAAGAGGAGGGACTTCAGAGGGCTGCAGCGCGAGCTGCGGTCGCTGCAGGACCTTCTTCACTGCGGCTGGGACGTGAGGGAGGAGCTGGAGGAGACCAAGAAGAGCCTGAAAAGGCACTTTGAGGAGGAGTCCAAGAGAATCGTCTTCCGTTCCAAAGTGGAGAATCTGGAGAAGGGTGAGAAATGTAACTCATTCTTTTTCAGGAAACTTCATGCCGGTCACACGCCCCTGAACGAGCTGCGAGACGAGAGCGGAAACATGCGACGTGGGAAGGAGGACGTGATGAGGGTCGTCAGCGACTTCTACAGCGAACTCTACTCCCACAAGACTACCGACCCCAATGCTGCTGATAAGTTCCTGTCAGGTATCACTAACCATCTTGATCCTGCAGGCACGGCAGCCTTGGACAAACCTCTGATGGTGGGCGAATTGCTCTCTGCCGCTAAATCCTTTAGGACCGGCAGGACCCCGGGCAGTGATGGTCTTCCAGCGGAGCTCTATGTAGCGCTGGGAGACCTCATCTGTCCGGACCTGTTGGACCTGTACGAGGAGATGGTGGTGGAGGGTAGAATGCCTCCATCTTTGAGGGAAGGAATGGTCATGATCCTGTACAAGCGGAAGGGAGAGAGGTGCGACCTGAGGAATTGGCGTCCCATCACTCTGCTCAACGTGGACTACAAGATCCTGGCCAAGACGATGGCGACACGACTTAAGACGGTCATCGGACGGATCATTCACCCGGACCAGACCTGCGGCATCCCTGGACGTCGCATCGCAGACAGCCTCGCTCTCGTGCGGGACACGGTCGAGTACATCAAGGTCCGCCGTGCACACGCGGCCCTGGTCTCCTTGGATCAGGAGAAGGCCTTCGACCGGGTTTCCCACGAGTTCATGGGCCGAGCTCTGCACCGGTTAGGTTTGGGTAACATGTTTTGTTCGTATGTCCGTCTGATGTATTTTGATATCCACAGCTCGGTGTTGGTGAACGGCTGGAAGACTGACCCCTTCCCTGTCCTCTCTGGGATCAGACAAGGCTGCCCTCTATCACCTCTTCTTTTTGTTTGTGCTATAGAACTCTTCGCAGAGGCTATCCGGCAGAATGGAGAGATCAGAGGGATCACCGCACCGGGTCCGGGACGACACGAGGTCAAGTGCTCGCTCTACATGGACGACGTCACCGTCTTCTGCGCTGATCGTGGTTCAGTCGACGCCCTCGTCCAGACGTGTGAGAGGTTCGGCCGGGCTTCAGGGGCCAAAGTCAACTGCAGGAAGTCGGAAGCCATGCTCTTCGGGGATTGGCAGCCGGCCTCCTCCGCCCCCCTCCCCTTCAACATTCAACCGGATTTCCTCAAGGTGCTGGGAGTCTGGTTCGGGAAGGAAGGAGCGGCCCTCAAGTCCTGGCAAGAACGCTTGGCCAAGGTGAAGCAACGGATCGGACTCTGGAGCCTCAGACACCTCACTTGTGAGGGTAAGGCACTCGTCCTGCGTAATGAGGTCCTGCCCGTCTTGCAGTACACGGCGCAGGCCTGGCCCCCACACGTCACTGTGTGCAGGGCCATTACCAGGACAGTGTTTCACTTTGTCTGGGGATCCAAGATGGACAGAGTCAGGCGGGCCGTCATGTACAAGGAGCCTCGCAAGGGTGGGAAGGGCGTTCCAGATATCCCCACCCTCCTGCGATCCTCTTTTGTGTGTGATTGTGTCCGCCGGACTTTGCAAGTCAAGAATGGCTCCGCGGGCAGGTCCATGTCTCGCTTCTTCCTGCTTCCTCTTTGGAGGCGACTCGGCTGGGACAAGTGGGACAGCTCCTTCCCCTACAACTGGACGACGCCATGGTTCTACGGAGACGTCGCTCGATTTGTGGGGGAACATCAACTGGAGGGACTTAAGCCTGACTTGTGGAAGCCCAAAACTATCCACAAGCTCATCAGAGCCAAGGATGACGTGGAGAATATCACAGGACTTCACCAGGACACGCTGGAGACTGTGTGGACAAATGTGTCGTCTGACAGGCTGACCAACGGGCATAAGGACTTGTCGTGGATGGCGATTCAGGGCGGACTGCCCGTCCGGTCATTCATGCATGCCCGGAACCTGTGCAAGACCCGGTACTGCCCAAGGTGCCCCTTCGTGGAGGAAACATCTTTGCACACTTTTTGGGACTGCGGATTTGCACAGCGCCTGTTGACTGCCCTTGAGGACGACCTGAGGAACTCTGTCCCCAGGGCGAGCCTATCGCACCATTCTGTGCTTTACGGACTCTTCCCTGGGGTTCATACCGTCGGAGCCATCCAGGAGGCTTGGCGCCTTATGAACTGCTTCAAGGATGCCGTTTGGGTCGCCAGGAACCGGCTCATCTTGAGGAGGGAGAGGATGTTCATCCAGGACTGCCGCAGGCTGATCCACAGCCTGCTCAGAGACTATTCCATCGTGGACGGTCCGGAGGACGAGGATGAGGACTAAACCCCTCCTCCCCCTCTCCCCTTATGTGTCTTGTCTTTCAATAAAGCTTCGGGCCTGTGATTTTCCCCTCCCCATCCCCTTTTTCCCAATCCCCATCCCTTATCACGGTTCGTCGTACTGTATTGATTGACCTGCTTTTTCTTTCAGATTGAGTGTTTTGTGTAGCATAGGGGTGTGATGTGTCTAGTTAGTGCGTCGTATCCTCATGCTATGTAAATATGATGTAGAATTCTGTGTGTACTGGGCTGCGGCACTGTACACTGTCTGTTAACTTATTTTTTGTGCTAATAAAAGATATATTCAATCAAAAAAATCTGTTCTTATCAGTTTAATATCTGATACGTCCCCTATCTGGGGACCATATATTAAATGGATTTTTAGAACAGGGAGATGGAAAAAGAGCTTGCTCTGTCCACTCCACGCATTGACCTGGTATTGCAGTATCTCCAGGACCGGTGCACCCCTTCTTTAATGCAGTTTCTAAAATCAGAAAGAATTGAATTCAATGCTTTTTGTTCATTTTGCTTGTTTGTCGGATTTTGGGATGGACTCTTTGGCTTTGCTTTTCTTCTCCTCATTGGATTTTTCATGTTAAAAGTTGCAGAAGCCAGATGACAAGCTCATTTTGGTTCAACTTCAGCAACTGTGCATTGCATTGCCATGTAATGTAATGTAATGCAATGCTATCTATCTAGCTCTCCCTCTATACTTCCTTTTGGATAAACAGACATATTAGGCAAGCATTTTGGAGCTTTCACCTAAATAACTACAGGTGGTGAGATAAGCTGCACAATATAATTGACCTTTCAGTATATTGTTGCACACACACCATCTATTTAGCAAATGCCCTTGTTATCAACAGCAGCCTTTTAAACTCACCTGAGCTAACAGGTATGTGAGCTGGTTACTCTGCTGCGCTTAAAATTTCTTTTTTGGTTTGCTACAATGCCTTTTCTGAAACGTTGTCTCCCTCTGCTGGAACACTGACTTCTTTCATTTAATGCCTGCAGACTATAAAAGAGAAACCAACCCAAAAAGTTTGGTTGATTAGTCTGTGGCATTCTTTTAAACTGTTGCTTATGGCGGTCTCTGTGAGCTTCTCAGTGACATTCAGCCATCCAGGTATCCCGCCTGCAGTAGACGGAATGTGGCAATGGAACGCTGGCTGCGCGTGTCATAATAGGCTCTGAGCCTTTATATACCTGCGCACAGCAGCAGCCACCTTCAGTCTGCTGCTGGACAGCCAGCAGCAGCAGCAGCAGGAGAGGTAATTAATCAGCAACCCTCCTGCTAAGGGTAGACAGCTGCTCGTTCCACCCCCCCCCCGCCTTAATTGGTTCTCCTCCCTTCCAACGGTGTTGAGGCGGGTGGGAACAGCCGGGGGTTGAGGGTACTGTGCTAAAAGAGGTGGAGTTATGCAGATCTAAAACGCGTGGATTGCAGCAGCAGCAAGCCGAAAAGTGCAGGCATGTGAGGGATCTAGAGGTTGACAGCATGTCTTCTTAACGGGAGTCCAGGTGGCCATCTCCACAAATGGACTTTTCAGAATCCTTGGGTGGCACCGTAGTCGGAAACCAATTCTGGTTATCGCTTCTCGGCCTTTTGGCTAAGATCAAGTGTAGTATCTGTTAGAACCTTGCTGTTAGGTTTTTTTTCCTTTGCTGGTCACATGACCTTGTTGGCCTATTTAATCCTGCTCCGCCCTTCTGGCTTTGCTGGACTTCATTGTATTTCTACTTTCTAGCTAGCCTGTGCTCTGTATCTAACTCTGTTAGTTTGCTTGGTCTACGGACCTCTATGTTCAATCTATTTTGTTTGTTCGTCTTTCTGCTACTATTTCTGTTAGGAGGTGTCCCATATTCCTCCCAGTCCTTAGTACTTGTAGGGATTCCCTCCCCACATCTATAGGTCTTCGTACAGACTAGATTAGGACTTTAGCAGGTCTGATCGCAGGATCAGGTTCCCTGTTACATCGTAGGGATTCAGCTGAGTCCTATAGTAGGGACAGATCTCCTCTCTTTCCTTAGCTCTGGTAGCAGAACATAACAGTAAGTCCAGCCCGCAAATTCTCTAAGGAAAGATTTTTTTTTTTGTTCCATCATGGTGTCGGTTCAGGATTTGGCTAAACACCTGCAGGGACTCTCTCTGGAAGTGGCCGAGCTCCGTCAGCACGTGAGTAACTGTCCTGGAGCATATTTCTTGGAGCCTAAGGTATGTTTGCCGGATTTATTTTTTGGTGAACACCGAGAATTTTTTTCATTTAAAAATGCTTGCTTATTGTATTTTCGTTTGAGACCCAAGTCCTCTGGGGATGAATCCCAGCGCGTAGGGTTCATAATGTCACTTTTGCGCAAAGAGCCTCAGGAGTGGGCCTTTTCTTTGCAACCTAGTGATACATGCTTCAGATCAGTGGATAGTTTTTTTTCTGCTTTAGGACTATTATATGATGATCCTGACCGTGTGGCATCAGCTGAGACTGAGTTGAGACGTCTAAAACAAGGATCGGGTAATGTTGAAAAATATTGTACACATTTTCGTCGTTGGTCCACTCAAACAGGGTGGAACGATTCTGCTCTGAAAAGTCTATTTCTTGCTGGGCTCAGTGAAAGGGTTAAAGACCTGCTAATTGCTTATCCTACACCTGAGGATTTGCAACAGGCTATGCAATTAGCTATACGGGTGGATAGAAGACTGCGTGCTAGGGTTAATGAGAGCAAATCCTCTGCTATGTCAGTTTCTGGTTATGATAATGTGTGTACTAACAGTGGTGAACCGATGGAGATTGGATCGGGGGAACCTCGCTCTCAAGAAAAAGACCGTCGTTTTTCGGAAGGCTTGTGTTACTATTGCGGAAAATCTGGTCATTTGATTAAAGGCTGTGAGCTTCGTATGAAGAAAGAAAAAAAAATGGTCAGTCACGCCCGTATTGCCTGTTTAAATTCCAAGGGTATATTTTAAGCTGCTTCCACGATTGCTCAGGAAAAATTGATGGAATTTCGGGTGTTTGTTGATTGCGGGTCTACACTGAATGTAATTGATGGGGGATTCGTGGAAAAACTCAATTTAAAACCTGAACCTTTATCATCCCCCATTGCTGTGGTTTCTGTGGATGGCTCCCCTTTGAAGAATATTACTCTCAATGTCAGTGAATTTCCTCTCACTATTAATGGTGTTCACCATGAGAAATTGGATTTGGTAGTGTTGAATAACTTGCCTTCTCCAGTAATATTGGGTTTGCCCTGGTTAAAATTTCACAATCCTGTATTGGATTGGTCTACCAGTGAAATTAAATCCTGGAGCCATAAATGTTATGACAAGTGTTGTAACGGGCGTATTGCAGCTTTGGATAGGGGAGAATTGCCTGTTCCTATTCAGGATTTTTGGAGAGTTTTTTCTGAGAAGGAATCGCAGGTTTTGCCTCCCCATAGAGACTATGATTGTTCTATTGAATTTGTCCCTGGAGCGACTCTTCCTAAAAGTCGTTTATTTAACCTTACTATTCCTGAGAGGAAGGCTTTGGAGGAATACATACAGACAAGTTTGGCCGCCGGTCACATTAGGCCCTCTAAGTCTCCTGTGGCGGTTGGATTTTTTTTTGTAAAAAAAAAGGACGGCGGTTTACGTCCTTGTCTGGATTTTCGTGAGATTAACAAAATTACGGTACGCAATCCTTACCCACTGCCATTGATTCCTGATCTGTTTAACCAGTTATTGGGGGCCAAGTGGTTCTCTAAAATTGACCTTAAGGGGGCATACAATCTGTTGCGCATGAAGGAGGGTGATGAATGGAAGACTGCTTTTAACACTCCTGTGGGTCATTTTGAGAATCTGGTTATGCCTTTTGGTCTTACTAATGCTCCTGCATTTTTTCAGAATCTGATTAATGACATCCTTAGACCTTTGATCGGTAAAAATGTGGTTGTGTATTTGGATGACATTTTGATTTATTCGCCAGATCTGGAGTCTCATTGGCGGAGCGTGCGTGAGGTATTACAGTTATTAATGGACAATTCGCTTTTTGCTAAGCTGGAGAAATGTGAGTTCGCTGTACAGAGAATTAGTTTTTTGGGCTACATTATCTCCAGCAAAGGTTTTGAGATGGATCCGGTTAAGGTTCAGGCTGTGCAGGAATGGCCTAGGCCTATTGGTTTGAAATCGATACAGAGGTTTTTGGGTTTCGCCAATTACTATAGAAAATTCATAAAAAAATTTTCTAGTATTGTCAAACCTCTGACTGATCTCACCAGGAAAGGTGCTGATGCGGTTCAGTGGTCTTCTGAGGCCATTGAAGCTTTTGTGTATCTCAAGGAGAGGTTCACCTCTGCTCCCATCCTTATGCAGCCTGATGTTACTAGGCCGTTTTTGGTTGAGGTTGCTGCTTCCTTTGTGGGGGTTGGCGCAGTATTGTCTCAGGATAACGGGGATGGATTACATCCCTGTGCTTTTTTTTCAAAAAAATTTTCGGAGACTGAATTGAATTACGATATTGGTAATCGGGAATTATTGGCTATTAAACTCGCATTTGAACACTGGCGCCACTTCTTGGAAGGTGCGGAATTTCCCGTTCAGGTTCTTACGGATCATAAAAATCTGATATATCTTGACGCTGCCAAGCGCCTGAATGCCCGTCAGGCTAGGTGGGCACTGTTTTTCTCGCGGTTTAATTTCTCCGTTACTTACATCCCTGGTACTAAGAATGTTAAGGCGGATGCCTTGTCTCGCAGTTTTTCTCCCATAGTCGGTGCTGAGAAAGAGGAAAACATTTTACAAGAAGGTGTTGTGATAGCTGCTTTAGACTCCGTTTTGGAAGATGAGATTCTTAAAGCTCAGGAGAATGCCCCATCTAACACTCCTCATGGGAGGTTGTTTGTGCCTGGGACCTTTAGGAGAGATTTGTTTGTTGAGTGTCACGAATCTCGGTTGGCAGGTCATCCCGGAATCTCTGAGACCAAGAGACTGGTGGGTCGCAGTTTTTGGTGGCCTGGATGGCAGAAGGAAGTCATTAAGTGGGTGCGCCAATGTACTATATGTGCTAGATCTAAGTCCTCACATACTCCTGCTGCGGGGTTGCTTTGTCCTTTGGAGGTCCCCAGTGCTCCTTGGACACATTTGGCTATGGACTTTATAACTGACCTTCCCCCCTCTGAGGGTTTTACTGTCATCTGGGTGGTCGTGGACCGTTTTAGCAAGATGTGTCACTTGGTTCCCTTCGTCAAACTGCCCTGCGCTAAAACTCTCGCTAAGGCCTTTGTCAAGGAAATTGTCAGACTTCATGGCGTTCCTACTGACATTGTTTCTGATAGAGGTCCTCAGTTCGTGGCTCGTTTTTTGGCGTGCCTTTTGTGACAGGTTGGGAATTCATTTGTCGTTTTCGTCCGGATATCATCCTGAATCTAATGGCCAGACAGAAAGGAAAAACCAGGATGTTGAGCAGTTCTTGCGTTGTTTTGTGGCAGACAATCAAGAGGGGTGGTCTGAGTTTCTGCCACTTGCCGAATTTGCTCTGAACAATCATACATCTTCTTCTGCTGGTTGTTCGCCTTTTTTTTGTTGTTCTGGGAGACATCCGTCGTTTGGGTCGTTCTCCAAGTTGGAATCTGCCGTGCCTGAGGAGGAGAATTTTTCCGGTGATTTGGAAAGAGTTTGGACGGATGTGCGTGGTAATCTTCAGGAGGCCAACAGAAAATCTAAAGACTACTTTGATAGGAAACGACAGGAGGTTTTGTTCGCTGTTGGTGACATGGTTTGGTTGTCCTCTAGGAATCTGCGGTTGAGGATTCCTTCTAAGAAATTGGGTCCCAAGTTTGTAGGGCCCTTTAAGGTGCTTCAGGTTGTCAACCAATCTGCTGTTAGGTTGGAGGTTCCTACCTCCTGGAGAATTAATCCGGTCTTTCATGTCTCTCTGTTAAAAAAAGCTGTTGTGTCGGATGGTGACGCCTCTGCCTCTGTTCCTCCGGTGGTGGAGGACGGGGAATATGAAATTTCTCGCATCCTTGACTCTAGACGGTATAGAGGTAGTTTGCAGTATCTTGTGGCCTGGAAAGGTTTCGGACCCGAGGATAACTCTTGGGTGAGGTCAGATGATGTTTCCGCGTCCAGACTTATCAGAGCGTTTCACAGGAGATTTCCTGATAAGCCTGGTCCTAGCGGATCCGGAGGATCCTCTTAGAAGGGGGGGTACTGTTAGAACCTTGCTGTTAGGTTTTTTTTCCTTTGCTGGTCACATGACCTTGTTGACCTATTTAATCCTGCTCCGCCCTTCTGGCTTTGCTGGACTTCATTGTATTTCTACTTTCTAGCTAGCCTGTGCTCTGTATCTAACTCTGTTAGTTTGCTTGGTCTACGGACCTCTATGTTCAATCTATTTTGTTTGTTCGTCTTTCTGCTACTATTTCTGTTAGGAGGTGTCCCATATTCCTCCCAGTCCTTAGTACTTGTAGGGATTCCCTCCCCACATCTATAGGTCTTCGTACAGACTAGATTAGGACTTTAGCAGGTCTGATCGCAGGATCAGGTTCCCTGTTACATCGTAGGGATTCAGCTGAGTCCTATAGTAGGGACAGATCTCCTCTCTTTCCTTAGCTCTGGTAGCAGAACATAACAGTATCTGTTCTTATCAGTTTAATATCTGATACGTCCCCTATCTGGGGACCATATATTAAATGGATTTTTAGAACAGGGAGATGGAAAAAGAGCTTGCTCTGTCCACTCCACGCATTGACCTGGTATTGCAGTATCTCCAGGACCGGTGCACCCCTTCTTTAATGCAGTTTCTAAAATCAGAAAGAATTGAATTCAATGCTTTTTGTTAATTTTGCTTGTTTGTCGGATTTTGGGATGGACTCTTTGGCTTTGCTTTTCTTCTCCTCATTGGATTTTTCATGTTAAAAGTTGCAGAAGCCAGATGACAAGCTCATTTTGGTTCAACTTCAGCAACTGTGCATTGCATTGCCATGTAATGTAATGTAATGCAATGCTATCTATCTAGCTCTCCCTCTATACTTCCTTTTGGATAAACAGACATATTAGGCAAGCATTTTGGAGCTTTCACCTAAATAACTACAGGTGGTGAGATAAGCTGCACAATATAATTGACCTTTCAGTATATTGTTGCACACACACCATCTATTTAGCAAATGCCCTTGTTATCAACAGCAGCCTTTTAAACTCACCTGAGCTAACAGGTATGTGAGCTGGTTACTCTGCTGCGCTTAAAATTTCTTTTTTGGTTTGCTACAATGCCTTTTCTGAAACGTTGTCTCCCTCTGCTGGAACACTGACTTCTTTCATTTAATGCCTGCAGACTATAAAAGAGAAACCAACCCAAAAAGTTTGGTTGATTAGTCTGTGGCATTCTTTTAAACTGTTGCTTATGGCGGTCTCTGTGAGCTTCTCAGTGACATTCAGCCATCCAGGTATCCCGCCTGCAGTAGACGGAATGTGGCAATGGAACGCTGGCTGCGCGTGTCATAATAGGCTCTGAGCCTTTATATACCTGCGCACAGCAGCAGCCACCTTCAGTCTGCTGCTGGACAGCCAGCAGCAGCAGCAGCAGGAGAGGTAATTAATCAGCAACCCTCCTGCTAAGGGTAGACAGCTGCTCGTTCCACTCCCCCCCCCGCCTTAATTGGTTCTCCTGCCTTCCAACGGTGTTGAGGCGGGTGGGAACAGCCGGGGGTTGAGGGTACTGTGCTAAAAGAGGTGGAGTTATGCAGATCTAAAACGCGTGGATTGCAGCAGCAGCAAGCCGAAAAGTGCAGGCATGTGAGGGATCTAGAGGTTGACAGCATGTCTTCTTAACGGGAGTCCAGGTGGCCATCTCCACAAATGGACTTTTCAGAATCCTTGGGTGGCACCGTAGTCGGAAACCAATTCTGGTTATCGCTTCTTGGCCTTTTGGCTAAGATCAAGTGTAGTATCTGTTCTTATCAGTTTAATATCTGATACGTCCCCTATCTGGGGACCATATATTAAATGGATTTTTAGAACAGGGAGATGGAAAAAGAGCTTGCTCTGTCCACTCCACGCATTGACCTGGTATTGCAGTATCTCCAGGACCGGTGCACCCCTTCTTTAATGCAGTTTCTAAAATCAGAAAGAATTGAATTCAATGCTTTTTGTTCATTTTGCTTGTTTGTCGGATTTTGGGATGGACTCTTTGGCTTTGCTTTTCTTCTCCTCATTGGATTTTTCATGTTAAAAGTTGCAGAAGCCAGATGACAAGCTCATTTTGGTTCAACTTCAGCAACTGTGCATTGCATTGCCATGTAATGTAATGTAATGCAATGCTATCTATCTAGCTCTCCCTCTATACTTCCTTTTGGATAAACAGACATATTAGGCAAGCATTTTGGAGCTTTCACCTAAATAACTACAGGTGGTGAGATAAGCTGCACAATATAATTGACCTTTCAGTATATTGTTGCACACACACCATCTATTTAGCAAATGCCCTTGTTATCAACAGCAGCCTTTTAAACTCACCTGAGCTAACAGGTATGTGAGCTGGTTACTCTGCTGCGCTTAAATTTCTTTTTTGGTTTGCTACAATGCCTTTTCTGAAACGTTGTCTCCCTCTGCTGGAACACTGACTTCTTTCATTTAATGCCTGCAGACTATAAAAGAGAAACCAACCCAAAAAGTTTGGTTGATTAGTCTGTGGCATTCTTTTAAACTGTTGCTTATGGCGGTCTCTGTGAGCTTCTCAGTGACATTCAGCCATCCAGGTATCCCGCCTGCAGTAGACGGAATGTGGCAATGGAACGCTGGCTGCGCGTGTCATAATAGGCTCTGAGCCTTTATATACCTGCGCACAGCAGCAGCCACCTTCAGTCTGCTGCTGGACAGCCAGCAGCAGCAGCAGCAGCAGGAGAGGTAATTAATCAGCAACCCTCCTGCTAAGGGTAGACAGCTGCTCGTTCCACCCCCCCCCCCCGCCTTAATTGGTTCTCCTCCCTTCCAACGGTGTTGAGGCGGGTGGGAACAGCCGGGGGTTGAGGGTACTGTGCTAAAAGAGGTGGAGTTATGCAGATCTAAAACGCGTGGATTGCAGCAGCAGCAAGCCGAAAAGTGCAGGCATGTGAGGGATCTAGAGGTTGACAGCATGTCTTCTTAACGGGAGTCCAGGTGGCCATCTCCACAAATGGACTTTTCAGAATCCTTGGGTGGCACCGTAGTCGGAAACCAATTCTGGTTATCGCTTCTCGGCCTTTTGGCTAAGATCAAGTGTAGTATCTGTTCTTATCAGTTTAATATCTGATACGTCCCCTATCTGGGGACCATATATTAAATGGATTTTTAGAACAGGGAGATGGAAAAAGAGCTTGCTCTGTCCACTCCACGCATTGACCTGGTATTGCAGTATCTCCAGGACCGGTGCACCCCTTCTTTAATGCAGTTTCTAAAATCAGAAAGAATTGAATTCAATGCTTTTTGTTCATTTTGCTTGTTTGTCGGATTTTGGGATGGACTCTTTGGCTTTGCTTTTCTTCTCCTCATTGGATTTTTCATGTTAAAAGTTGCAGAAGCCAGATGACAAGCTAATTTTGGTTCAACTTCAGCAACTGTGCATTGCATTGCCATGTAATGTAATGTAATGCAATGCTATCTATCTAGCTCTCCCTCTATACTTCCTTTTGGATAAACAGACATATTAGGCAAGCATTTTGGAGCTTTCACCTAAATAACTACAGGTGGTGAGATAAGCTGCACAATATAATTGACCTTTCAGTATATTGTTGCACACACACCATCTATTTAGCAAATGCCCTTGTTATCAACAGCAGCCTTTTAAACTCACCTGAGCTAACAGGTATGTGAGCTGGTTACTCTGCTGCGCTTAAAATTTCTTTTTTGGTTTGCTACAATGCCTTTTCTGAAACGTTGTCTCCCTCTGCTGGAACACTGACTTCTTTCATTTAATGCCTGCAGACTATAAAAGAGAAACCAACCCAAAAAGTTTGGTTGATTAGTCTGTGGCATTCTTTTAAACTGTTGCTTATGGCGGTCTCTGTGAGCTTCTCAGTGACATTCAGCCATCCAGGTATCCCGCCTGCAGTAGACGGAATGTGGCAATGGAACGCTGGCTGCGCGTGTCATAATAGGCTCTGAGCCTTTATATACCTGCGCACAGCAGCAGCCACCTTCAGTCTGCTGCTGGACAGCCAGCAGCAGCAGCAGCAGGAGAGGTAATTAATCAGCAACCCTCCTGCTAAGGGTAGACAGCTGCTCGTTCCACCCCCCCCCCCGCCTTAATTGGTTCTCCTCCCTTCCAACGGTGTTGAGGCGGGTGGGAACAGCCGGGGGTTGAGGGTACTGTGCTAAAAGAGGTGGAGTTATGCAGATCTAAAACGCGTGGATTGCAGCAGCAGCAAGCCGAAAAGTGCAGGCATGTGAGGGATCTAGAGGTTGACAGCATGTCTTCTTAACGGGAGTCCAGGTGGCCATCTCCACAAATGGACTTTTCAGAATCCTTGGGTGGCACCGTAGTCGGAAACCAATTCTGGTTATCGCTTCTCGGCCTTTTGGCTAAGATCAAGTGTAATATCTTTCGAAAAGGCGGTTTTGGATGTTGGCCGCCCTAGTAGATTGATACATTATGCACACTGGGGTTTAGGCGCTTGTTAGTACGCCAGGTGGCTAATATAGTCATCTGGTGGAAAGCATGGCCCCCCAGGATCGACGCCATTGGGCCGGGGAAGATCGAAAGCCCGAAGTGTGAAGTGCCCCAGGAGTGGTGACCCTGGGGTGCCTTAACTCACTGGAATTGGGAACCCCACTTGAGTTTATGGCACATTTGCACAAGCACTTCAAATTTTCTTTCTTCGCACACACCCTTATTCCGGGCCTTCTGGCCTTAGGATGGGGAATTTTTCAATTCCCGGTCGAAGGTCCGGGCAGTATTATACTGTGAAACCTTCACTATTTATTTAATTTCTTTGTCACTGTGTGTCCACTTATTCACGTGTGTCACGTCCTACTAGGATTTTGTCGGGATGCGGTTCCCTTACGGGTTCCTCTCTTGGCAGGTCTAGGGGGGGAGTGTGTGGCCATCAGGTTCCGCTCCCCCCTGAACCCCCCTGGCTATTCTCTTTCGGGAGGAGAGCGTTGTTGGCTCCCCTCTTCCGGGAGGGGAGCACAGTCTTTGGCTCCCAGTGCCTTGCTCGGGTGAGAACTCGGGCAGGTGCTGGGGGTAAGATTGGGTCGCCTCTGGCTTCGGCTGGAGGTGGCTTTTTGTCCCTGTTCCTCGCTGTGGCCTTTTGGCTCGGAGGGACGGGGAATGGTTTGGGGGACCCTTCTCCTTTTGGAGAGGGTTTCAAGAAGACCAGCATCCTAGTGCACTTTTTTTGTGGCACTTGTCACTTTTTTAAGCGCACTCGGGTTTTGTACACGAATTCGGGCTTTAAAAAAAAAAAAAAAAAAATCTGTTCTTATCAGTTTAATATCTGATACGTCCCCTATCTGGGGATCATATATTAAATGGATTTTTAGAACAGGGAGATGGAAAAAGAGCTTGCTCTGTCCACTCCACGCATTGACCTGGTATTGCAGTATCTCCAGGACCGGTGCACCCCTTCTTTAATGCAGTTTCTAAAATCAGAAAGAATTGAATTCAATGCTTTTTGTTCATTTTGCTTGTTTGTCGGATTTTGGGATGGACTCTTTGGCTTTGCTTTTCTTCTCCTCATTGGATTTTTCATGTTAAAAGTTGCAGAAGCCAGATGACAAGCTCATTTTGGTTCAACTTCAGCAACTGTGCATTGCATTGCCATGTAATGTAATGTAATGCAATGCTATCTATCTAGCTCTCCCTCTATACTTCCTTTTGGATAAACAGACATATTAGGCAAGCATTTTGGAGCTTTCACCTAAATAACTACAGGTGGTGAGATAAGCTGCACAATATAATTGACCTTTCAGTATATTGTTGCACACACACCATCTATTTAGCAAATGCCCTTGTTATCAACAGCAGCCTTTTAAACTCACCTGAGCTAACAGGTATGTGAGCTGGTTACTCTGCTGCGCTTAAAATTTCTTTTTTGGTTTGCTACAATGCCTTTTCTGAAACGTTGTCTCCCTCTGCTGGAACACTGACTTCTTTCATTTAATGCCTGCAGACTATAAAAGAGAAACCAACCCAAAAAGTTTGGTTGATTAGTCTGTGGCATTCTTTTAAACTGTTGCTTATGGCGGTCTCTGTGAGCTTCTCAGTGACATTCAGCCATCCAGGTATCCCGCCTGCAGTAGACGGAATGTGGCAATGGAACGCTGGCTGCGCGTGTCATAATAGGCTCTGAGCCTTTATATACCTGCGCACAGCAGCAGCCACCTTCAGTCTGCTGCTGGACAGCCAGCAGCAGCAGCAGCAGGAGAGGTAATTAATCAGCAACCCTCCTGCTAAGGGTAGACAGCTGCTCGTTCCACCCCCCCCCCCCGCCTTAATTGGTTCTCCTCCCTTCCAACGGTGTTGAGGCGGGTGGGAACAGCCGGGGGTTGAGGGTACTGTGCTAAAAGAGGTGGAGTTATGCAGATCTAAAACGCGTGGATTGCAGCAGCAGCAAGCCGAAAAGTGCAGGCATGTGAGGGATCTAGAGGTTGACAGCATGTCTTCTTAACGGGAGTCCAGGTGGCCATCTCCACAAATGGACTTTTCAGAATCCTTGGGTGGCACCGTAGTCGGAAACCAATTCTGGTTATCGCTTCTCGGCCTTTTGGCTAAGATCAAGTGTAGTATCTTTCGAAAAGGCGGTTTTGGATGTTGGCCGCCCTAGTAGATTGATACATTATGCACACTGGGGTTTAGGCGCTTGTTAGTACGCCAGGTGGCTAATATAGTCATCTGGTGGAAAGCATGGCCCCCCAGGATCGACGCCATTGGGCCGGGGAAGATCGAAAGCCCGAAGTGTGAAGTGCCCCAGGAGTGGTGACCCTGGGGTGCCTTAACTCACTGGAATTGGGAACCCCACTTGAGTTTATGGCACATTTGCACAAGCACTTCAAATTTTCTTTCTTCGCACACACCCTTATTCCGGGCCTTCTGGCCTTAGGATGGGGAATTTTTCAATTCCCGGTCGAAGGTCCGGGCAGTATTATACTGTGAAACCTTCACTATTTATTTAATTTCTTTGTCACTGTGTGTCCACTTATTCACGTGTGTCACGTCCTACTAGGATTTTGTCGGGATGCGGTTCCCTTACGGGTTCCTCTCTTGGCAGGTCTAGGGGGGGAGTGTGTGGCCATCAGGTTCCGCTCCCCCCTGAACCCCCCTGGCTATTCTCTTTCGGGAGGAGAGCGTTGTTGGCTCCCCTCTTCCGGGAGGGGAGCACAGTCTTTGGCTCCCAGTGCCTTGCTCGGGTGAGAACTCGGGCAGGTGCTGGGGGTAAGATTGGGTCGCCTCTGGCTTCGGCTGGAGGTGGCTTTTTGTCCCTGTTCCTCGCTGTGGCCTTTTGGCTCGGAGGGACGGGGAATGGTTTGGGGGACCCTTCTCCTTTTGGAGAGGGTTTCAAGAAGACCAGCATCCTAGTGCACTTTTTTTGTGGCACTTGTCACTTTTTTAAGCGCACTCGGGTTTTGTACACGAATTCGGGCTTTAAAAAAAAAAAAAAAAAAATCTGTTCTTATCAGTTTAATATCTGATACGTCCCCTATCTGGGGATCATATATTAAATGGATTTTTAGAACAGGGAGATGGAAAAAGAGCTTGCTCTGTCCACTCCACGCATTGACCTGGTATTGCAGTATCTCCAGGACCGGTGCACCCCTTCTTTAATGCAGTTTCTAAAATCAGAAAGAATTGAATTCAATGCTTTTTGTTCATTTTGCTTGTTTGTCGGATTTTGGGATGGACTCTTTGGCTTTGCTTTTCTTCTCCTCATTGGATTTTTCATGTTAAAAGTTGCAGAAGCCAGATGACAAGCTCATTTTGGTTCAACTTCAGCAACTGTGCATTGCATTGCCATGTAATGTAATGTAATGCAATGCTATCTATCTAGCTCTCCCTCTATACTTCCTTTTGGATAAACAGACATATTAGGCAAGCATTTTGGAGCTTTCACCTAAATAACTACAGGTGGTGAGATAAGCTGCACAATATAATTGACCTTTCAGTATATTGTTGCACACACACCATCTATTTAGCAAATGCCCTTGTTATCAACAGCAGCCTTTTAAACTCACCTGAGCTAACAGGTATGTGAGCTGGTTACTCTGCTGCGCTTAAAATTTCTTTTTTGGTTTGCTACAATGCCTTTTCTGAAACGTTGTCTCCCTCTGCTGGAACACTGACTTCTTTCATTTAATGCCTGCAGACTATAAAAGAGAAACCAACCCAAAAAGTTTGGTTGATTAGTCTGTGGCATTCTTTTAAACTGTTGCTTATGGCGGTCTCTGTGAGCTTCTGAGTGACATTCAGCCATCCAGGTATCCCGCCTGCAGTAGACGGAATGTGGCAATGGAACGCTGGCTGCGCGTGTCATAATAGGCTCTGAGCCTTTATATACCTGCGCACAGCAGCAGCCACCTTCAGTCTGCTGCTGGACAGCCAGCAGCAGCAGCAGCAGGAGAGGTAATTAATCAGCAACCCTCCTGCTAAGGGTAGACAGCTGCTCGTTCCACCCCCCCCCGCCTTAATTGGTTCTCCTCCCTTCCAACGGTGTTGAGGCGGGTGGGAACAGCCGGGGGTTGAGGGTACTGTGCTAAAAGAGGTGGAGTTATGCAGATCTAAAACGCGTGGATTGAAGCAGCAGCAAGCCGAAAAGTGCAGGCATGTGAGGGATCTAGAGGTTGACAGCATGTCTTCTTAACGGGAGTCCAGGTGGCCATCTCCACAAATGGACTTTTCAGAATCCTTGGGTGGCACCGTAGTCGGAAACCAATTCTGGTTATCGCTTCTCGGCCTTTTGGCTACGATCAAGTGCTTTATTGCAGGAGATTGTGGTTGAAGGGCACTCGGGTACCCCTCTCCTTGGCCTGGCAGGATCGTCCACTTTGGTGGACTTAACCTGCTTGCTGCTATTAGGGAGAGGGCTTAGTCCCAGGGTAACGAGTTGCGATCCCCCAGCTTCCAGGTGTTTTTCGCTGCAAGAACACTGGGAGCGCAGATTGCAAGCGGCTGCAATTTGCAACCTTGTTGCGTTTTTCCATGGAGGTTGACCCTAACCTCGTGCCTCTTTATGCGAGGCTAAAAAACTCTATCCGAGTTCACTTCACGGCGGGTGGCTCGGATATGAGGAAATTAGGGTATGTAGTCCAGGACGTGCTCAGGAACCTTCTTGGCGTACAAAGGAATGAAATTCTCTCCATCCAGGATTATCCCAGAAGAGGTGACTATGACATCACATTCACCGGAGAAGGTATTTTTAGAGATGTACTAGAAAAGTTAAAAAAAGTTGAAAATAGTCCTGTTTTGAAAGGGATACAAATTGTTGAGCACGTCCTGGATGAGGTAAGACTGGTTATTGTAAAAGTATTTTCGCCCTTTGTTTCTGCTCCAGAAGTAATGTCATTTCTAGCAATTTATTTTAAAAGTGTTAAATGTATTGGGAAGATATTAAACGAATATAACATATGGACATCTAAGTGGAAATTCCTTGTGAAGTGTACAAGAGATCCAAATACACCAGGTGGTATACGGCTCCCCCCTGCCCGTTTCAAAATTGGGCAAACAAATGGGGATTTCTTCTTTTCTGGGATGCCAGTATATTGCAGAAATTGTGGGCGCTATGGTCATTCAAAAGAAAACTGTCATGTATCATGTAGAAATTGTGCTAGTGAAGAACATGAGACAAAAGAATGCCCTAAGGAAAAGAAATGCAGTTTTTGCCAGACTCCAGGTCACTTTTATTTTTCTTGCCCTCACAGATTTCGGGAAGATGAGCAAAAGGGGAAGTCCAAGACGTCCGACCAAGGACCAAAAGATCAGACCACCCCTCAGGAGGAGGAACAACAACCTGGAGCCTCTGGAGACAATAAGGGCGTACCAAATAGTGAAGTGTCTCCAGAGTCTATGACAGGTAAAATACCAAATCCCAAAACCTGGCTGCAGGACCTGCGGGAGTCCAAAAGGAGGGCTGAGAAGGAGCAGAAGGGCACTACTGGAAAGGTCAAAAGGGACCGGCAAAAGGCCGACACAGAAGCCCTTGCCCAGTCTGGGTCTCCTAGGGCTGAGGGCGCTGAGTGGATAAAGGTGGGTCCTAAGAAAAAGAAAAAGGGTGGTTCGGAGGAGGCAGCAGGAGGTGAACAGATGGACACTTCTCCAGAAGGGGACGTGGACGCTGGACCCTCAGAGGTTTCGGTCTCCGCTGCTACAGGTGGGGACCGGGATCTTGCTGCCTCTGAAGAGTCAGAGGCTCTGCCTTGTGCGCAACCTCCTCCTATAGGACGACCTTCTACAGGTCAAACAGGGGCGGCGGAACCCCTCGGGGACCCACCTGATGAGGAACTGCATGGCCAGCCAATGGAGACCCAGCGGGTTCTGCCAGCCAGCCCTCCGAGCTATGCCAGTGTAGCGTCGGGTTTATATAAATGTGGTAATCTTTCCTCCTCCACGGAGACTCTCGTGACGATACTATCAGATGAGGAGGGAGGCGCAAGCCCAGTGGTCTGATCAGGTTCATCGGACAGGTAAATCCGTTGCTCTTAGTTACCTAAGTAAAATTTTTACATTTTCTAATGATGGCTGAACTCAAAGGTATTTCCCTCAACGTGAGAGGCATAAAATCTAACACGAGAAGAACTGCTCTTTTTAATTTTTTTACGTGTTTTACTGCATCTGTATTTTTTCTGCAAGAATGTAATATCCCACATGAAATGTCATATCAAAAATATAAAGATGAGTGGAAGTGTGGGCCATCTGTCTGGTCTGGATCGAATGCTGCAGGATCAGCGGGTGTAGCCATACTTTTTAAAGGGAACGTTTTAATTGATTTTATTCAGGAAATTTTACCAGGTCGTATTTTATTAGTGAAAGCTTTTATTGATGGTATTAGATGGCAGTTTTTAAATTTTTATGGATCCCCAGAGAAAAATGAAAGAGCCGAAATGCTTGATCTTTTACCATTATTTATTAATAACTCTGAACCTTTTATCTTAGCAGGGGATTTTAATTGTGTTTTAAAAGGTGAAAACCGGCGCTCCAGCTCTGTAAGCAGGAACTACGATAAAACCTCAGGTATGCTACATGATATAGTCAAAGATGCTAAATTGATAGACATATATAAAGAGTGTCATAGTGACAGCCCAGAGGACGCCGGTTTCACTTGGAGCAATGCTAATTGTAGCTCTAGGATTGATTTTATTTTTGGTTCAGATAAAACAATACCTGCCAAATGTGAAGTTTTAACTAATATATTTTCAGACCATAAACTTTTATCCTTTACCATAAAAGTAAATGACAACAAAAAATGTGGTAAGAAAAGCTGGAAAATGAACGTATCCCTTTTAACCGACCCGCAGATTTTATCAGATTTTATTGAGTTTTATAGGAAATGTAGAAAAGGGAAAAAAACAAATGAGACTATGAGTGTATGGTGGGATAGAATGAAAGTAAAAATAAAAGACTTTTTTATTAAAAAGAGTATATGTAGAGCCAAAGAAAAATATGAAGAATATAGAATTTTAAATACCCGCCTACAAACATTATTTAAGCTCAGAGACAATGGGATAGATGTACAACTTGATATTTCAAACTTAAAAGAAGAGACTTCAAAATGGCTAGAACAAAAAGGAAAAGAGATAATTTTTCGTTCTAGAGTACAACATATAGAAGAAAATGAAAAGTGTTCCAGATATTTTTTTAGGAAAAATAAAAAAGAAAAAGTGATAATTGACCATATAGATGGTGAGAATAATATAAAAAATATGCTGGGTAAAGTTGAGGTTTTTTTTTCTAATCTTTTTAATGGAAAAAATATAGATAATAAATTAATGGATGATTCGCTGAAAGGACTAACGGCTGTTTTAGATCCCGCATCCCAAGAGTTTTTATCCCAAGTTTTAACGGAACAAGAAGTGTTAAAAACTATTAAAAGGTTTAAAACTGGAAAGGTCCCTGGTCCTGATGGCATCCCAATAGAATTTTATGTATGTTTTTATGATATTTTAAAAGATGATTTGTTTTATTTGTTTACTGAGGTTTTTAATAATAAGGTTTTATTAAATTCCTGGAAGAAAGGTGAAGTCTCCCTCCTATACAAAAAAGGTGATAAATCAAAATTAGAAAACTGGAGACCAATAACACTTTTAAATTGTGACTATAAAATAATGGCTAAAATTTGTGCAAATCGTCTAAAAGAAGTCATCAGCAAAGTTATTCATTCTAATCAAGTGTGTGGGGTGCCGGGGCGCAGTATATGGGACAATCTGAATTTAGTGAAAGACTGTATTGAGAATGTGAAAGACAGAAAGGGGAAAATGGCGATTTTATCTATTGATTTTGAAAAAGCATTTGACCGTGTCTCACACTTTTATCTTTTTAAAGTTTTAGAGAAAATGGGCATACCAGAAGGGTTTTTACTATCGCTTAAAGCATTTTACAAGGATTGTACAAGTAAGATTTTAGTGAATGGTTTTAAGACACAAGAGGTATTTTTACGGTCAGGGGTGAAACAGGGATGCCCTCTGTCCCCCCTACTGTTTATCTGTGCACTGGAACCAATGTTATGTGCAATACGCCAAAATAAACAGATATGCGGTGTCCCTCTGCCTGGAAGCGGTGGTTTGGAGGCCAAGGTTGTAGGCTACATGGATGACGTGGCGGTCTTGTGTACAGATGCACCATCACTTACGGCCACTCTCCATCAAGTGCAATCCTTTTGCCTAGCTTCTGGTTTTAAAATCAATTTTAATAAGTGTAACATTTTAAGTGTTGGGGGGATGATTTTACGTGATGTACCAATTAATGTCTCCGAATCCATTTCCATTTTAGGTATATCATTCACTGAAAATAATGATGGTTATAATAGTTGGGAAACAGTTACACAGAAAGTAAATACGAAAATATGTATGTGGAACATGAGGAGACTTACAATGGAGGGTAAAGTATTGGTTTTAAAGATGGTGATTTTACCTCTTTTATTGTATCTTAGCATGGTTTTCCCCCCGCCTGTTAATGTTTTAAAAAAGATAACCAAAACCTGTTTTACCTTCTTTTGGAACTCAAAAATGGAAAAGCTGAAAAGAGAAATCGTGATGAAATCAAAAGTAAAAGGTGGTAAAGATTTTCCAGATTTTAATAGGTTTCTTTTAATCCATCTGTTCGTTTACTGTTTTAATGCCCTTTTTAAGAATCACTATTGGTCCTTTTTTATGCGTTTTAATACAGGATTTTTTATGAGAAAGTTTGGATGGTATGAAGTTAATATATCTGTGCCCCATGCTTTTAATTTGTCGACGCATTATGAGATTTTAAGGAAAATAGTGTCCGATTTTAATTTAGGGACTAAGAAAATAGAGGAATTAAGAAATAGTAAGAAACTAATTAAAGAAATACGTAAAAGTGAGGAAATATGTAATGTTGACAGATATGATGATGACAAATCTATGTCTATCTGGAAAATGATTAACGTTTTTTATCTTTTTAATGAACAGAGAGATCTGGCTTGGAGTTGCATGCACCGCTGTCTTCCTTGCCGGGCATTCCAATACAGAAGAGGATTTGTGAGGTCTGCCATCTGCCCAAGAGCCGGATGCCAAGACGAGGAAACGGTGGAACATCTATTATGGACATGTAATTTTGCAAAGGATTTCTGGAGAAGACTGCTCCCCCTACTGGAAAGGGTGGCAGACCTCAAGGACTTTACATATAAAACTGTGCTATACGGACTTATGGAATGCCCCACAATGGACCAGTACACAATGGCTTGGAAGACAGTGAACTGCGCCAAGTCATCTCTCTGGAAAGCGCGCAACATTGCTATTTTTAAACAAGATGTTTTATCAGTGAATGATGTTTTAAGTTTATGTTTATGTGAAATGTATACTTATTATTTAATTGACAAAAAGAAGAATGTACATATTTCCAAAAAATGGCTTGTTGACCAATGGAACCTAATTATTTAAAATCTTTGTATTTTTTTGTTTTGTAAATTTCATTTGTCTTTTAACGTTTGGTATTTGTTTAATTATGCTTGTAATTTGTTAAAGTTTTAATAAACGGTTTTATCCCTCTGCAGGGGATAGCCAAATTAAAAAAAAAATCTGTTCTTATCAGTTTAATATCTGATACGTCCCCTATCTGGGGACCATATATTAAATGGATTTTTAGAACAGGGAGATGGAAAAAGAGCTTGCTCTGTCCACTCCACGCATTGACCTGGTATTGCAGTATCTCCAGGACCGGTGCACCCCTTCTTTAATGCAGTTTCTAAAATCAGAAAGAATTGAATTCAATGCTTTTTGTTCATTTTGCTTGTTTGTCGGATTTTGGGATGGACTCTTTGGCTTTGCTTTTCTTCTCCTCATTGGATTTTTCATGTTAAAAGTTGCAGAAGCCAGATGACAAGCTCATTTTGGTTCAACTTCAGCAACTGTGCATTGCATTGCCATGTAATGTAATGTAATGCAATGCTATCTATCTAGCTCTCCCTCTATACTTCCTTTTGGATAAACAGACATATTAGGCAAGCATTTTGGAGCTTTCACCTAAATAACTACAGGTGGTGAGATAAGCTGCACAATATAATTGACCTTTCAGTATATTGTTGCACACACACCATCTATTTAGCAAATGCCCTTGTTATCAACAGCAGCCTTTTAAACTCACCTGAGCTAACAGGTATGTGAGCTGGTTACTCTGCTGCGCTTAAAATTTCTTTTTTGGTTTGCTACAATGCCTTTTCTGAAATATTGTCTCCCTCTGCTGGAACACTGACTTCTTTCATTTAATGCCTGCAGACTATAAAAGAGAAACCAACCCAAAAAGTTTGGTTGATTAGTCTGTGGCATTCTTTTAAACTGTTGCTTATGGCGGTCTCTGTGAGCTTCTCAGTGACATTCAGCCATCCAGGTATCCCGCCTGCAGTAGACGGAATGTGGCAATGGAACGCTGGCTGCGCGTGTCATAATAGGCTCTGAGCCTTTATATACCTGCGCACAGCAGCAGCCACCTTCAGTCTGCTGCTGGACAGCCAGCAGCAGCAGCAGCAGGAGACGTAATTAATCAGCAACCCTCCTGCTAAGGGTAGACAGCTGCTCGTTCCACCCCCCCCCCGCCTTAATTGGTTCTCCTCCCTTCCAACGGTGTTGAGGCGGGTGGGAACAGCCGGGGGTTGAGGGTACTGTGCTAAAAGAGGTGGAGTTATGCAGATCTAAAACGCGTGGATTGCAGCAGCAGCAAGCCGAAAAGTGCAGGCATGTGAGGGATCTAGAGGTTGACAGCATGTCTTCTTAACGGGAGTCCAGGTGGCCATCTCCACAAATGGACTTTTCAGAATCCTTGGGTGGCACCGTAGTCGGAAACCAATTCTGGTTATCGCTTCTCGGCCTTTTGGCTAAGATCAAGTGTAGTATCTGTTCTTATCAGTTTAATATCTGATACGTCCCCTATCTGGGGACCATATATTAAATGGATTTTTAGAACAGGGAGATGGAAAAAGAGCTTGCTCTGTCCACTCCACGCATTGACCTGGTATTGCAGTATCTCCAGGACCGGTGCACCCCTTCTTTAATGCAGTTTCTAAAATCAGAAAGAATTGAATTCAATGCTTTTTGTTCATTTTGCTTGTTTGTCGGATTTTGGGATGGACTCTTTGGCTTTGCTTTTCTTCTCCTCATTGGATTTTTCATGTTAAAAGTTGCAGAAGCCAGATGACAAGCTCATTTTGGTTCAACTTCAGCAACTGTGCATTGCATTGCCATGTAATGTAATGTAATGCAATGCTATCTATCTAGCTCTCCCTCTATACTTCCTTTTGGATAAACAGACATATTAGGCAAGCATTTTGGAGCTTTCACCTAAATAACTACAGGTGGTGAGATAAGCTGCACAATATAATTGACCTTTCAGTATATTGTTGCACACACACCATCTATTTAGCAAATGCCCTTGTTATCAACAGCAGCCTTTTAAACTCACCTGAGCTAACAGGTATGTGAGCTGGTTACTCTGCTGCGCTTAAAATTTCTTTTTTGGTTTGCTACAATGCCTTTTCTGAAACGTTGTCTCCCTCTGCTGGAACACTGACTTCTTTCATTTAATGCCTGCAGACTATAAAAGAGAAACCAACCCAAAAAGTTTGGTTGATTAGTCTGTGGCATTCTTTTAAACTGTTGCTTATGGCGGTCTCTGTGAGCTTCTCAGTGACATTCAGCCATCCAGGTATCCCGCCTGCAGTAGACGGAATGTGGCAATGGAACGCTGGCTGCGCGTGTCATAATAGGCTCTGAGCCTTTATATACCTGCGCACAGCAGCAGCCACCTTCAGTCTGCTGCTGGACAGCCAGCAGCAGCAGGAGAGGTAATTAATCAGCAACCCTCCTGCTAAGGGTAGACAGCTGCTCGTTCCACCCCCCCCCGCCTTAATTGGTTCTCCTCCCTTCCAATGGTGTTGAGGCGGGTGGGAACAGCCGGGGGTTGAGGGTACTGTGCTAAAAGAGGTGGAGTTATGCAGATCTAAAACGCGTGGATTGCAGCAGCAGCAAGCCGAAAAGTGCAGGCATGTGAGGGATCTAGAGGTTGACAGCATGTCTTCTTAACGGGAGTCCAGGTGGCCATCTCCACAAATGGACTTTTCAGAATCCTTGGGTGGCACCGTAGTCGGAAACCAATTCTGGTTATCGCTTCTCGGCCTTTTGGCTAAGATCAAGTGTAGTATCTGTTCTTATCAGTTTAATATCTGATACGTCCCCTATCTGGGGACCATATATTAAATGGATTTTTAGAACAGGGAGATGGAAAAAGAGCTTGCTCTGTCCACTCCACGCATTGACCTGGTATTGCAGTATCTCCAGGACCGGTGCACCCCTTCTTTAATGCAGTTTCTAAAATCAGAAAGAATTGAATTCAATGCTTTTTGTTCATTTTGCTTGTTTGTCGGATTTTGGGATGGACTCTTTGGCTTTGCTTTTCTTCTCCTCATTGGATTTTTCATGTTAAAAGTTGCAGAAGCCAGATGACAAGCTCATTTTGGTTCAACTTCAGCAACTGTGCATTGCATTGCCATGTAATGTAATGTAATGCAATGCTATCTATCTAGCTCTCCCTCTATACTTCCTTTTGGATAAACAGACATATTAGGCAAGCATTTTGGAGCTTTCACCTAAATAACTACAGGTGGTGAGATAAGCTGCACAATATAATTGACCTTTCAGTATATTGTTGCACACACACCATCTATTTAGCAAATGCCCTTGTTATCAACAGCAGCCTTTTAAACTCACCTGAGCTAACAGGTATGTGAGCTGGTTACTCTGCTGCGCTTAAAATTTCTTTTTTGGTTTGCTACAATGCCTTTTCTGAAACGTTGTCTCCCTCTGCTGGAACACTGACTTCTTTCATTTAATGCCTGCAGACTATAAAAGAGAAACCAACCCAAAAAGTTTGGTTGATTAGTCTGTGGCATTCTTTTAAACTGTTGCTTATGGCAGTCTCTGTGAGCTTCTCAGTGACATTCAGCCATCCAGGTATCCCGCCTGCAGTAGACGGAATGTGGCAATGGAACGCTGGCTGCGCGTGTCATAATAGGCTCTGAGCCTTTATATACCTGCGCACAGCAGCAGCCACCTTCAGTCTGCTGCTGGACAGCCAGCAGCAGCAGCAGCAGGAGAGGTAATTAATCAGCAACCCTCCTGCTAAGGGTAGACAGCTGCTCGTTCCACCCCCCCCCGCCTTAATTGGTTCTCCTCCCTTCCAACGGTGTTGAGGCGGGTGGGAACAGCCGGGGGTTGAGGGTACTGTGCTAAAAGAGGTGGAGTTATGCAGATCTAAAACGCGTGGATTGCAGCAGCAGCAAGCCGAAAAGTGCAGGCATGTGAGGGATCTAGAGGTTGACAGCATGTCTTCTTAACGGGAGTCCAGGTGGCCATCTCCACAAATGGACTTTTCAGAATCCTTGGGTGGCACCGTAGTCGGAAACCAATTCTGGTTATCGCTTCTCGGCCTTTTGGCTAAGATCAAGTGTAGTATCTGTTCTTATCAGTTTAATATCTGATACGTCCCCTATCTGGGGACCATATATTAAATGGATTTTTAGAACAGGGAGATGGAAAAAGAGCTTGCTCTGTCCACTCCACGCATTGACCTGGTATTGCAGTATCTCCAGGACCGGTGCACCCCTTCTTTAATGCAGTTTCTAAAATCAGAAAGAATTGAATTCAATGCTTTTTGTTCATTTTGCTTGTTTGTCGGATTTTGGGATGGACTCTTTGGCTTTGCTTTTCTTCTCCTCATTGGATTTTTCATGTTAAAAGTTGCAGAAGCCAGATGACAAGCTCATTTTGGTTCAACTTCAGCAACTGTGCATTGCATTGCCATGTAATGTAATGTAATGCAATGCTATCTATCTAGCTCTCCCTCTATACTTCCTTTTGGATAAACAGACATATTAGGCAAGCATTTTGGAGCTTTCACCTAAATAACTACAGGTGGTGAGATAAGCTGCACAATATAATTGACCTTTCAGTATATTGTTGCACACACACCATCTATTTAGCAAATGCCCTTGTTATCAACAGCAGCCTTTTAAACTCACCTGAGCTAACAGGTATGTGAGCTGGTTACTCTGCTGCGCTTAAAATTTCTTTTTTGGTTTGCTACAATGCCTTTTCTGAAACGTTGTCTCCCTCTGCTGGAACACTGACTTCTTTCATTTAATGCCTGCAGACTATAAAAGAGAAACCAACCCAAAAAGTTTGGTTGATTAGTCTGTGGCATTCTTTTAAACTGTTGCTTATGGCGGTCTCTGTGAGCTTCTCAGTGACATTCAGCCATCCAGGTATCCCGCCTGCAGTAGACGGAATGTGGCAATGGAACGCTGGCTGCGCGTGTCATAATAATCTCTGAGCCTTTATATACCTGCGCACAGCAGCAGCCACCTTCAGTCTGCTGCTGGACAGCCAGCAGCAGCAGCAGCAGGAGAGGTAATTAATCAGCAACCCTCCTGCTAAGGGTAGACAGCTGCTCGTTCCACCCCCCCCCCCCGCCTTAATTGGTTCTCCTCCCTTCCAACGGTGTTGAGGCGGGTGGGAACAGCCGGGGGTTGAGGGTACTGTGCTAAAAGAGGTGGAGTTATGCAGATCTAAAACGCGTGGATTGCAGCAGCAGCAAGCCGAAAAGTGCAGGCATGTGAGGGATCTAGAGGTTGACAGCATGTCTTCTTAACGGGAGTCCAGGTGGCCATCTCCACAAATGGACTTTTCAGAATCCTTGGGTGGCACCGTAGTCGGAAACCAATTCTGGTTATCGCTTCTCGGCCTTTTGGCTAAGATCAAGTGTAGTATCTGTTCTTATCAGTTTAATATCTGATACGTCCCCTATCTGGGGACCATATATTAAATGGATTTTTAGAACAGGGAGATGGAAAAAGAGCTTGCTCTGTCCACTCCACGCATTGACCTGGTATTGCAGTATCTCCAGGACCGGTGCACCCCTTCTTTAATGCAGTTTCTAAAATCAGAAAGAATTGAATTCAATGCTTTTTGTTCATTTTGCTTGTTTGTCGGATTTTGGGATGGACTCTTTGGCTTTGCTTTTCTTCTCCTCATTGGATTTTTCATGTTAAAAGTTGCAGAAGCCAGATGACAAGCTCATTTTGGTTCAACTTCAGCAACTGTGCATTGCATTGCCATGTAATGTAATGTAATGCAATGCTATCAATCTAGCTCTCCCTCTATACTTCCTTTTGGATAAACAGACATATTAGGCAAGCATTTTGGAGCTTTCACCTAAATAACTACAGGTGGTGAGATAAGCTGCACAATATAATTGACCTTTCAGTATATTGTTGCACACACACCATCTATTTAGCAAATGCCCTTGTTATCAACAGCAGCCTTTTAAACTCACCTGAGCTAACAGGTATGTGAGCTGGTTACTCTGCTGCGCTTAAAATTTCTTTTTTGGTTTGCTACAATGCCTTTTCTGAAACGTTGTCTCCCTCTGCTGGAACACTGACTTCTTTCATTTAATGCCTGCAGACTATAAAAGAGAAACTAACCCAAAAAGTTTGGTTGATTAGTCTGTGGCATTCTTTTAAACTGTTGCTTATGGCGGTCTCTGTGAGCTTCTCAGTGACATTCAGCCATCCAGGTATCCCGCCTGCAGTAGACGGAATGTGGCAATGGAACGCTGGCTGCGCGTGTCATAATAGGCTCTGAGCCTTTATATACCTGCGCACAGCAGCAGCCACCTTCAGTCTGCTGCTGGACAGCCAGCAGCAGCAGCAGGAGAGGTAATTAATCAGCAACCCTCCTGCTAAGGGTAGACAGCTGTTCGTTCCACCCCCCCCCCGCCTTAATTGGTTCTCCTCCCTTCCAACGGTGTTGAGGCGGGTGGGAACAGCCGGGGGTTGAGGGTACTGTGCTAAAAGAGGTGGAGTTATGCAGATCTAAAACGCGTGGATTGCAGCAGCAGCAAGCCGAAAAGTGCAGGCATGTGAGGGATCTAGAGGTTGACAGCATGTCTTCTTAATGGGAGTCCAGGTGGCCATCTCCACAAATGGACTTTTCAGAATCCTTGGGTGGCACCGTAGTCGGAAACCAATTCTGGTTATCGCTTCTCGGCCTTTTGGCTAAGATCAAGTGTAGTATCTGTTCTTATCAGTTTAATATCTGATACGTCCCCTATCTGGGGACCATATATTAAATGGATTTTTAGAACAGGGAGATGGAAAAAGAGCTTGCTCTGTCCACTCCACGCATTGACCTGGTATTGCAGTATCTCCAGGACCGGTGCACCCCTTCTTTAATGCAGTTTCTAAAATCAGAAAGAATTGAATTCAATGCTTTTTGTTCATTTTGCTTGTTTGTCGGATTTTGGGATGGACTCTTTGGCTTTGCTTTTCTTCTCCTCATTGGATTTTTCATGTTAAAAGTTGCAGAAGCCAGATGACAAGCTCATTTTGGTTCAACTTCAGCAACTGTGCATTGCATTGCCATGTAATGTAATGTAATGCAATGCTATCTATCTAGCTCTCCCTCTATACTTCCTTTTGGATAAACAGACATATTAGGCAAGCATTTTGGAGCTTTCACCTAAATAACTACAGGTGGTGAGATAAGCTGCACAATATAATTGACCTTTCAGTATATTGTTGCACACACACCATCTATTTAGCAAATGCCCTTGTTATCAACAGCAGCCTTTTAAACTCACCTGAGCTAACAGGTATGTGAGCTGGTTACTCTGCTGCGCTTAAAATTTCTTTTTTGGTTTGCTACAATGCCTTTTCTGAAACGTTGTCTCCCTCTGCTGGAACACTGACTTCTTTCATTTAATGCCTGCAGACTATAAAAGAGAAACCAACCCAAAAAGTTTGGTTGATTAGTCTGTGGCATTCTTTTAAACTGCTGCTTATGGCGGTCTCTGTGAGCTTCTTAGTGACATTCAGCCATCCAGGTATCCCGCCTGCAGTAGACGGAATGTGGCAATGGAACGCTGGCTGCGCGTGTCATAATAGGCTCTGAGCCTTTA
Organism: Phyllobates terribilis; assembly: GCF_046119375.1. NCBI lineage: Eukaryota > Metazoa > Chordata > Amphibia > Anura > Dendrobatidae > Phyllobates > Phyllobates terribilis. The sequence continues at coordinate 882,604 of NW_027363009.1, read as the reverse complement.
TATACCTGCGCACAGCAGCAGCCACCTTCAGTCTGCTGCTGGACAGCCAGCAGCAGCAGCAGCAGGAGAGGTAATTAATCAGCAACCCTCCTGCTAAGGGTAGACAGCTGCTCGTTCCACCCCCCCCCCCGCCTTAATTGGTTCTCCTCCCTTCCAACGGTGTTGAGGCGGGTGGGAACAGCCGGGGGTTGAGGGTACTGTGCTAAAAGAGGTGGAGTTATGCAGATCTAAAACGCGTGGATTGCAGCAGCAGCAAGCCGAAAAGTGCAGGCATGTGAGGGATCTAGAGGTTGACAGCATGTCTTCTTAACGGGAGTCCAGGTGGCCATCTCCACAAATGGACTTTTCAGAATCCTTGGGTGGCACCGTAGTCGGAAACCAATTCTGGTTATCGCTTCTCGGCCTTTTGGCTAAGATCAAGTGTAGTATCTGTTCTTATCAGTTTAATATCTGATACGTCCCCTATCTGGGGACCATATATTAAATGGATTTTTAGAACAGGGAGATGGAAAAAGAGCTTGCTCTGTCCACTCCACGCATTGACCTGGTATTGCAGTATCTCCAGGACCGGTGCACCCCTTCTTTAATGCAGTTTCTAAAATCAGAAAGAATTGAATTCAATGCTTTTTGTTCATTTTGCTTGTTTGTCGGATTTTGGGATGGACTCTTTGGCTTTGCTTTTCTTCTCCTCATTGGATTTTTCATGTTAAAAGTTGCAGAAGCCAGATGACAAGCTCATTTTGGTTCAACTTCAGCAACTGTGCATTGCATTGCCATGTAATGTAATGTAATGCAATGCTATCTATCTAGCTCTCCCTCTATACTTCCTTTTGGATAAACAGACATATTAGGCAAGCATTTTGGAGCTTTCACCTAAATAACTACAGGTGGTGAGATAAGCTGCACAATATAATTGACCTTTCAGTATATTGTTGCACACACACCATCTATTTAGCAAATGCCCTTGTTATCAACAGCAGCCTTTTAAACTCACCTGAGCTAACAGGTATGTGAGCTGGTTACTCTGCTGCGCTTAAAATTTCTTTTTTGGTTTGCTACAATGCCTTTTCTGAAACGTTGTCTCCCTCTGCTGGAACACTGACTTCTTTCATTTAATGCCTGCAGACTATAAAAGAGAAACCAACCCAAAAAGTTTGGTTGATTAGTCTGTGGCATTCTTTTAAACTGTTGCTTATGGCGGTCTCTGTGAGCTTCTCAGTGACATTCAGCCATCCAGGTATCCCGCCTGCAGTAGACGGAATGTGGCAATGGAACGCTGGCTGCGCGTGTCATAATAGGCTCTGAGCCTTTATATACCTGCGCACAGCAGCAGCCACCTTCAGTCTGCTGCTGGACAGCCAGCAGCAGCAGCAGGAGAGGTAATTAATCAGCAACCCTCCTGCTAAGGGTAGACAGCTGCTCGTTCCACCCCCCCCCCGCCTTAATTGGTTCTCCTCCCTTCCAACGGTGTTGAGGCGGGTGGGAACAGCCGGGGGTTGAGGGTACTGTGCTAAAAGAGGTGGAGTTATGCAGATCTAAAACGCGTGGATTGCAGCAGCAGCAAGCCGAAAAGTGCAGGCATGTAAGGAATCTAGAGGTTGACAGCATGTCTTCTTAACGGGAGTCCAGGTGGCCATCTCCACAAATGGACTTTTCAGAATCCTTGGGTGGCACCGTAGTCGGAAACCAATTCTGGTTATCGCTTCTCGGCCTTTTGGCTAAGATCAAGTGTAGTATCTGTTCTTATCAGTTTAATATCTGATACGTCCCCTATCTGGGGACCATATATTAAATGGATTTTTAGAACAGGGAGATGGAAAAAGAGCTTGCTCTGTCCACTCCACGCATTGACCTGGTATTGCAGTATCTCCAGGACCGGTGCACCCCTTCTTTAATGCAGTTTCTAAAATCAGAAAGAATTGAATTCAATGCTTTTTGTTCATTTTGCTTGTTTGTCGGATTTTGGGATGGACTCTTTGGCTTTGCTTTTCTTCTCCTCATTGGATTTTTCATGTTAAAAGTTGCAGAAGCCAGATGACAAGCTCATCTGGTTATCGCTTCTCGGCCTTTTGGCTGAGACCAAGTGCTTCACAGCAGGCGGTTTCAGTTGAAGGGCACTCAGGTACCCCTCTCCTTGGCCTGGCAGGATCGTCCACTTCAGTGGGCTTCACCTGCCTGCTGCTATTAGGGAGAGGGATTAGTCCTAGGGTAACGGGCAGCGATCCCCCAGCCTTCAGGTGCTTTATCTCAAAGCTCTGAAGGCGCAGATTGCAGGCGGTTGCAATTTGCATTTTGTTGCGCCATACCATGGAGGTTGACCCCAACCTCGTGCCTCTATATGCGAGGCTTAAGAACACCATAAGGGTCCGCTTTACGGCTGGTGGTTCCGATATGCGGAATCTGGGATATGTAGTCCAGGACGTGCTTGAGAAACTGCTCCACGTCAGAACCAACGAAATCCTTTCTATCCAGGATTATCCTCGACGTGGAGATTATGATGTAACCTTTACTGGCGAAGGTATTTTCAAAGATGTTTTGTCCAGAGTTAAGTCGGTAGAAAATAGCCCTGGTCTAAAAGGGATTCAGATCATCGAGCACGTCCTGGATGAGGTAAAGATGGTGGTTGTGAAAATCTTCTCACCCTTCATAACAGCACCAGAGGTTATTTCCTTTTTGTCAGTTTATTTTAAAAGTGTGAAATTGATTGGGAAAGTGTTGAATGAGTTTAACATCTGGACCTCAAAATGGAAGTTTTTAGTAAAATGTGAAAGAGACCCTAAATTCCCTGGAGGTGGGAGACTTCCTCCAGCTCGATTTAAAATAGGGCAAACTAATGGGGATTTTTTTTTCTCAGGAATGCCACTTTTCTGTAGGTATTGTGGTCTCTATGGGCACTCTAAGGATAGTTGTGCCACTTGTAGAAATTGTGCCAGTACTGAACATGACACAAAGGAGTGCCCAAATGAAAAAAAATGCTCTTTTTGTCGGACACCTGGTCATTTCTATTTTTCTTGCCCTCACAGGTTCAGAGAGGATGAACAAAAACAAAAGGAGAAGTCCAAGACATCCGGGAATGGACGGGCCAATCAGACCACCCCTCAGGAGGAGGAACAACAACCTGGAGCCTCGGGAGGTGATAAGGGCGCTTCGACTAGTAACAATCCCTCCGAGTCAATGACAGGTAACTCACAGGAGCCCAGGAGCTGGCTGAAAGACCATAAGGAGGCTAAAAGGAAGGCTGAGAAAGATCATAAAGGGGCGGTCGGTAAGGCCAAAAAAGAGCGCCAAAAGGCTGACACCGAGCCCAAAATTCCCACTGGGTCTCACGAGAGCGAGGGCGGTACGTGGCATTTGGTGAGGTCTCATAATAAGAAAAAGAATGGTTCCGTGGAGGTGGCTAATAGGGAGGAGATGGATACATCCCCTCACGGGGGTGTAGACTCTGGAATCCCGAGGTCCCGGGGCTCTGCTGCCCCAGGTGGGGCCCCGAACCTGGCTGCCTCCGGGGACTCTGAGGCTCCGCCATGTGTGCAGCCTGCCCCTGTGTTACGACCCTCTGCGGGTCAGCAGGGGAGTGCGGAGCCTCTCGGAGACCCACCTGACGAGGACCTAAATGGTCAGCCTATGGAGACCCAGTGTAACCTTTCTCACAATATCCTTCCGAGCTACACCCCAGTAGCGTCGGGTCTTAATTTAAGTGAATGTTCCTTCTCCGATGATGAAGACTCTTTGATAACGGTGGATTCAGAAGAGGGCGTTGGTGAAAGTCCAAGTGGTCTGATCCGTCCATCGGATAGGTAAAGTCCAGTTTTTGTTTCTTCCTAACCATTTGTTATGATGGCTGACATTAGTGGTGTTTCCCTCAATGTGAGAGGCATAGGATCCAAGACCAGAAGAGCTACTGTTTTACATTTTTTAACCTGTTTTACAGCTTCTGTTTTCTTTTTACAAGAATGTCATATCCCTCATAAGATTTCTTACAAAAAATATAAGGAAGAGTGGAAACATGGTCCATCGGTCTGGTCTGGATCAAATGCAACCGGATCAGCCGGGGTAGCTATACTTTTTAAGGGAAATGTGTCTATTGATTTTATCCAAGATATTTTACCGGGTCGTATTCTTTTAGTTAAGGCTTTTATTGATGGGACAAGATGGCAGTTTGTAAATTTTTATGGGTCACCTGATAAAAATGAAAGGGCTGATATGCTGGAAATTTTACCTTTATTTATTAACATTTCTGAACCTTTTATCCTGGCAGGTGATTTTAATTGTATTTTAAAAGGCGAAAGCCGACGCTCCGGTTCCGTGAGTAGAAATTATGACAAAACGTCTGGAATGTTAAGCAATATTATAAATGATTGTAAATTAACTGATGTGTATAAAGAATGTAACAAGGATAGCCCTATAGACGCTGGTTTCACCTGGAGCAATTCTACATGTAGCTCCAGGATAGATTTTGTTTTAGGTTCAGAAAAAATACTGCCAGTGAAATGTGAAGTTTTAACTAATATTCTCTCAGATCACAAGGTTTTATCTTTTAGAGTGAGGATTAATGGAAAGAAGAAATGTGGTAAGAAATCTTGGAAATTGAATGTGTCCCTTTTAAAAGATCCACAAATTTTATCGGATTTTATTGAGTTTTATGTAAACTGTAGAAAAAGGAAAAACCCCAATATTTCTTTTAGCTCCTGGTGGGATAGAATGAAAATAAGCATTAAAGATTTCTTTATAAAGAAAAGCATACAAAAAGCTAAAGAAAAGTTTGAGATCTATAATTTTCTTAATATCAGGTTACAGACATTGTACAAATTCAAAGACAATGGTCTGGATGTAGGTAATGATATATTGAGTCTTAAAGGAGAAATTTCAAAGTGGTTGGAACAAAAAGGAAAAGAACTGATTTTTCGTTCAAAGGTAAAACACGTAGAAGAGGATGAGACTTGTTCCAGGTATTTTTTTAAGAAAAACAAACAGGCGAAAACAATAATTGATAACATAGATGGAGATAATAATATCAACGTTATATTGGATAAGGTAAATGTCTATTTTAATGATCTTTTTAATGTAAAAACTGTAGACCATGATTTAATACACACTTTCCTGGGGGAGATCAAGTCCACCCTAGATGCTGATGCCCAAAGTTTTTTATCCCAACCTCTATGTGAGGAAGAGATTTTAGAAACCATGAAGAGTTTTAAAAATGGTAAAGTGCCGGGCCCTGATGGTATCCCCATAGAGTTTTATATAAGTTTTTATGATATTTTAAAAGATGATTTGTTTAATTTGTTTTCCGAAGTTTTTAATAATAAGGTTTTACTCAACTCATGGAAGAAAGGTGAGGTATCACTACTATACAAAAAAGGTGACAAAACGGATCTTAAAAACTGGAGGCCGATAACTCTTTTAAATAGTGATTACAAAATTATGGCTAAGATCTGTGCAAATCGGTTGAAAAAGGTGAAACATAAAGTAATTCATGCAAATCAGGTATGCGGGGTACCTGGGCGTAGTATCTGGGACAATTTAAACCTGGTGAAAGATTGTATTGAAGATGTAAAAACCAGAAAGACAAAGATGTCAATCCTAGCGGTGGATTTTGAGAAAGCTTTTGACCGCGTGTCTCATTTTTATCTTTTTAAAGTTTTAGAAAAAATGGGCATTCCGGGTGGGTTTTTATTGTCTCTTAAAGCTTTTTATAATGATTGTACGAGTAAGATTTTAGTTAATGGTTTTAAAACAAAAGAGGTAGTTTTAAAATCAGGGGTGAAGCAGGGTTGCCCTTTGTCCCCCCTGCTTTTTATATGTGCTATAGAACCCCTTTTATGTACAATACGCCGGGATAAGCAAATATGTGGAGTACCCTTACCCGGAGGGAACGGTCTACAAGTTAAAGTTGTAAGCTATATGGATGATGTAGCAGTGTTTGGATGTGATGTACCTTCAATACAAAAAACGATAAGCCAAATTCAGTCTTTTTGTACAGTTTCCGGTTTTAAAATTAATCTTACTAAATGTAATATTTTAAATGTCGGGGGGATGTGTAGCACCCTGAGGATTCGGCTGCTACAGGGGTATTGCACCTCAACCCAGAGGTGTGATATTCCACTCCCGGGTAAGGATGGAGTGTGGAACTGAGCTCGGTAGGCTGCATGCACTACATACATCCCATTTCCGAGGAACAGGCCGACGGTACTCCCACTTAGAAATGTGCAGGTACGACCGAGTCTGTTCCTGGCTGGAGTGGGAGGGGGGTGGTACATCCCATGTAGTGTAGGGGCAGATAGGGGGAGCAGCCTGGGTAAAGATAGGAGCTCATTGGGTGCTGGTCACCTGAGCTCACACATAGAGGGATATATAAGGTGGGCACCAACTAGAATCAGGGTCAGATGCAGAGAGTCAGATGCAGAGAACAAGTCAGTTGGAGAGGAGCCTGTCTGATGCAGAGAACAAATCGGCAGAGAGAAGGAAACAGCAGCCCTGGAGAGAGAGAGAGTGGAGCAGAGAAAGACCCAGAGGGGGAAGACTAAAGGGACCCAAGAACCCAAATTAGAGCACCGGGTGAGGAGTCAGCAAAAGGGTACCGGAACCCAAGCTGGTGGGGGTAAAAACATTCCCCAGCCAGAGACCGGAGACCGTGGGCAGCGTCTGCCACGGTCACCCATCACATCCACCCCGAAGGCACACCACATGAAGGGTCAGGGAACCCAGGGCCAAGGGTGTCCCAACAGAAGGCCCGAGGGAGCTGGACCTAGGTGGATCACTGGTGGGGACGGCTGAAGAAAGGACAGAGGGAGAGCTCAGGGCCACGCTCCGGACTTGTTTGGGGGTTGGCTGGATCCAGGACCTGGTGGACGCAGCACGGCTCGGGTGGTCACTAGCAGCTGGAGTGACCAGTACAACATCTGCAGTAAGTAAACACCCTTAACTGCACAACCCGACTCTGTCTTCACTGCCGTCTGCATTACATCACCACAACCCCCATCCTCTGCACCTGTCCCCTCTGAGGCTATACCCCTCCCGTTGGGGGTTATCCCACCAAGCTGCGCATCCACCATCAGCCTCAGCGGACCCTGCTGCAGCGGCGGCCACAGTGACCGCATCACAACGGGTGGCGTAGTCGACACAAAAGAACTTTAGTAACATCAGTAAGGACTGCCACATAACACTGAGCTTGACGCCCTTGGCACGGGCCGGGTCACAGCCGCTCGGAGACTACAACCCCCCATCTGATCCGGTGCCGGGTATTCCCCTCAAAAAGGAATATGTCCCAGGGGGCGCGTCAACTTTGGCGTAGTCGGCAGGATTACGTGCCCGCAGCACCCGGGTACTGCGTGCCTGAAGAAAAGTGCAAGTTTACCTCAGAAAGAAGTCTCCCGCCGGTTCCGGAGGGTCCACGCCATCGGACTCCATCACCAGTCGTTTCCCGCCGATTGTCCGCCATTTCCAGCTTGTTCCCGCCATCTGCAGAGTTTCCCGCCACTGGGCGACGCTTCCCGCCAAAACCGCAGATTTCCCGCCTTGGAAGAGCAGCGGACGCCATTATGGGCGTGCCAAAGGAGGGCGGGAGGCCGCCTCCCATCGTGGGCGAGGACAGAAAATGGCGCCAAAAGTGGAAACCGCCCCCACCAACAGAGACTGTGATGCTAGAGGTGTCTGTCAGCGTGAAAGAACTACCCCTGGAGCTGACAGTCACCGAGTTGCCCCAGGACCGCCCTCGAAGTGGGAGGAGACGAAAGAGAAGAGAAAAGATGGGTGTCGCCTGGAGCAGTCTGGAGCGAGCGCACCCGGAGGCAAGAAGTCTAACGAGGAGTAGCAGAGAAGCTTACCCGGAGATGTCCAGAGAGCAGAGCAGCACCGGCCCGCTGGCCAGGAGCCTGCTGGAAGAAGAGCAGAGCAGCACCGACCCGTTGGTCAGGAGCCTGCTGGACACCACGACCCCACTAGGCCTAGTGGAGGTCCTTGCACAGCTCCCCCGAGACCGGGAGTGTGCACAGACTGCCCTGGAGGGCCTCGCAAGGAGGATGGCCCGGGTACAGCGTGAGATACTGGCGGAGTGGAGCCGGGAGATGGCCCAGCAAGCTGGAACCCGTCCACGGAGCACGCTCCCCTGGGAGAGGACACCAACTGCCTCTACGGATGACGCGGGAGGACCCAAGGTCGGAGACGGCGCTGAGAAGGGAGCCGAACGTATGAAGGCAGGTAAAGGGGACGCTTATACCCCATACCGAGAGACCGCCCACCTGCCCCGGTTCCCCGTCGCAGAGCCCGAAAGTCCCCCGTCCGTGCCTGTAACCGCCATGTCACCGCTAATGACTAGGCCCCGACCGGAAGCCGCCGCCGCGACCCCTGTGACGTCACACGCACCGACCCGGAGCGTGACCAAGCAGGAAGAGCCTCCGGCCTGGTCGCAAGGCCCAGTACTCCCGGGCCCCGCATCACCAACAGCGCCCCCTACCTCCGCGGAGCCTCCGGCCTGGTCGCAAGGCCAGGTAGCCCAGGGCGCCGCCGTATTAACGGTGCCCTTCACCTTCCAGGTGCCCCAGGCCTGGCCGCAAGGCCTGGGCAACCCGGGCGCCACCACCACCGCGCCCGCGCCCGTAAAACCAAGGGTGCCGAGTTTGGGAAAGGACCTCTTCAGCCAGCTCACATGGCCGGACGGGCGTCCCTTTATCTGGCCCGAGGAGTTTTGTGAGCTGGAGCGGTAACAGAGACTAGGGCCCTTGTGTGAGCCCCTGATCCCGGCTCCGAAGCCCGTGACTCGGGTCTCCCCTCCTCTAGAAGAAGCCCAATTCGTGTGGGACCCCACGGGAGAAGATTTGATGGGGTTCACCGGAGAAACTCGGGCAGCCGCAGCTGAGCGTACTGAGTGTTGCCGTCAGCAGCTAGCAGAGTTTGCGAGAGAACGGGAGGAGAGGCGGGTCAGAGAACAACAGGCCCAAATCCAGAGCGCGGAGCAGAAGAGCCGGACTAGGAGGAACCCCCGTGCAGCGCACTGTCCCCGCACCATCGGGACGGTGATAAAGTTCAACCCGCAGCATGGGTGGGGCTTTATTCGGGACTGTAACAACCGCGGTGACGTTTTTGTGACCCGCAGAGACGTCGAGTCCCACCTGCCGGAAGGTCACAAAGGCCGTGACCTCTATGTCGGAGACGAAGTCACTTTCACCCGGCACAAGTGTGCCAAAGGACCTTACGCCCTCCACGTACACCGTTTGACGGAGGAGGAGTTGCGGTACGGGGAGGAGGAGCCAGAGGACCCGGATGGGTCTGAAGCAACACCGTATCACCAAGAAAAAGCAGGAGGGAGCCGTCGTTGAGGACGGGAGTAGAGACTGTATATAGTTGCCTGTCGGGGCACAGTGAACCGTTGCTGCAAAAATAGTCCCCGTTGGGACCAGTGAACAGTTTACCCGTTTAACCCTTGATCCCGTATCCATACCAGGCTGAGGACTGTGAGCAGCCATTCCCTTCCCTTTACCTGGCCGAGGACTGAGAGCGGCCAACTTCCCCTGTATATAGTTGCGCTTCCTAAAGCGCCCCCTACCGGTTTTATAGGAAAAACCAGTTTTTCTAAGAGACTGTCGCACTTTTCCCGGACACACGTTGCACAGTGTCCGGAGGAGGAACCTGAAACAAGAGACGACGAGAATGTTTATATGAAAAATTTTATATATATAATGTTTTATATGTTTTATATGTTTATGAAAAAAAAAAAAATGTATGTTTTTGGTGTTTTATGTCTTACAGCCCGAGGACGTGCTGTGATTTACCAGGGGGGAATGTAGCACCCTGAGGATTCGGCTGCTACAGGGGTATTGCACCTCAACCCAGAGGTGTGATATTCCACTCCCGGGTAAGGATGGAGTGTGGAACTGAGCTCGGTAGGCTGCATGCCCTACATACATCCCATTTCCGAGGAACAGGCCGACGGTACTCCCACTTAGAAATGTGCAGGTACGACCGAGTCTGTTCCTGGCTGGAGTGGGAGGGGGGTGGTACATCCCATGTAGTGTAGGGGCAGATAGGGGGAGCAGCCTGGGTAAAGATAGGAGCTCATTGGGTGCTGGTCACCTGAGCTCACACATAGAGGGATATATAAGGTGGGCACCAACTAGAATCAGGGTCAGATGCAGAGAGTCAGATGCAGAGAACAAGTCATTTGGAGACAGCAAGACAGCTGCAGAGGAGCAGACAGCAAGCAGAGAGGAAGTCAGCCTGCAGCAAGAGAGAGACCCTGAGTGAGAGGGGAGCAGAGAAGGAGTACCCAGAGGGGAAAACAGAGAGGACCCAAGAACCCAAATTAAAGCACCAGGTGAGGAGTCGGCACAGGGTACCGGAACCCAAGCTGGTGGGGGCAGAAAACACACCCTAGCCAGAGACCGGAGACCGTGGGCAGCGTCTGCCACGGTCACCCATCACATCCACCCCGAAGGCACACCACATGAAGGGTCAGGGAACCCAGGGCCAAGGGTGTCCCAACAGAAGGCCCGAGGGAGCTGGACCTAGGTGGATCACTGGTGGGGACGGCTGAAGAAAGGACAGAGGGAGAGCTCAGGGCCACGCTCCGGACTTGTTTGGGGGTTGGCTGGATCCAGGACCTGGTGGACGCAGCATGGCTCGGGTGGTCACTAGCAGCTGGAGTGACCAGTACAACATCTGCAGTAAGTAAACACCCTTAACTGCACAACCCGACTCTGTCTTCACTGCCGTCTGCATTACATCACCACAACCCCCATCCTCTGCACCTGTCCCCTCTGAGGCTATACCCCTCCCGTTGGGGGTTATCCCACCAAGCTGCGCATCCACCATCAGCCTCAGCGGACCCTGCTGCAGCGGCGGCCACAGTGACCGCATCACAACGGGTGGCGTAGTCGACACAAAAGAACTTTAGTAACATCAGTAAGGACTGCCACATAACACTGAGCTTGACGCCCTGGGCACGGGCCGGGTCACAGCCGCTCGGAGACTACAACCCCCCATCTGATCCGGTGCCGGGTATTCCCCTCAAAAAGGAATATGTCCCAGGGGGCGCGTCAGATGCGTTTACATGATGTACCAATTGCAGTTACAGATTCCATCACTATTTTAGGTGTTTTTTTTAATGAATCTAATAATGGTTTTAATAGCTGGGATGCGGCAGCACAGAAAATTAATCAGAAAATCTGCATGTGGAATATGAGAAAGCTGTCAATGGAAGGTAAAGTTCTGATTGTAAAAATGGTGATATTACCTATCCTGTTATATCTTAGTTTGGTGTTCCCCCCTCCTACAAATTTGTTGAAACGAATTACAAAAGTATATTTTACCTTTTTTTGGGGCTCAAAAATGGAGAAACTCAAAAGAGAAATTGTGACAAAGCCAAAGGTTAAAGGTGGGAAAGATTTCCCTGTTTTAGATAAGTTTCTTTTAATACATTTTTTCTGTTTCTGTTTTAAAACCCTTTTTAAAGATAATTACCTTTCCTATTTTATGCGTTTTAACACTGGTTTTCTCATGAGAAGGTTTGGTTGGTTTGAAACGGTTTTATCCTCTCCTTATGCTTTTAACCTACCTGCACATTATGAGATTTTAAAGAAAATTATTCTTGATTTTAATTTGAATAAGAAACAGACAGGGGATCTATGTAACAGCAAGACACTACTCAAACAAATTAGTACTGATGTGACGTTGTGTGATATTGAACGTTATGATGATGACAAAACTGTACACATATGGAAAATGATTAACGCCCCTTATCTTTTTAATGTACAGAAAGACATGTCTTGGAGCTGCGCACACCACTGTCTTCCTTGCCGGGCATTCCAGTACAGAAGAGGTTTTGTGAGGTCTGCCATCTGCCCAAGAGAAGGTTGTCAAGAAGAAGAGACAGTGAAGCATCTTTTATGGACTTGTGCTTTTGCTAAAGAGTTCTGGAGAAGATTAATCCCCCTGCTGGAGAAAATGGTGGACCTCAAGGACTTTAATTTTGCATCAGTGTTATATGGTCTTCTGGAATGCCCAACAATGGACCAAAAAATAATGGCGTGGAAGATAGTGAATTGTGCCAAGATAGCGCTCTGGAATGCTAGAAATATTGCTGTTTTTAAACATGAAATGTTACCAGTAGATGATGTTTTAGCCTTTTGTAAAAGTGAAATGTACATATACTATTTATTGGACAGGAAAAAGAATGTAACGTTGGCAGGCAAATGGCTTTTTAACCTATGGAATATTTGAAGTCTTGTAATATTTGCTGTGATGGAATTTTATTTTTCTTTGAAGTCCCGAAAGTGTAATGTGGATGTAATGGTTTTATTTCTGTAATTTGTTAAATTTTAAATAAACGGTTTTTATCCCCATGTGGGGGATAGCCAAATTAAAAAAAAAAATCTGTTCTTATCAGTTTAATATCTGATACGTCCCCTATCTGGGGACCATATATTAAATGGATTTTTAGAACAGGGAGATGGAAAAAGAGCTTGCTCTGTCCACTCCACGCATTGACCTGGTATTGCAGTATCTCCAGGACCGGTGCACCCCTTCTTTAATGCAGTTTCTAAAATCAGAAAGAATTGAATTCAATGCTTTTTGTTCATTTTGCTTGTTTGTCGGATTTTGGGATGGACTCTTTGGCTTTGCTTTTCTTCTCCTCATTGAATTTTTCATGTTAAAAGTTGCAGAAGCCAGATGACAAGCTCATTTTGGTTCAACTTCAGCAACTGTGCATTGCATTGCCATGTAATGTAATGTAATGCAATGCTATCTATCTAGCTCTCCCTCTATACTTCCTTTTGGATAAACAGACATATTAGGCAAGCATTTTGGAGCTTTCACCTAAATAACTACAGGTGGTGAGATAAGCTGCACAATATAATTGACCTTTCAGTATATTGTTGCACACACACCATCTATTTAGCAAATGCCCTTGTTATCAACAGCAGCCTTTTAAACTCACCTGAGCTAACAGGTATGTGAGCTGGTTACTCTGCTGCGCTTAAAATTTCTTTTTTGGTTTGCTACAATGCCTTTTCTGAAACGTTGTCTCCCTCTGCTGGAACACTGACTTCTTTCATTTAATGCCTGCAGACTATAAAAGAGAAACCAACCCAAAAAGTTTGGTTGATTAGTCTGTGGCATTCTTTTAAACTGTTGCTTATGGCGGTCTCTGTGAGCTTCTCAGTGACATTCAGCCATCCAGGTATCCCGCCTGCAGTAGACGGAATGTGGCAATGGAACGCTGGCTGCGCGTGTCATAATAGGCTCTGAGCCTTTATATACCTGCGCACAGCAGCAGCCACCTTCAGTCTGCTGCTGGACAGCCAGCAGCAGCAGCAGCAGGAGAGGTAATTAATCAGCAACCCTCCTGCTAAGGGTAGACAGCTGCTCGTTCCACCCCCCCCCCGCCTTAATTGGTTCTCCTCCCTTCCAACGGTGTTGAGGCGGGTGGGAACAGCCGGGGGTTGAGGGTACTGTGCTAAAAGAGGTGGAGTTATGCAGATCTAAAACGCGTGGATTGCAGCAGCAGCAAGCCGAAAAGTGCAGGCATGTGAGGGATCTAGAGGTTGACAGCATGTCTTCTTAACGGGAGTCCAGGTGGCCATCTCCACAAATGGACTTTTCAGAATCCTTGGGTGGCACCGTAGTCGGAAACCAATTCTGGTTATCGCTTCTCGGCCTTTTGGCTAAGATCAAGTGTAGTATCTGTTCTTATCAGTTTAATATCTGATACGTCCCCTATCTGGGGACCATATATTAAATGGATTTTTAGAACAGGGAGATGGAAAAAGAGCTTGCTCTGTCCACTCCACGCATTGACCTGGTATTGCAGTATCTCCAGGACCGGTGCACCCCTTCTTTAATGCAGTTTCTAAAATCAGAAAGAATTGAATTCAATGCTTTTTGTTCATTTTGCTTGTTTGTCGGATTTTGGGATGGACTCTTTGGCTTTGCTTTTCTTCTCCTCATTGGATTTTTCATGTTAAAAGTTGCAGAAGCCAGATGACAAGCTCATTTTGGTTCAACTTCAGCAACTGTGCATTGCATTGCCATGTAATGTAATGTAATGCAATGCTATCTATCTAGCTCTCCCTCTATACTTCCTTTTGGATAAACAGACATATTAGGCAAGCATTTTGGAGCTTTCACCTAAATAACTACAGGTGGTGAGATAAGCTGCACAATATAATTGACCTTTCAGTATATTGTTGCACACACACCATCTATTTAGCAAATGCCCTTGTTATCAACAGCAGCCTTTTAAACTCACCTGAGCTAACAGGTATGTGAGCTGGTTACTCTGCTGCGCTTAAAATTTCTTTTTTGGTTTGCTACAATGCCTTTTCTGAAACGTTGTCTCCCTCTGCTGGAACACTGACTTCTTTCATTTAATGCCTGCAGACTATAAAAGAGAAACCAACCCAAAAAGTTTGGTTGATTAGTCTGTGGCATTCTTTTAAACTGTTGCTTATGGCGGTCTCTGTGAGCTTCTCAGTGACATTCAGCCATCCAGGTATCCCGCCTGCAGTAGACGGAATGTGGCAATGGAACGCTGGCTGCGCGTGTCATAATAGGCTCTGAGCCTTTATATACCTGCGCACAGCAGCAGCCACCTTCAGTCTGCTGCTGGACAGCCAGCAGCAGCAGCAGCAGGAGAGGTAATTAATCAGCAACCCTCCTGCTAAGGGTAGACAGCTGCTCGTTCCACCCCCCCCCCGCCTTAATTGGTTCTCCTCCCTTCCAACGGTGTTGAGGCGGGTGGGAACAGCCGGGGGTTGAGGGTACTGTGCTAAAAGAGGTGGAGTTATGCAGATCTAAAACGCGTGGATTGCAGCAGCAGCAAGCCGAAAAGTGCAGGCATGTGAGGGATCTAGAGGTTGACAGCATGTCTTCTTAACGGGAGTCCAGGTGGCCATCTCCACAAATGGACTTTTCAGAATCCTTGTTTGGCACCGTAGTCGGAAACCAATTCTGGTTATCGCTTCTCGGCCTTTTGGCTAAGATCAAGTGTAGTATCTGTTCTTATCAGTTTAATATCTGATACGTCCCCTATCTGGGGACCATATATTAAATGGATTTTTAGAACAGGGAGATGGAAAAAGAGCTTGCTCTGTCCACTCCACGCATTGACCTGGTATTGCAGTATCTCCAGGACCGGTGCACCCCTTCTTTAATGCAGTTTCTAAAATCAGAAAGAATTGAATTCAATGCTTTTTGTTCATTTTGCTTGTTTGTCGGATTTTGGGATGGACTCTTTGGCTTTGCTTTTCTTCTCCTCATTGGATTTTTCATGTTAAAAGTTGCAGAAGCCAGATGACAAGCTCATTTTGGTTCAACTTCAGCAACTGTGCATTGCATTGCCATGTAATGTAATGTAATGCAATGCTATCTATCTAGCTCTCCCTCTATACTTCCTTTTGGATAAACAGACATATTAGGCAAGCATTTTGGAGCTTTCACCTAAATAACTACAGGTGGTGAGATAAGCTGCACAATATAATTGACCTTTCAGTATATTGTTGCACACACACCATCTATTTAGCAAATGCCCTTGTTATCAACAGCAGCCTTTTAAACTCACCTGAGCTAACAGGTATGTGAGCTGGTTACTCTGCTGCGCTTAAAATTTCTTTTTTGGTTTGCTACAATGCCTTTTCTGAAACGTTGTCTCCCTCTGCTGGAACACTGACTTCTTTCATTTAATGCCTGCAGACTATAAAAGAGAAACCAACCCAAAAAGTTTGGTTGATTAGTCTGTGGCATTCTTTTAAACTGTTGCTTATGGCGGTCTCTGTGAGCTTCTCAGTGACATTCAGCCATCCAGGTATCCCGCCTGCAGTAGACGGAATGTGGCAATGGAACGCTGGCTGCGCGTGTCATAATAGGCTCTGAGCCTTTATATACCTGCGCACAGCAGCAGCCACCTTCAGTCTGCTGCTGGACAGCCAGCAGCAGCAGCAGCAGGAGAGGTAATTAATCAGCAACCCTCCTGCTAAGGGTAGACAGCTGCTCGTTCCACCCCCCCCCCGCCTTAATTGGTTCTCCTCCCTTCCAACGGTGTTGAGGCGGGTGGGAACAGCCGGGGGTTGAGGGTACTGTGCTAAAAGAGGTGGAGTTATGCAGATCTAAAATGCGTGGATTGCAGCAGCAGCAAGCCGAAAAGTGCAGGCATGTGAGGGATCTAGAGGTTGACAGCATGTCTTCTTAACGGGAGTCCAGGTGGCCATCTCCACAAATGGACTTTTCAGAATCCTTGGGTGGCACCGTAGTCGGAAACCAATTCTGGTTATCGCTTCTCGGCCTTTTGGCTAAGATCAAGTGTAGTATCTGTTCTTATCAGTTTAATATCTGATACGTCCCCTATCTGGGGACCATATATTAAATGGATTTTTAGAACAGGGAGATGGAAAAAGAGCTTGCTCTGTCCACTCCACGCATTGACCTGGTATTGCAGTATCTCCAGGACCGGTGCACCCCTTCTTTAATGCAGTTTCTAAAATCAGAAAGAATTGAATTCAATGCTTTTTGTTCATTTTGCTTGTTTGTCGGATTTTGGGATGGACTCTTTGGCTTTGCTTTTCTTCTCCTCATTGGATTTTTCATGTTAAAAGTTGCAGAAGCCAGATGACAAGCTCATTTTGGTTCAACTTCAGCAACTGTGCATTGCATTGCCATGTAATGTAATGTAATGCAATGCTATCTATCTAGCTCTCCCTCTATACTTCCTTTTGGATAAACAGACATATTAGGCAAGCATTTTGGAGCTTTCACCTAAATAACTACAGGTGGTGAGATAAGCTGCACAATATAATTGACCTTTCAGTATATTGTTGCACACACACCATCTATTTAGCAAATGCCCTTGTTATCAACAGCAGCCTTTTAAACTCACCTGAGCTAACAGGTATGTGAGCTGGTTACTCTGCTGCGCTTAAAATTTCTTTTTTGGTTTGCTACAATGCCTTTTCTGAAACGTTGTCTCCCTCTGCTGGAACACTGACTTCTTTCATTTAATGCCTGCAGACTATAAAAGAGAAACCAACCCAAAAAGTTTGGTTGATTAGTCTGTGGCATTCTTTTAAACTGTTGCTTATGGCGGTCTCTGTGAGCTTCTCAGTGACATTCAGCCATCCAGGTATCCCGCCTGCAGTAGACGGAATGTGGCAATGGAACGCTGGCTGCGCGTGTCATAATAGGCTCTGAGCCTTTATATACCTGCGCACAGCAGCAGCCACCTTCAGTCTGCTGCTGGACAGCCAGCAGCAGCAGCAGCAGGAGAGGTAATTAATCAGCAACCCTCCTGCTAAGGGTAGACAGCTGCTCGTTCCACCCCCCCCCCGCCTTAATTGGTTCTCCTCCCTTCCAACGGTGTTGAGGCGGGTGGGAACAGCCGGGGGTTGAGGGTACTGTGCTAAAAGAGGTGGAGTTATGCAGATCTAAAACGCGTGGATTGCAGCAGCAGCAAGCCGAAAAGTGCAGGCATGTGAGGGATCTAGAGGTTGACAGCATGTCTTCTTAACGGGAGTCCAGGTGGCCATCTCCACAAATGGACTTTTCAGAATCCTTGGGTGGCACCGTAGTCGGAAACCAATTCTGGTTATCGCTTCTCGGCCTTTTGGCTAAGATCAAGTGTAGTATCTGTTCTTATCAGTTTAATATCTGATACGTCCCCTATCTGGGGACCATATATTAAATGGATTTTTAGAACAGGGAGATGGAAAAAGAGCTTGCTCTGTCCACTCCACGCATTGACCTGGTATTGCAGTATCTCCAGGACCGGTGCACCCCTTCTTTAATGCAGTTTCTAAAATCAGAAAGAATTGAATTCAATGCTTTTTGTTCATTTTGCTTGTTTGTCGGATTTTGGGATGGACTCTTTGGCTTTGCTTTTCTTCTCCTCATTGGATTTTTCATGTTAAAAGTTGCAGAAGCCAGATGACAAGCTCATTTTGGTTCAACTTCAGCAACTGTGCATTGCATTGCCATGTAATGTAATGTAATGCAATGCTATCTATCTAGCTCTCCCTCTATACTTCCTTTTGGATAAACAGACATATTAGGCAAGCATTTTGGAGCTTTCACCTAAATAACTACAGGTGGTGAGATAAGCTGCACAATATAATTGACCTTTCAGTATATTGTTGCACACACACCATCTATTTAGCAAATGCCCTTGTTATCAACAGCAGCCTTTTAAACTCACCTGAGCTAACAGGTATGTGAGCTGGTTACTCTGCTGCGCTTAAAATTTCTTTTTTGGTTTGCTACAATGCCTTTTCTGAAACGTTGTCTCCCTCTGCTGGAACACTGACTTCTTTCATTTAATGCCTGCAGACTATAAAAGAGAAACCAACCCAAAAAGTTTGGTTGATTAGTCTGTGGCATTCTTTTAAACTGTTGCTTATGGCGGTCTCTGTGAGCTTCTCAGTGACATTCAGCCATCCAGGTATCCCGCCTGCAGTAGACGGAATGTGGCAATGGAACGCTGGCTGCGCGTGTCATAATAGGCTCTGAGCCTTTATATACCTGCGCACAGCAGCAGCCACCTTCAGTCTGCTGCTGGACAGCCAGCAGCAGCAGCAGGAGAGGTAATTAATCAGCAACCCTCCTGCTAAGGGTAGACAGCTGCTCGTTCCACCCCCCCCCGCCTTAATTGGTTCTCCTCCCTTCCAACGGTGTTGAGGCGGGTGGGAACAGCCGGGGGTTGAGGGTACTGTGCTAAAAGAGGTGGAGTTATGCAGATCTAAAACGCGTGGATTGCAGCAGCAGCAAGCCGAAAAGTGCAGGCATGTGAGGGATCTAGAGGTTGACAGCATGTCTTCTTAACGGGAGTCCAGGTGGCCATCTCCACAAATGGACTTTTCAGAATCCTTGGGTGGCACCTTAGTCGGAAACCAATTCTGGTTATCGCTTCTCGGCCTTTTGGCTAAGATCAAGTGTAGTATCTGTTCTTATCAGTTTAATATCTGATACGTCCCCTATCTGGGGACCATATATTAAATGGATTTTTAGAACAGGGAGATGGAAAAAGAGCTTGCTCTGTCCACTCCACGCATTGACCTGGTATTGCAGTATCTCCAGGACCGGTGCACCCCTTCTTTAATGCAGTTTCTAAAATCAGAAAGAATTGAATTCAATGCTTTTTGTTCATTTTGCTTGTTTGTCGGATTTTGGGATGGACTCTTTGGCTTTGCTTTTCTTCTCCTCATTGGATTTTTCATGTTAAAAGTTGCAGAAGCCAGATGACAAGCTCATTTTGGTTCAACTTCAGCAACTGTGCATTGCATTGCCATGTAATGTAATGTAATGCAATGCTATCTATCTAGCTCTCCCTCTATACTTCCTTTTGGATAAACAGACATATTAGGCAAGCATTTTGGAGCTTTCACCTAAATAACTACAGGTGGTGAGATAAGCTGCACAATATAATTGACCTTTCAGTATATTGTTGCACACACACCATCTATTTAGCAAATGCCCTTGTTATCAACAGCAGCCTTTTAAACTCACCTGAGCTAACAGGTATGTGAGCTGGTTACTCTGCTGCGCTTAAAATTTCTTTTTTGGTTTGCTACAATGCCTTTTCTGAAACGTTGTCTCCCTCTGCTGGAACACTGACTTCTTTCATTTAATGCCTGCAGACTATAAAAGAGAAACCAACCCAAAAAGTTTGGTTGATTAGTCTGTGGCATTCTTTTAAACTGTTGCTTATGGCGGTCTCTGTGAGCTTCTCAGTGACATTCAGCCATCCAGGTATCCCGCCTGCAGTAGACGGAATGTGGCAATGGAACGCTGGCTGCGCGTGTCATAATAGGCTCTGAGCCTTTATATACCTGCGCACAGCAGCAGCCACCTTCAGTCTGCTGCTGGACAGCCAGCAGCAGCAGCAGCAGGAGAGGTAATTAATCAGCAACCCTCCTGCTAAGGGTAGACAGCTGCTCGTTCCACCCCCCCCGCCTTAATTGGTTCTCCTCCCTTCCAACGGTGTTGAGGCGGGTGGGAACAGCCGGGGGTTGAGGGTACTGTGCTAAAAGAGGTGGAGTTATGCAGATCTAAAACGCGTGGATTGCAGCAGCAGCAAGCCGAAAAGTGCAGGCATGTGAGGGATCTAGAGGTTGACAGCATGTCTTCTTAACGGGAGTCCAGGTGGCCATCTCCACAAATGGACTTTTCAGAATCCTTGGGTGGCACCGTAGTCGGAAACCAATTCTGGTTATCGCTTCTCGGCCTTTTGGCTAAGATCAAGTGTAGTATCTGTTCTTATCAGTTTAATATCTGATACGTCCCCTATCTGGGGACCATATATTAAATGGATTTTTAGAACAGGGAGATGGAAAAAGAGCTTGCTCTGTCCACTCCACGCATTGACCTGGTATTGCAGTATCTCCAGGACCGGTGCACCCCTTCTTTAATGCAGTTTCTAAAATCAGAAAGAATTGAATTCAATGCTTTTTGTTCATTTTGCTTGTTTGTCGGATTTTGGGATGGACTCTTTGGCTTTGCTTTTCTTCTCCTCATTGGATTTTTCATGTTAAAAGTTGCAGAAGCCAGATGACAAGCTCATTTTGGTTCAACTTCAGCAACTGTGCATTGCATTGCCATGTAATGTAATGTAATGCAATGCTATCTATCTAGCTCTCCCTCTATACTTCCTTTTGGATAAACAGACATATTAGGCAAGCATTTTGGAGCTTTCACCTAAATAACTACAGGTGGTGAGATAAGCTGCACAATATAATTGACCTTTCAGTATATTGTTGCACACACACCATCTATTTAGCAAATGCCCTTGTTATCAACAGCAGCCTTTTAAACTCACCTGAGCTAACAGGTATGTGAGCTGGTTACTCTGCTGCGCTTAAAATTTCTTTTTTGGTTTGCTACAATGCCTTTTCTGAAACGTTGTCTCCCTCTGCTGGAACACTGACTTCTTTCATTTAATGCCTGCAGACTATAAAAGAGAAACCAACCCAAAAAGTTTGGTTGATTAGTCTGTGGCATTCTTTTAAACTGTTGCTTATGGCGGTCTCTGTGAGCTTCTCAGTGACATTCAGCCATCCAGGTATCCCGCCTGCAGTAGACGGAATGTGGCAATGGAACGCTGGCTGCGCGTGTCATAATAGGCTCTGAGCCTTTATATACCTGCGCACAGCAGCAGCCACCTTCAGTCTGCTGCTGGACAGCCAGCAGCAGCAGCAGCAGGAGAGGTAATTAATCAGCAACCCTCCTGCTAAGGGTAGACAGCTGCTCGTTCCACCCCCCCCCGCCTTAATTGGTTCTCCTCCCTTCCAACTGTGTTGAGGCGGGTGGGAACAGCCGGGGGTTGAGGGTACTGTGCTAAAAGAGGTGGAGTTATGCAGATCTAAAACGCGTGGATTGCAGCAGCAGCAAGCCGAAAAGTGCAGGCATGTGAGGGATCTAGAGGTTGACAGCATGTCTTCTTAACGGGAGTCCAGGTGGCCATCTCCACAAATGGACTTTTCAGAATCCTTGGGTGGCACCGTAGTCGGAAACCAATTCTGGTTATCGCTTCTCGGCCTTTTGGCTAAGATCAAGTGTAGTATCTGTTCTTATCAGTTTAATATCTGATACGTCCCCTATCTGGGGACCATATATTAAATGGATTTTTAGAACAGGGAGATGGAAAAAGAGCTTGCTCTGTCCACTCCACGCATTGACCTGGTATTGCAGTATCTCCAGGACCGGTGCACCCCTTCTTTAATGCAGTTTCTAAAATCAGAAAGAATTGAATTCAATGCTTTTTGTTCATTTTGCTTGTTTGTCGGATTTTGGGATGGACTCTTTGGCTTTGCTTTTCTTCTCCTCATTGGATTTTTCATGTTAAAAGTTGCAGAAGCCAGATGACAAGCTCATTTTGGTTCAACTTCAGCAACTGTGCATTGCATTGCCATGTAATGTAATGTAATGCAATGCAATCTATCTAGCTCTCCCTCTATACTTCCTTTTGGATAAACAGACATATTAGGCAAGCATTTTGGAGCTTTCACCTAAATAACTACAGGTGGTGAGATAAGCTGCACAATATAATTGACCTTTCAGTATATTGTTGCACACACACCATCTATTTAGCAAATGCCCTTGTTATCAACAGCAGCCTTTTAAACTCACCTGAGCTAACAGGTATGTGAGCTGGTTACTCTGCTGCGCTTAAAATTTCTTTTTTGGTTTGCTACAATGCCTTTTCTGAAACGTTGTCTCCCTCTGCTGGAACACTGACTTCTTTCATTTAATGCCTGCAGACTATAAAAGAGAAACCAACCCAAAAAGTTTGGTTGATTAGTCTGTGGCATTCTTTTAAACTGTTGCTTATGGCGGTCTCTGTGAGCTTCTCAGTGACATTCAGCCATCCAGGTATCCCGCCTGCAGTAGACGGAATGTGGCAATGGAACGCTGGCTGCGCGTGTCATAATAGGCTCTGAGCCTTTATATACCTGCGCACAGCAGCAGCCACCTTCAGTCTGCTGCTGGACAGCCAGCAGCAGCAGCAGCAGGAGAGGTAATTAATCAGCAACCCTCCTGCTAAGGGTAGACAGCTGCTCGTTCCACCGCCCCCCCCGCCTTAATTGGTTCTCCTCCCTTCCAACGGTGTTGAGGCGGGTGGGAACAGCCGGGGGTTGAGGGTACTGTGCTAAAAGAGGTGGAGTTATGCAGATCTAAAACGCGTGGATTGCAGCAGCAGCAAGCCGAAAAGTGCAGGCATGTGAGGGATCTAGAGGTTGACAGCATGTCTTCTTAACGGGAGTCCAGGTGGCCATCTCCACAAATGGACTTTTCAGAATCCTTGGGTGGCACCGTAGTCGGAAACCAATTCTGGTTATCGCTTCTCGGCCTTTTGGCTAAGATCAAGTGTAGTATCTGTTCTTATCAGTTTAATATCTGATACGTCCCCTATCTGGGGACCATATATTAAATGGATTTTTAGAACAGGGAGATGGAAAAAGAGCTTGCTCTGTCCACTCCACGCATTGACCTGGTATTGCAGTATCTCCAGGACCGGTGCACCCCTTCTGTAATGCAGTTTCTAAAATCAGAAAGAATTGAATTCAATGCTTTTTGTTCATTTTGCTTGTTTGTCGGATTTTGGGATGGACTCTTTGGCTTTGCTTTTCTTCTCCTCATTGGATTTTTCATGTTAAAAGTTGCAGAAGCCAGATGACAAGCTCATTTTGGTTCAACTTCAGCAACTGTGCATTGCATTGCCATGTAATGTAATGTAATGCAATGCAATCTATCTAGCTCTCCCTCTATACTTCCTTTTGGATAAACAGACATATTAGGCAAGCATTTTGGAGCTTTCACCTAAATAACTACAGGTGGTGAGATAAGCTGCACAATATAATTGACCTTTCAGTATATTGTTGCACACACACCATCTATTTAGCAAATGCCCTTGTTATCAACAGCAGCCTTTTAAACTCACCTGAGCTAACAGGTATGTGAGCTGGTTACTCTGCTGCGCTTAAAATTTCTTTTTTGGTTTGCTACAATGCCTTTTCTGAAACGTTGTCTCCCTCTGCTGGAACACTGACTTCTTTCATTTAATGCCTGCAGACTATAAAAGAGAAACCAACCCAAAAAGTTTGGTTGATTAGTCTGTGGCATTCTTTTAAACTGTTGCTTATGGCGGTCTCTGTGAGCTTCTCAGTGACATTCAGCCATCCAGGTATCCCGCCTGCAGTAGACGGAATGTGGCAATGGAACGCTGGCTGCGCGTGTCATAATAGGCTCTGAGCCTTTATATACCTGCGCACAGCAGCAGCCACCTTCAGTCTGCTGCTGGACAGCCAGCAGCAGCAGCAGGAGAGGTAATTAATCAGCAACCCTCCTGCTAAGGGTAGACAGCTGCTCGTTCCACCCCCCCCCGCCTTAATTGGTTCTCCTCCCTTCCAACGGTGTTGAGGCGGGTGGGAACAGCCGGGGGTTGAGGGTACTGTGCTAAAAGAGGTGGAGTTATGCAGATCTAAAACGCGTGGATTGCAGCAGCAGCAAGCCGAAAAGTGCAGGCATGTAAGGGATCTAGAGGTTGACAGCATGTCTTCTTAACGGGAGTCCAGGTGGCCATCTCCACAAATGGACTTTTCAGAATCCTTGGGTGGCACCGTAGTCGGAAACCAATTCTGGTTATCGCTTCTCGGCCTTTTGGCTAAGATCAAGTGTAGTATCTGTTCTTATCAGTTTAATATCTGATACGTCCCCTATCTGGGGACCATATATTAAATGGATTTTTAGAACAGGGAGATGGAAAAAGAGCTTGTTCTGTCCACTCCACGCATTGACCTGGTATTGCAGTATCTCCAGGACCGGTGCACCCCTTCTTTAATGCAGTTTCTAAAATCAGAAAGAATTGAATTCAATGCTTTTTGTTCATTTTGCTTGTTTGTCGGATTTTGGGATGGACTCTTTGGCTTTGCTTTTCTTCTCCTCATTGGATTTTTCATGTTAAAAGTTGCAGAAGCCAGATGACAAGCTCATCTGGTTATCGCTTCTCGGCCTTTTGGCTGAGACCAAGTGCTTCACAGCAGGCGGTTTCAGTTGAAGGGCACTCAGGTACCCCTCTCCTTGGCCTGGCAGGATCGTCCACTTCAGTGGGCTTCACCTGCCTGCTGCTATTAGGGAGAGGGATTAGTCCTAGGGTAACGGGCAGCGATCCCCCAGCCTTCAGGTGCTTTATCTCAAAGCTCTGAAGGCGCAGATTGCAGGCGGTTGCAATTTGCATTTTGTTGCGCCATACCATGGAGGTTGACCCCAACCTCGTGCCTCTATATGCGAGGCTTAAGAACACCATAAGGGTCCGCTTTACGGCTGGTGGTTCCGATATGCGGAATCTGGGATATGTAGTCCAGGACGTGCTTGAGAAACTGCTCCACGTCAGAACCAACGAAATCCTTTCTATCCAGGATTATCCTTGACGTGGAGATTATGATGTAACCTTTACTGGCGAAGGTATTTTCAAAGATGTTTTGTCCAGAGTTAAGTCGGTAGAAAATAGCCCTGGTCTAAAAGGGATTCAGATCATCGAGCACGTCCTGGATGAGGTAAAGATGGTGGTTGTGAAAATCTTCTCACCCTTCATAACAGCACCAGAGGTTATTTCCTTTTTGTCAGTTTATTTTAAAAGTGTGAAATTGATTGGGAAAGTGTTGAATGAGTTTAACATCTGGACCTCAAAATGGAAGTTTTTAGTAAAATGTGAAAGAGACCCTAAATTCCCTGGAGGTGGGAGACTTCCTCCAGCTCGATTTAAAATAGGGCAAACTAATGGGGATTTTTTTTTCTCAGGAATGCCACTTTTCTGTAGGTATTGTGGTCTCTATGGGCACTCTAAGGATAGTTGTGGTGCCACTTGTAGAAATTGTGCCAGTACTGAACATGACACAAAGGAGTGCCCAAATGAAAAAAAATGCTCTTTTTGTCGGACACCTGGTCATTTCTATTTTTCTTGCCCTCACAGGTTCAGAGAGGATGAACAAAAACAAAAGGAGAAGTCCAAGACATCCGGGAATGGACGGGCCAATCAGACCACCCCTCAGGAGGAGGAACAACAACCTGGAGCCTCGGGAGGTGATAAGGGCGCTTCGACTAGTAACAATCCCTCCGAGTCAATGACAGGTAACTCACAGGAGCCCAGGAGCTGGCTGAAAGACCATAAGGAGGCTAAAAGGAAGGCTGAGAAAGATCATAAAGGGGCGGTCGGTAAGGCCAAAAAAGAGCGCCAAAAGGCTGACACCGAGCCCAAAATTCCCACTGGGTCTCACGAGAGCGAGGGCGGTACGTGGCATTTGGTGAGGTCTCATAATAAGAAAAAGAATGGTTCCGTGGAGGTGGCTAATAGGGAGGAGATGGATACATCCCCTCACGGGGGTGTAGACTCTGGAATCCCGAGGTCCCGGGGCTCTGCTGCCCCAGGTGGGGCCCCGAACCTGGCTGCCTCCGGGGACTCTGAGGCTCCGCCATGTGTGCAGCCTGCCCCTGTGTTACGACCCTCTGCGGGTCAGCAGGGGAGTGCGGAGCCTCTCGGAGACCCACCTGACGAGGACCTAAATGGTCAGCCTATGGAGACCCAGTGTATCCTTTCTCACAATATCCTTCCGAGCTACACCCCAGTAGCGTCGGGTCTTAATTTAAGTGAATGTTCCTTCTCCGATGATGAAGACTCTTTGATAACGGTGGATTCAGAAGAGGGCGTTGGTGAAAGTCCAAGTGGTCTGATCCGTCCATCGGATAGGTAAAGTCCAGTTTTTGTTTCTTCCTAACCATTTGTTATGATGGCTGACATTAGTGGTGTTTCCCTCAATGTGAGAGGCATAGGATCCAAGACCAGAAGAGCTACTGTTTTACATTTTTTAACCTGTTTTACAGCTTCTGTTTTCTTTTTACAAGAATGTCATATCCCTCATAAGATTTCTTACAAAAAATATAAGGAAGAGTGGAAACATGGTCCATCGGTCTGGTCTGGATCAAATGCAACCGGATCAGCCGGGGTAGCTATACTTTTTAAGGGAAATGTGTCTATTGATTTTATCCAAGATATTTTACCGGGTCGTATTCTTTTAGTTAAGGCTTTTATTGATGGGACAAGATGGCAGTTTTTAAATTTTTATGGGTCACCTGATAAAAATGAAAGGGCTGATATGCTGGAAATTTTACCTTTATTTATTAACATTTCTGAACCTTTTATCCTGGCAGGTGATTTTAATTGTATTTTAAAAGGCGAAAGCCGACGCTCCGGTTCCGTGAGTAGAAATTATGACAAAACGTCTGGAATGTTAAGCAATATTATAAATGATTGTAAATTAACTGATGTGTATAAAGAATGTAACAAGGATAGCCCTATAGACGCTGGTTTCACCTGGAGCAATTCTACATGTAGCTCCAGGATAGATTTTGTTTTAGGTTCAGAAAAAATACTGCCAGTGAAATGTGAAGTTTTAACTAATATTCTCTCAGATCACAAGGTTTTATCTTTTAGAGTGAGGATTAATGGAAAGAAGAAATGTGGTAAGAAATCTTGGAAATTGAATGTGTCCCTTTTAAAAGATCCACAAATTTTATCGGATTTTATTGAGTTTTATGTAAACTGTAGAAAAAGGAAAAACCCCAATATTTCTTTTAGCTCCTGGTGGGATAGAATGAAAATAAGCATTAAAGATTTCTTTATAAAGAAAAGCATACAAAAAGCTAAAGAAAAGTTTGAGATCTATAATTTTCTTAATATCAGGTTACAGACATTGTACAAATTCAAAGACAATGGTCTGGATGTAGGTAATGATATATTGAGTCTTAAAGGAGAAATTTCAAAGTGGTTGGAACAAAAAGGAAAAGAACTGATTTTTCGTTCAAAGGTAAAACACGTAGAAGAGGATGAGACTTGTTCCAGGTATTTTTTTAAGAAAAACAAACAGGCGAAAACAATAATTGATAACATAGATGGAGATAATAATATCAACGTTATATTGGATAAGGTAAATGTCTATTTTAATGATCTTTTTAATGTAAAAACTATAGACCATGATTTAATACACACTTTCCTGGGGGAGATCAAGTCCACCGTAGATGCTGATGCCCAAAGTTTTTTATCCCAACCTCTATGTGAGGAAGAGATTTTAGAAACCATGAAGAGTTTTAAAAATGGTAAAGTGCCGGGCCCTGATGGTATCCCCATAGAGTTTTATATAAGTTTTTATGATATTTTAAAAGATGATTTGTTTAATTTGTTTTCCGAAGTTTTTAATAATAAGGTTTTACTCAACTCATGGAAGAAAGGTGAGGTATCACTACTATACAAAAAAGGTGACAAAACGGATCTTAAAAACTGGAGGCCGATAACTCTTTTAAATAGTGATTACAAAATTATGGCTAAGATCTGTGCAAATCGGTTGAAAAAGGTGATACATAAAGTAATTCATGCAAATCAGGTATGCGGGGTACGTGGGCGTAGTATCTGGGACAATTTAAACCTGGTGAAAGATTGTATTGAAGATGTAAAAACCAGAAAGACAAAGATGTCAATCCTAGCGGTGGATTTTGAGAAAGCTTTTGACCGCGTGTCTCATTTTTATCTTTTTAAAGTTTTAGAAAAAATGGGCATTCCGGGTGGGTTTTTATTGTCTCTTAAAGCTTTTTATAATGATTGTACGAGTAAGATTTTAGTTAATGGTTTTAAAACAAAAGAGGTAGTTTTAAAATCAGGGGTGAAGCAGGGTTGCCCTTTGTCCCCCCTGCTTTTTATATGTGCTATAGAACCCCTTTTATGTACAATACGCCGGGATAAGCAAATATGTGGAGTACCCTTACCCGGAGGGAACGGTCTACAAGTTAAAGTTGTAAGCTATATGGATGATGTAGCAGTGTTTGGATGTGATGTACCTTCAATACAAAAAACGATAAGCCAAATTCAGTCTTTTTGTACAGTTTCCGGTTTTAAAATTAATCTTACTAAATGTAATATTTTAAATGTCGGGGGGATGTGTAGCACCCTGAGGATTCGGCTGCTACAGGGGTATTGCACCTCAACCCAGAGGTGTGATATTCCACTCCCGGGTAAGGATGGAGTGTGGAACTGAGCTCGGTAGGCTGCATGCACTACATACATCCCATTTCCGAGGAACAGGCCGACGGTACTCCCACTTAGAAATGTGCAGGTACGACCGAGTCTGTTCCTGGCTGGAGTGGGAGGGGGGTGGTACATGCCATGTAGTGTAGGGGCAGATAGGGGGAGCAGCCTGGGTAAAGATAGGAGCTCATTGGGTGCTGGTCACCTGAGCTCACACATAGAGGGATATATAAGGTGGGCACCAACTAGAATCAGGGTCAGATGCAGAGAGTCAGATGCAGAGAACAAGTCAGTTGGAGAGGAGCCTGTCTGATGCAGAGAACAAATCGGCAGAGAGAAGGAAACAGCAGCCCTGGAGAGAGAGAGAGTGGAGCAGAGAAAGACCCAGAGGGGGAAGACTAAAGGGACCCAAGAACCCAAATTAGAGCACCGGGTGAGGAGTCAGCAAAAGGGTACCGGAACCCAAGCTGGTGGGGGTAAAAACATTCCCCAGCCAGAGACCGGAGACCGTGGGCAGCGTCTGCCACGGTCACCCATCACATCCACCCCGAAGGCACACCACATGAAGGGTCAGGGAACCCAGGGCCAAGGGTGTCCCAACAGAAGGCCCGAGGGAGCTGGACCTAGGTGGATCACTGGTGGGGACGGCTGAGAAAGGACAGAGGGAGAGCTCAGGGCCACGCTCCGGACTTGTTTGGGGGTTGGCTGGATCCAGGACCTGGTGGACGCAGCACGGCTCGGGTGGTCACTAGCAGCTGGAGTGACCAGTACAACATCTGCAGTAAGTAAACACCCTTAACTGCACAACCCGACTCTGTCTTCACTGCCGTCTGCATTACATCACCACAACCCCCATCCTCTGCACCTGTCCCCTCTGAGGCTATACCCCTCCCGTTGGGGGTTATCCCACCAAGCTGCGCATCCACCATCAGCCTCAGCGGACCCTGCTGCAGCGGCGGCCACAGTGACCGCATCACAACGGGTGGCGTAGTCGACACAAAAGAACTTTAGTAACATCAGTAAGGACTGCCACATAACACTGAGCTTGACGCCCTGGGCACGGGCCGGGTCACAGCCGCTCGGAGACTACAACCCCCCATCTGATCCGGTGCCGGGTATTCCCCTCAAAAAGGAATATGTCCCAGGGGGCGCGTCAACTTTGGCGTAGTCGGCAGGATTACGTGCCCGCAGCACCCGGGTACTGCGTGCCTGAAGAAAAGTGCAAGTTTACCTCAGAAAGAAGTCTCCCGCCGGTTCCGGAGGGTCCACGCCATCGGACTCCATCACCAGTCGTTTCCCGCCGATTGTCCGCCATTTCCAGCTTGTTCCCGCCATCTGCAGAGTTTCCCGCCACTGGGCGACGCTTCCCGCCAAAACCGCAGATTTCCCGCCTTGGAAGAGCAGCGGACGCCATTATGGGCGTGCCAAAGGAGGGCGGGAGGCCGCCTCCCATCGTGGGCGAGGACAGAAAATGGCGCCAAAAGTGGAAACCGCCCCCACCAACAGAGACTGTGATGCTAGAGGTGTCTGTCAGCGTGAAAGAACTACCCCTGGAGCTGACAGTCACCGAGTTGCCCCGGGACCGCCCTCGAAGTGGGAGGAGACGAAAGAGAAGAGAAAAGATGGGTGTCGCCTGGAGCAGTCTGGAGCGAGCGCACCCGGAGGCAAGAAGTCTAACGAGGAGTAGCAGAGAAGCTTACCCGGAGATGTCCAGAGAGCAGAGCAGCACCGGCCCGCTGGCCAGGAGCCTGCTGGAAGAAGAGCAGAGCAGCACCGACCCGTTGGTCAGGAGCCTGCTGGACACCACGACCCCACTAGGCCTAGTGGAGGTCCTTGCACAGCTCCCCCGAGACCGGGAGTGTGCACAGACTGCCCTGGAGGGCCTCGCAAGGAGGATGGCCCGGGTACAGCGTGAGATACTGGCGGAGTGGAGCCGGGAGATGGCCCAGCAAGCTGGAACCCGTCCACGGAGCACGCTCCCCTGGGAGAGGACACCAACTGCCTCTACGGATGACGCGGGAGGACCCAAGGTCGGAGACGGCGCTGAGAAGGGAGCCGAACGTATGAAGGCAGGTAAAGGGGACGCTTATACCCCATACCGAGAGACCGCCCACCTGCCCCGGTTCCCCGTCGCAGAGCCCGAAAGTCCCCCGTCCGTGCCTGTAACCGCCATGTCACCGCTAATGACTAGGCCCCGACCGGAAGCCGCCGCCGCGACCCCTGTGACGTCACACGCACCGACCCGGAGCGTGACCAAGCAGGAAGAGCCTCCGGCCTGGTCGCAAGGCCCAGTACTCCCGGGCCCCGCATCACCAACAGCGCCCCCTACCTCCGCGGAGCCTCCGGCCTGGTCGCAAGGCCAGGTAGCCCAGGGCGCCGCCGTATTAACGGTGCCCTTCACCTTCCAGGTGCCCCAGGCCTGGCCGCAAGGCCTGGGCAACCCGGGCGCCACCACCACCGCGCCCGCGCCCGTAAAACCAAGGGTGCCGAGTTTGGGAAAGGACCTCTTCAGCCAGCTCACATGGCCGGACGGGCGTCCCTTTATCTGGCCCGAGGAGTTTTGTGAGCTGGAGCGGTAACAGAGACTAGGGCCCTTGTGTGAGCCCCTGATCCCGGCTCCGAAGCCCGTGACTCGGGTCTCCCCTCCTCTAGAAGAAGCCCAATTCGTGTGGGACCCCACGGGAGAAGATTTGATGGGGTTCACCGGAGAAACTCGGGCAGCCGCAGCTGAGCGTACTGAGTGTTGCCGTCAGCAGCTAGCAGAGTTTGCGAGAGAACGGGA
This sequence comes from Phyllobates terribilis, assembly GCF_046119375.1. NCBI lineage: Eukaryota > Metazoa > Chordata > Amphibia > Anura > Dendrobatidae > Phyllobates > Phyllobates terribilis. The sequence goes on along the minus strand of NW_027363009.1, from coordinate 851,273 downwards.
GGAGAGGCGGGTCAGAGAACAACAGGCCCAAATCCAGAGCGCGGAGCAGAAGAGCCGGACTAGGAGGAACCCCCGTGCAGCGCACTGTCCCCGCACCATCGGGACGGTGATAAAGTTCAACCCGCAGCATGGGTGGGGCTTTATTCGGGACTGTAACAACCGCGGTGACGTTTTTGTGACCCGCAGAGACGTCGAGTCCCACCTGCCGGAAGGTCACAAAGGCCGTGACCTCTATGTCGGAGACGAAGTCACTTTCACCCGGCACAAGTGTGCCAAAGGACCTTACGCCCTCCACGTACACCGTTTGACGGAGGAGGAGTTGCGGTACGGGGAGGAGGAGCCAGAGGACCCGGATGGGTCTGAAGCAACACCGTATCACCAAGAAAAAGCAGGAGGGAGCCGTCGTTGAGGACGGGAGTAGAGACTGTATATAGTTGCCTGTCGGGGCACAGTGAACCGTTGCTGCAAAAATAGTCCCCGTTGGGACCAGTGAACAGTTTACCCGTTTAACCCTTGATCCCGTATCCATACCAGGCTGAGGACTGTGAGCAGCCATTCCCTTCCCTTTACCTGGCCGAGGACTGAGAGCGGCCAACTTCCCCTGTATATAGTTGCGCTTCCTAAAGCGCCCCCTACCGGTTTTATAGGAAAAACCAGTTTTTCTAAGAGACTGTCGCACTTTTCCCGGACACACGTTGCACAGTGTCCGGAGGAGGAACCTGAAACAAGAGACGACGAGAATGTTTATATGAAAAATTTTATATATATAATGTTTTATATGTTTTATATGTTTATGAAAAAAAAAAAAATGTATGTTTTTGGTGTTTTATGTCTTACAGCCCGAGGACGTGCTGTGATTTACCAGGGGGGAATGTAGCACCCTGAGGATTCGGCTGCTACAGGGGTATTGCACCTCAACCCAGAGGTGTGATATTCCACTCCCGGGTAAGGATGGAGTGTGGAACTGAGCTCGGTAGGCTGCATGCACTACATACATCCCATTTCCGAGGAACAGGCCGACGGTACTCCCACTTAGAAATGTGCAGGTACGACCGAGTCTGTTCCTGGCTGGAGTGGGAGGGGGGTGGTACATCCCATGTAGTGTAGGGGCAGATAGGGGGAGCAGCCTGGGTAAAGATAGGAGCTCATTGGGTGCTGGTCACCTGAGCTCACACATAGAGGGATATATAAGGTGGGCACCAACTAGAATCAGGGTCAGATGCAGAGAGTCAGATGCAGAGAACAAGTCATTTGGAGACAGCAAGACAGCTGCAGAGGAGCAGACAGCAAGCAGAGAGGAAGTCAGCCTGCAGCAAGAGAGAGACCCTGAGTGAGAGGGGAGCAGAGAAGGAGTACCCAGAGGGGAAAACAGAGAGGACCCAAGAACCCAAATTAAAGCACCGGGTGAGGAGTCGGCACAGGGTACCGGAACCCAAGCTGGTGGGGGCAGAAAACACACCCTAGCCAGAGACCGGAGACCGTGGGCAGCGTCTGCCACGGTCACCCATCACATCCACCCCGAAGGCACACCACATGAAGGGTCAGGGAACCCAGGGCCAAGGGTGTCCCAACAGAAGGCCCGAGGGAGCTGGACCTAGGTGGATCACTGGTGGGGACGGCTGAAGAAAGGACAGAGGGAGAGCTCAGGGCCACGCTCCGGACTTGTTTGGGGGTTGGCTGGATCCAGGACCTGGTGGACGCAGCACGGCTCGGGTGGTCACTAGCAGCTGGAGTGACCAGTACAACATCTGCAGTAAGTAAACACCCTTAACTGCACAACCCGACTCTGTCTTCACTGCCGTCTGCATTACATCACCACAACCCCCATCCTCTGCACCTGTCCCCTCTGAGGCTATACCCCTCCCGTTGGGGGTTATCCCACCAAGCTGCGCATCCACCATCAGCCTCAGCGGACCCTGCTGCAGCGGCGGCCACAGTGACCGCATCACAACGGGTGGCGTAGTCGACACAAAAGAACTTTAGTAACATCAGTAAGGACTGCCACATAACACTGAGCTTGACGCCCTGGGCACGGGCCGGGTCACAGCCGCTCGGAGACTACAACCCCCCATCTGATCCGGTGCCGGGTATTCCCCTCAAAAAGGAATATGTCCCAGGGGGCGCGTCAGATGCGTTTACATGATGTACCAATTGCAGTTACAGATTCCATCACTATTTTAGGTGTTTTTTTTAATGAATCTAATAATGGTTTTAATAGCTGGGATGCGGCAGCACAGAAAATTAATCAGAAAATCTGCATGTGGAATATGAGAAAGCTGTCAATGGAAGGTAAAGTTCTGATTGTAAAAATGGTGATATTACCTATCCTGTTATATCTTAGTTTGGTGTTCCCCCCTCCTACAAATTTGTTGAAACGAATTACAAAAGTATGTTTTACCTTTTTTTGGGGCTCAAAAATGGAGAAACTCAAAAGAGAAATTGTGACAAAGCCAAAGGTTAAAGGTGGGAAAGATTTCCCTGTTTTAGATAAGTTTCTTTTAATACATTTTTTCTGTTTCTGTTTTAAAACCCTTTTTAAAGATAATTACCTTTCCTATTTTATGCGTTTTAACACTGGTTTTCTCATGAGAAGGTTTGGTTGGTTTGAAACAGTTTTATCCTCTCCTTATGCTTTTAACCTACCTGCACATTATGAGATTTTAAAGAAAATTATTCTTGATTTTAATTTGAATAAGAAACAGACAGGGGATCTATGTAACAGCAAGACACTACTCAAACAAATTAGTACTGATGTGACGTTGTGTGATATTGAACGTTATGATGATGACAAAACTGTACACATATGGAAAATGATTAACGCCCCTTATCTTTTTAATGTACAGAAAGACATGTCTTGGAGCTGCGCACACCACTGTCTTCCTTGCCGGGCATTCCAGTACAGAAGAGGTTTTGTGAGGTCTGCCATCTGCCCAAGAGAAGGTTGTCAAGAAGAAGAGACAGTGAAGCATCTTTTATGGACTTGTGCTTTTGCTAAAGAGTTCTGGAGAAGATTAATCCCCCTGCTGGAGAAAATGGTGGACCTCAAGGACTTTAATTTTGCATCAGTGTTATATGGTCTTCTGGAATGCCCAACAATGGACCAAAAAATAATGGCGTGGAAGATAGTGAATTGTGCCAAGATAGCGCTCTGGAATGCTAGAAATATTGCTGTTTTTAAACATGAAATGTTACCAGTAGATGATGTTTTAGCCTTTTGTAAAAGTGAAATGTACATATACTATTTATTGGACAGGAAAAAGAATGTAACGTTGACAGGCAAATGGCTTTTTAACCTATGGAATATTTGAAGTCTTGTAATATTTGCTGTGATGGAATTTTATTTTTCTTTGAAGTCCCGAAAGTGTAATGTGGATGTAATGGTTTTATTTCTGTAATTTGTTAAATTTTAAATAAACGGTTTTTATCCCCATGTGGGGGATAGCCAAATTAAAAAAAAAAATCTGTTCTTATCAGTTTAATATCTGATACGTCCCCTATCTGGGGACCATATATTAAATGGATTTTTAGAACAGGGAGATGGAAAAAGAGCTTGCTCTGTCCACTCCACGCATTGACCTGGTATTGCAGTATCTCCAGGACCGGTGCACCCCTTCTTTAATGCAGTTTCTAAAATCAGAAAGAATTGAATTCAATGCTTTTTGTTCATTTTGCTTGTTTGTCGGATTTTGGGATGGACTCTTTGGCTTTGCTTTTCTTCTCCTCATTGAATTTTTCATGTTAAAAGTTGCAGAAGCCAGATGACAAGCTCATTTTGGTTCAACTTCAGCAACTGTGCATTGCATTGCCATGTAATGTAATGTAATGCAATGCTATCTATCTAGCTCTCCCTCTATACTTCCTTTTGGATAAACAGACATATTAGGCAAGCATTTTGGAGCTTTCACCTAAATAACTACAGGTGGTGAGATAAGCTGCACAATATAATTGACCTTTCAGTATATTGTTGCACACACACCATCTATTTAGCAAATGCCCTTGTTATCAACAGCAGCCTTTTAAACTCACCTGAGCTAACAGGTATGTGAGCTGGTTACTCTGCTGCGCTTAAAATTTCTTTTTTGGTTTGCTACAATGCCTTTTCTGAAACGTTGTCTCCCTCTGCTGGAACACTGACTTCTTTCATTTAATGCCTGCAGACTATAAAAGAGAAACCAACCCAAAAAGTTTGGTTGATTAGTCTGTGGCATTCTTTTAAACTGTTGCTTATGGCGGTCTCTGTGAGCTTCTCAGTGACATTCAGCCATCCAGGTATCCCGCCTGCAGTAGACGGAATGTGGCAATGGAACGCTGGCTGCACGTGTCATAATAGGCTCTGAGCCTTTATATACCTGCGCACAGCAGCAGCCACCTTCAGTCTGCTGCTGGACAGCCAGCAGCAGCAGGAGAGGTAATTAATCAGCAACCCTCCTGCTAAGGGTAGACAGCTGCTCGTTCCACCCCCCCCCCCGCCTTAATTGGTTCTCCTCCCTTCCAACGGTGTTGAAGCGGGTGGGAACAGCCGGGGGTTGAGGGTACTGTGCTAAAAGAGGTGGAGTTATGCAGATCTAAAACGCGTGGATTGCAGCAGCAGCAAGCCGAAAAGTGCAGGCATGTGAGGGATCTAGAGGTTGACAGCATGTCTTCTTAACGGGAGTCCAGGTGGCCATCTCCACAAATGGACTTTTCAGAATCCTTGGGTGGCACCGTAGTCGGAAACCAATTCTGGTTATCGTTTCTCGGCCTTTTGGCTAAGATCAAGTGTAGTATCTGTTCTTATCAGTTTAATATCTGATACGTCCCCTATCTGTGGACCATATATTAAATGGATTTTTAGAACAGGGAGATGGAAAAAGAGCTTGCTCTGTCCACTCCACGCATTGACCTGGTATTGCAGTATCTCCAGGACCGGTGCACCCCTTCTTTAATGCAGTTTCTAAAATCAGAAAGAATTGAATTCAATGCTTTTTGTTCATTTTGCTTGTTTGTCGGATTTTGGGATGGACTCTTTGGCTTTGCTTTTCTTCTCCTCATTGGATTTTTCATGTTAAAAGTTGCAGAAGCCAGATGACAAGCTCATTTTGGTTCAACTTCAGCAACTGTGCATTGCATTGCCATGTAATGTAATGTAATGCAATGCTATCTATCTAGCTCTCCCTCTATACTTCCTTTTGGATAAACAGACATATTAGGCAAGCATTTTGGAGCTTTCACCTAAATAACTACAGGTGGTGAGATAAGCTGCACAATATAATTGACCTTTCAGTATATTGTTGCACACACACCATCTATTTAGCAAATGCCCTTGTTATCAACAGCAGCCTTTTAAACTCACCTGAGCTAACAGGTATGTGAGCTGGTTACTCTGCTGCGCTTAAAATTTCTTTTTTGGTTTGCTACAATGCCTTTTCTGAAACGTTGTCTCCCTCTGCTGGAACACTGACTTCTTTCATTTAATGCCTGCAGACTATAAAAGAGAAACCAACCCAAAAAGTTTGGTTGATTAGTCTGTGGCATTCTTTTAAACTGTTGCTTATGGCGGTCTCTGTGAGCTTCTCAGTGACATTCAGCCATCCAGGTATCCCGCCTGCAGTAGACGGAATGTGGCAATGGAACGCTGGCTGCGCGTGTCATAATAGGCTCTGAGCCTTTATATACCTGCGCACAGCAGCAACCACCTTCAGTCTGCTGCTGGACAGCCAGCAGCAGCAGCAGGAGAGGTAATTAATCAGCAACCCTCCTGCTAAGGGTAGACAGCTGCTCGTTCCACCCCCCCCCCGCCTTAATTGGTTCTCCTCCCTTCCAACGGTGTTGAGGCGGGTGGGAACAGCCGGGGGTTGAGGGTACTGTGCTAAAAGAGGTGGAGTTATGCAGATCTAAAACGCGTGGATTGCAGCAGCAGCAAGCCGAAAAGTGCAGGCATGTGAGGGATCTAGAGGTTGACAGCATGTCTTCTTAACAGGAGTCCAGGTGGCCATCTCCACAAATGGACTTTTCAGAATCCTTGGGTGGCACCGTAGTCGGAAACCAATTCTGGTTATCGCTTCTCGGCCTTTTGGCTAAGATCAAGTGTAGTATCTGTTCTTATCAGTTTAATATCTGATACGTCCCCTATCTGGGGACCATATATTAAATGGATTTTTAGAACAGGGAGATGGAAAAAGAGCTTGCTCTGTCCACTCCACGCATTGACCTGGTATTGCAGTATCTCCAGGACCGGTGCACCCCTTCTTTAATGCAGTTTCTAAAATCAGAAAGAATTGAATTCAATGCTTTTTGTTCATTTTGCTTGTTTGTCGGATTTTGGGATGGACTCTTTGGCTTTGCTTTTCTTCTCCTCATTGGATTTTTCATGTTAAAAGTTGCAGAAGCCAGATGACAAGCTCATTTTGGTTCAACTTCAGCAACTGTGCATTGCATTGCCATGTAATGTAATGTAATGCAATGCTATCTATCTAGCTCTCCCTCTATACTTCCTTTTGGATAAACAGACATATTAGGCAAGCATTTTGGAGCTTTCACCTAAATAACTACAGGTGGTGAGATAAGCTGCACAATATAATTGACCTTTCAGTATATTGTTGCACACACACCATCTATTTAGCAAATGCCCTTGTTATCAACAGCAGCCTTTTAAACTCACCTGAGCTAACAGGTATGTGAGCTGGTTACTCTGCTGCGCTTAAAATTTCTTTTTTGGTTTGCTACAATGCCTTTTCTGAAACGTTGTCTCCCTCTGCTGGAACACTGACTTCTTTCATTTAATGCCTGCAGACTATAAAAGAGAAACCAACCCAAAAAGTTTGGTTGATTAGTCTGTGGCATTCTTTTAAACTGTTGCTTATGGCGGTCTCTGTGAGCTTCTCAGTGACATTCAGCCATCCAGGTATCCCGCCTGCAGTAGACGGAATGTGGCAATGGAACGCTGGCTGCGCGTGTCATAATAGGCTCTGAGCCTTTATATACCTGCGCACAGCAGCAGCCACCTTCAGTCTGCTGCTGGACAGCCAGCAGCAGCAGCAGCAGGAGAGGTAATTAATCAGCAACCCTCCTGCTAAGGGTAGACAGCTGCTCGTTCCACCCCCCCCCCCGCCTTAATTGGTTCTCCTCCCTTCCAACGGTGTTGAGGCGGGTGGGAACAGCCGGGGGTTGAGGGTACTGTGCTAAAAGAGGTGGAGTTATGCAGATCTAAAACGCGTGGATTGCAGCAGCAGCAAGCCGAAAAGTGCAGGCATGTGAGGGATCTAGAGGTTGACAGCATGTCTTCTTAACGGGAGTCCAGGTGGCCATCTCCACAAATGGACTTTTCAGAATCCTTGGGTGGCACCGTAGTCGGAAACCAATTCTGGTTATCGCTTCTCGGCCTTTTGGCTAAGATCAAGTGTAGTATCTGTTCTTATCAGTTTAATATCTGATACGTCCCCTATCTGGGGACCATATATTAAATGGATTTTTAGAACAGGGAGATGGAAAAAGAGCTTGCTCTGTCCACTCCACGCATTGACCTGGTATTGCAGTATCTCCAGGACCGGTGCACCCCTTCTTTAATGCAGTTTCTAAAATCAGAAAGAATTGAATTCAATGCTTTTTGTTCATTTTGCTTGTTTGTCGGATTTTGGGATGGACTCTTTGGCTTTGCTTTTCTTCTCCTCATTGGATTTTTCATGTTAAAAGTTGCAGAAGCCAGATGACAAGCTCATTTTGGTTCAACTTCAGCAACTGTGCATTGCATTGCCATGTAATGTAATGTAATGCAATGCTATCTATCTAGCTCTCCCTCTATACTTCCTTTTGGATAAACAGACATATTAGGCAAGCATTTTGGAGCTTTAACCTAAATAACTACAGGTGGTGAGATAAGCTGCACAATATAATTGACCTTTCAGTATATTGTTGCACACACACCATCTATTTAGCAAATGCCCTTGTTATCAACAGCAGCCTTTTAAACTCACCTGAGCTAACAGGTATGTGAGCTGGTTACTCTGCTGCGCTTAAAATTTCTTTTTTGGTTTGCTACAATGCCTTTTCTGAAACGTTGTCTCCCTCTGCTGGAACACTGACTTCTTTCATTTAATGCCTGCAGACTATAAAAGAGAAACCAACCCAAAAAGTTTGGTTGATTAGTCTGTGGCATTCTTTTAAACTGTTGCTTATGGCGGTCTCTGTGAGCTTCTCAGTGACATTCAGCCATCCAGGTATCCCGCCTGCAGTAGACGGAATGTGGCAATGGAACGCTGGCTGCGCGTGTCATAATAGGCTCTGAGCCTTTATATACCTGCGCACAGCAGCAGCCACCTTCAGTCTGCTGCTGGACAGCCAGCAGCAGCAGCAGCAGGAGAGGTAATTAATCAGCAACCCTCCTGCTAAGGGTAGACAGCTGCTCGTTCCACCCCCCCCCCGCCTTAATTGGTTCTCCTCCCTTCCAACGGTGTTGAGGCGGGTGGGAACAGCCGGGGGTTGAGGGTACTGTGCTAAAAGAGGTGGAGTTATGCAGATCTAAAATGCGTGGATTGCAGCAGCAGCAAGCCGAAAAGTGCAGGCATGTGAGGGATCTAGAGGTTGACAGCATGTCTTCTTAACGGGAGTCCAGGTGGCCATCTCCACAAATGGACTTTTCAGAATCCTTGGGTGGCACCGTAGTCGGAAACCAATTCTGGTTATCGCTTCTCGGCCTTTTGGCTAAGATCAAGTGTAGTATCTGTTCTTATCAGTTTAATATCTGATACGTCCCCTATCTGGGGACCATATATTAAATGGATTTTTAGAACAGGGAGATGGAAAAAGAGCTTGCTCTGTCCACTCCACGCATTGACCTGGTATTGCAGTATCTCCAGGACCGGTGCACCCCTTCTTTAATGCAGTTTCTAAAATCAGAAAGAATTGAATTCAATGCTTTTTGTTCATTTTGCTTGTTTGTCGGATTTTGGGATGGACTCTTTGGCTTTGCTTTTCTTCTCCTCATTGGATTTTTCATGTTAAAAGTTGCAGAAGCCAGATGACAAGCTCATTTTGGTTCAACTTCAGCAACTGTGCATTGCATTGCCATGTAATGTAATGTAATGCAATGCTATCTATCTAGCTCTCCCTCTATACTTCCTTTTGGATAAACAGACATATTAGGCAAGCATTTTGGAGCTTTCACCTAAATAACTACAGGTGGTGAGATAAGCTGCACAATATAATTGACCTTTCAGTATATTGTTGCACACACACCATCTATTTAGCAAATGCCCTTGTTATCAACAGCAGCCTTTTAAACTCACCTGAGCTAACAGGTATGTGAGCTGGTTACTCTGCTGCGCTTAAAATTTCTTTTTTGGTTTGCTACAATGCCTTTTCTGAAACGTTGTCTCCCTCTGCTGGAACACTGACTTCTTTCATTTAATGCCTGCAGACTATAAAAGAGAAACCAACCCAAAAAGTTTGGTTGATTAGTCTGTGGCATTCTTTTAAACTGTTGCTTATGGCGGTCTCTGTGAGCTTCTCAGTGACATTCAGCCATCCAGGTATCCCGCCTGCAGTAGACGGAATGTGGCAATGGAACGCTGGCTGCGCGTGTCATAATAGGCTCTGAGCCTTTATATACCTGCGCACAGCAGCAGCCACCTTCAGTCTGCTGCTGGACAGCCAGCAGCAGCAGCAGCAGGAGAGGTAATTAATCAGCAACCCTCCTGCTAAGGGTAGACAGCTGCTCGTTCCACCCCCCCCCGCCTTAATTGGTTCTCCTCCCTTCCAACGGTGTTGAGGCGGGTGGGAACAGCCGGGGGTTGAGGGTACTGTGCTAAAAGAGGTGGAGTTATGCAGATCTAAAACGCGTGGATTGCAGCAGCAGCAAGCCGAAAAGTGCAGGCATGTGAGGGATCTAGAGGTTGACAGCATGTCTTCTTAACGGGAGTCCAGGTGGCCATCTCCACAAATGGACTTTTCAGAATCCTTGGGTGGCACCGTAGTCGGAAACCAATTCTGGTTATCGCTTCTCGGCCTTTTGGCTAAGATCAAGTGTAGTATCTGTTCTTATCAGTTTAATATCTGATACGTCCCCTATCTGGGGACCATATATTAAATGGATTTTTAGAACAGGGAGATGGAAAAAGAGCTTGCTCTGTCCACTCCACGCATTGACCTGGTATTGCAGTATCTCCAGGACTGGTGCACCCCTTCTTTAATGCAGTTTCTAAAATCAGAAAGAATTGAATTCAATGCTTTTTGTTCATTTTGCTTGTTTGTCGGATTTTGGGATGGACTCTTTGGCTTTGCTTTTCTTCTCCTCATTGGATTTTTCATGTTAAAAGTTGCAGAAGCCAGATGACAAGCTCATTTTGGTTCAACTTCAGCAACTGTGCATTGCATTGCCATGTAATGTAATGTAATGCAATGCTATCTATCTAGCTCTCCCTCTATACTTCCTTTTGGATAAACAGACATATTAGGCAAGCATTTTGGAGCTTTCACCTAAATAACTACAGGTGGTGAGATAAGCTGCACAATATAATTGACCTTTCAGTATATTGTTGCACACACACCATCTATTTAGCAAATGCCCTTGTTATCAACAGCAGCCTTTTAAACTCACCTGAGCTAACAGGTATGTGAGCTGGTTACTCTGCTGCGCTTAAAATTTCTTTTTTGGTTTGCTACAATGCCTTTTCTGAAACGTTGTCTCCCTCTGCTGGAACACTGACTTCTTTCATTTAATGCCTGCAGACTATAAAAGAGAAACCAACCCAAAAAGTTTGGTTGATTAGTCTGTGGCATTCTTTTAAACTGTTGCTTATGGCGGTCTCTGTGAGCTTCTCAGTGACATTCAGCCATCCAGGTATCCCGCCTGCAGTAGACGGAATGTGGCAATGGAACGCTGGCTGCGCGTGTCATAATAGGCTCTGAGCCTTTATATACCTGCGCACAGCAGCAGCCACCTTCAGTCTGCTGCTGGACAGCCAGCAGCAGCAGCAGCAGCAGGAGAGGTAATTAATCAGCAACCCTCCTGCTAAGGGTAGACAGCTGCTCGTTCCACCCCCCCCCCCACCTTAATTGGTTCTCCTCCCTTCCAGCGGTGTTGAGGCGGGTGGGAACAGCCGGGGGTTGAGGGTACTGTGCTAAAAGAGGTGGAGTTATGCAGATCTAAAACGCGTGGATTGCAGCAGCAGCAAGCCGAAAAGTGCAGGCATGTGAGGGATCTAGAGGTTGACAGCATGTCTTCTTAACGGGAGTCCAGGTGGCCATCTCCACAAATGGACTTTTCAGAATCCTTGGGTGGCACCGTAGTCGGAAACCAATTCTGGTTATCGCTTCTCGGCCTTTTGGCTAAGATCAAGTGTAGTATCTGTTCTTATCAGTTTAATATCTGATACGTCCCCTATCTGGGGACCATATATTAAATGGATTTTTAGAACAGGGAGATGGAAAAAGAGCTTGCTCTGTCCACTCCACGCATTGACCTGGTATTGCAGTATCTCCAGGACCGGTGCACCCCTTCTTTAATGCAGTTTCTAAAATCAGAAAGAATTGAATTCAATGCTTTTTGTTCATTTTGCTTGTTTGTCGGATTTTGGGATGGACTATTTGGCTTTGCTTTTCTTCTCCTCATTGGATTTTTCATGTTAAAAGTTGCAGAAGCCAGATGACAAGCTCATTTTGGTTCAACTTCAGCAACTGTGCATTGCATTGCCATGTAATGTAATGTAATGCAATGCTATCTATCTAGCTCTCCCTCTATACTTCCTTTTGGATAAACAGACATATTAGGCAAGCATTTTGGAGCTTTCACCTAAATAACTACAGGTGGTGAGATAAGCTGCACAATATAATTGTCCTTTCAGTATATTGTTGCACACACACCATCTATTTAGCAAATGCCCTTGTTATCAACAGCAGCCTTTTAAACTCACCTGAGCTAACAGGTATGTGAGCTGGTTACTCTGCTGCGCTTAAAATTTCTTTTTTGGTTTGCTACAATGCCTTTTCTGAAACGTTGTCTCCCTCTGCTGGAACACTGACTTCTTTCATTTAATGCCTGCAGACTATAAAAGAGAAACCAACCCAAAAAGTTTGGTTGATTAGTCTGTGGCATTCTTTTAAACTGTTGCTTATGGCGGTCTCTGTGAGCTTCTCAGTGACATTCAGCCATCCAGGTATCCCGCCTGCAGTAGACGGAATGTGGCAATGGAACGCTGGCTGCGCGTGTCATAATAGGCTCTGAGCCTTTATATACCTGCGCACAGCAGCAGCCACCTTCAGTCTGCTGCTGGACAGCCAGCAGCAGCAGCAGCAGGAGAGGTAATTAATCAGCAACCCTCCTGCTAAGGGTAGACAGCTGCTCGTTCCACCCCCCCCCGCCTTAATTGGTTCTCCTCCCTTCCAACGGTGTTGAGGCGGGTGGGAACAGCCGGGGGTTGAGGGTACTGTGCTAAAAGAGGTGGAGTTATGCAGATCTAAAACGCGTGGATTGCAGCAGCAGCAAGCCGAAAAGTGCAGGCATGTGAGGGATCTAGAGGTTGACAGCATGTCTTCTTAACGGGAGTCCAGGTGGCCATCTCCACAAATGGACTTTTCAGAATCCTTGGGTGGCACCGTAGTCGGAAACCAATTCTGGTTATCGCTTCTCGGCCTTTTGGCTAAGATCAAGTGTAGTATCTGTTCTTATCAGTTTAATATCTGATACGTCCCCTATCTGGGGACCATATATTAAATGGATTTTTAGAACAGGGAGATGGAAAAAGAGCTTGCTCTGTCCACTCCACGCATTGACCTGGTATTGCAGTATCTCCAGGACCGGTGCACCCCTTCTTTAATGCAGTTTCTAAAATCAGAAAGAATTGAATTCAATGCTTTTTGTTCATTTTGCTTGTTTGTCGGATTTTGGGATGGACTCTTTGGCTTTGCTTTTCTTCTCCTCATTGGATTTTTCATGTTAAAAGTTGCAGAAGCCAGATGACAAGCTCATTTTGGTTCAACTTCAGCAACTGTGCATTGCATTGCCATGTAATGTAATGTAATGCAATGCTATCTATACTTCCTTTTGGATAAACAGACATATTAGGCAAGCATTTTGGAGCTTTCACCTAAATAACTACAGGTGGTGAGATAAGCTGCACAATATAATTGACCTTTCAGTATATTGTTGCACACACACCATCTATTTAGCAAATGCCCTTGTTATCAACAGCAGCCTTTTAAACTCACCTGAGCTAACAGGTATGTGAGCTGGTTACTCTGCTGCGCTTAAAATTTCTTTTTTGGTTTGCTACAATGCCTTTTCTGAAACGTTGTCTCCCTCTGCTGGAACACTGACTTCTTTCATTTAATGCCTGCAGACTATAAAAGAGAAACCAACCCAAAAAGTTTGGTTGATTAGTCTGTGGCATTCTTTTAAACTGTTGCTTATGGCGGTCTCTGTGAGCTTCTCAGTGACATTCAGCCATCCAGGTATCCCGCCTGCAGTAGACGGAATGTGGCAATGGAACGCTGGCTGCGCGTGTCATAATAGGCTCTGAGCCTTTATATACCTGCGCACAGCAGCAGCCACCTTCAGTCTGCTGCTGGACAGCCAGCAGCAGCAGCAGGAGAGGTAATTAATCAGCAACCCTCCTGCTAAGGGTAGACAGCTGCTCGTTCCACCCCCCCCCCCACCTTAATTGGTTCTCCTCCCTTCCAACGGTGTTGAGGCGGGTGGGAACAGCCGGGGGTTGAGGGTACTGTGCTAAAAGAGGTGGAGTTATGCAGATCTAAAACGCGTGGATTGCAGCAGCAGCAAGCCGAAAAGTGCAGGCATGTGAGGGATCTAGAGGTTGACAGCATGTCTTCTTAACGGGAGTCCAGGTGGCCATCTCCACAAATGGACTTTTCAGAATCCTTGGGTGGCACCGTAGTCGGAAACCAATTCTGGTTATCGCTTCTCGGCCTTTTGGCTAAGATCAAGTGTAGTATCTGTTCTTATCAGTTTAATATCTGATACGTCCCCTATCTGGGGACCATATATTAAATGGATTTTTAGAACAGGGAGATGGAAAAAGAGCTTGCTCTGTCCACTCCACGCATTGACCTGGTATTGCAGTATCTCCAGGACCGGTGCACCCCTTCTTTAATGCAGTTTCTAAAATCAGAAAGAATTGAATTCAATGCTTTTTGTTCATTTTGCTTGTTTGTCGGATTTTGGGATGGACTATTTGGCTTTGCTTTTCTTCTCCTCATTGGATTTTTCATGTTAAAAGTTGCAGAAGCCAGATGACAAGCTCATTTTGGTTCAACTTCAGCAACTGTGCATTGCATTGCCATGTAATGTAATGTAATGCAATGCTATCTATCTAGCTCTCCCTCTATACTTCCTTTTGGATAAACAGACATATTAGGCAAGCATTTTGGAGCTTTCACCTAAATAACTACAGGTGGTGAGATAAGCTGCACAATATAATTGTCCTTTCAGTATATTGTTGCACACACACCATCTATTTAGCAAATGCCCTTGTTATCAACAGCAGCCTTTTAAACTCACCTGAGCTAACAGGTATGTGAGCTGGTTACTCTGCTGCGCTTAAAATTTCTTTTTTGGTTTGCTACAATGCCTTTTCTGAAACGTTGTCTCCCTCTGCTGGAACACTGACTTCTTTCATTTAATGCCTGCAGACTATAAAAGAGAAACCAACCCAAAAAGTTTGGTTGATTAGTCTGTGGCATTCTTTTAAACTGTTGCTTATGGCGGTCTCTGTGAGCTTCTCAGTGACATTCAGCCATCCAGGTATCCCGCCTGCAGTAGACGGAATGTGGCAATGGAACGCTGGCTGCGCGTGTCATAATAGGCTCTGAGCCTTTATATACCTGCGCACAGCAGCAGCCACCTTCAGTCTGCTGCTGGACAGCCAGCAGCAGCAGCAGGAGAGGTAATTAATCAGCAACCCTCCTGCTAAGGGTAGACAGCTGCTCGTTCCACCCCCCCCCCCGCCTTAATTGGTTCTCCTCCCTTCCAACGGTGTTGAGGCGGGTGGGAACAGCCGGGGGTTGAGGGTACTGTGCTAAAAGAGGTGGAGTTATGCAGATCTAAAACGCGTGGATTGCAGCAGCAGCAAGCCGAAAAGTGCAGGCATGTGAGGGATCTAGAGGTTGACAGCATGTCTTCTTAACGGGAGTCCAGGTGGCCATCTCCACAAATGGACTTTTCAGAATCCTTGGGTGGCACCGTAGTCGGAAACCAATTCTGGTTATGGCTTCTCGGCCTTTTGGCTAAGATCAAGTGTAGTATCTGTTCTTATCAGTTTAATATCTGATACGTTCCCTATCTGGGGATCATATATTAAATGGATTTTTAGAACAGGGAGATGGAAAAAGAGCTTGCTCTGTCCACTCCACGCATTGACCTGGTATTGCAGTATCTCCAGGACCGGTGCACCCCTTCTTTAATGCAGTTTCTAAAATCAGAAAGAATTGAATTCAATGCTTTTTGTTCATTTTGCTTGTTTGTCGGATTTTGGGATGGACTCTTTGGCTTTGCTTTTCTTCTCCTCATTGGATTTTTCATGTTAAAAGTTGCAGAAGCCAGATGACAAGCTCATTTTGGTTCAACTTCAGCAACTGTGCATTGCATTGCCATGTAATGTAATGTAATGCAATGCTATCTATCTAGCTCTCCCTCTATACTTCCTTTTGGATAAACAGACATATTAGGCAAGCATTTTGGAGCTTTCACCTAAATAACTACAGGTGGTGAGATAAGCTGCACAATATAATTGACCTTTCAGTATATTGTTGCACACACACCATCTATTTAGCAAATGCCCTTGTTATCAACAGCAGCCTTTTAAACTCACCTGAGCTAACAGGTATGTGAGCTGGTTACTCTGCTGCGCTTAAAATTTCTTTTTTGGTTTGCTACAATGCTTTTTCTGAAACGTTGTCTCCCTCTGCTGGAACACTGACTTCTTTCATTTAATGCCTGCAGACTATAAAAGAGAAACCAACCCAAAAAGTTTGGTTGATTAGTCTGTGGCATTCTTTTAAACTGTTGCTTATGGCGGTCTCTGTGAGCTTCTCAGTGACATTCAGCCATCCAGGTATCCCGCCTGCAGTAGACGGAATGTGGCAATGGAACGCTGGCTGCGCCTGTCATAATAGGCTCTGAGCCTTTATATACCTGCGCACAGCAGCAGCCACCTTCAGTCTGCTGCTGGACAGCCAGCAGCAGCAGCAGCAGGAGAGGTAATTAATCAGCAACCCTCCTGCTAAGGGTAGACAGCTGCTCGTTCCACCCCCCCCCCGCCTTAATTGGTTCTCCTCCCTTCCAACGGTGTTGAGGCGGGTGGGAACAGCCGGGGGTTGAGGGTACTGTGCTAAAAGAGGTGGAGTTATGCAGATCTAAAACGCGTGGATTGCAGCAGCAGCAAGCCGAAAAGTGCAGGCATGTGAGGGATCTAGAGGTTGACAGCATGTCTTCTTAACGGGAGTCCAGGTGGCCATCTCCACAAATGGACTTTTCAGAATCCTTGGGTGGCACCGTAGTCGGAAACCAATTCTGGTTATCGCTTCTCGGCCTTTTGGCTAAGATCAAGTGTAGTATCTGTTCTTATCAGTTTAATATCTGATACGTCCCCTATCTGGGGACCATATATTAAATGGATTTTTAGAACAGGGAGATGGAAAAAGAGCTTGCTCTGTCCACTCCACGCATTGACCTGGTATTGCAGTATCTCCAGGACCGGTGCACCCCTTCTTTAATGCAGTTTCTAAAATCAGAAAGAATTGAATTCAATGCTTTTTGTTCATTTTGCTTGTTTGTCGGATTTTGGGATGGACTCTTTGGCTTTGCTTTTCTTCTCCTCATTGGATTTTTCATGTTAAAAGTTGCAGAAGCCAGATGACAAGCTCATTTTGGTTCAACTTCAGCAACTGTGCATTGCATTGCCATGTAATGTAATGTAATGCAATGCTATCTATCTAGCTCTCCCTCTATACTTCCTTTTGGATAAACAGACATATTAGGCAAGCATTTTGGAGCTTTCACCTAAATAACTACAGGTGGTGAGATAAGCTGCACAATATAATTGACCTTTCAGTATATTGTTGCACACACACCATCTATTTAGCAAATGCCCTTGTTATCAACAGCAGCCTTTTAAACTCACCTGAGCTAACAGGTATGTGAGCTGGTTACTCTGCTGCGCTTAAAATTTCTTTTTTGGTTTGCTACAATGCCTTTTCTGAAACGTTGTCTCCCTCTGCTGGAACACTGACTTCTTTCATTTAATGCCTGCAGACTATAAAAGAGAAACCAACCCAAAAAGTTTGGTTGATTAGTCTGTGGCATTCTTTTAAACTGTTTCTTATGGCGGTCTCTGTGAGCTTCTCAGTGACATTCAGCCATCCAGGTATCCCGCCTGCAGTAGACGGAATGTGGCAATGGAACGCTGGCTGCGCGTGTCATAATAGGCTCTGAGCCTTTATATACCTGCGCACAGCAGCAGCCACCTTCAGTCTGCTGCTGGACAGCCAGCAGCAGCAGCAGCAGCAGGAGAGGTAATTAATCAGCAACCCTCCTGCTAAGGGTAGACAGCTGCTCGTTCCACCCCCCCCCCCCGCCTTAATTGGTTCTCCTCCCTTCCAACGGTGTTGAGGCGGGTGGGAACAGCCGGGGGTTGAGGGTACTGTGCTAAAAGAGGTGGAGTTATGCAGATCTAAAACGCGTGGATTGCAGCAGCAGCAAGCCGAAAAGTGCAGGCATGTGAGGGATCTAGAGGTTGACAGCATGTCTTCTTAACGGGAGTCCAGGTGGCCATCTCCACAAATGGACTTTTCAGAATCCTTGGGTGGCACCGTAGTCGGAAACCAATTCTGGTTATCGCTTCTCGGCCTTTTGGCTAAGATCAAGTGTAGTATCTGTTCTTATCAGTTTAATATCTGATACGTCCCCTATCTGGGGACCATATATTAAATGGATTTTTAGAACAGGGAGATGGAAAAAGAGCTTGCTCTGTCCACTCCACGCATTGACTTGGTATTGCAGTATCTCCAGGACCGGTGCACCCCTTCTTTAATGCAGTTTCTAAAATCAGAAAGAATTGAATTCAATGCTTTTTGTTCATTTTGCTTGTTTGTCGGATTTTGGGATGGACTCTTTGGCTTTGCTTTTCTTCTCCTCATTGGATTTTTCATGTTAAAAGTTGCAGAAGCCAGATGACAAGCTCATTTTGGTTCAACTTCAGCAACTGTGCATTGCATTGCCATGTAATGTAATGTAATGCAATGCTATCTATCTAGCTCTCCCTCTATACTTCCTTTTGGATAAACAGACATATTAGGCAAGCATTTTGGAGCTTTCACCTAAATAACTACAGGTGGTGAGATAAGCTGCACAATATAATTGACCTTTCAGTATATTGTTGCACACACACCATCTATTTAGCAAATGCCCTTGTTATCAACAGCAGCCTTTTAAACTCACCTGAGCTAACAGGTATGTGAGCTGGTTACTCTGCTGCGCTTAAAATTTCTTTTTTGGTTTGCTACAATGCCTTTTCTGAAACGTTGTCTCCCTCTGCTGGAACACTGACTTCTTTCATTTAATGCCTGCAGACTATAAAAGAGAAACCAACCCAAAAAGTTTGGTTGATTAGTCTGTGGCATTCTTTTAAACTGTTGCTTATGGCGGTCTCTGTGAGCTTCTCAGTGACATTCAGCCATCCAGGTATCCCGCCTGCAGTAGACGGAATGTAGCAATGGAACGCTGGCTGCGCGTGTCATAATAGGCTCTGAGCCTTTATATACCTGCGCACAGCAGCAGCCACCTTCAGTCTGCTGCTGGACAGCCAGCAGCAGCAGCAGCAGGAGAGGTAATTAATCAGCAACCCTCCTGCTAAGGGTAGACAGCTGCTCGTTCCACCCCCCCCCCCCGCCTTAATTGGTTCTCCTCCCTTCCAACGGTGTTGAGGCGGGTGGGAACAGCCGGGGGTTGAGGGTACTGTGCTAAAAGAGGTGGAGTTATGCAGATCTAAAACGCGTGGATTGCAGCAGCAGCAAGCCGAAAAGTGCAGGCATGTGAGGGATCTAGAGGTTGACAGCATGTCTTCTTAACGGGAGTCCAGGTGGCCATCTCCACAAATGGACTTTTCAGAATCCTTGGGTGGCACCGTAGTCGGAAACCAATTCTGGTTATCGCTTCTCGGCCTTTTGGCTAAGATCAAGTGTAGTATCTGTTCTTATCAGTTTAATATCTGATACGTCCCCTATCTGGGGACCATATATTAAATGGATTTTTAGAACAGGGAGATGGAAAAAGAGCTTGCTCTGTCCACTCCACGCATTGACCTGGTATTGCAGTATCTCCAGGACCGGTGCACCCCTTCTTTAATGCAGTTTCTAAAATCAGAAAGAATTGAATTCAATGCTTTTTGTTCATTTTGCTTGTTTGTCGGATTTTGGGATGGACTCTTTGGCTTTGCTTTTCTTCTCCTCATTGGATTTTTCATGTTAAAAGTTGCAGAAGCCAGATGACAAGCTCATTTTGGTTCAACTTCAGCAACTGTGCATTGCATTGCCATGTAATGTAATGTAATGCAATGCTATCTATCTAGCTCTCCCTCTATACTTCCTTTTGGATAAACAGACATATTAGGCAAGCATTTTGGAGCTTTCACCTAAATAACTACAGGTGGTGAGATAAGCTGCACAATATAATTGACCTTTCAGTATATTGTTGCACACACACCATCTATTTAGCAAATGCCCTTGTTATCAACAGCTGCCTTTTAAACTCACCTGAGCTAACAGGTATGTGAGCTGGTTACTCTGCTGCGCTTAAAATTTCTTTTTTGGTTTGCTACAATGCCTTTTCTGAAACGTTGTCTCCCTCTGCTGGAACACTGACTTCTTTCATTTAATGCCTGCAGACTATAAAAGAGAAACCAACCCCAAAAAGTTTGGTTGATTAGTCTGTGGCATTCTTTTAAACTGTTGCTTATGGCGGTCTCTGTGAGCTTCTCAGTGACATTCAGCCATCCAGGTATCCCGCCTGCAGTAGACGGAATGTGGCAATGGAACGCTGGCTGCGCGTGTCATAATAGGCTCTGAGCCTTTATATACCTGCGCACAGCAGCAGCCACCTTCAGTCTGCTGCTGGACAGCCAGCAGCAGCAGCAGCAGGAGAGGTAATTAATCAGCAACCCTCCTGCTAAGGGTAGACAGCTGCTCGTTCCACCCCCCCCCCCGCCTTAATTGGTTCTCCTCCCTTCCAACGGTGTTGAGGCGGGTGGGAACAGCCGGGGGTTGAGGGTACTGTGCTAAAAGAGGTGGAGTTATGCAGATCTAAAACGCGTGGATTGCAGCAGCAGCAAGCCGAAAAGTGCAGGCATGTGAGGGATCTAGAGGTTGACAGCATGTCTTCTTAACGGGAGTCCAGGTGGCCATCTCCACAAATGGACTTTTCAGAATCCTTGGGTGGCACCGTAGTCGGAAACCAATTCTGGTTATCGCTTCTCGGCCTTTTGGCTAAGATCAAGTGTAGTATCTGTTCTTATCAGTTTAATATCTGATACGTCCCCTATCTGGGGACCATATATTAAATGGATTTTTAGAACAGGGAGATGGAAAAAGAGCTTGCTCTGTCCACTCCACGCATTGACCTGGTATTGCAGTATCTCCAGGACCGGTGCACCCCTTCTTTAATGCAGTTTCTAAAATCAGAAAGAATTGAATTCAATGCTTTTTGTTCATTTTGCTTGTTTGTCAGATTTTGGGATGGACTCTTTGGCTTTGCTTTTCTTCTCCTCATTGGATTTTTCATGTTAAAAGTTGCAGAAGCCAGATGACAAGCTCATTTTGGTTCAACTTCAGCAACTGTGCATTGCATTGCCATGTAATGTAATGTAATGCAATGCTATCTATCTAGCTCTCCCTCTATACTTCCTTTTGGATAAACAGACATATTAGGCAAGCATTTTGGAGCTTTCACCTAAATAACTACAGGTGGTGAGATAAGCTGCACAATATAATTGACCTTTCAGTATATTGTTGCACACACACCATCTATTTAGCAAATGCCCTTGTTATCAACAGCAGCCTTTTAAACTCACCTGAGCTAACAGGTATGTGAGCTGGTTACTCTGCTGCGCTTAAAATTTCTTTTTTGGTTTGCTACAATGCCTTTTCTGAAACGTTGTCTCCCTCTGCTGGAACACTGACTTCTTTCATTTAATGCCTGCAGACTATAAAAGAGAAACCAACCCCAAAAAGTTTGGTTGATTAGTCTGTGGCATTCTTTTAAACTGTTGCTTATGGCGGTCTCTGTGAGCTTCTCAGTGACATTCAGCCATCCAGGTATCCCGCCTGCAGTAGACGGAATGTGGCAATGGAACGCTGGCTGCGCGTGTCATAATAGGCTCTGAGCCTTTATATACCTGCGCACAGCAGCAGCCACCTTCAGTCTGCTGCTGGACAGCCAGCAGCAGCAGCAGCAGGAGAGGTAATTAATCAGCAACCCTCCTGCTAAGGGTAGACAGCTGCTCGTTCCACCCCCCCCCCCCCGCCTTAATTGGTTCTCCTCCCTTCCAACGGTGTTGAGGCGGGTGGGAACAGCCGGGGGTTGAGGGTACTGTGCTAAAAGAGGTGGAGTTATGCAGATCTAAAACGCGTGGATTGCAGCAGCAGCAAGCCGAAAAGTGCAGGCATGTGAGGGATCTAGAGGTTGACAGCATGTCTTCTTAACGGGAGTCCAGGTGGCCATCTCCACAAATGGACTTTTCAGAATCCTTGGGTGGCACCGTAGTCGGAAACCAATTCTGGTTATCGCTTCTCGGCCTTTTGGCTAAGATCAAGTGTAGTATCTGTTCTTATCAGTTTAATATCTGATACGTCCCCTATCTGGGGACCATATATTAAATGGATTTTTAGAACAGGGAGATGGAAAAAGAGCTTGCTCTGTCCACTCCACGCATTGACCTGGTATTGCAGTATCTCCAGGACCGGTGCACCCCTTCTTTAATGCAGTTTCTAAAATCAGAAAGAATTGAATTCAATGCTTTTTGTTCATTTTGCTTGTTTGTCGGATTTTGGGATGGACTCTTTGGCTTTGCTTTTCTTCTCCTCATTGGATTTTTCATGTTAAAAGTTGCAGAAGCCAGATGACAAGCTCATTTTGGTTCAACTTCAGCAACTGTGCATTGCATTGCCATGTAATGTAATGTAATGCAATGCTATCTATCTAGCTCTCCCTCTATACTTCCTTTTGGATAAACAGACATATTAGGCAAGCATTTTGGAGCTTTCACCTAAATAACTACAGGTGGTGAGATAAGCTGCACAATATAATTGACCTTTCAGTATATTGTTGCACACACACCATCTATTTAGCAAATGCCCTTGTTATCAACAGCAGCCTTTTAAACTCACCTGAGCTAACAGGTATGTGAGCTGGTTACTCTGCTGCGCTTAAAATTTCTTTTTTGGTTTGCTACAATGCCTTTTCTGAAACGTTGTCTCCCTCTGCTGGAACACTGACTTCTTTCATTTAATGCCTGCAGACTATAAAAGAGAAACCAACCCAAAAAGTTTGGTTGATTAGTCTGTGGCATTCTTTTAAACTGTTGCTTATGGCGGTCTCTGTGAGCTTCTCAGTGACATTCAGCCATCCAGGTATCCCGCCTGCAGTAGACGGAATGTGGCAATGGAACGCTGGCTGCGCGTGTCATAATAGGCTCTGAGCCTTTATATACCTGCGCACAGCAGCAGCCACCTTCAGTCTGCTGCTGGACAGCCAGCAGCAGCAGCAGCAGGAGAGGTAATTAATCAGCAACCCTCCTGCTAAGGGTAGACAGCTGCTCGTTCCACCCCCCCCCCCCCGCCTTAATTGGTTCTCCTCCCTTCCAACGGTGTTGAGGCGGGTGGGATCAGCCGGGGGTTGAGGGTACTGTGCTAAAAGAGGTGGAGTTATGCAGATCTAAAACGCGTGGATTGCAGCAGCAGCAAGCCGAAAAGTGCAGGCATGTGAGGGATCTAGAGGTTGACAGCATGTCTTCTTAACGGGAGTCCAGGTGGCCATCTCCACAAATGGACTTTTCAGAATCCTTGGGTGGCACCGTAGTCGGAAACCAATTCTGGTTATCGCTTCTCGGCCTTTTGGCTAAGATCAAGTGTAGTATCTGTTCTTATCAGTTTAATATCTGATACGTCCCCTATCTGGGGACCATATATTAAATGGATTTTTAGAACAGGGAGATGGAAAAAGAGCTTGCTCTGTCCACTCCACGCATTGACCTGGTATTGCAGTATCTCCAGGACCGGTGCACCCCTTCTTTAATGCAGTTTCTAAAATCAGAAAGAATTGAATTCAATGCTTTTTGTTCATTTTGCTTGTTTGTCGGATTTTGGGATGGACTCTTTGGCTTTGCTTTTCTTCTCCTCATTGGATTTTTCATGTTAAAAGTTGCAGAAGCCAGATGACAAGCTCATTTTGGTTCAACTTCAGCAACTGTGCATTGCATTGCCATGTAATGTAATGTAATGCAATGCTATCTATCTAGCTCTCCCTCTATACTTCCTTTTGGATAAACAGACATATTAGGCAAGCATTTTGGAGCTTTCACCTAAATAACTACAGGTGGTGAGATAAGCTGCACAATATAATTGACCTTTCAGTATATTGTTGCACACACACCATCTATTTAGCAAATGCCCTTGTTATCAACAGCAGCCTTTTAAACTCACCTGAGCTAACAGGTATGTGAGCTGGTTACTCTGCTGCGCTTAAAATTTCTTTTTTGGTTTGCTACAATGCCTTTTCTGAAACGTTGTCTCCCTCTGCTGGAACACTGACTTCTTTCATTTAATGCCTGCAGACTATAAAAGAGAAACCAACCCAAAAAGTTTGGTTGATTAGTCTGTGGCATTCTTTTAAACTGTTGCTTATGGCGGTCTCTGTGAGCTTCTCAGTGACATTCAGCCATCCAGGTATCCCGCCTGCAGTAGACGGAATGTGGCAATGGAACGCTGGCTGCGCGTGTCATAATAGGCTCTGAGCCTTTATATACCTGCGCACAGCAGCAGCCACCTTCATTCTGCTGCTGGACAGCCAGCAGCAGCAGCAGCAGGAGAGGTAATTAATCAGCAACCCTCCTGCTAAGGGTAGACAGCTGCTCGTTCCACCCCCCCCCCCCCGCCTTAATTGGTTCTCCTCCCTTCCAACGGTGTTGAGGCGGGTGGGAACAGCCGGGGGTTGAGGGTACTGTGCTAAAAGAGGTGGAGTTATGCAGATCTAAAACCCGTGGATTGCAGCAGCAGCAAGCCGAAAAGTGCAGGCATGTGAGGGATCTAGAGGTTGACAGCATGTCTTCTTAACGGGAGTCCAGGTGGCCATCTCCACAAATGGACTTTTCAGAATCCTTGGGTGGCACCGTAGTCGGAAACCAATTCTGGTTATCGCTTCTCGGCCTTTTGGCTAAGATCAAGTGTAGTATCTGTTCTTATCAGTTTAATATCTGATACGTCCCCTATCTGGGGACCATATATTAAATGGATTTTTAGAACAGGGAGATGGAAAAAGAGCTTGCTCTGTCCACTCCACGCATTGACCTGGTATTGCAGTATCTCCAGGACCGGTGCACCCCTTCTTTAATGCAGTTTCTAAAATCAGAAAGAATTGAATTCAATGCTTTTTGTTCATTTTGCTTGTTTGTCGGATTTTGGGATGGACTCTTTGGCTTTGCTTTTCTTCTCCTCATTGGATTTTTCATGTTAAAAGTTGCAGAAGCCAGATGACAAGCTCATTTTGGTTCAACTTCAGCAACTGTGCATTGCATTGCCATGTAATGTAATGTAATGCAATGCTATCTATCTAGCTCTCCCTCTATACTTCCTTTTGGATAAACAGACATATTAGGCAAGCATTTTGGAGCTTTCACCTAAATAACTACAGGTGGTGAGATAAGCTGCACAATATAATTGACCTTTCAGTATATTGTTGCACACACACCATCTATTTAGCAAATGCCCTTGTTATCAACAGCAGCCTTTTAAACTCAACTGAGCTAACAGGTATGTGAGCTGGTTACTCTGCTGCGCTTAAAATTTCTTTTTTGGTTTGCTACAATGCCTTTTCTGAAACGTTGTCTCCCTCTGCTGGAACACTGACTTCTTTCATTTAATGCCTGCAGACTATAAAAGTGAAACCAACCCAAAAAGTTTGGTTGATTAGTCTGTGGCATTCTTTTAAACTGTTGCTTATGGCGGTCTCTGTGAGCTTCTCAGTGACATTCAGCCATCCAGGTATCCCGCCTGCAGTAGACGGAATGTGGCAATGGAACGCTGGCTGCGCGTGTCATAATAGGCTCTGAGCCTTTATATACCTGCGCACAGCAGCAGCCACCTTCATTCTGCTGCTGGACAGCCAGCAGCAGCAGCAGCAGGAGAGGTAATTAATCAGCAACCCTCCTGCTAAGGGTAGACAGCTGCTCGTTCCACCCCCCCCCCCCCCGCCTTAATTGGTTCTCCTCCCTTCCAACGGTGTTGAGGCGGGTGGGAACAGCCGGGGGTTGAGGGTACTGTGCTAAAAGAGGTGGAGTTATGCAGATCTAAAACCCGTGGATTGCAGCAGCAGCAAGCCGAAAAGTGCAGGCATGTGAGGGATCTAGAGGTTGACAGCATGTCTTCTTAACGGGAGTCCAGGTGGCCATCTCCACAAATGGACTTTTCAGAATCCTTGGGTGGCACCGTAGTCGGAAACCAATTCTGGTTATCGCTTCTCGGCCTTTTGGCTAAGATCAAGTGTAGTATCTGTTCTTATCAGTTTAATATCTGATACGTCCCCTATCTGGGGACCATATATTAAATGGATTTTTAGAACAGGGAGATGGAAAAAGAGCTTGCTCTGTCCACTCCACGCATTGACCTGGTATTGCAGTATCTCCAGGACCGGTGCACCCCTTCTTTAATGCAGTTTCTAAAATCAGAAAGAATTGAATTCAATGCTTTTTGTTCATTTTGCTTGTTTGTCGGATTTTGGGATGGACTCTTTGGCTTTGCTTTTCTTCTCCTCATTGGATTTTTCATGTTAAAAGTTGCAGAAGCCAGATGACAAGCTCATTTTGGTTCAACTTCAGCAACTGTGCATTGCATTGCCATGTAATGTAATGTAATGCAATGCTATCTATCTAGCTCTCCCTCTATACTTCCTTTTGGATAAACAGACATATTAGGCAAGCATTTTGGAGCTTTCACCTAAATAACTACAGGTGGTGAGATAAGCTGCACAATATAATTGACCTTTCAGTATATTGTTGCACACACACCATCTATTTAGCAAATGCCCTTGTTATCAACAGCAGCCTTTTAAACTCACCTGAGCTAACAGGTATGTGAGCTGGTTACTCTGCTGCGCTTAAAATTTCTTTTTTGGTTTGCTACAATGCCTTTTCTGAAACGTTGTCTCCCTCTGCTGGAACACTGACTTCTTTCATTTAATGCCTGCAGACTATAAAAGAGAACCAACCCCAAAAAGTTTGGTTGATTAGTCTGTGGCATTCTTTTAAACTGTTGCTTATGGCGGTCTCTGTGAGCTTCTCAGTGACATTCAGCCATCCAGGTATCCCGCCTGCAGTAGACGGAATGTGGCAATGGAACGCTGGCTGCGCGTGTCATAATAGGCTCTGAGCCTTTATATACCTGCGCACAGCAGCAGCCACTTTCAGTCTGCTGCTGGACAGCCAGCAGCAGCAGCAGCAGGAGAGGTAATTAATCAGCAACCCTCCTGCTAAGGGTAGACAGCTGCTCGTTCCACCCCCCCCCCGCCTTAATTGGTTCTCCTCCCTTCCAACGGTGTTGAGGCGGGTGGGAACAGCCGGGGGTTGAGGGTACTGTGCTAAAAGAGGTGGAGTTATGCAGATCTAAAACGCGTGGATTGCAGCAGCAGCAAGCCGAAAAGTGCAGGCATGTGAGGGATCTAGAGGTTGACAGCATGTCTTCTTAACGGGAGTCCAGGTGGCCATCTCCACAAATGGACTTTTCAGAATCCTTGGGTGGCACCGTAGTCGGAAACCAATTCTGGTTATCGCTTCTCGGCCTTTTGGCTAAGATCAAGTGTAGTATCTGTTCTTATCAGTTTAATATCTGATACGTCCCCTATCTGGGGACCATATATTAAATGGATTTTTAGAACAGGGAGATGGAAAAAGAGCTTGCTCTGTCCACTCCACGCATTGACCTGGTATTGCAGTATCTCCAGGACCGGTGCACCCCTTCTTTAATGCAGTTTCTAAAATCAGAAAGAATTGAATTCAATGCTTTTTGTTCATTTTGCTTGTTTGTCGGATTTTGGGATGGACTCTTTGGCTTTGCTTTTCTTCTCCTCATTGGATTTTTCATGTTAAAAGTTGCAGAAGCCAGATGACAAGCTCATTTTGGTTCAACTTCAGCAACTGTGCATTGCATTGCCATGTAATGTAATGTAATGCAATGCTATCTATCTAGCTCTCCCTCTATACTTTCTTTTGGATAAACAGACATATTAGGCAAGCATTTTGGAGCTTTCACCTAAATAACTACAGGTGGTGAGATAAGCTGCACAATATAATTGACCTTTCAGTATATTGTTGCACACACACCATCTATTTAGCAAATGCCCTTGTTATCAACAGCAGCCTTTTAAACTCACCTGAGCTAACAGGTATGTGAGCTGGTTACTCTGCTGCGCTTAAAATTTCTTTTTTGGTTTGCTACAATGCCTTTTCTGAAACGTTGTCTCCCTCTGCTGGAACACTGACTTCTTTCATTTAATGCCTGCAGACTATAAAAGAGAAACCAACCCAAAAAGTTTGGTTGATTAGTCTGTGGCATTCTTTTAAACTGTTGCTTATGGCGGTCTCTGTGAGCTTCTCAGTGACATTCAGCCATCCAGGTATCCCGCCTGCAGTAGACGGAATGTGGCAATGGAACGCTGGCTGCGCGTGTCATAATAGGCTCTGAGCCTTTATATACCTGCGCACAGCAGCAGCCACCTTCAGTCTGCTGCTGGACAGCCAGCAGCAGCAGCAGCAGGAGAGGTAATTAATCAGCAACCCTCCTGCTAAGGGTAGACAGCTGCTCGTTCCACCCCCCCCCCCCGCCTTAATTGGTTCTCCTCCCTTCCAACGGTGTTGAGGCGGGTGGGATCAGCCGGGGGTTGAGGGTACTGTGCTAAAAGAGGTGGAGTTATGCAGATCTAAAACGCGTGGATTGCAGCAGCAGCAAGCCGAAAAGTGCAGGCATGTGAGGGATCTAGAGGTTGACAGCATGTCTTCTTAACGGGAGTCCAGGTGGCCATCTCCACAAATGGACTTTTCAGAATCCTTGGGTGGCACCGTAGTCGGAAACCAATTCTGGTTATCGCTTCTCGGCCTTTTGGCTAAGATCAAGTGTAGTATCTGTTCTTATCAGTTTAATATCTGATACGTCCCCTATCTGGGGACCATATATTAAATGGATTTTTAGAACAGGGAGATGGAAAAAGAGCTTGCTCTGTCCACTCCACGCATTGACCTGGTATTGCAGTATCTCCAGGACCGGTGCACCCCTTCTTTAATGCAGTTTCTAAAATCAGAAAGAATTGAATTCAATGCTTTTTGTTCATTTTGCTTGTTTGTCGGATTTTGGGATGGACTCTTTGGCTTTGCTTTTCTTCTCCTCATTGGATTTTTCATGTTAAAAGTTGCAGAAGCCAGATGACAAGCTCATTTTGGTTCAACTTCAGCAACTGTGCATTGCATTGCCATGTAATGTAATGTAATGCAATGCTATCTATCTAGCTCTCCCTCTATACTTCCTTTTGGATAAACAGACATATTAGGCAAGCATTTTGGAGCTTTCACCTAAATAACTACAGGTGGTGAGTAGTGTTGAGCATTCCGATACTGAAATATCGGGTATCGGCCGATATTCGCGGTATCGGAATTCCGATACTTAATTCCGATACTATTGCAATATCGTATACCGGAATCGGAAGTTCCCATAATGCAATGAGACATTTTCATTTTATTCAGCCAATGAGGATCCTAAGAAGTGTGGGCACATCCTGTTAGGCATGTAGGCATCTTAACTAATGGCATGGCTGTGATTGGCTGCTGAAATGATGTCATGATGCACTATAAAATCCACCGCCGCCATTTTGAGCTCACTCTGCTGTGAATTCAGTTAGGGATAGGACGCTGTTGTTCTGAGGGACAGTTTTAGCTACCTATTTTCTCTATACTGCTTTACCCAAGCTACTTTCTAAATCACTGTGCCTTGCAGTGCTAGTGCACAGTTCCCTGTGCTGTTCACCGCTATCTGCAAGGTCTGTGTGTGTGAGTGCAGCTCACCCTGTAGTGTGTGCTTCAGCCAAGTCTGGTTGTAGTGCACTCAGTGTGTGTCACTGCCTCATACATTGTCCTTTTTTGCCAATTCATAATTTTTCCTGATATCTCCTATTAGTGTGGTGGTTCCATCTGTATTCAGCTAAATTGGTTCCAAACACATTATATAGGAGTAGATAGAGAAATTTTTTTCCGTCTTGCAGCACTAGTGCACAGTGCTCTGCATCTGTACTGTTCACCGCTGTCTGCAAGGTCTGGTGTGTGAGTGCAGCTCACCCTGTAGTGTGTGCTTCAACCCCGTCTGGTTGTAGTGCACTCAGTGTGTGTCACTGCCTCATACATTGTCCTTTATTGCCAATTCATAATTTTTCCTGATATCTCCTATTAGTGTGGTGGTTCCATCTGTATTCAGCTAAATTGGTTCCAAACACACTATATAGGAGTAGATAGAGAATTTTTTTCCGTCTTGCAGCACTAGTGCACAGTGCTCTGCATCTGTACTGTTCACCGCTGTCTGCAAGGTCTGGTGTGTGAGTGCAGCTCACCCTGTAGTGTGTGCTTCAACCCCGTCTGGTTGTAGTGCACTCAGTGTGTGTCACTGCCTCATACATTGTCCTTTATTGCCAATTCATAATTTTTCCTGATATCTCCTATTAGTGTGGTGGTTCCATCCATATTCAGCTAAATTGATTCCAAACACACTATATAGGAGTAGATAGAGGAGCCTTTCTGCAGCATTGGGCCCTGCAGCCCCAGCCAGATTAGTATTAGCCTATTTTTTGCAGCCTCATCTATTGCATTGTAGGTTACCTTCCTACATTGTAATAGCTACAAAAAGTTTGTGATACTATCGTTATTACATCTTTAGGCACATCCAGTGTCTTTTTGTGACAAAAAAAACCTAAATAAAGTTCACCAAACACTCCACTTTACAGTTGTGTAGGCCACATTAGCTCATATTAAAGTCTAGTCCACACTTTATAAAATTAGTGTTTCTTATACCTGTTAGCAGCTGTTCAGGAATAAGCACACTAAGCCCTTAGTACTTTTCTGCCTATCTTTATCAGTCTACCAAGATGAAGAAGGCAGGGAGTAAGGCATGTGGTCGTGGTCGTGGGCGTGGGCGTGGAGTTTCTGCAGGGAGAGGACGTGAGGATTCTGTGCCTGCAGGGAGAGGACGTGGGGATTCTGTGCCTGCTGCGGGCACCAGTGACTCAGCATCCCCCAGTTTTACCAGGGAACAGTCCTTTATGCGCAGCTTTGTAGGAGCTAGCCGTACCCCACTGCTGCGCGAGGACCAAATTGAAGCCGTTGTCGGATGGATGGCAGCTAACGCATCGACTTCAATTAGTTCCAGATCCTCTCAGGTCCTGAGCACTGAAGAGGACCCATCTGTCTCTTCACCACCTGCCAAATTGCCCAGGCAGTCAGAGAGCCCTGGACAGGAGCCATCTCTACTTCTGTTCTCTGAATCTCTTGGCTTGGAAAGAGGGGGCCAGCCAAGCAGAATTCGAGAATTTGAAGAAGAGGTAGTATGCAGTGATGCGCAACCGTTTTGTCTCTCTGAATCTGAAGAGGCGGGTGGGCCAGTGCCTATGGTCAGCAGCACACCTCAGTACGCATCTGATGATGAGACTCAGGTGCCACTTTCTGGTGCGTACTGTGCTGTCGAGACTACCCAGGAGAAGCAGTTGTTTGAAGAGGGTGGTGTAGATGATGAGGTCCTTGACCCATCATGGCGTGAGGGACAGGAAGGTGGTGGGAGCAGCTCTGAGGAAGAGATTCCCCGAACGGCCCAAAAAGGAGGGAGAGGGAGGGGGCAGACTTGGTTGCCTGTAGCCTCCACTTCGGCACCCATTAGGAGCATGGCTCTTCCAAAATCCAAAGCGGGCGCTCCCAAGACTTGCAGTGCCTGGTCCTTTTTTGACACAGTTGCAGATGACATTTGCTTTGTCAAATGCAAGCTGTGTAATCAGAAGGTGAAAAGAGGGAAAAGTGTCAGCAACCTCAATACCACAAATATGTGGAAACATGTGCGGACCAAGCACGTGGTGGAGTTACACAAACACACTGAAGACCTAGGCCAACCTACAGCGCCACCTACCACCTCTTCAGCTCGTGTTGTAGCCTCTTCCTCCAGCTCACACACAGCTGGTTCGGCTTCCTCACAGGATCGCCATGGAAGAATCTCTGGCACTGTTGTACAGAGACACAGTGTAATTCCACCCACAGCACCACTTTCCCAGTCATCCTCACACTCCCAGGCCAGTCTACAGCCATCGTTAGCACAGGCATGGGAGAAAAGGCGCCCATACTCGGCAAACCACCCCCGAGCACAGGCTCTGAATGCTGGCATTGCTAAACTACTGGCCCTTGAAATGCTATCATTCAGGCTGGTGGAGACTGACACATTCCGTAACTTTATGGCATTGGCAGTCCCACAATACAACGTGCCCAGCCGCTTTTATTTCAGCAGGCAAGCCGTCCCTGCCCTGCAACATCATGTGGAGGGAAAAATTAAACATGCGCTACAAAACGCCGTCAGTAGCAAGGTCCACCTGACCACTGATGCGTGGACCAGTAAGCATGGACAGGGACGATACCTTTCCCTCACTGCCCATTGGGTAAATGTTGTGGAGCCGGGTACAGATCTTGAGAGTGGCGCTGTACGTGTTCTGCCAACTCCAAGGATTGCAGGAATCCAGTCTGTACACATTGACTCCTCCTCATACTCCAGTTCCTCTGAATCAGCGCTGCAGGAGCCGTCACGGTCTACCTCCACATCGACCCGTGAACGGTTACCTGTTATGATGACCGATATGAGCACAGCCGTGGCCAAACGTCAACAGGCCGTATTAAAATTAATTTCTTTGGGGAATCGAAGCCACACAGCGCAGGAGCTCTGGAATGCCATCAAGCAGCAGAGTGACGTGTGGTTTGTGCCAGCGAATCTCCAGCCAGGCATGGTAGTGTGTGACAATGGCCGAAATCTGGTGGCAGCTCTGGGCCTAGGCAACCTCACTCACATCCCATGTCTGGCACATGTGCTCAACTTGGTCGTGCAGAGTTTTTTGAGGGACTATCCGGATCTTGATGCACTGCTTCACAAGGTCCGCATAGAGTGCGCTCACTTGCGGCGTTCCAGCAATGCAAGATCACGCATTTCAGCTCTGCAGCGCCGATTATGTCTTCCGGAACATCGCATCATATGTGACCTACCCACCAGGTGGAATTCAACGTTACATATGTTGGAGAGGTTGTGTGAGCAGCAGGCAGCAGTAATGGAGTACCAGCTGCAGCAGGCGCAAACAAGTCGCAGTGCGCGCCGTTCACACTTCACCACCACTGAGTGGGCCTCTATGAAGGACATTTGCCACGTTTTGCGTGCCTTCGATTATTCCACGCGGATGGCGAGTGCAGATGATGCACTAGTCAGCATGACTATCCCCCTTATCTGCCTGCTTGAAAAAACACTGCAAGCACTAAGGGACGAGGTTTTGGAAGAGGTGGAGGATGAGGAGTCACAAATGCCATCTGCTTCTCTACAGTCTGCGCAACGTGGTTCCTCACAAAGGCCTAGGCAGGGGACACTTTGTGAGGAGGATGAGGAGGAGTCAATGGATGAGGAAGACATCTGTCCAGAGGAGGGAGGTACACAATGCTCTAGTAGTCAGTATCTAGAGCGAGGGTGGGGTGATGCAGAGCAGGCAGAGATCACGCCTCAAGCAGGGGACAGCGTTTCTTGGCCAGTTGGCAGTCTGCAGCACATGGTTGATTTCATGCTGCAGTGCCTCAGAAACGACCGCCGCATCGCCCACATTCTCAACACGGCTGATTATTGGGTGTCCACCCTCCTAGATCCTCGCTACCGGGACAACTTACAAAGCCTCATAACACCATTGAACCGGGAGCGTAAAATGCGGGAGTACCAAGACGCACTGGTGCATTCCATCATGTTCTCCATTCCAACCGAGAGCAGTGCTGCTAGTGCTTTACAAAGCAGCTCAGTGCGTCGAGGCAGTGGAGGAAGCTCTGCACAAAGAGGGAGCAGAAGCAGCGCCTCAGCACAAGGCAAGACCAGTATGGCCGAAATGTGGCAAAGTTTTGTGTCCCCGCCGCCACAAATGTCTACACCATCACAGACAGCTCCAGTCAGCAGGAGGCAACGTTTCCGTCAGATGGTGACAGACTACATGTCTTGCCCTCTTAGTGTACTCCCAGACGGCTCTTCTCCCTTCAAGTTTTGGGTCTGTAAGCTGGATACATGGCCAGAGCTTAGTCAGTATGCACTGGAGGTGCTAGCTTGCCCTGCTGCTAGTGTATTATCGGAACGCGTCTTTAGTGCCGCAGGTGGTGTACTAACAGACCGTCGCATGCGACTATCCTCCGATAACGTTGACCGGCTTACTTTTCTCAAAATGAACAAGGCCTGGATCTCTCATGAATTTGCCAGTCCTCTTCCAGAATAAATAATTGGTTGGCAACAGTATCCAGGTCTCCTGTTCTGTTCATGTTTCTACCACCTGAACTGTAATCCCTGAGCTCCAACACCGCCAGTTGGCGCTCGGAAGTGCCGTCTGCACAGTCAACACTTGCTGCCGTGTTATTGGGGTTCAGTAACGTCAGCTGTTCTCCTGCTGTGCGGACGGCAATTTCTCCTGATTTGTCCACATCCACTGTACTACACATTTTAAAGTTGCTCCAATTACTCCTCTGGCTCCTCTGTTTTCATTCTTATCCCTGGGCTCCAGCACCGCCAGTTGGCGCTCGGAAGTGCTGTCTGCACAGTCAACACTTGCTACCATGTTATTGGGGTTCAGTAACGTCAGCTGTTCCCCTGCTGTGCGGACGGCAATTTCTCCTGCTCTGTCCACATTCTCACTACTACAGATTTTAAAGTTGCTCCAATTACACCTCTGGCTCCTCTGTTTTCATTCTTATCCCTGGGCTCCAGCACCGCCAGTTGGCGCTCGGAAGTGCTGTCTGCACAGTCAACACTTGCTACCATGTTATTGGGGTTCAGTAACGTCAGCTGTTCCCCTGCTGTGCGGACGGCAATTTCTCCTGCTCTGTCCACATTCTCACTACTACAGATTTTAAAGTTGCTCCAATTACACCTCTGGCTCCTCTGTTTTCATTCTTATCCCTGGGCTCCAGCACCGCCAGTTGGCGCTCGGAAGTGCCGTCTGCACAGTCAACACTTGCTGCCGTGTTATTGGGGTTCAGTAACGTCAGCTGTTCTCCTGCTGTGCGGACGGCAATTTCTCCTGATTTGTCCACATCCACTGTACTACACATTTTAAAGTTGCTCCAATTACTCCTCTGGCTCCTCTGTTTTCATTCTTATCCCTGGGCTCCAGCACCGCCAGTTGGCGCTCGGAAGTGCTGTCTGCACAGTCAACACTTGCTACCATGTTATTGGGGTTCAGTAACGTCAGCTGTTCCCCTGCTGTGCGGACGGCAATTTCTCCTGCTCTGTCCACATTCTCACTACTACAGATTTTAAAGTTGCTCCAATTACACCTCTGGCTCCTCTGTTTTCATTCTTATCCCTGGGCTCCAGCACCGCCAGTTGGCGCTCGGAAGTGCCGTCTGCACAGTCAACACTTGCTGCGGTGTTATTGGGGTTCGGTAACGTCAGCTGTTCCCCTGCTGTGTTCACGGCAATTTCTCCTGCTCTGTCCATATTCACTGTGCTACTTATTTAAAACTTGCTCCAATTACACCTCTGGCTCCTCCGTTTTTAGTATTTACCCTGGGCTCCAACACCGCCAGTTGGCGCTCGGAAGTGCTGTCTGCACAGTCAACACTTGCTGCCGTGTTATTGGGGTTCAGTAACGTCAGCTGTTCTCCTGCTGTGCGGACGGCAATTTCTCCTGCTTTGTCCACATCCACTGTACTACACATTTTAAAGTTGCTCGAATTACACCTCTGGCTCCTCTGTTTTCATTCTTATCCCTGGGCTCCAGCACCGCCAGTTGGCGCTCGGAAGTGCCGTCTGCACAGTCAACACTTGCTGCCGTGTTATTGGGGTTCAGTAACGTCAGCTGTTCTCCTGCTGTGCGGACGGCAATTTCTCCTGCTTTGTCCACATCCACTGTACTACACATTTTAAAGTTGCTCGAATTACACCTCTGGCTCCTCTGTTTTCATTCTTATCCCTGGGCTCCAGCACCGCCAGTTGGCGCTCGGAAGTGCCGTCTGCACAGTCAACACTTGCTGCGGTGTTATTGGGGTTCGGTAACGTCAGCTGTTCCCCTGCTGTGTTCACGGCAATTTCTCCTGCTCTGTCCATATTCACTGTGCTACTTATTTAAAACTTGCTCCAATTACACCTCTGGCTCCTCCGTTTTTAGTATTTACCCTGGGCTCCAATACCGCTAGTTGCTGCTCAGAAGTGCCGTCTGCACAGTCAACGCTTGCTCCAGTGTTATTGGGATTCAGTAACGTCAGCTGATCCCCAGCTGTGTGTCCGGCAAATTCTCCTGCTTTGTCCACATCCACTGTAGTACGGATTTAAAACCTCCTCCAAATACACCTCTGGCTCTTCTGTTTTTAGTATTTACCCTGGGCTCCAGCACCGCCAGCTGGTTCTCGGCAGTTCCATTGGCTCTTGTACCTTCTGCTACCCATCCGGGTTCCAGTACCGTCAGCTGGTTCTCGGCAGTGTCTTTGGCACGGGTACTCCCTCCTGCCCAGCCTGGTTCCAGCACGCCAGCTGTTTCCGGGTAGTGTCAACGTCACTTTGCCTCCAATGCGTTGTCCTGTCGTGTTGCGGTCGGGTTAGCCGACTCTATGGTGCCTGCAGTTTAGGTGACTCCTATGTGGGCTGCGGGATCTGGCAATGAAGGCTGGTTCCATAGTGCCAATAGGACAAGCACCCTCTGTAGGACTGTGGGTTTTGGTAACTGCGGCCGGCTCGCGGCCTTGAACTTTTTTTTTACATGGGTACCTTCTGCTACCCATCCGGGTTCCAGTACCGTCAGCTGGTTCTCGGCAGTGCCTTTGGATTAGGTGCCTCCTTCTCGGTATCCAAGTTCCACCAACGTCTGCTGGTCCTTGGTAGTGCTTTCTGGCACAGGTACCTCCTGCTTAGTAACCGAGTTCCAGTAACATCAGCTGGTCCTCGGTAGTTCCATTGGCTCTTGTACCTTCTGCTACCCATCCGGGTTCCAGTACCGTCAGCTGGTCCTCGGTAGTTCCATTTGCTCTTGTATCTTCTGCTACCCATCCGGGTTCCAGTACCGTCAGCTGGTCCTCGGTAGTTCCATTTGCTCTTGTATCTTCTGCTACCCATCCGGGTTCCAGTACCGTCAGCTGGTTCTCGGCAGTGCCTTTGGATTAGGTGCCTCCTTCTCGGTATCCAAGTTCCACCAACGTCTGCTGGTCCTTGGTAGTGCTTTCTGGCACAGGTACCTCCTGCTTAGTAACCGAGTTCCAGTAACATCAGCTGGTCCTCGGTAGTTCCATTGGCTCTTGTACCTTCTGCTACCCATCCGGGTTCCAGTACCGTCAGCTGGTCCTCGGTAGTTCCATTTGCTCTTGTATCTTCTGCTACCCATCCGGGTTCCAGTACCGTCAGCTGGTTCTCGGCAGTGCCTTTGGATTAGGTGCCTCCTTCTCGGTATCCAAGTTCCACCAACGTCTGCTGGTCCTTGGTAGTGCTTTCTGGCACAGGTACCTCCTGCTTAGTAACCGAGTTCCAGTAACATCAGCTGGTCCTCGGTAGTTCCATTGGCTCTTGTACCTTCTGCTACCCATCCGGGTTCCAGTACCGTCAGCTGGTCCTCGGTAGTTCCATTTGCTCTTGTATCTTCTGCTACCCATCCGGGTTCCAGTACCGTCAGCTGGTCCTCGGTAGTTCCATTTGCTCTTGTATCTTCTGCTACCCATCCGGGTTCCAGTACCGTCAGCTGGTTCTCGGCAGTGCCTTTGGATTAGGTGCCTCCTTCTCGGTATCCAAGTTCCACCAACGTCTGCTGGTCCTTGGTAGTGCTTTCTGGCACAGGTACCTCCTGCTTAGTAACCGAGTTCCAGTAACATCAGCTGGTCCTCGGTAGTTCCATTGGCTCTTGTACCTTCTGCTACCCATCCGGGTTCCAGTACCGTCAGCTGGTCCTCGGTAGTTCCATTTGCTCTTGTATCTTCTGCTAGCCATCCGGGTTCCAGTACCGTCAGCTGGTTCTCGGCAGTGTCTTTGGCACGGGTACTCCCTCCTGCCCAGCCTGGTTCCAGCACGCCAGCTGTTTCCGGGTAGTGTCAACGTCACTTTGCCTCCAATGCGTTGTCCTGTCGTGTTGCGGTCGGGTTAGCCGACTCTATGGTGCCTGCAGTTTAGGTGACTCCTATGTGGGCTGCGGGATCTGGCAATGAAGGCTGGTTCCATAGTGCCAATAGGACAAGCACCCTCTGTAGGACTGTGGGTTTTGGTAACTGCGGCCGGCTCGCGGCCTTGAACTTTTTTTTTACATGGGTACCTTCTGCTACCCATCCGGGTTCCAGTACCGTCAGCTGGTTCTCGGCAGTGCCTTTGGATTAGGTGCCTCCTTCTCGGTATCCAAGTTCCACCAACGTCTGCTGGTCCTTGGTAGTGCTTTCTGGCACAGGTACCTCCTGCTTAGTAACCGAGTTCCAGTAACATCAGCTGGTCCTCGGTAGTTCCATTGGCTCTTGTACCTTCTGCTACCCATCCGGGTTCCAGTACCGTCAGCTGGTCCTCGGTAGTTCCATTTGCTCTTGTATCTTCTGCTACCCATCCGGGTTCCAGTACCGTCAGCTGGTTCTCGGCAGTGTCTTTGGCACGGGTACTCCCTCCTGCCCAGCCTGGTTCCAGCACGCCAGCTGTTTCCGGGTAGTGTCAACGTCACTTTGCCTCCAATGCGTTGTCCTGTCGTGTTGCGGTCGGGTTAGCCGACTCTATGGTGCCTGCAGTTTAGGTGACTCCTATGTGGGCTGCGGGATCTGGCAATGAAGGCTGGTTCCATAGTGCCAATAGGACAAGCACCCTCTGTAGGACTGTGGGTTTTGGTAACTGCGGCCGGCTCGCGGCCTTGAACTTTTTTTTTACATGGGTACCTTCTGCTACCCATCCGGGTTCCAGTACCGTCAGCTGGTTCTCGGCAGTGCCTTTGGATTAGGTGCCTCCTTCTCGGTATCCAAGTTCCACCAACGTCTGCTGGTCCTTGGTAGTGCTTTCTGGCACAGGTACCTCCTGCTTAGTAACCGAGTTCCAGTAACATCAGCTGGTCCTCGGTAGTTCCATTGGCTCTTGTACCTTCTGCTACCCATCCGGGTTCCAGTACCGTCAGCTGGTCCTCGGTAGTTCCATTTGCTCTTGTATCTTCTGCTACCCATCCGGGTTCCAGTACCGTCAGCTGGTTCTCGGCAGTGTCTTTGGCACGGGTACTCCCTCCTGCCCAGCCTGGTTCCAGCACGCCAGCTGTTTCCGGGTAGTGTCAACGTCACTTTGCCTCCAATGCGTTGTCCTGTCGTGTTGCGGTCGGGTTAGCCGACTCTATGGTGCCTGCAGTTTAGGTGACTCCTATGTGGGCTGCGGGATCTGGCAATGAAGGCTGGTTCCATAGTGCCAATAGGACAAGCACCCTCTGTAGGACTGTGGGTTTTGGTAACTGCGGCCGGCTCGCGGCCTTGAACTTTTTTTTTACATGGGTACCTTCTGCTACCCATCCGGGTTCCAGTACCGTCAGCTGGTTCTCGGCAGTGCCTTTGGATTAGGTGCCTCCTTCTCGGTATCCAAGTTCCACCAACGTCTGCTGGTCCTTGGTAGTGCTTTCTGGCACAGGTACCTCCTGCTTAGTAACCGAGTTCCAGTAACATCAGCTGGTCCTCGGTAGTTCCATTGGCTCTTGTACCTTCTGCTACCCATCCGGGTTCCAGTAACATCAGCTGGTCCTCGGTAGTTCCATTTGCTCTTGTATCTTCTGCTACCCATCCGGGTTCCAGTACCGTCAGCTGGTTCTCGGCAGTGTCTTTGGCACGGGTACTCCCTCCTGCCCAGCCTGGTTCCAGCACGCCAGCTGTTTCCGGGTAGTGTCAACGTCACTTTGCCTCCAATGCGTTGTCCTGTCGTGTTGCGGTCGGGTTAGCCGACTCTATGGTGCCTGCAGTTTAGGTGACTCCTATGTGGGCTGCGGGATCTGGCAATGAAGGCTGGTTCCATAGTGCCAATAGGACAAGCACCCTCTGTAGGACTGTGGGTTTTGGTAACTGCGGCCGGCTCGCGGCCTTGAACTTTTTTTTTACATGGGTACCTTCTGCTACCCATCCGGGTTCCAGTACCGTCAGCTGGTTCTCGGCAGTGCCTTTGGATTAGGTGCCTCCTTCTCGGTATCCAAGTTCCACCAACGTCTGCTGGTCCTTGGTAGTGCTTTCTGGCACAGGTACCTCCTGCTTAGTAACCGAGTTCCAGTAACATCAGCTGGTCCTCGGTAGTTCCATTGGCTCTTGTACCTTCTGCTACCCATCCGGGTTCCAGTAACATCAGCTGGTCCTCGGTAGTTCCATTGGCTCTTGTACCTTCTGCTACCCATCCGGGTTCCAGTACCGTCAGCTGGTTCTCGGCAGTGCCTTTGGATTAGGTGCCTCCTTCTCGGTATCCAAGTTCCACCAACGTCTGCTGGTCCTTGGTAGTGCTTTCTGGCACAGGTACCTCCTGCTTAGTAACCGAGTTCCAGTAACATCAGCTGGTCCTCGGTAGTTCCATTGGCTCTTGTACCTTCTGCTATCCATCCGGGTTCCAGTACCGTCAGCTGGTCCTCGGTAGTTCCTCAGCTTTCTTGTACCTTCTGCTACATTTCCAAGTTCAAGCTTTTTGAAATGGTTCTTGGTAATCACTCTGGATCTCCCTGACGAGGACCCTGAAGACGAGGACCCTGAAGACCAACCCTAAGAAGACGAGGACCCCGAAGACAATGACCCTGAAGACGAGGACCCTGAAGACCACCCCGAAGAAGACGAGGACCCTGAAGACCACCCCGAAGAAGACGAGGACCCTGAAGACCACCCCGAAGAAGACGAGGACCCCGAAGACGAGGACCCAGAAGACCAACCCGAAGAAGACGAGGACCCCGAAGACGAGGACCCCCGAAGACGACGACCCTGAAGACCACCCCGAAGAAGACCAAGAAGATGACCCTGAAGAAGTTGACCAAGAAGACAAAGAAGAGAAGACAAGCACCAAGATACAGAAAAACAAGAGACAGAAAACCAAGAAGCAGAAATACTAGAAGCTGCAGAACAAAAAGCGGAAGAACATTAAGCATAAGACTAAAAATCAGAGCAAAAGATAATATCTAAATTATAAGCAGAAGATGACTAAGCAGTGTATGGGGGTGAGTCCGTTCCTCCTCGTGGTGCCCCTGGAAAAGACCTGCTGCTGCAGGCCAAACTGAACGCGGACAAATCCTGTTGTAAATCTTTTGTGACGGGCAGAACGAAAGGTGTAATGTCCAACCTTTTATAGATAACAACTACAGGAATGCCTGTCACAAATAAGAATATGATGAAGAAGAAGAATATGAAGAAGATGAAGAAGTAGAATATGAAGAATGTAAAAAAAAGAATAATACGAAGAAGGTGAAGAAGAAGAAGGTGAAGAAGAAGTGGATGAAAAAGATGCTGAGGATGATGAAGGAGAAAGTGTGGGAGAAGTAAAAAAGAAGGTGAAGAGCATGGAAGTAGTGAAACATAAATATCTGACAAAATATAAAAATACTTAACATAGTTAATATTTCCGTAACTCAGAACATAATAAAAAAATATTAATTCCTGCTATTCCATTTGACTGGGCTAAACCTCTATGCCTTTATTGTCTCCCCCACCTCCCCCAATACATTCTACATTATTCTTAGTTGTTTTCCTTCATGTAGAAATAACCTACAAGGAAAGAAAGGGTTTATTTTAATTCCGATATTTATGTCCCATTGACTTGCATTGGTTTCCGGTATCGGAATCGGCGATATCCGATACTTTTTCGGTATCGGTCCGATCCAATCCGATCCGATATTTCCCGATATCGGAAGGTATCGCTCAACACTAGTGGTGAGATAAGCTGCACAATATAATTGACCTTTCAGTATATTGTTGCACACACACCATCTATTTAGCAAATGCCCTTGTTATCAACAGCAGCCTTTTAAACTCACCTGAGCTAACAGGTATGTGAGCTGGTTACTCTGCTGCGCTTAAAATTTCTTTTTTGGTTTGCTACAATGCCTTTTCTGAAACGTTGTCTCCCTCTGCTGGAACACTGACTTCTTTCATTTAATGCCTGCAGACTATAAAAGAGAAACCAACCCAAAAAGTTTGGTTGATTAGTCTGTGGCATTCTTTTAAACTGTTGCTTATGGCGGTCTCTGTGAGCTTCTCAGTGACATTCAGCCATCCAGGTATCCCGCCTGCAGTAGACGGAATGTGGCAATGGAACGCTGGCTGCGCGTGTCATAATAGGCTCTGAGCCTTTATATACCTGCGCACAGCAGCAGCCACCTTCAGTCTGCTGCTGGACAGCCAGCAGCAGCAGCAGCAGGAGAGGTAATTAATCAGCAACCCTCCTGCTAAGGGTAGACAGCTGCTCGTTCCACCCCCCCCCGCCTTAATTGGTTCTCCTCCCTTCCAACGGTGTTGAGGCGGGTGGGAACAGCCGGGGGTTGAGGGTACTGTGCTAAAAGAGGTGGAATTATGCAGATCTAAAACGCGTGGATTGCAGCAGCAGCAAGCCGAAAAGTGCAGGCATGTGAGGGATCTAGAGGTTGACAGCATGTCTTCTTAACGGGAGTCCAGGTGGCCATCTCCACAAATGGACTTTTCAGAATCCTTGGGTGGCACCGTAGTCGGAAACCAATTCTGGTTATCGCTTCTCGGCCTTTTGGCTAAGATCAAGTGTAGTATCTGTTCTTATCAGTTTAATATCTGATGCGTCCCCTATCTGGGGACCATATATTAAATGGATTTTTAGAACAGGGAGATGGAAAAAGAGCTTGCTCTGTCCACTCCACGCATTGACCTGGTATTGCAGTATCTCCAGGACCGGTGCACCCCTTCTTTAATGCAGTTTCTAAAATCAGAAAGAATTGAATTCAATGCTTTTTGTTCATTTTGCTTGTTTGTCGGATTTTGGGATGGACTCTTTGGCTTTGCTTTTCTTCTCCTCATTGGATTTTTCATGTTAAAAGTTGCAGAAGCCAGATGACAAGCTCATTTTGGTTCAACTTCAGCAACTGTGCATTGCATTGCCATGTAATGTAATGTAATGCAATGCTATCTATCTAGCTCTCCCTCTATACTTCCTTTTGGATAAACAGACATATTAGGCAAGCATTTTGGAGCTTTCACCTAAATAACTACAGGTGGTGAGATAAGCTGCACAATATAATTGACCTTTCAGTATATTGTTGCACACACACCATCTATTTAGCAAATGCCCTTGTTATCAACAGCAGCCTTTTAAACTCACCTGAGCTAACAGGTATGTGAGCTGGTTACTCTGCTGCGCTTAAAATTTCTTTTTTGGTTTGCTACAATGCCTTTTCTGAAACGTTGTCTCCCTCTGCTGGAACACTGACTTCTTTCATTTAATGCCTGCAGACTATAAAAGAGAAACCAACCCAAAAAGTTTGGTTGATTAGTCTGTGGCATTCTTTTAAACTGTTGCTTATGGCGGTCTCTGTGAGCTTCTCAGTGACATTCAGCCATCCAGGTATCCCGCCTGCAGTAGACGGAATGTGGCAATGGAACGCTGGCTGCGCGTGTCATAATAGGCTCTGAGCCTTTATATACCTGCGCACAGCAGCAGCCACCTTCAGTCTGCTGCTGGACAGCCAGCAGCAGCAGCAGCAGGAGAGGTAATTAATCAGCAACCCTCCTGCTAAGGGTAGACAGCTGCTCGTTCCACCC
Organism: Phyllobates terribilis; assembly: GCF_046119375.1. Lineage (NCBI taxonomy): Eukaryota > Metazoa > Chordata > Amphibia > Anura > Dendrobatidae > Phyllobates > Phyllobates terribilis. The sequence goes on along the minus strand of NW_027363009.1, from coordinate 808,062 downwards.
CCCCCCCCGCCTTAATTGGTTCTCCTCCCTTCCAACGGTGTTGAGGCGGGTGGGATCAGCCGGGGGTTGAGGGTACTGTGCTAAAAGAGGTGGAGTTATGCAGATCTAAAACGCGTGGATTGCAGCAGCAGCAAGCCGAAAAGTGCAGGCATGTGAGGGATCTAGAGGTTGACAGCATGTCTTCTTAACGGGAGTCCAGGTGGCCATCTCCACAAATGGACTTTTCAGAATCCTTGGGTGGCACCGTAGTCGGAAACCAATTCTGGTTATCGCTTCTCGGCCTTTTGGCTAAGATCAAGTGTAGTATCTGTTCTTATCAGTTTAATATCTGATACGTCCCCTATCTGGGGACCATATATTAAATGGATTTTTAGAACAGGGAGATGGAAAAAGAGCTTGCTCTGTCCACTCCACGCATTGACCTGGTATTGCAGTATCTCCAGGACCGGTGCACCCCTTCTTTAATGCAGTTTCTAAAATCAGAAAGAATTGAATTCAATGCTTTTTGTTCATTTTGCTTGTTTGTCGGATTTTGGGATGGACTCTTTGGCTTTGCTTTTCTTCTCCTCATTGGATTTTTCATGTTAAAAGTTGCAGAAGCCAGATGACAAGCTCATTTTGGTTCAACTTCAGCAACTGTGCATTGCATTGCCATGTAATGTAATGTAATGCAATGCTATCTATCTAGCTCTCCCTCTATACTTCCTTTTGGATAAACAGACATATTAGGCAAGCATTTTGGAGCTTTCACCTAAATAACTACAGGTGGTGAGATAAGCTGCACAATATAATTGACCTTTCAGTATATTGTTGCACACACACCATCTATTTAGCAAATGCCCTTGTTATCAACAGCAGCCTTTTAAACTCACCTGAGCTAACAGGTATGTGAGCTGGTTACTCTGCTGCGCTTAAAATTTCTTTTTTGGTTTGCTACAATGCCTTTTCTGAAACGTTGTCTCCCTCTGCTGGAACACTGACTTCTTTCATTTAATGCCTGCAGACTATAAAAGAGAAACCAACCCAAAAAGTTTGGTTGATTAGTCTGTGGCATTCTTTTAAACTGTTGCTTATGGCGGTCTCTGTGAGCTTCTCAGTGACATTCAGCCATCCAGGTATCCCGCCTGCAGTAGACGGAATGTGGCAATGGAACGCTGGCTGCGCGTGTCATAATAGGCTCTGAGCCTTTATATACCTGCGCACAGCAGCAGCCACCTTCAGTCTGCTGCTGGACAGCCAGCAGCAGCAGCAGCAGGAGAGGTAATTAATCAGCAACCCTCCTGCTAAGGGTAGACAGCTGCTCTTTCCACCCCCCCCCCCGCCTTAATTGGTTCTCCTCCCTTCCAACGGTGTTGAGGCGGGTGGGAACAGCCGGGGGTTGAGGGTACTGTGCTAAAAGAGGTGGAATTATGCAGATCTAAAACGCGTGGATTGCAGCAGCAGCAAGCCGAAAAGTGCAGGCATGTGAGGGATCTAGAGGTTGACAGCATGTCTTCTTAACGGGAGTCCAGGTGGCCATCTCCACAAATGGACTTTTCAGAATCCTTGGGTGGCACCGTAGTCGGAAACCAATTCTGGTTATCGCTTCTCGGCCTTTTGGCTAAGATCAAGTGTAGTATCTGTTCTTATCAGTTTAATATCTGATACGTCCCCTATCTGGGGACCATATATTAAATGGATTTTTAGAACAGGGAGATGGAAAAAGAGCTTGCTCTGTCCACTCCACGCATTGACCTGGTATTGCAGTATCTCCAGGACCGGTGCACCCCTTCTTTAATGCAGTTTCTAAAATCAGAAAGAATTGAATTCAATGCTTTTTGTTCATTTTGCTTGTTTGTCGGATTTTGGGATGGACTCTTTGGCTTTGCTTTTCTTCTCCTCATTGGATTTTTCATGTTAAAAGTTGCAGAAGCCAGATGACAAGCTCATTTTGGTTCAACTTCAGCAACTGTGCATTGCATTGCCATGTAATGTAATGTAATGCAATGCTATCTATCTAGCTCTCCCTCTATACTTCCTTTTGGATAAACAGACATATTAGGCAAGCATTTTGGAGCTTTCACCTAAATAACTACAGGTGGTGAGATAAGCTGCACAATATAATTGACCTTTCAGTATATTGTTGCACACACACCATCTATTTAGCAAATGCCCTTGTTATCAACAGCAGCCTTTTAAACTCACCTGAGCTAACAGGTATGTGAGCTGGTTACTCTGCTGCGCTTAAAATTTCTTTTTTGGTTTGCTACAATGCCTTTTCTGAAACGTTGTCTCCCTCTGCTGGAACACTGACTTCTTTCATTTAATGCCTGCAGACTATAAAAGAGAAACCAACCCAAAAAGTTTGGTTGATTAGTCTGTGGCATTCTTTTAAACTGTTGCTTATGGCGGTCTCTGTGAGCTTCTCAGTGACATTCAGCCATCCAGGTATCCCTCCTGCAGTAGACGGAATGTGGCAATGGAACGCTGGCTGCGCGTGTCATAATAGGCTCTGAGCCTTTATATACCTGCGCACAGCAGCAGCCACCTTCAGTCTGCTGCTGGACAGCCAGCAGCAGCAGCAGCAGGAGAGGTAATTAATCAGCAACCCTCCTGCTAAGGGTAGACAGCTGCTCGTTCCACCCCCCCCCGCCTTAATTGGTTCTCCTCCCTTCCAACGGTGTTGAGGCGGGTGGGAACAGCCGGGGGTTGAGGGTACTGTGCTTAAAGAGGTGGAGTTATGCAGATCTAAAACGCGTGGATTGCAGCAGCAGCAAGCCGAAAAGTGCAGGCATGTGAGGGATCTAGAGGTTGACAGCATGTCTTCTTAACGGGAGTCCAGGTGGCCATCTCCACAAATGGACTTTTCAGAATCCTTGGGTGGCACCGTAGTCGGAAACCAATTCTGGTTATCGCTTCTCGGCCTTTTGGCTAAGATCAAGTGTAGTATCTGTTCTTATCAGTTTAATATCTGATACGTCCCCTATCTGGGGACCATATATTAAATGGATTTTTAGAACAGGGAGATGGAAAAAGAGCTTGCTCTGTCCACTCCACGCATTGACCTGGTATTGCAGTATCTCCAGGACCGGTGCACCCCTTCTTTAATGCAGTTTCTAAAATCAGAAAGAATTGAATTCAATGCTTTTTGTTCATTTTGCTTGTTTGTCGGATTTTGGGATGGACTCTTTGGCTTTGCTTTTCTTCTCCTCATTGGATTTTTCATGTTAAAAGTTGCAGAAGCCAGATGACAAGCTCATTTTGGTTCAACTTCAGCAACTGTGCATTGCATTGCCATGTAATGTAATGTAATGCAATGCTATCTATCTAGCTCTCCCTCTATACTTCCTTTTGGATAAACAGACATATTAGGCAAGCATTTTGGAGCTTTCACCTAAATAACTACAGGTGGTGAGATAAGCTGCACAATATAATTGACCTTTCAGTATATTGTTGCACACACACCATCTATTTAGCAAATGCCCTTGTTATCAACAGCAGCCTTTTAAACTCACCTGAGCTAACAGGTATGTGAGCTGGTTACTCTGCTGCGCTTAAAATTTCTTTTTTGGTTTGCTACAATGCCTTTTCTGAAACGTTGTCTCCCTCTGCTGGAACACTGACTTCTTTCATTTAATGCCTGCAGACTATAAAAGAGAAACCAACCCAAAAAGTTTGGTTGATTAGTCTGTGGCATTCTTTTAAACTGTTGCTTATGGCGGTGTCTGTGAGCTTCTCAGTGACATTCAGCCATCCAGGTATCCCGCCTGCAGTAGACGGAATGTGGCAATGGAACGCTGGCTGCGCGTGTCATAATAGGCTCTGAGCCTTTATATACCTGCGCACAGCAGCAGCCACCTTCAGTCTGCTGCTGGACAGCCAGCAGCAGCAGCAGCAGGAGAGGTAATTAATCAGCAACCCTCCTGCTAAGGGTAGACAGCTGCTCGTTCCACCCCCCCCCCCCGCCTTAATTGGTTCTCCTCCCTTCCAACGGTGTTGAGGCGGGTGGGAACAGCCGGGGGTTGAGGGTACTGTGCTAAAAGAGGTGGAGTTATGCAGATCTAAAACGCGTGGATTGCAGCAGCAGCAAGCCGAAAAGTGCAGGCATGTGAGGGATCTAGAGGTTGACAGCATGTCTTCTTAACGGGAGTCCAGGTGGCCATCTCCACAAATGGACTTTTCAGAATCCTTGGGTGGCACCGTAGTCGGAAACCAATTCTGGTTATCGCTTCTCGGCCTTTTGGCTAAGATCAAGTGTAGTATCTGTTCTTATCAGTTTAATATCTGATACGTCCCCTATCTGGGGACCATATATTAAATGGATTTTTAGAACAGGGAGATGGAAAAAGAGCTTGCTCTGTCCACTCCACGCATTGACCTGGTATTGCAGTATCTCCAGGACCGGTGCACCCCTTCTTTAATGCAGTTTCTAAAATCAGAAAGAATTGAATTCAATGCTTTTTGTTCATTTTGCTTGTTTGTCGGATTTTGGGATGGACTCTTTGGCTTTGCTTTTCTTCTCCTCATTGGATTTTTCATGTTAAAAGTTGCAGAAGCCAGATGACAAGCTCATTTTGGTTCAACTTCAGCAACTGTGCATTGCATTGCCATGTAATGTAATGTAATGCAATGCTATCTATCTAGCTCTCCCTCTATACTTCCTTTTGGATAAACAGACATATTAGGCAAGCATTTTGGAGCTTTCACCTAAATAACTACAGGTGGTGAGATAAGCTGCACAATATAATTGACCTTTCAGTATATTGTTGCACACACACCATCTATTTAGCAAATGCCCTTGTTATCAACAGCAGCCTTTTAAACTCACCTGAGCTAACAGGTATGTGAGCTGGTTACTCTGCTGCGCTTAAAATTTCTTTTTTGGTTTGCTACAATGCCTTTTCTGAAACGTTGTCTCCCTCTGCTGGAACACTGACTTCTTTCATTTAATGCCTGCAGACTATAAAAGAGAAACCAACCCAAAAAGTTTGGTTGATTAGTCTGTGGCATTCTTTTAAACTGTTGCTTATGGCGGTCTCTGTGAGCTTCTCAGTGACATTCAGCCATCCAGGTATCCCGCCTGCAGTAGACGGAATGTGGCAATGGAACGCTGGCTGCGCGTGTCATAATAGGCTCTGAGCCTTTATATACCTGCGCACAGCAGCAGCCACCTTCAGTCTGCTGCTGGACAGCCAGCAGCAGCAGCAGCAGGAGAGGTAATTAATCAGCAACCCTCCTGCTAAGGGTAGACAGCTGCTCGTTCCACCCCCCCCCCCGCCTTAATTGGTTCTCCTCCCTTCCAACGGTGTTGAGGCGGGTGGGAACAGCCGGGGGTTGAGGGTACTGTGCTAAAAGAGGTGGAGTTATGCAGATCTAAAACGCGTGGATTGCAGCAGCAGCAAGCCGAAAAGTGCAGGCATGTGAGGGATCTAGAGGTTGACAGCATGTCTTCTTAACGGGAGTCCAGGTGGCCATCTCCACAAATGGACTTTTCAGAATCCTTGGGTGGCACCGTAGTCGGAAACCAATTCTGGTTATCGCTTCTCGGCCTTTTGGCTAAGATCAAGTGTAGTATCTGTTCTTATCAGTTTAATATCTGATACGTCCCCTATCTGGGGACCATATATTAAATGGATTTTTAGAACAGGGAGATGGAAAAAGAGCTTGCTCTGTCCACTCCACGCATTGACCTGGTATTGCAGTATCTCCAGGACCGGTGCACCCCTTCTTTAATGCAGTTTCTAAAATCAGAAAGAATTGAATTCAATGCTTTTTGTTCATTTTGCTTGTTTGTCGGATTTTGGGATGGACTCTTTGGCTTTGCTTTTCTTCTCCTCATTGGATTTTTCATGTTAACAGTTGCAGAAGCCAGATGACAAGCTCATTTTGGTTCAACTTCACCAACTGTGCATTGCATTGCCATGTAATGTAATGTAATGCAATGCTATCTATCTAGCTCTCCCTCTATACTTCCTTTTGGATAAACAGACATATTAGGCAAGCATTTTGGAGCTTTCACCTAAATAACTACAGGTGGTGAGATAAGCTGCACAATATAATTGACCTTTCAGTATATTGTTGCACACACACCATCTATTTAGCAAATGCCCTTGTTATCAACAGCAGCCTTTTAAACTCACCTGAGCTAACAGGTATGTGAGCTGGTTACTCTGCTGCGCTTAAAATTTCTTTTTTGGTTTGCTACAATGCCTTTTCTGAAACGTTGTCTCCCTCTGCTGGAACACTGACTTCTTTCATTTAATGCCTGCAGACTATAAAAGAGAAACCAACTTAAAAAGTTTGGTTGATTAGTCTGTGGCATTCTTTTAAACTGTTGCTTATGGCGGTCTCTGTGAGCTTCTCAGTGACATTCAGCCATCCAGGTATCCCGCCTGCAGTAGACGGAATGTGACAATGGAACGCTGGCTGCGCGTGTCATAATAGGCTCTGAGCCTTTATATACCTGCGCACAGCAGCAGCCACCTTCAGTCTGCTGCTGGACAGCCAGCAGCAGCAGCAGCAGGAGAGGTAATTAATCAGCAACCCTCCTGCTAAGGGTAGACAGCTGCTCGTTCCACCCCCCCCCCCCGCCTTAATTGGTTCTCCTCCCTTCCAACGGAGTTGAGGCGGGTGGGAACAGCCGGGGGTTGAGGGTACTGTGCTAAAAGAGGTGGAGTTATGCAGATCTAAAACGCGTGGATTGCAGCAGCAGCAAGCCGAAAAGTGCAGGCATGTGAGGGATCTAGAGGTTGACAGCATGTCTTCTTAACGGGAGTCCAGGTGGCCATCTCCACAAATGGACTTTTCAGAATCCTTGGGTGGCACCGTAGTCGGAAACCAATTCTGGTTATCGCTTCTCGGCCTTTTGGCTAAGATCAAGTGTAGTATCTGTTCTTATCAGTTTAATATCTGATACGTCCCCTATCTGGGGACCATATATTAAATGGATTTTTAGAACAGGGAGATGGAAAAAGAGCTTGCTCTGTCCACTCCACGCATTGACCTGGTATTGCAGTATCTCCAGGACCGGTGCACCCCTTCTTTAATGCATTTTCTAAAATCAGAAAGTATTGAATTCAATGCTTTTTGTTCATTTTGCTTGTTTGTCGGATTTTGGGATTGAGTCTTTGGCTTTGCTTTTCTTCTCCTCATTGGATTTTTCATGTTAAAAGTTGCAGAAGCCAGATGACAAGCTCATTTTGGTTCAACTTCAGCAACTGTGCATTGCATTGCCATGTAATGTAATGTAATGCAATGCTATCTATCTAGCTCTCCCTCTATACTTCCTTTTGGATAAACAGACATATTAGGCAAGCATTTTGGAGCTTTCACCTAAATAACTACAGGTGGTGAGATAAGCTGCACAATATAATTGACCTTTCAGTATATTGTTGCACACACACCATCTATTTAGCAAATGCCCTTGTTATCAACAGCAGCCTTTTAAACTCACCTGAGCTCACAGGTATGTGAGCTGGTTACTCTGCTGCGCTTAAAATTTATTTTTTGGTTTGCTACAATGCCTTTTCTGAAACGTTGTCTCCCTCTGCTGGAACACTGACTTCTTTCATTTAATGCCTGCAGACTATAAAAGAGAAACCAACCCAAAAAGTTTGGTTGATTAGTCTGTGGCATTCTTTTAAACTGTTGCTTATGGCGGTCTCTGTGAGCTTCTCAGTGACATTCAGCCATCCAGGTATCCCGCCTGCAGTAGACGGAATGTGGCAATGGAACGCTGGCTGCGCGTGTTATAATAGGCTCTGAGCCTTTATATACCTGCGCACAGCAGCAGCCACCTTCAGTCTGCTGCTGGACAGCCACCAGCAGCAGCAGCAGCAGGAGAGGTAATTAATCAGCAACCCTCCTGCTAAGGGTAGACAGCTGCTCGTTCCACCCCCCCCCCGCCTTAATTGGTTCTCCTCCCTTCCAACGGTGTTGAGGCGGGTGGGAACAGCCGGGGGTTGAGGGTACTGTGCTAAAAGAGGTGGAGTTATGCAGATCTAAAATGCGTGGATTGCAGCAGCAGCAAGCCGAAAAGTGCAGGCATGTGAGGGATCTAGAGGTTGACAGCATGTCTTCTTAACGGGAGTCCAGGTGGCCATCTCCACAAATGGACATTTCAGAATCCTTGGGTGGCACCGTAGTCGGAAACGAATTCTGGTTATCGCTTCTCGGCCTTTTGGCTAAGATCAAGTGTAGTATCTGTTCTTATCAGTTTAATATCTGATACGTCCCCTATCTGGGGACCATATATTAAATGGATTTTTAGAACAGGGAGATGGAAAAAGAGCTTGCTCTGTCCACTCCACGCATTGACCTGGTATTGCAGTATCTCCAGGACCGGTGCACCCCTTCTTTAATGCAGTTTCTAAAATCAGAAAGAATTGAATTCAATGCTTTTTGTTCATTTTGCTTGTTTGTCGGATTTTGGGATGGACTCTTTGGCTTTGCTTTTCTTCTCCTCATTGGATTTTTCATGTTAACAGTTGCAGAAGCCAGATGACAAGCTCATTTTGGTTCAACTTCACCAACTGTGCATTGCATTGCCATGTAATGTAATGTAATGCAATGCTATCTATCTAGCTCTCCCTCTATACTTCCTTTTGGATAAACAGACATATTAGGCAAGCATTTTGGAGCTTTCACCTAAATAACTACAGGTGGTGAGATAAGCTGCACAATATAATTGACCTTTCAGTATATTGTTGCACACACACCATCTATTTAGCAAATGCCCTTGTTATCAACAGCAGCCTTTTAAACTCACCTGAGCTAACAGGTATGTGAGCTGGTTACTCTGCTGCGCTTAAAATTTCTTTTTTGGTTTGCTACAATGCCTTTTCTGAAACGTTGTCTCCCTCTGCTGGAACACTGACTTCTTTCATTTAATGCCTGCAGACTATAAAAGAGAAACCAACCCAAAAAGTTTGGTTGATTAGTCTGTGGCATTCTTTTAAACTGTTGCTTATGGCGGTCTCTGTGAGCTTCTCAGTGACATTCAGCCATCCAGGTATCCCGCCTGCAGTAGACGGAATGTGGCAATGGAACGCTGGCTGCGCGTGTCATAATAGGCTCTGAGCCTTTATATACCTGCGCACAGCAGCAGCCACCTTCAGTCTGCTGCTGGACAGCCAGCAGCAGCAGCAGCAGGAGAGGTAATTAATCAGCAACCCTCCTGCTAAGGGTAGACAGCTGCTCGTTCCACCCCCCCCCCGCCTTAATTGGTTCTCCTCCCTTCCAACGGAGTTGAGGCGGGTGGGAACAGCCGGGGGTTGAGGGTACTGTGCTAAAAGAGGTGGAGTTATGCAGATCTAAAACGCGTGGATTGCAGCAGCAGCAAGCCGAAAAGTGCAGGCATGTGAGGGATCTAGAGGTTGACAGCATGTCTTCTTAACGGGAGTCCAGGTGGCCATCTCCACAAATGGACTTTTCAGAATCCTTGGGTGGCACCGTAGTCGGAAACCAATTCTGGTTATCGCTTCTCGGCCTTTTGGCTAAGATCAAGTGTAGTATCTGTTCTTATCAGTTTAATATCTGATACGTCCCCTATCTGGGGACCATACATTAAATGGATTTTTAGAACAGGGAGATGGAAAAAGAGCTTGCTCTGTCCACTCCACGCATTGACCTGGTATTGCAGTATCTCCAGGACCGGTGCACCCCTTCTTTAATGCAGTTTCTAAAATCAGAAAGAATTGAATTCAATGCTTTTTGTTCATTTTGCTTGTTTGTCGGATTTTGGGATGGACTCTTTGGCTTTGCTTTTCTTCTCCTCATTAGATTTTTCATGTTAAAAGTTGCAGAAGCCAGATGACAAGCTCATTTCGGTTCAACTTCAGCAACTGTGCATTGCATTGCCATGTAATGTAATGTAATGCAATGCTATCTATCTAGCTCTCCCTCTATACTTCCTTTTGGATAAACAGACATATTAGGCAAGCATTTTGGAGCTTTCACCTAAATAACTACAGGTGGTGAGATAAGCTGCACAATATAATTGACCTTTCAGTATATTGTTGCACACACACCATCTATTTAGCAAATGCCCTTGTTATCAACAGCAGCCTTTTAAACTCACCTGAGCTAACAGGTATGTGAGCTGGTTACTCTGCTGCGCTTAAAATTTCTTTTTTGGTTTGCTACAATGCCTTTTCTGAAACGTTGTCTCCCTCTGCTGGAACACTGCCTTCTTTCATTTAATGCCTGCAGACTATAAAAGAGAAACCAACCCAAAAAGTTTGGTTGATTAGTCTGTGGCATTCTTTTAAACTGTTGCTTATGGCGGTCTCTGTGAGCTTCTCAGTGACATTCAGCCATCCAGGTATCCCGCCTGCAGTAGACGGAATGTGGCAATGGAACGCTGGCTGCGCGTGTCATAATAGGCTCTGAGCCTTTATATACCTGCGCACAGCAGCAGCCACCTTCAGTCTGCTGCTGGACAGCCAGCAGCAGCAGCAGCAGGAGAGGTAATTAATCAGCAACCCTCCTGCTAAGGGTAGACAGCTGCTCGTTCCACCCCCCCCCCCCCGCCTTAATTGGTTCTCCTCCCTTCCAACGGTGTTGAGGCGGGTGGGAACAGCCGGGGGTTGAGGGTACTGTGCTAAAAGAGGTGGAGTTATGCAGATCTAAAACGCGTGGATTGCAGCAGCAGCAAGCCGAAAAGTGCAGGCATGTGAGGGATCTAGAGGTTGACAGCATGTCTTCTTAACGGGAGTCCAGGTGGCCATCTCCACAAATGGACTTTTCAGAATCCTTGGGTGGCACCGTAGTCGGAAACCAATTCTGGTTATCGCTTCTCGGCCTTTTGGCTAAGATCAAGTGTAGTCGGCCTTTTGGCTAAGATCAAGTGTAGTATCTTTCGAAAAGGCGGTTTTGGATGTTGGCCGCCCTAGTACATTGATACATTATGCACACTGGGGTTTAGGTGCTTGTTAGTACGCCAGGTGGCTAATATAGTCATCTGGTGGAAAGCATGGCCCCCCAGGATCGACGCCATTGGGCCGGGGGAAGATCGAAAGCCCGAAGTGTGAAGTGCCCCAGGAGTGGTGACCCTGGGGTGCCTTAACTCACTGGGATTGGGAACCCCACTTGAGTTTATGGCACATTTGCACAAGCACTTCAAATTTTCTTTCTTCGCACACACCCTTATTCCGGGCCTTCTGGCCTTAGGATGGGGAATTTTTCAATTCCCGGTCGAAGGTCCGGGCAGTATTATACTGTGCAACCTTCACTATTTATTTAATTTCTTTGTCACTGTGTGTCCACTTATTCACGTGTGTCACGTCCTACTAGGATTTTGTCGGGATGCGGTTCCCTTACGGGTTCCTCTCTTGGCAGGTCTAGGGGGGGAGTGTGTGGCCATCAGGTTCCGCTCCCCCCTGAACCCCCCTGGCTCTCCTCTTTCGGGAGGAGAGCGTTGTTGGCTCCCCTCTTCCGGGAGGGGAGCACAGTCTTTGGCTCCCAGTGCCTTGCTCGGGTGAGAACTCGGGCAGGTGCTGGGGGTAAGATTGGGTCGCCTCTGGCTTCGGCTGGAGGTGGCTTTTTGTCCCTGTTCCTCGCTGTGGCCTTTTGGCTCGGAGGGACGGGGAATGGTTTGGGGGACCCTTCTCCTTTTGGAGAGGGTTTCAAGAAGACCAGCATCCTAGTGCACTTTTTTTGTGGCACTTGTCACTTTTTTAAGCGCACTCGGGTTTTGTACACGAATTCGGCTTTCGATAGAAAAAAAATCTGTTCTTATCAGTTTAATATCTGATACGTCCCCTATCTGGGGACCATATATTAAATGGATTTTTAGAACAGGGAGATGGAAAAAGAGCTTGCTCTGTCCACTCCACGCATTGACCTGGTATTGCAGTATCTCCAGGACCGGTGCACCCCTTCTTTAATGCAGTTTCTAAAATCAGAAAGAATTGAATTCAATGCTTTTTGTTCATTTTGCTTGTTTGTCGGATTTTGGGATGGACTCTTTGGCTTTGCTTTTCTTCTCCTCATTGGATTTTTCATGTTAAAAGTTGCAGAAGCCAGATGACAAGCTCATTTTGGTTCAACTTCAGCAACTGTGCATTGCATTGCCATGTAATGTCATGTAATGCAATGCTATCTATCTAGCTCTCCCTCTATACTTCCTTTTGGATAAACAGACATATTAGGCAAGCATTTTGGAGCTTTCACCTAAATAACTACAGGTGGTGAGATAAGCTGCACAATATAATTGACCTTTCAGTATATTGTTGCACACACACCATCTATTTAGCAAATGCCCTTGTTATCAACAGCAGCCTTTTAAACTCACCTGAGCTAACAGGTATGTGAGTTGGTTACTCTGCTGCGCTTAAAATTTCTTTTTTGGTTTGCTACAATGCCTTTTCTGAAACGTTGTCTCCCTCTGCTGGAACACTGACTTCTTTCATTTAATGCCTGCAGACTATAAAAGAGAAACCAACCCAAAAAGTTTGGTTGATTAGTCTGTGGCATTCTTTTAAACTGTTGCTTATGGCGGTCTCTGTGAGCTTCTCAGTGACATTCAGCCATCCAGGTATCCCGCCTGCAGTAGACGGAATGTGGCAATGGAACGCTGGCTGCGCGTGTCATAATAGGCTCTGAGCCTTTATATACCTGCGCACAGCAGCAGCCACCTTCAGTCTGCTGCTGGACAGCCAGCAGCAGCAGCAGCAGGAGAGGTAATTAATCAGCAACCCTCCTGCTAAGGGTAGACAGCTGCTCGATCCACCCCCCCCCCCGCCTTAATTGGTTCTCCTCCCCTCCAACGGTGTTGAGGTGGGTGGGAACAGCCGGGGGTTGAGGGTACTGTGCTAAAAGAGGTGGAGTTATGCAGATCTAAAACGCGTGGATTGCAGCAGCAGCAAGCCGAAAAGTGCAGGCATGTGAGGGATCTAGAGGTTGACAGCATGTCTTCTTAACGGGAGTCCAGGTGGCCATCTCCACAAATGGACTTTTCAGAATCCTTGGGTGGCACCGTAGTCGGAAACCAATTCTGGTTATCGCTTCTCGGCCTTTTGGCTAAGATCAAGTGTAGTATCTGTTCTTATCAGTTTAATATCTGATACGTCCCCTATCTGGGGACCATATATTAAATGGATTTTTAGAACAGGGAGATGGAAAAAGAGCTTGCTCTGTCCACTCCACGCATTGACCTGGTATTGCAGTATCTCCAGGACCGGTGCACCCTTTCTTTAATGCAGTTTCTAAAATCAGAAAGAATTGAATTCAATGCTTTTTGTTCATTTTGCTTGTTTGTCGGATTTTGGGATGGACTCTTTGGCTTTGCTTTTCTTCTCCTCATTGGATTTTTCATGTTAAAAGTTGCAGAAGCCAGATGACAAGCTCATTTTGGTTCAACTTCAGCAACTGTGCATTGCATTGCCATGTAATGTAATGTAATGCAATGCTATCTATCTAGCTCTCCCTCTATACTTCCTTTTGGATAAACAGACATATTAGGCAAGCATTTTGGAGCTTTCACCTAAATAACTACAGGTGGTGAGATAAGCTGCACAATATAATTGACCTTTCAGTATATTGTTGCACACACACCATCTATTTAGCAAATGCCCTTGTTATCAACAGCAGACTTTTAAACTCACCTGAGCTAACAGGTATGTGAGCTGGTTACTCTGCTGCGCTTAAAATTTCTTTTTTGGTTTGCTACAATGCCTTTTCTGAAACGTTGTCTCCCTCTGCTGGAACACTGACTTCTTTCATTTAAAGCCTGCAGACTATAAAAGAGAAACCAACCCAAAAAGTTTGGTTGATTAGTCTGTGGCATTCTTTTAAACTGTTGCTTATGGCGGTCTCTGTGAGCTTCTCAGTGACATTCAGCCATCCAGGTATCCCGCCTGCAGTAGACGGAATGTGGCAATGGAACGCTGGCTGCGCGTGTCATAATAGGCTCTGAGCCTTTATATACCTGCGCACAGCAGCAGCCACCTTCAGTCTGCTGCTGGACAGCCAGCAGCAGCAGCAGCAGGAGAGGTAATTAATCAGCAACCCTCCTGCTAAGGGTAGACAGCTGCTCGTTCCACCCCCCCCCCGCCTTAATTGGTTCTCCTCCCTTCCAACGGTGTTGAGGCGGGTGGGAACAGCCGGGGGTTGAGGGTACTGTGCTAAAAGAGGTGGAGTTATGCAGATCTAAAACGCGTGGATTGCAGCAGCAGCAAGCCGAAAAGTGCAGGCATGTGAGGGATCTAGAGGTTGACAGCATGTCTTCTTAACGGGAGTCCAGGTGGCCATCTCCACAAATGGACTTTTCAGAATCCTTGGGTGGCACCGTAGTCGGAAACCAATTCTGGTTATCGCTTCTCGGCCTTTTGGCTAAGATCAAGTGTAGTATCTGTTCTTATCAGTTTAATATCTGATACGTCCCCTATCTGGGGACCATATATTAAATGGATTTTTAGAACAGGGAGATGGAAAAAGAGCTTGCTCTGTCCACTCCACGCATTGACCTGGTATTGCAGTATCTCCAGGACCGGTGCACCCCTTCTTTAATGCAGTTTCTAAAATCAGAAAGAATTGAATTCAATGCTTTTTGTTCATTTTGCTTGTTTGTCGGATTTTGGGATGGACTCTTTGGCTTTGCTTTTCTTCTCCTCATTGGATTTTTCATGTTAAAAGTTGCAGAAGCCAGATGACAAGCTCATTTTGGTTCAACTTCAGCAACTGTGCATTGCATTGCCATGTAATGTAATGTAATGCAATGCTATCTATCTAGCTCTCCCTCTATACTTCCTTTTGGATAAACACACATATTAGGCAAGCATTTTGGAGCTTTCACCTAAATAACTACAGGTGGTGAGATAAGCTGCACAATATAATTGACCTTTCAGTATATTGTTGCACACACACCATCTATTTAGCAAATGCCCTTGTTATCAACAGCAGCCTTTTAAACTCACCTGAGCTAACAGGTATGTGAGCTGGTTACTCTGCTGCGCTTAAAATTTCTTTTTTGGTTTGCTACAATGCCTTTTCTGAAACGTTGTCTCCCTCTGCTGGAACACTGACTTCTTTCATTTAATGCCTGCAGACTATAAAAGAGAAACCAACCCAAAAAGTTTGGTTGATTAGTCTGTGGCATTCTTTTAAACTGTTGCTTATGGCGGTCTCTGTGAGCTTCTCAGTGACATTCAGCCATCCAGGTATCCCGCCTGCAGTAGACGGAATGTGGCAATGGAACGCTGGCTGCGCGTGTCATAATAGGCTCTGAGCCTTTATATACCTGCGCACAGCAGCAGCCACCTTCAGTCTGCTGCTGGACAGCCAGCAGCAGCAGCAGCAGGAGAGGTAATTAATCAGCAACCCTCCTGCTAAGGGTAGACAGCTGCTCGTTCCACCCCCCCCCCCGCCTTAATTGGTTCTCCTCCCTTCCAACGGTGTTGAGGCGGGTGGGAACAGCCGGGGGTTGAGGGTACTGTGCTAAAAGAGGTGGAGTTATGCAGATCTAAAACGCGTGGATTGCAGCAGCAGCAAGCCGAAAAGTGCAGGCATGTGAGGGATCTAGAGGTTGACAGCATGTCTTCTTAACGGGAGTCCAGGTGGCCATCTCCACAAATGGACTTTTCAGAATCCTTGGGTGGCACCGTAGTCGGAAACCAATTCTGGTTATCGCTTCTCGGCCTTTTGGCTAAGATCAAGTGTAGTATCTGTTCTTATCAGTTTAATATCTGATACGTCCCCTATCTGGGGACCATATATTAAATGGATTTTTAGAACAGGGAGATGGAAAAAGAGCTTGCTCTGTCCACTCCACGCATTGACCTGGTATTGCAGTATCTCCAGGACCGGTGCACCCCTTCTTTAATGCAGTTTCTAAAATCAGAAAGAATTGAATTCAATGCTTTTTGTTCATTTTGCTTGTTTGTCGGATTTTGGGATGGACTCTTTGGCTTTGCTTTTCTTCTCCTCATTGGATTTTTCATGTTAAAAGTTGCAGAAGCCAGATGACAAGCTCATTTTGGTTCAACTTCAGCAACTGTGCATTGCATTGCCATGTAATGTAATGTAATGCAATGCTATCTATCTAGCTCTCCCTCTATACTTCCTTTTGGATAAACACACATATTAGGCAAGCATTTTGGAGCTTTCACCTAAATAACTACAGGTGGTGAGATAAGCTGCACAATATAATTGACCTTTCAGTATTTTGTTGCACACACACCATCTATTTAGCAAATGCCCTTGTTATCAACAGCAGCCTTTTAAACTCACCTGAGCTAACAGGTATGTGAGCTGGTTACTCTGCTGCGCTTAAAATTTCTTTTTTGGTTTGCTACAATGCCTTTTCTGAAACGTTGTCTCCCTCTGCTGGAACACTGACTTCTTTCATTTAATGCCTGCAGACTATAAAAGAGAAACCAACCCAAAAAGTTTGGTTGATTAGTCTGTGGCATTCTTTTAAACTGTTGCTTATGGCGGTCTCTGTGAGCTTCTCAGTGACATTCAGCCATCCAGGTATCACGCCTGCAGTAGACGGAATGTGGCAATGGAACGCTGGCTGCGCGTGTCATAATAGGCTCTGAGCCTTTATATACCTGCGCACAGCAGCAGCCACCTTCAGTCTGCTGCTGGACAGCCAGCAGCAGCAGCAGCAGGAGAGGTAATTAAGCAGCAACCCTCCTGCTAAGGGTAGACAGCTGCTCGTTCCACCCCCCCCCGCCTAATTGGTTCTCCTCCCTTCCAACGGTGTTGAGGCGGGTGGGAACAGCCGGGGGTTGAGGGTACTGTGCTAAAAGAGGTGGAGTTATGCAGATCTAAAACGCGTGGATTGCAGCAGCAGCAAGCCGAAAAGTGCAGGCATGTGAGGGATCTAAAGGTTGACAGCATGTCTTCTTAACGGGAGTCCAGGTGGCCATCTCCACAAATGGACTTTTCAGAATCCTTGGGTGGCACCGTAGTCGGAAACCAATTCTGGTTATCGCTTCTCGGCCTTTTGGCTAAGATCAAGTGTAGTATCTTTCGAAAAGGCGGTTTTGGATGTTGGCCGCCCTAGTAGATTGATACATTATGCACACTGGGGTTTAGGCGCTTGTTAGTACGCCAGGTGGCTAATATAGTCATCTGGTGGAAAGCATGGCCCCCCAGGATCGACGCCATTGGGCCGGGGAAGATCGAAAGCCCGAAGTGTGAAGTGCCCCAGGAGTGGTGACCCTGGGGTGCCTTAACTCACTGGGATTGGGAACCCCACTTGAGTTTATGGCACATTTGCACAAGCACTTCAAATTTTCTTTCTTCGCACACACCCTTATTCCGGGCCTTCTGGCCTTAGGATGGGGAATTTTTCAATTCCCGGTCGAAGGTCCGGGCAGTATTATACTGTGAAACCTTCACTATTTATTTAATTTCTTTGTCACTGTGTGTCCACTTATTCACGTGTGTCACGTCCTACTAGGATTTTGTCGGGATGCGGTTCCCTTACGGGTTCCTCTCTTGGCAGGTCTAGGGGGGGAGTGTGTGGCCATCAGGTTCCGCTCCCCCCTGAACCCCCCTGGCTCTCCTCTTTCGGGAGGAGAGCGTTGTTGGCTCCCCTCTTCCGGGAGGGGAGCACAGTCTTTGGCTCCCAGTGCCTTGCTCGGGTGAGAACTCGGGCAGGTGCTGGGGGTAAGATTGGGTCGCCTCTGGCTTCGGCTGGAGGTGGCTTTTTGTCCCTGTTCCTCGCTGTGGCCTTTTGGCTCGGAGGGACGGGGAATGGTTTGGGGGAACCTTCTCCTTTTGGAGAGGGTTTCAAGAAGACCAGCATCCTAGTGCACTTTTTTTGTGGCACTTGTCACTTTTTTAAGCGCACTCGGGTTTTGTACACGAATTCGGGCTTTGGAAAAAAAAAAAAAAAAAAAAAATCTGTTCTTATCAGTTTAATATCTGATACGTCCCCTATCTGGGGACCATATATTAAATGGATTTTTAGAACAGGGAGATGGAAAAAGAGCTTGCTCTGTCCACTCCACGCATTGACCTGGTATTGCAGTATCTCCAGGACCGGTGCACCCCTTCTTTAATGCAGTTTCTAAAATCAGAAAGAATTGAATTCAATGCTTTTTGTTCATTTTGCTTGTTTGTCGGATTTTGGGATGGACTCTTTGGCTTTGCTTTTCTTCTCCTCATTGGATTTTTCATGTTAAAAGTTGCAGAAGCCAGATGACAAGCTCATTTTGGTTCAACTTCAGCAACTGTGCATTGCATTGCCATGTAATGTAATGTAATGCAATGCTATCTATCTAGCTCTCCCTCTATACTTCCTTTTGGATAAACAGACATATTAGGCAAGCATTTTGGAGCTTTCACCTAAATAACTACAGGTGGTGAGATAAGCTGCACAATATAATTGACCTTTCAGTATATTTTTGCACACACACCATCTATTTAGCAAATGCCCTTGTTATCAACAGCAGCCTTTTAAACTCACCTGAGCTAACAGGTATGTGAGCTGGTTACTCTGCTGCGCTTAAAATTTCTTTTTTGGTTTGCTACAATGCCTTTTCTGAAACGTTGTCTCCCTCTGCTGGAACACTGACTTCTTTCATTTAATGCCTGCAGACTATAAAAGAGAAACCAACCCGAAAAGTTTGGTTGATTAGTCTGTGGCATTCTTTTAAACTGTTGCTTATGGCGGTCTCTGTGAGCTTCTCAGTGACATTCAGCCATCCAGGTATCCCGCCTGCAGTAGACGGAATGTGGCAATGGAACGCTGGCTGCGCGTGTCATAATAGGCTCTGAGCCTTTATATACCTGCGCACAGCAGCAGCCACCTTCAGTCTGCTGCTGGACAGCCAGCAGCAGCAGCAGCAGGAGAGGTAATTAATCAGCAACCCTCCTGCTAAGGGTAGACAGCTGCTCGTTCCACCCCCCCCCCCCCCACCTTAATTGGTTCTCCTCCCTTCCAACGGTGTTGAGGCGGGTGGGAACAGCCGGGGGTTGAGGGTACTGTGCTAAAAGAGGTGGAGTTATGCAGATCTAAAACGCGTGGATTGCAGCAGCAGCAAGCCGAAAAGTGCAGGCATGTGAGGGATCTAGAGGTTGACAGCATGTCTTCTTAACGGGAGTCCAGGTGGCCATCTCCACAAATGGACTTTTCAGAATCCTTGGGTGGCACCGTAGTCGGAAACCAATTCTGGTTATCGCTTCTCGGCCTTTTGGCTAAGATCAAGTGTAGTATCTGTTCTTATCAGTTTAATATCTGATACGTCCCCTATCTGGGGACCATATATTAAATGGATTTTTAGAACAGGGAGATGGAAAAAGAGCTTGCTCTGTCCACTCCACGCATTGACCTGGTATTGCAGTATCTCCAGGACCGGTGCACCCCTTCTTTAATGCAGTTTCTAAAATCAGAAAGAATTGAATTCAATGCTTTTTGTTCATTTTGCTTGTTTGTCGGATTTTGGGATGGACTCTTTGGCTTTGCTTTTCTTCTCCTCATTGGATTTTTCATGTTAAAAGTTGCAGAAGCCAGATGACAAGCTCATTTTGGTTCAACTTCAGCAACTGTGCATTGCATTGCCATGTAATGTAATGTAATGCAATGCTATCTATCTAGCTCTCCCTCTATACTTCCTTTTGGATAAACAGACATATTAGGCAAGCATTTTGGAGCTTTCACCTAAATAACTACAGGTGGTGAGATAAGCTGCACAATATAATTGACCTTTCAGTATATTGTTGCACACACACCATCTATTTAGCAAATGCCCTTGTTATCAACAGCAGACTTTTAAACTCACCTGAGCTAACAGGTATGTGAGCTGGTTACTCTGCTGCGCTTAAAATTTCTTTTTTGGTTTGCTACAATGCCTTTTCTGAAACGTTGTCTCCCTCTGCTGGAACACTGACTTCTTTCATTTAATGCCTGCAGACTATAAAAGAGAAACCAACCCAAAAAGTTTGGTTGATTAGTCTGTGGCATTCTTTTAAACTGTTGCTTATGGCGGTCTCTGTGAGCTTCTCAGTGACATTCAGCCATCCAGGTATCCCGCCTGCAGTAGACGGAATGTGGCAATGGAACGCTGGCTGCGCGTGTCATAATAGGCTCTGAGCCTTTATATACCTGTGCACAGCAGCAGCCACCTTCAGTCTGCTGCTGGACAGCCAGCAGCAGCAGCAGCAGAAGAGGTAATTAATCAGCAACCCTCCTGCTAAGGGTAGACAGCTGCTCGTTCCACCCCCCCCCCGCCTTAATTGGTTCTCCTCCCTTCCAATGGTGTTGAGGCGGGTGGGAACAGCCGGGGGTTGAGGGTACTGTGCTAAAAGAGGTGGAGTTATGCAGATCTAAAACGCGTGGATTGTAGCAGCAGCAAGCCGAAAAGTGCAGGCATGTGAGGGATCTAGAGGTTGACAGCATGTCTTCTTAACGGGAGTCCAGGTGGCCATCTCCACAAATGGACTTTTCAGAATCCTTGGGTGGCACCGTAGTCGGAAACCAATTCTGGTTATCGCTTCTCGGCCTTTTGGCTAAGATCAAGTGTAGTATCTGTTCTTATCAGTTTAATATCTGATACGTCCCCTATCTGGGGACCATATATTAAATGGATTTTTAGAACAGGGAGATGGAAAAAGAGCTTGCTCTGTCCACTCCACGCATTGACCTGGTATTGCAGTATCTCCAGGACCGGTGCACCCCTTCTTTAATGCAGTTTCTAAAATCAGAAAGAATTGAATTCAATGCTTTTTGTTCATTTTGCTTGTTTGTCGGATTTTGGGATGGACTCTTTGGCTTTGCTTTTCTTCTCCTCATTGGATTTTTCATGTTAAAAGTTGCAGAAGCCAGATGACAAGCTCATTTTGGTTCAACTTCAGCAACTGTGCATTGCATTGCCATGTAATGTAATGTAATGCAATGCTATCTATCTAGCTCTCCCTCTATACTTCCTTTTGGATAAACAGACATATTAGGCAAGCATTTTGGAGCTTTCACCTAAATAACTACAGGTGGTGAGATAAGCTGCACAATATAATTGACCTTTCAGTATATTGTTGCACACACACCATCTATTTAGCAAATGCCCTTGTTATCAACAGCAGCCTTTTAAACTCACCTGAGCTAACAGGTATGTGAGCTGGTTACTCTGCTGCGCTTAAAATTTCTTTTTTGGTTTGCTACAATGCCTTTTCTGAAACGTTGTCTCCCTCTGCTGGAACACTGACTTCTTTCATTTAATGCCTGCAGACTATAAAAGAGAAACCAACCCAAAAAGTTTGGTTGATTAGTCTGTGGCATTCTTTTAAACTGTTGCTTATGGCGGTCTCTGTGAGCTTCTCAGTGACATTCAGCCATCCAGGTATCCCGCCTGCAGTAGACGGAATGTGGCAATGGAACGCTGGCTGCGCGTGTCATAATAGGCTCTGAGCCTTTATATACCTGCGCACAGCAGCAGCCACCTTCAGTCTGCTGCTGGACAGCCAGCAGCAGCAGCAGCAGGAGAGGTAATTAATCAGCAACCCTCCTGCTAAGGGTAGACAGCTGCTCGTTCCACCCCCCCCCCCCCCGCCTTAATTGGTTCTCCTCCCTTCCAACGGTGTTGAGGCGGGTGGGAACAGCCGGGGGTTGAGGGTACTGTGCTAAAAGAGGTGGAGTTATGCAGATCTAAAACGCGTGGATTGCAGCAGCAGCAAGCCGAAAAGTGCAGGCATGTGAGGGATCTAGAGGTTGACAGCATGTCTTCTTAACGGGAGTCCAGGTGGCCATCTCCACAAATGGACTTTTCAGAATCCTTGGGTGGCACCGTAGTCGGAAACCAATTCTGGTTATCGCTTCTCGGCCTTTTGGCTAAGATCAAGTGTAGTATCTGTTCTTATCAGTTTAATATCTGATACGTCCCCTATCTGGGGACCATATATTAAATGGATTTTTAGAACAGGGAGATGGAAAAAGAGCTTGCTCTGTCCACTCCACGCATTGACCTGGTATTGCAGTATCTCCAGGACCGGTGCACCCCTTCTTTAATGCAGTTTCTAAAATCAGAAAGAATTGAATTCAATGCTTTTTGTTCATTTTGCTTGTTTGTCGGATTTTGGGATGGACTCTTTGGCTTTGCTTTTCTTCTCCTCATTGGATTTTTCATGTTAAAAGTTGCAGAAGCCAGATGACAAGCTCATTTTGGTTCAACTTCAGCAACTGTGCATTGCATTGCCATGTAATGTAATGTAATGCAATGCTATCTATCTAGCTCTCCCTCTATACTTCCTTTTGGATAAACAGACATATTAGGCAAGCATTTTGGAGCTTTCACCTAAATAACTACAGGTGGTGAGATAAGCTGCACAATATAATTGACCTTTCAGTATATTGTTGCACACACACCATCTATTTAGCAAATGCCCTTGTTATCAACAGCAGCCTTTTAAACTCACCTGAGCTAACAGGTATGTGAGCTGGTTACTCTGCTGCGCTTAAAATTTCTTTTTTGGTTTGCTACAATGCCTTTTCTGAAACGTTGTCTCCCTCTGCTGGAACACTGACTTCTTTCATTTAATGCCTGCAGACTATAAAAGAGAAACCAACCCAAAAAGTTTGGTTGATTAGTCTGTGGCATTCTTTTAAACTGTTGCTTATGGCGGTCTCTGTGAGCTTCTCAGTGACATTCAGCCATCCAGGTATCCCGCCTGCAGTAGACGGAATGTGGCAATGGAACGCTGGCTGCGCGTGTCATAATAGGCTCTGAGCCTTTATATACCTGCGCACAGCAGCAGCCACCTTCAGTCTGCTGCTGGACAGCCAGCAGCAGCAGCAGCAGGAGAGGTAATTAATCAGCAACCCTCCTGCTAAGGGTAGACAGCTGCTCGTTCCACCCCCCCCCCCGCCTTAATTGGTTCTCCTCCCTTCCAACGGTGTTGAGGCGGGTGGGAACAGCCGGGGGTTGAGGGTACTGTGCTAAAAGAGGTGGAGTTATGCAGATCTAAAACGCGTGGATTGCAGCAGCAGCAAGCCGAAAAGTGCAGGCATGTGAGGGATCTAGAGGTTGACAGCATGTCTTCTTAACGGGAGTCCAGGTGGCCATCTCCACAAATGGACTTTTCAGAATCCTTGGGTGGCACCGTAGTCGGAAACCAATTCTGGTTATCGCTTCTCGGCCTTTTGGCTAAGATCAAGTGTAGTATCTGTTCTTATCAGTTTAATATCTGATACGTCCCCTATCTGGGGACCATATATTAAATGGATTTTTAGAACAGGGAGATGGAAAAAGAGCTTGCTCTGTCCACTCCACGCATTGACCTGGTATTGCAGTATCTCCAGGACCGGTGCACCCCTTCTTTAATGCAGTTTCTAAAATCAGAAAGAATTGAATTCAATGCTTTTTGTTCATTTTGCTTGTTTGTCGGATTTTGGGATGGACTCTTTGGCTTTGCTTTTCTTCTCCTCATTGGATTTTTCATGTTAAAAGTTGCAGAAGCCAGATGACAAGCTCATTTTGGTTCAACTTCAGCAACTGTGCATTGCATTGCCATGTAATGTAATGTAATGCAATGCTATCTATCTAGCTCTCCCTCTATACTTCCTTTTGGATAAACAGACATATTAGGCAAGCATTTTGGAGCTTTCACCTAAATAACTACAGGTGGTGAGATAAGCTGCACAATATAATTGACCTTTCAGTATATTGTTGCACACACACCATCTATTTAGCAAATGCCCTTGTTATCAACAGCAGCCTTTTAAACTCACCTGAGCTAACAGGTATGTGAGCTGGTTACTCTGCTGCGCTTAAAATTTCTTTTTTGGTTTGCTACAATGCCTTTTCTGAAACGTTGTCTCCCTCTGCTGGAACACTGACTTCTTTCATTTAATGCCTGCAGACTATAAAAGAGAAACCAACCCAAAAAGTTTGGTTGATTAGTCTGTGGCATTCTTTTAAACTGTTGCTTATGGCGGTCTCTGTGAGCTTCTCAGTGACATTCAGCCATCCAGGTATCCCGCCTGCAGTAGACGGAATGTGGCAATGGAACGCTGGCTGCGCGTGTCATAATAGGCTCTGAGCCTTTATATACCTGCGCACAGCAGCAGCCACCTTCAGTCTGCTGCTGGACAGCCAGCAGCAGCAGCAGCAGGAGAGGTAATTAATCAGCAACCCTCCTGCTAAGGGTAGACAGCTGCTCGTTCCACCCCCCCCCCGCCTTAATTGGTTCTCCTCCCTTCCAACGGTGTTGAGGCGGGTGGGAACAGCCGGGGGTTGAGGGTACTGTGCTAAAAGAGGTGGAGTTATGCAGATCTAAAACGCGTGGATTGCAGCAGCAGCAAGCCGAAAAGTGCAGGCATGTGAGGGATCTAGAGGTTGACAGCATGTCTTCTTAACGGGAGTCCAGGTGGCCATCTCCACAAATGGACTTTTCAGAATCCTTGGGTGGCACCGTAGTCGGAAACCAATTCTGGTTATCGCTTCTCGGCCTTTTGGCTAAGATCAAGTATAGTATCTGTTCTTATCAGTTTAATATCTGATACGTCCCCTATCTGGGGACCATATATTAAATGGATTTTTAGAACAGGGAGATGGAAAAAGAGCTTGCTCTGTCCACTCCACGCATTGACCTGGTATTGCAGTATCTCCAGGACCGGTGCACCCCTTCTTTAATGCAGTTTCTAAAATCAGAAAGAATTGAATTCAATGCTTTTTGTTCATTTTGCTTGTTTGTCGGATTTTGGGATGGACTCTTTGGCTTTGCTTTTCTTCTCCTCATTGGATTTTTCATGTTAAAAGTTGCAGAAGCCAGATGACAAGCTCATTTTGGTTCAACTTCAGCAACTGTGCATTGCATTGCCATGTAATGTAATGTAATGCAATGCTATCTATCTAGCTCTCCCTCTATACTTCCTTTTGGATAAACAGACATATTAGGCAAGCATTTTGGAGCTTTCACCTAAATAACTACAGGTGGTGAGATAAGCTGCACAATATAATTGACCTTTCAGTATATTGTTGCACACACACCATCTATTTAGCAAATGCCCTTGTTATCAACAGCAGCCTTTTAAACTCACCTGAGCTAACAGGTATGTGAGCTGGTTACTCTGCTGCGCTTAAAATTTCTTTTTTGGTTTGCTACAATGCCTTTTCTGAAACGTTGTCTCCCTCTGCTGGAACACTGACTTCTTTCATTTAATGCCTGCAGACTATAAAAGAGAAACCAACCCAAAAAGTTTGGTTGATTAGTCTGTGGCATTCTTTTAAACTGTTGCTTATGGCGGTCTCTGTGAGCTTCTCAGTGACATTCAGCCATCCAGGTATCCCGCCTGCAGTAGACGGAATGTGGCAATGGAACGCTGGCTGCGCGTGTCATAATAGGCTCTGAGCCTTTATATACCTGCGCACAGCAGCAGCCACCTTCAGTCTGCTGCTGGACAGCCAGCAGCAGCAGCAGCAGGAGAGGTAATTAATCAGCAACCCTCCTGCTAAGGGTAGACAGCTGCTCGTTCCACCCCCCCCCCGCCTTAATTGGTTCTCCTCCCTTCCAACGGTGTTGAGGCGGGTGGGAACAGCCGGGGGTTGAGGGTACTGTGCTAAAAGAGGTGGAGTTATGCAGATCTAAAACGCGTGGATTGCAGCAGCAGCAAGCCGAAAAGTGCAGGCATGTGAGGGATCTAGAGGTTGACAGCATGTCTTCTTAACGGGAGTCCAGGTGGCCATCTCCACAAATGGACTTTTCAGAATCCTTGGGTGGCACCGTAGTCGGAAACCAATTCTGGTTATCGCTTCTCGGCCTTTTGGCTAAGATCAAGTGTAGTATCTGTTCTTATCAGTTTAATATCTGATACGTCCCCTATCTGGGGACCATATATTAAATGGATTTTTAGAACAGGGAGATGGAAAAAGAGCTTGCTCTGTCCACTCCACGCATTGACCTGGTATTGCAGTATCTCCAGGACCGGTGCACCCCTTCTTTAATGCAGTTTCTAAAATCAGAAAGAATTGAATTCAATGCTTTTTGTTCATTTTGCTTGTTTGTCGGATTTTGGGATGGACTCTTTGGCTTTGCTTTTCTTCTCCTCATTGGATTTTTCATGTTAAAAGTTGCAGAAGCCAGATGACAAGCTCATTTTGGTTCAACTTCAGCAACTGTGCATTGCATTGCCATGTAATGTAATGTAATGCAATGCTATCTATCTAGCTCTCCCTCTATACTTCCTTTTGGATAAACAGACATATTAGGCAAGCATTTTGGAGCTTTCACCTAAATAACTACAGGTGGTGAGATAAGCTGCACAATATAATTGACCTTTCAGTATATTGTTGCACACACACCATCTATTTAGCAAATGCCCTTGTTATCAACAGCAGCCTTTTAAACTCACCTGAGCTAACAGGTATGTGAGCTGGTTACTCTGCTGCGCTTAAAATTTCTTTTTTGGTTTGCTACAATGCCTTTTCTGAAACGTTGTCTCCCTCTGCTGGAACACTGACTTCTTTCATTTAATGCCTGCAGACTATAAA
This sequence comes from Phyllobates terribilis, assembly GCF_046119375.1. Classification (NCBI taxonomy): domain Eukaryota; kingdom Metazoa; phylum Chordata; class Amphibia; order Anura; family Dendrobatidae; genus Phyllobates; species Phyllobates terribilis. The sequence continues at coordinate 781,651 of NW_027363009.1, read as the reverse complement.
AGAGAAACCAACCCAAAAAGTTTGGTTGATTAGTCTGTGGCATTCTTTTAAACTGTTGCTTATGGCGGTCTCTGTGAGCTTCTCAGTGACAATCAGCCATCCAGGTATCCCGCCTGCAGTAGACGGAATGTGGCAATGGAACGCTGGCTGCGCGTGTCATAATAGGCTCTGAGCCTTTATATACCTGCGCACAGCAGCAGCCACCTTCAGTCTGCTGCTGGACAGCCAGCAGCAGCAGCAGCAGGAGAGGTAATTAATCAGCAACCCTCCTGCTAAGGGTAGACAGCTGCTCGTTCCACCCCCCCCCCCCGCCTTAATTGGTTCTCCTCCCTTCCAACGGTGTTGAGGCGGGTGGGAACAGCCGGGGGTTGAGGGTACTGTGCTAAAAGAGGTGGAGTTATGCAGATCTAAAACGCGTGGATTGCAGCAGCAGCAAGCCGAAAAGTGCAGGCATGTGAGGGATCTACAGGTTGACAGCATGTCTTCTTAACGGGAGTCCAGGTGGCCATTTCCACAAATGGACTTTTCAGAATCCTTGGGTGGCACCGTAGTCGGAAACCAATTCTGGTTATCGCTTCTCGGCCTTTTGGCTAAGATCAAGTGTAGTATCTGTTCTTATCAGTTTAATATCTGATACGTCCCCTATCTGGGGACCATATATTAAATGGATTTTTAGAACAGGGAGATGGAAAAAGAGCTTGCTCTGTCCACTCCACGCATTGACCTGGTATTGCAGTATCTCCAGGACCGGTGCACCCCTTCTTTAATGCAGTTTCTAAAATCAGAAAGAATTGAATTCAATGCTTTTTGTTCATTTTGCTTGTTTGTCGGATTTTGGGATGGACTCTTTGGCTTTGCTTTTCTTCTCCTCATTGGATTTTTCATGTTAAAAGTTGCAGAAGCCAGATGACAAGCTCATTTTGGTTCAACTTCAGCAACTGTGCATTGCATTGCCATGTAATGTAATGTAATGCAATGCTATCTATCTAGCTCTCCCTCTATACTTCCTTTTGGATAAACAGACATATTAGGCAAGCATTTTGGAGCTTTCACCTAAATAACTACAGGTGGTGAGATAAGCTGCACAATATAATTGACCTTTCAGTATATTGTTGCACACACACCATCTATTTAGCAAATGCCCTTGTTATCAACAGCAGCCTTTTAAACTCACCTGAGCTAACAGGTATGTGAGCTGGTTACTCTGCTGCGCTTAAAATTTCTTTTTTGGTTTGCTACAATGCCTTTTCTGAAACGTTGTCTCCCTCTGCTGGAACACTGACTTCTTTCATTTAATGCCTGCAGACTATAAAAGAGAAACCAACCCAAAAAGTTTGGTTGATTAGTCTGTGGCATTCTTTTAAACTGTTGCTTATGGCGGTCTCTGTGAGCTTCTCAGTGACATTCAGCCATCCAGGTATCCCGCCTGCAGTAGACGGAATGTGGCAATGGAACGCTGGCTGCGCGTGTCATAATAGGCTCTGAGCCTTTATATACCTGCGCACAGCAGCAGCCACCTTCAGTCTGCTGCTGGACAGCCAGCAGCAGCAGCAGCAGGAGAGGTAATTAATCAGCAACCCTCCTGCTAAGGGTAGACAGCTGCTCGTTCCACCCCCCCCCCGCCTTAATTGGTTCTCCTCCCTTCCAACGGTGTTGAGGCGGGTGGGAACAGCCGGGGGTTGAGGGTACTGTGCTAAAAGAGGTGGAGTTATGCAGATCTAAAACGCGTGGATTGCAGCAGCAGCAAGCCGAAAAGTGCAGGCATGTGAGGGATCTAGAGGTTGACAGCATGTCTTCTTAACGGGAGTCCAGGTGGCCATCTCCACAAATGGACTTTTCAGAATCCTTGGGTGGCACCGTAGTCGGAAACCAATTCTGGTTATCGCTTCTCGGCCTCTTGGCTAAGATCAAGTATAGTATCTGTTCTTATCAGTTTAATATCTGATACGTCCCCTATCTGGGGACCATATATTAAATGGATTTTTAGAACAGGGAGATGGAAAAAGAGCTTGCTCTGTCCACTCCACGCATTGACCTGGTATTGCAGTATCTCCAGGACCGGTGCACCCCTTCTTTAATGCAGTTTCTAAAATCAGAAAGAATTGAATTCAATGCTTTTTGTTCATTTTGCTTGTTTGTCGGATTTTGGGATGGACTCTTTGGCTTTGCTTTTCTTCTCCTCATTGGATTTTTCATGTTAAAAGTTGCAGAAGCCAGATGACAAGCTCATTTTGGTTCAACTTCAGCAACTGTGCATTGCATTGCCATGTAATGTAATGTAATGCAATGCTATCTATCTAGCTCTCCCTCTATACTTCCTTTTGGATAAACAGACATATTAGGCAAGCATTTTGGAGCTTTCACCTAAATAACTACAGGTGGTGAGATAAGCTGCACAATATAATTGACCTTTCAGTATATTGTTGCACACACACCATCTATTTAGCAAATGCCCTTGTTATCAACAGCAGCCTTTTAAACTCACCTGAGCTAACAGGTATGTGAGCTGGTTACTCTGCTGCGCTTAAAATTTCTTTTTTGGTTTGCTACAATGCCTTTTCTGAAACGTTGTCTCCCTCTGCTGGAACACTGACTTCTTTCATTTAATGCCTGCAGACTATAAAAGAGAAACCAACCCAAAAAGTTTGGTTGATTAGTCTGTGGCATTCTTTTAAACTGTTGCTTATGGCGGTCTCTGTGAGCTTCTCAGTGACATTCAGCCATCCAGGTATCCCGCCTGCAGTAGACGGAATGTGGCAATGGAACGCTGGCTGCGCGTGTCATAATAGGCTCTGAGCCTTTATATACCTGCGCACAGCAGCAGCCACCTTCAGTCTGCTGCTGGACAGCCAGCAGCAGCAGCAGCAGGAGAGGTAATTAATCAGCAACCCTCCTGCTAAGGGTAGACAGCTGCTCGTTCCACCCCCCCCCCCGCCTTAATTGGTTCTCCTCCCTTCCAACGGTGTTGAGGCGGGTGGGAACAGCCGGGGGTTGAGGGTACTGTGCTAAAAGAGGTGGAGTTATGCAGATCTAAAACGCGTGGATTGCAGCAGCAGCAAGCCGAAAAGTGCAGGCATGTGAGGGATCTAGAGGTTGACAGCATGTCTTCTTAACGGGAGTCCAGGTGGCCATCTCCACAAATGGACTTTTCAGAATCCTTGGGTGGCACCGTAGTCGGAAACCAATTCTGGTTATCGCTTCTCGGCCTTTTGGCTAAGATCAAGTGTAGTATCTGTTCTTATCAGTTTAATATCTGATACGTCCCCTATCTGGGGACCATATATTAAATGGATTTTTAGAACAGGGAGATGGAAAAAGAGCTTGCTCTGTCCACTCCACGCATTGACCTGGTATTGCAGTATCTCCAGGACCGGTGCACCCCTTCTTTAATGCAGTTTCTAAAATCAGAAAGAATTGAATTCAATGCTTTTTGTTCATTTTGCTTGTTTGTCGGATTTTGGGATGGACTCTTTGGCTTTGCTTTTCTTCTCCTCATTGGATTTTTCATGTTAAAAGTTGCAGAAGCCAGATGACAAGCTCATTTTGGTTCAACTTCAGCAACTGTGCATTGCATTGCCATGTAATGTAATGTAATGCAATGCTATCTATCTAGCTCTCCCTCTATACTTCCTTTTGGATAAACAGACATATTAGGCAAGCATTTTGGAGCTTTCACCTAAATAACTACAGGTGGTGAGATAAGCTGCACAATATAATTGACCTTTCAGTATATTGTTGCACACACACCATCTATTTAGCAAATGCCCTTGTTATCAACAGCAGCCTTTTAAACTCACCTGAGCTAATAGGTATGTGAGCTGGTTACTCTGCTGCGCTTAAAATTTCTTTTTTGGTTTGCTACAATGCCTTTTCTGAAACGTTGTCTCCCTCTGCTGGAACACTGACTTCTTTCATTTAATGACTGCAGACTATAAAAGAGAAACCAACCCAAAAAGTTTGGTTGATTAGTCTGTGGCATTCTTTTAAACTGTTGCTTATGGCGGTCTCTGTGAGCTTCTCAGTGACATTCAGCCATCCAGGTATCTCGCCTGCAGTAGACGGAATGTGGCAATGGAACGCTGGCTGCGCGTGTCATAATAGGCTCTGAGCCTTTATATACCTGCGCACAGCAGCAGCCACCTTCAGTCTGCTGCTGGACAGCCAGCAGCAGCAGCAGCAGGAGAGGTAATTAATCAGCAACCCTCCTGCTAAGGGTAGACAGCTGCTCGTTCCACCCCCCCCCGCCTTAATTGGTTCTCCTCCCTTCCAACGGTGTTGAGGCGGGTGGGAACAGCCGGGGGTTGAGGGTACTGTGCTAAAAGAGGTGGAGTTATGCAGATCTAAAACGCGTGGATTGCAGCAGCAGCAAGCCGAAAAGTGCAGGCATGTGAGGGATCTAGAGGTTGACAGCATGTCTTCTAACGGGAGTCCAGGTGGCCATCTCCACAAATGGACTTTTCAGAATCCTTGGGTGGCACCGTAGTCGGAAACCAATTCTGGTTATCGCTTCTCGGCCTTTTGGCTAAGATCAAGTGTAGTATCTGTTCTTATCAGTTTAATATCTGATACGTCCCCTATCTGGGGACCATATATTAAATGGATTTTTAGAACAGGGAGATGGAAAAAGAGCTTGCTCTGTCCACTCCACGCATTGACCTGGTATTGCAGTATCTCCAGGACCGGTGCACCCCTTCTTTAATGCAGTTTCTAAAATCAGAAAGAATTGAATTCAATGCTTTTTGTTCATTTTGCTTGTTTGTCGGATTTTGGGATGGACTCTTTGGCTTTGCTTTTCTTCTCCTCATTGGATTTTTCATGTTAAAAGTTGCAGAAGCCAGATGACAAGCTCATTTTGGTTCAACTTCAGCAACTGTGCATTGCATTGCCATGTAATGTAATGTAATGCAATGCTATCTATCTAGCTCTCCCTCTATACTTCCTTTTGGATAAACAGACATATTAGGCAAGCATTTTGGAGCTTTCACCTAAATAACTACAGGTGGTGAGATAAGCTGCACAATATAATTGACCTTTCAGTATATTGTTGCACACACACCATCTATTTAGCAAATGCCCTTGTTATCAACAGCAGCCTTTTAAACTCACCTGAGCTAACAGGTATGTGAGCTGGTTACTCTGCTGTGCTTAAAATTTCTTTTTTGGTTTGCTACAATGCCTTTTCTGAAACGTTGTCTCCCTCTGCTGGAACACTGACTTCTTTCATTTAATGCCTGCAGACTATAAAAGAGAAACCAACCCAAAAAGTTTGGTTGATTAGTCTGTGGCATTCTTTTAAACTGTTGCTTATGGCGGTCTCTGTGAGCTTCTCAGTGACATTCAGCCATCCAGGTATCCCGCCTGCAGTAGACGGAATGTGGCAATGGAACGCTGGCTGCGCGTGTCATAATAGGCTCTGAGCCTTTATATACCTGCGCACAGCAGCAGCCACCTTCAGTCTGCTGCTGGACAGCCAGCAGCAGCAGGAGAGGTAATTAATCAGCAACCCTCCTGCTAAGGGTAGACAGCTGCTCGTTCCACCCCCCCCCCCCCGCCTTAATTGGTTCTCCTCCCTTCCAACGGTGTTGAGGCGGGTGGGAACAGCCGGGGGTTGAGGGTACTGTGCTAAAAGAGGTGGAGTTATGCAGATCTAAAACGCGTGGATTGCAGCAGCAGCAAGCCGAAAAGTGCAGGCATGTGAGGGATCTAGAGGTTGACAGCATGTCTTCTTAACGGGAGTCCAGGTGGCCATCTCCACAAATGGACTTTTCAGAATCCTTGGGTGGCACCGTAGTCGGAAACCAATTCTGGTTATCGCTTCTCGGCCTTTTGGCTAAGATCAAGTGTAGTATCTGTTCTTATCAGTTTAATATCTGATACGTCCCCTATCTGGGGACCATATATTAAATGGATTTTTAGAACAGGGAGATGGAAAAAGAGCTTGCTCTGTCCACTCCACGCATTGACCTGGTATTGCAGTATCTCCAGGACCGGTGCACCCCTTCTTTAATGCAGTTTCTAAAATCAGAAAGAATTGAATTCAATGCTTTTTGTTCATTTTGCTTGTTTGTCGGATTTTGGGATGGACTCTTTGGCTTTGCTTTTCTTCTCCTCATTGGATTTTTCATGTTAAAAGTTGCAGAAGCCAGATGACAAGCTCATTTTGGTTCAACTTCAGCAACTGTGCATTGCATTGCCATGTAATGTAATGTAATGCAATGCTATCTATCTAGCTCTCCCTCTATACTTCCTTTTGGATAAACAGACATATTAGGCAAGCATTTTGGAGCTTTCACCTAAATAACTACAGGTGGTGAGATAAGCTGCACAATATAATTGACCTTTCAGTATATTGTTGCACACACACCATCTATTTAGCAAATGCCCTTGTTATCAACAGCAGCCTTTTAAACTCACCTGAGCTAACAGGTATGTGAGCTGGTTACTCTGCTGCGCTTAAAATTTCTTTTTTGGTTTGCTACAATGCCTTTTCTGAAACGTTGTCTCCCTCTGCTGGAACACTGACTTCTTTCATTTAATGCCTGCAGACTATAAAAGAGAAACCAACCCAAAAAGTTTGGTTGATTAGTCTGTGGCATTCTTTTAAACTGTTGCTTATGGCGGTCTCTGTGAGCTTCTCAGTGACATTCAGCCATCCAGGTATCCCGCCTGCAGTAGACGGAATGTGGCAATGGAACGCTGGCTGCGCGTGTCATAATAGGCTCTGAGCCTTTATATACCTGCGCACAGCAGCAGCCACCTTCAGTCTGCTGCTGGACAGCCAGCAGCAGCAGCAGCAGGAGAGGTAATTAATCAGCAACCCTCCTGCTAAGGGTAGACAGCTGCTCGTTCCACCCCCCCCCCCCCCGCCTTAATTGGTTCTCCTCCCTTCCAACTGTGTTGAGGCGGGTGGGAACAGCCGGGGGTTGAGGGTACTGTGCTAAAAGAGGTGGAGTTATGCAGATCTAAAACGCGTGGATTGCAGCAGCAGCAAGCCGAAAAGTGCAGGCATGTGAGGGATCTAGAGGTTGACAGCATGTCTTCTTAACGGGAGTCCAGATGGCCATCTCCACAAATGGACTTTTCAGAATCCTTGGGTGGCACCGTAGTCGGAAACCAATTCTGGTTATCGCTTCTCGGCCTTTTGGCTAAGATCAAGTGTAGTATCTGTTCTTATCAGTTTAATATCTGATACGTCCCCTATCTGGGGACCATATATTAAATGGATTTTTAGAACAGGGAGATGGAAAAAGAGCTTGCTCTGTCCACTCCACGCATTGACCTGGTATTGCAGTATCTCCAGGACCGGTGCACCCCTTCTTTAATGCAGTTTCTAAAATCAGAAAGAATTGAATTCAATGCTTTTTGTTCATTTTGCTTGTTTGTCGGATTTTGGGATGGACTCTTTGGCTTTGCTTTTCTTCTCCTCATTGGATTTTTCATGTTAAAAGTTGCAGAAGCCAGATGACAAGCTCATTTTGGTTCAACTTCAGCAACTGTGCATTGCATTGCCATGTAATGTAATGTAATGCAATGCTATCTATCTAGCTCTCCCTCTATACTTCCTTTTGGATAAACAGACATATTAGGCAAGCATTTTGGAGCTTTCACCTAAATAACTACAGGTGGTGAGATAAGCTGCACAATATAATTGACCTTTCAGTATATTGTTGCACACACACCATCTATTTAGCAAATGCCCTTGTTATCAACAGCAGCCTTTTAAACTCACCTGAGCTAACAGGTATGTGAGCTGGTTACTCTGCTGCGCTTAAAATTTCTTTTTTGGTTTGCTACAATGCCTTTTCTGAAACGTTGTCTCCCTCTGCTGGAACACTGACTTCTTTCATTTAATGCCTGCAGACTATAAAAGAGAAACCAACCCAAAAAGTTTGGTTGATTAGTCTGTGGCATTCTTTTAAACTGTTGCTTATGGCGGTCTCTGTGAGCTTCTCAGTGACATTCAGCCATCCAGGTATCCCGCCTGCAGTAGACGGAATGTGGCAATGGAACGCTGGCTGCGCGTGTCATAATAGGCTCTGAGCCTTTATATACCTGCGCACAGCAGCAGCCACCTTCAGTCTGCTGCTGGACAGCCAGCAGAAGCAGCAGCAGGAGAGGTAATTAATCAGCAACCCTCCTGCTAAGGGTAGACAGCTGCTCGTTCCACCCCCCCCCCCCGCCTTAATTGGTTCTCCTCCCTTCCAACGGTGTTGAGGCGGGTGGGAACAGCCGGGGGTTGAGGGTACTGTGCTAAAAGAGGTGGAGTTATGCAGATCTAAAACGCGTGGATTGCAGCAGCAGCAAGCCGAAAAGTGCAGGCATGTGAGGGATCTAGAGGTTGACAGCATGTCTTCTTAACGGGAGTCCAGGTGGCCATCTCCACAAATGGACTTTTCAGAATCCTTGGGTGGCACCGTAGTCGGAAACCAATTCTGGTTATCGCTTCTCGGCCTTTTGGCTAAGATCAAGTGTAGTATCTGTTCTTATCAGTTTAATATCTGATACGTCCCCTATCTGGGGACCATATATTAAATGGATTTTTAGAACAGGGAGATGGAAAAAGAGCTTGCTCTGTCCACTCCACGCATTGACCTGGTATTGCAGTATCTCCAGGACCGGTGCACCCCTTCTTTAATGCAGTTTCTAAAATCAGAAAGAATTGAATTCAATGCTTTTTGTTCATTTTGCTTGTTTGTCGGATTTTGGGATGGACTCTTTGGCTTTGCTTTTCTTCTCCTCATTGGATTTTTCATGTTAAAAGTTGCAGAAGCCAGATGACAAGCTCATTTTGGTTCAACTTCAGCAACTGTGCATTGCATTGCCATGTAATGTAATGTAATGCAATGCTATCTATCTAGCTCTCCCTCTATACTTCCTTTTGGATAAACAGACATATTAGGCAAGCATTTTGGAGCTTTCACCTAAATAACTACAGGTGGTGAGATAAGCTGCACAATATAATTGACCTTTCAGTATATTGTTGCACACACACCATCTATTTAGCAAATGCCCTTGTTATCAACAGCAGCCTTTTAAACTCACCTGAGCTAACAGGTATGTGAGCTGGTTACTCTGCTGCGCTTAAAATTTCTTTTTTGGTTTGCTACAATGCCTTTTCTGAAACGTTGTCTCCCTCTGCTGGAACACTGACTTCTTTCATTTAATGCCTGCAGACTATAAAAGAGAAACCAACCCAAAAAGTTTGGTTGATTAGTCTGTGGCATTCTTTTAAACTGTTGCTTATGGCGGTCTCTGTGAGCTTCTCAGTGACATTCAGCCATCCAGGTATCCCGCCTGCAGTAGACGGAATGTGGCAATGGAACGCTGGCTGCGCGTGTCATAATAGGCTCTGAGCCTTTATATACCTGCGCACAGCAGCAGCCACCTTCAGTCTGCTGCTGGACAGCCAGCAGCAGCAGGAGAGGTAATTAATCAGCAACCCTCCTGCTAAGGGTAGACAGCTGCTCGTTCCACCCCCCCCCCCGCCTTAATTGGTTCTCCTCCCTTCCAACGGTGTTGAGGCGGGTGGGAACAGCCGGGGATTGAGGGTACTGTGCTAAAAGAGGTGGAGTTATGCAGATCTAAAACGCGTGGATTGCAGCAGCAGCAAGCCGAAAAGTGCAGGCATGTGAGGGATCTAGAGGTTGACAGCATGTCTTCTTAACGGGAGTCCAGGTGGCCATCTCCACAAATGGACTTTTCAGAATCCTTGGGTGGCACCGTAGTCGGAAACCAATTCTGGTTATCGCTTCTCGGCCTTTTGGCTAAGATCAAGTGTAGTATCTGTTCTTATCAGTTTAATATCTGATACGTCCCCTATCTGGGGACCATATATTAAATGGATTTTTAGAACAGGGAGATGGAAAAAGAGCTTGCTCTGTCCACTCCACGCATTGACCTGGTATTGCAGTATCTCCAGGACCGGTGCACCCCTTCTTTAATGCAGTTTCTAAAATCAGAAAGAATTGAATTCAATGCTTTTTGTTCATTTTGCTTGTTTGTCGGATTTTGGGATGGACTCTTTGGCTTTGCTTTTCTTCTCCTCATTGGATTTTTCATGTTAAAAGTTGCAGAAGCCAGATGACAAGCTCATTTTGGTTCAACTTCAGCAACTGTGCATTGCATTGCCATGTAATGTAATGTAATGCAATGCTATCTATCTAGCTCTCCCTCTATACTTCCTTTTGGATAAACAGACATATTAGGCAAGCATTTTGGAGCTTTCACCTAAATAACTACAGGTGGTGAGATAAGCTGCACAATATAATTGACCTTTCAGTATATTGTTGCACACACACCATCTATTTAGCAAATGCCCTTGTTATCAACAGCAGCCTTTTAAACTCACCTGAGCTAACAGGTATGTGAGCTGGTTACTCTGCTGCGCTTAAAATTTCTTTTTTGGTTTGCTACAATGCCTTTTCTGAAACGTTGTCTCCCTCTGCTGGAACACTGACTTCTTTCATTTAATGCCTGCAGACTATAAAAGAGAAACCAACCCAAAAAGTTTGGTTGATTAGTCTGTGGCATTCTTTTAAACTGTTGCTTATGGCGGTCTCTGTGAGCTTCTCAGTGACATTCAGCCATCCAGGTATCCCGCCTGCAGTAGACGGAATGTGGCAATGGAACGCTGGCTGCGCGTGTCATAATAGGCTCTGAGCCTTTATATACCTGCGCACAGCAGCAGCCACCTTCAGTCTGCTGCTGGACAGCCAGCAGCAGCAGCAGCAGGAGAGGTAATTAATCAGCAACCCTCCTGCTAAGGGTAGACAGCTGCTCGTTCCACCCCCCCCCCCGCCTTAATTGGTTCTCCTCCCTTCCAACGGTGTTGAGGCGGGTGGGAACAGCCGGGGGTTGAGGGTACTGTGCTAAAAGAGGTGGAGTTATGCAGATCTAAAACGCGTGGATTGCAGCAGCAGCAAGCCGAAAAGTGCAGGCATGTGAGGGATCTAGAGGTTGACAGCATGTCTTCTTAACGGTAGTCCAGGTGGCCATCTCCACAAATGGACTTTTCAGAATCCTTGGGTGGCACCGTAGTCGGAAACCAATTCTGGTTATCGCTTCTCGGCCTTTTGGCTAAGATCAAGTGTAGTATCTGTTCTTATCAGTTTAATATCTGATACGTCCCCTATCTGGGGACCATATATTAAATGGATTTTTAGAACAGGGAGATGGAAAAAGAGCTTGCTCTGTCCACTCCACGCATTGACCTGGTATTGCAGTATCTCCAGGACCGGTGCACCCCTTCTTTAATGCAGTTTCTAAAATCAGAAAGAATTGAATTCAATGCTTTTTGTTCATTTTGCTTGTTTGTCGGATTTTGGGATGGACTCTTTGGCTTTGCTTTTCTTCTCCTCATTGGATTTTTCATGTTAAAAGTTGCAGAAGCCAGATGACAAGCTCATTTTGGTTCAACTTCAGCAACTGTGCATTGCATTGCCATGTAATGTAATGTAATGCAATGCTATCTATCTAGCTCTCCCTCTATACTTCCTTTTGGATAAACAGACATATTAGGCAAGCATTTTGGAGCTTTCACCTAAATAACTACAGGTGGTGAGATAAGCTGCACAATATAATTGACCTTTCAGTATATTGTTGCACACACACCATCTATTTAGCAAATGCCCTTGTTATCAACAGCAGCCTTTTAAACTCACCTGAGCTAACAGGTATGTGAGCTGGTTACTCTGCTGCGCTTAAAATTTCTTTTTTGGTTTGCTACAATGCCTTTTCTGAAACGTTGTCTCCCTCTGCTGGAACACTGACTTCTTTCATTTAATGCCTGCAGACTATAAAAGAGAAACCAACCCAAAAAGTTTGGTTGATTAGTCTGTGGCATTCTTTTAAACTGTTGCTTATGGCGGTCTCTGTGAGCTTCTCAGTGACATTCAGCCATCCAGGTATCCCGCCTGCAGTAGACGGAATGTGGCAATGGAACGCTGGCTGCGCGTGTCATAATAGGCTCTGAGCCTTTATATACCTGCGCACAGCAGCAGCCACCTTCAGTCTGCTGCTGGACAGCCAGCAGCAGCAGCAGCAGGAGAGGTAATTAATCAGCAACCCTCCTGCTAAGGGTAGACAGCTGCTCGTTCCACCCCCCCCCCGCCTTAATTGGTTCTCCTCCCTTCCAACGGTGTTGAGGCGGGAGGGAACAGCCGGGGGTGGAGGGTACTGTGCTAAAAGAGGTGGAGTTATGCAGATCTAAAACGCGTGGATTGCAGCAGCAGCAAGCCGAAAAGTGCAGGCATGTGAGGGATCTAGAGGTTGACAGCATGTCTTCTTAACGGGAGTCCAGGTGGCCATCTCCACAAATGGACTTTTCAGAATCCTTGGGTGGCACCGTAGTCGGAAACCAATTCTGGTTATCGCTTCTCGGCCTTTTGGCTAAGATCAAGTGTAGTATCTGTTCTTATCAGTTTAATATCTGATACGTCCCCTATCTGGGGACCATATATTAAATGGATTTTTAGAACAGGGAGATGGAAAAAGAGCTTGCTCTGTCCACTCCACGCATTGACCTGGTATTGCAGTATCTCCAGGACCGGTGCACCCCTTCTTTAATGCAGTTTCTAAAATCAGAAAGAATTGAATTCAATGCTTTTTGTTCATTTTGCTTGTTTGTCGGATTTTGGGATGGACTCTTTGGCTTTGCTTTTCTTCTCCTCATTGGATTTTTCATGTTAAAAGTTGCAGAAGCCAGATGACAAGCTCATTTTGGTTCAACTTCAGCAACTGTGCATTGCATTGCCATGTAATGTAATGTAATGCAATGCTATCTATCTAGCTCTCCCTCTATACTTCCTTTTGGATAAACAGACATATTAGGCAAGCATTTTGGAGCTTTCACCTAAATAACTACAGGTGGTGAGATAAGCTGCACAATATAATTGACCTTTCAGTATATTGTTGCACACACACCATCAATTTAGCAAATGCCCTTGTTATCAACAGCAGCCTTTTAAACTCACCTGAGCTAACAGGTATGTGAGCTGGTTACTCTGCTGCGCTTAAAATTTCTTTTTTGGTTTGCTACAATGCCTTTTCTGAAACGTTGTCTCCCTCTGCTGGAACACTGACTTCTTTCATTTAATGCCTGCAGACTATAAAAGAGAAACCAACCCAAAAAGTTTGGTTGATTAGTCTGTGGCATTCTTTTAAACTGTTGCTTATGGCGGTCTCTGTGAGCTTCTCAGTGACATTCAGCCATCCAGGTATCCCGCCTGCAGTAGACGGAATGTGGCAATGGAACGCTGGCTGCGCGTGTCATAATAGGCTCTGAGCCTTTATATACCTGCGCACAGCAGCAGCCACCTTCAGTCTGCTGCTGGACAGCCAGCAGCAGCAGCAGCAGGAGAGGTAATTAATCAGCAACCCTCCTGCTAAGGGTAGACAGCTGCTCGTTCCACCCCCCCCCCCGCCTTAATTGGTTCTCCTCCCTTCCAACGGTGTTGAGGCGGGTGGGAACAGCCGGGGGTTGAGGGTACTGTGCTAAAAGAGGTGGAGTTATGCAGATCTAAAACGCGTGGATTGCAGCAGCAGCAAGCCGAAAAGTGCAGGCATGTGAGGGATCTAGAGGTTGACAGCATGTCTTCTTAACGGTAGTCCAGGTGGCCATCTCCACAAATGGACTTTTCAGAATCCTTGGGTGGCACCGTAGTCGGAAACCAATTCTGGTTATCGCTTCTCGGCCTTTTGGCTAAGATCAAGTGTAGTATCTGTTCTTATCAGTTTAATATCTGATACGTCCCCTATCTGGGGACCATATATTAAATGGATTTTTAGAACAGGGAGATGGAAAAAGAGCTTGCTCTGTCCACTCCACGCATTGACCTGGTATTGCAGTATCTCCAGGACCGGTGCACCCCTTCTTTAATGCAGTTTCTAAAATCAGAAAGAATTGAATTCAATGCTTTTTGTTCATTTTGCTTGTTTGTCGGATTTTGGGATGGACTCTTTGGCTTTGCTTTTCTTCTCCTCATTGGATTTTTCATGTTAAAAGTTGCAGAAGCCAGATGACAAGCTCATTTTGGTTCAACTTCAGCAACTGTGCATTGCATTGCCATGTAATGTAATGTAATGCAATGCTATCTATCTAGCTCTCCCTCTATACTTCCTTTTGGATAAACAGACATATTAGGCAAGCATTTTGGAGCTTTCACCTAAATAACTACAGGTGGTGAGATAAGCTGCACAATATAATTGACCTTTCAGTATATTGTTGCACACACACCATCTATTTAGCAAATGCCCTTGTTATCAACAGCAGCCTTTTAAACTCACCTGAGCTAACAGGTATGTGAGCTGGTTACTCTGCTGCGCTTAAAATTTCTTTTTTGGTTTGCTACAATGCCTTTTCTGAAACGTTGTCTCCCTCTGCTGGAACACTGACTTCTTTCATTTAATGCCTGCAGACTATAAAAGAGAAACCAACCCAAAAAGTTTGGTTGATTAGTCTGTGGCATTCTTTTAAACTGTTGCTTATGGCGGTCTCTGTGAGCTTCTCAGTGACATTCAGCCATCCAGGTATCCCGCCTGCAGTAGACGGAATGTGGCAATGGAACGCTGGCTGCGCGTGTCATAATAGGCTCTGAGCCTTTATATACCTGCGCACAGCAGCAGCCACCTTCAGTCTGCTGCTGGACAGCCAGCAGCAGCAGCAGCAGGAGAGGTAATTAATCAGCAACCCTCCTGCTAAGGGTAGACAGCTGCTCGTTCCACCCCCCCCCCGCCTTAATTGGTTCTCCTCCCTTCCAACGGTGTTGAGGCGGGAGGGAACAGCCGGGGGTTGAGGGTACTGTGCTAAAAGAGGTGGAGTTATGCAGATCTAAAACGCGTGGATTGCAGCAGCAGCAAGCCGAAAAGTGCAGGCATGTGAGGGATCTAGAGGTTGACAGCATGTCTTCTTAACGGGAGTCCAGGTGGCCATCTCCACAAATGGACTTTTCAGAATCCTTGGGTGGCACCGTAGTCGGAAACCAATTCTGGTTATCGCTTCTCGGCCTTTTGGCTAAGATCAAGTGTAGTATCTGTTCTTATCAGTTTAATATCTGATACGTCCCCTATCTGGGGACCATATATTAAATGGATTTTTAGAACAGGGAGATGGAAAAAGAGCTTGCTCTGTCCACTCCACGCATTGACCTGGTATTGCAGTATCTCCAGGACCGGTGCACCCCTTCTTTAATGCAGTTTCTAAAATCAGAAAGAATTGAATTCAATGCTTTTTGTTCATTTTGCTTGTTTGTCGGATTTTGGGATGGACTCTTTGGCTTTGCTTTTCTTCTCCTCATTGGATTTTTCATGTTAAAAGTTGCAGAAGCCAGATGACAAGCTCATTTTGGTTCAACTTCAGCAACTGTGCATTGCATTGCCATGTAATGTAATGTAATGCAATGCTATCTATCTAGCTCTCCCTCTATACTTCCTTTTGGATAAACAGACATATTAGGCAAGCATTTTGGAGCTTTCACCTAAATAACTACAGGTGGTGAGATAAGCTGCACAATATAATTGACCTTTCAGTATATTGTTGCACACACACCATCTATTTAGCAAATGCCCTTGTTATCAACAGCAGCCTTTTAAACTCACCTGAGCTAACAGGTATGTGAGCTGGTTACTCTGCTGCGCTTAAAATTTCTTTTTTGGTTTGCTACAATGCCTTTTCTGAAACGTTGTCTCCCTCTGCTGGAACACTGACTTCTTTCATTTAATGCCTGCAGACTATAAAAGAGAAACCAACCCAAAAAGTTTGGTTGATTAGTCTGTGGCATTCTTTTAAACTGTTGCTTATGGCGGTCTCTGTGAGCTTCTCAGTGACATTCAGCCATCCAGGTATCCCGCCTGCAGTAGACGGAATGTGGCAATGGAACGCTGGCTGCGCGTGTCATAATAGGCTCTGAGCCTTTATATACCTGCGCACAGCAGCAGCCACCTTCAGTCTGCTGCTGGACAGCCAGCAGCAGCAGCAGCAGGAGAGGTAATTAATCAGCAACCCTCCTGCTAAGGGTAGACAGCTGCTCGTTCCACCCCCCCCCACCCGCCTTAATTGGTTCTCCTCCCTTCCAACGGTGTTGAGGCGGGTGGGAACAGCCGGGGGTTGAGGGTACTGTGCTAAAAGAGGTGGAGTTATGCAGATCTAAAACGCGTGGATTGCAGCAGCAGCAAGCCGAAAAGTGCAGGCATGTGAGGGATCTAGAGGTTGACAGCATGTCTTCTTAACGGGAGTCCAGGTGGCCATCTCCACAAATGGACTTTTCAGATTCCTTGGGTGGCACCGTAGTCGGAAACCAATTCTGGTTATCGCTTCTCGGCCTTTTGGCTAAGATCAAGTGTAGTATCTGTTCTTATCAGTTTAATATCTGATACGTCCCCTATCTGGGGACCATATATTAAATGGATTTTTAGAACAGGGAGATGGAAAAAGAGCTTGCTCTGTCCACTCCACGCATTGACCTGGTATTGCAGTATCTCCAGGACCGGTGCACCCCTTCTTTAATGCAGTTTCTAAAATCAGAAAGAATTGAATTCAATGCTTTTTGTTCATTTTGCTTGTTTGTCGGATTTTGGGATGGACTCTTTGGCTTTGCTTTTCTTCTCCTCATTGGATTTTTCATGTTAAAAGTTGCAGAAGCCAGATGACAAGCTCATTTTGGTTCAACTTCAGCAACTGTGCATTGCATTGCCATGTAATGTAATGTAATGCAATGCTATCTATCTAGCTCTCCCTCTATACTTCCTTTTGGATAAACAGACATATTAGGCAAGCATTTTGGAGCTTTCACCTAAATAACTACAGGTGGTGAGATAAGCTGCACAATATAATTGACCTTTCAGTATATTGTTGCACACACACCATCTATTTAGCAAATGCCCTTGTTATCAACAGCAGCCTTTTAAACTCACCTGAGCTAACAGGTATGTGAGCTGGTTACTCTGCTGCGCTTAAAATTTCTTTTTTGGTTTGCTACAATGCCTTTTCTGAAACGTTGTCTCCCTCTGCTGGAACACTGACTTCTTTCATTTAATGCCTGCAGACTATAAAAGAGAAACCAACCCAAAAAGTTTGGTTGATTAGTCTGTGGTATTCTTTTAAACTGTTGCTTATGGCGGTCTCTGTGAGCTTCTCAGTGACATTCAGCCATCCAGGTATCCCGCCTGCAGTAGACGGAATGTGGCAATGGAACGCTGGCTGCGCGTGTCATAATAGGCTCTGAGCCTTTATATACCTGCGCACAGCAGCAGCCACCTTCAGTCTGCTGCTGGACAGCCAGCAGCAGCAGCAGCAGGAGAGGTAATTAATCAGCAACCCTCCTGCTAAGGGTAGACAGCTGCTCGTTCCACCCCCCCCCGCCTTAATTGGTTCTCCTCCCTTCCAACGGTGTTGAGGCGGGTGGGAACAGCCGGGGGTTGAGGGTACTGTGCTAAAAGAGGTGGAGTTATGCAGATCTAAAACGCGTGGATTGCAGCAGCAGCAAGCCGAAAAGTGCAGGCATGTGAGGGATCTAGAGGTTGACAGCATGTCTTCTTAACGGGAGTCCAGGTGGCCATCTCCACAAATGGACTTTTCAGAATCCTTGGGTGGCACCGTAGTCAGAAACCAATTCTGGTTATCGCTTCTCGGCCTTTTGGCTAAGATCAAGTGTAGTATCTGTTCTTATCAGTTTAATATCTGATACGTCCCCTATCTGGGGACCATATATTAAATGGATTTTTAGAACAGGGAGATGGAAAAAGAGCTTGCTCTGTCCACTCCACGCATTGACCTGGTATTGCAGTATCTCCAGGACCGGTGCACCCCTTCTTTAATGCAGTTTCTAAAATCAGAAAGAATTGAATTCAATGCTTTTTGTTCATTTTGCTTGTTTGTCGGATTTTGGGATGGACTCTTTGGCTTTGCTTTTCTTCTCCTCATTGGATTTTTCATGTTAAAAGTTGCAGAAGCCAGATGACAAGCTCATTTTGGTTCAACTGCAGCAACTGTGCATTGCATTGCCATGTAATGTAATGTAATGCAATGCTATCTATCTAGCTCTCCCTCTATACTTCCTTTTGGATAAACAGACATATTAGGCAAGCATTTTGGAGCTTTCACCTAAATAACTACAGGTGGTGAGATAAGCTGCACAATATAATTGACCTTTCAGTATATTGTTGCACACACACGATCTATTTAGCAAATGCCCTTGTTATCAACAGCAGCCTTTTAAACTCACCTGAGCTAACAGGTATGTGAGCTGGTTACTCTGCTGCGCTTAAAATTTCTTTTTTGGTTTGCTACAATGCCTTTTCTGAAACGTTGTCTCCCTCTGCTGGAACACTGACTTCTTTCATTTAATGCCTGCAGACTATAAAAGAGAAACCAACCCAAAAAGTTTGGTTGATTAGTCTGTGGCATTCTTTTAAACTGTTGCTTATGGCGGTCTCTGTGAGCTTCTCAGTGACATTCAGCCATCCAGGTATCCCGCCTGCAGTAGACGGAATGTGGCAATGGAACGCTGGCTGCGCGTGTCATAATTGGCTCTGAGCCTTTATATACCTGCGCACAGCAGCAGCCACCTTCAGTCTGCTGCTGGACAGCCAGCAGCAGCAGCAGCAGGAGAGGTAATTAATCAGCAACCCTCCTGCTAAGGGTAGACAGCTGCTCGTTCCACCCCCCCACCGCCTTAATTGGTTCTCCTCCCTTCCAACGGTGTTGAGGCGGGTGGGAACAGCCGGGGGTTGAGGGTACTGTGCTAAAAGAGGTGGAGTTATGCAGATCTAAAATGCGTGGATTGCAGCAGCAGCAAGCCGAAAAGTGCAGGCATGTGAGGGATCTAGAGGTTGACAGCATGTCTTCTTAACGGGAGTCCAGGTGGCCATCTCCACAAATGGACTTTTCAGAATCCTTGGGTGGCACCGTAGTCGGAAACCAATTCTGGTTATCGCTTCTCGGCCTTTTGGCTAAGATCAAGTGTAGTATCTGTTCTTATCAGTTTAATATCTGATACGTCCCCTATCTGGGGACCATATATTAAATGGATTTTTAGAACAGGGAGATGGAAAAAGAGCTTGCTCTGTCCACTCCACGCATTGACCTGGTATTGCAGTATCTCCAGGACCGGTGCACCCCTTCTTTAATGCAGTTTCTAAAATCAGAAAGAATTGAATTCAATGCTTTTTGTTCATTTTGCTTGTTTGTCGGATTTTGGGATGGACTCTTTGGCTTTGCTTTTCTTCTCCTCATTGGATTTTTCATGTTAAAAGTTGCAGAAGCCAGATGACAAGCTCATTTTGGTTCAACTTCAGCAACTGTGCATTGCATTGCCATGTAATGTAATGTAATGCAATGCTATCTATCTAGCTCTCCCTCTATACTTCCTTTTGGATAAACAGACATATTAGGCAAGCATTTTGGAGCTTTCACCTAAATAACTACAGGTGGTGAGATAAGCTGCACAATATAATTGACCTTTCAGTATATTGTTGCACACACACCATCTATTTAGCAAATGCCCTTGTTATCAACAGCAGCCTTTTAAACTCACCTGAGCTAACAGGTATGTGAGCTGGTTACTCTGCTGCGCTTAAAATTTCTTTTTTGGTTTGCTACAATGCCTTTTCTGAAACGTTGTCTCCCTCTGCTGGAACACTGACTTCTTTCATTTAATGCCTGCAGACTATAAAAGAGAAACCAACCCAAAAAGTTTGGTTGATTAGTCTGTGGCATTCTTTTAAACTGTTGCTTATGGCGGTCTCTGTGAGCTTCTCAGTGACATTCAGCCATCCAGGTATCCCGCCTGCAGTAGACGAAATGTGGCAATGGAACGCTGGCTGCGCGTGTCATAATAGGCTCTGAGCCTTTATATACCTGCGCACAGCAGCAGCCACCTTCAGTCTGCTGCTGGACAGCCAGCAGCAGCAGCAGCAGGAGAGGTAATTAATCAGCAACCCTCCTGCTAAGGGTAGACAGCTGCTCGTTCCACCCCCCCCCCGCCTTAATTGGTTCTCCTTCCTTCCAACGGTGTTGAGGCGGGTGGGAACAGCCGGGGGTTGAGGGTACTGTGCTAAAAGAGGTGGAGTTATGCAGATCTAAAACGCGTGGATTGCAGCAGCAGCAAGCCGAAAAGTGCAGGCATGTGAGGGATCTAGAGGTTGACAGCATGTCTTCTTAACGGGAGTCCAGGTGGCCATCTCCACAAATGGACTTTTCAGAATCCTTGGGTGGCACCGTAGTCGGAAACCAATTCTGGTTATCGCTTCTCGGCCTTTTGGCTAAGATCAAGTGTAGTATCTGTTCTTATCAGTTTAATATCTGATACGTCCCCTATCTGGGGACCATATATTAAATGGATTTTTAGAACAGGGAGATGGAAAAAGAGCTTGCTCTGTCCACTCCACGCATTGACCTGGTATTGCAGTATCTCCAGGACCGGTGCACCCCTTCTTTAATGCAGTTTCTAAAATCAGAAAGAATTGAATTCAATGCTTTTTGTTCATTTTGCTTGTTTGTCGGATTTTGGGATGGACTCTTTGGCTTTGCTTTTCTTCTCCTCATTGGATTTTTCATGTTAAAAGTTGCAGAAGCCAGATGACAAGCTCATTTTGGTTCAACTTCAGCAACTGTGCATTGCATTGCCATGTAATGTAATGTAATGCAATGCTATCTATCTAGCTCTCCCTCTATACTTCCTTTTGGATAAACAGACATATTAGGCAAGCATTTTGGAGCTTTCACCTAAATAACTACAGGTGGTGAGATAAGCTGCACAATATAATTGACCTTTCAGTATATTGTTGCACACACACCATCTATTTAGCAAATGCCCTTGTTATCAACAGCAGCCTTTTAAACTCACCTGAGCTAACAGGTATGTGAGCTGGTTACTCTGCTGCGCTTAAAATTTCTTTTTTGGTTTGCTACAATGCCTTTTCTGAAACGTTGTCTCCCTCTGCTGGAACACTGACTTCTTTCATTTAATGCCTGCAGACTATAAAAGAGAAACCAACCCAAAAAGTTTGGTTGATTAGTCTGTGGCATTCTTTTAAACTGTTGCTTATGGCGGTCTCTGTGAGCTTCTCAGTGACATTCAGCCATCCAGGTATCCCGCCTGCAGTAGACGGAATGTGGCAATGGAACGCTGGCTGCGCGTGTCATAATAGGCTCTGAGCCTTTATATACCTGCGCACAGCAGCAGCCACCTTCAGTCTGCTGCTGGACAGCCAGCAGCAGCAGCAGCAGGAGAGGTAATTAATCAGCAACCCTCCTGCTAAGGGTAGACAGCTGCTCGTTCCACCCCCCCCCCGCCTTAATTGGTTCTCCTCCCTTCCAACGGTGTTGAGGCGGGTGGGAACAGCCGGGGGTTGAGGGTACTGTGCTAAAAGAGGTGGAGTTATGCAGATCTAAAACGCGTGGATTGCAGCAGCAGCAAGCCGAAAAGTGCAGGCATGTGAGGGATCTAGAGGTTGACAGCATGTCTTCTTAACGGGAGTCCAGGTGGCCATCTCCACAAATGGACTTTTCAGAATCCTTGGGTGGCACCGTAGTCGGAAACCAATTCTGGTTATCGCTTCTCGGCCTTTTGGCTAAGATCAAGTGTAGTATCTGTTCTTATCAGTTTAATATCTGATACGTCCCCTATCTGGGGACCATATATTAAATGGATTTTTAGAACAGGGAGATGGAAAAAGAGCTTGCTCTGTCCACTCCACGCATTGACCTGGTATTGCAGTATCTCCAGGACCGGTGCACCCCTTCTTTAATGCAGTTTCTAAAATCAGAAAGAATTGAATTCAATGCTTTTTGTTCATTTTGCTTGTTTGTCGGATTTTGGGATGGACTCTTTGGCTTTGCTTTTCTTCTCCTCATTGGATTTTTCATGTTAAAAGTTGCAGAAGCCAGATGACAAGCTCATTTTGGTTCAACTTCAGCAACTGTGCATTGCATTGCCATGTAATGTAATGTAATGCAATGCTATCTATCTAGCTCTCCCTCTATACTTCCTTTTGGATAAACAGACATATTAGGCAAGCATTTTGGAGCTTTCACCTAAATAACTACAGGTGGTGAGATAAGCTGCACAATATAATTGACCTTTCAGTATATTGTTGCACACACACCATCTATTTAGCAAATGCCCTTGTTATCAACAGCAGCCTTTTAAACTCACCTGAGCTAACAGGTATGTGAGCTGGTTACTCTGCTGCGCTTAAAATTTCTTTTTTGGTTTGCTACAATGCCTTTTCTGAAACGTTGTCTCCCTCTGCTGGAACACTGACTTCTTTCATTTAATGCCTGCAGACTATAAAAGAGAAACCAACCCAAAAAGTTTGGTTGATTAGTCTGTGGCATTCTTTTAAACTGTTGCTTATGGCGGTCTCTGTGAGCTTCTCAGTGACATTCAGCCATCCAGGTATCCCGCCTGCAGTAGACGGAATGTGGCAATGGAACGCTGGCTGCGCGTGTCATAATAGGCTCTGAGCCTTTATATACCTGCGCACAGCAGCAGCCACCTTCAGTCTGCTGCTGGACAGCCAGCAGCAGCAGCAGCAGGAGAGGTAATTAATCAGCAACCCTCCTGCTAAGGGTAGACAGCTGCTCGTTCCACCCCCCCCCCCGCCTTAATTGGTTCTCCTCCCTTCCAACGGTGTTGAGGCGGGTGGGAACAGCCGGGGGTTGAGGGTACTGTGCTAAAAGAGGTGGAGTTATGCAGATCTAAAATGCGTGGATTGCAGCAGCAGCAAGCCGAAAAGTGCAGGCATGTGAGGGATCTAGAGGTTGACAGCATGTCTTCTTAACGGGAGTCCAGGTGGCCATCTCCACAAATGGACTTTTCAGAATCCTTGGGTGGCACCGTAGTCGGAAACCAATTCTGGTTATCGCTTCTCGGCCTTTTGGCTAAGATCAAGTGTAGTATCTGTTCTTATCAGTTTAATATCTGATACGTCCCCTATCTGGGGACCATATATTAAATGGATTTTTAGAACAGGGAGATGGAAAAAGAGCTTGCTCTGTCCACTCCACGCATTGACCTGGTATTGCAGTATCTCCAGGACCGGTGCACCCCTTCTTTAATGCAGTTTCTAAAATCAGAAAGAATTGAATTCAATGCTTTTTGTTCATTTTGCTTGTTTGTCGGATTTTGGGATGGACTCTTTGGCTTTGCTTTTCTTCTCCTCATTGGATTTTTCATGTTAAAAGTTGCAGAAGCCAGATGACAAGCTCATTTTGGTTCAACTTCAGCAACTGTGCATTGCATTGCCATGTAATGTAATGTAATGCAATGCTATCTATCTAGCTCTCCCTCTATACTTCCTTTTGGATAAACAGACATATTAGGCAAGCATTTTGGAGCTTTCACCTAAATAACTACAGGTGGTGAGATAAGCTGCACAATATAATTGACCTTTCAGTATATTGTTGCACACACACCATCTATTTAGCAAATGCCCTTGTTATCAACAGCAGCCTTTTAAACTCACCTGAGCTAACAGGTATGTGAGCTGGTTACTCTGCTGCGCTTAAAATTTCTTTTTTGGTTTGCTACAATGCCTTTTCTGAAACGTTGTCTCCCTCTGCTGGAACACTGACTTCTTTCATTTAATGCCTGCAGACTATAAAAGAGAAACCAACCCAAAAAGTTTGGTTGATTAGTCTGTGGCATTCTTTTAAACTGTTGCTTATGGCGGTCTCTGTGAGCTTCTCAGTGACATTCAGCCATCCAGGTATCCCGCCTGCAGTAGACGGAATGTGGCAATGGAACGCTGGCTGCGCGTGTCATAATAGGCTCTGAGCCTTTATATACCTGCGCACAGCAGCAGCCACCTTCAGTCTGCTGCTGGACAGCCAGCAGCAGCAGCAGCAGGAGAGGTAATTAATCAGCAACCCTCCTGCTAAGGGTAGACAGCTGCTCGTTCCACCCCCCCCCCGCCTTAATTGGTTCTCCTCCCTTCCAACGGTGTTGAGGCGGGTGGGAACAGCCGGGGGTTGAGGGTACTGTGCTAAAAGAGGTGGAGTTATGCAGATCTAAAACGCGTGGATTGCAGCAGCAGCAAGCCGAAAAGTGCAGGCATGTGAGGGATCTAGAGGTTGACAGCATGTCTTCTTAACGGGAGTCCAGGTGGCCATCTCCACAAATGGACTTTTCAGAATCCTTGGGTGGCACCGTAGTCGGAAACCAATTGTGGTTATCGCTTCTCGGCCTTTTGGCTAAGATCAAGTGTAGTATCTGTTCTTATCAGTTTAATATCTGATACGTCCCCTATCTGGGGACCATATATTAAATGGATTTTTAGAACAGGGAGATGGAAAAAGAGCTTGCTCTGTCCACTCCACGCATTGACCTGGTATTGCAGTATCTCCAGGACCGGTGCACCCCTTCTTTAATGCAGTTTCTAAAATCAGAAAGAATTGAATTCAATGCTTTTTGTTCATTTTGCTTGTTTGTCGGATTTTGGGATGGACTCTTTGGCTTTGCTTTTCTTCTCCTCATTGGATTTTTCATGTTAAAAGTTGCAGAAGCCAGATGACAAGCTCATTTTGGTTCAACTTCAGCAACTGTGCATTGCATTGCCATGTAATGTAATGTAATGCAATGCTATCTATCTAGCTCTCCCTCTATACTTCTTTTTGGATAAACAGACATATTAGGCAAGCATTTTGGAGCTTTCACCTAAATAACTACAGGTGGTGAGATAAGCTGCACAATATAATTGACCTTTCAGTATATTGTTGCACACACACCATCTATTTAGCAAATGCCCTTGTTATCAACAGCAGCCTTTTAAACTCACCTGAGCTAACAGGTATGTGAGCTGGTTACTCTGCTGCGCTTAAAATTTCTTTTTTGGTTTGCTACAATGCCTTTTCTGAAACGTTGTCTCCCTCTGCTGGAACACTGACTTCTTTCATTTAATGCCTGCAGACTATAAAAGAGAAACCAACCCAAAAAGTTTGGTTGATTAGTCTGTGGCATTCTTTTAAACTGTTGCTTATGGCGGTCTCTGTGAGCTTCTCAGTGACATTCAGCCATCCAGGTATCCCGCCTGCAGTAGACGGAATGTGGCAATGGAACGCTGGCTGCGCGTGTCATAATAGGCTCTGAGCCTTTATATACCTGCGCACAGCAGCAGCCACCTTCAGTCTGCTGCTGGACAGCCAGCAGCAGCAGCAGCAGGAGAGGTAATTAATCAGCAACCCTCCTGCTAAGGGTAGACAGCTGCTCGTTCCACCCCCCCCCCGCCTTAATTGGTTCTCCTCCCTTCCAACGGTGTTGAGGCGGGTGGGAACAGCTGGGGGTTGAGGGTACTGTGCTAAAAGAGGTGGAGTTATGCAGATCTAAAACGCATGGATTGCAGCAGCAGCAAGCCGAAAAGTGCAGGCATGTGAGGGATCTAGAGGTTGACAGCATGTCTTCTTAACGGGAGTCCAGGTGGCCATCTCCACAAATGGACTTTTCAGAATCCTTGGGTGGCACCGTAGTCGGAAACCAATTCTGGTTATCGCTTCTCGGCCTTTTGGCTAAGATCAAGTGTAGTATCTGTTCTTATCAGTTTAATATCTGATACGTCCCCTATCTGGGGACCATATATTAAATGGATTTTTAGAACAGGGAGATGGAAAAAGAGCTTGCTTTGTCCACTCCACGCATTGACCTGGTATTGCAGTATCTCCAGGACCGGTGCACCCCTTCTTTAATGCAGTTTCTAAAATCAGAAAGAATTGAATTCAATGCTTTTTGTTCATTTTGCTTGTTTGTCGGATTTTGGGATGGACTCTTTGGCTTTGCTTTTCTTCTCCTCATTGGATTTTTCATGTTAAAAGTTGCAGAAGCCAGATGACAAGCTCATTTTGGTTCAACTTCAGCAACTGTGCATTGCATTGCCATGTAATGTAATGTAATGCAATGCTATCTATCTAGCTCTCCCTCTATACTTCCTTTTGGATAAACAGACATATTAGGCAAGCATTTTGGAGCTTTCACCTAAATAACTACAGGTGGTGAGATAAGCTGCACAATATAATTGACCTTTCAGTATATTGTTGCACACACACCATCTATTTAGCAAATGCCCTTGTTATCAACAGCAGCCTTTTAAACTCACCTGAGCTAACAGGTATGTGAGCTGGTTACTCTGCTGCGCTTAAAATTTCTTTTTTGGTTTGCTACAATGCCTTTTCTGAAACGTTGTCTCCCTCTGCTGGAACACTGACTTCTTTCATTTAATGCCTGCAGACTATAAAAGAGAAACCAACCCAAAAAGTTTGGTTGATTAGTCTGTGGCATTCTTTTAAACTGTTGCTTATGGCGGTCTCTGTGAGCTTCTCAGTGACATTCAGCCATCCAGGTATCCCGCCTGCAGTAGACGGAATGTGGCAATGGAACGCTGGCTGCGCGTGTCATAATAGGCTCTGAGCCTTTATATACCTGCGCACAGCAGCAGCCACCTTCAGTCTGCTGCTGGACAGCCAGCAGCAGCAGCAGCAGGAGAGGTAATTAATCAGCAACCCTCCTGCTAAGGGTAGACAGCTGCTCGTTCCACCCCCCCCCCCCCGCCTTAATTGGTTCTCCTCCCTTCCAACGGTGTTGAGGCGGGTGGGAACAGCCGGGGGTTGAGGGTACTGTGCTAAAAGAGGTGGAGTTATGCAGATCTAAAACGCGTGGATTGCAGCAGCAGCAAGCCGAAAAGTGCAGGCATGTGAGGGATCTAGAGGTTGACAGCATGTCTTCTTAACGTGAGTCCAGGTGGCCATCTCCACAAATGGACTTTTCAGAATCCTTGGGTGGCACCGTAGTCGGAAACCAATTCTGGTTATCGCTTCTCGGCCTTTTGGCTAAGATCAAGTGTAGTATCTGTTCTTATCAGTTTAATATCTGATACGTCCCCTATCTGGGGACCATATATTAAATGGATTTTTAGAACAGGGAGATGGAAAAAGAGCTTGCTCTGTCCACTCCACGCATTGACCTGGTATTGCAGTATCTCCAGGACCGGTGCACCCCTTCTTTAATGCAGTTTCTAAAATCAGAAAGAATTGAATTCAATGCTTTTTGTTCATTTTGCTTGTTTGTCGGATTTTGGGATGGACTCTTTGGCTTTGCTTTTCTTCTCCTCATTGGATTTTTCATGTTAAAAGTTGCAGAAGCCAGATGACAAGCTCATTTTGGTTCAACTTCAGCAACTGTGCATTGCATTGCCATGTAATGTAATGTAATGCAATGCTATCTATCTAGCTCTCCCTCTATACTTCCTTTTGGATAAACAGACATATTAGGCAAGCATTTTGGAGCTTTCACCTAAATAACTACAGGTGGTGAGATAAGCTGCACAATATAATTGACCTTTCAGTATATTGTTGCACACACACCATCTATTTAGCAAATGCCCTTGTTATCAACAGCAGCCTTTTAAACTCACCTGAGCTAACAGGTATGTGAGCTGGTTACTCTGCTGCGCTTAAAATTTCTTTTTTGGTTTGCTACAATGCCTTTTCTGAAACGTTGTCTCCCTCTGCTGGAACACTGACTTCTTTCATTTAATGCCTGCAGACTATAAAAGAGAAACCAACCCAAAAAGTTTGGTTGATTAGTCTGTGGCATTCTTTTAAACTGTTGCTTATGGCGGTCTCTGTGAGCTTCTCAGTGACATTCAGCCATCCAGG
The DNA here is from genome assembly GCF_046119375.1 of Phyllobates terribilis. NCBI lineage: Eukaryota > Metazoa > Chordata > Amphibia > Anura > Dendrobatidae > Phyllobates > Phyllobates terribilis. The sequence continues at coordinate 754,008 of NW_027363009.1, read as the reverse complement.
TATCCCGCCTGCAGTAGACGGAATGTGGCAATGGAACGCTGGCTGCGCGTGTCATAATAGGCTCTGAGCCTTTATATACCTGCGCACAGCAGCAGCCACCTTCAGTCTGCTGCTGGACAGCCAGCAGCAGCAGCAGCAGGAGAGGTAATTAATCAGCAACCCTCCTGCTAAGGGTAGACAGCTGCTCGTTCCACCCCCCCCCCCGCCTTAATTGGTTCTCCTCCCTTCCAACGGTGTTGAGGCGGGTGGGAACAGCCGGGGGTTGAGGGTACTGTGCTAAAAGAGGTGGAGTTATGCAGATCTAAAACGCGTGGATTGCAGCAGCAGCAAGCCGAAAAGTGCAGGCATGTGAGGGATCTAGAGGTTGACAGCATGTCTTCTTAACGGGAGTCCAGGTGGCCATCTCCACAAATGGACTTTTCAGAATCCTTGGGTGGCACCGTAGTCGGAAACCAATTCTGGTTATCGCTTCTCGGCCTTTTGGCTAAGATCAAGTGTAGTATCTGTTCTTATCAGTTTAATATCTGATACGTCCCCTATCTGGGGACCATATATTAAATGGATTTTTAGAACAGGGAGATGGAAAAAGAGCTTGCTCTGTCCACTCCACGCATTGACCTGGTATTGCAGTATCTCCAGGACCGGTGCACCCCTTCTTTAATGCAGTTTCTAAAATCAGAAAGAATTGAATTCAATGCTTTTTGTTCATTTTGCTTGTTTGTCGGATTTTGGAATGGACTCTTTGGCTTTGCTTTTCTTCTCCTCATTGGATTTTTCATGTTAAAAGTTGCAGAAGCCAGATGACAAGCTCATTTTGGTTCAACTTCAGCAACTGTGCATTGCATTGCCATGTAATGTAATGTAATGCAATGCTATCTATCTAGCTCTCCCTCTATACTTCCTTTTGGATAAACAGACATATTAGGCAAGCATTTTGGAGCTTTCACCTAAATAACTACAGGTGGTGAGATAAGCTGCACAATATAATTGACCTTTCAGTATATTGTTGCACACACACCATCTATTTAGCAAATGCCCTTGTTATCAACAGCAGCCTTTTAAACTCACCTGAGCTAACAGGTATGTGAGCTGGTTACTCTGCTGCGCTTAAAATTTCTTTTTTGGTTTGCTACAATGCCTTTTCTGAAACGTTGTCTCCCTCTGCTGGAACACTGACTTCTTTCATTTAATGCCTGCAGACTATAAAAGAGAAACCAACCCAAAAAGTTTGGTTGATTAGTCTGTGGCATTCTTTTAAACTGTTGCTTATGGCGGTCTCTGTGAGCTTCTCAGTGACATTCAGCCATCCAGGTATCCCGCCTGCAGTAGACGGAATGTGGCAATGGAACGCTGGCTGCGCGTGTCATAATAGGCTCTGAGCCTTTATATACCTGCGCACAGCAGCAGCCACCTTCAGTCTGCTGCTGGACAGCCAGCAGCAGCAGCAGCAGGAGAGGTAATTAATCAGCAACCCTCCTGCTAAGGGTAGACAGCTGCTCGTTCCACCCCCCCCCCCCGCCTTAATTGGTTCTCCTCCCTTCCAACGGTGTTGAGGCGGGTGGGAACAGCCGGGGGTTGAGGGTACTGTGCTAAAAGAGGTGGAGTTATGCAGATCTAAAACGCGTGGATTGCAGCAGCAGCAAGCCGAAAAGTGCAGGCATGTGAGGGATCTAGAGGTTGACAGCATGTCTTCTTAACGTGAGTCCAGGTGGCCATCTCCACAAATGGACTTTTCAGAATCCTTGGGTGGCACCGTAGTCGGAAACCAATTCTGGTTATCGCTTCTCGGCCTTTTGGCTAAGATCAAGTGTAGTATCTGTTCTTATCAGTTTAATATCTGATACGTCCCCTATCTGGGGACCATATATTAAATGGATTTTTAGAACAGGGAGATGGAAAAAGAGCTTGCTCTGTCCACTCCACGCATTGACCTGGTATTGCAGTATCTCCAGGAACGGTGCACCCCTTCTTTAATGCAGTTTCTAAAATCAGAAAGAATTGAATTCAATGCTTTTTGTTCATTTTGCTTGTTTGTCGGATTTTGGGATGGACTCTTTGGCTTTGCTTTTCTTCTCCTCATTGGATTTTTCATGTTAAAAGTTGCAGAAGCCAGATGACAAGCTCATTTTGGTTCAACTTCAGCAACTGTGCATTGCATTGCCATGTAATGTAATGTAATGCAATGCTATCTATCTAGCTCTCCCTCTATACTTCCTTTTGGATAAACAGACATATTAGGCAAGCATTTTGGAGCTTTCACCTAAATAACTACAGGTGGTGAGATAAGCTGCACAATATAATTGACCTTTCAGTATATTGTTGCACACACACCATCTATTTAGCAAATGCCCTTGTTATCAACAGCAGCCTTTTAAACTCACCTGAGCTAACAGGTATGTGAGCTGGTTACTCTGCTGCGCTTAAAATTTCTTTTTTGGTTTGCTACAATGCCTTTTCTGAAACGTTGTCTCCCTCTGCTGGAACACTGACTTCTTTCATTTAATGCCTGCAGACTATAAAAGAGAAACCAACCCAAAAAGTTTGGTTGATTAGTCTGTGGCATTCTTTTAAACTGTTGCTTATGGCGGTCTCTGTGAGCTTCTCAGTGACATTCAGCCATCCAGGTATCCCGCCTGCAGTAGACGGAATGTGGCAATGGAACGCTGGCTGCGCGTGTCATAATAGGCTCTGAGCCTTTATATACCTGCGCACAGCAGCAGCCACCTTCAGTCTGCTGCTGGACAGCCAGCAGCAGCAGCAGCAGGAGAGGTAATTAATCAGCAACCCTCCTGCTAAGGGTAGACAGCTGCTCGTTCCACCCCCCCCCCCCGCCTTAATTGGTTCTCCTCCCTTCCAACGGTGTTGAGGCGGGTGGGAACAGCCGGGGGTTGAGGGTACTGTGCTAAAAGAGGTGGAGTTATGCAGATCTAAAACGCGTGGATTGCAGCAGCAGCAAGCCGAAAAGTGCAGGCATGTGAGGGATCTAGAGGTTGACAGCATGTCTTCTTAACGGGAGTCCAGGTGGCCATCTCCACAAATGGACTTTTCAGAATCCTTGGGTGGCACCGTAGTCGGAAACCAATTCTGGTTATCGCTTCTCGGCCTTTTGGCTAAGATCAAGTGTAGTATCTGTTCTTATCAGTTTAATATCTGATACGTCCCCTATCTGGGGACCATATATTAAATGGATTTTTAGAACAGGGAGATGGAAAAAGAGCTTGCTCTGTCCACTCCACGCATTGACCTGGTATTGCAGTATCTCCAGGACCGGTGCACCCCTTCTTTAATGCAGTTTCTAAAATCAGAAAGAATTGAATTCAATGCTTTTTGTTCATTTTGCTTGTTTGTCGGATTTTGGAATGGACTCTTTGGCTTTGCTTTTCTTCTCCTCATTGGATTTTTCATGTTAAAAGTTGCAGAAGCCAGATGACAAGCTCATTTTGGTTCAACTTCAGCAACTGTGCATTGCATTGCCATGTAATGTAATGTAATGCAATGCTATCTATCTAGCTCTCCCTCTATACTTCCTTTTGGATAAACAGACATATTAGGCAAGCATTTTGGAGCTTTCACCTAAATAACTACAGGTGGTGAGATAAGCTGCACAATATAATTGACCTTTCAGTATATTGTTGCACACACACCATCTATTTAGCAAATGCCCTTGTTATCAACAGCAGCCTTTTAAACTCACCTGAGCTAACAGGTATGTGAGCTGGTTACTCTGCTGCGCTTAAAATTTCTTTTTTGGTTTGCTACAATGCCTTTTCTGAAACGTTGTCTCCCTCTGCTGGAACACTGACTTCTTTCATTTAATGCCTGCAGACTATAAAAGAGAAACCAACCCAAAAAGTTTGGTTGATTAGTCTGTGGCATTCTTTTAAACTGTTGCTTATGGCGGTCTCTGTGAGCTTCTCAGTGACATTCAGCCATCCAGGTATCCCGCCTGCAGTAGACGGAATGTGGCAATGGAACGCTGGCTGCGCGTGTCATAATAGGCTCTGAGCCTTTATATACCTGCGCACAGCAGCAGCCACCTTCAGTCTGCTGCTGGACAGCCAGCAGCAGCAGCAGCAGGAGAGGTAATTAATCAGCAACCCTCCTGCTAAGGGTAGACAGCTGCTCGTTCCACCCCCCCCCGCCTTAATTGGTTCTCCTCCCTTCCAACGGTGTTGAGGCGGGTGGGAACAGCCGGGGGTTGAGGGTACTGTGCTAAAAGAGGTGGAGTTATGCAGATCTAAAACGCGTGGATTGCAGCAGCAGCAAGCCGAAAAGTGCAGGCATGTGAGGGATCTAGAGGTTGACAGCATGTCTTCTTAACGGGAGTCCAGGTGGCCATCTCCACAAATGGACTTTTCAGAATCCTTGGGTGGCACCGTAGTCGGAAACCAATTCTGGTTATCGCTTCTCGGCCTTTTGGCTAAGATCAAGTGTAGTATGTGTTCTTATCAGTTTAATATCTGATACGTCCCCTATCTGGGGACCATATATTAAATGGATTTTTAGAACAGGGAGATGGAAAAAGAGCTTGCTCTGTCCACTCCACGCATTGACCTGGTATTGCAGTATCTCCAGGACCGGTGCACCCCTTCTTTAATGCAGTTTCTAAAATCAGAAAGAATTGAATTCAATGCTTTTTGTTCATTTTGCTTGTTTGTCGGATTTTGGGATGGACTCTTTGGCTTTGCTTTTCTTCTCCTCATTGGATTTTTCATGTTAAAAGTTGCAGAAGCCAGATGACAAGCTCATTTTGGTTCAACTTCAGCAACTGTGCATTGCATTGCCATGTAATGTAATGTAATGCAATGCTATCTATCTAGCTCTCCCTCTATACTTCCTTTTGGATAAACAGACATATTAGGCAAGCATTTTGGAGCTTTCACTTAAATAACTACAGGTGGTGAGATAAGCTGCACAATATAATTGACCATTCAGTATATTGTTGCACACACACCATCTATTTAGCAAATGCCCTTGTTATCAACAGCAGCCTTTTAAACTCACCTGAGCTAACAGGTATGTGAGCTGGTTACTCTGCTGCGCTTAAAATTTCTTTTTTGGTTTGCTACAATGCCTTTTCTGAAACGTTGTCTCCCTCTGCTGGAACACTGACTTCTTTCATTTAATGCCTGCAGACTATAAAAGAGAAACCAACCCAAAAAGTTTGGTTGATTAGTCTGTGGCATTCTTTTAAACTGTTGCTTATGGCGGTCTCTGTGAGCTTCTCAGTGACATTCAGCCATCCAGGTATCCCGCCTGCAGTAGACGGATTGTGGCAATGGAACGCTGGCTGCGCGTGTCATAATAGGCTCTGAGCCTTTATATACCTGCGCACAGCAGCAGCCACCTTCAGTCTGCTGCTGGACAGCCAGCAGCAGCAGCAGCAGGAGAGGTAATTAATCAGCAACCCTCCTGCTAAGGGTAGACAGCTGCTCGTTCCACCCCCCCCCCCCGCCTTAATTGGTTCTCCTCCCTTCCAACGGTGTTGAGGCGGGTGGGAACAGCCGGGGGTTGAGGGTACTGTGCTAAAAGAGGTGGAGTTATGCAGATCTAAAACGCGTGGATTGCAGCAGCAGCAAGCCGAAAAGTGCAGGCATGTGAGGGATCTAGAGTTTGACAGCATGTCTTCTTAACGGGAGTCCAGGTGGCCATCTCCACAAATGGACTTTTCAGAATCCTTGGGTGGCACCGTAGTCGGAAACCAATTCTGGTTATCGCTTCTCGGCCTTTTGGCTAAGATCAAGTGTAGTATCTGTTCTTATCAGTTTAATATCTGATACGTCCCCTATCTGGGGACCATATATTAAATGGATTTTTAGAACAGGGAGATGGAAAAATAGCTTGCTCTGTCCACTCCACGCATTGACCTGGTATTGCAGTATCTCCAGGACCGGTGCACCCCTTCTTTAATGCAGTTTCTAAAATCAGAAAGAATTGAATTCAATGCTTTTTGTTCATTTTGCTTGTTTGTCGGATTTTGGGATGGACTCTTTGGCTTTGCTTTTCTTCTCCTCATTGGATTTTTCATGTTAAAAGTTGCAGAAGCCAGATGACAAGCTCATTTTGGTTCAACTTCAGCAACTGTGCATTGCATTGCCATGTAATGTAATGTAATGCAATGCTATCTATCTAGCTCTCCCTCTATACTTCCTTTTGGATAAACAGACATATTAGGCAAGCATTTTGGAGCTTTCACCTAAATAACTACAGGTGGTGAGATAAGCTGCACAATATAATTGACCTTTCAGTATATTGTTGCACACACACCATCTATTTAGCAAATGCCCTTGTTATCAACAGCAGCCTTTTAAACTCACCTGAGCTAACAGGTATGTGAGCTGGTTACTCTGCTGCGCTTAAAATTTCTTTTTTGGTTTGCTACAATGCCTTTTCTGAAACGTTGTCTCCCTCTGCTGGAACACTGACTTCTTTCATTTAATGCCTGCAGACTATAAAAGAGAAACCAACCCAAAAAGTTTGGTTGATTAGTCTGTGGCATTCTTTTAAACTGTTGCTTATGGCGGTCTCTGTGAGCTTCTCAGTGACATTCAGCCATCCAGGTATCCCGCCTGCAGTAGACGGAATGTGACAATGGAACGCTGGCTGCGCGTGTCATAATAGGCTCTGAGCCTTTATATACCTGCGCACAGCAGCAGCCACCTTCAGTCTGCTGCTGGACAGCCAGCAGCAGCAGCAGCAGGAGAGGTAATTAATCAGCAACCCTCCTGCTAAGGGTAGACAGCTGCTCGTTCCACCCCCCCCCCGCATTAATTGGTTCTCCTCCCTTCCAACGGTGTTGAGGCGGGTGGGAACAGCCGGGGGTTGAGGGTACTGTGCTAAAAGAGGTGGAGTTATGCAGATCTAAAACGCGTGGATTGCAGCAGCAGCAAGCCGAAAAGTGCAGGCATGTGAGGGATCTAGAGGTTGACAGCATGTCTTCTTAACGGGAGTCCAGGTGGCCATCTCCACAAATGGACTTTTCAGAATCCTTGGGTGGCACCGTAGTCGGAAACCAATTCTGGTTATCGCTTCTCGGCCTTTTGGCTAAGATCAAGTGTAGTATCTGTTCTTATCAGTTTAATATCTGATACGTCCCCTATCTGGGGACCATATATTAAATGGATTTTTAGAACAGGGAGATGGAAAAAGAGCTTGCTCTGTCCACTCCACGCATTGACCTGGTATTGCAGTATCTCCAGGACCGGTGCACCCCTTCTTTAATGCAGTTTCTAAAATCAGAAAGAATTGAATTCAATGCTTTTTGTTCATTTTGCTTGTTTGTCGGATTTTGGGATGGACTCTTTGGCTTTGCTTTTCTTCTCCTCATTGGATTTTTCATGTTAAAAGTTGCAGAAGCCAGATGACAAGCTCATTTTGGTTCAACTTCAGCAACTGTGCATTGCATTGCCATGTAATGTAATGTAATGCAATGCTATCTATCTAGCTCTCCCTCTATACTTCCTTTTGGATAAACAGACATATTAGGCAAGCATTTTGGAGCTTTCACCTAAATAACTACAGGTGGTGAGATAAGCTGCACAATATAATTGACCTTTCAGTATATTGTTGCACACACACCATCTATTTAGCAAATGCCCTTGTTATCAACAGCAGCCTTTTAAACTCACCTGAGCTAACAGGTATGTGAGCTGGTTACTCTGCTGCGCTTAAAATTTCTTTTTTGGTTTGCTACAATGCCTTTTCTGAAACGTTGTCTCCCTCTGCTGGAACACTGACTTCTTTCATTTAATGCCTGCAGACTATAAAAGAGAAACCAACCCAAAAAGTTTGGTTGATTAGTCTGTGGCATTCTTTTAAACTGTTGCTTATGGCGGTCTCTGTGAGCTTCTCAGTGACATTCAGCCATCCAGGTATCCCGCCTGCAGTAGACGGAATGTGGCAATGGAACGCTGGCTGCGCGTGTCATAATAGGCTCTGAGCCTTTATATACCTGCGCACAGCAGCAGCCACCTTCAGTCTGCTGCTGGACAGCCAGCAGCAGCAGCAGCAGGAGAGGTAATTAATCAGCAACCCTCCTGCTAAGGGTAGACAGCTGCTCGTTCCACCCCCCCCGCCTTAATTGGTTCTCCTCCCTTCCAACGGTGTTGAGGCGGGTGGGAACAGCCGGGGGTTGAGGGTACTGTGCTAAAAGAGGTGGAGTTATGCAGATCTAAAACGCGTGGATTGCAGCAGCAGCAAGCCGAAAAGTGCAGGCATGTGAGGGATCTAGAGGTTGACAGCATGTCTTCTTAACGGGAGTCCAGGTGGCCATCTCCACAAATGGACTTTTCAGAATCCTTGGGTGGCACCGTAGTCGGAAACCAATTCTGGTTATCGCTTCTCGGCCTTTTGGCTAAGATCATGTGTAGAATCTGTTCTTATCAGTTTAATATCTGATACGTCCCCTATCTGGGGACCATATATTAAATGGATTTTTAGAACAGGGAGATGGAAAAAGAGCTTGCTCTGTCCACTCCACGCATTGACCTGGTATTGCAGTATCTCCAGGACCGGTGCACCCCTTCTTTAATGCAGTTTCTAAAATCAGAAAGAATTGAATTCAATGCTTTTTGTTCATTTTGCTTGTTTGTCGGATTTTGGGATGGACTCTTTGGCTTTGCTTTTCTTCTCCTCATTGGATTTTTCATGTTAAAAGTTGCAGAAGCCAGATGACAAGCTCATTTTGGTTCAACTTCAGCAACTGTGCATTGCATTGCCATGTAATGTAATGTAATGCAATGCTATCTATCTAGCTCTCCCTCTATACTTCCTTTTGGATAAACAGACATATTAGGCAAGCATTTTGGAGCTTTCACCTAAATAACTACAGGTGGTGAGATAAGCTGCACAATATAATTGACCTTTCAGTATATTGTTGCACACACACCATCTATTTAGCAAATGCCCTTGTTATCAACAGCAGCCTTTTAAACTCACCTGAGCTAACAGGTATGTGAGCTGGTTACTCTGCTGCGCTTAAAATTTCTTTTTTGGTTTGCTACAATGCCTTTTCTGAAACGTTGTCTCCCTCTGCTGGAACACTGACTTCTTTCATTTAATGCCTGCAGACTATAAAAGAGAAACCAACCCAAAAAGTTTGGTTGATTAGTCTGTGGCATTCTTTTAAACTGTTGCTTATGGCGGTCTCTGTGAGCTTCTCAGTGACATTCAGCCATCCAGGTATCCCGCCTGCAGTAGACGGAATGTGGCAATGGAACGCTGGCTGCGCGTGTCATAATAGGCTCTGAGCCTTTATATACCTGCGCACAGCAGCAGCCACCTTCAGTCTGCTGCTGGACAGCCAGCAGCAGCAGCAGCAGGAGAGATAATTAATCAGCAACCCTCCTGCTAAGGGTAGACAGCTGCTCGTTCCACCCCCCCCCCCCGCCTTAATTGGTTCTCCTCCCTTCCAACGGTGTTGAGGCGGGTGGGAACAGCCGGGGGTTGAGGGTACTGTGCTAAAAGAGGTGGAGTTATGCAGATCTAAAACGCGTGGATTGCAGCAGCAGCAAGCCGAAAAGTGCAGGCATGTGAGGGATCTAGAGGTTGACAGCATGTCTTCTTAACGGGAGTCCAGGTGGCCATCTCCACAAATGGACTTTTCAGAATCCTTGGGTGGCACCGTAGTCGGAAACCAATTCTGGTTATCGCTTCTCGGCCTTTTGGCTAAGATCAAGTGTAGTATCTGTTCTTATCAGTTTAATATCTGATACGTCCCCTATCTGGGGACCATATATTAAATGGATTTTTAGAACAGGGAGATGGAAAAAGAGCTTGCTCTGTCCACTCCACGCATTGACCTGGTATTGCAGTATCTCCAGGACCGGTGCACCCCTTCTTTAATGCAGTTTCTAAAATCAGAAAGAATTGAATTCAATGCTTTTTGTTCATTTTGCTTGTTTGTCGGATTTTGGGATGGACTCTTTGGCTTTGCTTTTCTTCTCCTCATTGGATTTTTCATGTTAAAAGTTGCAGAAGCCAGATGACAAGCTCATTTTGGTTCAACTTCAGCAACTGTGCATTGCATTGCCATGTAATGTAATGTAATGCAATGCTATCTATCTAGCTCTCCCTCTATACTTCCTTTTGGATAAACAGACATATTAGGCAAGCATTTTGGAGCTTTCACCTAAATAACTACAGGTGGTGAGATAAGCTGCACAATATAATTGACCTTTCAGTATATTGTTGCACACACACCATCTATTTAGCAAATGCCCTTGTTATCAACAGCAGCCTTTTAAACTCACCTGAGCTAACAGGTATGTGAGCTGGTTACTCTGCTGTGCTTAAAATTTCTTTTTTGGTTTGCTACAATGCCTTTTCTGAAACGTTGTCTCCCTCTGCTGGAACACTGACTTCTTTCATTTAATGCCTGCAGACTATAAAAGAGAAACCAACCCAAAAAGTTTGGTTGATTAGTCTGTGGCATTCTTTTAAACTGTTGCTTATGGCGGTCTCTGTGAGCTTCTCAGTGACATTCAGCCATCCAGGTATCCCGCCTGCAGTAGACGGAATGTGGCAATGGAACGCTGGCTGCGCGTGTCATAATAGGCTCTGAGCCTTTATATACCTGCGCACAGCAGCAGCCACCTTCAGTCTGCTGCTGGACAGCCAGCAGCAGCAGCAGCAGGAGAGGTAATTAATCAGCAACCCTCCTGCTAAGGGTAGACAGCTGCTCGTTCCACCCCCCCCACGCCTTAATTGGTTCTCCTCCCTTCCAACGGTGTTGAGGCGGGTGGGAACAGCCGGGGGTTGAGGGTACTGTGCTAAAAGAGGTGGAGTTATGCAGATCTAAAACGCGTGGATTGCAGCAGCAGCAAGCCGAAAAGTGCAGGCATGTGAGGGATCTAGAGGTTGACAGCATGTCTTCTTAACGGGAGTCCAGGTGGCCATCTCCACAAATGGACTTTTCAGAATCCTTGGGTGGCACCGTAGTTGGAAACCAATTCTGGTTATCGCTTCTCGGCCTTTTGGCTAAGATCAAGTGTAGTATCTGTTCTTATCAGTTTAATATCTGATACGTCCCCTATCTGGGGACCATATATTAAATGGATTTTTAGAACAGGGAGATGGAAAAAGAGCTTGCTCTGTCCACTCCACGCATTGACCTGGTATTGCAGTATCTCCAGGACCGGTGCACCCCTTCTTTAATGCAGTTTCTAAAATCAGAAAGAATTGAATTCAATGCTTTTTGTTCATTTTGCTTGTTTGTCGGATTTTGGGATGGACTCTTTGGCTTTGCTTTTCTTCTCCTCATTGGATTTTTCATGTTAAAAGTTGCAGAAGCCAGATGACAAGCTCATTTTGGTTCAACTTCAGCAACTGTGCATTGCATTGCCATGTAATGTAATGTAATGCAATGCTATCTATCTAGCTCTCCCTCTATACTTCCTTTTGGATAAACAGACATATTAGGCAAGCATTTTGGAGCTTTCACCTAAATAACTACAGGTGGTGAGATAAGCTGCACAATATAATTGACCTTTCAGTATATTGTTGCACACACACCATCTATTTAGCAAATGCCCTTGTTATCAACAGCAGCCTTTTAAACTCACCTGAGCTAACAGGTATGTGAGCTGGTTACTCTGCTGCGCTTAAAATTTCTTTTTTGGTTTGCTACAATGCCTTTTCTGAAACGTTGTCTCCCTCTGCTGGAACACTGACTTCTTTCATTTAATGCCTGCAGACTATAAAAGAGAAACCAACCCAAAAAGTTTGGTTGATTAGTCTGTGGCATTCTTTTAAACTGTTGCTTATGGCGGTCTCTGTGAGCTTCTCAGTGACATTCAGCCATCCAGGTATCCCGCCTGCAGTAGACGGAATGTGGCAATGGAACGCTGTCTGCGCGTGTCATAATAGGCTCTGAGCCTTTATATACCTGCGCACAGCAGCAGCCACCTTCAGTCTGCTGCTGGACAGCCAGCAGCAGCAGCAGCAGGAGAGGTAATTAATCAGCAACCCTCCTGCTAAGGGTAGACAGCTGCTCGTTCCACCCCCCCCCCGCCTTAATTGGTTCTCCTCCCTTCCAACGGTGTTGAGGCGGGTGGGAACAGCCGGGGGTTGAGGGTACTGTGCTAAAAGAGGTGGAGTTATGCAGATCTAAAACGCGTGGATTGCAGCAGCAGCAAGCCGAAAAGTGCAGGCATGTGAGGGATCTAGAGGTTGACAGCATGTCTTCTTAACGGGAGTCCAGGTGGCCATCTCCACAAATGGACTTTTCAGAATCCTTGGGTGGCACCGTAGTCGGAAACCAATTCTGGTTATCGCTTCTCAGCCTTTTGGCTAAGATCAAGTGTAGTATCTGTTCTTATCAGTTTAATATCTGATACGTCCCCTATCTGGGGACCATATATTAAATGGATTTTTAGAACAGGGAGATGGAAAAAGAGCTTGCTCTGTCCACTCCACGCATTGACCTGGTATTGCAGTATCTCCAGGACCGGTGCACCCCTTCTTTAATGCAGTTTCTAAAATCAGAAAGAATTGAATTCAATGCTTTTTGTTCATTTTGCTTGTTTGTCGGATTTTGGGATGGACTCTTTGGCTTTGCTTTTCTTCTCCTCATTGGATTTTTCATGTTAAAAGTTGCAGAAGCCAGATGACAAGCTCATTTTGGTTCAACTTCAGCAACTGTGCATTGCATTGCCATGTAATGTAATGTAATGCAATGCTATCTATCTAGCTCTCCCTCTATACTTCCTTTTGGATAAACAGACATATTAGGCAAGCATTTTGGAGCTTTCACCTAAATAACTACAGGTGGTGAGATAAGCTGCACAATATAATTGACCTTTCAGTATATTGTTGCACACACACCATCTATTTAGCAAATGCCCTTGTTATCAACAGCAGCCTTTTAAACTCACCTGAGCTAACAGGTATGTGAGCTGGTTACTCTGCTGCGCTTAAAATTTCTTTTTTGGTTTGCTACAATGCCTTTTCTGAAACGTTGTCTCCCTCTGCTGGAACACTGACTTCTTTCATTTAATGCCTGCAGACTATAAAAGAGAAACCAACCCAAAAAGTTTGGTTGATTAGTCTGTGGCATTCTTTTAAACTGTTGCTTATGGCGGTCTCTGTGAGCTTCTCAGTGACATTCAGCCATCCAGGTATCCCGCCTGCAGTAGACGGAATGTGGCAATGGAACGCTGGCTGCGCGTGTCATAATAGGCTCTGAGCCTTTATATACCTGCGCACAGCAGCAGCCACCTTCAGTCTGCTGCTGGACAGCCAGCAGCAGCAGCAGCAGGAGAGGTAATTAATCAGCAACCCTCCTGCTAAGGGTAGACAGCTGCTCGTTCCACCCCCCCCCCCCGCCTTAATTGGTTCTCCTCCCTTCCAACGGTGTTGAGGCGGGTGGGAACAGCCGGGGGTTGAGGGTACTGTGCTAAAAGAGGTGGAGTTATGCAGATCTAAAACGCGTGGATTGCAGCAGCAGCAAGCCGAAAAGTGCAGGCATGTGAGGGATCTAGAGGTTGACAGCATGTCTTCTTAACGGGAGTCCAGGTGGCCATCTCCACAAATGGACTTTTCAGAATCCTTGGGTGGCACCGTAGTCGGAAACCAATTCTGGTTATCGCTTCTCGGCCTTTTGGCTAAGATCAAGTGTAGTATCTGTTCTTATCAGTTTAATATCTGATACGTCCCCTATCTGGGGACCATATATTAAATGGATTTTTAGAACAGGGAGATGGAAAAAGAGCTTGCTCTGTCCACTCCACGCATTGACCTGGTATTGCAGTATCTCCAGGACCGGTGCACCCCTTCTTTAATGCAGTTTCTAAAATCAGAAAGAATTGAATTCAATGCTTTTTGTTCATTTTGCTTATTTGTCGGATTTTGGGATGGACTCTTTGGCTTTGCTTTTCTTCTCCTCATTGGATTTTTCATGTTAAAAGTTGCAGAAGCCAGATGACAAGCTCATTTTGGTTCAACTTCAGCAACTGTGCATTGCATTGCCATGTAATGTAATGTAATGCAATGCTATCTATCTAGCTCTCCCTCTATACTTCCTTTTGGATAAACAGACATATTAGGCAAGCATTTTGGAGCTTTCACCTAAATAACTACAGGTGGTGAGATAAGCTGCACAATATAATTGACCTTTCAGTATATTGTTGCACACACACCATCTATTTAGCAAATGCCCTTGTTATCAACAGCAGCCTTTTAAACTCACCTGAGCTAACAGGTATGTGAGCTGGTTACTCTGCTGCGCTTAAAATTTCTTTTTTGGTTTGCTACAATGCCTTTTCTGAAACGTTGTCTCCCTCTGCTGGAACACTGACTTCTTTCATTTAATGCCTGCAGACTATAAAAGAGAAACCAACCCAAAAAGTTTGGTTGATTAGTCTGTGGCATTCTTTTAAACTGTTGCTTATGGCGGTCTCTGTGAGCTTCTCAGTGACATTCAGCCATCCAGGTATCCCGCCTGCAGTAGACGGAATGTGGCAATGGAACGCTGGCTGCGCGTGTCATAATAGGCTCTGAGCCTTTATATACCTGCGCACAGCAGCAGCCACCTTCAGTCTGCTGCTGGACAGCCAGCAGCAGCAGCAGCAGCAGGAGAGGTAATTAATCAGCAACCCTCCTGCTAAGGGTAGACAGCTGCTCGTTCCACCCCCCCCCCCGCCTTAATTGGTTCTCCTCCCTTCCAACGGTGTTGAGGCGGGTGGGAACAGCCGTGGGTTGAGGGTACTGTGCTAAAAGAGGTGGAGTTACGCAGATCTAAAACGCGTGGATTGCAGCAGCAGCAAGCCGAAAAGTGCAGGCATGTGAGGGATCTAGAGGTTGACAGCATGTCTTCTTAACGGGAGTCCAGGTGGCCATCTCCACAAATGGACTTTTCAGAATCCTTGGGTGGCACCGTAGTCGGAAACCAATTCTGGTTATCGCTTCTCGGCCTTTTGGCTAAGATCAAGTGTAGTATCTGTTCTTATCAGTTTAATATCTGATACGTCCCCTATCTCGGGACCATATATTAAATGGATTTTTAGAACAGGGAGATGGAAAAAGAGCTTGCTCTGTCCACTCCACGCATTGACCTGGTATTGCAGTATCTCCAGGACCGGTGCACCCCTTCTTTAATGCAGTTTCTAAAATCAGAAAGAATTGAATTCAATGCTTTTTGTTCATTTTGCTTGTTTGTCGGATTTTGGGATGGACTCTTTGGCTTTGCTTTTCTTCTCCTCATTGGATTTTTCATGTTAAAAGTTGCAGAAGCCAGATGACAAGCACATTTTGGTTCAACTTCAGCAACTGTGCATTGCATTGCCATGTAATGTAATGTAATGCAATGCTATCTATCTAGCTCTCCCTCTATACTTCCTTTTGGATAAACAGACATATTAGGCAAGCATTTTGGAGCTTTCACCTAAATAACTACAGGTGGTGAGATAAGCTGCACAATATAATTGACCTTTCAGTATATTGTTGCACACACACCATCTATTTAGCAAATGCCCTTGTTATCAACAGCAGCCTTTTAAACTCACCTGAGCTAACAGGTATGTGAGCTGGTTACTCTGCTGCGCTTAAAATTTCTATTTTGGTTTGCTACAATGCCTTTTCTGAAACGTTGTCTCCCTCTGCTGGAACACTGACTTCTTTCATTTAATGCCTGCAGACTATAAAAGAGAAACCAACCCAAAAAGTTTGGTTGATTAGTCTGTGGCATTCTTTTAAACTGTTGCTTATGGCGGTCTCTGTGAGCTTCTCAGTGACATTCAGCCATCCAGGTATCCCGCCTGCAGTAGACGGAATGTGGCAATGGAACGCTGGCTGCGCGTGTCATAATAGGCTCTGAGCCTTTATATACCTGCGCACAGCAGCAGCCACCTTCAGTCTGCTGCTGGACAGCCAGCAGCAGCAGCAGCAGGAGAGGTAATTAATCAGCAACCCTCCTGCTAAGGGTAGACAGCTGCTCGTTTCACCCCCCCCCCGCCTTAATTTGTTCTCCTCCCTTCCAACGGTGTTGAGGCGGGTGGGAACAGCCGGGGGTTGAGGGTACTGTGCTAAAAGAGGTGGAGTTATGCAGATCTAAAACGCGTGGATTGCAGCAGCAGCAAGCCGAAAAGTGCAGGCATGTGAGGGATCTAGAGGTTGACAGCATGTCTTCTTAACGGGAGTCCAGGTGGCCATCTCCACAAATGGACTTTTCAGAATCCTTGGGTGGCACCGTAGTCGGAAACCAATTCTGGTTATCGCTTCTCGGCCTTTTGGCTAAGATCAAGTGTAGAATCTGTTCTTATCAGTTTAATATCTGATACGTCCCCTATATGGGGACCATATATTAAATGGATTTTTAGAACAGGGAGATGGAAAAAGAGCTTGCTCTGTCCACTCCACGCATTGACCTGGTATTGCAGTATCTCCAGGACCGGTGCACCCCTTCTTTAATGCAGTTTCTAAAATCAGAAAGAATTGAATTCAATGCTTTTTGTTCATTTTGCTTGTTTGTCGGATTTTGGGATGGACTCTTTGGCTTTGCTTTTCTTCTCCTCATTGGATTTTTCATGTTAAAAGTTGCAGAAGCCAGATGACAAGCTCATTTTGGTTCAACTTCAGCAACTGTGCATTGCATTGCCATGTAATGTAATGTAATGCAATGCTATCTATCTAGCTCTCCCTCTATACTTCCTTTTGGATAAACAGACATATTAGGCAAGCATTTTGGAGCTTTCACCTAAATAACTACAGGTGGTGAGATAAGCTGCACAATATAATTGACCTTTCAGTATATTGTTGCACACACACCATCTATTTAGCAAATGCCCTTGTTATCAACAGCAGCCTTTTAAACTCACCTGAGCTAACAGGTATGTGAGCTGGTTACTCTGCTGCGCTTAAAATTTCTTTTTTGGTTTGCTACAATGCCTTTTCTGAAACGTTGTCTCCCTCTGCTGGAACACTGACTTCTTTCATTTAATGCCTGCAGACTATAAAAGAGAAACCAACCCAAAAAGTTTGGTTGATTAGTCTGTGGCATTCTTTTAAACTGTTGCTTATGGCGGTCTCTGTGAGCTTCTCAGTGACATTCAGCCATCCAGGTATCCCGCCTGCAGTAGACGGAATGTGACAATGGAACGCTGGCTGCGCGTGTCATAATAGGCTCTGAGCCTTTATATACCTGCGCACAGCAGCAGCCACCTTCAGTCTGCTGCTGGACAGCCAGCAGCAGCAGCAGCAGGAGAGGTAATTAATCAGCAACCCTCCTGCTAAGGGTAGACAGCTGCTCGTTCCACCCCCCCCCCCCGCATTAATTGGTTCTCCTCCCTTCCAACGGTGTTGAGGCGGGTGGGAACAGCCGGGGGTTGAGGGTACTGTGCTAAAAGAGGTGGAGTTATGCAGATCTAAAACGCGTGGATTGCAGCAGCAGCAAGCCGAAAAGTGCAGGCATGTGAGGGATCTAGAGGTTGACAGCATGTCTTCTTAACGGGAGTCCAGGTGGCCATCTCCACAAATGGACTTTTCAGAATCCTTGGGTGGCACCGTAGTCGGAAACCAATTCTGGTTATCGCTTCTCGGCCTTTTGGCTAAGATCAAGTGTAGTATCTGTTCTTATCAGTTTAATATCTGATACGTCCCCTATCTGGGGACCATATATTAAATGGATTTTTAGAACAGGGAGATGGAAAAAGAGCTTGCTCTGTCCACTCCACGCATTGACCTGGTATTGCAGTATCTCCAGGACCGGTGCACCCCTTCTTTAATGCAGTTTCTAAAATCAGAAAGAATTGAATTCAATGCTTTTTGTTCATTTTGCTTGTTTGTCGGATTTTGGGATGGACTCTTTGGCTTTGCTTTTCTTCTCCTCATTGGATTTTTCATGTTAAAAGTTGCAGAAGCCAGATGACAAGCTCATTTTGGTTCAACTTCAGCAACTGTGCATTGCATTGCCATGTAATGTAATGTAATGCAATGCTATCTATCTAGCTCTCCCTCTATACTTCCTTTTGGATAAACAGACATATTAGGCAAGCATTTTGGAGCTTTCACATAAATAACTACAGGTGGTGAGATAAGCTGCACAATATAATTGACCTTTCAGTATATTGTTGCACACACACCATCTATTTAGCAAATGCCCTTGTTATCAACAGCAGCCTTTTAAACTCACCTGAGCTAACAGGTATGTGAGCTGGTTACTCTGCTGCGCTTAAAATTTCTTTTTTGGTTTGCTACAATGCCTTTTCTGAAACGTTGTCTCCCTCTGCTGGAACACTGACTTCTTTCATTTAATGCCTGCAGACTATAAAAGAGAAACCAACCCAAAAAGTTTGGTTGATTAGTCTGTGGCATTCTTTTAAACTGTTGCTTATGGCGGTCTCTGTGAGCTTCTCAGTGACATTCAGCCATCCAGGTATCCCGCCTGCAGTAGACGGAATGTGACAATGGAACGCTGGCTGCGCGTGTCATAATAGGCTCTGAGCCTTTATATACCTGCGCACAGCAGCAGCCACCTTCAGTCTGCTGCTGGACAGCCAGCAGCAGCAGCAGCAGGAGAGGTAATTAATCAGCAACCCTCCTGCTAAGGGTAGACAGCTGCTCGTTCCACCCCCCCCCCCCGCCTTAATTGGTTCTCCTCCCTTCCAACGGTGTTGAGGCGGGTGGGAACAGCCGGGGGTTGAGGGTACTGTGCTAAAAGAGGTGGAGTTATGCAGATCTAAAACGCGTGGATTGCAGCAGCAGCAAGCCGAAAAGTGCAGGCATGTGAGGGATCTAGAGGTTGACAGCATGTCTTCTTAACGGGAGTCCAGGTGGCCATCTCCACAAATGGACTTTTCAGAATCCTTGGGTGGCACCGTAGTCGGAAACCAATTCTGGTTATCGCTTCTCGGCCTTTTGGCTAAGATCAAGTGTAGTATCTGTTCTTATCAGTTTAATATCTGATACGTCCCCTATCTGGGGACCATATATTAAATGGATTTTTAGAACAGGGAGATGGAAAAAGAGCTTGCTCTGTCCACTCCACGCATTGACCTGGTATTGCAGTATCTCCAGGACCGGTGCACCCCTTCTTTAATGCAGTTTCTAAAATCAGAAAGAATTGAATTCAATGCTTTTTGTTCATTTTGCTTGTTTGTCGGATTTTGGGATGGACTCTTTGGCTTTGCTTTTCTTCTCCTCATTGGATTTTTCATGTTAAAAGTTGCAGAAGCCAGATGACAAGCTCATTTTGGTTCAACTTCAGCAACTGTGCATTGCATTGCCATGTAATGTAATGTAATGCAATGCTATCTATCTAGCTCTCCCTCTATACTTCCTTTTGGATAAACAGACATATTAGGCAAGCATTTTGGAGCTTTCACCTAAATAACTACAGGTGGTGAGATAAGCTGCACAATATAATTGACCTTTCAGTATATTGTTGCACACACACCATCTATTTAGCAAATGCCCTTGTTATCAACAGCAGCCTTTTAAACTCACCTGAGCTAACAGGTATGTGAGCTGGTTACTCTGCTGCGCTTAAAATTTCTTTTTTGGTTTGCTACAATGCCTTTTCTGAAACGTTGTCTCCCTCTGCTGGAACACTGACTTCTTTCATTTAATGCCTGCAGACTATAAAAGAGAAACCAACCCAAAAAGTTTGGTTGATTAGTCTGTGGCATTCTTTTAAACTGTTGCTTATGGCGGTCTCTGTGAGCTTCTCAGTGACATTCAGCCATCCAGGTATCCCGCCTGCAGTAGACGGAATGTGGCAATGGAACGCTGGCTGCGCGTGTCATAATAGGCTCTGAGCCTTTATATACCTGCGCACAGCAGCAGCCACCTTCAGTCTGCTGCTGGACAGCCAGCAGCAGCAGCAGCAGGAGAGGTAATTAATCAGCAACCCTCCTGCTAAGGGTAGACAGCTGCTCGTTCCACCCCCCCCGCCTTAATTGGTTCTCCTCCCTTCCAACGGTGTTGAGGCGGGTGGGAACAGCCGGGGGTTGAGGGTACTGTGCTAAAAGAGGTGGAGTTATGCAGATCTAAAACGCGTGGATTGCAGCAGCAGCAAGCCGAAAAGTGCAGGCATGTGAGGGATCTAGAGGTTGACAGCATGTCTTCTTAACGGGAGTCCAGGTGGCCATCTCCACAAATGGACTTTTCAGAATCCTTGGGTGGCACCGTAGTCGGAAACCAATTCTGGTTATCGCTTCTCGGCCTTTTGGCTAAGATCATGTGTAGAATCTGTTCTTATCAGTTTAATATCTGATACGTCCCCTATCTGGGGACCATATATTAAATGGATTTTTAGAACAGGGAGATGGAAAAAGAGCTTGCTCTGTCCACTCCACGCATTGACCTGGTATTGCAGTATCTCCAGGACCGGTGCACCCCTTCTTTAATGCAGTTTCTAAAATCAGAAAGAATTGAATTCAATGCTTTTTGTTCATTTTGCTTGTTTGTCGGATTTTGGGATGGACTCTTTGGCTTTGCTTTTCTTCTCCTCATTGGATTTTTCATGTTAAAAGTTGCAGAAGCCAGATGACAAGCTCATTTTGGTTCAACTTCAGCAACTGTGCATTGCATTGCCATGTAATGTAATGTAATGCAATGCTATCTATCTAGCTCTCCCTCTATACTTCCTTTTGGATAAACAGACATATTAGGCAAGCATTTTGGAGCTTTCACCTAAATAACTACAGGTGGTGAGATAAGCTGCACAATATAATTGACCTTTCAGTATATTGTTGCACACACACCATCTATTTAGCAAATGCCCTTGTTATCAACAGCAGCCTTTTAAACTCACCTGAGCTAACAGGTATGTGAGCTGGTTACTCTGCTGCGCTTAAAATTTCTTTTTTGGTTTGCTACAATGCCTTTTCTGAAACGTTGTCTCCCTCTGCTGGAACACTGACTTCTTTCATTTAATGCCTGCAGACTATAAAAGAGAAACCAACCCAAAAAGTTTGGTTGATTAGTCTGTGGCATTCTTTTAAACTGTTGCTTATGGCGGTCTCTGTGAGCTTCTCAGTGACATTCAGCCATCCAGGTATCCCGCCTGCAGTAGACGGAATGTGGCAATGGAACGCTGGCTGCGCGTGTCATAATAGGCTCTGAGCCTTTATATACCTGCGCACAGCAGCAGCCACCTTCAGTCTGCTGCTGGACAGCCAGCAGCAGCAGCAGCAGGAGAGATAATTAATCAGCAACCCTCCTGCTAAGGGTAGACAGCTGCTCGTTCCACCCCCCCCCCCCGCCTTAATTGGTTCTCCTCCCTTCCAACGGTGTTGAGGCGGGTGGGAACAGCCGGGGGTTGAGGGTACTGTGCTAAAAGAGGTGGAGTTATGCAGATCTAAAACGCGTGGATTGCAGCAGCAGCAAGCCGAAAAGTGCAGGCATGTGAGGGATCTAGAGGTTGACAGCATGTCTTCTTAACGGGAGTCCAGGTGGCCATCTCCACAAATGGACTTTTCAGAATCCTTGGGTGGCACCGTAGTCGGAAACCAATTCTGGTTATCGCTTCTCGGCCTTTTGGCTAAGATCAAGTGTAGTATCTGTTCTTATCAGTTTAATATCTGATACGTCCCCTATCTGGGGACCATATATTAAATGGATTTTTAGAACAGGGAGATGGAAAAAGAGCTTGCTCTGTCCACTCCACGCATTGACCTGGTATTGCAGTATCTCCAGGACCGGTGCACCCCTTCTTTAATGCAGTTTCTAAAATCAGAAAGAATTGAATTCAATGCTTTTTGTTCATTTTGCTTGTTTGTCGGATTTTGGGATGGACTCTTTGGCTTTGCTTTTCTTCTCCTCATTGGATTTTTCATGTTAAAAGTTGCAGAAGCCAGATGACAAGCTCATTTTGGTTCAACTTCAGCAACTGTGCATTGCATTGCCATGTAATGTAATGTAATGCAATGCTATCTATCTAGCTCTCCCTCTATACTTCCTTTTGGATAAACAGACATATTAGGCAAGCATTTTGGAGCTTTCACCTAAATAACTACAGGTGGTGAGATAAGCTGCACAATATAATTGACCTTTCAGTATATTGTTGCACACACACCATCTATTTAGCAAATGCCCTTGTTATCAACAGCAGCCTTTTAAACTCACCTGAGCTAACAGGTATGTGAGCTGGTTACTCTGCTGTGCTTAAAATTTCTTTTTTGGTTTGCTACAATGCCTTTTCTGAAACGTTGTCTCCCTCTGCTGGAACACTGACTTCTTTCATTTAATGCCTGCAGACTATAAAAGAGAAACCAACCCAAAAAGTTTGGTTGATTAGTCTGTGGCATTCTTTTAAACTGTTGCTTATGGCGGTCTCTGTGAGCTTCTCAGTGACATTCAGCCATCCAGGTATCCCGCCTGCAGTAGACGGAATGTGGCAATGGAACGCTGGCTGCGCGTGTCATAATAGGCTCTGAGCCTTTATATACCTGCGCACAGCAGCAGCCACCTTCAGTCTGCTGCTGGACAGCCAGCAGCAGCAGCAGCAGGAGAGGTAATTAATCAGCATCCCTCCTGCTAAGGGTAGACAGCTGCTCGTTCCACCCCCCCCACGCCTTAATTAGTTCTCCTCCCTTCCAACGGTGTTGAGGCGGGTGGGAACAGCCGGGGGTTGAGGGTACTGTGCTAAAAGAGGTGGAGTTATGCAGATCTAAAACGCGTGGATTGCAGCAGCAGCAAGCCGAAAAGTGCAGGCATGTGAGGGATCTAGAGGTTGACAGCATGTCTTCTTAATGGGAGTCCAGGTGGCCATCTCCACAAATGGACTTTTCAGAATCCTTGGGTGGCACCGTAGTCGGAAACCAATTCTGGTTATCGCTTCTCGGCCTTTTGGCTAAGATCAAGTGTAGTATCTGTTCTTATCAGTTTAATATCTGATACGTCCCCTATCTGGGGACCATATATTAAATGGATTTTTAGAACAGGGAGATGGAAAAAGAGCTTGCTCTGTCCACTCCACGCATTGACCTGGTATTGCAGTATCTCCAGGACCGGTGCACCCCTTCTTTAATGCAGTTTCTAAAATCAGAAAGAATTGAATTCAATGCTTTTTGTTCATTTTGCTTGTTTGTTGGATTTTGGGATGGACTCTTTGGCTTTGCTTTTCTTCTCCTCATTGGATTTTTCATGTTAAAAGTTGCAGAAGCCAGATGACAAGCTCATTTTGGTTCAACTTCAGCAACTGTGCATTGCATTGCCATGTAATGTAATGTAATGCAATGCTATCTATCTAGCTCTCCCTCTATACTTCCTTTTGGATAAACAGACTTATTAGGAAAGCATTTTGGAGCTTTCACCTAAATAACTACAGGTGGTGAGATAAGCTGCACAATATAATTGACCTTTCAGTATATTGTTGCACACACACCATCTATTTAGCAAATGCCCTTGTTATCAACAGCAGCCTTTTAAACTCACCTGAGCTAACAGGTATGTGAGCTGGTTACTCTGCTGCGCTTAAAATTTCTTTTTTGGTTTGCTACAATGCCTTTTCTGAAACGTTGTCTCCCTCTGCTGGAACACTGACTTCTTTCATTTAATGCCTGCAGACTATAAAAGAGAAACCAACCCAAAAAGTTTGGTTGATTAGTCTGTGGCATTCTTTTAAACTGTTGCTTATGGCGGTCTCTGTGAGCTTCTCAGTGACATTCAGCCATCCAGGTATCCCGCCTGCAGTAGACGGAATGTGGCAATGGAACGCTGGCTGCGCGTGTCATAATAGGCTCTGAGCCTTTATATACCTGCGCACAGCAGCAGCCACCTTCAGTCTGCTGCTGGACAGCCAGCAGCAGCAGCAGCAGGAGAGGTAATTAATCAGCAACCCTCCTGCTAAGGGTAGACAGCTGCTCGTTCCACCCCCCCCCCCCGCCTCAATTGGTTCTCCTCCCTTCCAACGGTGTTGAGGCGGGTGGGAACAGCCGGGGGTTGAGGGTACTGTGCTAAAAGAGGTGGAGTTATGCAGATCTAAAACGCGTGGATTGCAGCAGCAGCAAGCCGAAAAGTGCAGGCATGTGAGGGATCTAGAGGTTGACAGCATGTCTTCTTAACGGGAGTCCAGGTGGCCATCTCCACAAATGGACTTTTCAGAATCCTTGGGTGGCACCGTAGTTGGAAACCAATTCTGGTTATCGCTTCTCGGCCTTTTGGCTAAGATCAAGTGTAGTATCTGTTCTTATCAGTTTAATATCTGATACGTCCCCTATCTGGGGACCATATATTAAATGGATTTTTAGAACAGGGAGATGGAAAAAGAGCTTGCTCTGTCCACTCCACGCATTGACCTGGTATTGCAGTATCTCCAGGACCGGTGCACCCCTTCTTTAATGCAGTTTCTAAAATCAGAAAGAATTGAATTCAATGCTTTTTGTTCATTTTGCTTGTTTGTCGGATTTTGGGATGGACTCTTTGGCTTTGCTTTTCTTCTCCTCATTGGATTTTTCATGTTAAAAGTTGCAGAAGCCAGATGACAAGCTCATTTTGGTTCAACTTCAGCAACTGTGCATTGCATTGCCATGTAATGTAATGTAATGCAATGCTATCTATCTAGCTCTCCCTCTATACTTCCTTTTGGATAAACAGACATATTAGGCAAGCATTTTGGAGCTTTCACCTAAATAACTACAGGTGGTGAGATAAGCTGCACAATATAATTGACCTTTCAGTATATTGTTGCACACACACCATCTATTTAGCAAATGCCCTTGTTATCAACAGCAGCCTTTTAAACTCACCTGAGCTAACAGGTATGTGAGCTGGTTACTCTGCTGCGCTTAAAATTTCTTTTTTGGTTTGCTACAATGCCTTTTCTGAAACGTTGTCTCCCTCTGCTGGAACACTGACTTCTTTCATTTAATGCCTGCAGACTATAAAAGAGAAACCAACCCAAAAAGTTTGGTTGATTAGTCTGTGGCATTCTTTTAAACTGTTGCTTATGGCGGTCTCTGTGAGCTTCTCAGTGACATTCAGCCATCCAGGTATCCCGCCTGCAGTAGACGGAATGTGGCAATGGAACGCTGGCTGCGCGTGTCATAATAGGCTCTGAGCCTTTATATACCTGCGCACAGCAGCAGCCACCTTCAGTCTGCTGCTGGACAGCCAGCAGCAGCAGCAGCAGGAGAGGTAATTAATCAGCAACCCTCCTGCTAAGGGTAGACAGCTGCTCGTTCCACCCCCCCCCGCCTTAATTGGTTCTCCTCCCTTCCAACGGTGTTGAGGCGGGTGGGAACAGCCGGGGGTTGAGGGTACTGTGCTAAAAGAGGTGGAGTTATGCAGATCTAAAACGCGTGGATTGCAGCAGCAGCAAGCCGAAAAGTGCAGGCATGTGAGGGATCTAGAGGTTGACAGCATGTCTTCTTAACGGGAGTCCAGGTGGCCATCTCCACAAATGGACTTTTCAGAATCCTTGGGTGGCACCGTAGTCGGAAACCAATTCTGGTTATCGCTTCTCAGCCTTTTGGCTAAGATCAAGTGTAGTATCTGTTCTTATCAGTTTAATATCTGATACGTCCCCTATCTGGGGACCATATATTAAATGGATTTTTAGAACAGGGAGATGGAAAAAGAGCTTGCTCTGTCCACTCCACGCATTGACCTGGTATTGCAGTATCTCCAGGACCGGTGCACCCCTTCTTTAATGCAGTTTCTAAAATCAGAAAGAATTGAATTCAATGCTTTTTGTTCATTTTGCTTGTTTGTCGGATTTTGGGATGGACTCTTTGGCTTTGCTTTTCTTCTCCTCATTGGATTTTTCATGTTAAAAGTTGCAGAAGCCAGATGACAAGCTCATTTTGGTTCAACTTCAGCAACTGTGCATTGCATTGCCATGTAATGTAATGTAATGCAATGCTATCTATCTAGCTCTCCCTCTATACTTCCTTTTGGATAAACAGACATATTAGGCAAGCATTTTGGAGCTTTCACCTAAATAACTACAGGTGGTGAGATAAGCTGCACAATATAATTGACCTTTCAGTATATTGTTGCACACACACCATCTATTTAGCAAATGCCCTTGTTATCAACAGCAGCCTTTTAAACTCACCTGAGCTAACAGGTATGTGAGCTGGTTACTCTGCTGCGCTTAAAATTTCTTTTTTGGTTTGCTACAATGCCTTTTCTGAAACGTTGTCTCCCTCTGCTGGAACACTGACTTCTTTCATTTAATGCCTGCAGACTATAAAAGAGAAACCAACCCAAAAAGTTTGGTTGATTAGTCTGTGGCATTCTTTTAAACTGTTGCTTATGGCGGTCTCTGTGAGCTTCTCAGTGACATTCAGCCATCCAGGTATCCCGCCTGCAGTAGACGGAATGTGGCAATGGAACGCTGGCTGCGCGTGTCATAATAGGCTCTGAGCCTTTATATACCTGCGCACAGCAGCAGCCACCTTCAGTCTGCTGCTGGACAGCCAGCAGCAGCAGCAGCAGGAGAGGTAATTAATCAGCAACCCTCCTGCTAAGGGTAGACAGCTGCTCGTTCCACCCCCCCCCCCCGCCTTAATTGGTTCTCCTCCCTTCCAACGGTGTTGAGGCGGGTGGGAACAGCCGGGGGTTGAGGGTACTGTGCTAAAAGAGGTGGAGTTATGCAGATCTAAAACGCGTGGATTGCAGCAGCAGCAAGCCGAAAAGTGCAGGCATGTGAGGGATCTAGAGGTTGACAGCATGTCTTCTTAACGGGAGTCCAGGTGGCCATCTCCACAAATGGACTTTTCAGAATCCTTGGGTGGCACCGTAGTCGGAAACCAATTCTGGTTATCGCTTCTCGGCCTTTTGGCTAAGATCAAGTGTAGTATCTGTTCTTATCAGTTTAATATCTGATACGTCCCCTATCTGGGGACCATATATTAAATGGATTTTTAGAACAGGGAGATGGAAAAAGAGCTTGCTCTGTCCACTCCACGCATTGACCTGGTATTGCAGTATCTCCAGGACCGGTGCACCCCTTCTTTAATGCAGTTTCTAAAATCAGAAAGAATTGAATTCAATGCTTTTTGTTCATTTTGCTTATTTGTCGGATTTTGGGATGGACTCTTTGGCTTTGCTTTTCTTCTCCTCATTGGATTTTTCATGTTAAAAGTTGCAGAAGCCAGATGACAAGCTCATTTTGGTTCAACTTCAGCAACTGTGCATTGCATTGCCATGTAATGTAATGTAATGCAATGCTATCTATCTAGCTCTCCCTCTATACTTCCTTTTGGATAAACAGACATATTAGGCAAGCATTTTGGAGCTTTCACCTAAATAACTACAGGTGGTGAGATAAGCTGCACAATATAATTGACCTTTCAGTATATTGTTGCACACACACCATCTATTTAGCAAATGCCCTTGTTATCAACAGCAGCCTTTTAAACTCACCTGAGCTAACAGGTATGTGAGCTGGTTACTCTGCTGCGCTTAAAATTTCTTTTTTGGTTTGCTACAATGCCTTTTCTGAAACGTTGTCTCCCTCTGCTGGAACACTGACTTCTTTCATTTAATGCCTGCAGACTATAAAAGAGAAACCAACCCAAAAAGTTTGGTTGATTAGTCTGTGGCATTCTTTTAAACTGTTGCTTATGGCGGTCTCTGTGAGCTTCTCAGTGACATTCAGCCATCCAGGTATCCCGCCTGCAGTAGACGGAATGTGGCAATGGAACGCTGGCTGCGCGTGTCATAATAGGCTCTGAGCCTTTATATACCTGCGCACAGCAGCAGCCACCTTCAGTCTGCTGCTGGACAGCCAGCAGCAGCAGCAGCAGCAGGAGAGGTAATTAATCAGCAACCCTCCTGCTAAGGGTAGACAGCTGCTCGTTCCACCCCCCCCCCCGCCTTAATTGGTTCTCCTCCCTTCCAACGGTGTTGAGGCGGGTGGGAACAGCCGTGGGTTGAGGGTACTGTGCTAAAAGAGGTGGAGTTACGCAGATCTAAAACGCGTGGATTGCAGCAGCAGCAAGCCGAAAAGTGCAGGCATGTGAGGGATCTAGAGGTTGACAGCATGTCTTCTTAACGGGAGTCCAGGTGGCCATCTCCACAAATGGACTTTTCAGAATCCTTGGGTGGCACCGTAGTCGGAAACCAATTCTGGTTATCGCTTCTCGGCCTTTTGGCTAAGATCAAGTGTAGTATCTGTTCTTATCAGTTTAATATCTGATACGTCCCCTATCTCGGGACCATATATTAAATGGATTTTTAGAACAGGGAGATGGAAAAAGAGCTTGCTCTGTCCACTCCACGCATTGACCTGGTATTGCAGTATCTCCAGGACCGGTGCACCCCTTCTTTAATGCAGTTTCTAAAATCAGAAAGAATTGAATTCAATGCTTTTTGTTCATTTTGCTTGTTTGTCGGATTTTGGGATGGACTCTTTGGCTTTGCTTTTCTTCTCCTCATTGGATTTTTCATGTTAAAAGTTGCAGAAGCCAGATGACAAGCACATTTTGGTTCAACTTCAGCAACTGTGCATTGCATTGCCATGTAATGTAATGTAATGCAATGCTATCTATCTAGCTCTCCCTCTATACTTCCTTTTGGATAAACAGACATATTAGGCAAGCATTTTGGAGCTTTCACCTAAATAACTACAGGTGGTGAGATAAGCTGCACAATATAATTGACCTTTCAGTATATTGTTGCACACACACCATCTATTTAGCAAATGCCCTTGTTATCAACAGCAGCCTTTTAAACTCACCTGAGCTAACAGGTATGTGAGCTGGTTACTCTGCTGCGCTTAAAATTTCTATTTTGGTTTGCTACAATGCCTTTTCTGAAACGTTGTCTCCCTCTGCTGGAACACTGACTTCTTTCATTTAATGCCTGCAGACTATAAAAGAGAAACCAACCCAAAAAGTTTGGTTGATTAGTCTGTGGCATTCTTTTAAACTGTTGCTTATGGCGGTCTCTGTGAGCTTCTCAGTGACATTCAGCCATCCAGGTATCCCGCCTGCAGTAGACGGAATGTGGCAATGGAACGCTGGCTGCGCGTGTCTTAATAGGCTCTGAGCCTTTATATACCTGCGCACAGCAGCAGCCACCTTCAGTCTGCTGCTGGACAGCCAGCAGCAGCAGCAGCAGGAGAGGTAATTAATCAGCAACCCTCCTGCTAAGGGTAGACAGCTGCTCGTTTCACCCCCCCCCCGCCTTAATTTGTTCTCCTCCCTTCCAACGGTGTTGAGGCGGGTGGGAACAGCCGGGGGTTGAGGGTACTGTGCTAAAAGAGGTGGAGTTATGCAGATCTAAAACGCGTGGATTGCAGCAGCAGCAAGCCGAAAAGTGCAGGCATGTGAGGGATCTAGAGGTTGACAGCATGTCTTCTTAACGGGAGTCCAGGTGGCCATCTCCACAAATGGACTTTTCAGAATCCTTGGGTGGCACCGTAGTCGGAAACCAATTCTGGTTATCGCTTCTCGGCCTTTTGGCTAAGATCAAGTGTAGTATCTGTTCTTATCAGTTTAATATCTGATACGTCCCCTATATGGGGACCATATATTAAATGGATTTTTAGAACAGGGAGATGGAAAAAGAGCTTGCTCTGTCCACTCCACGCATTGACCTGGTATTGCAGTATCTCCAGGACCGGTGCACCCCTTCTTTAATGCAGTTTCTAAAATCAGAAAGAATTGAATTCAATGCTTTTTGTTCATTTTGCTTGTTTGTCGGATTTTGGGATGGACTCTTTGGCTTTGCTTTTCTTCTCCTCATTGGATTTTTCATGTTAAAAGTTGCAGAAGCCAGATGACAAGCTCATTTTGGTTCAACTTCAGCAACTGTGCATTGCATTGCCATGTAATGTAATGTAATGCAATGCTATCTATCTAGCTCTCCCTCTATACTTCCTTTTGGATAAACAGACATATTAGGCAAGCATTTTGGAGCTTTCACCTAAATAACTACAGGTGGTGAGATAAGCTGCACAATATAATTGACCTTTCAGTATATTGTTGCACACACACCATCTATTTAGCAAATGCCCTTGTTATCAACAGCAGCCTTTTAAACTCACCTGAGCTAACAGGTATGTGAGCTGGTTACTCTGCTGCGCTTAAAATTTCTTTTTTGGTTTGCTACAATGCCTTTTCTGAAACGTTGTCTCCCTCTGCTGGAACACTGACTTCTTTCATTTAATGCCTGCAGACTATAAAAGAGAAACCAACCCAAAAAGTTTGGTTGATTAGTCTGTGGCATTCTTTTAAACTGTTGCTTATGGCGGTCTCTGTGAGCTTCTCAGTGACATTCAGCCATCCAGGTATCCCGCCTGCAGTAGACGGAATGTGGCAATGGAACGCTGGCTGCGCGTGTCATAATAGGCTCTGAGCCTTTATATACCTGCGCACAGCAGCAGCCACCTTCAGTCTGCTGCTGGACAGCCAGCAGCAGCAGCAGCAGGAGAGGTAATTAATCAGCAACCCTCCTGCTAAGGGTAGACAGCTGCTCGTTCCACCCCCCCCCCCCCCCGCCTTAATTGGTTCTCCTCCCTTCCAACGGTGTTGAGGCGGGTGGGAACAGCCAGGGGTTGAGGGTACTGTGCTAAAAGAGGTGGAGTTATGCAGATCTAAAACGCGTGGATTGCAGCAGCAGCAAGCCGAAAAGTGCAGGCATGTGAGGGATCTAGAGGTTGACAGCATGTCTTCTTAACGGGAGTCCAGGTGGCCATCTCCACAAATGGACTTTTCAGAATCCTTGGGTGGCACCGTAGTCGGAAACCAATTCTGGTTATCGCTTCTCGGCCTTTTGGCTAAGATCAAGTGTAGTATCTGTTCTTATCAGTTTAATATCTGATACGTCCCCTATCTCGGGACCATATATTAAATGGATTTTTAGAACAGGGAGATGGAAAAAGAGCTAGCTCTGTCCACTCCACGCATTGACCTGGTATTGCAGTATCTCCAGGACCGGTGCACCCCTTCTTTAATGCAGTTTCTAAAATCAGAAAGAATTGAATTCAATGCTTTTTGTTCATTTTGCTTGTTTGTCGGATTTTGGGATGGACTCTTTGGCTTTGCTTTTCTTCTCCTCATTGGATTTTCCATGTTAAAAGTTGCAGAAGCCAGATGACAAGCTCATTTTGGTTCAACTTCAGCAACTGTGCATTGCATTGCCATGTAATGTAATGTAATGCAATGCTATCTATCTAGCTCTCCCTCTATACTTCCTTTTGGATAAACAGACATATTAGGCAAGCATTTTGGAGCTTTCACCTAAATAACTACAGGTGGTGAGATAAGCTGCACAATATAATTGACCTTTCAGTATATTGTTGCACACACACCATCTATTTAGCAAATGCCCTTGTTATCAACAGCAGGCTTTTAAACTCACCTGAGCTAACAGGTATGTGAGCTGGTTACTCTGCTGCGCTTAAAATTTCTTTTTTGGTTTGCTACAATGCCTTTTCTGAAACGTTGTCTCCCTCTGCTGGAACACTGACTTCTTTCATTTAATGCCTGCAGACTATAAAAGAGAAACCAACCCAAAAAGTTTGGTTGATTAGTCTGTGGCATTCTTTTAAACTGTTGCTTATGGCGGTCTCTGTGAGCTTCTCAGTGACATTCAGCCATCCAGGTATCCCGCCTGCAGTAGACGGAATGTGGCAATGGAACGCTGGCTGCGCGTGTCATAATAGGCTCTGAGCCTTTATATACCTGCGCACAGCAGCAGCCACCTTCAGTCTGCTGCTGGACAGCCAGCAGCAGCAGCAGCAGGAGAGGTAATTAATCAGCAACCCTCCTGCTAAGGGTAGACAGCTGCTCGTTCCACCCCCCCCCCCCCGCCTTAATTGGTTCTCCTCCCTTCCAACGGTGTTGAGGCGGGTGGGAACAGCCAGGGGTTGAGGGTACTGTGCTAAAAGAGGTGGAGTTATGCAGATCTAAAACGCGTGGATTGCAGCAGCAGCAAGCCGAAAAGTGCAGGCATGTGAGGGATCTAGAGGTTGACAGCATGTCTTCTTAACGGGAGTCCAGGTGGCCATCTCCACAAATGGACTTTTCAGAATCCTTGGGTGGCACCGTAGTCGGAAACCAATTCTGGTTATCGCTTCTCGGCCTTTTGGCTAAGATCAAGTGTAGTATCTGTTCTTATCAGTTTAATATCTGATACGTCCCCTATCTGGGGACCATATATTAAATGGATTTTTAGAACAGGGAGATGGAAAAAGAGCTTGCTCTGTCCACTCCACGCATTGACCTGGTATTGCAGTATCTCCAGGACCGGTGCACCCCTTCTTTAATGCAGTTTCTAAAATCAGAAAGAATTGAATTCAATGCTTTTTGTTCATTTTGCTTGTTTGTCGGATTTTGGGATGGACTCTTTGGCTTTGCTTTTCTTCTCCTCATTGGATTTTTCATGTTAAAAGTTGCAGAAGCCAGATGACAAGCTCATTTTGGTTCAACTTCAGCAACTGTGCATTGCATTGCCATGTAATGTAATGTAATGCAATGCTATCTATCTAGCTCTCCCTCTATACTTCCTTTTGGATAAACAGACATATTAGGCAAGCATTTTGGAGCTTTCACCTAAATAACTACAGGTGGTGAGATAAGCTGCACAATATAATTGACCTTTCAGTATATTGTTGCACACACACCATCTATTTAGCAAATGCCCTTGTTATCAACAGCAGCCTTTTAAACTCACCTGAGCTAACAGGTATGTGAGCTGGTTACTCTGCTGCGCTTAAAATTTCTTTTTTGGTTTGCTACAATGCCTTTTCTGAAACGTTGTCTCCCTCTGCTGGAACACTGACTTCTTTCATTTAATGCCTGCAGACTATAAAAGAGAAACCAACCCAAAAAGTTTGGTTGATTAGTCTGTGGCATTCTTTTAAACTGTTGCTTATGGCGGTCTCTGTGAGCTTCTCAGTGACATTCAGCCATCCAGGTATCCCGCCTGCAGTAGACGGAATGTGGCAATGGAACGCTGGCTGCGCGTGTCATAATAGGCTCTGAGCCTTTATATACCTGCGCACAGCAGCAGCCACCTTCAGTCTGCTGCTGGACAGCCAGCAGCAGCAGCAGCAGGAGAGGTAATTAATCAGCAACCCTCCTGCTAAGGGTAGACAGCTGCTCGTTCCACCCCCCCCCCCCGCCTTAATTGGTTCTCCTCCCTTCCAACGGTGTTGAGGCGGGTGGGAACAGCCGGGGGTTGAGGGTACTGTGCTAAAAGAGGTGGAGTTATGCAGATCTAAAACGCGTGGATTGCAGCAGCAGCAAGCCGAAAAGTGCAGGCATGTGAGGGATCTAGAGGTTGACAGCATGTCTTCTTAACGGGAGTCCAGGTGGCCATCTCCACAAATGGACTTTTCAGAATCCTTGGGTGGCACCGTAGTCGGAAACCAATTCTGGTTATCGCTTCTCGTCCTTTTGGCTAAGATCAAGTGTAGTATCTGTTCTTATCAGTTTAATATCTGATACGTCCCCTATCTGGGGACCATATATTAAATGGATTTTTAGAACAGGGAGATGGAAAAAGAGCTTGCTCTGTCCACTCCACGCATTGACCTGGTATTGCAGTATCTCCAGGACCGGTGCACCCCTTCTTTAATGCAGTTTCTAAAATCAGAAAGAATTGAATTCAATGCTTTTTGTTCATTTTGCTTGTTTGTCGGATTTTGGGATGGACTCTTTGGCTTTGCTTTTCTTCTCCTCATTGGATTTTTCATGTTAAAAGTTGCAGAAGCCAGATGACAAGCTCATTTTGGTTCAACTTCAGCAACTGTGCATTGCATTGCCATGTAATGTAATGTAATGCAATGCTATCTATCTAGCTCTCCCTCTATACTTCCTTTTGGATAAACAGACATATTAGGCAAGCATTTTGGAGCTTTCACCTAAATAACTACAGGTGGTGAGATAAGCTGCACAATATAATTGACCTTTCAGTATATTGTTGCACACACACCATCTATTTAGCAAATGCCCTTGTTATCAACAGCAGCCTTTTAAACTCACCTGAGCTAACAGGTATGTGAGCTGGTTACTCTGCTGCGCTTAAAATTTCTTTTTTGGTTTGCTACAATGCCTTTTCTGAAACGTTGTCTCCCTCTGCTGGAACACTGACTTCTTTCATTTAATGCCTGCAGACTATAAAAGAGAAACCAACCCAAAAAGTTTGGTTGATTAGTCTGTGGCATTCTTTTAAACTGTTGCTTATGGCGGTCTCTGTGAGCTTCTCAGTGACATTCAGCCATCCAGGTATCCCGCCTGCAGTAGACGGAATGTGGCAATGGAACGCTGGCTGCGCGTGTCATAATAGGCTCTGAGCCTTTATATACCTGCGCACAGCAGCAGCCACCTTCAGTCTGCTGCTGGACAGCCAGCAGCAGCAGCAGCAGGAGAGGTAATTAATCAGCAACCCTCCTGCTAAGGGTAGACAGCTGCTCGTTCCACCCCCCCCCGCCTTAATTGGTTCTCCTCCCTTCCAACGGTGTTGAGGCGGGTGGGAACAGCCGGGGGTTGAGGGTACTGTGCTAAAAGAGGTGGAGTTATGCAGATCTAAAACGCGTGGATTGCAGCAGCAGCAAGCCGAAAAGTGCAGGCATGTGAGGGATCTAGAGGTTGACAGCATGTCTTCTTAACGGGAGTCCAGGTGGCCATCTCCACAAATGGACTTTTCAGAATCCTTGGGTGGCACCGTAGTCGGAAACCAATTCTGGTTATCGCTTCTCGGCCTTTTGGCTAAGATCAAGTGTAGTATCTGTTCTTATCAGTTTAATATCTGATACGTCCCCTATCTGGGGACCATATATTAAATGGATTTTTAGAACAGGGAGATGGAAAAAGAGCTTGCTCTGTCCACTCCACGCATTGACCTGGTATTGCAGTATCTCCAGGACCGGTGCACCCCTTCTTTAATGCAGTTTCTAAAATCAGAAAGAATTGAATTCAATGCTTTTTGTTCATTTTGCTTGTTTGTCGGATTTTGGGATGGACTCTTTGGCTTTGCTTTTCTTCTCCTCATTGGATTTTTCATGTTAAAAGTTGCAGAAGCCAGATGACAAGCTCATTTTGGTTCAACTTCAGCAACTGTGCATTGCATTGCCATGTAATGTAATGTAATGCAATGCTATCTATCTAGCTCTCCCTCTATACTTCCTTTTGGATAAACAGACATATTAGGCAAGCATTTTGGAGCTTTCACCTAAATAACTACAGGTGGTGAGATAAGCTGCACAATATAATTGACCTTTCAGTATATTGTTGCACACACACCGTCTATTTAGCAAATGCCCTTGTTATCAACAGCAGCCTTTTAAACTCACCTGAGCTAACAGGTATGTGAGCTGGTTACTCTGCTGCGCTTAAAATTTCTTTTTTGGTTTGCTACAATGCCTTTTCTGAAACGTTGTCTCCCTCTGCTGGAACACTGACTTCTTTCATTTAATGCCTGCAGACTATAAAAGAGAAACCAACCCAAAAAGTTTGGTTGATTAGTCTGTGGCATTCTTTTAAACTGTTGCTTATGGCGGTATCTGTGAGCTTCTCAGTGACATTCAGCCATCCAGGTATCCCGCCTGCAGTAGACGGAATGTGGCAATGGAACGCTGGCTGCGCGTGTCATAATAGGCTCTGAGCCTTTATATACCTGCGCACAGCAGCAGCCACCTTCAGTCTGCTGCTGGACAGCCAGCAGCAGCAGCAGCAGGAGAGGTAATTAATCAGCAACCCTCCTGCTAAGGGTAGACAGCTGCTCGTTTCACTCCCCCCCCCGCCTTAATTGGTTCTCCTCCCTTCCAACGGTGTTGAGGCGGGTGGGAACAGCCGGGGGTTGAGGGTACTGTGCTAAAAGAGGTGGAGTTATGCAGATCTAAAACGCGTGGATTGCAGCAGCAGCAAGCCGAAAAGTGCAGGCATGTGAGGGATCTAGAGGTTGACAGCATGTCTTCTTAACGGGAGTCCAGGTGGCCATCTCCACAAATGGACTTTTCAGAATCCTTGGGTGGCACCGTAGTCGGAAACCAATTCTGGTTATCGCTTCTCGGCCTTTTGGCTAAGATCAAGTGTAGTATCTGTTCTTATCAGTTTAATATCTGATACGTCCCCTATCTGGGGACCATATATTAAATGGATTTTTAGAACAGGGAGATGGAAAAAGAGCTTGCTCTGTCCACTCCACGCATTGACCTGGTATTGCAGTATCTCCAGGACCGGTGCACCCCTTCTTTAATGCAGTTTCTAAAATCAGAAAGAATTGAATTCAATGCTTTTTGTTCATTTTGCTTGTTTGTCGGATTTTGGGATGGACTCTTTGGCTTTGCTTTTCTTCTCCTCATTGGATTTTTCATGTTAAAAGTTGCAGAAGCCAGATGACAAGCTCATTTTGGTTCAACTTCAGCAACTGTGCATTGCATTGCCATGTAATGTAATGTAATGCAATGCTATCTATCTAGCTCTCCCTCTATACTTCCTTTTGGATAAACAGACATATTAGGCAAGCATTTTGGAGCTTTCACCTAAATAACTACAGGTGGTGAGATAAGCTGCACAATATAATTGACCTTTCAGTATATTGTTGCACACACACCATCTATTTAGCAAATGCCCTTGTTATCAACAGCAGCCTTTTAAACTCACCTGAGCTAACAGGTATGTGAGCTGGTTACTCTGCTGCGCTTAAAATTTCTTTTTTGGTTTGCTACAATGCCTTTTCTGAAACGTTGTCTCCCTCTGCTGGAACACTGACTTCTTTCATTTAATGCCTGCAGACTATAAAAGAGAAACCAACCCAAAAAGTTTGGTTGATTAGTCTGTGGCATTCTTTTAAACTGTTGCTTATGGCGGTCTCTGTGAGCTTCTCAGTGACATTCAGCCATCCAGGTATCCCGCCTGCAGTAGACGGAATGTGGCAATGGAACGCTGGCTGCGCGTGTCATAATAGGCTCTGAGCCTTTATATACCTGCGCACAGCAGCAGCCACCTTCAGTCTGCTGCTGGACAGCCAGCAGCAGCAGCAGCAGGAGAGGTAATTAATCAGCAACCCTCCTGCTAAGGGTAGACAGCTGCTCGTTCCACCCCCCCCCCCGCCTTAATTGGTTCTCCTCCCTTCCAACGGTGTTGAGGCGGGTGGGAACAGCCGGGGGTTGAGGGTACTGTGCTAAAAGAGGTGGAGTTATGCAGATCTAAAACGCGTGGATTGCAGCAGCAGCAAGCCGAAAAGTGCAGGCATGTGAGGGATCTAGAGGTTGACAGCATGTCTTCTTAACGGGAGTCCAGGTGGCCATCTCCACAAATGGACTTTTCAGAATCCTTGGGTGGCACCGTAGTCGGAAACCAATTCTGGTTATCGCTTCTCGGCCTTTTGGCTAAGATCAAGTGTAGTATCTGTTCTTATCAGTTTAATATCTGATACGTCCCCTATCTGGGGACCATATATTAAATGGATTTTTAGAACAGGGAGATGGAAAAAGAGCTTGCTCTGTCCACTCCACGCATTGACCTGGTATTGCAGTATCTCCAGGACCGGTGCACCCCTTCTTTAATGCAGTTTCTAAAATCAGAAAGAATTGAATTCAATGCTTTTTGTTCATTTTGCTTGTTTGTCGGATTTTGGGATGGACTCTTTGGCTTTGCTTTTCTTCTCCTCATTGGATTTTTCATGTTAAAAGTTGCAGAAGCCAGATGACAAGCTCATTTTGGTTCAACTTCAGCAACTGTGCATTGCATTGCCATGTAATGTAATGTAATGCAATGCTATCTATCTAGCTCTCCCTCTATACTTCCTTTTGGATAAACAGACATATTAGGCAAGCATTTTGGAGCTTTCACCTAAATAACTACAGGTGGTGAGATAAGCTGCACAATATAATTGACCTTTCAGTATATTGTTGCACACACACCATCTATTTAGCAAATGCCCTTGTTATCAACAGCAGCCTTTTAAACTCACCTGAGCTAACAGGTATGTGAGCTGGTTACTCTGCTGCGCTTAAAATTTCTTTTTTGGTTTGCTACAATGCCTTTTCTGAAACGTTGTCTCCCTCTGCTGGAACACTGACTTCTTTCATTTAATGCCTGCAGACTATAAAAGAGAAACCAACCCAAAAAGTTTGGTTGATTAGTCTGTGGCATTCTTTTAAACTGTTGCTTATGGCGGTCTCTGTGAGCTTCTCAGTGACATTCAGCCATCCAGGTATCCCGCCTGCAGTAGACGGAATGTGGCAATGGAACGCTGGCTGCGCGTGTCATAATAGGCTCTGAGCCTTTATATACCTGCGCACAGCAGCAGCCACCTTCAGTCTGCTGCTGGACAGCCAGCAGCAGCAGCAGCAGGAGAGGTAATTAATCAGCAACCCTCCTGCTAAGGGTAGACAGCTGCTCGTTCCACCCCCCCCCCCCGCCTTAATTGGTTCTCCTCCCTTCCAACGGTGTTGAGGCGGGTGGGAACAGCCGGGGGTTGAGGGTACTGTGCTAAAAGAGGTGGAGTTATGCAGATCTAAAACGCGTGGATTGCAGCAGCAGCAAGCCGAAAAGTGCAGGCATGTGAGGGATCTAGAGGTTGACAGCATGTCTTCTTAACGGGAGTCCAGGTGGCCATCTCCACAAATGGACTTTTCAGAATCCTTGGGTGGCACCGTAGTCGGAAACCAATTCTGGTTATCGCTTCTCGGCCTTTTGGCTAAGATCAAGTGTAGTATCTGTTCTTATCAGTTTAATATCTGATACGTCCCCTATCTGGGGACCATATATTAAATGGATTTTTAGAACAGGGAGATGGAAAAAGAGCTTGCTCTGTCCACTCCACGCATTGACCTGGTATTGCAGTATCTCCAGGACCGGTGCACCCCTTCTATAATGCAGTTTCTAAAATCAGAAAGAATTGAATTCAATGCTTTTTGTTCATTTTGCTTGTTTGTCGGATTTTGCGATGGACTCTTTGGCTTTGCTTTTCTTCTCCTCATTGGATTTTTCATGTTAAAAGTTGCAGAAGCCAGATGACAAGCTCATTTTGGTTCAACTTCAGCAACTGTGCATTGCATTGCCATGTAATGTAATGTAATGCAATGCTATCTATCTAGCTCTCCCTCTATACTTCCTTTTGGATAAACAGACATATTAGGCAAGCATTTTGGAGCTTTCACCTAAATAACTACAGGTGGTGAGATAAGCTGCACAATATAATTGACCTTTCAGTATATTGTTGCACACACACCATCTATTTAGCAAATGCCCTTGTTATCAACAGCAGCCTTTTAAACTCACCTGAGCTAACAGGTATGTGAGCTGGTTACTCTGCTGCGCTTAAAATTTCTTTTTTGGTTTGCTACAATGCCTTTTCTGAAACGTTGTCTCCCTCTGCTGGAACACTGACTTCTTTCATTTAATGCCTGCAGACTATAAAAGAGAAACCAACCCAAAAAGTTTGGTTGATTAGTCTGTGGCATTCTTTTAAACTGTTGCTTATGGCGGTCTCTGTGAGCTTCTCAGTGACATTCAGCCATCCAGGTATCCCGCCTGCAGTAGACGGAATGTGGCAATGGAACGCTGGCTGCGCATGTCATAATAGGCTCTGAGCCTTTATATACCTGCGCACAGCAGCAGCCACCTTCAGTCTGCTGCTGGACAGCCAGCAGCAGCAGCAACAGGAGAGGTAATTAATCAGCAACCCTCCTGCTAAGGGTAGACAGCTGCTCGTTCCACCCCCCCCCCGCCTTAATTGGTTCTCCTCCCTTCCAACGGTGTTGAGGCGGGTGGGAACAGCCGGGGGTTGAGGGTACTGTGCTAAAAGAGGTGGAGTTATGCAGATCTAAAACGCGTGGATTGCAGCAGCAGCAAGCCGAAAAGTGCAGGCATGTGAGGGATCTAGAGGTTGACAGCATGTCTTCTTAACGGGAGTCCAGGTGGCCATCTCCACAAATGGACTTTTCAGAATCCTTGGGTGGCACCGTAGTCGGAAACCAATTCTGGTTATCGCTTCTCGGCCTTTTGGCTAAGATCAAGTGTAGTATCTGTTCTTATCAGTTTAATATCTGATACGTCCCCTATCTGGGGACCATATATTAAATGGATTTTTAGAACAGGGAGATGGAAAAAGAGCTTGCTCTGTCCACTCCACGCATTGACCTGGTATTGCAGTATCTCCAGGACCGGTGCACCCCTTCTTTAATGCAGTTTCTAAAATCAGAAAGAATTGAATTCAATGCTTTTTGTTCATTTTGCTTGTTTGTCGGATTTTGGGATGGACTCTTTGGCTTTGCTTTTCTTCTCCTCATTGGATTTTTCATGTTAAAAGTTGCAGAAGCCAGATGACAAGCTCATTTTGGTTCAACTTCAGCAACTGTGCATTGCATTGCCATGTAATGTAATGTAATGCAATGCTATCTATCTAGCTCTCCCTCTATACTTCCTTTTGGATAAACAGACATATTAGGCAAGCATTTTGGAGCTTTCACCTAAATAACTACAGGTGGTGAGATAAGCTGCACAATATAATTGACCTTTCAGTATATTGTTGCACACACACCATCTATTTAGCAAATGCCCTTGTTATCAACAGCAGCCTTTTAAACTCACCTGAGCTAACAGGTATGTGAGCTGGTTACTCTGCTGCGCTTAAAATTTCTTTTTTGGTTTGCTACAATGCCTTTTCTGAAACGTTGTCTCCCTCTGCTGGAACACTGACTTCTTTCATTTAATGCCTGCAGACTATAAAAGAGAAACCAACCCAAAAAGTTTGGTTGATTAGTCTGTGGCATTCTTTTAAACTGTTGCTTATGGCGGTCTCTGTGAGCTTCTCAGTGACATTCAGCCATCCAGGTATCCCGCCTGCAGTAGACGGAATGTGGCAATGGAACGCTGGCTGCGCGTGTCATAATAGGCTCTGAGCCTTTATATACCTGCGCACAGCAGCAGCCACCTTCAGTCTGCTGCTGGACAGCCAGCAGCAGCAGCAGCAGGAGAGGTAATTAATCAGCAACCCTCCTGCTAAGGGTAGACAGCTGCTCGATCCACCCCCCCCCCGCCTTAATTGGTTCTCCTCCCTTCCAACGGTGTTGAGGCGGGTGGGAACAGCCGGGGGTTGAGGGTACTGTGCTAAAAGAGGTGGAGTTATGCAGATCTAAAACGCGTGGATTGCAGCAGCAGCAAGCCGAAAAGTGCAGGCATGTGAGGGATCTAGAGGTTGACAGCATGTCTTCTTAACGGGAGTCCAGGTGGCCATCTCCACAAATGAACTTTTCAGAATCCTTGGGTGGCACCGTAGTCGGAAACCAATTCTGGTTATCGCTTCTCGGCCTTTTGGCTAAGATCAAGTGTAGTATCTGTTCTTATCAGTTTAATATCTGATACGTCCCCTATCTGGGGACCATATATTAAATGGATTTTTAGAACAGGGAGATGGAAAAAGAGCTTGCTCTGTCCACTCCACGCATTGACCTGGTATTGCAGTATCTCCAGGACCGGTGCACCCCTTCTTTAATGCAGTTTCTAAAATCAGAAAGAATTGAATTCAATGCTTTTTGTTCATTTTGCTTGTTTGTCGGATTTTGGGATGGACTCTTTGGCTTTGCTTTTCTTCTCCTCATTGGATTTTTCATGTTAAAAGTTGCAGAAGCCAGATGACAAGCTCATTTTGGTTAAACTTCAGCAACTGTGCATTGCATTGCCATGTAATGTAATGTAATGCAATGCTATCTATCTAGCTCTCCCTCTATACTTCCTTTTGGATAAACAGACATATTAGGCAAGCATTTTGGAGCTTTCACCTAAATAACTACAGGTGGTGAGATAAGCTGCACAATATAATTGACCTTTCAGTATATTGTTGCACACACACCATCTATTTAGCAAATGCCCTTGTTATCAACAGCAGCCTTTTAAACTCACCAGAGCTAACAGGTATGTGAGCTGGTTACTCTGCTGCGCTTAAAATTTCTTTTTTGGTTTGCTACAATGCCTTTTCTGAAACGTTGTCTCCCTCTGCTGGAACACTGACTTCTTTCATTTAATGCCTGCAGACTATAAAAGAGAAACCAACCCAAAAAGTTTGGTTGATTAGTCTGTGGCATTCTTTTAAACTGTTGCTTATGGCGGTCTCTGTGAGCTTCTCAGTGACATTCAGCCATCCAGGTATCCCGCCTGCAGTAGACGGAATGTGGCAATGGAACGCTGGCTGCGCGTGTCATAATAGGCTCTGAGCCTTTATATACC
Organism: Phyllobates terribilis; assembly: GCF_046119375.1. Classification (NCBI taxonomy): domain Eukaryota; kingdom Metazoa; phylum Chordata; class Amphibia; order Anura; family Dendrobatidae; genus Phyllobates; species Phyllobates terribilis. The sequence goes on along the minus strand of NW_027363009.1, from coordinate 711,940 downwards.
TGCGCACAGCAGTAGCCACCTTCAGTCTGCTGCTGGACAGCCAGCAGCAGCAGCAGCAGGAGAGGTAATTAATCAGCAACCCTCCTGCTAAGGGTAGACAGCTGCTCGTTCCACCCCCCCCCCCGCCTTAATTGGTTCTCCTCCCTTCCAACGGTGTTGAGGCGGGTGGGAACAGCCGGGGGTTGAGGGTACTGTGCTAAAAGAGGTGGAGTTATGCAGATCTAAAACGCGTGGATTGCAGCAGCAGCAAGCCGAAAAGTGCAGGCATGTGAGGGATCTAGAGGTTGACAGCATGTCTTCTTAACGGGAGTCCAGGTGGCCATCTCCACAAATGGACTTTTCAGAATCCTTGGGTGGCACCGTAGTCGGAAACCAATTCTGGTTATCGCTTCTCGGCCTTTTGGCTAAGATCAAGTGTAGTATCTGTTCTTATCAGTTTAATATCTGATACGTCCCCTATCTGGGGACCATATATTAAATGGATTTTTAGAACAGGGAGATGGAAAAAGAGCTTGCTCTGTCCACTCCACGCATTGACCTGGTATTGCAGTATCTCCAGGACCGGTGCACCCCTTCTTTAATGCAGTTTCTAAAATCAGAAAGAATTGAATTCAATGCTTTTTGTTCATTTTGCTTGTTTGTCGGATTTTGGGATGGACTCTTTGGCTTTGCTTTTCTTCTCCTCATTGGATTTTTCATGTTAAAAGTTGCAGAAGCCAGATGACAAGCTCATTTTGGTTCAACTTCAGCAACTGTGCATTGCATTGCCATGTAATGTAATGTAATGCAATGCTATCTATCTAGCTCTCCCTCTATACTTCCTTTTGGATAAACAGACATATTAGGCAAGCATTTTGGAGCTTTCACCTAAATAACTACAGGTGGTGAGATAAGCTGCACAATATAATTGACCTTTCAGTATATTGTTGCACACACACCATCTATTTAGCAAATGCCCTTGTTATCAACAGCAGCCTTTTAAACTCACCTGAGCTAACAGGTATGTGAGCTGGTTACTCTGCTGCGCTTAAAATTTCTTTTTTGGTTTGCTACAATGCCTTTTCTGAAGCGTTGTCTCCCTCTGCTGGAACACTGACTTCTTTCATTTAATGCCTGCAGACTATAAAAGAGAAACCAACCCAAAAAGTTTGGTTGATTAGTCTGTGGCATTCTTTTAAACTGTTGCTTATGGCGGTCTCTGTGAGCTTCTCAGTGACATTCAGCCATCCAGGTATCCCGCCTGCAGTAGACGGAATGTGGCAATGGAACGCTGGCTGCGCGTGTCATAATAGGCTCTGAGCCTTTATATACCTGCGCACAGCAGCAGCCACCTTCAGTCTGCTGCTGGACAGCCAGCAGCAGCAGCAGCAGGAGAGGTAATTAATCAGCAACCCTCCTGCTAAGGGTAGACAGCTGCTCGTTCCACCCCCCCCCCGCCTTAATTGGTTCTCCTCCCTTCCAACGGTGTTGAGGCGGGTGGGAACAGCCGGGGGTTGAGGGTACTGTGCTAAAAGAGGTGGAGTTATGCAGATCTAAAACGCGTGGATTGCAGCAGCAGCAAGCCGAAAAGTGCAGGCATGTGAGGGATCTAGAGGTTGACAGCATGTCTTCTTAACGGGAGTCCAGGTGGCCATCTCCACAAATGGACTTTTCAGAATCCTTGGGTGGCACCGTAGTCGGAAACCAATTCTGGTTATCGCTTCTCGGCCTTTTGGCTAAGATCAAGTGTAGTATCTGTTCTTATCAGTTTAATATCTGATACGTCCCCTATCTGGGGACCATATATTAAATGGATTTTTAGAACAGGGAGATGGAAAAAGAGCTTGCTCTGTCCACTCCACGCATTGACCTGGTATTGCAGTATCTCCAGGACCGGTGCACCCCTTCTTTAATGCAGTTTCTAAAATCAGAAAGAATTGAATTCAATGCTTTTTGTTCATTTTGCTTGTTTGTCGGATTTTAGGATGGACTCTTTGGCTTTGCTTTTCTTCTCCTCATTGGATTTTTCATGTTAAAAGTTGCAGAAGCCAGATGACAAGCTCATTTTGGTTCAACTTCAGCAACTGTGCATTGCATTGCCATGTAATGTAATGTAATGCAATGCTATCTATCTAGCTCTCCCTCTATACTTCCTTTTGGATAAACAGACATATTAGGCAAGCATTTTGGAGCTTTCACCTAAATAACTACAGGTGGTGAGATAAGCTGCACAATATAATTGACCTTTCAGTATATTGTTGCACACACACCATCTATTTAGCAAATGCCCTTGTTATCAACAGCAGCCTTTTAAACTCACCTGAGCTAACAGGTATGTGAGCTGGTTACTCTGCTGCGCTTAAAATTTCTTTTTTGGTTTGCTACAATGCCTTTTCTGAAACGTTGTCTCCCTCTGCTGGAACACTGACTTCTTTCATTTAATGCCTGCAGACTATAAAAGAGAAACCAACCCAAAAAGTTTGGTTGATTAGTCTGTGGCATTCTTTTAAACTGTTGCTTATGGCGGTCTCTGTGAGCTTCTCAGTGACATTCAGCCATCCAGGTATCCCGCCTGCAGTAGACGGAATGTGGCAATGGAACGCTGGCTGCGCGTGTCATAATAGGCTCTGAGCCTTTATATACCTGCGCACAGCAGCAGCCACCTTCAGTCTGCTGCTGGACAGCCAGCAGCAGCAGCAGGAGAGGTAATTAATCAGCAACCCTCCTGCTAAGGGTAGACAGCTGCTCGTTCCACCCCCCCCCCGCCTTAATTGGTTCTCCTCCCTTCCAACGGTGTTGAGGCGGGTGGGAACAGCCGGGGGTTGAGGGTACTGTGCTAAAAGAGGTGGAGTTATGCAGATCTAAAACGCGTGGATTGCAGCAGCAGCAAGCCGAAAAGTGCAGGCATGTGAGGGATCTAGAGGTTGACAGCATGTCTTCTTAACGGGAGTCCAGGTGGCCATCTCCACAAATGGACTTTTCAGAATCCTTGGGTGGCACCGTAGTCGGAAACCAATTCTGGTTATCGCTTCTCGGCCTTTTGGCTAAGATCAAGTGTAGTATCTGTTCTTATCAGTTTAATATCTGATACGTCCCCTATCTGGGGACCATATATTAAATGGATTTTTAGAACAGGGAGATGGAAAAAGAGCTTGCTCTGTCCACTCCACGCATTGACCTGGTATTGCAGTATCTCCAGGACCGGTGCACCCCTTCTTTAATGCAGTTTCTAAAATCAGAAAGAATTGAATTCAATGCTTTTTGTTCATTTTGCTTGTTTGTCGGATTTTGGGATGGACTCTTTGGCTTTGCTTTTCTTCTCCTCATTGGATTTTTCATGTTAAAAGTTGCAGAAGCCAGATGACAAGCTCATTTTGGTTCAACTTCAGCAACTGTGCATTGCATTGCCATGTAATGTAATGTAATGCAATGCTATCTATCTAGCTCTCCCTCTATACTTCCTTTTGGATAAACAGACATATTAGGCAAGTGACGCGCCCCTGGGCCTGTGTCGCGCTGCGTTGCGCACGCGGGAGCTTACCCGGAGCCGGATCAGTGGAGGGTTGTAGTCTCGTGGCGGTGACCCGGTCCGTGCCCAGGGAGTCAAACTAGACGGCAGTCTATTAGTAGTAAATAGTTGATGACTACGCCACCCGTTGAGTGCAGCCAGGGAGCTGCTGCTGCGGGGCAGACCGCTGAGGCCGATGGTAGGATTATGCAGCGTGATAGTATAACCCCCAACGGGAGGGGTATGGCCTCAGGGCAGCCGACGTGGATGATGGGGGTAGCAGGAACCACTCAGAGACGGTACGGTGTAGTTCAGGGTCTTTACTGGTAACAACGATAGACCCTCCTGGAGTACTTGCTAGCGAACGGGGCCTGGTCAGTCCTTGAGCAGATGGGATCTCCCCTGGCCAGGCGTAGTTGTAGGCCTCCCAAACTGACTGTACTCTTCTGGCTACCTTGCTAGAAGCTGATGTAAGTAGCCCACGTCCCTGAGTGTACCGTGTGGTGCTCACCCGTATGGCCGGTGACTCGGGGCCTTCTAATGGCTTCCGCTCCACGATGGCGGTGCTGGTCCCACGCGTGTGACCGTGCCTTCGGGCTTCTGGGCCAGAGGACCTGAAATCCCCTGCCTGACGGATTCTGCTGCTGGGTAGGAGTTAGTCCCCACAGCCTCGGACTCCGGGTCCGGAAAGAAGTCTTCTTAGTCAGGGCGAGCTCTGCAGCTGCCAGCCCCTGACTCCTTGTAACTCTGCTGTTTCCTATGCTGCTTCTTGTCTCTACTCCACTTGTCTCACTCACCCTGCCTCAGCCCCGGGTTTATATAGGGGAAGTCCTTCCCCTCCCAAGACTAGGCAGGAGGTGTAGCATGCACAGGATCCCTGACCAAAGGACCTCCCACCTGCTCTCAGACGTAATATCTCTATCACTGTGGCAACCAGACCCCTGGGGTGTCACATTCCCCCCTAGTGAAATTTAGTACTCCGGGACTAAACATATTTTTTTTTTTTTTTCGAAAAACATAACAAAGTATAACAATAACAATACAATAAGAAAAACACATAAGATGGTTACGGCGTGTCCGCAACCGGGTGCAGTTTTGAAAAGCAAGGTGTCCATTTCACCAAAACAGGGAGACGTAACCAGGTAGGGGCCTGTCCTGCCCCGAGTCCTTAACAGTCTTTAGTCCATCCTGGGTTACGCTCCAACTATGTACAAGGATTCCCGGTAAATCCACCAAGGATTCCTAAAAATAACTGGAAACACAAAATTATACACAAGCAACAAGACACAAAAAAACATAAATAAAACAATTTATACACTTCAAATTCTCCAGCGTGCGGGTAACTGGCCTCTAGTGGCCCTAGTGGACCTACGGAGCTGACTGTCTGGCCCTGAACTACAGGGTGTAGGAGCTGTCAAGGGTAAACTGGGCGGCTGTCTACCGGCTCTTTGTCTCACTAGGGGTACGGCAGGCTCACTATAAGCAGAGGGTTGATTCTCCTGTTCTGCTGGTGTGGAGTCTTCTGCCTCCTGGACCGGCTGTTCTTCCAGCTCTACCCGTTGCTCCGTAGGTTCTTGGGATGGTGGTTGGAGGAAGGTGAGTACGGGTACCACAACTGCACCATTGACTTGAGTCCAAGACCGAGGGAAGTCCCCGAGCACGGTACTAACCATATCTTCCCTTTCTTCCGCGGGTCGATGGTCTTCTTGTTCCTCTTCAGGGTTCCTCAGTTGTTCGGGACACTTCTTCAGGTGGTCCCGGGATACAATGGCTGTGGTTTCCCCTCCGTCTTTACTGATGGTACAGACCTTCGGGTTCTCGTGGCTTGAGGGCAGTACGGTGTACGGGTCCTTCTCCCACTGGTCGTCCAACTTGTGGAGCCGTCTCTTCCTCTTCAAGACCTGCTCTCCGGGTACCAGGGGAACAGCGGGAGCATACTGGTTGTAAGTCTTCTCTTGTCTTTCCCTAGCCTGACAGAGACTTCGCTCCACGCTCTCCTGTACTCTCCGGTACTGCTGCTGCCTCTCTGTGTCCCAGTCTGTTTCTGGTGAAGTGTCCTCGGGTGTCAGGACTCCCATTTCCAGGTCAACAGGCAACTTACCAGGTCTTGCCCTCATTAGGTAAGCCGGGGTACAGTTGGTGGAACCTACCGGGATGTGGTTGTATAGGTCCACCAGATCGGGCAACTTCTCAGGCCACAGACTGCGTTCTTCCAGGGGCAACGTTTTTAGAAGATCCATTACCACCTGGTTCATTTTCTCACAAAGTCCATTAGTTTGCGGATGGTAGGGTGTCGTCCTTATCTTCCGGCAGCCATACAGATTGCAGAATTCCTGGAAGACCTCCGCTTCAAAAGCAGGTCCCTGGTTCGTCAGCACTTGGTCCGGGTACCCGTGTGGACGGCAAAAGTGCTGCTGGAAGGCTCTAGCTGCTGTTTGAGCCGTTAAGTCCTTGACGGGGATGACAACCAGAAACCGGGAGTAATGATCCACGATGGTTAACGCGTAGACGTAGCCACTTCTGCTCGGGGTCAGTTTTACATGATCCAAGGCTACCAGTTCCAACGGTTGCCGGGTGACGATGGACTGCAGGGGAGTCTTCTGGCTGGCGCGGTCCTTCCTTCTCAGGTTGCACGGGCCACAGTCTCTGCACCACCTCTCGATGGTTCCCCTCATGCCTACCCAGTGGAACCGCTCGCGCAGCAGGAACTCCAGCTTCTTCCATCCAAAGTGTCCAGCCCCGTCGTGGTATGCCTCCATCACCATGGCTGCGTCTCTTCGTGGCACCACTACTTGCCAGAGTAGTTCATGCGTCCGGGAGTTAACCATTCTGCGGCACAACTTCCCCTTGTAAAGGAACAGTCGACTCTTCTCTGCCCATAGTTGTTTGGCTTCCTCCGGAGCGTCTGGTTCAAGGCAAGCCTCCGGGCGAGTCAGCATCTCCTTCACCAGTCGGACGGCAGGGTCGCTGTCTTGCGTTTCCGCCCAGTTGTAGTGAGGTAAGGGAATACTGGATAGTCCCATGACGGTGGAACGCAGGGAGTTCAACTTCTTCCAGTCCCTCCGGATCTTCTCCTCCGTCCGGCAGGTTGGGCATCCTGGACAGGGCGTCCGCGTTGGTATTGGAGCGCCCTGCCCGGTATTTGATTGTGAACTCGTAGTTGGACAGACGGGCCATCCACCTCTGCTCCAGGGCACCGAGTCTTGCCGTGTCCAGGTGTGTCAGCGGGTTGTTATCCGTGTACACGGTGAACCGGGAAGAAGCGAGGTAATGCTTAAAGCGCTCAGTGATTGCCCATACTACGGCCAGGAACTCTAACTTAAATGAGCTGTAATTCTCGGGGTTCCTTTCGGTGGGTCGCAGTTTTCGGCTGGCGTAGGCGATTACTCGTTCCTTCCCCTGCTGGATCTGGGACAGTACAGCTCCTAGCCCGATGTTACTGGCGTCGGTGTAGAGGATAAAGGGCTGACTATAATCCGGGTACGCCAGGATTTCGTCCCCCGTGAGGGCCATCTTCAGCTGGCGGAAGGACTCTTCTTCCAGCTCCTCCCATTTGAAGGGCGGCTTCTGGTTCTTGGCCTTCCGGGACTGGCCTATCAGGAGGTCCTGCATAGGTGCTGCCTTTTTGGTGAAACCGGGAATAAACCTTCGGTAGTAGCCTACCAACCCGAGGAACTGCCGCACTTCTTTTACGCTGGAGGGGCTTGGCCATCCCTTAATTGCGGTGATCTTATCAGGGTCGGGAGCCACTCCGTCAGCGCTCACCACGTGTCCCAGGTACTGCACCTTTGGTTTCAGGAGGTGACACTTGGAGGGTTTCACCTTTAGGCCGTAACTCGCCAGAGCTTCGAACACCTCCGCCAGGTGTTTCAGGTGGTCCTCATAAGTCTTGGAATATACGATGACATCATCCAAGTACAACAGGACCGTCTCGAAGTTTCTGTGGCCTAGACAGCACTCCATTAATCGTTGGAAGGTTCCTGGGGCGTTGCAGAGTCCGAACGGCATGCAGGTGAACTCGCTAAGTCCCATCGGGGTGGTGAATGCGGTCTTCTCCCGGTCCGCCTCTGCTACAGGAACCTGCCAGTACCCACTAGTGAGATCCAAGGTAGAGAAGAAGTTAGCAGATCTTAAAGCAGCCAATGACTCCTCTATCCTTGGTAAGGGGTACGCATCCTTGTGTGTGATACGGTTAATTTTCCGGTAATCTACACACATCCTCATGGTGTTGTCTTTCTTTTTGACTAAAACTAGTGGGGCTGCCCAGGGGCTACAGCTATCCCGGATTACCCCAGCCTCCTTCATGTCTCTAAGCATCCCCTTGGCGTGTTGGTAATGTGCAGGGGGTACGGGTCGATACCTCTCTTTTATGGGAGGATGATCTCCCGTGGGGATGCGGTGTTCTACCCCCTTGACTCGCCCGAAGTCTAACGGGTGTTTACTAAACACTCTCTCATACTCTTGAACCACCCGATAGACTCCTTGTTTCTGGTGTGAGGGAGTGGAGTCAGTACCCAGATGTAGTTGCTGACACCAGTCCTCCATGTCTTTCTTAGAGCCGTTACCTTCCTCCGGGTGAGATGGAGGCAAGGGTTCCACAGATTGTATAGAATTTTGATTAGTGGTATATAATTTGGCTAGCGTGGCATACCGGGGCAGGTACACTTCCCTCTCCCCGATATTTATTATGCGAACGGGCACCCTCCCATGGCGTACATTGACCACCCCCCGTGCTGTCAAAATGGTGGGCCTACTGTCTGAGTAAACTGGTTCTACCATTGCCTGGTAATCTCTACCTCTCAGACCAATAGCTGCCCGGCACCAAATCATCATTTCACTTTTTGGGGGCATGGCAATAGGAAAAGGGTCACACATTCTTACGCTACCAATCTCACCGCCGGAGAGTTCCACTTGTTGCCGTTGCATCAGTGCCCGGATCTCTTTCTGGAGCACCCGCTGCTCGCCGGAGCTGGCATTCTTGGCAACCTGCTGTAAAAGGAAAATCACCTCTGCAAGACAATTTTCAATTACATTAGTTCCTAGAGTTATTTTTGGGTGACTCTCATGTTTGTCAATATCTACAATGATCAGTCCCTGTGCGGCCAGTTCGACTCTACCAATTTTGATGGTCACCTCTTTAAATCCGATCTGTGGCACGGGCTGACCATTGCTGGCGATGATACTCAAGTCGTCGTCAGGGTAGCGGGTAATATCCGAGTCATTCCAGTACTGCTTGAAGAGCACGTACGGGATGGTGGTGACCTGTGACCCGGTGTCCAGTAGGGCACTCATGGGAATGCCATCCAGTACCACAGGCAAGACTGGACGTCCTCCCACATATCTGTCGCGCCAGTTCGATGGGCCTGGTGATCTTTTTCCTGGGGGTTGGCCCTCTACCCCAGGTTGTGCCCGTTTAAAGAACAGTACCTTGCCATATGTCCGGGTTGATTGCAGCGGCGGCAGATGGGTCGTCCGTCCTCACTGTATCGGTCACTGGGTCTTCCTCTGGCCGGTGGGGTCCTCCTTGGTCGACGCCACGGGATGTCCTCCGGTCCGGATGCCAGCTGGATCTTCCCTGGGGTGGAAGCCTGTAAAGACTGCACAGATCGGGTTAGCGCAGCAACGCTCTTAGCTAGCTCTTGGACCTGATGGTGTAGGTCTGGAGCCGGGTCATTGTCCAAAGCCTGCGCATCAGCTCCCACAGGCCCTGCTGACAAGGGCGCCGCCTCCTGGTAGTAAGTGGTAGTGGGGCGTCTGTGGGTCACAACGCCACCTGGTGCCGGTTCTCGGAGCACCCGGATGGCTCTGTCCTTGAACTGTGCAAAGTCCAGATGGTGATCCTGTAAGGCCATTGCCCGCAACTGGGTTCGGTGGGCATTGCAATATAAACCCTCTATAAATTGTTCAGTCAACAGCCTGTCCTCGTTTCCCACCCCATCGGGGTCGGTCTGCTTTATGGCCCTCAGGGCCTCTTGTAGGTTTAGTGCATAGTCCCTTATACTCTCATGCGCTCGCTGCTTGCACCCGTAGAATCTAAGCTTAATCTCGGCTGAGGTGCGGGTATCAAAGGTGTCCTTCAGCCGGGTTAGTATCCCTGCGACAGTCTTCCTCCCAGGTGGCCAGGATTTTACTTCCCTTTTGGCTGCCCTGGTTAGTTGGGCCACCAGGATGCTCACTTTTTGCTCTTCTGTGAGGGGGTACACCTGGAAGAGGCTATCCAGCTTTTCTCTAAAGTCATGCAGGGTATGTGACTCCCCTGAGTACTGGGGTAGCCAAGCTGCTCCCGGGATATAGGGCATGGTGAAGGGCATAACTGCAGCAGCGGTAGCGCTGGCGGGGGTTGAGGCAGTGAAGCTCTCCTCCGTATCCGACATCTTCCTCCCCCTTAGTGGACCGTGGCCTACCTTGCGATGATCCTCTTCCGTAGGCTGCGGCTCCGCAGTGGATCGTCAGGGTTGAGGACCTTCCGTCGCGCTCCTGCGACGTCGGCGTCTGCTGGGCTCCTTCCAGGACCTTACGCAACGTCCGGACGTGAGGCGGGGCTTCAGTTCTCGCGCGCTTTCGGAGTCCACGCCCCTCTTCTTCCCGCGCGGCGTCCTCAAGATGGCGTCCAATGGCGGGAAAACTCCACGGATGGCGGGAAGAAGGTTCAAGATGGCGCCGGATGGCGGGAAAACTTCGCGGATGGCGGGAAGAAGGTAGAAGATGGCGCCGGATGGCGGGAAACCTCCACGGATAGCGGGAATCTTCACCACTGGTAAGTTTGAACAGTCTTTGCTTTTCAGGCACGCAGTACCCGGTGGTTGCGGGCACGAAATCCTGCCGACTACGCCAAAGTTGACGCGCCCCTGGGCCTGTGTCGCGCTGCGTTGCGCACGCGGGAGCTTACCCGGAGCCGGATCAGTGGAGGGTTGTAGTCTCGTGGCGGTGACCCGGTCCGTGCCCAGGGAGTCAAACTAGACGGCAGTCTATTAGTAGTAAATAGTTGATGACTACGCCACCCGTTGAGTGCAGCCAGGGAGCTGCTGCTGCGGGGCAGACCGCTGAGGCCGATGGTAGCATTATGCAGCGTGATAGTATAACCCCCAACGGGAGGGGTATGGCCTCAGGGCAGCCGACGTGGATGATGGGGGTAGCAGGAACCACTCAGAGACGGTACGGTGTAGTTCAGGGTCTTTACTGGTAACAACGATAGACCCTCCCGGAGTACTTGCTAGCGAACGGGGCCTGGTCAGTCCTTGAGCAGATGGGATCTCCCCTGGCCAGGCGTAGTTGTAGGCCTCCCAAACTGACTGTACTCTTCTGGCTACCTTGCTAGAAGCTGATGTAAGTAGCCCACGTCCCTGAGTGTACCGTGTGGTGCTCACCCGTATGGCCGGTGACTCGGGGCCTTCTAATGGCTTCCGCTCCACGATGGCGGTGCTGGTCCCACGCGTGTGACCGTGCCTTCGGGCTTCTGGGCCAGAGGACCTGAAATCCCCTGCCTGACGGATTCTGCTGCTGGGTAGGAGTTAGTCCCCACAGCCTCGGACTCCGGGTCCGGAAAGAAGTCTTCTTAGTCAGGGCGAGCTCTGCAGCTGCCAGCCCCTGACTCCTTGTAACTCTGCTGTTTCCTATGCTGCTTCTTGTCTCTACTCCACTTGTCTCACTCACCCTGCCTCAGCCCCGGGTTTATATAGGGGAAGTCCTTCCCCTCCCAAGACTAGGCAGGAGGTGTGGCATGCACAGGATCCCTGACCAAAGGACCTCCCACCTGCTCTCAGACGTAATATCTCTATCACTGTGGCAACCAGACCCCTGGGGTGTCACACAAGCATTTTGGAGCTTTCACCTAAATAACTACAGGTGGTGAGATAAGCTGCACAATATAATTGACCTTTCAGTATATTGTTGCACACACACCATCTATTTAGCAAATGCCCTTGTTATCAACAGCAGCCTTTTAAACTCACCTGAGCTAACAGGTATGTGAGCTGGTTACTCTGCTGCGCTTAAAATTTCTTTTTTGGTTTGCTACAATGCCTTTTCTGAAACGTTGTCTCCCTCTGCTGGAACACTGACTTCTTTCATTTAATGCCTGCAGACTATAAAAGAGAAACCAACCCAAAAAGTTTGGTTGATTAGTCTGTGGCATTCTTTTAAACTGTTGCTTATGGCGGTCTCTGTGAGCTTCTCAGTGACATTCAGCCATCCAGGTATCCCGCCTGCAGTAGACGGAATGTGGCAATGGAACGCTGGCTGCGCGTGTCATAATAGGCTCTGAGCCTTTATATACCTGCGCACAGCAGCAGCCACCTTCAGTCTGCTGCTGGACAGCCAGCAGCAGCAGCAGCAGGAGAGGTAATTAATCAGCAACCCTCCTGCTAAGGGTAGACAGCTGCTCGTTCCACCCCCCCCCCCGCCTTAATTGGTTCTCCTCCCTTCCAACGGTGTTGAGGCGGGTGGGAACAGCCGGGGGTTGAGGGTACTGTGCTAAAAGAGGTGGAGTTATGCAGATCTAAAACGCGTGGATTGCAGCAGCAGCAAGCCGAAAAGTGCAGGCATGTGAGGGATCTAGAGGTTGACAGCATGTCTTCTTAACGGGAGTCCAGGTGGCCATCTCCACAAATGGACTTTTCAGAATCCTTGGGTGGCACCGTAGTCGGAAACCAATTCTGGTTATCGCTTCTCGGCCTTTTGGCTAAGATCAAGTGTAGTATCTGTTCTTATCAGTTTAATATCTGATACGTCCCCTATCTGGGGACCATATATTAAATGGATTTTTAGAACAGGGAGATGGAAAAAGAGCTTGCTCTGTCCACTCCACGCATTGACCTGGTATTGCAGTATCTCCAGGACCGGTGCACCCCTTCTTTAATGCAGTTTCTAAAATCAGAAAGAATTGAATTCAATGCTTTTTGTTCATTTTGCTTGTTTGTCGGATTTTGGGATGGACTCTTTGGCTTTGCTTTTCTTCTCCTCATTGGATTTTTCATGTTAAAAGTTGCAGAAGCCAGATGACAAGCTCATTTTGGTTCAACTTCAGCAACTGTGCATTGCATTGCCATGTAATGTAATGTAATGCAATGCTATCTATCTAGCTCTCCCTCTATACTTCCTTTTGGATAAACAGACATATTAGGCAAGCATTTTGGAGCTTTCACCTAAATAACTACAGGTGGTGAGATAAGCTGCACAATATAATTGACCTTTCAGTATATTGTTGCACACACACCATCTATTTAGCAAATGCCCTTGTTATCAACAGCAGCCTTTTAAACTCACCTGAGCTAACAGGTATGTGAGCTGGTTACTCTGCTGCGCTTAAAATTTCTTTTTTGGTTTGCTACAATGCCTTTTCTGAAACGTTGTCTCCCTCTGCTGGAACACTGACTTCTTTCATTTAATGCCTGCAGACTATAAAAGAGAAACCAACCCAAAAAGTTTGGTTGATTAGTCTGTGGCATTCTTGTAAACTGTTGCTTATGGCGGTCTCTGTGAGCTTCTCAGTGACATTCCGCCATCCAGGTATCCCGCCTGCAGTAGACGGAATGTGGCAATGGAACGCTGGCTGCGCGTGTCATAATAGGCTCTGAGCCTTTATATACCTGCGCACAGCAGCAGCCACCTTCAGTCTGCTGCTGGACAGCCAGCAGCAGCAGCAGCAGGAGAGGTAATTAATCAGCAACCCTCCTGCTAAGGGTAGACAGCTGCTCGTTCCACCCCCCCCCCGCCTTAATTGGTTCTCCTCCCTTCCAACGGTGTTGAGGCGGGTGGGAACAGCCGGGGGTTGAGGGTACTGTGCTAAAAGAGGTGGAGTTATGCAGATCTAAAACGCGTGGATTGCAGCAGCAGCAAGCCGAAAAGTGCAGGCATGTGAGGGATCTAGAGGTTGACAGCATGTCTTCTTAACGGGAGTCCAGGTGGCCATCTCCACAAATGGACTTTTCAGAATCCTTGGGTGGCACCGTAGTCGGAAACCAATTCTGGTTATCGCTTCTCGGCCTTTTGGCTAAGATCAAGTGTAGTATCTGTTCTTATCAGTTTAATATCTGATACGTCCCCTATCTGGGGACCATATATTAAATGGATTTTTAGAACAGGGAGATGGAAAAAGAGCTTGCTCTGTCCACTCCACGCATTGACCTGGTATTGCAGTATCTCCAGGACCGGTGCACCCCTTCTTTAATGCAGTTTCTAAAATCAGAAAGAATTGAATTCAATGCTTTTTGTTCATTTTGCTTGTTTGTCGGATTTTGGGATGGACTCTTTGGCTTTGCTTTTCTTCTCCTCATTGGATTTTTCATGTTAAAAGTTGCAGAAGCCAGATGACAAGCTCATTTTGGTTCAACTTCAGCAACTGTGCATTGCATTGCCATGTAATGTAATGTAATGCAATGCTATCTATCTAGCTCTCCCTCTATACTTCCTTTTGGATAAACAGACATATTAGGCAAGCATTTTGGAGCTTTCACCTAAATAACTACAGGTGGTGAGATAAGCTGCACAATATAATTGACCTTTCAGTATATTGTTGCACACACACCATCTATTTAGCAAATGCCCTTGTTATCAACAGCAGCCTTTTAAACTCACCTGAGCTAACAGGTATGTGAGCTGGTTACTCTGCTGCGCTTAAAATTTCTTTTTTGGTTTGCTACAATGCCTTTTCTGAAACGTTGTCTCCCTCTGCTGGAACACTGACTTCTTTCATTTAATGCCTGCAGACTATAAAAGAGAAACCAACCCAAAAAGTTTGGTTGATTAGTCTGTGGCATTCTTGTAAACTGTTGCTTATGGCGGTCTCTGTGAGCTTCTCAGTGACATTCCGCCATCCAGGTATCCCGCCTGCAGTAGACGGAATGTGGCAATGGAACGCTGGCTGCGCGTGTCATAATAGGCTCTGAGCCTTTATATACCTGCGCACAGCAGCAGCCACCTTCAGTCTGCTGCTGGACAGCCAGCAGCAGCAGCAGCAGGAGAGGTAATTAATCAGCAACCCTCCTGCTAAGGGTAGACAGCTGCTCGTTCCACCCCCCCCCCGCCTTAATTGGTTCTCCTCCCTTCCAACGGTGTTGAGGCGGGTGGGAACAGCCGGGGGTTGAGGGTACTGTGCTAAAAGAGGTGGAGTTATGCAGATCTAAAACGCGTGGATTGCAGCAGCAGCAAGCCGAAAAGTGCAGGCATGTGAGGGATCTAGAGGTTGACAGCATGTCTTCTTAACGGGAGTCCAGGTGGCCATCTCCACAAATGGACTTTTCAGAATCCTTGGGTGGCACCGTAGTCGGAAACCAATTCTGGTTATCGCTTCTCGGCCTTTTGGCTAAGATCAAGTGTAGTATCTGTTCTTATCAGTTTAATATCTGATACGTCCCCTATCTGGGGACCATATATTAAATGGATTTTTAGAACAGGGAGATGGAAAAAGAGCTTGCTCTGTCCACTCCACGCATTGACCTGGTATTGCAGTATCTCCAGGACCGGTGCACCCCTTCTTTAATGCAGTTTCTAAAATCAGAAAGAATTGAATTCAATGCTTTTTGTTCATTTTGCTTGTTTGTCGGATTTTGGGATGGACTCTTTGGCTTTGCTTTTCTTCTCCTCATTGGATTTTTCATGTTAAAAGTTGCAGAAGCCAGATGACAAGCTCATTTTGGTTCAACTTCAGCAACTGTGCATTGCATTGCCATGTAATGTAATGTAATGCAATGCTATCTATCTAGCTCTCCCTCTATACTTCCTTTTGGATAAACAGACATATTAGGCAAGCATTTTGGAGATTTCACCTAAATAACTACAGGTGGTGAGATAAGCTGCACAATATAATTGACCTTTCAGTATATTGTTGCACACACACCATCTATTTAGCAAATGCCCTTGTTATCAACAGCAGCCTTTTAAACTCACCTGAGCTAACAGGTATGTGAGCTGGTTACTCTGCTGCGCTTAAAATTTCTTTTTTGGTTTGCTACAATGCCTTTTCTGAAACGTTGTCTCCCTCTGCTGGAACACTGACTTCTTTCATTTAATGCCTGCAGACTATAAAAGAGAAACCAACCCAAAAAGTTTGGTTGATTAGTCTGTGGCATTCTTTTAAAATGTTGCTTATGGCGGTCTCTGTGAGCTTCTCAGTGACATTCAGCCATCCAGGTATCCCGCCTGCAGTAGACGGAATGTGGCAATGGAACGCTGGCTGCGCGTGTCATAATAGGCTCTGAGCCTTTATATACCTGCGCACAGCAGCAGCCACCTTCAGTCTGCTGCTGGACAGCCAGCAGCAGCAGCAGCAGGAGAGGTAATTAATCAGCAACCCTCCTGCTAAGGGTAGACAGCTGCTCGTTCCACCCCCCCCCCGCCTTAATTGGTTCTCCTCCCTTCCAACGGTGTTGAGGCGGGTGGGAACAGCCGGGGGTTGAGGGTACTGTGCTAAAAGAGGTGGAGTTATGCAGATCTAAAACGCGTGGATTGCAGCAGCAGCAAGCCGAAAAGTGCAGGCATGTGAGGGATCTAGAGGTTGACAGCATGTCTTCTTAACGGGAGTCCAGGTGGCCATCTCCACAAATGGACTTTTCAGAATCCTTGGGTGGCACCGTAGTCGGAAACCAATTCTGGTTATCGCTTCTCGGCCTTTTGGCTAAGATCAAGTGTAGTATCTGTTCTTATCAGTTTAATATCTGATACGTCCCCTATCTGGGGACCATATATTAAATGGATTTTTAGAACAGGGAGATGGAAAAAGAGCTTGCTCTGTCCACTCCACGCATTGACCTGGTATTGCAGTATCTCCAGGACCGGTGCACCCCTTCTTTAATGCAGTTTCTAAAATCAGAAAGAATTGAATTCAATGCTTTTTGTTCATTTTGCTTGTTTGTCGGATTTTGGGATGGACTCTTTGGCTTTGCTTTTCTTCTCCTCATTGGATTTTTCATGTTAAAAGTTGCAGAAGCCAGATGACAAGCTCATTTTGGTTCAACTTCAGCAACTGTGCATTGCATTGCCATGTAATGTAATGTAATGCAATGCTATCTATCTAGCTCTCCCTCTATACTTCCTTTTGGATAAACAGACATATTAGGCAAGCATTTTGGAGCTTTCACCTAAATAACTACAGGTGGTGAGATAAGCTGCACAATATAATTGACCTTTCAGTATATTGTTGCACACACACCATCTATTTAGCAAATGCCCTTGTTATCAACAGCAGCCTTTTAAACTCACCTGAGCTAACAGGTATGTGAGCTGGTTACTCTGCTGCGCTTAAAATTTCTTTTTTGGTTTGCTACAATGCCTTTTCTGAAACGTTGTCTCCCTCTGCTGGAACACTGACTTCTTTCATTTAATGCCTGCAGACTATAAAAGAGAAACCAACCCAAAAAGTTTGGTTGATTAGTCTGTGGCATTCTTGTAAACTGTTGCTTATGGCGGTCTCTGTGAGCTTCTCAGTGACATTCCGCCATCCAGGTATCCCGCCTGCAGTAGACGGAATGTGGCAATGGAACGCTGGCTGCGCGTGTCATAATAGGCTCTGAGCCTTTATATACCTGCGCACAGCAGCAGCCACCTTCAGTCTGCTGCTGGACAGCCAGCAGCAGCAGCAGCAGGAGAGGTAATTAATCAGCAACCCTCCTGCTAAGGGTAGACAGCTGCTCGTTCCACCCCCCCCCCGCCTTAATTGGTTCTCCTCCCTTCCAACGGTGTTGAGGCGGGTGGGAACAGCCGGGGGTTGAGGGTACTGTGCTAAAAGAGGTGGAGTTATGCAGATCTAAAACGCGTGGATTGCAGCAGCAGCAAGCCGAAAAGTGCAGGCATGTGAGGGATCTAGAGGTTGACAGCATGTCTTCTTAACGGGAGTCCAGGTGGCCATCTCCACAAATGGACTTTTCAGAATCCTTGGGTGGCACCGTAGTCGGAAACCAATTCTGGTTATCACTTCTCGGCCTTTTGGCTAAGATCAAGTGTAGTATCTGTTCTTATCAGTTTAATATCTGATACGTCCCCTATCTGGGGACCATATATTAAATGGATTTTTAGAACAGGGAGATGGAAAAAGAGCTTGCTCTGTCCACTCCACGCATTGACCTGGTATTGCAGTATCTCCAGGACCGGTGCACCCCTTCTTTAATGCAGTTTCTAAAATCAGAAAGAATTGAATTCAATGCTTTTTGTTCATTTTGCTTGTTTGTCGGATTTTGGGATGGACTCTTTGGCTTTGCTTTTCTTCTCCTCATTGGATTTTTCATGTTAAAAGTTGCAGAAGCCAGATGACAAGCTCATTTTGGTTCAACTTCAGCAACTGTGCATTGCATTGCCATGTAATGTAATGTAATGCAATGCTATCTATCTAGCTCTCCCTCTATACTTCCTTTTGGATAAACAGACATATTAGGCAAGCATTTTGGAGCTTTCACCTAAATAACTACAGGTGGTGAGATAAGCTGCACAATATAATTGACCTTTCAGTATATTGTTGCACACACACCATCTATTTAGCAAATGCCCTTGTTATCAACAGCAGCCTTTTAAACTCACCTGAGCTAACAGGTATGTGAGCTGGTTACTCTGCTGCGCTTAAAATTTCTTTTTTGGTTTGCTACAATGCCTTTTCTGAAACGTTGTCTCCCTCTGCTGGAACACTGACTTCTTTCATTTAATGCCTGCAGACTATAAAAGAGAAACCAACCCAAAAAGTTTGGTTGATTAGTCTGTGGCATTCTTTTAAACTGTTGCTTATGGCGGTCTCTGTGAGCTTCTCAGTGACATTCAGCCATCCAGGTATCCCGCCTGCAGTAGACGGAATGTGGCAATGGAACGCTGGCTGCGCGTGTCATAATAGGCTCTGAGCCTTTATATACCTGCGCACAGCAGCAGCCACCTTCAGTCTGCTGCTGGACAGCCAGCAGCAGCAGCAGCAGGAGAGGTAATTAATCAGCAACCCTCCTGCTAAGGGTAGACAGCTGCTCGTTCCACCCCCCCCCCCCGCCTTAATTGGTTCTCCTCCCTTCCAACGGTGTTGAGGCGGGTGGGAACAGCCGGGGGTTGAGGGTACTGTGCTAAAAGAGGTGGAGTTATGCAGATCTAAAACGCGTGGATTGCAGCAGCAGCAAGCCGAAAAGTGCAGGCATGTGAGGGATCTAGAGGTTGACAGCATGTCTTCTTAACGGGAGTCCAGGTGGCCATCTCCACAAATGGACTTTTCAGAATCCTTGGGTGGCACCGTAGTCGGAAACCAATTCTGGTTATCGCTTCTCGGCCTTTTGGCTAAGATCAAGTGTAGTATCTGTTCTTATCAGTTTAATATCTGATACGTCCCCTATCTGGGGACCATATATTAAATGGATTTTTAGAACAGGGAGATGGAAAAAGAGCTTGCTCTGTCCACTCCACGCATTGACCTGGTATTGCAGTATCTCCAGGACCGGTGCACCCCTTCTTTAATGCAGTTTCTAAAATCAGAAAGAATTGAATTCAATGCTTTTTGTTCATTTTGCTTGTTTGTCGGATTTTGGGATGGACTCTTTGGCTTTGCTTTTCTTCTCCTCATTGGATTTTTCATGTTAAAAGTTGCAGAAGCCAGATGACAAGCTCATTTTGGTTCAACTTCAGCAACTGTGCATTGCATTGCCATGTAATGTAATGTAATGCAATGCTATCTATCTAGCTCTCCCTCTATACTTCCTTTTGGATAAACAGACATATTAGGCAAGCATTTTGGAGATTTCACCTAAATAACTACAGGTGGTGAGATAAGCTGCACAATATAATTGACCTTTCAGTATATTGTTGCACACACACCATCTATTTAGCAAATGCCCTTGTTATCAACAGCAGCCTTTTAAACTCACCTGAGCTAACAGGTATGTGAGCTGGTTACTCTGCTGCGCTTAAAATTTCTTTTTTGGTTTGCTACAATGCCTTTTCTGAAACGTTGTCTCCCTCTGCTGGAACACTGACTTCTTTCATTTAATGCCTGCAGACTATAAAAGAGAAACCAACCCAAAAAGTTTGGTTGATTAGTCTGTGGCATTCTTTTAAAATGTTGCTTATGGCGGTCTCTGTGAGCTTCTCAGTGACATTCAGCCATCCAGGTATCCCGCCTGCAGTAGACGGAATGTGGCAATGGAACGCTGGCTGCGCGTGTCATAATAGGCTCTGAGCCTTTATATACCTGCGCACAGCAGCAGCCACCTTCAGTCTGCTGCTGGACAGCCAGCAGCAGCAGCAGCAGGAGAGGTAATTAATCAGCAACCCTCCTGCTAAGGGTAGACAGCTGCTCGTTCCACCCCCCCCCCCCCGCCTTAATTGGTTCTCCTCCCTTCCAACGGTGTTGAGGCGGGTGGGAACAGCCGGGGGTTGAGGGTACTGTGCTAAAAGAGGTGGAGTTATGCAGATCTAAAACGCGTGGATTGCAGCAGCAGCAAGCCGAAAAGTGCAGGCATGTGAGGGATCTAGAGGTTGACAGCATGTCTTCTTAACGGGAGTCCAGGTGGCCATCTCCACAAATGGACTTTTCAGAATCCTTGGGTGGCACCGTAGTCGGAAACCAATTCTGGTTATCGCTTCTCGGCCTTTTGGCTAAGATCAAGTGTAGTATCTGTTCTTATCAGTTTAATATCTGATACGTCCCCTATCTGGGGACCATATATTAAATGGATTTTTAGAACAGGGAGATGGAAAAAGAGCTTGCTCTGTCCACTCCACGCATTGACCTGGTATTGCAGTATCTCCAGGACCGGTGCACCCCTTCTTTAATGCAGTTTCTAAAATCAGAAAGAATTGAATTCAATGCTTTTTGTTCATTTTGCTTGTTTGTCGGATTTTGGGATGGACTCTTTGGCTTTGCTTTTCTTCTCCTCATTGGATTTTTCATGTTAAAAGTTGCAGAAGCCAGATGACAAGCTCATTTTGGTTCAACTTCAGCAACTGTGCATTGCATTGCCATGTAATGTAATGTAATGCAATGCTATCTATCTAGCTCTCCCTCTATACTTCCTTTTGGATAAACAGACATATTAGGCAAGCATTTTGGAGCTTTCACCTAAATAACTACAGGTGGTGAGATAAGCTGCACAATATAATTGACCTTTCAGTATATTGTTGCACACACACCATCTATTTAGCAAATGCCCTTGTTATCAACAGCAGCCTTTTAAACTCACCTGAGCTAACAGGTATGTGAGCTGGTTACTCTGCTGCGCTTAAAATTTCTTTTTTGGTTTGCTACAATGCCTTTTCTGAAACGTTGTCTCCCTCTGCTGGAACACTGACTTCTTTCATTTAATGCCTGCAGACTATAAAAGAGAAACCAACCCAAAAAGTTTGGTTGATTAGTCTGTGGCATTCTTTTAAACTGTTGCTTATGGCGGTCTCTGTGAGCTTCTCAGTGACATTCAGCCATCCAGGTATCCCGCCTGCAGTAGACGGAATGTGGCAATGGAACGCTGGCTGCGCGTGTCATAATAGGCTCTGAGCCTTTATATACCTGCGCACAGCAGCAGCCACCTTCAGTCTGCTGCTGGACAGCCAGCAGCAGCAGCAGCAGGAGAGGTAATTAATCAGCAACCCTCCTGCTAAGGGTAGACAGCTGCTCGTTCCACCCCCCCCCCCCCCCGCCTTAATTGGTTCTCCTCCCTTCCAACGGTGTTGAGGCGGGTGGGAACAGCCGGGGGTTGAGGGTACTGTGCTAAAAGAGGTGGAGTTATGCAGATCTAAAACGCGTGGATTGCAGCAGCAGCAAGCCGAAAAGTGCAGGCATGTGAGGGATCTAGAGGTTGACAGCATGTCTTCTTAACGGGAGTCCAGGTGGCCATCTCCACAAATGGACTTTTCAGAATCCTTGGGTGGCACCGTAGTCGGAAACCAATTCTGGTTATCGCTTCTCGGCCTTTTGGCTAAGATCAAGTGTAGTATCTGTTCTTATCAGTTTAATATCTGATACGTCCCCTATCTGGGGACCATATATTAAATGGATTTTTAGAACAGGGAGATGGAAAAAGAGCTTGCTCTGTCCACTCCACGCATTGACCTGGTATTGCAGTATCTCCAGGACCGGTGCACCCCTTCTTTAATGCAGTTTCTAAAATCAGAAAGAATTGAATTCAATGCTTTTTGTTCATTTTGCTTGTTTGTCGGATTTTGGGATGGACTCTTTGGCTTTGCTTTTCTTCTCCTCATTGGATTTTTCATGTTAAAAGTTGCAGAAGCCAGATGACAAGCTCATTTTGGTTCAACTTCAGCAACTGTGCATTGCATTGCCATGTAATGTAATGTAATGCAATGCTATCTATCTAGCTCTCCCTCTATACTTCCTTTTGGATAAACAGACATATTAGGCAAGCATTTTGGAGCTTTCACCTAAATAACTACAGGTGGTGAGATAAGCTGCACAATATAATTGACCTTTCAGTATATTGTTGCACACACACCATCTATTTAGCAAATGCCCTTGTTATCAACAGCAGCCTTTTAAACTCACCTGAGCTAACAGGTATGTGAGCTGGTTACTCTGCTGCGCTTAAAATTTCTTTTTTGGTTTGCTACAATGCCTTTTCTGAAACGTTGTCTCCCTCTGCTGGAACACTGACTTCTTTCATTTAATGCCTGCAGACTATAAAAGAGAAACCAACCCAAAAAGTTTGGTTGATTAGTCTGTGGCATTCTTTTAAACTGTTGCTTATGGCGGTCTCTGTGAGCTTCTCAGTGACATTCAGCCATCCAGGTATCCCGCCTGCAGTAGACGGAATGTGGCAATGGAACGCTGGCTGCGCGTGTCATAATAGGCTCTGAGCCTTTATATACCTGCGCACAGCAGCAGCCACCTTCAGTCTGCTGCTGGACAGCCAGCAGCAGCAGCAGCAGGAGAGGTAATTAATCAGCAACCCTCCTGCTAAGGGTAGACAGCTGCTCGTTCCACCCCCCCCCCCCCCCGCCTTAATTGGTTCTCCTCCCTTCCAACGGTGTTGAGGCGGGTGGGAACAGCCGGGGGTTGAGGGTACTGTGCTAAAAGAGGTGGAGTTATGCAGATCTAAAACGCGTGGATTGCAGCAGCAGCAAGCCGAAAAGTGCAGGCATGTGAGGGATCTAGAGGTTGACAGCATGTCTTCTTAACGGGAGTCCAGGTGGCCATCTCCACAAATGGACTTTTCAGAATCCTTGGGTGGCACCGTAGTCGGAAACCAATTCTGGTTATCGCTTCTCGGCCTTTTGGCTAAGATCAAGTGTAGTATCTGTTCTTATCAGTTTAATATCTGATACGTCCCCTATCTGGGGACCATATATTAAATGGATTTTTAGAACAGGGAGATGGAAAAAGAGCTTGCTCTGTCCACTCCACGCATTGACCTGGTATTGCAGTATCTCCAGGACCGGTGCACCCCTTCTTTAATGCAGTTTCTAAAATCAGAAAGAATTGAATTCAATGCTTTTTGTTCATTTTGCTTGTTTGTCGGATTTTGGGATGGACTCTTTGGCTTTGCTTTTCTTCTCCTCATTGGATTTTTCATGTTAAAAGTTGCAGAAGCCAGATGACAAGCTCATTTTGGTTCAACTTCAGCAACTGTGCATTGCATTGCCATGTAATGTAATGTAATGCAATGCTATCTATCTAGCTCTCCCTCTATACTTCCTTTTGGATAAACAGACATATTAGGCAAGCATTTTGGAGCTTTCACCTAAATAACTACAGGTGGTGAGATAAGCTGCACAATATAATTGACCTTTCAGTATATTGTTGCACACACACCATCTATTTAGCAAATGCCCTTGTTATCAACAGCAGCCTTTTAAACTCACCTGAGCTAACAGGTATGTGAGCTGGTTACTCTGCTGCGCTTAAAATTTCTTTTTTGGTTTGCTACAATGCCTTTTCTGAAACGTTGTCTCCCTCTGCTGGAACACTGACTTCTTTCATTTAATGCCTGCAGACTATAAAAGAGAAACCAACCCAAAAAGTTTGGTTGATTAGTCTGTGGCATTCTTTTAAACTGTTGCTTATGGCGGTCTCTGTGAGCTTCTCAGTGACATTCAGCCATCCAGGTATCCCGCCTGCAGTAGACGGAATGTGGCAATGGAACGCTGGCTGCGCGTGTCATAATAGGCTCTGAGCCTTTATATACCTGCGCACAGCAGCAGCCACCTTCAGTCTGCTGCTGGACAGCCAGCAGCAGCAGCAGCAGGAGAGGTAATTAATCAGCAACCCTCCTGCTAAGGGTAGACAGCTGCTCGTTCCACCCCCCCCCCCGCCTTAATTGGTTCTCCTCCCTTCCAACGGTGTTGAGGCGGGTGGGAACAGCCGGGGGTTGAGGGTACTGTGCTAAAAGAGGTGGAGTTATGCAGATCTAAAACGCGTGGATTGCAGCAGCAGCAAGCCGAAAAGTGCAGGCATGTGAGGGATCTAGAGGTTGACAGCATGTCTTCTTAACGGGAGTCCAGGTGGCCATCTCCACAAATGGACTTTTCAGAATCCTTGGGTGGCACCGTAGTCGGAAACCAATTCTGGTTATCGCTTCTCGGCCTTTTGGCTAAGATCAAGTGTAGTATCTGTTCTTATCAGTTTAATATCTGATACGTCCCCTATCTGGGGACCATATATTAAATGGATTTTTAGAACAGGGAGATGGAAAAAGAGCTTGCTCTGTCCACTCCACGCATTGACCTGGTATTGCAGTATCTCCAGGACCGGTGCACCCCTTCTTTAATGCAGTTTCTAAAATCAGAAAGAATTGAATTCAATGCTTTTTGTTCATTTTGCTTGTTTGTCGGATTTTGGGATGGACTCTTTGGCTTTGCTTTTCTTCTCCTCATTGGATTTTTCATGTTAAAAGTTGCAGAAGCCAGATGACAAGCTCATTTTGGTTCAACTTCAGCAACTGTGCATTGCATTGCCATGTAATGTAATGTAATGCAATGCTATCTATCTAGCTCTCCCTCTATACTTCCTTTTGGATAAACAGACATATTAGGCAAGCATTTTGGAGCTTTCACCTAAATAACTACAGGTGGTGAGATAAGCTGCACAATATAACTGACCTTTCAGTATATTGTTGCACACACACCATCTATTTAGCAAATGCCCTTGTTATCAACAGCAGCCTTTTAAACTCACCTGAGCTAACAGGTATGTGAGCTGGTTACTCTGCTGCGCTTAAAATTTCTTTTTTGGTTTGCTACAATGCCTTTTCTGAAACGTTGTCTCCCTCTGCTGGAACACTGACTTCTTTCATTTAATGCCTGCAGACTATAAAAGAGAAACCAACCCAAAAAGTTTGGTTGATTAGTCTGTGGCATTCTTTTAAACTGTTGCTTATGGCGGTCTCTGTGAGCTTCTCAGTGACATTCAGCCATCCAGGTATCCCGCCTGCAGTAGACTGAATGTGGCAATGGAACGCTGGCTGCGCGTGTCATAATAGGCTCTGAGCCTTTATATACCTGCGCACAGCAGCAGCCACCTTCAGTCTGCTGCTGGACAGCCAGCAGCAGCAGCAGCAGGAGAGGTAATTAATCAGCAACCCTCCTGCTAAGGGTAGACAGCTGCTCGTTCCACCCCCCCCCCCCCCGCCTTAATTGGTTCTCCTCCCTTCCAACGGTGTTGAGGCGGGTGGGAACAGCCGGGGGTTGAGGGTACTGTGCTAAAAGAGGTGGAGTTATGCAGATCTAAAACGCGTGGATTGCAGCAGCAGCAAGCCGAAAAGTGCAGGCATGTGAGGGATCTAGAGGTTGACAGCATGTCTTCTTAACGGGAGTCCAGGTGGCCATCTCCACAAATGGACTTTTCAGAATCCTTGGGTGGCACCGTAGTCGGAAACCAATTCTGGTTATCGCTTCTCGGCCTTTTGGCTAAGATCAAGTGTAGTATCTGTTCTTATCAGTTTAATATCTGATACGTCCCCTATCTGGGGACCATATATTAAATGGATTTTTAGAACAGGGAGATGGAAAAAGAGCTTGCTCTGTCCACTCCACGCATTGACCTGGTATTGCAGTATCTCCAGGACCGGTGCACCCCTTCTTTAATGCAGTTTCTAAAATCAGAAAGAATTGAATTCAATGCTTTTTGTTCATTTTGCTTGTTTGTCGGATTTTGGGATGGACTCTTTGGCTTTGCTTTTCTTCTCCTCATTGGATTTTTCATGTTAAAAGTTGCAGAAGCCAGATGACAAGCTCATTTTGGTTCAACTTCAGCAACTGTGCATTGCATTGCCATGTAATGTAATGTAATGCAATGCTATCTATCTAGCTCTCCCTCTATACTTCCTTTTGGATAAACAGACATATTAGGCAAGCATTTTGGAGCTTTCACCTAAATAACTACAGGTGGTGAGATAAGCTGCACAATATAATTGACCTTTCAGTATATTGTTGCACACACACCATCTATTTAGCAAATGCCCTTGTTATCAACAGCAGCCTTTTAAACTCACCTGAGCTAACAGGTATGTGAGCTGGTTACTCTGCTGCGCTTAAAATTTCTTTTTTGGTTTGCTACAATGCCTTTTCTGAAACGTTGTCTCCCTCTGCTGGAACACTGACTTCTTTCATTTAATGCCTGCAGACTATAAAAGAGAAACCAACCCAAAAAGTTTGGTTGATTAGTCTGTGGCATTCTTTTAAACTGTTGCTTATGGCGGTCTCTGTGAGCTTCTCAGTGACATTCAGCCATCCAGGTATCCCGCCTGCAGTAGACGGAATGTGGCAATGGAACGCTGGCTGCGCGTGTCATAATAGGCTCTGAGCCTTTATATACCTGCGCACAGCAGCAGCCACCTTCAGTCTGCTGCTGGACAGCCAGCAGCAGCAGCAGCAGGAGAGGTAATTAATCAGCAACCCTCCTGCTAAGGGTAGACAGCTGCTCGTTCCACCCCCCCCCCCCCGCCTTAATTGGTTCTCCTCCCTTCCAACGGTGTTGAGGCGGGTGGGAACAGCCGGGGGTTGAGGGTACTGTGCTAAAAGAGGTGGAGTTATGCAGATCTAAAACGCGTGGATTGCAGCAGCAGCAAGCCGAAAAGTGCAGGCATGTGAGGGATCTAGAGGTTGACAGCATGTCTTCTTAACGGGAGTCCAGGTGGCCATCTCCACAAATGGACTTTTCAGAATCCTTGGGTGGCACCGTAGTCGGAAACCAATTCTGGTTATCGCTTCTCGGCCTTTTGGCTAAGATCAAGTGTAGTATCTGTTCTTATCAGTTTAATATCTGATACGTCCCCTATCTGGGGACCATATATTAAATGGATTTTTAGAACAGGGAGATGGAAAAAGAGCTTGCTCTGTCCACTCCACGCATTGACCTGGTATTGCAGTATCTCCAGGACCGGTGCACCCCTTCTTTAATGCAGTTTCTAAAATCAGAAAGAATTGAATTCAATGCTTTTTGTTCATTTTGCTTGTTTGTCGGATTTTGGGATGGACTCTTTGGCTTTGCTTTTCTTCTCCTCATTGGATTTTTCATGTTAAAAGTTGCAGAAGCCAGATGACAAGCTCATTTTGGTTCAACTTCAGCAACTGTGCATTGCATTGCCATGTAATGTAATGTAATGCAATGCTATCTATCTAGCTCTCCCTCTATACTTCCTTTTGGATAAACAGACATATTAGGCAAGCATTTTGGAGCTTTCACCTAAATAACTACAGGTGGTGAGATAAGCTGCACAATATAATTGACCTTTCAGTATATTGTTGCACACACACCATCTATTTAGCAAATGCCCTTGTTATCAACAGCAGCCTTTTAAACTCACCTGAGCTAACAGGTATGTGAGCTGGTTACTCTGCTGCGCTTAAAATTTCTTTTTTGGTTTGCTACAATGCCTTTTCTGAAACGTTGTCTCCCTCTGCTGGAACACTGACTTCTTTCATTTAATGCCTGCAGACTATAAAAGAGAAACCAACCCAAAAAGTTTGGTTGATTAGTCTGTGGCATTCTTTTAAACTGTTGCTTATGGCGGTCTCTGTGAGCTTCTCAGTGACATTCAGCCATCCAGGTATCCCGCCTGCAGTAGACGGAATGTGGCAATGGAACGCTGGCTGCGCGTGTCATAATAGGCTCTGAGCCTTTATATACCTGCGCACAGCAGCAGCCACCTTCAGTCTGCTGCTGGACAGCCAGCAGCAGCAGCAGCAGGAGAGGTAATTAATCAGCAACCCTCCTGCTAAGGGTAGACAGCTGCTCGTTCCACCCCCCCCCCGCCTTAATTGGTTCTCCTCCCTTCCAACGGTGTTGAGGCGGGTGGGAACAGCCGGGGGTTGAGGGTACTGTGCTAAAAGAGGTGGAGTTATGCAGATCTAAAACGCGTGGATTGCAGCAGCAGCAAGCCGAAAAGTGCAGGCATGTGAGGGATCTAGAGGTTGACAGCATGTCTTCTTAACGGGAGTCCAGGTGGCCATCTCCACAAATGGACTTTTCAGAATCCTTGGGTGGCACCGTAGTCGGAAACCAATTCTGGTTATCGCTTCTCGGCCTTTTGGCTAAGATCAAGTGTAGTATCTGTTCTTATCAGTTTAATATCTGATACGTCCCCTATCTGGGGACCATATATTAAATGGATTTTTAGAACAGGGAGATGGAAAAAGAGCTTGCTCTGTCCACTCCACGCATTGACCTGGTATTGCAGTATCTCCAGGACCGGTGCACCCCTTCTTTAATGCAGTTTCTAAAATCAGAAAGAATTGAATTCAATGCTTTTTGTTCATTTTGCTTGTTTGTCGGATTTTGGGATGGACTCTTTGGCTTTGCTTTTCTTCTCCTCATTGGATTTTTCATGTTAAAAGTTGCAGAAGCCAGATGACAAGCTCATTTTGGTTCAACTTCAGCAACTGTGCATTGCATTGCCATGTAATGTAATGTAATGCAATGCTATCTATCTAGCTCTCCCTCTATACTTCCTTTTGGATAAACAGACATATTAGGCAAGCATTTTGGAGCTTTCACCTAAATAACTACAGGTGGTGAGATAAGCTGCACAATATAATTGACCTTTCAGTATATTGTTGCACACACACCATCTATTTAGCAAATGCCCTTGTTATCAACAGCAGCCTTTTAAACTCACCTGAGCTAACAGGTATGTGAGCTGGTTACTCTGCTGCGCTTAAAATTTCTTTTTTGGTTTGCTACAATGCCTTTTCTGAAACGTTGTCTCCCTCTGCTGGAACACTGACTTCTTTCATTTAATGCCTGCAGACTATAAAAGAGAAACCAACCCAAAAAGTTTGGTTGATTAGTCTGTGGCATTCTTTTAAACTGTTGCTTATGGCGGTCTCTGTGAGCTTCTCAGTGACATTCAGCCATCCAGGTATCCCGCCTGCAGTAGACGGAATGTGGCAATGGAACGCTGGCTGCGCGTGTCATAATAGGCTCTGAGCCTTTATATACCTGCGCACAGCAGCAGCCACCTTCAGTCTGCTGCTGGACAGCCAGCAGCAGCAGCAGCAGGAGAGGTAATTAATCAGCAACCCTCCTGCTAAGGGTAGACAGCTGCTCGTTCCACCCCCCCCCCCGCCTTAATTGGTTCTCCTCCCTTCCAACGGTGTTGAGGCGGGTGGGAACAGCCGGGGGTTGAGGGTACTGTGCTAAAAGAGGTGGAGTTATGCAGATCTAAAACGCGTGGATTGCAGCAGCAGCAAGCCGAAAAGTGCAGGCATGTGAGGGATCTAGAGGTTGACAGCATGTCTTCTTAACGGGAGTCCAGGTGGCCATCTCCACAAATGGACTTTTCAGAATCCTTGGGTGGCACCGTAGTCGGAAACCAATTCTGGTTATCGCTTCTCGGCCTTTTGGCTAAGATCAAGTGTAGTATCTGTTCTTATCAGTTTAATATCTGATACGTCCCCTATCTGGGGACCATATATTAAATGGATTTTTAGAACAGGGAGATGGAAAAAGAGCTTGCTCTGTCCACTCCACGCATTGACCTGGTATTGCAGTATCTCCAGGACCGGTGCACCCCTTCTTTAATGCAGTTTCTAAAATCAGAAAGAATTGAATTCAATGCTTTTTGTTCATTTTGCTTGTTTGTCGGATTTTGGGATGGACTCTTTGGCTTTGCTTTTCTTCTCCTCATTGGATTTTTCATGTTAAAAGTTGCAGAAGCCAGATGACAAGCTCATTTTGGTTCAACTTCAGCAACTGTGCATTGCATTGCCATGTAATGTAATGTAATGCAATGCTATCTATCTAGCTCTCCCTCTATACTTCCTTTTGGATAAACAGACATATTAGGCAAGCATTTTGGAGCTTTCACCTAAATAACTACAGGTGGTGAGATAAGCTGCACAATATAATTGACCTTTCAGTATATTGTTGCACACACACCATCTATTTAGCAAATGCCCTTGTTATCAACAGCAGCCTTTTAAACTCACCTGAGCTAACAGGTATGTGAGCTGGTTACTCTGCTGCGCTTAAAATTTCTTTTTTGGTTTGCTACAATGCCTTTTCTGAAACGTTGTCTCCCTCTGCTGGAACACTGACTTCTTTCATTTAATGCCTGCAGACTATAAAAGAGAAACCAACCCAAAAAGTTTGGTTGATTAGTCTGTGGCATTCTTTTAAACTGTTGCTTATGGCGGTCTCTGTGAGCTTCTCAGTGACATTCAGCCATCCAGGTATCCCGCCTGCAGTAGACGGAATGTGGCAATGGAACGCTGGCTGCACGTGTCATAATAGGCTCTGAGCCTTTATATACCTGCGCACAGCAGCAGCCACCTTCAGTCTGCTGCTGGACAGCCAGCAGCAGCAGCAGCAGGAGAGGTAATTAATCAGCAACCCTCCTGCTAAGGGTAGACAGCTGCTCGTTCCACCCCCCCCCCGCCTTAATTGGTTCTCCTCCCTTCCAACGGTGTTGAGGCGGGTGGGAGCAGCCGGGGGTTGAGGGTACTGTGCTAAAAGAGGTGGAGTTATGCAGATCTAAAACGCGTGGATTGCAGCAGCAGCAAGCCGAAAAGTGCAGGCATGTGAGGGATCTAGAGGTTGACAGCATGTCTTCTTAACGGGAGTCCAGGTGGCCATCTCCACAAATGGACTTTTCAGAATCCTTGGGTGGCACCGTAGTCGGAAACCAATTCTGGTTATCGCTTCTCGGCCTTTTGGCTAAGATCAAGTGTAGTATCTGTTCTTATCAGTTTAATATCTGATACGTCCCCTATCTGGGGACCATATATTAAATGGATTTTTAGAACAGGGAGATGGAAAAAGAGCTTGCTCTGTCCACTCCATGCATTGACCTGGTATTGCAGTATCTCCAGGACCGGTGCACCCCTTCTTTAATGCAGTTTCTAAAATCAGAAAGAATTGAATTCAATGCTTTTTGTTCATTTTGCTTGTTTGTCGGATTTTGGGATGGACTCTTTGGCTTTGCTTTTCTTCTCCTCATTGGATTTTTCATGTTAAAAGTTGCAGAAGCCAGATGACAAGCTCATTTTGGTTCAACTTCAGCAACTGTGCATTGCATTGCCATGTAATGTAATGTAATGCAATGCTATCTATCTAGCTCTCCCTCTATACTTCCTTTTGGATAAACAGACATATTAGGCAAGCATTTTGGAGCTTTCACCTAAATAACTACAGGTGGTGAGATAAGCTGCACAATATAATTGACCTTTCAGTATATTGTTGCACACACACCATCTATTTAGCAAATGCCCTTGTTATCAACAGCAGCCTTTTAAACTCACCTGAGCTAACAGGTATGTGAGCTGGTTACTCTGCTGCGCTTAAAATTTCTTTTTTGGTTTGCTACAATGCCTTTTCTGAAACGTTGTCTCCCTCTGCTGGAACACTGACTTCTTTCATTTAATGCCTGCAGACTATAAAAGAGAAACCAACCCAAAAAGTTTGGTTGATTAGTCTGTGGCATTCTTTTAAACTGTTGCTTATGGCGGTCTCTGTGAGCTTCTCAGTGACATTCAGCCATCCAGGTATCCCGCCTGCAGTAGACGGAATGTGGCAATGGAACGCTGGCTGCGCGTGTCATAATAGGCTCTGAGCCTTTATATACCTGCGCACAGCAGCAGCCACCTTCAGTCTGCTGCTGGACAGCCAGCAGCAGCAGCAGCAGGAGAGGTAATTAATCAGCAACCCTCCTGCTAAGGGTAGACAGCTGCTCGTTCCACCCCCACCCCGCCTTAATTGGTTCTCCTCCCTTCCAACGGTGTTGAGGCGGGTGGGAGCAGCCGGGGGTTGAGGGTACTGTGCTAAAAGAGGTGGAGTTATGCAGATCTAAAACGCGTGGATTGCAGCAGCAGCAAGCCGAAAAGTGCAGGCATGTGAGGGATCTAGAGGTTGACAGCATGTCTTCTTAACGGGAGTCCAGGTAGCCATCTCCACAAATGGACTTTTCAGAATCCTTGGGTGGCACCGTAGTCGGAAACCAATTCTGGTTATCGCTTCTCGGCCTTTTGGCTAAGATCAAGTGTAGTATCTGTTCTTATCAGTTTAATATCTGATACGTCCCCTATCTGGGGACCATATATTAAATGGATTTTTAGAACAGGGAGATGGAAAAAGAGCTTGCTCTGTCCACTCCACGCATTGACCTGGTATTGCAGTATCTCCAGGACCGGTGCACCCCTTCTTTAATGCAGTTTCTAAAATCAGAAAGAATTGAATTCAATGCTTTTTGTTCATTTTGCTTGTTTG
Organism: Phyllobates terribilis; assembly: GCF_046119375.1. NCBI lineage: Eukaryota > Metazoa > Chordata > Amphibia > Anura > Dendrobatidae > Phyllobates > Phyllobates terribilis. The sequence goes on along the minus strand of NW_027363009.1, from coordinate 679,847 downwards.
TCGGATTTTGGGATGGACTCTTTGGCTTTGCTTTTCTTCTCCTCATTGGATATTTCATGTTAAAAGTTGCAGAAGCCAGATGACAAGCTCATTTTGGTTCAACTTCAGCAACTGTGCATTGCATTGCCATGTAATGTAATGTAATACAATGCTATCTATCTAGCTCTCCCTCTATACTTCCCTTTGGATAAACAGACATATTAGGCAAGCATTTTGGAGCTTTCACCTAAATAACTACAGGTGGTGAGATAAGCTGCACAATATAATTGACCTTTCAGTATATTGTTGCACACACACCATCTATTTAGCAAATGCCCTTGTTATCAACAGCAGCCTTTTAAACTCACCTGAGCTAACAGGTATGTGAGCTGGTTACTCTGCTGCGCTTAAAATTTCTTTTTTGGTTTGCTACAATGCCTTTTCTGAAACGTTGTCTCCCTCTGCTGGAACACTGACTTCTTTCATTTAATGCCTGCAGACTATAAAAGAGAAACCAAACCAAAAAGTTTGGTTGATTAGTCTGTGGCATTCTTTTAAACTGTTGCTTATGGCGGTCTCTGTGAGCTTCTCAGTGACATTCAGCGATCCAGGTATCCCGCCTGCAGTAGACGGAATGTGGCAATGGAACGCTGGCTGCGCGTGTCATAATAGGCTCTGAGCCTTTATATACCTGCGCACAGCAGCAGCCACCTTCAGTCTGCTGCTGGACAGCCAGCAGCAGCAGCAGCAGGAGAGGTAATTAATCAGCAACCCTCCTGCTAAGGGTAGACAGCTGCTCGTTCCACCCCCCCCCGCCTTAATTGGTTCTCCTCCCTTCCAACGGTGTTGAGGCGGGTGGGAACAGCCGGGGGTTGAGGGTACTGTGCTAAAAGAGGTGGAGTTATGCAGATCTAAAACGCGTGGATTGCAGCAGCAGCAAGCCGAAAAGTGCAGGCATGTGAGGGATCTAGAGGTTGACAGCATGTCTTCTTAACGGGAGTCCAGGTGGCCATCTCCACAAATGGACTTTTCAGAATCCTTGGGTGGCACCGTAGTCGGAAACCAATTCTGGTTATCGCTTCTCGGCCTTTTGGCTAAGATCAAGTGTAGTATCTGTTCTTATCAGTTTAATATCTGATACGTCCCCTATCTGGGGACCATATATTAAATGGATTTTTAGAACAGGGAGATGGAAAAAGAGCTTGCTCTGTCCACTCCACGCATTGACCTGGTATAGCAGTATCTCCAGGACCGGTGCACCCCTTCTTTAATGCAGTTTCTAAAATCAGAAAGAATTGAATTCAATGCTTTTTGTTCATTTTGCTTGTTTGTCGGATTTTGGGAAGGACTCTTTGGCTTTGCTTTTCTTCTCCTCATTGGATTTTTCATGTTAAAAGTTGCAGAAGCCAGATGACAAGCTCATTTTGGTTCAACTTCAGCAACTGTGCATTGCATTGCCATGTAATGTAATGTAATGCAATGCTATCTATCTAGCTCTCCCTCTATACTTCCTTTTGGATAAACAGACATATTAGGCAAGCATTTTGGAGCTTTCACCTAAATAACTACAGGTGGTGAGATAAGCTGCACAATATAATTGACCTTTCACTATATTGTTGCACACACACCATCTATTTAGCATATGCCCTTGTTATCAACAGCAGCCTTTTAAACTCACCTGAGCTAACAGGTATGTGAGCTGGTTACTCTGCTGCGCTTAAAATTTCTTTTTTGGTTTGCTACAATGCCTTTTCTGAAACGTTGTCTCCCTCTGCTGGAACACTGACTTCTTTCATTTAATGCCTGCAGACTATAAAAGAGAAACCAACCCAAAAAGTTTGGTTGATTAGTCTGTGGCATTCTTTTAAACTGTTGCTTATGGCGGTCTCTGTGAGCTTCTCAGTGACATTCAGCCATCCAGGTATCCCGCCTGCAGTAGACGGAATGTGGCAATGGAACGCTGGCTGCGCGTGTCATAATAGGCTCTGAGCCTTTATATACCTGCGCACAGCAGCAGCCACCTTCAGTCTGCTGCTGGACAGCCAGCAGCAGCAGCAGCAGGAGAGGTAATTAATCAGCAACCCTCCTGCTAAGGGTAGACAGCTGCTCGTTCCACCCCCCCCCCCCCCGCCTTAATTGGTTCTCCTCCCTTCCAACGGTGTTGAGGCGGGTGGGAACAGCCGGGGGTTGAGGGTACTGTGCTAAAAGAGGTGGAGTTATGCAGATCTAAAACGCGTGGATTGCAGCAGCAGCAAGCCGAAAAGTGCAGGCATGTGAGGGATCTAGAGGTTGACAGCATGTCTTCTTAACGGGAGTCCAGGTGGCCATCTCCACAAATGGACTTTTCAGAATCCTTGGGTGGCACCGTAGTCGGAAACCAATTCTGGTTATCGCTTCTCGGCCTTTTGGCTAAGATCAAGTGTAGTATCTGTTCTTATCAGTTTAATATCTGATACGTCCCCTATCTGGGGACCATATATTAAATGGATTTTTAGAACAGGGAGATGGAAAAAGAGCTTGCTCTGTCCACTCCATGCATTGACCTGGTATTGCAGTATCTCCAGGACCGGTGCACCCCTTCTTTAATGCAGTTTCTAAAATCAGAAAGAATTGAATTCAATGCTTTTTGTTCATTTTGCTTGTTTGTCGGATTTTGGGATGGACTCTTTGGCTTTGCTTTTCTTCTCCTCATTGGATTTTTCATGTTAAAAGTTGCAGAAGCCAGATGACAAGCTCATTTTGGTTCAACTTCAGCAACTGTGCATTGCATTGCCATGTAATGTAATGTAATGCAATGCTATCTATCTAGCTCTCGCTCTATACTTCCTTTTGGATAAACAGACATATTAGGCAAGCATTTTGGAGCTTTCACCTAAATAACTACAGGTGGTGAGATAAGCTGCACAATATAATTGACCTTTCAGTATATTGTTGCACACACACCATCTATTTAGCAAATGCCCTTGTTATCAACAGCAGCCTTTTAAACTCACCTGAGCTAACAGGTATGTGAGCTAGTTACTCTGCTGCGCTTAAAATTTCTTTTTTGGTTTGCTACAATGCCTTTTCTGAAACGTTGTCTCCCTCTGCTGGAACACTGACTTCTTTCATTTAATGCCTGCAGACTATAAAAGAGAAACCAACCCAAAAAGTTTGGTTGATTAGTCTGTGGCATTCTTTTAAACTGTTGCTTATGGCGGTCTCTGTGAGCTTCTCAGTGACATTCAGCCATCCAGGTATCCCGCCTGCAGTAGACGGAATGTGGCAATGGAACGCTGGCTGCGCGTGTCATAATAGGCTCTGAGCCTTTATATACCTGCGCACAGCAGCAGCTACCTTCAGTCTGCTGCTGGACAGCCAGCAGCAGCAGCAGCAGGAGAGGTAATTAATCAGCAACCCTCCTGCTAAGGGTAGACAGCTGCTCGTTCCACCCCCCCCCCCGCCTTAATTGGTTCTCCTCCCTTCCAACGGTGTTGAGGCGGGTGGGAACAGCCGGGGGTTGAGGGTACTGTGCTAAAAGAGGTGGAGTTATGCAGATCTAAAACGCGTGGATTGCAGCAGCAGCAAGCCGAAAAGTGCAGGCATGTGAGGGATCTAGAGGTTGACAGCATGTCTTCTTAACGGGAGTCCAGGTGGCCATCTCCACAAATGGACTTTTCAGAATCCTTGGGTGGCACCGTAGTCGGAAACCAATTCTGGTTATCGCTTCTCGGCCTTTTGGCTAAGATCAAGTGTAGTATCTGTTCTTATCAGTTTAATATCTGATACGTCCCCTATCTGGGGACCATATATTAAATGGATTTTTAGAACAGGGAGATGGAAAAAGAGCTTGCTCTGTCCACTCCACGCATTGACCTGGTATTGCAGTATCTCCAGGACCGGTGCACCCCTTCTTTAATGCAGTTTCTAAAATCAGAAAGAATTGAATTCAATGCTTTTTGTTCATTTTGCTTGTTTGTCGGATTTTGGGATGGACTCTTTGGCTTTGCTTTTCTTCTCCTCATTGGATTTTTCATGTTAAAAGTTGCAGAAGCCAGATGACAAGCTCATTTTGGTTCAACTTCAGCAACTGTGCATTGCATTGCCATGTAATGTAATGTAATGCAATGCTATCTATCTAGCTCTCCCTCTATACTTCCTTTTGGATAAACAGACATATTAGGCAAGCATTTTGGAGCTTTCACCTAAATAACTACAGGTGGTGAGATAAGCTGCACAATATAATTGACCTTTCAGTATATTGTTGCACACACACCATCTATTTAGCAAATGCCCTTGTTATCAACAGCAGCCTTTTAAACTCACCTGAGCTAACAGGTATGTGAGCTGGTTACTCTGCTGCGCTTAAAATTTCTTTTTTGGTTTGCTACAATGCCTTTTCTGAAACGTTGTCTCCCTCTGCTGGAACACTGACTTCTTTCATTTAATGCCTGCAGACTATAAAAGAGAAACCAACCCAAAAAGTTTGGTTGATTAGTCTGTGGCATTCTTTTAAACTGTTGCTTATGGCGGTCTCTGTGAGCTTCTCAGTGACATTCAGCCATCCAGGTATCCCGCCTGCAGTAGACGGAATGTGGCAATGGAACGCTGGCTGCGCGTGTCATAATAGGCTCTGAGCCTTTATATACCTGTGCACAGCAGCAGCCACCTTCAGTCTGCTGCTGGACAGCCAGCAGCAGCAGCAGCAGGAGAGGTAATTAATCAGCAACCCTCCTGCTAAGGGTAGACAGCTGCTCGTTCCACCCCCCCCCCGCCTTAATTGGTTCTCCTCCCTTCCAACGGTGTTGAGGCGGGTGGGAACAGCCGGGGGTTGAGGGTACTGTGCTAAAAGAGGTGGAGTTATGCAGATCTAAAACGCGTGGATTGCAGCAGCAGCAAGCCGAAAAGTGCAGGCATGTGAGGGATCTAGAGGTTGACAGCATGTCTTCTTAACGGGAGTCCAGGTGGCCATCTCCACAAATGGACTTTTCAGAATCCTTGGGTGGCACCGTAGTCGGAAACCAATTCTGGTTATCGCTTCTCGGCCTTTTGGCTAAGATCAAGTGTAGTATCTGTTCTTATCAGTTTAATATCTGATACGTCCCCTATCTGGGGACCATATATTAAATGGATTTTTAGAACAGGGAGATGGAAAAAGAGCTTGCTCTGTCCACTCCACGCATTGACCTGGTATTGCAGTATCTCCAGGACCGGTGCACCCCTTCTTTAATGCAGTTTCTAAAATCAGAAAGAATTGAATTCAATGCTTTTTGTTCATTTTGCTTGTTTGTCGGATTTTGGGATGGACTCTTTGGCTTTGCTTTTCTTCTCCTCATTGGATTTTTCATGTTAAAAGTTGCAGAAGCCAGATGACAAGCTCATTTTGGTTCAACTTCAGCAACTGTGCATTGCATTGCCATGTAATGTAATGTAATGCAATGCTATCTATCTAGCTCTCCCTCTATACTTCCTTTTGGATAAACAGACATATTAGGCAAGCATTTTGGAGCTTTCACCTAAATAACTACAGGTGGTGAGATAAGCTGCACAATATAATTGACCTTTCAGTATATTGTTGCACACACACCATCTATTTAGCAAATGCCCTTGTTATCAACAGCAGCCTTTTAAACTCACCTGAGCTAACAGGTATGTGAGCTGGTTACTCTGCTGCGCTTAAAATTTCTTTTTTGGTTTGCTACAATGCCTTTTCTGAAACGTTGTCTCCCTCTGCTGGAACACTGACTTCTTTCATTTAATGCCTGCAGACTATAAAAGAGAAACCAACCCAAAAAGTTTGGTTTATTAGTCTGTGGCATTCTTTTAAACTGTTGCTTATGGCGGTCTCTGTGAGCTTCTCAGTGACATTCAGCCATCCAGGTATCCCGCCTGCAGTAGACGGAATGTGGCAATGGAACGCTGGCTGCGCGTGTCATAATAGGCTCTGAGCCTTTATATACCTGCGCACAGCAGCAGCCACCTTCAGTCTGCTGCTGGACAGCCAGCAGCAGCAGCAGCAGGAGAGGTAATTAATCAGCAACCCTCCTGCTAAGGGTAGACAGCTGCTCGTTCCACCCCCCCCCGCCTTAATTGGTTCTCCTCCCTTCCAACGGTGTTGAGGCGGGTGGGAACAGCCGGGGGTTGAGGGTACTGTGCTAAAAGAGGTGGAGTTATGCAGATCTAAAACGCGTGGATTGCAGCAGCAGCAAGCCGAAAAGTGCAGGCATGTGAGGGATCTAGAGGTTGACAGCATGTCTTCTTAACGGGAGTCCAGGTGGCCATCTCCACAAATGGACTTTTCAGAATCCTTGGGTGGCACCGTAGTCGGAAACCAATTCTGGTTATCGCTTCTCGGCCTTTTGGCTAAGATCAAGTGTAGTATCTGTTCTTATCAGTTTAATATCTGATACGTCCCCTATCTGGGGACCATATATTAAATGGATTTTTAGAACAGGGAGATGGAAAAAGAGCTTGCTCTGTCCACTCCACGCATTGACCTGGTATTGCAGTATCTCCAGGACCGGTGCACCCCTTCTTTAATGCAGTTTCTAAAATCAGAAAGAATTGAATTCAATGCTTTTTGTTCATTTTGCTTGTTTGTCGGATTTTGGGATGGACTCTTTGGCTTTGCTTTTCTTCTCCTCATTGGATTTTTCATGTTAAAAGTTGCAGAAGCCAGATGACAAGCTCATTTTGGTTCAACTTCAGCAACTGTGCATTGCATTGCCATGTAATGTAATGTAATGCAATGCTATCTATCTAGCTCTCCCTCTATACTTCCTTTTGGATAAACAGACATATTAGGCAAGCATTTTGGAGCTTTCACCTAAATAACTACAGGTGGTGAGATAAGCTGCACAATATAATTGACCTTTCAGTATATTGTTGCACACACACCATCTATTTAGCAAATGCCCTTGTTATCAACAGCAGCCTTTTAAACTCACCTGAGCTAACAGGTATGTGAGCTGGTTACTCTGCTGCGCTTAAAATTTCTTTTTTGGTTTGCTACAATGCCTTTTCTGAAACGTTGTCTCCCTCTGCTGGAACACTGACTTCTTTCATTTAATGCCTGCAGACTATAAAAGAGAAACCAACCCAAAAAGTTTGGTTGATTAGTCTGTGGCATTCTTTTAAACTGTTGCTTATGGCGGTCTCTGTGAGCTTCTCAGTGACATTCAGCCATCCAGGTATCCCGCCTGCAGTAGACGGAATGTGGCAATGGAACGCTGGCTGCGCGTGTCATAATAGGCTCTGAGCCTTTATATACCTGTGCACAGCAGCAGCCACCTTCAGTCTGCTGCTGGACAGCCAGCAGCAGCAGCAGCAGGAGAGGTAATTAATCAGCAACCCTCCTGCTAAGGGTAGACAGCTGCTCGTTCCACCCCCCCCCCGCCTTAATTGGTTCTCCTCCCTTCCAACGGTGTTGAGGCGGGTGGGAACAGCCGGGGGTTGAGGGTACTGTGCTAAAAGAGGTGGAGTTATGCAGATCTAAAACGCGTGGATTGCAGCAGCAGCAAGCCGAAAAGTGCAGGCATGTGAGGGATCTAGAGGTTGACAGCATGTCTTCTTAACGGGAGTCCAGGTGGCCATCTCCACAAATGGACTTTTCAGAATCCTTGGGTGGCACCGTAGTCGGAAACCAATTCTGGTTATCGCTTCTCGGCCTTTTGGCTAAGATCAAGTGTAGTATCTGTTCTTATCAGTTTAATATCTGATACGTCCCCTATCTGGGGACCATATATTAAATGGATTTTTAGAACAGGGAGATGGAAAAAGAGCTTGCTCTGTCCACTCCACGCATTGACCTGGTATTGCAGTATCTCCAGGACCGGTGCACCCCTTCTTTAATGCAGTTTCTAAAATCAGAAAGAATTGAATTCAATGCTTTTTGTTCATTTTGCTTGTTTGTCGGATTTTGGGATGGACTCTTTGGCTTTGCTTTTCTTCTCCTCATTGGATTTTTCATGTTAAAAGTTGCAGAAGCCAGATGACAAGCTCATTTTGGTTCAACTTCAGCAACTGTGCATTGCATTGCCATGTAATGTAATGTAATGCAATGCTATCTATCTAGCTCTCCCTCTATACTTCCTTTTGGATAAACAGACATATTAGGCAAGCATTTTGGAGCTTTCACCTAAATAACTACAGGTGGTGAGATAAGCTGCACAATATAATTGACCTTTCAGTATATTGTTGCACACACACCATCTATTTAGCAAATGCCCTTGTTATCAACAGCAGCCTTTTAAACTCACCTGAGCTAACAGGTATGTGAGCTGGTTACTCTGCTGCGCTTAAAATTTCTTTTTTGGTTTGCTACAATGCCTTTTCTGAAACGTTGTCTCCCTCTGCTGGAACACTGACTTCTTTCATTTAATGCCTGCAGACTATAAAAGAGAAACCAACCCAAAAAGTTTGGTTTATTAGTCTGTGGCATTCTTTTAAACTGTTGCTTATGGCGGTCTCTGTGAGCTTCTCAGTGACATTCAGCCATCCAGGTATCCCGCCTGCAGTAGACGGAATGTGGCAATGGAACGCTGGCTGCGCGTGTCATAATAGGCTCTGAGCCTTTATATACCTGCGCACAGCAGCAGCCACCTTCAGTCTGCTGCTGGACAGCCAGCAGCAGCAGCAGCAGGAGAGGTAATTAATCAGCAACCCTCCTGCTAAGGGTAGACAGCTGCTCGTTCCACCCCCCCCCCGCCTTAATTGGTTCTCCTCCCTTCCAACGGTGTTGAGGCGGGTGGGAACAGCCGGGGGTTGAGGGTACTGTGCTAAAAGAGGTGGAGTTATGCAGATCTAAAACGCGTGGATTGCAGCAGCAGCAAGCCGAAAAGTGCAGGCATGTGAGGGATCTAGAGGTTGACAGCATGTCTTCTTAACGGGAGTCCAGGTGGCCATCTCCACAAATGGACTTTTCAGAATCCTTGGGTGGCACCGTAGTCGGAAACCAATTCTGGTTATCGCTTCTCGGCCTTTTGGCTAAGATCAAGTGTAGTATCTGTTCTTATCAGTTTAATATCTGATACGTCCCCTATCTGGGGACCATATATTAAATGGATTTTTAGAACAGGGAGATGGAAAAAGAGCTTGCTCTGTCCACTCCACGCATTGACCTGGTATTGCAGTATCTCCAGGACCGGTGCACCCCTTCTTTAATGCAGTTTCTAAAATCAGAAAGAATTGAATTCAATGCTTTTTGTTCATTTTGCTTGTTTGTCGGATTTTGGGATGGACTCTTTGGCTTTGCTTTTCTTCTCCTCATTGGATTTTTCATGTTAAAAGTTGCAGAAGCCAGATGACAAGCTCATTTTGGTTCAACTTCAGCAACTGTGCATTGCATTGCCATGTAATGTAATGTAATGCAATGCTATCTATCTAGCTCTCCCTCTATACTTCCTTTTGGATAAACAGACATATTAGGCAAGCATTTTGGAGCTTTCACCTAAATAACTACAGGTGGTGAGATAAGCTGCACAATATAATTGACCTTTCAGTATATTGTTGCACACACACCATCTATTTAGCAAATGCCCTTGTTATCAACAGCAGCCTTTTAAACTCACCTGAGCTAACAGGTATGTGAGCTGGTTACTCTGCTGCGCTTAAAATTTCTTTTTTGGTTTGCTACAATGCCTTTTCTGAAACGTTGTCTCCCTCTGCTGGAACACTGACTTCTTTCATTTAATGCCTGCAGACTATAAAAGAGAAACCAACCCAAAAAGTTTGGTTGATTAGTCTGTGGCATTCTTTTAAACTGTTGCTTATGGCGGTCTCTGTGAGCTTCTCAGTGACATTCAGCCATCCAGGTATCCCGCCTGCAGTAGACGGAATGTGGCAATGGAACGCTGGCTGCGCGTGTCATAATAGGCTCTGAGCCTTTATATACCTGCGCACAGCAGCAGCCACCTTCAGTCTGCTGCTGGACAGCCAGCAGCAGCAGCAGCAGGAGAGGTAATTAATCAGCAACCCTCCTGCTAAGGGTAGACAGCTGCTCGTTCCACCCCCCCCCCCCGCCTTAATTGGTTCTCCTCCCTTCCAACGGTGTTGAGGCGGGTGGGAACAGCCGGGGGTTGAGGGTACTGTGCTAAAAGAGGTGGAGTTATGCAGATCTAAAACGCGTGGATTGCAGCAGCAGCAAGCCGAAAAGTGCAGGCATGTGAGGGATCTAGAGGTTGACAGCATGTCTTCTTAACGGGAGTCCAGGTGGCCATCTCCACAAATGGACTTTTCAGAATCCTTGGGTGGCACCGTAGTCGGAAACCAATTCTGGTTATCGCTTCTCGGCCTTTTGGCTAAGATCAAGTGTAGTATCTGTTCTTATCAGTTTAATATCTGATACGTCCCCTATCTGGGGACCATATATTAAATGGATTTTTAGAACAGGGAGATGGAAAAAGAGCTTGCTCTGTCCACTCCACGCATTGACCTGGTATTGCAGTATCTCCAGGACCGGTGCACCCCTTCTTTAATGCAGTTTCTAAAATCAGAAAGAATTGAATTCAATGCTTTTTGTTCATTTTGCTTGTTTGTCGGATTTTGGGATGGACTCTTTGGCTTTGCTTTTCTTCTCCTCATTGGATTTTTCATGTTAAAAGTTGCAGAAGCCAGATGACAAGCTCATTTTGGTTCAACTTCAGCAACTGTGCATTGCATTGCCATGTAATGTAATGTAATGCAATGCTATCTATCTAGCTCTCCCTCTATACTTCCTTTTGGATAAACAGACATATTAGGCAAGCATTTTGGAGCTTTCACCTAAATAACTACAGGTGGTGAGATAAGCTGCACAATATAATTGACCTTTCAGTATATTGTTGCACACACACCATCTATTTAGCAAATGCCCTTGTTATCAACAGCAGCCTTTTAAACTCACCTGAGCTAACAGGTATGTGAGCTGGTTACTCTGCTGCGCTTAAAATTTCTTTTTTGGTTTGCTACAATGCCTTTTCTGAAACGTTGTCTCCCTCTGCTGGAACACTGACTTCTTTCATTTAATGCCTGCAGACTATAAAAGAGAAACCAACCCAAAAAGTTTGGTTGATTAGTCTGTGGCATTCTTTTAAACTGTTGCGTATGGCGGTCTCTGTGAGCTTCTCAGTGACATTCAGCCATCCAGGTATCCCGTCTGCAGTAGACGGAATGTGGCAATGGAACGCTGGCTGCGCGTGTCATAATAGGCTCTGAGCCTTTATATACCTGCGCACAGCAGCAGCCACCTTCAGTCTGCTGCTGGACAGCCAGCAGCAGCAGCAGCAGGAGAGGTAATTAATCAGCAACCCTTCTGCTAAGGGTAGACAGCTGCTCGTTCCACCCCCCCCCCCGCCTTAATTGGTTCTCCTCCCTTCCAACGGTGTTGAGGCGGGTGGGAACAGCCGGGGGTTGAGGGTACTGTGCTAAAAGAGGTGAAGTTATGCAGATCTAAAACGCGTGGATTGCAGCAGCAGCAAGCCGAAAAGTGCAGGCATGTGAGGGATCTAGAGGTTGACAGCATGTCTTCTTAACGGGAGTCCAGGTGGCCATCTCCACAAATGGACTTTTCAGAATCCTTGGGTGGCACCGTAGTCGGAAACCAATTCTGGTTATCGCTTCTCGGCCTTTTGGCTAAGATCAAGTGTAGTATCTGTTCTTATCAGTTTAATATCTGATACGTCCCCTATCTGGGGACCATATATTAAATGGATTTTTAGAACAGGGAGATGGAAAAAGAGCTTGCTCTGTCCACTCCACGCATTGACCTGGTATTGCAGTATCTCCAGGACCGGTGCACCCCTTCTTTAATGCAGTTTCTAAAATCAGAAAGAATTGAATTCAATGCTTTTTGTTCATTTTGCTTGTTTGTCGGATTTTGGGATGGACTCTTTGGCTTTGCTTTTCTTCTCCTCATTGGATTTTTCATGTTAAAAGTTGCAGAAGCCAGATGACAAGCTCATTTTGGTTCAACTTCAGCAACTGTGCATTGCATTGCCATGTAATGTAATGTAATGCAATGCTATCTATCTAGCTCTCCCTCTATACTTCCTTTTGGATAAACAGACATATTAGGCAAGCATTTTGGAGCTTTCACCTAAATAACTACAGGTGGTGAGATAAGCTGCACAATATAATTGACCTTTCAGTATATTGTTGCACACACACCATCTATTTAGCAAATGCCCTTGTTATCAACAGCAGCCTTTTAAACTCACCTGAGCTAACAGGTATGTGAGCTGGTTACTCTGCTGCGCTTAAAATTTCTTTTTTGGTTTGCTACAATGCCTTTTCTGAAACGTTGTCTCCCTCTGCTGGAACACTGACTTCTTTCATTTAATGCCTGCAGACTATAAAAGAGAAACCAACCCAAAAAGTTTGGTTGATTAGTCTGTGGCATTCTTTTAAACTGTTGCTTATGGCGGTCTCTGTGAGCTTCTCAGTGACATTCAGCCATCCAGGTATCCCGCCTGCAGTAGACGGAATGTGGCAATGGAACGCTGGCTGCGCGTGTCATAATAGGCTCTGAGCCTTTATATACCTGCGCACAGCAGCAGCCACCTTCAGTCTGCTGCTGGACAGCCAGCAGCAGCAGCAGCAGGAGAGGTAATTAATCAGCAACCCTCCTGCTAAGGGTAGACAGCTGCTCGTTCCACCCCCCCCCCCGCCTTAATTGGTTCTCCTCCCTTCCAACGGTGTTGAGGCGGGTGGGAACAGCCGGGGGTTGAGGGTACTGTGCTAAAAGAGGTGGAGTTATGCAGATCTAAAACGCGTGGATTGCAGCAGCAGCAAGCCGAAAAGTGCAGGCATGTGAGGGATCTAGAGGTTGACAGCATGTCTTCTTAACGGGAGTCCAGGTGGCCATCTCCACAAATGGACTTTTCAGAATCCTTGGGTGGCACCGTAGTCGGAAACCAATTCTGGTTATCGCTTCTCGGCCTTTTGGCTAAGATCAAGTGTAGTATCTGTTCTTATCAGTTTAATATCTGATACGTCCCCTATCTGGGGACCATATATTAAATGGATTTTTAGAACAGGGAGATGGAAAAAGAGCTTGCTCTGTCCACTCCACGCATTGACCTGGTATTGCAGTATCTCCAGGACCGGTGCACCCCTTCTTTAATGCAGTTTCTAAAATCAGAAAGAATTGAATTCAATGCTTTTTGTTCATTTTGCTTGTTTGTCGGATTTTGGGATGGACTCTTTGGCTTTGCTTTTCTTCTCCTCATTGGATTTTTCATGTTAAAAGTTGCAGAAGCCAGATGACAAGCTCATTTTGGTTCAACTTCAGCAACTGTGCATTGCATTGCCATGTAATGTAATGTAATGCAATGCTATCTATCTAGCTCTCCCTCTATACTTCCTTTTGGATAAACAGACATATTAGGCAAGCATTTTGGAGCTTTCACCTAAATAACTACAGGTGGTGAGATAAGCTGCACAATATAATTGACCTTTCAGTATATTGTTGCACACACACCATCTATTTAGCAAATGCCCTTGTTATCAACAGCAGCCTTTTAAACTCACCTGAGCTAACAGGTATGTGAGCTGGTTACTCTGCTGCGCTTAAAATTTCTTTTTTGGTTTGCTACAATGCCTTTTCTGAAACGTTGTCTCCCTCTGCTGGAACACTGACTTCTTTCATTTAATGCCTGCAGACTATAAAAGAGAAACCAACCCAAAAAGTTTGGTTGATTAGTCTGTGGCATTCTTTTAAACTGTTGCTTATGGCGGTCTCTGTGAGCTTCTCAGTGACATTCAGCCATCCAGGTATCCCGCCTGCAGTAGACGGAATGTGGCAATGGAACGCTGGCTGCGCGTGTCATAATAGGCTCTGAGCCTTTATATACCTGCGCACAGCAGCAGCCACCTTCAGTCTGCTGCTGGACAGCCAGCAGCAGCAGCAGCAGGAGAGGTAATTAATCAGCAACCCTCCTGCTAAGGGTAGACAGCTGCTCGTTCCACCCCCCCCCCCGCCTTAATTGGTTCTCCTCCCTTCCAACGGTGTTGAGGCGGGTGGGAACAGCCGGGGGTTGAGGGTACTGTGCTAAAAGAGGTGGAGTTATGCAGATCTAAAACGCGTGGATTGCAGCAGCAGCAAGCCGAAAAGTGCAGGCATGTGAGGGATCTAGAGGTTGACAGCATGTCTTCTTAACGGGAGTCCAGGTGGCCATCTCCACAAATGGACTTTTCAGAATCCTTGGGTGGCACCGTAGTCGGAAACCAATTCTGGTTATCGCTTCTCGGCCTTTTGGCTAAGATCAAGTGTAGTATCTGTTCTTATCAGTTTAATATCTGATACGTCCCCTATCTGGGGACCATATATTAAATGGATTTTTAGAACAGGGAGATGGAAAAAGAGCTTGCTCTGTCCACTCCACGCATTGACCTGGTATTGCAGTATCTCCAGGACCGGTGCACCCCTTCTTTAATGCAGTTTCTAAAATCAGAAAGAATTGAATTCAATGCTTTTTGTTCATTTTGCTTGTTTGTCGGATTTTGGGATGGACTCTTTGGCTTTGCTTTTCTTCTCCTCATTGGATTTTTCATGTTAAAAGTTGCAGAAGCCAGATGACAAGCTCATTTTGGTTCAACTTCAGCAACTGTGCATTGCATTGCCATGTAATGTAATGTAATGCAATGCTATCTATCTAGCTCTCCCTCTATACTTCCTTTTGGATAAACAGACATATTAGGCAAGCATTTTGGAGCTTTCACCTAAATAACTACAGGTGGTGAGATAAGCTGCACAATATAATTGACCTTTCAGTATATTGTTGCACACACACCATCTATTTAGCAAATGCCCTTGTTATCAACAGCAGCCTTTTAAACTCACCTGAGCTAACAGGTATGTGAGCTGGTTACTCTGCTGCGCTTAAAATTTCTTTTTTGGTTTGCTACAATGCCTTTTCTGAAACGTTGTCTCCCTCTGCTGGAACACTGACTTCTTTCATTTAATGCCTGCAGACTATAAAAGAGAAACCAACCCAAAAAGTTTGGTTGATTAGTCTGTGGCATTCTTTTAAACTGTTGCTTATGGCGGTCTCTGTGAGCTTCTCAGTGACATTCAGCCATCCAGGTATCCCGCCTGCAGTAGACGGAATGTGGCAATGGAACGCTGGCTGCGCGTGTCATAATAGGCTCTGAGCCTTTATATACCTGCGCACAGCAGCAGCCACCTTCAGTCTGCTGCTGGACAGCCAGCAGCAGCAGCAGCAGGAGAGGTAATTAATCAGCAACCCTCCTGCTAAGGGTAGACAGCTGCTCGTTCCACCCCCCCCCCGCCTTAATTGGTTCTCCTCCCTTCCAACGGTGTTGAGGCGGGTGGGAACAGCCGGGGGTTGAGGGTACTGTGCTAAAAGAGGTGGAGTTATGCAGATCTAAAACGCGTGGATTGCAGCAGCAGCAAGCCGAAAAGTGCAGGCATGTGAGGGATCTAGAGGTTGACAGCATGTCTTCTTAACGGGAGTCCAGGTGGCCATCTCCACAAATGGACTTTTCAGAATCCTTGGGTGGCACCGTAGTCGGAAACCAATTCTGGTTATCGCTTCTCGGCCTTTTGGCTAAGATCAAGTGTAGTATCTGTTCTTATCAGTTTAATATCTGATACGTCCCCTATCTGGGGACCATATATTAAATGGATTTTTAGAACAGGGAGATGGAAAAAGAGCTTGCTCTGTCCACTCCACGCATTGACCTGGTATTGCAGTATCTCCAGGACCGGTGCACCCCTTCTTTAATGCAGTTTCTAAAATCAGAAAGAATTGAATTCAATGCTTTTTGTTCATTTTGCTTGTTTGTCGGATTTTGGGATGGACTCTTTGGCTTTGCTTTTCTTCTCCTCATTGGATTTTTCATGTTAAAAGTTGCAGAAGCCAGATGACAAGCTCATTTTGGTTCAACTTCAGCAACTGTGCATTGCATTGCCATGTAATGTAATGTAATGCAATGCTATCTATCTAGCTCTCCCTCTATACTTCCTTTTGGATAAACAGACATATTAGGCAAGCATTTTGGAGCTTTCACCTAAATAACTACAGGTGGTGAGATAAGCTGCACAATATAATTGACCTTTCAGTATATTGTTGCACACACACCATCTATTTAGCAAATGCCCTTGTTATCAACAGCAGCCTTTTAAACTCACCTGAGCTAACAGGTATGTGAGCTGGTTACTCTGCTGCGCTTAAAATTTCTTTTTTGGTTTGCTACAATGCCTTTTCTGAAACGTTGTCTCCCTCTGCTGGAACACTGACTTCTTTCATTTAATGCCTGCAGACTATAAAAGAGAAACCAACCCAAAAAGTTTGGTTGATTAGTCTGTGGCATTCTTTTAAACTGTTGCTTATGGCGGTCTCTGTGAGCTTCTCAGTGACATTCAGCCATCCAGGTATCCCGCCTGCAGTAGACGGAATGTGGCAATGGAACGCTGGCTGCGCGTGTCATAATAGGCTCTGAGCCTTTATATACCTGCGCACAGCAGCAGCCACCTTCAGTCTGCTGCTGGACAGCCAGCAGCAGCAGCAGCAGGAGAGGTAATTAATCAGCAACCCTCCTGCTAAGGGTAGACAGCTGCTCGTTCCACCCCCCCCCCCCCCCCGCCTTAATTGGTTCTCCTCCTTTCCAACGGTGTTGAGGCGGGTGGGAACAGCCGGGGGTTGAGGGTACTGTGCTAAAAGAGGTGGAGTTATGCAGATCTAAAACGCGTGGATTGCAGCAGCAGCAAGCCGAAAAGTGCAGGCATGTGAGGGATCTAGAGGTTGACAGCATGTCTTCTTAACGGGAGTCCAGGTGGCCATCTCCACAAATGGACTTTTCAGAATCCTTGGGTGGCACCGTAGTCGGAAACCAATTCTGGTTATCGCTTCTCGGCCTTTTGGCTAAGATCAAGTGTAGTATCTGTTCTTATCAGTTTAATATCTGATACGTCCCCTATCTGGGGACCATATATTAAATGGATTTTTAGAACAGGGAGATGGAAAAAGAGCTTGCTCTGTCCACTCCACGCATTGACCTGGTATTGCAGTATCTCCAGGACCGGTGCACCCCTTCTTTAATGCAGTTTCTAAAATCAGAAAGAATTGAATTCAATGCTTTTTGTTCATTTTGCTTGTTTGTCGGATTTTGGGATGGACTCTTTGGCTTTGCTTTTCTTCTCCTCATTGGATTTTTCATGTTAAAAGTTGCAGAAGCCAGATGACAAGCTCATTTTGGTTCAACTTCAGCAACTGTGCATTGCATTGCCATGTAATGTAATGTAATGCAATGCTATCTATCTAGCTCTCCCTCTATACTTCCTTTTGGATAAACAGACATATTAGGCAAGCATTTTGGAGCTTTCACCTAAATAACTACAGGTGGTGAGATAAGCTGCACAATATAATTGACCTTTCAGTATATTGTTGCACACACACCATCTATTTAGCAAATGCCCTTGTTATCAACAGCAGCCTTTTAAACTCACCTGAGCTAACAGGTATGTGAGCTGGTTACTCTGCTGCGCTTAAAATTTCTTTTTTGGTTTGCTACAATGCCTTTTCTGAAACGTTGTCTCCCTCTGCTGGAACACTGACTTCTTTCATTTAATGCCTGCAGACTATAAAAGAGAAACCAACCCAAAAAGTTTGGTTGATTAGTCTGTGGCATTCTTTTAAACTGTTGCTTATGGCGGTCTCTGTGAGCTTCTCAGTGACATTCAGCCATCCAGGTATCCCGCCTGCAGTAGACGGAATGTGGCAATGGAACGCTGTCTGCGCGTGTCATAATAGGCTCTGAGCCTTTATATACCTGCGCACAGCAGCAGCCACCTTCAGTCTGCTGCTGGACAGCCAGCAGCAGCAGCAGCAGGAGAGGTAATTAATCAGCAACCCTCCTGCTAAGGGTAGACAGCTGCTCGTTCCACCCCCCCCCCCGCCTTAATTGGTTCTCCTCCCTTCCAACGGTGTTGAGGCGGGTGGGAACAGCCGGGGGTTGAGGGTACTGTGCTAAAAGAGGTGGAGTTATGCAGATCTAAAACGCGTGGATTGCAGCAGCAGCAAGCCGAAAAGTGCAGGCATGTGAGGGATCTAGAGGTTGACAGCATGTCTTCTTAACGGGAGTCCAGGTGGCCATCTCCACAAATGGACTTTTCAGAATCCTTGGGTGGCACCGTAGTCGGAAACCAATTCTGGTTATCGCTTCTCGGCCTTTTGGCTAAGATCAAGTGTAGTATCTGTTCTTATCAGTTTAATATCTGATACGTCCCCTATCTGGGGACCATATATTAAATGGATTTTTAGAACAGGGAGATGGAAAAAGAGCTTGCTCTGTCCACTCCACGCATTGACCTGGTATTGCAGTATCTCCAGGACCGGTGCACCCCTTCTTTAATGCAGTTTCTAAAATCAGAAAGAATTGAATTCAATGCTTTTTGTTCATTTTGCTTGTTTGTCGGATTTTGGGATGGACTCTTTGGCTTTGCTTTTCTTCTCCTCATTGGATTTTTCATGTTAAAAGTTGCAGAAGCCAGATGACAAGCTCATTTTGGTTCAACTTCAGCAACTGTGCATTGCATTGCCATGTAATGTAATGTAATGCAATGCTATCTATCTAGCTCTCCCTCTATACTTCCTTTTGGATAAACAGACATATTAGGCAAGCATTTTGGAGCTTTCACCTAAATAACTACAGGTGGTGAGATAAGCTGCACAATATAATTGACCTTTCAGTATATTGTTGCACACACACCATCTATTTAGCAAATGCCCTTGTTATCAACAGCAGCCTTTTAAACTCACCTGAGCTAACAGGTATGTGAGCTGGTTACTCTGCTGCGCTTAAAATTTCTTTTTTGGTTTGCTACAATGCCTTTTCTGAAACGTTGTCTCCCTCTGCTGGAACACTGACTTCTTTCATTTAATGCCTGCAGACTATAAAAGAGAAACCAACCCAAAAAGTTTGGTTGATTAGTCTGTGGCATTCTTTTAAACTGTTGCTTATGGCGGTCTCTGTGAGCTTCTCAGTGACATTCAGCCGTCCAGGTATCCCGCCTGCAGTAGACGGAATGTGGCAATGGAACGCTGGCTGCGCGTGTCATAATAGGCTCTGAGCCTATATATACCTGCGCACAGCAGCAGCCACCTTCAGTCTGCTGCTGGACAGCCAGCAGCAGCAGCAGCAGGAGAGGTAATTAATCAGCAACCCTCCTGCTAAGGGTAGACAGCTGCTCGTTCCACCCCCCCCCCCCCCCGCCTTAATTGGTTCTCCTCCCTTCCAACGGTGTTGAGGCGGGTGGGAACAGCCGGGGGTTGAGGGTACTGTGCTAAAAGAGGTGGAGTTATGCAGATCTAAAACGCGTGGATTGCAGCAGCAGCAAGCCGAAAAGTGCAGGCATGTGAGGGATCTAGAGGTTGACAGCATGTCTTCTTAACGGGAGTCCAGGTGGCCATCTCCACAAATGGACTTTTCAGAATCCTTGGGTGGCACCGTAGTCGGAAACCAATTCTGGTTATCGCTTCTCGGCCTTTTGGCTAAGATCAAGTGTAGTATCTGTTCTTATCAGTTTAATATCTGATACGTCCCCTATCTGGGGACCATATATTAAATGGATTTTTAGAACAGGGAGATGGAAAAAGAGCTTGCTCTGTCCACTCCACGCATTGACCTGGTATTGCAGTATCTCCAGGACCGGTGCACCCCTTCTTTAATGCAGTTTCTAAAATCAGAAAGAATTGAATTCAATGCTTTTTGTTCATTTTGCTTGTTTGTCGGATTTTGGGATGGACTCTTTGGCTTTGCTTTTCTTCTCCTCATTGGATTTTTCATGTTAAAAGTTGCAGAAGCCAGATGACAAGCTCATTTTGGTTCAACTTCAGCAACTGTGCATTGCATTGCCATGTAATGTAATATAATGCAATGCTATCTATCTAGCTCTCCCTCTATACTTCCTTTTGGATAAACAGACATATTAGGCAAGCATTTTGGAGCTTTCACCTAAATAACTACAGGTGGTGAGATAAGCTGCACAATATAATTGACCTTTCAGTATATTGTTGCACACACACCATCTATTTAGCAAATGCCCTTGTTATCAACAGCAGCCTTTTAAACTCACCTGAGCTAACAGGTATGTGAGCTGGTTACTCTGCTGCGCTTAAAATTTCTTTTTTGGTTTGCTACAATGCCTTTTCTGAAACGTTGTCTCCCTCTGCTGGAACACTGACTTCTTTCATTTAATGCCTGCAGACTATAAAAGAGAAACCAACCCAAAAAGTTTGGTTGATTAGTCTGTGGCATTCTTTTAAACTGTTGCTTATGGCGGTCTCTGTGAGCTTCTCAGTGACATTCAGCCGTCCAGGTATCCCGCCTGCAGTAGACGGAATGTGGCAATGGAACGCTGGCTGCGCGTGTCATAATAGGCTCTGAGCCTATATATACCTGCGCACAGCAGCAGCCACCTTCAGTCTGCTGCTGGACAGCCAGCAGCAGCAGCAGCAGGAGAGGTAATTAATCAGCAACCCTCCTGCTAAGGGTAGACAGCTGCTCGTTCCACCCCCCCCCCCCCCGCCTTAATTGGTTCTCCTCCCTTCCAACGGTGTTGAGGCGGGTGGGAACAGCCGGGGGTTGAGGGTACTGTGCTAAAAGAGGTGGAGTTATGCAGATCTAAAACGCGTGGATTGCAGCAGCAGCAAGCCGAAAAGTGCAGGCATGTGAGGGATCTAGAGGTTGACAGCATGTCTTCTTAACGGGAGTCCAGGTGGCCATCTCCACAAATGGACTTTTCAGAATCCTTGGGTGGCACCGTAGTCGGAAACCAATTCTGGTTATCGCTTCTCGGCCTTTTGGCTAAGATCAAGTGTAGTATCTGTTCTTATCAGTTTAATATCTGATACGTCCCCTATCTGGGGACCATATATTAAATGGATTTTTAGAACAGGGAGATGGAAAAAGAGCTTGCTCTGTCCACTCCACGCATTGACCTGGTATTGCAGTATCTCCAGGACCGGTGCACCCCTTCTTTAATGCAGTTTCTAAAATCAGAAAGAATTGAATTCAATGCTTTTTGTTCATTTTGCTTGTTTGTCGGATTTTGGGATGGACTCTTTGGCTTTGCTTTTCTTCTCCTCATTGGATTTTTCATGTTAAAAGTTGCAGAAGCCAGATGACAAACTCATTTTGGTTCAACTTCAGCAACTGTGCATTGCATTGCCATGTAATGTAATGTAATGCAATGCTATCTATCTAGCTCTCCCTCTATACTTCCTTTTGGATAAACAGACATATTAGGCAAGCATTTTGGAGCTTTCACCTAAATAACTACAGGTGGTGAGATAAGCTGCACAATATAATTGACCTTTCAGTATATTGTTGCACACACACCATCTATTTAGCAAATGCCCTTGTTATCAACAGCAGCCTTTTAAACTCACCTGAGCTAACAGGTATGTGAGCTGGTTACTCTGCTGCGCTTAAAATTTCTTTTTTGGTTTGCTACAATGCCTTTTCTGAAACGTTGTCTCCCTCTGCTGGAACACTGACTTCTTTCATTTAAAGCCTGCAGACTATAAAAGAGAAACCAACCCAAAAAGTTTGGTTGATTAGTCTGTGGCATTCTGTTAAACTGTTGCTTATGGCGGTCTCTGTGAGCTTCTCAGTGACATTCAGCCGTCCAGGTATCCCGCCTGCAGTAGACGGAATGTGGCAATGGAACGCTGGCTGCGCGTGTCATAATAGGCTCTGAGCCTATATATACCTGCGCACAGCAGCAGCCACCTTCAGTCTGCTGCTGGACAGCCAGCAGCAGCAGCAGGAGAGGTAATTAATCAGCAACCCTCCTGCTAAGGGTAGACAGCTGCTCGTTCCACCCCCCCCCCCCCCCCCGCCTTAATTGGTTCTCCTCCCTTCCAACGGTGTTGAGGCGGGTGGGAACAGCCGGGGGTTGAGGGTACTGTGCTAAAAGAGGTGGAGTTATGCAGATCTAAAACGCGTGGATTGCAGCAGCAGCAAGCCGAAAAGTGCAGGCATGTGAGGGATCTAGAGGTTGACAGCATGTCTTCTTAACGGGAGTCCAGGTGGCCATCTCCACAAATGGACTTTTCAGAATCCTTGGGTGGCACCGTAGTCGGAAACCAATTCTGGTTATCGCTTCTCGGCCTTTTGGCTAAGATCAAGTGTAGTATCTGTTCTTATCAGTTTAATATCTGATACGTCCCCTATCTGGGGACCATATATTAAATGGATTTTTAGAACAGGGAGATGGAAAAAGAGCTTGCTCTGTCCACTCCACGCATTGACCTGGTATTGCAGTATCTCCAGGACCGGTGCACCCCTTCTTTAATGCAGTTTCTAAAATCAGAAAGAATTGAATTCAATGCTTTTTGATCATTTTGCTTGTTTGTCGGATTTTGGGATGGACTCTTTGGCTTTGCTTTTCTTCTCCTCATTGGATTTTTCATGTTAAAAGTTGCAGAAGCCAGATGACAAGCTCATTTTGGTTCAACTTCAGCAACTGTGCATTGCATTGCCATGTAATGTAATGTAATGCAATGCTATCTATCTAGCTCTCCCTCTATACTTCCTTTTGGATAAACAGACATATTAGGCAAGCATTTTGGAGCTTTCACCTAAATAACTACAGGTGGTGAGATAAGCTGCACAATATAATTGACCTTTCAGTATATTGTTGCACACACACCATCTATTTAGCAAATTCCCTTGTTATCAACAGCAGCCTTTTAAACTCACCTGAGCTAACAGGTATGTAAGCTGGTTACTCTGCTGCGCTTAAAATTTCTTTTTTGGTTTGCTACAATGCCTTTTCTGAAACGTTGTCTCCCTCTGCTGGAACACTGACTTCTTTCATTTAATGCCTGCAGACTATAAAAGAGAAACCAACCCAAAAAGTTTGGTTGATTAGTCTGTGGCATTCTTTTAAACTGTTGCTTATGGCGGTCTCTGTGAGCTTCTCAGTGACATTCAGCCATCCAGGTATCCCGCCTGCAGTAGACGGAATGTGGCAATGGAACGCTGGCTGCGTGTGTCATAATAGGCTCTGAGCCTTTATATACCTGCGCACAGCAGCAGCCACCTTCAGTCTGCTGCTGGACAGCCAGCAGCAGCAGCAGCAGGAGAGGTAATTAATCAGCAACCCTCCTGCTAAGGGTAGACAGCTGCTCGTTCCACCCCCCCCCCCGCCTTAATTGGTTCTCCTCCCTTCCAACGGTGTTGAGGCGGGTGGGAACAGCCGGGGGTTGAGGGTACTGTGCTAAAAGAGGTGGAGTTATGCAGATCTAAAACGCGTGGATTGCAGCAGCAGCAAGCCGAAAAGTGCAGGCATGTGAGGGATCTAGAGGTTGACAGCATGTCTTCTTAACGGGAGTCCAGGTGGCCATCTCCACAAATGGACTTTTCAGAATCCTTGGGTGGCACCGTAGTCGGAAACCAATTCTGGTTATCGCTTCTCGGCCTTTTGGCTAAGATCAAGTGTAGTATCTGTTCTTATCAGTTTAATATCTGATACGTCCCCTATCTGGGGACCATATATTAAATGGATTTTTAGAACAGGGAGATGGAAAAAGAGCTTGCTCTGTCCACTCCACGCATTGACCTGGCATTGCAGTATCTCCAGGACCGGTGCACCCCTTCTTTAATGCAGTTTCTAAAATCAGAAAGAATTGAATTCAATGCTTTTTGTTCATTTTGCTTGTTTGTCGGATTTTGGGATGGACTCTTTGGCTTTGCTTTTCTTCTCCTCATTGGATTTTTCATGTTAAAAGTTGCAGAAGCCAGATGACAAGCTCATTTTGGTTCAACTTCAGCAACTGTGCATTGCATTGCCATGTAATGTAATGTAATGCAATGCTATCTATCTAGCTCTCCCTCTATACTTCCTTTTGGATAAACAGACATATTAGGCAAGCATTTTGGAGCTTTCACCTAAATAACTACAGGTGGTGAGATAAGCTGCACAATATAATTGACCTTTCAGTATATTGTTGCACACACACCATCTATTTAGCAAATGCCCTTGTTATCAACAGCAGCCTTTTAAACTCACCTGAGCTAACAGGTATGTGAGCTGGTTACTCTGCTGCGCTTAAAATTTCTTTTTTGGTTTGCTACAATGCCTTTTCTGAAACGTTGTCTCCCTCTGCTGGAACACTGACTTCTTTCATTTAATGCCTGCAGACTATAAAAGAGAAACCAACCCAAAAAGTTTGGTTGATTAGTCTGTGGCATTCTTTTAAACTGTTGCTTATGGCGGTCTCTGTGAGCTTCTCAGTGACATTCAGCCATCCAGGTATCCCGCCTGCAGTAGACGGAATGTGGCAATGGAACGCTGGCTGCGCGTGTCATAATAGGCTCTGAGCCTTTATATACCTGCGCACAGCAGCAGCCACCTTCAGTCTGCTGCTGGGCAGCCAGCAGCAGCAGCAGCAGGAGAGGTAATTAATCAGCAACCCTCCTGCTAAGGGTAGACAGCTGCTCGTTCCACCCCCCCCCCCGCCTTAATTGGTTCTCCTCCCTTCCAACGGTGTTGAGGCGGGTGGGAACAGCCGGGGGTTGAGGGTACTGTGCTAAAAGAGGTGGAGTTATGCAGATCTAAAACGCGTGGATTGCAGCAGCAGCAAGCCGAAAAGTGCAGGCATGTGAGGGATCTAGAGGTTGACAGCATGTCTTCTTAACGGGAGTCCAGATGGCCATCTCCACAAATGGACTTTTCAGAATCCTTGGGTGGCACCGTAGTCGGAAACCAATTCTGGTTATCGCTTCTCGGCCTTTTGGCTAAGATCAAGTGTAGTATCTGTTCTTATCAGTTTAATATCTGATACGTCCCCTATCTGGGGACCATATATTAAATGGATTTTTAGAACAGGGAGATGGAAAAAGAGCTTGCTCTGTCCACTCCACGCATTGACCTGGTATTGCAGTATCTCCAGGACCGGTGCACCCCTTCTTTAATGCAGTTTCTAAAATCAGAAAGAATTGAATTCAATGCTTTTTGTTCATTTTGCTTGTTTGTCGGATTTTGGGATGGACTCTTTGGCTTTGCTTTTCTTCTCCTCATTGGATTTTTCATGTTAAAAGTTGCAGAAGCCAGATGACAAGCTCATTTTGGTTCAACTTCAGCAACTGTGCATTGCATTGCCATGTAATGTAATGTAATGCAATGCTATCTATCTAGCTCTCCCTCTATACTTCCTTTTGGATAAACAGACATATTAGGCAAGCATTTTGGAGCTTTCACCTAAATAACTACAGGTGGTGAGATAAGCTGCACAATATAATTGACCTTTCAGTATATTGTTGCACACACACCATCTATTTAGCAAATGCCCTTGTTATCAACAGCAGCCTTTTAAACTCACCTGAGCTAACAGGTATGTGAGCTGGTTACTCTGCTGCGCTTAAAATTTCTTTTTTGGTTTGCTACAATGCCTTTTCTGAAACGTTGTCTCCCTCTGCTGGAACACTGACTTCTTTCATTTAATGTCTGCAGACTATAAAAGAGAAACCAACCCAAAAAGTTTGGTTGATTAGTCTGTGGCATTCTTTTAAACTGTTGCTTATGGCGGTCTCTGTGAGCTTCTCAGTGACATTCAGCCATCCAGGTATCCCGCCTGCAGTAGACGGAATGTGGCAATGGAACGCTGGCTGCGCGTGTCATAATAGGCTCTGAGCCTTTATATACCTGCGCACAGCAGCAGCCACCTTCAGTCTGCTGCTGGACAGCCAGCAGCAGCAACAGCAGGAGAGGTAATTAATCAGCAACCCTCCTGCTAAGGGTAGACAGCTGCTCGTTCCACCCCCCCCGTATTAATTGGTTCTCCTCCCTTCCAACGGTGTTGAGGCGGGTGGGAACAGCCGGGGGTTGAGGGTACTGTGCTAAAAGAGGTGGAGTTATGCAGATCTAAAACGCGTGGATTGCAGCAGCAGCAAGCCGAAAAGTGCAGGCATGTGAGGGATCTAGAGGTTGACAGCATGTCTTCTTAACGGGAGTCCAGGTGGCCATCTCCACAAATGGACTTTTCAGAATCCTTGGGTGGCACCGTAGTCGGAAACCAATTCTGGTTATCGCTTCTCGGCCTTTTGGCTAAGATCAAGTGTAGTATCTGTTCTTATCAGTTTAATATCTGATACGTCCCCTATCTGGGGACCATATATTAAATGGATTTTTAGAACAGGGAGATGGAAAAAGAGCTTGCTCTGTCCACTCCACGCATTGACCTGGTATTGCAGTATCTCCAGGACCGGTGCACCCCTTCTTTAATGCAGTTTCTAAAATCAGAAAGAATTGAATTCAATGCTTTTTGTTCATTTTGCTTGTTTGTCGGATTTTGGGATGGACTCTTTGGCTTTGCTTTTCTTCTCCTCATTGGATTTTTCATGTTAAAAGTTGCAGAAGCCAGATGACAAGCTCATTTTGGTTCAACTTAAGCAACTGTGCATTGCATTGCCATGTAATGTAATGTAATGCAATGCTATCTATCTAGCTCTCCCTCTATACTTCCTTTTGGATAAACAGACATATTAGGCAAGCATTTTGGAGCTTTCACCTAAATAACTACAGGTGGTGAGATAAGCTGCACAATATAATTGACCTTTCAGTATATTGTTGCACATACACCATCTATTTAGCAAATGCCCTTGTTATCAACAGCAGCCTTTTAAACTCACCTGAGCTAACAGGTATGTGAGCTGGTTACTCTGCTGCGCTTAAAATTTCTTTTTTGGTTTGCTACAATGCCTTTTCTGAAACGTTGTCTCCCTCTGCTGGAACACTGACTTCTTTCATTTAATGCCTGCAGACTATAAAAGAGAAACCAACCCAAAAAGTTTGGTTGATTAGTCTGTGGCATTCTTTTAAACTGTTGCTTATGGCGGTCTCTGTGAGCTTCTCAGTGACATTCAGCCATCCAGGTATCCCGCCTGCAGTAGACGGAATGTGGCAATGGAACGCTGGCTGCGCGTGTCATAATAGGCTCTGAGCCTTTATATACCTGCGCACAGCAGCAGCCACCTTCAGTCTGCTGCTGGACAGCCAGCAGCAGCAGCAGCAGGAGAGGTAATTAATCAGCAACCCTCCTGCTAAGGGTAGACAGCTGCTCGTTCCACCCCCCCCCGCCTTAATTGGTTCTCCTCCCTTCCAACGGTGTTGAGGCGGGTGGGAACAGCCGGGGGTTGAGGGTACTGTGCTAAAAGAGGTGGAGTTATGCAGATCTAAAACGCGTGGATTGCAGCAGCAGCAAACCGAAAAGTGCAGGCATGTGAGGGATCTAGAGGTTGACAGCATGTCTTCTTAACGGGAGTCCAGGTGGCCATCTCCACAAATGGACTTTTCAGAATCCTTGGGTGGCACCGTAGTCGGAAACCAATTCTGGTTATCGCTTCTCGGCCTTTTGGCTAAGATCAAGTGTAGTATCTGTTCTTATCAGTTTAATATCTGATACGTCCCCTATCTGGGGACCATATATTAAATGGATTTTTAGAACAGGGAGATGGAAAAAGAGCTTGCTCTGTCCACTCCACGCATTGACCTGGTATTGCAGTATCTCCAGGACCGGTGCACCCCTTCTTTAATGCAGTTTCTAAAATCAGAAAGAATTGAATTCAATGCTTTTTGTTCATTTTGCTTGTTTGTCGGATTTTGGGATGGACTCTTTGGCTTTGCTTTTCTTCTCCTCATTGGATTTTTCATGTTAAAAGTTGCAGAAGCCAGATGACAAGCTCATTTTGGTTCAACTTAAGCAACTGTGCATTGCATTGCCATGTAATGTAATGTAATGCAATGCTATCTATCTAGCTCTCCCTCTATACTTCCTTTTGGATAAACAGACATATTAGGCAAGCATTTTGGAGCTTTCACCTAAATAACTACAGGTGGTGAGATAAGCTGCACAATATAATTGACCTTTCAGTATATTGTTGCACATACACCATCTATTTAGCAAATGCCCTTGTTATCAACAGCAGCCTTTTAAACTCACCTGAGCTAACAGGTATGTGAGCTGGTTACTCTGCTGCACTTAAAATTTCTTTTTTGGTTTGCTACAATGCCTTTTCTGAAACGTTGTCTCCCTCTGCTGGAACACTGACTTCTTTCATTTAATGCCTGCAGACTATAAAAGAGAAACCAACCCAAAAAGTTTGGTTGATTAGTCTGTGGCATTCTTTTAAACTGTTGCTTATGGCGGTCTCTGTGAGCTTCTCAGTGACATTCAGCCATCCAGGTATCCCGCCTGCAGTAGACGGAATGTGGCAATGGAACGCTGGCTGCGCGTGTCATAATAGGCTCTGAGCCTTTATATACCTGCGCACAGCAGCAGCCACCTTCAGTCTGCTGCTGGACAGCCAGCAGCAGCAACAGCAGGAGAGGTAATTAATCAGCAACCCTCCTGCTAAGGGTAGACAGCTGCTCGTTCCACCCCCCCCGCCTTAATTGGTTCTCCTCCCTTCCAACGGTGTTGAGGCGGGTGGGAACAGCCGGGGGTTGAAGGTACTGTGCTAAAAGAGGTGGAGTTATGCAGATCTAAAACGCGTGGATTGCAGCAGCAGCAAGCCGAAAAGTGCAGGCATGTGAGGGATCTAGAGGTTGACAGCATGTCTTCTTAACGGGAGTCCAGGTGGCCATCTCCACAAATGGACTTTTCAGAATCCTTGGGTGGCACCGTAGTCGGAAACCAATTCTGGTTATCGCTTCTCGGCCTTTTGGCTAAGATCAAGTGTAGTATCTGTTCTTATCAGTTTAATATCTGATACGTCCCCTATCTGGGGACCATATATTAAATGGATTTTTAGAACAGGGAGATGGAAAAAGAGCTTGCTCTGTCCACTCCACGCATTGACCTGGTATTGCAGTATCTCCAGGACCGGTGCACCCCTTCTTTAATGCAGTTTCTAAAATCAGAAAGAATTGAATTCAATGCTTTTTGTTCATTTTGCTTGTTTGTCGGATTTTGGGATGGACTCTTTGGCTTTGCTTTTCTTCTCCTCATTGGATTTTTCATGTTAAAAGTTGCAGAAGCCAGATGACAAGCTCATTTTGGTTCAACTTAAGCAACTGTGCATTGCATTGCCATGTAATGTAATGTAATGCAATGCTATCTATCTAGCTCTCCCTCTATACTTCCTTTTGGATAAACAGACATATTAGGCAAGCATTTTGGAGCTTTCACCTAAATAACTACAGGTGGTGAGATAAGCTGCACAATATAATTGACCTTTCAGTATATTGTTGCACATACACCATCTATTTAGCAAATGCCCTTGTTATCAACAGCAGCCTTTTAAACTCACCTGAGCTAACAGGTATGTGAGCTGGTTACTCTGCTGCGCTTAAAATTTCTTTTTTGGTTTGCTACAATGCCTTTTCTGAAACGTTGTCTCCCTCTGCTGGAACACTGACTTCTTTCATTTAATGCCTGCAGACTATAAAAGAGAAACCAACCCAAAAAGTTTGGTTGATTAGTCTGTGGCATTCTTTTAAACTGTTGCTTATGGCGGTCTCTGTGAGCTTCTCAGTGACATTCAGCCATCCAGGTATCCCGCCTGCAGTAGACGGAATGTGGCAATGGAACGCTGGCTGCGCGTGTCATAATAGGCTCTGAGCCTTTATATACCTGCGCACAGCAGCAGCCACCTTCAGTCTGCTGCTGGACAGCCAGCAGCAGCAGCAGCAGGAGAGGTAATTAATCAGCAACCCTCCTGCTAAGGGTAGACAGCTGCTCGTTCCACCCCCCCCCGCCTTAATTGGTTCTCCTCCCTTCCAACGGTGTTGAGGCGGGTGGGAACAGCCGGGGGTTGAGGGTACTGTGCTAAAAGAGGTGGAGTTATGCAGATCTAAAACGCGTGGATTGCAGCAGCAGCAAGCCGAAAAGTGCAGGCATGTGAGGGATCTAGAGGTTGACAGCATGTCTTCTTAACGGGAGTCCAGGTGGCCATCTCCACAAATGGACTTTTCAGAATCCTTGGGTGGCACCGTAGTCGGAAACCAATTCTGGTTATCGCTTCTCGGCCTTTTGGCTAAGATCAAGTGTAGTATCTGTTCTTATCAGTTTAATATCTGATACGTCCCCTATCTGGGGACCATATATTAAATGGATTTTTAGAACAGGGAGATGGAAAAAGAGCTTGCTCTGTCCACTCCACGCATTGACCTGGTATTGCAGTATCTCCAGGACCGGTGCACCCCTTCTTTAATGCAGTTTCTAAAATCAGAAAGAATTGAATTCAATGCTTTTTGTTCATTTTGCTTGTTTGTCGGATTTTGGGATGGACTCTTTGGCTTTGCTTTTCTTCTCCTCATTGGATTTTTCATGTTAAAAGTTGCAGAAGCCAGATGACAAGCTCATTTTGGTTCAACTTAAGCAACTGTGCATTGCATTGCCATGTAATGTAATGTAATGCAATGCTATCTATCTAGCTCTCCCTCTATACTTCCTTTTGGATAAACAGACATATTAGGCAAGCATTTTGGAGCTTTCACCTAAATAACTACAGGTGGTGAGATAAGCTGCACAATATAATTGACCTTTCAGTATATTGTTGCACATACACCATCTATTTAGCAAATGCCCTTGTTATCAACAGCAGCCTTTTAAACTCACCTGAGCTAACAGGTATGTGAGCTGGTTACTCTGCTGCACTTAAAATTTCTTTTTTGGTTTGCTACAATGCCTTTTCTGAAACGTTGTCTCCCTCTGCTGGAACACTGACTTCTTTCATTTAATGCCTGCAGACTATAAAAGAGAAACCAACCCAAAAAGTTTGGTTGATTAGTCTGTGGCATTCTTTTAAACTGTTGCTTATGGCGGTCTCTGTGAGCTTCTCAGTGACATTCAGCCATCCAGGTATCCCGCCTGCAGTAGACGGAATGTGGCAATGGAACGCTGGCTGCGCGTGTCATAATAGGCTCTGAGCCTTTATATACCTGCGCACAGCAGCAGCCACCTTCAGTCTGCTGCTGGACAGCCAGCAGCAGCAGCAGCAGGAGAGGTAATTAATCAGCAACCCTCCTGCTAAGGGTAGACAGCTGCTCGTTCCACCCCCCCCCCCGCCTTAATTGGTTCTCCTCCCTTCCAACGGTGTTGAGGCGGGTGGGAACAGCCGGGGGTTGAGGGTACTGTGCTAAAAGAGGTGGAGTTATGCAGATCTAAAACGCGTGGATTGCAGCAGCAGCAAGCCGAAAAGTGCAGGCATGTGAGGGATCTAGAGGTTGACAGCATGTCTTCTTAACGGGAGTCCAGGTGGCCATCTCCACAAATGGACTTTTCAGAATCCTTGGGTGGCACCGTAGTCGGAAACCAATTCTGGTTATCGCTTCTCGGCCTTTTGGCTAAGATCAAGTGTAGTATCTTTCGAAAAGGCGGTTTTGGATGTTGGCCGCCCTAGTAGATTGATACATTATGCACACTGGGGTTTAGGCGCTTGTTAGTACGCCAGGTGGCTAATATAGTCATCTGGTGGAAAGCATGGCCCCCCAGGAACGACGCCATTGGGCCGGGGAAGATCGAAAGCCCGAAGTGTGAAGTGCCCCAGGAATGGTGACCCTGGGGTGCCTTAACTCACTGGGATTGGGAACCCCACTTGAGTTTATGGCACATTTGCACAAGCACTTCAAATTTTCTTTCTTCGCACACACCCTTATTCCGGGCCTTCTGGCCTTAGGATGGGGAATTTTTCAATTCCCGGTCGAAGGTCCGGGCAGTATTATACTGTGAAACCTTCACTATTTATTTAATTTCTTTGTCACTGTGTGTCCACTTATTCACGTGTGTCACGTCCTACTAGGATTTTGTCGGGATGCGGTTCCCTTACGGGTTCCTCTCTTGGCAGGTCTAGGGTGGGAGTGTGTGGCCATCAGGTTCCGCTACCCCCTGAACCCCCCTGGCTCTCCTCTTTCGGGAGGAGAGCGTTGTTGGCTCCACTCTTCCGGGAGGGGAGCACAGTCTTTGGCTCCCAGTGCCTTGCTCGGGTGAGAACTCGGGCAGGTGCTGGGGGTAAGATTGGGTCGCCTCTGGCTTCGGCTGGAGGTGGCTTTTTGTCCCTGTTCCTCGCTGTGGCCTTCTGGCTCGGAGGGACGGGGAATGGTTTGGGGGACCCTTCTCCTTTTGGAGAGGGTTTCAAGAAGACCAGCATCCTAGTGCACTTTTTTTGTGGCACTTGTCACTTTTTTAAGCGCACTCGGGTTTTGTACACGAATTCGGGCTTTCGAAAAAAAAAAAAAATCTGTTCTTATCAGTTTAATATCTGATACGTCCCCTATCTGGGGACCATATATTAAATGGATTTTTAGAACAGGGAGATGGAAAAAGAGCTTGCTCTGTCCACTCCACGCATTGACCTGGTATTGCAGTATCTCCAGGACCGGTGCACCCCTTCTTTAATGCAGTTTCTAAAATCAGAAAGAATTGAATTCAATGCTTTTTGTTCATTTTGCTTGTTTGTCGGATTTTGGGATGGACTCTTTGGCTTTGCTTTTCTTCTCCTCATTGGATGTTTCATGTTAAAAGTTGCAGAAGCCAGATGACAAGCTCATTTTGGTTCAACTTCAGCAACTGTGCATTGCATTGCCATGTAATGTAATGTAATGCAATGCTATCTATCTAGCTCTCCCTCTATACTTCCTTTTGGATAAACAGACATATTAGGCAAGCATTTTGGAGCTTTCACCTAAATAACTACAGGTGGTGAGATAAGCTGCACAATATAATTGACCTTTCAGTATATTGTTGCACACACACCATCTATTTAGCAAATGCCCTTGTTATCAACAGCAGCCTTTTAAACTCACCTGAGCTAACAGGTATGTAAGCTGGTTACTCTGCTGCGCTTAAAATTTCTTTTTTGGTTTGCTACAATGCCTTTTCTGAAACGTTGTCTCCCTCTGCTGGAACACTGACTTCTTTCATTTAATGCCTGCAGACTATAAAAGAGAAACCAACCCAAAAAGTTTGGTTGATTAGTCTGTCGCATTCTTTTAAACTGTTGCTTATGGCGGTCTCTGTGAGCTTCTCAGTGACATTCAGCCATCCAGGTATCCCGCCTGCAGTAGACGGAATGTGGCAATGCAACGCTGGCTGCGCGTGTCATAATAGGCTCTGAGCCTTTATATACCTGCGCACAGCAGCAGCCACCTTCAGTCTGCTGCTGGACAGCCGGCAGCAGCAGCAGCAGGAGAGGTAATTAATCAGCAACCCTCCTGCTAAGGGTAGACAGCTGCTCGTTCCACCCCCCCCCCCCGCCTTAATTGGTTCTCCTCCCTTCCAACGGTGTTGAGGCGGGTGGGAACAGCCGGGGGTTGAGGGTACTGTGCTAAAAGAGGTGGAGTTATGCAGATCTAAAACGCGTGGATTGCAGCAGCAGCAAGCCGAAAAGTGCAGGCATGTGAGAGATCTAGAGGTTGACAGCATGTCTTCTTAACGGGAGTCCAGGTGGCCATCTCCACAAATGGACTTTTCAGAATCCTTGGGTGGCACCGTAGTCGGAAACCAATTCTGGTTATCGCTTCTCGGCCTTTTGGCTAAGATCAAGTGTAGTATCTGTTCTTATCAGTTTAATATCTGATACGTCCCCTATCTGGGGACCATATATTAAATGGATTTTTAGAACAGGGAGATGGAAAAAGAGCTTGCTCTGTCCACTCCACGCATTGACCTGGTATTGCAGTATCTCCAGGACCGGTGCACCCCTTCTTTAATGCAGTTTCTAAAATCAGAAAGAATTGAATTCAATGCTTTTTGTTCATTTTGCTTGTTTGTCGGATTTTGGGATGGACTCTTTGGCTTTGCTTTTCTTCTCCTCATTGGATTTTTCATGTTAAAAGTTGCAGAAGCCAGATGACAAGCTCATTTTGGTTCAACTTCAGCAACTGTGCATTGCATTGCCATGTAATGTAATGTAATGCAATGCTATCTATCTAGCTCTCCCTCTATACTTCCTTTTGGATAAACAGACATATTAGGCAAGCATTTTGGAGCTTTCACCTAAATAACTACAGGTGGTGAGATAAGCTGCACAATATAATTGACCTTTCAGTATATTGTTGCACACACACCATCTATTTAGCAAATGCCCTTGTTATCAACAGCAGCCTTTTAAACTCACCTGAGCTAACAGGTATGTGAGCTGGTTACTCTGCTGCGCTTAAAATTTCTTTTTTGGTTTGCTACAATGCCTTTTCTGAAACGTTGTCTCCCTCTGCTGGAACACTGACTTCTTTCATTTAATGCCTGCAGACTATAAAAGAGAAACCAACCCAAAAAGTTTGGTTGATTAGTCTGTGGCATTCTTTTAAACTGTTGCTTATGGCGGTCTCTGTGAGCTTCTCAGTGACATTCAGCCATCCAGGTATCCCGCCTGCAGTAGACGGAATGTGGCAATGGAACGCTGGCTGCGCGTGTCATAATAGGCTCTGAGCCTTTATATACCTGCGCACAGCAGCAGCCACCTTCAGTCTGCTGCTGGACAGCCAGCAGCAGCAACAGCAGGAGAGGTAATTAATCAGCAACCCTCCTGCTAAGGGTAGACAGCTGCTCGTTCCACCCCCCCCCGCCTTAATTCGTTCTCCTCCCTTCCAACGGTGTTGAGGCGGGTGGGAACAGCCGGGGGTTGAGGGTACTGTGCTAAAAGAGGTGGAGTTATGCAGATCTAAAACGCGTGGATTGCAGCAGCAGCAAGCCGAAAAGTGCAGGCATGTGAGGGATCTAGAGGTTGACAGCATGTCTTCTTAACGGGAGTCCAGGTGGCCATCTCCACAAATGGACTTTTCAGAATCCTTGGGTGGCACCGTAGTCGGAAACCAATTCTGGTTATCGCTTCTCGGCCTTTTGGCTAAGATCAAGTGTAGTATCTGTTCTTATCAGTTTAATATCTGATACGTCCCCTATCTGGGGACCATATATTACATGGATTTTTAGAACAGGGAGATGGAAAAAGAGCTTGCTCTGTCCACTCCACGCATTGACCTGGTATTGCAGTATCTCCAGGACCGGTGCACCCCTTCTTTAATGCAGTTTCTAAAATCAGAAAGAATTGAATTCAATGCTTTTTGTTCATTTTGCTTGTTTGTCGGATTTTGGGATGGACTCTTTGGCTTTGCTTTTCTTCTCCTCATTGGATTTTTCATGTTAAAAGTTGCAGAAGCCAGATGACAAGCTCATTTTGGTTCAACTTAAGCAACTGTGCATTGCATTGCCATGTAATGTAATGTAATGCAATGCTATCTATCTAGCTCTCCCTCTATACTTCCTTTTGGATAAACAGACATATTAGGCAAGCATTTTGGAGCTTTCACCTAAATAACTACAGGTGGTGAGATAAGCTGCACAATATAATTGACCTTTCAGTATATTGTTGCACACACACCATCTATTTAGCAAATGCCCTTGTTATCAACAGCAGCCTTTTAAACTCACCTGAGCTAACAGGTATGTGAGCTGGTTACTCTGCTGCGCTTAAAATTTCTTTTTTGGTTTGCTACAATGCCTTTTCTGAAACGTTGTCTCCCTCTGCTGGAACACTGACTTCTTTCATTTAATGCCTGCAGACTATAAAAGAGAAACCAACCCAAAAAGTTTGGTTGATTAGTCTGTGGCATTCTTTTAAACTGTTGCTTATGGCGGTCTCTGTGAGCTTCTCAGTGACATTCAGCCATCCAGGTATCCCGCCTGCAGTAGACGGAATGTGGCAATGGAACGCTGGCTGCGCGTGTCATAATAGGCTCTGAGCCTTTATATACCTGCGCACAGCAGCAGCCACCTTCAGTCTGCTGCTGGACAGCCAGCAGCAGCAACAGCAGGAGAGGTAATTAATCAGCAACCCTCCTGCTAAGGGTAGACAGCTGCTCGTTCCACCCCCCCCGCCTTAATTGGTTCTCCTCCCTTCCAACGGTGTTGAGGCGGGTGGGAACAGCCGGGGGTTGAGGGTACTGTGCTAAAAGAGGTGGAGTTATGCAGATCTAAAACGCGTGGATTGCAGCAGCAGCAAGCCGAAAAGTGCAGGCATGTGAGGGATCTAGAGGTTGACAGCATGTCTTCTTAACGGGAGTCCAGGTGGCCATCTCCACAAATGGACTTTTCAGAATCCTTGGGTGGCACCGTAGTCGGAAACCAATTCTGGTTATCGCTTCTCGGCCTTTTGGCTAAGATCAAGTGTAGTATCTGTTCTTATCAGTTTAATATCTGATACGTCCCCTATCTGGGGACCATATATTACATGGATTTTTAGAACAGGGAGATGGAAAAAGAGCTTGCTCTGTCCACTCCACGCATTGACCTGGTATTGCAGTATCTCCAGGACCGGTGCACCCCTTCTTTAATGCAGTTTCTAAAATCAGAAAGAATTGAATTCAATGCTTTTTGTTCATTTTGCTTGTTTGTCGGATTTTGGGATGGACTCTTTGGCTTTGCTTTTCTTCTCCTCATTGGATTTTTCATGTTAAAAGTTGCAGAAGCCAGATGACAAGCTCATTTTGGTTCAACTTCAGCAACTGTGCATTGCATTGCCATGTAATGTAATGTAATGCAATGCTATCTATCTAGCTCTCCCTCTATACTTCCTTTTGGATAAACAGACATATTAGGCAAGCATTTTGGAGCTTTCACCTAAATAACTACAGGTGGTGAGATAAGCTGCACAATATAATTGACCTTTCAGTATATTGTTGCACACACACCATCTATTTAGCAAATGCCCTTGTTATCAACAGCAGCCTTTTAAACTCACCTGAGCTAACAGGTATGTGAGCTGGTTACTCTGCTGCACTTAAAATTTCTTTTTTGGTTTGCTACAATGCCTTTTCTGAAACGTTGTCTCCAGCTGCTGAAACACTGACTTCTTTCATTTAATGCCTGCAGACTATAAAAGAGAAACCAACCCAAAAAGTTTGGTTGATTAGTCTGTGGCATTCTTTTAAACTGTTGCTTATGGCGGTCTCTGTGAGCTTCTCAGTGACATTCAGCCATCCAGGTATCCCGCCTGCAGTAGACGGAATGTGGCAATGGAACGCTGGCTGCGCGTGTCATAATAGGCTCTGAGCCTTTATATACCTGCGCACAGCAGCAGCCACCTTCAGTCTGCTGCTGGACAGCCAGCAGCAGCAGCAGCAGGAGAGGTAATTAATCAGCAACCCTCCTGCTAAGGGTAGACAGCTGCTCGTTCCACACCCCCCCGCCTTAATTGGTTCTCCTCCCTTCCAACGGTGTTGAGGCGGGTGGGAACAGCCGGGGGTTGAGGGTACTGTGCTAAAAGAGGTGGAGTTATGCAGATCTAAAACGCGTGGATTGCAGCAGCAGCAAGCCGAAAAGTGCAGGCATGTGAGGGATCTAGAGGTTGACAGCATGTCTTCTTAACGGGAGTCCAGGTGGCCATCTCCACAAATGGACTTTTCAGAATCCTTGGGTGGCACCGTAGTCGGAAACCAATTCTGGTTATCGCTTCTCGGCCTTTTGGCTAAGATCAAGTGTAGTATCTGTTCTTATCAGTTTAATATCTGATACGTCCCCTATCTGGGGACCATATATTAAATGGATTTTTAGAACAGGGAGATGGAAAAAGAGCTTGCTCTGTCCACTCCACGCATTGACCTGGTATTGCAGTATCTCCAGGACCGGTGCACCCCTTCTTTAATGCAGTTTCTAAAATCAGAAAGAATTGAATTCAATGCTTTTTGTTCATTTTGCTTGTTTGTCGGATTTTGGGATGGACTCTTTGGCTTTGCTTTTCTTCTCCTCATTGGATTTTTCATGTTAAAAGTTGCAGAAGCCAGATGACAAGCTCATTTTGGTTCAACTTCAGCAACTGTGCATTGCATTGCCATGTAATGTAATGTAATGCAATGCTATCTATCTAGCTCTCCCTCTATACTTCCTTTTGGATAAACAGACATATTAGGCAAGCATTTTGGAGCTTTCACCTAAATAACTACAGGTGGTGAGATAAGCTGCACAATATAATTGACCTTTCAGTATATTGTTGCACACACACCATCTATTTAGCAAATGCCCTTGTTATCAACAGCAGCCTTTTAAACTCACCTGAGCTAACAGGTATGTGAGCTGGTTACTCTGCTGCGCTTAAAATTTCTTTTTTGGTTTGCTACAATGCCTTTTCTGAAACGTTGTCTCCCTCTGCTGGAACACTGACTTCTTTCATTTAATGCCTGCAGACTATAAAAGAGAAACCAACCCAAAAAGTTTGGTTGATTAGTCTGTGGCATTCTTTTAAACTGTTGCTTATGGCGGTCTCTGTGAGCTTCTCAGTGACATTCAGCCATCCAGGTATCCCGCCTGCAGTAGACGGAATGTGGCAATGGAACGCTGGCTGCGCGTGTCATAATAGGCTCTGAGCCTTTATATACCTGCGCACAGCAGCAGCCACCTTCAGTCTGCTGCTGGACAGCCAGCAGCAGCAGGAGAGGTAATTAATCAGCAACCCTCCTGCTAAGGGTAGACAGCTGCTCGTTCCACCCCCCCCCCCCGCCTTAATTGGTTCTCCTCCCTTCCAACGGTGTTGAGGCGGGTGGGAACAGCCGGGGGTTGAGGGTACTGTGCTAAAAGAGGTGGAGTTATGCAGATCTAAAACGCGTGGATTGCAGCAGCAGCAAGCCGAAAAGTGCAGGCATGTGAGGGATCTAGAGGTTGACAGCATGTCTTCTTAACGGGAGTCCAGGTGGCCATCTCCACAAATGGACTTTTCAGAATCCTTGGGTGGCACCGTAGTCGGAAACCAATTCTGGTTATCGCTTCTCGGCCTTTTGGCTAA
Organism: Phyllobates terribilis; assembly: GCF_046119375.1. Lineage (NCBI taxonomy): Eukaryota > Metazoa > Chordata > Amphibia > Anura > Dendrobatidae > Phyllobates > Phyllobates terribilis. Next base: position 641,168 of record NW_027363009.1, on the reverse strand, counting down.
GATCAAGTGTAGTATCTGTTCTTATCAGTTTAATATCTGATACGTCCCCTATCTGGGGACCATATATTAAATGGATTTTTAGAACAGGGAGATGGAAAAAGAGCTTGCTCTGTCCACTCCACGCATTGACCTGGTATTGCAGTATCTCCAGGACCGGTGCACCCCTTCTTTAATGCAGTTTCTAAAATCAGAAAGAATTGAATTCAATGCTTTTTGTTCATTTTGCTTGTTTGTCGGATTTTGGGATGGACTCTTTGGCTTTGCTTTTCTTCTCCTCATTGGATTTTTCATGTTAAAAGTTGCAGAAGCCAGATGACAAGCTCATTTTGGTTCAACTTCAGCAACTGTGCATTGCATTGCCATGTAATGTAATGTAATGCAATGCTATCTATCTAGCTCTCCCTCTATACTTCCTTTTGGATAAACAGACATATTAGGCAAGCATTTTGGAGCTTTCACCTAAATAACTACAGGTGGTGAGATAAGCTGCACAATATAATTGACCTTTCAGTATATTGTTGCACACACACCATCTATTTAGCAAATGCCCTTGTTATCAACAGCAGCCTTTTAAACTCACCTGAGCTAACAGGTATGTGAGCTGGTTACTCTGCTGCGCTTAAAATTTCTTTTTTGGTTTGCTACAATGCCTTTTCTGAAACGTTGTCTCCCTCTGCTGGAACACTGACTTCTTTCATTTAATGCCTGCAGACTATAAAAGAGAAACCAACCCAAAAAGTTTGGTTGATTAGTCTGTGGCATTCTTTTAAACTGTTGCTTATGGCGGTCTCTGTGAGCTTCTCAGTGACATTCAGCCATCCAGGTATCCCGCCTGCAGTAGACGGAATGTGGCAATGGAACGCTGGCTGCGCGTGTCATAATAGGCTCTGAGCCTTTATATACCTGCGCACAGCAGCAGCCACCTTCAGTCTGCTGCTGGACAGCCAGCAGCAGCAGCAGCAGGAGAGGTAATTAATCAGCAACCCTCCTGCTAAGGGTAGACAGCTGCTCGTTCCACCCCCCCCCCCCGCCTTAATTGGTTCTCCTCCCTTCCAACGGTGTTGAGGCGGGTGGGAACAGCCGGGGGTTGAGGGTACTGTGCTAAAAGAGGTGGAGTTATGCAGATCTAAAACGCGTGGATTGCAGCAGCAGCAAGCCGAAAAGTGCAGGCATGTGAGGGATCTAGAGGTTGACAGCATGTCTTCTTAACGGGAGTCCAGGTGGCCATCTCCACAAATGGACTTTTCAGAATCCTTGGGTGGCACCGTAGTCGGAAACCAATTCTGGTTATCGCTTCTCGGCCTTTTGGCTAAGATCAAGTGTAGTATCTGTTCTTATCAGTTTAATATCTGATACGTCCCCTATCTGGGGACCATATATTAAATGGATTTTTAGAACAGGGAGATGGAAAAAGAGCTTGCTCTGTCCACTCCACGCATTGACCTGGTATTGCAGTATCTCCAGGACCGGTGCACCCCTTCTTTAATGCAGTTTCTAAAATCAGAAAGAATTGAATTCAATGCTTTTTGTTCATTTTGCTTGTTTGTCGGATTTTGGGATGGACTCTTTGGCTTTGCTTTTCTTCTCCTCATTGGATTTTTCATGTTAAAAGTTGCAGAAGCCAGATGACAAGCTCATTTTGGTTCAACTTCAGCAACTGTGCATTGCATTGCCATGTAATGTAATGTAATGCAATGCTATCTATCTAGCTCTCCCTCTATACTTCCTTTTGGATAAACAGACATATTAGGCAAGCATTTTGGAGCTTTCACCTAAATAACTACAGGTGGTGAGATAAGCTGCACAATATAATTGACCTTTCAGTATATTGTTGCACACACACCATCTATTTAGCAAATGCCCTTGTTATCAACAGCAGCCTTTTAAACTCACCTGAGCTAACAGGTATGTGAGCTGGTTACTCTGCTGCGCTTAAAATTTCTTTTTTGGTTTGCTACAATGCCTTTTCTGAAACGTTGTCTCCCTCTGCTGGAACACTGACTTCTTTCATTTAATGCCTGCAGACTATAAAAGAGAAACCAACCCAAAAAGTTTGGTTGATTAGTCTGTGGCATTCTTTTAAACTGTTGCTTATGGCGGTCTCTGTGAGCTTCTCAGTGACATTCAGCCATCCAGGTATCCCGCCTGCAGTAGACGGAATGTGGCAATGGAACGCTGGCTGCGCGTGTCATAATAGGCTCTGAGCCTTTATATACCTGCGCACAGCAGCAGCCACCTTCAGTCTGCTGCTGGACAGCCAGCAGCAGCAGCAGCAGGAGAGGTAATTAATCAGCAACCCTCCTGCTAAGGGTAGACAGCTGCTCGTTCCACCCCCCCCCCGCCTTAATTGGTTCTCCTCCCTTCCAACGGTGTTGAGGCGGGTGGGAACAGCCGGGGGTTGAGGGTACTGTGCTAAAAGAGGTGGAGTTATGCAGATCTAAAACGCGTGGATTGCAGCAGCAGCAAGCCGAAAAGTGCAGGCATGTGAGGGATCTAGAGGTTGACAGCATGTCTTCTTAACGGGAGTCCAGGTGGCCATCTCCACAAATGGACTTTTCAGAATCCTTGGGTGGCACCGTAGTCGGAAACCAATTCTGGTTATCGCTTCTCGGCCTTTTGGCTAAGATCAAGTGTAGTATCTGTTCTTATCAGTTTAATATCTGATACGTCCCCTATCTGGGGACCATATATTAAATGGATTTTTAGAACAGGGAGATGGAAAAAGAGCTTGCTCTGTCCACTCCACGCATTGACCTGGTATTGCAGTATCTCCAGGACCGGTGCACCCCTTCTTTAATGCAGTTTCTAAAATCAGAAAGAATTGAATTCAATGCTTTTTGTTCATTTTGCTTGTTTGTCGGATTTTGGGATGGACTCTTTGGCTTTGCTTTTCTTCTCCTCATTGGATTTTTCATGTTAAAAGTTGCAGAAGCCAGATGACAAGCTCATTTTGGTTCAACTTCAGCAACTGTGCATTGCATTGCCATGTAATGTAATGTAATGCAATGCTATCTATCTAGCTCTCCCTCTATACTTCCTTTTGGATAAACAGACATATTAGGCAAGCATTTTGGAGCTTTCACCTAAATAACTACAGGTGGTGAGATAAGCTGCACAATATAATTGACCTTTCAGTATATTGTTGCACACACACCATCTATTTAGCAAATGCCCTTGTTATCAACAGCAGCCTTTTAAACTCACCTGAGCTAACAGGTATGTGAGCTGGTTACTCTGCTGCGCTTAAAATTTCTTTTTTGGTTTGCTACAATGCCTTTTCTGAAACGTTGTCTCCCTCTGCTGGAACACTGACTTCTTTCATTTAATGCCTGCAGACTATAAAAGAGAAACCAACCCAAAAAGTTTGGTTGATTAGTCTGTGGCATTCTTTTAAACTGTTGCTTATGGCGGTCTCTGTGAGCTTCTCAGTGACATTCAGCCATCCAGGTATCCCGCCTGCAGTAGACGGAATGTGGCAATGGAACGCTGGCTGCGCGTGTCATAATAGGCTCTGAGCCTTTATATACCTGCGCACAGCAGCAGCCACCTTCAGTCTGCTGCTGGACAGCCAGCAGCAGCAGCAGCAGGAGAGGTAATTAATCAGCAACCCTCCTGCTAAGGGTAGACAGCTGCTCGTTCCACCCCCCCCCCCGCCTTAATTGGTTCTCCTCCCTTCCAACGGTGTTGAGGCGGGTGGGAACAGCCGGGGGTTGAGGGTACTGTGCTAAAAGAGGTGGAGTTATGCAGATCTAAAACGCGTGGATTGCAGCAGCAGCAAGCCGAAAAGTGCAGGCATGTGAGGGATCTAGAGGTTGACAGCATGTCTTCTTAACGGGAGTCCAGGTGGCCATCTCCACAAATGGACTTTTCAGAATCCTTGGGTGGCACCGTAGTCGGAAACCAATTCTGGTTATCGCTTCTCGGCCTTTTGGCTAAGATCAAGTGTAGTATCTGTTCTTATCAGTTTAATATCTGATACGTCCCCTATCTGGGGACCATATATTAAATGGATTTTTAGAACAGGGAGATGGAAAAAGAGCTTGCTCTGTCCACTCCACGCATTGACCTGGTATTGCAGTATCTCCAGGACCGGTGCACCCCTTCTTTAATGCAGTTTCTAAAATCAGAAAGAATTGAATTCAATGCTTTTTGTTCATTTTGCTTGTTTGTCGGATTTTGGGATGGACTCTTTGGCTTTGCTTTTCTTCTCCTCATTGGATTTTTCATGTTAAAAGTTGCAGAAGCCAGATGACAAGCTCATTTTGGTTCAACTTCAGCAACTGTGCATTGCATTGCCATGTAATGTAATGTAATGCAATGCTATCTATCTAGCTCTCCCTCTATACTTCCTTTTGGATAAACAGACATATTAGGCAAGCATTTTGGAGCTTTCACCTAAATAACTACAGGTGGTGAGATAAGCTGCACAATATAATTGACCTTTCAGTATATTGTTGCACACACACCATCTATTTAGCAAATGCCCTTGTTATCAACAGCAGCCTTTTAAACTCACCTGAGCTAACAGGTATGTGAGCTGGTTACTCTGCTGCGCTTAAAATTTCTTTTTTGGTTTGCTACAATGCCTTTTCTGAAACGTTGTCTCCCTCTGCTGGAACACTGACTTCTTTCATTTAATGCCTGCAGACTATAAAAGAGAAACCAACCCAAAAAGTTTGGTTGATTAGTCTGTGGCATTCTTTTAAACTGTTGCTTATGGCGGTCTCTGTGAGCTTCTCAGTGACATTCAGCCATCCAGGTATCCCGCCTGCAGTAGACGGAATGTGGCAATGGAACGCTGGCTGCGCGTGTCATAATAGGCTCTGAGCCTTTATATACCTGCGCACAGCAGCAGCCACCTTCAGTCTGCTGCTGGACAGCCAGCAGCAGCAGCAGCAGGAGAGGTAATTAATCAGCAACCCTCCTGCTAAGGGTAGACAGCTGCTCGTTCCACCCCCCCCCCCCGCCTTAATTGGTTCTCCTCCCTTCCAACGGTGTTGAGGCGGGTGGGAACAGCCGGGGGTTGAGGGTACTGTGCTAAAAGAGGTGGAGTTATGCAGATCTAAAACACGTGGATTGCAGCAGCAGCAAGCCGAAAAGTGCAGGCATGTGAGGGATCTAGAGGTTGACAGCATGTCTTCTTAACGGGAGTCCAGGTGGCCATCTCCACAAATGGACTTTTCAGAATCCTTGGGTGGCACCGTAGTCGGAAACCAATTCTGGTTATCGCTTCTCGGCCTTTTGGCTAAGATCAAGTGTAGTATCTGTTCTTATCAGTTTAATATCTGATACGTCCCCTATCTGGGGACCATATATTAAATGGATTTTTAGAACAGGGAGATGGAAAAAGAGCTTGCTCTGTCCACTCCACGCATTGACCTGGTATTGCAGTATCTCCAGGACCGGTGCACCCCTTCTTTAATGCAGTTTCTAAAATCAGAAAGAATTGAATTCAATGCTTTTTGTTCATTTTGCTTGTTTGTCGGATTTTGGGATGGACTCTTTGGCTTTGCTTTTCTTCTCCTCATTGGATTTTTCATGTTAAAAGTTGCAGAAGCCAGATGACAAGCTCATTTTGGTTCAACTTCAGCAACTGTGCATTGCATTGCCATGTAATGTAATGTAATGCAATGCTATCTATCTAGCTCTCCCTCTATACTTCCTTTTGGATAAACAGACATATTAGGCAAGCATTTTGGAGCTTTCACCTAAATAACTACAGGTGGTGAGATAAGCTGCACAATATAATTGACCTTTCAGTATATTGTTGCACACACACCATCTATTTAGCAAATGCCCTTGTTATCAACAGCAGCCTTTTAAACTCACCTGAGCTAACAGGTATGTGAGCTGGTTACTCTGCTGCGCTTAAAATTTCTTTTTTGGTTTGCTACAATGCCTTTTCTGAAACGTTGTCTCCCTCTGCTGGAACACTGACTTCTTTCATTTAATGCCTGCAGACTATAAAAGAGAAACCAACCCAAAAAGTTTGGTTGATTAGTCTGTGGCATTCTTTTAAACTGTTGCTTATGGCGGTCTCTGTGAGCTTCTCAGTGACATTCAGCCATCCAGGTATCCCGCCTGCAGTAGACGGAATGTGGCAATGGAACGCTGGCTGCGCGTGTCATAATAGGCTCTGAGCCTTTATATACCTGCGCACAGCAGCAGCCACCTTCAGTCTGCTGCTGGACAGCCAGCAGCAGCAGCAGCAGGAGAGGTAATTAATCAGCAACCCTCCTGCTAAGGGTAGACAGCTGCTCGTTCCACCCCCCCCCCGCCTTAATTGGTTCTCCTCCCTTCCAACGGTGTTGAGGCGGGTGGGAACAGCCGGGGGTTGAGGGTACTGTGCTAAAAGAGGTGGAGTTATGCAGATCTAAAACGCGTGGATTGCAGCAGCAGCAAGCCGAAAAGTGCAGGCATGTGAGGGATCTAGAGGTTGACAGCATGTCTTCTTAACGGGAGTCCAGGTGGCCATCTCCACAAATGGACTTTTCAGAATCCTTGGGTGGCACCGTAGTCGGAAACCAATTCTGGTTATCGCTTCTCGGCCTTTTGGCTAAGATCAAGTGTAGTATCTGTTCTTATCAGTTTAATATCTGATACGTCCCCTATCTGGGGACCATATATTAAATGGATTTTTAGAACAGGGAGATGGAAAAAGAGCTTGCTCTGTCCACTCCACGCATTGACCTGGTATTGCAGTATCTCCAGGACCGGTGCACCCCTTCTTTAATGCAGTTTCTAAAATCAGAAAGAATTGAATTCAATGCTTTTTGTTCATTTTGCTTGTTTGTCGGATTTTGGGATGGACTCTTTGGCTTTGCTTTTCTTCTCCTCATTGGATTTTTCATGTTAAAAGTTGCAGAAGCCAGATGACAAGCTCATTTTGGTTCAACTTCAGCAACTGTGCATTGCATTGCCATGTAATGTAATGTAATGCAATGCTATCTATCTAGCTCTCCCTCTATACTTCCTTTTGGATAAACAGACATATTAGGCAAGCATTTTGGAGCTTTCACCTAAATAACTACAGGTGGTGAGATAAGCTGCACAATATAATTGACCTTTCAGTATATTGTTGCACACACACCATCTATTTAGCAAATGCCCTTGTTATCAACAGCAGCCTTTTAAACTCACCTGAGCTAACAGGTATGTGAGCTGGTTACTCTGCTGCGCTTAAAATTTCTTTTTTGGTTTGCTACAATGCCTTTTCTGAAACGTTGTCTCCCTCTGCTGGAACACTGACTTCTTTCATTTAATGCCTGCAGACTATAAAAGAGAAACCAACCCAAAAAGTTTGGTTGATTAGTCTGTGGCATTCTTTTAAACTGTTGCTTATGGCGGTCTCTGTGAGCTTCTCAGTGACATTCAGCCATCCAGGTATCCCGCCTGCAGTAGACGGAATGTGGCAATGGAACGCTGGCTGCGCGTGTCATAATAGGCTCTGAGCCTTTATATACCTGCGCACAGCAGCAGCCACCTTCAGTCTGCTGCTGGACAGCCAGCAGCAGCAGCAGCAGGAGAGGTAATTAATCAGCAACCCTCCTGCTAAGGGTAGACAGCTGCTCGTTCCACCCCCCCCCCCGCCTTAATTGGTTCTCCTCCCTTCCAACGGTGTTGAGGCGGGTGGGAACAGCCGGGGGTTGAGGGTACTGTGCTAAAAGAGGTGGAGTTATGCAGATCTAAAACGCGTGGATTGCAGCAGCAGCAAGCCGAAAAGTGCAGGCATGTGAGGGATCTAGAGGTTGACAGCATGTCTTCTTAACGGGAGTCCAGGTGGCCATCTCCACAAATGGACTTTTCAGAATCCTTGGGTGGCACCGTAGTCGGAAACCAATTCTGGTTATCGCTTCTCGGCCTTTTGGCTAAGATCAAGTGTAGTATCTGTTCTTATCAGTTTAATATCTGATACGTCCCCTATCTGGGGACCATATATTAAATGGATTTTTAGAACAGGGAGATGGAAAAAGAGCTTGCTCTGTCCACTCCACGCATTGACCTGGTATTGCAGTATCTCCAGGACCGGTGCACCCCTTCTTTAATGCAGTTTCTAAAATCAGAAAGAATTGAATTCAATGCTTTTTGTTCATTTTGCTTGTTTGTCGGATTTTGGGATGGACTCTTTGGCTTTGCTTTTCTTCTCCTCATTGGATTTTTCATGTTAAAAGTTGCAGAAGCCAGATGACAAGCTCATTTTGGTTCAACTTCAGCAACTGTGCATTGCATTGCCATGTAATGTAATGTAATGCAATGCTATCTATCTAGCTCTCCCTCTATACTTCCTTTTGGATAAACAGACATATTAGGCAAGCATTTTGGAGCTTTCACCTAAATAACTACAGGTGGTGAGATAAGCTGCACAATATAATTGACCTTTCAGTATATTGTTGCACACACACCATCTATTTAGCAAATGCCCTTGTTATCAACAGCAGCCTTTTAAACTCACCTGAGCTAACAGGTATGTGAGCTGGTTACTCTGCTGCGCTTAAAATTTCTTTTTTGGTTTGCTACAATGCCTTTTCTGAAACGTTGTCTCCCTCTGCTGGAACACTGACTTCTTTCATTTAATGCCTGCAGACTATAAAAGAGAAACCAACCCAAAAAGTTTGGTTGATTAGTCTGTGGCATTCTTTTAAACTGTTGCTTATGGCGGTCTCTGTGAGCTTCTCAGTGACATTCAGCCATCCAGGTATCCCGCCTGCAGTAGACGGAATGTGGCAATGGAACGCTGGCTGCGCGTGTCATAATAGGCTCTGAGCCTTTATATACCTGCGCCCAGCAGCAGCCACCTTCAGTCTGCTGCTGGACAGCCAGCAGCAGCAGCAGCAGGAGAGGTAATTAATCAGCAACCCTCCTGCTAAGGGTAGACAGCTGCTCGTTCCACCCCCCCCCCCGCCTTAATTGGTTCTCCTCCCTTCCAACGGTGTTGAGGCGGGTGGGAACAGCCGGGGGTTGAGGGTACTGTGCTAAAAGAGGTGGAGTTATGCAGATCTAAAACACGTGGATTGCAGCAGCAGCAAGCCGAAAAGTGCAGGCATGTGAGGGATCTAGAGGTTGACAGCATGTCTTCTTAACGGGAGTCCAGGTGGCCATCTCCACAAATGGACTTTTCAGAATCCTTGGGTGGCACCGTAGTCGGAAACCAATTCTGGTTATCGCTTCTCGGCCTTTTGGCTAAGATCAAGTGTAGTATCTGTTCTTATCAGTTTAATATCTGATACGTCCCCTATCTGAGGACCATATATTAAATGGATTTTTAGAACAGGGAGATGGAAAAAGAGCTTGCTCTGTCCACTCCACGCATTGACCTGGTATTGCAGTATCTCCAGGACCGGTGCACCCCTTCTTTAATGCAGTTTCTAAAATCAGAAAGAATTGAATTCAATGCTTTTTGTTCATTTTGCTTGTTTGTCGGATTTTGGGATGGACTCTTTGGCTTTGCTTTTCTTCTCCTCATTGGATTTTTCATGTTAAAAGTTGCAGAAGCCAGATGACAAGCTCATTTTGGTTCAACTTCAGCAACTGTGCATTGCATTGCCATGTAATGTAATGTAATGCAATGCTATCTATCTAGCTCTCCCTCTATACTTCCTTTTGGATAAACAGACATATTAGGCAAGCATTTTGGAGCTTTCACCTAAATAACTACAGGTGGTGAGATAAGCTGCACAATATAATTGACCTTTCAGTATATTGTTGCACACACACCATCTATTTAGCAAATGCCCTTGTTATCAACAGCAGCCTTTTAAACTCACCTGAGCTAACAGGTATGTGAGCTTGTTACTCTGCTGCGCTTAAAATTTCTTTTTTGGTTTGCTACAATGCCTTTTCTGAAACGTTGTCTCCCTCTGCTGGAACACTGACTTCTTTCATTTAATGCCTGCAGACTATAAAAGAGAAACCAACCCAAAAAGTTTGGTTGATTAGTCTGTGGCATTCTTTTAAACTGTTGCTTATGGCGGTCTCTGTGAGCTTCTCAGTGACATTCAGCCATCCAGGTATCCCGCCTGCAGTAGACGGAATGTGGCAATGGAACGCTGGCTGCGCGTGTCATAATAGGCTCTGATCCTTTATATACCTGCGCACAGCAGCAGCCACCTTCAGTCTGCTGCTGGACAGCCAGCAGCAGCAGCAGCAGGAGAGGTAATTAATCAGCAACCCTCCTGCTAAGGGTAGACAGCTGCTCGTTCCACCCCCCCCCTCGCCTTAATTGGTTCTCCTCCCTTCCAACGGTGTTGAGGCGGGTGGGAACAGCCGGGGGTTGAGGGTACTGTGCTAAAAGAGGTGGAGTTATGCAGATCTAAAACGCGTGGATTGCAGCAGCAGCAAGCCGAAAAGTGCAGGCATGTGAGGGATCTAGAGGTTGACAGCATGTCTTCTTAACGGGAGTCCAGGTGGCCATCTCCACAAATGGACTTTTCAGAATCCTTGGGTGGCACCGTAGTCGGAAACCAATTCTGGTTATAGCTTCTCGGCCTTTTGACTAAGATCAAGTGTAGTATCTGTTCTTATCAGTTTAATATCTGATACGTCCCCTATCTGGGGACCATATATTAAATGGATTTTTAGAACAGGGAGATGGAAAAAGAGCTTGCTCTGTCCACTCCACGCATTGACCTGGTATTGCAGTATCTCCAGGACCGGTGCACCCCTTCTTTAATGCAGTTTCTAAAATCAGAAAGAATTGAATTCAATGCTTTTTGTTCATTTTGCTTGTTTGTCGGATTTTGGGATGGACTCTTTGGCTTTGCTTTTCTTCTCCTCATTGGATTTTTCATGTTAAAAGTTGCAGAAGCCAGATGACAAGCTCATTTTGGTTCAACTTCAGCAACTGTGCATTGCATTGCCATGTAATGTAATGTAATGCAATGCTATCTATCTAGCTCTCCCTCTATACTTCCTTTTGGATAAACAGACATATTAGGCAAGCATTTTGGAGCTTTCACCTAAATAACTACAGGTGGTGAGATAAGCTGCACAATATAATTGACCTTTCAGTATATTGTTGCACACACACCATCTATTTAGCAAATGCCCTTGTTATCAACAGCAGCCTTTTAAACTCACCTGAGCTAACAGGTATGTGAGCTGGTTACTCTGCTGCGCTTAAAATTTCTTTTTTGGTTTGCTACAATGCCTTTTCTGAAACGTTGTCTCCCTCTGCTGGAACACTGACTTCTTTCATTTAATGCCTGCAGACTATAAAAGAGAAACCAACCCAAAAAGTTTGGTTGATTAGTCTGTGGCATTCTTTTAAACTGTTGCTTATGGCGGTCTCTGTGAGCTTCTCAGTGACATTCAGCCATCCAGGTATCCCGCCTGCAGTAGACGGAATGTGGCAATGGAACGCTGGCTGCGCGTGTCATAATAGGCTCTGAGCCTTTATATACCTGCGCACAGCAGCAGCCACCTTCAGTCTGCTGCTGGACAGCCAGCAGCAGCAGCAGCAGGAGAGGTAATTAATCAGCAACCCTCCTGCTAAGGGTAGACAGCTGCTCGTTCCACCCCCCCCCGCCTTAATTGGTTCTCCTCCCTTCCAACGGTGTTGAGGCGGGTGGGAACAGCCGGGGGTTGAGGGTACTGTGCTAAAAGAGGTGGAGTTATGCAGATCTAAAACGCGTGGATTGCAGCAGCAGCAAGCCGAAAAGTGCAGGCATGTGAGGGATCTAGAGGTTGACAGCATGTCTTCTTAACGGGAGTCCAGGTGGCCATCTCCACAAATGGACTTTTCAGAATCCTTGGGTGGCACCGTAGTCAGAAACCAATTCTGGTTATCGCTTCTCGGCCTTTTGGCTAAGATCAAGTGTAGTATCTGTTCTTATCAGTTTAATATCTGATACGTCCCCTATCTGGGGACCATATATTAAATGGATTTTTAGAACAGGGAGATGGAAAAAGAGCTTGCTCTGTCCACTCCACGCATTGACCTGGTATTGCAGTATCTCCAGGACCGGTGCACCCCTTCTTTAATGCAGTTTCTAAAATCAGAAAGAATTGAATTCAATGCTTTTTGTTCATTTTGCTTGTTTGTCGGATTTTGGGATGGACTCTTTGGCTTTGCTTTTCTTCTCCTCATTGGATTTTTCATGTTAAAAGTTGCAGAAGCCAGATGACAAGCTCATTTTGGTTCAACTTCAGCAACTGTGCATTGCATTGCCATGTAATGTAATGTAATGCAATGCTATCTATCTAGCTCTCCCTCTATACTTCCTTTTGGATAAACAGACATATTAGGCAAGCATTTTGGAGCTTTCACCTAAATAACTACAGGTGGTGAGATAAGCTGCACAATATAATTGACCTTTCAGTATATTGTTGCACACACCATCTATTTAGCAAATGCCCTTGTTATCAACAGCAGCCTTTTAAACTCACCTGAGCTAACAGGTATGTGAGCTGGTTACTCTGCTGCGCTTAAAATTTCTTTTTTGGTTTGCTACAATGCCTTTTCTGAAACGTTGTCTCCCTCTGCTGGAACACTGACTTCTTTCATTTAATGCCTGCAGACTATAAAAGAGAAACCAACCCAAAAAGTTTGGTTGATTAGTCTGTGGCATTCTTTTAAACTGTTGCTTATGGCGGTCTCTGTGAGCTTCTCAGTGACATTCAGCCATCCAGGTATCCCGCCTGCAGTAGACGGAATGTGGCAATGGAACGCTGGCTGCGCGTGTCATAATAGGCTCTGAGCCTTTATATACCTGCGCACAGCAGCAGCCACCTTCAGTCTGCTGCTGGACAGCCAGCAGCAGCAGCAGCAGGAGAGGTAATTAATCAGCAACCCTCCTGCTAAGGGTAGACAGCTGCTCGTTCCACCCCCCCCCGCCTTAATTGGTTCTCCTCCCTTCCAACGGTGTTGAGGCGGGTGGGAACAGCCGGGGGTTGAGGGTACTGTGCTAAAAGAGGTGGAGTTATGCAGATCTAAAACGCGTGGATTGCAGCAGCAGCAAGCCGAAAAGTGCAGGCATGTGAGGGATCTAGAGGTTGACAGCATGTCTTCTTAACGGGAGTCCAGGTGGCCATCTCCACAAATGGACTTTTCAGAATCCTTGGGTGGCACCGTAGTCGGAAACCAATTCTGGTTATCGCTTCTCGGCCTTTTGGCTAAGATCAAGTGTAGTATCTGTTCTTATCAGTTTAATATCTGATACGTCCCCTATCTGGGGACCATATATTAAATGGATTTTTAGAACAGGGAGATGGAAAAAGAGCTTGCTCTGTCCACTCCACGCATTGACCTGGTATTGCAGTATCTCCAGGACCGGTGCACCCCTTCTTTAATGCAGTTTCTAAAATCAGAAAGAATTGAATTCAATGCTTTTTGTTCATTTTGCTTGTTTGTCGGATTTTGGGATGGACTCTTTGGCTTTGCTTTTCTTCTCCTCATTGGATTTTTCATGTTAAAAGTTGCAGAAGCCAGATGACAAGCTCATTTTGGTTCAACTTCAGCAACTGTGCATTGCATTGCCATGTAATGTAATGTAATGCAATGCTATCTATCTAGCTCTCCCTCTATACTTCCTTTTGGATAAACAGACATATTAGGCAAGCATTTTGGAGCTTTCACCTAAATAACTACAGGTGGTGAGATAAGCTGCACAATATAATTCACCTTTCAGTATATTGTTGCACACACACCATCTATTTAGCAAATGCCCTTGTTATCAACAGCAGCCTTTTAAACTCACCTGAGCTAACAGGTATGTGAGCTGGTTACTCTGCTGCGCTTAAAATTTCTTTTTTGGTTTGCTACAATGCCTTTTCTGAAACGTTGTCTCCCTCTGCTGGAACACTGACTTCTTTCATTTAATGCCTGCAGACTATAAAAGAGAAACCAACCCAAAAAGTTTGGTTGATTAGTCTGTGGCATTCTTTTAAACTGTTGCTTATGGCGGTCTCTGTGAGCTTCTCAGTGACATTCAGCCATCCAGGTATCCCGCCTGCAGTAGACGGAATGTGGCAATAGAACGCTGGCTGCGCGTGTCATAATAGGCTCTGAGCCTTTATATACCTGCGCACAGCAGCAGCCACCTTCAGTCTGCTGCTGGACAGCCAGCAGCAGCAGCAGCAGGAGAGGTAATTAATCAGCAACCCTCCTGCTAAGGGTAGACAGCTGCTCGTTCCACCCCCCCCCCGCCTTAATTGGTTCTCCTCCCTTCCAACGGTGTTGAGGCGGGTGGGAACAGCCGGGGGTTGAGGGTACTGTGCTAAAAGAGGTGGAGTTATGCAGATCTAAAACGCGTGGATTGCAGCAGCAGCAAGCCGAAAAGTGCAGGCATGTGAGGGATCTAGAGGTTGACAGCATGTCTTCTTAACGGGAGTCCAGGTGGCCATCTCCACAAATGGACTTTTCAGAATCCTTGGGTGGCACCGTAGTCGGAAACCAATTCTGGTTATCGCTTCTCGGCCTTTTGGCTAAGATCAAGTGTAGTATCTGTTCTTATCAGTTTAATATCTGATACGTCCCCTATCTGGGGACCATATATTAAATGGATTTTTAGAACAGGGAGATGGAAAAAGAGCTTGCTCTGTCCACTCCACGCATTGACCTGGTATTGCAGTATCTCCAGGACCGGTGCACCCCTTCTTTAATGCAGTTTCTAAAATCAGAAAGAATTGAATTCAATGCTTTTTGTTCATTTTGCTTGTTTGTCGGATTTTGGGATGGACTCTTTGGCTTTGCTTTTCTTCTCCTCATTGGATTTTTCATGTTAAAAGTTGCAGAAGCCAGATGACAAGCTCATTTTGGTTCAACTTCAGCAACTGTGCATTGCATTGCCATGTAATGTAATGTAATGCAATGCTATCTATCTAGCTCTCCCTCTATACTTCCTTTTGGATAAACAGACATATTAGGCAAGCATTTTGGAGCTTTCACCTAAATAACTACAGGTGGTGAGATAAGCTGCACAATATAATTGACCTTTCAGTATATTGTTGCACACACACCATCTATTTAGCAAATGCCCTTGTTATCAACAGCAGCCTTTTAAACTCACCTGAGCTAACAGGTATGTGAGCTGGTTACTCTGCTGCGCTTAAAATTTCTTTTTTGGTTTGCTACAATGCCTTTTCTGAAACGTTGTCTCCCTCTGCTGGAACACTGACTTCTTTCATTTAATGCCTGCAGACTATAAAAGAGAAACCAACCCAAAAAGTTTGGTTGATTAGTCTGTGGCATTCTTTTAAACTGTTGCTTATGGCGGTCTCTGTGAGCTTCTCAGTGACATTCAGCCATCCAGGTATCCCGCCTGCAGTAGACGGAATGTGGCAATGGAACGCTGGCTGCGCGTGTCATAATAGGCTCTGAGCCTTTATATACCTGCGCACAGCAGCAGCCACCTTCAGTCTGCTGCTGGACAGCCAGCAGCAGCAGCAGCAGGAGAGGTAATTAATCAGCAACCCTCCTGCTAAGGGTAGACAGCTGCTCGTTCCACCCCCCCCCCGCCTTAATTGGTTCTCCTCCCTTCCAACGGTGTTGAGGCGGGTGGGAACAGCCGGGGGTTGAGGGTACTGTGCTAAAAGAGGTGGAGTTATGCAGATCTAAAACGCGTGGATTGCAGCAGCAGCAAGCCGAAAAGTGCAGGCATGTGAGGGATCTAGAGGTTGACAGCATGTCTTCTTAACGGGAGTCCAGGTGGCCATCTCCACAAATGGACTTTTCAGAATCCTTGGGTGGCACCGTAGTCAGAAACCAATTCTGGTTATCGCTTCTCGGCCTTTTGGCTAAGATCAAGTGTAGTATCTGTTCTTATCAGTTTAATATCTGATACGTCCCCTATCTGGGGACCATATATTAAATGGATTTTTAGAACAGGGAGATGGAAAAAGAGCTTGCTCTGTCCACTCCACGCATTGACCTGGTATTGCAGTATCTCCAGGACCGGTGCACCCCTTCTTTAATGCAGTTTCTAAAATCAGAAAGAATTGAATTCAATGCTTTTTGTTCATTTTGCTTGTTTGTCGGATTTTGGGATGGACTCTTTGGCTTTGCTTTTCTTCTCCTCATTGGATTTTTCATGTTAAAAGTTGCAGAAGCCAGATGACAAGCTCATTTTGGTTCAACTTCAGCAACTGTGCATTGCATTGCCATGTAATGTAATGTAATGCAATGCTATCTATCTAGCTCTCCCTCTATACTTCCTTTTGGATAAACAGACATATTAGGCAAGCATTTTGGAGCTTTCACCTAAATAACTACAGGTGGTGAGATAAGCTGCACAATATAATTGACCTTTCAGTATATTGTTGCACACACCATCTATTTAGCAAATGCCCTTGTTATCAACAGCAGCCTTTTAAACTCACCTGAGCTAACAGGTATGTGAGCTGGTTACTCTGCTGCGCTTAAAATTTCTTTTTTGGTTTGCTACAATGCCTTTTCTGAAACGTTGTCTCCCTCTGCTGGAACACTGACTTCTTTCATTTAATGCCTGCAGACTATAAAAGAGAAACCAACCCAAAAAGTTTGGTTGATTAGTCTGTGGCATTCTTTTAAACTGTTGCTTATGGCGGTCTCTGTGAGCTTCTCAGTGACATTCAGCCATCCAGGTATCCCGCCTGCAGTAGACGGAATGTGGCAATGGAACGCTGGCTGCGCGTGTCATAATAGGCTCTGAGCCTTTATATACCTGCGCACAGCAGCAGCCACCTTCAGTCTGCTGCTGGACAGCCAGCAGCAGCAGCAGCAGGAGAGGTAATTAATCAGCAACCCTCCTGCTAAGGGTAGACAGCTGCTCGTTCCACCCCCCCCCCGCCTTAATTGGTTCTCCTCCCTTCCAACGGTGTTGAGGCGGGTGGGAACAGCCGGGGGTTGAGGGTACTGTGCTAAAAGAGGTGGAGTTATGCAGATCTAAAACGCGTGGATTGCAGCAGCAGCAAGCCGAAAAGTGCAGGCATGTGAGGGATCTAGAGGTTGACAGCATGTCTTCTTAACGGGAGTCCAGGTGGCCATCTCCACAAATGGACTTTTCAGAATCCTTGGGTGGCACCGTAGTCGGAAACCAATTCTGGTTATCGCTTCTCGGCCTTTTGGCTAAGATCAAGTGTAGTATCTGTTCTTATCAGTTTAATATCTGATACGTCCCCTATCTGGGGACCATATATTAAATGGATTTTTAGAACAGGGAGATGGAAAAAGTGCTTGCTCTGTCCACTCCACGCATTGACCTGGTATTGCAGTATCTCCAGGACCGGTGCACCCCTTCTTTAATGCAGTTTCTAAAATCAGAAAGAATTGAATTCAATGCTTTTTGTTCATTTTGCTTGTTTGTCGGATTTTGGGATGGACTCTTTGGCTTTGCTTTTCTTCTCCTCATTGGATTTTTCATGTTAAAAGTTGCAGAAGCCAGATGACAAGCTCATTTTGGTTCAACTTCAGCAACTGTGCATTGCATTGCCATGTAATGTAATGTAATGCAATGCTATCTATCTAGCTCTCCCTCTATAATTCCTTTTGGATAAACAGACATATTAGGCAAGCATTTTGGAGCTTTCACCTAAATAACTACAGGTGGTGAGATAAGCTGCACAATATAATTGACCTTTCAGTATATTGTTGCACACACACCATCTATTTAGCAAATGCCCTTGTTATCAACAGCAGCCTTTTAAACTCACCTGAGCTAACAGGTATGTGAGCTGGTTACTCTGCTGCGCTTAAAATTTCTTTTTTGGTTTGCTACAATGCCTTTTCTGAAACGTTGTCTCCCTCTGCTGGAACACTGACTTCTTTCATTTAATGCCTGCAGACTATAAAAGAGAAACCAACCCAAAAAGTTTGGTTGATTAGTCTGTGGCATTCTTTTAAACTGTTGCTTATGGCGGTCTCTGTGAGCTTCTCAGTGACATTCAGCCATCCAGGTATCCCGCCTGCAGTAGACGGAATGTGGCAATGGAACGCTGGCTGCGCGTGTCATAATAGGCTCTGAGCCTTTATATACCTGCGCACAGCAGCAGCCACCTTCAGTCTGCTGCTGGACAGCCAGCAGCAGCAGCAGCAGGAGAGGTAATTAATCAGCAACCCTCCTGCTAAGGGTAGACAGCTGCTCGTTCCACCCCCCCCCCGCCTTAATTGGTTCTCCTCCCTTCCAACGGTGTTGAGGCGGGTGGGAACAGCCGGGGATTGAGGGTACTGTGCTAAAAGAGGTGGAGTTATGCAGATCTAAAACGCGTGGATTGCAGCAGCAGCAAGCCGAAAAGTGCAGGCATGTGAGGGATCTAGAGGTTGACAGCATGTCTTCTTAACGGGAGTCCAGGTGGCCATCTCCACAAATGGACTTTTCAGAATCCTTGGGAGGCACCGTAGACGGAAACCAATTCTGGTTATCGCTTCTCGGCCTTTTGGCTAAGATCAAGTGTAGTATCTGTTCTTATCAGTTTAATATCTGATACGTCCCCTATCTGGGGACCATATATTAAATGGATTTTTAGAACAGGGAGATGGAAAAAGAGCTTGCTCTGTCCACTCCACGCATTGACCTGGTATTGCAGTATCTCCAGGACCGGTGCACCCCTTCTTTAATGCAGTTTCTAAAATCAGAAAGAATTGAATTCAATGCTTTTTGTTCATTTTGCTTGTTTGTCGGATTTTGGGATGGACTCTTTGGCTTTGCTTTTCTTCTCCTCATTGGATTTTTCATGTTAAAAGTTGCAGAAGCCAGATGACAAGCTCATTTTGGTTCAACTTCAGCAACTGTGCATTGCATTGCCATGTAATGTAATGTAATGCAGTGCTATCTATCTAGCTCTCCCTCTATACTTCCTTTTGGATAAACAGACATATTAGGCAAGCATTTTGGAGCTTTCACCTAAATAACTACAGGTGGTGAGATAAGCTGCACAATATAATTGACCTTTCAGTATATTGTTGCACACACACCATCTATTTAGCAAATGCCCTTGTTATCAACAGCAGCCTTTTAAACTCACCTGAGCTAACAGGTATGTGAGCTGGTTACTCTGCTGCGCTTAAAATTTCTTTTTTGGTTTGCTACAATGCCTTTTCTGAAACGTTGTCTCCCTCTGCTGGAACACTGACTTCTTTCATTTAATGCCTGCAGACTATAAAAGAGAAACCAACCCAAAAAGTTTGGTTGATTAGTCTGTGGCATTCTTTTAAACTGTTGCTTATGGCGGTCTCTGTGAGCTTCTCAGTGACATTCAGCCATCCAGGTATCCCGCCTGCAGTAGACGGAATGTGGCAATGGAACGCTGGCTGCGAGTGTCATAATAGGATCTAAGCCTTTATATACCTGCGCACAGCAGCAGCCACCTTCAGTCTGCTGCTGGACAGCCAGCAGCAGCAGCAGCAGGAGAGGTAATTAATCAGCAACCCTCCTGCTAAGGGTAGACAGCTGCTCGTTCCACCCCCCCCCCGCCTTAATTGGTTCTCCTCCCTTCCAACGGTGTTGAGGCGGGTGGGAACAGCCGGGGGTTGAGGGTACTGTGCTAAAAGAGGTGGAGTTATGCAGATCTAAAACGCGTGGATTGCAGCAGCAGCAAGCCGAAAAGTGCAGGCATGTGAGGGATCTAGAGGTTGACAGCATGTCTTCTTAACGGGAGTCCAGGTGGCCATCTCCACAAATGGACTTTTCAGAATCCTTGGGTGGCACCGTAGTCGGAAACCAATTCTGGTTATCGCTTCTCGGCCTTTTGGCTAAGATCAAGTGTAGTATCTGTTCTTATCAGTTTAATATCTGATACGTCCCCTATCTGGGGACCATATATTAAATGGATTTTTAGAACAGGGAGATGGAAAAAGAGCTTGCTCTGTCCACTCCACGCATTGACCTGGTATTGCAGTATCTCCAGGACCGGTGCACCCCTTCTTTAATGCAGTTTCTAAAATCAGAAAGAATTGAATTCAATGCTTTTTGTTCATTTTGCTTGTTTGTCGGATTTTGGGATGGACTCTTTGGCTTTGCTTTTCTTCTCCTCATTGGATTTTTCATGTTAAAAGTTGCAGAAGCCAGATGACAAGCTCATTTTGGTTCAACTTCAGCAACTGTGCATTGCATTGCCATGTAATGTAATGTAATGCAATGCTATCTATCTAGCTCTCCCTCTATACTTCCTTTTGGATAAACAGACATATTAGGCAAGCATTTTGGAGCTTTCACCTAAATAACTACAGGTGGTGAGATAAGCTGCACAATATAATTGACCTTTCAGTATATTGTTGCACACACACCATCTATTTAGCAAATGCCCTTGTTATCAACAGCAGCCTTTTAAACTCACCTGAGCTAACAGGTATGTGAGCTGGTTACTCTGCTGCGCTTAAAATTTCTTTTTTGGTTTGCTACAATGCCTTTTCTGAAACGTTGTCTCCCTCTGCTGGAACACTGACTTCTTTCATTTAATGCCTGCAGA
Organism: Phyllobates terribilis; assembly: GCF_046119375.1. Taxonomy (NCBI): domain Eukaryota; kingdom Metazoa; phylum Chordata; class Amphibia; order Anura; family Dendrobatidae; genus Phyllobates; species Phyllobates terribilis. Next base: position 620,789 of record NW_027363009.1, on the reverse strand, counting down.
CTATAAAAGAGAAACCAACCCAAAAAGTTTGGTTGATTAGTCTGTGGCATTCTTTTAAACTGTTGCTTATGGCGGTCTCTGTGAGCTTCTCAGTGACATTCAGCCATCCAGGTATCCCGCCTGCAGTAGACGGAATGTGGCAATGGAACGCTGGCTGCGCGTGTCATAATAGGCTCTGAGCCTTTATATACCTGCGCACAGCAGCAGCCACCTTCAGTCTGCTGCTGGACAGCCAGCAGCAGCAGCAGCAGGAGAGGTAATTAATCAGCAACCCTCCTGCTAAGGGTAGACAGCTGCTCGTTCCACCCCCCCCCCCCCCCCGCCTTAATTGGTTCTCCTCCCTTCCAACGGTGTTGAGGCGGGTGGGAACAGCCGGGGGTTGAGGGTACTGTGCTAAAAGAGGTGGAGTTATGCAGATCTAAAACGCGTGGATTGCAGCAGCAGCAAGCCGAAAAGTGCAGGCATGTGAGGGATCTAGAGGTTGACAGCATGTCTTCTTAACGGGAGTCCAGGTGGCCATCTCCACAAATGGACTTTTCAGAATCCTTGGGTGGCACCGTAGTCGGAAACCAATTCTGGTTATCGCTTCTCGGCCTTTTGGCTAAGATCAAGTGTAGTATCTGTTCTTATCAGTTTAATATCTGATACGTCCCCTATCTGGGGACCATATATTAAATGGATTTTTAGAACAGGGAGATGGAAAAAGAGCTTGCTCTGTCCACTCCACGCATTGACCTGGTATTGCAGTATCTCCAGGACCGGTGCACCCCTTCTTTAATGCAGTTTCTAAAATCAGAAAGAATTGAATTCAATGCTTTTTGTTCATTTTGCTTGTTTGTCGGATTTTGGGATGGACTCTTTGGCTTTGCTTTTCTTCTCCTCATTGGATTTTTCATGTTAAAAGTTGCAGAAGCCAGATGACAAGCTCATTTTGGTTCAACTTCAGCAACTGTGCATTGCATTGCCATGTAATGTAATGTAATGCAATGCTATCTATGTAGCTCTCCCTCTATACTTCCTTTTGGATAAACAGACATATTAGGCAAGCATTTTGGAGCTTTCACCTAAATAACTACAGGTGGTGAGATAAGCTGCACAATATAATTGACCTTTCAGTATATTGTTGCACACACACCATCTATTTAGCAAATGCCCTTGTTATCAACAGCAGCCTTTTAAACTCACCTGAGCTAACAGGTATGTGAGCTGGTTACTCTGCTGCGCTTAAAATTTCTTTTTTGGTTTGCTACAATGCCTTTTCTGAAACGTTGTCTCCCTCTGCTGGAACACTGACTTCTTTCATTTAATGCCTGCAGACTATAAAAGAGAAACCAACCCAAAAAGTTTGGTTGATTAGTCTGTGGCATTCTTTTAAACTGTTGCTTATGGCGGTCTCTGTGAGCTTCTCAGTGACATTCAGCCATCCAGGTATCCCGCCTGCAGTAGACGGAATGTGGCAATGGAACGCTGGCTGCGCGTGTCATAATAGGCTCTGAGCCTTTATATACCTGCGCACAGCAGCAGCCACCTTCAGTCTGCTGCTGGACAGCCAGCAGCAGCAGCAGCAGGAGAGGTAATTAATCAGCAACCCTCCTGCTAAGGGTAGACAGCTGCTCGTTCCACCCCCCCCCGCCTTAATTGGTTCTCCTCCCTTCCAACGGTGTTGAGGTGGGTGGGAACAGCCGGGGGTTGAGGGTACTGTGCTAAAAGAGGTGGAGTTATGCAGATCTAAAACGCGTGGATTGCAGCAGCAGCAAGCCGAAAAGTGCAGGCATGTGAGGGATCTAGAGGTTGACAGCATGTCTTCTTAACGGGAGTCCAGGTGGCCATCTCCACAAATGGACTTTTCAGAATCCTTGGGTGGCACCGTAGTCGGAAACCAATTCTGGTTATCGCTTCTCGGCCTTTTGGCTAAGATCAAGTGTAGTATCTGTTCTTATCAGTTTAATATCTGATACGTCCCCTATCTGGGCACCATATATTAAATGGATTTTTAGAACAGGGAGATGGAAAAAGAGCTTGCTCTGTCCACTCCACGCATTGACCTGGTATTGCAGTATCTCCAGGACCGGTGCACCCCTTCTTTAATGCAGTTTCTAAAATCAGAAAGAATTGAATTCAATGCTTTTTGTTCATTTTGCTTGTTTGTCGGATTTTGGGATGGACTCTTTGGCTTTGCTTTTCTTCTCCTCATTGGATTTTTCATGTTAAAAGTTGCAGAAGCCAGATGACAAGCTCATTTTGGTTCAACTTCAGCAACTGTGCATTGCATTGCCATGTAATGTAATGTAATGCAATGCTATCTATCTAGCTCTCCCTCTATACTTCCTTTTGGATAAACAGACATATTAGGCAAGCATTTTGGAGCTTTCACCTAAATAACTACAGGTGGTGAGATAAGCTGCACAATATAATTGACCTTTCAGTATATTGTTGCACACACACCATCTATTTAGCAAATGCCCTTGTTATCAACAGCAGCCTTTTAAACTCACCTGAGCTAACAGGTATGTGAGCTGGTTACTCTGCTGCGCTTAAAATTTCTTTTTTGGTTTGCTACAATGCCTTTTCTGAAACGTTGTCTCCCTCTGCTGGAACACTGACTTCTTTCATTTAATGCCTGCAGACTATAAAAGAGAAACCAACCCAAAAAGTTTGGTTGATTAGTCTGTGGCATTCTTTTAAACTGTTGCTTATGGCGGTCTCTGTGAGCTTCTCAGTGACATTCAGCCATCCAGGTATCCCGCCTGCAGTAGACGGAATGTGGCAATGGAACGCTGGCTGCGCGTGTCATAATAGGCTCTGAGCCTTTATATACCTGCGCACAGCAGCAGCCACCTTCAGTCTGCTGCTGGACAGCCAGCAGCAGCAGCAGCAGGAGAGGTAATTAATCAGCAACCCTCCTGCTAAGGGTAGACAGCTGCTCGTTCCACCACCCCCCCCGCCTTAATTGGTTCTCCTCCCTTCCAACGGTGTTGAGGCGGGTGGGAACAGCCGGGGGTTGAGGGTACTGTGCTAAAAGAGGTGGAGTTATGCAGATCTAAAACGCGTGGATTGCAGCAGCAGCAAGCCGAAAAGTGCAGGCATGTGAGGGATCTAGAGGTTGACAGCATGTCTTCTTAACGGGAGTCCAGGTGGCCATCTCCACAAATGGACTTTTCAGAATCCTTGGGTGGCACCGTAGTCGGAAACCAATTCTGGTTATCGCTTCTCGGCCTTTTGGCTAAGATCAAGTGTAGTATCTGTTCTTATCAGTTTAATATCTGATACGTCCCCTATCTGGGGACCATATATTAAATGGATTTTTAGAACAGGGAGATGGAAAAAGAGCTTGCTCTGTCCACTCCACGCATTGACCTGGTATTGCAGTATCTCCAGGACCGGTGCACCCCTTCTTTAATGCAGTTTCTAAAATCAGAAAGAATTGAATTCAATGCTTTTTGTTCATTTTGCTTGTTTGTCGGATTTTGGGATGGACTCTTTGGCTTTGCTTTTCTTCTCCTCATTGGATTTTTCATGTTAAAAGTTGCAGAAGCCAGATGACAAGCTCATTTTGGTTCAACTTCAGCAACTGTGCATTGCATTGCCATGTAATGTAATGTAATGCAATGCTATCTATCTAGCTCTCCCTCTATACTTCCTTTTGGATAAACAGACATATTAGGCAAGCATTTTGGAGCTTTCACCTAAATAACTACAGGTGGTGAGATAAGCTGCACAATATAATTGACCTTTCAGTATATTGTTGCACACACACCATCTATTTAGCAAATGCCCTTGTTATCAACAGCAGCCTTTTAAACTCACCTGAGCTAACAGGTATGTGAGCTGGTTACTCTGCTGCGCTTAAAATTTCTTTTTTGGTTTGCTACAATGCCTTTTCTGAAACGTTGTCTCCCTCTGCTGGAACACTGACTTCTTTCATTTAATGCCTGCAGACTATAAAAGAGAAACCAACCCAAAAAGTTTGGTTGATTAGTCTGTGGCATTCTTTTAAACTGTTGCTTATGGCGGTCTCTGTGAGCTTCTCAGTGACATTCAGCCATCCAGGTATCCCGCCTGCAGTAGACGGAATGTGGCAATGGAACGCTGGCTGCGCGTGTCATAATAGGCTCTGAGCCTTTATATACCTGCGCACAGCAGCAGCCACCTTCAGTCTGCTGCTGGACAGCCAGCAGCAGCAGCAGCAGGAGAGGTAATTAATCAGCAACCCTCCTGCTAAGGGTAGACAGCTGCTCGTTCCACCCCCCCCCCCCCCCGCCTTAATTGGTTCTCCTCCCTTCCAACGGTGTTGAGGCGGGTGGGAACAGCCGGGGGTTGAGGGTACTGTGCTAAAAGAGGTGGAGTTATGCAGATCTAAAATGCGTGGATTGCAGCAGCAGCAAGCCGAAAAGTGCAGGCATGTGAGGGATCTAGAGGTTGATAGCATGTCTTCTTAACGGGAGTCCAGGTGGCCATCTCCACAAATGGACTTTTCAGAATCCTTGGGTGGCACCGTAGTCGGAAACCAATTCTGGTTATCGCTTCTCGGCCTTTTGGCTAAGATCAAGTGTAGTATCTGTTCTTATCAGTTTAATATCTGATACGTCCCCTATCTGGGGACCATATATTAAATGGATTTTTAGAACAGGGAGATGGAAAAAGAGCTTGCTCTGTCCACTCCACGCATTGACCTGGTATTGCAGTATCTCCAGGACCGGTGCACCCCTTCTTTAATGCAGTTTCTAAAATCAGAAAGAATTGAATTCAATGCTTTTTGTTCATTTTGCTTGTTTGTCGGATTTTGGGATGGACTCTTTGGCTTTGCTTTTCTTCTCCTCATTGGATTTTTCATGTTAAAAGTTGCAGAAGCCAGATGACAAGCTCATTTTGGTTCAACTTCAGCAACTGTGCATTGCATTGCCATGTAATGTAATGTAATGCAATGCTATCTATCTAGCTCTCCCTCTATACTTCCTTTTGGATAAACAGACATATTAGGCAAGCATTTTGGAGCTTTCACCTAAATAACTACAGGTGGTGAGATAAGCTGCACAATATAATTGACCTTTCAGTATATTGTTGCACACACACCATCTGTTTAGCAAATGCCCTTGTTATCAACAGCAGCCTTTTAAACTCACCTGAGCTAACAGGTATGTGAGCTGGTTACTCTGCTGCGCTTAAAATTTCTTTTTTGGTTTGCTACAATGCCTTTTCTGAAACGTTGTCTCCCTCTGCTGGAACACTGACTTCTTTCATTTAATGCCTGCAGACTATAAAAGAGAAACCAACCCAAAAAGTTTGGTTGATTAGTCTGTGGCATTCTTTTAAACTGTTGCTTATGGCGGTCTCTGTGAGCTTCTCAGTGACATTCAGCCATCCAGGTATCCCGCCTGCAGTAGACGGAATGTGGCAATGGAACGCTGGCTGCGCGTGTCATAATAGGCTCTGAGCCTTTATATACCTGCGCACAGCAGCAGCCACCTTCAGTCTGCTGCTGGACAGCCAGCAGCAGCAGCAGCAGGAGAGGTAATTAATCAGCAACCCTCCTGCTAAGGGTAGACAGCTGCTCGTTCCACCCCCCCCCGCCTTAATTGGTTCTCCTCCCTTCCAACGGTGTTGAGGCGGGTGGGAACAGCCGGGGGTTGAGGGTACTGTGCTAAAAGAGGTGGAGTTATGCAGATCTAAAACGCGTGGATTGCAGCAGCAGCAAGCCGAAAAGTGCAGGCATGTGAGGGATCTAGAGGTTGACAGCATGTCTTCTTAACGGGAGTCCAGGTGGCCATCTCCACAAATGGACTTTTCAGAATCCTTGGGTGGCACCGTAGTCGGAAACCAATTCTGGTTATCGCTTCTCGGCCTTTTGGCTAAGATCAAGTGTAGTATCTGTTCTTATCAGTTTAATATCTGATACGTCCCCTATCTGGGGACCATATATTAAATGGATTTTTAGAACAGGGAGATGGAAAAAGAGCTTGCTCTGTCCACTCCACGCATTGACCTGGTATTGCAGTATCTCCAGGACCGGTGCACCCCTTCTTTAATGCAGTTTCTAAAATCAGAAAGAATTGAATTCAATGCTTTTTGTTCATTTTGCTTGTTTGTCGGATTTTGGGATGGACTCTTTGGCTTTGCTTTTCTTCTCCTCATTGGATTTTTCATGTTAAAAGTTGCAGAAGCCAGATGACAAGCTCATTTTGGTTCAACTTCAGCAACTGTGCATTGCATTGCCATGTAATGTAATGTAATGCAATGCTATCTATCTAGCTCTCCCTCTATACTTCTTTTTGGATAAACAGACATATTAGGCAAGCATTTTGGAGCTTTCACCTAAATAACTACAGGTGGTGAGATAAGCTGCACAATATAATTGACCTTTCAGTATATTGTTGCACACACACCATCTATTTAGCAAATGCCCTTGTTATCAACAGCAGCCTTTTAAACTCACCTGAGCTAACAGGTATGTGAGCTGGTTACTCTGCTGCGCTTAAAATTTCTTTTTTGGTTTGCTACAATGCCTTTTCTGAAACGTTGTCTCCCTCTGCTGGAACACTGACTTCTTTCATTTAATGCCTGCAGACTATAAAAGAGAAACCAACCCAAAAAGTTTGGTTGATTAGTCTGTGGCATTCTTTTAAACTGTTGCTTATGGCGGTCTCTGTGAGCTTCTCAGTGACATTCAGCCATCCAGGTATCCCGCCTGCAGTAGACGGAATGTGGCAATGGAACGCTGGCTGCGCGTGTCATAATAGGCTCTGAGCCTTTATATACCTGCGCACAGCAGCAGCCACCTTCAGTCTGCTGCTGGACAGCCAGCAGCAGCAGCAGCAGGAGAGGTAATTAATCAGCAACCCTCCTGCTAAGGGTAGACAGCTGCTCGTTCCACCCCCCCCCCCGCCTTAATTGGTTCTCCTCCCTTCCAACGGTGTTGAGGCGGGTGGGAACAGCCGGGGGTTGAGGGTACTGTGCTAAAAGAGGTGGAGTTATGCAGATCTAAAACGCGTGGATTGCAGCAGCAGCAAGCCGAAAAGTGCAGGCATGTGAGGGATCTAGAGGTTGACAGCATGTCTTCTTAACGGGAGTCCAGGTGGCCATCTCCACAAATGGACTTTTCAGAATCCTTGGGTGGCACCGTAGTCGGAAACCAATTCTGGTTATCGCTTCTCGGCCTTTTGGCTAAGATCAAGTGTAGTATCTGTTCTTATCAGTTTAATATCTGATACGTCCCCTATCTGGGGACCATATATTAAATGGATTTTTAGAACAGGGAGATGGAAAAAGAGCTTGCTCTGTCCACTCCACGCATTGACCTGGTATTGCAGTATCTCCAGGACCGGTGCACCCCTTCTTTAATGCAGTTTCTAAAATCAGAAAGAATTGAATTCAATGCTTTTTGTTCATTTTGCTTGTTTGTCGGATTTTGGGATGGACTCTTTGGCTTTGCTTTTCTTCTCCTCATTGGATTTTTCATGTTAAAAGTTGCAGAAGCCAGATGACAAGCTCATTTTGGTTCAACTTCAGCAACTGTGCATTGCATTGCCATGTAATGTAATGTAATGCAATGCTATCTATCTAGCTCTCCCTCTATACTTCCTTTTGGATAAACAGACATATTAGGCAAGCATTTTGGAGCTTTCACCTAAATAACTACAGGTGGTGAGATAAGCTGCACAATATAATTGACCTTTCAGTATATTGTTGCACACACACCATCTATTTAGCAAATGCCCTTGTTATCAACAGCAGCCTTTTAAACTCACCTGAGCTAACAGGTATGTGAGCTGGTTACTCTGCTGCGCTTAAAATTTCTTTTTTGGTTTGCTACAATGCCTTTTCTGAAACGTTGTCTCCCTCTGCTGGAACACTGACTTCTTTCATTTAATGCCTGCAGACTATAAAAGAGAAACCAACCCAAAAAGTTTGGTTGATTAGTCTGTGGCATTCTTTTAAACTGTTGCTTATGGCGGTCTCTGTGAGCTTCTCAGTGACATTCAGCCATCCAGGTATCCCGCCTGCAGTAGACGGAATGTGGCAATGGAACGCTGGCTGCGCGTGTCATAATAGGCTCTGAGCCTTTATATACCTGCGCACAGCAGCAGCCACCTTCAGTCTGCTGCTGGACAGCCAGCAGCAGCAGCAGCAGGAGAGGTAATTAATCAGCAACCCTCCTGCTAAGGGTAGACAGCTGCTCGTTCCACCCCCCCCCCCGCCTTAATTGGTTCTCCTCCCTTCCAACGGTGTTGAGGCGGGTGGGAACAGCCGGGGGTTGAGGGTACTGTGCTAAAAGAGGTGGAGTTATGCAGATCTAAAACGCGTGGATTGCAGCAGCAGCAAGCCGAAAAGTGCAGGCATGTGAGGGATCTAGAGGTTGACAGCATGTCTTCTTAACGGGAGTCCAGGTGGCCATCTCCACAAATGGACTTTTCAGAATCCTTGGGTGGCACCGTAGTCGGAAACCAATTCTGGTTATCGCTTCTCGGCCTTTTGGCTAAGATCAAGTGTAGTATCTGTTCTTATCAGTTTAATATCTGATACGTCCCCTATCTGGGGACCATATATTAAATGGATTTTTAGAACAGGGAGATGGAAAAAGAGCTTGCTCTGTCCACTCCACGCATTGACCTGGTATTGCAGTATCTCCAGGACCGGTGCACCCCTTCTTTAATGCAGTTTCTAAAATCAGAAAGAATTGAATTCAATGCTTTTTGTTCATTTTGCTTGTTTGTCGGATTTTGGGATGGACTCTTTGGCTTTGCTTTTCTTCTCCTCATTGGATTTTTCATGTTAAAAGTTGCAGAAGCCAGATGACAAGCTCATTTTGGTTCAACTTCAGCAACTGTGCATTGCATTGCCATGTAATGTAATGTAATCCAATGCTATCTATCTAGCTCTCCCTCTATACTTCCTTTTGGATAAACAGACATATTAGGCAAGCATTTTGGAGCTTTCACCTAAATAACTACAGGTGGTGAGATAAGCTGCACAATATAATTGACCTTTCAGTATATTGTTGCACACACACCATCTATTTAGCAAATGCCCTTGTTATCAACAGCAGCCTTTTAAACTCACCTGAGCTAACAGGTATGTGAGCTGGTTACTCTGCTGCGTTTAAAATTTCTTTTTTGGTTTGCTACAATGCCTTTTCTGAAACGTTGTCTCCCTCTGCTGGAACACTGACTTCTTTCATTTAATGCCTGCAGACTATAAAAGAGAAACCAACCCAAAAAGTTTGGTTGATTAGTCTGTGGCATTCTTTTAAACTGTTGCTTATGGCGGTCTCTGTGAGCTTCTCAGTGACATTCAGCCATCCAGGTATCCCGCCTGCAGTAGACGGAATGTGGCAATGGAACGCTGGCTGCGCGTGTCATAATAGGCTCTGAGCCTTTATATACCTGCGCACAGCAGCAGCCACCTTCAGTCTGCTGCTGGACAGCCAGCAGCAGCAGCAGCAGGAGAGGTAATTAATCAGCAACCCTCCTGCTAAGGGTAGACAGCTGCTCGTTCCACCCCCCCCCCCGCCTTAATTGGTTCTCCTCCCTTCCAACGGTGTTGAGGCGGGTGGGAACAGCCGGGGGTTGAGGGTACTGTGCTAAAAGAGGTGGAGTTATGCAGATCTAAAACGCGTGGATTGCAGCAGCAGCAAGCCGAAAAGTGCAGGCATGTGAGGGATCTAGAGGTTGACAGCATGTCTTCTTAACGGGAGTCCAGGTGGCCATCTCCACAAATGGACTTTTCAGAATCCTTGGGTGGCACCGTAGTCGGAAACCAATTCTGGTTATCGCTTCTCGGCCTTTTGGCTAAGATCAAGTGTAGTATCTGTTCTTATCAGTTTAATATCTGATACGTCCCCTATCTGGGGACCATATATTAAATGGATTTTTAGAACAGGGAGATGGAAAAAGAGCTTGCTCTGTCCACTCCACGCATTGACCTGGTATTGCAGTATCTCCAGGACCGGTGCACCCCTTCTTTAATGCAGTTTCTAAAATCAGAAAGAATTGAATTCAATGCTTTTTGTTCATTTTGCTTGTTTGTCGGATTTTGGGATGGACTCTTTGGCTTTGCTTTTCTTCTCCTCATTGGATTTTTCATGTTAAAAGTTGCAGAAGCCAGATGACAAGCTCATTTTGGTTCAACTTCAGCAACTGTGCATTGCATTGCCATGTAATGTAATGTAATGCAATGCTATCTATCTAGCTCTCCCTCTATACTTCCTTTTGGATAAACAGACATATTAGGCAAGCATTTTGGAGCTTTCACCTAAATAACTACAGGTGGTGAGATAAGCTGCACAATATAATTGACCTTTCAGTATATTGTTGCACACACACCATCTATTTAGCAAATGCCCTTGTTATCAACAGCAGCCTTTTAAACTCACCTGAGCTAACAGGTATGTGAGCTGGTTACTCTGCTGCGCTTAAAATTTCTTTTTTGGTTTGCTACAATGCCTTTTCTGAAACGTTGTCTCCCTCTGCTGGAACACTGACTTCTTTCATTTAATGCCTGCAGACTATAAAAGAGAAACCAACCCAAAAAGTTTGGTTGATTAGTCTGTGGCATTCTTTTAAACTGTTGCTTATGGCGGTCTCTGTGAGCTTCTCAGTGACATTCAGCCATCCAGGTATCCCGCCTGCAGTAGACGGAATGTGGCAATGGAACGCTGGCTGCGCGTGTCATAATAGGCTCTGAGCCTTTATATACCTGCGCACAGCAGCAGCCACCTTCAGTCTGCTGCTGGACAGCCAGCAGCAGCAGCAGCAGGAGAGGTAATTAATCAGCAACCCTCCTGCTAAGGGTAGACAGCTGCTCGTTCCACCCCCCCCCCCCGCCTTAATTGGTTCTCCTCCCTTCCAACGGTGTTGAGGCGGGTGGGAACACCCGGGGGTTGAGGGTACTGTGCTAAAAGAGGTGGAGTTATGCAGATCTAAAACGCGTGGATTGCAGCAGCAGCAAGCCGAAAAGTGCAGGCATGTGAGGGATCTAGAGGTTGACAGCATGTCTTCTTAACGGGAGTCCAGGTGGCCATCTCCACAAATGGACTTTTCAGAATCCTTGGGTGGCACCGTAGTCGGAAACCAATTCTGGTTATCGCTTCTCGGCCTTTTGGCTAAGATCAAGTGTAGTATCTGTTCTTATCAGTTTAATATCTGATACGTCCCCTATCTGGGGACCATATATTAAATGGATTTTTAGAACAGGGAGATGGAAAAAGAGCTTGCTCTGTCCACTCCACGCATTGACCTGGTATTGCAGTATCTCCAGGACCGGTGCACCCCTTCTTTAATGCAGTTTCTAAAATCAGAAAGAATTGAATTCAATGCTTTTTGTTCATTTTGCTTGTTTGTCGGATTTTGGGATGGACTCTTTGGCTTTGCTTTTCTTCTCCTCATTGGATTTTTCATGTTAAAAGTTGCAGAAGCCAGATGACAAGCTCATTTTGGTTCAACTTCAGCAACTGTGCATTGCATTGCCATGTAATGTAATGTAATGCAATGCTATCTATCTAGCTCTCCCTCTATACTTCCTTTTGGATAAACAGACATATTAGGCAAGCATTTTGGAGCTTTCACCTAAATAACTACAGGTGGTGAGATAAGCTGCACAATATAATTGACCTTTCAGTATATTGTTGCACACACACCATCTATTTAGCAAATGCCCTTGTTATCAACAGCAGCCTTTTAAACTCACCTGAGCTAACAGGTATGTGAGCTGGTTACTCTGCTGCGTTTAAAATTTCTTTTTTGGTTTGCTACAATGCCTTTTCTGAAACGTTGTCTCCCTCTGCTGGAACACTGACTTCTTTCATTTAATGCCTGCAGACTATAAAAGAGAAACCAACCCAAAAAGTTTGGTTGATTAGTCTGTGGCATTCTTTTAAACTGTTGCTTATGGCGGTCTCTGTGAGCTTCTCAGTGACATTCAGCCATCCAGGTATCCCGCCTGCAGTAGACGGAATGTGGCAATGAAACGCTGGCTGCGCGTGTCATAATAGGCTCTGAGCCTTTATATACCTGCGCACAGCAGCAGCCACCTTCAGTCTGCTGCTGGACAGCCAGCAGCAGCAGCAGCAGGAGAGGTAATTAATCAGCAACCCTCCTGCTAAGGGTAGACAGCTGCTCGTTCCACCCCCCCCCCGCCTTAATTGGTTCTCCTCCCTTCCAACGGTGTTGAGGCGGGTGGGAACAGCCGGGGGTTGAGGGTACTGTGCTAAAAGAGGTGGAGTTATGCAGATCTAAAACGCGTGGATTGCAGCAGCAGCAAGCCGAAAAGTGCAGGCATGTGAGGGATCTAGAGGTTGACAGCATGTCTTCTTAACGGGAGTCCAGGTGGCCATCTCCACAAATGGACTTTTCAGAATCCTTGGGTGGCACCGTAGTCGGAAACCAATTCTGGTTATCGCTTCTCGGCCTTTTGGCTAAGATCAAGTGTAGTATCTGTTCTTATCAGTTTAATATCTGATACGTCCCCTATCTGGGGACCATATATTAAATGGATTTTTAGAACAGGGAGATGGAAAAAGAGCTTGCTCTGTCCACTCCACGCATTGACCTGGTATTGCAGTATCTCCAGGACCGGTGCACCCCTTCTTTAATGCAGTTTCTAAAATCAGAAAGAATTGAATTCAATGCTTTTTGTTCATTTTGCTTGTTTGTCGGATTTTGGGATGGACTCTTTGGCTTTGCTTTTCTTCTCCTCATTGGATTTTTCATGTTAAAAGTTGCAGAAGCCAGATGACAAGCTCATTTTGGTTCAACTTCAGCAACTGTGCATTGCATTGCCATGTAATGTAATGTAATGCAATGCTATCTATCTAGCTCTCCCTCTATACTTCCTTTTGGATAAACAGACATATTAGGCAAGCATTTTGGAGCTTTCACCTAAATAACTACAGGTGGTGAGATAAGCTGCACAATATAATTGACCTTTCAGTATATTGTTGCACACACACCATCTATTTAGCAAATGCCCTTGTTATCAACAGCAGCCTTTTAAACTCACCTGAGCTAACAGGTATGTGAGCTGGTTACTCTGCTGCGCTTAAAATTTCTTTTTTGGTTTGCTACAATGCCTTTTCTGAAACGTTGTCTCCCTCTGCTGGAACACTGACTTCTTTCATTTAATGCCTGCAGACTATAAAAGAGAAACCAACCCAAAAAGTTTGGTTGATTAGTCTGTGGCATTCTTTTAAACTGTTGCTTATGGCGGTCTCTGTGAGCTTCTCAGTGACATTCAGCCATCCAGGTATCCCGCCTGCAGTAGACGGAATGTGGCAATGGAACGCTGGCTGCGCGTGTCATAATAGGCTCTGAGCCTTTATATACCTGCGCACAGCAGCAGCCACCTTCAGTCTGCTGCTGGACAGCCAGCAGCAGCAGCAGCAGGAGAGGTAATTAATCAGCAACCCTCCTGCTAAGGGTAGACAGCTGCTCGTTCCACCCCCCCCCCGCCTTAATTGGTTCTCCTCCCTTCCAACGGTGTTGAGGCGGGTGGGAACAGCCGGGGGTTGAGGGTACTGTGCTAAAAGAGGTGGAGTTATGCAGATCTAAAACGCGTGGATTGCAGCAGCAGCAAGCCGAAAAGTGCAGGCATGTGAGGGATCTAGAGGTTGACAGCATGTCTTCTTAACGGGAGTCCAGGTGGCCATCTCCACAAATGGACTTTTCAGAATCCTTGGGTGGCACCGTAGTCGGAAACCAATTCTGGTTATCGCTTCTCGGCCTTTTGGCTAAGATCAAGTGTAGTATCTGTTCTTATCAGTTTAATATCTGATACGTCCCCTATCTGGGGACCATATATTAAATGGATTTTTAGAACAGGGAGATGGAAAAAGAGCTTGCTCTGTCCACTCCACGCATTGACCTGGTATTGCAGTATCTCCAGGACCGGTGCACCCCTTCTTTAATGCAGTTTCTAAAATCAGAAAGAATTGAATTCAATGCTTTTTGTTCATTTTGCTTGTTTGTCGGATTTTGGGATGGACTCTTTGGCTTTGCTTTTCTTCTCCTCATTGGATTTTTCATGTTAAAAGTTGCAGAAGCCAGATGACAAGCTCATTTTGGTTCAACTTCAGCAACTGTGCATTGCATTGCCATGTAATGTAATGTAATGCAATGCTATCTATCTAGCTCTCCCTCTATACTTCCTTTTGGATAAACAGACATATTAGGCAAGCATTTTGGAGCTTTCACCTAAATAACTACAGGTGGTGAGATAAGCTGCACAATATAATTGACCTTTCAGTATATTGTTGCACACACACCATCTATTTAGCAAATGCCCTTGTTATCAACAGCAGCCTTTTAAACTCACCTGAGCTAACAGGTATGTGAGCTGGTTACTCTGCTGCGCTTAAAATTTCTTTTTTGGTTTGCTACAATGCCTTTTCTGAAACGTTGTCTCCCTCTGCTGGAACACTGACTTCTTTCATTTAATGCCTGCAGACTATAAAAGAGAAACCAACCCAAAAAGTTTGGTTGATTAGTCTGTGGCATTCTTTTAAACTGTTGCTTATGGCGGTCTCTGTGAGCTTCTCAGTGACATTCAGCCATCCAGGTATCCCGCCTGCAGTAGACGGAATGTGGCAATGGAACGCTGGCTGCGCGTGTCATAATAGGCTCTGAGCCTTTATATACCTGCGCACAGCAGCAGCCACCTTCAGTCTGCTGCTGGACAGCCAGCAGCAGCAGCAGCAGGAGAGGTAATTAATCAGCAACCCTCCTGCTAAGGGTAGACAGCTGCTCGTTCCACCCCCCCCCCCCGCCTTAATTGGTTCTCCTCCCTTCCAACGGTGTTGAGGCGGGTGGGAACAGCCGGGGGTTGAGGGTACTGTGCTAAAAGAGGTGGAGTTATGCAGATCTAAAACGCGTGGATTGCAGCAGCAGCAAGCCGAAAAGTGCAGGCATGTGAGGGATCTAGAGGTTGACAGCATGTCTTCTTAACGGGAGTCCAGGTGGCCATCTCCACAAATGGACTTTTCAGAATCCTTGGGTGGCACCGTAGTCGGAAACCAATTCTGGTTATCGCTTCTCGGCCTTTTGGCTAAGATCAAGTGTAGTATCTGTTCTTATCAGTTTAATATCTGATACGTCCCCTATCTGGGGACCATATATTAAATGGATTTTTAGAACAGGGAGATGGAAAAAGAGCTTGCTCTGTCCACTCCACGCATTGACCTGGTATTGCAGTATCTCCAGGACCGGTGCACCCCTTCTTTAATGCAGTTTCTAAAATCAGAAAGAATTGAATTCAATGCTTTTTGTTCATTTTGCTTGTTTGTCGGATTTTGGGATGGACTCTTTGGCTTTGCTTTTCTTCTCCTCATTGGATTTTTCATGTTAAAAGTTGCAGAAGCCAGATGACAAGCTCATTTTGGTTCAACTTCAGCAACTGTGCATTGCATTGCCATGTAATGTAATGTAATGCAATGCTATCTATCTAGCTCTCCCTCTATACTTCCTTTTGGATAAACAGACATATTAGGCAAGCATTTTGGAGCTTTCACCTAAATAACTACAGGTGGTGAGATAAGCTGCACAATATAATTGACCTTTCAGTATATTGTTGCACACACACCATCTATTTAGCAAATGCCCTTGTTATCAACAGCAGCCTTTTAAACTCACCTGAGCTAACAGGTATGTGAGCTGGTTACTCTGCTGCGTTTAAAATTTCTTTTTTGGTTTGCTACAATGCCTTTTCTGAAACGTTGTCTCCCTCTGCTGGAACACTGACTTCTTTCATTTAATGCCTGCAGACTATAAAAGAGAAACCAACCCAAAAAGTTTGGTTGATTAGTCTGTGGCATTCTTTTAAACTGTTGCTTATGGCGGTCTCTGTGAGCTTCTCAGTGACATTCAGCCATCCAGGTATCCCGCCTGCAGTAGACGGAATGTGGCAATGAAACGCTGGCTGCGCGTGTCATAATAGGCTCTGAGCCTTTATATACCTGCGCACAGCAGCAGCCACCTTCAGTCTGCTGCTGGACAGCCAGCAGCAGCAGCAGCAGGAGAGGTAATTAATCAGCAACCCTCCTGCTAAGGGTAGACAGCTGCTCGTTCCACCCCCCCCCCGCCTTAATTGGTTCTCCTCCCTTCCAACGGTGTTGAGGCGGGTGGGAACAGCCGGGGGTTGAGGGTACTGTGCTAAAAGAGGTGGAGTTATGCAGATCTAAAACGCGTGGATTGCAGCAGCAGCAAGCCGAAAAGTGCAGGCATGTGAGGGATCTAGAGGTTGACAGCATGTCTTCTTAACGGGAGTCCAGGTGGCCATCTCCACAAATGGACTTTTCAGAATCCTTGGGTGGCACCGTAGTCGGAAACCAATTCTGGTTATCGCTTCTCGGCCTTTTGGCTAAGATCAAGTGTAGTATCTGTTCTTATCAGTTTAATATCTGATACGTCCCCTATCTGGGGACCATATATTAAATGGATTTTTAGAACAGGGAGATGGAAAAAGAGCTTGCTCTGTCCACTCCACGCATTGACCTGGTATTGCAGTATCTCCAGGACCGGTGCACCCCTTCTTTAATGCAGTTTCTAAAATCAGAAAGAATTGAATTCAATGCTTTTTGTTCATTTTGCTTGTTTGTCGGATTTTGGGATGGACTCTTTGGCTTTGCTTTTCTTCTCCTCATTGGATTTTTCATGTTAAAAGTTGCAGAAGCCAGATGACAAGCTCATTTTGGTTCAACTTCAGCAACTGTGCATTGCATTGCCATGTAATGTAATGTAATGCAATGCTATCTATCTAGCTCTCCCTCTATACTTCCTTTTGGATAAACAGACATATTAGGCAAGCATTTTGGAGCTTTCACCTAAATAACTACAGGTGGTGAGATAAGCTGCACAATATAATTGACCTTTCAGTATATTGTTGCACACACACCATCTATTTAGCAAATGCCCTTGTTATCAACAGCAGCCTTTTAAACTCACCTGAGCTAACAGGTATGTGAGCTGGTTACTCTGCTGCGCTTAAAATTTCTTTTTTGGTTTGCTACAATGCCTTTTCTGAAACGTTGTCTCCCTCTGCTGGAACACTGACTTCTTTCATTTAATGCCTGCAGACTATAAAAGAGAAACCAACCCAAAAAGTTTGGTTGATTAGTCTGTGGCATTCTTTTAAACTGTTGCTTATGGCGGTCTCTGTGAGCTTCTCAGTGACATTCAGCCATCCAGGTATCCCGCCTGCAGTAGACGGAATGTGGCAATGGAACGCTGGCTGCGCGTGTCATAATAGGCTCTGAGCCTTTATATACCTGCGCACAGCAGCAGCCACCTTCAGTCTGCTGCTGGACAGCCAGCAGCAGCAGCAGCAGGAGAGGTAATTAATCAGCAACCCTCCTGCTAAGGGTAGACAGCTGCTCGTTCCACCCCGCCCCCGCCTTAATTGGTTCTCCTCCCTTCCAACGGTGTTGAGGCGGGTGGGAACAGCCGGGGGTTGAGGGTACTGTGCTAAAAGAGGTGGAGTTATGCAGATCTAAAACGCGTGGATTGCAGCAGCAGCAAGCCGAAAAGTGCAGGCATGTGAGGGATCTAGAGGTTGACAGCATGTCTTCTTAACGGGAGTCCAGGTGGCCATCTCCACAAATGGACTTTTCAGAATCCTTGGGTGGCACCGTAGTCGGAAACCAATTCTGGTTATCGCTTCTCGGCCTTTTGGCTAAGATCAAGTGTAGTATCTGTTCTTATCAGTTTAATATCTGATACGTCCCCTATCTGGGGACCATATATTAAATGGATTTTTAGAACAGGGAGATGGAAAAAGAGCTTGCTCTGTCCACTCCACGCATTGACCTGGTATTGCAGTATCTCCAGGACCGGTGCACCCCTTCTTTAATGCAGTTTCTAAAATCAGAAAGAATTGAATTCAATGCTTTTTGTTCATTTTGCTTGTTTGTCGGATTTTGGGATGGACTCTTTGGCTTTGCTTTTCTTCTCCTCATTGGATTTTTCATGTTAAAAGTTGCAGAAGCCAGATGACAAGCTCATTTTGGTTCAACTTCAGCAACTGTGCATTGCATTGCCATGTAATGTAATGTAATGCAATGCTATCTATCTAGCTCTCCCTCTATACTTCCTTTTGGATAAACAGACATATTAGGCAAGCATTTTGGAGCTTTCACCTAAATAACTACAGGTGGTGAGATAAGCTGCACAATATAATTGACCTTTCAGTATATTGTTGCACACACACCATCTATTTAGCAAATGCCCTTGTTATCAACAGCAGCCTTTTAAACTCACCTGAGCTAACAGGTATGTGAGCTGGTTACTCTGCTGCGCTTAAAATTTCTTTTTTGGTTTGCTACAATGCCTTTTCTGAAACGTTGTCTCCCTCTGCTGGAACACTGACTTCTTTCATTTAATGCCTGCAGACTATAAAAGAGAAACCAACCCAAAAAGTTTGGTTGATTAGTCTGTGGCATTCTTTTAAACTGTTGCTTATGGCGGTCTCTGTGAGCTTCTCAGTGACATTCAGCCATCCAGGTATCCCGCCTGCAGTAGACGGAATGTGGCAATGGAACGCTGGCTGCGCGTGTCATAATAGGCTCTGAGCCTTTATATACCTGCGCACAGCAGCAGCCACCTTCAGTCTGCTGCTGGACAGCCAGCAGCAGCAGCAGCAGGAGAGGTAATTAATCAGCAACCCTCCTGCTAAGGGTAGACAGCTGCTCGTTCCACCCCCCCCCGCCTTAATTGGTTCTCCTCCCTTCCAACGGTGTTGAGGCGGGTGGGAACAGCCGGGGGTTGAGGGTACTGTGCTAAAAGAGGTGGAGTTATGCAGATCTAAAACGCGTGGATTGCAGCAGCAGCAAGCCGAAAAGTGCAGGCATGTGAGGGATCTAGAGGTTGACAGCATGTCTTCTTAACGGGAGTCCAGGTGGCCATCTCCACAAATGGACTTTTCAGAATCCTTGGGTGGCACCGTAGTCGGAAACCAATTCTGGTTATCGCTTCTCGGCCTTTTGGCTAAGATCAAGTGTAGTATCTGTTCTTATCAGTTTAATATCTGATACGTCCCCTATCTGGGGACCATATATTAAATGGATTTTTAGAACAGGGAGATGGAAAAAGAGCTTGCTCTGTCCACTCCACGCATTGACCTGGTATTGCAGTATCTCCAGGACCGGTGCACCCCTTCTTTAATGCAGTTTCTAAAATCAGAAAGAATTGAATTCAATGCTTTTTGTTCATTTTGCTTGTTTGTCGGATTTTGGGATGGACTCTTTGGCTTTGCTTTTCTTCTCCTCATTGGATTTTTCATGTTAAAAGTTGCAGAAGCCAGATGACAAGCTCATTTTGGTTCAACTTCAGCAACTGTGCATTGCATTGCCATGTAATGTAATGTAATGCAATGCTATCTATCTAGCTCTCCCTCTATACTTCCTTTTGGATAAACAGACATATTAGGCAAGCATTTTGGAGCTTTCACCTAAATAACTACAGGTGGTGAGATAAGCTGCACAATATAATTGACCTTTCAGTATATTGTTGCACACACACCATCTATTTAGCAAATGCCCTTGTTATCAACAGCAGCCTTTTAAACTCACCTGAGCTAACAGGTATGTGAGCTGGTTACTCTGCTGCGCTTAAAATTTCTTTTTTGGTTTGCTACAATGCCTTTTCTGACACGTTGTCTCCCTCTGCTGGAACACTGACTTCTTTCATTTAATGCCTGCAGACTATAAAAGAGAAACCAACCCAAAAAGTTTGGTTGATTAGTCTGTGGCATTCTTTTAAACTGTTGCTTATGGCGGTCTCTGTGAGCTTCTCAGTGACATTCAGCCATCCAGGTATCCCGCCTGCAGTAGACGGAATGTGGCAATGGAACGCTGGCTGCGCGTGTCATAATAGGCTCTGAGCCTTTATATACCTGCGCACAGCAGCAGCCACCTTCAGTCTGCTGCTGGACAGCCAGCAGCAGCAGCAGCAGGAGAGGTAATTAATCAGCAACCCTCCTGCTAAGGGTAGACAGCTGCTCGTTCCACCCCCCCCCCCCCCCCCGCCTTAATTGGTTCTCCTCCCTTCCAACGGTGTTGAGGCGGGTGGGAACAGCCGGGGGTTGAGGGTACTGTGCTAAAAGAGGTGGAGTTATGCAGATCTAAAACGCGTGGATTGCAGCAGCAGCAAGGCGAAAAGTGCAGGCATGTGAGGGATCTAGAGGTTGACAGCATGTCTTCTTAACGGGAGTCCAGGTGGCCATCTCCACAAATGGACTTTTCAGAATCCTTGGGTGGCACCGTAGTCGGAAACCAATTCTGGTTATCGCTTCTCGGCCTTTTGGCTAAGATCAAGTGTAGTATCTGTTCTTATCAGTTTAATATCTGATATGTCCCCTATCTGGGGACCATATATTAAATGGATTTTTAGAACAGGGAGATGGAAAAAGAGCTTGCTCTGTCCACTCCACGCATTGACCTGGTATTGCAGTATCTCCAGGACCGGTGCACCCCTTCTTTAATGCAGTTTCTAAAATCAGAAAGAATTGAATTCAATGCTTTTTGTTCATTTTGCTTGTTTGTCGGATTTTGGGATGGACTCTTTGGCTTTGCTTTTCTTCTCCTCATGGGATTTTTCATGTTAAAAGTTGCAGAAGCCAGATGACAAGCTCATTTTGGTTCAACTTCAGCAACTGTGCATTGCATTGCCATGTAATGTAATGTAATGCAATGCTATCTATCTAGCTCTCCCTCTATACTTCCTTTTGGATAAACAGACATATTAGGCAAGCATTTTGGAGCTTTCACCTAAATAACTACAGGTGGTGAGATAAGCTGCACAATATAATTGACCTTTCAGTATATTGTTGCACACACACCATCTATTTAGCAAATGCCCTTGTTATCAACAGCAGCCTTTTAAACTCACCTGAGCTAACAGGTATGTGAGCTGGTTACTCTGCTGCGCTTAAAATTTCTTTTTTGGTTTGCTACAATGCCTTTTCTGAAACGTTGTCTCCCTCTGCTGGAACACTGACTTCTTTCATTTAATGCCTGCAGACTATAAAAGAGAAACCAACCCAAAAAGTTTGGTTGATTAGTCTGTGGCATTCTTTTAAACTGTTGCTTATGGCGGTCTCTGTGAGCTTCTCAGTGACATTCAGCCATCCAGGTATCCCGCCTGCAGTAGACGGAATGTGGCAATGGAACGCTGGCTGCGCGTGTCATAATAGGCTCTGAGCCTTTATATACCTGCGCACAGCAGCAGCCACCTTCAGTCTGCTGCTGGACAGCCAGCAGCAGCAGCAGCAGGAGAGGTAATTAATCAGCAACCCTCCTGCTAAGGGTAGACAGCTGCTCGTTCCACCCCCCCCCCCCGCCTTAATTGGTTCTCCTCCCTTCCAACGGTGTTGAGGCGGGTGGGAACAGCCGGGGGTTGAGGGTACTGTGCTAAAAGAGGTGGAGTTATGCAGATCTAAAACGCGTGGATTGCAGCAGCAGCAAGCCGAAAAGTGCAGGCATGTGAGGGATCTAGAGGTTGACAGCATGTCTTCTTAACGGGAGTCCAGGTGGCCATCTCCACAAATGGACTTTTCAGAATCCTTGGGTGGCACCATAGTCGGAAACCAATTCTGGTTATCGCTTCTCGGCCTTTTGGCTAAGATCAAGTGTAGTATCTGTTCTTATCAGTTTAATATCTGATACGTCCCCTATCTGGGGACCATATATTAAATGGATTTTTAGAACAGGGAGATGGAAAAAGAGCTTGCTCTGTCCACTCCACGCATTGACCTGGTATTGCAGTATCTCCAGGACCGGTGCACCCCTTCTTTAATGCAGTTTCTAAAATCAGAAAGAATTGAATTCAATGCTTTTTGTTCATTTTGCTTGTTTGTCGGATTTTGGGATGGACTCTTTGGCTTTGCTTTTCTTCTCCTCATTGGATTTTTCATGTTAAAAGTTGCAGAAGCCAGATGACAAGCTCATTTTGGTTCAACTTCAGCAACTGTGCATTGCATTGCCATGTAATGTAATGTAATGCAATGCTATCTATCTAGCTCTCCCTCTATACTTCCTTTTGGATAAACAGACATATTAGGCAAGCATTTTGGAGCTTTCACCTAAATAACTACAGGTGGTGAGATAAGCTGCACAATATAATTGACCTTTCAGTATATTGTTGCACACACACCATCTATTTAGCAAATGCCCTTGTTATCAACAGCAGCCTTTTAAACTCACCTGAGCTAACAGGTATGTGAGCTGGTTACTCTGCTGCGCTTAAAATTTCTTTTTTGGTTTGCTACAATGCCTTTTCTGAAACGTTGTCTCCCTCTGCTGGAACACTGACTTCTTTCATTTAATGCCTGCAGACTATAAAAGAGAAACCAACCCAAAAAGTTTGGTTGATTAGTCTGTGGCATTCTTTTAAACTGTTGCTTATGGCGGTCTCTGTGAGCTTCTCAGTGACATTCAGCCATCCAGGTATCCCGCCTGCAGTAGACGGAATGTGGCAATGGAACGCTGGCTGCGCGTGTCATAATAGGCTCTGAGCCTTTATATACCTGCGCACAGCAGCAGCCACCTTCAGTCTGCTGCTGGACAGCCAGCAGCAGCAGCAGCAGGAGAGGTAATTAATCAGCAACCCTCCTGCTAAGGGTAGACAGCTGCTCGTTCCACCCCCCCCCCGCCTTAATTGGTTCTCCTCCCTTCCAACGGTGTTGAGGCGGGTGGGAACAGCCGGGGGTTGAGGGTACTGTGCTAAAAGAGGTGGAGTTATGCAGATCTAAAACGCGTGGATTGCAGCAGCAGCAAGCCGAAAAGTGCAGGCATGTGAGGGATCTAGAGGTTGACAGCATGTCTTCTTAACGGGAGTCCAGGTGGCCATCTCCACAAATGGACTTTTCAGAATCCTTGGGTGGCACCGTAGTCGGAAACCAATTCTGGTTATCGCTTCTCGGCCTTTTGGCTAAGATCAAGTGTAGTATCTGTTCTTATCAGTTTAATATCTGATACGTCCCCTATCTGGGGACCATATATTAAATGGATTTTTAGAACAGGGAGATGGAAAAAGAGCTTGCTCTGTCCACTCCACGCATTGACCTGGTATTGCAGTATCTCCAGGACCGGTGCACCCCTTCTTTAATGCAGTTTCTAAAATCAGAAAGAATTGAATTCAATGCTTTTTGCTCATTTTGCTTGTTTGTCGGATTTTGGGATGGACTCTTTGGCTTTGCTTTTCTTCTCCTCATTGGATTTTTCATGTTAAAAGTTGCAGAAGCCAGATGACAAGCTCATTTTGGTTCAACTTCAGCAACTGTGCATTGCATTGCCATGTAATGTAATGTAATGCAATGCTATCTATCTAGCTCTCCCTCTATACTTCCTTTTGGATAAACAGACATATTAGGCAAGCATTTTGGAGCTTTCACCTAAATAACTACAGGTGGTGAGATAAGCTGCACAATATAATTGACCTTTCAGTATATTGTTGCACACACACCATCTATTTAGCAAATGCCCTTGTTATCAACAGCAGCCTTTTAAACTCACCTGAGCTAACAGGTATGTGAGCTGGTTACTCTGCTGCGCTTAAAATTTCTTTTTTGGTTTGCTACAATGCCTTTTCTGAAACGTTGTCTCCCTCTGCTGGAACACTGACTTCTTTCATTTAATGCCTGCAGACTATAAAAGAGAAACCAACCCAAAAAGTTTGGTTGATTAGTCTGTGGCATTCTTTTAAACTGTTGCTTATGGCGGTCTCTGTGAGCTTCTCAGTGACATTCAGCCATCCAGGTATCCCGCCTGCAGTAGACGGAATGTGGCAATGGAACGCTGGCTGCGCGTGTCATAATAGGCTCTGAGCCTTTATATACCTGCGCACAGCAGCAGCCACCTTCAGTCTGCTGCTGGACAGCCAGCAGCAGCAGCAGCAGGAGAGGTAATTAATCAGCAACCCTCCTGCTAAGGGTAGACAGCTGCTCGTTCCACCCCCCCCCGCCTTAATTGGTTCTCCTCCCTTCCAACGGTGTTGAGGCGGGTGGGAACAGCCGGGGGTTGAGGGTACTGTGCTAAAAGAGGTGGAGTTATGCAGATCTAAAACGCGTGGATTGCAGCAGCAGCAAGCCGAAAAGTGCAGGCATGTGAGGGATCTAGAGGTTGACAGCATGTCTTCTTAACGGGAGTCCAGGTGGCCATCTCCACAAATGGACTTTTCAGAATCCTTGGGTGGCACCGTAGTCGGAAACCAATTCTGGTTATCGCTTCTCGGCCTTTTGGCTAAGATCAAGTGTAGTATCTGTTCTTATCAGTTTAATATCTGATACGTCCCCTATCTGGGGACCATATATTAAATGGATTTTTAGAACAGGGAGATGGAAAAAGAGCTTGCTCTGTCCACTCCACGCATTGACCTGGTATTGCAGTATCTCCAGGACCGGTGCACCCCTTCTTTAATGCAGTTTCTAAAATCAGAAAGAATTGAATTCAATGCTTTTTGTTCATTTTGCTTGTTTGTCGGATTTTGGGATGGACTCTTTGGCTTTGCTTTTCTTCTCCTCATTGGATTTTTCATGTTAAAAGTTGCAGAAGCCAGATGACAAGCTCATTTTGGTTCAACTTCAGCAACTGTGCATTGCATTGCCATGTAATGTAATGTAATGCATTGCTATCTATCTAGCTCTCCCTCTATACTTCCTTTTGGATAAACAGACATATTAGGCAAGCATTTTGGAGCTTTCACCTAAATAACTACAGGTGGTGAGATAAGCTGCACAATATAATTGACCTTTCAGTATATTGTTGCACACACACCATCTATTTAGCAAATGCCCTTGTTATCAACAGCAGCCTTTTAAACTCACCTGAGCTAACAGGTATGTGAGCTGGTTACTCTGCTGCGCTTAAAATTTCTTTTTTGGTTTGCTACAATGCCTTTTCTGAAACGTTGTCTCCCTCTGCTGGAACACTGACTTCTTTCATTTAATGCCTGCAGACTATAAAAGAGAAACCAACCCAAAAAGTTTGGTTGATTAGTCTGTGGCATTCTTTTAAACTGTTGCTTATGGCGGTCTCTGTGAGCTTCTCAGTGACATTCAGCCATCCAGGCATCCCGCATGCAGTAGACGGAATGTGGCAATGGAACGCTGGCTGCGCGTGTCATAATAGGCTCTGAGCCTTTATATACCTGCGCACAGCAGCAGCCACCTTCAGTCTGCTGCTGGACAGCCAGCAGCAGCAGCAGCAGGAGAGGTAATTAATCAGCAACCCTCCTGCTAAGGGTAGACAGCTGCTCGTTCCAGCCCCCCCCCCGCCTTAATTGGTTCTCCTCCCTTCCAACGGTGTTGAGGCGGGTGGGAACAGCCGGGGGTTGAGGGTACTGTGCTAAAAGAGGTGGAGTTATGCAGATCTAAAACGCGTGGATTGCAGCAGCAGCAAGCCGAAAAGTGCAGGCATGTGAGGGATCTAGAGGTTGACAGCATGTCTTCTTAACGGGAGTCCAGGTGGCCATCTCCACAAATGGACTTTTCAGAATCCTTGGGTGGCACCGTAGTCGGAAACCAATTCTGGTTATCGCTTCTCGGCCTTTTGGCTAAGATCAAGTGTAGTATCTGTTCTTATCAGTTTAATATCTGATACGTCCCCTATCTGGGGACCATATATTAAATGGATTTTTAGAACAGGGAGATGGAAAAAGAGCTTGCTCTGTCCACTCCACGCATTGACCTGGTATTGCAGTATCTCCAGGACCGGTGCACCCCTTCTTTAATGCAGTTTCTAAAATCAGAAAGAATTGAATTCAATGCTTTTTGTTCATTTTGCTTGTTTGTCGGATTTTGGGATGGACCCTTTGGCTTTGCTTTTCTTCTCCTCATTGGATTTTTCATGTTAAAAGTTGCAGAAGCCAGATGACAAGCTCATTTTGGTTCAACTTCAGCAACTGTGCATTGCATTGCCATGTAATGTAATGTAATGCAATGCTATCTATCTAGCTCTCCCTCTATACTTCCTTTTGGATAAACAGACATATTAGGCAAGCATTTTGGAGCTTTCACCTAAATAACTACAGGTGGTGAGATAAGCTGCACAATATAATTGACCTTTCAGTATATTGTTGCACACACACCATCTATTTAGCAAATGCCCTTGTTATCAACAGCAGCCTTTTAAACTCACCTGAGCTAACAGGTATGTGAGCTGGTTACTCTGCTGCGCTTAAAATTTCTTTTTTGGTTTGCTACAATGCCTTTTCTGAAACGTTGTCTCCCTCTGCTGGAACACTGACTTCTTTCATTTAATGCCTGCAGACTATAAAAGAGAAACCAACCCAAAAAGTTTGGTTGATTAGTCTGTGGCATTCTTTTAAACTGTTGCTTATGGCGGTCTCTGTGAGCTTCTCAGTGACATTCAGCCATCCAGGTATCCCGCCTGCAGTAGACGGAATGTGGCAATGGAACGCTGGCTGCGCGTGTCATAATAGGCTCTGAGCCTTTATATACCTGCGCACAGCAGCAGCCACCTTCAGTCTGCTGCTGGACAGCCAGCAGCAGCAGCAGCAGGAGAGGTAATTAATCAGCAACCCTCCTGCTAAGGGTAGACAGCTGCTCGTTCCACCCCCCCCCCCCCCGCCTTAATTGGTTCTCCTCCCTTCCAACGGTGTTGAGGCGGGTGGGAACAGCCGGGGGTTGAGGGTACTGTGCTAAAAGAGGTGGAGTTATGCAGATCTAAAACGCGTGGATTGCAGCAGCAGCAAGCCGAAAAGTGCAGGCATGTGAGGGATCTAGAGGTTGACAGCATGTCTTCTTAACGGGAGTCCAGGTGGCCATCTCCACAAATGGACTTTTCAGAATCCTTGGGTGGCACCGTAGTCGGAAACCAATTCTGGTTATCGCTTCTCGGCCTTTTGGCTAAGATCAAGTGTAGTATCTGTTCTTATCAGTTTAATATCTGATACGTCCCCTATCTGGGGACCATATATTAAATGGATTTTTAGAACAGGGAGATGGAAAAAGAGCTTGCTCTGTCCACTCCACGCATTGACCTGGTATTGCAGTATCTCCAGGACCGGTGCACCCCTTCTTTAATGCAGTTTCTAAAATCAGAAAGAATTGAATTCAATGCTTTTTGTTCATTTTGCTTGTTTGTCGGATTTTGGGATGGACTCTTTGGCTTTGCTTTTCTTCTCCTCATTGGATTTTTCATGTTAAAAGTTGCAGAAGCCAGATGACAAGCTCATTTTGGTTCAACTTCAGCAACTGTGCATTGCATTGCCATGTAATGTAATGTAATGCAATGCTATCTATCTAGCTCTCCCTCTATACTTCCTTTTGGATAAACAGACATATTAGGCAAGCATTTTGGAGCTTTCACCTAAATAACTACAGGTGGTGAGATAAGCTGCACAATATAATTGACCTTTCAGTATATTGTTGCACACACACCATCTATTTAGCAAATGCCCTTGTTATCAACAGCAGCCTTTTAAACTCACCTGAGCTAACAGGTATGTGAGCTGGTTACTCTGCTGCGCTTAAAATTTCTTTTTTGGTTTGCTACAATGCCTTTTCTGAAACGTTGTCTCCTTCTGCTGGAACACTGACTTCTTTCATTTAATGCCTGCAGACTATAAAAGAGAAACCAACCCAAAAAGTTTGGTTGATTAGTCTGTGGCATTCTTTTAAACTGTTGCTTATGGCGGTCTCTGTGAGCTTCTCCGTGACATTCAGCCATCCAGGTATCCCGCCTGCAGTAGACGGAATGTGGCAATGGAACGCTGGCTGCGCGTGTCATAATAGGCTCTGAGCCTTTATATACCTGCGCACAGCAGCAGCCACCTTCAGTCTGCTGCTGGACAGCCAGCAGCAGCAGCAGCAGGAGAGGTAATTAATCAGCAACCCTCCTGCTAAGGGTAGACAGCTGCTCGTTCCACCCCCCCCCCCCGCCTTAATTGGTTCTCCTCCCTTCCAACGGTGTTGAGGCGGGTGGGAACAGCCGGGGGTTGAGGGTACTGTGCTAAAAGAGGTGGAGTTATGCAGATCTAAAACGCGTGGATTGCAGCAGCAGCAAGCCGAAAAGTGCAGGCATGTGAGGGATCTAGAGGTTGACAGCATGTCTTCTTAACGGGAGTCCAGGTGGCCATCTCCACAAATGGACTTTTCAGAATCCTTGGGTGGCACCGTAGTCGGAAACCAATTCTGGTTATCGCTTCTCGGCCTTTTGGCTAAGATCAAGTGTAGTATCTGTTCTTATCAGTTTAATATCTGATACGTCCCCTATCTCGGGACCATATATTAAATGGATTTTTAGAACAGGGAGATGGAAAAAGAGCTTGCTCTGTCCACTCCACGCATTGACCTGGTATTGCAGTATCTCCAGGACCGGTGCACCCCTTCTTTAATGCAGTTTCTAAAATCAGAAAGAATTGAATTCAATGCTTTTTGTTCATTTTGCTTGTTTGTCGGATTTTGGGATGGACTCTTTGGCTTTGCTTTTCTTCTCCTCATTGGATTTTTCATGTTAAAAGTTGCAGAAGCCAGATGACAAGCTCATTTTGGTTCAACTTCAGCAACTGTGCATTGCATTGCCATGTAATGTAATGTAATGCAATGCTATCTATCTAGCTCTCCCTCTATACTTCCTTTTGGATAAACAGACATATTAGGCAAGCATTTTGGA
This sequence comes from Phyllobates terribilis, assembly GCF_046119375.1. Lineage (NCBI taxonomy): Eukaryota > Metazoa > Chordata > Amphibia > Anura > Dendrobatidae > Phyllobates > Phyllobates terribilis. The sequence goes on along the minus strand of NW_027363009.1, from coordinate 592,177 downwards.
GCTTTCACCTAAATAACTACAGGTGGTGAGATAAGCTGCACAATATAATTGACCTTTCAGTATATTGTTGCACACACACCATCTATTTAGCAAATGCCCTTGTTATCAACAGCAGCCTTTTAAACTCACCTGAGCTAACAGGTATGTGAGCTGGTTACTCTGCTGCGCTTAAAATTTCTTTTTTGGTTTGCTACAATGCCTTTTCTGAAACGTTGTCTCCCTCTGCTGGAACACTGACTTCTTTCATTTAATGCCTGCAGACTATAAAAGAGAAACCAACCCAAAAAGTTTGGTTGATTAGTCTGTGGCATTCTTTTAAACTGTTGCTTATGGCGGTCTCTGTGAGCTTCTCAGTGACATTCAGCCATCCAGGTATCCCGCCTGCAGTAGACGGAATGTGGCAATGGAACGCTGGCTGCGCGTGTCATAATAGGCTCTGAGCCTTTATATACCTGCGCACAGCAGCAGCCACCTTCAGTCTGCTGCTGGACAGCCAGCAGCAGCAGCAGCAGGAGAGGTAATTAATCAGCAACCCTCCTACTAAGGGTAGACAGCTGCTCGTTCCACCCCCCCCCCGCCTTAATTGGTTCTCCTCCCTTCCAACGGTGTTGAGGCGGGTGGGAACAGCCGGGGGTTGAGGGTACTGTGCTAAAAGAGGTGGAGTGATGCAGATCTAAAACGCGTGGATTGCAGCAGCAGCAAGCCGAAAAGTGCAGGCATGTGAGGGATCTAGAGGTTGACAGCATGTCTTCTTAACGGGAGTCCAGGTGGCCATCTCCACAAATGGACTTTTCAGAATCCTTGGGTGGCACCGTAGTCGGAAACCAATTCTGGTTATCGCTTCTCGGCCTTTTGGCTAAGATCAAGTGTAGTATCTGTTCTTATCAGTTTAATATCTGATACGTCCCCTATCTGGGGACCATATATTAAATGGATTTTTAGAACAGGGAGATGGAAAAAGAGCTTGCTCTGTCCACTCCACGCATTGACCTGGTATTGCAGTATCTCCAGGACCGGTGCACCCCTTCTTTAATGCAGTTTCTAAAATCAGAAAGAATTGAATTCAATGCTTTTTGTTCATTTTGCTTGTTTGTCGGATTTTGGGATGGACTCTTTGGCTTTGCTTTTCTTCTCCTCATTGGATTTTTCATGTTAAAAGTTGCAGAAGCCAGATGACAAGCTCATTTTGGTTCAACTTCAGCAACTGTGCATTGCATTGCCATGTAATGTAATGTAATGCAATGCTATCTATCTAGCTCTCCCTCTATACTTCCTTTTGGATAAACAGACATATTAGGCAAGCATTTTGGAGCTTTCACCTAAATAACTACAGGTGGTGAGATAAGCTGCACAATATAATTGACCTTTCAGTATATTGTTGCACACACACCATCTATTTAGCAAATGCCCTTGTTATCAACAGCAGCCTTTTAAACTCACCTGAGCTAACAGGTATGTGAGCTGGTTACTCTGCTGCGCTTAAAATTTCTTTTTTGGTTTGCTACAATGCCTTTTCTGAAACGTTGTCTCCCTCTGCTGGAACACTGACTTCTTTCATTTAATGCCTGCAGACTATAAAAGAGAAACCAACCCAAAAAGTTTGGTTGATTAGTCTGTGGCATTCTTTTAAACTGTTGCTTATGGCGGTCTCTGTGAGCTTCTCAGTGACATTCAGCCATCCAGGTATCCCGCCTGCAGTAGACGGAATGTGGCAATGGAACGCTGGCTGCGCGTGTCATAATAGGCTCTGAGCCTTTATATACCTGCGCACAGCAGCAGCCACCTTCAGTCTGCTGCTGGACAGCCAGCAGCAGCAGCAGCAGGAGAGGTAATTAATCAGCAACCCTCCTGCTAAGGGTAGACAGCTGCTCGTTCCACCCCCCCCCCCGCCTTAATTGGTTCTCCTCCCTTCCAACGGTGTTGAGGCGGGTGGGAACAGCCGGGGGTTGAGGGTACTGTGCTAAAAGAGGTGGAGTTATGCAGATCTAAAACGCGTGGATTGCAGCAGCAGCAAGCCGAAAAGTGCAGGCATGTGAGGGATCTAGAGGTTGACAGCATGTCTTCTTAACGGGAGTCCAGGTGGCCATCTCCACAAATGGACTTTTCAGAATCCTTGGGTGGCACCGTAGTCGGAAACCAATTCTGGTTATCGCTTCTCGGCCTTTTGGCTAAGATCAAGTGTAGTATCTGTTCTTATCAGTTTAATATCTGATACGTCCCCTATCTGGGGACCATATATTAAATGGATTTTTAGAACAGGGAGATGGAAAAAGAGCTTGCTCTGTCCACTCCACGCATTGACCTGGTATTGCAGTATCTCCAGGACCGGTGCACCCCTTCTTTAATGCAGTTTCTAAAATCAGAAAGAATTGAATTCAATGCTTTTTGTTCATTTTGCTTGTTTGTCGGATTTTGGGATGGACTCTTTGGCTTTGCTTTTCTTCTCCTCATTGGATTTTTCATGTTAAAAGTTGCAGAAGCCAGATGACAAGCTCATTTTGGTTCAACTTCAGCAACTGTGCATTGCATTGCCATGTAATGTAATGTAATGCAATGCTATCTATCTAGCTCTCCCTCTATACTTCCTTTTGGATAAACAGACATATTAGGCAAGCATTTTGGAGCTTTCACCTAAATAACTACAGGTGGTGAGATAAGCTGCACAATATAATTGACCTTTCAGTATATTGTTGCACACACACCATCTATTTAGCAAATGCCCTTGTTATCAACAGCAGCCTTTTAAACTCACCTGAGCTAACAGGTATGTGAGCTGGTTACTCTGCTGCGCTTAAAATTTCTTTTTTGGTTTGCTACAATGCCTTTTCTGAAACGTTGTCTCCCTCTGCTGGAACACTGACTTCTTTCATTTAATGCCTGCAGACTATAAAAGAGAAACCAACCCAAAAAGTTTGGTTGATTAGTCTGTGGCATTCTTTTAAACTGTTGCTTATGGCGGTCTCTGTGAGCTTCTCAGTGACATTCAGCCATCCAGGTATCCCGCCTGCAGTAGACGGAATGTGGCAATGGAACGCTGGCTGCGCGTGTCATAATAGGCTCTGAGCCTTTATATACCTGCGCACAGCAGCAGCCACCTTCAGTCTGCTGCTGGACAGCCAGCAGCAGCAGCAGCAGGAGAGGTAATTAATCAGCAACCCTCCTGCTAAGGGTAGACAGCTGCTCGTTCCACCCCCCCCCCGCCTTAATTGGTTCTCCCCCCTTCCAACGGTGTTGAGGCGGGTGGGAACAGCCAGGGGTTGAGGGTACTGTGCTAAAAGTGGTGGAGTTATGCAGATCTAAAACGCGTGGATTGCAGCAGCAGCAAGCCGAAAAGTGCAGGCATGTGAGGGATCTAGAGGTTGACAGCATGTCTTCTTAACGGGAGTCCAGGTGGCCATCTCCACAAATGGACTTTTCAGAATCCTTGGGTGGCACCGTAGTCGGAAACCAATTCTGGTTATCGCTTCTCGGCCTTTTGGCTAAGATCAAGTGTAGTATCTGTTCTTATCAGTTTAATATCTGATACGTCCCCTATCTGGGGACCATATATTAAATGGATTTTTAGAACAGGGAGATGGAAAAAGAGCTAGCTCTGTCCACTCCACGCATTGACCTGGTATTGCAGTATCTCCAGGACCGGTGCACCCCTTCTTTAATGCAGTTTCTAAAATCAGAAAGAATTGAATTCAATGCTTTTTGTTCATTTTGCTTGTTTGTCGGATTTTGGGATGGACTCTTTGGCTTTGCTTTTCTTCTCCTCATTGGATTTTTCATGTTAAAAGTTGCAGAAGCCAGATGACAAGCTCATTTTGGTTCAACTTCAGCAACTGTGCATTGCATTGCCATGTAATGTAATGTAATGCAATGCTATCTATCTAGCTCTCCCTCTATACTTCCTTTTGGATAAACAGACATATTAGGCAAGCATTTTGGAGCTTTCACCTAAATAACTACAGGTGGTGAGATAAGCTGCACAATATAATTGACCTTTCAGTATATTGTTGCACACACACCACCTATTTAGCAAATGCCCTTGTTATCAACAGCAACCTTTTAAACTCACCTGAGCTAACAGGTATGTGAGCTGGTTACTCTGCTGCGCTTAAAATTTCTTTTTTGGTTTGCTACAATGCCTTTTCTGAAACGTTGTCTCCCTCTGCTGGAACACTGACTTCTTTCATTTAATGCCTGCAGACTATAAAAGAGAAACCAACCCAAAAAGTTTGGTTGATTAGTCTGTGGCATTCTTTTAAACTGTTGCTTATGGCGGTCTCTGTGAGCTTCTCAGTGACATTCAGCCATCCAGGTATCCCGCCTGCAGTAGACGGAATGTGGCAATGGAACGCTGGCTGCGCGTGTCATAATAGGCTCTGAGCCTTTATATACCTGCGCACAGCAGCAGCCACCTTCAGTCTGCTGCTGGACAGCCAGCAGCAGCAGCAGCAGGAGAGGTAATTAATCAGCAACCCTCCTGCTAAGGGTAGACAGCTGCTCGTTCCACCCCCCCCCCCGCCTTAATTGGTTCTCCTCCCTTCCAACGGTGTTGAGGCGGGTGGGAACAGCCGGGGGTTGAGGGTACTGTGCTAAAAGAGGTGGAGTTATGCAGATCTAAAACGCGTGGATTGCAGCAGCAGCAAGCCGAAAAGTGCAGGCATGTGAGGGATCTAGAGGTTGACAGCATGTCTTCTTAACGGGAGTCCAGGTGGCCATCTCCACAAATGGACTTTTCAGAATCCTTGGGTGGCACCGTAGTCGGAAACCAATTCTGGTTATCGCTTCTCGGCCTTTTGGCTAAGATCAAGTGTAGTATCTGTTCTTATCAGTTTAATATCTGATACGTCCCCTATCTGGGGACCATATATTAAATGGATTTTTAGAACAGGGAGATGGAAAAAGAGCTAGCTCTGTCCACTCCACGCATTGACCTGGTATTGCAGTATCTCCAGGACCGGTGCACCCCTTCTTTAATGCAGTTTCTAAAATCAGAAAGAATTGAATTCAATGCTTTTTGTTCATTTTGCTTGTTTGTCGGATTTTGGGATGGACTCTTTGGCTTTGCTTTTCTTCTCCTCATTGGATTTTTCATGTTAAAAGTTGCAGAAGCCAGATGACAAGCTCATTTTGGTTCAACTTCAGCAACTGTGCATTGCATTGCCATGTAATGTAATGTAATGCAATGCTATCTATCTAGCTCTCCCTCTATACTTCCTTTTGGATAAACAGACATATTAGGCAAGCATTTTGGAGCTTTCACCTAAATAACTACAGGTGGTGAGATAAGCTGCACAATATAATTGACCTTTCAGTATATTGTTGCACACACACCATCTATTTAGCAAATGCCCTTGTTATCAACAGCAGCCTTTTAAACTCACCTGAGCTAACAGGTATGTGAGCTGGTTACTCTGCTGCGCTTAAAATTTCTTTTTTGGTTTGCTACAATGCCTTTTCTGAAACGTTGTCTCCCTCTGCTGGAACACTGACTTCTTTCATTTAATGCCTGCAGACTATAAAAGAGAAACCAACCCAAAAAGTTTGGTTGATTAGTCTGTGGCATTCTTTTAAACTGTTGCTTATGGCGGTCTCTGTGAGCTTCTCAGTGACATTCAGCCATCCAGGTATCCCGCCTGCAGTAGACGGAATGTGGCAATGGAACGCTGGCTGCGCGTGTCATAATAGGCTCTGAGCCTTTATATACCTGCGCACAGCAGCAGCCACCTTCAGTCTGCTGCTGGACAGCCAGCAGCAGCAGCAGCAGGAGAGGTAATTAATCAGCAACCCTCCTGCTAAGGGTAGACAGCTGCTCGTTCCACCCCCCCCCGCCTTAATTGGTTCTCCTCCCTTCCAACGGTGTTGAGGCGGGTGGGAACAGCCGGGGGTTGAGGGTACTGTGCTAAAAGAGGTGGAGTTATGCAGATCTAAAACGCGTGGATTGCAGCAGCAGCAAGCCGAAAAGTGCAGGCATGTGAGGGATCTAGAGGTTGACAGCATGTCTTCTTAACGGGAGTCCAGGTGGCCATCTCCACAAATGGACTTTTCAGAATCCTTGGGTGGCACCGTAGTCGGAAACCAATTCTGGTTATCGCTTCTCGGCCTTTTGGCTAAGATCAAGTGTAGTATCTTTCGAAAAGGCGGTTTTGGATGTTGGCCGCCCTAGTAGATTGATACATTATGCACACTGGGGTTTAGGCGCTTGTTAGTACGCCAGGTGGCTAATATAGTCATCTGGTGGAAAGCATGGCCCCCCAGGATCGACGCCATTGGGCCGGGGAAGATCGAAAGCCCGAAGTGTGAAGTGCCCCAGGAGTGGTGACCCTGGGGTGCCTTAACTCACTGGGATTGGGAACCCCACTTGAGTTTATGGCACATTTGCACAAGCACTTCAAATTTTCTTTCTTCGCACACACCCTTATTCCGGGCCTTCTGGCCTTAGGATGGGGAATTTTTCAATTCCCGGTCGAAGGTCCGGGCAGTATTATACTGTGAAACCTTCACTATTTATTTAATTTCTTTGTCACTGTGTGTCCACTTATTCACGTGTGTCACGTCCTACTAGGATTTTGTCGGGATGCGGTTCCCTTACGGGTTCCTCTCTTGGCAGGTCTAGGGGGGGAGTGTGTGGCCATCAGGTTCCGCTCCCCCCTGAACCCCCCTGGCTCTCCTCTTTCGGGAGGAGAGCGTTGTTGGCTCCCCTCTTCCGGGAGGGGAGCACAGTCTTTGGCTCCCAGTGCCTTGCTCGGGTGAGAACTCGGGCAGGTGCTGGGGGTAAGATTGGGTCGCCTCTGGCTTCGGCTGGAGGTGGCTGTTTGTCCCTGTTCCTCGCTGTGGCCTTTTGGCTCGGAGGGACAGGGAATGGTTTGGGGGACCCTTCTCCTTTTGGAGAGGGTTTCAAGAAGACCAGCATCCTAGTGCACTTTTTTTGTGGCACTTGTCACTTTTTTAAGCGCACTCGGGTTTTGTACACGATTTCGGGCTTTCGATAAAAAAAAAAAAAAATCTGTTCTTATCAGTTTAATATCTGATACGTCCCCTATCTGGGGACCATATATTAAATGGATTTTTAGAACAGGGAGATGGAAAAAGAGCTTGCTCTGTCCACTCCACGCATTGACCTGGTATTGCAGTATCTCCAGGACCGGTGCACCCCTTCTTTAATGCAGTTTCTAAAATCAGAAAGAATTGAATTCAATGCTTTTTGTTCATTTTGCTTGTTTGTCGGATTTTGGGATGGACTCTTTGGCTTTGCTTTTCTTCTCCTCATTGGATTTTTCATGTTAAAAGTTGCAGAAGCCAGATGACAAGCTCATTTTGGTTCAACTTCAGCAACTGTGCATTGCATTGCCATGTAATGTAATGTAATGCAATGCTATCTATCTAGCTCTCCCTCTATACTTCCTTTTGGATAAACAGACATATTAGGCAAGCATTTTGGAGCTTTCACCTAAATAACTACAGGTGGTGAGATAAGCTGCACAATATAATTGACCTTTCAGTATATTGTTGCACACACACCATCTATTTAGCAAATGCCCTTGTTATCAACAGCAGCCTTTTAAACTCACCTGAGCTAACAGGTATGTGAGCTGGTTACTCTGCTGCACTTAAAATTTCTTTTTTGGTTTGCTACAATGCCTTTTCTGAAACGTTGTCTCCCTCTGCTGGAACACTGACTTCTTTCATTTAATGCCTGCAGACTATAAAAGAGAAACCAACCCAAAAAGTTTGGTTGATTAGTCTGTGGCATTCTTTTAAACTGTTGCTTATGGCGGTCTCTGTGAGCTTCTCAGTGACATTCAGCCATCCAGGTATCCCGCCTGCAGTAGACGGAATGTGGCAATGGAACGCTGGCTGCGCGTGTCATAATAGGCTCTGAGCCTTTATATACCTGCGCACAGCAGCAGCCACCTTCAGTCTGCTGCTGGACAGCCAGCAGCAGCAGCAGCAGGAGAGGTAATTAATCAGCAACCCTCCTGCTAAGGGTAGACAGCTGCTCGTTCCACCCCCCCCCCGCCTTAATTGGTTCTCCTCCCTTCCAACGGTGTTGAGGCGGGTGGGAACAGCCGGGGGTTGAGGGTACTGTGCTAAAAGAGGTGGAGTTATGCAGATCTAAAACGCGTGGATTGCAGCAGCAGCAAGCCGAAAAGTGCAGGCATGTGAGGGATCTAGAGGTTGACAGCATGTCTTCTTAACGGGAGACCAGGTGGCCATCTCCACAAATGGACTTTTCAGAATCCTTGGGTGGCACCGTAGTCGGAAACCAATTCTGGTTATCGCTTCTCGGCCTTTTGGCTAAGATCAAGTGTAGTATCTGTTCTTATCAGTTTAATATCTGATACGTCCCCTATCTGGGGACCATATATTAAATGGATTTTTAGAACAGGGAGATGGAAAAAGAGCTTGCTCTGTCCACTCCACGCATTGACCTGGTATTGCAGTATCTCCAGGACCGGTGCACCCCTTCTTTAATGCAGTTTCTAAAATCAGAAAGAATTGAATTCAATGCTTTTTGTTCATTTTGCTTGTTTGTCGGATTTTGGGATGGACTCTTTGGCTTTGCTTTTCTTCTCCTCATTGGATTTTTCATGTTAAAAGTTGCAGAAGCCAGATGACAAGCTCATTTTGGTTCAACTTCAGCAACTGTGCATTGCATTGCCATGTAATGTAATGTAATGCAATGCTATCTATCTAGCTCTCCCTCTATACTTCCTTTTGGATAAACAGACATATTAGGCAAGCATTTTGGAGCTTTCACCTAAATAACTACAGGTGGTGAGATAAGCTGCACAATATAATTGACCTTTCAGTATATTGTTGCACACACACCATCTATTTAGCAAATGCCCTTGTTATCAACAGCAGCCTTTTAAACTCACCTGAGCTAACAGGTATGTGAGCTGGTTACTCTGCTGCGCTTAAAATTTCTTTTTTGGTTTGCTACAATGCCTTTTCTGAAACGTTGTCTCCCTCTGCTGGAACACTGACTTCTTTCATTTAATGCCTGCAGACTATAAAAGAGAAACCAACCCAAAAAGTTTGGTTGATTAGTCTGTGGCATTCTTTTAAACTGTTGCTTATGGCGGTCTCTGTGAGCTTCTCAATGACATTCAGCCATCCAGGTATCCCGCCTGCAGTAGACGGAATGTGGCAATGGAACGCTGGCTGCGCGTGTCATAATAGGCTCTGAGCCTTTATATACCTGCGCACAGCAGCAGCCACCTTCAGTCTGCTGCTGGACAGCCAGCAGCAGCAGCAGCAGGAGAGGTAATTAATCAGCAACCCTCCTGCTAAGGGTAGACAGCTGCTCGTTCCACCCCCCCCCCCCCGCCTTAATTGGTTCTCCTCCCTTCCAACGGTGTTGAGGCGGGTGGGAACAGCCGGGGGTTGAGGGTACTGTGCTAAAAGAGGTGGAGTTATGCAGATCTAAAACGCGTGGATTGCAGCAGCAGCAAGCCGAAAAGTGCAGGCATGTGAGGGATATAGAGGTTGACAGCATGTCTTCTTAACGGGAGTCCAGGTGGCCATCTCCACAAATGGACTTTTCAGAATCCTTGGGTGGAACCGTAGTCGGAAACCAATTCTGGTTATCGCTTCTCGGCCTTTTGGCTAAGATCAAGTGTAGTATCTGTTCTTATCAGTTTAATATCTGATACGTCCCCTATCTGGGGACCATATATTAAATGGATTTTTAGAACAGGGAGATGGAAAAAGAGCTTGCTCTGTCCACTCCACGCATTGACCTGGTATTGCAGTATCTCTAGGACCGGTGCACCCCTTCTTTAATGCAGTTTCTAAAATCAGAAAGAATTGAATTCAATGCTTTTTGTTCATTTTGCTTGTTTGTCGGATTTTGGGATGGACTCTTTGGCTTTGCTTTTCTTCTCCTCATTGGATTTTTCATGTTAAAAGTTGCAGAAGCCAGATGACAAGCTCATTTTGGTTCAACTTCAGCAACTGTGCATTGCATTGCCATGTAATGTAATGTAATGCAATGCTATCTATCTAGCTCTCCCTCTATACTTCCTTTTGGATAAACAGACATATTAGGCAAGCATTTTGGAGCTTTCACCTAAATAACTACAGGTGGTGAGATAAGCTGCACAATATAATTGACCTTTCAGTATATTGTTGCACACACACCATCTATTTAGCAAATGCCCTTGTTATCAACAGCAGCCTTTTAAACTCACCTGAGCTAACAGGTATGTGAGCTGGTTACTCTGCTGCGCTTAAAATTTCTTTTTTGGTTTGCTACAATGCCTTTTCTGAAACGTTGTCTCCCTCTGCTGGAACACTGACTTCTTTCATTTAATGCCTGCAGACTATAAAAGAGAAACCAACCCAAAAAGTTTGGTTGATTAGTCTGTGGCATTCTTTTAAACTGTTGCTTATGGCGGTCTCTGTGAGCTTCTCAGTGACATTCAGCCATCCAGGTATCCCGCCTGCAGTAGACGGAATGTGGCAATGGAACGCTGGCTGCGCGTGTCATAATAGGCTCTGAGCCTTTATATACCTGCGCACAGCAGCAGCCACCTTCAGTCTGCTGCTGGACAGCCAGCAGCAGCAGCAGCAGGAGAGGTAATTAATCAGCAACCCTCCTGCTAAGGGTAGACAGCTGCTCGTTCCACCCCCCCCCCGCCTTAATTGGTTCTCCTCCCTTCCAACGGTGTTGAGGCGGGTGGGAACAGCCGGGGGTTGAGGGTACTGTGCTAAAAGAGGTGGAGTTATGCAGATCTAAAACGCGTGGATTGCAGCAGCAGCAAGCCGAAAAGTGCAGGCATGTGAGGGATCTAGAGGTTGACAGCATGTCTTCTTAACGGGAGTCCAGGTGGCCATCTCCACAAATGGACTTTTCAGAATCCTTGGGTGGCACCGTAGTCGGAAACCAATTCTGGTTATCGCTTCTCGGCCTTTTGGCTAAGATCAAGTGTAGTATCTGTTCTTATCAGTTTAATATCTGATACGTCCCCTATCTGGGGACCATATATTAAATGGATTTTTAGAACAGGGAGATGGAAAAAGAGCTTGCTCTGTCCACTCCACGCATTGACCTGGTATTGCAGTATCTCCAGGACCGGTGCACCCCTTCTTTAATGCAGTTTCTAAAATCAGAAAGAATTGAATTCAATGCTTTTTGTTCATTTTGCTTGTTTGTCGGATTTTGGGATGGACTCTTTGGCTTTGCTTTTCTTCTCCTCATTGGATTTTTCATGTTAAAAGTTGCAGAAGCCAGATGACAAGCTCATTTTGGTTCAACTTCAGCAACTGTGCATTGCATTGCCATGTAATGTAATGTAATGCAATGCTATCTATCTAGCTCTCCCTCTATACTTCCTTTTGGATAAACAGACATATTAGGCAAGCATTTTGGAGCTTTCACCTTAATAACTACAGGTGGTGAGATAAGCTGCACAATATAATTGACCTTTCAGTATATTGTTGCACACACACCATCTATTTAGCAAATGCCCTTGTTATCAACAGCAGCCTTTTAAACTCACCTGAGCTAACAGGTATGTGAGCTGGTTACTCTGCTGCGCTTAAAATTTCTTTTTTGGTTTGCTACAATGCCTTTTCTGAAACGTTGTCTCCCTCTGCTGGAACACTGACTTCTTTCATTTAATGCCTGCAGACTATAAAAGAGAAACCAACCCAAAAAGTTTGGTTGATTAGTCTGTGGCATTCTTTTAAACTGTTGCTTATGGCGGTCTCTGTGAGCTTCTCAGTGACATTCAGCCATCCAGGTATCCCGCCTGCAGTAGACGGAATGTGGCAATGGAACGCTGGCTGCGCGTGTCATAATAGGCTCTGAGCCTTTATATACCTGCGCACAGCAGCAGCCACCTTCAGTCTGCTGCTGGACAGCCAGCAGCAGCAGCAGCAGGAGAGGTAATTAATCAGCAACCCTCCTGCTAAGGGTAGACAGCTGCTCGTTCCACCCCCCCCCCGCCTTAATTGGTTCTCCTCCCTTCCAACGGTGTTGAGGCGGGTGGGAACAGCCGGGGGTTGAGGGTACTGTGCTAAAAGAGGTGGAGTTATGCAGATCTAAAACGCGTGGATTGCAGCAGCAGCAAGCCGAAAAGTGCAGGCATGTGAGGGATCTAGAGGTTGACAGCATGTCTTCTTAACGGGAGTCCAGGTGGCCATCTCCACAAATGGACTTTTCAGAATCCTTGGGTGGCACCGTAGTCGGAAACCAATTCTGGTTATCGCTTCTCGGCCTTTTGGCTAAGATCAAGTGTAGTATCTGTTCTTATCAGTTTAATATCTGATACGTCCCCTATCTGGGGACCATATATTAAATGGATTTTTAGAACAGGGAGATGGAAAAAGAGCTTGCTCTGTCCACTCCACGCATTGACCTGGTATTGCAGTATCTCCAGGACCGGTGCACCCCTTCTTTAATGCAGTTTCTAAAATCAGAAAGAATTGAATTCAATGCTTTTTGTTCATTTTGCTTGTTTGTCGGATTTTGGGATGGACTCTTTGGCTTTGCTTTTCTTCTCCTCATTGGATTTTTCATGTTAAAAGTTGCAGAAGCCAGATGACAAGCTCATTTTGGTTCAACTTCAGCAACTGTGCATTGCATTGCCATGTAATGTAATGTAATGCAATGCTATCTATCTAGCTCTCCCTCTATACTTCCTTTTGGATAAACAGACATATTAGGCAAGCATTTTGGAGCTTTCACCTAAATAACTACAGGTGGTGAGATAAGCTGCACAATATAATTGACCTTTCAGTATATTGTTGCACACACACCATCTATTTAGCAAATGCCCTTGTTATCAACAGCAGCCTTTTAAACTCACCTGAGCTAACAGGTATGTGAGCTGGTTACTCTGCTGCGCTTAAAATTTCTTTTTTGGTTTGCTACAATGCCTTTTCTGAAACATTGTCTCCCTCTGCTGGAACACTGACTTCTTTCATTTAATGCCTGCAGACTATAAAAGAGAAACCAACCCAAAAAGTTTGGTTGATTAGTCTGTGGCATTCTTTTAAACTGTTGCTTATGGCGGTCTCTGTGAGCTTCTCAGTGACATTCAGCCATCCAGGTATCCCGCCTGCAGTAGACGGAATGTGGCAATGGAACGCTGGCTGCGCGTGTCATAATAGGCTCTGAGCCTTTATATACCTGCGCACAGCAGCAGCCACCTTCAGTCTGCTGCTGGACAGCCAGCAGCAGCAGCAGCAGGAGAGGTAATTAATCAGCAACCCTCCTGCTAAGGGTAGACAGCTGCTCGTTCCACCCCCCCCCGCCTTAATTGGTTCTCCTCCCTTCCAACGGTGTTGAGGCGGGTGGGAACAGCCGGGGGTTGAGGGTACTGTGCTAAAAGAGGTGGAGTTATGCAGATCTAAAACGCGTGGATTGCAGCAGCAGCAAGCCGAAAAGTGCAGGCATGTGAGGGATCTAGAGGTTGACAGCATGTCTTCTTAACGGGAGTCCAGGTGGCCATCTCCACAAATGGACTTTTCAGAATCCTTGGGTGGCACCGTAGTCGGAAACCAATTCTGGTTATCGCTTCTCGGCCTTTTGGCTAAGATCAAGTGTAGTATCTGTTCTTATCAGTTTAATATCTGATACGTCCCCTATCTGGGGACCATATATTAAATGGATTTTTAGAACAGGGAGATGGAAAAAGAGCTTGCTCTGTCCACTCCACGCATTGACCTGGTATTGCAGTATCTCCAGGACCGGTGCACCCCTTCTTTAATGCAGTTTCTAAAATCAGAAAGAATTGAATTCAATGCTTTTTGTTCATTTTGCTTGTTTGTCGGATTTTGGGATGGACTCTTTGGCTTTGCTTTTCTTCTCCTCATTGGATTTTTCATGTTAAAAGTTGCAGAAGCCAGATGACAAGCTCATTTTGGTTCAACTTCAGCAACTGTGCATTGCATTGCCATGTAATGTAATGTAATGCAATCCTATCTATCTAGCTCTCCCTCTATACTTCCTTTTGGATAAACAGACATATTAGGCAAGCATTTTGGAGCTTTCACCTAAATAACTACAGGTGGTGAGATAAGCTGCACAATATAATTGACCTTTCAGTATATTGTTGCACACACACCATCTATTTAGCAAATGCCCTTGTTATCAACAGCAGCCTTTTAAACTCACCTGAGCTAACAGGTATGTGAGGTGGTTACTCTGCTGCGCTTAAAATTTCTTTTTTGGTTTGCTACAATGCCTTTTCTGAAACGTTGTCTCCCTCTGCTGGAACACTGACTTCTTTCATTTAATGCCTGCAGACTATAAAAGAGAAACCAACCCAAAAAGTTTGGTTGATTAGTCTGTGGCATTCTTTTAAACTGTTGCTTATGGCGGTCTCTGTGAGCTTCTCAGTGACATTCAGCCATCCAGGTATCCCGCCTGCAGTAGACGGAATGTGGCAATGGAACGCTGGCTGCGCGTGTCATAATAGGCTCTGAGCCTTTATATACCTGCGCACAGCAGCAGCCACCTTCAGTCTGCTGCTGGACAGCCAGCAGCAGCAGCAGCAGGAGAGGTAATTAATCAGCAACCCTCCTGCTAAGGGTAGACAGCTGCTCGTTCCACCCCCCCCCGCCTTAATTGGTTCTCCTCCCTTCCAACGGTGTTGAGGCGGGTGGGAACAGCCGGGGGTTGAGGGTACTGTGCTAAAAGAGGTGGAGTTATGCAGATCTAAAACGCGTGGATTGCAGCAGCAGCAAGCCGAAAAGTGCAGGCATGTGAGGGATCTAGAGGTTGACAGCATGTCTTCTTAACGGGAGTCCATGTGGCCATCTCCACAAATGGACTTTTCAGAATCCTTGGGTGGCACCGTAGTCGGAAACCAATTCTGGTTATCGCTTCTCGGCCTTTTGGCTAAGATCAAGTGTAGTATCTGTTCTTATCAGTTTAATATCTGATACGTCCCCTATCTGGGCACCATATATTAAATGGATTTTTAGAACAGGGAGATGGAAAAAGAGCTTGCTCTGTCCACTCCACGCATTGACCTGGTATTGCAGTATCTCCAGGACCGGTGCACCCCTTCTTTAATGCAGTTTCTAAAATCAGAAAGAATTGAATTCAATGCTTTTTGTTCATTTTGCTTGTTTGTCGGATTTTGGGATGGACTCTTTGGCTTTGCTTTTCTTCTCCTCATTGGATTTTTCATGTTAAAAGTTGCAGAAGCCAGATGACAAGCTCATTTTGGTTCAACTTCAGCAACTGTGCATTGCATTGCCATGTAATGTAATGTAATGCAATGCTATCTATCTAGCTCTCCCTCTATACTTCCTTTTGGATAAACAGACATATTAGGCAAGCATTTTGGAGCTTTCACCTAAATAACTACAGGTGGTGAGATAAGCTGCACAATATAATTGACCTTTCAGTATATTGTTGCACACACACCATCTATTTAGCAAATGCCCTTGTTATCAACAGCAGCCTTTTAAACTCACCTGAGCTAACAGGTATGTGAGCTGGTTACTCTGCTGCGCTTAAAATTTCTTTTTTGGTTTGCTACAATGCCTTTTCTGAAACGTTGTCTCCCTCTGCTGGAACACTGACTTCTTTCATTTAATGCCTGCAGACTATAAAAGAGAAACCAACCCAAAAAGTTTGGTTGATTAGTCTGTGGCATTCTTTTAAACTGTTGCTTATGGCGGTCTCTGTGAGCTTCTCAGTGACATTCAGCCATCCAGGTATCCCGCCTGCAGTAGACGGAATGTGGCAATGGAACGCTGGCTGCGCGTGTCATAATAGGCTCTGAGCCTTTATATACCTGCGCACAGCAGCAGCCACCTTCAGTCTGCTGCTGGACAGCCAGCAGCAGCAGCAGGAGAGGTAATTAATCAGCAACCCTCCTGCTAAGGGTAGACAGCTGCTCGTTCCACCCCCCCCCGCCTTAATTGGTTCTCCTCCCTTCCAACGGTGTTGAGGCGGGTGGGAACAGCCGGGGGTTGAGGGTACTGTGCTAAAAGAGGTGGAGTTATGCAGATCTAAAACGCGTGGATTGCAGCAGCAGCAAGCCGAAAAGTGCAGGCATGTGAGGGATCTAGAGGTTGACAGCATGTCTTCTTAACGGGAGTCCAGGTGGCCATCTCCACAAATGGACTTTTCAGAATCCTTGGGTGGCACCGTAGTCGGAAACCAATTCTGGTTATCGCTTCTCGGCATTTTGGCTAAGATCAAGTGTAGTATCTTTCGAAAAGGCGGTTTTGTATGTTGGCCGCCCTAGTAGATTGATACATTATGCACACTGGGGTTTAGGCGCTTGTTAGTACGCCAGGTGGCTAATATAGTCATCTGGTGGAAAGCATGGCCCCCCAGGATCGACGCCATTGGGCCGCGGAAGATCGAAAGCCCGAAGTGTGAAGTGCCCCAGGAGTGGTGACCCTGGGGTGCCTTAACTCACTGGGATTGGGAACCCCACTTGAGTTTATGGCACATTTGCACAAGCACTTCAATATTTCTTTCTTCGCACACACCCTTATTCTGGGCCTTCTGGCCTTAGAATGGGGAATTTTTTCAATTCCCGGTCGAAGGTCCGGGCAGTATTATACTGTGAAACCTTCACTATTTATTTAATTTCTTTGTCACTGTGTGTCCACTTATTCACGTGTGTCACGTCCTACTAGGATTTTGTCGGGATGCGGTTCCCTTATGGGTTCCTCTCTTGGCAGGTCTAGGGGGGGAGTGTGTGGCCATCAGGTTCCGCTCTCCCCTGAACCCCCCTGGCTCTCCTCTTTCGGGAGGAGAGCGTTGTTGGCTCCCCTCTTCCGGGAGGGGAGCACAGTCTTTGGCTCCCAGTGCCTTGCTCGGGTGAGAACTCGGGCAGGTGCTGGGGGTAAGATTGGGTCGCCTCTGGCTTCGGCTGGAGGTGGCTATTTGTCCCTGTTCCTCGCTGTGGCCTTCTGGCTCGGAGGGACGGGGAATGGTTTGGGGGACCCTTCTCCTTTTGGAGAGGGTTTCAAGAAGACCAGCATCCTAGTGCACTTTTTTTGTGGCACTTGTCACTTTTTTAAGCGCACTCGGGTTTTGTACACGAATTCGGGCTTTCGATAAAAAAAAATCTGTTCTTATCAGTTTAATATCTGATACGTCCCCTATCTGGGGACCATATATTAAATGGATTTTTAGAACAGGGAGATGGAAAAAGAGCTTGCTCTGTCCACTCCACGCATTGACCTGGTATTGCAGTATCTCCAGGACCGGTGCACCCCTTCTTTAATGCAGTTTCTAAAATCAGAAAGAATTGAATTCAATGCTTTTTGTTCATTTTGCTTGTTTGTCGGATTTTGGGATGGACTCTTTGGCTTTGCTTTTCTTCTCCTCATTGGATTTTTCATGTTAAAAGTTGCAGAAGCCAGATGACAAGCTCATTTTGGTTCAACTTCAGCAACTGTGCATTGCATTGCCATGTAATGTAATGTAATGCAATGCTATCTATCTAGCTCTCCCTCTATACTTCCTTTTGGATAAACAGACATATTAGGCAAGCATTTTGGAGCTTTCACCTAAATAACTACAGGTGGTGAGATAAGCTGCACAATATAATTGACCTTTCAGTATATTGTTGCACACACACCATCTATTTAGCAAATGCCCTTGTTATCAACAGCAGCCTTTTAAACTCACCTGAGCTAACAGGTATGTGAGCTGGTTACTCTGCTGCGCTTAAAATTTCTTTTTTGGTTTGCTACAATGCCTTTTCTGAAACGTTGTCTCCCTCTGCTGGAACACTGACTTCTTTCATTTAATGCCTGCAGACTATAAAAGAGAAACCAACCCAAAAAGTTTGGTTGATTAGTCTGTGGCATTCTTTTAAACTGTTGCTTATGGTGGTCTCTGTGAGCTTCTCAGTGACATTCAGCCATCCAGGTATCCCGCCTGCAGTAGACGGAATGTGGCAATGGAACGCTGGCTGCGCGTGTCATAATAGGCTCTGAGCCTTTATATACCTGCGCACAGCAGCAGCCACCTTCAGTCTGCTGCTGGACAGCCAGCAGCAGCAGGAGAGGTAATTAATCAGCAACCCTCCTGCTAAGGGTAGACAGCTGCTCGTTCCACCCCCCCCGCCTTAATTGGCTCTCCTCCCTTCCAACGGTGTTGAGGCGGGTGGGAACAGCTGGGGGTTGAGGGTACTGTGCTAAAAGAGGTGGAGTTATGCAGATCTAAAACGCGTGGATTGCAGCAGCAGCAAGCCGAAAAGTGCAGGCATGTGAGGGATCTAGAGGTTGACAGCATGTCTTCTTAACGGGAGTCCAGGTGGCCATCTCCACAAATGGACTTTTCAGAATCCTTGGGTGGCACCGTAGTCGGAAACCAATTCTGGTTATCGCTTCTCGGCCTTTTGGCTAAGATCAAGTGTAGTATCTGTTCTTATCAGTTTAATATCTGATACGTCCCCTATCTGGGGACCATATATTAAATGGATTTTTAGAACAGGGAGATGGAAAAAGAGCTTGCTCTGTCCACTCCACGCATTGACCTGGTATTGCAGTATCTCCAGGACCGGTGCACCCCTTCTTTAATGCAGTTTCTAAAATCAGAAAGAATTGAATTCAATGCTTTTTGTTCATTTTGCTTGTTTGTCGGATTTTGGGATGGACTCTTTGGCTTTGCTTTTCTTCTCCTCATTGGATTTTTCATGTTAAAAGTTGCAGAAGCCAGATGACAAGCTCATTTTGGTTCAACTTCAGCAACTGTGCATTGCATTGCCATGTAATGTAATGTAATGCAATGCTATCTATCTAGCTCTCCCTCTATACTTCCTTTTGGATAAACAGACATATTAGGCAAGCATTTTGGAGCTTTCACCTAAATAACTACAGGTGGTGAGATAAGCTGCACAATATAATTGACCTTTCAGTATATTGTTGCACACACACCATCTATTTAGCAAATGCCCTTGTTATCAACAGCAGCCTTTTAAACTCACCTGAGCTAACAGGTATGTGAGCTGGTTACTCTGCTGCGCTTAAAATTTCTTTTTTGGTTTGCTACAATGCCTTTTCTGAAACGTTGTCTCCCTCTGCTGGAACACTGACTTCTATCATTTAATGCCTGCAGACTATAAAAGAGAAACCAACCCAAAAAGGTTGGTTGATTAGTCTGTGGCATTCTTTTAAACTGTTGCTTATGGCGGTCTCTGTGAGCTTCTCAGTGACATTCAGCCATCCAGGTATCCCGCCTGCAGTAGACGGAATGTGGCAATGGAACGCTGGCTGCGCGTGTCATAATAGGCTCTGAGCCTTTATATACCTGCGCACAGCAGCAGCCACCTTCAGTCTGCTGCTGGACAGCCAGCAGCAGCAGCAGCAGGAGAGGTAATTAATCAGCAACCCTCCTGCTAAGGGTAGACAGCTGCTCGTTCCACCCCCCCCCCGCCTTAATTGGTTCTCCTCCCTTCCAACGGTGTTGAGGCGGGTGGGAACAGCCGGGGGTTGAGGGTACTGTGCTAAAAGAGGTGGAGTTATGCAGATCTAAAACGCGTGGATTGCAGCAGCAGCAAGCCGAAAAGTGCAGGCATGTGAGGGATCTAGAGGTTGACAGCATGTCTTCTTAACGGGAGTCCAGGTGGCCATCTCCACAAATGGACTTTTCAGAATCCTTGGGTGGCACCGTAGTCGGAAACCAATTCTGGCTATCGCTTCTCGGCCTTTTGGCTAAGATCAAGTGTAGTATCTGTTCTTATCAGTTTAATATCTGATACGTCCCCTATCTGGGGACCATATATTAAATGGATTTTTAGAACAGGGAGATGGAAAAAGAGCTTGCTCTGTCCACTCCACGCATTGACCTGGTATTGCAGTATCTCCAGGACCGGTGCACCCCTTCTTTAATGCAGTTTCTAAAATCAGAAAGAATTGAATTCAATGCTTTTTGTTCATTTTGCTTGTTTGTCGGATTTTGGGATGGACTCTTTGGCTTTGCTTTTCTTCTCCTCATTGGATTTTTCATGTTAAAAGTTGCAGAAGCCAGATGACAAGCTCATTTTGGTTCAACTTCAGCAACTGTGCATTGCATTGCCATGTAATGTAATGTAATGCAATGCTATCTATCTAGCTCTCCCTCTATACTTCCTTTTGGATAAACAGACATATTAGGCAAGCATTTTGGAGCTTTCACCTAAATAACTACAGGTGGTGAGATAAGCTGCACAATATAATTGACCTTTCAGTATATTGTTGCACACACACCATCTATTTAGCAAATGCCCTTGTTATCAACAGCAGCCTTTTAAACTCACCTGAGCTAACAGGTATGTGAGCTGGTTACTCTGCTGCGCTTAAAATTTCTTTTTTGGTTTGCTACAATGCCTTTTCTGAAACGTTGTCTCCCTCTGCTGGAACACTGACTTCTTTCATTTAATGCCTGCAGACTATAAAAGAGAAACCAACCCAAAAAGTTTGGTTGATTAGTCTGTGGCATTCTTTTAAACTGTTGCTTATGGCGGTCTCTGTGAGCTTCTCAGTGACATTCAGCCATCCAGGTATCCCGCCTGCAGTAGACGGAATGTGGCAATGGAACGCTGGCTGCGCGTGTCATAATAGGCTCTGAGCCTTTATATACCTGCGCACAGCAGCAGCCACCTTCAGTCTGCTGCTGGACAGCCAGCAGCAGCAGCAGCAGCAGGAGAGGTAATTAATCAGCAACCCTCCTGCTAAGGGTAGACAGCTGCTCGTTCCACCCCCCCCCGCCTTAATTGGTTCTCCTCCCTTCCAACGGTGTTGAGGCGGGTGGGAACAGCCGGGGGTTGAGGGTACTGTGCTAAAAGAGGTGGAGTTATGCAGATCTAAAACGCGTGGATTGCAGCAGCAGCAAGCCGAAAAGTGCAGGCATGTGAGGGATCTAGAGGTTGACAGCATGTCTTCTTAACGGGAGTCCAGGTGGCCATCTCCACAAATGGACTTTTCAGAATCCTTGGGTGGCACCGTAGTCGGAAACCAATTCTGGTTATCGCTTCTCGGCCTTTTGGCTAAGATCAAGTGTAGTATCTGTTCTTATCAGTTTAATATCTGATACGTCCCCTATCTGGGGACCATATATTAAATGGATTTTTAGAACAGGGAGATGGAAAAAGAGCTTGCTCTGTCCACTCCACGCATTGACCTGGTATTGCAGTATCTCCAGGACCGGTGCACCCCTTCTTTAATGCAGTTTCTAAAATCAGAAAGAATTGAATTCAATGCTTTTTGTTCATTTTGCTTGTTTGTCGGATTTTGGGATGGACTCTTTGGCTTTGCTTTTCTTCTCCTCATTGGATTTTTCATGTTAAAAGTTGCAGAAGCCAGATGACAAGCTCATTTTGGTTCAACTTCAGCAACTGTGCATTGCATTGCCATGTAATGTAATGTAATGCAATGCTATCTATCTAGCTCTCCCTCTATACTTCCTTTTGGATAAACAGACATATTAGGCAAGCATTTTGGAGCTTTCACCTAAATAACTACAGGTGGTGAGATAAGCTGCACAATATAATTGACCTTTCAGTATATTGTTGCACACACACCATCTATTTAGCAAATGCCCTTGTTATCAACAGCAGCCTTTTAAACTCACCTGAGCTAACAGGTATGTGAGCTGGTTACTCTGCTGCGCTTAAAATTTCTTTTTTGGTTTGCTACAATGCCTTTTCTGAAACGTTGTCTCCCTCTGCTGGAACACTGACTTCTTTCATTTAATGCCTGCAGACTATAAAAGAGAAACCAACCCAAAAAGTTTGGTTGATTAGTCTGTGGCATTCTTTTAAACTGTTGCTTATGGCGGTCTCTGTGAGCTTCTCAGTGACATTCAGCCATCCAGGTATCCCGCCTGCAGTAGACGGAATGTGGCAATGGAACGCTGGCTGCGCGTGTCATAATAGGCTCTGAGCCTTTATATACCTGCGCACAGCAGCAGCCACCTTCAGTCTGCTGCTGGACAGCCAGCAGCAGCAGCAGCAGGAGAGGTAATTAATCAGCAACCCTCCTGCTAAGGGTAGACAGCTGCTCGTTCCACCCCCCCCCCCGCCTTAATTGGTTCTCCTCCCTTCCAACGGTGTTGAGGCGGGTGGGAACAGCCGGGGGTTGAGGGTACTGTGCTAAAAGAGGTGGAGTTATGCAGATCTAAAACGCGTGGATTGCAGCAGCAGCAAGCCGAAAAGTGCAGGCATGTGAGGGATCTAGAGGTTGACAGCATGTCTTCTTAACGGGAGTCCAGGTGGCCATCTCCACAAATGGACTTTTCAGAATCCTTGGGTGGCACCGTAGTCGGAAACCAATTCTGGTTATCGCTTCTCTGCCTTTTGGCTAAGATCAAGTGTAGTATCTGTTCTTTTAAGAACACAAGAGCTACGATCTACACTTGACGAGAGCGATCGAACTCGGAAGGAGAAGAGCTTCGGAGCCCAGCTGACATCGGAGAAGGAAGGCGGATATCGGTGGGAGGAAGAAGCTCTAAAGAATCCAGAAGAAGACGAAGACTCGGAGAAGAATCGGGCTGTCCTGTGGAATCTTCGAGTAAGAAAATCATCGAGACAAAGACCTTTCGGGGAATTTGTCCAGAACACGACGGGAGAAGAATCTGCATAGCTCCACCCATTTCGGGAAGAGCTCCAGATCCAGCTCCAAGAAGTAACTGCAGGAGGAAAGCCATGGCAAGCGCTGCGAGGAAGGCCGAAAAGAAGAGCCTGGAGCAGGGGACAGCCAGGAGGGCCCAGCCAGGAGCCGATTCTGACCCCAAGGACTCTGCCTCCACGACTGGCCAGCAGAAGGGACCCCAGAAGCCCCGCCAAGAAGCTCCAGCCCTGGAGCCATGGATGCGGCAGACGGTGGCCCTGAAACTGAAGGAAGTGGATGGGAGGGTGCCGGACATGTCCTCGGACGTGTTCTGCCAGAAGATGCTGCTGGATCGAGGCTTCTCCAGGTCGGACACCCTCAGCATCCAGACCTTCTTGACGGGGATCTTCTTCGTCACCTTCGCCACTGTGAACACCTGCAGGAGGTTCTGGGAAATGGTAAGCGCAAAAGGACCGGATAATTCTTTCTCTGCCTTTACAGGTAGCTGCCCTATCCAGAGGGACGAAAGGAGGATCACGGTCTCCATGCGCAACCCGCACACCCCAGGCCAAGACATCTGTACCTTCCTGAGACGCTTCTGTTTGGTTGTGAAGGAACCCTCTCACATCCTGAATGGACTCGGCTTCTGGACAGGTAAGTGGTCGGTGACTGTTAGACTTCACAGGGACCTGGCGTACTCAGACGGACTTCGGCACCTGCCCCCGACATTCTCCCTGGGCAACTCCTACGGCCTCATCTATTACCCGGACATGCCGCGGAACTGCAGGAGATGCGGCAAGAACGGCCACGAGATGAAGGACTGCAAGGAGGATGTCTGCAGGATTTGTCGAGTGACGGGACACAGCTCGAAAGACTGCCCGAAGAAGACGTCTTGCAACCTGTGTGGGCTGGCGGCTCATCTGTACAAGGATTGCCCCAAGCGTGAGAGATCCTGGGCATCGGTGGTTGCGACGACCCCAGCTCCGGAGGACAAGGCCCCGACGACCAGGCCTGTGAAGGTCAAGGACGCGACGACCAAGGCCCCAGCGGCCAAGGCCGAGACGACCAAGGCCAAAGCGGTCAAGGAGTCGGTGGCCAAAGCCCCAGCGACGGTCCCAGCAGCTCCGAAGCAGAAGAAAAAGTCAAAGGAGGGTAAGAGTTCTGTCACCCCTCTCTCGATCCCTCCCCCTGCCACCCCCGTCCAACCCCCCCCCACCCCGGCCACCCCTGCTGAGGATTCCACTTCCTCTTCCTCCTTCCCCTACTCCTCAGCAGGTGTCCTTTCCCCTGCCCCGGCAGCCACTCTCCCTCCCCAGACCATGGTAGCGGTGGAATTAACCTTTCCTCCACCTGCCGCTATCTATTCCGAGGAGGATTTTCCCCTTCTTGTCTCCCCAGTTCCAACCCGGGGAAAGAGGAAGGTGGAGGACAGCCCTGCTACTGAATCCTCCAAAAAGAAGATTCTGGATTTCGTAGGCGAAAAGGAGGATACCCTCCCTGAGCCAGAAGAGATGGAGCACATGGTTGAGACCCTGGTGGCCGAGCCAGAAGAGGAGGAACTGGTGGTTGCCGAGATCGAGGCCGCGCTGCTTGACCAGATGGAGGAAGAGGGCCTGCTGGTGATCCCGTCACCAGCAGTCAACACCGACGAGGGACCACCCGACCGGAGTGGTAACTAAGGTGTATTGCCTGCGCTAACTTTTTCTTTTTTCCCTACATGATGGCTAATATTAACTTATTTTCCATTAATGTCAGGAGCATCAAGGACAAGTTCAGACGTCAGACTATTTATGCCTTCCTTACTTCCCAGTTGTGTGATGTTTATATGTTGCAGGAATGTTCCCTTCCCTCCTCTAGGTCCTTCAAACATCTGGCCAGGGAGTGGTCCCACGGTCCATCCTACTGGTCCGGTGGGGGTGACTGCAAGTCTGCGGGGGTCGCAATTCTGATCAGGGGGGGCGCATTCACGCTTGAGTCCATCCAGGAGCTCATCTGCGGCAGGGCTCTTGTTGTAGATGGCAACTGGGCGGGAGAACCTGTCAGGTTCATCAACGTGTATGCGTCCCCACTGAAGAATGAGCGTTTGGAGCTTTTCCAGACCCTGCGGCTTCAGCTTGCCACCACCAGGACCTTAGTGATGGCCGGGGATTTCAACTGCCCCATCGAGGAGGATGGTCGTAGTTCTGGCACATCTGCCAAGTTGGACATCACGTCCAAGCTGCTCATCGAGATGGTAACCGAGGCCTCTCTTCAGGACGTGGTGGGCTCCATGGGGAGAGGCTCCACGAACTATTCGTGGAGCCGACCCGATGGCTCACTCCGCTCCAGGATTGACTTTGTGTTCACCTCTCGGGCACTCAGGCAGAGTAGGCACTCGATGGTCCCCTGCTTCTTCTCCGACCACAGAGCCATTCACTTACAAGGTGTCCTCGGCAACGGTTTTCCGTCCGGCCCCGGCTCCTGGAAGCTTAATTGTGCTCTGCTGGCTCAGGATGAAGTCGTGGAGGAGCTGAGAGCAGCCTACGCAATGTGGCAGTCCTACAAGGGTAGCTTCCAAACAGTCTCTGATTGGTGGGAATATGTTAATCTTGAGTTTCGCTGTTTCTTTCAGGCCAAGGGTCGACAACAGGCATGTGAGAAGAGGAGGGACTTCAGAGGGCTGCAGCGCGAGCTGCGGTCGCTGCAGGACCTTCTTCACTGCGGCTGGGACGTGAGGGAGGAGCTGGAGGAGACCAAGAAGAGCCTGAAAAGGCACTTTGAGGAGGAGTCCAAGCGAATCGTCTTCCGTTCCAAAGTGGAGAATCTGGAGAAGGGTGAGAAATGTAACTCATTCTTTTTCAGGAAACTTCATGCCGGTCACACGCCCCTGAACGAGCTGCGAGACGAGAGCGGAAACATGCGACGTGGGAAGGAGGACGTGATGAGGGTCGTCAGCGACTTCTACAGCGAACTCTACTCCCACAAGACTACCGACCCCGACGCTGCTGATAAGTTCCTGTCAGGTATCACTAACCATCTTGATCCTGCAGGCACGGCAGCCTTGGACAAACCTCTGATGGTGGGCGAATTGCTCTCTGCCGCTAAATCCTTTAGGACCGGCAGGACCCCAGGCAGTGATGGTCTTCCAGCGGAGCTCTATGTAGCGCTGGGAGACCTCATCTGTCCGGACCTGTTGGACCTGTACGAGGAGATGGTGGTGGAGGGTAGAATGCCTCCATCTTTGAGGGAAGGAATGGTCACGATCCTGTACAAGCGGAAGGGAGAGAGGTGCGACCTGAGGAATTGGCGTCCCATCACTCTGCTCAACGTGGACTACAAGATCCTGGCCAAGACGATGGCGACACGACTTAAGACGGTCATCGGACGGATCATCCACCCGGACCAGACCTGCGGCATCCCTGGACGTCGCATCGCAGACAGCCTCGCTCTCGTGCGGGACACGGTCGAGTACATCAAGGTCCGCCGCGCACACGCGGCCCTGGTCTCCTTGGATCAGGAGAAGGCCTTCGACCGGGTTTCCCACGAGTTCATGGGCCGAGCTCTGCACCGGTTAGGTTTGGGTAACATGTTTTGTTCGTATGTCCGTTTGATGTATTTTGATATCCACAGCTCGGTGTTGGTGAAAGGCTGGAAGACTGACCCCTTCCCTGTCCTCTCTGGGGTCAGACAAGGCTGCCCTCTATCACCTCTTCTTTTTGTTTGTGTTATAGAACTCTTCGCAGAGGCTATCCGGCAGAATGGAGAGATCAGAGGGATCACCGCACCGGGTCCGGGACGACACGAGGTCAAGTGCTCGCTCTACATGGACGACGTCACCGTCTTCTGCTCTGATCGTGGTTCAGTCGACGCCCTCGTCCAGACGTGTGAGAGGTTCGGCCGGGCTTCAGGGGCCAAAGTCAACTGCAGGAAGTCGGAAGCCATGCTCTTCGGGGATTGGCAGCCGGCCTCCTCCGCCCCCTTCCCCTTCAACATTCAACCGGATTTCCTCAAGGTGCTGGGAGTCTGGTTCGGGAAGGAAGGAGCGGCCCTCAAGTCCTGGCAAGAACGCTTGGCCAAGGTGAAGCAACGGATCGGACTCTGGAGCCTCAGACACCTCACTTGTGAGGGTAAGGCACTCGTCCTGCGTAATGAGGTCCTGCCCGTCTTGCAGTACACGGCGCAGGCCTGGCCCCCACACGTCACTGTGTGCAGGGCCATTACCAGGACAGTGTTTCACTTTGTCTGGGGATCCAAGATGGACAGAGTCAGGCGGGCCGTCATGTACAAGGAGCCTCGCAAGGGTGGGAAGGGCGTTCCAGATATCCCCACCCTCCTGCGATCCTCTTTTGTGTGTGATTGTGTTCGCCGGACTTTGCAAGTCAAGAATGGCTCCGCGGGCAGGTCCATGTCTCGCTTCTTCCTGCTTCCTCTTTGGAGGCGACTCGGCTGGGACAAGTGGGACAGCTCCTTCCCCTACAACTGGACGACGCCATGGTTCTATGGAGACGTCGTTCGATTTGTGGGGGAACATCAACTGGAGGGACTCAAGCCCGACTTGTGGAAGCCCAAAACTATCCACAAGCTCATCAGAGCCAAGGATGACGTGGAGAACATCACAGGACTTCACCAGGACACGCTGGAGACTGTGTGGACAAATGTGTCGTCTGACAGGCTGACCAACGGGCACAAGGACTTGTCGTGGATGGCGATTCAGGGCGGACTGCCCGTCCGGTCATTCATGCATGCCCGGAACCTGTGCAAGACCCGGTACTGCCCAAGGTGCCCCTTCGTGGAGGAAACATCTTTGCACACTTTTTGGGACTGCGGATTTGCACAGCGCCTGTTGACTGCCCTTGAGGACGACCTGAGGAACTCTGTCCTCAGGGCGAGCCTATCGCACCATTCTGTGCTTTACGGACTCTTCCCTGGGGTTCATACCGTCGGAGCCATCCAGGAGGCTTGGCGCCTTATGAACTGCTTCAAGGATGCCGTTTGGGTCGCCAGGAACCGGCTCATCTTGAGGAGGGAGAGGATGTCCATCCAGGACTGCCGCAGGCTGATCCACAGTCTGCTCAGAGACTATTCCATCGTGGACGGTCCGGAGGACGAGGATGAGGACTAAACCCCTCCTCCCCCTCTCCCCTTATGTGTCTTGTCTTTCAATAAAGCTTCGGGCCTGTGATTTTCCCCTCCCCATCCCCTTTTTCCCAATCCCCATCCCTTATCACGGTTCGTCGTACTGTATTGATTGACATGCTTTTTCTTTCAGATTGAGTGTTTTGTGTAGCATAGGGGTGTGATGTGTCTAGTTAGTGCGTCGTATCCTCATGCTATGTAAATATGATGTAGAATTCTGTGTGTACTGGGCTGCGGCACTGTACACTGTCTGTTAACTTATTTTTTGTGCTAATAAAAGATATATTCAATCAAAAAAATCTGTTCTTATCAGTTTAATATCTGATACGTCCCCTATCTGGGGACCATATATTAAATGGATTTTTAGAACAGGGAGATGGAAAAAGAGCTTGCTCTGTCCACTCCACGCATTGACCTGGTATTGCAGTATCTCCAGGACCGGTGCACCCCTTCTTTAATGCAGTTTCTAAAATCAGAAAGAATTGAATTCAATGCTTTTTGTTCATTTTGCTTGTTTGTCGGATTTTGGGATGGACTCTTTGGCTTTGCTTTTCTTCTCCTCATTGGATTTTTCATGTTAAAAGTTGCAGAAGCCAGATGACAAGCTCATTTTGGTTCAACTTCAGCAACTGTGCATTGCATTGCCATGTAATGTAATGTAATGCAATGCTATCTATCTAGCTCTCCCTCTATACTTCCTTTTGAATAAACAGACATATTAGGCAAGCATTTTGGAGCTTTCACCTAAATAACTACAGGTGGTGAGATAAGCTGCACAATATAATTGACCTTTCAGTATATTGTTGCACACACACCATCTATTTAGCAAATGCCCTTGTTATCAACAGCAGCCTTTTAAACTCACCTGAGCTAACAGGTATGTGAGCTGGTTACTCTGCTGCGCTTAAAATTTCTTTTTTGGTTTGCTACAATGCCTTTTCTGAAACGTTGTCTCCCTCTGCTGGAACACTGACTTCTTTCATTTAATGCCTGCAGACTATAAAAGAGAAACCAACCCAAAAAGTTTGGTTGATTAGTCTGTGGCATTCTTTTAAACTGTTGCTTATGGCGGTCTCTGTGAGCTTCTCAGTGACATTCAGCCATCCAGGTATCCCGCCTGCAGTAGACGGAATGTGGCAATGGAACGCTGGCTGCGCGTGTCATAATAGGCTCTGAGCCTTTATATACCTGCGCACAGCAGCAGCCACCTTCAGTCTGCTGCTGGACAGCCAGCAGCAGCAGGAGAGGTAATTAATCAGCAACCCTCCTGCTAAGGGTAGACAGCTGCTCGTTCCACCCACCCCCCCCCGCCTTAATTGGTTCTCCTCCCTTCCAACGGTGTTGAGGCGGGTGGGAACAGCCGGGGGTTGAGGGTACTGTGCTAAAAGAGGTGGAGTTATGCAGATCTAAAACGCGTGGATTGCAGCAGCAGCAAGCCGAAAAGTGCAGGCATGTGAGGGATCTAGAGGTTGACAGCATGTCTTCTTAACGGGAGTCCAGGTGGCCATCTCCACAAATGGACTTTTCAGAATCCTTGGGTGGCACCGTAGTCGGAAACCAATTCTGGTTATCGCTTCTCGGCCTTTTGGCTAAGATCAAGTGTAGTATCTGTTCTTATCAGTTTAATATCTGATACGTCCCCTATCTGGGGACCATATATTAAATGGATTTTTAGAACAGGGAGATGGAAAAAGAGCTTGCTCTGTCCACTCCACGCATTGACCTGGTATTGCAGTATCTCCAGGACCGGTGCACCCCTTCTTTAATGCAGTTTCTAAAATCAGAAAGAATTGAATTCAATGCTTTTTGTTCATTTTGCTTGTTTGTCGGATTTTGGGATGGACTCTTTGGCTTTGCTTTTCTTCTCCTCATTGGATTTTTCATGTTAAAAGTTGCAGAAGCCAGATGACAAGCTCATTTTGGTTCAACTTCAGCAACTGTGCATTGCATTGCCATGTAATGTAATGTAATGCAATGCTATCTATCTAGCTCTCCCTCTATACTTCCTTTTGGATAAACATACATATTAGGCAAGCATTTTGGAGCTTTCACCTAAATAACTACAGGTGGTGAGATAAGCTGCACAATATAATTGACCTTTCAGTATATTGTTGCACACACACCATCTATTTAGCAAATGCCCTTGTTATCAACAGCAGCCTTTTAAACTCACCTGAGCTAACAGGTATGTGAGCTGGTTACTCTGCTGCGCTTAAAATTTCTTTTTTGGTTTGCTACAATGCCTTTTCTGAAACGTTGTCTCCCTCTGCTGGAACACTGACTTCTTTCATTTAATGCCTGCAGACTACAAAAGAGAAACCAACCCAAAAAGTTTGGTTGATTAGTCTGTGGCATTCTTTTAAACTGTTGCTTATGGCGGTCTCTGTGAGCTTCTCAGTGACATTCAGCCATCCAGGTATCCCGCCTGCAGTAGACGGAATGTGGCAATGGAACGCTGGCTGCGCGTGTCATAATAGGCTCTGAGCCTTTATATACCTGCGCACAGCAGCAGCCACCTTCAGTCTGCTGCTGGACAGCCAGCAGCAGCAGCAGCAGGAGAGGTAATTAATCAGCAACCCTCCTGCTAAGGGTAGACAGCTGCTCGTTCCACCCCCCCCCGCCTTAATTGGTTCTCCTCCCTTCCAACAGTGTTGAGGCGGGTGGGAACAGCCGGGGGTTGAGGGTACTGTGCTAAAAGAGGTGGAGTTATGCAGATCTAAAACGCGTGGATTGCAGCAGCAGCAAGCCGAAAAGTGCAGGCATGTGAGGGATCTAGAGGTTGACAGCATGTCTTCTTAACGGGAGTCCAGGTGGCCATCTCCACAAATGGACTTTTCAGAATCCTTGGGTGGCACCGTAGTCGGAAACCAATTCTGGTTATCGCTTCTCGGCCTTTTGGCTAAGATCAAGTGTAGTATCTGTTCTTATCAGTTTAATATCTGATACGTCCCCTATCTGGGGACCATATATTAAATGGATTTTTAGAACAGGGAGATGGAAAAAGAGCTTGCTCTGTCCACTCCACGCATTGACCTGGTATTGCAGTATCTCCAGGACCGGTGCACCCCTTCTTTAATGCAGTTTCTAAAATCAGAAAGAATTGAATTCAATGCTTTTTGTTCATTTTGCTTGTTTGTCGGATTTTGGGATGGACTCTTTGGCTTTGCTTTTCTTCTCCTCATTGGATTTTTCATGTTAAAAGTTGCAGAAGCCAGATGACAAGCTCATTTTGGTTCAACTTCAGCAACTGTGCATTGCATTGCCATGTAATGTAATGTAATGCAATGCTATCTATCTAGCTCTCCCTCTATACTTCCTTTTGGATAAACAGACATATTAGGCAAGCATTTTGGAGCTTTCACCTAAATAACTACAGGTGGTGAGATAAGCTGCACAATATAATTGACCTTTCAGTATATTGTTGCACACAGACCATCTATTTAGCAAATGCCCTTGTTATCAACAGCAGCCTTTTAAACTCACCTGAGCTAACAGGTATGTGAGCTGGTTACTCTGCTGCGCTTAAAATTTCTTTTTTGGTTTGCTACAATGCCTTTTCTGAAACGTTGTCTCCCTCTGCTGGAACACTGACTTCTTTCATTTAATGCCTGCAGACTATAAAAGAGAAACCAACCCAAAAAGTTTGGTTGATTAGTCTGTGGCATTCTTTTAAACTGTTGCTTATGGCGGTGTCTGTGAGCTTCTCAGTGACATTCAGCAATCCAGGTATCCCGCCTGCAGTAGACGGAATGTGGCAATGGAACGCTGGCTGCGCGTGTCATAATAGGCTCTGAGCCTTTATATACCTGCGCACAGCAGCAGCCACCTTCAGTCTGCTGCTGGACAGCCAGCAGCAGCAGCAGCAGGAGAGGTAATTAATCAGCAACCCTCCTGCTAAGGGTAGACAGCTGCTCGTTCCACCCCCCCCCCGCCTTAATTGGTTCTCCTCCCTTCCAACGGTGTTGAGGCGGGTGGGAACAGCCGGGGGTTGAGGGTACTGTGCTAAAAGAGGTGGAGTTATGCAGATCTAAAACGCGTGGATTGCAGCAGCAGCAAGCCGAAAAGTGCAGGCATGTGAGGGATCTAGAGGTTGACAGCATGTCTTCTTAACGGGAGTCCAGGTGGCCATCTCCACAAATGGACTTTTCAGAATCCTTGGGTGGCACCGTAGTCGGAAACCAATTCTGGTTATCGCTTCTCGGCCTTTTGGCTAAGATCAAGTGTAGTATCTGTTCTTATCAGTTTAATATCTGATACGTCCCCTATCTGGGGACCATATATTAAATGGATTTTTAGAACAGGGAGATGGAAAAAGAGCTTGCTCTGTCCACTCCACGCATTGACCTGGTATTGCAGTATCTCCAGGACCGGTGCACCCCTTCTTTAATGCAGTTTCTAAAATCAGAAAGAATTGAATTCAATGCTTTTTGTTCATTTTGCTTGTTTGTCGGATTTTGGGATGGACTCTTTGGCTTTGCTTTTCTTCTCCTCATTGGATTTTTCATGTTAAAAGTTGCAGAAGCCAGATGACAAGCTCATTTTGGTTCAACTTCAGCAACTGTGCATTGCATTGCCATGTAATGTAATGTAATGCAATGCTATCTATCTAGCTCTCCCTCTATACTTCCTTTTGGATAAACAGACATATTAGGCAAGCATTTTGGAGCTTTCACCTAAATAACTACAGGTGGTGAGATAAGCTGCACAATATAATTGACCTTTCAGTATATTGTTGCACACACACCATCTATTTAGCAAATGCCCTTGTTATCAACAGCAGCCTTTTAAACTCACCTGAGCTAACAGGTATGTGAGCTGGTTACTCTGCTGCGCTTAAAATTTCTTTTTTGGTTTGCTACAATGCCTTTTCTGAAACGTTGTCTCCCTCTGC
Organism: Phyllobates terribilis; assembly: GCF_046119375.1. Taxonomy (NCBI): domain Eukaryota; kingdom Metazoa; phylum Chordata; class Amphibia; order Anura; family Dendrobatidae; genus Phyllobates; species Phyllobates terribilis. The sequence goes on along the minus strand of NW_027363009.1, from coordinate 559,659 downwards.
TGGAACACTGACTTCTTTCATTTAATGCCTGCAGACTATAAAAGAGAAACCAACCCAAAAAGTTTGGTTGATTAGTCTGTGGCATTCTTTTAAACTGTTGCTTATGGCGGTCTCTGTGAGCTTCTCAGTGACATTCAGCCATCCAGGTATCCCGCCTGCAGTAGACGGAATGTGGCAATGGAACGCTGGCTGCGCGTGTCATAATAGGCTCTGAGCCTTTATATACCTGCGCACAGCAGCAGCCACCTTCAGTCTGCTGCTGGACAGCCAGCAGCAGCAGCAGCAGGAGAGGTAATTAATCAGCAACCCTCCTGCTAAGGGTAGACAGCTGCTCCTTCCACCCCCCCCCCCGCCTTAATTGGTTCTCCTCCCTTCCAACGGTGTTGAGGCGGGTGGGAACAGCCGGGGGTTGAGGGTACTGTGCTAAAAGAGGTGGAGTTATGCAGATCTAAAACGCGTGGATTGCAGCAGCAGCAAGCCGAAAAGTGCAGGCATGTGAGGGATCTAGAGGTTGACAGCATGTCTTCTTAACGGGAGTCCAGGTGGCCATCTCCACAAATGGACTTTTCAGAATCCTTGGGTGGCACCGTAGTCGGAAACCAATTCTGGTTATCGCTTCTCGGCCTTTTGGCTAAGATCAAGTGTAGTATCTGTTCTTATCAGTTTAATATCTGATACGTCCCCTATCTGGGGACCATATATTAAATGGATTTTTAGAACAGGGAGATGGAAAAAGAGCTTGCTCTGTCCACTCCACGCATTGACCTGGTATTGCAGTATCTCCAGGACCGGTGCACCCCTTCTTTAATGCAGTTTCTAAAATCAGAAAGAATTGAATTCAATGCTTTTTGTTCATTTTGCTTGTTTGTCGGATTTTGGGATGGACTCTTTGGCTTTGCTTTTCTTCTCCTCATTGGATTTTTCATGTTAAAAGTTGCAGAAGCCAGATGACAAGCTCATTTTGGTTCAACTTCAGCAACTGTGCATTGCATTGCCATGTAATGTAATGTAATGCAATGCTATCTATCTAGCTCTCCCTCTATACTTCCTTTTGGATAAACAGACATATTAGGCAAGCATTTTGGAGCTTTCACCTAAATAACTACAGGTGGTGAGATAAGCTGCACAATATAATTGACCTTTCAGTATATTGTTGCACACACACCATCTATTTAGCAAATGCCCTTGTTATCAACAGCAGCCTTTTAAACTCACCTGAGCTAACAGGTATGTGAGCTGGTTACTCTGCTGCGCTTAAAATTTCTTTTTTGGTTTGCTACAATGCCTTTTCTGAAACGTTGTCTCCCTCTGCTGGAACAATGACTTCTTTCATTTAATGCCTGCAGACTATAAAAGAGAAACCAACCCAAAAAGTTTGGTTGATTAGTCTGTGGCATTCTTTTAAACTGTTGCTTATGGCGGTCTCTGTGAGCTTCTCAGTGACATTCAGCCATCCAGGTATCCCGCCTGCAGTAGACGGAATGTGGCAATGGAACGCTGGCTGCGCGTGTCATAATAGGCTCTGAGCCTTTATATACCTGCGCACAGCCGCAGCCACCTTCAGTCTGCTGCTGGACAGCCAGCAGCAGCAGCAGGAGAGGTAATTAATCAGCAACCCTCCTGCTAAGGGTAGACAGCTGCTCGTTCCACCCCCCCCCGCCTTAATTGGTTCTCCTCCCTTCCAACGGTGTTGAGGCGGGTGGGAACAGCCGGGGGTTGAGGGTACTGTGCTAAAAGAGGTGGAGTTATGCAGATCTAAAACGCGTGGATTGCAGCAGCAGCAAGCCGAAAAGTGCAGGCATGTGAGGGATCTAGAGGTTGACAGCATGTCTTCTTAACGGGAGTCCAGGTGGCCATCTCCACAAATGGACTTTTCAGAATCCTTGGGTGGCACCGTAGTCGGAAACCAATTCTGGTTATCGCTTCTCGGCCTTTTGGCTAAGATCAAGTGTAGTATCTGTTCTTATCAGTTTAATATCTGATACGTCCCCTATCTGGGGACCATATATTAAATGGATTTTTAGAACAGGAAGATGGAAAAGAGCTTGCTCTGTCCACACCACGCATTGACCTGGTATTGCAGTATCTCCAGGACCGGTGCACCCCTTCTTTAATGCAGTTTCTAAAATCAGAAAGAATTGAATTCAATGCTTTTTGTTCATTTTGCTTGTTTGTCGGATTTTGGGATGGACTCTTTGGCTTTGCTTTTCTTCTCCTCATTGGATTTTTCATGTTAAAAGTTGCAGTAGCCAGATGACAAGCTCATTTTGGTTCAACTTCAGCAACTGTGCATTGCATTGCCATGTAATGTAATGTAATGCAATGCTATCTATCTAGCTCTCCCTCTATACTTCCTTTTGGATAAACAGACATATTAGGCAAGCATTTTGGAGCTTTCACCTAAATAACTACAGGTGGTGAGATAAGCTGCACAATATAATTGACCTTTCAGTATATTGTTGCACACACACCATCTATTTAGCAAATGCCCTTGTTATCAACAGCAGCCTTTTAAACTCACCTGAGCTAACAGGTATGTGAGCTGGTTACTCTGCTGCGCTTAAAATTTCTTTTTTGGTTTGCTACAATGCCTTTTCTGAAACGTTGTCTCCCTCTGCTGGAACACTGACTTCTTTCATTTAATGCCTGCAGACTATAAAAGAGAAACCAACCCAAAAAGTTTGGTTGATTAGTCTGTGGCATTCTTTTAAACTGTTGCTTATGGCGGTCTCTGTGAGCTTCTCAGTGACATTCAGCCATCCAGGTATCCCGCCTGCAGTAGACGGAATGTGGCAATGGAACGCTGGCTGCGCGTGTCATAATAGGCTCTGAGCCTTTATATACCTGCGCACAGCAGCAGCCACCTTCAGTCTGCTGCTGGACAGCCAGCAGCAGCAGCAGCAGGAGAGGTAATTAATCAGCAACCCTCCTGCTAAGGGTAGACAGCTGCTCGTTCCACCCCCCCCCCCCGCCTTAATTGGTTCTCCTCCCTTCCAACGGTGTTGAGGCGGGTGGGAACAGCCGGGGGTTGAGGGTACTGTGCTAAAAGAGGTGGAGTTATGCAGATCTACAACGCGTGGATTGCAGCAGCAGCAAGCCGAAAAGTGCAGGCATGTGAGGGATCTAGAGGTTGACAGCATGTCTTCTTAACGGGAGTCCAGGTGGCCATCTCCACAAATGGACTTTTCAGAATCCTTGGGTGGCACCGTAGTCGGAAACCAATTCTGGTTATCGCTTCTCGGCCTTTTGGCTAAGATCAAGTGTAGTATCTGTTCTTATCAGTTTAATATCTGATACGTCCGCTATCTGGGGACCATATATTAAATGGATTTTTAGAACAGGGAGATGGAAAAAGAGCTTGCTCTGTCCACTCCACGCATTGACCTGGTATTGCAGTATCTCCAGGACCGGTGCACCCCTTCTTTAATGCAGTTTCTAAAATCAGAAAGAATTGAATTCAATGCTTTTTGTTCATTTTGCTTGTTTGTCGGATTTTGGGATGGACTCTTTGGCTTTGCTTTTCTTCTCCTCATTGGATTTTTCATGTTAAAAGTTGCAGAAGCCAGATGACAAGCTCATTTTGGTTCAACTTCAGCAACTGTGCATTGCATTGCCATGTAATGTAATGTAATGCAATGCTATCTATCTAGCTCTCCCTCTATACTTCCTTTTGGATAAACAGACATATTAGGCAAGCATTTTGGAGCTTTCACCTAAATAACTACAGGTGGTGAGATAAGCTGCACAATATAATTGACCTTTCAGTATATTGTTGCACACACACCATCTATTTAGCAAATGCCCTTGTTATCAACAGCAGCCTTTTAAACTCACCTGAGCTAACAGGTATGTGAGCTGGTTACTCTGCTGCGCTTAAAATTTCTTTTTTGGTTTGCTACAATGCCTTTTCTGAAACGTTGTCTCCCTCTGCTGGAACACTGACTTCTTTCATTTAATGCCTGCAGACTATAAAAGAGAAACCAACCCAAAAAGTTTGGTTGATTAGTCTGTGGCATTCTTTTAAACTGTTGCTTATGGCGGTCTCTGTGAGCTTCTCAGTGACATTCAGCCATCCAGGTATCCCGCCTGCAGTAGACGGAATGTGGCAATGGAACGCTGGCTGCGCGTGTCATAATAGGCTCTGAGCCTTTATATACCTGCACACAGCAGCAGCCACCTTCAGTCTGCTGCTGGACAGCCAGCAGCAGCAGCAGCAGGAGAGGTAATTAATCAGCAACCCTCCTGCTAAGGGTAGACAGCTGCTCGTTCCACCCCCCCCCCGCCTTAATTGGTTCTCCTCCCTTCCAACGGTGTTGAGGCGTGTGGGAACAGCCGGGGGTTGAGGGTACTGTGCTAAAAGAGGTGGAGTTATGCAGATCTAAAACGCGTGGATTGCAGCAGCAGCAAGCCGAAAAGTGCAGGCATGTGAGGGATCTAGAGGTTGACAGCATGTCTTCTTAACGGGAGTCCAGGTGGCCATCTCCACAAATGGACTTTTCAGAATCCTTGGGTGGCACCGTAGTCGGAAACCAATTCTGGTTATCGCTTCTCGGCCTTTTGGCTAAGATCAAGTGTAGTATCTGTTCTTATCAGTTTAATATCTGATACGTCCCCTATCTGGGGACCATATATTAAATGGATTTTTAGAACAGGGAGATGGAAAAAGAGCTTGCTCTGTCCACTCCACGCATTGACCTGGTATTGCAGTATCTCCAGGACCGGTGCACCCCTTCTTTAATGCAGTTTCTAAAATCAGAAAGAATTGAATTCAATGCTTTTTGTTCATTTTGCTTGTTTGTCGGATTTTGGGATGGACTCTTTGGCTTTGCTTTTCTTCTCCTCATTGGATTTTTCATGTTAAAAGTTGCAGAAGCCAGATGACAAGCTCATTTTGGTTCAACTTCAGCAACTGTGCATTGCATTGCCATGTAATGTAATGTAATGCAATGCTATCTATCTAGCTCTCCCTCTATACTTCCTTTTGGATAAACAGACATATTAGGCAAGCATTTTGGAGCTTTCACCTAAATAACTACAGGTGGTGAGATAAGCTGCACAATATAATTGACCTTTCAGTATATTGTTGCACACACACCATCTATTTAGCAAATGCCCTTGTTATCAACAGCAGCCTTTTAAACTCACCTGAGCTAACAGGTATGTGAGCTGGTTACTCTGCTGCGCTTAAAATTTCTTTTTTGGTTTGCTACAATGCCTTTTCTGAAACGTTGTCTCCCTCTGCTGGAACACTGACTTCTTTCATTTAATGCCTGCAGACTATAAAAGAGAAACCAACCCAAAAAGTTTGGTTGATTAGTCTGTGGCATTCTTTTAAACTGTTGCTTATGGCGGTCTCTGTGAGCTTCTCAGTGACATTCAGCCATCCAGGTATCCCGCCTGCAGTAGACGGAATGTGGCAATGGAACGCTGGCTGCGCGTGTCATAATAGGCTCTGAGCCTTTATATACCTGCGCACAGCAGCAGCCACCTTCAGTCTGCTGCTGGACAGCCAGCAGCAGCAGCAGCAGGAGAGGTAATTAATCAGCAACCCTCCTGCTAAGGGTAGACAGCTGCTCGTTCCACCCCCCCCCCCCCGCCTTAATTGGTTCTCCTCCCTTCCAACGGTGTTGAGGCGGGTGGGAACAGCCGGGGGTTGAGGGTACTGTGCTAAAAGAGGTGGAGTTATGCAGATCTAAAACGCGTGGATTGCAGCAGCAGCAAGCCGAAAAGTGCAGGCATGTGAGGGATCTAGAGGTTGACAGCATGTCTTCTTAACGGGAGTCCAGGTGGCCATCTCCACAAATGGACTTTTCAGAATCCTTGGGTGGCACCGTAGTCGGAAACCAATTCTGGTTATCGCTTCTCGGCCTTTTGGCTAAGATCAAGTGTAGTATCTGTTCTTATCAGTTTAATATCTGATACGTCCCCTATCTGGGGACCATATATTAAATGGATTTTTAGAACAGGGAGATGGAAAAAGAGCTTGCTCTGTCCACTCCACGCATTGACCTGGTATTGCAGTATCTCCAGGACCGGTGCACCCCTTCTTTAATGCAGTTTCTAAAATCAGAAAGAATTGAATTCAATGCTTTTTGTTCATTTTGCTTGTTTGTCGGATTTTGGGATGGACTCTTTGGCTTTGCTTTTCTTCTCCTCATTGGATTTTTCATGTTAAAAGTTGCAGAAGCCAGATGACAAGCTCATTTTGGTTCAACTTCAGCAACTGTGCATTGCATTGCCATGTAATGTAATGTGATGCAATGCTATCTATCTAGCTCTCCCTCTATACTTCCTTTTGGATAAACATACATATTAGGCAAGCATTTTGGAGCTTTCACCTAAATAACTACAGGTGGTGAGATAAGCTGCACAATATAATTGACCTTTCAGTATATTGTTGCACACACACCATCTATTTAGCAAATGCCCTTGTTATCAACAGCAGCCTTTTAAACTCACCTGAGCTAACAGGTATGTGAGCTGGTTACTCTGCTGCGCTTAAAATTTCTTTTTTGGTTTGCTACAATGCCTTTTCTGAAACGTTGTCTCCCTCTGCTGGAACACTGACTTCTTTCATTTAATGCCTGCAGACTACAAAAGAGAAACCAACCCAAAAAGTTTGGTTGATTAGTCTGTGGCATTCTTTTAAACTGTTGCTTATGGCGGTCTCTGTGAGCTTCTCAGTGACATTCAGCCATCCAGGTATCCCGCCTGCAGTAGACGGAATGTGGCAATGGAACGCTGGCTGCGCGTGTCATAATAGGCTCTGAGCCTTTATATACCTGCGCACAGCAGCAGCCACCTTCAGTCTGCTGCTGGACAGCCAGCAGCAGCAGCAGGAGAGGTAATTAATCAGCAACCCTCCTGCTAAGGGTAGACAGCTGCTCGTTCCACCCCCCCCCGCCTTAATTGGTTCTCCTCCCTTCCAACGGTGTTGAGGCGGGTGGGAACAGCCGGGGGTTGAGGGTACTGTGCTAAAAGAGGTGGAGTTATGCAGATCTAAAACGCGTGGATTGCAGCAGCAGCAAGCCGAAAAGTGCAGGCATGTGAGGGATCTAGAGGTTGACAGCATGTCTTCTTAACGGGAGTCCAGGTGGCCATCTCCACAAATGGACTTTTCAGAATCCTTGGGTGGCACCGTAGTCGGAAACCAATTCTGGTTATCGCTTCTCGGCCTTTTGGCTAAGATCAAGTGTAGTATCTGTTCTTATCAGTTTAATATCTGATACGTCCCCTATCTGGGGACCATATATTAAATGGATTTTTAGAACAGGGAGATGGAAAAAGAGCTTGCTCTGTCCACTCCACGCATTGACCTGGTATTGCAGTATCTCCAGGACCGGTGCACCCCTTCTTTAATGCAGTTTCTAAAATCAGAAAGAATTGAATTCAATGCTTTTTGTTCATTTTGCTTGTTTGTCGGATTTTGGGATGGACTCTTTGGCTTTGCTTTTCTTCTCCTCATTGGATTTTTCATGTTAAAAGTTGCAGAAGCCAGATGACAAGCTCATTTTGGTTCAACTTCAGCAACTGTGCATTGCATTGCCATGTAATGTAATGTAATGCAATGCTATCTATCTAGCTCTCCCTCTATACTTCCTTTTGGATAAACAGACATATTAGGCAAGCATTTTGGAGCTTTCACCTAAATAACTACAGGTGGTGAGATAAGCTGCACAATATAATTGACCTTTCAGTATATTGTTGCACACACACCATCTATTTAGCAAATGCCCTTGTTATCAACAGCAGCCTTTTAAACTCACCTGAGCTAACAGGTATGTGAGCTGGTTACTCTGCTGCGCTTAAAATTTCTTTTTTGGTTTGCTACAATGCCTTTTCTGAAACGTTGTCTCCCTCTGCTGGAACACTGACTTCTTTCATTTAATGCCTGCAGACTACAAAAGAGAAACCAACCCAAAAAGTTTGGTTGATTAGTCTGTGGCATTCTTTTAAACTGTTGCTTATGGCGGTCTCTGTGAGCTTCTCAGTGACATTCAGCCATCCAGGTATCCCGCCTGCAGTAGACGGAATGTGGCAATGGAACGCTGGCTGCGCGTGTCATAATAGGCTCTGAGCCTTTATATACCTGCGCACAGCAGCAGCCACCTTCAGTCTGCTGCTGGACAGCCAGCAGCAGCAGCAGGAGAGGTAATTAATCAGCAACCCTCCTGCTAAGGGTAGACAGCTGCTCGTTCCACCCCCCCCCGCCTTAATTGGTTCTCCTCCCTTCCAACGGTGTTGAGGCGGGTGGGAACAGCCGGGGGTTGAGGGTACTGTGCTAAAAGAGGTGGAGTTATGCAGATCTAAAACGCGTGGATTGCAGCAGCAGCAAGCCGAAAAGTGCAAGCATGTGAGGGATCTAGAGGTTGACAGCATGTCTTCTTAACGGGAGTCCAGGTGGCCATCTCCACAAATGGACTTTTCAGAATCCTTGGGTGGCACCGTAGTCGGAAACCAATTCTGGTTATCGCTTCTTGGCCTTTTGGCTAAGATCAAGTGTAGTATCTGTTCTTATCAGTTTAATATCTGATACGTCCCCTATCTGGGGACCATATATTAAATGGATTTTTAGAACAGGGAGATGGAAAAAGAGCTTGCTCTGTCCACTCCACGCATTGACCTGGTATTGCAGTATCTCCAGGACCGGTGCACCCCTTCTTTAATGCAGTTTCTAAAATCAGAAAGAATTGAATTCAATGCTTTTTGTTCATTTTGCTTGTTTGTCGGATTTTGGGATGGACTCTTTGGCTTTGCTTTTCTTCTCCTCATTGGATTTTTCATGTTAAAAGTTGCAGAAGCCAGATGACAAGCTCATTTTGGTTCAACTTCAGCAACTGTGCATTGCATTGCCATGTAATGTAATGTAATGCAATGCTATCTATCTAGCTCTCCCTCTATACTTCCTTTTGGATAAACAGACATATTAGGCAAGCATTTTGGAGCTTTCACCTAAATAACTACAGGTGGTGAGATAAGCTGCACAATATAATTGACCTTTCAGTATATTGTTGCACACACACCATCTATTTAGCAAATGCCCTTGTTATCAACAGCAGCCTTTTAAACTCACCTGAGCTAACAGGTATGTGAGCTGGTTACTCTGCTGCGCTTAAAATTTCTTTTTTGGTTTGCTACAATGCCTTTTCTGAAACGTTGTCTCCCTCTGCTGGAACACTGACTTCTTTCATTTAATGCCTGCAGACTATAAAAGAGAAACCAACCCAAAAAGTTTGGTTGATTAGTCTGTGGCATTCTTTTAAACTGTTGCTTATGGCGGTCTCTGTGAGCTTCTCAGTGACATTCAGCCATCCAGGTATCCCGCCTGCAGTAGACGGAATGTGGCAATGGAACGCTGGCTGCGCGTGTCATAATAGGCTCTGAGCCTTTATATACCTGCGCACAGCAGCAGCCACCTTCAGTCTGCTGCTGGACAGCCAGCAGCAGCAGCAGCAGGAGAGGTAATTAATCAGCAACCCTCCTGCTAAGGGTAGACAGCTGCTCGTTCCACCCCCCCCCCGCCTTAATTGGTTCTCCTCCCTTCCAACGGTGTTGAGGCGGGTGGGAACAGCCGGGGGTTGAGGGTACTGTGCTAAAAGAGGTGGAGTTATGCAGATCTAAAACGCGTGGATTGCAGCAGCAGCAGCAAGCCGAAAAGTGCAGGCATGTGAGGGATCTAGAGGTTGACAGCATGTCTTCTTAACGGGAGTCCAGGTGGCCATCTCCACAAATGGACTTTTCAGAATCCTTGGGTGGCACCGTAGTCGGAAACCAATTCTGGTTATCGCTTCTCGGCCTTTTGGCTAAGATCAAGTGTAGTATCTGTTCTTATCAGTTTAATATCTGATACGTCCCCTATCTGGGACCATATATTAAATGGATTTTTAGAACAGGGAGATGGAAAAAGAGCTTGCTCTGTCCACTCCACGCATTGACCTGGTATTGCAGTATCTCCAGGACCGGTGCACCCCTTCTTTAATGCAGTTTCTAAAATCAGAAAGAATTGAATTCAATGCTTTTTGTTCATTTTGCTTGTTTGTCGGATTTTGGGATGGACTCTTTGGCTTTGCTTTTCTTCTCCTCATTGGATTTTTCATGTTAAAAGTTGCAGAAGCCAGATGACAAGCTCATTTTGGTTCAACTTCAGCAACTGTGCATTGCATTGCCATGTAATGTAATGTAATGCAATGCTATCTATCTAGCTCTCCCTCTATACTTCCTTTTGGATAAACAGACATATTAGGCAAGCATTTTGGAGCTTTCACCTAAATAACTACAGGTGGTGAGATAAGCTGCACAATATAATTGACCTTTCAGTATATTGTTGCACACACACCATCTATTTAGCAAATGCCCTTGTTATCAACAGCAGCCTTTTAAACTCACCTGAGCTAACAGGTATGTGAGCTGGTTACTCTGCTGCGCTTAAAATTTCTTTTTTGGTTTGCTACAATGCCTTTTCTGAAACGTTGTCTCCCTCTGCTGGAACACTGACTTCTTTCATTTAATGCCTGCAGACTATAAAAGAGAAACCAACCCAAAAAGTTTGGTTGATTAGTCTGTGGCATTCTTTTAAACTGTTGCTTATGGCGGTCTCTGTGAGCTTCTCAGTGACATTCAGCCATCCAGGTATCCCGCCTGCAGTAGACGGAATGTGGCAATGGAACGCTGGCTGCGCGTGTCATAATAGGCTCTGAGCCTTTATATACCTGCGCACAGCAGCAGCCACCTTCAGTCTGCTGCTGGACAGCCAGCAGCAGCAGCAGCAGGAGAGGTAATTAATCAGCAACCCTCCTGCTAAGGGTAGACAGCTGCTCGTTCCACCCCCCCCCCCCCCAATTTAATTGGTTCTCCTCCCTTCCAACGGTGTTGAGGCGGGTGGGAACAGCCGGGGGTTGAGGGTACTGTGCTAAAAGAGGTGGAGTTATGCAGATCTAAAACGCGTGGATTGCAGCAGCAGCAAGCCGAAAAGTGCAGGCATGTGAGGGATCTAGAGGTTGACAGCATGTCTTCTTAACGGGAGTCCAGGTGGCCATCTCCACAAATGGACTTTTCAGAATCCTTGGGTGGCACCGTAGTTGGAAACCAATTCTGGTTATCGCTTCTCGGCCTTTTGGCTAAGATCAAGTGTAGTATCTGTTCTTATCAGTTTAATATCTGATACGTCCCCTATCTGGGGACCATATATTAAATGGATTTTTAGAACAGGGAGATGGAAAAAGAGCTTGCTCTGTCCACACCACGCATTGACCTGGTATTGCAGTATCTCCAGGACCGGTGCACCCCTTCTTTAATGCAGTTTCTAAAATCAGAAAGAATTGAATTCAATGCTTTTTGTTCATTTTGCTTGTTTGTCGGATTTTGGGATGGACTCTTTGGCTTTGCTTTTCTTCTCCTCATTGGATTTTTCATGTTAAAAGTTGCAGAAGCCAGATGACAAGCTCATTTTGGTTCAACTTCAGCAACTGTGCATTGCATTGCCATGTAATGTAATGTAATGCAATGCTATCTATCTAGCTCTCCCTCTATACTTCCTTTTGGATAAACAGACATATTAGGCAAGCATTTTGGAGCTTTCACCTAAATAACTACAGGTGGTGAGATAAGCTGCACAATATAATTGACCTTTCAGTATATTGTTGCACACACACCATCTATTTAGCAAATGCCCTTGTTATCAACAGCAGCCTTTTAAACTCACCTGAGCTAACAGGTATGTGAGCTGGTTACTCTGCTGCGCTTAAAATTTCTTTTTTGGTTTGCTACAATGCCTTTTCTGAAACGTTGTCTCCCTCTGCTGGAACACTGACTTCTTTCATTTAATGCCTGCAGACTATAAAAGAGAAACCAACCCAAAAAGTTTGGTTGATTAGTCTGTGGCATTCTTTTAAACTGTTGCTTATGGCGGTCTCTGTGAGCTTCTCAGTGACATTCAGCCATCCAGGTATCCTGCCTGCAGTAGACGGAATGTGGCAATGGAACGCTGGCTGCGCGTGTCATAATAGGCTCTGAGCCTTTATATACCTGCGCACAGCAGCAGCCACCTTCAGTCTGCTGCTGGACAGCCAGCAGCAGCAGCAGCAGGAGAGGTAATTAATCAGCAACCCTCCTGCTAAGGGTAGACAGCTGCTCGTTCCACCCCCCCCCCCGCCTTAATTGGTTCTCCTCTCTTCCAACGGTGTTGAGGCGGGTGGGAACAGCCGGGGGTTGAGGGTACTGTGCTGAAAGAGGTGGAGTTATGCAGATCTAAAACGCGTGGATTGCAGCAGCAGCAAGCCGAAAAGTGCAGGCATGTGAGGGATCTAGAGGTTGACAGCATGTCTTCTTAACGGGAGTCCAGGTGGCCATCTCCACAAATGGACTTTTCAGAATCCTTGGGTGGCACCGTAGTCGGAAACCAATTCTGGTTATCGCTTCTCGGCCTTTTGGCTAAGATCAAGTGTAGTATCTGTTCTTATCAGTTTAATATCTGATACGTCCCCTATCTGGGGACCATATATTAAATGGATTTTTAGAACAGGGAGATGGAAAAAGAGCTTGCTCTGTCCACTCCACGCATTGACCTGGTATTGCAGTATCTCCAGGACCGGTGCACCCCTTCTTTAATGCAGTTTCTAAAATCAGAAAGAATTGAATTCAATGCTTTTTGTTCATTTTGCTTGTTTGTCGGATTTTGGGATGGACTCTTTGGCTTTGCTTTTCTTCTCCTCATTGGATTTTTCATGTTAAAAGTTGCAGAAGCCAGATGACAAGCTCATTTTGGTTCAACTTCAGCAACTGTGCATTGCATTGCCATGTAATGTAATGTAATGCAATGCTATCTATCTAGCTCTCCCTCTATACTTCCTTTTGGATAAACAGACATATTAGGCAAGCATTTTGGAGCTTTCACCTAAATAACTACAGGTGGTGAGATAAGCTGCACAATATAATTGACCTTTCAGTATATTGTTGCACACACACCATCTATTTAGCAAATGCCCTTGTTATCAACAGCAGCCTTTTAAACTCACCTGAGCTAACAGGTATGTGAGCTGGTTACTCTGCTGCGCTTAAAATTTCTTTTTTGGTTTGCTACAATGCCTTTTCTGAAACGTTGTCTCCCTCTGCTGGAACACTGACTTCTTTCATTTAATGCCTGCAGACTATAAAAGAGAAACCAACCCAAAAAGTTTGGTTGATTAGTCTGTGGCATTCTTTTAAACTGTTGCTTATGGCGGTCTCTGTGAGCTTCTCAGTGACATTCAGCCATCCAGGTATCCCGCCTGCAGTAGACGGAATGTGGCAATGGAACGCTGGCTGCGCGTGTCATAATAGGCTCTGAGCCTTTATATACCTGCGCACAGCAGCAGCCACCTTCAGTCTGCTGCTGGACAGCCAGCAGCAGCAGCAGCAGGAGAGGTAATTAATCAGCAACCCTCCTGCTAAGGGTAGACAGCTGCTCGTTCCACCCCCCCCCCCGCCTTAATTGGTTCTCCTCTCTTCCAACGGTGTTGAGGCGGGTGGGAACAGCCGGGGGTTGAGGGTACTGTGCTGAAAGAGGTGGAGTTATGCAGATCTAAAACGCGTGGATTGCAGCAGCAGCAAGCCGAAAAGTGCAGGCATGTGAGGGATCTAGAGGTTGACAGCATGTCTTCTTAACGGGAGTCCAGGTGGCCATCTCCACAAATGGACTTTTCAGAATCCTTGGGTGGCACCGTAGTCGGAAACCAATTCTGGTTATCGCTTCTCGGCCTTTTGGCTAAGATCAAGTGTAGTATCTGTTCTTATCAGTTTAATATCTGATACGTCCCCTATCTGGGGACCATATATTAAATGGATTTTTAGAACAGGGAGATGGAAAAAGAGCTTGCTCTGTCCACTCCACGCATTGACCTGGTATTGCAGTATCTCCAGGACCGGTGCACCCCTTCTTTAATGCAGTTTCTAAAATCAGAAAGAATTGAATTCAATGCTTTTTGTTCATTTTGCTTGTTTGTCGGATTTTGGGATGGACTCTTTGGCTTTGCTTTTCTTCTCCTCATTGGATTTTTCATGTTAAAAGTTGCAGAAGCCAGATGACAAGCTCATTTTGGTTCAACTTCAGCAACTGTGCATTGCATTGCCATGTAATGTAATGTAATGCAATGCTATCTATCTAGCTCTCCCTCTATACTTCCTTTTGGATAAACAGACATATTAGGCAAGCATTTTGGAGCTTTCACCTAAATAACTACAGGTGGTGAGATAAGCTGCACAATATAATTGACCTTTCAGTATATTGTTGCACACACACCATCTATTTAGCAAATGCCCTTGTTATCAACAGCAGCCTTTTAAACTCACCTGAGCTAACAGGTATGTGAGCTGGTTACTCTGCTGCGCTTAAAATTTCTTTTTTGGTTTGCTACAATGCCTTTTCTGAAACGTTGTCTCCCTCTGCTGGAACACTGACTTCTTTCATTTAATGCCTGCAGACTATAAAAGAGAAACCAACCCAAAAAGTTTGGTTGATTAGTCTGTGGCATTCTTTTAAACTGTTGCTTATGGCGGTCTCTGTGAGCTTCTCAGTGACATTCAGCCATCCAGGTATCCCGCCTGCAGTAGACGGAATGTGGCAATGGAACGCTGGCTGCGCGTGTCATAATAGGCTCTGAGCCTTTATATACCTGCGCACAGCAGCAGCCACCTTCAGTCTGCTGCTGGACAGCCAGCAGCAGCAGCAGCAGGAGAGGTAATTAATCAGCAACCCTCCTGCTAAGGGTAGACAGCTGCTCGTTCCACCCCCCCCCCCGCCTTAATTGGTTCTCTTCCCTTCCAACGGTGTTGAGGCGGGTGGGAACAGCCGGGGGTTGAGGGTACTGTGCTAAAAGAGGTGGAGTTATGCAGATCTACAACGCGTGGATTGCAGCAGCAGCAAGCCGAAAAATGCAGGCATGTGAGGGATCTAGAGGTTGACAGCATGTCTTCTTAACGGGAGTCCAGGTGGCCATCTCCACAAATGGACTTTTCAGAATCCTTGGGTGGCACCGTAGTCGGAAACCAATTCTGGTTATCGCTTCTCGGCCTTTTGGCTAAGATCAAGTGTAGTATCTGTTCTTATCAGTTTAATATCTGATACGTCCCCTATCTGGGGACCATATATTAAATGGATTTTTAGAACAGGGAGATGGAAAAAGAGCTTGCTCTGTCCACTCCACGCATTGACCTGGTATTGCAGTATCTCCAGGACCGGTGCACCCCTTCTTTAATGCAGTTTCTAAAATCAGAAAGAATTGAATTCAATGCTTTTTGTTCATTTTGCTTGTTTGTCGGATTTTGGGATGGACTCTTTGGCTTTGCTTTTCTTCTCCTCATTGGATTTTTCATGTTAAAAGTTGCAGAAGCCAGATGACAAGCTCATTTTGGTTCAACTTCAGCAACTGTGCATTGCATTGCCATGTAATGTAATGTAATGCAATGCTATCTATCTAGCTCTCCCTCTATACTTCCTTTTGGATAAACATACATATTAGGCAAGCATTTTGGAGCTTTCACCTAAATAACTACAGGTGGTGAGATAAGCTGCACAATATAATTGACCTTTCAGTATATTGTTGCACACACACCATCTATTTAGCAAATGCCCTTGTTATCAACAGCAGCCTTTTAAACTCACCTGAGCTAACAGGTATGTGAGCTGGTTACTCTGCTGCGCTTAAAATTTCTTTTTTGGTTTGCTACAATGCCTTTTCTGAAACGTTGTCTCCCTCTGCTGGAACACTGACTTCTTTCATTTAATGCCTGCAGACTACAAAAGAGAAACCAACCCAAAAAGTTTGGTTGATTAGTCTGTGGCATTCTTTTAAACTGTTGCTTATGGCGGTCTCTGTGAGCTTCTCAGTGACATTCAGCCATCCAGGTATCCCGCCTGCAGTAGACGGAATGTGGCAATGGAACGCTGGCTGCGCGTGTCATAATAGGCTCTGAGCCTTTATATACCTGCGCACAGCAGCAGCCACCTTCAGTCTGCTGCTGGACAGCCAGCAGCAGCAGCAGCAGGAGAGGTAATTAATCAGCAACCCTCCTGCTAAGGGTAGACAGCTGCTCGTTCCACCCCCCCCCCCGCCTTAATTGGTTCTCCTCCCTTCCAACGGTGTTGAGGCGGGTGGGAACAGCCGGGGGTTGAGGGTACTGTGCTAAAAGAGGTGGAGTTATGCAGACCTAAAACGCGTGGATTGCAGCAGCAGCAAGCCGAAAAGTGCAGGCATGTGAAGGATCTAGAGGTTGACAGCATGTCTTCTTAACGGGAGTCCAGGTGGCCATCTCCACAAATGGACTTTTCAGAATCCTTGGGTGGCACCGTAGTCGGAAACCAATTCTGGTTATCGCTTCTCGGCCTTTTGGCTAAGATCAAGTGTAGTATCTGTTCTTATCAGTTTAATATCTGATACGTCCCCTATCTGGGGACCATATATTAAATGGATTTTTAGAACAGGGAGATGGAAAAAGAGCTTGCTCTGTCCACTCCACGCATTGACCTGGTATTGCAGTATCTCCAGGACCGGTGCACCCCTTCTTTAATGCAGTTTCTAAAATCAGAAAGAATTGAATTCAATGCTTTTTGTTCATTTTGCTTGTTTGTCGGATTTTGGGATGGACTCTTTGGCTTTGCTTTTCTTCTCCTCATTGGATTTTTCATGTTAAAAGTTGCAGAAGCCAGATGACAACCTCATTTTGGTTCAACTTCAGCAACTGTGCATTGCATTGCCATGTAATGTAATGTAATGCAATGCTATCTATCTAGCTCTCCCTCTATACTTCCTTTTGGATAAACAGACATATTAGGCAAGCATTTTGGAGCTTTCACCTAAATAACTACAGGTGGTGAGATAAGCTGCACAATATAATTGACCTTTCAGTATATTGTTGCACACACACCATCTATTTAGCAAATGCCCTTGTTATCAACAGCAGCCTTTTAAACTCACCTGAGCTAACAGGTATGTGAGCTGGTTACTCTGCTGCGCTTAAAATTTCTTTTTTGGTTTGCTACAATGCCTTTTCTGAAACGTTGTCTCCCTCTGCTGGAACACTGACTTCTTTCATTTAATGCCTGCAGACTATAAAAGAGAAACCAACCCAAAAAGTTTGGTTGATTAGTCTGTGGCATTCTTTTAAACTGTTGCTTATGGCGGTCTCTGTGAGCTTCTCAGTGACATTCAGCCATCCAGGTATCCCGCCTGCAGTAGACTGAATGTGGCAATGGAACGCTGGCTGCGCGTGTCATAATAGGCTCTGAGCCTTTATATACCTGCGCACAGCAGCAGCCACCTTCAGTCTGCTGCTGGACAGCCAGCAGCAGCAGCAGCAGGAGAGGTAATTAATCAGCAACCCTCCTGCTAAGGGTAGACAGCTGCTCGTTCCACCCCCCCCCCGCCTTAATTGGTTCTCCTCCCTTCCAACGGTGTTGAGGCGGGTGGGAACAGCCGGGGGTTGAGGGTACTGTGCTAAAAGAGGTGGAGTTATGCAGATCTAAAACGCGTGGATTGCAGCAGCAGCAAGCCGAAAAGTGCAGGCATGTGAGGGATCTAGAGGTTGACAGCATGTCTTCTTAACGGGAGTCCAGGTGGCCATCTCCACAAATGGACTTTTCAGAATCCTTGGGTGGCACCGTAGTCGGAAACCAATTCTGGTTATCGCTTCTCGGCCTTTTGGCTAAGATCAAGTGTAGTATCTGTTCTTATCAGTTTAATATCTGATACGTCCCCTATCTGGGGACCATATATTAAATGGATTTTTAGAACAGGGAGATGGAAAAAGAGCTTGCTCTGTCCACGCCACGCATTGACCTGGTATTGCAGTATCTCCAGGACCGGTGCACCCCTTCTTTAATGCAGTTTCTAAAATCAGAAAGAATTGAATTCAATGCTTTTTGTTCATTTTGCTTGTTTGTCGGATTTTGGGATGGACTCTTTGGCTTTGCTTTTCTTCTCCTCATTGGATTTTTCATGTTAAAAGTTGCAGAAGCCAGATGACAAGCTCATTTTGGTTCAACTTCAGCAACTGTGCATTGCATTGCCATGTAATGTAATGTAATGCAATGCTATCTATCTAGCTCTCCCTCTATACTTCCTTTTGGATAAACAGACATATTAGGCAAGCATTTTGGAGCTTTCACCTAAATAACTACAGGTGGTGAGATAAGCTGCACAATATAATTGACCTTTCAGTATATTGTTGCACACACACCATCTATTTAGCAAATGCCCTTGTTATCAACATCAGCCTTTTAAACTCACCTGAGCTAACAGGTATGTGAGCTGGTTACTCTGCTGCGCTTAAAATTTCTTTTTTGGTTTGCTACAATGCCTTTTCTGAAACGTTGTCTCCCTCTGCTGGAACACTGACTTCTTTCATTTAATGCCTGCAGACTATAAAAGAGAAACCAACCCAAAAAGTTTGGTTGATTAGTCAGTGGCATTCTTTTAAACTGTTGCTTATGGCGGTCTCTGTGAGCTTCTCAGTGACATTCAGCCATCCAGGTATCCCGCCTGCAGTAGACGGAATGTGGCAATGGAACGCTGGCTGCGCGTGTCATAATAGGCTCTGAGCCTTTATATACCTGCGCACAGCAGCAGCCACCTTCAGTCTGCTGCTGGACAGCCAGCAGCAGCAGCAGCAGGAGAGGTAATTAATCAGCAACCCTCCTGCTAAGGGTAGACAGCTGCTCGTTCCACCCCCCCCCCGCCTTAATTGGTTCTCCTCCCTTCCAACGGTGTTGAGGCGGGTGGGAACAGCCGGGGGTTGAGGGTACTGTGCTAAAAGAGGTGGAGTTATGCAGATCTAAAACGCGTGGATTGCAGCAGCAGCAAGCCGAAAAGTGCAGGCATGTGAGGGATCTAGAGGTTGACAGCATGTCTTCTTAACGGGAGTCCAGGTGGCCATCTCCACAAATGGACTTTTCAGAATCCTTGGGTGGCACCGTAGTCGGAAACCAATTCTGGTTATCGCTTCTCGGCCTTTTGGCTAAGATCAAGTGTAGTATCTGTTCTTATCAGTTTAATATCTGATACGTCCCCTATCTGGGGACCATATATTAAATGGATTTTTAGAACAGGGAGATGGAAAAAGAGCTTGCTCTGTCCACGCCACGCATTGACCTGGTATTGCAGTATCTCCAGGACCGGTGCACCCCTTCTTTAATGCAGTTTCTAAAATCAGAAAGAATTGAATTCAATGCTTTTTGTTCATTTTGCTTGTTTGTCGGATTTTGGGATGGACTCTTTGGCTTTGCTTTTCTTCTCCTCATTGGATTTTTCATGTTAAAAGTTGCAGAAGCCAGATGACAAGCTCATTTTGGTTCAACTTCAGCAACTGTGCATTGCATTGCCATGTAATGTAATGTAATGCAATGCTATCTATCTAGCTCTCCCTCTATACTTCCTTTTGGATAAACAGACATATTAGGCAAGCATTTTGGAGCTTTCACCTAAATAACTACAGGTGGTGAGATAAGCTGCACAATATAATTGACCTTTCAGTATATTGTTGCACACACACCATCTATTTAGCAAATGCCCTTGTTATCAACATCAGCCTTTTAAACTCACCTGAGCTAACAGGTATGTGAGCTGGTTACTCTGCTGCGCTTAAAATTTCTTTTTTGGTTTGCTACAATGCCTTTTCTGAAACGTTGTCTCCCTCTGCTGGAACACTGACTTCTTTCATTTAATGCCTGCAGACTATAAAAGAGAAACCAACCCAAAAAGTTTGGTTGATTAGTCAGTGGCATTCTTTTAAACTGTTGCTTATGGCGGTCTCTGTGAGCTTCTCAGTGACATTCAGCCATCCAGGTATCCCGCCTGCAGTAGACGGAATGTGGCAATGGAACGCTGGCTGCGCGTGTCATAATAGGCTCTGAGCCTTTATATACCTGCGCACAGCAGCAGCCACCTTCAGTCTGCTGCTGGACAGCCAGCAGCAGCAGCAGCAGGAGAGGTAATTAATCAGCAACCCTCCTGCTAAGGGTAGACAGCTGCTCGTTCCACCCCCCCCCGCCTTAATTGGTTCTCCTCCCTTCCAACGGTGTTGAGGCGGGTGGGAACAGCCGGGGGTTGAGGGTACTGTGCTAAAAGAGGTGGAGTTATGCAGATCTAAAACACGTGGATTGCAGCAGCAGCAAGCCGAAAAGTGCAGGCATGTGAGGGATCTAGAGGTTGACAGCATGTCTTCTTAACGGGAGTCCAGGTGGCCATCTCCACAAATGGACTTTTCAGAATCCTTGGGTGGCACCGTAGTCGGAAACCAATTCTGGTTATCGCTTCTCGGCCTTTTGGCTAAGATCAAGTGTAGTATCTGTTCTTATCAGTTTAATATCTGATACGTCCCCTATCTGGGGACCATATATTAAATGGATTTTTAGAACAGGGAGATGGAAAAAGAGCTTGCTCTGTCCACTCCACGCATTGACCTGGTATTGCAGTATCTCCAGGACCGGTGCACCCCTTCTTTAATGCAGTTTCTAAAATCAGAAACAATTGAATTCAATGCTTTTTGTTCATTTTGCTTGTTTGTCGGATTTTGGGATGGACTCTTTGGCTTTGCTTTTCTTCTCCTCATTGGATTTTTCATGTTAAAAGTTGCAGAAGCCAGATGACAAGCTCATTTTGGTTCAACTTCAGCAACTGTGCATTGCATTGCCATGTAATGTAATGTAATGCAATGCTATCTATCTAGCTCTCCCTCTATACTTCCTTTTGGATAAACAGACATATTAGGCAAGCATTTTGGAGCTTTCACCTAAATAACTACAGGTGGTGAGATAAGCTGCACAATATAATTGACCTTTCAGTATATTGTTGCACACACACCATCTATTTAGCAAATGCCCTTGTTATCAACAGCAGCCTTTTAAACTCACCTGAGCTAACAGGTATGTGAGCTGGTTACTCTGCTGCGCTTAAAATTTCTTTTTTGGTTTGCTACAATGCCTTTTCTGAAACGTTGTCTCCCTCTGCTGGAACACTGACTTCTTTCATTTAATGCCTGCAGACTATAAAAGAGAAACCAACCCAAAAAGTTTGGTTGATTAGTCAGTGGCATTCTTTTAAACTGTTGCTTATGGCGGTCTCTGTGAGCTTCTCAGTGACATTCAGCCATCCAGGTATCCCGCCTGCAGTAGACGGAATGTGGCAATGGAACGCTGGCTGCGCGTGTCATAATAGGCTCTGAGCCTTTATATACCTGCGCACAGCAGCAGCCACCTTCAGTCTGCTGCTGGACAGCCAGCAGCAGCAGCAGCAGGAGAGGTAATTAATCAGCAACCCTCCTGCTAAGGGTAGACAGCTGCTCGTTCCACCCCCCCCCCGCCTTAATTGGTTCTCCTCCCTTCCAACGGTGTTGAGGCGGGTGGGAACAGCCGGGGGTTGAGGGTACTGTGCTAAAAGAGGTGGAGTTATGCAGATCTAAAACGCGTGGATTGCAGCAGCAGCAAGCCGAAAAGTGCAGGCATGTGAGGGATCTAGAGGTTGACAGCATGTCTTCTTAACGGGAGTCCAGGTGGCCATCTCCACAAATGGACTTTTCAGAATCCTTGGGTGGCACCGTAGTCGGAAACCAATTCTGGTTATCGCTTCTCGGCCTTTTGGCTAAGATCAAGTGTAGTATCTGTTCTTATCAGTTTAATATCTGATACGTCCCCTATCTGGGGACCATATATTAAATGGATTTTTAGAACAGGGAGATGGAAAAAGAGCTTGCTCTGTCCACGCCACGCATTGACCTGGTATTGCAGTATCTCCAGGACCGGTGCACCCCTTCTTTAATGCAGTTTCTAAAATCAGAAAGAATTGAATTCAATGCTTTTTGTTCATTTTGCTTGTTTGTCGGATTTTGGGATGGACTCTTTGGCTTTGCTTTTCTTCTCCTCATTGGATTTTTCATGTTAAAAGTTGCAGAAGCCAGATGACAAGCTCATTTTGGTTCAACTTCAGCAACTGTGCATTGCATTGCCATGTAATGTAATGTAATGCAATGCTATCTATCTAGCTCTCCCTCTATACTTCCTTTTGGATAAACAGACATATTAGGCAAGCATTTTGGAGCTTTCACCTAAATAACTACAGGTGGTGAGATAAGCTGCACAATATAATTGACCTTTCAGTATATTGTTGCACACACACCATCTATTTAGCAAATGCCCTTGTTATCAACATCAGCCTTTTAAACTCACCTGAGCTAACAGGTATGTGAGCTGGTTACTCTGCTGCGCTTAAAATTTCTTTTTTGGTTTGCTACAATGCCTTTTCTGAAACGTTGTCTCCCTCTGCTGGAACACTGACTTCTTTCATTTAATGCCTGCAGACTATAAAAGAGAAACCAACCCAAAAAGTTTGGTTGATTAGTCAGTGGCATTCTTTTAAACTGTTGCTTATGGCGGTCTCTGTGAGCTTCTCAGTGACATTCAGCCATCCAGGTATCCCGCCTGCAGTAGACGGAATGTGGCAATGGAACGCTGGCTGCGCGTGTCATAATAGGCTCTGAGCCTTTATATACCTGCGCACAGCAGCAGCCACCTTCAGTCTGCTGCTGGACAGCCAGCAGCAGCAGCAGCAGGAGAGGTAATTAATCAGCAACCCTCCTGCTAAGGGTAGACAGCTGCTCGTTCCACCCCCCCCCCGCCTTAATTGGTTCTCCTCCCTTCCAACGGTGTTGAGGCGGGTGGGAACAGCCGGGGGTTGAGGGTACTGTGCTAAAAGAGGTGGAGTTATGCAGATCTAAAACGCGTGGATTGCAGCAGCAGCAAGCCGAAAAGTGCAGGCATGTGAGGGATCTAGAGGTTGACAGCATGTCTTCTTAACGGGAGTCCAGGTGGCCATCTCCACAAATGGACTTTTCAGAATCCTTGGGTGGCACCGTAGTCGGAAACCAATTCTGGTTATCGCTTCTCGGCCTTTTGGCTAAGATCAAGTGTAGTATCTGTTCTTATCAGTTTAATATCTGATACGTCCCCTATCTGGGGACCATATATTAAATGGATTTTTAGAACAGGGAGATGGAAAAAGAGCTTGCTCTGTCCACTCCACGCATTGACCTGGTATTGCAGTATCTCCAGGACCGGTGCACCCCTTCTTTAATGCAGTTTCTAAAATCAGAAAGAATTGAATTCAATGCTTTTTGTTCATTTTGCTTGTTTGTCGGATTTTGGGATGGACTCTTTGGCTTTGCTTTTCTTCTCCTCATTGGATTTTTCATGTTAAAAGTTGCAGAAGCCAGATGACAAGCTCATTTTGGTTCAACTTCAGCAACTGTGCATTGCATTGCCATGTAATGTAATGTAATGCAATGCTATCTATCTAGCTCTCCCTCTATACTTCCTTTTGGATAAACAGACATATTAGGCAAGCATTTTGGAGCTTTCACCTAAATAACTACAGGTGGTGAGATAAGCTGCACAATATAATTGACCTTTCAGTATATTGTTGCACACACACCATCTATTTAGCAAATGCCCTTGTTATCAACAGCAGCCTTTTAAACTCACCTGAGCTAACAGGTATGTGAGCTGGTTACTCTGCTGCGCTTAAAATTTCTTTTTTGGTTTGCTACAATGCCTTTTCTGAAACGTTGTCTCCCTCTGCTGGAACACTGACTTCTTTCATTTAATGCCTGCAGACTATAAAAGAGAAACCAACCCAAAAAGTTTGGTTGATTAGTCTGTGGCATTCTTTTAAACTGTTGCTTATGGCGGTCTCTGTGAGCTTCTCAGTGACATTCAGCCATCCAGGTATCCCGCCTGCAGTAGACGGAATGTGGCAATGGAACGCTGGCTGCGCGTGTCATAATAGGCTCTGAGCCTTTATATACCTGCGCACAGCAGCAGCCACCTTCAGTCTGCTGCTGGACAGCCAGCAGCAGCAGCAGCAGGAGAGGTAATTAATCAGCAACCCTCCTGCTAAGGGTAGACAGCTGCTCGTTCCACCCCCCCCCGCCTTAATTGGTTCTCCTCCCTTCCAACGGTGTTGAGGCGGGTGGGAACAGCCGGGGGTTGAGGGTACTGTGCTAAAAGAGGTGGAGTTATGCAGATCTAAAACGCGTGGATTGCAGCAGCAGCAGCAAGCCGAAAAGTGCAGGCATGTGAGGGATCTAGAGGTTGACAGCATGTCTTCTTAACGGGAGTCCAGGTGGCCATCTCCACAAATGGACTTTTCAGAATCCTTGGGTGGCACCGTAGTCGGAAACCAATTCTGGTTATCGCTTCTCGGCCTTTTGGCTAAGATCAAGTGTAGTATCTGTTCTTATCAGTTTAATATCTGATACGTCCCCTATCTGGGGACCATATATTAAATGGATTTTTAGAACAGGGAGATGGAAAAAGAGCTTGCTCTGTCCACTCCACGCATTGACCTGGTATTGCAGTATCTCCAGGACCGGTGCACCCCTTCTTTAATGCAGTTTCTAAAATCAGAAAGAATTGAATTCAATGCTTTTTGTTCATTTTGCTTGTTTGTCGGATTTTGGGATGGACTCTTTGGCTTTGCTTTTCTTCTCCTCATTGGATTTTTCATGTTAAAAGTTGCAGAAGCCAGATGACAAGCTCATTTTGGTTCAACTTCAGCAACTGTGCATTGCATTGCCATGTAATGTAATGTAATGCAATGCTATCTATCTAGCTCTCCCTCTATACTTCCTTTTGGATAAACAGACATATTAGGCAAGCATTTTGGAGCTTTCACCTAAATAACTACAGGTGGTGAGATAAGCTGCACAATATAATTGACCTTTCAGTATATTGTTGCACACACACCATCTATTTAGCAAATGCCCTTGTTATCAACAGCAGCCTTTTAAACTCACCTGAGCTAACAGGTATGTGAGCTGGTTACTCTGCTGCGCTTAAAATTTCTTTTTTGGTTTGCTACAATGCCTTTTCTGAAACGTTGTCTCCCTCTGCTGGAACACTGACTTCTTTCATTTAATGCCTGCAGACTATAAAAGAGAAACCAACCCAAAAAGTTTGGTTGATTAGTCAGTGGCATTCTTTTAAACTGTTGCTTATGGCGGTCTCTGTGAGCTTCTCAGTGACATTCAGCCATCCAGGTATCCCGCCTGCAGTAGACGGAATGTGGCAATGGAACGCTGGCTGCGCGTGTCATAATAGGCTCTGAGCCTTTATATACCTGCGCACAGCAGCAGCCACCTTCAGTCTGCTGCTGGACAGCCAGCAGCAGCAGCAGCAGGAGAGGTAATTAATCAGCAACCCTCCTGCTAAGGGTAGACAGCTGCTCGTTCCACCCCCCCCCCGCCTTAATTGGTTCTCCTCCCTTCCAACGGTGTTGAGGCGGGTGGGAACAGCCGGGGGTTGAGGGTACTGTGCTAAAAGAGGTGGAGTTATGCAGATCTAAAACGCGTGGATTGCAGCAGCAGCAAGCCGAAAAGTGCAGGCATGTGAGGGATCTAGAGGTTGACAGCATGTCTTCTTAACGGGAGTCCAGGTGGCCATCTCCACAAATGGACTTTTCAGAATCCTTGGGTGGCACCGTAGTCGGAAACCAATTCTGGTTATCGCTTCTCGGCCTTTTGGCTAAGATCAAGTGTAGTATCTGTTCTTATCAGTTTAATATCTGATACGTCCCCTATCTGGGGACCATATATTAAATGGATTTTTAGAACAGGGAGATGGAAAAAGAGCTTGCTCTGTCCACGCCACGCATTGACCTGGTATTGCAGTATCTCCAGGACCGGTGCACCCCTTCTTTAATGCAGTTTCTAAAATCAGAAAGAATTGAATTCAATGCTTTTTGTTCATTTTGCTTGTTTGTCGGATTTTGGGATGGACTCTTTGGCTTTGCTTTTCTTCTCCTCATTGGATTTTTCATGTTAAAAGTTGCAGAAGCCAGATGACAAGCTCATTTTGGTTCAACTTCAGCAACTGTGCATTGCATTGCCATGTAATGTAATGTAATGCAATGCTATCTATCTAGCTCTCCCTCTATACTTCCTTTTGGATAAACAGACATATTAGGCAAGCATTTTGGAGCTTTCACCTAAATAACTACAGGTGGTGAGATAAGCTGCACAATATAATTGACCTTTCAGTATATTGTTGCACACACACCATCTATTTAGCAAATGCCCTTGTTATCAACATCAGCCTTTTAAACTCACCTGAGCTAACAGGTATGTGAGCTGGTTACTCTGCTGCGCTTAAAATTTCTTTTTTGGTTTGCTACAATGCCTTTTCTGAAACGTTGTCTCCCTCTGCTGGAACACTGACTTCTTTCATTTAATGCCTGCAGACTATAAAAGAGAAACCAACCCAAAAAGTTTGGTTGATTAGTCAGTGGCATTCTTTTAAACTGTTGCTTATGGCGGTCTCTGTGAGCTTCTCAGTGACATTCAGCCATCCAGGTATCCCGCCTGCAGTAGACGGAATGTGGCAATGGAACGCTGGCTGCGCGTGTCATAATAGGCTCTGAGCCTTTATATACCTGCGCACAGCAGCAGCCACCTTCAGTCTGCTGCTGGACAGCCAGCAGCAGCAGCAGCAGGAGAGGTAATTAATCAGCAACCCTCCTGCTAAGGGTAGACAGCTGCTCGTTCCACCCCCCCCCCGCCTTAATTGGTTCTCCTCCCTTCCAACGGTGTTGAGGCGGGTGGGAACAGCCGGGGGTTGAGGGTACTGTGCTAAAAGAGGTGGAGTTATGCAGATCTAAAACGCGTGGATTGCAGCAGCAGCAAGCCGAAAAGTGCAGGCATGTGAGGGATCTAGAGGTTGACAGCATGTCTTCTTAACGGGAGTCCAGGTGGCCATCTCCACAAATGGACTTTTCAGAATCCTTGGGTGGCACCGTAGTCGGAAACCAATTCTGGTTATCGCTTCTCGGCCTTTTGGCTAAGATCAAGTGTAGTATCTGTTCTTATCAGTTTAATATCTGATACGTCCCCTATCTGGGGACCATATATTAAATGGATTTTTAGAACAGGGAGATGGAAAAAGAGCTTGCTCTGTCCACTCCACGCATTGACCTGGTATTGCAGTATCTCCAGGACCGGTGCACCCCTTCTTTAATGCAGTTTCTAAAATCAGAAAGAATTGAATTCAATGCTTTTTGTTCATTTTGCTTGTTTGTCGGATTTTGGGATGGACTCTTTGGCTTTGCTTTTCTTCTCCTCATTGGATTTTTCATGTTAAAAGTTGCAGAAGCCAGATGACAAGCTCATTTTGGTTCAACTTCAGCAACTGTGCATTGCATTGCCATGTAATGTAATGTAATGCAATGCTATCTATCTAGCTCTCCCTCTATACTTCCTTTTGGATAAACAGACATATTAGGCAAGCATTTTGGAGCTTTCACCTAAATAACTACAGGTGGTGAGATAAGCTGCACAATATAATTGACCTTTCAGTATATTGTTGCACACACACCATCTATTTAGCAAATGCCCTTGTTATCAACAGCAGCCTTTTAAACTCACCTGAGCTAACAGGTATGTGAGCTGGTTACTCTGCTGCGCTTAAAATTTCTTTTTTGGTTTGCTACAATGCCTTTTCTGAAACGTTGTCTCCCTCTGCTGGAACACTGACTTCTTTCATTTAATGCCTGCAGACTATAAAAGAGAAACCAACCCAAAAAGTTTGGTTGATTAGTCAGTGGCATTCTTTTAAACTGTTGCTTATGGCGGTCTCTGTGAGCTTCTCAGTGACATTCAGCCATCCAGGTATCCCGCCTGCAGTAGACGGAATGTGGCAATGGAACGCTGGCTGCGCGTGTCATAATAGGCTCTGAGCCTTTATATACCTGCGCACAGCAGCAGCCACCTTCAGTCTGCTGCTGGACAGCCAGCAGCAGCAGCAGCAGGAGAGGTAATTAATCAGCAACCCTCCTGCTAAGGGTAGACAGCTGCTCGTTCCACCCCCCCCCCGCCTTAATTGGTTCTCCTCCCTTCCAACGGTGTTGAGGCGGGTGGGAACAGCCGGGGGTTGAGGGTACTGTGCTAAAAGAGGTGGAGTTATGCAGATCTAAAACGCGTGGATTGCAGCAGCAGCAAGCCGAAAAGTGCAGGCATGTGAGGGATCTAGAGGTTGACAGCATGTCTTCTTAACGGGAGTCCAGGTGGCCATCTCCACAAATGGACTTTTCAGAATCCTTGGGTGGCACCGTAGTCGGAAACCAATTCTGGTTATCGCTTCTCGGCCTTTTGGCTAAGATCAAGTGTAGTATCTGTTCTTATCAGTTTAATATCTGATACGTCCCCTATCTGGGGACCATATATTAAATGGATTTTTAGAACAGGGAGATGGAAAAAGAGCTTGCTCTGTCCACGCCACGCATTGACCTGGTATTGCAGTATCTCCAGGACCGGTGCACCCCTTCTTTAATGCAGTTTCTAAAATCAGAAAGAATTGAATTCAATGCTTTTTGTTCATTTTGCTTGTTTGTCGGATTTTGGGATGGACTCTTTGGCTTTGCTTTTCTTCTCCTCATTGGATTTTTCATGTTAAAAGTTGCAGAAGCCAGATGACAAGCTCATTTTGGTTCAACTTCAGCAACTGTGCATTGCATTGCCATGTAATGTAATGTAATGCAATGCTATCTATCTAGCTCTCCCTCTATACTTCCTTTTGGATAAACAGACATATTAGGCAAGCATTTTGGAGCTTTCACCTAAATAACTACAGGTGGTGAGATAAGCTGCACAATATAATTGACCTTTCAGTATATTGTTGCACACACACCATCTATTTAGCAAATGCCCTTGTTATCAACATCAGCCTTTTAAACTCACCTGAGCTAACAGGTATGTGAGCTGGTTACTCTGCTGCGCTTAAAATTTCTTTTTTGGTTTGCTACAATGCCTTTTCTGAAACGTTGTCTCCCTCTGCTGGAACACTGACTTCTTTCATTTAATGCCTGCAGACTATAAAAGAGAAACCAACCCAAAAAGTTTGGTTGATTAGTCAGTGGCATTCTTTTAAACTGTTGCTTATGGCGGTCTGTGTGAGCTTCTCAGTGACATTCAGCCATCCAGGTATCCCGCCTGCAGTAGACGGAATGTGGCAATGGAACGCTGGCTGCGCGTGTCATAATAGGCTCTGAGCCTTTATATACCTGCGCACAGCAGCAGCCACCTTCAGTCTGCTGCTGGACAGCCAGCAGCAGCAGCAGCAGGAGAGGTAATTAATCAGCAACCCTCCTGCTAAGGGTAGACAGCTGCTCGTTCCACCCCCCCCCCGCCTTAATTGGTTCTCCTCCCTTCCAACGGTGTTGAGGCGGGTGGGAACAGCCGGGGGTTGAGGGTACTGTGCTAAAAGAGGTGGAGTTATGCAGATCTAAAACGCGTGGATTGCAGCAGCAGCAGCAAGCCGAAAAGTGCAGGCATGTGAGGGATCTAGAGGTTGACAGCATGTCTTCTTAACGGGAGTCCAGGTGGCCATCTCCACAAATGGACTTTTCAGAATCCTTGGGTGGCACCGTAGTCGGAAACCAATTCTGGTTATCGCTTCTCGGCCTTTTGGCTAAGATCAAGTGTAGTATCTGTTCTTATCAGTTTAATATCTGATACGTCCCCTATCTGGGGACCATATATTAAATGGATTTTTAGAACAGGGAGATGGAAAAAGAGCTTGCTCTGTCCACTCCACGCATTGACCTGGTATTGCAGTATCTCCAGGACCGGTGCACCCCTTCTTTAATGCAGTTTCTAAAATCAGAAAGAATTGAATTCAATGCTTTTTGTTCATTTTGCTTGTTTGTCGGATTTTGGGATGGACTCTTTGGCTTTGCTTTTCTTCTCCTCATTGGATTTTTCATGTTAAAAGTTGCAGAAGCCAGATGACAAGCTCATTTTGGTTCAACTTCAGCAACTGTGCATTGCATTGCCATGTAATGTAATGTAATGCAATGCTATCTATCTAGCTCTCCCTCTATACTTCCTTTTGGATAAACAGACATATTAGGCAAGCATTTTGGAGCTTTCACCTAAATAACTACAGGTGGTGAGATAAGCTGCACAATATAATTGACCTTTCAGTATATTGTTGCACACACACCATCTATTTAGCAAATGCCCTTGTTATCAACAGCAGCCTTTTAAACTCACCTGAGCTAACAGGTATGTGAGCTGGTTACTCTGCTGCGCTTAAAATTTCTTTTTTGGTTTGCTACAATGCCTTTTCTGAAACGTTGTCTCCCTCTGCTGGAACACTGACTTCTTTCATTTAATGCCTGCAGACTATAAAAGAGAAACCAACCCAAAAAGTTTGGTTGATTAGTCTGTGGCATTCTTTTAAACTGTTGCTTATGGTGGTCTCTGTGAGCTTCTCAGTGACATTCAGCCATCCAGGTATCCCGCCTGCAGTAGACGGAATGTGGCAATGGAACGCTGGCTGCGCGTGTCATAATAGGCTCTGAGCCTTTATATACCTGCGCACAGCAGCAGCCACCTTCAGTCTGCTGCTGGACAGCCAGCAGCAGCAGCAGCAGGAGAGGTAATTAATCAGCAACCCTCCTGCTAAGGGTAGACAGCTGCTCGTTCCACCCCCCCCCGCCTTAATTGGTTCTCCTCCCTTCCAACGGTGTTGAGGCGGGTGGGAACAGCCGGGGGTTGAGGGTACTGTGCTAAAAGAGGTGGAGTTATGCAGATCTAAAACGCGTGGATTGCAGCAGCAGCAAGCCGAAAAGTGCAGGCATGTGAGGGATCTAGAGGTTGACAGCATGTCTTCTTAACGGGAGTCCAGGTGGCCATCTCCACAAATGGACTTTTCAGAATCCTTGGGTGGCACCGTAGTCGGAAACCAATTCTGGTTATCGCTTCTCGGCCTTTTGGTTAAGATCAAGTGTAGTATCTGTTCTTATCAGTTTAATATCTGATACGTCCCCTATCTGGGGACCATATATTAAATGGATTTTTAGAACAGGGAGATGGAAAAAGAGCTTGCTCTGTCCACTCCACGCATTGACCTGGTATTGCAGTATCTCCAGGACCGGTGCACCCCTTCTTTAATGCAGTTTCTAAAATCAGAAAGAATTGAATTCAATGCTTTTTGTTCATTTTGCTTGTTTGTCGGATTTTGGGATGGACTCTTTGGCTTTGCTTTTCTTCTCCTCATTGGATTTTTCATGTTAAAAGTTGCAGAAGCCAGATGACAAGCTCATTTTGGTTCAACTTCAGCAACTGTGCATTGCATTGCCATGTAATGTAATGTAATGCAATGCTATCTATCTAGCTCTCCCTCTATACTTCATTTTGGATAAACAGACATATTAGGCAAGCATTTTGGAGCTTTCACCTAAATAACTACAGGTGGTGAGATAAGCTGCACAATATAATTGACCTTTCAGTATATTGTTGCACACACACCATCTATTTAGCAAATGCCCTTGTTATCAACAGCAGCCTTTTAAACTCACCTGAGCTAACAGGTATGTGAGCTGGTTACTCTGCTGCGCTTAAAATTTCTTTTTTGGTTTGCTACAATGCCTTTTCTGAAACGTTGTCTCCCTCTGCTGGAACACTGACTTCTTTCATGTAATGCCTGCAGACTATAAAAGAGAAACCAACCCAAAAAGTTTGGTTGATTAGTCTGTGGCATTCTTTTAAACTGTTGCTTATGGCGGTCTCTGTGAGCTTCTCAGTGACATTCAGCCATCCAGGTATCCCGCCTGCAGTAGACGGAATGTGGCAATGGAACGCTGGCTGCGCATGTCATAATAGGCTCTGAGCCTTTATATGCCTGCACACAGCAGCAGCCACCTTCAGTCTGCTGCTGGACAGCCAGCAGCAGCAGCAGCAGGAGAGGTAATTAATCAGCAACCCTCCTGCTAAGGGTAGACAGCTGCTCGTTCCACCCCCCCCCCCGCCTTAATTGGTTCTCCTCCCTTCCAACGGTGTTGAGGCGGGTGGGAACAGCCGGGGGTTGAGGGTACTGTGCTAAAAGAGGTGGAGTTATGCAGATCTAAAACGCGTGGATTGCAGCAGCAGCAAGTCGAAAAGTGCAGGCATGTGAGGGATCTAGAGGTTGACAGCATGTCTTCTTAACGGGAGTCCAGGTGGCCATCTCCACAAATGGACTTTTCAGAATCCTTGGGTGGCACCGTAGTCGGAAACCAATTCTGGTTATCGCTTCTCGGCCTTTTGGCTAAGATCAAGTGTAGTATCTGTTCTTATCAGTTTAATATCTGATACGTCCCCTATCTGGGGACCATATATTAAATGGATTTTTAGAACAGGGAGATGGAAAAAGAGCTTGCTCTGTCCACTCCACGCATTGACCTGGTATTGCAGTATCTCCAGGACCGGTGCACCCCTTCTTTAATGCAGTTTCTAAAATCAGAAAGAATTGAATTCAATGCTTTTTGTTCATTTTGCTTGTTTGTCGGATTTTGGGATGGACTCTTTGGCTTTGCTTTTCTTCTCCTCATTGGATTTTTCATGTTAAAAGTTGCAGAAGCCAGATGACAAGCTCATTTTGGTTCAACTTCAGCAACTGTGCATTGCATTGCCATGTAATGTAATGTAATGCAATGCTATCTATCTAGCTCTCCCTCTATACTTCATTTTGGATAAACAGACATATTAGGCAAGCATTTTGGAGCTTTCACCTAAATAACTACAGGTGGTGAGATAAGCTGCACAATATAATTGACCTTTCAGTATATTGTTGCACACACACCATCTATTTAGCAAATGCCCTTGTTATCAACAGCAGCCTTTTAAACTCACCTGAGCTAACAGGTATGTGAGCTGGTTACTCTGCTGCGCTTAAAATTTCTTTTTTGGTTTGCTACAATGCCTTTTCTGAAACGTTGTCTCCCTCTGCTGGAACACTGACTTCTTTCATTTAATGCCTGCAGACTATAAAAGAGAAACCAACCCAAAAAGTTTGGTTGATTAGTCTGTGGCATTCTTTTAAACTGTTGCTTATGGCGGTCTCTGTGAGCTTCTCAGTGACATTCAGCCATCTAGGTATCCCGCCTGCAGTAGACGGAATGTGGCAATGGAACGCTGGCTGCGCGTGTCATAATAGGCTCTGAGCCTTTATATACCTGCGCACAGCAGCAGCCACCTTCAGTCTGCTGCTGGACAGCCAGCAGCAGCAGCAGGAGAGGTAATTAATCAGCAACCCTCCTGCTAAGGGTAGACAGCTGCTCGTTCCACCCCCCCCCCCCCGCCTTAATTGGTTCTCCTCCCTTCCAACGGTGTTGAGGCGGGTGGGAACAGCCGGGGGTTGAGGGTACTGTGCTAACAGAGGTGGAGTTATGCAGATCTAAAACGCGTGGATTGCAGCAGCAGCAAGCCGAAAAGTGCAGGCATGTGAGGGATCTAGAGGTTGACAGCATGTCTTCTTAACGGGAGTCCAGGTGGCCATCTCCACAAATGGACTTTTCAGAATCCTTGGGTGGCACCGTAGTCGGAAACCAATTCTGGTTATCGCTTCTCGGTCTTTTGGCTAAGATCAAGTGTAGTATCTGTTCTTATCAGTTTAATATCTGATACGTCCCCTATCTGGGGACCATATATTAAATGGATTTTTAGAACAGGGAGATGGAAAAAGAGCTTGCTCTGTCCACTCCACGCATTGACCTGGTATTGCAGTATCTCCAGGACCGGTGCACCCCTTCTTTAATGCAGTTTCTAAAATCAGAAAGAATTGAATTCAATGCTTTTTGTTCATTTTGCTTGTTTGTCGGATTTTGGGATGGACTCTTTGGCTTTGCTTTTCTTCTCCTCATTGGATTTTTCATGTTAAAAGTTGCAGAAGCCAGATGACAAGCTCATTTTGGTTCAACTTCAGCAACTGTGCATTGCATTGCCATGTAATGTAATGTAATGCAATGCTATCTATCTAGCTCTCCCTCTATACTTCCTTTTGGATAAACAGACATATTAGGCAAGCATTTTGGAGCTTTCACCTAAATAACTACAGGTGGTGAGATAAGCTGCACAATATAATTGACCTTTCAGTATATTGTTGCACACACACCATCTATTTAGCAAATGCCCTTGTTATCAACAGCAGCCTTTTAAACTCACCTGAGCTAACAGGTATGTGAGCTGGTTACTCTGCTGCGCTTAAAATTTCTTTTTTGGTTTGCTACAATGCCTTTTCTGAAACGTTGTCTCCCTCTGCTGGAACACTGACTTCTTTCATTTAATGCCTGCAGACTATAAAAGAGAAACCAACCCAAAAAGTTTGGTTGATTAGTCTGTGGCATTCTTTTAAACTGTTGCTTATGGCGGTCTCTGTGAGCTTCTCAGTGACATTCAGCCATCCAGGTATCCCGCCTGCAGTAGACGGAATGTGGCAATGGAACGCTGGCTGCGCGTGTCATAATAGGCTCTGAGCCTTTATATACCTGCGCACAGCAGCAGCCACCTTCAGTCTGCTGCTGGACAGCCAGCAGCAGCAGCAGCAGGAGA
Source organism: Phyllobates terribilis (assembly GCF_046119375.1). Taxonomy (NCBI): domain Eukaryota; kingdom Metazoa; phylum Chordata; class Amphibia; order Anura; family Dendrobatidae; genus Phyllobates; species Phyllobates terribilis. The sequence continues at coordinate 525,276 of NW_027363009.1, read as the reverse complement.
GGTAATTAATCAGCAACCCTCCTGCTAAGGGTAGACAGCTGCTCGTTCCACCCCCCCCCGCCTTAATTGGTTCTCCTCCCTTCCAACGGTGTTGAGGCGGGTGGGAACAGCCGGGGGTTGAGGGTACTGTGCTAAAAGAGGTGGAGTTATGCAGATCTAAAACGCGTGGATTGCAGCAGCAGCAAGCCGAAAAGTGCAGGCATGTGAGGGATCTAGAGGTTGACAGCATGTCTTCTTAACGGGAGTCCAGGTGGCCATCTCCACAAATGGACTTTTCAGAATCCTTGGGTGGCACCGTAGTCGGAAACCAATTCTGGTTATCGCTTCTCGGCCTTTTGGCTAAGATCAAGTGTAGTATCTGTTCTTATCAGTTTAATATCTGATACGTCCCCTATCTGGGGACCATATATTAAATGGATTTTTAGAACAGGGAGATGGAAAAAGAGCTTGCTCTGTCCACTCCACGCATTGACCTGGTATTGCAGTATCTCCAGGACCGGTGCACCCCTTCTTTAATGCAGTTTCTAAAATCAGAAAGAATTGAATTCAATGCTTTTTGTTCATTTTGCTTGTTTGTCGGATTTTGGGATGGACTCTTTGGCTTTGCTTTTCTTCTCCTCATTGGATTTTTCATGTTAAAAGTTGCAGAAGCCAGATGACAAGCTCATTTTGGTTCAACTTCAGCAACTGTGCATTGCATTGCCATGTAATGTAATGTAATGCAATGCTATCTATCTAGCTCTCCCTCTATACTTCCTTTTGGATAAACAGACATATTAGGCAAGCATTTTGGAGCTTTCACCTAAATAACTACAGGTGGTGAGATAAGCTGCACAATATAATTGACCTTTCAGTATATTTTTGCACACACACCATCTATTTAGCAAATGCCCTTGTTATCAACAGCAGCCTTTTAAACTCACCTGAGCTAACAGGTATGTGAGCTGGTTACTCTGCTGCGCTTAAAATTTCTTTTTTGGTTTGCTACAATGCCTTTTCTGAAACGTTGTCTCCCTCTGCTGGAACACTGACTTCTTTCATTTAATGCCTGCAGACTATAAAAGAGAAACCAACCCAAAAAGTTTGGTTGATTAGTCTGTGGCATTCTTTTAAACTGTTGCTTATGGCGGTCTCTGTGAGCTTCTCAGTGACATTCAGCCATCCAGGTATCCCGCCTGCAGTAGACGGAATGTGGCAATGGAACGCTGGCTGCGCGTGTCATAATAGGCTCTGAGCCTTTATATACCTGCGCACAGCAGCAGCCACCTTCAGTCTGCTGCTGGACAGCCAGCAGCAGCAGCAGGAGAGGTAATTAATCAGCAACCCTCCTGCTAAGGGTAGACAGCTGCTCGTTCCACCCCCCCCCCCCCGCCTTAATTGGTTCTCCTCCCTTCCAACGGTGTTGAGGCGGGTGGGAACAGCCGGGGGTTGAGGGTACTGTGCTAAAAGAGGTGGAGTTATGCAGATCTAAAACGCGTGGATTGCAGCAGCAGCAAGCCGAAAAGTGCAGGCATGTGAGGGATCTAGAGGTTGACAGCATGTCTTCTTAACGGGAGTCCAGGTGGCCATCTCCACGAATGGACTTTTCAGAATCCTTGGGTGGCACCGTAGTCGGAAACCAATTCTGGTTATCGCTTCTCGGCCTTTTGGCTAAGATCAAGTGTAGTATCTGTTCTTATCAGTTTAATATCTGATACGTCCCCTATCTGGGGACCATATATTAAATGGATTTTTAGAACAGGGAGATGGAAAAAGAGCTTGCTCTGTCCACTCCACGCATTGACCTGGTATTGCAGTATCTCCAGGACCGGTGCACCCCTTCTTTAATGCAGTTTCTAAAATCAGAAAGAATTGAATTCAATGCTTTTTGTTCATTTTGCTTGTTTGTCGGATTTTGGGATGGACTCTTTGGCTTTGCTTTTCTTCTCCTCATTGGATTTTTCATGTTAAAAGTTGCAGAAGCCAGATGACAAGCTCATTTTGGTTCAACTTCAGCAACTGTGCATTGCATTGCCATGTAATGTAATGTAATGCAATGCTATCTATCTAGCTCTCCCTCTATACTTCCTTTTGGATAAACAGACATATTAGGCAAGCATTTTGGAGCTTTCACCTAAATAACTACAGGTGGTGAGATAAGCTGCACAATATAATTGACCTTTCAGTATATTGTTGCACACACACCATCTATTTAGCAAATGCCCTTGTTATCAACAGCAGCCTTTTAAACTCACCTGAGCTAACAGGTATGTGAGCTGGTTACTCTGCTGCGCTTAAAATTTCTTTTTTGGTTTGCTACAATGCCTTTTCTGAAACATGGTCTCCCTCTGCTGGAACACTGACTTCTTTCATTTAATGCCTGCAGACTATAAAAGAGAAACCAACCCAAAAAGTTTGGTTGATTAGTCTGTGGCATTCTTTTAAAATGTTGCTTATGGCGGTCTCTGTGAGCTTCTCAGTGACATTCAGCCATCCAGGTATCCCGCCTGCAGTAGACGGAATGTGGCAATGGAACACTGGCTGCGCGTGTCATAATAGGCTCTGAGCCTTTATATACCTGCGCACAGCAGCAGCCACCTTCAGTCTGCTGCTGGACAGCCAGCAGCAGCAGCAGCAGGAGAGGTAATTAATCAGCAACCCTCCTGCTAAGGGTAGACAGCTGCTCGTTCCACCCCCCCCCCACCTTAATTGGTTCTCCTCCCTTCCAACGGTGTTGAGGCGGGTGGGAACAGCCGGGGGTTGAGGGTACTGTGCTAAAAGAGGTGGAGTTATGCAGATCTAAAACGCGTGGATTGCAGCAGCAGCAAGCCGAAAAGTGCAGGCATGTGAGGGATCTAGAGGTTGACAGCATGTCTTCTTAACGGGAGTCCAGGTGGCCATCTCCACAAATGGACTTTTCAGAATCCTTGGGTGGCACCGTAGTCGGAAACCAATTCTGGTTATCGCTTCTCGGCCTTTTGGCTAAGATCAAGTGTAGTATCTGTTCTTATCAGTTTAATATCTGATACGTCCCCTATCTGGGGACCATATATTAAATGGATTTTTAGAACAGGGAGATGGAAAAAGAGCTTGCTCTGTCCACTCCACGCATTGACGTGGTGTTGCAGTATCTCCAGGACCGGTGCACCCCTTCTTTAATGCAGTTTCTAAAATCAGAAAGAATTGAATTCAATGCTTTTTGTTCATTTTGCTTGTTTGTCGGATTTTGGGATGGACTCTTTGGCTTTGCTTTTCTTCTCCTCATTGGATTTTTCATGTTAAAAGTTGCAGAAGCCAGATGACAAGCTCATTTTGGTTCAACTTCAGCAACTGTGCATTGCATTGCCATGTAATGTAATGTAATGCAATGCTATCTATCTAGCTCTCCCTCTATACTTCCTTTTGGATAAACAGACATATTAGGCAAGCATTTTGGAGCTTTCACCTAAATAACTACAGGTGGTGAGATAAGCTGCACAATATAATTGACCTTTCAGTATATTGTTGCACACACACCATCTATTTAGCAAATGCCCTTGTTATCAACAGCAGCCTTTTAAACTCACCTGAGCTAACAGGTATGTGAGCTGGTTACTCTGCTGCGCTTAAAATTTCTTTTTTGGTTTGCTACAATGCCTTTTCTGAAACGTTGTCTCCCTCTGCTGGAACACTGACTTCTTTCATTTAATGCCTGCAGACTATAAAAGAGAAACCAACCCAAAAAGTTTGGTTGATTAGTCTGTGGCATTCTTTTAAACTGTTGCTTATGGCGGTCTCTGTGAGCTTCTCAGTGACATTCAGCCATCCAGGTATCCCGCCTGCAGTAGACGGAATGTGGCAATGGAACGCTGGCTGCGCGTGTCATAATAGGCTCTGAGCCTTTATATACCTGCGCACAGCAGCAGCCACCTTCAGTCTGCTGCTGGACAGCCAGCAGCATCAGCAGCAGGAGAGGTAATTAATCAGCAACCCTCCTGCTAAGGGTAGACAGCTGCTCGTTCCACCCCCCCCCCCGCCTTAATTGGTTCTCCTCCCTTCCAACGGTGTTGAGGCGGGTGGGAACAGCTGGGGGTTGAGGGTACTGTGCTAAAAGAGGTGGAGTTATGCAGATCTAAAACGCGTGGATTGCAGCAGCAGCAAGCCGAAAAGTGCAGGCATGTGAGGGATCTAGAGGTTGACAGCATGTCTCCTTAACGGGAGTCCAGGTGGCCATCTCCACAAATGGACTTTTCAGAATCCTTGGGTGGCACCGTAGTCGGAAACCAATTCTGGTTATCGCTTCTCGGCCTTTTGGCTAAGATCAAGTGTAGTATCTGTTCTTATCAGTTTAATATCTGATACGTCCCCTATCTGGGGACCATATATTAAATGGATTTTTAGAACAGGGAGATGGAAAAAGAGCTTGCTCTGTCCACTCCACGCATTGACCTGGTATTGCAGTATCTCCAGGACCGGTGCACCCCTTCTTTAATGCAGTTTCTAAAATCAGAAAGAATTGAATTCAATGCTTTTTGTTCATTTTGCTTGTTTGTCGGATTTTGGGATGGACTCTTTGGCTTTGCTTTTCTTCTCCTCATTGGATTTTTCATGTTAAAAGTTGCAGAAGCCAGATGACAAGCTCATTTTGGTTCAACTTCAGCAACTGTGCATTGCATTGCCATGTAATGTAATGTAATGCAATGCTATCTATCTAGCTCTCCCTCTATACTTCCTTTTGGATAAACAGACATATTAGGCAAGCATTTTGGAGCTTTCACCTAAATAACTACAGGTGGTGAGATAAGCTGCACAATATAATTGACCTTTCAGTATATTGTTGCACACACACCATCTATTTAGCAAATGCCCTTGTTATCAACAGCAGCCTTTTAAACTCACCTGAGCTAACAGGTATGTGAGCTGGTTACTCTGCTGCGCTTAAAATTTCTTTTTTGGTTTGCTACAATGCCTTTTCTGAAACGTTGTCTCCCTCTGCTGGAACACTGACTTCTTTCTTTTAATGCCTGCAGACTATAAAAGAGAAACCAACCCAAAAAGTTTGGTTGATTAGTCTGTGGCATTCTTTTAAACTGTTGCTTATGGCGGTCTCTGTGAGCTTCTCAGTGACATTCAGCCATCCAGGTATCCCGCCTGCAGTAGACGGAATGTGGCAATGGAACGCTGGCTGCGCGTGTCATAATAGGCTCTGAGCCTTTATATACCTGCGCACAGCAGCAGCCACCTTCAGTCTGCTGCTGGACAGCCAGCAGCAGCAGCAGCAGGAGAGGTAATTAATCAGCAACCCTCCTGCTAAGGGTAGACAGCTGCTCGTTCCACCCCCCCCCCGCCTTAATTGGTTCTCCTCCCTTCCAACGGTGTTGAGGCGGGTGGGAACAGCCGGGGGTTGAGGGTACTGTGCTAAAAGAGGTGGAGTTATGCAGATCTAAAACGCGTGGATTGCAGCAGCAGCAAGCCGAAAAGTGCAGGCATGTGAGGGATCTAGAGGTTGACAGCATGTCTTCTTAACGGGAGTCCAGGTGGCCATCTCCACAAATGGACTTTTCAGAATCCTTGGGTGGCACCGTAGTCGGAAACCAATTCTGGTTATCGCTTCTCGGCCTTTTGGCTAAGATCAAGTGTAGTATCTGTTCTTATCAGTTTAATATCTGATACGTCCCCTATCTGGGGACCATATATTAAATGGATTTTTAGAACAGGGAGATGGAAAAAGAGCTTGCTCTGTCCACTCCACGCATTGACCTGGTATTGCAGTATCTCCAGGACCGGTGCACCCCTTCTTTAATGCAGTTTCTAAAATCAGAAAGAATTGAATTCAATGCTTTTTGTTCATTTTGCTTGTTTGTCGGATTTTGGGATGGACTCTTTGGCTTTGCTTTTCTTCTCCTCATTGGATTTTTCATGTTAAAAGTTGCAGAAGCCAGATGACAAGCTCATTTTGGTTCAACTTCAGCAACTGTGCATTGCATTGCCATGTAATGTAATGTAATGCAATGCTATCTATCTAGCTCTCCCTCTATACTTCCTTTTGGATAAACAGACATATTAGGCAAGCATTTTGGAGCTTTCACCTAAATAACTACAGGTGGTGAGATAAGCTGCACAATATAATTGACCTTTCAGTATATTGTTGCACACACACCATCTATTTAGCAAATGCCCTTGTTATCAACAGCAGCCTTTTAAACTCACCTGAGCTAACAGGTATGTGAGCTGGTTACTCTGCTGCGCTTAAAATTTCTTTTTTGGTTTGCTACAATGCCTTTTCTGAAACGTTGTCTCCCTCTGCTGGAACACTGACTTCTTTCATTTAATGCCTGCAGACTATAAAAGAGAAACCAACCCAAAAAGTTTGGTTGATTAGTCTGTGGCATTCTTTTAAACTGCTGCTTATGGCGGTCTCTGTGAGCTTCTCAGTGACATTCAGCCATCCAGGTATCCCGCCTGCAGTAGACGGAATGTGGCAATGGAACGCTGGCTGCGCGTGTCATAATAGGCTCTGAGCCTTTATATACCTGCGCACAGCAGCAGCCACCTTCAGTCTGCTGCTGGACAGCCAGCAGCAGCAGCAGCAGGAGAGGTAATTAATCAGCAACCCTCCTGCTAAGGGTAGACAGCTGCTCGTTCCACCCCCCCCCCCGCCTTAATTGGTTCTCCTCCCTTCCAACGGTGTTGAGGCGGGTGGGAACAGCCGGGGGTTGAGGGTACTGTGCTAAAAGAGGTTGAGTTATGCAGATCTAAAACGCGTGGATTGCAGCAGCAGCAAGCCGAAAAGTGCAGGCATGTGAGGGATCTAGAGGTTGACAGCATGTCTTCTTAACGGGAGTCCAGGTGGCCATCTCCACAAATGGACTTTTCAGAATCCTTGGGTGGCACCGTAGTCGGAAACCAATTCTGGTTATCACTTCTCGGCCTTTTGGCTAAGATCAAGTGTAGTATCTGTTCTTATCAGTTTAATATCTGATACGTCCCCTATCTGGGGACCATATATTAAATGGATTTTTAGAACAGGGAGATGGAAAAAGAGCTTGCTCTGTCCACTCCACGCATTGACCTGGTATTGCAGTATCTCCAGGACCGGTGCACCCCTTCTTTAATGCAGTTTCTAAAATCAGAAAGAATTGAATTCAATGCTTTTTGTTCATTTTGCTTGTTTGTCGGATTTTGGGATGGACTCTTTGGCTTTGCTTTTCTTCTCCTCATTGGATTTTTCATGTTAAAAGTTGCAGAAGCCAGATGACAAGCTCATTTTGGTTCAACTTCAGCAACTGTGCATTGCATTGCCATGTAATGTAATGTAATGCAATGCTATCTATCTAGCTCTCCCTCTATACTTCCTTTTGGATAAACAGACATATTAGGCAAGCATTTTGGAGCTTTCACCTAAATAACTACAGGTGGTGAGATAAGCTGCACAATATAATTGACCTTTCAGTATATTGTTGCACACACACCATCTATTTAGCAAATGCCCTTGTTATCAACAGCAGCCTTTTAAACTCACCTGAGCTAACAGGTATGTGAGCTGGTTACTCTGCTGCGCTTAAAATTTCTTTTTTGGTTTGCTACAATGCCTTTTCTGAAACATGGTCTCCCTCTGCTGGAACACTGACTTCTTTCATTTAATGCCTGCAGACTATAAAAGAGAAACCAACCCAAAAAGTTTGGTTGATTAGTCTGTGGCATTCTTTTAAACTGTTGCTTATGGCGGTCTCTGTGAGCTTCTCAGTGACATTCAGCCATCCAGGTATCCCGCCTGCAGTAGACGGAATGTGGCAATGGAACGCTGGCTGCGCGTGTCATAATAGGCTCTGAGCCTTTATATACCTGCGCACAGCAGCAGCCACCTTCAGTCTGCTGCTGGACAGCCAGCAGCAGCAGCAGCAGGAGAGGTAATTAATCAGCAACCCTCCTGCTAAGGGTAGACAGCTGCTCGTTCCACCCCCCCCCCGCCTTAATTGGTTCTCCTCCCTTCCAACGGTGTTGAGGCGGGTGGGAACAGCCGGGGGTTGAGGGTACTGTGCTAAAAGAGGTGGAGTTATGCAGATCTAAAACGCGTGGATTGCAGCAGCAGCAAGCCGAAAAGTGCAGGCATGTGAGGGATCTAGAGGTTGACAGCATGTCTTCTTAACGGGAGTCCAGGTGGCCATCTCCACAAATGGACTTTTCAGAATCCTTGGGTGGCACCGTAGTCGGAAACCAATTCTGGTTATCGCTTCTCGGCCTTTTGGCTAAGATCAAGTGTAGTATCTGTTCTTATCAGTTTAATATCTGATACGTCCCCTATCTGGGGACCATATATTAAATGGATTTTTAGAACAGGGAGATGGAAAAAGAGCTTGCTCTGTCCACTCCACGCATTGACCTGGTATTGCAGTATCTCCAGGACCGGTGCACCCCTTCTTTAATGCAGTTTCTAAAATCAGAAAGAATTGAATTCAATGCTTTTTGTTCATTTTGCTTGTTTGTCGGATTTTGGGATGGACTCTTTGGCTTTGCTTTTCTTCTCCTCATTGGATTTTTCATGTTAAAAGTTGCAGAAGCCAGATGACAAGCTCATTTTGGTTCAACTTCAGCAACTGTGCATTGCATTGCCATGTAATGTAATGTAATGCAATGCTATCTATCTAGCTCTCCCTCTATACTTCCTTTTGGATAAACAGACATATTAGGCAAGCATTTTGGAGCTTTCACCTAAATAACTACAGGTGGTGAGATAAGCTGCACAATATAATTGACCTTTCAGTATATTGTTGCACACACACCATCTATTTAGCAAATGCCCTTGTTATCAACAGCAGCCTTTTAAACTCACCTGAGCTAACAGGTATGTGAGCTGGTTACTCTGCTGCGCTTAAAATTTCTTTTTTGGTTTGCTACAATGCCTTTTCTGAAACGTTGTCTCCCTCTGCTGGAACACTGACTTCTTTCATTTAATGCCTGCAGACTATAAAAGAGAAACCAACCCAAAAAGTTTGGTTGATTAGTCTGTGGCATTCTTTTAAACTGTTGCTTATGGCGGTCTCTGTGAGCTTCTCAGTGACATTCAGCCATCCAGGTATCCCGCCTGCAGTAGACGGAATGTGGCAATGGAACGCTGGCTGCGCGTGTCATAATAGGCTCTGAGCCTTTATATACCTGCGCACAGCAGCAGCCACCTTCAGTCTGCTGCTGGACAGCCAGCAGCAGCAGCAGCAGGAGAGGTAATTAATCAGCAACCCTCCTGCTAAGGGTAGACAGCTGCTCGTTCCACCCTCCCCCCCCCCGCCTTAATTGGTTCTCCTCCCTTCCACCGGTGTTGAGGCGGGTGGGAACAGCCGGGGGTTGAGGGTACTGTGCTAAAAGAGGTGGAGTTATGCAGATCTAAAACGCGTGGATTGCAGCAGCAGCAAGCCGAAAAGTGCAGGCATGTGAGGGATCTAGAGGTTGACAGCATGTCTTCTTAACGGGAGTCCAGGTGGCCATCTCCACAAATGGACTTTTCAGAATCCTTGGGTGGCACCGTAGTCGGAAACCAATTCTGGTTATCGCTTCTCGGCCTTTTGGCTAAGATCAAGTGTAGTATCTGTTCTTATCAGTTTAATATCTGATACGTCCCCTATCTGGGGACCATATATTAAATGGATTTTTAGAACAGGGAGATGGAAAAAGAGCTTGCTCTGTCCACTCCACGCATTGACCTGGTATTGCAGTATCTCCAGGACCGGTGCACCCCTTCTTTAATGCAGTTTCTAAAATCAGAAAGAATTGAATTCAATGCTTTTTGTTCATTTTGCTTGTTTGTCGGATTTTGGGATGGACTCTTTGGCTTTGCTTTTCTTCTCCTCATTGGATTTTTCATGTTAAAAGTTGCAGAAGCCAGATGACAAGCTCATTTTGGTTCAACTTCAGCAACTGTGCATTGCATTGCCATGTAATGTAATGTAATGCAATGCTATCTATCTAGCTCTCCCTCTATACTTCCTTTTGGATAAACAGACATATTAGGCAAGCATTTTGGAGCTTTCACCTAAATAACTACAGGTGGTGAGATAAGCTGCACAATATAATTGACCTTTCAGTATATTGTTGCACACACACCATCTATTTAGCAAATGCCCTTGTTATCAACAGCAGCCTTTTAAACTCACCTGAGCTAACAGGTATGTGAGCTGGTTACTCTGCTGCGCTTAAAATTTCTTTTTTGGTTTGCTACAATGCCTTTTCTGAAACGTTGTCTCCCTCTGCTGGAACACTGACTTCTTTCATTTAATGCCTGCAGACTATAAAAGAGAAACCAACCCAAAAAGTTTGGTTGATTAGTCTGTGGCATTCTTTTAAACTGTTGCTTATGGCGGTCTCTGTGAGCTTCTCAGTGACATTCAGCCATCCAGGTATCCCGCCTGCAGTAGACGGAATGTGGCAATGGAACGCTGGCTGCGCGTGTCATAATAGGCTCTGAGCCTTTATATACCTGCGCACAGCAGCAGCCACCTTCAGTCTGCTGCTGGACAGCCAGCAGCAGCAGCAGCAGGAGAGGTAATTAATCAGCAACCCTCCTGCTAAGGGTAGACAGCTGCTCGTTCCACCCCCCCCCCCCCCGCCTTAATTGGTTCTCCTCCCTTCCAACGGTGTTGAGGCGGGTGGGAACAGCCGGGGGTTGAGGGTACTGTGCTAAAAGAGGTTGAGTTATGCAGATCTAAAACGCGTGGATTGCAGCAGCAGCAAGCCGAAAAGTGCAGGCATGTGAGGGATCTAGAGGTTGACAGCATGTCTTCTTAACGGGAGTCCAGGTGGCCATCTCCACAAATGGACTTTTCAGAATCCTTGGGTGGCACCGTAGTCGGAAACCAATTCTGGTTATCACTTCTCGGCCTTTTGGCTAAGATCAAGTGTAGTATCTGTTCTTATCAGTTTAATATCTGATACGTCCCCTATCTGGGGACCATATATTAAATGGATTTTTAGAACAGGGAGATGGAAAAAGAGCTTGCTCTGTCCACTCCACGCATTGACCTGGTATTGCAGTATCTCCAGGACCGGTGCACCCCTTCTTTAATGCAGTTTCTAAAATCAGAAAGAATTGAATTCAATGCTTCTTGTTCATTTTGCTTGTTTGTCGGATTTTGGGATGGACTCTTTGGCTTTGCTTTTCTTCTCCTCATTGGATTTTTCATGTTAAAAGTTGCAGAAGCCAGATGACAAGCTCATTTTGGTTCAACTTCAGCAACTGTGCATTGCATTGCCATGTAATGTAATGTAATGCAATGCTATCTATCTAGCTCTCCCTCTATACTTCCTTTTGGATAAACAGACATATTAGGCAAGCATTTTGGAGCTTTCACCTAAATAACTACAGGTGGTGAGATAAGCTGCACAATATAATTGACCTTTCAGTATATTGTTGCACACACACCATCTATTTAGCAAATGCCCTTGTTATCAACAGCAGCCTTTTAAACTCACCTGAGCTAACAGGTATGTGAGCTGGTTACTCTGCTGCGCTTAAAATTTCTTTTTTGGTTTGCTACAATGCCTTTTCTGAAACGTTGTCTCCCTCTGCTGGAACACTGACTTCTTTCATTTAATGCCTGCAGACTATAAAAGAGAAACCAACCCAAAAAGTTTGGTTGATTAGTCTGTGGCATTCTTTTAAACTGTTGCTTATGGCGGTCTCTGTGAGCTTCTCAGTGACATTCAGCCATCCAGGTATCCCGCCTGCAGTAGACGGAATGTGGCAATGGAACGCTGGCTGCGCGTGTCATAATAGGCTCTGAGCCTTTATATACCTGCGCACAGCAGCAGCCACCTTCAGTCTGCTGCTGGACAGCCAGCAGCAGCAGCAGCAGGAGAGGTAATTAATCAGCAACCCTCCTGCTAAGGGTAGACAGCTGCTCGTTCCACCCTCCCCCCCCCGCCTTAATTGGTTCTCCTCCCTTCCACCGGTGTTGAGGCGGGTGGGAACAGCCGGGGGTTGAGGGTACTGTGCTAAAAGAGGTGGAGTTATGCAGATCTAAAACGCGTGGATTGCAGCAGCAGCAAGCCGAAAAGTGCAGGCATGTGAGGGATCTAGAGGTTGACAGCATGTCTTCTTAACGGGAGTCCAGGTGGCCATCTCCACAAATGGACTTTTCAGAATCCTTGGGTGGCACCGTAGTCGGAAACCAATTCTGGTTATCGCTTCTCGGCCTTTTGGCTAAGATCAAGTGTAGTATCTGTTCTTATCAGTTTAATATCTGATACGTCCCCTATCTGGGGACCATATATTAAATGGATTTTTAGAACAGGGAGATGGAAAAAGAGCTTGCTCTGTCCACTCCACGCATTGACCTGGTATTGCAGTATCTCCAGGACCGGTGCACCCCTTCTTTAATGCAGTTTCTAAAATCAGAAAGAATTGAATTCAATGCTTTTTGTTCATTTTGCTTGTTTGTCGGATTTTGGGATGGACTCTTTGGCTTTGCTTTTCTTCTCCTCATTGGATTTTTCATGTTAAAAGTTGCAGAAGCCAGATGACAAGCTCATTTTGGTTCAACTTCAGCAACTGTGCATTGCATTGCCATGTAATGTAATGTAATGCAATGCTATCTATCTAGCTCTCCCTCTATACTTCCTTTTGGATAAACAGACATATTAGGCAAGCATTTTGGAGCTTTCACCTAAATAACTACAGGTGGTGAGATAAGCTGCACAATATAATTGACCTTTCAGTATATTGTTGCACACACACCATCTATTTAGCAAATGCCCTTGTTATCAACAGCAGCCTTTTAAACTCACCTGAGCTAACAGGTATGTGAGCTGGTTACTCTGCTGCGCTTAAAATTTCTTTTTTGGTTTGCTACAATGCCTTTTCTGAAACGTTGTCTCCCTCTGCTGGAACACTGACTTCTTTCATTTAATGCCTGCAGACTATAAAAGAGAAACCAACCCAAAAAGTTTGGTTGATTAGTCTGTGGCATTCTTTTAAACTGTTGCTTATGGCGGTCTCTGTGAGCTTCTCAGTGACATTCAGCCATCCAGGTATCCCGCCTGCAGTAGACGGAATGTGGCAATGGAACGCTGGCTGCGCGTGTCATAATAGGCACTGAGCCTTTATATACCTGCGCACAGCAGCAGCCACCTTCAATCTGCTGCTGGACAGCCAGCAGCAGCAGCAGCAGGAGAGGTAATTAATCAGCAACCCTCCTGCTAAGGGTAGACAGCTGCTCGTTCCACCCCCCCCCCGCCTTAATTGGTTCTCCTCCCTTCCAACGGTGTTGAGGCGGGTGGGAACAGCCGGGGGTTGAGGGTACTGTGCTAAAAGAGGTGGAGTTATGCAGATCTAAAACGCATGGATTGCAGCAGCAGCAAGCCGAAAAGTGCAGGCATGTGAGGGATCTAGAGGTTGACAGCATGTCTTCTTAACGGGAGTCCAGGTGGCCATCTCCACAAATGGACTTTTCAGAATCCTTGGGTGGCACCGTAGTCGGAAACCAATTCTGGTTATCGCTTCTCGGCCTTTTGGCTAAGATTGGGTGTGGTGTTTAGGCATTGCATCTGGTCTTGGCTGATAGGTGTTTGGGGTACCCGGCTCCTTGGCCTGGGGGGATCGTCCCACCTTACAGTGGGGCTTCACCCCCCTGCTGCTATTAGGGAGCTGGCTTAGTCCCCTTACAACGTGTTGCGATCCCTTAAAAAGGCTCACGCCTTTTTTCTTTTCTTCTGTAGTTGGTACGCTTTCGTGGAAGGATGCCTGCTACAATTTCTTTTGCATCGGGAGAGCCCCGGATGAGGAACACAATCCGTATCGAGGTCTTGGAAAGTTTCAGAGAGCAGAAAGGTATCCGCTTCGTCTGCAATACCATCCTCCTTGGGATCCTGGAGTTCGACAGAGATGACATCTTTTGCTTCCAGGACAATGAACTCAAAGGTATTTATACCATCACTTTTAAGAACCAAGGATGCTGCCAACAGTTGGTCCAGAAGGTGAACGAGCATGGTTGGAGAGATGAGATGGATGGCCTGGTGTTTTCCCTGCTTTTCGTCCAGGAGGAGGTACAAATAACAACGTATTTTCCCAACCCTTTTGTGGAGAGGCAGGACATCCAAACCTGTTTGAGCCGTCACTGTGATGAGGTGAGATACATTGGGCCTGTGAAGAACTCTGTTGGCTTCTGGGGTGGGAAGCGGAGGTTTCTTGTGCGGTTGCGGAAGGATCCCCAGGGCTATGGAGGAACACATCACCCCCCCTCTACTATCACTATCGGGAAAAGTCGGGGGTATTTATTTTATGCTGGCATGCCTATGTACTGTCGAAATTGTGGGAAAATGGGGCATGTCCAGAGCAATTGTGCAGAGTCCAAGGCATTCCGTTGTAATAACTGTGGTCTACTAGGACATTTATTTAAGGATTGCCCCCATAAGGATTCTTGCAACCTTTGTGGCGTGGACGGCCATATATTTCGGGAGTGCCCACTGAAGACCAAGACCCGAACATATGCGGAAGCTGCTGGAGGACCTATGCCACGGGAAGGACCAGTTCGTGTTCCGGAGACCAGTAAAGGACCTGAGCCTCGTCCTTCTGTTTCCACAACAGAGGAGGTGGCGGAGAAGGTCAAGGGCGCGAGGAAGGAGACGGAGAGGATGGAGCAGGAGTCGGGTCTCCCCCGTGGAGAGCCTCCTGTGGCGAAGTCCCAGAAAAAGGGCGGAGGGCGGACCACCCAAAGACCGGAGCAGAGGGACTCTCCCGTCAGGGAGAAGACCACTGCGTCGATGGTCCCTGGTGTGTTGGAGCAGGGCGCCCCCAATGAGTTGGCGGTGGGGGGCTCTGTGTCGAAGACCCCAGACATACCTAGGGACTCGTGCCAGCAGACCACGGTTCTTTGTCCAGCAGGTGGCAATGATGGTGAGGTTTTCATGTCTGACCTGGAGAGTCTTCAGGAAGTGAGAGGCCACACAGCAATAGCGGAGGATGACTGCACGAGCGACGTGATTGAGCCGTGTGGCAAAAAGTTGAGAGCGGACGATCCTCCGGCATTTAATCCAGACTCGCCTGATGTGTGCCTTGCCAGGGACGATATATGGCAACCCGGTTCCTCCGGGTATCCGATATCCGGTTCGGACCCCCAGAATATTCTCTGCTTCTCCTCAACACTCGAGAGCTTGACGGGGTCTGCAGGGGATATAATGGATGACTCCCCTCCCCCATGACACAAATGCCATCTATTAAGTGTCTCTCACTCAATGTGAGATCTTTAAAGAGCCCTGTCCGCAGGGCTGCTCTCTTTGATTTTTTCAAAACATTAGACTTTGATATTTGTTTCCTACAGGAATGCGGTCTGCAACACGGACTACGGTATAATGAGCTAAAGAAAGACTGGAAACTAGGGCCCTCCATTTGGTCCGGCTCTAATGAGAATAAATCAGCTGGTGTGGGTCTGCTCTGCCGAGGTAATGCTTTTATAATCTCCTCTGTCACTGAGATTGTGCCCGGCAGAGCTATATTAGTACATTTATGTTTTAATAATTTTAACTTTCGTGTTATAAATGTGTATGCCCCTCCAGATAAACAAGAGCGGATACAATTGTTTGAGATTTTACCGTTGTTCTGTGTAGGGTCATCTCCTCTTTTGGTAGCTGGGGACTTTAATTGCCTCAGTGTAAATGAGCGCCGAGGAGGAGGTGACCCAATCCGTAAATTAGATAAATCATGTTTTTTATTAAGTAATTTGCAGACAGATTTTAAGTTGCGCGATGCCTGGAGGTCGCTATCGCCGACGGACCCGGGATTTACGTGGTCCGGTCGGGGAGTGACCTCCAGGATCGATTTTATCTTTTTATCTGAAACTTTTAGCCCTGTATATTTTGTTTTAATTCCTAATTTATTTTCTGACCATAACATATTAAAATTAGAGATAGAATACCAGGGGGAACTAAAGGTGAATAGAGGGTTGTGGCGCCTGGGGGTACACCTATTGGAAGACCCCCTGGTAAGGTCAGATTTTATCAAAAAGTACCAACAATGGAGGCAGCTCAAACCCCCATATTTTAAAATGCTGTCCTGGTGGGAAGGGATTAAAGACAAGATCCAACATTTTTTTATCAGGGCTGGGAAGAGGAAGGCGAGGCAGAAGAAGCAGGGCTATGCAAATTTGAATACTAGACTGCAGACTCTCCTTAAATTCAAAGAGATAGGCTTAGAGGTGCATGATGATATTGTAAGCCTTAAAAATGAGATACAGTCATACCTTGAACAAAAAGGGAAGGAAATAATATTTAATTCTAAGGTGCAATTTTTAGAAGAAGGGGAAAAGTGTACACGTTTCTTTTTCAAAAAAGTGGTGGAGAGGAAAGAAACGATTACCTGCCTAGATGGAGATAGCACAATACAAGGTATGAAGAGGGTAGCTTTTAATTTTTATAGAAACCTTTTTAGCAAAAAAAGTGTTAATAATGTGTTTTTACAAGATGCTCTTAATGTCCTGGATTTTAGGCTAAATTCTGCAGATCAGGGGTTTTTAACAAAAGATATTACTTTAGAAGAACTTTTTAGTGTTTTTAAAAGTTTTTCAAGAGGGAAAGCCCCAGGAGCTGATGGCCTTCCTGTGGAATTTTATTTATCCTTTTGGGATATTTTAAAAGAGGATCTTTTAGCACTTTTTAAAGAGGTTTTTTTGTGTGATAAGTTACCCAAGTCATGGAGGAGGGGGATAGTGTCCTTAATATACAAGAAGAAGGGCGCTCGGGACGACCTCAAAAATTGGAGACCTATCACCCTCCTTAACATGGATTACAAGGCTTTAGCTAAGATTATTGCATGTCGTTTTAAAACTGTTATTAATGTGTTAATACAACCCGAACAAGTATGTGGTGTACCAGGGAGGAGTATTACAGAGACCCTAAATGCGATCAGAGACGTAATATGGTACAGTAAAGACAGGGATCAAGGGCTGGCCCTGTTGGCGCTAGACTTCGAGAAAGCGTTTGACAGGGTTTCTCATGAATATCTTTTTAAAGTTTTAAAACAAATGGCAATCCCAGACTGGTTTTTATCTCGCATTAAGAGTTTATATAATAATATGTTTTCACAAATCTCTGTCAATGGTTTTTTAACTGATTTTATCCCACTGGAATCCGGAGTGAAGCAGGGATGTCCATTATCCCCAATTCTGTTTATTTGCGCTATGGAACCCCTTTTATGCATGATCCGGAAAGACAAGGTAGTCCGGGGGGTTCCTGTCCCAGGAGGGGGAGGGGCTCAGGTTAAAGTGCTTGGATATATGGATGACGTGACGGCTATTTGCACTGATCCTGCTTCACTCCGGAGAGTAGTATTGTGCACCAATCTTTTTAGTCAAGCTTCTGGTTTTAAAATGAATTTTAATAAAACTGAGTGTTTGATTATGGGTGCCTGGGATAGAAATGACTTACCGACTGTTAATGTGAAATATGACAATGTGAAAATTTTAGGGGTTGTATTTGATGCAAATAATGATGGGCTTGTGAGTTGGGGAGAGGTTCAAGATAAAATGGCAAAGAAACTTTCCTTTTGGACCCTGAGGAATCTTTCGATCGAAGGGAAAGTCCTTGTTATTAAATCTGATTTATTACCTATGATTTTATATATTGCCATGGTGTATCCTCCCTCTGACTTAATGCTAAAAAAACTAACTCGTTGTATTTTTATGTTTATATGGGGCTCTAAAATGGAAAAGCTTAAACGATCAGAAATGTATAAGAGAAAGCAGAATGGAGGAAAAGATGTTCCCGATCTTCGCCTGTTTTTATATGTAAATTTTTTCTGTTTTTGTTTTAAAGCTTTTAAGTCTGATAGTACTTTTGGCCTGTTTTTAAAATACACGTGTGGTTTTATCTTTAAGAGATGGTTTAGGCCATCCTTATCAGCGCCTGTTTTATTGTGTCCACCAAAGCACCTTATTATTTTAGAAAAAGTTGCAAAGACTCATAATTTAAAAGACCTTGGAGCTGACATCCTTCTGGACCGGAAGAAGCTATTTGTCCATTTGAGGAGAGAAGAAGAGACATCCCCAGTTTGCAACTACTCATGGAACAGATCCAAACGTGTGTGGAGGAATGTCTTCGGGAAGTTCCTCGCCAATGTCCATAAAGACCTTGCCTGGATGTCCGTCCACCAGTGCCTCCCAACCAGAGAATTCCAACACCGGAGAGGCCTGGTGGCACGGGCAAAATGCCCAAGAGACTCTTGCCATTGTGATGAGACCGTTATGCACCTTTTTTGGAACTGCACCTTTGCACAAGAACTCTGGGGGAAATTTGGGATTCTTTTAAAGTGGGTTTGCGGTTTAAAGGACTTTTATTATGAATATGTTTTATACGGACTTTTTAATTGCCCTACTGCATACCAATCTGAAATCTGCTGGTGTATAATAAACTGTGCCAAGAATGCAATTTGGAAAGCAAGGAATATTTTATTGTTTAATCGTGATTTTATTTCTGTGCTTGATTGTATTAAACTGGCTTTTAGTGAAATGTATGTTTATTATTTAAAAAATGTAAAAGATATGGGCAAGAAGGAAGCGAACCGTAGATGGTGCTTTTATATGTGGAATTCTATTTTATATTGATTATTCTCTGTAATGTATAATTGTCAAATGTTTTTATGGGTTTTTTTGTACTTGAAAGGTTTCGCATTGATTGTCTTGTAATCTGACTTATGTACAATAAAATTATGTTGAAACCTTATCTGTTCTTATCAGTTTAATATCTGATACGTCCCCTATCTGGGGACCATATATTAAATGGATTTTTAGAACAGGGAGATGGAAAAAGAGCTTGCTCTGTCCACTCCACGCATTGACCTGGTATTGCAGTATCTCCAGGACCGGTGCACCCCTTCTTTAATGCAGTTTCTAAAATCAGAAAGAATTGAATTCAATGCTTTTTGTTCATTTTGCTTGTTTGTCGGATTTTGGGATGAACTCTTTGGCTTTGCTTTTCTTCTCCTCATTGGATTTTTCATGTTAAAAGTTGCAGAAGCCAGATGACAAGCTCATTTTGGTTCAACTTCAGCAACTGTGCATTGCATTGCCATGTAATGTAATGTAATGCAATGCTATCTATCTAGCTCTCCCTCTATACTTCCTTTTTGATAAACAGACATATTAGGCAAGCATTTTGGAGCTTTCACCTAAATAACTACAGGTGGTGAGATAAGCTGCACAATATAATTGACCTTTCAGTATATTGTTGCACACACACCATCTATTTAGCAAATGCCCTTGTTATCAACAGCAGCCTTTTAAACTCACCTGAGCTAACAGGTATGTGAGCTGGTTACTCTGCTGCGCTTAAAATTTCTTTTTTGGTTTGCTACAATGCCTTTTCTGAAACGTTGTCTCCCTCTGCTGGAACACTGACTTCTTTCATTTAATGCCTGCAGACTATAAAAGAGAAACCAACCCAAAAAGTTTGGTTGATTAGTCTGTGGCATTCTTTTAAACTGTTGCTTATGGCGGTCTCTGTGAGCTTCTCAGTGACATTCAGCCATCCAGGTATCCCGCCTGCAGTAGACGGAATGTGGCAATGGAACGCTGGCTGCGCGTGTCATAATAGGCTCTGAGCCTTTATATACCTGCGCACAGCAGCAGCCACCATCAGTCTGCTGCTGGACAGCCAGCAGCAGCAGCAGCAGGAGAGGTAATTAATCAGCAACCCTCCTGCTAAGGGTAGACAGCTGCTCGTTCCACCCCCCCCCCCGCCTTAATTGGTTCTCCTCCCTTCCAACGGTGTTGAGGCGGGTGGGAACAGCCGGGGGTTGAGGGTACTGTGCTAAAAGAGGTGGAGTTATGCAGATCTAAAACGCGTGGATTGCAGCAGCAGCAAGCCGAAAAGTGCAGGCATGTGAGGGATCTAGAGGTTGACAGCATGTCTTCTTAACGGGAGTCCAGGTGGCCATCTCCACAAATGGACTTTTCAGAATCCTTGGGTGGCACCGTAGTCGGAAACCAATTCTGGTTATCGCTTCTCGGCCTTTTGGCTAAGATCAAGTGTAGTATCTGTTCTTATCAGTTTAATATCTGATACGTCCCCTATCTGGGGACCATATATTAAATGGATTTTTAGAACAGGGAGATGGAAAAAGAGCTTGCTCTGTCCACTCCACGCATTGACCTGGTATTGCAGTATCTCCAGGACCGGTGCACCCCTTCTTTAATGCAGTTTCTAAAATCAGAAAGAATTGAATTCAATGCTTTTTGTTCATTTTGCTTGTTTGTCGGATTTTGGGATGGACTCTTTGGCTTTGCTTTTCTTCTCCTCATTGGATTTTTCATGTTAAAAGTTGCAGAAGCCAGATGACAAGCTCATTTTGGTTCAACTTCAGCAACTGTGCATTGCATTGCCATGTAATGTAATGTAATGCAATGCTATCTATCTAGCTCTCCCTCTATACTTCCTTTTGGATAAACAGACATATTAGGCAAGCATTTTGGAGCTTTCACCTAAATAACTACAGGTGGTGAGATAAGCTGCACAATATAATTGACCTTTCAGTATATTGTTGCACACACACCATCTATTTAGCAAATGAACTTGTTATCAACAGCAGCCTTTTAAACTCACCTGAGCTAACAGGTATGTGAGCTGGTTACTCTGCTGCGCTTAAAATTTCTTTTTTGGTTTGCTACAATGCCTTTTCTGAAACGTTGTCTCCCTCTGCTGGAACACTGACTTCTTTCATTTAATGCCTGCAGACTATAAAAGAGAAACCAACCCAAAAAGTTTGGTTGATTAGTCTGTGGCATTCTTTTAAACTGTTGCTTATGGCGGTCTCTGTGAGCTTCTCAGTGACATTCAGCCATCCAGGTATCCCGCCTGCAGTAGACGGAATGTGGCAATGGAACGCTGGCTGCGCGTGTCATAATAGGCTCTGAGCCTTTATATACCTGCGCACAGCAGCAGCCACCTTCAGTCTGCTGCTGGACAGCCAGCAGCAGCAGCAGCAGGAGAGGTAATTAATCAGCAACCCTCCTGCTAAGGGTAGACAGCTGCTCGTTCCACCCCCCCCCCGCCTTAATTGGTTCTCCTCCCTTCCAACGGTGTTGAGGCGGGTGGGAACAGCCGGGGGTTGAGGGTACTGTGCTAAAAGAGGTGGAGTTATGCAGATCTAAAACGCGTGGATTGCAGCAGCAGCAAGCCGAAAAGTGCAGGCATGTGAGGGATCTAGAGGTTGACAGCATGTCTTCTTAACGGGAGTCCAGGTGGCCATCTCCACAAATGGACTTTTCAGAATCCTTGGGTGGCACCGTAGTCGGAAACCAATTCTGGTTATCGCTTCTCGGCCTTTTGGCTGAGACCAAGTGCTTCACAGCAGGAGGTTTCAGTTGAAGGGCACTCAGGTACCCCTCTCCTTGGCCTGGCAGGATCGTCCACTTCGGTGGGCTTCACCTGCCTGCTGCTATTAGGGAGAGGGATTAGTCCTAGGGTAACGGGCAGCGATCCCCCAGCCTTCAGGTGCTTTATCTCAAAGCTCTGAAGGCGCAGATTGCAGGCGGTTGCAATTTGCATTTTGTTGCGCCATACCATGGAGGTTGACCCCAACCTCGTGCCTCTATATGCGAGGCTTAAGAACACTATAAGGGTCCACTTTACGGCTGGTGGTTCCGATATGCGGAATCTGGGATATGTAGTCCAGGACGTGCTTGAGAAACTGCTCCACGTCAGAACCAACAAAATCCTTTCTATCCAGGATTATCCTCGACGTGGAGATTATGATGTAACCTTTACTGGCGAAGGTATTTTCAAAGATGTTTTGTCCAGAGTTAAGTCGGTAGAAAATAGCCCTGGTCTAAAAGGGATTCAGATCATCGAGCACGTCCTGGATGAGGTAAAAATGGTGGTTGTGAAAATCTTCTCACCCTTCATAACAGCACCAGAGGTTATTTCCTTTTTGTCAGTTTATTTTAAAAGTGTGAAATTGATTGGGAAAGTGTTGAATGAGTTTAACATCTGGACCTCAAAATGGAAGTTTTTAGTAAAATGTGAAAGAGACCCTAAATTCCCTGGAGGTGTGAGACTTCCTCCAGCTCGATTTAAAATAGGGCAAACTAATGGGGATTTTTTTTTCTCAGGAATGCCACTTTTCTGTAGGTATTGTGGTCTCTATGGGCACTCTAAGGATAGTTGTGGTGCCACTTGTAGAAATTGTGCCAGTACTGAACATGACACAAAGGAGTGCCCAAATGAAAAAAAATGCTCTTTTTGTCAGACACCTGGTCATTTCTATTTTTCTTGCCCTCACAGGTTCAGAGAGGATGAACAAAAACAAAAGGAGAAGTCCAAGACATCCGGGAATGGACGGGCCAATCAGACCACCCCTCAGGAGGAGGAACAACAACCTGGAGCCTCGGGAGGTGATAAGGGCGCTTCGACTAGTAACAATCCCTCCGAGTCAATGACAGGTAACTCACAGGAGCCCAGGAGCTGGCTGAAAGACCATAAGGAGGCTAAAAGGAAGGCTGAGAAAGATCATAAAGGGGCGGTCGGTAAGGCCAAAAAAGAGCGCCAAAAGGCTGACACCGAGCCCAAAATTCCCACTGGGTCTCACGAGAGTGAGGGCGGTACGTGGCACTTGGTGAGGTCTCATAATAAGAAAAAGAATGGTTCCGTGGAGGTGGCTAATAGGGAGGAGATGGATACATCCCCTCACGGGGGTGTAGACTCTGGAATCCCGAGGTCCCGGGGCTCTGCTGCCCCAGGTGGGGCCCCGAACCTGGCTGCCTCCGGGGACTCTGAGGCTCCGCCATGTGCGCAGCCTGCCCCTGTGTTACGACCCTCTGCGGGTCAGCAGGGGAGTGCGGAGCCTCTCGGAGACCCACCTGACGAGGACCTAAATGGTCAGCCTATGGAGACCCAGTGTAACCTTTCTCACAATATCCTTCCGAGCTACACCCCAGTAGCGTCGGGTCTTAATTTAAGTGAATGTTCCTTCTCCGATGATGAAGACTCTTTGATAACGGTGGATTCAGAAGAGGGCGTTGGTGAAAGTCCAAGTGGTCTGATCCGTCCATCGGATAGGTAAAGTCCAGTTTTTGTTTCTTCCTAACCATTTGCTATGATGGCTGACATTAGTGGTGTTTCCCTCAATGTGAGAGGCATAGGATCCAAGACCAGAAGAGCTACTGTTTTACATTTTTTAACCTGTTTTACAGCTTCTGTTTTCTTTTTACAAGAATGTCATATCCCTCATAAGATTTCTTACAAAAAATATAAGGAAGAGTGGAAACATGGTCCATCGGTCTGGTCTGGATCAAATGCAACCGGATCAGCCGGGGTAGCTATACTTTTTAAGGGAAATGTGTCTATTGATTTTATCCAAGATATTTTACCGGGTCGTATTCTTTTAGTTAAGGCTTTTATTGATGGGACAAGATGGCAGTTTTTAAATTTTTATGGGTCACCTGATAAAAATGAAAGGGCTGATATGCTGGAAATTTTACCTTTATTTATTAACATTTCTGAACCTTTTATCCTGGCAGGTGATTTTAATTGTATTTTAAAAGGCGAAAGCCGACGCTCCGGTTCCGTGAGTAGAAATTATGACAAAACGTCTGGAATGTTAAGCAATATTATAAATGATTGTAAATTAACTGATGTGTATAAAGAATGTAACAAGGATAGCCCTATAGACGCTGGTTTCACCTGGAGCAATTCTACATGTAGCTCCAGGATAGATTTTGTTTTAGGTTCAGAAAAAATACTGCCAGTGAAATGTGAAGTTTTAACTAATATTCTCTCAGATCACAAGGTTTTATCTTTTAGAGTGAGGATTAATGGAAAGAAGAAATGTGGTAAGAAATCTTGGAAATTGAATGTGTCCCTTTTAAAAGATCCACAAATTTTATCGGATTTTATTGAGTTTTATATAAACTGTAGAAAAAGGAAAAACCCCAATATTTCTTTTAGCTTCTGGTGGGATAGAATGAAAATAAGCATTAAAGATTTCTTTATAAAGAAAAGCATACAAAAAGCTAAAGAAAAGTTTGAGATCTATAATTTTCTTAATATCAGGTTACAGACATTGTACAAATTCAAAGACAATGGTCTGGATGTAGGTAATGATATATTGAGTCTTAAAGGAGAAATTTCAAAGTGGTTGGAACAAAAAGGAAAAGAACTGATTTTTCGTTCAAAGGTAAAACACGTAGAAGAGGATGAGACTTGTTCCAGGTATTTTTTTAAGAAAAACAAACAGGCGAAAACAATAATTGATAACATAGATGGAGATAATAATATCAACGTTATATTGGATAAGGTAAATGTCTATTTTAATGATCTTTTTAATGTAAAAACTATAGACCATGATTTAATACACACTTTCCTGGGGGAGATCAAGTCCACCCTAGATGCTGATGCCCAAAGTTTTTTATCCCAACCTCTATGTGAGGAAGAGATTTTAGAAACCATGAAGAGTTTTAAAAATGGTAAAGTGCCGGGCCCTGATGGTATCCCCATAGAGTTTTATATAAGTTTTTATGATATTTTAAAAGATGATTTGTTTAATTTGTTTTCCGAAGTTTTTAATAATAAGGTTTTACTCAACTCATGGAAGAAAGGTGAGGTATCACTACTATACAAAAAAGGTGACAAAACGGATCTTAAAAACTGGAGGCCGATAACTCTTTTAAATAGTGATTACAAAATTATGGCTAAGATCTGTGCAAATCGGTTGAAAAAGGTGATACATAAAGTAATTCATGCAAATCAGGTATGCGGGGTACCTGGGCGTAGTATCTGGGACAATTTAAACCTGGTGAAAGATTGTATTGAAGATGTAAAAACCAGAAAGACAAAGATGTCAATCCTAGCGGTGGATTTTGAGAAAGCTTTTGACCGCGTGTCTCATTTTTATCTTTTTAAAGTTTTAGAAAAAATGGGCATTCCGGGTGGGTTTTTATTGTCTCTTAAAGCTTTTTATAATGATTGTACGAGTAAGATTTTAGTTAATGGTTTTAAAACAAAAGAGTTAGTTTTAAAATCAGGGGTGAAGCAGGGTTGCCCTTTGTCCCCCCTGCTTTTTATATGTGCTATAGAACCCCTTTTATGTACAATACGCCAGGATAAGCAAATATGTGGAGTACCCTTACCCGGAGGGAACGGTCTACAAGTTAAAGTTGTAAGCTATATGGATGATGTAGCAGTGTTTGGATGTGATGTACCTTCAATACAAAAAACGATAAGCCAAATTCAGTCTTTTTGTACAGTTTCCGGTTTTAAAATTAATCTTACTAAATGTAATATTTTAAATGTCGGGGGGATGAGTTTACATGATGTACCAATTGCAGTTACAGATTCCATTACTATTTTAGGTGTTTCTTTTAATGAATCTAATAATGGTTTTAATAGCTGGGATGCGGCAGCACAGAAAATTAATCAGAAAATCTGCATGTGGAATATGAGAAAGCTGTCAATGGAAGGTAAAGTTCTGATTGTAAAAATGGTGATATTACCTATCCTGTTATATCTTAGTTTGGTGTTCCCCCCTCCTACAAATTTGTTGAAACGAATTACAAAAGTATGTTTTACCTTTTTTTGGGGCTCAAAAATGGAGAAACTCAAAAGAGAAACTGTGACAAAGCCAAAGGTTAAAGGTGGGAAAGATTTCCCTGTTTTAGATAAGTTTCTTTTAATACATTTTTTCTGTTTCTGTTTTAAAACCCTTTTTAAAGATAATTACCTTTCCTATTTTATGCGTTTTAACACTGGTTTTCTCATGAGAAGGTTTGGTTGGTTTGAAACAGTTTTATCCTCTCCTTATGCTTTTAACCTACCTGCACATTATGAGATTTTAAAGAAAATTATTCTTGATTTTAATTTGAATAAGAAACAGACAGGGGATCTATGTAACAGCAAGACACTACTCAAACAAATTAGTACTGATGTGACGTTGTGTGATATTGAACGTTATGATGATGACAAAACTGTACACATATGGAAAATGATTAACGCCCCTTATCTTTTTAATGTACAGAAAGACATGTCTTGGAGCTGCGCACACCACTGTCTTCCTTGCCGGGCATTCCAGTACAGAAGAGGTTTTGTGAGGTCTGCCATCTGCCCAAGAGAAGGTTGTCAAGAAGAAGAGACAGTGAAGCATCTTTTATGGACTTGTGCTTTTGCTAAAGAGTTCTGGAGAAGATTAATCCCCCTGCTGGAGAAAATGGTGGACCTCAAGGACTTTAATTTTGCATCAGTGTTATATGGTCTTCTGGAATGCCCAACAATGGACCAAAAAATAATGGCGTGGAAGACAGTGAATTGTGCCAAGATAGCGCTCTGGAATGCTAGAAATATTGCTGTTTTTAAACATGAAATGTTACCAGTAGATGATGTTTTAGCCTTTTGTAAAAGTGAAATGTACATATACTATTTATTGGACAGGAAAAAGAATGTAACGTTGGCAGGCAAATGGCTTTTTAACCTATGGAATATTTGAAGTCTTGTAAAATTTGCTGTGATGGAATTTTTATTTTTCTTTGAAGTCCCGAAAGTGTAATGTGGATGTAATGGTTTTATTTCTGTAATTTGTTAAATTTTAATTAAACGGTTTTTATCCCCATGTGGGGGATAGCCAAATTAAAAAAAAATCTGTTCTTATCAGTTTAATATCTGATACGTTCCCTATCTGGGGACCATATATTAAATGGATTTTTAGAACAGGGAGATGGAAAAAGAGCTTGCTCTGTCCACTCCACGCATTGACCTGGTATTGCAGTATCTCCAGGACCGGTGCACCCCTTCTTTAATGCAGTTTCTAAAATCAGAAAGAATTGAATTCAATGCTTTTTGTTCATTTTGCTTGTTTGTCGGATTTTGGGATGGACTCTTTGGCTTTGTTTTTCTTCTCCTCATTGGATTTTTCATGTTAAAAGTTGCAGAAGCCAGATGACAAGCTCATTTTGGTTCAACTTCAGCAACTGTGCATTGCATTGCCATGTAATGTAATGTAATGCAATGCTATCTATCTAGCTCTCCCTCTATACTTCCTTTTGGATAAACAGACATATTAGGCAAGCATTTTGGAGCTTTCACCTAAATAACTACAGGTGGTGAGATAAGCTGCACAATATAATTGACCTTTCAGTATATTGTTGCACACACACCATCTATTTAGCAAATGCCCTTGTTATCAACAGCAGCCTTTTAAACTCACCTGAGCTAACAGGTATGTGAGCTGGTTACTCTGCTGCGCTTAAAATTTCTTTTTTGGTTTGCTACAATGCCTTTTCTGAAACGTTGTCTCCCTCTGCTGGAACACTGACTTCTTTCATTTAATGCCTGTAGACTATAAAAGAGAAACCAACCCAAAAAGTTTGGTTGATTAGTCTGTGGCATTCTTTTAAACTGTTGCTTATGGCGGTCTCTGTGAGCTTCTCAGTGACATTCAGCCATCCAGGTATCCCGCCTGCAGTAGACGGAATGTGGCAATGGAACGCTGGCTGCGCGTGTCATAATAGGCTCTGAGCCTTTATATACCTGCGCACAGCAGCAGCCACCTTCAGTCTGCTGCTGGACAGCCAGCAGCAGCAGGAGAGGTAATTAATCAGCAACCCTCCTGCTAAGGGTAGACAGCTGCTCGTTCCACCCCCCCCCCGCCTTAATTGGTTCTCCTCCCTTCCAACGGTGTTGAGGCGGGTGGGAACAGCCGGGGGTTGAGGGTACTGTGCTAAAAGAGGTGGAGTTATGCAGATCTAAAACGCGTGGATTGCAGCAGCAGCAAGCCGAAAAGTGCAGGCATGTGAGGGATCTAGAGGTTGACAGCATGTCTTCTTAACGGGAGTCCAGGTGGCCATCTCCACAAATGGACTTTTCAGAATCCTTGGGTGGCACCGTAGTCGGAAACCAATTCTGGTTATCGCTTCTCGGCCTTTTGGCTAAGATTGGGTGTGGTGTTTAGGCATTGCATCTGGTCTTGGCTGATAGGTGTTTGGGGTACCCGGCTCCTTGGCCTGGGGGGATCGTCCCACCTTACGGTGGGGCTTCACCCCCCTGCTGCTATTAGGGAGCTGGCTTAGTCCCCTTACAACGTGTTGCGATCCCTTAAAAAGGCTCACGCCTTTTTTCTTTTCTTCTGTAGTTGGTACGCTTTCGTGGAAGTATGCCTGCTACAATTTCTTTTGCATCGGGAGAGCCCCGGATGAGGAACACAATCCGTATCGAGGTCTTGGAAAGTTTCAGAGAGCAGAAAGGTATCCGCTTCGTCTGCAATACCATCCTCCTTGGGATCCTGGAGTTCGACAGAGATGACATCTGTTGCTTCCAGGACAATGAACTCAAAGGTATTTATACCATCACTTTTAAGAACCAATGATGCTGCCAACAGTTGGTCCAGAAGGTGAACGAGCATGGTTGGAGAGATGAGATGGATGGCCTGGTGTTTTCCCTGCTTTTCGTCCATGAGGAGGTACAAATAACAACGTATTTTCCCAACCCTTTTGTGGAGAGGCAGGACATCCAAACCTGTTTGAGCCGTCACTGTGATGAGGTGAGATACATTGGGCCTGTGAAGAACTCTGTTGGCTTCTGGGGTGGGAAGCGGAGGTTTCTTGTGCGGTTGCGGAAGGATCCCCAGGGCTATGGAGGAACACATCACCCCCCCTCTACTATCACTATCGGGAAAAGTCGGGGGTATTTATTTTATGCTGGCATGCCTATGTACTGTCGAAATTGTGGGAAAATGGGGCATGTCCAGAGCAATTGTGCAGAGTCCAAGGCATTCCGTTGTAATAACTGTGGTCTACTAGGACATTTATTTAAGGATTGCCCCCATAAGGATTCTTGCAACCTTTGTGGCGTGGACGGCCATATATTTCGGGAGTGCCCACTGAAGACCAAGACCCGAACATATGCGGAAGCTGCTGGAGGACCTATGCCACGGGAAGGACCAGTTCGTGTTCCGGAGACCAGTAAAGGACCTGAGCCTCGTCCTTCTGTTTCCACAACAGAGGAGGTGGCGGAGAAGGTCAAGGGCGCGAGGAAGGAGACGGAGAGGATGGAGCAGGAGTCGGGTCTCCCCCGTGGAGAGCCTCCTGTGGCGAAGTCCCAGAAAAACGGCGGAGGGCGGACCACCCAAAGACCGGAGCAGAGGGACTCTCCCGTCAGGGAGAAGACCACTGCGTCGATGGTCCCTGGTGTGTTGGAGCAGGGCGCCCCCAATGAGTTGGCGGTGGGGGGCTCTGTGTCAAAGACCCCAGACATACCTAGGGACTCGTGCCAGCAGACCACGGTTCTTTGTCCAGCAGGTGGCAATGATGGTGAGGTTTTCATGTCTGACCTGGAGAGTCTTCAGGAAGTGAGAGGCCACACAGCAATAGCGGAGGATGACTGCACGAGCGACGTGATTGAGCCGTGTGGCAAAAAGTTGAGAGCGGACGATCCTCCGGCATTTAATCCAGACTCGCCTGATGTGTGCCTTGCCAGGGACGATATATGGCAACCCGGTTCCTCCGGGTATCCGATATCCGGTTCGGACCCCCAGAATATTCTCTGCTTCTCCTCAACACTCGAGAGCTTGACGGGGTCTGCAGGGGATATAATGGATGACTCCCCTCCCCCATGACACAAATGCCATCTATTAAGTGTCTCTCACTCAATGTGAGATCTTTAAAGAGCCCTGTCCGCAGGGCTGCTCTCTTTGATTTTTTCAAAACATTAGACTTTGATATTTGTTTCCTACAGGAATGCGGTCTGCAACACGGACTACGGTATAATGAGCTAAAGAAAGACTGGAAACTAGGGCCCTCCATTTGGTCCAGCTCTAATGAGAATAAATCAGCTGGTGTGGGTCTGCTCTGCCGAGGTAATGCTTTTATAATCTCCTCTGTCACTGAGATTGTGCCCGGCAGAGCTATATTAGTACATTTATGTTTTAATAATTTTAACTTTCGTGTTATAAATGTGTATGCCCCTCCAGATAAACAAGAGCGGATACAATTGTTTGAGATTTTACCGTTGTTCTGTGTAGGGTCATCTCCTCTTTTGGTAGCTGGGGACTTTAATTGCCTCAGTGTAAATGAGCGCCGAGGAGGAGGTGACCCAATCCGTAAATTAGATAAATCATGTTTTTTATTAAGTAATTTGCAGACAGATTTTAAGTTGCGCGATGCCTGGAGGTCGCTATCGCCGACGGACCCGGGATTTACGTGGTCCGGTCGGGGAGTGACCTCCAGGATCGATTTTATCTTTTTATCTGAAACTTTTAGCCCTGTATATTTTGTTTTAATTCCTAATTTATTTTCTGACCATAACATATTAAAATTAGAGATAGAATACCAGGGGGAACTAAAGGTGAATAGAGGGTTGTGGCGCCTGGGGGTACACCTATTGGAAGACCCCCTGGTAAGGTCAGATTTTATCAAAAAGTACCAACAATGGAGGCAGCTCAAACCCCCATATTTTAAAATGCTGTCCTGGTGGGAAGGGATTAAAGACAAGATCCAACATTTTTTTATCAGGGCTGGGAAGAGGAAGGCGAGGCAGAAGAAGCAGGGCTATGCAAATTTGAATACTAGACTGCAGACTCTCCTTAAATTCAAAGAGATAGGCTTAGAGGTGCATGATGATATTGTAAGCCTTAAAAATGAGATACAGTCATACCTTGAACAAAAAGGGAAGGAAATAATATTTAATTCTAAGGTGCAATTTTTAGAAGAAGGGGAAAAGTGTACACGTTTCTTTTTCAAAAAAGTGGTGGAGAGGAAAGAAACGATTACCTGCCTAGATGGAGATAGCACAATACAAGGTATGAAGAGGGTAGCTTTTAATTTTTATAGAAACCTTTTTAGCAAAAAAAGTGTTAATAATGTGTTTTTACAAGATGCTCTTAATGTCCTGGATTTTAGGCTAAATTCTGCAGATCAGGGGTTTTTAACAAAAGATATTACTTTAGAAGAACTTTTTAGTGTTTTTAAAAGTTTTTCAAGAGGGAAAGCCCCAGGAGCTGATGGCCTTCCTGTGGAATTTTATTTATCCTTTTGGGATATTTTAAAAGAGGATCTTTTAGCACTTTTTAAAGAGGTTTTTTTGTGTGA
Organism: Phyllobates terribilis; assembly: GCF_046119375.1. Taxonomy (NCBI): domain Eukaryota; kingdom Metazoa; phylum Chordata; class Amphibia; order Anura; family Dendrobatidae; genus Phyllobates; species Phyllobates terribilis. The sequence continues at coordinate 494,272 of NW_027363009.1, read as the reverse complement.
TAAGTTACCCAAGTCATGGAGGAGGGGGATAGTGTCCTTAATATACAAGAAGAAGGGCGCTCGGGTCGACCTCAAAAATTGGAGACCTATCACCCTCCTTAACATGGATTACAAGGCTTTAGCTAAGATTATTGCATGTCGTTTTAAAACTGTTATTAATGTGTTAATACAACCCGAACAAGTATGTGGTGTACCAGGGAGGAGTATTACAGAGACCCTAAATGCGATCAGAGACGTAATATGGTACAGTAAAGACAGGGATCAAGGGCTGGCCCTGTTGGCGCTAGACTTCGAGAAAGCGTTTGACAGGGTTTCTCATGAATATCTTTTTAAAGTTTTAAAACAAATGGCAATCCCAGACTGGTTTTTATCTCGCATTAAGAGTTTATATAATAATATGTTTTCACAAATCTCTGTCAATGGTTTTTTAACTGATTTTATCCCACTGGAATCCGGAGTGAAGCAGGGATGTCCATTATCCCCAATTCTGTTTATTTGCGCTATGGAACCCCTTTTATGCATGATCCGGAAAGACAAGGTAGTCCGGGGGGTTCCTGTCCCAGGAGGGGGAGGGGCTCAGGTTAAAGTGCTTGGATATATGGATGACGTGACGGCTATTTGCACTGATCCTGCTTCACTCCGGAGAGTAGTATTGTGCACCAATCTTTTTAGTCAAGCTTCTGGTTTTAAAATGAATTTTAATAAAACTGAGTGTTTGATTATGGGTGCCTGGGATAGAAATGACTTACCGACTGTTAATGTGAAATATGACAATGTGAAAATTTTAGGGGTTGTATTTGATGCAAATAATGATGGGCTTGTGAGTTGGGGAGAGGTTCAAGATAAAATGGCAAAGAAACTTTCCTTTTGGACCCTGAGGAATCTTTCGATCGAAGGGAAAGTCCTTGTTATTAAATCTGTTTTATTACCTATGATTTTATATATTGCCATGGTGTATCCTCCCTCTGACTTAATGCTAAAAAAACTAACTCGTTGTATTTTTATGTTTATATGGGGCTCTAAAATGGAAAAGCTTAAACGATCAGAAATGTATAAGAGAAAGCAGAATGGAGGAAAAGATGTTCCCGATCTTCGCCTGTTTTTATATGTAAATTTTTTCTGTTTTTGTTTTAAAGCTTTTAAGTCTGATAGTACTTTTGGCCTGTTTTTAAAATACACGTGTGGTTTTATCTTTAAGAGATGGTTTAGGCCATCCTTATCAGCGCCTGTTTTATTGTGTCCACCAAAGCACCTTATTATTTTAGAAAAAGTTGCAAAGACTCATAATTTAAAAGACCTTGGAGCTGACATCCTTCTGGACCCGAAGAAGCTATTTGTCCATTTGAGGAGAGAAGAAGAGACATCCCCAGTTTGCAACTACTCATGGAACAGATCCAAACGTGTGTGGAGGAATGTCTTCGGGAAGTTCCTCGCCAATGTCCATAAAGACCTTGCCTGGATGTCCGTCCACCAGTGCCTCCCAACCAGAGAATTCCAACACCGGAGAGGCCTGGTGGCACGGGCAAAATGCCCAAGAGACTCTTGCCATTGTGATGAGACCGTTATGCACCTTTTTTGGAACTGCACCTTTGCACAAGAACTCTGGGGGAAATTTGGGATTCTTTTAAAGTGGGTTTGCGGTTTAAAGGACTTTTATTATGAATATGTTTTATACGGACTTTTTAATTGCCCTACTGCATACCAATCTGAAATCTGCTGGTGTATAATAAACTGTGCCAAGAATGCAATTTGGAAAGCAAGGAATATTTTATTGTTTAATCGTGATTTTATTTCTGTGCTTGATTGTATTAAACTGGCTTTTAGTGAAATGTATGTTTATTATTTAAAAAATGTAAAAGATATGGGCAAGAAGGAAGCGAACCGTAGATGGTGCTTTTATATTTGGAATTCTATTTTATATTGATTATTCTCTGTAATGTATAATTGTCAAATGTTTTTATGGGTTTTTTTGTACTTGAAAGGTTTCGCATTGATTGTCTTGTAATCTGACTTATGTACAATAAAATTATGTTGAAACCTTATCTGTTCTTATCAGTTTAATATCTGATACGTCCCCTATCTGGGGACCATATATTAAATGGATTTTTAGAACAGGGAGATGGAAAAAGAGCTTGCTCTGTCCACTCCACGCATTGACCTGGTATTGCAGTATCTCCAGGACCGGTGCACCCCTTCTTTAATGCAGTTTCTAAAATCAGAAAGAATTGAATTCAATGCTTTTTGTTCATTTTGCTTGTTTGTCGGATTTTGGGATGGACTCTTTGGCTTTGCTTTTCTTCTCCTCATTGGATTTTTCATGTTAAAAGTTGCAGAAGCCAGATGACAAGCTCATTTTGGTTCAACTTCAGCAACTGTGCATTGCATTGCCATGTAATGTAATGTAATGCAATGCTATCTATCTAGCTCTCCCTCTATACTTCCTTTTGGATAAACAGACATATTAGGCAAGCATTTTGGAGCTTTCACCTAAATAACTACAGGTGGTGAGATAAGCTGCACAATATAATTGACCTTTCAGTATATTGTTGCACACACACCATCTATTTAGCAAATGCCCTTGTTATCAACAGCAGCCTTTTAAACTCACCTGAGCTAACAGGTATGTGAGCTGGTTACTCTGCTGCGCTTAAAATTTCTTTTTTGGTTTGCTACAATGCCTTTTCTGAAACGTTGTCTCCCTCTGCTGGAACACTGACTTCTTTCATTTAATGCCTGCAGACTATAAAAGAGAAACCAACCCAAAAAGTTTGGTTGATTAGTCTGTGGTATTCTTTTAAACTGTTGCTTACGGCGGTCTCTGTGAGCTTCTCAGTGACATTCAGCCATCCAGGTATCCCGCCTGCAGTAGACGGAATGTGGCAATGGAACGCTGGCTGCGCGTGTCATAATAGGCTCTGAGCCTTTATATACCTGCGCACAGCAGCAGCCACCTTCAGTCTGCTGCTGGACAGCCAGCAGCAGCAGCAGCAGGAGAGGTAATTAATCAGCAACCCTCCTGCTAAGGGTAGACAGCTGCTTGTTCCACCCCCCCCCCCCCCCGCCTTAATTGGTTCTCCTCCCTTCCAACGGTGTTGAGGCGGGTGGGAACAGCCGGGGGTTGAGGGTACTGTGCTAAAAGAGGTGGAGTTATGCAGATCTAAAACGCGTGGATTGCAGCAGCAGCAAGCCGAAAAGTGCAGGCATGTGAGGGATCTAGAGGTTGACAGCATGTCTTCTTAACGGGAGTCCAGGTGGCCATCTCCACAAATGGACTTTTCAGAATCCTTGGGTGGCACCGTAGTCGGAAACCAATTCTGGTTATCGCTTCTCGGCCTTTTGGCTAAGATCAAGTGTAGTATCTGTTCTTATCAGTTTAATATCTGATACGTCCCCTATCTGGGGACCATATATTAAATGGAATTTTAGAACAGGGAGATGGAAAAAGAGCTTGCTCTGTCCACTCCACGCATTGACCTGGTATTGCAGTATCTCCAGGACCGGTGCACCCCTTCTTTAATGCAGTTTCTAAAATCAGAAAGAATTGAATTCAATGCTTTTTGTTCATTTTGCTTGTTTGTCGGATTTTGGGATGGACTCTTTGGCTTTGCTTTTCTTCTCCTCATTGGATTTTTCATGTTAAAAGTTGCAGAAGCCAGATGACAAGCTCATTTTGGTTCAACTTCAGCAACTGTGCATTGCATTGCCATGTAATGTAATGTAATGCAATGCTATCTATCTAGCTCTCCCTCTATACTTCCTTTTGGATAAACAGACATATTAGGCAAGCATTTTGGAGCTTTCACCTAAATAACTACAGGTGGTGAGATAAGCTGCACAATATAATTGACCTTTCAGTATATTGTTGCACACACACCATCTATTTAGCAAATGCCCTTGTTATCAACAGCAGCCTTTTAAACTCACCTGAGCTAACAGGTATGTGAGCTGGTTACTCTGCTGCGCTTAAAATTTCTTTTTTGGTTTGCTACAATGCCTTTTCTGAAACGTTGTCTCCCTCTGCTGGAACACTGACTTCTTTCATTTAATGCCTGCAGACTATAAAAGAGAAACCAACCCAAAAAGTTTGGTTGATTAGTCTGTGGCATTCTTTTAAACTGTTGCTTACGGCGGTCTCTGTGAGCTTCTCAGTGACATTCAGCCATCCAGGTATCCCGCCTGCAGTAGACGGAATGTGGCAATGGAACGCTGGCTGCGCGTGTCATAATAGGCTCTGAGCCTTTATATACCTGCGCACAGCAGCAGCCACCTTCAGTCTGCTGCTGGACAGCCAGCAGCAGCAGCAGCAGGAGAGGTAATTAATCAGCAACCCTCCTGCTAAGGGTAGACAGCTGCTTGTTCCACCCCCCCCCCCCCCGCCTTAATTGGTTCTCCTCCCTTCCAACGGTGTTGAGGCGGGTGGGAACAGCCGGGGGTTGAGGGTACTGTGCTAAAAGAGGTGGAGTTATGCAGATCTAAAACGCGTGGATTGCAGCAGCAGCAAGCCGAAAAGTGCAGGCATGTGAGGGATCTAGAGGTTGACAGCATGTCTTCTTAACGGGAGTCCAGGTGGCCATCTCCACAAATGGACTTTTCAGAATCCTTGGGTGGCACCGTAGTCGGAAACCAATTCTGGTTATCGCTTCTCGGCCTTTTGGCTAAGATCAAGTGTAGTATCTGTTCTTATCAGTTTAATATCTGATACGTCCCCTATCTGGGGACCATATATTAAATGGAATTTTAGAACAGGGAGATGGAAAAAGAGCTTGCTCTGTCCACTCCACGCATTGACCTGGTATTGCAGTATCTCCAGGACCGGTGCACCCCTTCTTTAATGCAGTTTCTAAAATCAGAAAGAATTGAATTCAATGCTTTTTGTTCATTTTGCTTGTTTGTCGGATTTTGGGATGGACTCTTTGGCTTTGCTTTTCTTCTCCTCATTGGATTTTTCATGTTAAAAGTTGCAGAAGCCAGATGACAAGCTCATTTTGGTTCAACTTCAGCAACTGTGCATTGCATTGCCATGTAATGTAATGTAATGCAATGCTATCTATCTAGCTCTCCCTCTATACTTCCTTTTGGATAAACAGACATATTAGGCAAGCATTTTGGAGCTTTCACCTAAATAACTACAGGTGGTGAGATAAGCTGCACAATATAATTGACCTTTCAGTATATTGTTGCACACACACCATCTATTTAGCAAATGCCCTTGTTATCAACAGCAGCCTTTTAAACTCACCTGAGCTAACAGGTATGTGAGCTGGTTACTCTGCTGCGCTTAAAATTTCTTTTTTGGTTTGCTACAATGCCTTTTCTGAAACGTTGTCTCCCTCTGCTGGAACACTGACTTCTTTCATTTAATGCCTGCAGACTATAAAAAAGAAACCAACCCAAAAAGTTTGGTTGATTAGTCTGTGGCATTCTTTTAAACTGTTGCTTATGGCGGTCTCTGTGAGCTTCTCAGTGACATTCAGCCATCCAGGTATCCCGCCTGCAGTAGACGGAATGTGGCAATGGAACGCTGGCTGCGCGTGTCATAATAGGCTCTGAGCCTTTATATACCTGCGCACAGCAGCAGCCACCTTCAGTCTGCTGCTGGACAGCCAGCAGCAGCAGCAGCAGGAGAGGTAATTAATCAGCAACCCTCCTGCTAAGGGTAGACAGCTGCTCGTTCCACCCCCCCCCCCGCCTTAATTGGTTCTCCTCCCTTCCAACGGTGTTGAGGCGGGTGGGAACAGCCGGGGGTTGAGGGTACTGTGCTAAAAGAGGTGGAGTTATGCAGATCTAAAACGCGTGGATTGCAGCAGCAGCAAGCCGAAAAGTGCAGGCATGTGAGGGATCTAGAGGTTGACAGCATGTCTTCTTAACGGGAGTCCAGGTGGCCATCTCCACAAATGGACTTTTCAGAATCCTTGGGTGGCACCGTAGTCGGAAACCAATTCTGGTTATCGCTTCTCGGCCTTTTGGCTAAGATCAAGTGTAGTATCTGTTCTTATCAGTTTAATATCTGATACGTCCCCTATCTGGGGACCATATATTAAATGGATTTTTAGAACAGGGAGATGGAAAAAGAGCTTGCTCTGTCCACTCCACGCATTGACCTGGTATTGCAGTATCTCCAGGACCGGTGCACCCCTTCTTTAATGCAGTTTCTAAAATCAGAAAGAATTGAATTCAATGCTTTTTGTTCATTTTGCTTGTTTGTCGGATTTTGGGATGGACTCTTTGGCTTTGCTTTTCTTCTCCTCATTGGATTTTTCATGTTAAAAGTTGCAGAAGCCAGATGACAAGCTCATTTTGGTTCAACTTCAGCAACTGTGCATTGCATTGCCATGTAATGTAATGTAATGCAATGCTATCTATCTAGCTCTCCCTCTATACTTCCTTTTGGATAAACAGACATATTAGGCAAGCATTTTGGAGCTTTCACCTAAATAACTACAGGTGGTGAGAAAAGCTGCACAATATAATTGACCTTTCAGTATATTGTTGCACACACACCATCTATTTAGCAAATGCCCTTGTTATCAACAGCAGCCTTTTAAACTCACCTGAGCTAACAGGTATGTGAGCTGGTTACTCTGCTGCGCTTAAAATTTCTTTTTTGGTTTGCTACAATGCCTTTTCTGAAACGTTGTCTCCCTCTGCTGGAACACTGACTTCTTTCATTTAATGCCTGCAGACTATAAAAGAGAAACCAACCCAAAAAGTTTGGTTGATTAGTCTGTGGCATTCTTTTAAACTGTTGCTTATGGCGGTCTCTGTGAGCTTCTCAGTGACATTCAGCCATCCAGGTATCCCGCCTGCAGTAGACGGAATGTGGCAATGGAACGCTGGCTGCGCGTGTCATAATAGGCTCTGAGCCTTTATATACCTGCGCACAGCAGCAGCCACCTTCAGTCTGCTGCTGGACAGCCAGCAGCAGCAGCAGGAGAGGTAATTAATCAGCAACCCTCCTGCTAAGGGTAGACAGCTGCTCGTTCCACCCCCCCCCCGCCTTAATTGGTTCTCCTCCCTTCCAACGGTGTTGAGGCGGGTGGGAACAGCCAGGGGTTGAGGGTACTGTGCTAAAAGAGGTGGAGTTATGCAGATCTAAAACGCGTGGATTGCAGCAGCAGCAAGCCGAAAAGTGCAGGCATGTGAGGGATCTAGAGGTTGACAGCATGTCTTCTTAACGGGAGTCCAGGTGGCCATCTCCACAAATGGACTTTTCAGAATCCTTGGGTGGCACCGTAGTCGGAAACCAATTCTGGTTATCGCTTCTCGGCCTTTTGGCTAAGATCAAGTGTAGTATCTGTTCTTATCAGTTTAATATCTGATACGTCCCCTATCTGGGGACCATATATTAAATGGATTTTTAGAACAGGGAGATGGAAAAAGAGCTTGCTCTGTCCACTCCACGCATTGACCTGGTATTGCAGTATCTCCAGGACCGGTGCACCCCTTCTTTAATGCAGTTTCTAAAATCAGAAAGAATTGAATTCAATGCTTTTTGTTCATTTTGCTTGTTTGTCGGATTTTGGGATGGACTCTTTGGCTTTGCTTTTCTTCTCCTCATTGGATTTTTCATGTTAAAAGTTGCAGAAGCCAGATGACAAGCTCATTTTGGTTCAACTTCAGCAACTGTGCATTGCATTGCCATGTAATGTAATGTAATGCAATCCTATCTATCTAGCTCTCCCTCTATACTTCCTTTTGGATAAACAGACATATTAGGCAAGCATTTTGGAGCTTTCACCTAAATAACTACAGGTGGTGAGATAAGCTGCACAATATAATTGACCTTTCAGTATATTGTTGCACACACACCATCTATTTAGCAAATGCCATTGTTATCAACAGCAGCCTTTTAAACTCACCTGAGCTAACAGGTATGTGAGCTGGTTACTCTGCTGCGCTTAAAATTTCTTTTTTGGTTTGCTACAATGCCTTTTCTGAAACGTTGTCTCCCTCTGCTGGAACACTGACTTCTTTCATTTAATGCCTGCAGACTATAAAAGAGAAACCAACCCAAAAAGTTTGGTTGATTAGTCTGTGGCATTCTTTTAAACTGTTGCTTATGGCGGTCTCTGTGAGCTTCTCAGTGACATTCAGCCATCCAGGTATCCCGCCTGCAGTAGACGGAATGTGGCAATGGAACGCTGGCTGCGCGTGTCATAATAGGCTCTGAGCCTTTATATACCTGCGCACAGCAGCAGCCACCTTCAGTCTGCTGCTGGACAGCCAGCAGCAGCAGCAGCAGGAGAGGTAATTAATCAGCAACCCTCCTGCTAAGGGTAGACAGCTGCTCGTTCCACCCCCCCCCCGCCTTAATTGGTTCTCCTCCCTTCCAACGGTGTTGAGGCGGGTGGGAACAGCCGGGGGTTGAGGGTACTGTGCTAGAAGAGGTGGAGTTATGCAGATTTAAAACGCGTGGATTGCAGCAGCAGCAAGCCGAAAAGTGCAGGCATGTGAGGGATCTAGAGGTTGACAGCATGTCTTCTTAACGGGAGTCCAGGTGGCCATCTCCACAAATGGACTTTTCAGAATCCTTGGGTGGCACCGTAGTCGGAAACCAATTCTGGTTATCGCTTCTCGGCCTTTTGGCTAAGATCAAGTGTAGTATGTGTTCTTATCAGTTTAATATCTGATACGTCCCCTATCTGGGGACCATATATTAAATGGATTTTTAGAACAGGGAGATGGAAAAAGAGCTTGCTCTGTCCACTCCACGCATTGACATGGTATTGCAGTATCTCCAGGACCGGTGCACCCCTTCTTTAATGCAGTTTCTAAAATCAGAAAGAATTGAATTCAATGCTTTTTGTTCATTTTGCTTGTTTGTCGGATTTTGGGATGGACTCTTTGGCTTTGCTTTTCTTCTCCTCATTGGATTTTTCATGTTAAAAGTTGCAGAAGCCAGATGACAAGCTCATTTTGGTTCAACTTCAGCAACTGTGCATTGCATTGCCATGTAATGTAATGTAATGCAATGCTATCTATCTAGCTCTCCCTCTATACTTCCTTTTGGATAAACAGACATATTAGGCAAGCATTTTGGAGCTTTCACCTAAATAACTACAGGTGGTGAGATAAGCTGCACAATATAATTGACCTTTCAGTATATTGTTGCACACACACCATCTATTTAGCAAATGCCCTTGTTATCAACAGCAGCCTTTTAAACTCACCTGAGCTAACAGGTATGTGAGCTGGTTACTCTGCTGCGCTTAAAATTTCTTTTTTGGTTTGCTACAATGCCTTTTCTGAAACGTTGTCTCCCTCTGCTGGAACACTGACTTCTTTCATTTAATGCCTGCAGACTATAAAAGAGAAACCAACCCAAAAAGTTTGGTTGATTAGTCTGTGGCATTCTTTTAAACTGTTGCTTATGGCGGTCTCTGTGAGCTTCTCAGTGACATTCAGCCATCCAGGTATCCCGCCTGCAGTAGACGGAATGTGGCAATGGAACGCTGGCTGCGCGTGTCATAATAGGCTCTGAGCCTTTATATACCTGCGCACAGCAGCAGCCACCTTCAGTCTGCTGCTGGACAGCCAGCAGCAGCAGCAGCAGGAGAGGTAATTAATCAGCAACCCTCCTGCTAAGGGTAGACAGCTGCTCGTTCCACCCACCCCCCCCCCGCCTTAATTGGTTCTCCTCCCTTCCAACGGTGTTGAGGCGGGTGGGAACAGCCGGGGGTTGAGGGTACTGTGCTAAAAGAGGTGGAGTTATGCAGATCTAAAACGCGTGGATTGCAGCAGCAGCAAGCCGAAAAGTGCAGGCATGTGAGGGATCTAGAGGTTGACAGCATGTCTTCTTAACGGGAGTCCAGGTGGCCATCTCCACAAATGGACTTTTCAGAATCCTTGGGTGGCACCGTAGTCGGAAACCAATTCTGGTTATCGCTTCTCGGCCTTTTGGCTAAGATCAAGTGTAGTATCTGTTCTTATCAGTTTAATATCTGATACGTCCCCTATCTGGGGACCATATATTAAATGGATTTTTAGAACAGGGAGATGGAAAAAGAGCTTGCTCTGTCCACTCCACGCATTGACCTGGTATTGCAGTATCTCCAGGACCGGTGCACCCCTTCTTTAATGCAGTTTCTAAAATCAGAAAGAATTGAATTCAATGCTTTTTGTTCATTTTGCTTGTTTGTCGGATTTTGGGATGGACTCTTTGGCTTTGCTTTTCTTCTCCTCATTGGATTTTTCATGTTAAAAGTTGCAGAAGCCAGATGACAAGCTCATTTTGGTTCAACTTCAGCAACTGTGCATTGCATTGCCATGTAATGTAATGTAATGCAATGCTATCTATCTAGCTCTCCCTCTATACTTCCTTTTGGATAAACAGACATATTAGGCAAGCATTTTGGAGCTTTCACCTAAATAACTACAGGTGGTGAGATAAGCTGCACAATATAATTGACCTTTCAGTATATTGTTGCACACACACCATCTATTTAGCAAATGCCCTTGTTATCAACAGCAGCCTTTTAAACTCACCTGAGCTAACAGGTATGTGAGCTGGATACTCTGCTGCGCTTAAAATTTCTTTTTTGGTTTGCTACAATGCCTTTTCTGAAACGTTGTCTCCCTCTGCTGGAACACTGACTTCTTTCATTTAATGCCTGCAGACTATAAAAGAGAAACCAACCCAAAAAGTTTGGTTGATTAGTCTGTGGCATTCTTTTAAACTGTTGCTTATGGCGGTCTCTGTGAGCTTCTCAGTGACATTCAGCCATCCAGGTATCCCGCCTGCAGTAGACGGAATGTGGCAATGGAACGCTGGCTGCGCGTGTCATAATAGGCTCTGAGCCTTTATATACCTGCGCACAGCAGCAGCCACCTTCAGTCTGCTGCTGGACAGCCAGCAGCAGCAGCAGCAGGAGAGGTAATTAATCAGCAACCCTCCTGCTAAGGGTAGACAGCTGCTCGTTCCACCCCCCCCCCCCGCCTTAATTGGTTCTCCTCCCTTCCAACGGTGTTGAGGCGGGTGGGAACAGCCGGGGGTTGAGGGTACTGTGCTAAAAGAGGTGGAGTTATGCAGATCTAAAACGCGTGGATTGCAGCAGCAGCAAGCCGAAAAGTGCAGGCATGTGAGGGATCTAGAGGTTGACAGCATGTCTTCTTAACGGGAGTCCAGGTGGCCATCTCCACAAATGGACTTTTCAGAATCCTTGGGTGGCACCGTAGTCGGAAACCAATTCTGGTTATCGCTTCTCGGCCTTTTGGCTAAGATCAAGTGTAGTATCTGTTCTTATCAGTTTAATATCTGATACGTCCCCTATCTGGGGACCATATATTAAATGGATTTTTAGAACAGGGAGATGGAAAAAGAGCTTGCTCTGTCCACTCCACGCATTGACCTGGTATTGCAGTATCTCCAGGACCGGTGCACCCCTTCTTTAATGCAGTTTCTAAAATCAGAAAGAATTGAATTCAATGCTTTTTGTTCATTTTGCTTGTTTGTCGGATTTTGGGATGGACTCTTTGGCTTTGCTTTTCTTCTCCTCATTGGATTTTTCATGTTAAAAGTTGCAGAAGCCAGATGACAAGCTCATTTTGGTTCAACTTCAGCAACTGTGCATTGCATTGCCATGTAATGTAATGTAATGCAATGCTATCTATCTAGCTCTCCCTCTATACTTCCTTTTGGATAAACAGACATATTAGGCAAGCATTTTGGAGCTTTCACCTAAATAACTACAGGTGGTGAGATAAGCTGCACAATATAATTGACCTTTCAGTATATTGTTGCACACACACCATCTATTTAGCAAATGCCCTTGTTATCAACAGCAGCCTTTTAAACTCACCTGAGCTAACAGGTATGTGAGCTGGTTACTCTGCTGCGCTTAAAATTTCTTTTTTGGTTTGCTACAATGCCTTTTCTGAAACGTTGTCTCCCTCTGCTGGAACACTGACTTCTTTCATTTAATGCCTGCAGACTATAAAAGAGAAACCAACCCAAAAAGTTTGGTTGATTAGTCTGTGGCATTCTTTTAAACTGTTGCTTATGGCGGTCTCTGTGAGCTTCTCAGTGACATTCAGCCATCCAGGTATCCCGCCTGCAGTAGACGGAATGTGGCAATGGAACGCTGGCTGCGCGTGTCATAATAGGCTCTGAGCCTTTATATACCTGCGCACAGCAGCAGCCACCTTCAGTCTGCTGCTGGACAGCCAGCAGCAGCAGCAGCAGGAGAGGTAATTAATCAGCAACCCTCCTGCTAAGGGTAGACAGCTGCTCGTTCCACCCCCCCCCCCCGCCTTAATTGGTTCTCCTCCCTTCCAACGGTGTTGAGGCGGGTGGGAACAGCTGGGGGTTGAGGGTACTGTGCTAAAAGAGGTGGAGTTATGCAGATCTAAAACGCGTGGATTGCAGCAGCAGCAAGCCGAAAAGTGCAGGCATGTGAGGGATCTAGAGGTTGACAGCATGTCTTCTTAACGGGAGTCCAGGTGGCCATCTCCACAAATGGACTTTTCAGAATCCTTGGGTGGCACCGTAGTCGGAAACCAATTCTGGTTATCGCTTCTCGGCCTTTTGGCACGATCTATCAGATTTACCTGTGTGGTCTTGCCTGTGAGGTGCTCTTGGTACCCTTTCTCTCGGCCTGGGGGGATCGTTCCTCTTCGGAGGGACTTAACCCCCCTGCTGCTATTGGGAGGAAGGATTAGTCCGGGAGCAACGGGAAGGGATCCCATGAAGGCTTGCGCTTTTCAGAGAGAAGAGTCGGTACGTTCCTGAGTGAAGGATGCCGGCAACGCTCACATATTCATCGGGTGATGCCCGGATGCGGAACACCGTGAGGATTGAAGTTGGAGCAGCATCGAGGATGGAGAAGAATTTGGACTACATCTGCCATAGGATTCTTCTTGGAGTTCTGGAGTTTCGGCGGGAAGACATATTCTGCTTCCAGGACAACGAGTACAAGGGGACATACACCATCACCTTCAAGAGCCAGGGATGCTGTCAGCAACTCGTACAAAAGGTAAACGAGAAAAACTACTTAGATGAATTGGATGGACTAACCTTTTGTCTCTTGTATGCTTATGACGAGATCCCCATCGTGGTGCATTTCCCGAACCCCTTTGTGGAAGCTGCAGACATCTCGACCTACCTTACCCGCTATTGTGATGATCTGAGATACCTGGGTACTGTGAAGAACGCGGTAGGCTTCTGGTGCGGCAAGAGAAGGTATATGGCCCGTCTAAAGAGGGACCTTAGTGGAGTGGGAGGAATGCTACACCCTCCCTCAACCTTCGTAATCGGTAAGAGCAGAGGCTACTTATTTTATCCTGGAATGCCAGTATGTTGCAGGAACTGTGGACAAATGGGTCATACCCAAACGTCCTGCACGGGCAGGAAAGTAGACCGCTGCAATAATTGCAGCTGTTACGGACATTTAATGAAGGACTGTCCCGCTGGGAGGAAATGTAATCTCTGCGGTGAGGCGGGGCACATGTTCCGAGGATGCCCCAACAGGACCAGGACCAGGACCTACGCAGAAGCTGCATCTTCTGAAGCTGAGCCGATGCGCCCACCGGTCTTCACTGGCAGGCCAGCGTCGGAGGGCGGTTCGAAGGGCGAGAAGGCTGGGATGGAGCAGGGAGCCGGAGGCCCCTCTGGGGCGGCACCTGCATCGAAGTCCCTTAACGATGGGCGGACCTCGCATGGACCGGAGCGGGGGGGTCCTCCTTCTGGGAGGGTATCCTCCGTATCGATGGTTCCCGATACCGATCCTGTTGGGCTGGAGGGTGGTGCCCCTGTGCGGTTGGCTACAGGGGACCACGCAGCGATGGCCTCAGGATCTTCCAGGGCGATTAGCCAGCCAGATGAGGGGGCTTTGCTTCTAGGTGGCGAACATCAGGAAATCTGTGTTGCTGATCTTGTCCTGATGGACCAGTCTCCCCCCCTGGAGGAGGTGGAGGAAGAGGAGGACTGCACCAGTGACCTAGTGGAGTCTGCCCCGAAAAAGAGACGGAATGTCGAAGCCCCAGCGTCTCCTGGAATGTGGCTGGGAACCGTGACCTACGAGGGGGCAACCGCCGGCTCACAGAATATCGAGTCATTTGGGTCCTCTAGCCCGGATGTCCTGGAGCAATTTGATATACAGGGCTTTGAGTCAGGTGTCCTCATGGAAGATCCACCACCCTGACCTATGAATGCCCACATTAAGACTTGTCTCACTGAATGTGAGGTCATTAAAGAGCCCAGTTCGTAGGGCTGCTCTATTCAAGTATTTAGAAACCACTGACTTTGACATATGTTTATTACAGGAATGCGGGATACAACATGCACTAAATTATAATGATATCAAGACAGATTGGAGACTGGGGCCCTCCATCTGGTCTGGCTCCAATGACAACAAGTCAGCGGGGGTGGGCTTCCTCTGTCGTGGGAGAAATATTACTATAAATGCTGTCACAGAAATAGTACCAGGCAGAGTGGTTTTAGTGCATTTTAAATTTAATGGTTTTACCCTACGTGTAATGAATATTTATGCTCCCCCTGATAAGCAAGAGAGAATTAATTTATTTGGGATATTGCCATTGTACTGTACTGGGTCATCTCCCCTGATCGTAGGGGGTGATTTTAATTGTCTTTGTGCTAGTGAACAACGAGCAGGGGGTGACCCTTTACGCAAATTGGATAAGTCATGTCATCTATTGAAAGATTTTATAACTGATTTTAAATTATGCGATGCGTGGAGGTCACTCCTGCCGACGGACCCTGGTTATACGTGGTCCGGAAGAGGGGTGTCCTCCAGGATCGATTTTATTTTCCTATCAGATGATTTTAACCCTGTAAAATGTGTTTTAACATCAAATATATTTTCTGACCATAAGGGCTTGGAGGTGCATCTAGAATATCGGGATGAACAGAGGGTCAACAGGGGCCTCTGGCGTCTAAGTACATACCTGCTGGAGGACCCTCTGATTCGACAAGACTTTGGTAAAGCCTATCAAGCCTGGCGGCGACAAAAACCTTCTGATGCCCCTATGGCAACCTGGTGGGAAAATTTGAAAAAAAAAGTCAGAATGTTTTTTATAAAAGCAGGGAGACGTAAAGCTAGAGAGAAAAAAAGATGTTTTAGTGATCTTAACACCAAACTACAAACACTTTTTAAATTCAAAGAGCTAGGGGTGGAGGTGGGAGATGATATTGCTAGCCTAAAAACTGAAATTCAGAACTGCATAGACACAAAGGGGAAAGAGATTATTTTTAACTCTAGAGTGCAGCACTTGGAGGAGGGGGAGAAGTGCTCTCGCTTCTTCTTCAAAAAAGTCATGGATAAAAGAGAAGTGATCACAAATCTAGAGGGTGAAACATCTATGCAGGGAATGTTGAATGCTACTTTTAACTTTTATAAGCATCTTTTTAGTAAAAAGTGTATAGATGAGTCCTTTTTATCTGATGCTCTTAATGATCTCGATTTTAAGTTAAATTTTACAGACCAGGAGTTTTAGAACGCGATATTGTTTTAGAGGAATTATTTTATGTTTTTAAAAGTTTCTCTAAGGGTAAAGCACCTGGGTGTGATGGACTACCTGTAGAGTTTTACCTTACTTTTTGGGACATTTTAAAAGAGGACCTTTTTATGCTTTTTAAAGAAGTTTTTATTTGTGAACAGTTGCCATTTTCGTGGAGGAGAGGAGTGGTGTCTTTGATATATAAAAAAGGTGACCGCAGTACTCTAGCGAATTGGAGACCCATAACTCTCCTAAATGTTGATTACAAGGTACTTGCTAAGGTGGTTGCAGACCGGCTCAGGAGTGTCATTGCCAAACTAATCCAGCCTGAGCAGGTTTGTAGTGTACCAGGCAGAAGTATTTCAGAGGTTTTAAACGTATTAAGGGATGTAATTTGGTATTCCAGAGACCGGGGTCAAAATGTAGCTCTTTTAGCCCTAGATTTTGAAAAAGCTTTCGATAGAGTCTCTCATAGATTTCTTTTTAGAGTTTTAAAAAGAATGGGTATCCCTAATATGCTTTTAAATTGTATTAAGATTTTATATAAAAATTGTTTTAGTCAAATTTCTCTTAATGGCTTTTTAACAGATGGAGTTCCCCTTGAGTCCGGAGTGAAGCAGGGATGCCCCTTGTCGCCCATCCTGTTCATCTGCGCCATGGAGCCCCTGCTGAGCGCAATAAGGAAAGACAAAGTGATTAGAGGGGTTCCTGTTCCAGGCGGAGGTGGCAGTGATGTGAGAGTCTTTGGCTACATGGATGACGTGACGGTTGTGTGCGTGGACCCTGCTTCCCTCCGGAGGGCGGTGTTGCGCATTGATTTTTTTTCCCAGGCATCCGGTTTTAAACTTAATTTAAATAAATCTGAATGTCTGACTTTGGGATCCTGGGACACCGCCCAACTCCCGCAGCTCACTATAAAACGAGACAATGTAAAAATTCTTGGAGTTGTTTTTAACGAGGAGAATGTGGGAACTCAAAGCTGGGAGAATGTCATAGAAAAAATGTCAAAGAAAATATCATTTTGGGGTTTGAGGTCCCTAACAATGGAGGGGAAAATTTTAATTATAAAATCAGTGTTGTTACCCCTCATACTGTATATAGCTATGGTGTACCCCCCCTCTGATGTTTTAATTAAAAAAATGACTAGGATGATCTTTATGTTTTTATGGAACTCCAAAATGGAAAAATTAAGGAGAGAAATAATGAGGAAGAATAAAATGAAAGGCGGAAGGGATGTCCCCGATTTACATATTTATTTGCATTTAAATTATTTCTGCTTTTGTTTCAAACATTTTAATGGTAATAGTGCGCTAAGTTATTTTTTAAAATATACTTGTGGGATGATTTTTAAAAGATGGTTTAAGTTGTCGTTGAATTCCCCTGTTTTACTATGCCCCCCCAAACACCAAGCAATCTTAGAAAAGACTGTTCGATTTTATAGCCTTGGTGATTTTAATATGGACATTTTTAAAGACCGCAAGAAGCTTTTATCTTTTCTGAGGAGGAATGAAGATGTGACCCCCATAGTAAATTTCTCAGAAGAGAGATCGAAGCAAGTTTGGAAGAATGTCTTCGGGAAATTCTTAGCAAATGGACATAAGGACATCGCATGGATGGTGGTCCACCAGTGCCTCCCCACCAGAGAGTTTCAACACAGGAGAGGCCTGGTGGCCAGAGCCAAATGCCCCAGAGACTCATGTGTTAATGACGAAACCACCTTGCACCTTATGGGGAATTGCCCATTTGCACAGGAACTTTGGCACAAAGTTGGGATTCTTTTAAAATGGACTTGCGGTTTAAGAGATTTTAACCATGAATATGTTTTATATGGCCTTTTTAAATGTCCGACCCCTCAACAGTATTGTATATGTTGGTGTATGATTAACTGTTTTAAAGACGCCCTTTGGAAGGCACGCAATATTTTACTTTTTAAACGTGATGCTATTTCTGTGAAGGATTGTCTTAAAATTGCTTTTAGCCAGATGTATATTTATTACTTGAGGGATGTCAAATGTATTGGGAGGAGGGATGCTAATCGTATATGGGGTTTTTATGGGTGGAATTCTGTGTTTTAATAATGTACTGTTTGTGTTGTTGTTTTTGATTGTAAACCATCTTTTACGCACTTAATAAATTATGTTGAAACCTGATCTGTTCTTATCAGTTTAATATCTGATACGTCCCCTATCTGGGGACCATATATTAAATGGATTTTTAGAACAGGGAGATGGAAAAAGAGCTTGCTCTGTCCACTCCACGCATTGACCTGGTATTGCAGAATCTCCAGGACCGGTGCACCCCTTCTTTAATGCAGTTTCTAAAATCAGAAAGAATTGAATTCAATGCTTTTTGTTCATTTTGCTTGTTTGTCGGATTTTGGGATGGACTCTTTGGCTTTGCTTTTCTTCTCCTCATTGGATTTTTCATGTTAAAAGTTGCAGAAGCCAGATGACAAGCTCATTTTGGTTCAACTTCAGCAACTGTGCATTGCATTGCCATGTAATGTAATGTAATGCAATGCTATCTATCTAGCTCTCCCTCTATACTTCCTTTTGGATAAACAGACATATTAGGCAAGCATTTTGGAGCTTTCACCTAAATAACTACAGGTGGTGAGATAAGCTGCACAATATAATTGACCTTTCAGTATATTGTTGCACACACACCATCTATTTAGCAAATGCCCTTGTTATCAACAGCAGCCTTTTAAACTCACCTGAGCTAACAGGTATGTGAGCTGGTTACTCTGCTGCGCTTAAAATTTCTTTTTTGGTTTGCTACAATGCCTTTTCTGAAACGTTGTCTCCCTCTGCTGGAACACTGACTTCTTTCATTTAATGCCTGCAGACTATAAAAGAGAAACCAACCCAAAAAGTTTGGTTGATTAGTCTGTGGCATTCTTTTAAACTGTTGCTTATGGCGGTCTCTGTGAGCTTCTCAGTGACATTCAGCCATCCAGGTATCCCGCCTGCAGTAGACGGAATGTGGCAATGGAACGCTGGCTGCGCGTGTCATAATAGGCTCTGAGCCTTTATATACCTGCGCACAGCAGCAGCCACCTTCAGTCTGCTGCTGGACAGCCAGCAGCAGCAGCAGCAGGAGAGGTAATTAATCAGCAACCCTCCTGCTAAGGGTAGACAGCTGCTCGTTCCACCCCCCCCCCCGCCTTAATTGGTTCTCCTCCCTTCCAACGATGTTGAGGCGGGTGGGAACAGCCGGGGGTTGAGGGTACTGTGCTAAAAGAGGTGGAGTTATGCAGATCTAAAACGCGTGGATTGCAGCAGCAGCAAGCCGAAAAGTGCAGGCATGTGAGGGATCTAGAGGTTGACAGCATGTCTTCTTAACGGGAGTCCAGGTGGCCATCTCCACAAATGGACTTTTCAGAATCCTTCGGTGGCACCGTAGTCGGAAACCAATTCTGGTTATCGCTTCTCGGCCTTTTGGCTAAGATCAAGTGTAGTATCATTTGAAAAGGCAGTTTTGTCCTTGGGCTGCCCTAGTAAATTGATGCATATTACACACTGGTTTGGTGCACTTGTTAGTACGCCAGGTGGCTCATAGAGTTATCTGATGGAAAACATGTCCCTCCAGGATCGAAGTCACTAGTTTGGGTAAGTGTGAGGGCTTTGGAGCAATGTGCCCCAGGAGTAGGCGCCCTGGTGGGAGTCCAAGCTTACTGGGACTGGGAACCCCAGAAAGACTTGGTTTCGTAGCACGCCGCACCTTTGCCAATCATACTTTCTGAGCAACCCCCCCTATTCCTGGCCTCCGGGCTAGGAAGGGGAATTTTTATAAACCCGGTCGGAGGTCCGGTCAGCTTTGGGCTGAGAAACCAACACAGGCTCCAGCTCCACTAGGGTGGCAGCCTAGATGGAAGCTGGGAGCACGAAAACGGCTCTTCTCCGGCTTCGGCTAGGGAGAGCATCGGAGATCCCTGACCCTCGCTGAGGCCTTCTGGCTCGGAGGGATGGGGATGGTTTATTGGGGACCCTCTCCTCCGGGAAGGGTCCACATGAATCCTCGCCTCGTGCGCTGTTTTGGTGTGACTTCGGTCACATTTTTCAGTGCCTTGGATGCAGCTTCAATCAAAAAATCTGTTCTTATCAGTTTAATATCTGATACGTCCCCTATCTGGGGACCATATATTAAATGGATTTTTAGAACAGGGAGATGGAAAAAGAGCTTGCTCTGTCCACTCCACGCATTGACCTGGTATTGCAGTATCTCCAGGACCGGTGCACCCCTTCTTTAATGCAGTTTCTAAAATCAGAAAGAATTGAATTCAATGCTTTTTGTTCATTTTGCTTGTTTGTCGGATTTTGGGATGGACTCTTTGGCTTTGCTTTTCTTCTCCTCATTGGATTTTTCATGTTAAAAGTTGCAGAAGCCAGATGACAAGCTCATTTTGGTTCAACTTCAGCAACTGTGCATTGCATTGCCATGTAATGTAATGTAATGCAATGCTATCTATCTAGCTCTCCCTCTATACTTCCTTTTGGATAAACAGACATATTAGGCAAGCATTTTGGAGCTTTCACCTAAATAACTACAGGTGGTGAGATAAGCTGCACAATATAATTGACCTTTCAGTATATTGTTGCACACACACCATCTATTTAGCAAATGCCCTTGTTATCAACAGCAGCCTTTTAAACTCACCTGAGCTAACAGGTATGTGAGCTGGTTACTCTGCTGCGCTTAAAATTTCTTTTTTGGTTTGCTACAATGCCTTTTCTGAAACGTTGTCTCCCTCTGCTGGAACACTGACTTCTTTCATTTAATGCCTGCAGACTATAAAAGAGAAACCAACCCAAAAAGTTTGGTTGATTAGTCTGTGGCATTCTTTTAAACTGTTGCTTATGGCGGTCTCTGTGAGCTTCTCAGTGACATTCAGCCATCCAGGTATCCCGCCTGCAGTAGACGGAATGTGGCAATGGAACGCTGGCTGCGCGTGTCATAATAGGCTCTGAGCCTTTATATACCTGCGCACAGCAGCAGCCACCTTCAGTCTGCTGCTGGACAGCCAGCAGCAGCAGCAGCAGGAGAGGTAATTAATCAGCAACCCTCCTGCTAAGGGTAGACAGCTGCTCGTTCCACCCCCCCCCCCCCCGCCTTAATTGGTTCTCCTCCCTTCCAACGGTGTTGAGGCGGGTGGGAACAGCCGGGGGTTGAGGGTACTGTGCTAAAAGAGGTGGAGTTATGCAGATCTAAAACGCGTGGATTGCAGCAGCAGCAAGCCGAAAAGTGCAGGCATGTGAGGGATCTAGAGGTTGACAGCATGTCTTCTTAACGGGAGTCCAGGTGGCCATCTCCACAAATGGACTTTTCAGAATCCTTGGGTGGCACCGTAGTCGGAAACCAATTCTGGTTATCGCTTCTCGGCCTTTTGGCTAAGATCAAGTGTAGTATCTGTTCTTATCAGTTTAATATCTGATACGTCCCCTATCTGGGGACCATATATTAAATGGATTTTTAGAACAGGGAGATGGAAAAAGAGCTTGCTCTGTCCACTCCACGCATTGACCTGGTATTGCAGTATCTCCAGGACCGGTGCACCCTTTCTTTAATGCAGTTTCTAAAATCAGAAAGAATTGAATTCAATGCTTTTTGTTCATTTTGCTTGTTTGTCGGATTTTGGGATGGACTCTTTGGCTTTGCTTTTCTTCTCCTCATTGGATTTTTCATGTTAAAAGTTGCAGAAGCCAGATGACAAGCTCATTTTGGTTCAACTTCAGCAACTGTGCATTGCATTGCCATGTAATGTAATGTAATGCAATGCTATCTATCTAGCTCTCCCTCTATACTTCCTTTTGGATAAACAGACATATTAGGCAAGCATTTTGGAGCTTTCACCTAAATAACTACAGGTGGTGAGATAAGCTGCACAATATAATTGACCTTTCAGTATATTGTTGCACACACACCATCTATTTAGCAAATGCCCTTGTTATCAACAGCAGCCTTTTAAACTCACCTGAGCTAACAGGTATGTGAGCTGGTTACTCTGCTGCGCTTAAAATTTCTTTTTTGGTTTGCTACAATGCCTTTTCTGAAACGTTGTCTCCCTCTGCTGGAACACTGACTTCTTTCATTTAATGCCTTCAGACTATAAAAGAGAAACCAACCCAAAAAGTTTGGTTGATTAGTCTGTGGCATTCTTTTAAACTGTTGCTTATGGCGGTCTCTGTGAGCTTCTCAGTGACATTCAGCCATCCAGGTATCCCGCCTGCAGTAGACGGAATGTGGCAATGGAACGCTGGCTGCGCGTGTCATAATAGGCTCTGAGCCTTTATATACCTGCGCACAGCAGCAGCCACCTTCAGTCTGCTGCTGGACAGCCAGCAGCAGCAGCAGCAGGAGAGGTAATTAATCAGCAACCCTCCTGCTAAGGGTAGACAGCTGCTCGTTCCACCCCCCCCCCCCCCGCCTTAATTGGTTCTCCTCCCTTCCAACGGTGTTGAGGCGGGTGGGAACAGCCGGGGGTTGAGGGTACTGTGCTAAAAGAGGTGGAGTTATGCAGATCTAAAACGCGTGGATTGCAGCAGCAGCAAGCCGAAAAGTGCAGGCATGTGAGGGATCTAGAGGTTGACAGCATGTCTTCTTAACGGGAGTCCAGGTGGCCATCTCCACAAATGGACTTTTCAGAATCCTTGGGTGGCACCGTAGTCGGAAACCAATTCTGGTTATCGCTTCTCGGCCTTTTGGCTAAGATCAAGTGTAGTATCTGTTCTTATCAGTTTAATATCTGATACGTCCCCTATCTGGGGACCATATATTAAATGGATTTTTAGAACAGGGAGATGGAAAAAGAGCTTGCTCTGTCCACTCCACGCATTGAGCTGGTATTGCAGTATCTCCAGGACCGGTGCACCCCTTCTTTAATGCAGTTTCTAAAATCAGAAAGAATTGAATTCAATGCTTTTTGTTCATTTTGCTTGTTTGTCGGATTTTGGGATGGACTCTTTGGCTTTGCTTTTCTTCTCCTCATTGGATTTTTCATGTTAAAAGTTGCAGAAGCCAGATGACAAGCTCATTTTGGTTCAACTTCAGCAACTGTGCATTGCATTGCCATGTAATGTAATGTAATGCAATGCTATCTATCTAGCTCTCCCTCTATACTTCCTTTTGGATAAACAGACATATTAGGCAAGCATTTTGGAGCTTTCACCTAAATAACTACAGGTATTGAGATAAGCTGCACAATATAATTGACCTTTCAGTATATTGTTGCACACACACCATCTATTTAGCAAATGCCCTTGTTATCAACAGCAGCCTTTTAAACTCACCTGAGCTAACAGGTATGTGAGCTGGTTACTCTGCTGCGCTTAAAATTTCTTTTTTGGTTTGCTACAATGCCTTTTCTGAAACGTTGTCTCCCTCTGCTGGAACACTGACTTCTTTCATTTAATGCCTGCAGACTATAAAAGAGAAACCAACCCAAAAAGTTTGGTTGATTAGTCTGTGGCATTCTTTTAAACTGTTGCTTATGGCGGTCTCTGTGAGCTTCTCAGTGACATTCAGCCATCCAGGTATCCCGCCTGCAGTAGACGGAATGTGGCAATGGAACGCTGGCTGCGCGTGTCATAATAGGCTCTGAGCCTTTATATACCTGCGCACAGCAGCAGCCACCTTCAGTCTGCTGCTGGACAGCCAGCAGCAGCAGCAGCAGGAGAGGTAATTAATCAGCAACCCTCCTGCTAAGGGTAGACAGCTGCTCGTTCCACCCCCCCCCCGCCTTAATTGGTTCTCCTCCCTTCCAACGGTGTTGAGGCGGGTGGGAACAGCCGGGGGTTGAGGGTACTGTGCTAAAAGAGGTGGAGTTATACAGATCTAAAACGCGTGGATTGCAGCAGCAGCAAGCCGAAAAGTGCAGGCATGTGAGGGATCTAGAGGTTGACAGCATGTCTTCTTAACGGGAGTCCAGGTGGCCATCTCCACAAATGGACTTTTCAGAATCCTTGGGTGGCACCGTAGTCGGAAACCAATTCTGGTTATCGCTTCTCGGCCTTTTGGCTAAGATCAAGTGTAGTATCTGTTCTTATCAGTTTAATATCTGATACGTCCCCTATCTGGGGACCATATATTAAATGGATTTTTAGAACAGGGAGATGGAAAAAGAGCTTGCTCTGTCCACTCCACGCATTGACCTGGTATTGCAGTATCTCCAGGACCGGTGCACCCCTTCTTTAATGCAGTTTCTAAAATCAGAAAGAATTGAATTCAATGCTTTTTGTTCATTTTGCTTGTTTGTCGGATTTTGGGATGGACTCTTTGGCTTTGCTTTTCTTCTCCTCATTGGATTTTTCATGTTAAAAGTTGCAGAAGCCAGATGACAAGCTCATTTTGGTTCAACTTCAGCAACTGTGCATTGCATTGCCATGTAATGTAATGTAATGCAATGCTATCTATCTAGCTCTCCCTCTATACTTCCTTTTGGATAAACAGACATATTAGGCAAGCATTTTGGAGCTTTCACCTAAATAACTACAGGTGGTGAGATAAGCTGCACAATATAATTGACCTTTCAGTATATTGTTGCACACACACCATCTATTTAGCAAATGTCCTTGTTATCAACAGCAGCCTTTTAAACTCACCTGAGCTAACAGGTATGTGAGCTGGTTACTCTGCTGCGCTTAAAATTTCTTTTTTGGTTTGCTACAATGCCTTTTCTGAAACGTTGTCTCCCTCTGCTGGAACACTGACTTCTTTCATTTAATGCCTGCAGACTATAAAAGAGAAACCAACCCAAAAAGTTTGGTTGATTAGTCTGTGGCATTCTTTTAAACTGTTGCTTATGGCGGTCTCTGTGAGCTTCTCAGTGACATTCAGCCATCCAGGTATCCCGCCTGCAGTAGACGGAATGTGGCAATGGAACGCTGGCTGCGCGTGTCATAATAGGCTCTGAGCCTTTATATACCTGCGCACAGCAGCAGCCACCTTCAGTCTGCTGCTGGACAGCCAGCAGCAGCAGCAGCAGGAGAGGTAATTAATCAGCAACCCTCCTGCTAAGGGTAGACAGCTGCTCGTTCCACCCCCCCCCCGCCTTAATTGGTTCTCCTCCCTTCCAACGGTGTTGAGGCGGGTGGGAACAGCCGGGGGTTGAGGGTACTGTGCTAAAAGAGGTGGAGTTATACAGATCTAAAACGCGTGGATTGCAGCAGCAGCAAGCCGAAAAGTGCAGGCATGTGAGGGATCTAGAGGTTGACAGCATGTCTTCTTAACGGGAGTCCAGGTGGCCATCTCCACAAATGGACTTTTCAGAATCCTTGGGTGGCACCGTAGTCGGAAACCAATTCTGGTTATCGCTTCTCGGCCTTTTGGCTAAGATCAAGTGTAGTATCTGTTCTTATCAGTTTAATATCTGATACGTCCCCTATCTGGGGACCATATATTAAATGGATTTTTAGAACAGGGAGATGGAAAAAGAGCTTGCTCTGTCCACTCCACGCATTGACCTGGTATTGCAGTATCTCCAGGACCGGTGCACCCCTTCTTTAATGCAGTTTCTAAAATCAGAAAGAATTGAATTCAATGCTTTTTGTTCATTTTGCTTGTTTGTCGGATTTTGGGATGGACTCTTTGGCTTTGCTTTTCTTCTCCTCATTGGATTTTTCATGTTAAAAGTTGCAGAAGCCAGATGACAAGCTCATTTTGGTTCAACTTCAGCAACTGTGCATTGCATTGCCATGTAATGTAATGTAATGCAATGCTATCTATCTAGCTCTCCCTCTATACTTCCTTTTGGATAAACAGACATATTAGGCAAGCATTTTGGAGCTTTCACCTAAATAACTACAGGTGGTGAGATAAGCTGCACAATATAATTGACCTTTCAGTATATTGTTGCACACACACCATCTATTTAGCAAATGTCCTTGTTATCAACAGCAGCCTTTTAAACTCACCTGAGCTAACAGGTATGTGAGCTGGTTACTCTGCTGCGCTTAAAATTTCTTTTTTGGTTTGCTACAATGCCTTTTCTGAAACGTTGTCTCCCTCTGCTGGAACACTGACTTCTTTCATTTAATGCCTGCAGACTATAAAAGAGAAACCAACCCAAAAAGTTTGGTTGATTAGTCTGTGGCATTCTTTTAAACTGTTGCTTATGGCGGTCTCTGTGAGCTTCTCAGTGACATTCAGCCATCCAGGTATCCCGCCTGCAGTAGACGGAATGTGGCAATGGAACGCTGGCTGCGCGTGTCATAATAGGCTCTGAGCCTTTATATACCTGCGCACAGCAGCAGCCACCTTCAGTCTGCTGCTGGACAGCCAGCAGCAGCAGCAGCAGGAGAGGTAATTAATCAGCAACCCTCCTGCTAAGGGTAGACAGCTGCTCGTTCCACCCCCCCCCCGCCTTAATTGGTTCTCCTCCCTTCCAACGGTGTTGAGGCGGGTGGGAACAGCCGGGGGTTGAGGGTACTGTGCTAAAAGAGGTGGAGTTATACAGATCTAAAACGCGTGGATTGCAGCAGCAGCAAGCCGAAAAGTGCAGGCATGTGAGGGATCTAGAGGTTGACAGCATGTCTTCTTAACGGGAGTCCAGGTGGCCATCTCCACAAATGGACTTTTCAGAATCCTTGGGTGGCACCGTAGTCGGAAACCAATTCTGGTTATCGCTTCTCGGCCTTTTGGCTAAGATCAAGTGTAGTATCTGTTCTTATCAGTTTAATATCTGATACGTCCCCTATCTGGGGACCATATATTAAATGGATTTTTAGAACAGGGAGATGGAAAAAGAGCTTGCTCTGTCCACTCCACGCATTGACCTGGTATTGCAGTATCTCCAGGACCGGTGCACCCCTTCTTTAATGCAGTTTCTAAAATCAGAAAGAATTGAATTCAATGCTTTTTGTTCATTTTGCTTGTTTGTCGGATTTTGGGATGGACTCTTTGGCTTTGCTTTTCTTCTCCTCATTGGATTTTTCATGTTAAAAGTTGCAGAAGCCAGATGACAAGCTCATTTTGGTTCAACTTCAGCAACTGTGCATTGCATTGCCATGTAATGTAATGTAATGCAATGCTATCTATCTAGCTCTCCCTCTATACTTCCTTTTGGATAAACAGACATATTAGGCAAGCATTTTGGAGCTTTCACCTAAATAACTACAGGTGGTGAGATAAGCTGCACAATATAATTGACCTTTCAGTATATTGTTGCACACACACCATCTATTTAGCAAATGCCCTTGTTATCAACAGCAGCCTTTTAAACTCACCTGAGCTAACAGGTATGTGAGCTGGTTACTCTGCTGCGCTTAAAATTTCTTTTTTGGTTTGCTACAATGCCTTTTCTGAAACGTTGTCTCCCTCTGCTGGAACACTGACTTCTTTCATTTAATGCCTGCAGACTATAAAAGAGAAACCAACCCAAAAAGTTTGGTTGATTAGTCTGTGGCATTCTTTTAAACTGTTGCTTATGGCGGTCTCTGTGAGCTTCTCAGTGACATTCAGCCATCCAGGTATCCCGCCTGCAGTAGACGGAATGTGGCAATGGAACGCTGGCTGCGCGTGTCATAATAGGCTCTGAGCCTTTATATACCTGCGCACAGCAGCAGCCACCTTCAGTCTGCTGCTGGACAGCCAGCAGCAGCAGCAGCAGGAGAGGTAATTAATCAGCAACCCTCCTGCTAAGGGTAGACAGCTGCTCGTTCCACCCCCCCCCCCCCGCCTTAATTGGTTCTCCTCCCTTCCAACGGTGTTGAGGCGGGTGGGAACAGCCGGGGGTTGAGGGTACTGTGCTAAAAGAGGTGGAGTTATGCAGATCTAAAACGCGTGGATTGCAGCAGCAGCAAGCTGAAAAGTGCAGGCATGTGAGGGATCTAGAGGTTGACAGCATGTCTTCTTAACGGGAGTCCAGGTGGCCATCTCCACAAATGGACTTTTCAGAATCCTTGGGTGGCACCGTAGTCGGAAACCAATTCTGGTTATCGCTTCTCGGCCTTTTGGCTAAGATCAAGTGTAGTATCTGTTCTTATCAGTTTAATATCTGATACGTCCCCTATCTGGGGACCATATATTAAATGGATTTTTAGAACAGGGAGATGGAAAAAGAGCTTGCTCTGTCCACTCCACGCATTGACCTGGTATTGCAGTATCTCCAGGACCGGTGCACCCCTTCTTTAATGCAGTTTCTAAAATCAGAAAGAATTGAATTCAATGCTTTTTGTTCATTTTGCTTGTTTGTCGGATTTTGGGATGGACTCTTTGGCTTTGCTTTTCTTCTCCTCATTGGATTTTTCATGTTAAAAGTTGCAGAAGCCAGATGACAAGCTCATTTTGGTTCAACTTCAGCAACTGTGCATTGCATTGCCATGTAATGTAATGTAATGCAATGCTATCTATCTAGCTCTCCCTCTATACTTCCTTTTGGATAAACAGACATATTAGGCAAGCATTTTGGAGCTTTCACCTAAATAACTACAGGTGGTGAGATAAGCTGCACAATATAATTGACCTTTCAGTATATTGTTGCACACACACCATCTATTTAGCAAATGCCCTTGTTATCAACAGCAGCCTTTTAAACTCACCTGAGCTAACAGGTATGTGAGCTGGTTACTCTGCTGCGCTTAAAATTTCTTTTTTGGTTTGCTACAATGCCTTTTCTGAAACGTTGTCTCCCTCTGCTGGAACACTGACTTCTTTCATTTAATGCCTGCAGACTACAAAAGAGAAACCAACCCAAAAAGTTTGGTTGATTAGTCTGTGGCATTCTTTTAAACTGTTGCTTATGGCGGTCTCTGTGAGCTTCTCAGTGACATTCAGCCATCCAGGTATCCCGCCTGCAGTAGACGGAATGTGGCAATGGAACGCTGGCTGCGCGTGTCATAATAGGCTCTGAGCCTTTATATACCTGCGCACAGCAGCAGCCACCTTCAGTCTGCTGCTGGACAGCCAGCAGCAGCAGCAGCAGGAGAGGTAATTAATCAGCAACCCTCCTGCTAAGGGTAGACAGCTGCTCGTTCCACCCCCCCCCCCGCCTTAATTGGTTCTCCTCCCTTCCAACGGTGTTGAGGCGGGTTGGAACTGCCGGGGGTTGAGGGTACTGTGCTAAAAGAGGTGGAGTTATGCAGATCTAAAACGCGTGGATTGCAGCAGCAGCAAGCCGAAAAGTGCAGGCATGTGAGGGATCTAGAGGTTGACAGCATGTCTTCTTAACGGGAGTCCAGGTGGCCATCTCCACAAATGGACTTTTCAGAATCCTTGGGTGGCACCGTAGTCGGAAACCAATTCTGGTTATCGCTTCTCGGCCTTTTGGCTAAGATCAAGTGTAGTATCTGTTCTTATCAGTTTAATATCTGATACGTCCCCTATCTGGGGACCATATATTAAATGGATTTTTAGAACAGGGAGATGGAAAAAGAGCTTGCTCTGTCCACTCCACGCATTGACCTGGTATTGCAGTATCTCCAGGACCGGTGCACCCCTTCTTTAATGCAGTTTCTAAAATCAGAAAGAATTGAATTCAATGCTTTTTGTTCATTTTGCTTGTTTGTCGGATTTTGGGATGGACTCTTTGGCTTTGCTTTTCTTCTCCTCATTGGATTTTTCATGTTAAAAGTTGCAGAAGCCAGATGACAAGCTCATTTTGGTTCAACTTCAGCAACTGTGCATTGCATTACCATGTAATGTAATGTAATGCAATGCTATCTATCTAGCTCTCCCTCTATACTTCCTTTTGGATAAACAGACATATTAGGCAAGCATTTTGGAGCTTTCACCTAAATAACTACAGGTGGTGAGATAAGCTGCACAATATAATTGACCTTTCAGTATATTGTTGCACACACACCATCTATTTAGCAAATGCCCTTGTTATCAACAGCAGCCTTTTAAAGTCACCTGAGCTAACAGGTATGTGAGCTGGTTACTCTGCTGCGCTTAAAATTTCTTTTTTGGTTTGCTACAATGCCTTTTCTGAAACGTTGTCTCCCTCTGCTGGAACACTGACTTCTTTCATTTAATGCCTGCAGACTATAAAAGAGAAACCAACCCAAAAAGTTTGGTTGATTAGTCTGTGGCATTCTTTTAAACTGTTGCTTATGGCGGTCTCTGTGAGCTTCTCAGTGACACTCAGCCATCCAGGTATCCCGCCTGCAGTAGACGGAATGTGGCAATGGAACGCTGGCTGCGCGTGTCATAATAGGCTCTGAGCCTTTATATACCTGCGCACAGCAGCAGCCACCTTCAGTCTGCTGCTGGACAGCCAGCAGCAGCAGCAGCAGGAGAGGTAATTAATCAGCAACCCTCCTGCTAAGGGTAGACAGCTGCTCGTTCCACCCCCCCCCCCGCCTTAATTGGTTCTCCTCCCTTCCAACGGTGTTGAGGCGGGTGGGAACAGCCGGGGGTTGAGGGTACTGTGCTAAAAGAGGTGAAGTTATGCAGATCTAAAACGCGTGGATTGCAGCAGCAGCAAGCCGAAAAGTGCAGGCATGTGAGGGATCTAGAGGTTGACAGCATGTCTTCTTAACGGGAGTCCAGGTGGCCATCTCCACAAATGGACTTTTCAGAATCCTTGGGTGGCACCGTAGTCGGAAACCAATTCTGGTTATCGCTTCTCGGCCTTTTGGCTAAGATCAAGTGTAGTATCTGTTCTTATCAGTTTAATATCTGATACGTCCCCTATCTGGGGACCATATATTAAATGGATTTTTAGAACAGGGAGATGGAAAAAGAGCTTGCTCTGTCCACTCCACGCATTGACCTGGTATTGCAGTATCTCCAGGACCGGTGCACCCCTTCTTTAATGCAGTTTCTAAAATCAGAAAGAATTGAATTCAATGCTTTTTGTTCATTTTGCTTGTTTGTCGGATTTTGGGATGGACTCTTTGGCTTTGCTTTTCTTCTCCTCATTGGATTTTTCATGTTAAAAGTTGCAGAAGCCAGATGACAAGCTCATTTTGGTTCAACTTCAGCAACTGTGCATTGCATTGCCATGTAATGTAATGTAATGCAATGCTATCTATCTAGCTCTCCCTCTATACTTCCTTTTGGATAAACAGACATATTAGGCAAGCATTTTGGAGCTTTCACCTAAATAACTACAGGTGGTGAGATAAGCTGCACAATATAATTGACCTTTCAGTATATTGTTGCACACACACCATCTATTTAGCAAATGCCCTTGTTATCAACAGCAGCCTTTTAAACTCACCTGAGCTAACAGGTATGTGAGCTGGTTACTCTGCTGCGCTTAAAATTTCTTTTTTGGTTTGCTACAATGCCTTTTCTGAAACGTTGTCTCCCTCTGCTGGAACACTGACTTCTTTCATTTAATGCCTGCAGACTATAAAAGAGAAACCAACCCAAAAAGTTTGGTTGATTAGTCTGTGGCATTCTTTTAAACTGTTGCTTATGGCGGTCTCTGTGAGCTTCTCAGTGACATTCAGCCATCCAGGTATCCCGCCTGCAGTAGACGGAATGTGGCAATGGAACGCTGGCTGCGCGTGTCATAATAGGCTCTGAGCCTTTATATACCTGCGCACAGCAGCAGCCACCTTCAGTCTGCTGCTGGACAGCCAGCAGCAGCAGCAGCAGGAGAGGTAATTAATCAGCAACCCTCCTGCTAAGGGTAGACAGCTGCTCTTTCCACCCCCCCCCGCCTTAATTGGTTCTCCTCCCTTCCAACGGTGTTGAGGCGGGTGGGAACAGCCGGGGGTTGAGGGTACTGTGCTAAAAGAGGTGGAGTTATGCAGATCTAAAACGCGTGGATTGCAGCAGCAGCAAGCCGAAAAGTGCAGGCATGTGAGGGATCTAGAGGTTGACAGCATGTCTTCTTAACGGGAGTCCAGGTGGCCATCTCCACAAATGGACTTTTCAGAATCCTTGGGTGGCACCGTAGTCGGAAACCAATTCTGGTTATCGCTTCTCGGCCTTTTGGCTAAGATCAAGTGTAGTATCTGTTCTTATCAGTTTAATATCTGATACGTCCCCTATCTGGGGACCATATATTAAATGGATTTTTGGAACAGGGAGATGGAAAAAGAGCTTGCTCTGTCCACTCCACGCATTGACCTGGTATTGCAGTATCTCCAGGACCGGTGCACCCCTTCTTTAATGCAGTTTCTAAAATCAGAAAGAATTGAATTCAATGCTTTTTGTTCATTTTGCTTGTTTGTCGGATTTTGGGATGGACTCTTTGGCTTTGCTTTTCTTCTCCTCATTGGATTTTTCATGCTAAAAGTTGCAGAAGCCAGATGACAAGCTCATTTTGGTTCAACTTCAGCAACTGTGCATTGCATTGCCATGTAATGTAATGTAATGCAATGCTATCTATCTAGCTCTCCCTCTATACTTCCTTTTGGATAAACAGACATATTAGGCAAGCATTTTGGAGCTTTCACCTAAATAACTACAGGTGGTGAGATAAGCTGCACAATATAATTGACCTTTCAGTATATTGTTGCACACACACCATCTATTTAGCAAATGCCCTTGTTATCAACAGCAGCCTTTTAAACTCACCTGAGCTAACAGGTATGTGAGCTGGTTACTCTGCTGCGCTTAAAATTTCTTTTTTGGTTTGCTACAATGCCTTTTCTGAAACGTTGTCTCCCTCTGCTGGAACACTGACTTCTTTCATTTAATGCCTGCAGACTATAAAAGAGAAACCAACCCAAAAAGTTTGGTTGATTAGTCTGTGGCATTCTTTTAAACTGTTGCTTATGGCGGTCTCTGTGAGCTTCTCAGTGACATTCAGCCATCCAGGTATCCCGCCTGCAGTAGACGGAATGTGGCAATGGAACGCTGGCTGCGCGTGTCATAATAGGCTCTGAGCCTTTATATACCTGCGCACAGCAGCAGCCACCTTCAGTCTGCTGCTGGACAGCCAGCAGCAGCAGCAGCAGGAGAGGTAATTAATCAGCAACCCTCCTGCTAAGGGTAGACAGCTGCTCGTTCCACCCCCCCCCCCGCCTTAATTGGTTCTCCTCCCTTCCAACGGTGTTGAGGCGGGTGGGAACAGCCGGGGGTTGAGGGTACTGTGCTAAAAGAGGTGAAGTTATGCAGATCTAAAACGCGTGGATTGCAGCAGCAGCAAGCCGAAAAGTGCAGGCATGTGAGGGATCTAGAGGTTGACAGCATGTCTTCTTAACGGGAGTCCAGGTGGCCATCTCCACAAATGGACTTTTCAGAATCCTTGGGTGGCACCGTAGTCGGAAACCAATTCTGGTTATCGCTTCTCGGCCTTTTGGCTAAGATCAAGTGTAGTATCTGTTCTTATCAGTTTAATATCTGATACGTCCCCTATCTGGGGACCATATATTAAATGGATTTTTAGAACAGGGAGATGGAAAAAGAGCTTGCTCTGTCCACTCCACGCATTGACCTGGTATTGCAGTATCTCCAGGACCGGTGCACCCCTTCTTTAATGCAGTTTCTAAAATCAGAAAGAATTGAATTCAATGCTTTTTGTTCATTTTGCTTGTTTGTCGGATTTTGGGATGGACTCTTTGGCTTTGCTTTTCTTCTCCTCATTGGATTTTTCATGTTAAAAGTTGCAGAAGCCAGATGACAAGCTCATTTTGGTTCAACTTCAGCAACTGTGCATTGCATTGCCATGTAATGTAATGTAATGCAATGCTATCTATCTAGCTCTCCCTCTATACTTCCTTTTGGATAAACAGACATATTAGGCAAGCATTTTGGAGCTTTCACCTAAATAACTACAGGTGGTGAGATAAGCTGCACAATATAATTGACCTTTCAGTATATTGTTGCACACACACCATCTATTTAGCAAATGCCCTTGTTATCAACAGCAGCCTTTTAAACTCACCTGAGCTAACAGGTATGTGAGCTGGTTACTCTGCTGCGCTTAAAATTTCTTTTTTGGTTTGCTACAATGCCTTTTCTGAAACGTTGTCTCCCTCTGCTGGAACACTGACTTCTTTCATTTAATGCCTGCAGACTATAAAAGAGAAACCAACCCAAAAAGTTTGGTTGATTAGTCTGTGGCATTCTTTTAAACTGTTGCTTATGGCGGTCTCTGTGAGCTTCTCAGTGACATTCAGCCATCCAGGTATCCCGCCTGCAGTAGACGGAATGTGGCAATGGAACGCTGGCTGCGCGTGTCATAATAGGCTCTGAGCCTTTATATACCTGCGCACAGCAGCAGCCACCTTCAGTCTGCTGCTGGACAGCCAGCAGCAGCAGCAGCAGGAGAGGTAATTAATCAGCAACCCTCCTGCTAAGGGTAGACAGCTGCTCTTTCCACCCCCCCCCGCCTTAATTGGTTCTCCTCCCTTCCAACGGTGTTGAGGCGGGTGGGAACAGCCGGGGGTTGAGGGTACTGTGCTAAAAGAGGTGGAGTTATGCAGATCTAAAACGCGTGGATTGCAGCAGCAGCAAGCCGAAAAGTGCAGGCATGTGAGGGATCTAGAGGTTGACAGCATGTCTTCTTAACGGGAGTCCAGGTGGCCATCTCCACAAATGGACTTTTCAGAATCCTTGGGTGGCACCGTAGTCGGAAACCAATTCTGGTTATCGCTTCTCGGCCTTTTGGCTAAGATCAAGTGTAGTATCTGTTCTTATCAGTTTAATATCTGATACGTCCCCTATCTGGGGACCATATATTAAATGGATTTTTGGAACAGGGAGATGGAAAAAGAGCTTGCTCTGTCCACTCCACGCATTGACCTGGTATTGCAGTATCTCCAGGACCGGTGCACCCCTTCTTTAATGCAGTTTCTAAAATCAGAAAGAATTGAATTCAATGCTTTTTGTTCATTTTGCTTGTTTGTCGGATTTTGGGATGGACTCTTTGGCTTTGCTTTTCTTCTCCTCATTGGATTTTTCATGCTAAAAGTTGCAGAAGCCAGATGACAAGCTCATTTTGGTTCAACTTCAGCAACTGTGCATTGCATTGCCATGTAATGTAATGTAATGCAATGCTATCTATCTAGCTCTCCCTCTATACTTCCTTTTGGATAAACAGACATATTAGGCAAGCATTTTGGAGCTTTCACCTAAATAACTACAGGTGGTGAGATAAGCTGCACAATATAATTGACCTTTCAGTATATTGTTGCACACACACCATCTATTTAGCAAATGCCCTTGTTATCAACAGCAGCCTTTTAAACTCACCTGAGCTAACAGGTATGTGAGCTGGTTACTCTGCTGCGCTTAAAATTTCTTTTTTGGTTTGCTACAATGCCTTTTCTGAAACGTTGTCTCCCTCTGCTGGAACACTGACTTCTTTCATTTAATGCCTGCAGACTATAAAAGAGAAACCAACCCAAAAAGTTTGGTTGATTAGTCTGTGGCATTCTTTTAAACTGTTGCTTATGGCGGTCTCTGTGAGCTTCTCAGTGACATTCAGCCATCCAGGTATCCCGCCTGCAGTAGACGGAATGTGGCAATGGAACGCTGGCTGCGCGTGTCATAATAGGCTCTGAGCCTTTATATACCTGCGCACAGCAGCAGCCACCTTCAGTCTGCTGCTGGACAGCCAGCAGCAGCAGCAGCAGGAGAGGTAATTAATCAGCAACCCTCCTGCTAAGGGTAGACAGCTGCTCGTTCCACCCCCCCCCACCGCCTTAATTGGTTCTCCTCCCTTCCAACGGTGTTGAGGCGGGTGGGAACAGCCGGGGGTTGAGGGTACTGTGCTAAAAGAGGTGGAGTTATGCAGATCTAAAACGCGTGGATTGCAGCAGCAGCAAGCCGAAAAGTGCAGGCATGTGAGGGATCTAGAGGTTGACAGCATGTCTTCTTAACGGGAGTCCAGGTGGCCATCTCCACAAATGGACTTTTCAGAATCCTTGGGTGGCACCGTAGTCGGAAACCAATTCTGGTTATCGCTTCTCGGCCTTTTGGCTAAGATCAAGTGTAGTATCTGTTCTTATCAGTTTAATATCTGATACGTCCCCTATCTGGGGACCATATATTAAATGGATTTTTAGAACAGGGAGATGGAAAAAGAGCTTGCTCTGTCCACTCCACGCATTGACCTGGTATTGCAGTATCTCCAGGACCGGTGCACCCCTTCTTTAATGCAGTTTCTAAAATCAGAAAGAATTGAATTCAATGCTTTTTGTTCATTTTGCTTGTTTGTCGGATTTTGGGATGGACTCTTTGGCTTTGCTTTTCTTCTCCTCATTGGATTTTTCATGTTAAAAGTTGCAGAAGCCAGATGACAAGCTCATTTTGGTTCAACTTCAGCAACTGTGCATTGCATTGCCATGTAATGTAATGTAATGCAATGCTATCTATCTAGCTCTCCCTCTATACTTCCTTTTGGATAAACAGACATATTAGGCAAGCATTTTGGAGCTTTCACCTAAATAACTACAGGTGGTGAGATAAGCTGCACAATATAATTGACCTTTCAGTATATTGTTGCACACACACCATCTATTTAGCAAATGCCCTTGTTATCAACAGCAGCCTTTTAAACTCACCTGAGCTAACAGGTATGTGAGCTGGTTACTCTGCTGCGCTTAAAATTTCTTTTTTGGTTTGCTACAATGCCTTTTCTGAAACGTTGTCTCCCTCTGCTGAACACTGACTTCTTTCATTTAATGCCTGCAGACTATAAAAGAGAAACCAACCCAAAAAGTTTGGTTGATTAGTCTGTGGCATTCTTTTAAACTGTTGCTTATGGCGGTCTCTGTGAGCTTCTCAGTGACATTCAGCCATCCAGGTATCCCGCCTGCAGTAGACGGAATGTGGCAATGGAACGCTGGCTGCGCGTGTCATAATAGGCTCTGAGCCTTTATATACCTGCGCACAGCAGCAGCCACCTTCAGTCTGCTGCTGGACAGCCAGCAGCAGCAGCAGCAGGAGAGGTAATTAATCAGCAACCCTCCTGCTAAGGGTAGACAGCTGCTCGTTCCACCCCCCCCCCGCCTTAATTGGTTCTCCTCCCTTCCAACGGTGTTGAGGTGGGTGGGAACAGCCGGGGGTTGAGGGTACTGTGCTAAAAGAGGTGGAGTTATGCAGATCTAAACGCGTGGATTGCAGCAGCAGCAAGCCGAAAAGTGCAGGCATGTGAGGGATCTAGAGGTTGACAGCATGTCTTCTTAACGGTAGTCCAGGTGGCCATCTCCACAAATGGACTTTTCAGAATCCTTGGGTGGCACCGTAGTCGGAAACCAATTCTGGTTATCGCTTCTCGGCCTTTTGGCTAAGATCAAGTGTAGTATCTGTTCTTATCAGTTTAATATCTGATACGTCCCCTATCTGGGGACCATATATTAAATGGATTTTTAGAACAGGGAGATGGAAAAAGAGCTTGCTCTGTCCACTCCACGCATTGACCTGGTATTGCAGTATCTCCAGGACCGGTGCACCCCTTCTTTAATGCAGTTTCTAAAATCAGAAAGAATTGAATTCAATGCTTTTTGTTCATTTTGCTTGTTTGTCGGATTTTGGGATGGACTCTTTGGCTTTGCTTTTCTTCTCCTCATTGGATTTTTCATGTTAAAAGTTGCAGAAGCCAGATGACAAGCTCATTTTGGTTCAACTTCAGCAACTGTGCATTGCATTGCCATGTAATGTAATGTAATGCAATGCTATCTATCTAGCTCTCCCTCTATACTTCCTATTGGATAAACAGACATATTAGGCAAGCATTTTGGAGCTTTCACCTAAATAACTACAGGTGGTGAGATAAGCTGCACAATATAATTGACCTTTCAGTATATTGTTGCACACACACCATCTATTTAGCAAATGCCCTTGTTATCAACAGCAGCCTTTTAAACTCACCTGAGCTAACAGGTATGTGAGCTGGTTACTCTGCTGCGCTTAAAATTTCTTTTTTGGTTTGCTACAATGCCTTTTCTGAAACGTTGTCTCCCTCTGCTGGAACACTGACTTCTTTCATTTAATGCCTGCAGACTATAAAAGAGAAACCAACCCAAAAAGTTTGGTTGATTAGTCTGTGGCATTCTTTTAAACTGTTGCTTATGGCGGTCTCTGTGAGCTTCTCAGTGACATTCAGCCATCCAGGTATCCCGCCTGCAGTAGACGGAATGTGGCAATGGAACGCTGGCTGCGCGTGTCATAATAGGCTCTGAGCCTTTATATACCTGCGCACAGCAGCAGCCACCTTCAGTCTGCTGCTGGACAGCCAGCAGCAGCAGCAGCAGGAGAGGTAATTAATCAGCAACCCTCCTGCTAAGGGTAGACAGCTGCTCGTTCCACCCCCCCCCTCCCCGCCTTAATTGGTTCTCCTCCCTTCCCACGGTGTTGAGGCGGGTGGGAACAGCCGGGGGTTGTGGGTACTGTGCTAAAAGAGGTGGAGTTATGCAGATCTAAAACGCGTGGATTGCAGCAGCAGCAAGCCGAAAAGTGCAGGCATGTGAGGGATCTAGAGGTTGACAGCATGTCTTCTTAACGGGAGTCCAGGTGGCCATCTCCACAAATGGACTTTTCAGAATCCTTGGGTGGCACCGTAGTCGGAAACCAATTCTGGTTATCGCTTCTCGGCCTTTTGGCTAAGATCAAGTGTAGTATCTGTTCTTATCAGTTTAATATCTGATACGTCCCCTATCTGGGGACCATATATTAAATGGATTTTTAGAACAGGGAGATGGAAAAAGAGCTTGCTCTGTCCACTCCACGCATTGACCTGGTATTGCAGTATCTCCAGGACCGGTGCACCCCTTCTTTAATGCAGTTTCTAAAATCAGAAAGAATTGAATTCAATGCTTTTTGTTCATTTTGCTTGTTTGTCGGATTTTGGGATGGACTCTTTGGCTTTGCTTTTCTTCTCCTCATTGGATTTTTCATGTTAAAAGTTGCAGAAGCCAGATGACAAGCTCATTTTGGTTCAACTTCAGCAACTGTGCATTGCATTGCCATGTAATGTAATGTAATGCAATGCTATCTATCTAGCTCTCCCTCTATACTTCCTATTGGATAAACAGACATATTAGGCAAGCATTTTGGAGCTTTCACCTAAATAACTACAGGTGGTGAGATAAGCTGCACAATATAATTGACCTTTCAGTATATTGTTGCACACACACCATCTATTTAGCAAATGCCCTTGTTATCAACAGCAGCCTTTTAAACTCACCTGAGCTAACAGGTATGTGAGCTGGTTACTCTGCTGCGCTTAAAATTTCTTTTTTGGTTTGCTACAATGCCTTTTCTGAAACGTTGTCTCCCTCTGCTGGAACACTGACTTCTTTCATTTAATGCCTGCAGACTATAAAAGAGAAACCAACCCAAAAAGTTTGGTTGATTAGTCTGTGGCATTCTTTTAAACTGTTGCTTATGGCGGTCTCTGTGAGCTTCTCAGTGACATTCAGCCATCCAGGTATCCCGCCTGCAGTAGACGGAATGTGGCAATGGAACGCTGGCTGCGCGTGTCATAATAGGCTCTGAGCCTTTATATACCTGCGCACAGCAGCAGCCACCTTCAGTCTGCTGCTGGACAGCCAGCAGCAGCAGCAGCAGGAGAGGTAATTAATCAGCAACCCTCCTGCTAAGGGTAGACAGCTGCTCGATCCACCCCCCCCCCCGCCTTAATTGGTTCTCCTCCCTTCCAACGGTGTTGAGGCGGGTGGGAACAGCCGGGGGTTGAGGGTACTGTGCTAAAAGAGGTGGAGTTATGCAGATCTAAAACGCGTGGATTGCAGCAGCAGCAAGCCGAAAAGTGCAGGCATGTGAGGGATCTAGAGGTTGACAGCATGTCTTCTTAACGGGAGTCCAGGTGGCCATCTCCACAAATGGACTTTTCAGAATCCTTGGGTGGCACCGTAGTCGGAAACCAATTCTGGTTATCGCTTCTCGGCCTTTTGGCTAAGATCAAGTGTAGTATCTGTTCTTATCAGTTTAATATCTGATACGTCCCCTATCTGGGGACCATATATTAAATGGATTTTTAGAACAGGGAGATGGAAAAAGAGCTTGCTCTGTCCACTCCACGCATTGACCTGGTATTGCAGTATCTCCAGGACCGGTGCACCCCTTCTTTAATGCAGTTTCTAAAATCAGAAAGAATTGAATTCAATGCTTTTTGTTCATTTTGCTTGTTTGTCGGATTTTGGGATGGACTCTTTGGCTTTGCTTTTCTTCTCCTCATTGGATTTTTCATGTTAAAAGTTGCCGAAGCCAGATGACAAGCTCATTTTGGTTCAACTTCAGCAACTGTGCATTGCATTGCCATGTAATGTAATATAATGCAATGCTATCTATCTAGCTCTCCCTCTATACTTCCTTTTGGATAAACAGACATATTAGGCAAGCATTTTGGAGCTTTCACCTAAATAACTACAGGTGGTGAGATAAGCTGCACAATATAATTGACCTTTCAGTATATTGTTGCACACACACCATCTATTTAGCAAATGCCCTTGTTATCAACAGCAGCCTTTTAAACTCACCTGAGCTAACAGGTATGTGAGCTGGTTACTCTGCTGCGCTTAAAATTTCTTTTTTGGTTTGCTACAATGCCTTTTCTGAAACGTTGTCTCCCTCTGCTGGAACACTGACTTCTTTCATTTAATGCCTGCAGACTATAAAAGAGAAACCAACCCAAAAAGTTTGGTTGATTAGTCTGTGGCATTCTTTTAAACTGTTGCTTATGGCGGTCTCTGTGAGCTTCTCAGTGACATTCAGCCATCCAGGTATCCCGCCTGCAGTAGACGGAATGTGGCAATGGAACGCTGGCTGCGCGTGTCATAATAGGCTCTGAGCCTTTATATACCTGCGCACAGCAGCAGCCACCTTCAGTCTGCTGCTGGACAGCCAGCAGCAGCAGCAGGAGAGGTAATTAATCAGCAACCCTCCTGCTAAGGGTAGACAGCTGCTCGTTCCACCCCCCCCCACCGCCTTAATTGGTTCTCCTCCCTTCCAACGGTGTTGAGGCGGGTGGGAACAGCCGGGGGTTGAGGGTACTGTGCTAAAAGAGGTGGAGTTATGCAGATCTAAAACGTGTGGATTGCAGCAGCAGCAAGCCGAAAAGTGCAGGCATGTGAGGGATCTAGAGGTTGACAGCATGTCTTCTTAACGGGAGTCCAGGTGGCCATCTCCACAAATGGACTTTTCAGAATCCTTGGGTGGCACCGTAGTCGGAAACCAATTCTGGTTATCGCTTCTCGGCCTTTTGGCTAAGATCAAGTGTAGTATCTGTTCTTATCAGTTTAATATCTGATACGTCCCCTATCTGGGGACCATATATTAAATGGATTTTAAGAACAGGGAGATGGAAAAAGAGCTTGCTCTGTCCACTCCACGCATTGACCTGGTATTGCAGTATCTCCAGGACCGGTGCACCCCTTCTTTAATGCAGTTTCTAAAATCAGAAAGAATTGAATTCAATGCTTTTTGTTCATTTTGCTTGTTTGTCGGATTTTGGGATGGACTCTTTGGCTTTGCTTTTCTTCTCCTCATTGGATTTTTCATGTTAAAAGTTGCAGAAGCCAGATGACAAGCTCATTTTGGTTCAACTTCAGCAACTGTGCATTGCATTGCCATGTAATGTAATGTAATGCAATGCTATCTATCTAGCTCTCCCTCTATACTTCCTTTTGGATAAACAGACATATTAGGCAAGCATTTTGGAGCTTTCACCTAAATAACTACAGGTGGTGAGATAAGCTGCACAATAAAATTGACCTTTCAGTATATTGTTGCACACACACCATCTATTTAGCAAATGCCCTTGTTATCAACAGCAGCCTTTTAAACTCACCTGAGCTAACAGGTATGTGAGCTGGTTACTCTGCTGCGCTTAAAATTTCTTTTTTGGTTTGCTACAATGCCTTTTCTGAAACGTTGTCTCCCTCTGCTGGAACACTGACTTCTTTCATTTAATGCCTGCAGACTATAAAAGAGAAACCAACCCAAAAAGTTCGGTTGATTAGTCTGTGGCATTCTTTTAAACTGTTGCTTATGGCGGTCTCTGTGAGCTTCTCAGTGACATTCAGCCATCCAGGTATCCCGCCTGCAGTAGACGGAATGTGGCAATGGAACGCTGGCTGCGCCTGTCATAATAGGCTCTGAGCCTTTATATACCTGCGCACAGCAGCAGCCACCTTCAGTCTGCTGCTGGACAGCCAGCAGCAGCAGCAGCAGGAGAGGTAATTAATCAGCAACCCTCCTGCTAAGGGTAGACAGCTGCTCGTTCCACCCCCCCACCCGCCTTAATTGGTTCTCCTCCCTTCCAACGGTGTTGAGGCGGGTGGGAACAGCCGGGGGTTGAGGGTACTGTGCTAAAAGAGGTGGAGTTATGCAGATCTAAAACGCGTGGATTGCAGCAGCAGCAAGCCGAAAAGTGCAGGCATGTGAGGGATCTAGAGGTTGACAGCATGTCTTCTTAACGGGAGTCCAGGTGGCCATCTCCACAAATGGACTTTTCAGAATCCTTGGGTGGCACCGTAGTCGGAAACCAATTCTGGTTATCGCTACTCGGCCTTTTGGCTAAGATCAAGTGTAGTATCTGTTCTTATCAGTTTAATATCTGATACGTCCCCTATCTGGGGACCATATATTAAATGGATTTTTAGAACAGGGAGATGGAAAAAGAGCTTGCTCTGTCCACTCCACGCATTGACCTGGTATTGCAGTATCTCCAGGACCGGTGCACCCCTTCTTTAATGCAGTTTCTAAAATCAGAAAGAATTGAATTCAATGCTTTTTGTTCATTTGGCTTGTTTGTCGGATTTTGGGATGGACTCTTTGGCTTTGCTTTTTTTCTCCTCATTGGATTTTTCATGTTAAAAGTTGCAGAAGCCAGATGACAAGCTCATTTTGGTTCAACTTCAGCAACTGTGCATTGCATTGCCATGTAATGTAATGTAATGCAATGCTATCTATCTAGCTCTCCCTCTATACTTCCTTTTGGATAAACAGACATAGTAGGCAAGCATTTTGGAGCTTTCACCTAAATAACTACAGGTGGTGAGATAAGCTGCACAATATAATTGACCTTTCAGTATATTGTTGCACACACACCATCTATTTAGCAAATGCCCTTGTTATCAACAGCAGCCTTTTAAACTCACCTGAGCTAACAGGTATGTGAGCTGGTTACTCTGCTGCGCTTAAAATTTCTTTTTTGGTTTGCTACAATGCCTTTTCTGAAACGTTGTCTCCCTCTGCTGGAACACTGACTTCTTTCATTTAATGCCTGCAGACTATAAAAGAGAAACCAACCCAAAAAGTTTGGTTGATTAGTCTGTGGCATTCTTTTAAACTGTTGCTTATGGCGGTCTCTGTGAGCTTCTCAGTGACATTCAGCCATCCAGGTATCCCGCCTGCAGTAGACGGAATGTGGCAATGGAACGCTGGCTGCGCGTGTCATAATAGGCTCTGAGCCTTTATATACCTGCGCACAGCAGCAGCCACCTTCAGTCTGCTGCTGGACAGCCAGCAGCAGCAGCAGCAGGAGAGGTAATTAATCAGCAACCCTCCTGCTAAGGGTAGACAGCTGCTCGATCCACCCCCCCCCTCCGCCTTAATTGGTTCTCCTCCCTTCCAACGGTGTTGAGGCGGGTGGGAACAGCCGGGGGTTGAGGGTACTGTGCTAAAAGAGGTGGAGTTATGCAGATCTAAAACGCGTGGATTGCAGCAGCAGCAAGCCGAAAAGTGCAGGCATGTGAGGGATCTAGAGGTTGACAGCATGTCTTCTTAACGGGAGTCCAGGTGGCCATCTCCACAAATGGACTTTTCAGAATCCTTGGGTGGCACCGTAGTCGGAAACCAATTCTGGTTATCGCTTCTCGGCCTTTTGGCTAAGATCAAGTGTAGTATCTGTTCTTATCAGTTTAATATCTGATACGTCCCCTATCTGGGGACCATATATTAAATGGATTTTTAGAACAGGGAGATGGAAAAAGAGCTTGCTCTGTCCACTCCACGCATTGACCTGGTATTGCAGTATCTCCAGGACCGGTGCACCCCTTCTTTAATGCAGTTTCTAAAATCAGAAAGAATTGAATTCAATGCTTTTTGTTCATTTTGCTTGTTTGTCGGATTTTGGGATGGACTCTTTGGCTTTGCTTTTCTTCTCCTCATTGGATTTTTCATGTTAAAAGTTGCCGAAGCCAGATGACAAGCTCATTTTGGTTCAACTTCAGCAACTGTGCATTGCATTGCCATGTAATGTAATGTAATGCAATGCTATCTATCTAGCTCTCCCTCTATACTTCCTTTTGGATAAACAGACATATTAGGCAAGCATTTTGGAGCTTTCACCTAAATAACTACAGGTGGTGAGATAAGCTGCACAATATAATTGACCTTTCAGTATATTGTTGCACACACACCATCTATTTAGCAAATGCCCTTGTTATCAACAGCAGCCTTTTAAACTCACCTGAGCTAACAGGTATGTGAGCTGGTTACTCTGCTGCGCTTAAAATTTCTTTTTTGGTTTGCTACAATGCCTTTTCTGAAACGTTGTCTCCCTCTGCTGGAACACTGACTTCTTTCATTTAATGCCTGCAGACTATAAAAGAGAAACCAACCCAAAAAGTTTGGTTGATTAGTCTGTGGCATTCTTTTAAACTGTTGCTTATGGCGGTCTCTGTGAGCTTCTCAGTGACATTCAGCCATCCAGGTATCCCGCCTGCAGTAGACGGAATGTGGCAATGGAACGCTGGCTGCGCGTGTCATAATAGGCTCTGAGCCTTTATATACCTGCGCACAGCAGCAGCCACCTTCAGTCTGCTGCTGGACAGCCAGCAGCAGCAGCAGCAGGAGAGGTAATTAATCAGCAACCCTCCTGCTAAGGGTAGACAGCTGCTCGTTCCACCCCCCCCCCCCCGCCTTAATTGGTTCTCCTCCCTTCCAACGGTGTTGAGGCGGGTGGGAACAGCCGGGGGTTGAGGGTACTGTGCTAAAAGAGGTGGAGTTATGCAGATCTAAAACGCGTGGATTGCAGCAGCAGCAAGCCGAAAAGTGCAGGCATGTGAGGGATCTAGAGGTTGACAGCATGTCTTCTTAACGGGAGTCCAGGTGGCCATCTCCACAAATGGACTTTTCAGAATCCTTGGGTGGCACCGTAGTCGGAAACCAATTCTGGTTATCGCTTCTCGGCCTTTTGGCTAAGATCAAGTGTAGTATCTGTTCTTATCAGTTTAATATCTGATACGTCCCCTATCTGGGGACCATATATTAAATGGATTTTTAGAACAGGGAGATGGAAAAAGAGCTTGCTCTGTCCACTCCACGCATTGACCTGGTATTGCAGTATCTCCAGGACCGGTGCACCCCTTCTTTAATGCAGTTTCTAAAATCAGAAAGAATTGAATTCAATGCTTTTTGTTCATTTTGCTTGTTTGTCGGATTTTGGGATGGACTCTTTGGCTTTGCTTTTCTTCTCCTCATTGGATTTTTCATGTTAAAAGTTGCAGAAGCCAGATGACAAGCTCATTTTGGTTCAACTTCAGCAACTGTGCATTGCATTGCCATGTAATGTAATGTAATGCAATGCTATCTATCTAGCTCTCCCTCTATACTT
This sequence comes from Phyllobates terribilis, assembly GCF_046119375.1. Classification (NCBI taxonomy): domain Eukaryota; kingdom Metazoa; phylum Chordata; class Amphibia; order Anura; family Dendrobatidae; genus Phyllobates; species Phyllobates terribilis. The sequence continues at coordinate 449,397 of NW_027363009.1, read as the reverse complement.
CCTTTTGGATAAACAGACATATTAGGCAAGCATTTTGGAGCTTTCACCTAAATAACTACAGGTGGTGAGATAAGCTGCACAATATAATTGACCTTTCAGTATATTGTTGCACACACACCATCTATTTAGCAAATGCCCTTGTTATCAACAGCAGCCTTTTAAACTCACCTGAGCTAACAGGTATGTGAGCTGGTTACTCTGCTGCGCTTAAAATTTCTTTTTTGGTTTGCTACAATGCCTTTTCTGAAACGTTGTCTCCCTCTGCTGGAACACTGACTTCTTTCATTTAATGCCTGCAGACTATAAAAGAGAAACCAACCCAAAAAGTTTGGTTGATTAGTCTGTGGCATTCTTTTAAACTGTTGCTTATGGCGGTCTCTGTGAGCTTCTCAGTGACATTCAGCCATCCAGGTATCCCGCCTGCAGTAGACGGAATGTGGCAATGGAACGCTGGCTGCGCGTGTCATAATAGGCTCTGAGCCTTTATATACCTGCGCACAGCAGCAGCCACCTTCAGTCTGCTGCTGGACAGCCAGCAGCATCAGCAGCAGGAGAGGTAATTAATCAGCAACCCTCCTGCTAAGGGTAGACAGCTGCTCGTTCCACCCCCCCCCCCCCCCGCCTTAATTGGTTCTCCTCCCTTCCAACGGTGTTGAGGCGGGTGGGAACAGCCGGGGGTTGAGGGTACTGTGCTAAAAGAGGTGGAGTTATGCAGCTCTAAAACGCGTGGATTGCAGCAGCAGCAAGCCGAAAAGTGCAGGCATGTGAGGGATCTAGAGGTTGACAGCATGTCTTCTTAACGGGAGTCCAGGTGGCTATCTCCACAAATGGACTTTTCAGAATCCTTGGGTGGCACCGTAGTCGGAAACCAATTCTGGTTATCACTTCTCGGCCTTTTGGCTGAGACCAAGTGCTTCACAGCAGGAGGTTTCAGTTGAAGGGCACTCAGGTACCCCTCTCCTTGGCCTGGCAGGATCGTCCACTTCGGTGGGCTTCACCTGCCTGCTGCTATTAGGGAGAGGGATTAGTCCTAGGGTAACGGGCAGCGATCCCCCAGCCTTCAGGTGCTTTATCTCAAAGCTCTGAAGGCGCAGATTGCAGGCGGTTGCAATTTGCATTTTGTTGCGCCATACCATGGAGGTTGACCCCAACCTCGTGCCTCTATATGCGAGGCTTAAGAACACTATAAGGGTCCGCTTTACGGCTGGTGGTTCCGATATGCGGAATCTGGGATATGTAGTCCAGGACGTGCTTGAGAAACTGCTCCACGTCAGAACCAACAAAATCCTTTCTATCCAGGATTATCCTCGACGTGGAGATTATGATGTAACCTTTACTGGCGAAGGTATTATCAAAGATGTTTTGTCCAGAGTTAAGTCGGTAGAAAATAGCCCTGGTCTAAAAGGGATTCAGATCATCGAGCACGTCCTGGATGAGGTAAAGATGGTGGTTGTGAAAATCTTCTCACCCTTCATAACAGCACCAGATGTTATTTCCTTTTTGTCAGTTTATTTTAAAAGTGTGAAATTGATTGGGAAAGTGTTGAATGAGTTTAACATCTGGACCTCAAAATGGAAGTTTTTAGTAAAATGTGAAAGAGACCCTAAATTCCCTGGAGGTGTGAGACTTCCTCCAGCTCGATTTAAAATAGGGCAAACTAATGGGGATTTTTTTTTCTCAGGAATGCCACTTTTCTGTAGGTATTGTGGTCTCTATGGGCACTCTAAGGATAGTTGTGGTGCCACTTGTAGAAATTGTGCCAGTACTGAACATGACACAAAGGAGTGCCCAAATGAAAAAAAATGCTCTTTTTGTCGGACACCTGGTCATTTCTATTTTTCTTGCCCTCACAGGTTCAGAGAGGATGAACAAAAACAAAAGGAGAAGTCCAAGACATCCGGGAATGGACGGGCCAATCAGACCACCCCTCAGGAGGAGGAACAACAACCTGGAGCCTCGGGAGGTGATAAGGGCGCTTCGACTAGTAACAATCCCTCCGAGTCAATGACAGGTAACTCACAGGAGCCCAGGAGCTGGCTGAAAGACCATAAGGAGGCTAAAAGGAAGGCTGAGAAAGATCATAAAGGGGCGGTCGGTAAGGCCAAAAAAGAGCGCCAAAAGGCTGACACCGAGCCCAAAATTCCCACTGGGTCTCACGAGAGCGAGGGCGGTACGTGGCATTTGGTGAGGTCTCATAATAAGAAAAAGAATGGTTCCGTGGAGGTGGCTAATAGGGAGGAGATGGATACATCCCCTCACGGGGGTGTAGACTCTGGAATCCCGAGGTCCCGGGGCTCTGCTGCCCCAGGTGGGGCCCCGAACCTGGCTGCCTCCGGGGACTCTGAGGCTCCGCCATGTGCGCAGCCTGCCCCTGTGTTACGACCCTCTGCGGGTCAGCAGGGGAGTGCGGAGCCTCTCGGAGACCCACCTGACGAGGACCTAAATGGTCAGCCTATGGAGACCCAGTGTAACCTTTCTCACAATATCCTTCCGAGCTACACCCCAGTAGCGTCGGGTCTTAATTTAAGTGAATGTTCCTTCTCCGATGATGAAGACTCTTTGATAACGGTGGATTCAGAAGAGGGCGTTGGTGAAAGTCCAAGTGGTCTGATCCGTCCATCGGATAGGTAAAGTCCAGTTTTTGTTTCTTCCTAACCATTTGTTATGATGGCTGACATTAGTGGTGTTTCCCTCAATGTGAGAGGCATAGGATCCAAAACCAGAAGAGCTACTGTTTTACATTTTTTAACCTGTTTTACAGCTTCTGTTTTCTTTTTACAAGAATGTCATATCCCTCATAAGATTTCTTACAAAAAATATAAGGAAGAGTGGAAACATGGTCCATCGGTCTGGTCTGGATCAAATGCAACCGGATCAGCCGGGGTAGCTATACTTTTTAAGGGAAATGTGTCTATTGATTTTATCCAAGATATTTTACCGGGTCGTATTCTTTTAGTTAAGGCTTTTATTGATGGGACAAGATGGCAGTTTTTAAATTTTTATGGGTCACCTGATAAAAATGAAAGGGCTGATATGCTGGAAATTTTACCTTTATTTATTAACATTTCTGAACCTTTTATCCTGGCAGGTGATTTTAATTGTATTTTAAAAGGCGAAAGCCGACGCTCCGGTTCCGTGAGTAGAAATTATGACAAAACGTCTGGAATGTTAAGCAATATTATAAATGATTGTAAATTAACTGATGTGTATAAAGAATGTAACAAGGATAGCCCTATAGACGCTGGTTTCACCTGGAGCAATTCTACATGTAGCTCCAGGATAGATTTTGTTTTAGGTTCAGAAAAAATACTGCCAGTGAAATGTGAAGTTTTAACTAATATTCTCTCAGATCACAAGGTTTTATCTTTTAGAGTGAGGATTAATGGAAAGAAGAAATGTGGTAAGAAATCTTGGAAATTGAATGTGTCCCTTTTAAAAGATCCACAAATTTTATCGGATTTTATTGAGTTTTATGTAAACTGTAGAAAAAGGAAAAACCCCAATATTTCTTTTAGCTCCTGGTGGGATAGAATGAAAATAAGCATTAAAGATTTCTTTATAAAGAAAAGCATACAAAAAGCTAAAGAAAAGTTTGAGATCTATAATTTTCTTAATATCAGGTTACAGACATTGTACAAATTCAAAGACAATGGTCTGGATGTAGGTAATGATATATTGAGTCTTAAAGGAGAAATTTCAAAGTGGTTGGAACAAAAAGGAAAAGAACTGATTTTTCGTTCAAAGGTAAAACACGTAGAAGAGGATGAGACTTGTTCCAGGTATTTTTTTAAGAAAAACAAACAGGCGAAAACAATAATTGATAACATAGATGGAGATAATAATATCAACGTTATATTGGATAAGGTAAATGTCTATTTTAATGATCTTTTTAATGTAAAAACTATAGACCATGATTTAATACACACTTTCCTGGGGGAGATCAAGTCCACCCTAGATGCTGATGCCCAAAGTTTTTTATCCCAACCTCTATGTGAGGAAGAGATTTTAGAAACCATGAAGAGTTTTAAAAATGGTAAAGTGCCGGGCCCTGATGGTATCCCCATAGAGTTTTATATAAGTTTTTATGATATTTTAAAAGATGATTTGTTTAATTTGTTTTCCGAAGTTTTTAATAATAAGGTTTTACTCAACTCATGGAAGAAAGGTGAGGTATCACTACTATACAAAAAAGGTGACAAAACGGATCTTAAAAACTGGAGGCCGATAACTCTTTTAAATAGTGATTACAAAATTATGGCTAAGATCTGTGCAAATCGGTTGAAAAAGGTGATACATAAAGTAATTCATGCAAATCAGGTATGCGGGGTACCTGGGCGTAGTATCTGGGACAATTTAAACCTGGTGAAAGATTGTATTGAAGATGTAAAAACCAGAAAGACAAAGATGTCAATCCTAGCGGTGGATTTTGAGAAAGCTTTTGACCGCGTGTCTCATTTTTATCTTTTTAAAGTTTTAGAAAAAATGGGCATTCCGGGTGGGTTTTTATTGTCTCTTAAAGCTTTTTATAATGATTGTACGAGTAAGATTTTAGTTAATGGTTTTAAAACAAAAGAGGTAGTTTTAAAATCAGGGGTGAAGCAGGGTTGCCCTTTGTCCCCCCTGCTTTTTATATGTGCTATAGAACCCCTTTTATGTACAATACGCCGGGATAAGCAAATATGTGGAGTACCCTTACCCGGAGGGAACGGTCTACAAGTTAAAGTTGTAAGCTATATGGATGATGTAGCAGTGTTTGGATGTGATGTACCTTCAATACAAAAAACGATAAGCCAAATTCAGTCTTTTTGTACAGTTTCCGGTTTTAAAATTAATCTTACTAAATGTAATATTTTAAATGTCGGGGGGATGAGTTTACATGATGTACCAATTGCAGTTACAGATTCCATTACTATTTTAGGTGTTTCTTTTAATGAATCTAATAATGGTTTTAATAGCTGGGATGCGGCAGCACAGAAAATTAATCAGAAAATCTGCATGTGGAATATGAGAAAGCTGTCAATGGAAGGTAAAGTTCTGATTGTAAAAATGGTGATATTACCTATCCTGTTATATCTTAGTTTGGTGTTCCCCCCTCCTACAAATTTGTTGAAACGAATTACAAAAGTATGTTTTACCTTTTTTTGGGGCTCAAAAATGGAGAAACTCAAAAGAGAAATTGTGACAAAGCCAAAGGTTAAAGGTGGGAAAGATTTCCCTGTTTTAGATAAGTTTCTTTTAATACATTTTTTCTGTTTCTGTTTTAAAACCCTTTTTAAAGATAATTACCTTTCCTATTTTATGCGTTTTAACACTGGTTTTCTCATGAGAAGGTTTGGTTGGTTTGAAACGGTTTTATCCTCTCCTTATGCTTTTAACCTACCTGCACATTATGAGATTTTAAAGAAAATTATTCTTGATTTTAATTTGAATAAGAAACAGACAGGGGATCTATGTAACAGCAAGACACTACTCAAACAAATTAGTACTGATGTGACGTTGTGTGATATTGAACGTTATGATGATGACAAAACTGTACACATATGGAAAATGATTAACGCCCCTTATCTTTTTAATGTACAGAAAGACATGTCTTGGAGCTGCGCACACCACTGTCTTCCTTGCCGGGCATTCCAGTACAGAAGAGGTTTTGTGAGGTCTGCCATCTGCCCAAGAGAAGGTTGTCAAGAAGAAGAGACAGTGAAGCATCTTTTATGGACTTGTGCTTTTGCTAAAGAGTTCTGGAGAAGATTAATCCCCATGCTGGAGAAAATGGTGGACCTCAAGGACTTTAATTTTGCATCAGTGTTATATGGTCTTCTGGAATGCCCAACAATGGACCAAAAAATAATGGCGTGGAAGACAGTGAATTGTGCCAAGATAGCGCTCTGGAATGCTAGAAATATTGCTGTTTTTAAACATGAAATGTTACCAGTAGATGATGTTTTAGCCTTTTGTAAAAGTGAAATGTACATATACTATTTATTGGACAGGAAAAAGAATGTAACGTTGGCAGGCAAATGGCTTTTTAACCTATGGAATATTTGAAGTCTTGTAAAATTTGCTGTGATGGAATTTTTATTTTTCTTTGAAGTCCCGAAAGTGTAATGTGGATGTAATGGTTTTATTTCTGTAATTTGTTAAATTTTAAATAAACGGTTTTTATCCCCATGTGGGGGATAGCCAAATTAAAAAAAAATCTGTTCTTATCAGTTTAATATCTGATACGTCCCCTATCTGGGGACCATATATTAAATGGATTTTTAGAACAGGGAGATGGAAAAAGAGCTTGCTCTGTCCACTCCACGCATTGACCTGGTATTGCAGTATCTCCAGGACCGGTGCACCCCTTCTTTAATGCAGTTTCTAAAATCAGAAAGAATTGAATTCAATGCTTTTTGTTCATTTTGCTTGTTTGTCGGATTTTGGGATGGACTCTTTGGCTTTGCTTTTCTTCTCCTCATTGGATTTTTCATGTTAAAAGTTGCAGAAGCCAGATGACAAGCTCATTTTGGTTCAACTTCAGCAACTGTGCATTGCATTGCCATGTAATGTAATGTAATGCAATGCTATCTATCTAGCTCTCCCTCTATACTTCCTTTTGGATAAACAGACATATTAGGCAAGCATTTTGGAGCTTTCACCTAAATAACTACAGGTGGTGAGATAAGCTGCACAATATAATTGACCTTTCAGTATATTGTTGCACACACACCATCTATTTAGCAAATGCCCTTGTTATCAACAGCAGCCTTTTAAACTCACCTGAGCTAACAGGTATGTGAGCTGGTTACTCTGCTGCGCTTAAAATTTCTTTTTTGGTTTGCTACAATGCCTTTTCTGAAACGTTGTCTCCCTCTGCTGGAACACTGACTTCTTTCATTTAATGCCTGCAGACTATAAAAGAGAAACCAACCCAAAAAGTTTGGTTGATTAGTCTGTGGCATTCTTTTAAACTGTTGCTTATGGCGGTCTCTGTGAGCTTCTCAGTGACATTCAGCCATCCAGGTATCCCGCCTGCAGTAGACGGAATGTGGCAATGGAACGCTGGCTGCGCGTGTCATAATAGGCTCTGAGCCTTTATATACCTGCGCACAGCAGCAGCCACCTTCAGTCTGCTGCTGGACAGCCAGCAGCAGCAGCAGCAGAGGTAATTAATCAGCAACCCTCCTGCTAAGGGTAGACAGCTGCTCGTTCCACCCCCCCCCCCCGCCTTAATTGGTTCTCCTCCCTTCCAACGGTGTTGAGGCGGGTGGGAACAGCCGGGGGTTGAGGGTACTGTGCTAAAAGAGGTGGAGTTATGCAGATCTAAAACGCGTGGATTGCAGCAGCAGCAAGCCGAAAAGTGCAGGCATGTGAGGGATCTAGAGGTTGACAGCATGTCTTCTTAACGGGAGTCCAGGTGGCCATCTCCACAAATGGACTTTTCAGAATCCTTGGGTGGCACCGTAGTCGGAAACCAATTCTGGTTATCGCTTCTCGGCCTTTTGGCTAAGATCAAGTGTAGTATCTGTTCTTATCAGTTTAATATCTGATACGTCCCCTATCTGGGGACCATATATTAAATGGATTTTTAGAACAGGGAGATGGAAAAAGAGCTTGCTCTGTCCACTCCACGCATTGACCTGGTATTGCAGTATCTCCAGGACCGGTGCACCCCTTCTTTAATGCAGTTTCTAAAATCAGAAAGAATTGAATTCAATGCTTTTTGTTCATTTTGCTTGTTTGTCGGATTTTGGGATGGACTCTTTGGCTTTGCTTTTCTTCTCCTCATTGGATTTTTCATGTTAAAAGTTGCAGAAGCCAGATGACAAGCTCATTTTGGTTCAACTTCAGCAACTGTGCATTGCATTGCCATGTTATGTAATGTAATGCAATGCTATCTATCTAGCTCTCCCTCTATACTTCCTTTTGGATAAACAGACATATTAGGCAAGCATTTTGGAGCTTTCACCTAAATAACTACAGGTGGTGAGATAAGCTGCAAAATATAATTGACCTTTCAGTATATTGTTGCACACACACCATCTATTTAGCAAATGCCCTTGTTATCAACAGCAGCCTTTTAAACTCACCTGAGCTAACAGGTATGTGAGCTGGTTACTCTGCTGTGCTTAAAATTTCTTTTTTGGTTTGCTACAATGCCTTTTCTGAAACGTTGTCTCCCTCTGCTGGAACACTGACTTCTTTCATTTAATGCCTGCAGACTATAAAAGAGAAACCAACCCAAAAAGTTTGGTTGATTAGTCTGTGGCATTCTTTTAAACTGTTGCTTATGGCGGTCTCTGTGAGCTTCTCAGTGACATTCAGCCATCCAGGTATCCCACCTGCAGTAGACGGAATGTGGCAATGGAACGCTGGCTGCGCGTGTCATAATAGGCTCTGAGCCTTTATATACCTGCGCACAGCAGCAGCCACCTTCAGTCTGCTGCTGGACAGCCAGCAGCAGCAGCAGCAGGAGAGGTAATTAATCAGCAACCCTCCTGCTAAGGGTAGACAGCTGCTCGTTCCACCCCCCCCCCCGCCTTAATTGGTTCTCCTCCCTTCCAACGGTGTTGAGGCGGGTGGGAACAGCCGGGGGTTGAGGGTACTGTGCTAAAAGAGGTGGAGTTATGCAGATCTAAAACGCGTGGATTGCAGCAGCAGCAAGCCGAAAAGTGCAGGCATGTGAGGGATCTAGAGGTTGACAGCATGTCTTCTTAACGGGAGTCCAGGTGGCCATCTCCACAAATGGACTTTTCAGAATCCTTGGGTGGCACCGTAGTCGGAAACCAATTCTGGTTATCGCTTCTCGGCCTTTTGGCTAAGATCAAGTGTAGTATCTGTTCTTATCAGTTTAATATCTGATACGTCCCCTATCTGGGGACCATATATTAAATGGATTTTTAGAACAGGGAGATGGAAAAAGAGCTTGCTCTGTCCACTCCACGCATTGACCTGGTATTGCAGTATCTCCAGGACCGGTGCACCCCTTCTTTAATGCAGTTTCTAAAATCAGAAAGAATTGAATTCAATGCTTTTTGTTCATTTTGCTTGTTTGTCGGATTTTGGGATGGACTCTTTGGCTTTGCTTTTCTTCTCCTCATTGGATTTTTCATGTTAAAAGTTGCAGAAGCCAGATGACAAGCTCATTTTGGTTCAACTTCAGCAACTATGCATTGCATTGCCATGTAATGTAATGTAATGCAATGCTATCTATCTAGCTCTCCCTCTATACTTCCTTTTGGATAAACAGACATATTAGGCAAGCATTTTGGAGCTTTCACCTAAATAACTACAGGTGGTGAGATAAGCTGCACAATATAATTGACCTTTCAGTATATTGTTGCACACACACCATCTATTTAGCAAATGCCCTTGTTATCAACAGCAGCCTTTTAAACTCACCTGAGCTAACAGGTATGTGAGCTGGTTACTCTGCTGCGCTTAAAATTTCTTTTTTGGTTTGCTACAATGCCTTTTCTGAAACGTTGTCTCCCTCTGCTGGAACACTGACTTCTTTCATTTAATGCCTGCAGACTATAAAAGAGAAACCAACCCAAAAAGTTTGGTTGATTAGTCTGTGGCATTCTTTTAAACTGTTGCTTATGGCGGTCTCTGTGAGCTTCTCAGTGACATTCAGCCATCCAGGTATCCCGCCTGCAGTAGACGGAATGTGGCAATGGAACGCTGGCTGCGCGTGTCATAATAGGCTCTGAGCCTTTATATACCTGCGCACAGCAGCAGCCACCTTCAGTCTGCTGCTGGACAGCCAGCAGCAGCAGCAGCAGGAGAGGTAATTAATCAGCAACCCTCCTGCTAAGGGTAGACAGCTGCTCGTTCCACACCCCCCCCCGCCTTAATTGGTTCTCCTCCCTTCCAACGGTGTTGAGGCGGGTGGGAACAGCCGGGGGTTGAGGGTACTGTGCTAAAAGAGGTGGAGTTATGCAGATCTAAAACGCGTGGATTGCAGCAGCAGCAAGCCGAAAAGTGCAGGCATGTGAGGGATCTAGAGGTTGACAGCATGTCTTCTTAACGGGAGTCCAGGTGGCCATCTCCACAAATGGACTTTTCAGAATCCTTGGGTGGCACCGTAGTCGGAAACCAATTCTGGTTATCGCTTCTCGGCCTTTTGGCTAAGATCAAGTGTAGTATCTGTTCTTATCAGTTTAATATCTGATACGTCCCCTATCTGGGGACCATATATTAAATGGATTTTTAGAACAGGGAGATGGAAAAAGAGCTTGCTCTGTCCACTCCACGCATTGACCTGGTATTGCAGTATCTCCAGGACCGGTGCACCCCTTCTTTAATGCAGTTTCTAAAATCAGAAAGAATTGAATTCAATGCTTTTTGTTCATTTTGCTTGTTTGTCGGATTTTGGGATGGACTCTTTGGCTTTGCTTTTCTTCTCCTCATTGGATTTTTCATGTTAAAAGTTGCAGAAGCCAGATGACAAGCTCATTTTGGTTCAACTTCAGCAACTGTGCATTGCATTGCCATGTAATGTAATGTAATGCAATGCTATCTATCTAGCTCTCCCTCTATACTTCCTTTTGGATAAACAGACATATTAGGCAAGCATTTTGGAGCTTTCACCTAAATAACTACAGGTGGTGAGATAAGCTGCACAATATAATTGACCTTTCAGTATATTGTTGCACACACACCATCTATTTAGCAAATGCCCTTGTTATCAACAGCAGCCTTTTAAACTCACCTGAGCTAACAGGTATGTGAGCTGGTTACTCTGCTGCGCTTAAAATTTCTTTTTTGGTTTGCTACAATGCCTTTTCTGAAACGTTGTCTCCCTCTGCTGGAACACTGACTTCTTTCATTTAATGCCTGCAGACTATAAAAGAGAAACCAACCCAAAAAGTTTGGTTGATTAGTCTGTGGCATTCTTTTAAACTGTTGCTTATGGCGGTCTCTGTGAGCTTCTCAGTGACATTCAGCCATCCAGGTATCCCGCCTGCAGTAGACGGAATGTGGCAATGGAACGCTGGCTGCGCGTGTCATAATAGGCTCTGAGCCTTTATATACCTGCGCACAGCAGCAGCCACCTTCAGTCTGCTGCTGGACAGCCAGCAGCAGCAGCAGGAGAGGTAATTAATCAGCAACCCTCCTGCTAAGGGTAGACAGCTGCTCGTTCCACCCCCCCCCCCCGCCTTAATTGGTTCTCCTCCCTTCCAACGGTGTTGAGGCGGGTGGGAACAGCCGGGGGTTGAGGGTACTGTGCTAAAAGAGGTGGAGTTATGCAGATCTAAAACGCGTGGATTGCAGCAGCAGCAAGCCGAAAAGTGCAGGCATGTGAGGGATCTAGAGGTTGACAGCATGTCTTCTTAACGGGAGTCCAGGTGGCCATCTCCACAAATGGACTTTTCAGAATCCTTGGGTGGCACCGTAGTCGGAAACCAATTCTGGTTATCGCTTCTCGGCCTTTTGGCTAAGATCAAGTGTAGTATCTGTTCTTATCAGTTTAATATCTGATACGTCCCCTATCTGGGGACCATATATTAAATGGATTTTTAGAACAGGGAGATGGAAAAAGAGCTTGCTCTGTCCACTCCACGCATTGACCTGGTATTGCAGTATCTCCAGGACCGGTGCACCCCTTCTTTAATGCAGTTTCTAAAATCAGAAAGAATTGAATTCAATGCTTTTTGTTCATTTTGCTTGTTTGTCGGATTTTGGGATGGACTCTTTGGCTTTGCTTTTCTTCTCCTCATTGGATTTTTCATGTTAAAAGTTGCAGAAGCCAGATGACAAGCTCATTTTGGTTCAACTTCAGCAACTGTGCATTGCATTGCCATGTAATGTAATGTAATGCAATGCTATCAATCTAGCTCTCCCTCTATACTTCCTTTTGGATAAACAGACATATTAGGCAAGCATTTTGGAGCTTTCACCTAAATAACTACAGGTGGTGAGATAAGCTGCACAATATAATTGACCTTTCAGTATATTGTTGCACACACACCATCTATTTAGCAAATGCCCTTGTTATCAACAGCAGCCTTTTAAACTCACCTGAGCTAACAGGTATGTGAGCTGGTTACTCTGCTGCGCTTAAAATTTCTTTTTTGGTTTGCTACAATGCCTTTTCTGAAACGTTGTCTCCCTCTGCTGGAACACTGACTTCTTTCATTTAATGCCTGCAGACTATAAAAGAGAAACCAACCCAAAAAGTTTGGTTGATTAGTCTGTGGCATTCTTTTAAACTGTTGCTTATGGCGGTCTCTGTGAGCTTCTCAGTGACATTCAGCCATCCAGGTATCCCGCCTGCAGTAGACGGAATGTGGCAATGGAACGCTGGCTGCGCGTGTCATAATAGGCTCTGAGCCTTTATATACCTGCGCACAGCAGCAGCCACCTTCAGTCTGCTGCTGGACAGCCAGCAGCAGCAGCAGCAGGAGAGGTAATTAATCAGCAACCCTCCTGCTAAGGGTAGACAGCTGCTCGTTCCACCCCCCCCCCCCGCCTTAATTGGTTCTCCTCCCTTCCAACGGTGTTGAGGCGGGTGGGAACAGCCGGGGGTTGAGGGTACTGTGCTAAAAGAGGTGGAGTTATGCAGATCTAAAACGCGTGGATTGCAGCAGCAGCAAGCCGAAAAGTGCAGGCATGTGAGGGATCTAGAGGTTGACAGCATGTCTTCTTAACGGGAGTCCAGGTGGCCATCTCCACAAATGGACTTTTCAGAATCCTTGGGTGGCACCGTAGTCGGAAACCAATTCTGGTTATCGCTTCTCGGCCTTTTGGCTAAGATCAAGTGTAGTATCTGTTCTTATCAGTTTAATATCTGATACGTCCCCTATCTGGGGACCATATATTAAATGGATTTTTAGAACAGGGAGATGGAAAAAGAGCTTGCTCTGTCCACTCCACGCATTGACCTGGTATTGCAGTATCTCCAGGACCGGTGCACCCCTTCTTTAATGCAGTTTCTAAAATCAGAAAGAATTGAATTCAATGCTTTTTGTTCATTTTGCTTGTTTGTCGGATTTTGGGATGGACTCTTTGGCTTTGCTTTTCTTCTCCTCATTGGATTTTTCATGTTAAAAGTTGCAGAAGCCAGATGACAAGCTCATTTTGGTTCAACTTCAGCAACTGTGCATTGCATTGCCATGTAATGTAATGTAATGCAATGCTATCTATCTAGCTCTCCCTCTATACTTCCTTTTGGATAAACAGACATATTAGGCAAGCATTTTGGAGCTTTCACCTAAATAACTACAGGTGGTGAGATAAGCTGCACAATATAATTGACCTTTCAGTATATTGTTGCACACACACCATCTATTTAGCAAATGCCCTTGTTATCAACAGCAGCCTTTTAAACTCACCTGAGCTAACAGGTATGTGAGCTGGTTACTCTGCTGCGCTTAAAATTTCTTTTTTGGTTTGCTACAATGCCTTTTCTGAAACGTTGTCTCCCTCTGCTGGAACACTGACTTCTTTCATTTAATGCCTGCAGACTATAAAAGAGAAACCAACCCAAAAAGTTTGGTTGATTAGTCTGTGGCATTCTTTTAAACTGTTGCTTATGGCGGTCTCTGTGAGCTTCTCAGTGACATTCAGCCATCCAGGTATCCCGCCTGCAGTAGACGGAATGTGGCAATGGAACGCTGGCTGCGCGTGTCATAATAGGCTCTGAGCCTTTATATACCTGCGCACAGCAGCAGCCACCTTCAGTCTGCTGCTGGACAGCCAGCAGCAGCAGCAGCAGGAGAGGTAATTAATCAGCAACCCTCCTGCTAAGGGTAGACAGCTGCTTGTTCCACACCCCTCCTCCCCGCCTTAATTGGTTCTCCTCCCTTCCAACGGTGTTGAGGCGGGTGGGAACAGCCGGGGGTTGAGGGTACTGTGCTAAAAGAGGTGGAGTTATGCAGATCTAAAACGCGTGGATTGCAGCAGCAGCAAGCCGAAAAGTGCAGGCATGTGAGGGATCTAGAGGTTGACAGCATGTCTTCTTAACGGGAGTCCAGGTGGCCATCTCCACAAATGGACTTTTCAGAATCCTTGGGTGGCACCGTAGTCGGAAACCAATTCTGGTTATCGCTTCTCGGCCTTTTGGCTAAGATCAAGTGTAGTATCTGTTCTTATCAGTTTAATATCTGATACGTCCCCTATCTGGGGACCATATATTAAATGGATTTTTAGAACAGGGAGATGGAAAAAGAGCTTGCTCTGTCCACTCCACGCATTGACCTGGTATTGCAGTATCTCCAGGACCGGTGCACCCCTTCTTTAATGCAGTTTCTAAAATCAGAAAGAATTGAATTCAATGCTTTTTGTTCATTTTGCTTGTTTGTCGGATTTTGGGATGGACTCTTTGGCTTTGCTTTTCTTCTCCTCATTGGATTTTTCATGTTAAAAGTTGCAGAAGCCAGATGACAAGCTCATTTTGGTTCAACTTCAGCAACTGTGCATTGCATTGCCATGTAATGTAATGTAATGCAATGCTATCTATCTAGCTCTCAATCTATACTTCCCTTTGGATAAACAGACATATTAGGCAAGCATTTTGGAGCTTTCACCTAAATAACTACAGTTGGTGAGATAAGCTGCACAATATAATTGACCTTTCAGTATATTGTTGCACACACACCATCTATTTAGCAAATGCCCTTGTTATCAACAGCAGCCTTTTAAACTCACCTGAGCTAACAGGTATGTGAGCTGGTTACTCTGCTGCGCTTAAAATTTCTTTTTTGGTTTGCTACAATGCCTTTTCTGAAACGTTGTCTCCCTCTGCTGGAACACTGACTTCTTTCATTTAATGCCTGCAGACTATAAAAGAGAAACCAACCCAAAAAGTTTGGTTGATTAGTCTGTGGCATTCTTTTAAACTGTTGCTTATGGCGGTCTCTGTGAGCTTCTCAGTGACATTCAGCCATCCAGGTATCCCGCCTGCAGTAGACGGAATGTGGCAATGGAACGCTGGCTGCGCGTGTCATAATAGGCTCTGAGCCTTTATATACCTGCGCACAGCAGCAGCCACCTTCAGTCTGCTGCTGGACAGCCAGCAGCAGCAGCAGCAGGAGAGGTAATTAATCAGCAACCCTCCTGCTAAGGGTAGACAGCTGCTCGTTCCACCCCACCCCCCCGCCTTAATTGGTTCTCCTCCCTTCCAACGGTGTTGAGGCGGGTGGGAACAGCCGGGGGTTGAGGGTACTGTGCTAAAAGAGGTGGAGTTATGCAGATCTAAAACGCGTGGATTGCAGCAGCAGCAAGCCGAAAAGTGCAGGCATGTGAGGGATCTAGAGGTTGACAGCATGTCTTCTTAACGGGAGTCCAGGTGGCCATCTCCACAAATGGACTTTTCAGAATCCTTGGGTGGCACCGTAGTCGGAAACCAATTCTGGTTATCGCTTCTCGGCCTTTTGGCTAAGATCAAGTGTAGTATCTGTTCTTATCAGTTTAATATATGATACGTCCCCTATCTGGGGACCATATATTAAAGGGATTTTTAGAACAGGGAGATGGAAAAAGAGCTTGCTCTGTCCACTCCACGCATTGACCTGGTATTGCAGTATCTCCAGGACCGGTGCACCCCTTCTTTAATGCAGTTTCTAAAATCAGAAAGAATTGAATTCAATGCTTTTTGTTCATTTTGCTTGTTTGTCGGATTTTGGGATGGACTCTTTGGCTTTGCTTTTCTTCTCCTCATTGGATTTTTCATGTTAAAAGTTGCAGAAGCCAGATGACAAGCTCATTTTGGTTCAACTTCAGCAACTGTGCATTGCATTGCCATGTAATGTAATGTAATGCAATGCTATCTATCTAGCTCTCCCTCTATACTTCCTTTTGGATAAACAGACATATTAGGCAAGCATTTTGGAGCTTTCACCTAAATAACTACAGGTGGTGAGATAAGCTGCACAATATAATTGACCTTTCAGTATATTGTTGCACACACACCATCTATTTAGCAAATGCCCTTGTTATCAACAGCAGCCTTTTAAACTCACCTGAGCTAACAGGTATGTGAGCTGGTTACTCTGCTGCGCTTAAAATTTCTTTTTTGGTTTGCTACAATGCCTTTTCTGAAACGTTGTCTCCCTCTGCTGGAACACTGACTTCTTTCATTTAATGCCTGCAGACTATAAAAGAGAAACCAACCCAAAAAGTTTGGTTGATTAGTCTGTGGCATTCTTTTAAACTGTTGCTTATGGCGGTCTCTGTGAGCTTCTCAGTGACATTCAGCCATCCAGGTATCCCGCCTGCAGTAGACGGAATGTGGCAATGGAACGCTGGCTGCGCGTGTCATAATAGGCTCTGAGCCTTTATATACCTGCGCACAGCAGCAGCCACCTTCAGTCTGCTGCTGGACAGCCAGCAGCAGCAGCAGCAGGAGAGGTAATTAATCAGCAACCCTCCTGCTAAGGGTAGACAGCTGCTCGTTCCACCCCACCCCCCCGCCTTAATTGGTTCTCCTCCCTTCCAACGGTGTTGAGGCGGGTGGGAACAGCCGGGGGTTGAGGGTACTGTGCTAAAAGAGGTGGAGTTATGCAGATCTAAAACGCGTGGATTGCAGCAGCAGCAAGCCGAAAAGTGCAGGCATGTGAGGGATCTAGAGGTTGACAGCATGTCTTCTTAACGGGAGTCCAGGTGGCCATCTCCACAAATGGACTTTTCAGAATCCTTGGGTGGCACCGTAGTCGGAAACCAATTCTGGTTATCGCTTCTCGGCCTCTTGGCTAAGATCAAGTGTAGTATCTGTTCTTATCAGTTTAATATATGATACGTCCCCTATCTGGGGACCATATATTAAATGGATTTTTAGAACAGGGAGATGGAAAAAGAGCTTGCTCTGTCCACTCCACGCATTGACCTGGTATTGCAGTATCTCCAGGACCGGTGCACCCCTTCTTTAATGCAGTTTCTAAAATCAGAAAGAATTGAATTCAATGCTTTTTGTTCATTTTGCTTGTTTGTCGGATTTTGGGATGGACTCTTTGGCTTTGCTTTTCTTCTCCTCATTGGATTTTTCATGTTAAAAGTTGCAGAAGCCAGATGACAAGCTTATTTTGGTTCAACTTCAGCAACTGTGCATTGCATTGCCATGTAATGTAATGTAATGCAATGCTATCTATCTAGCTCTCCCTCTATACTTCCTTTTGGATAAACAGACATATTAGGCAAGCATTTTGGAGCTTTCACCTAAATAACTACAGGTGGTGAGATAAGCTGCACAATATAATTGACCTTTCAGTATATTGTTGCACACACACCATCTATTTAGCAAATGCCCTTGTTATCAACAGCAGCCTTTTAAACTCACCTGAGCTAACAGGTATGTGAGCTGGTTACTCTGCTGCGATTAAAATTTCTTTTTTGGTTTGCTACAATGCCTTTTCTGAAACGTTGTCTCCCTCTGCTGGAACACTGACTTCTTTCATTTAATGCCTGCAGACTATAAAAGAGAAACCAACCCAAAAAGTTTGGTTGACTAGTCTGTGGCATTCTTTTAAACTGTTGCTTATGGCGGTCTCTGTGAGCTTCTCAGTGACATTCAGCCATCCAGGTATCCCGCCTGCAGTAGACGGAATGTGGCAATGGAACGCTGGCTGCGCGTGTCATAATAGGCTCTGAGCCTTTATATACCTGCGCACAGCAGCAGCCACCTTCAGTCTGCTGCTGGACAGCCAGCAGCAGCAGCAGCAGGAGAGGTAATTAATCAGCAACCCTCCTGCTAAGGGTAGACAGCTGCTCGTTCCACCCCCCCCCCCGCCTTAATTGGTTCTCCTCCCTTCCAACGGTGTTGAGGCGGGTGGGAACAGCCGGGGGTTGAGGGTACTGTGCTAAAAGAGGTGGAGTTATGCAGATCTAAAACGCGTGGATTGCAACAGCAGCAAGCCGAAAAGTGCAGGCATGTGAGGGATCTAGAGGTTGACAGCATGTCTTCTTAACGGGAGTCCAGGTGGCCATCTCCACAAATGGACTTTTCAGAATCCTTGGGTGGCACCGTAGTCGGAAACCAATTCTGGTTATCGCTTCTCGGCCTTTTGGCTAAGATCAAGTGTAGTATCTGTTCTTATCAGTTTAATATCTGATACGTCCCCTATCTGGGGACCATATATTAAATGGATTTTTAGAACAGGGAGATGGAAAAAGAGCTTGCTCTGTCCACTCCACGCATTGACCTGGTATTGCAGTATCTCCAGGACCGGTGCACCCCTTCTTTAATGCAGTTTCTAAAATCAGAAAGAATTGAATTCAATGCTTTTTGTTCATTTTGCTTGTTTGTCGGATTTTGGGATGGACTCTTTGGCTTTGCTTTTCTTCTCCTCATTGGATTTTTCATGTTAAAAGTTGCAGAAGCCAGATGACAAGCTCATTTTGGTTCAACTTCAGCAACTGTGCATTGCATTGCCATGTAATGTAATGTAATGCAATGCTATCTATCTA
Source organism: Phyllobates terribilis (assembly GCF_046119375.1). Lineage (NCBI taxonomy): Eukaryota > Metazoa > Chordata > Amphibia > Anura > Dendrobatidae > Phyllobates > Phyllobates terribilis. The sequence continues at coordinate 431,010 of NW_027363009.1, read as the reverse complement.
GCTCTCCCTCTATACTTCCTTTTGGATAAACAGACATATTAGGCAAGCATTTTGGAGCTTTCACCTAAATAACTACAGGTGGTGAGATAAGCTGCACAATATAATTGACCTTTCAGTATATTGTTGCACACACACCATCTATTTAGCAAATGCCCTTGTTATCAACAGCAGCCTTTTAAACTCACCTGAGCTAACAGGTATGTGAGCTGGTTACTCTGCTGCGCTTAAAATTTCTTTTTTGGTTTGCTACAATGCCTTTTCTGAAACGTTGTCTCCCTCTGCTGGAACACTGACTTCTTTCATTTAATGCCTGCAGACTATAAAAGAGAAACCAACCCAAAAAGTTTGGTTGATTAGTCTGTGGCATTCTTTTAAACTGTTGCTTATGGCGGTCTCTGTGAGCTTCTCAGTGACATTCAGCCATCCAGGTATCCCGCCTGCAGTAGACGGAATGTGGCAATGGAACGCTGGCTGCGCGTGTCATAATAGGCTCTGAGCCTTTATATACCTGCGCACAGCAGCAGCCACCTTCAGTATGCTGCTGGACAGCCAGCAGCAGCAGCAGCAGGAGAGGTAATTAATCAGCAACCCTCCTGCTAAGGGTAGACAGCTGCTCGTTCCACCCCCCCCCCCCGCCTTAATTGGTTCTCCTCCCTTCCAACGGTGTTGAGGCGGGTGGGAACAGCCGGGGGTTGAGGGTACTGTGCTAAAAGAGGTGGAGTTATGCAGATCTAAAACGCGTGGATTGCAGCAGCAGCAAGCCGAAAAGTGCAGGCATGTGAGGGATCTAGAGGTTGACAGCATGTCTTCTTAACGGGAGTCCAGGTGGCCATCTCCACTAATGGACTTTTCAGAATCCTTGGGTGGCACCGTAGTCGGAAACCAATTCTGGTTATCGCTTCTCGGCCTTTTGGCTAAGATCAAGTGTAGTATCTGTTCTTATCAGTTTAATATCTGATACGTCCCCTATCTGGGGACCATATATTAAATGGATTTTTAGAACAGGGAGATGGAAAAAGAGCTTGCTCTGTCCACTTCACGCATTGACCTGGTATTGCAGTATCTCCAGGACCGGTGCACCCCTTCTTTAATGCAGTTTCTAAAATCAGAAAGAATTGAATTCAATGCTTTTTGTTCATTTTCTTGTTTGTCGGATTTTGGGATGGACTCTTTGGCTTTGCTTTTCTTCTCCTCATTGGATTTTTCATGTTAAAAGTTGCAGAAGCCAGATGACAAGCTCATTTTGGTTCAACTTCAGCAACTGTGCATTGCATTGCCATGTAATGTAATGTAATGCAATGCTATCTATCTAGCTCTCCCTCTATACTTCCTTTTGGATAAACAGACATATTAGGCAAGCATTTTGGAGCTTTCACCTAAATAACTACAGGTGGTGAGATAAGCTGCACAATATAATTGATCTTTCAGTATATTGTTGCACACACACCATCTATTTAGCAAATGCCCTTGTTATCAACAGCAGCCTTTTAAACTCACCTGAGCTAACAGGTATGTGAGCTGGTTACTCTGCTGCGCTTAAAATTTATTTTTTGGTTTGCTACAATGCCTTTTCTGAAACGTTGTCTCCCTCTGCTGGAACACTGACTTCTTTCATTTAATGCCTGCAGACTATAAAAGAGAAACCAACCCAAAAAGTTTGGTTGATTAGTCTGTGGCATTCTTTTAAACTGTTGCTTATGGCGGTCTCTGTGAGCTTCTCAGTGACATTCAGCCATCCAGGTATCCCGCCTGCAGTAGACGGAATGTGGCAATGGAACGCTGGCTGCGCGTGTCATAATAGGCTCTGAGCCTTTATATACCTGCGCACAGCAGCAGCCACCTTCAGTCTGCTGCTGGACAGCCAGCAGCAGCAGCAGCAGGAGAGGTAATTAATCAGCAACCCTCCTGCTAAGGGTAGACAGCTGCTCGTTCCACCCCCCCCCCGCCTTAATTGGTTCTCCTCCCTTCCAACGGTGTTGAGGCGGGTGGGAACAGCCGGGGGTTGAGGGTACTGTGCTAAAAGAGGTGGAGTTATGCAGATCTAAAACGCGTGGATTGCAGCAGCAGCAAGCCGAAAAGTGCAGGCATGTGAGGGATCTAGAGGTTGACAGCATGTCTTCTTAACGGGAGTCCAGGTGGCCATCTCCACAAATGGACTTTTCAGAATCCTTGGGTGGCACCGTAGTCGGAAACCAATTCTGGTTATCGCTTCTCGGCCTTTTGGCTAAGATCAAGTGTAGTATCTGTTCTTATCAGTTTAATATCTGATACGTCCAATATCTGGGGACCATATATTAAATGGATTTTTAGAACAGGGAGATGGAAAAAGAGCTTGCTCTGTCCACTCCACGCATTGACCTGGTATTGCAGTATCTCCAGGACCGGTGCACCCCTTCTTTAATGCAGTTTCTAAAATCAGAAAGAATTGAATTCAATGCTTTTTGTTCATTTTGCTTGTTTGTCGGATTTTGGGATGGACTCTTTGGCTTTGCTTTTCTTCTCCTCATTGGATTTTTCATGTTAAAAGTTGCAGAAGCCAGATGACAAGCTCATTTTGGTTCAACTTCAGCAACTGTGCATTGCATTGCCATGTAATGTAATGTAATGCAATGCTATCTATCTAGCTCTCCCTCTATACTTCCTTTTGGATAAACAGACATATTAGGCAAGCATTTTGGAGCTTTCACCTAAATAACTACAGGTGGTGAGATAAGCTGCACAATATAATTGACCTTTCAGTATATTGTTGCACACACACCATCTATTTAGCAAATGCCCTTGTTATCAACAGCAGCCTTTTAAACTCACCTGAGCTAACAGGTATGTGAGCTGGTTACTCTGCTGCGCATAAAATTTCTTTTTTAGTTTGCTACAATGCCTTTTCTGAAACGTTGTCTCCCTCTGCTGGAACACTGACTTCTTTCATTTAATGCCTGCAGACAATAAAAGAGAAACCAACCCAAAAAGTTTGGTTGATTAGTCTGTGGCATTCTTTTAAACTGTTGCTTATGGCGGTCTCTGTGAGCTTCTCAGTGACATTCAGCCATCCAGGTATCCCGCCTGCAGTAGACGGAATGTGGCAATGGAACGCTGGCTGCGCGTGTCATAATAGGCTCTGAGCCTTTATATACCTGCGCACAGCAGCAGCCACCTTCAGTCTGCTGCTGGACAGCCAGCAGCAGCAGCAGCAGGAGAGGTAATTAATCAGCAACCCTCCTGCTAAGGGTAGACAGCTGCTCGTTCCACCCCCCCCCCGCCTTAATTGGTTCTCCTCCCTTCCAACGGTGTTGAGGCGGGTGGGAACAGCCGGGGGTTGAGGGTACTGTGCTAAAAGAGGTGGAGTTATGCAGATCTAAAACGCGTGGATTGCAGCAGCAGCAAGCCGAAAAGTGCAGGCATGTGAGGGATCTAGAGGTTGACAGCATGTCTTCTTAACGGGAGTCCAGGTGGCCATCTCCACAAATGGACTTTTCAGAATCCTTGGGTGGCACCGTAGTCGGAAACCAATTCTGGTTTTCGCTTCTCGGCCTTTTGGCTAAGATCAAGTGTAGTATCTTTCGAAAAGGCGGTTTTGGATGTTGGCCGCCCTAGTAGATTGATACATTATGCACACTGGGGTTTAGGCGCTTGTTAGTACGCCAGGTGGCTAATATAGTCATCTGGTGGAAAGCATGGCCCCCCAGGATCGACGCCATTGGGCCGGGGAAGATCGAAAGCCCGAAGTGTGAAGTGCCCCAGGAGTGGTGACCCTGGGGTGCCTTAACTCACTGGGATTTTGAACCCCACTTGAGTTTATGGCACATTTGCACAAGCACTTCAAATTTTCTTTCTTCGCACACACCCTTATTCCGGGCCTTCTGGCCTTAGGATGGGGAATTTTTCAATTCCCGGTCGAAGGTCCGGGCAGTATTATACTGTGAAACCTTCACTATTTATTTAATTTCTTTGTCACTGTGTGTCCACTTATTCACGTGTGTCACGTCCAACTAGGATTTTGTCGGGATGCGGTTCCCTTACGGGTTCCTCTCTTGGCAGGTCTAGGGGGGGAGTGTGTGGCCATCAGGTTCCGCTCCCCCCTGAACCCCCCTGGCTCTCCTCTTTTGGGAGGAGAGCGTTGTTGGCTCCCCTCTTCCGGGAGGGGAGCACAGTCTTTGGCTCCCAGTGCCTTGCTCGGGTGAGAACTCGGGCAGGTGCTGGGGGTAAGATTGGGTCGCCTCTGGCTTCGGCTGGAGGTGGCTTTTTGTCCCTGTTCCTCGCTGTGGCCTTTTGGCTCGGAGGGACGGGGAATGGTTTGGGGGACCCTTCTCCTTTTGGAGAGGGTTTCAAGAAGACCAGCATCCTCGTGCACTTTTTTTGTGGCACTTGTCACTTTTTTAAGCGCACTCGGGTTTTGTACACGAATTCGGGCTTTCGAAAAAAAAAAAATCTGTTCTTATCAGTTTAATATCTGATACGTCCCCTATCTGGGGACCATATATTAAATGGATTTTTAGAACAGGGAGATGGAAAAAGAGCTTGCTCTGTCCACTCCACGCATTGACCTGGTATTGCAGTATCTCCAGGACCGGTGCACCCCTTCTTTAATGCAGTTTCTAAAATCAGAAAGAATTGAATTCAATGCTTTTTGTTCATTTTGCTTGTTTGTCGGATTTTGGGATGGACTCTTTGGCTTTGCTTTTCTTCTCCTCATTGGATTTTTCATGTTAAAAGTTGCAGAAGCCAGATGACAAGCTCATTTTGGTTCAACTTCAGCAACTGTGCATTGCATTGCCATATACATACAGTTTCCAACCGGTGCATAATCACAGAAGTATAGGAGTAGAACAATTGACACCTATGGAAAATGATAAGGGAAAATCGCCCAACATGGAGATCAAATCAAAGAAAACAAGCGATCAAAGAGACCCAAAAGTAAATTGGTAAGTATAAAAATTAACTTTTATTAAATATTTCATAAGATAAAAGATATCAGACAAAAAGTGGTGCAAAGCACATACAATGTAAAGAATCCATCATACTGGAGGACTAGCTAGGTTCATAGTGTAAAAGTATAGCACTGTGGCCCATAAAGTTATCATCACAATCTCAAATGGTCACAGGTAGAGTCTCAAGAGAAGCTATATTGTGAGTATAATGTATTACCTAATGAATTTACCTCCAGCTTCAACCACCAAGACAAAGAGATGGAGAAAGAATGTATAAAATATATATATATATATACCTGGACTCAGAATAGGGACCATATGAAACTTGACATGTGAACCACGCGTCCACCCCAACGCGCGTTTCGGCGCTGCCTTCTTCAGGGGGCATGTATCCCCTCCGGCGGTGTGTCATTTTAAATGATAGCCAGCCAATCCGGGATAAGACAAGGACCTATGATGACGCGTGCAGCGTCACGACCGCCGGGCCTATCCCCGACGCCGGCGTCATGCAAAAGGAGGTGCAGAGATCACGTGGGCCCACATGATCCCGCAGGTCCTGCATGGAGACGCCGACATCACAGAGACGCCCGGACAGCTCGCAGCGCGCACGCGCACAGGTCCGGTCTGCTACATAAGGGGACAAGATGTTTAACTGGACTAGTATATCAACATAGGCAATCATGGCTCTGTCTAAGGCTCAAAGTGTGTATATCATACAACACAATAATTCTTGGGTAACACTGCCATAGTAATATTGTGCGATTCGAAGTGATCAATGCAATCAAGGATGCAGATATAACAATAAGGCAAGCATATACAGTTAACATGGTACATAGAAGATACATAAAAGTGAATCAGGCTCGTAATTAGTCACCATTGACCTCTCAAATATATATAACATTAAAAATATATACCATGACAACTGTATTACTAAATCAAAGAAATAATAATAATAAAAAATGATCATCTCCGAATCACACAACAAGCATGCGATCCCAATAAGGAATGCAAACTGTATGGTCGCATGATTAACACACGGGAACTGCACAAACAGAACCATGGTGACAGATTGACGTCCTGAAAAGCGAATGATAACATCCCACAATTAGTGCATAATATGCACAAAATGTAATACTAATAAATCACAATGAATGATGATATTGTAGCCAACAACTCGGTCCTGCATCCAATAATATGTCATATCCAAGGGAGTGTTTCTTATTGATGAATGAAAGCGGCCACCACCCGAAGGGATAAAAGACGGACCAGATGGAATTATACTGTGAAAAATAAAATCAAGAATTAAAAAATTAAAAACAATACTATCGTATGTTGCAGGTGGAGAAAGATCAAAGAAACGGGACAAAACTAAGATTTTCATTTAATCCATTGGGGCATACCGTCCCCAACCTCCAAATCCATTTGGACTCAAGTTGAGCTAAGCGCTGGCCAAGTTTACCCCCCCGAATACCATATTTAAGTAAGTCAATACCCCTAACCTTTAACAGTGAGCTATCACAATCATGACAGAGTTTGAAGTGACGTGGTATTGTCCTGAGGGTGGAGGTGTCCATGCAGTCGATGGCTGCCGAGATGCCCAATACATGTTCCCTCACTCTGACCTTCAGTTGGCGTGTAGTTAGGCCAACATAGATTAGTCCACAAGGACAAGTCGCATAATAAATAACATAGCGTGAGGTACATGTAATACGGCTCCTGATGTCAAAAATCCTAGTACCAGCCGAATTTGTAAAATTGGTACTTTTTACCATATTAGGGCAGGCTACACATCGACCGCAAGGAAAACTTCCACACTCAGGACCGGAGGCATCAAAGATTGTTGTAGTTCTCAATTCAGTCTGATAATGACTGTGAACTAATCTGTCACGCAAATTTTGGGACCGACGTATAGTGATAGAGGGACGATTTGGAAGGATTTTAGACAGTATGGGATCTACCAATAAAATTGGCCAAGCCTTAGTCAAACAGTCTCTCATACGTCCAAATTGGCTGTGATAGTTAGTTATGAACCTTACTCTGTCATCAACTTTTGGGCATTTCTGCTTATATAGTAGCTCATGTCGGTTGGAATATTTAGCACGATGATAAGCTTTTTTTATCATACGCCTACTGTAACCTCTCTCATAAAACCTTTCCTTCAGATCCTCAGACTTCTCAACAAAATCTCTATCATTGGAGCAGAGTCTACGTAGGCGCAGAAATTGGCCTGTCGGTACGGATTGAATCATATAGGGAGGATGAGAGGATTTGGCGTGAAGTAACATATTTGTAGAAGTTTCCTTCCTATAGATACTAGTCTGCAGAGTATTATCACGATCCCTAGTCAGGGTCACATCCAGAAAATTTACTGTATCCCTATCCCACGTAAATGTAATCCGAATATTCATCGCATTTTTGTTGAGGGAATCTATAAATAGAAGTAGATCCTCTACTGGTCCCTGCCAGATCAGCAGAATGTCATCAATGTACCGCGTCCAAAATGGGACACAGTCCATTGACGACTGCCGATCCGGCAGGGTGAGGTCCCTCTCCCACAGCCCCAGGAAGAGGTTAGCATAGGCTGGCGCAAAAGCTGCACCCATAGCAGTACCCTGGAGCTGTAGGTAGAAGGACCTTTTGAACGTAAAAAAGCTGTGGGTAAGGGCAAACTCTAAGAGTTCCATCACCAACTTAATCATATCACTAGAAAGGTTTGACATATGGAGAAAGAAAGCACAGGCCCTAAGGCCATCTGGATGTTTAATGCTTGTATAGAGAGACTCCACATCCCCCGTCACTAGGATCATTTCTGAGTTCAAGCTCAACCCATCAATTCTTCTCAATAAGTCCCCAGTGTCCAATAGGAATGAAGGTAAGCTCTCTACCAATGGCTGCAGTTTACTATCTATCCAACGGCTAACCTTCTCCAAATAATTACCTGCCCCTGAGATGATGGGGCGGCCTGGAGGTACAGACAAGTTTTTGTGCACTTTCGGCAACATATAGAATGTGGACACCATCGGTTCAGTAACAAGTAATGCCGAAGCCAGCTCCTTGGTGATGACGCCATTGTCTGCGGCCCGATTAATAATCTGAGATAGTTGTAAAGAAAAGGAAGCCAGAGGATTGAATGTTAACCGTTTATAGCAAGTTTTATTATTTAGCTGACCAAAGGCCTCCTTCTCATACATCTCCTTGGGCCACAGTACAATGTTGCCACCCTTGTCAGCTGGCTTCAGCAATACATCGGGGAGATTTTGTAAAAATCGTAGACGTACACGCTCATTTCTGGTAAGATTCTCATTTTGTATATGACATGGAATACGTTCAAACTCCCTTGTTACGACTTGAACAAATAAATCAATATTAGCACAAGTGGACAGTGGGGGAAATTTTTTTGATTTAGTCCTAATTGACGGAGGAATCTTACCTCCTTCTTCACTATTGTGTTCACTGGCAAGTTCCTCCAAAGTTCGTAGTGCTAGTTGCTCTTCTTCTGTTGGAAATAAATTGAATAATTTATCATTAAAATAAAATTTTTTGAGCAACAGAGACCTAGCGAATAGGTGGAGGTCTTTAATGCCAGTGAACACATCAAAATTACTTTTTGGTGAAAAGGACAAACCCTTATATAGTAATTTCAAATCAATATCAGTCAATTCATAACTACTTAGGTTAATTACCTTATTCTGCCCACCGTCCACTTGTCTATACTGTCTACGTCTATAGGGGTGAAAGTTGGTATTGCGTGTCCTTTTCAGGCTGAGTCCCGATCTTGTGGTAATTGATGAGGACGACATGCCTGAAGATTCACTGAGAGATGACAGTGATGTAATGGAAGTGGAACGTTGTGCAGATGAAGATGGCATAGTAGTCTTCCTCCAATTATATACCATATTGGAGGCAAAATCGCGTTGATCTCTTGACATTTTCGAAGTCTGAATGTCATGAACTTTCTTGACACATATATCAAGATTTTTTTCTATTTTTGCATTAAATTCCAAAAGTTTATCGGATGGGCAGGTAGTTTTGAGCTTGTTTTGTGCTTCATCAATACATACGTCAAGAGCCAAAATAGTTTTAGTATTATTTTCGATCAATAACTGCATGAGTCCTAAAGAGCAGGTGTTACATAGATTCTCCCAATTAGAGATGAAGTCCTTATCATCTACTATAAAAGTGGGGATCACCCGTACTCTTAGCCCTCTCGGAATTAATTTGCCGGTGATGTACCTCTGAAGAAAAGCCCTATTCCACCACAACTTAGTCCGCTTTATAAGTAAGTCCTGTATGGACTGGACTTGATTGTCCCAATCTTGATCATTCTCCACCTGCTGCCCAGCACCACCCATGCCAAACACCTGATCCATTTGGCAGAGCCAGGACTGTTCCTTGGCTCTAAAATCCATCACTGTTGAAAATAAGATAACCGTGCAAAACACGGAAAGAGTAAATATACATACAGTTTCCAACCGGTGCATAATCACAGAAGTATAGGAGTAGAACAATTGACACCTATGGAAAATGATAAGGGAAAATCGCCCAACATGGAGATCAAATCAAAGAAAACAAGCGATCAAAGAGACCCAAAAGTAAATTGGTAAGTATAAAAATTAACTTTTATTAAATATTTCATAAGATAAAAGATATCAGACAAAAAGTGGTGCAAAGCACATACAATGTAAAGAATCCATCATACTGGAGGACTAGCTAGGTTCATAGTGTAAAAGTATAGCACTGTGGCCCATAAAGTTATCATCACAATCTCAAATGGTCACAGGTAGAGTCTCAAGAGAAGCTATATTGTGAGTATAATGTATTACCTAATGAATTTACCTCCAGCTTCAACCACCAAGACAAAGAGATGGAGAAAGAATGTATAAAATATATATATATATATACCTGGACTCAGAATAGGGACCATATGAAACTTGACATGTGAACCACGCGTCCACCCCAACGCGCGTTTCGGCGCTGCCTTCTTCAGGGGGCATGTATCCCCTCCGGCGGTGTGTCATTTTAAATGATAGCCAGCCAATCCGGGATAAGACAAGGACCTAAGATGACGCGTGCAGCGTCACGACCGCCGGGCCTATCCCCGACGCCGGCGTCATGCAAAAGGAGGTGCAGAGATCACGTGGGCCCACATGATCCCGCAGGTCCTGCATGGAGACGCCGACATCACAGAGACGCCCGGACAGCTCGCAGCGCGCACGCGCACAGGTCCGGTCTGCTACATAAGGGGACAAGATGTTTAACTGGACTAGTATATCAACATAGGCAATCATGGCTCTGTCTAAGGCTCAAAGTGTGTATATCATACAACACAATAATTCTTGGGTAACACTGCCATAGTAATATTGTGCGATTCGAAGTGATCAATGCAATCAAGGATGCAGATATAACAATAAGGCAAGCATATACAGTTAACATGGTACATAGAAGATACATAAAAGTGAATCAGGCTCGTAATTAGTCACCATTGACCTCTCAAATATATATAACATTAAAAATATATACCATGACAACTGTATTACTAAATCAAAGAAATAATAATAATAAAAAATGATCATCTCCGAATCACACAACAAGCATGCGATCCCAATAAGGAATGCAAACTGTATGGTCGCATGATTAACACACGGGAACTGCACAAACAGAACCATGGTGACAGATTGACGTCCTGAAAAGCGAATGATAACATCCCACAATTAGTGCATAATATGCACAAAATGTAATACTAATAAATCACAATGAATGATGATATTGTAGCCAACAACTCGGTCCTGCATCCAATAATATGTCATATCCAAGGGAGTGTTTCTTATTGATGAATGAAAGCGGCCACCACCCGAAGGGATAAAAGACGGACCAGATGGAATTATACTGTGAAAAATAAAATCAAGAATTAAAAAATTAAAAACAATACTATCGTATGTTGCAGGTGGAGAAAGATCAAAGAAACGGGACAAAACTAAGATTTTCATTTAATCCATTGGGGCATACCGTCCCCAACCTCCAAATCCATTTGGACTCAAGTTGAGCTAAGCGCTGGCCAAGTTTACCCCCCCGAATACCATATTTAAGTAAGTCAATACCCCTAACCTTTAACAGTGAGCTATCACAATCATGACAGAGTTTGAAGTGACGTGGTATTGTCCTGAGGGTGGAGGTGTCCATGCAGTCGATGGCTGCCGAGATGCCCAATACATGTTCCCTCACTCTGACCTTCAGTTGGCGTGTAGTTAGGCCAACATAGATTAGTCCACAAGGACAAGTCGCATAATAAATAACATAGCGTGAGGTACATGTAATACGGCTCCTGATGTCAAAAATCCTAGTACCAGCCGAATTTGTAAAATTGGTACTTTTTACCATATTAGGGCAGGCTACACATCGACCGCAAGGAAAACTTCCACACTCAGGACCGGAGGCATCAAAGATTGTTGTAGTTCTCAATTCAGTCTGATAATGACTGTGAACTAATCTGTCACGCAAATTTTGGGACCGACGTATAGTGATAGAGGGACGATTTGGAAGGATTTTAGACAGTATGGGATCTACCAATAAAATTGGCCAAGCCTTAGTCAAACAGTCTCTCATACGTCCAAATTGGCTGTGATAGTTAGTTATGAACCTTACTCTGTCATCAACTTTTGGGCATTTCTGCTTATATAGTAGCTCATGTCGGTTGGAATATTTAGCCCGATGATAAGCTTTTTTTATCATACGCCTACTGTACAATATAGCTTCTCTTGAGACTCTACCTGTGACCATTTGAGATTGTGATGATAACTTTATGGGCCACAGTGCTATACTTTTACACTATGAACCTAGCTAGTCCTCCAGTATGATGGATTTTTTACATTGTATGTGCTTTGCACCACTTTTTGTCTGATATCTTTTATCTTATGAAATATTTAATAAAAGTTAATTTTTATACTTACCAATTTACTTTTGGGTCTCTTTGATCGCTTGTTTTCTTTGATTTGATCTCCATGTTGGGCGATTTTCCCTTATCATTTTCCATAGGTGTCAATTGTTCTACTCCTATACTTCTGTGATTATGCACCGGTTGGAAACTGTATGTATATTTACTCTTTCCGTGTTTTGCACGGTTATCTTGTTTTCAACAGTGATGGATTTTAGAGCCAAGGAACAGTCCTGGCTCTGCCAAATGGATCAGGTGTTTGGCATGGGTGGTGCTGGGCAGCAGGTGGAGAATGATCAAGATTGGGACAATCAAGTCCAGTCCATACAGGACTTACTTATAAAGCGGACTAAGTTGTGGTGGAATAGGGCTTTTCTTCAGAGGTACATCACCGGCAAATTAATTCCGAGAGGGCTAAGAGTACGGGTGATCCCCACTTTTATAGTAGATGATAAGGACTTCATCTCTAATTGGGAGAATCTATGTAACACCTGCTCTTTAGGACTCATGCAGTTATTGATCGAAAATAATACTAAAACTATTTTGGCTCTTGACGTATGTATTGATGAAGCACAAAACAAGCTCAAAACTACCTGCCCATCCGATAAACTTTTGGAATTTAATGCAAAAGTAGAAAAAAATCTTGATATATGTGTCAAGAAAATTCATGACATTCAGACTTCGAAAATGTCAAGAGATCAACGCGATTTTGCCTCCAATATGGTATATAATTGGAGGAAGACTACTATGCCATCTTCATCTGCACAACGTTCCACTTCCATTACATCACTGTCATCTCTCAGTGAATCTTCAGGCATGTCGTCCTCATCAATTACCACAAGATCGGGACTCAGCCTGAAAAGGACACGCAATACCAACTTTCACCCCTATAGACGTAGACAGTATAGACAAGTGGACGGTGGGCAGAATAAGGTAATTAACCTAAGTAGTTATGAATTGACTGATATTGATTTGAAATTACTATATAAGGGTTTGTCCTTTTCACCAAAAAGTAATTTTGATGTGTTCACTGGCATTAAAGACCTCCACCTATTCGCTAGGTCTCTGTTGCTCAAAAAATTTTATTTTAATGATAAATTATTCAATTTATTTCCAACAGAAGAAGAGCAACTAGCACTACGAACTTTGGAGGAACTTGCCAGTGAACACAATAGTGAAGAAGGAGGTAAGATTCCTCCGTCAATTAGGACTAAATCAAAAAAATTTCCCCCACTGTCCACTTGTGCTAATATTGATTTATTTGTTCAAGTCGTAACAAGGGAGTTTGAACGTATTCCATGTCATATACAAAATGAGAATCTTACCAGAAATGAGCGTGTACGTCTACGATTTTTACAAAATCTCCCCGATGTATTGCTGAAGCCGGCTGACAAGGGTGGCAACATTGTACTGTGGCCCAAGGAGATGTATGAGAAGGAGGCCTTTGGTCAGCTAAATAATAAAACTTGCTATAAACGGTTAACATTCAATCCTCTGGCTTCCTTTTCTTTACAACTATCTCAGATTATTAATCGGGCCGCAGACAATGGCGTCATCACCAAGGAGCTGGCTTCGGCATTACTTGTTACTGAACCGATGGTGTCCACATTCTATATGTTGCCGAAAGTGCACAAAAACTTGTCTGTACCTCCTGGCCGCCCCATCATCTCAGGGGCAGGTAATTATTTGGAGAAGGTTAGCCGTTGGATAGATAGTAAACTGCAGCCATTGGTAGAGAGCTTACCTTCATTCCTATTGGACACTGGGGACTTATTGAGAAGAATTGATGGGTTGAGCTTGAACTCAGAAATGATCCTAGTGACGGGGGATGTGGAGTCTCTCTATACAAGCATTAAACATCCAGATGGCCTTAGGGCCTGTGCTTTCCTTCTCCATATGTCAAACCTTTCTAGTGATATGATTAAGTTGGTGATGGAACTCTTAGAGTTTGCCCTTACCCACAGCTTTTTTACGTTCAAAGGGTCCTTCTACCTACAGCTCCAGGGTACTGCTATGGGTGCAGCTTTTGCGCCAGCCTATGCTAACCTCTTCCTGGGGCTGTGGGAGAGGGACCTCACCCTGCCGGATCGGCAGTCGTCAATGGACTGTGTCCCATTTTGGACGCGGTACATTGATGACATTCTGCTGATCTGGCAGGGACCAGTAGAGGATCTACTTCTATTTATAGATTCCCTCAACAAAAATGCGATGAATATTCGGATTACATTTACGTGGGATAGGGATACAGTAAATTTTCTGGATGTGACCCTGACTAGGGATCGTGATAATACTCTGCAGACTAGTATCTATAGGAAGGAAACTTCTACAAATATGTTACTTCACGCCAAATCCTCTCATCCTCCCTATATGATTCAATCCGTACCGACAGGCCAATTTATGCGCCTACGTAGACTCTGCTCCAATGATAGAGATTTTGTTGAGAAGTCTGAGGATCTGAAGGAAAGGTTTTATGAGAGAGGTTACAGTAGGCGTATGATAAAAAAAGCTTATCATCGTGCTAAATATTCCAACCGACATGAGCTACTATATAAGCAGAAATGCCCAAAAGTTGATGACAGAGTAAGGTTCATAACTAACTATCACAGCCAATTTGGACGTATGAGAGACTGTTTGACTAAGGCTTGGCCAATTTTATTGGTAGATCCCATACTGTCTAAAATCCTTCCAAATCGTCCCTCTATCACTATACGTCGGTCCCAAAATTTGCGTGACAGATTAGTTCACAGTCATTATCAGACTGAATTGAGAACTACAACAGTCTTTGATGCCTCCGGTCCTGAGTGTGGAAGTTTTCCTTGCGGTCGATGTGTAGCCTGCCCTAATATGGTAAAAAGTACCAATTTTACAAATTCGGCTGGTACTAGGATTTTTGACATCAGGAGGCGTATTACATGTACCTCACGCTATGTTATTTATTATGCGACTTGTCCTTGTGGACTAATCTATGTTGGCCTAACTACACGCCAACTGAAGGTCAGAGTGAGGGAACATGTATTGGGCATCTCGGCAGCCATCGACTGCATGGACACCTCCACCCTCAGGACAATACCACGTCACTTCAAACTCTGTCATGATTGTGATAGCTCACTGTTAAAGGTTAGGGGTATTGACTTACTTAAATATGGTATTCGGGGGGGTAAACTTGGCCAGCGCTTAGCTCAACTTGAGTCCAAATGGATTTGGAGGTTGGGGACGGTATGCCCCAATGGATTAAATGAAAATCTTAGTTTTGTCCCGTTTCTTTGATCTTTCTCCACCTGCAACATACGATAGTATTGTTTTTAATTTTTTAATTCTTGATTTTATTTTTCACAGTATAATTCCATCTGGTCCGTCTTTTATCCCTTCGGGTGGTGGCCGCTTTCATTCATCAATAAGAAACACTCCCTTGGATATGACATATTATTGGATGCAGGACCGAGTTGTTGGCTACAATATCATCATTCATTGTGATTTATTAGTATTACATTTTGTGCATATTATGCACTAATTGTGGGATGTTATCATTCGCTTTTCAGGACGTCAATCTGTCACCATGGTTCTGTTTGTGCAGTTCCCGTGTGTTAATCATGCGACCATACAGTTTGCATTCCTTATTGGGATCGCATGCTTGTTGTGTGATTCGGAGATGATCATTTTTTATTATTATTATTTCTTTGATTTAGTAATACAGTTGTCATGGTATATATTTTTAATGTTATATATATTTGAGAGGTCAATGGTGACTAATTACGAGCCTGATTCACTTTTATGTATCTTCTATGTACCATGTTAACTGTATATGCTTGCCTTATTGTTATATCTGCATCCTTGATTGCATTGATCACTTCGAATCGCACAATATTACTATGGCAGTGTTACCCAAGAATTATTGTGTTGTATGATATACACACTTTGAGCCTTAGACAGAGCCATGATTGCCTATGTTGATATACTAGTCCAGTTAAACATCTTGTCCCCTTATGTAGCAGACCGGACCTGTGCGCGTGCGCGCTGCGAGCTGTCCGGGCGTCTCTGTGATGTCGGCGTCTCCATGCAGGACCTGCGGGATCATGTGGGCCCACGTGATCTCTGCACCTCCTTTTGCATGACGCCGGCGTCGGGGATAGGCCCGGCGGTCGTGACGCTGCACGCGTCATCTTAGGTCCTTGTCTTATCCCGGATTGGCTGGCTATCATTTAAAATGACACACCGCCGGAGGGGATACATGCCCCCTGAAGAAGGCAGCGCCGAAACGCGCGTTGGGGTGGACGCGTGGTTCACATGTCAAGTTTCATATGGTCCCTATTCTGAGTCCAGGTATATATATATATATATTTTATACATTCTTTCTCCATCTCTTTGTCTTGGTGGTTGAAGCTGGAGGTAAATTCATTAGGTAATACATTATACTCACAATATAGCTTCTCTTGAGACTCTACCTGTGACCATTTGAGATTGTGATGATAACTTTATGGGCCACAGTGCTATACTTTTACATTATGAACCTAGCTAGTCCTCCAGTATGATGGATTTTTTACATTGTATGTGCTTTGCACCACTTTTTGTCTGATATCTTTTATCTTATGAAATATTTAATAAAAGTTAATTTTTATACTTACCAATTTACTTTTGGGTCTCTTTGATCGCTTGTTTTCTTTGATTGCATTGCCATGTAATGTAATGTAATGCAATGCTATCTATCTAGCTCTCCCTCTATACTTCCTTTTGGATAAACAGACATATTAGGCAAGCATTTTGGAGCTTTCACCTAAATAACTACAGGTGGTGAGATAAGCTGCACAATATAATTGACCTTTCAGTATATTGTTGCACACACACCATCTATTTAGGAAATGCCCTTGTTATCAACAGCAGCCTTTTAAACTCACCTGAGCTAACAGGTATGTGAGCTGGTTACTCTGCTGCGCTTAAAATTTCTTTTTTGGTTTGCTACAATGCCTTTTCTGAAACGTTGTCTCCCTCTGCTGGAACACTGACTTCTTTCATTTAATGCCTGCAGACTATAAAAGAGAAACCAACCCAAAAAGTTTGGTTGATTAGTCTGTGGCATTCTTTTAAACTGTTGCTTATGGCGGTCTCTGTGAGCTTCTCAGTGACATTCAGCCATCCAGGTATCCCGCCTGCAGTAGACGGAATGTGGCAATGGAACGCTGGCTGCGCGTGTCATAATAGGCTCTGAGCCTTTATATACCTGCGCACAGCAGCAGCCACCTTCAGTCTGCTGCTGGACAGCCAGCAGCAGCAGCAGGAGAGGTAATTAATCAGCAACCCTCCTGCTAAGGGTAGACAGCTGCTCGTTCCACCCCCCCCCGCCTTAATTGGTTCTCCTCCCTTCCAACGGTGTTGAGGCGGGTGGGAACAGCCAGGGGTTGAGGGTACTGTGCTAAAAGAGGTGGAGTTATGCAGATCTAAAACGCGTGGATTGCAGCAGCAGCAAGCCGAAAAGTGCAGGCATGTGAGGGATCTAGAGGTTGACAGCATGTCTTCTTAACGGGAGTCCAGGTGGCCATCTCCACAAATGGACTTTTCAGAATCCTTGGGTGGCACCGTAGTCGGAAACCAATTCTGGTTATCGCTTCTCGGCCTTTTGGCTAAGATCAAGTGTAGTATCTGTTCTTATCAGTTTAATATCTGATACGTCCCCTATCTGGGGACCATATATTAAATGGATTTTTAGAACAGGGAGATGGAAAAAGAGCTTGCTCTGTCCACTCCACGCATTGACCTGGTATTGCAGTATCTCCAGGACCGGTGCACCCCTTCTTTAATGCAGTTTCTAAAATCAGAAAGAATTGAATTCAATGCTTTTTGTTCATTTTGCTTGTTTGTCGGATTTTGGGATGGACTCTTTGGCTTTGCTTTTCTTCTCCTCATTGGATTTTTCATGTTAAAAGTTGCAGAAGCCAGATGACAAGCTCATTTTGGTTCAACTTCAGCAACTGTGCATTGCATTGCCATGTAATGTAATGTAATGCAATGCTATCTATCTAGCTCTCCCTCTATACTTCCTTTTGGATAAACAGACATATTAGGCAAGCATTTTGGAGCTTTCACCTAAATAACTACAGGTGGTGAGATAAGCTGCACAATATAATTGACCTTTCAGTATATTGTTGCACACACACCATCTATTTAGCAAATGCCCTTGTTATCAACAGCAGCCTTTTAAACTCACCTGAGCTAACAGGTATGTGAGCTGGTTACTCTGCTGCGCTTAAAATTTCTTTTTTGGTTTGCTACAATGCCTTTTCTGAAACGTTGTCTCCCTCTGCTGGAACACTGACTTCTTTCATTTAATGCCTGCAGACTATAAAAGAGAAACCAACCCAAAAAGTTTGGTTGATTAGTCTGTGGCATTCTTTTAAACTGTTGCTTATGGCGGTCTCTGTGAGCTTCTCAGTGACATTCAGCCATCCAGGTATCCCGCCTGCAGTAGACGGAATGTGGCAATGGAACGCTGGCTGCGCGTGTCATAATAGGCTCTGAGCCTTTATATACCTGCGCACAGCAGCAGCCACCTTCAGTCTGCTGCTGGACAGCCAGCAGCAGCAGCAGCAGGAGAGGTAATTAATCAGCAACCCTCCTGCTAAGGGTAGACAGCTGCTCGTTCCACCCCCCCCCCGCCTTAATTGGTTCTCCTCCCTTCCAACGGTGTTGAGGCGGGTGGGAACAGCCGGGGGTTGAGGGTAATGTGCTAAAAGAGGTGGAGTTATGCAGATCTAAAACGCGTGGATTGCAGTAGCAGCAAGCCGAAAAGTGCAGGCATGTGAGGGATCTAGAGGTTGACAGCATGTCTTCTTAACGGGAGTCCAGGTGGCCATCTCCACAAATGGACTTTTCAGAATCCTTGGGTGGCACCGTAGTCGGAAACCAATTCTGGTTATCGCTTCTCGGCCTTTTGGCTAAGATCAAGTGTAGTATCTTTCGAAAAGGCGGTTTTGGATGTTGGCCGCCCTAGTAGATTGATACATTATGCACACTGGGGTTTAGGCGCTTGTTAGTACGCCAGGTGGCTAATATAGTCATCTGGTGGAAAGCATGGCCCCCCAGGATCGACGCCATTGGGCCGGGGAAGATCGAAAGCCCGAAGTGTGAAGTGCCCCAGGAGTGGTGACCCTGGGGTGCCTTAACTCACTGGGATTGGGAACCCCACTTGAGTTTATGGCACATTTGCACAAGCACTTCAAATTTTCTTTCTTCGCACACACCCTTATTCCGGGCCTTCTGGCCTTAGGATGGGGAATTTTTCAATTCCCGGTCGAAGGTCCGGGCAGTATTATACTGTGAAACCTTCACTATTTATTTAATTTCTTTGTCACTGTGTGTCCACTTATTCACGTGTGTCACGTCCTACTAGGATTTTGTCGGGATGCGGTTCCCTTACGGGTTCCTCTCTTGGCAGGTCTAGGGGGGGAGTGTGTGGCCATCAGGTTCCGCTCCCCCCTGAACCCCCCTGGCTCTCCTCTTTCGGGAGGAGAGCGTTGTTGGCTCCCCTCTTCCGGGAGGGGAGCACAGTCTTTGGCTCCCAGTGCCTTGCTCCGGTGAGAACTCGGGCAGGTGCTGGGGGTAAGATTGGGTCGCCTCTGGCTTCGGCTGGAGGTGGCTTTTTGTCCCTGTTCCTCGCTGTGGCCTTTTGGCTCGGAGGGACGGGGAATGGTTTGGGGGACCCTTCTCCTTTTGGAGAGGGTTTCAAGAAGACCAGCATCCTAGTGCACTTTTTTTGTGGCACTTGTCACTTTTTTAAGCGCACTCGGGTTTTGTACACGAATTCGGGCTTTCGATAAAAAAAAAAAATCTGTTCTTATCAGTTTAATATCTGATACGTCCCCTATCTGGGGACCATATATTAAATAGATTTTTAGAACAGGGAGATGGAAAAAGAGCTTGCTCTGTCCACTCCACGCATTGACCTGGTATTGCAGTATCTCCAGGACCGGTGCACCCCTTCTTTAATGCAGTTTCTAAAATCAGAAAGAATTGAATTCAATGCTTTTTGTTCATTTTGCTTGTTTGTCGGATTTTGGGATGGACTCTTTGGCTTTGCTTTTCTTCTCCTCATTGGATTTTTCATGTTAAAAGTTGCAGAAGCCAGATGACAAGCTCATTTTGGTTCAACTTCAGCAACTGTGCATTGCATTGCCATGTAATGTAATGTAATGCAATGCTATCTATCTAGCTCTCCCTCTATACTTCCTTTTGGATAAACAGACATATTAGGCAAGCATTTTGGAGCTTTCACCTAAATAACTACAGGTGGTGAGATAAGCTGCACAATATAATTGACCTTTCAGTATATTGTTGCACACACACCATCTATTTAGCAAATGCCCTTGTTATCAACAGCAGCCTTTTAAACTCACCTGAGCTAACAGGTATGTGAGCTGGTTACTCTGCTGCGCTTAAAATTTCTTTTTTGGTTTGCTACAATGCCTTTTCTGAAACGTTGTCTCCCTCTGCTGGAACACTGACTTCTTTCATTTAATGCCTGCAGACTATAAAAGAGAAACCAACCCAAAAAGTTTGGTTGATTAGTCTGTGGCATTCTTTTAAACTGTTGCTTATGGCGGTCTCTGTGAGCTTCTCAGTGACATTCAGCCATCCAGGTATCCCGCCTGCAGTAGACGGAATGTGGCAATGGAACGCTGGCTGCGCGTGTCATAATAGGCTCTGAGCCTTTATATACCTGCGCACAGCAGCAGCCACCTTCAGTCTGCTGCTGGACAGCCAGCAGCAGCAGCAGCAGGAGAGGTAATTAATCAGCAACCCTCCTGCTAAGGGTAGACAGCTGCTCGTTCCACCCCCCCCCCCGCCTTAATTGGTTCTCCTCCCTTCCAACGGTGTTGAGGCGGGTGGGAACAGCCGGGGGTTGAGGGTACTGTGCTAAAAGAGGTGGAGTTATGCAGATCTAAAACGTGTGGATTGCAGCAGCAGCAAGCCGAAAAGTGCAGGCATGTGAGGGATCTAGAGGTTGACAGCATGTCTTCTTAACGGGAGTCCAGGTGGCCATCTCCACAAATGGACTTTTCAGAATCCTTGGGTGGCACCGTAGTCGGAAACCAATTCTGGTTATCGCTTCTCGGCCTTTTGGCTAAGATCAAGTGTAGTATCTGTTCTTATCAGTTTAATATCTGATACGTCCCCTATCTGGGGACCATATATTAAATGGATTTTTAGAACAGGGAGATGGAAAAAGAGCTTGCTCTGTCCACTCCACGCATTGACCTGGTATTGCAGTATCTCCAGGACCGGTGCACCCCTTCTTTAATGCAGTTTCTAAAATCAGAAAGAATTGAATTCAATGCTTTTTGTTCATTTTGCTTGTTTGTCGGATTTTGGGATGGACTCTTTGGCTTTGCTTTTCTTCTCCTCATTGGATTTTTCATGTTAAAAGTTGCAGAAGCCAGATGACAAGCTCATTTTGGTTCAACTTCAGCAACTGTGCATTGCATTGCCATGTAATGTAATGTAATGCAATGCTATCTATCTAGCTCTCCCTCTATACTTCCTTTTGGATAAACAGACATATTAGGCAAGCATTTTGGAGCTTTCACCTAAATAACTACAGGTGGTGAGATAAGCTGCACAATATAATTGACCTTTCAGTATATTGTTGCACACACACCATCTATTTAGCAAATGCCCTTGTTATCAACAGCAGCCTTTTAAACTCACCTGAGCTAACAGGTATGTGAGCTGGTTACTCTGCTGCGCTTAAAATTTCTTTTTTGGTTTGCTACAATGCCTTTTCTGAAACGTTGTCTCCCTCTGCTGGAACACTGACTTCTTTCATTTAATGCCTGCAGACTATAAAAGAGAAACCAACCCAAAAAGTTTGGTTGATTAGTCTGTGGCATTCTTTTAAACTGTTGCTTATGGCGGTCTCTGTGAGCTTCTCAGTGACATTCAGCCATCCAGGTATCCCGCCTGCAGTAGACGGAATGTGGCAATGGAACGCTGGCTGCGCGTGTCATAATAGGCTCTGAGCCTTTATATACCTGCGCACAGCAGCAGCCACCTTCAGTCTGCTGCTGGACAGCCAGCAGCAGCAGCAGCAGGAGAGGTAATTAATCAGCAACCCTCCTGCTAAGGGTAGACAGCTGCTCGTTCCACCCCCCCCCCCCGCCTTAATTGGTTCTCCTCCCTTCCAACGGTGTTGAGGCGGGTGGGAACAGCCGGGGGTTGAGGGTACTGTGCTAAAAGAGGTGGAGTTATGCAGATCTAAAACGCGTGGATTGCAGCAGCAGCAAGCCGAAAAGTGCAGGCATGTGAGGGATCTAGAGGTTGACAGCATGTCTTCTTAACGGGAGTCCAGGTGGCCATCTCCACAAATGGACTTTTCAGAATCCTTGGGTGGCACCGTAGTCGGAAACCAATTCTGGTTATCGCTTCTCGGCCTTTTGGCTAAGATCAAGTGTAGTATCTGTTCTTATCAGTTTAATATCTGATACGTCCCCTATCTGGGGACCATATATTAAATGGATTTTTAGAACAGGGAGATGGAAAAAGAGCTTGCTCTGTCCACTCCACGCATTGACCTGGTATTGCAGTATCTCCAGGACCGGTGCACCCCTTCTTTAATGCAGTTTCTAAAATCAGAAAGAATTGAATTCAATGCTTTTTGTTCATTTTGCTTGTTTGTCGGATTTTGGGATGGACTCTTTGGCTTTGCTTTTCTTCTCCTCATTGGATTTTTCATGTTAAAAGTTGCAGAAGCCAGATGACAAGCTCATTTTGGTTCAACTTCAGCAACTGTGCATTGCATTGCCATGTAATGTAATGTAATGCAATGCTATCTATCTAGCTCTCCCTCTATACTTCCTTTTGGATAAACAGACATATTAGGCAAGCATTTTGGAGCTTTCACCTAAATAACTACAGGTGGTGAGATAAGCTGCACAATATAATTGACCTTTCAGTATATTGTTGCACACACACCATCTATTTAGCAAATGCCCTTGTTATCAACAGCAGCCTTTTAAACTCACCTGAGCTAACAGGTATGTGAGCTGGTTACTCTGCTGCGCTTAAAATTTCTTTTTTGGTTTGCTACAATGCCATTTCTGAAACGTTGTCTCCCTCTGCTGGAACACTGACTTCTTTCATTTAATGCCTGCAGACTATAAAAGAGAAACCAACCCAAAAAGTTTGGTTGATTAGTCTGTGGCATTTTTTTAAACTGTTGCTTATGGCGGTCTCTGTGAGCTTCTCAGTGACATTCAGCCATCCAGGTATCCCGCCTGCAGTAGACGGAATGTGGCAATGGAACGCTGGCTGCGCGTGTCATAATAGGCTCTGAGCCTTTATATACCTGCGCACAGCAGCAGCCACCTTCAGTCTGCTGCTGGACAGCCAGCAGCAGCAGCAGCAGGAGAGGTAATTAATCAGCAACCCTCCTGCTAAGGGTAGACAGCTGCTCGTTCCACCCCCCCCCCCCCCGCCTTAATTGGTTCTCCTCCCTTCCAACGGTGTTGAGGCGGGTGGGAACAGCCGGGGGTTGAGGGTACTGTGCTAAAAGAGGTGGAGTTATGCAGATCTAAAACGCGTGGATTGCAGCAGCAGCAAGCCGAAAAGTGCAGGCATGTGAGGGATCTAGAGGTTGACAGCATGTCTTCTTAACGGGAGTCCAGGTGGCCATCTCCACAAATGGACTTTTCAGAATCCTTGGGTGGCACCGTAGTCGGAAACCAATTCTGGTTATCGCTTCTCGGCCTTTTGGCTAAGATCAAGTGTAGTATCTGTTCTTATCAGTTTAATATCTGATACGTCCCCTATCTGGGGACCATATATTAAATGGATTTTTAGAACAGGGAGATGGAAAAAGAGCTTGCTCTGTCCACTCCACGCATTGACCTGGTATTGCAGTATCTCCAGGACCGGTGCACCCCTTCTTTAATGCAGTTTCTAAAATCAGAAAGAATTGAATTCAATGCTTTTTGTTCATTTTGCTTGTTTGTCGGATTTTGGGATGGACTCTTTGGCTTTGCTTTTCTTCTCCTCATTGGATTTTTCATGTTAAAAGTTGCAGAAGCCAGATGACAAGCTCATTTTGGTTCAACTTCAGCAACTGTGCATTGCATTGCCATGTAATGTAATGTAATGCAATGCTATCTATCTAGCTCTCCCTCTATACTTCCTTTTGGATAAACAGACATATTAGGCAAGCATTTTGGAGCTTTCACCTAAATAACTACAGGTGGTGAGATAAGCTGCACAATATAATTGACCTTTCAGTATATTGTTGCACACACACCATCTATTTAGCAAATGCCCTTGTTATCAACAGCAGCCTTTTAAACTCACCTGAGCTAACAGGTATGTGAGCTGGTTACTCTGCTGCGCTTAAAATTTCTTTTTTGGTTTGCTACAATGCCTTTTCTGAAACGTTGTCTCCCTCTGCTGGAACACTGACTTCTTTCATTTAATGCCTGCAGACTATAAAAGAGAAACCAACCCAAAAAGTTTGGTTGATTAGTCTGTGGAATTCTTTTAAACTGTTGCTTATGGCGGTCTCTGTGAGCTTCTCAGTGACATTCAGCCATCCAGGTATCCCGCCTGCAGTAGACGGAATGTGGCAATGGAACGCTGGCTGCGCGTGTCATAATAGGCTCTGAGCCTTTATATACCTGCGCACAGCAGCAGCCACCTTCAGTCTGCTGCTGGACAGCCAGCAGCAGCAGCAGCAGGAGAGGTAATTAATCAGCAACCCTCCTGCTAAGGGTAGACAGCTGCTCGTTCCACCCCCCCCCCCGCCTTAATTGGTTCTCCTCCCTTCCAACGGTGTTGAGGCGGGTGGGAACAGCCGGGGGTTGAGGGTACTGTGCTAAAAGAGGTGGAGTTATGCAGATCTAAAACGCGTGGATTGCAGCAGCAGCAAGCCGAAAAGTGCAGGCATGTGAGGGATCTAGAGGTTGACAGCATGTCTTCTTAACGGGAGTCCAGGTGGCCATCTCCACAAATGGACTTTTCAGAATCCTTGGGTGGCACCGTAGTCGGAAACCAATTCTGGTTATCGCTTCTCGGCCTTTTGGCTAAGATCAAGTGTAGTATCTGTTCTTATCAGTTTAATATCTGATACGTCCCCTATCTGGGGACCATATATTAAATGGATTTTTAGAACAGGGAGATGGAAAAAGAGCTTGCTCTGTCCACTCCACGCATTGACCTGGTATTGCAGTATCTCCAGGACCGGTGCACCCCTTCTTTAATGCAGTTTCTAAAATCAGAAAGAATTGAATTCAATGCTTTTTGTTCATTTTGCTTGTTTGTCGGATTTTGGGATGGACTCTTTGGCTTTGCTTTTCTTCTCCTCATTGGATTTTTCATGTTAAAAGTTGCAGAAGCCAGATGACAAGCTCATTTTGGTTCAACTTCAGCAACTGTGCATTGCATTGCCATGTAATGTAATGTAATGCAATGCTATCTATCTAGCTCTCCCTCTATACTTCCTTTTGGATAAACAGACATATTAGGCAAGCATTTTGGAGCTTTCACCTAAATAACTACAGGTGGTGAGATAAGCTGCACAATATAATTGACCTTTCAGTATATTGTTGCACACACACCATCTATTTAGCAAATGCCCTTGTTATCAACAGCAGCCTTTTAAACTCACCTGAGCTAACAGGTATGTGAGCTGGTTACTCTGCTGCGCTTAAAATTTCTTTTTTGGTTTGCTACAATGCCTTTTCTGAAACGTTGTCTCCCTCTGCCGGAACACTGACTTCTTTCATTTAATGCCTGCAGACTATAAAAGAGAAACCAACCCAAAAAGTTTGGTTGATTAGTCTGTGGCATTCTTTTAAACTGTTGCTTATGGCGGTCTCTGTGAGCTTCTCAGTGACATTCAGCCATCCAGGTATCCCGCCTGCAGTAGACGGAATGTGGCAATGGAACGCTGGCTGCGCGTGTCATAATAGGCTCTGAGCCTTTATATACCTGCGCACAGCAGCAGCCACCTTCAGTCTGCTGCTGGACAGCCAGCAGCAGCAGCAGCAGGAGAGGTAATTAATCAGCAACCCTCCTGCTAAGGGTAGACAGCTGCTCGTTCCACCCCCCCCCCGCCTTAATTGGTTCACCTCCCTTCCAACGGTGTTGAGGCGGGTGGGAACAGCCGGGGGTTGAGGGTACTGTGCTAAAAGAGGTGGAGTTATGCAGATCTAAAACGCGTGGATTGCAGCAGCAGCAAGCCGAAAAGTGCAGGCATGTGAGGGATCTAGAGGTTGACAGCATGTCTTCTTAACGGGAGTCCAGGTGGCCATCTCCACAAATGGACTTTTCAGAATCCTTGGGTGGCACCGTAGTCGGAAACCAATTCTGGTTATCGCTTCTCGGCCTTTTGGCTAAGATCAAGTGTAGTATCTGTTCTTATCAGTTTAATATCTGATACGTCCCCTATCTGGGGACCATATATTAAATGGATTTTTAGAACAGGGAGATGGAAAAAGAGCTTGCTCTGTCCACTCCACGCATTGACCTGGTATTGCAGTTTCTCCAGGACCGGTGCACCCCTTCTTTAATGCAGTTTCTAAAATCAGAAAGAATTGAATTCAATGCTTTTTGTTCATTTTGCTTGTTTGTCGGATTTTGGGATGGACTCTTTGGCTTTGCTTTTCTTCTCCTCATTGGATTTTTCATGTTAAAAGTTGCAGAAGCCAGATGACAAGCTCATTTTGGTTCAACTTCAGCAACTGTGCATTGCATTGCCATGTAATGTAATGTAATGCAATGCTATCTATCTAGCTCTCCCTCTATACTTCCTTTTGGATAAACAAACATATTAGGCAAGCATTTTGGAGCTTTCACCTAAATAACTACAGGTGGTGAGATAAGCTGCACAATATAATTGACCTTTCAGTATATTGTTGCACACACACCATCTATTTAGCAAATGCCCTTGTTATCAACAGCAGCCTTTTAAACTCACCTGAGCTAACAGGTATGTGAGCTGGTTACTCTGCTGCGCTTAAAATTTCTTTTTTGGTTTGCTACAATGCCTTTTCTGAAACGTTGTCTCCCTCTGCTGGAACACTGACTTCTTTCATTTAATGCCTGCAGACTATAAAAGAGAAACCAACCCAAAAAGTTTGGTTGATTAGTCTGTGGCATTCTTTTAAACTGTTGCTTATGGCGGTCTCTGTGAGCTTCTCAGTGACATTCAGCCATCCAGGTATCCCGCCTGCAGTAGACGGAATGTGGCAATGGAACGCTGGCTGCGCGTGTCATAATAGGCTCTGAGCCTTTATATACCTGCGCACAGCAGCAGCCACCTTCAGTCTGCTGCTGGACAGCCAGCAGCAGCAGCAGCAGGAGAGGTAATTAATCAGCAACCCTCCTGCTAAGGGTAGACAGCTGCTCGTTCCACCCCCCCCCGCCTTAATTGGTTCTCCTCCCTTCCAACGGTGTTGAGGCGGGTGGGAACAGCCGGGGGTTGAGGGTACTGTGCTAAAAGAGGTGGAGTTAGGCAGATCTAAAACGCGTGGATTGCAGCAGCAGCAAGCCGAAAAGTGCAGGCATGTGAGGGATCTAGAGGTTGACAGCATGTCTTCTTAACGGGAGTCCAGGTGGCCATCTCCACAAATGGACTTTTCAGAATCCTTGGGTGGCACCGTAGTCGGAAACCAATTCTGGTTATCGCTTCTCGGCCTTTTGGCTGAGATCAAGTGTAGTATCTGTTCTTATCAGTTTAATATCTGATACGTCCCCTATCTGGGGACCATATATTAAATGGATTTTTAGAACAGGGAGATGGAAAAAGAGCTTGCTCTGTCCACTCCACGCATTGACCTGGTATTGCAGTATCTCCAGGACCGGTGCACCCCTTCTTTAATGCAGTTTCTAAAATCAGAAAGAATTGAATTCAATGCTTTTTGTTCATTTTGCTTGTTTGTCGGATTTTGGGATGGACTCTTTGGCTTTGCTTTTCTTCTCCTCATTGGATTTTTCATGTTAAAAGTTGCAGAAGCCAGATGACAAGCTCATTTTGGTTCAACTTCAGCAACTGTGCATTGCATTGCCATGTAATGTAATGTAATGCAATGCTATCTATCTAGCTCTCCCTCTATACTTCCTTTTGGATAAACAGACATATTAGGCAAGCATTTTGGAGCTTTCACCTAAATAACTACAGGTGGTGAGATAAGCTGCACAATATAATTGACCTTTCAGTATATTGTTGCACACACACCATCTATTTAGCAAATGCCCTTGTTATCAACAGCAGCCTTTTAAACTCACCTGAGCTAACAGGTATGTGAGCTGGTTACTCTGCTGCGCTTAAAATTTCTTTTTTGGTTTGCTACAATGCCTTTTCTGAAACGTTGTCTCCCTCTGCTGGAACACTGACTTCTTTCATTTAATGCCTGCAGACTATAAAAGAGAAACCAACCCAAAAAGTTTGGTTGATTAGTCTGTGGCATTCTTTTAAACTGTTGCTTATGGCGGTCTCTGTGAGCTTCTCAGTGACATTCAGCCATCCAGGTATCCCGCCTGCAGTAGACGGAATGTGGCAATGGAACGCTGGCTGCGCGTGTCATAATAGGCTCTGAGCCTTTATATACCTGCGCACAGCACCAGCCACCTTCAGTCTGCTGCTGGACAGCCAGCAGCAGCAGCAGCAGGAGAGGTAATTAATCAGCAACCCTCCTGCTAAGGGTAGACAGCTGCTCGTTCCACCCCCCCCCCCCCCGCCTTAATTGGTTCTCCTCCCTTCCAACGGTGTTGAGGCGGGTGGGAACAGCCGGTGGTTGAGGGTACTGTGCTAAAAGAGGTGGAGTTATGCAGATCTAAAACGCGTGGATTGCAGCAGCAGCAAGCCGAAAAGTGCAGGCATGTGAGGGATCTAGAGGTTGACAGCATGTCTTCTTAACGGGAGTCCAGGTGGCCATCTCCACAAATGGACTTTTCAGAATCCTTGGGTGGCACCGTAGTCGGAAACCAATTCTGGTTATCGCTTCTCGGCCTTTTGGCTAAGATCAAGTGTAGTATCTGTTCTTATCAGTTTAATATCTGATACGTCCCCTATCTGGGGACCATATATTAAATGGATTTTTAGAACAGGGAGATGGAAAAAGAGCTTGCTCTGTCCACTCCACGCATTGACCTGGTATTGCAGTATCTCCAGGACCGGTGCACCCCTTCTTTAATGCAGTTTCTAAAATCAGAAAGAATTGAATTCAATGCTTTTTGTTCATTTTGCTTGTTTGTCGGATTTTGGGATGGACTCTTTGGCTTTGCTTTTCTTCTCCTCATTGGATTTTTCATGTTAAAAGTTGCAGAAGCCAGATGACAAGCTCATTTTGGTTCAACTTCAGCAACTGTGCATTGCATTGCCATGTAATGTAATGTAATGCAATGCTATCTATCTAGCTCTCCCTCTATACTTCCTTTTGGATAAACAGACATATTAGGCAAGCATTTTGGAGCTTTCACCTAAATAACTACAGGTGGTGAGATAAGCTGCACAATATAATTGACCTTTCAGTATATTGTTGCACACACACCATCTATTTAGCAAATGCCCTTGTTATCAACAGCAGCCTTTTAAACTCACCTGAGCTAACAGGTATGTGAGCTGGTTACTCTGCTGCGCTTAAAATTTCTTTTTTGGTTTGCTACAATGCCTTTTCTGAAACGTTGTCTCCCTCTGCTGGAACACTGACTTCTTTCATTTAATGCCTGCAGACTATAAAAGAGAAACCAACCCAAAAAGTTTGGTTGATTAGTCTGTGGCATTCTTTTAAACTGTTGCTTATGGCGGTCTCTGTGAGCTTCTCAGTGACATTCAGCCATCCAGGTATCCCGCCTGCAGTAGACGGAATGTGGCAATGGAACGCTGGCTGCGCGTGTCATAATAGGCTCTGAGCCTTTATATACCTGCGCACAGCAGCAGCCACCTTCAGTCTGCTGCTGGACAGCCAGCAGCAGCAGCAGGAGAGGTAATTAATCAGCAACCCTCCTGCTAAGGGTAGACAGCTGCTCGTTCCACCCCCCCCCGCCTTAATTGGTTCTCCTCCCTTCCAACGGTGTTGAGGCGGGTGGGAACAGCCGGGGGTTGAGGGTACTGTGCTAAAAGAGGTGGAGTTATGCAGATCTAAAACGCGTGGATTGCAGCAGCAGCAAGCCGAAAAGTGCAGGCATGTGAGGGATCTAGAGGTTGACAGCATGTCTTCTTAACGGGAGTCCAGGTGGCCATCTCCACAAATGGACTTTTCAGAATCCTTGGGTGGCACCGTAGTCGGAAACCAATTCTGGTTATCGCTTCTCGGCCTTTTGGCTAAGATCAAGTGTAGTATTTGTTCTTATCAGTTTAATATCTGATACGTCCCCTATCTGGGGACCATATATTAAATGGATTTTTAGAACAGGGAGATGGAAAAAGAGCTTGCTCTGTCCACTCCACGCATTGACCTGGTATTGCAGTATCTCCAGGACCGGTGCACCCCTTCTTTAATGCAGTTTCTAAAATCAGAAAGAATTGAATTCAATGCTTTTTGTTCATTTTGCTTGTTTGTCGGATTTTGGGATGGACTCTTTGGCTTTGCTTTTCTTCTCCTCATTGGATTTTTCATGTTAACAGTTGCAGAAGCCAGATGACAAGCTCATTTTGGTTCAACTTCAGCAACTGTGCATTGCATTGCCATGTAATGTAATGTAATGCAATGCTATCTATCTAGCTCTCCCTCTATACTTCCTTTTGGATAAACAGACATATTAGGCAAGCATTTTGGAGCTTTCACCTAAATAACTACAGGTGGTGAGATAAGCTGCACAATATAATTGACCTTTCAGTATATTGTTGCACACACACCATCTATTTAGCAAATGCCCTTGTTATCAACAGCAGCCTTTTAAACTCACCTGAGCTAACAGGTATGTGAGCTGGTTACTCTGCTGCGCTTAAAATTTCTTTTTTGGTTTGCTACAATGCCTTTTCTGAAACGTTGTCTCCCTCTGCCGGAACACTGACTTCTTTCATTTAATGCCTGCAGACTATAAAAGAGAAACCAACCCAAAAAGTTTGGTTGATTAGTCTGTGGCATTCTTTTAAACTGTTGCTTATGGCGGTCTCTGTGAGCTTCTCAGTGACATTCAGCCATCCAGGTATCCCGCCTGCAGTAGACGGAATGTGGCAATGGAACGCTGGCTGCGCGTGTCATAATAGGCTCTGAGCCTTTATATACCTGCGCACAGCAGCAGCCACCTTCAGTCTGCTGCTGGACAGCCAGCAGCAGCAGCAGCAGGAGAGGTAATTAATCAGCAACCCTCCTGCTAAGGGTAGACAGCTGCTCGTTCCACCCCCCCCCCGCCTTAATTGGTTCTCCTCCCTTCCAACGGTGTTGAGGCGGGTGGGAACAGCCGGGGGTTGAGGGTACTGTGCTAAAAGAGGTGGAGTTATGCAGATCTAAAACGCGTGGATTGCAGCAGCAGCAAGCCGAAAAGTGCAGGCATGTGAGGGATCTAGAGGTTGACAGCATGTCTTCTTAACGGGAGTCCAGGTGGCCATCTCCACAAATGGACTTTTCAGAATCCTTGGGTGGCACCGTAGTCGGAAACAAATTCTGGTTATCGCTTCTCGGCCTTTTGGCTAAGATCAAGTGTAGTATCTGTTCTTATCAGTTTAATATCTGATACGTCCCCTATCTGGGGACCATATATTAAATGGATTTTTAGAACAGGGAGATGGAAAAAGAGCTTGCTCTGTCCACTCCACGCATTGACCTGGTATTGCAGTATCTCCAGGACCGGTGCACCCCTTCTTTAATGCAGTTTCTAAAATCAGAAAGAATTGAATTCAATGCTTTTTGTTCATTTTGCTTGTTTGTCGGATTTTGGGATGGACTCTTTGGCTTTGCTTTTCTTCTCCTCATTGGATTTTTCATGTTAAAAGTTGCAGAAGCCAGATGACAAGCTCATTTTGGTTCAACTTCAGCAACTGTGCATTGCATTGCCATGTAATGTAATGTAATGCAATGCTATCTATCTAGCTCTCCCTCTATACTTCCTTTTGGATAAACAAACATATTAGGCAAGCATTTTGGAGCTTTCACCTAAATAACTACAGGTGGTGAGATAAGCTGCACAATATAATTGACCTTTCAGTATATTGTTGCACACACACCATCTATTTAGCAAATGCCCTTGTTATCAACAGCAGCCTTTTAAACTCACCTGAGCTAACAGGTATGTGAGCTGGTTACTCTGCTGCGCTTAAAATTTCTTTTTTGGTTTGCTACAATGCCTTTTCTGAAACGTTGTCTCCCTCTGCTGGAACACTGACTTCTTTCATTTAATGCCTGCAGACTATAAAAGAGAAACCAACCCAAAAAGTTTGGTTGATTAGTCTGTGGCATTCTTTTAAACTGTTGCTTATGGCGGTCTCTGTGAGCTTCTCAGTGACATTCAGCCATCCAGGTATCCCGCCTGCAGTAGACGGAATGTGGCAATGGAACGCTGGCTGCGCGTGTCATAATAGGCTCTGAGCCTTTATATACCTGCGCACAGCAGCAGCCACCTTCAGTCTGCTGCTGGACAGCCAGCAGCAGCAGCAGCAGGAGAGGTAATTAATCAGCAACCCTCCTGCTAAGGGTAGACAGCTGCTCGTTCCACCCCCCCCCCGCCTTAATTGGTTCTCCTCCCTTCCAACGGTGTTGAGGCGGGTGGGAACAGCCGGGGGTTGAGGGTACTGTGCTAAAAGAGGTGGAGTTATGCAGATCTAAAACGCGTGGATTGCAGCAGCAGCAAGCCGAAAAGTGCAGGCATGTGAGGGATCTAGAGGTTGACAGCATGTCTTCTTAACGGGAGTCCAGGTGGCCATCTCCACAAATGGACTTTTCAGAATCCTTGGGTGGCACCGTAGTCGGAAACCAATTCTGGTTATCGCTTCTCGGCCTTTTGGCTGAGATCAAGTGTAGTATCTGTTCTTATCAGTTTAATATCTGATACGTCCCCTATCTGGGGACCATATATTAAATGGATTTTTAGAACAGGGAGATGGAAAAAGAGCTTGCTCTGTCCACTCCACGCATTGACCTGGTATTGCAGTATCTCCAGGACCGGTGCACCCCTTCTTTAATGCAGTTTCTAAAATCAGAAAGAATTGAATTCAATGCTTTTTGTTCATTTTGCTTGTTTGTCGGATTTTGGGATGGACTCTTTGGCTTTGCTTTTCTTCTCCTCATTGGATTTTTCATGTTAAAAGTTGCAGAAGCCAGATGACAAGCTCATTTTGGTTCAACTTCAGCAACTGTGCATTGCATTGCCATGTAATGTAATGTAATGCAATGCTATCTATCTAGCTCTCCCTCTATACTTCCTTTTGGATAAACAGACATATTAGGCAAGCATTTTGGAGCTTTCACCTAAATAACTACAGGTGGTGAGATAAGCTGCACAATATAATTGACCTTTCAGTATATTGTTGCACACACACCATCTATTTAGCAAATGCCCTTGTTATCAACAGCAGCCTTTTAAACTCACCTGAGCTAACAGGTATGTGAGCTGGTTACTCTGCTGCGCTTAAAATTTCTTTTTTGGTTTGCTACAATGCCTTTTCTGAAACGTTGTCTCCCTCTGCTGGAACACTGACTTCTTTCATTTAATGCCTGCAGACTATAAAAGAGAAACCAACCCAAAAAGTTTGGTTGATTAGTCTGTGGCATTCTTTTAAACTGTTGCTTATGGCGGTCTCTGTGAGCTTCTCAGTGACATTCACCCATCCAGGTATCCCGCCTGCAGTAGACGGAATGTGGCAATGGAACGCTGGCTGCGCGTGTCATAATAGGCTCTGAGCCTTTATATACCTGCGCACAGCACCAGCCACCTTCAGTCTGCTGCTGGACAGCCAGCAGCAGCAGCAGCAGGAGAGGTAATTAATCAGCAACCCTCCTGCTAAGGGTAGACAGCTGCTCGTTCCACCCCCCCCCCCCCGCCTTAATTGGTTCTCCTCCCTTCCAACGGTGTTGAGGCGGGTGGGAACAGCCGGGGGTTGAGGGTACTGTGCTAAAAGAGGTGGAGTTATGCAGATCTAAAACGCGTGGATTGCAGCAGCAGCAAGCCGAAAAGTGCAGGCATGTGAGGGATCTAGAGGTTGACAGCATGTCTTCTTAACGGGAGTCCAGGTGGCCATCTCCACAAATGGACTTTTCAGAATCCTTGGGTGGCACCGTAGTCGGAAACCAATTCTGGTTATCGCTTCTCGGCCTTTTGGCTAAGATCAAGTGTAGTATCTGTTCTTATCAGTTTAATATCTGATACGTCCCCTATCTGGGGACCATATATTAAATGGATTTTTAGAACAGGGAGATGGAAAAAGAGCTTGCTCTGTCCACTCCACGCATTGACCTGGTATTGCAGTATCTCCAGGACCGGTGCACCCCTTCTTTAATGCAGTTTCTAAAATCAGAAAGAATTGAATTCAATGCTTTTTGTTCATTTTGCTTGTTTGTCGGATTTTGGGATGGACTCTTTGGCTTTGCTTTTCTTCTCCTCATTGGATTTTTCATGTTAAAAGTTGCAGAAGCCAGATGACAAGCTCATTTTGGTTCAACTTCAGCAACTGTGCATTGCATTGCCATGTAATGTAATGTAATGCAATGCTATCTATCTAGCTCTCCCTCTATACTTCCTTTTGGATAAACAGACATATTAGGCAAGCATTTTGGAGCTTTCACCTAAATAACTACAGGTGGTGAGATAAGCTGCACAATATAATTGACCTTTCAGTATATTGTTGCACACACACCATCTATTTAGCAAATGCCCTTGTTATCAACAGCAGCCTTTTAAACTCACCTGAGCTAACAGGTATGTGAGCTGGTTACTCTGCTGCGCTTAAAATTTCTTTTTTGGTTTGCTACAATGCCTTTTCTGAAACGTTGTCTCCCTCTGCTGGAACACTGACTTCTTTCATTTAATGCCTGCAGACTATAAAAGAGAAACCAACCCAAAAAGTTTGGTTGATTAGTCTGTGGCATTCTTTTAAACTGTTGCTTATGGCGGTCTCTGTGAGCTTCTCAGTGACATTCAGCCATCCAGGTATCCCGCCTGCAGTAGACGGAATGTGGCAATGGAACGCTGGCTGCGCGTGTCATAATAGGCTCTGAGCCTTTATATACCTGCGCACAGCAGCAGCCACCTTCAGTCTGCTGCTGGACAGCCAGCAGCAGCAGCAGCAGGAGAGGTAATTAATCAGCAACCCTCCTGCTAAGGGTAGACAGCTGCTCGTTCCACCCCCCCCCCGCCTTAATTGGTTCTCCTCCCTTCCAACGGTGTTGAGGCGGGTGGGAACAGCCGGGGGTTGAGGGTACTGTGCTAAAAGAGGTGGAGTTATGCAGATCTAAAACGCGTGGATTGCAGCAGCAGCAAGCCGAAAAGTGCAGGCATGTGAGGGATCTAGAGGTTGACAGCATGTCTTCTTAACGGGAGTCCAGGTGGCCATCTCCACAAATGGACTTTTCAGAATCCTTGGGTGGCACCGTAGTCGGAAACCAATTCTGGTTATCGCTTCTCGGCCTTTTGGCTCAGATCAAGTGTAGTATCTGTTCTTTTAAGAACACAAGAGCTACGATCTACACTTGACGAGAGCGATCGAACTCGGAAGGAGAAGAGCTTCGGAGCCCAGCTGACATCGGAGAAGGAAGGCGGATATCGGTGGGAGGAAGAAGCTCTAAAGAATCCAGAAGAAGACGAAGACTCGGAGAAGAATCGGGCTGTCCTGTGGAATCTTCGAGGAAGAAAATCATCGAGACAAAGACCTTTTGGGGAATTTGTCCAGAACACGACGGGAGAAGAATCTGCATAGCTCCACCCATTCCGGGAAGAGTTCCAGATCCAGCTCCAAGAAGTAACTGCAGGAGGAAAGCCATGGCAAGCGCTGCGAGGAAGACCGAAAAGAAGAGCCTGGAGCAGGGGACAGCCAGGAGGGCCCAGCCAGGAGCCTATTCTGACCCCAAGGACTCTGCCTCCACGACTGGCCAGCAGAAGGGACCCCAGAAGCGCCGCCACGAAGCTCCAGCCCTGGAGCCATGGATGCGGCAGACGGTGGCCCTGAAGCTGAAGGAAGTGGATGGGAGGGTGCCGGATATGTCCTCGGACGTGTTCTGCCAGAAGATGCTGCTGGATCGAGGCTTCTCCAGGTCGGACACCCTCAGCATCCAGACCTTCTTGACGGGGATCTTCTTCGTCACCTTCGCCACTGTGAACACCTGTAGGAGGTTCTGGGAAATGGTAAGCGCAAAAGGACCGGATAATTCTTTCTCTGCCTTTACAGGTAGCTGCCCTATCCAGAGGGACGAAAGGAGGATCACGGTCTCCATGCGCAACCCGCACACCCCAGGCCAAGACATCTGTACCTTCCTGAGACGCTTCTGTTTGGTTGTGAAGGAACCCTCTCACATCCTGAATGGACTCGGCTTCTGGACAGGTAAGTGGTCGGTGACCGTTAGACTTCACAGGGACCTGGCGTACTCAGACGGACTTCGGCACCTGCCCCCGACATTCTCCCTGGGCAACTCCTACGGCCTCATCTATTACCCGGACATGCCGCGGAACTGCAGGAGATGCGGCAAGAACGGCCACGAGATGAAGGACTGCAAGGAGGATGCCTGCAGGATTTGTCGAGTGACAGGACACAGCTCGAAGGACTGCCCGAAGAAGACGTCCTGCAACCTGTGTGGGCTGGCGGCTCATCTGTACAAGGATTGCCCCAAGCGTGAGAGATCCTGGGCATCGGTGGTTGCGACGACCCCAGCTCCGGAGGACAAGGCCCCGACGACCAGGCCTGTGAAGGTCAAGGACGCGACGACCAAGGCCCCAGCGGCCAAGGCTGAGACGACCAAGGCCAAAGCGGTCAAGGAGTCGGTGGCCAAAGCCCCAGCGACGGTCCCAGCAGCTCCGAAGCAGAAGAAAAAGTCAAAGGAGGGTAAGAGTTCTGTCACCCCTCTCTCGATCCCTCCCCCTGCCACCCCCGTCCAATCCCCCCCCACCCCGGCCACCCCTGCTGAGGATTCCACTTCCTCTTCCTCCTTCCCCTACTCCTCAGCAGGTGTCCTTTCCCCTGCCCCGGCAGCCACTCTCCCTCCCCAGACCATGGTAGCGGTGGAATTAACCTTTCCTCCACCCGCCGCTATCTATTCCGAGGAGGATTTTCCCCTTCTTGTCTCCCCAGTTCCAACCCGGGGAAAGAGGAAGGTGGAGGACAGCCCTGCTACTGAATCCTCCAAAAAGAAGATTCTGGATTTCGTAGGCGAAAAGGAGGATACCCTCCCTGAGCCAGAAGAGATGCAGCACATGGTTGAGACCCTGGTGGCCGAGCCAGAAGAGGAGGAACTGGTGGTCGCCGAGATCGAGGCCGCGCTGCTTGACCAGATGGAGGAAGAGGGCCTGCTGGTGATCCCGTCACCAGCAGTCAACACCGACGAGGGACCACCCGACCGGAGTGGTAACTAAGGTGTATTGCCTGCGCTAACTTTTTCTTTTTTCCCTACATGATGGCTAATATTAACTTATTTTCCATTAATGTCAGGAGCATCAAGGACAAGTTCAGACGTCAGACTATTTATGCCTTCCTTACTTCCCAGTTGTGTGATGTTTATATGTTGCAGGAATGTTCCCTTCCCTCCTCTAGGTCCTTCAAACATCTGGCCAGGGAGTGGTCCCACGGTCCATCCTACTGGTCTGGTGGGGGTGACTGCAAGTCTGCGGGGGTCGCAATTCTGATCAGGGGGGGCGCATTCACGCTTGAGTCCGTCCAGGAGCTCATCTGCGGCAGGGCTCTTGTTGTAGATGGCAACTGGGCAGGAGAACCTGTCAGGTTCATCAACGTGTATGCGTCCCCACTGAAGAATGAGCGTTTGGAGCTTTTCCAGACCCTGCGGCTTCAGCTTGCCACCACCAGGACCTTAGTGATGGCCGGGGATTTCAACTGCCCCATCGAGGAGGATGGTCGTAGTTCTGGCACATCTGCCAAGTTGGACATCACGTCCAAGCTGCTCATCGAGATGGTAACCGAGGCCTCTCTTCAGGACGTGGTGGGCTCCATGGGGAGAGGCTCCACAAACTATTCGTGGAGCCGACCCGATGGCTCACTCCGCTCCAGGATTGACTTTGTGTTCACCTCTCGGGCAGTCAGGCAGAGTAGGCACTCGATGGTCCCCTGCTTCTTCTCCGACCACAGAGCCATTCACTTACAAGGTGTCCTCGGCGACGGTTTTCCGTCCAGCCCCGGCTCCTGGAAGCTGAATTGTGCTCTGCTGGCTCAGGATGAAGTCGTGGAGGAGCTGAGAGCAGCCTACGCAATGTGGCAGTCCTACAAGGGTAGCTTCCAAACAGTCTCTGATTGGTGGGAATATGTTAAACTTGAGTTTCGCTGTTTCTTTCAGGCCAAGGGTCGACAACAGGCGTGTGAGAAGAGGAGGGACTTCAGAGGGCTGCAGCGCGAGCTGCGGTCGCTGCAGGACCTTCTTCACTGCGGCTGGGACGTGAGGGAGGAGCTGGAGGAGACCAAGAAGAGCCTGAAAAGGCACTTTGAGGAGGAGTCCAAGCGAATCGTCTTCCGTTCCAAAGTGGAGAATCTGGAGAAGGGTGAGAAATGTAACTCATTCTTTTTCAGGAAACTTCATGCCGGTCACACGCCCCTGAACGAGCTGCGAGACGAGAGCGGAAACATGCAACGTGGGAAGGAGGATGTGATGAGGGTAGTCAGCGACTTCTACAGCGAACTCTACTTCCACAAGACTACCGACCCCGACGCTGCTGATAAGTTCCTGTCAGGTATCACTAACCATCTTGATCCTGCAGGCACGGCAGCCTTGGACAAACCTCTGATGGTGGGCGAATTGCTCTCTGCCGCTAAATCCTTTAGGACCGGCAGGACCCCGGGCAGTGATGGTCTTCCAGCGGAGCTCTATGTAGCGCTGGGAGACCTCATCTGTCCGGACCTGTTGGATCTGTACGAGGAGATGGTGGTGGAGGGTAGAATGCCTCCATCTTTGAGGGAAGGAATGGTCACGATCCTGTACAAGCGGAAGGGAGAGAGGTGCGACCTGAGAAATTGGCGTCCCATCACTCTGCTCAACGTGGACTACAAGATCCTGGCCAAGACGATGGCGACACGACTTAAGACGGTCATCGGACGGATCATCCACCCGGACCAGACCTGCGGCATCCCTGGACGTCGCATCGCAGACAGCCTCGCTCTCGTG
Source organism: Phyllobates terribilis (assembly GCF_046119375.1). Lineage (NCBI taxonomy): Eukaryota > Metazoa > Chordata > Amphibia > Anura > Dendrobatidae > Phyllobates > Phyllobates terribilis. The sequence continues at coordinate 391,930 of NW_027363009.1, read as the reverse complement.
CGGGACACGGTCGAGTACATCAAGGTCCGCCGCGCACACGCGGCCCTGGTCTCCTTGGATCAGGAGAAGGCCTTCGACCGGGTTTCCCACGAGTTCATGGGCCGAGCTCTGCACCGGTTAGGTTTGGGTAACATGTTTTGTTCGTATGTCCGTCTGATGTATTTTGATATCCACAGCTCGGTGTTGGTGAACGGCTGGAAGACTGACCCCTTCCCTGTCCTCTCTGGGGTCAGACAAGGCTGCCCTCTATCACCTCTTCTTTTTGTTTGTGTTATAGAACTCTTCGCAGAGGCTATCCGGCAGAATGGAGAGATCAGAGGGATCACCGCACCGGGTCCGGGACGACACGAGGTCAAGTGCTCGCTCTACATGGACGACGTCACCGTCTTCTGCGCTGATCGTGGTTCAGTCGACGCCCTCGTCCAGACGTGTGAGAGGTTCGGCCGGGCTTCAGGGGCCAAAGTCAACTGCAGGAAGTCGGAAGCCATGCTCTTCGGGGATTGGCAGCCGGCCTCCTCCGCCCCCTTCCCCTTCAACATTCAACCGGATTTCCTCAAGGTGCTGGGAGTCTGGTTCGGGAAGGAAGGAGCGGCCCTCAAGTCCTGGCAAGAACGCTTGGCCAAAGTGAAGCAACGGATCGGACTCTGGAGCCTCAGACACCTCACTTGTGAGGGTAAGGCACTCGTCCTGCGTAATGAGGTCCTGCCCATCTTGCAGTACACGGCGCAGGCCTGGCCCCCACACGTCACTGTGTGCAGGGCCATTACCAGGACAGTGTTTCACTTTGTCTGGGGATCCAAGATGGACAGAGTCAGGCGGGCCGTCATGTACAAGGAGCCTCGCAAGGGTGGGAAGGGCGTTCCAGATATCCCCACCCTCCTGCGATCCTCTTTTGCGTGTGATTGTGTCCGCCGGACTTTGCAAGTCAAAAATGGCTCCGCGGGCAGGTCCATGTCTCGCTTCTTCCTGCTTCCTTTTTGGAGGCGACTCGGCTGGGACAAGTGGGACAGCTCCTTCCCCTACAACTGGACGACGCCATGGTTCTACGGAGACGTCGTTCGATTTGTGGGGGAACATCAACTGGAGGGACTCAAGCCCGACTTGTGGAAGCCCAAAACTATCCACAAGCTCATCAGAGCCAAGGATGACGTGGAGAACATCACAGGACTTCACCAGGACACGCTGGAGACTGTGTGGACAAATGTGTCGTCTGACAGGCTGACCAACGGGCACAAGGACTTGTCGTGGATGGCGATTCAGGGCGGACTGCCCGTCCGGTCATTCATGCATGCCCGGAACCTGTGCAAGACCAGGTACTGCCCAAGGTGCCCCTTCGTGGAGGAAACATCTTTGCACACTTTTTGGGACTGCGGATTTGCACAGCGCCTGTTGACTGCCCTTGAGGACGACCTGAGGAACTCTGTCCCCAGGGCGAGCCTATCGCACCATTCTGTGCTTTACGGACTCTTCCCTGGGGTTCATACCGTTGGAGCCATCCAGGAGGCTTATGAACTGCTTCAAGGATGCCGTTTGGGTCGCCAGGAACCGGCTCATCTTGAGGAGGGAGAGGATGTCCATCCAGGACTGCCGCAGGCTGATCCACAGCCTGCTCAGAGACTATTCCATCGTGGATGGTCCGGAGGACGAGGATGAGGACTAAACCCCTCCTCCCCCTCTCCCCTTATGTGTCTTGTCTTTCAATAAACCTTCGGGCCTGTGATTTTCCCCTCCCCATCCCCTTTTTCCCAATCCCCATCCCTTATCACGATTCGTCGTACTGTATTGATTGACATGCTTTTTCTTTCAGATTGAGTGTTTTGTGTAGCATAGGGGTGTGTTGTGTCTAGTTAGTGCGTCGTATCCTCATGCTATGTAAATATGATGTAGAATTCTGTGTGTACTGGGCTGCGGCACTGTACACTGTCTGTTAACTTATTTTTTGTGCTAATAAAAGATATCTGTTCTTATCAGTTTAATATCTGATACGTCCCCTATCTGGGGACCATATATTAAATGGATTTTTAGAACAGGGAGATGGAAAAAGAGCTTGCTCTGTCCACTCCACGCATTGACCTGGTATTGCAGTATCTCCAGGACCGGTGCACCCCTTCTTTAATGCAGTTTCTAAAATCAGAAAGAATTGAATTCAATGCTTTTTGTTCATTTTGCTTGTTTGTCGGATTTTGGGATGGACTCTTTGGCTTTGCTTTTCTTCTCCTCATTGGATTTTTCATGTTAAAAGTTGCAGAAGCCAGATGACAAGCTCATTTTGGTTCAACTTCAGCAACTGTGCATTGCATTGCCATGTAATGTAATGTAATGCAATGCTATCTATCTAGCTCTCCCTCTATACTTCCTTTTGGATAAACAGACATATTAGGCAAGCATTTTGGAGCTTTCACCTAAATAACTACAGGTGGTGAGATAAGCTGCACAATATAATTGACCTTTCAGTATATTGTTGCACACACACCATCTATTTAGCAAATGCCCTTGTTATCAACAGCAGCCTTTTAAACTCACCTGAGCTAACAGGTATGTGAGCTGGTTACTCTGCTGCGCTTAAAATTTCTTTTTTGGTTTGCTACAATGCCTTTTCTGAAACGTTGTCTCCCTCTGCTGGAACACTGACTTCTTTCATTTAATGCCTGCAGACTATAAAAGAGAAACCAACCCAAAAAGTTTGGTTGATTAGTCTGTGGCATTCTTTTAAACTGTTGCTTATGGCGGTCTCTGTGAGCTTCTCAGTGACATTCAGCCATCCAGGTATCCCGCCTGCAGTAGACGGAATGTGGCAATGGAACGCTGGCTGCGCGTGTCATAATAGGCTCTGAGCCTTTATATACCTGCGCACAGCAGCAGCCACCTTCAGTCTGCTGCTGGACAGCCAGCAGCAGCAGCAGCAGGAGAGGTAATTAATCAGCAACCCTCCTGCTAAGGGTAGACAGCTGCTCGTTCCACCCACCCCCCCCCGCCTTAATTGGTTCTCCTCCCTTCCAACGGTGTTGAGGCGGGTGGGAACAGCCGGGGGTTGAGGGTACTGTGCTAAAAGAGGTGGAGTTATGCAGATCTAAAACGCGTGGATTGCAGCAGCAGCAAGCCGAAAAGTGCAGGCATGTGAGGGATCTAGAGGTTGTCAGCATGTCTTCTTAACGGGAGTCCAGGAGGCCATCTCCACAAATGGACTTTTCAGAATCCTTGGGTGGCACCGTAGTCGGAAACCAATTCTGGTTATCGCTTCTCGGCCTTTTGGCTAAGATCAAGTGTAGTATCTGTTCTTATCAATTTAATATCTGATACGTCCCCTATCTGGGGACCATATATTAAATGGATTTTTAGAACAGGGAGATGGAAAAAGAGCTTGCTCTGTCCACTCCACGCATTGACCTGGTATTGCAGTATCTCCAGGACCGGTGCACCCCTTCTTTAATGCAGTTTCTAAAATCAGAAAGAATTGAATTCAATGCTTTTTGTTCATTTTGCTTGTTTGTCGGATTTTGGGATGGACTCTTTGGCTTTGCTTTTCTTCTCCTCATTGGATTTTTCATGTTAAAAGTTGCAGAAGCCAGATGACAAGCTCATTTTGGTTCAACTTCAGCAACTGTGCATTGCATTGCCATGTAATGTAATGTAATGCAATGCTATCTATCTAGCTCTCCCTCTATACTTCCTTTTGGATAAACAGACATATTAGGCAAGCATTTTGGAGCTTTCACCTAAATAACTACAGGTGGTGAGATAAGCTGCACAATATAATTGACCTTTCAGTATATTGTTGCACACACACCATCTATTTAGCAAATGCCCTTGTTATCAACAGCAGCCTTTTAAACTCACCTGAGCTAACAGGTATGTGAGCTGGTTACTCTGCTGCGCTTAAAATTTCTTTTTTGGTTTGCTACAATGCCTTTTCTGAAACGTTGTCTCCCTCTGCTGGAACACTGACTTCTTTCATTTAATGCCTGCAGACTATAAAAGAGAAACCAACCCAAAAAGTTTGGTTGATTAGTCTGTGGCATTCTTTTAAACTGTTGCTTATGGCGGTCTCTGTGAGCTTCTCAGTGACATTCAGCCATCCAGGTATCCCGCCTGCAGTAGACGGAATGTGGCAATGGAACGCTGGCTGCGCGTGTCATAATAGGCTCTGAGCCTTTATATACCTGCGCACAGCAGCAGCCACCTTCAGTCTGCTGCTGGACAGCCAGCAGCAGCAGCAGCAGGAGAGGTAATTAATCAGCAACCCTCCTGCTAAGGGTAGACAGCTGCTCGTTCCACCCCCCCCCCGCCTTAATTGGTTCTCCTCCCTTCCAACGGTGTTGAGGCGGGTGGGAACAGCCGGGGGTTGAGGGTACTGTGCTAAAAGAGGTGGAGTTATGCAGATCTAAAACGCGTGGATTGCAGCAGCAGCAAGCCGAAAAGTGCAGGCATGTGAGGGATCTAGAGGTTGACAGCATGTCTTCTTAACGGGAGTCCAGGTGGCCATCTCCACAAATGGACTTTTCAGAATCCTTGGGTGGCACCGTAGTCGGAAACCAATTCTGGTTATCGCTTCTCGGCCTTTTGGCTAAGATCAAGTGTAGTATCTGTTCTTATCAGTTTAATATCTGATACGTCCCCTATCTGGGGACCATATATTAAATGGATTTTTAGAACAGGGGGATGGAAAAAGAGCTTGCTCTGTCCACTCCACGCATTGACCTGGTATTGCAGTATCTCCAGGACCGGTGCACCCCTTCTTTAATGCAGTTTCTAAAATCAGAAAGAATTGAATTCAATGCTTTTTGTTCATTTTGCTTGTTTGTCGGATTTTGGGATGGACTCTTTGGCTTTGCTTTTCTTCTCCTCATTGGATTTTTCATGTTAAAAGTTGCAGAAGCCAGATGACAAGCTCATTTTGGTTCAACTTCAGCAACTGTGCATTGCATTGCCATGTAATGTAATGTAATGCAATGCTATCTATCTAGCTCTCCCTCTATACTTCCTTTTGGATAAACAGACATATTAGGCAAGCATTTTGGAGCTTTCACCTAAATAACTACAGGTGGTGAGATAAGCTGCACAATATAATTGACCTTTCAGTATATTGTTGCACACACACCATCTATTTAGCAAATGCCCTTGTTATCAACAGCAGCCTTTTAAACTCACCTGAGCTAACAGGTATGTGAGCTGGTTACTCTGCTGCGCTTAAAATTTCTTTTTTGGTTTGCTACAATGCCTTTTCTGAAACGTTGTCTCCCTCTGCTGGAACACTGACTTCTTTCATTTAATGCCTGCAGACTATAAAAGAGAAACCAACCCAAAAAGTTTGGTTGATTAGTCTGTGGCATTCTTTTAAACTGTTGCTTATGGCGGTCTCTGTGAGCTTCTCAGTGACATTCAGCCATCCAGGTATCCCGCCTGCAGTAGACGGAATGTGGCAATGGAACGCTGGCTGCGCGTGTCATAATAGGCTCTGAGCCTTTATATACCTGCGCACAGCAGCAGCCACCTTCAGTCTGCTGCTGGACAGCCAGCAGCAGCAGCAGCAGGAGAGGTAATTAATCAGCAACCCTCCTGCTAAGGGTAGACAGCTGCTCGTTCCACCCCCCCCCCCGCCTTAATTGGTTCTCCTCCCTTCCAACGGTGTTGAGGCGGGTGGGAACAGCCGGGGGTTGAGGGTACTGTGCTAAAAGAGGTGGAGTTATGCAGATCTAAAACGCGTGGATTGCAGCAGCAGCAAGCCGAAAAGTGCAGGCATGTGAGGGATCTAGAGGTTGACAGCATGTCTTCTTAACGGGAGTCCAGGTGGCCATCTCCACAAATGGACTTTTCAGAATCCTTGGGTGGCACCGTAGTCGGAAACCAATTCTGGTTATCGCTTCTCGGCCTTTTGGCTAAGATCAAGTGTAGTATCTGTTCTTATCAGTTTAATATCTGATACGTCCCCTATCTGGGGACCATATATTAAATGGATTTTTAGAACAGGGAGATGGAAAAAGAGCTTGCTCTGTCCACTCCACGCATTGACCTGGTATTGCAGTATCTCCAGGACCGGTGCACCCCTTCTTTAATGCAGTTTCTAAAATCAGAAAGAATTGAATTCAATGCTTTTTGTTCATTTTGCTTGTTTGTCGGATTTTGGGATGGACTCTTTGGCTTTGCTTTTCTTCTCCTCATTGGATTTTTCATGTTAAAAGTTGCAGAAGCCAGATGACAAGCTCATTTTGGTTCAACTTCAGCAACTGTGCATTGCATTGCCATGTAATGTAATGTAATGCAATGCTATCTATCTAGCTCTCCCTCTATACTTCCTTTTGGATAAACAGACATATTAGGCAAGCATTTTGGAGCTTTCACCTAAATAACTACAGGTGGTGAGATAAGCTGCACAATATAATTGACCTTTCAGTATATTGTTGCACACACACCATCTATTTAGCAAATGCCCTTGTTATCAACAGCAGCCTTTTAAACTCACCTGAGCTAACAGGTATGTGAGCTGGTTACTCTGCTGCGCTTAAAATTTCTTTTTTGGTTTGCTACAATGCCTTTTCTGAAACGTTGTCTCCCTCTGCTGGAACACTGACTTCTTTCATTTAATGCCTGCAGACTATAAAAGAGAAACCAACCCAAAAAGTTTGGTTGATTAGTCTGTGGCATTCTTTTAAACTGTTGCTTATGGCGGTCTCTGTGAGCTTCTCAGTGACATTCAGCCATCCAGGTATCCCGCCTGCAGTAGACGGAATGTGGCAATGGAACGCTGGCTGCGCGTGTCATAATAGGCTCTGAGCCTTTATATACCTGCGCACAGCAGCAGCCACCTTCAGTCTGCTGCTGGACAGCCAGCAGCAGCAGCAGCAGGAGAGGTAATTAATCAGCAACCCTCCTGCTAAGGGTAGACAGCTGCTCGTTCCACCCCCCCCCCCCCGCCTTAATTGGTTCTCCTCCCTTCCAACGGTGTTGAGGCGGGTGGGAACAGCCGGGGGTTGAGGGTACTGTGCTAAAAGAGGTGGAGTTATGCAGATCTAAAACGCGTGGATTGCAGCAGCAGCAAGCCGAAAAGTGCAGGCATGTGAGGGATCTAGAGGTTGACAGCATGTCTTCTTAACGGGAGTCCAGGTGGCCATCTCCACAAATGGACTTTTCAGAATCCTTGGGTGGCACCGTAGTCGGAAACCAATTCTGGTTATCGCTTCTCGGCCTTTTGGCTAAGATCAAGTGTAGTATCTGTTCTTATCAGTTTAATTTCTGATACGTCCCCTATCTGGGGACCATATATTAAATGGATTTTTAGAACAGGGAGATGGAAAAAGTGCTTGCTCTGTCCACTCCACGCATTGACCTGGTATTGCAGTATCTCCAGGACCGGTGCACCCCTTCTTTAATGCAGTTTCTAAAATCAGAAAGAATTGAATTCAATGCTTTTTGTTCATTTTGCTTGTTTGTCGGATTTTGGGATGGACTCTTTGGCTTTGCTTTTCTTCTCCTCATTGGATTTTTCATGTTAAAAGTTGCAGAAGCCAGATGACAAGCTCATTTTGGTTCAACTTCAGCAACTGTGCATTGCATTGCCATGTAATGTAATGTAATGCAATGCTATCTATCTAGCTCTCCCTCTATACTTCCTTTTGGATAAACAGACATATTAGGCAAGCATTTTGGAGCTTTCACCTAAATAACTACAGGTGGTGAGATAAGCTGCACAATATAATTGACCTTTCAGTATATTGTTGCACACACACCATCTATTTAGCAAATGCCCTTGTTATCAACAGCAGCCTTTTAAACTCACCTGAGCTAACAGGTATGTGAGCTGGTTACTCTGCTGCGCTTAAAATTTCTTTTTTGGTTTGCTACAATGCCTTTTCTGAAACGTTGTCTCCCTCTGCTGGAACACTGACTTCTTTCATTTAATGCCTGCAGACTATAAAAGAGAAACCAACCCAAAAAGTTTGGTTGATTAGTCTGTGGCATTCTTTTAAACTGTTGCTTATGGCGGTCTCTGTGAGCTTCTCAGTGACATTCAGCCATCCAGGTATCCCGCCTGCAGTAGACGGAATGTGGCAATGGAACGCTGGCTGCGCGTGTCATAATAGGCTCTGAGCCTTTATATACCTGCGCACAGCAGCAGCCACCTTCAGTCTGCTGCTGGACAGCCAGCAGCAGCAGCAGCAGGAGAGGTAATTAATCAGCAACCCTCCTGCTAAGGGTAGACAGCTGCTCGTTCCACCCCCCCCCCCGCCTTAATTGGTTCTCCTCCCTTCCAACGGTGTTGAGGCGGGTGGGAACAGCCGGGGGTTGAGGGTACTGTGCTAAAAGAGGTGGAGTTATGCAGATCTAAAACGCGTGGATTGCAGCAGCAGCAAGCCGAAAAGTGCAGGCATGTGAGGGATCTAGAGGTTGACAGCATGTCTTCTTAACGGGAGTCAAGGTGGCCATCTCCACAAATGGACTTTTCAGAATCCTTGGGTGGCACCGTAGTCGGAAACCAATTCTGGTTATCGCTTCTCGGCCTTTTGGCTAAGATCAAGTGTAGTATCTGTTCTTATCAGTTTAATATCTGATACGTCCCCTATCTGGGGACCATATATTAAATGGATTTTTAGAACAGGGAGATGGAAAAAGAGCTTGCTCTGTCCACTCCACGCATTGACCTGGTATTGCAGTATCTCCAGGACCGGTGCACCCCTTCTTTAATGCATTTTCTAAAATCAGAAAGAATTGAATTCAATGCTTTTTGTTCATTTTGCTTGTTTGTCGGATTTTGGGATGGACTCTTTGGCTTTGCTTTTCTTCTCCTCATTGGATTTTTCATGTTAAAAGTTGCAGAAGCCAGATGACAAGCTCATTTTGGTTCAACTTCAGCAACTGTGCATTGCATTGCCATGTAATGTAATGTAATGCAATGCTATCTATCTAGCTCTCCCTCTATACTTCCTTTTGGATAAACAGACATATTAGGCAAGCATTTTGGAGCTTTCACCTAAATAACTACAGGTGGTGAGATAAGCTGCACAATATAATTGACCTTTCAGTATATTGTTGCACACACACCATCTATTTAGCAAATGCCCTTGTTATCAACAGCAGCCTTTTAAACTCACCTGAGCTAACAGGTATGTGAGCTGGTTACTCTGCTGCGCTTAAAATTTCTTTTTTGGTTTGCTACAATGCCTTTTCTGAAACGTTGTCTCCCTCTGCTGGAACACTGACTTCTTTCATTTAATGCCTGCAGACTATAAAAGAGAAACCAACCCAAAAAGTTTGGTTGATTAGTCTGTGGCATTCTTTTAAACTGTTGCTTATGGCGGTCTCTGTGAGCTTCTCAGTGACATTCAGCCATCCAGGTATCCCGCCTGCAGTAGACGGAATGTGGCAATGGAACGCTGGCTGCGCGTGTCATAATAGGCTCTGAGCCTTTATATACCTGCGCACAGCAGCAGCCACCTTCAGTCTGCTGCTGGACAGCCAGCAGCAGCAGCAGCAAGAGAGGTAATTAATCAGCAACCCTCCTGCTAAGGGTAGACAGCTGCTCGTTCCACCCCCCCCCCCCGCCTTAATTGGTTCTCCTCCCTTCCAACGGTGTTGAGGCGGGTGGGAACAGCCGGGGGTTGAGGGTACTGTGCTAAAAGAGGTGGAGTTATGCAGATCTAAAACGCGTGGATTGCAGCAGCAGCAAGCCGAAAAGTGCAGGCATGTGAGGGATCTAGAGGTTGACAGCATGTCTTCTTAACGGGAGTCCAGGTGGCCATCTCCACAAATGGACTTTTCAGAATCCTTGGGTGGCACCGTAGTCGGAAACCAATTCTGGTTATCGCTTCTCGGCCTTTTGGCTAAGATCAAGTGTAGTATCTGTTCTTATCAGTTTAATATCTGATACGTCCCCTATCTGGGGACCATATATTAAATGGATTTTTAGAACAGGGAGATGGAAAAAGAGCTTGCTCTGTCCACTCCACGCATTGACCTGGTATTGCAGTATCTCCAGGACCGGTGCACCCCTTCTTTAATGCAGTTTCTAAAATCAGAAAGAATTGAATTCAATGCTTTTTGTTCATTTTGCTTGTTTGTCGGATTTTGGGATGGACTCTTTGGCTTTGCTTTTCTTCTCCTCATTGGATTTTTCATGTTAAAAGTTGCAGAAGCCAGATGACAAGCTCATTTTGGTTCAACTTCAGCAACTGTGCATTGCATTGCCATGTAATGTAATGTAATGCAATGCTATCTATCTAGCTCTCCCTCTATACTTCCTTTTGGATAAACAGACATATTAGGCAAGCATTTTGGAGCTTTCACCTAAATAACTACAGGTGGTGAGATAAGCTGCACAATATAATTGACCTTTCAGTATATTGTTGCACACACACCATCTATTTAGCAAATGCCCTTGTTATCAACAGCAGCCTTTTAAACTCACCTGAGCTAACAGGTATGTGAGCTGGTTACTCTGCTGCGCTTAAAATTTCTTTTTTGGTTTGCTACAATGCCTTTTCTGAAACGTTGTCTCCCTCTGCTGGAACACTGACTTCTTTCATTTAATGCCTGCAGACTATAAAAGAGAAACCAACCCAAAAAGTTTGGTTGATTAGTCTGTGGCATTCTTTTAAACTGTTGCTTATGGCGGTCTCTGTGAGCTTCTCAGTGACATTCAGCCATCCAGGTATCCCGCCTGCAGTAGACGGAATGTGGCAATGGAACGCTGGCTGCGCGTGTCATAATAGGCTCTGAGCCTTTATATACCTGCGCACAGCAGCAGCCACCTTCAGTCTGCTGCTGGACAGCCAGCAGCAGCAGCAGCAGGAGAGGTAATTAATCAGCAACCCTCCTGCTAAGGGTAGACAGCTGCTCGTTCCACCCCCCCCCCGCCTTAATTGGTTCTCCTCCCTTCCAACGGTGTTGAGGCGGGTGGGAACAGCCGGGGGTTGAGGGTACTGTGCTAAAAGAGGTGGAGTTATGCAGATCTAAAACGCGTGGATTGCAGCAGCAGCAAGCCGAAAAGTGCAGGCATGTGAGGGATCTAGAGGTTGACAGCATGTCTTCTTAACGGGAGTCCAGGTGGCCATCTCCACAAATGGACTTTTCAGAATCCTTGGGTGGCACCGTAGTCGGAAACCAATTCTGGTTATCGCTTCTCGGCCTTTTGGCTAAGATCAAGTGTAGTATCTGTTCTTATCAGTTTAATATCTGATACGTCCCCTATCTGGGGACCATATATTAAATGGATTTTTAGAACAGGGAGATGGAAAAAGAGCTTGCTCTGTCCACTCCACGCATTGACCTGGTATTGCAGTATCTCCAGGACCGGTGCACCCCTTCTTTAATGCAGTTTCTAAAATCAGAAAGAATTGAATTCAATGCTTTTTGTTCATTTTGCTTGTTTGTCGGATTTTGGGATGGACTCTTTGGCTTTGCTTTTCTTCTCCTCATTGGATTTTTCATGTTAAAAGTTGCAGAAGCCAGATGACAAGCTCATTTTGGTTCAACTTCAGCAACTGTGCATTGCATTGCCATGTAATGTAATGTAATGCAATGCTATCTATCTAGCTCTCCCTCTATACTTCCTTTTGGATAAACAGACATATTAGGCAAGCATTTTGGAGCTTTCACCTAAATAACTACAGGTGGTGAGATAAGCTGCACAATATAATTGACCTTTCAGTATATTGTTGCACACACACCATCTATTTAGCAAATGCCCTTGTTATCAACAGCAGCCTTTTAAACTCACCTGAGCTAACAGGTATCTGAGCTGGTTACTCTGCTGCGCTTAAAATTTCTTTTTTGGTTTGCTACAATGCCTTTTCTGAAACGTTGTCTCCCTCTGCTGGAACACTGACTTCTTTCATTTAATGCCTGCAGACTATAAAAGAGAAACCAACCCAAAAAGTTTGGTTGATTAGTCTGTGGCATTCTTTTAAACTGTTGCTTATGGCGGTCTCTGTGAGCTTCTCAGTGACATTCAGCCATCCAGGTATCCCGCCTGCAGTAGACGGAATGTGGCAATGGAACGCTGGCTGCGCGTGTCATAATAGGCTCTGAGCCTTTATATACCTGCGCACAGCAGCAGCCACCTTCAGTCTGCTGCTGGACAGCCAGCAGCAGCAGCAGCAGGAGAGGTAATTAATCAGCAACCCTCCTGCTAAGGGTAGACAGCTGCTCGTTCCACCCCCCCCCCCGCCTTAATTGGTTCTCCTCCCTTCCAACGGTGTTGAGGCGGGTGGGAACAGCCGGGGGTTGAGGGTACTGTGCTAAAAGAGGTGGAGTTATGCAGATCTAAAACGCGTGGATTGCAGCAGCAGCAAGCCGAAAAGTGCAGGCATGTGAGGGATCTAGAGGTTGACAGCATGTCTTCTTAACGGGAGTCCAGGTGGCCATCTCCACAAATGGACTTTTCAGAATCCTTGGGTGGCACCGTAGTCGGAAACCAATTCTGGTTATCGCTTCTCGGCCTTTTGGCTAAGATCAAGTGTAGTATCTGTTCTTATCAGTTTAATATCTGATACGTCCCCTATCTGGGGACCATATATTAAATGGATTTTTAGAACAGGGAGATGGAAAAAGAGCTTGCTCTGTCCACTCCACGCATTGACCTGGTATTGCAGTATCTCCAGGACCGGTGCACCCCTTCTTTAATGCAGTTTCTAAAATCAGAAAGAATTGAATTCAATGCTTTTTGTTCATTTTGCTTGTTTGTCGGATTTTGGGATGGACTCTTTGGCTTTGCTTTTCTTCTCCTCATTGGATTTTTCATGTTAAAAGTTGCAGAAGCCAGATGACAAGCTCATTTTGGTTCAACTTCAGCAACTGTGCATTGCATTGCCATGTAATGTAATGTAATGCAATGCTATCTATCTAGCTCTCCCTCTATACTTCCTTTTGGATAAACAGACATATTAGGCAAGCATTTTGGAGCTTTCACCTAAATAACTACAGGTGGTGAGATAAGCTGCACAATATAATTGACCTTTCAGTATATTGTTGCACACACACCATCTATTTAGCAAATGCCCTTGTTATCAACAGCAGCCTTTTAAACTCACCTGAGCTAACAGGTATGTGAGCTGGTTACTCTGCTGCGCTTAAAATTTCTTTTTTGGTTTGCTACAATGCCTTTTCTGAAACGTTGTCTCCCTCTGCTGGAACACTGACTTCTTTCATTTAATGCCTGCAGACTATAAAAGAGAAACCAACCCAAAAAGTTTGGTTGATTAGTCTGTGGCATTCTTTTAAACTGTTGCTTATGGCGGTCTCTGTGAGCTTCTCAGTGACATTCAGCCATCCAGGTATCCCGCTTGCAGTAGACGGAATGTGGCAATGGAACGCTGGCTGCGCGTGTCATAATAGGCTCTGAGCCTTTATATACCTGCGCACAGCAGCAGCCACCTTCAGTCTGCTGCTGGACAGCCAGCAGCAGCAGCAGCAGGAGAGGTAATTAATCAGCAACCCTCCTGCTAAGGGTAGACAGCTGCTCGTTCCACCCCCCCCCCACCTTAATTGGTTCTCCTCCCTTCCAACGGTGTTGAGGCGGGTGGGAACAGCCGGGGGTTGAGGGTACTGTGCTAAAAGAGGTGGAGTTATGCAGATCTAAAACGCGTGGATTGCAGCAGCAGCAAGCCGAAAAGTGCAGGCATGTGAGGGATCTAGAGGTTGACAGCATGTCTTCTTAACGGGAGTCCAGGTGGCCATCTCCACAAATGGACTTTTCAGAATCCTTGGGTGGCACCGTAGTCGGAAACCAATTCTGGTTATCGCTTCTCGGCCTTTTGGCTAAGATCAAGTGTAGTATCTGTTCTTATCAGTTTAATATCTGATACGTCCCCTATCTGGGGACCATATATTAAATGGATTTTTAGAACAGGGAGATGGAAAAAGAGCTTGCTCTGTCCACTCCACGCATTGACCTGGTATTGCAGTATCTCCAGGACCGGTGCACCCCTTCTTTAATGCAGTTTCTAAAATCAGAAAGAATTGAATTCAATGCTTTTTGTTCATTTTGCTTGTTTGTCGGATTTTGGGATGGACTCTTTGGCTTTGCTTTTCTTCTCCTCATTGGATTTTTCATGTTAAAAGTTGCAGAAGCCAGATGACAAGCTCATTTTGGTTCAACTTCAGCAACTGTGCATTGCATTGCCATGTAATGTAATGTAATGCAATGCTATCTATCTAGCTCTCCCTCTATACTTCCTTTTGGATAAACAGACATATTAGGCAAGCATTTTGGAGCTTTCACCTAAATAACTACAGGTGGTGAGATAAGCTGCACAATATAATTGACCTTTCAGTATATTGTTGCACACACACCATCTATTTAGCAAATGCCCTTGTTATCAACAGCAGCCTTTTAAACTCACCTGAGCTAACAGGTATGTGAGCTGGTTACTCTGCTGCGCTTAAAATTTCTTTTTTGGTTTGCTACAATGCCTTTTCTGAAACGTTGTCTCCCTCTGCTGGAACACTGACTTCTTTCATTTAATGCCTGCAGACTATAAAAGAGAAACCAACCCAAAAAGTTTGGTTGATTAGTCTGTGGCATTCTTTTAAACTGTTGCTTATGGCGGTCTCTGTGAGCTTCTCAGTGACATTCAGCCATCCAGGTATCCCGCCTGCAGTAGACGGAATGTGGCAATGGAACGCTGGCTGCGCGTGTCATAATAGGCTCTGAGCCTTTATATACCTGCGCACAGCAGCAGCCACCTTCAGTCTGCTGCTGGACAGCCAGCAGCAGCAGCAGCAGGAGAGGTAATTAATCAGCAACCCTCCTGCTAAGGGTAGACAGCTGCTCGTTCCACCCCCCCCCCCCCCGCCTTAATTGGTTCTCCTCCCTTCCAACGGTGTTGAGGCGGGTGGGAACAGCCGGGGGTTGAGGGTACTGTGCTAAAAGAGGTGGAGTTATGCAGATCTAAAACGCGTGGATTGCAGCAGCAGCAAGCCGAAAAGTGCAGGCATGTGAGGGATCTAGAGGTTGACAGCATGTCTTCTTAACGGGAGTCCAGGTGGCCATCTCCACAAATGGACTTTTCAGAATCCTTGGGTGGCACCGTAGTCGGAAACCAATTCTGGTTATCGCTTCTCGGCCTTTTGGCTAAGATCAAGTGTAGTATCTGTTCTTATCAGTTTAATATCTGATACGTCCCCTATCTGGGGACCATATATTAAATGGATTTTTAGAACAGGGAGATGGAAAAAGAGCTTGCTCTGTCCACTCCACGCATTGACCTGGTATTGCAGTATCTCCAGGACCGGTGCACCCCTTCTTTAATGCAGTTTCTAAAATCAGAAAGAATTGAATTCAATGCTTTTTGTTCATTTTGCTTGTTTGTCGGATTTTGGGATGGACTCTTTGGCTTTGCTTTTCTTCTCCTCATTGGATTTTTCATGTTAAAAGTTGCAGAAGCCAGATGACAAGCTCATTTTGGTTCAACTTCAGCAACTGTGCATTGCATTGTCATGTAATGTAATGTAATGCAATGCTATCTATCTAGCTCTCCCTCTATACTTCCTTTTGGATAAACAGACATATTAGGCAAGCATTTTGGAGCTTTCACCTAAATAACTACAGGTGGTGAGATAAGCTGCACAATATAATTGACCTTTCAGTATATTGTTGCACACACACCATCTATTTAGCAAATGCCCTTGTTATCAACAGCAGCCTTTTAAACTCACCTGAGCTAACAGGTATGTGAGCTGGTTACTCTGCTGCGCTTAAAATTTCTTTTTTGGTTTGCTACAATGCCTTTTCTGAAACGTTGTCTCCCTCTGCTGGAACACTGACTTCTTTCATTTAATGCCTGCAGACTATAAAAGAGAAACCAACCCAAAAAGTTTGGTTGATTAGTCTGTGACATTCTTTTAAACTGTTGCTTATGGTGGTCTCTGTGAGCTTCTCAGTGACATTCAGCCATCCAGGTATCCCGCCTGCAGTAGACGGAATGTGGCAATGGAACGCTGGCTGCGCGTGTCATAATAGGCTCTGAGCCTTTATATACCTGCGCACAGCAGCAGCCACCTTCAGTCTGCTGCTGGACAGCCAGCAGCAGCAGCAGCAGGAGAGGTAATTAATCAGCAACCCTCCTGCTAAGGGTAGACAGCTGCTCGTTCCACCCCCCCCCCCCCGCCTTAATTGGTTCTCCTCCCTTCCAACGGTGTTGAGGCGGGTGGGAACAGCCGGGGGTTGAGGGTACTGTGCTAAAAGAGGTGGAGTTATGCAGATCTAAAACGCGTGGATTGCAGCAGCAGCAAGCCGAAAAGTGCAGGCATGTGAGGGATCTAGAGGTTGACAGCATGTCTTCTTAACGGGAGTCCAGGTGGCCATCTCCACAAATGGAGTTTTCAGAATCCTTGGGTGGCACCGTAGTCGGAAACCAATTCTGGTTATCGCTTCTCGGCCTTTTGGCTAAGATCAAGTGTAGTATCTGTTCTTATCAGTTTAATATCTGATACGTCCCCTATCTGGGGACCATATATTAAATGGATTTTTAGAACAGGGAGATGGAAAAAGAGCTTGCTCTGTCCACTCCACGCATTGACCTGGTATTGCAGTATCTCCAGGACCGGTGCACCCCTTCTTTAATGCAGTTTCTAAAATCAGAAAGAATTGAATTCAATGCTTTTTGTTCATTTTGCTTGTTTGTCGGATTTTGGGATGGACTCTTTGGCTTTGCTTTTCTTCTCCTCATTGGATTTTTCATGTTAAAAGTTGCAGAAGCCAGATGACAAGCTCATTTTGGTTCAACTTCAGCAACTGTGCATTGCATTGCCATGTAATGTAATGTAATGCAATGCTATCTATCTAGCTCTCCCTCTATACTTCCTTTTGGATAAACAGACATATTAGGCAAGCATTTTGGAGCTTTCACCTAAATAACTACAGGTGGTGAGATAAGCTGCACAATATAATTGACCTTTCAGTATATTGTTGCACACACACCATCTATTTAGCAAATGCCCTTGTTATCAACAGCAGCCTTTTAAACTCACCTGAGCTAACAGGTATGTGAGCTGGTTACTCTGCTGCGCTTAAAATTTATTTTTTGTTTTTCTACAATTCCTTTTCTGAAACGTTGTCTCCCTCTGCTGGAACACTGACTTCTTTCATTTAATGCCTGCAGACTATAAAAGAGAAACCAACCCAAAAAGTTTGGTTGATTAGTCTGTGGCATTCTTTTAAACTGTTGCTTATGGCGGTCTCTGTGAGCTTCTCAGTGACATTCAGCCATCCAGGTATCCCGCCTGCAGTAGACGGAATGTGGCAATGGAACGCTGGCTGCGCGTGTCATAATAGGCTCTGAGCCTTTATATACCTGCGCACAGCAGCAGCCACCTTCAGTCTGCTGCTGGACAGCCAGCAGCAGCAGCAGCAGGAGAGGTAATTAATCAGCAACCCTCCTGCTAAGGGTAGACAGCTGCTCGTTCCACCCCCCCCCCCGCCTTAATTGGTTCTCCTCCCTTCCAACGGTGTTGAAGCGGGTGGGAACAGCCGGGGGTTGAGGGTACTGTGCTAAAAGAGGTGGAGTTATGCAGATCTAAAACGCGTGGATTGCAGCAGCAGCAAGCCGAAAAGTGCAGGCATGTGAGGGATCTAGAGGTTGACAGCATGTCTTCTTAACGGGAGTCCAGGTGGCCATCTCCACAAATGGACTTTTCAGAATCCTTGGGTGGCACCGTAGTCGGAAACCAATTCTGGTTATCGCTTCTCGGCCTTTTGGCTAAGATCAAGTGTAGTATCTTTCGAAAAGGCGGTTTTGGATGTTGGCCGCCCTAGTAGATTGATACATTATGCACACTGGGGTTTAGGCGCTTGTTAGTACGCCAGGTGGCTAATATAGTCATCTGGTGGAAAGCATGGCCCCCCAGGATCGACGCCATTGGGCCGGGGAAGATCGAAAGCCCGAAGTGTGAAGTGCCCCAGGAGTGGTGACCCTGGGGTGCCTTAACTCACTGGGATTGGGAACCCCACTTGAGTTTATGGCACATTTGCACTAGCACTTCAATATTTCTTTCTTCACACACACCCTTATTCCGGGCCTTCTGGCCTTAGGATGGGGAATTTTTCAATTCCCGGTCGAAGGTCCGGGCAGTATTATACTGTGAAACCTTCACTATTTATTTAATTTTTTTTTGTCACTGTGTGTCCACTTTTTCACGTGTGTCCACGTCCTTACTAGGATTTTGTCGGGATGCGGTTCCCTTACGGGTTCCTCTCTTGGCAGGTCTAGGGGGGGAGTGTGTGGCCATCAGGTTCCGCTCTCCCCTGAACCCCACTGGCTCTCCTCTTTCGGGAGGAGAGCGTTGTTGGCTCCCCTCTTCCGGGAGGGGAGCACAGTCTTTGGCTCCCAGTGCCTTGCTCGGGTGAGAACTCGGGCAGGTATTGGGGGTAAGATTGGGTCGCCTCTGGCTCCGGCTGGAGGTGGCTATTTGTCCCTGTTCCTCGCTGTGGCCTTCTGGCTCGGAGGGACGGGGAATGGTTTGGGGGACCCTTCTCCTTTTGGAGAGGGTTTCAAGAAGACCAGCATCCTAGTGCACTTTTTTTTGTGGCACTTGTCACTTTTTTAAGCGCACTCGGGTTTTGTACACGAATTCGGGCTTTCGATAAAAAAAAAAAAAAATCTGTTCTTATCAGTTTAATATCTGATACGTCCCCTATCTGGGGACCATATATTAAATGGATTTTTAGAACAGGGAGATGGAAAAAGAGCTTGCTCTGTCCACTCCACGCATTGACCTGGTATTGCAGTATCTCCAGGACCGATGCACCCCTTCTTTAATGCAGTTTCTAAAATCAGAAAGAATTGAATTCAATGCTTTTTGTTCATTTTGCTTGTTTGTCGGATTTTGGGATGGACTCTTTGGCTTTGCTTTTCTTCTCCTCATTGGATTTTTCATGTTAAAAGTTGCAGAAGCCAGATGACAAGCTCATTTTGGTTCAACTTCAGCAACTGTGCATTGCATTGCCATGTAATGTAATGTAATGCAATGCTATCTATCTAGCTCTCCCTCTATACTTCCTTTTGGATAAACAGACATATTAGGCAAGCATTTTGGAGCTTTCACCTAAATAACTACAGGTGGTGAGATAAGCTGCACAATATAATTGACCTTTCAGTATATTGTTGCACACACACCATCTATTTAGCAAATGCCCTTGTTATCAACAGCAGCCTTTTAAACTCACCTGAGCTAACAGGTATGTGAGCTGGTTACTCTGCTGCGCTTAAAATTTCTTTTTTGGTTTGCTACAATGCCTTTTCTGAAACGTTGTCTCCCTCTGCTGGAACACTGACTTCTTTCATTTAATGCCTGCAGACTATAAAAGAGAAACCAACCCAAAAAGTTTGGTTGATTAGTCTGTGGCATTCTTTTAAACTGTTGCTTATGGCGGTCTCTGTGAGCTTCTCAGTGACATTCAGCCATCCAGGTATCCCGCCTGCAGTAGACGGAATGTGGCAATGGAACGCTGGCTGCGCGTGTCATAATAGGCTCTGAGCCTTTATATACCTGCGCACAGCAGCAGCCACCTTCAGTCTGCTGCTGGACAGCCAGCAGCAGCAGCAGGAGAGGTAATTAATCAGCAACCCTCCTGCTAAGGGTAGACAGCTGCTCGTTCCACCCCCCCCCCCCCGCCTTAATTGGTTCTCCTCCCTTCCAACGGTGTTGAGGCGGGTGGGAACAGCCGGGGGTTGAGGGTACTGTGCTAAAAGAGGTGGAGTTATGCAGATCTAAAACGCGTGGATTGCAGCAGCAGCAAGCCGAAAAGTGCAGGCATGTGAGGGATCTAGAGGTTGACAGCATGTCTTCTTAACGGGAGTCCAGGTGGCCATCTCCACAAATGGACTTTTCAGAATCCTTGGGTGGCACCGTAGTCGGAAACCAATTCTGGTTATCGCTTCTCGGCCTTTTGGCTAAGATCAAGTGTAGTATCTGTTCTTATCAGTTTAATATCTGATACGTCCCCTATCTGGGGACCATATATTAAATGGATTTTTAGAACAGGGAGATGGAAAAAGAGCTTGCTCTGTCCACTCCACGCATTGACCTGGTATTGCAGTATCTCCAGGACCGGTGCACCCCTTCTTTAATGCGGTTTCTAAAATCAGAAAGAATTGAATTCAATGCTTTTTGTTCATTTTGCTTGTTTGTCGGATTTTGGGATGGACTCTTTGGCTTTGCTTTTCTTCTCCTCATTGGATTTTTCATGTTAAAAGTTGCAGAAGCCAGATGACAAGCTCATTTTGGTTCAACTTCAGCAACTGTGCATTGCATTGCCATGTAATGTAATGTAATGCAATGCTATCTATCTAGCTCTCCCTCTATACTTCCTTTTGGATAAACAGACATATTAGGCAAGCATTTTGGAGCTTTCACCTAAATAACTACAGGTGGTGAGATAAGCTGCACAATATAATTGACCTTTCAGTATATTGTTGCACACACACCATCTATTTAGCAAATGCCCTTGTTATCAACAGCAGCCTTTTAAACTCACCTGAGCTAACAGGTATGTGAGCTGGTTACTCTGCTGCGCTTAAAATTTCTTTTTTGGTTTGCTACAATGCCTTTTCTGAAACGTTGTCTCCCTCTGCTGGAACACTGACTTCTTTCATTTAATGCCTGCAGACTATAAAAGAGAAACCAACCCAAAAAGTTTGGTTGATTAGTCTGTGGCATTCTTTTAAACTGTTGCTTATGGCGGTCTCTGTGAGCTTCTCAGTGACATTCAGCCATCCAGGTATCCCGCCTGCAGTAGACGGAATGTGGCAATGGAACGCTGGCTGCGCGTGTCATAATAGGCTCTGAGCCTTTATATACCTGCGCACAGCAGCAGCCACCTTCAGTCTGCTGCTGGACAGCCAGCAGCAGCAGCAGGAGAGGTAATTAATCAGCAACCCTCCTGCTAAGGGTAGACAGCTGCTCGTTCCACCCCCCCCCCCCCCCGCCTTAATTGGTTCTCCTCCCTTCCAACGGTGTTGAGGCGGGTGGGAACAGCCGGGGGTTGAGGGTACTGTGCTAAAAGAGGTGGAGTTATGCAGATCTAAAACGCGTGGATTGCAGCAGCAGCAAGCCGAAAAGTGCAGGCATGTGAGGGATCTAGAGGTTGACAGCATGTCTTCTTAACGGGAGTCCAGGTGGCCATCTCCACAAATGGACTTTTCAGAATCCTTGGGTGGCACCGTAGTCGGAAACCAATTCTGGTTATCGCTTCTCGGCCTTTTGGCTAAGATCAAGTGTAGTATCTGTTCTTATCAGTTTAATATCTGATACGTCCCCTATCTGGGGACCATATATTAAATGGATTTTTAGAACAGGGAGATGGAAAAAGAGCTTGCTCTGTCCACTCCACGCATTGACCTGGTATTGCAGTATCTCCAGGACCGGTGCACCCCTTCTTTAATGCGGTTTCTAAAATCAGAAAGAATTGAATTCAATGCTTTTTGTTCATTTTGCTTGTTTGTCGGATTTTGGGATGGACTCTTTGGCTTTGCTTTTCTTCTCCTCATTGGATTTTTCATGTTAAAAGTTGCAGAAGCCAGATGACAAGCTCATTTTGGTTCAACTTCAGCAACTGTGCATTGCATTGCCATGTAATGTAATGTAATGCAATGCTATCTATCTAGCTCTCCCTCTATACTTCCTTTTGGATAAACAGACATATTAGGCAAGCATTTTGGAGCTTTCACCTAAATAACTACAGGTGGTGAGATAAGCTGCACAATATAATTGACCTTTCAGTATATTGTTGCACACACACCATCTATTTAGCAAAT
Source organism: Phyllobates terribilis (assembly GCF_046119375.1). Classification (NCBI taxonomy): domain Eukaryota; kingdom Metazoa; phylum Chordata; class Amphibia; order Anura; family Dendrobatidae; genus Phyllobates; species Phyllobates terribilis. Next base: position 370,184 of record NW_027363009.1, on the reverse strand, counting down.
GCCCTTGTTATCAACAGCAGCCTTTTAAACTCACCTGAGCTAACAGGTATGTGAGCTGGTTACTCTGCTGCGCTTAAAATTTCTTTTTTGGTTTGCTACAATGCCTTTTCTGAAACGTTGTCTCCCTCTGCTGGAACACTGACTTCTTTCATTTAATGCCTGCAGACTATAAAAGAGAAACCAACCCAAAAAGTTTGGTTGATTAGTCTGTGGCATTCTTTTAAACTGTTGCTTATGGCGGTCTCTGTGAGCTTCTCAGTGACATTCAGCCATCCAGGTATCCCGCCTGCAGTAGACGGAATGTGGCAATGGAACGCTGGCTGCGCGTGTCATAATAGGCTCTGAGCCTTTATATACCTGCGCACAGCAGCAGCCACCTTCAGTCTGCTGCTGGACAGCCAGCAGCAGCAGCAGCAGGAGAGGTAATTAATCAGCAACCCTCCTGCTAAGGGTAGACAGCTGCTCGTTCCACCCCCCCCCCCCGCCTTAATTGGTTCTCCTCCCTTCCAACGGTGCTGAGGCGGGTGGGAACAGCCGGGGGTTGAGGGTACTGTGCTAAAAGAGGTGGAGTTATGCAGATCTAAAACGCGTGGATTGCAGCAGCAGCAAGCCGAAAAGTGCAGGCATGTGAGGGATCTAGAGGTTGACAGCATGTCTTCTTAACGGGAGTCCAGGTGGCCATCTCCACAAATGGACTTTTCAGAATCCTTGGGTGGCACCGTAGTCGGAAACCAATTCTGGTTATCGCTTCTCGGCCTTTTGGCTAAGATCAAGTGTAGTATCTGTTCTTATCAGTTTAATATCTGATACGTCCCCTATCTGGGGACCATATATTAAATGGATTTTTAGAATAGGGAGATGGAAAAAGAGCTTGCTCTGTCCACTCCACGCATTGACCTGGTATTGCAGTATCTCCAGGACCGGTGCACCCCTTCTTTAATGCAGTTTCTAAAATCAGAAAGAATTGAATTCAATGCTTTTTGTTCATTTTGCTTGTTTGTCGGATTTTGGGATGGACTCTTTGGCTTTGCTTTTCTTCTCCTCATTGGATTTTTCATGTTAAAAGTTGCAGAAGCCAGATGACAAGCTCATTTTGGTTCAACTTCAGCAACTGTGCATTGCATTGCCATGTAATGTAATGTAATGCAATGCTATCTATCTAGCTCTCCCTCTATACTTCCTTTTGGATAAACAGACATATTAGGCAAGCATTTTGGAGCTTTCACCTAAATAACTACAGGTGGTGAGATAAGCTGCACAATATAATTGACCTTTCAGTATATTGTTGCACACACACCATCTATTTAGCAAATGCCCTTGTTATCAACAGCAGCCTTTTAAACTCACCTGAGCTAACAGGTATGTGAGCTGGTTACTCTGCTGCGCTTAAAATTTCTTTTTTGGTTTGCTACAATGCCTTTTCTGAAACCTTGTCTCCCTCTGCTGGAACACTGACTTCTTTCATTTAATGCCTGCAGACTATAAAAGAGAAACCAACCCAAAAAGTTTGGTTGATTAGTCTGTGGCATTCTTTTAAACTGTTGCTTATGGCGGTCTCTGTGAGCTTCTCAGTGACATTCAGCCATCCAGGTATCCCGCCTGCAGTAGACGGAATGTGGCAATGGAACGCTGGCTGCGCGTGTCATAATAGGCTCTGAGCCTTTATATACCTGCGCACAGCAGCAGCCACCTTCAGTCTGCTGCTGGACAGCCAGCAGCAGCAGCAGCAGGAGAGGTAATTAATCAGCAACCCTCCTGCTGAGGGTAGACAGCTGCTCGTTCCACCCCCCCCCCCCGCCTTAATTGGTTCTCCTCCCTTCCAACGGTGCTGAGGCGGGTGGGAACAGCCGGGGGTTGAGGGTACTGTGCTAAAAGAGGTGGAGTTATGCAGATCTAAAACGCGTGGATTGCAGCAGCAGCAAGCCGAAAAGTGCAGGCATGTGAGGGATCTAGAGGTTGACAGCATGTCTTCTTAACGGGAGTCCAGGTGGCCATCTCCACAAATGGACTTTTCAGAATCCTTGGGTGGCACCGTAGTCGGAAACCAATTCTGGTTATCGCTTCTCGGCCTTTTGGCTAAGATCAAGTGTAGTATCTGTTCTTATCAGTTTAATATCTGATACGTCCCCTATCTGGGGACCATATATTAAATGGATTTTTAGAATAGGGAGATGGAAAAAGAGCTTGCTCTGTCCACTCCACGCATTGACCTGGTATTGCAGTATCTCCAGGACCGGTGCACCCCTTCTTTAATGCAGTTTCTAAAATCAGAAAGAATTGAATTCAATGCTTTTTGTTCATTTTGCTTGTTTGTCGGATTTTGGGATGGACTCTTTGGCTTTGCTTTTCTTCTCCTCATTGGATTTTTCATGTTAAAAGTTGCAGAAGCCAGATGACAAGCTCATTTTGGTTCAACTTCAGCAACTGTGCATTGCATTGCCATGTAATGTAATGTAATGCAATGCTATCTATCTAGCTCTCCCTCTATACTTCCTTTTGGATAAACAGACATATTAGGCAAGCATTTTGGAGCTTTCACCTAAATAACTACAGGTGGTGAGATAAGCTGCACAATATAATTGACCTTTCAGTATATTGTTGCACACACACCATCTATTTAGCAAATGCCCTTGTTATCAACAGCAGCCTTTTAAACTCACCTGAGCTAACAGGTATGTGAGCTGGTTACTCTGCTGCGCTTAAAATTTCTTTTTTGGTTTGCTACAATGCCTTTTCTGAAACCTTGTCTCCCTCTGCTGGAACACTGACTTCTTTCATTTAATGCCTGCAGACTATAAAAGAGAAACCAACCCAAAAAGTTTGGTTGATTAGTCTGTGGCATTCTTTTAAACTGTTGCTTATGGCGGTCTCTGTGAGCTTCTCAGTGACATTCAGCCATCCAGGTATCCCGCCTGCAGTAGACGGAATGTGGCAATGGAACGCTGGCTGCGCGTGTCATAATAGGCTCTGAGCCTTTATATACCTGCGCACAGCAGCAGCCACCTTCAGTCTGCTGCTGGACAGCCAGCAGCAGCAGCAGGAGAGGTAATTAATCAGCAACCCTCCTGCTAAGGGTAGACAGCTGCTCGTTCCACCCCCCCCCCCCCCGCCTTAATTGGTTCTCCTCCCTTCCAACGGTGTTGAGGCGGGTGGGAACAGCCGGGGGTTGAGGGTACTGTGCTAAAAGAGGTGGAGTTATGCAGATCTAAAACGCGTGGATTGCAGCAGCAGCAAGCCGAAAAGTGCAGGCATGTGAGGGATCTAGAGGTTGACAGCATGTCTTCTTAACGGGAGTCCAGGTGGCCATCTCCACAAATGGACTTTTCAGAATCCTTGGGTGGCACCGTAGTCGGAAACCAATTCTGGTTATCGCTTCTCGGCCTTTTGGCTAAGATCAAGTGTAGTATCTGTTCTTATCAGTTTAATATCTGATACGTCCCCTATCTGGGGACCATATATTAAATGGATTTTTAGAACAGGGAGATGGAAAAAGAGCTTGCTCTGTCCACTCCACGCATTGACCTGGTATTGCAGTATCTCCAGGACCGGTGCACCCCTTCTTTAATGCGGTTTCTAAAATCAGAAAGAATTGAATTCAATGCTTTTTGTTCATTTTGCTTGTTTGTCGGATTTTGGGATGGACTCTTTGGCTTTGCTTTTCTTCTCCTCATTGGATTTTTCATGTTAAAAGTTGCAGAAGCCAGATGACAAGCTCATTTTGGTTCAACTTCAGCAACTGTGCATTGCATTGCCATGTAATGTAATGTAATGCAATGCTATCTATCTAGCTCTCCCTCTATACTTCCTTTTGGATAAACAGACATATTAGGCAAGCATTTTGGAGCTTTCACCTAAATAACTACAGGTGGTGAGATAAGCTGCACAATATAATTGACCTTTCAGGATATTGTTGCACACACACCATCTATTTAGCAAATGCCCTTGTTATCAACAGCAGCCTTTTAAACTCACCTGAGCTAACAGGTATGTGAGCTGGTTACTCTGCTGCGCTTAAAATTTCTTTTTTGGTTTGCTACAATGCCTTTTCTGAAACGTTGTCTCCCTCTGCTGGAACACTGACTTCTTTCATTTAATGCCTGCAGACTATAAAAGAGAAACCAACCCAAAAAGTTTGGTTGATTAGTCTGTGGCATTCTTTTAAACTGTTGCTTATGGCGGTCTCTGTGAGCTTCTCAGTGACATTCAGCCATCCAGGTATCCCGCCTGCAGTAGACGGAATGTGGCAATGGAACGCTGGCTGCGCGTGTCATAATAGGCTCTGAGCCTTTATATACCTGCGCACAGCAGCAGCCACCTTCAGTCTGCTGCTGGACAGCCAGCAGCAGCAGCAGCAGGAGAGGTAATTAATCAGCAACCCTCCTGCTAAGGGTAGACAGCTGCTCGTTCCACCCCCCCCCCCCCGCCTTAATTGGTTCTCCTCCCTTCCAACGGTGTTGAGGCGGGTGGGAACAGCCGGGGGTTGAGGGTACTGTGCTAAAAGAGGTGGAGTTATGCAGATCTAAAACGCGTGGATTGCAGCAGCAGCAAGCCGAAAAGTGCAGGCATGTGAGGGATCTAGAGGTTGACAGCATGTCTTCTTAACGGGAGTCCAGGTGGCCATCTCCACAAATGGACTTTTCAGAATCCTTGGGTGGCACCGTAGTCGGAAACCAATTCTGGTTATCGCTTCTCGGCCTTTTGGCTAAGATCAAGTGTAGTATCTGTTCTTATCAGTTTAATATCTGATACGTCCCCTATCTGGGGACCATATATTAAATGGATTTTTAGAACAGGGAGATGGAAAAAGAGCTTGCTCTGTCCACTCCACGCATTGACCTGGTATTGCAGTATCTCCAGGACCGGTGCACCCCTTCTTTAATGCAGTTTCTAAAATCAGAAAGAATTGAATTCAATGCTTTTTGTTCATTTTGCTTGTTTGTCGGATTTTGGGATGGACTCTTTGGCTTTGCTTTTCTTCTCCTCATTGGATTTTTCATGTTAAAAGTTGCAGAAGCCAGATGACAAGCTCATTTTGGTTCAACTTCAGCAACTGTGCATTGCATTGCCATGTAATGTAATGTAATGCAATGCTATCTATCTAGCTCTCCCTCTATACTTCCTTTTGGATAAACAGACATATTAGGCAAGCATTTTGGAGCTTTCACCTAAATAACTACAGGTGGTGAGATAAGCTGCACAATATAATTGACCTTTCAGTATATTGTTGCACACACACCATCTATTTAGCAAATGCCCTTGTTATCAACAGCAGCCTTTTAAACTCACCTGAGCTAACAGGTATGTGAGCTGGTTACTCTGCTGCGCTTAAAATTTCTTTTTTGGTTTGCTACAATGCCTTTTCTGAAACGTTGTCTCCCTCTGCTGGAACACTGACTTCTTTCATTTAATGCCTGCAGACTATAAAAGAGAAACCAACCCAAAAAGTTTGGTTGATTAGTCTGTGGCATTCTTTTAAACTGTTGCTTATGGCGGTCTCTGTGAGCTTCTCAGTGACATTCAGCCATCCAGGTATCCCGCCTGCAGTAGACGGAATGTGGCAATGGAACGCTGGCTGCACGTGTCATAATAGGCTCTGAGCCTTTATATACCTGCGCACAGCAGCAGCCACCTTCAGTCTGCTGCTGGACAGCCAGCAGCAGCAGCAGCAGGAGAGGTAATTAATCAGCAACCCTCCTGCTAAGGGTAGACAGCTGCTCGTTCCACCCCCCCCCCCCCGCCTTAATTGGTTCTCCTCCCTTCCAACGGTGTTGAGGCGGGTGGGAACAGCCGGGGGTTGAGGGTACTGTGCTAAAAGAGGTGGAGTTATGCAGATCTAAAACGCGTGGATTGCAGCAGCAGCAAGCCGAAAAGTGCAGGCATGTGAGGGATCTAGAGGTTGACAGCATGTCTTCTTAACGGGAGTCCAGGTGGCCATCTCCACAAATGGACTTTTCAGAATCCTTGGGTGGCACCGTAGTCGGAAACCAATTCTGGTTATCGCTTCTCGGCCTTTTGGCTAAGATCAAGTGTAGTATCTGTTCTTATCAGTTTAATATCTGATACGTCCCCTATCTGGGGACCATATATTAAATGGATTTTTAGAACAGGGAGATGGAAAAAGAGCTTGCTCTGTCCACTCCACGCATTGACCTGGTATTGCAGTATCTCCAGGACCGGTGCACCCCTTCTTTAATGCAGTTTCTAAAATCAGAAAGAATTGAATTCAATGCTTTTTTGGTCATTTTGCTTGTTTGTCGGATTTTGGGATGGACTCTTTGGCTTTGCTTTTCTTCTCCTCATTGGATTTTTCATGTTAAAAGTTGCAGAAGCCAGATGACAAGCTCATTTTGGTTCAACTTCAGCAACTGTGCATTGCATTGCCATGTAATGTAATGTAATGCAATGCTATCTATCTAGCTCTCCCTCTATACTTCCTTTTGGATAAACAGACATATTAGGCAAGCATTTTGGAGCTTTCACCTAAATAACTACAGGTGGTGAGATAAGCTGCACAATATAATTGACCTTTCAGTATATTGTTGCACACACACCATCTATTTAGCAAATGCCCTTGTTATCAACAGCAGCCTTTTAAACTCACCTGAGCTAACAGGTATGTGAGCTGGTTACTCTGCTGCGCTTAAAATTTCTTTTTTGGTTTGCTACAATGCCTTTTCTGAAACGTTGTCTCCCTCTGCTGGAACACTGACTTCTTTCATTTAATGCCTGCAGACTATAAAAGAGAAACCAACCCAAAAAGTTTGGTTGATTAGTCTGTGGCATTCTTTTAAACTGTTGCTTATGGCGGTCTCTGTGAGCTTCTCAGTGACATTCAGCCATCCAGGTATCCCGCCTGCAGTAGACGGAATGTGGCAATGGAACGCTGGCTGCGCGTGTCATAATAGGCTCTGAGCCTTTATATACCTGCGCACAGCAGCAGCCACCTTCAGTCTGCTGCTGGACAGCCAGCAGCAGCAGCAGCAGGAGAGTTAATTAATCAGCAACCCTCCTGCTAAGGGTAGACAGCTGCTCGTTCCACCCCCCCCCCCCGCCTTAATTGGTTCTCCTCCCTTCCAACGGTGTTGAGGTGGGTGGGAACAGCCGGGGGTTGAGGGTACTGTGCTAAAAGAGGTGGAGTTATGCAGATCTAAAACGCGTGGATTGCAGCAGCAGCAAGCCGAAAAGTGCAGGCATGTGAGGGATCTAGAGGTTGACAGCATGTCTTCTTAACGGGAGTCCAGGTGGCCATCTCCACAAATGGACTTTTCAGAATCCTTGGGTGGCACCGTAGTCGGAAACCAATTCTGGTTATCGCTTCTCTGCCTTTTGGCTAAGATCAAGTGTAGTATCTGTTCTTATCAGTTTAATATCTGATACGTCCCCTATCTGGGGACCATATATTAAATGGATTTTTAGAACAGGGAGATGGAAAAAGAGCTTGCTCTGTCCACTCCACGCATTGACCTGGTATTGCAGTATTTCCAGGACCGGTGCACCCCTTCTTTAATGCAGTTTCTAAAATCAGAAAGAATTGAATTCAATGCTTTTTGTTCATTTTGCTTGTTTGTCGGATTTTGGGATGGACTCTTTGGCTTTGCTTTTCTTCTCCTCATTGGATTTTTCATGTTAAAAGTTGCAGAAGCCAGATGACAAGCTCATTTTGGTTCAACTTCAGCAACTGTGCATTGCATTGCCATGTAATGTAATGTAATGCAATGCTATCTATCTAGCTCTCCCTCTATACTTCCTTTTGGATAAACAGACATATTAGGCAAGCATTTTGGAGCTTTCACCTAAATAACTACAGGTGGTGAGATAAGCTGCACAATATAATTGACCTTTCAGTATATTGTTGCACACACACCATCTATTTAGCAAATGCCCTTGTTATCAACAGCAGCCTTTTAAACTCACCTGAGCTAACAGGTATGTGAGCTGGTTACTCTGCTGCGCTTAAAATTTCTTTTTTGGTTTGCTACAATGCCTTTTCTGAAACGTTGTCTCCCTCTGCTGGAACACTGACTTCTTTCATTTAATGCCTGCAGACTATAAAAGAGAAACCAACCCAAAAAGTTTGGTTGATTAGTCTGTGGCATTCTTTTAAACTATTGCTTATGGCGGTCTCTGTGAGCTTCTCAGTGACATTCAGCCATCCAGGTATCCCGCCTGCAGTAGACGGAATGTGGCAATGGAACGCTGGCTGCGCGTGTCATAATAGGCTCTGAGCCTTTATATACCTGCGCACAGCAGCAGCCACCTTCAGTCTGCTGCTGGACAGCCAGCAGCAGCAGCAGCAGGAGAGGTAATTAATCAGCAACCCTCCTGCTAAGGGTAGACAGCTGCTCGTTCCACCCCCCCCCCCCGCCTTAATTGGTTCTCCTCCCTTCCAACGGTGTTGAGGCGGGTGGGAACAGCCGGGGGTTGAGGGTACTGTGCTAAAAGAGGTGGAGTTATGCAGATCTAAAACGCGTGGATTGCAGCAGCAGCAAGCCGAAAAGTGCAGGCATGTGAGGGATCTAGAGGTTGACAGCATGTCTTCTTAACGGGAGTCCAGGTGGCCATCTCCACAAATGGACTTTTCAGAATCCTTGGGTGGCACCGTAGTCGGAAACCAATTCTGGTTATCGCTTCTCGGCCTTTTGGCTAAGATCAAGTGTAGTATCTGTTCTTATCAGTTTAATATCTGATACGTCCCCTATCTGGGGACCATATATTAAATGGATTTTTAGAACAGGGAGATGGAAAAAGAGCTTGCTCTGTCCACTCCACGCATTGACCTGGTATTGCAGTATCTCCAGGACCGGTGCACCCCTTCTTTAATGCAGTTTCTAAAATCAGAAAGAATTGAATTCAATGCTTTTTGTTCATTTTGCTTGTTTGTCGGATTTTGGGATGGACTCTTTGGCTTTGTTTTTCTTCTCCTCATTGGATTTTTCATGTTAAAAGTTGCAGAAGCCAGATGACAAGCTCATTTTGGTTCAACTTCAGCAACTGTGCATTGCATTGCCATGTAATGTAATGTAATGCAATGCTATCTATCTAGCTCTCCCTCTATACTTCCTTTTGGATAAACAGACATATTAGGCAAGCATTTTGGAGCTTTCACCTAAATAACTACAGGTGGTGAGATAAGCTGCACAATATAATTGACCTTTCAGTATATTGTTGCACACACACCATCTATTTAGCAAATGCCCTTGTTATCAACAGCAGCCTTTTAAACTCACCTGAGCTAACAGGTATGTGAGCTGGTTACTCTGCTGCGCTTAAAATTTCTTTTTTGGTTTGCTACAATGCCTTTTCTGAAACGTTGTCTCCCTCTGCTGGAACACTGACTTCTTTCATTTAATGCCTGCAGACTATAAAAGAGAAACCAACCCAAAAAGTTTGGTTGATTAGTCTGTGGCATTCTTTTAAACTGTTGCTTATGGCGGTCTCTGTGAGCTTCTCAGTGACATTCAGCCATCCAGGTATCCCGCCTGCAGTAGACGGAATGTGGCAATGGAACGCTGGCTGCGCGTGTCATAATAGGCTCTGAGCCTTTATATACCTGCGCACAGCAGCAGCCACCTTCAGTCTGCTGCTGGACAGCCAGCAGCAGCAGCAGCAGGAGAGGTAATTAATCAGCAACCCTCCTGCTAAGGGTAGACAGCTGCTCGTTCCACCCCCCCCCGCCTTAATTGGTTCTCCTCCCTTCCAATGGTGTTGAGGCGGGTGGGAACAGCCGGGGGTTGAGGGTACTGTGCTAAAAGAGGTGGAGTTATGCAGATCTAAAACGCGTGGATTGCAGCAGCAGCAAGCCGAAAAGTGCAGGCATGTGAGGGATCTAGAGGTTGACAGCATGTCTTCTTAACGGGAGTCCAGGTGGCCATCTCCACAAATGGACTTTTCAGAATCCTTGGGTGGCACCGTAGTCGGAAACCAATTCTGGTTATCGCTTCTCAGCCTTTTGGCTAAGATCAAGTGTAGTATCTGTTCTTATCAGTTTAATATCTGATACGTCCCCTATCTGGGGACCATATATTAAATGGATTTTTAGAACAGGGAGATGGAAAAAGAGCTTGCTCTGTCCACTCCACGCATTGACCTGGTATTGCAGTATCTCCAGGACCGGTGCACCCCTTCTTTAATGCAGTTTCTAAAATCAGAAAGAATTGAATTCAATGCTTTTTGTTCATTTTGCTTGTTTGTCGGATTTTGGGATGGACTCTTTGGCTTTGCTTTTCTTCTCCTCATTGGATTTTTCATGTTAAAAGTTGCAGAAGCCAGATGACAAGCTCATTTTGGTTCAACTTCAGCAACTGTGCATTGCATTGCCATGTAATGTAATGTAATGCAATGCTATCTATCTAGCTCTCCCTCTATACTTCCTTTTGGATAAACAGACATATTAGGCAAGCATTTTGGAGCTTTCACCTAAATAACTACAGGTGGTGAGATAAGCTGCACAATATAATTGACCTTTCAGTATATTGTTGCACACACACCATCTATTTAGCAAATGCCCTTGTTATCAACAGCAGCCTTTTAAACTCACCTGAGCTAACAGGTATGTGCGCTGGTTACTCTGCTGCGCTTAAAATTTCTTTTTTGGTTTGCTACAATGCCTTTTCTGAAACGTTGTCTCCCTCTGCTGGAACACTGACTTCTTTCATTTAATGCCTGCAGACTATAAAAGAGAAACCAACCCAAAAAGTTTGGTTGATTAGTCTGTGGCATTCTTTTAAACTGTTGCTTATGGCGGTCTCTGTGAGCTTCTCAGTGACATTCAGCCATCCAGGTATCCCGCCTGCAGTAGACGGAAAGTGGCAATGGAACGCTGGCTGCGCGTGTCATAATAGGCTCTGAGCCTTTATATACCTGCGCAAAGCAGCAACCACCTTCAGTCTGCTGCTGGACAGCCAGCAGCAGCAGCAGCAGGAGAGGTAATTAATCAGCAACCCTCCTGCTAAGGGTAGACAGCTGCTCGTTCCACCCCCCCCGCCTTAATTGGTTCTCCTCCCTTCCAACGGTGTTGAGGCGGGTGGGAACAGCCGGGGGTTGAGGGTACTGTGCTAAAAGAGGTGGAGTTATGCAGATCTAAAACGCGTGGATTGCCGCAGCAGCAAGTCGAAAAGTGCAGGCATGTGAGGGATCTAGAGGTTGACAGCATGTCTTCTTAACGGGAGTCCAGGTGGCCATCTCCACAAATGGACTTTTCAGAATCCTTGGGTGGCACCGTAGTCGGAAACCAATTCTGGTTATCGCTTCTCGGCCTTTTGGCTAAGATCAAGTGTAGTATCTGTTCTTATCAGTTTAATATCTGATACGTCCCCTATCTGGGGACCATATATTAAATGGATTTTTAGAACAGGGAGATGGAAAAAGAGCTTGCTCTGTCCACTCCACGCATTGACCTGGTATTGCAGTATCTCCAGGACCGGTGCACCCCTTCTTTAATGCAGTTTCTAAAATCAGAAAGAATTGAATTCAATGCTTTTTGTTCATTTTGCTTGTTTGTCGGATTTTGGGATGGACTCTTTGGCTTTGCTTTTCTTCTCCTCATTGGATTTTTCATGTTAAAAGTTGCAGAAGCCAGATGACAAGCTCATTTTGGTTCAACTTCAGCAACTGTGCATTGCATTGCCATGTAATGTAATGTAATGCAATGCTATCTATCTAGCTCTCCCTCTATACTTCCTTTTGGATAAACAGACATATTAGGCAAGCATTTTGGAGCTTTCACCTAAATAACTACAGGTGGTGAGATAAGCTGCACAATATAATTGACCTTTCAGTATATTGTTGCACACACACCATCTATTTAGCAAATGCCCTTGTTATCAACAGCAGCCTTTTAAACTCACCTGAGCTAACAGGTATGTGAGCTGGTTACTCTGCTGCGCTTAAAATTTCTTTTTTGGTTTGCTACAATGCCTTTTCTGAAACGTTGTCTCCCTCTGCTGGAACACTGACTTCTTTCATTTAATGCCTGCAGACTATAAAAGAGAAACCAACCCAAAAAGTTTGGTTGATTAGTCTGTGGCATTCTTTTAAACTGCTGCTTATGGCGGTCTCTGTGAGCTTCTCAGTGACATTCAGCCATCCAGGTATCCCGCCTGCAGTAGACGGAATGTGGCAATGGAACGCTGGCTGCGCGTGTCATAATAGGCTCTGAGCCTTTATATACCTGCGCACAGCAGCAGCCACCTTCAGTCTGCTGCTGGACAGCCAGCAGCAGCAGCAGCAGGAGAGGTAATTAATCAGCAACCCTCCTGCTAAGGGTAGACAGCTGCTCGTTCCACCCCCCCCCGCCTTAATTGGTTCTCCTCCCTTCTAACGGTGTTGAGGCGGGTGGGAACAGCCGGGGGTTGAGGGTACTGTGCTAAAAGAGGTGGAGTTATGCAGATCTAAAACGCGTGGATTGCCGCAGCAGCAAGCCGAAAAGTGCAGGCATGTGAGGGATCTAGAGGTTGACAGCATGTCTTCTTAACGGGAGTCCAGGTGGCCATCTCCACAAATGGACTTTTCAGAATCCTTGGGTGGCACCGTAGTCGGAAACCAATTCTGGTTATCGCTTCTCGGCCTTTTGGCTAAGATCAAGTGTAGTATCTGTTCTTATCAGTTTAATATCTGATACGTCCCCTATCTGGGGACCATATATTAAATGGATTTTTAGAACAGGGAGATGGAAAAAGAGCTTGCTCTGTCCACTCCACGCATTGACCTGGTATTGCAGTATCTCCAGGACCGGTGCACCCCTTCTTTAATGCAGTTTCTAAAATCAGAAAGAATTGAATTCAATGCTTTTTGTTCATTTTGCTTGTTTGTCGGATTTTGGGATGGACTCTTTGGCTTTGCTTTTCTTCTCCTCATTGGATTTTTCATGTTAAAAGTTGCAGAAGCCAGATGACAAGCTCATTTTGGTTCAACTTCAGCAACTGTGCATTGCATTGCCATGTAATGTAATGTAATGCAATGCTATCTATCTAGCTCTCCCTCTATACTTCCTTTTGGATAAACAGACATATTAGGCAAGCATTTTGGAGCTTTCACCTAAATAACTACAGGTGGTGAGATAAGCTGCACAATATAATTGACCTTTCAGTATATTGTTGCACACACACCATCTATTTAGCAAATGCCCTTGTTATCAACAGCAGCCTTTTAAACTCACCTGAGCTAACAGGTATGTGAGCTGGTTACTCTGCTGCGCTTAAAATTTCTTTTTTGGTTTGCTACAATGCCTTTTCTGAAACGTTGTCTCCCTCTGCTGGAACACTGACTTCTTTCATTTAATGCCTGCAGACTATAAAAGAGAAACCAACCCAAAAAGTTTGGTTGATTAGTCTGTGGCATTCTTTTAAACTGTTGCTTATGGCGGTCTCTGTGAGCTTCTCAGTGACATTCAGCCATCCGGTATCCCGCCTGCAGTAGACGGAATGTGGCAATGGAACGCTGGCTGCGCGTGTCATAATAGGCTCTGAGCCTTTATATACCTGCGCACAGCAGCAGCCACCTTCAGTCTGCTGCTGGACAGCCAGCAGCAGCAGCAGCAGGAGAGGTAATTAATCAGCAACCCTCCTGCTAAGGGTAGACAGCTGCTCGTTCCACCCCCCCCCGCCTTAATTGGTTCTCCTCCCTTCCAACGGTGTTGAGGCGGGTGGGAACAGCCGGGGGTTGAGGGTACTGTGCTAAAAGAGGTGGAGTTATGCAGATCTAAAACGCGTGGATTGCAGCAGCAGCAAGCCGAAAAGTGCAGGCATGTGAGGGATCTAGAGGTTGACAGCATGTCTTCTTAACGGGAGTCCAGGTGGCCATCTCCACAAATGGACTTTTCAGAATCCTTGGGTGGCACCGTAGTCGGAAAACAATTCTGGTTATCGCTTCTCGGCCTTTTGGCTAAGATCAAGTGTAGTATCTGTTCTTATCAGTTTAATATCTGATACGTCCCCTATCTGGGGACCATATATTAAATGGATTTTTAGAACAGGGAGATGGAAAAAGAGCTTGCTCTGTCCACTCCACGCATTGACCTGGTATTGCAGTATCTCCAGGACCGGTGCACCCCTTCTTTAATGCAGTTTCTAAAATCAGAAAGAATTGAATTCAATGCTTTTTGTTCATTTTGCTTGTTTGTCGGATTTTGGGATGGACTCTTTGGCTTTGCTTTTCTTCTCCTCATTGGATTTTTCATGTTAAAAGTTGCAGAAGCCAGATGACAAGCTCATTTTGGTTCAACTTCAGCAACTGTGCATTGCATTGCCATGTAATGTAATGTAATGCAATGCTATCTATCTAGCTCTCCCTCTATACTTCCTTTTGGATAAACAGACATATTAGGCAAGCATTTTGGAGCTTTCACCTAAATAACTACAGGTGGTGAGATAAGCTGCACAATATAATTGACCTTTCAGTATATTGTTGCACACACACCATCTATTTAGCAAATGCCCTTGTTATCAACAGCAGCCTTTTAAACTCACCTGAGCTAACAGGTATGTGAGCTGGTTACTCTGCTGCGCTTAAAATTTCTTTTTTGGTTTGCTACAATGCCTTTTCTGAAACGTTGTCTCCCTCTGCTGGAACACTGACTTCTTTCATTTAATGCCTGCAGACTATAAAAGAGAAACCAACCCAAAAAGTTTGGTTGATTAGTCTGTGGCATTCTTTTAAACTGTTGCTTATGGCGGTCTCTGTGAGCTTCTCAGTGACATTCAGCCATCCAGGTATCCCGCCTGCAGTAGACGGAATGTGGCAATGGAACGCTGGCTGCGCTTGTCATAATAGGCTCTGAGCCTTTATATACCTGCGCACAGCAGCAGCCACCTTCAGTCTGCTGCTGGACAGCCAGCAGCAGCAGCAGCAGGATAGGTAATTAATCAGCAACCCTCCTGCTAAGGGTAGACAGCTGCTCGTTCCACCCCCCCCCGCCTTAATTGGTTCTCCTCCCTTCCAACGGTGTTGAGGCGGGTGGGAACAGCCGGGGGTTGAGGGTACTGTGCTAAAAGAGGTGGAGTTATGCAGATCTAAAACGCGTGGATTGCAGCAGCAGCAAGCCGAAAAGTGCAGGCATGTGAGGGATCTAGAGGTTGACAGCATGTCTTCTTAACGGGAGTCCAGGTGGCCATCTCCACAAATGGACTTTTCAGAATCCTTGGGTGGCACCGTAGTCGGAAAACAATTCTGGTTATCGCTTCTCGGCCTTTTGGCTAAGATCAAGTGTAGTATCTGTTCTTATCAGTTTAATATCTGATACGTCCCCTATCTGGGGACCATATATTAAATGGATTTTTAGAACAGGGAGATGGAAAAAGAGCTTGCTCTGTCCACTCCACGCATTGACCTGGTATTGCAGTATCTCCAGGACCGGTGCACCCCTTCTTTAATGCAGTTTCTAAAATCAGAAAGAATTGAATTCAATGCTTTTTGTTCATTTTGCTTGTTTGTCGGATTTTGGGATGGACTCTTTGGCTTTGCTTTTCTTCTCCTCATTGGATTTTCATGTTAAAAGTTGCAGAAGCCAGATGACAAGCTCATTTTGGTTCAACTTCAGCAACTGTGCATTGCATTGCCATGTAATGTAATGTAATGCAATGCTATCTATCTAGCTCTCCCTCTATACTTCCTTTTGGATAAACAGACATATTAGGCAAGCATTTTGGAGCTTTCACCTAAATAACTACAGGTGGTGAGATAAGCTGCACAATATAATTGACCTTTCAGTATATTGTTGCACACACACCATCTATTTAGCAAATGCCCTTGTTATCAACAGCAGCCTTTTAAACTCACCTGAGCTAACAGGTATGTGAGCTGGTTACTCTGCTGCGCTTAAAATTTCTTTTTTGGTTTGCTACAATGCCTTTTCTGAAACGTTGTCTCCCTCTGCTGGAACACTGACTTCTTTCATTTAATACCTGCAGACTATAAAAGAGAAACCAACCCAAAAAGTTTGGTTGATTAGTCTGTGGCATTCTTTTAAACTGTTGCTTATGGCGGTCTCTGTGAGCTTCTCAGTGACATTCAGCCATCCAGGTATCCCGCCTGCAGTAGACGGAATGTGGCAATGGAACGCTGGCTGCGCGTGTCATAATAGGCTCTGAGCCTTTATATACCTGCGCACAGCAGCAGCCACCTTCAGTCTGCTGCTGGACAGCCAGCAGCAGCAGCAGCAGGAGAGGTAATTAATCAGCAACCCTCCTGCTAAGGTGCTAAGGGTAGACAGCTGCTCGTTCCACCCCCCCCCCCCCCCCCGCCTTAATTGGTTCTCCTCCCTTCCAACGGTGTTGAGTCGGGTGGGAACAGCCGGGGGTTGAGGGTACTGTGCTAAAAGAGGTGGAGTTATGCAGATCTAAAACGCGTGGATTGCAGCAGCAGCAAGCCGAAAAGTGCAGGCATGTGAGGGATCTAGAGGTTGACAGCATGTCTTCTTAACGGGAGTCCAGGTGGCCATCTCCACAAATGGACTTTTCAGAATCCTTGGGTGGCACCGTAGTCGGAAACCAATTCTGGTTATCGCTTCTCGGCCTTTTGGCTAAGATCAAGTGTAGTATCTGTTCTTATCAGTTTAATATCTGATACGTCCCCTATCTGGGGACCATATATTAAATGGATTTTTAGAACAGGGAGATGGAAAAAGAGCTTGCTCTGTCCACTCCACGCATTGACCTGGTATTGCAGTATCTCCAGGACCGGTGCACCCCTTCTTTAATGCAGTTTCTAAAATCAGAAAGAATTGAATTCAATGCTTTTTGTTCATTTTGCTTGTTTGTCGGATTTTGGGATGGACTCTTTGGCTTTGCTTTTCTTCTCCTCATTGGATTTTTCATGTTAAAAGTTGCAGAAGCCAGATGACAAGCTCATTTTGGTTCAACTTCAGCAACTGTGCATTGCATTGCCATGTAATGTAATGTAATGCAATGCTATCTATCTAGCTCTCCCTCTATACTTCCTTTTGGATAAACAGACATATTAGGCAAGCATTTTGGAGCTTTCACCTAAATAACTACAGGTGGTGAGATAAGCTGCACAATATAATTGACCTTTCAGTATATTGTTGCACACACACCATCTATTTAGCAAATGCCCTTGTTATCAACAGCAGCCTTTTAAACTCACCTGAGCTAACAGGTATGTGAGCTGGTTACTCTGCTGCGCTTAAAATTTCTTTTTTGGTTTGCTACAATGCCTTTTCTGAAACGTTGTCTCCCTCTGCTGGAACACTGACTTCTTTCATTTAATGCCTGCAGACTATAAAAGAGAAACCAACCCAAAAAGTTTGGTTGATTAGTCTGTGGCATTCTTTTAAACTGTTGCTTATGGCGGTCTCTGTGAGCTTCTCAGTGACATTCAGCCATCCAGGTATCCCGCCTGCAGTAGACGGAATGTGGCAATGGAACGCTGGCTGCGCGTGTCATAATAGGCTCTGAGCCTTTATATACCTGCGCACAGCAGCAGCCACCTTCAGTCTGCTGCTGGACAGCCAGCAGCAGCAGCAGCAGGAGAGGTAATTAATCAGCAACCCTCCTGCTAAGGGTAGACAGCTGCTCGTTCCACCCCCCCCCGCCTTAATTGGTTCTCCTCCCTTCCAACGGTGTTGAGGCGAGTGGGAACAGCCGGGGGTTGAGGGTACTGTGCTAAAAGAGGTGGAGTTATGCAGATCTAAAACGCGTGGATTGCAGCAGCAGCAAGCCGAAAAGTGCAGGCATGTGAGGGATCTAGAGGTTGACAGCATGTCTTCTTAACGGGAGTCCAGGTGGCCATCTCCACAAATGGACTTTTCAGAATCCTTGGGTGGCACCGTAGTCGGAAACCAATTCTGGTTATCGCTTCTCGGCCTTTTGGCTAAGATCAAGTGTAGTATCTGTTCTTATCAGTTTAATATCTGATACGTCCCCTATCTGGGGACCATATATTAAATGGATTTTTAGAACAGGGAGATGGAAAAAGAGCTTGCTCTGTCCACTCCACGCATTGACCTGGTATTGCAGTATCTCCAGGACCGGTGCACCCCTTCTTTAATGCAGTTTCTAAAATCAGAAAGAATTGAATTCAATGCTTTTTGTTCATTTTGCTTGTTTGTCGGATTTTGGGATGGACTCTTTGGCTTTGCTTTTCTTCTCCTCATTGGATTTTTCATGTTAAAAGTTGCAGAAGCCAGATGACAAGCTCATTTTGGTTCAACTTCAGCAACTGTGCATTGCATTGCCATGTAATGTAATGTAATGCAATGCTATCTATCTAGCTCTCCCTCTATACTTCCTTTTGGATAAACAGACATATTAGGCAAGCATTTTGGAGCTTTCACCTAAATAACTACAGGTGGTGAGATAAGCTGCACAATATAATTGACCTTTCAGTATATTGTTGCACACACACCATCTATTTAGCAAATGCCCTTGTTATCAACAGCAGCCTTTTAAACTCACCTGAGCTAACAGGTATGTGAGCTGGTTACTCTGCTGCGCTTAAAATTTCTTTTTTGGTTTGCTACAATGCCTTTTCTGAAATGTTGTCTCCCTCTGCTGGAACACTGACTTCTTTCATTTAATGCCTGCAGACTATAAAAGAGAAACCAACCCAAAAAGTTTGGTTGATTAGTCTGTGGCATTCTTTTAAACTGTTGCTTATGGCGGTCTCTGTGAGCTTCTCAGTGACATTCAGCCATCCAGGTATCCCGCCTGCAGTAGACGGAATGTGGCAATGGAACGCTGGCTGCGCGTGTCATAATAGGCTCTGAGCCTTTATATACCTGCGCACAGCAGCAGCCACCTTCAGTCTGCTGCTGGACAGCCAGCAGCAGCAGCAGCAGGAGAGGTAATTAATCAGCAACCCTCCTGCTAAGGGTAGACAGCTGCTCGTTCCACCCCCCCCCGCCTTAATTGGTTCTCCTCCCTTCCAACGGTGTTGAGGCGGGTGGGAACAGCCGGGGGTTGAGGGTACTGTGCTAAAAGAGGTGGAGTTATGCAGATCTAAAACGCGTGGATTGCAGCAGCAGCAAGCCGAAAAGTGCAGGCATGTGAGGGATCTAGAGGTTGACAGCATGTCTTCTTAACGGGAGTCCAGGTGGCCATCTCCACAAATGGACTTTTCAGAATCCTTGGGTGGCACCGTAGTCGGAAACCAATTCTGGTTATCGCTTCTCGGCCTTTTGGCTAAGATCAAGTGTAGTATCTGTTCTTATCAGTTTAATATCTGATACGTCCCCTATCTGGGGACCATATATTAAATGGATTTTTAGAACAGGGAGATGGAAAAAGAGCTTGCTCTGTCCACTCCACGCATTGACCTGGTATTGCAGTATCTCCAGGACCGGTGCACCCCTTCTTTAATGCAGTTTCTAAAATCAGAAAGAATTGAATTCAATGCTTTTTGTTCATTTTGCTTGTTTGTCGGATTTTGGGATGGACTCTTTGGCTTTGCTTTTCTTCTCCTCATTGGATTTTTCATGTTAAAAGTTGCAGAAGCCAGATGACAAGCTCATTTTGGTTCAACTTCAGCAACTGTGCATTGCATTGCCATGTAATGTAATGTAATGCAATGCTATCTATCTAGCTCTCCCTCTATACTTCCTTTTGGATAAACAGACATATTAGGCAAGCATTTTGGAGCTTTCACCTAAATAACTACAGGTGGTGAGATAAGCTGCACAATATAATTGACCTTTCAGTATATTGTTGCACACACACCATCTATTTAGCAAATGCCCTTGTTATCAACAGCAGCCTTTTAAACTCACCTGAGCTAACAGGTATGTGAGCTGGTTACTCTGCTGCGCTTAAAATTTCTTTTTTGGTTTGCTACAATGCCTTTTCTGAAACGTTGTCTCCCTCTGCTGGAACACTGACTTCTTTCATTTAATGTCTGCAGACTATAAAAGAGAAACCAACCCAAAAAGTTTGGTTGATTAGTCTGTGGCATTCTTTTAAACTGTTGCTTATGGCGGTCTCTGTGAGCTTCTCAGTGACATTCAGCCATCCAGGTATCCCGCCTGCAGTAGACGGAATGTGGCAATGGAACGCTGGCTGCGCGTGTCATAATAGGCTCTGAGCCTTTATATACCTGCGCACAGCAGCAGCCACCTTCAGTCTGCTGCTGGACAGCCAGCAGCAGCAGCAACAGGAGAGGTAATTAATCAGCAACCCTCCTGCTAAGGGTAGACAGCTGCTCGTTCCACCCCCCCCCCCCCCGCCTTAATTGGTTCTCCTCCTTTCCAACGGTGTTGAGGCGGGTGGGAACAGCCGGGGGTTGAGGGTACTGTGCTAAAAGAGGTGGAGTTATGCAGATCTAAAAAGCGTGGATTGCAGCAGCAGCAAGCCGAAAAGTGCAGGTATGTGAGGGATCTAGAGGTTGACAGCATGTCTTCTTAACGGGAGTCCAGGTGGCCATCTCCACAAATGGACTTTTCAGAATCCTTGGGTGGCACCGTAGTCGGAAACCAATTCTGGTTATCGCTTCTCGGCCTTTTGGCTAAGATCAAGTGTAGTATCTGTTCTTATCAGTTTAATATCTGATACGTCCCCTATCTGGGGACCATATATTAAATGGATTTTTAGAACAGGGAGATGGAAAAAGAGCTTGCTCTGTCCACTCCACGCATTGACCTGGTATTGCAGTATCTCCAGGACCGGTGCACCCCTTCTTTAATGCAGTTTCTAAAATCAGAAAGAATTGAATTCAATGCTTTTTGTTCATTCTGCTTGTTTGTCGGATTTTGGGATGGACTCTTTGGCTTTGCTTTTCTTCTCCTCATTGGATTTTTCATGTTAAAAGTTGCAGAAGCCAGATGACAAGCTCATTTTGGTTCAACTTCAGCAACTGTGCATTGCATTGCCATGTAATGTAATGTAATGCAATGCTATCTATCTAGCTCTCCCTCTATACTTCCTTTTGGATAAACAGACATATTAGGCAAGCATTTTGGAGCTTTCACCTAAATAACTACAGGTGGTGAGATAAGCTGCACAATATAATTGACCTTTCAGTATATTGTTGCACACACACCATCTATTTAGCAAATGCCCTTGTTATCAACAGCAGCCTTTTAAACTCACCTGAGCTAACAGGTATGTGAGCTGGTTACTCTGCTGCGCTTAAAATTTCTTTTTTGGTTTGCTACAATGCCTTTTCTGAAACGTTGTCTCCCTCTGCTGGAACACTGACTTCTTTCATTTAATGCCTGCAGACTATAAAAGAGAAACCAACCCAAAAAGTTTGGTTGATTAGTCTGTGGCATTCTTTTAAACTGTTGCTTATGGCGGTCTCTGTGAGCTTCTCAGTGACATTCAGCCATCCAGGTATCCCGCCTGCAGTAGACGGAATGTGGCAATGGAACGCTGGCTGCGCGTGTCATAATAGGCTCTGAGCCTTTATATACCTGCGCACAGCAGCAGCCACCTTCAGTCTGCTGCTGGACAGCCAGCAGCAGCAGCAGCAGGAGAGGTAATTAATCAGCAACCCTCCTGCTAAGGGTAGACAGCTGCTCGTTCCACCCCCCCCCCCCCGCCTTAATTGGTTCTCCTCCTTTCCAACGGTGTTGAGGCGGGTGGGAACAGCCGGGGGTTGAGGGTACTGTGCTAAAAGAGGTGGAGTTATGCAGATCTAAAACGCGTGGATTGCAGCAGCAGCAAGCCGAAAAGTGCAGGTATGTGAGGGATCTAGAGGTTGACAGCATGTCTTCTTAACGGGAGACCAGGTGGCCATCTCCACAAATGGACTTTTCAGAATCCTTGGGTGGCACCGTAGTCGGAAACCAATTCTGGTTATCGCTTCTCGGCCTTTTGGCTAAGATCAAGTGTAGTATCTGTTCTTATCAGTTTAATATCTGATACGTCCCCTATCTGGGGACCATATATTAAATGGATTTTTAGAACAGGGAGATGGAAAAAGAGCTTGCTCTGTCCACTCCACGCATTGACCTGGTATTGCAGTATCTCCAGGACCGGTGCACCCCTTCTTTAATGCAGTTTCTAAAATCAGAAAGAATTGAATTCAATGCTTTTTGTTCATTTTGCTTGTTTGTCGGATTTTGGGATGGACTCTTTGGCTTTGCTTTTCTTCTCCTCATTGGATTTTTCATGTTAAAAGTTGCAGAAGCCAGATGACAAGCTCATTTTGGTTCAACTTCAGCAACTGTGCATTGCATTGCCATGTAATGTAATGTAATGCAATGCTATCTATCTAGCTCTCCCTCTATACTTCCTTTTGGATAAACAGACATATTAGGCAAGCATTTTGGAGCTTTCACCTAAATAACTACAGGTGGTGAGATAAGCTGCACAATATAATTGACCTTTCAGTATATTGTTGCACACACACCATCTATTTAGCAAATGCCCTTGTTATCAACAGCAGCCTTTTAAACTCACCTGAGCTAACAGGTATGTGAGCTGGTTACTCTGCTGCGCTTAAAATTTCTTTTTTGGTTTGCTACAATGCCTTTTCTGAAACGTTGTCTCCCTCTGCTGGAACACTGACTTCTTTCATTTAATGTCTGCAGACTATAAAAGAGAAACCAACCCAAAAAGTTTGGTTGATTAGTCTGTGGCATTCTTTTAAACTGTTGCTTATGGCGGTCTCTGTGAGCTTCTCAGTGACATTCAGCCATCCAGGTATCCCGCCTGCAGTAGACGGAATGTGGCAATGGAACGCTGGCTGCGCGTGTCATAATAGGCTCTGAGCCTTTATATACCTGCGCACAGCAGCAGCCACCTTCAGTCTGCTGCTGGACAGCCAGCAGCAGCAGCAACAGGAGAGGTAATTAATCAGCAACCCTCCTGCTAAGGGTAGACAGCTGCTCGTTCCACCCCCCCCCCCCCCCCGCCTTAATTGGTTCTCCTCCTTTCCAACGGTGTTGAGGCGGGTGGGAACAGCCGGGGGTTGAGGGTACTGTGCTAAAAGAGGTGGAGTTATGCAGATCTAAAAAGCGTGGATTGCAGCAGCAGCAAGCCGAAAAGTGCAGGTATGTGAGGGATCTAGAGGTTGACAGCATGTCTTCTTAACGGGAGTCCAGGTGGCCATCTCCACAAATGGACTTTTCAGAATCCTTGGGTGGCACCGTAGTCGGAAACCAATTCTGGTTATCGCTTCTCGGCCTTTTGGCTAAGATCAAGTGTAGTATCTGTTCTTATCAGTTTAATATCTGATACGTCCCCTATCTGGGGACCATATATTAAATGGATTTTTAGAACAGGGAGATGGAAAAAGAGCTTGCTCTGTCCACTCCACGCATTGACCTGGTATTGCAGTATCTCCAGGACCGGTGCACCCCTTCTTTAATGCAGTTTCTAAAATCAGAAAGAATTGAATTCAATGCTTTTTGTTCATTCTGCTTGTTTGTCGGATTTTGGGATGGACTCTTTGGCTTTGCTTTTCTTCTCCTCATTGGATTTTTCATGTTAAAAGTTGCAGAAGCCAGATGACAAGCTCATTTTGGTTCAACTTCAGCAACTGTGCATTGCATTGCCATGTAATGTAATGTAATGCAATGCTATCTATCTAGCTCTCCCTCTATACTTCCTTTTGGATAAACAGACATATTAGGCAAGCATTTTGGAGCTTTCACCTAAATAACTACAGGTGGTGAGATAAGCTGCACAATATAATTGACCTTTCAGTATATTGTTGCACACACACCATCTATTTAGCAAATGCCCTTGTTATCAACAGCAGCCTTTTAAACTCACCTGAGCTAACAGGTATGTGAGCTGGTTACTCTGCTGCGCTTAAAATTTCTTTTTTGGTTTGCTACAATGCCTTTTCTGAAACGTTGTCTCCCTCTGCTGGAACACTGACTTCTTTCATTTAATGCCTGCAGACTATAAAAGAGAAACCAACCCAAAAAGTTTGGTTGATTAGTCTGTGGCATTCTTTTAAACTGTTGCTTATGGCGGTCTCTGTGAGCTTCTCAGTGACATTCAGCCATCCAGGTATCCCGCCTGCAGTAGACGGAATGTGGCAATGGAACGCTGGCTGCGCGTGTCATAATAGGCTCTGAGCCTTTATATACCTGCGCACAGCAGCAGCCACCTTCAGTCTGCTGCTGGACAGCCAGCAGCAGCAGCAGCAGGAGAGGTAATTAATCAGCAACCCTCCTGCTAAGGGTAGACAGCTGCTCGTTCCACCCCCCCCCCCCCCCGCCTTAATTGGTTCTCCTCCTTTCCAACGGTGTTGAGGCGGGTGGGAACAGCCGGGGGTTGAGGGTACTGTGCTAAAAGAGGTGGAGTTATGCAGATCTAAAACGCGTGGATTGCAGCAGCAGCAAGCCGAAAAGTGCAGGTATGTGAGGGATCTAGAGGTTGACAGCATGTCTTCTTAACGGGAGACCAGGTGGCCATCTCCACAAATGGACTTTTCAGAATCCTTGGGTGGCACCGTAGTCGGAAACCAATTCTGGTTATCGCTTCTCGGCCTTTTGGCTAAGATCAAGTGTAGTATCTGTTCTTATCAGTATAATATCTGATACGTCCCCTATCTGGGGACCATATATTAAATGGATTTTTAGAACAGGGAGATGGAAAAAGAGCTTGCTCTGTCCACTCCACGCATTGACCTGGTATTGCAGTATCTCCAGGACCGGTGCACCCCTTCTTTAATGCAGTTTCTAAAATCAGAAAGAATTGAATTCAATGCTTTTTGTTCATTTTGCTTGTTTGTCGGATTTTGGGATGGACTCTTTGGCTTTGCTTTTCTTCTCCTCATTGGATTTTTCATGTTAAAAGTTGCAGAAGCCAGATGACAAGCTCATTTTGGTTCAACTTCAGCAACTGTGCATTGCATTGCCATGTAATGTAATGTAATGCAATGCTATCTATCTAGCTCTCCCTCTATACTTCCTTTTGGATAAACAGACATATTAGGCAAGCATTTTGGAGCTTTCACCTAAATAACTACAGGTGGTGAGATAAGCTGCACAATATAATTGACCTTTCAGTATATTGTTGCACACACACCATCTATTTAGCAAATGCCCTTGTTATCAACAGCAGCCTTTTAAACTCACCTGAGCTAACAGGTATGTGAGCTGGTTACTCTGCTGCGCTTAAAATTTCTTTTTTGGTTTGCTACAATGCCTTTTCTGAAACGTTGTCTCCCTCTGCTGGAACACTGACTTCTTTCATTTAATGCCTGCAGACTATAAAAGAGAAACCAACCCAAAAAGTTTGGTTGATTAGTCTGTGGCATTCTTTTAAACTGTTGCTTATGGCGGTCTCTGTGAGCTTCTCAGTGACATTCAGCCATCCAGGTATCCCGCCTGCAGTAGACGGAATGTGGCAATGGAACGCTGGCTGCGCGTGTCATAATAGGCTCTGAGCCTTTATATACCTGCGCACAGCAGCAGCCACCTTCAGTCTGCTGCTGGACAGCCAGCAGCAGCAGCAGCAGGAGAGGTAATTAATCAGCAACCCTCCTGCTAAGGGTAGACAGCTGCTCGTTCCACCACCCCCCCCGCCTTAATTGGTTCTCCTCCCTTCCAACGGTGTTGAGGCGGGTGGGAACAGCCGGGGGTTGAGGGTACTGTGCTAAAAGAGGTGGAGTTATGCAGATCTAAAACGCGTGGATTGCAGCAGCAGCAAGCCGAAAAGTGCAGGCATGTGAGGGATCTAGAGGTTGACAGCATGTCTTCTTAACGGGAGTCCAGGTGGCCATCTCCACAAATGGACTTTTCAGAATCCTTGGGTGGCACCGTAGTCGGAAACCAATTCTGGTTATCGCTTCTCGGCCTTTTGGCTAAGATCAAGTGTAGTATCTGTTCTTATCAGTTTAATATCTGATACGTCCCCTATCTGGGGACCATATATTAAATGGATTTTTAGAACAGGGAGATGGAAAAAGAGCTTGCTCTGTCCACTCCACGCATTGACCTGGTATTGCAGTATCTCCAGGACCGGTGCACCCCTTCTTTAATGCAGTTTCTAAAATCAGAAAGAATTGAATTCAATGCTTTTTGTTCATTTTGCTTGTTTGTCGGATTTTGGGATGGACTCTTTGGCTTTGCTTTTCTTCTCCTCATTGGATTTTTCATGTTAAAAGTTGCAGAAGCCAGATGACAAGCTCATTTTGGTTCAACTTCAGCAACTGTGCATTGCATTGCCATGTAATGTAATGTAATGCAATGCTATCTATCTAGCTCTCCCTCTATACTTCCTTTTGGATAAACAGACATATTAGGCAAGCATTTTGGAGCTTTCACCTAAATAACTACAGGTGGTGAGATAAGCTGCACAATATAATTGACCTTTCAGTATATTGTTGCACACACACCATCTATTTAGCAAATGCCCTTGTTATCAACAGCAGCCTTTTAAACTCACCTGAGCTAACAGGTATGTGAGCTGGTTACTCTGCTGCGCTTAAAATTTCTTTTTTGGTTTGCTACAATGCCTTTTCTGAAACGTTGTCTCCCTCTGCTGGAACACTGACTTCTTTCATTTAATGCCTGCAGACTATAAAAGAGAAACCAACCCAAAAAGTTTGGTTGATTAGTCTGTGGCATTCTTTTAAACTGTTGCTTATGGCGGTCTCTGTGAGCTTCTCAGTGACATTCAGCCATCCAGGTATCCCGCCTGCAGTAGACGGAATGTGGCAATGGAACGCTGGCTGCGCGTGTCATAATAGGCTCTGAGCCTTTATATACCTGCGCACAGCAGCAGCCACCTTCAGTCTGCTGCTGGACAGCCAGCAGCAGCAGCAGCAGGAGAGGTAATTAATCAGCAACCCTCCTGCTAAGGGTAGACAGCTGCTCGTTCCACCACCCCCCCCGCCTTAATTGGTTCTCCTCCCTTCCAACGGTGTTGAGGCGGGTGGGAACAGCCGGGGGTTGAGGGTACTGTGCTAAAAGAGGTGGAGTTATGCAGATCTAAAACGCGTGGATTGCAGCAGCAGCAAGCCGAAAAGTGCAGGCATGTGAGGGATCTAGAGGTTGACAGCATGTCTTCTTAACGGGAGTCCAGGTGGCCATCTCCACAAATGGACTTTTCAGAATCCTTGGGTGGCACCGTAGTCGGAAACCAATTCTGGTTATCGCTTCTCGGCCTTTTGGCTAAGATCAAGTGTAGTATCTGTTCTTATCAGTTTAATATCTGATACGTCCCCTATCTGGGGACCATATATTAAATGGATTTTTAGAACAGGGAGATGGAAAAAGAGCTTGCTCTGTCCACTCCACGCATTGACCTGGTATTGCAGTATCTCCAGGACCGGTGCACCCCTTCTTTAATGCAGTTTCTAAAATCAGAAAGAATTGAATTCAATGCTTTTTGTTCATTTTGCTTGTTTGTCGGATTTTGGGATGGACTCTTTGGCTTTGCTTTTCTTCTCCTCATTGGATTTTTCATGTTAAAAGTTGCAGAAGCCAGATGACAAGCTCATTTTGGTTCAACTTCAGCAACTGTGCATTGCATTGCCATGTAATGTAATGTAATGCAATGCTATCTATCTAGCTCTCCCTCTATACTTCCTTTTGGATAAACAGACATATTAGGCAAGCATTTTGGAGCTTTCACCTAAATAACTACAGGTGGTGAGATAAGCTGCACAATATAATTGACCTTTCAGTATATTGTTGCACACACACCATCTATTTAGCAAATGCCCTTGTTATCAACAGCAGCCTTTTAAACTCACCTGAGCTAACAGGTATGTGAGCTGGTTACTCTGCTGCGCTTAAAATTTCTTTTTTGGTTTGCTACAATGCCTTTTCTGAAACGTTGTCTCCCTCTGCTGGAACACTGACTTCTTTCATTTAATGCCTGCAGACTATAAAAGAGAAACCAACCCAAAAAGTTTGGTTGATTAGTCTGTGGCATTCTTTTAAACTGTTGCTTATGGCGGTCTCTGTGAGCTTCTCAGTGACATTCAGCCATCCAGGTATCCCGCCTGCAGTAGACGGAATGTGGCAATGGAACGCTGGCTGCGCGTGTCATAATAGGCTCTGAGCCTTTATATACCTGCGCACAGCAGCAGCCACCTTCAGTCTGCTGCTGGACAGCCAGCAGCAGCAGCAGCAGGAGAGGTAATTAATCAGCAACCCTCCTGCTAAGGGTAGACAGCTGCTCGTTCCACCCCCCCCCCCCGCCTTAATTGGTTCTCCTCCCTTCCAACGGTGTTGAGGCGGGTGGGAACAGCCGGGGGTTGAGGGTACTGTGCTAAAAGAGGTGGAGTTATGCAGATCTAAAACGCGTGGATTGCAGCAGCAGCAAGCCGAAAAGTGCAGGCATGTGAGGGATCTAGAGGTTGACAGCATGTCTTCTTAACGGGAGTCCAGGTGGCCATCTCCACAAATGGACTTTTCAGAATCCTTGGGTGGCACCGTAGTCGGAAACCAATTCTGGTTATCGCTTCTCGGCCTTTTGGCTAAGATCAAGTGTAGTATCTGTTCTTATCAGTTTAATATCTGATACGTCCCCTATCTGGGGACCATATATTAAATGGATTTTTAGAACAGGGAGATGGAAAAAGAGCTTGCTCTGTCCACTCCACGCATTGACCTGGTATTGCAGTATCTCCAGGACCGGTGCACCCCTTCTTTAATGCAGTTTCTAAAATCAGAAAGAATTGAATTCAATGCTTTTTGTTCATTTTGCTTGTTTGTCGGATTTTGGGATGGACTCTTTGGCTTTGCTTTTCTTCTCCTCATTGGATTTTTCATGTTAAAAGTTGCAGAAGCCAGATGACAAGCTCATTTTGGTTCAACTTCAGCAACTGTGCATTGCATTGCCATGTAATGTAATGTAATGCAATGCTATCTATCTAGCTCTCCCTCTATACTTCCTTTTGGATAAACAGACATATTAGGCAAGCATTTTGGAGCTTTCACCTAAATAACTACAGGTGGTGAGATAAGCTGCACAATATAATTGACCTTTCAGTATATTGTTGCACACACACCATCTATTTAGCAAATGCCCTTGTTATCAACAGCAGCCTTTTAAACTCACCTGAGCTAACAGGTATGTGAGCTGGTTACTCTGCTGCGCTTAAAATTTCTTTTTTGGTTTGCTACAATGCCTTTTCTGAAACGTTGTCTCCCTCTGCTGGAACACTGACTTCTTTCATTTAATGCCTGCAGACTATAAAAGAGAAACCAACCCAAAAAGTTTGGTTGATTAGTCTGTGGCATTCTTTTAAACTGTTGCTTATGGCGGTCTCTGTGAGCTTCTCAGTGACATTCAGCCATCCAGGTATCCCGCCTGCAGTAGACGGAATGTGGCAATGGAACGCTGGCTGCGCGTGTCATAATAGGCTCTGAGCCTTTATATACCTGCGCACAGCAGCAGCCACCTTCAGTCTGCTGCTGGACAGCCAGCAGCAGCAGCAGCAGGAGAGGTAATTAATCAGCAACCCTCCTGCTAAGGGTAGACAGCTGCTCGTTCCACCCCCCCCCCGCCTTAATTGGTTCTCCTCCCTTCCAACGGTGTTGAGGCGGGTGGGAACAGCCGGGGGTTGAGGGTACTGTGCTAAAAGAGGTGGAGTTATGCAGATCTAAAACGCGTGGATTGCAGCAGCAGCAAGCCGAAAAGTGCAGGCATGTGAGGGATCTAGAGGTTGACAGCATGTCTTCTTAACGGGAGTCCAGGTGGCCATCTCCACAAATGGACTTTTCAGAATCCTTGGGTGGCACCGTAGTCGGAAACCAATTCTGGTTATCGCTTCTCGGCCTTTTGGCTAAGATCAAGTGTAGTATCTGTTCTTATCAGTTTAATATCTGATACGTCCCCTATCTGGGGACCATATATTAAATGGATTTTTAGAACAGGGAGATGGAAAAAGAGCTTGCTCTGTCCACTCCACGCATTGACCTGGTATTGCAGTATCTCCAGGACCGGTGCACCCCTTCTTTAATGCAGTTTCTAAAATCAGAAAGAATTGAATTCAATGCTTTTTGTTCATTTTGCTTGTTTGTCGGATTTTGGGATGGACTCTTTGGCTTTGCTTTTCTTCTCCTCATTGGATTTTTCATGTTAAAAGTTGCAGAAGCCAGATGACAAGCTCATTTTGGTTCAACTTCAGCAACTGTGCATTGCATTGCCATGTAATGTAATGTAATGCAATCCTATCTATCTAGCTCTCCCTCTATACTTCCTTTTGGATAAACAGACATATTAGGCAAGCATTTTGGAGCTTTCACCTAAATAACTACAGGTGGTGAGATAAGCTGCACAATATAATTGACCTTTCAGTATATTGTTGCACACACACCATCTATTTAGCAAATGCCCTTGTTATCAACAGCAGCCTTTTAAACTCACCTGAGCTAACAGGTATGTGAGCTGGTTACTCTGCTGCGCTTAAAATTTCTTTTTTGGTTTGCTACAATGCCTTTTCTGAAACGTTGTCTCCCTCTGCTGGAACACTGACTTCTTTCATTTAATGCCTGCAGACTATAAAAGAGAAACCAACCCAAAAAGTTTGGTTGATTAGTCTGTGGCATTCTTTTAAACTGTTGCTTATGGCGGTCTCTGTGAGCTTCTCAGTGACATTCAGCCATCCAGGTATCCCGCCTGCAGTAGACGGAATGTGGCAATGGAACGCTGGCTGCGCGTGTCATAATAGGCTCTGAGCCTTTATATACCTGCGCACAGCAGCAGCCACCTTCAGTCTGCTGCTGGACAGCCAGCAGCAGCAGCAGCAGGAGAGGTAATTAATCAGCAACCCTCCTGCTAAGGGTAGACAGCTGCTCGTTCCACCCCCCCCGCCTTAATTGGTTCTCCTCCCTTCCAACGGTGTTGAGGCGGGTGGGAACAGCCGGGGGTTGAGGGTACTGTGCTAAAAGAGGTGGAGTTATGCAGATCTAAAACGCGTGGATTGCAGCAGCAGCAAGCCGAAAAGTGCAGGCATGTGAGGGATCTAGAGGTTGACAGCATGTCTTCTTAACGGGAGTCCAGGTGGCCATCTCCACAAATGGACTTTTCAGAATCCTTGGGTGGCACCGTAGTCGGAAACCAATTCTGGTTATCGCTTCTCGGCCTTTTGGCTAAGATCAAGTGTAGTATCTGTTCTTATCAGTTTAATATCTGATACGTCCCCTATCTGGGGACCATATATTAAATGGATTTTTAGAACAGGGAGATGGAAAAAGAGCTTGCTCTGTCCACTCCACGCATTGACCTGGTATTGCAGTATCTCCAGGACCGGTGCACCCCTTCTTTAATGCAGTTTCTAAAATCAGAAAGAATTGAATTCAATGCTTTTTGTTCATTTTGCTTGTTTGTCGGATTTTGGGATGGACTCTTTGGCTTTGCTTTTCTTCTCCTCATTGGATTTTTCATGTTAAAAGTTGCAGAAGCCAGATGACAAGCTCATTTTGGTTCAACTTCAGCAACTGTGCATTGCATTGCCATGTAATGTAATGTAATGCAATGCTATCTATCTAGCTCTCCCTCTATACTTCCTTTTGGATAAACAGACATATTAGGCAAGCATTTTGGAGCTTTCACCTAAATAACTACAGGTGGTGAGATAAGCTGCACAATATAATTGACCTTTCAGTATATTGTTGCACACACACCATCTATTTAGCAAATGCCCTTGTTATCAACAGCAGCCTTTTAAACTCACCTGAGCTAACAGGTATGTGAGCTGGTTACTCTGCTGCGCTTAAAATTTCTTTTTTGGTTTGCTACAATGCCTTTTCTGAAACGTTGTCTCCCTCTGCTGGAACACTGACTTCTTTCATTTAATGCCTGCAGACTATAAAAGAGAAACCAACCCAAAAAGTTTGGTTGATTAGTCTGTGGCATTCTTTTAAACTGTTGCTTATGGCGGTCTCTGTGAGCTTCTCAGTGACATTCAGCCATCCAGGTGTCCTGCCTGCAGTAGACAGAATGTGGCAATGGAACGCTGGCTGCGCGTGTCATAATAGGCTCTGAGCCTTTATATACCTGCGCACAGCAGCAGCCACCTTCAGTCTGCTGCTGGACAGCCAGCAGCAGCAGCAGCAGGAGAGGTAATTAATCAGCAACCCTCCTGCTAAGGGTAGACAGCTGCTCGTTCCACCCCCCCCGCCTTAATTGGTTCTCCTCCCTTCCAACGGTGTTGAGGCGGGTGGGAACAGCCGGGGGTTGAGGGTACTGTGCTAAAAGAGGTGGAGTTATGCAGATCTAAAACGCGTGGATTGCAGCAGCAGCAAGCCGAAAAGTGCAGGCATGTGAGGGATCTAGAGGTTGACAGCATGTCTTCTTAACGGGAGTCCAGGTGGCCATCTCCACAAATGGACTTTTCAGAATCCTTGGGTGGCACCGTAGTCGGAAACCAATTCTGGTTATCGCTTCTCGGCCTTTTGGCTAAGATCAAGTGTAGTATCTGTTCTTATCAGTTTAATATCTGATACGTCCCCTATCTGGGGACCATATATTAAATGGATTTTTAGAACAGGGAGATGGAAAAAGAGCTTGCTCTGTCCACTCCACGCATTGACCTGGTATTGCAGTATCTCCAGGACCGGTGCACCCCTTCTTTAATGCAGTTTCTAAAATCAGAAAGAATTGAATTCAATGCTTTTTGTTCATTTTGCTTGTTTGTCGGATTTTGGGATGGACTCTTTGGCTTTGCTTTTCTTCTCCTCATTGGATTTTTCATGTTAAAAGTTGCAGAAGCCAGATGACAAGCTCATTTTGGTTCAACTTCAGCAACTGTGCATTGCATTGCCATGTAATGTAATGTAATGCAATGCTATCTATCTAGCTCTCCCTCTATACTTCCTTTTGGATAAACAGACATATTAGGCAAGCATTTTGGAGCTTTCACCTAAATAACTACAGGTGGTGAGATAAGCTGCACAATATAATTGACCTTTCAGTATATTGTTGCACACACACCATCTATTTAGCAAATGCCCTTGTTATCAACAGCAGCCTTTTAAACTCACCTGAGCTAACAGGTATGTGAGCTGGTTACTCTGCTGCGCTTAAAATTTCTTTTTTGGTTTGCTACAATGCCTTTTCTGAAACGTTGTCTCCCTCTGCTGGAACACTGACTTCTTTCATTTAATGCCTGCAGACTATAAAAGAGAAACCAACCCAAAAAGTTTGGTTGATTAGTCTGTGGCATTCTTTTAAACTGTTGCTTATGGCGGTCTCTGTGAGCTTCTCAGTGACATTCAGCCATCCAGGTATCCCGCCTGCAGTAGACGGAATGTGGCAATGGAACGCTGGCTGCGCGTGTCATAATAGGCTCTGAGCCTTTATATACCTGCGCACAGCAGCAGCCACCTTCAGTCTGCTGCTGGACAGCCAGCAGCAGCAGCAGCAGGAGAGGTAATTAATCAGCAACCCTCCTGCTAAGGGTAGACAGCTGCTCGTTCCACCCCCCCCCGCCTTAATTGGTTCTCCTCCCTTCCAACGGTGTTGAGGCGGGTGGGAACAGCCGGGGGTTGAGGGTACTGTGCTAAAAGAGGTGGAGTTATGCAGATCTAAAACGCGTGGATTGCAGCAGCAGCAAGCCGAAAAGTGCAGGCATGTGAGGGATCTAGAGGTTGACAGCATGTCTTCTTAACGGGAGTCCAGGTGGCCATCTCCACAAATGGACTTTTCAGAATCCTTGGGTGGCACCGTAGTCGGAAACCAATTCTGGTTATCGCTTCTCGGCCTTTTGGCTAAGATCAAGTGTAGTATCTGTTCTTATCAGTTTAATATCTGATACGTCCCCTATCTGGGGACCATATATTAAATGGATTTTTAGAACAGGGAGATGGAAAAAGAGCTTGCTCTGTCCACTCCACGCATTGACCTGGTATTGCAGTATCTCCAGGACCGGTGCACCCCTTCTTTAATGCAGTTTCTAAAATCAGAAAGAATTGAATTCAATGCTTTTTGTTCATTTTGCTTGTTTGTCGGATTTTGGGATGGACTCTTTGGCTTTGCTTTTCTTCTCCTCATTGGATTTTTCATGTTAAAAGTTGCAGAAGCCAGATGACAAGCTCATTTTGGTTCAACTTCAGCAACTGTGCATTGCATTGCCATGTAATGTAATGTAATGCAATGCTATCTATCTAGCTCTCCCTCTATACTTCCTTTTGGATAAACAGACATATTAGGCAAGCATTTTGGAGCTTTCACCTAAATAACTACAGGTGGTGAGATAAGCTGCACAATATAATTGACCTTTCAGTATATTGTTGCACACACACCATCTATTTAGCAAATGCCCTTGTTATCAACAGCAGCCTTTTAAACTCACCTGAGCTAACAGGTATGTGAGCTGGTTACTCTGCTGCGCTTAAAATTTCTTTTTTGGTTTGCTACAATGCCTTTTCTGAAACGTTGTCTCCCTCTGCTGGAACACTGACTTCTTTCATTTAATGCCTGCAGACTATAAAAGAGAAACCAACCCAAAAAGTTTGGTTGATTAGTCTGTGGCATTCTTTTAAACTGTTGCTTATGGCGGTCTCTGTGAGCTTCTCAGTGACATTCAGCCATCCAGGTATCCCGCCTGCAGTAGACGGAATGTGGCAATGGAACGCTGGCTGCGCGTGTCATAATAGGCTCTGAGCCTTTATATACCTGCGCACAGCAGCAGCCACCTTCAGTCTGCTGCTGGACAGCCAGCAGCAGCAGCAGCAGGAGAGGTAATTAATCAGCAACCCTCCTGCTAAGGGTAGACAGCTGCTCGTTCCACCCCCCCCGCCTTAATTGGTTCTCCTCCCTTCCAACGGTGTTGAGTCGGGTGGGAACAGCCGGGGGTTGAGGGTACTGTGCAAAAAGAGGTGGAGTTATGCAGATCTAAAACGCGTGGATTGCAGCAGCAGCAAGCCGAAAAGTGCAGGCATGTGAGGGATCTAGAGGTTGACAGCATGTCTTCTTAACGGGAGTCCAGGTGGCCATCTCCACAAATGGACTTTTCAGAATCCTTGGGTGGCACCGTAGTCGGAAACCAATTCTGGTTATCGCTTCTCGGCCTTTTGGCTAAGATCAAGTGTAGTATCTGTTCTTATCAGTTTAATATCTGATACGTCCCCTATCTGGGGACCATATATTAAATGGATTTTTAGAACAGGGAGATGGAAAAAGAGCTTGCTCTGTCCACTCCACGCATTGACCTGGTATTGCAGTATCTCCAGGACCGGTGCACCCCTTCTTTAATGCAGTTCCTAAAATCAGAAAGAATTGAATTCAATGCTTTTTGTTCATTTTGCTTGTTTGTCGGATTTTGGGATGGACTCTTTGGCTTTGCTTTTCTTCTCCTCATTGGATTTTTCATGTTAAAAGTTGCAGAAGCCAGATGACAAGCTCATTTTGGTTCAACTTCAGCAACTGTGCATTGCATTGCCATGTAATGTAATGTAATGCAATGCTATCTATCTAGCTCTCCCTCTATACTTCCTTTTGGATAAACAGACATATTAGGCAAGCATTTTGGAGCTTTCACCTAAATAACTACAGGTGGTGAGATAAGCTGCACAATATAATTGACCTTTCAGTATATTGTTGCACACACACCATCTATTTAGCAAATGCCCTTGTTATCAACAGCAGCCTTTTAAACTCACCTGAGCTAACAGGTATGTGAGCTGGTTACTCTGCTGCGCTTAAAATTTCTTTTTTGGTTTGCTACAATGCCTTTTCTGAAACGTTGTCTCCCTCTGCTGGAACACTGACTTCTTTCATTTAATGCCTGCAGACTATAAAAGAGAAACCAACCCAAAAAGTTTGGTTGATTAGTCTGTGGCATTCTTTTAAACTGTTGCTTATGGCGGTCTCTGTGAGCTTCTCAGTGACATTCAGCCATCCAGGTATCCCGCCTGCAGTAGACGGAATGTGGCAATGGAACGCTGGCTGCGCGTGTCATAATAGGCTCTGAGCCTTTATATACCTGCGCACAGCAGCAGCCACCTTCAGTCTGCTGCTGGACAGCCAGCAGCAGCAGCAGCAGGAGAGGTAATTAATCAGCAACCCTCCTGCTAAGGGTAGACAGCTGCTCGTTCCACCCCCCCCGCCTTAATTGGTTCTCCTCCCTTCCAACGGTGTTGAGGCGGGTGGGAACAGCCGGGGGTTGAGGGTACTGTGCTAAAAGAGGTGGAGTTATGCAGATCTAAAACGCGTGGATTGCAGCAGCAGCAAGCCGAAAAGTGCAGGCATGTGAGGGATCTAGAGGTTGACAGCATGTCTTCTTAACGGGAGTCCAGGTGGCCATCTCCACAAATGGAGTTCAGAATCCTTGGGTGGCACCGTAGTCGGAAACCAATTCTGGTTATCGCTTCTCGGCCTTTTGGCTAAGATCAAGTGTAGTATCTGTTCTTATCAGTTTAATATCTGATACGTCCCCTATCTGGGGACCATATATTAAATGGATTTTTAGAACAGGGAGATGGAAAAAGAGCTTGCTCTGTCCACTCCACGCATTGACCTGGTATTGCAGTATCTCCAGGACCGGTGCACCCCTTCTTTAATGCAGTTTCTAAAATCAGAAAGAATTGAATTCAATGCTTTTTGTTCATTTTGCTTGTTTGTCGGATTTTGGGATGGACTCTTTGGCTTTGCTTTTCTTCTCCTCATTGGATTTTTCATGTTAAAAGTTGCAGAAGCCAGATGACAAGCTCATTTTGGTTCAACTTCAGCAACTGTGCATTGCATTGCCATGTAATGTAATGTAATGCAATGCTATCTATCTAGCTCTCCCTCTATACTTCCTTTTGGATAAACAGACATATTAGGCAAGCATTTTGGAGCTTTCACCTAAATAACTACAGGTGGTGAGATAAGCTGCACAATATAATTGACCTTTCAGTATATTGTTGCACACACACCATCTATTTAGCAAATGCCCTTGTTATCAACAGCAGCCTTTTAAACTCACCTGAGCTAACAGGTATGTGAGCTGGTTACTCTGCTGCGCTTAAAATTTCTTTTTTGGTTTGCTACAATGCCTTTTCTGAAACGTTGTCTCCCTCTGCTGGAACACTGACTTCTTTCATTTAATGCCTGCAGACTATAAAAGAGAAACCAACCCAAAAAGTTTGGTTGATTAGTCTGTGGCATTCTTTTAAACTGTTGCTTATGGCGGTCTCTGTGAGCTTCTCAGTGACATTCAGCCATCCAGGTATCCCGCCTGCAGTAGACGGAATGTGGCAATGGAACGCTGGCTGCGCGTGTCATAATAGGCTCTGAGCCTTTATATACCTGCTCACAGCAGCAGCCACCTTCAGTCTGCTGCTGGACAGCCAGCAGCAGCAGCAGCAGGAGAGGTAATTAATCAGCAACCCTCCTGCTAAGGGTAGACAGCTGCTCGTTCCACCCCCCCCCCCGCCTTAATTGGTTCTCCTCCCTTCCAACGGTGTTGAGGCGGGTGGGAACAGCCGGGGGTTGAGGGTACTGTGCTAAAAGAGGTGGAGTTATGCAGATCTAAAACGCGTGGATTGCAGCAGCAGCAAGCCGAAAAGTGCAGGCATGTGAGGGATCTAGAGGTTGACAGCATGTCTTCTTAACGGGAGTCCAGGTGGCCATCTCCACAAATGGACTTTTCAGAATCCTTGGGTGGCACCGTAGTCGGAAACCAATTCTGGTTATCGCTTCTCGGCCTTTTGGCTAAGATCAAGTGTAGTATCTGTTCTTATCAGTTTAATATCTGATACGTCCCCTATCTGGGGACCATATATTAAATGGATTTTTATAACAGGGAGATGGAAAAAGAGCTTGCTCTGTCCACTCCACGCATTGACCTGGTATTGCAGTATCTCCAGGACCGGTGCACCCCTTCTTTAATGCAGTTTCTAAAATCAGAAAGAATTGAATTCAATGCTTTTTGTTCATTTTGCTTGTTTGTCGGATTTTGGGATGGACTCTTTGGCTTTGCTTTTCTTCTCCTCATTGGATTTTTCATGTTAAAAGTTGCAGAAGCCAGATGACAAGCTCATTTTGGTTCAACTTCAGCAACTGTGCATTGCATTGCCATGTAATGTAATGTAATGCAATGCTATCTATCTAGCTCTCCCTCTATACTTCCTTTTGGATAAACAGACATATTAGGCAAGCATTTTGGAGCTTTCACCTAAATAACTACAGGTGGTGAGATAAGCTGCAAAATATAATTGACCTTTCAGTATATTGTTGCACACACACCATCTATTTAGCAAATGCCCTTGTTATCAACAGCAGCCTTTTAAACTCACCTGAGCTAACAGGTATGTGAGCTGGTTACTCTGCTGCGCTTAAAATTTCTTTTTTGGTTTGCTACAATGCCTTTTCTGAAACGTTGTCTCCCTCTGCTGGAACACTGACTTCTTTCATTTAATGCCTGCAGACTATAAAAGAGAAACCAACCCAAAAAGTTTGGTTGATTAGTCTGTGGCATTCTTTTAAACTGTTGCTTATGGCGGTCTCTGTGAGCTTCTCAGTGACATTCAGCCATCCAGGTATCCCGCCTGCAGTAGACGGAATGTGGCAATGGAACGCTGGCTGCGCGTGTCATAATAGGCTCTGAGCCTTTATATACCTGCGCACAGCAGCAGCCACCTTCAGTCTGCTGCTGGACAGCCAGCAGCAGCAGCAGCAGGAGAGGTAATTAATCAGCAACCCTCCTGCTAAGGGTAGACAGCTGCTCGTTCCACCCCCCCCCCCCGCCTTAATTGGTTCTCCTCCCTTCCAACGGTGTTGAGGCGGGTGGGAACAGCCGGGGGTTGAGGGTACTGTGCTAAAAGAGGTGGAGTTATGCAGATCTAAAACGCGTGGATTGCAGCAGCAGCAAGCCGAAAAGTGCAGGCATGTGAGGGATCTAGAGGTTGACAGCATGTCTTCTTAACGGGAGTCCAGGTGGCCATCTCCACAAATGGACTTTTCAGAATCCTTGGGTGGCACCGTAGTCGGAAACCAATTCTGGTTATCGCTTCTCGGCCTTTTGGCTAAGATCAAGTGTAGTATCTGTTCTTATCAGTTTAATATCTGATACGTCCCCTATCTGGGGACCATATATTAAATGGATTTTTAGAACAGGGAGATGGAAAAAGAGCTTGCTCTGTCCACTCCACGCATTGACCTGGTATTGCAGTATCTCCAGGACCGGTGCACCCCTTCTTTAATGCAGTTTCTAAAATCAGAAAGAATTGAATTCAATGCTTTTTGTTCATTTTGCTTGTTTGTCGGATTTTGGGATGGACTCTTTGGCTTTGCTTTTCTTCTCCTCATTGGATTTTTCATGTTAAAAGTTGCAGAAGCCAGATGACAAGCTCATTTTGGTTCAACTTCAGCAACTGTGCATTGCATTGCCATGTAATGTAATGTAATGCAATGCTATCTATCTAGCTCTCCCTCTATACTTCCTTTTGGATAAACAGACATATTAGGCAAGCATTTTGGAGCTTTCACCTAAATAACTACAGGTGGTGAGATAAGCTGCACAATATAATTGACCTTTCAGTATATTGTTGCACACACACCATCTATTTAGCAAATGCCCTTGTTATCAACAGCAGCCTTTTAAACTCACCTGAGCTAACAGGTATGTGAGCTGGTTACTCTGCTGCGCTTAAAATTTCTTTTTTGGTTTGCTACAATGCCTTTTCTGAAACGTTGTCTCCCTCTGCTGGAACACTGACTTCTTTCATTTAATGCCTGCAGACTATAAAAGAGAAACCAACCCAAAAAGTTTGGTTGATTAGTCTGTGGCATTCTTTTAAACTGTTGCTTATGGCGGTCTCTGTGAGCTTCTCAGTGACATTCAGCCATCCAGGTATCCCGCCTGCAGTAGACGGAATGTGGCAATGGAACGCTGGCTGCGCGTGTCATAATAGGCTCTGAGCCTTTATATACCTGCGCACAGCAGCAGCCACCTTCAGTCTGCTGCTGGACAGCCAGCAGCAGCAGCAGCAGCAGGAGAGGTAATTAATCAGCAACCCTCCTGCTAAGGGTAGACAGCTGCTCGTTCCACCCCCCCCCCCCCGCCTTAATTGGTTCTCCTCCCTTCCAACGGTGTTGAGGCGGGTGGGAACAGCCGGGGGTTGAGGGTACTGTGCTAAAAGAGGTGGAGTTATGCAGATCTAAAACGCGTGGATTGCAGCAGCAGCAAGCCGAAAAGTGCAGGCATGTGAGGGATCTAGAGGTTGACAGCATGTCTTCTTAACGGGAGTCCAGGTGGCCATCTCCACAAATGGACTTTTCAGAATCCTTGGGTGGCACCGTAGTCGGAAACCAATTCTGGTTATCGTTTCTCGGCCTTTTGGCTAAGATCAAGTGTAGTATCTGTTCTTATCAGTTTAATATCTGATACGTCCCCTATCTGGGGACCATATATTAAATGGATTTTTAGAACAGGGAGATGGAAAAAGAGCTTGCTCTGTCCACTCCACGCATTGACCTGGTATTGCAGTATCTCCAGGACCGGTGCACCCCTTCTTTAATGCAGTTTCTAAAATCAGAAATAATTGAATTCAATGCTTTTTGTTCATTTTGCTTGTTTGTCGGATTTTGGGATGGACTCTTTGGCTTTGCTTTTCTTCTCCTCATTGGATTTTTCATGTTAAAAGTTGCAGAAGCCAGATGACAAGCTCATTTTGGTTCAACTTCAGCAACTGTGCATTGCATTGCCATGTAATGTAATGTAATGCAATGCTATCTATCTAGCTCTCCCTCTATACTTCCTTTTGGATAAACAGACATATTAGGCAAGCATTTTGGAGCTTTCACCTAAATAACTACAGGTGGTGAGATAAGCTGCACAATATAATTGACCTTTCAGTATATTGTTGCACACACACCATCTATTTAGCAAATGCCCTTGTTATCAACAGCAGCCTTTTAAACTCACCTGAGCTAACAGGTATGTGAGCTGGTTACTCTGCTGCGCTTAAAATTTCTTTTTTGGTTTGCTACAATGCCTTTTCTGAAACGTTGTCTCCCTCTGCTGGAACACTGACTTCTTTCATTTAATGCCTGCAGACTATAAAAGAGAAACCAACCCATAAAGTTTGGTTGATTAGTCTGTGGCATTCTTTTAAACTGTTGCTTATGGCGGTCTCTGTGAGCTTCTCAGTGACATTCAGCCATCCAGGTATCCCGCCTGCAGTAGACGGAATGTGGCAATGGAACGCTGGCTGCGCGTGTCATAATAGGCTCTGAGCCTTTATATACCTGCGCACAGCAGCAGCCACCTTCAGTCTGCTGCTGGACAGCCAGCAGCAGCAGCAGCAGGAGAGGTAATTAATCAGCAACCCTCCTGCTAAGGGTAGACAGCTGCTCGTTCCACCCCCCCCGCCTTAATTGGTTCTCCTCCCTTCCAACGGTGTTGAGGCGGGTGGGAACAGCCGGGGGTTGAGGGTACTGTGCTAAAAGAGGTGGAGTTATGCAGATCTAAAACGCGTGGATTGCAGCAGCAGCAAGCCGAAAAGTGCAGGCATGTGAGGGATCTAGAGGTTGACAGCATGTCTTCTTAACGGGAGTCCAGGTGGCCATCTCCACAAATGGACTTTTCAGAATCCTTGGGTGGCACCGTAGTCGGAAACCAATTCTGGTTATCGCTTCTCGGCCTTTTGGCTAAGATCAAGTGTAGTATCTGTTCTTATCAGTTTAATATCTGATACGTCCCCTATCTGGGGACCATATATTAAATGGATTTTTAGAACAGGGAGATGGAAAAAGAGCTTGCTCTGTCCACTCCACGCATTGACCTGGTATTGCAGTATCTCCAGGACCGGTGCACCCCTTCTTTAATGCAGTTTCTAAAATCAGAAAGAATTGAATTCAATGCTTTTTGTTCATTTTGCTTGTTTGTCGGATTTTGGGATGGACTCTTTGGCTTTGCTTTTCTTCTCCTCATTGGATTTTTCATGTTAAAAGTTGCAGAAGCCAGATGACAAGCTCATTTTGGTTCAACTTCAGCAACTGTGCATTGCATTGCCATGTAATGTAATGTAATGCAATGCTATCTATCTAGCTCTCCCTCTATACTTCCCTTTGGATAAACAGACATATTAGGCAAGCATTTTGGAGCTTTCACCTAAATAACTACAGGTGGTGAGATAAGCTGCACAATATAATTGACCTTTCAGTATATTGTTGCACACACACCATCTATTTAGCAAATGCCCTTGTTATCAACAGCAGCCTTTTAAACTCACCTGAGCTAACAGGTATGTGAGCTGGTTACTCTGCTGCGCTTAAAATTTCTTTTTTGGTTTGCTACAATGCCTTTTCTGAAACGTTGTCTCCCTCTGCTGGAACACTGACTTCTTTCATTTAATGCCTGCAGACTATAAAAGAGA
Organism: Phyllobates terribilis; assembly: GCF_046119375.1. Classification (NCBI taxonomy): domain Eukaryota; kingdom Metazoa; phylum Chordata; class Amphibia; order Anura; family Dendrobatidae; genus Phyllobates; species Phyllobates terribilis. Next base: position 328,015 of record NW_027363009.1, on the reverse strand, counting down.
AACCAACCCAAAAAGTTTGGTTGATTAGTCTGTGGCATTCTTTTAAACTGTTGCTTATGGCGGTCTCTGTGAGCTTCTCAGTGACATTCAGCCATCCAGGTATCCCGCCTGCAGTAGACGGAATGTGGCAATGGAACGCTGGCTGCGCGTGTCATAATAGGCTCTGAGCCTTTATATACCTGCGCACAGCAGCAGCCACCTTCAGTCTGCTGCTGGACAGCCAGCAGCAGCAGCAGCAGCAGGAGAGGTAATTAATCAGCAACCCTCCTGCTAAGGGTAGACAGCTGCTCGTTCCACCCCCCCCCGCCTTAATTGGTTCTCCTCCCTTCCAACAGTGTTGAGGCGGGTGGGAACAGCCGGGGGTTGAGGGTACTGTGCTAAAAGAGGTGGAGTTATGCAGATCTAAAACGCGTGGATTGCAGCAGCAGCAAGCCGAAAAGTGCAGGCATGTGAGGGATCTAGAGGTTGACAGCATGTCTTCTTAACGGGAGTCCAGGTGGCCATCTCCACAAATGGACTTTTCAGAATCCTTGGGTGGCACCGTAGTCGGAAACCAATTCTGGTTATCGCTTCTCGGCCTTTTGGCTAAGATCAAGTGTAGTATCTGTTCTTATCAGTTTAATATCTGATACGTCCCCTATCTGGGGACCATATATTAAATGGATTTTTAGAACAGGGAGATGGAAAAAGAGCTTGCTCTGTCCACTCCACGCATTGACCTGGTATTGCAGTATCTCCAGGACCGGTGCACCCCTTCTTTAATGCAGTTTCTAAAATCAGAAAGAATTGAATTCAATGCTTTTTGTTCATTTTGCTTGTTTGTCGGATTTTGGGATGGACTCTTTGGCTTTGCTTTTCTTCTCCTCATTGGATTTTTCATGTTAAAAGTTGCAGAAGCCAGATGACAAGCTCATTTTGGTTCAACTTCAGCAACTGTGCATTGCATTGCCATGTAATGTAATGCAATGCTATCTATCTAGCTCTCCCTCTATACTTCCTTTTGGATAAAAAGACATATTAGGCAAGCATTTTGGAGCTTTCACCTAAATAACTACAGGTGGTGAGATAAGCTGCACAATATAATTGACCTTTCAGTATATTGTTGCACACACACCATCTATTTAGCAAATGCCCTTGTTATCAACAGCAGCCTTTTAAACTCACCTGAGCTAACAGGTATGTGAGCTGGTTACTCTGCTGCGCTTAAAATTTCTTTTTTGGTTTGCTACAATGCCTTTTCTGAAACGTTGTCTCCCTCTGCTAGAACACTGACTTCTTTCATTTAATGCCTGCAGACTATAAAAGAGAAACCAACCCAAAAAGTTTGGTTGATTAGTCTGTGGCATTCTTTTAAACTGTTGCTTATGGCGGTCTCTGTGAGCTTCTCAGTGACATTCAGCCATCCAGGTATCCCGCCTGCAGTAGGCGGAATGTGGCAATGGAACGCTGGCTGCGCGTGTCATAATAGGCTCTGAGCCTTTATATACCTGCGCACAGCAGCAGCCACCTTCAGTCTGCTGCTGGACAGCCAGCAGCAGCAGCAGCAGGAGAGGTAATTAATCAGCAACCCTCCTGCTAAGGGTAGACAGCTGCTCGTTCCACCCCCCCCCCCCGCCTTAATTGGTTCTCCTCCCTTCCAACGGTGTTGAGGCGGGTGGGAACAGCCGGGGGTTGAGGGTACTGTGCTAAAAGAGGTGGAGTTATGCAGATCTAAAACGCGTGGATTGCAGCAGCAGCAAGCCGAAAAGTGCAGGCATGTGAGGGATCTAGAGGTTGACAGCATGTCTTCTTAACGGGAGTCCAGGTGGCCATCTGCACAAATGGACTTTTCAGAATCCTTGGGTGGCACCGTAGTCGGAAACCAATTCTGGTTATCGCTTCTCGGCCTTTTGGCTAAGATCAAGTGTAGTATCTGTTCTTATCAGTTTAATATCTGATACGTCCCCTATCTGGGGACCATATATTAAATGGATTTTTAGAACAGGGAGATGGAAAAAGAGCTTGCTCTGTCCACTCCACGCATTGACCTGGTATTGCAGTATCTCCAGGACCGGTGCACCCCTTCTTTAATGCAGTTTCTAAAATCAGAAAGAATTGAATTCAATGCTTTTTGTTCATTTTGCTTGTTTGTCGGATTTTGGGATGGACTCTTTGGCTTTGCTTTTCTTCTCCTCATTGGATTTTTCATGTTAAAAGTTGCAGAAGCCAGATGACAAGCTCATTTTGGTTCAACTTCAGCAACTGTGCATTGCATTGCCATGTAATGTAATGTAATGCACTGCTATCTATCTAGCTCTCCCTCTATACTTCCTTTTGGATAAACAGACATATTAGGCAAGCATTTTGGAGCTTTCACCTAAATAACTACAGGTGGTGAGATAAGCTGCACAATATAATTGACCTTTCAGTATATTGTTGCACACACACCATCTATTTAGCAAATGCCCTTGTTATCAACAGCAGCCTTTTAAACTCACCTGAGCTAACAGGTATGTGAGCTGGTTACTCTGCTGCGCTTAAAATTTCTTTTTTGGTTTGCTACAATGCCTTTTCTGAAACGTTGTCTCCCTCTGCTGGAACACTGACTTCTTTCATTTAATGCCTGCAGACTATAAAAGAGAAACCAACCCAAAAAGTTTGGTTGATTAGTCTGTGGCATTCTTTTAAACTGTTGCTTATGGCGGTCTCTGTGAGCTTCTCAGTGACATTCAGCCATCCAGGTATCCCGCCTGCAGTAGACGGAATGTGGCAATGGAACGCTGGCTGCGCGTGTCATAATAGGCTCTGAGCCTTTATATACCTGCGCACAGCAGCAGCCACCTTCAGTCTGCTGCTGGACAGCCAGCAGCAGCAGCAGCAGGAGAGGTAATTAATCAGCAACCCTCCTGCTAAGGGTAGACAGCTGCTCGTTCCACCCCCCCCCCGCCTTAATTGGTTCTCCTCCCTTCCAACGGTGTTGAGGCGGGTGGGAACAGCCGGGGGTTGAGGGTACTGTGCTAAAAGAGGTGGAGTTATGCAGATCTAAAACGCGTGGATTGCAGCAGCAGCAAGCCGAAAAGTGCAGGCATGTGAGGGATCTAGAGGTTGACAGCATGTCTTCTTAACGGGAGTCCAGGTGGCCATCTCCACAAATGGACTTTTCAGAATCCTTGGGTGGCACCGTAGTCGGAAACCAATTCTGGTTATCGCTTCTCGGCCTTTTGGCTAAGATCAAGTGTAGTATCTGTTCTTATCAGTTTAATATCTGATACGTCCCCTATCTGGGGACCATATATTAAATGGATTTTTAGAACAGGGAGATGGAAAAAGAGCTTGCTCTGTCCACTCCACGCATTGACCTGGTATTGCAGTATCTCCAGGACCGGTGCACCCCTTCTTTAATGCAGTTTCTAAAATCAGAAAGAATTGAATTCAATGCTTTTTGTTCATTTTGCTTGTTTGTCGGATTTTGGGATGGACTCTTTGGCTTTGCTTTTCTTCTCCTCATTGGATTTTTCATGTTAAAAGTTGCAGAAGCCAGATGACAAGCTCATTTTGGTTCAACTTCAGCAACTGTGCATTGCATTGCCATGTAATGTAATGTAATGCAATGCTATCTATCTAGCTCTCCCTCTATACTTCCTTTTGGATAAACAGACATATTAGGCAAGCATTTTGGAGCTTTCACCTAAATAACTACAGGTGGTGAGATAAGCTGCACAATATAATTGACCTTTCAGTATATTGTTGCACACACACCATCTATTTAGCAAATGCCCTTGTTATCAACAGCAGCCTTTTAAACTCACCTGAGCTAACAGGTATGTGAGCTGGTTACTCTGCTGCGCTTAAAATTTCTTTTTTGGTTTGCTACAATGCCTTTTCTGAAACGTTGTCGCCCTCTGCTGGAACACTGACTTCTTTCATTTAATGCCTGCAGACTATAAAAGAGAAACCAACCCAAAAAGTTTGGTTGATTAGTCTGTGGCATTCTTTTAAACTGTTGCTTATGGCGGTCTCTGTGAGCTTCTCAGTGACATTCAGCCATCCAGGTATCCCGCCTGCAGTAGACGGAATGTGGCAATGGAACGCTGGCTGCGCGTGTCATAATAGGCTCTGAGCCTTTATATACCTGCGCACAGCAGCAGCCACCTTCAGTCTGCTGCTGGACAGCCAGCAGCAGCAGCAGCAGGAGAGGTAATTAATCAGCAACCCTCCTGCTAAGGGTAGACAGCTGCTCGTTCCACCCCCCCCCCCGCCTTAATTGGTTCTCCTCCCTTCCAACGGTGTTGAGGCGGGTGGGAACAGCCGGGGGTTGAGGGTACTGTGCTAAAAGAGGTGGAGTTATGCAGATCTAAAACGCGTGGATTGCAGCAGCAGCAAGCCGAAAAGTGCAGGCATGTGAGGGATCTAGAGGTTGACAGCATGTCTTCTTAACGGGAGTCCAGGTGGCCATCTCCACAAATGGACTTTTCAGAATCCTTGGGTGGCACCGTAGTCGGAAACCAATTCTGGTTATCGCTTCTCGGCCTTTTGGCTAAGATCAAGTGTAGTATCTGTTCTTATCAGTTTAATATCTGATACGTCCCCTATCTGGGGACCATATATTAAATGGATTTTTAGAACAGGGAGATGGAAAAAGAGCTTGCTCTGTCCACTCCACGCATTGACCTGGTATTGCAGTATCTCCAGGACCGGTGCACCCCTTCTTTAATGCAGTTTCTAAAATCAGAAAGAATTGAATTCAATGCTTTTTGTTCATTTTGCTTGTTTGTCGGATTTTGGGATGGACTCTTTGGCTTTGCTTTTCTTCTCCTCATTGGATTTTTCATGTTAAAAGTTGCAGAAGCCAGATGACAAGCTCATTTTGGTTCAACTTCAGCAACTGTGCATTGCATTGCCATGTAATGTAATGTAATGCAATGCTATCTATCTAGCTCTCCCTCTATACTTCCTTTTGGATAAACAGACATATTAGGCAAGCATTTTGGAGCTTTCACCTAAATAACTACAGGTGGTGAGATAAGCTGCACAATATAATTGACCTTTCAGTATATTGTTGCACACACACCATCTATTTAGCAAATGCCCTTGTTATCAACAGCAGCCTTTTAAACTCACCTGAGCTAACAGGTATGTGAGCTGGTTACTCTGCTGCGCTTAAAATTTCTTTTTTGGTTTGCTACAATGCCTTTTCTGAAACGTTGTCTCCCTCTGCTGGAACACTGACTTCTTTCATTTAATGCCTGCAGACTATAAAAGAGAAACCAACCCAAAAAGTTTGGTTGATTAGTCTGTGGCATTCTTTTAAACTGTTGCTTATGGCGGTCTCTGTGAGCTTCTCAGTGACATTCAGCCATCCAGGTATCCCGCCTGCAGTAGACGGAATGTGGCAATGGAACGCTGGCTGCGCGTGTCATAATAGGCTCTGAGCCTTTATATACCTGCGCACAGCAGCAGCCACCTTCAGTCTGCTGCTGGACAGCCAGCAGCAGCAGCAGCAGGAGAGGTAATTAATCAGCAACCCTCCTGCTAAGGGTAGACAGCTGCTCGTTCCACCCCCCCCCCCGCCTTAATTGGTTCTCCTCCCTTCCAACGGTGTTGAGGCGGGTGGGAACAGCCGGGGGTTGAGGGTACTGTGCTAAAAGAGGTGGAGTTATGCAGATCTAAAACGCGTGGATTGCAGCAGCAGCAAGCCGAAAAGTGCAGGCATGTGAGGGATCTAGAGGTTGACAGCATGTCTTCTTAACGGGAGTCCAGGTGCCATCTCCACAAATGGACTTTTCAGAATCCTTCGGTGGCACCGTAGTCGGAAACCAATTCTGGTTATCGCTTCTCGGCCTTTTGGCTAAGATCAAGTGTAGTATCTGTTCTTATCAGTTTAATATCTGATACGTCCCCTATCTGGGGACCATATATTAAATGGATTTTTAGAACAGGCAGATGGAAAAAGAGCTTGCTCTGTCCACTCCACGCATTGACCTGGTATTGCAGTATCTCCAGGACCGGTGCACCCCTTCTTTAATGCAGTTTCTAAAATCAGAAAGAATTGAATTCAATGCTTTTTGTTCATTTTGCTTGTTTGTCGGATTTTGGGATGGACTCTTTGGCTTTGCTTTTCTTCTCCTCATTGGATTTTTCATGTTAAAAGTTGCAGAAGCCAGATGACAAGCTCATTTTGGTTCAACTTCAGCAACTGTGCATTGCATTGCCATGTAATGTAATGTAATGCAATGCTATCTATCTAGCTCTCCCTCTATACTTCCTTTTGGATAAACAGACATATTAGGCAAGCATTTTGGAGCTTTCACCTAAATAACTACAGGTGGTGAGATAAGCTGCACAATATAATTGACCTTTCAGTATATTGTTGCACACACACCATCTATTTAGCAAATGCCCTTGTTATCAACAGCAGCCTTTTAAACTCACCTGAGCTAACAGGTATGTGAGCTGGTTACTCTGCTGCGCTTAAAATTTCTTTTTTGGTTTGCTACAATGCCTTTTCTGAAACGTTGTCTCCCTCTGCTGGAACACTGACTTCTTTCATTTAATGCCTGCAGACTATAAAAGAGAAACCAACCCAAAAAGTTTGGTTGATTAGTCTGTGGCATTCTTTTAAACTGTTGCTTATGGCGGTCTCTGTGAGCTTCTCAGTGACATTCAGCCATCCAGGTATCCCGCCTGCAGTAGACGGAATGTGGCAATGGAACGCTGGCTGCGCGTGTCATAATAGGCTCTGAGCCTTTATATACCTGCGCACAGCAGCAGCCACCTTCAGTCTGCTGCTGGACAGCCAGCAGCAGCAGCAGCAGGAGAGGTAATTAATCAGCAACCCTCCTGCTAAGGGTAGACAGCTGCTCGTTCCACCCCCCCCCCGCCTTAATTGGTTCTCCTCCCTTCCAACGGTGTTGAGGCGGGTGGGAACAGCCGGGGGTTGAGGGTACTGTGCTAAAAGAGGTGGAGTTATGCAGATCTAAAACGCGTGGATTGCAGCAGCAGCAAGCCGAAAAGTGCAGGCATGTGAGGGATCTAGAGGTTGACAGCATGTCTTCTTAACGGGAGTCCAGGTGGCCATCTCCACAAATGGACTTTTCAGAATCCTTGGGTGGCACCGTAGTCGGAAACCAATTCTGGTTATCGCTTCTCGGCCTTTTGGCTAAGATCAAGTGTAGTATCTGTTCTTATCAGTTTAATATCTGATACGTCCCCTATCTGGGGACCATATATTAAATGGATTTTTAGAACAGGGAGATGGAAAAAGAGCTTGCTCTGTCCACTCCACGCATTGACCTGGTATTGCAGTATCTCCAGGACCGGTGCACCCCTTCTTTAATGCAGTTTCTAAAATCAGAAAGAATTGAATTCAATGCTTTTTGTTCATTTTGCTTGTTTGTCGGATTTTGGGATGGACTCTTTGGCTTTGCTTTTCTTCTCCTCATTGGATTTTTCATGTTAAAAGTTGCAGAAGCCAGATGACAAGCTCATTTTGGTTCAACTTCAGCAGCTGTGCATTGCATTGCCATGTAATGTAATGTAATGCAATGCTATCTATCTAGCTCTCCCTCTATACTTCCTTTTGGATAAACAGACATATTAGGCAAGCATTTTGGAGCTTTCACCTAAATAACTACAGGTGGTGAGATAAGCTGCACAATATAATTGACCTTTCAGTATATTGTTGCACACACACCATCTATTTAGCAAATGCCCTTGTTATCAACAGCAGCCTTTTAAACTCACCTGAGCTAACAGGTATGTGAGCTGGTTACTCTGCTGCGCTTAAAATTTCTTTTTTGGTTTGCTACAATGCCTTTTCTGAAACGTTGTCTCCCTCTGCTGGAACACTGACTTCTTTCATTTAATGCCTGCAGACTATAAAAGAGAAACCAACCCAAAAAGTTTGGTTGATTAGTCTGTGGCATTCTTTTAAACTGTTGCTTATGGCGGTCTCTGTGAGCTTCTCAGTGACATTCAGCCATCCAGGTATCCCGCCTGCAGTAGACGGAATGTGGCAATGGAACGCTGGCTGCGCGTGTCATAATAGGCTCTGAGCCTTTATATACCTGCGCACAGCAGCAGCCACCTTCAGTCTGCTGCTGGACAGCCAGCAGCAGCAGCAGCAGGAGAGGTAATTAATCAGCAACCCTCCTGCTAAGGGTAGACAGCTGCTCGTTCCACCCCCCCCCCCGCCTTAATTGGTTCTCCTCCCTTCCAACGGTGTTGAGGTGGGTGGGAACAGCCGGGGGTTGAGGGTACTGTGCTAAAAGAGGTGGAGTTATGCAGATCTAAAACGCGTGGATTGCAGCAGCAGCAAGCCGAAAAGTGCAGGCATGTGAGGGATCTAGAGGTTGACAGCATGTCTTCTTAACGGGAGTCCAGGTGGCCATCTCCACAAATGGACTTTTCAGAATCCTTGGGTGGCACCGTAGTCGGAAACCAATTCTGGTTATCGCTTCTCGGCCTTTTGGCTAAGATCAAGTGTAGTATCTGTTCTTATCAGTTTAATATCTGATAGGTCCCCTATTTGGGGACCATATATTAAATGGATTTTTAGAACAGGGAGATGGAAAAAGAGCTTGCTCTGTCCACTCCACGCATTGACCTGGTATTGCAGTATCTCCAGGACCGGTGCACCCCTTCTTTAATGCAGTTTCTAAAATCAGAAAGAATTGAATTCAATGCTTTCTGTTCATTTTGCTTGTTTGTCGGATTTTGGGATGGACTCTTTGGCTTTGCTTTTCTTCTCCTCATTGGATTTTTCATGTTAAAAGTTGCAGAAGCCAGATGACAAGCTCATTTTGGTTCAACTTCAGCAACTGTGCATTGCATTGCCATGTAATGTAATGTAATGCAATGCTATCTATCTAGCTCTCCCTCTATACTTCCTTTTGGATAAACAGACATATTAGGCAAGCATTTTGGAGCTTTCACCTAAATAACTACAGGTGGTGAGATAAGCTGCACAATATAATTGACCTTTCAGTATATTGTTGCACACACACCATCTATTTAGCAAATGCCCTTGTTATCAACAGCAGCCTTTTAAACTCACCTGAGCTAACAGGTATGTGAGCTGGTTACTCTGCTGCGCTTAAAATTTCTTTTTTGGTTTGCTACAATGCCTTTTCTGAAACGTTGTCTCCCTCTGCTGGAACACTGACTTCTTTCATTTAATGCCTGCAGACTATAAAAGAGAAACCAACCCAAAAAGTTTGGTTGATTAGTCTGTGGCATTCTTTTAAACTGTTGCTTATGGCGGTCTCTGTGAGCTTCTCAGTGACATTCAGCCATCCAGGTATCCCGCCTGCAGTAGACGGAATGTGGCAATGGAACGCTGGCTGCGCGTGTCATAATAGGCTCTGAGCCTTTATATACCTGCGCACAGCAGCAGCCACCTTCAGTCTGCTGCTGGACAGCCAGCAGCAGCAGCAGCAGGAGAGGTAATTAATCAGCAACCCTCCTGCTAAGGGTAGACAGCTGCTCGTTCCACCCCCCCCCCGCCTTAATTGGTTCTCCTCCCTTCCAACGGTGTTGAGGCGGGTGGGAACAGCCGGGGGTTGAGGGTACTGTGCTAAAAGAGGTGGAGTTATGCAGATCTAAAACGCGTGGATTGCAGCAGCAGCAAGCCGAAAAGTGCAGGCATGTGAGGGATCTAGAGGTTGACAGCATGTCTTCTTAACGGGAGTCCAGGTGGCCATCTCCACAAATGGACTTTTCAGAATCCTTGGGTGGCACCGTAGTCGGAAACCAATTCTGGTTATCGCTTCTCGGCCTTTTGGCTAAGATCAAGTGTAGTATCTGTTCTTATCAGTTTAATATCTGATACGTCCCCTATCTGGGGACCATATATTAAATGGATTTTTAGAACAGGGAGATGGAAAAAGAGCTTGCTCTGTCCACTCCACGCATTGACCTGGTATTGCAGTATCTCCAGGACCGGTGCACCCCTTCTTTAATGCAGTTTCTAAAATCAGAAAGAATTGAATTCAATGCTTTTTGTTCATTTTGCTTGTTTGTCGGATTTTGGGATGGACTCTTTGGCTTTGCTTTTCTTCTCCTCATTGGATTTTTCATGTTAAAAGTTGCAGAAGCCAGATGACAAGCTCATTTTGGTTCAACTTCAGCAACTGTGCATTGCATTGCCATGTAATGTAATGTAATGCAATGCTATCTATCTAGCTCTCCCTCTATACTTCCTTTTGGATAAACAGACATATTAGGCAAGCATTTTGGAGCTTTCACCTAAATAACTACAGGTGGTGAGATAAGCTGCACAATATAATTGACCTTTCAGTATATTGTTGCACACACACCATCTATTTAGCAAATGCCCTTGTTATCAACAGCAGCCTTTTAAACTCACCTGAGCTAACAGGTATGTGAGCTGGTTACTCTGCTGCGCTTAAAATTTCTTTTTTGGTTTGTTACAATGCCTTTTCTGAAACGTGGTCTCCCTCTGCTGGAACACTGACTTCTTTCATTTAATGCCTGCAGACTATAAAAGAGAAACCAACCCAAAAAGTTTGGTTGATTAGTCTGTGGCATTCTTTTAAACTGTTGCTTATGGCGGTCTCTGTGAGCTTCTCAGTGACATTCAGCCATCCAGGTATCCCGCCTGCAGTAGACGGAATGTGGCAATGGAACGCTGGCTGCGCGTGTCATAATAGGCTCTGAGCCTTTATATACCTGCGCACAGCAGCAGCCACCTTCAGTCTGCTGCTGGACAGCCAGCAGCAGCAGCAGCAGGAGAGGTAATTAATCAGCAACCCTCCTGCTAAGGGTATACAGCTGCTCGTTCCACCCCCCCCCCGCCTTAATTGGTTCTCCTCCCTTCCAACGGTGTTGAGGCGGGTGGGAACAGCCGGGGGTTGAGGGTACTGTGCTAAAAGAGGTGGAGTTATGCAGATCTAAAACGCGTGGATTGCAGCAGCAGCAAGCCGAAAAGTGCAGGCATGTGAGGGATCTAGAGGTTGACAGCATGTCTTCTTAACGGGAGTCCAGGTGGCCATCTCCACAAATGGACTTTTCAGAATCCTTGGGTGGCACCGTAGTCGGAAACCAATTCTGGTTATCGCTTCTCGGCCTTTTGGCTAAGATCAAGTGTAGTATCTGTTCTTATCAGTTTAATATCTGATACGTCCCCTATCTGGGGACCATATATTAAATGGATTTTTAGAACAGGGAGATGGAAAAAGAGCTTGCTCTGTCCACTCCACGCATTGACCTGGTATTGCAGTATCTCCAGGACCGGTGCACCCCTTCTTTAATGCAGTTTCTAAAATCAGAAATAATTGAATTAAATGCTTTTTGTTCATTTTGCTTGTTTGTCGGATTTTGGGATGGACTCTTTGGCTTTGCTTTTCTTCTCCTCATTGGATTTTTCATGTTAAAAGTTGCAGAAGCCAGATGACAAGCTCATTTTGGTTCAACTTCAGCAACTGTGCATTGCATTGCCATGTAATGTAATGTAATGCAATGCTATCTATCTAGCTCTCCCTCTATACTTCCTTTTGGATAAACAGACATATTAGGCAAGCATTTTGGAGCTTTCACCTAAATAACTACAGGTGGTGAGATAAGCTGCACAATATAATTGACCTTTCAGTATATTGTTGCACACACACCATCTATTTAGCAAATGCCCTTGTTATCAACAGCAGCCTTTTAAACTCACCTGAGCTAACAGGTATGTGAGCTGGTTACTCTGCTGCGCTTAAAATTTCTTTTTTGGTTTGCTACAATGCCTTTTCTGAAACGTTGTCTCCCTCTGCTGGAACACTGACTTCTTTCATTTAATGCCTGCAGACTATAAAAGAGAAACCAACCCAAAAAGTTTGGTTGATTAGTCTGTGGCATTCTTTTAAACTGTTGCTTATGGCGGTCTCTGTGAGCTTCTCAGTGACATTCAGCCATCCAGGTATCCCGCCTGCAGTAGACGGAATGTGGCAATGGAACGCTGGCTGCGCGTGTCATAATAGGCTCTGAGCCTTTATATACCTGCGCACAGCAGCAGCCACCTTCAGTCTGCTGCTGGACAGCCAGCAGCAGCAGCAGCAGGAGAGGTAATTAATCAGCAACCCTCCTGCTAAGGGTAGACAGCTGCTCGTTCCACCCCCCCCCCCCCCCGCCTTAATTGGTTCTCCTCCCTTCCAACGGTGTTGAGGCGGGTGGGAACAGCCGGGGGTTGAGGGTACTGTGCTAAAAGAGGTGGAGTTATGCAGATCTAAAACGCGTGGATTGCAGCAGCAGTAAGCCAAAAAGTGCAGGCATGTGAGGGATCTAGAGGTTGACAGCATGTCTTCTTAACGGGAGTCCAGGTGGCCATCTCCACAAATGGACTTTTCAGAATCCTTGGGTGGCACCGTAGTCGGAAACCAATTCTGGTTATCGCTTCTCGGCCTTTTGGCTAAGATCAAGTGTAGTATCTGTTCTTTTAAGAACACAAGAGCTACGATCTACACTTGACGAGAGCGATCGAACTCGGAAGGAGAAGAGCTTCGGAGCCCAGCTGACATCGGAGAAGGAAGGCGGATATCGGTGGGAGGAAGAAGCTCTAAAGAATCCAGAAGAAGACGATGACTCGGAGAAGAATCGGGCTGTCCTGTGGAATCTTCGAGGAAGAAAATCATCGAGACAAAGACCTTTCGGGGAATTTGTCCAGAACATGACGGGAGAAGAATCTGCATAGCTCCACCCATTCCGGGAAGAGTTCCAGATCCAGCTCCAAGAAGTAACTGCAGGAGGAAAGCCATGGCAAGCGCTGCGAGGAAGGCTGAAAAGAAGAGCCTGGAGCAGGGGACAGCCAGGAGGGCCCAGCCAGGAGCCGATTCTGACCCCAAGGACTCTGCCTCCACGACTGGCCAGCAGAAGGGAAACCAGAAGCCCCGCCACGAAGCTCCAGCCCTGGAGCCATGGATGCGGCAGACGGTGGCCCTGAAGCTGAAGGAAGTGGATGGGAGGGTGCCGGACATGTCCTCGGACGTGTTCTGCCAGAAGATGCTGCTGGATCGAGGCTTCTCCAGGTCGGACACCCTCAGCATCCAGACCTTCTTGACGGGGATCTTCTTCGTCACCTTCGCCACTGTGAACACCTGCAGGAGGTTCTGGGAAATGGTAAGCGCAAAAGGACCGGATAATTCTTTCTCTGCCTTTACAGGTAGCTGCCCTATCCAGAGGGACGAAAGGAGGATCACGGTCTCCATGCGCAACCCGCACACCCCAGGCCAAGACATCTGTACCTTCTTGAGACGCTTCTGTTTGGTTGTGAAGGAACCCTCTCACATCCTGAATGGACTCGGCTTCTGGACAGGTAAGTGGTCGGTGACCGTTAGACTTCACAGGGACCTGGCGTACTCAGACGGACTTCGGCACCTGCCCCCGACATTCTCCCTGGGCAACTCCTACGGCCTCATCTATTACCCGGACATGCCGCGGAACTGCAGGAGATGCGGCAAGAACGGCCACGAGATGAAGGACTGCAAGGAGGATGCCTGCAGGATTTGTCGAGTGACGGGACACAGCTCGAAGGACTGCCCGAAGAAGACGTCCTGCAACCTGTGTGGGCTGGCGGCTCATCTATACAAGGATTGCCCCAAGCGTGAGAGATCCTGGGCATCGGTGGTTGCGACGACCCCAGCTCCGGAGGACAAGGCCCCGACGACCAGGCCTGTGAAGGTCAAGGACGCGACGACCAAGGCCCCAGCGGCCAAGGCCGAGACGACCAAGGCCAAAGCGGTCAAGGAGTCGGTGGCCAAAGCCCCAGCGACGGTCCCAACAGCTCCGAAGCAGAAGAAAAAGTCAAAGGAGGGTAAGAGTTCTGTCACCCCTCTCTCGATCCCTCCCCCTGCCACCCCCGTCCAATCCCCCCCCACCCCGGCCACCCCTGCTGAGGATTCCACTTCCTCTTCCTCCTTCCCCTACTCCTCAGCAGGTGTCCTTTCCCCTGCCCCGGCAGCCACTCTCCCTCCCCAGACCATGGTAGCGGTGGAATTAACCTTTCCTCCACCCGCCGCTATCTATTCCGAGGAGGATTTTCCCCTTCTTGTCTCCCCAGTTCCAACCCGGGGAAAGAGGAAGGTGGAGGACAGCCCTGCTACTGAATCCTCCAAAAAGAAGATTCTGGATTTCGTAGGCGAAAAGGAGGATACCCTCCCTGAGCCAGAAGAGATGGAGCACATGGTTGAGACCCTGGTGGCCGAGCCAGAAGAGGAGGAACTGGTGGTTGCCGAGATCGAGGCCGCGCTGCTTGACCAGATGGAGGAAGAGGGCCTGCTGGTGATCCCGTCACCAGCAGTCAACACCGACGAGGGACCACCCGACCGGAGTGGTAACTAAGGTGTATTGCCTGCGCTAACTTTTTCTGTTTTCCCTACATGATGGCTAATATTAAGTTATTTTCCATTAATGTCAGGAGCATCAAGGACAAGTTCAGACGTCAGACTATTTATGCCTTCCTTACTTCCCAGTTGTGTGATGTTTATATGTTGCAGGAATGTTCCCTTCCCTCCTCTAGGTCCTTCAAACATCTGGCCAGGGAGTGGTCCCACGGTCCATCCTACTGGTCCGGTGGGGGTGACTGCAAGTCTGCGGGGGTCGCAATTCTGATCAGGGGGGGCGCATTCACGCTTGAGTCCGTCCAGGAGCTCATCTGCGGCAGGGCTCTTGTTGTAGATGGCAACTGGGCAGGAGAACCTGTCAGGTTCATCAACGTGTATGCGTCCCCACTGAAGAATGAGCGTTTGGAGCTTTTCCAGACCCTGCGGCTTCAGCTTGCCACCACCAGGACCTTAGTGATGGCCGGGGATTTCAACTGCCCCATCGAGGAGGATGGTCGTAGTTCTGGCACATCTGCCAAGTTGGACATCACGTCCAAGCTGCTCATCGAGATGGTAACCGAGGCCTCTCTTCAGGACGTGGTGGGCTCCATGGGGAGAGGCTCCACGAACTATTCGTGGAGCCGACCCGATGGCTCACTCCGCTCCAGGATTGACTTTGTGTTCACCTCTCGGGCAGTCAGGCAGAGTAGGCACTCGATGGTCCCCTGCTTCTTCTCCGACCACAGAGCCATTCACTTACAAGGTGTCCTCGGCGACGGTTTTCCGTCCGGCCCCGGCTCCTGGAAGCTGAATTGTGCTCTGCTGGCTCAGGATGAAGTCGTGGAGGAGCTGAGAGCAGCCTACGCAATGTGGCAGTCCTACAAGGGTAGCTTCCAAACAGTCTCTGATTGGTGGGAATATGTTAAACTTGAGTTTCGCTGTTTCTTTCAGGCCAAGGGTCGACAACAGGCGTGTG
The DNA here is from genome assembly GCF_046119375.1 of Phyllobates terribilis. Taxonomy (NCBI): domain Eukaryota; kingdom Metazoa; phylum Chordata; class Amphibia; order Anura; family Dendrobatidae; genus Phyllobates; species Phyllobates terribilis. The sequence goes on along the minus strand of NW_027363009.1, from coordinate 312,742 downwards.
AGAAGAGGAGGGACTTCAGAGGGCTGCAGCGCGAGCTGCGGTCGCTGCAGGACCTTCTTCACTGCGGCTGGGACGTGAGGGAGGAGCTGGAGGAGACCAAGAAGAGCCTGAAAAGGCACTTTGAGGAGGAGTCCAAGCGAATCGTCTTCCGTTCCAAAGTGGAGAATCTGGAGAAGGGTGAGAAATGTAACTCATTCTTTTTCAGGAAACTTCATGCCGGTCACACGCCCCTGAACGAGCTGCGAGACGAGAGCGGAAACATGCGACGTGGGAAGGAGGACGTGATGAGGGTCGTCAGCGACTTCTACAGCGAACTCTACTCCCACAAGACTACCGACCCCGACGCTGCTGATAAGTTCCTGTCAGGTATCACTAACCATCTTGATCCTGCAGGCACGGCAGCCTTGGACAAACCTCTGATGGTGGGCGAATTGCTCTCTGCCGCTAAATCCTTTAGGACCGGCAGGACCCCGGGCAGTGATGGTCTTCCAGCGGAGCTCTATGTAACGCTGGGAGACCTCATCTGTCCGGACCTGTTGGACCTGTACGAGGAGATGGTGGTGGAGGGTAGAATGCCTCCATCTTTGAGGGAAGGAATGGTCATGATCCTGTACAAGCGGAAGGGAGAGAGGTGCGACCTGAGGAATTGGCGTCCCATCACTCTGCTCAACGTGGACTACAAGATCCTGGCCAAGACGATGGCGACACGACTTAAGACGGTCATCGGACGGATCATCAAACCGGACCAGACCTGCGGCATCCCTGGACGTCGCATCGCAGACAGCCTCGCTCTCGTGCGGGACACGGTCGAGTACATCAAGGTCCGCCGCGCACACGCGGCCCTGGTCTCCTTGGATCAGGAGAAGGCCTTCGACCGGGTTTCCCACGAGTTCATGGGCCGAGCTCTGCACCGGTTAGGTTTGGGTAACATGTTTTGTTCGTATGTCCGTCTGATGTATTTTGATATCCACAGCTCGGTGTTGGTGAACGGCTGGAAGACTGACCCCTTCCCTGTCCTCTCTGGGGTCAGACAAGGCTGCCCTCTATCACCTCTTCTTTTTGTTTGTGTTATAGAACTCTTCGCAGAGGCTATCCGACAGAATGGAGAGATCAGAGGGATCACCGCACCGGGTCCGGGACGACACGAGGTCAAGTGCTCGCTCTACATGGACGACGTCACCGTCTTCTGCGCTGATCGTGGTTCAGTCGACGCCCTCGTCCAGACGTGTGAGAGGTTCGGCCGGGCTTCAGGGGCCAAAGTCAACTGCAGGAAGTCGGAAGCCATGCTCTTCGGGGATTGGCAGCCGGCCTCCTCCGCCCCCTTCCCCTTCAACATTCAACCGGATTTCCTCAAGGTGCTGGGAGTCTGGTTCGGGAAGGAAGGAGCGGCCCTCAAGTCCTGGCAAGAACGCTTGGCCAAAGTGAAGCAACGGATCGGACTCTGGAGCCTCAGACACCTCACTTGTGAGGGTAAGGCACTCGTCCTGCGTAATGAGGTCCTGCCCGTCTTGCAGTACACGGCGCAGGCCTGGCCCCCACACGTCACTGTGTGCAGGGCCATTACCAGGACAGTGTTTCACTTTGTCTGGGGATCCAAGATGTACAGAGTCAGGCGGGCCGTCATGTACAAGGAGCCTCGCAAGGGTGGGAAGGGCGTTCCAGATATCCCCACCCTCCTGCGATCCTCTTTTGTGTGTGATTGTGTCCGCCGGACTTTGCAAGTCAAGAATGGCTCCGCGGGCAGGTCCATGTCTCGCTTCTTCCTGCTTCCTCTTTGGAGGCGACTCGGCTGGGACAAGTGGGACAGCTCCTTCCCCTACAACTGGACGACGCCATGGTTCTACGGAGACGTCGTTCGATTTGTGGGGGAACATCAACTGGAGGGACTCAAGCCCGACTTGTGGAAGCCCAAAACTATCCACAAGCTCATCAGAGCCAAGGATGACGTGGAGAACATCACAGGACTTCACCAGGACACGCTGGAGACTGTGTGGACAAATGTGTCGTCTGACAGGCTGACCAACGGGCACAAGGACTTGTCGTGGATGGCGATTCAGGGCGGACTGCCCGTCCGGTCATTCATGCATGCCCGGAACCTGTGCAAGACCCGGTACTGCCCAAGGTGCCCCTTCGTGGAGGAAAGATCTTTGCACACTTTTTGGGACTGCGGATTTGCACAGCGCCTGTTGACTGCCCTTGAGGACGACCTGAGGAACTCTGTCCCCAGGGCGAGCCTATCGCACCATTCTGTGCTTTACGGACTCTTCCCTGGGGTTCATACCGTCGGAGCCATCCAGGAGGCTTGGCGCCTTATGAACTGCTTCAAGGATGCCGTTTGGGTCGCCAGGAACCGGCTCATCTTGAGGAGGGAGAGGATGTCCATCCAGGACTGCCGCAGGCTGATCCACAGCCTGCTCAGAGACTATTCCATCGTGGACGGTCCGGAGGACGAGGATGAGGACTAAACCCCTCCTCCCCCTCTCCCCTTATGTGTCTTGTCTTTCAATAAAGCTTCGGGCCTGTGATTTTCCCCTCCCCATCCCCTTTTTCCCAATCCCCATCCCTTATCACGATTCGTCGTACTGTATTGATTGACATGCTTTTTCTTTCAGATTGAGTGTTTTGTGTAGCATAGGGGTGTGATGTGTCTAGTTAGTGCGTCGTATCCTCATGCTATGTAAATATGATGTAGAATTCTGTGTGTACTGGGCTGCGGCACTGTACACTGTCTGTTAACTTATTTTTTGTGCTAATAAAAGATATATTCAATCAAAAAATCTGTTCTTATCAGTTTAATATCTGATACGTCCCCTATCTGGGGACCATATATTAAATGGATTTTTAGAACAGGGAGATGGAAAAAGAGCTTGCTCTGTCCACTCCACGCATTGACCTGGTATTGCAGTATCTCCAGGACCGGTGCACCCCTTCTTTAATGCAGTTTCTAAAATCAGAAAGAATTGAATTCAATGCTTTTTGTTCATTTTGCTTGTTTGTCGGATTTTGGGATGGACTCTTTGGCTTTGCTTTTCTTCTCCTCATTGGATTTTTCATGTTAAAAGTTGCAGAAGCCAGATGACAAGCTCATTTTGGTTCAACTTCAGCAACTGTGCATTGCATTGCCATGTAATGTAATGTAATGCAATGCTATCTATCTAGCTCTCCCTCTATACTTCCTTTTGGATAAACAGACATATTAGGCAAGCATTTTGGAGCTTTCACCTAAATAACTACAGGTGGTGAGATAAGCTGCACAATATAATTGACCTTTCAGTATATTGTTGCACACACACCATCTATTTAGCAAATGCCCTTGTTATCAACAGCAGCCTTTTAAACTCACCTGAGCTAACAGGTATGTGAGCTGGTTACTCTGCTGCGCTTAAAATTTCTTTTTTGGTTTGCTACAATGCCTTTTATGAAACGTTGTCTCCCTCTGCTGGAACACTGACTTCTTTCATTTAATGCCTGCAGACTATAAAAGAGAAACCAACCCAAAAAGTTTGGTTGATTAGTCTGTGGCATTCTTTTAAACTGTTGCTTATGGCGGTCTCTGTGAGCTTCTCAGTGACATTCAGCCATCCAGGTATCCCGCCTGCAGTAGACGGAATGTGGCAATGGAACGCTGGCTGCGCGTGTCATAATAGGCTCTGAGCCTTTATATACCTGCGCACAGCAGCAGCCACCTTCAGTCTGCTGCTGGACAGCCAGCAGCAGCAGCAGCAGGAGAGGTAATTAATCAGCAACCCTCCTGCTAAGGGTAGACAGCTGCTCGTTCCACCCCCCCCCCCCCCTTAATTGGTTCTCCTCCCTTCCAACGGTGTTGAGGCGGGTGGGAACAGCCGGGGGTTGAGGGTACTGTGCTAAAAGAGGTGGAGTTATGCAGATCTAAAACGCGTGGATTGCAGCAGCAGCAAGCCGAAAAGTGCAGGCATGTGAGGGATCTAGAGGTTGACAGCATGTCTTCTTAACGGGAGTCCAGGTGGCCATCTCCACAAATGGACTTTTCAGAATCCTTGGGTGGCACCGTAGTCGGAAACCAATTCTGGTTATCGCTTCTCGGCCTTTTGGCTAAGATCAAGTGTAGTATCTGTTCTTATCAGTTTAATATCTGATACGTCCCCTATCTGGGGACCATATATTAAATGGATTTTTAGAACAGGGAGATGGAAAAAGAGCTTGCTCTGTCCACTCCACGCATTGACCTGGTATTGCAGTATCTCCAGGACCGGTGCACCCCTTCTTTAATGCAGTTTCTAAAATCAGAAAGAATTGAATTCAATGCTTTTTGTTCATTTTGCTTGTTTGTCGGATTTTGGGATGGACTCTTTGGCTTTGCTTTTCTTCTCCTCATTGGATTTTTCATGTTAAAAGTTGCAGAAGCCAGATGACAAGCTCATTTTGGTTCAACTTCAGCAACTGTGCATTGCATTGCCATGTAATGTAATGTAATGCAATGCTATCTATCTAGCTCTCCCTCTATACTTCCTTTTGGATAAACAGACATATTAGGCAAGCATTTTGGAGCTTTCACCTAAATAACTACAGGTGGTGAGATAAGCTGCACAATATAATTGACCTTTCAGTATATTGTTGCACACACACCATCTATTTAGCAAATGCCCTTGTTATCAACAGCAGCCTTTTAAACTCACCTGAGCTAACAGGTATGTGAGCTGGTTACTCTGCTGCGCTTAAAATTTCTTTTTTGGTTTGCTACAATGCCTTTTCTGAAACGTTGTCTCCCTCTGCTGGAACACTGACTTCTTTCATTTAATGCCTGCAGACTATAAAAGAGAAACCAACCCAAAAAGTTTGGTTGATTAGTCTGTGGCATTCTTTTAAACTGTTGCTTATGGCGGTCTCTGTGAGCTTCTCAGTGACATTCAGCCATCCAGGTATCCCGCCTGCAGTAGACGGAATGTGGCAATGGAACGCTGGCTGCGCGTGTCATAATAGGCTCTGAGCCTTTATATACCTGCGCACAGCAGCAGCCACCTTCAGTCTGCTGCTGGACAGCCAGCAGCAGCAGCAGCAGGAGAGGTAATTAATCAGCAACCCTCCTGCTAAGGGTAGACAGCTGCTCGTTCCACCCCCCCCCCCGCCTTAATTGGTTCTCCTCCCTTCCAACGGTGTTGAGGCGAGTGGGAACAGCCGGGGGTTGAGGGTACTGTGCTAAAAGAGGTGGAGTTATGCAGATGTAAAACGCGTGGATTGCAGCAGCAGCAAGCCGAAAAGTGCAGGCATGTGAGGGATCTAGAGGTTGACAGCATGTCTTCTTAACGGGAGTCCAGGTGGCCATCTCCACAAATGGACTTTTCAGAATCCTTGGGTGGCACCGTAGTCGGAAACCAATTCTGGTTATCGCTTCTCGGCCTTTTGGCTAAGATCAAGTGTAGTATCTGTTCTTATCAGTTTAATATCTGATACGTCCCCTATCTGGGGACCATATATTAAATGGATTTTTAGAAGAGGGAGATGGAAAAAGAGCTTGCTCTGTCCACTCCACGCATTGACCTGGTATTGCAGTATCTCCAGGACCGGTGCACCCCTTCTTTAATGCAGTTTCTAAAATCAGAAAGAATTGAATTCAATGCTTTTTGTTCATTTTGCTTGTTTGTCGGATTTTGGGATGGACTCTTTGGCTTTGCTTTTCTTCTCCTCATTGGATTTTTCATGTTAAAAGTTGCAGAAGCCAGATGACAAGCTCATTTTGGTTCAACTTCAGCAACTGTGCATTGCATTGCCATGTAATGTAATGTAATGCAATGCTATCTATCTAGCTCTCCCTCTATACTTCCTTTTGGATAAACAGACATATTAGGCAAGCATTTTGGAGCTTTCACCTAAATAACTACAGGTGGTGAGATAAGCTGCACAATATAATTGACCTTTCAGTATATTGTTGCACACACACCATCTATTTAGCAAATGCCCTTGTTATCAACAGCAGCCTTTTAAACTCACCTGAGCTAACAGGTATGTGAGCTGGTTACTCTGCTGCGCTTAAAATTTCTTTTTTGGTTTGCTACAATGCCTTTTCTGAAACGTTGTCTCCCTCTGCTGGAACACTGACTTCTTTCATTTAATGCCTGCAGACTATAAAAGAGAAACCAACCCAAAAAGTTTGGTTGATTAGTCTGTGGCATTCTTTTAAACTGTTGCTTATGGCGGTCTCTGTGAGCTTCTCAGTGACATTCAGCCATCCAGGTATCCCGCCTGCAGTAGACGGAATGTGGCAATGGAACGCTGGCTGCGCGTGTCATAATAGGCTCTGAGCCTTTATATACCTGCGCACAGCAGCAGCCACCTTCAGTCAGCTGCTGGACAGCCAGCAGCAGCAGCAGGAGAGGTAATTAATCAGCAACCCTCCTGCTAAGGGTAGACAGCTGCTCGTTCCACCCCCCCCCCCCACGCCTTAATTGGTTCTCCTCCCTTCCAACGGTGTTGAGGCGGGTGGGAACAGCCGGGGGTTGAGGGTACTGTGCTAAAAGAGGTGGAGTTATGCAGATCTAAAACGCGTGGATTGCAGCAGCAGCAAGCCGAAAAGTGCAGGCATGTGAGGGATCTAGAGGTTGACAGCATGTCTTCTTAACGGGAGTCCAGGTGGCCATCTCCACAAATGGACTTTTCAGAATCCTTGGGTGGCACCGTAGTCGGAAACCAATTCTGGTTATCGCTTCTCGGCCTTTTGGCTAAGATCAAGTGTAGTATCTGTTCTTATCAGTTTAATATCTGATATGTCCCCTATCTGGGGACCATATATTAAATGGATTTTTAGAACAGGGAGATGGAAAAAGAGCTTGCTCTGTCCACTCCACGCATTGACCTGGTATTGCAGTATCTCCAGGACCGGTGCACCCCTTCTTTAATGCAGTTTCTAAAATCAGAAAGAATTGAATTCAATGCTTTTTGTTCATTTTGCTTGTTTGTCGGATTTTGGGATGGACTCTTTGGCTTTGCTTTTCTTCTCCTCATTGGATTTTTCATGTTAAAAGTTGCAGAAGCCAGATGACAAGCTCATTTTGGTTCAACTTCAGCAACTGTGCATTGCATTGCCATGTAATGTAATGTAATGCAATGCTATCTATCTAGCTCTCCCTCTATACTTCCTTTTGGATAAACAGACATATTAGGCAAGCATTTTGGAGCTTTCACCTAAATAACTACAGGTGGTGAGATAAGCTGCACAATATAATTGACCTTTCAGTATATTGTTGCACACACACCATCTATTTAGCAAATGCCCTTGTTATCAACAGCAGCCTTTTAAACTCACCTGAGCTAACAGGTATGTGAGCTGGTTACTCTGCTGCGCTTAAAATTTCTTTTTTGGTTTGCTACAATGCCTTTTCTGAAACGTTGTCTCCCTCTGCTGGAACACTGACTTCTTTCATTTAATGCCTGCAGACTATAAAAGAGAAACCAACCCAAAAAGTTTGGTTGATTAGTCTGTGGCATTCTTTTAAACTGTTGCTTATGGCGGTCTCTGTGAGCTTCTCAGTGACATTCAGCCATCCAGGTATCCCGCCTGCAGTAGACGGAATGTGGCAATGGAACGCTGGCTGCGCGTGTCATAATAGGCTCTGAGCCTTTATATACCTGCGCACAGCAGCAGCCACCTTCAGTCTGCTGCTGGACAGCCAGCAGCAGCAGCAGCAGGAGAGGTAATTAATCAGCAACCCTCCTGCTAAGGGTAGACAGCTGCTCGTTCCACCCCCCCCCCCCCCGCCTTAATTGGTTCTCCTCCCTTCCAACGGTGTTGAGGCGGGTGGGAACAGCCGGGGGTTGAGGGTACTGTGCTAAAAGAGGTGGAGTTATGCAGATCTAAAACGCGTGGATTGCAGCAGCAGCAAACCGAAAAGTGCAGGCATGTGAGGGATCTAGAAGTTGACAGCATGTCTTCTTAACGGGAGTCCAGGTGGCCATCTCCACAAATGGACTTTTCAGAATCCTTGGGTGGCACCGTAGTCGGAAACCAATTCTGGTTATCGCTTCTCGGCCTTTTGGCTAAGATCAAGTGTAGTATCTGTTCTTATCAGTTTAATATCTGATACGTCCCCTATCTGGGGACCATATATTAAATGGATTTTTAGAACAGGGAGATGGAAAAAGAGCTTGCTCTGTCCACTCCACGCATTGACCTGGTATTGCAGTATCTCCAGGACCGGTGCACCCCTTCTTTAATGCAGTTTCTAAAATCAGAAAGAATTGAATTCAATGCTTTTTGTTCATTTTGCTTGTTTGTCGGATTTTGGGATGGACTCTTTGGCTTTGCTTTTCTTCTCCTCATTGGATTTTTCATGTTAAAAGTTGCAGAAGCCAGATGACAAGCTCATTTTGGTTCAACTTCAGCAACTGTGCATTGCATTGCCATGTAATGTAATGTAATGCAATGCTATCTATCTAGCTCTCCCTCTATACTTCCTTTTGGATAAACAGACATATTAGGCAAGCATTTTGGAGCTTTCACCTAAATAACTACAGGTGGTGAGATAAGCTGCACAATATAATTGACCTTTCAGTATATTGTTGCACACACACCATCTATTTAGCAAATGCCCTTGTTATCAACAGCAGCCTTTTAAACTCACCTGAGCTAACAGGTATGTGAGCTGGTTACTCTGCTGCGCTTAAAATTTCTTTTTTGGTTTGCTACAATGCCTTTTCTGAAACGTTGTCTCCCTCTGCTGGAACACTGACTTCTTTCATTTAATGCCTGCAGACTATAAAAGAGAAACCAACCCAAAAAGTTTGGTTGATTAGTCTGTGGCATTCTTTTAAACTGTTGCTTATGGCGGTCTCTGTGAGCTTCTCAGTGACATTCAGCCATCCAGGTATCCCGCCTGCAGTAGACGGAATGTGGCAATGGAACGCTGGCTGCGCGTGTCATAATAGGCTCTGAGCCTTTATATACCTGCGCACAGCAGCAGCCACCTTCAGTCTGCTGCTGGACAGCCAGCAGCAGCAGCAGCAGGAGAGGTAATTAATCAGCAACCCTCCTGCTAAGGGTAGACAGCTGCTCGTTCCACCCTCCCCCCCCCCCCGCCTTAATTGGTTCTCCTCCCTTCCAACGGTGTTGAGGCGGGTGGGAACAGCCGGGGGTTGAGGGTACTGTGCTAAAAGAGGTGGAGTTATGCAGATCTAAAACGCGTGGATTGCAGCAGCAGCAAACCGAAAAGTGCAGGCATGTGAGGGATCTAGAAGTTGACAGCATGTCTTCTTAACGGGAGTCCAGGTGGCCATCTCCACAAATGGACTTTTCAGAATCCTTGGGTGGCACCGTAGTCGGAAACCAATTCTGGTTATCGCTTCTCGGCCTTTTGGCTAAGATCAAGTGTAGTATCTGTTCTTATCAGTTTAATATCTGATACGTCCCCTATCTGGGGACCATATATTAAATGGATTTTTAGAACAGGGAGATGGAAAAAGAGCTTGCTCTGTCCACTCCACGCATTGACCTGGTATTGCAGTATCTCCAGGACCGGTGCACCCCTTCTTTAATGCAGTTTCTAAAATCAGAAAGAATTGAATTCAATGCTTTTTGTTCATTTTGCTTGTTTGTCGGATTTTGGGATGGACTCTTTGGCTTTGCTTTTCTTCTCCTCATTGGATTTTTCATGTTAAAAGTTGTAGAAGCCAGATGACAAGCTCATTTTGGTTCAACTTCAGCAACTGTGCATTGCATTGCCATGTAATGTAATGTAATGCAATGCTATCTATCTAGCTCTCCCTCTATACTTCCTTTTGGATAAACAGACATATTAGGCAAGCATTTTGGAGCTTTCACCTAAATAACTACAGGTGGTGAGATAAGCTGCACAATATAATTGACCTTTCAGTATATTGTTGCACACACACCATCTATTTAGCAAATGCCCTTGTTATCAACAGCAGCCTTTTAAACTCACCTGAGCTAACAGGTATGTGAGCTGGTTACTCTGCTGCGCTTAAAATTTCTTTTTTGGTTTGCTACAATGCCTTTTCTGAAACGTTGTCTCCCTCTGCTGGAACACTGACTTCTTTCATTTAATGCCTGCAGACTATAAAAGAGAAACCAACCCAAAAAGTTTGGTTGATTAGTCTGTGGCATTCTTTTAAACTGTTGCTTATGGCGGTCTCTGTGAGCTTCTCAGTGACATTCAGCCATCCAGGTATCCCGCCTGCAGTAGACGGAATGTGGCAATGGAACGCTGGCTGCGCGTGTCATAATAGGCTCTGAGCCTTTATATACCTGCGCACAGCAGCAGCCACCTTCAGTCTGCTGCTGGACAGCCAGCAGCAGCAGCAGCAGGAGAGGTAATTAATCAGCAACCCTCCTGCTAAGGGTAGACAGCTGCTCGTTCCACCCCCCCCCCGCCTTAATTGGTTCTCCTCCCTTCCAACGGTGTTGAGGCGGGAGGGAACAGCCGGGGGTTGAGGGTACTGTGCTAAAAGAGGTGGAGTTATGCAGATCTAAAACGCGTGGATTGCAGCAGCAGCAAGCCGAAAAGTGCAGGCATGTGAGGGATCTAGAGGTTGACAGCATGTCTTCTTAACGGGAGTCCAGGTGGCCATCTCCACAAATGGACTTTTCAGAATCCTTGGGTGGCACCGTAGTTGGAAACCAATTCTGGTTATCGCTTCTCGGCCTTTTGGCTAAGATCAAGTGTAGTATCTGTTCTTATCAGTTTAATATCTGATACGTCCCCTATCTGGGGACCATATATTAAATGGATTTTTAGAACAGGGAGATGGAAAAAGAGCTTGCTCTGTCCACTCCACGCATTGACCTGGTATTGCAGTATCTCCAGGACCGGTGCACCCCTTCTTTAATGCAGTTTCTAAAATCAGAAAGAATTGAATTCAATGCTTTTTGTTCATTTTGCTTGTTTGTCGGATTTTGGGATGGACTCTTTGGCTTTGCTTTTCTTCTCCTCATTGGATTTTTCATGTTAAAAGTTGCAGAAGCCAGATGACAAGCTCATTTTGGTTCAACTTCAGCAACTGTGCATTGCATTGCCATGTAATGTAATGTAATGCAATGCTATCTATCTAGCTCTCCCTCTATACTTCCTTTTGGATAAACAGACATATTAGGCAAGCATTTTGGAGCTTTCACCTAAATAACTACAGGTGGTGAGATAAGCTGCACAATATAATTGACCTTTCAGTATATTGTTGCACACACACCATCTATTTAGCAAATGCCCTTGTTATCAACAGCAGCCTTTTAAACTCACCTGAGCTAACAGGTATGTGAGCTGGTTACTCTGCTGCGCTTAAAATTTCTTTTTTGGTTTGCTACAATGCCTTTTCTGAAACGTTGTCTCCCTCTGCTGGAACACTGACTTCTTTCATTTAATGCCTGCAGACTATAAAAGAGAAACCAACCCAAAAAGTTTGGTTGATTAGTCTGTGGCATTCTTTTAAACTGTTGCTTATGGCGGTCTCTGTGAGCTTCTCAGTGACATTCAGCCATCCAGGTATCCCGCCTGCAGTAGACGGAATGTGGCAATGGAACGCTGGCTGCGCGTGTCATAATAGGCTCTGAGCCTTCATATACCTGCGCACAGCAGCAGCCACCTTCAGTCTGCTGCTGGACAGCCAGCAGCAGCAGCAGCAGGAGAGGTAATTAATCAGCAACCCTCCTCCTAAGGGTAGACAGCTGCTCGTTCCACCACCCCCCCCCCCGCCTTAATTGGTTCTCCTCCCTTCCAACGGTGTTGAGGCGGGTGGGAACAGCCGGGGGTTGAGGGTACTGTGCTAAAAGAGGTGGAGTTATGCAGATCTAAAACGCGTGGATTGCAGCAGCAGCAAGCCGAAAAGTGCAGGCATGTGAGGGATCTAGAGGTTGACAGCATGTCTTCTTAACGGGAGTCCAGGTGGCCATCTCCACAAATGGACTTTTCAGAATCCTTGGGTGGCACCGTAGTCGGAAACCAATTCTGGTTATCGCTTCTCGGCCTTTTGGCTAAGATCAAGTGTAGTATCTGTTCTTATCAGTTTAATATCTGATACGTCCCCTATCTGGGGACCATATATTAAATGGATTTTTAGAACAGGGAGATGGAAAAAGAGCTTGCTCTGTCCACTCCACGCATTGACCTGGTATTGCAGTATCTCCAGGACCGGTGCACCCCTTCTTTAATGCAGTTTCTAAAATCAGAAAGAATTGAATTCAATGCTTTTTGTTCATTTTGCTTGTTTGTCGGATTTTGGGATGGACTCTTTGGCTTTGCTTTTCTTCTCCTCATTGGATTTTTCATGTTAAAAGTTGCAGAAGCCAGATGACAAGCTCATTTTGGTTCAACTTCAGCAACTGTGCATTGCATTGCCATGTAATGTAATGTAATGCAATGCTATCTATCTAGCTCTCCCTCTATACTTCCTTTTGGATAAACAGACATATTAGACAAGCATTTTGGAGCTTTCACCTAAATAACTACAGGTGGTGAGATAAGCTGCACAATATAATTGACCTTTCAGTATATTGTTGCACACACACCATCTATTTAGCAAATGCCCTTGTTATCAACAGCAGCCTTTTAAACTCACCTGAGCTAACAGGTATGTGAGCTGGTTACTCTGCTGCGCTTAAAATTTCTTTTTTGGTTTGCTACAATGCCTTTTCTGAAACGTTGTCTCCCTCTGCTGGAACACTGACTTCTTTCATTTAATGCCTGCAGACTATAAAAGAGAAACCAACCCAAAAAGTTTGGTTGATTAGTCTGTGGCATTCTTTTAAACTGTTGCTTATGGCGGTCTCTGTGAGCTTCTCAGTGACATTCAGCCATCCAGGTATCCCGCCTGCAGTAGACGGAATGTGGCAATGGAACGCTGGCTGCGCGTGTCATAATAGGCTCTGAGCCTTTATATACCTGCGCACAGCAGCAGCCACCTTCAGTCTGCTGCTGGACAGCCAGCAGCAGCAGCAGCAGGAGAGGTAATTAATCAGCAACCCTCCTGCTAAGGGTAGACAGCTGCTCGTTCCACCCCCCCCCCGCCTTAATTGGTTCTCCTCCCTTCCAACGGTGTTGAGGCGGGTGGGAACAGCCGGGGGTTGAGGGTACTGTGCTAAAAGAGGTGGAGTTATGCAGATCTAAAACGCGTGGATTGCAGCAGCAGCAAGCCGAAAAGTGCAGGCATGTGAGGGATCTAGAGGTTGACAGCATGTCTTCTTAACGGGAGTCCAGGTGGCCATCTCCACAAATGGACTTTTCAGAATCCTTGGGTGGCACCGTAGTCGGAAACCAATTCTGGTTATCGCTTCTCGGCCTTTTGGCTAAGATCAAGTGTAGTATCTGTTCTTATCAGTTTAATATCTGATACGTCCCCTATCTGGGGACCATATATTAAATGGATTTTTAGAACAGGGAGATGGAAAAAGAGCTTGCTCTGTCCACTCCACGCATTGACCTGGTATTGCAGTATCTCCAGGACCGGTGCACCCCTTCTTTAATGCAGTTTCTAAAATCAGAAAGAATTGAATTCAATGCTTTTTGTTCATTTTGCTTGTTTGTCGGATTTTGGGATGGACTCTTTGGCTTTGCTTTTCTTCTCCTCATTGGATTTTTCATGTTAAAAGTTGCAGAAGCCAGATGACAAGCTCATTTTGGTTCAACTTCAGCAACTGTGCATTGCATTGCCATGTAATGTAATGTAATGCAATGCTATCTATCTAGCTCTCCCTCTATACTTCCTTTTGGATAAACAGACATATTAGGCAAGCATTTTGGAGCTTTCACCTAAATAACTACAGGTGGTGAGATAAGCTGCACAATATAATTGACCTTTCAGTATATTGTTGCACACACACCATCTATTTAGCAAATGCCCTTGTTATCAACAGCAGCCTTTTAAACTCACCTGAGCTAACAGGTATGTGCGCTGGTTACTCTGCTGCGCTTAAAATTTCTTTTTTGGTTTGCTACAATGCCTTTTCTGAAACGTTGTCTCCCTCTGCTGGAACACTGACTTCTTTCATTTAATGCCTGCAGACTATAAAAGAGAAACCAACCCAAAAAGTTTGGTTGATTAGTCTGTGGCATTCTTTTAAACTGTTGCTTATGGCGGTCTCTGTGAGCTTCTCAGTGACATTCAGCCATCCAGGTATCCCGCCTGCAGTAGACGGAATGTGGCAATGGAACGCTGGCTGCGCGTGTCATAATAGGCTCTGAGCCTTTATATACCTGCGCACAGCAGCAGCCACCTTCAGTCTGCTGCTGGACAGCCAGCAGCAGCAGCAGCAGGAGAGGTAATTAATCAGCAACCCTCCTGCTAAGGGTAGACAGCTGCTCGTTCCACCCCCCCCCCCCCCGCCTTAATTGGTTCTCCTCCCTTCCAACGGTGTTGAGGCGGGTGGGAACAGCCGGGGGTTGAGGGTACTGTGCTAAAAGAGGTGGAGTTATGCAGATCTAAAACGCGTGGATTGCAGCAGCAGCAAGCCGAAAAGTGCAGGCATGTGAGGGATCTAGAGGTTGACAGCATGTCTTCTTAACGGGAGTCCAGGTGGCCATCTCCACAAATGGACTTTTCAGAATCCTTGGGTGGCACCGTAGTCGGAAACCAATTCTGGTTATCGCTTTCGGCCTTTTGGCTAAGATCAAGTGTAGTATCTGTTCTTATCAGTTTAATATCTGATACGTCCCCTATCTGGGGACCATATATTAAATGGATTTTTAGAACAGGGAGATGGAAAAAGAGCTTGCTCTGTCCACTCCACGCATTCACCTGGTATTGCAGTATCTCCAGGACCGGTGCACCCCTTCTTTAATGCAGTTTCTAAAATCAGAAATAATTGAATTCAATGCTTTTTGTTCATTTTGCTTGTTTGTCGGATTTTGGGATGGACTCTTTGGCTTTGCTTTTCTTCTCCTCATTGGATTTTTCATGTTAAAAGTTGCAGAAGCCAGATGACAAGCTCATTTTGGTTCAACTTCAGCAACTGTGCATTGCATTGCCATGTAATGTAATGTAATGCAATGCTATCTATCTAGCTCTCCCTCTATACTTCCTTTTGGATAAACAGACATATTAGGCAAGCATTTTGGAGCTTTCACCTAAATAACTACAGGTGGTGAGATAAGCTGCACAATATAATTGACCTTTCAGTATATTGTTGCACACACACCATCTATTTAGCAAATGCCCTTGTTATCAACAGCAGCCTTTTAAATTCACCTGAGCTAACAGGTATGTGAGCTGGTTACTCTGCTGCGCTTAAAATTTCTTTTTTGGTTTGCTACAATGCCTTTTCTGAAACGTTGTCTCCCTCTGCTGGAACACTGACTTCTTTCATTTAATGCCTGCAGACTATAAAAGAGAAACCAACCCAAAAAGTTTGGTTGATTAGTCTGTGGCATTCTTTTAAACTGTTGCTTATGGCGGTCTCTGTGAGCTTCTCAGTGACATTCAGCCATCCAGGTATCCCGCCTGCAGTAGACGGAATGTGGCAATGGAACGCTGGCTGCGCGTGTCATAATAGGCTCTGAGCCTTTATATACCTGCGCACAGCAGCAGCCACCTTCAGTCTGCTGCTGGACAGCCAGCAGCAGCAGCAGCAGGAGAGGTAATTAATCAGCAACCCTCCTGCTAAGGGTAGACAGCTGCTCGTTCCACCCCCCCCCCCCCCCCGCCTTAATTGGTTCTCCTCCCTTCCAACGGTGTTGAGGCGGGTGGGAACAGCCGGGGGTTGAGGGTACTGTGCTAAAAGAGGTGGAGTTATGCAGATCTAAAACGCGTGGATTGCAGCAGCAGCAAGCCGAAAAGTGCAGGCATGTGAGGGATCTAGAGGTTGACAGCATGTCTTCTTAACGGGAGTCCAGGTGGCCATCTCCACAAATGGACTTTTCAGAATCCTTGGGTGGCACCGTAGTCGGAAACCAATTCTGGTTATCGCTTCTCGGCCTTTTGGCTAAGATCAAGTGTAGTATCTGTTCTTATCAGTTTAATATCTGATACGTCCCCTATCTGGGGACCATATATTAAATGGATTTTTAGAACAGGGAGATGGAAAAAGAGCTTGCTCTGTCCACTCCACGCATTGACCTGGTATTGCAGTATCTCCAGGACCGGTGCACCCCTTCTTTAATGCAGTTTCTAAAATCAGAAAGAATTGAATTCAATGCTTTTTGTTCATTTTGCTTGTTTGTCGGATTTTGGGATGGACTCTTTGGCTTTGCTTTTCTTCTCCTCATTGGATTTTTCATGTTAAAAGTTGCAGAAGCCAGATGACAAGCTCATTTTGGTTCAACTTCAGCAACTGTGCATTGCATTGCCATGTAATGTAATGTAATGCAATGCTATCTATCTAGCTCTCCCTCTATACTTCCTTTTGGATAAACAGACATATTAGGCAAGCATTTTGGAGCTTTCACCTAAATAACTACAGGTGGTGAGATAAGCTGCACAATATAATTGACCTTTCAGTATATTGTTGCACACACACCATCTATTTAGCAAATGCCCTTGTTATCAACAGCAGCCTTTTAAACTCACCTGAGCTAACAGGTATGTGAGCTGGTTACTCTGCTGCGCTTAAAATTTCTTTTTTGGTTTGCTACAATGCCTTTTCTGAAACGTTGTCTCCCTCTGCTGGAACACTGACTTCTTTCATTTAATGCCTGCAGACTATAAAAGAGAAACCAACCCAAAAAGTTTGGTTGATTAGTCTGTGGCATTCTTTTAAACTGTTGCTTATGGCGGTCTCTGTGAGCTTCTCAGTGACATTCAGCCATCCAGGTATCCCGCCTGCAGTAGACGGAATGTGGCAATGGAACGCTGGCTGCGCGTGTCATAATAGGCTCTGAGCCTTTATATACCTGCGCACAGCAGCAGCCACCTTCAGTCTGCTGCTGGACAGCCAGCAGCAGCAGCAGCAGGAGAGGTAATTAATCAGCAACCCTCCTGCTAAGGGTAGACAGCTGCTCGTTCCACCCCCCCCCCCCGCCTTAATTGGTTCTCCTCCCTTCCAACGGTGTTGAGGCGGGTGGGAACAGCCGGGGGTTGAGGGCACTGTGCTAAAAGAGGTGGAGTTATGCAGATCTAAAACGCGTGGATTGCAGCAGCAGCAAGCCGAAAAGTGCAGGCATGTGAGGGATCTAGAGGTTGACAGCATGTCTTCTTAACGGGAGTCCAGGTGGCCATCTCCACAAATGGACTTTTCAGAATCCTTGGGTGGCACCGTAGTCGGAAACCAATTCTGGTTATCGCTTCTCGGCCTTTTGGCTAAGATCAAGTGTAGCATCTGTTCTTATCAGTTTAATATCTGATATGTCCCCTATCTGGGGACCATATATTAAATGGATTTTTAGAACAGGAAGATGGAAAAAGAGCTTGCTCTGTCCACTCCACGCATTGACCTGGTATTGCAGTATCTCCAGGACCGGTGCACCCCTTCTTTAATGCAGTTTCTAAAATCAGAAAGAATTGAATTCAATGCTTTTTGTTCATTTTGCTTGTTTGTCGGATTTTGGGATGGACTCTTTGGCTTTGCTTTTCTTCTCCTCATTGGATTTTTCATGTTAAAAGTTGCAGAAGCCACATGACAAGCTCATTTTGGTTCAACTTCAGCAACTGTGCATTGCATTGCCATGTAATGTAATGTAATGCAATGCTATCTATCTAGCTCTCCCTCTATACTTCCTTTTGGATAAACAGACATATTAGGCAAGCATTTTGGAGCTTTCACCTAAATAACTACAGGTGGTGAGATAAGCTGCACAATATAATTGACCTTTCAGTATATTGTTGCACACACACCATCTATTTAGCAAATGCCCTTGTTATCAACAGCAGCCTTTTAAACTCACCTGAGCTAACAGGTATGTGAGCTGGTTACTCTGCTGCGCTTAAAATTTCTTTTTTGGTTTGCTACAATGCCTTTTCTGAAACGTTGTCTCCCTCTGCTGGAACACTGACTTCTTTCATTTAATGCCTGCAGACTATAAAAGAGAAACCAACCCAAAAAGTTTGGTTGATTAGTCTGTGGCATTCTTTTAAACTGTTGCTTATGGCGGTCTCTGTGAGCTTCTCAGTGACATTCAGCCATCCAGGTATCCCGCCTGCAGTAAACGGAATGTGGCAATGGAACGCTGGCTGCGCGTGTCATAATAGGCTCTGAGCCTTTATATACCTGCGCACAGCAGCAGCCACCTTCAGTCTGCTGCTGGACAGCCAGCAGCAGCAGCAGCAGGAGAGGTAATTAATCAGCAACCCTCCTGCTAAGGGTAGACAGCTGCTCGTTCCACCCCCCCCTACCCCGCCTTAATTGGTTCTCCTCCCTTCCAACGGTGTTGAGGCGGGTGGGAACAGCCGGGGGTTGAGGGTACTGTGCTAAAAGAGGTGGAGTTATGCAGATCTAAAACGCGTGGATTGCAGCAGCAGCAAGCCGAAAAGTGCAGGCATGTGAGGGATCTAGAGGTTGACAGCATGTCTTCTTAACGGGAGTCCAGGTGGCCATCTCCACAAATGGACTTTTCAGAATCCTTGGGTGGCACCGTAGTCGGAAACCAATTCTGGTTATCGCTTCTCGGCCTTTTGGCTAAGATCAAGTGTAGTATCTGTTCTTATCAGTTTAATATCTGATACGTCCCCTATCTGGGGACCATATATTAAATGGATTTTTAGAACAGGGAGATGGAAAAAGAGCTTGCTCTGTCCACTCCACGCATTGACCTGGTATTGCAGTATCTCCAGGACCGGTGCACCCCTTCTTTAATGCAGTTTCTAAAATCAGAAAGAATTGAATTCAATGCTTTTTGTTCATTTTGCTTGTTTGTCGGATTTTGGGATGGACTCTTTGGCTTTGCTTTTCTTCTCCTCATTGGATTTTTCATGTTAAAAGTTGCAGAAGCCAGATGACAAGCTCATTTTGGTTCAACTTCAGCAACTGTGCATTGCATTGCCATGTAATGTAATGTAATGCAATGCTATCTATCTAGCTCTCCCTCTATACTTCCTTTTGGATAAACAGACATATTAGGCAAGCATTTTGGAGCTTTCACCTAAATAACTACAGGTGGTGAGATAAGCTGCACAATATAATTGACCTTTCAGTATATTGTTGCACACACACCATCTATTTAGCAAATGCCCTTGTTATCAACAGCAGCCTTTTAAACTCACCTGAGCTAACAGGTATGTGAGCTGGTTACTCTGCTGCGCTTAAAATTTCTTTTTTGGTTTGCTACAATGCCTTTTCTGAAACGTTGTCTCCCTCTGCTGGAACACTGACTTCTTTCATTTAATGCCTGCAGACTATAAAAGAGAAACCAACCCAAAAAGTTTGGTTGATTAGTCTGTGGCATTCTTTTAAACTGTTGCTTATGGCGGTCTCTGTGAGCTTCTCAGTGACATTCAGCCATCCAGGTATCCCGCCTGCAGTAGACGGAATGTGGCAATGGAACGCTGGCTGCGCGTGTCATAATAGGCTCTGAGCCTTTATATACCTGCGCACAGCAGCAGCCACCTTCAGTCTGCTGCTGGACAGCCAGCAGCAGCAGCAGCAGGAGAGGTAATTAATCAGCAACCCTCCTGCTAAGGGTAGACAGCTGCTCGTTCCACCCCCCCCCCCCGCCTTAATTGGTTCTCCTCCCTTCCAACGGTGTTGAGGCGGGTGGGAACAGCCGGGGGTTGAGGGCACTGTGCTAAAAGAGGTGGAGTTATGCAGATCTAAAACGCGTGGATTGCAGCAGCAGCAAGCCGAAAAGTGCAGGCATGTGAGGGATCTAGAGGTTGACAGCATGTCTTCTTAACGGGAGTCCAGGTGGCCATCTCCACAAATGGACTTTTCAGAATCCTTGGGTGGCACCGTAGTCGGAAACCAATTCTGGTTATCGCTTCTCGGCCTTTTGGCTAAGATCAAGTGTAGTATCTGTTCTTATCAGTTTAATATCTGATACGTCCCCTATCTGGGGACCATATATTAAATGGATTTTTAGAACAGGGAGATGGAAAAAGAGCTTGCTCTGTCCACTCCACGCATTGACCTGGTATTGCAGTATCTCCAGGACCGGTGCACCCCTTCTTTAATGCAGTTTCTAAAATCAGAAAGAATTGAATTCAATGCTTTTTGTTCATTTTGCTTGTTTGTCGGATTTTGGGATGGACTCTTTGGCTTTGCTTTTCTTCTCCTCATTGGATTTTTCATGTTAAAAGTTGCAGAAGCCAGATGACAAGCTCATTTTGGTTCAACTTCAGCAACTGTGCATTGCATTGCCATGTAATGTAATGTAATGCAATGCTATCTATCTAGCTCTCCCTCTATACTTCCTTTTGGATAAACAGACATATTAGGCAAGCATTTTGGAGCTTTCACCTAAATAACTACAGGTGGTGAGATAAGCTGCACAATATAATTGACCTTTCAGTATATTGTTGCACACACACCATCTATTTAGCAAATGCCCTTGTTATCAACAGCAGCCTTTTAAACTCACCTGAGCTAACAGGTATGTGAGCTGGTTACTCTGCTGCGCTTAAAATTTCTTTTTTGGTTTGCTACAATGCCTTTTCTGAAACGTTGTCTCCCTCTGCTGGAACACTGACTTCTTTCATTTAATGCCTGCAGACTATAAAAGAGAAACCAACCCAAAAAGTTTGGTTGATTAGTCTGTGGCATTCTTTTAAACTGTTGCTTATGGCGGTCTCTGTGAGCTTCTCAGTGACATTCAGCCATCCAGGTATCCCGCCTGCAGTAGACGGAATGTGGCAATGGAACGCTGGCTGCGCGTGTCATAATAGGCTCTGAGCCTTTATATACCTGCGCACAGCAGCAGCCACCTTCAGTCTGCTGCTGGACAGCCAGCAGCAGCAGCAGCAGGAGAGGTAATTAATCAGCAACCCTCCTGCTAAGGGTAGACAGCTGCTCGTTCCACCCCCCCCCCCCGCCTTAATTGGTTCTCCTCCCTTCCAACGGTGTTGAGGCGGGTGGGAACAGCCGGGGGTTGAGGGCACTGTGCTAAAAGAGGTGGAGTTATGCAGATATAAAACGCGTGGATTGCAGCAGCAGCAAGCCGAAAAGTGCAGGCATGTGAGGGATCTAGAGGTTGACAGCATGTCTTCTTAACGGGAGTCCAGGTGGCCATCTCCACAAATGGACTTTTCAGAATCCTTGGGTGGCACCGTAGTCGGAAACCAATTCTGGTTATCGCTTCTCGGCCTTTTGGCTAAGATCAAGTGTAGTATCTGTTCTTATCAGTTTAATATCTGATACGTCCCCTATCTGGGGACCATATATTAAATGGATTTTTAGAACAGGGAGATGGAAAAAGAGCTTGCTCTGTCCACTCCACGCATTGACCTGGTATTGCAGTATCTCCAGGACCGGTGCACCCCTTCTTTAATGCAGTTTCTAAAATCAGAAAGAATTGAATTCAATGCTTTTTGTTCATTTTGCTTGTTTGTCGGATTTTGGGATGGACTCTTTGGCTTTGCTTTTCTTCTCCTCATTGGATTTTTCATGTTAAAAGTTGCAGAAGCCAGATTACAAGCTCATTTTGGTTCAACTTCAGCAACTGTGCATTGCATTGCCATGTAATGTAATGTAATGCAATGCTATCTATCTAGCTCTCCCTCTATACTTCCTTTTGGATAAACAGACATATTAGGCAAGCATTTTGGAGCTTTCACCTAAATAACTACAGGTGGTGAGATAAGCTGCACAATATAATTGACCTTTCAGTATATTGTTGCACACACACCATCTATTTAGCAAATGCCCTTGTTATCAACAGCAGCCTTTTAAACTCACCTGAGCTAACAGGTATGTGAGCTGGTTACTCTGCTGCGCTTAAAATTTCTTTTTTGGTTTGCTACAATGCCTTTTCTGAAACGTTGTCTCCCTCTGCTGGAACACTGACTTCTTTCATTTAATGCCTGCAGACTATAAAAGAGAAACCAACCCAAAAAGTTTGGTTGATTAGTCTGTGGCATTCTTTTAAACTGTTGCTTATGGCGGTCTCTGTGAGCTTCTCAGTGACATTCAGCCATCCAGGTATCCCGCCTGCAGTAGACGGAATGTGGCAATGGAACGCTGGCTGCGCGTGTCATAATAGGCTCTGAGCCTTTATATACCTGCGCACAGCAGCAGCCACCTTCAGTCTGCTGCTGGACAGCCAGCAGCAGCAGCAGCAGGAGAGGTAATTAATCAGCAACCCTCCTGCTAAGGGTAGACAGCTGCTCGTTCCACCCCCCCCTACCCCGCCTTAATTGGTTCTCCTCCCTTCCAACGGTGTTGAGGCGGGTGGGAACAGCCGGGGGTTGAGGGTACTGTGCTAAAAGAGGTGGAGTTATGCAGATCTAAAACGCGTGGATTGCAGCAGCAGCAAGCCGAAAAGTGCAGGCATGTGAGGGATCTAGAGGTTGACAGCATGTCTTCTTAACGGGAGTCCAGGTGGCCATCTCCACAAATGGACTTTTCAGAATCCTTGGGTGGCACCGTAGTCGGAAACCAATTCTGGTTATCGCTTCTCGGCCTTTTGGCTAAGATCAAGTGTAGTATCTGTTCTTATCAGTTTAATATCTGATACGTCCCCTATCTGGGGACCATATATTAAATGGATTTTTAGAACAGGGAGATGGAAAAAGAGCTTGCTCTGTCCACTCCACGCATTGACCTGGTATTGCAGTATCTTCAGGACCGGTGCACCCCTTCTTTAATGCAGTTTCTAAAATCAGAAAGAATTGAATTCAATGCTTTTTGTTCATTTTGCTTGTTTGTCGGATTTTGGGATGGACTCTTTGGCTTTGCTTTTCTTCTCCTCATTGGATTTTTCATGTTAAAAGTTGCAGAAGCCACATGACAAGCTCATTTTGGTTCAACTTCAGCAACTGTGCATTGCATTGCCATGTAATGTAATGTAATGCAATGCTATCTATCTAGCTCTCCCTTTATACTTCCTTTTGGATAAACAGACATATTAGGCAAGCATTTTGGAGCTTTCACCTAAATAACTACAGGTGGTGAGATAAGCTGCACAATATAATTGACCTTTCAGTATATTGTTGCACACACACCATCTATTTAGCAAATGCCCTTGTTATCAACAGCAGCCTTTTAAACTCACCTGAGCTAACAGGTATGTGAGCTGGTTACTCTGCTGCGCTTAAAATTTCTTTTTTGGTTTGCTACAATGCCTTTTCTGAAACATTGTCTCCCTCTGCTGGAACACTGACTTCTTTCATTTAATGCCTGCAGACTATAAAAGAGAAACCAACCCAAAAAGTTTGGTTGATTAGTCTGTGGCATTCTTTTAAACTGTTGCTTATGGCGGTCTCTGTGAGCTTCTCAGTGACATTCAGCCATCCAGGTATCCCGCCTGCAGTAGACGGAATGTGGCAATGGAACGCTGGCTGCGCGTGTCATAATAGGCTCTGAGCCTTTATATACCTGCGCACAGCAGCAGCCACCTTCAGTCTGCTGCTGGACAGCCAGCAGCAGCAGCAGCAGGAGAGGTAATTAATCAGCAACCCTCCTGC
Organism: Phyllobates terribilis; assembly: GCF_046119375.1. NCBI lineage: Eukaryota > Metazoa > Chordata > Amphibia > Anura > Dendrobatidae > Phyllobates > Phyllobates terribilis. The sequence goes on along the minus strand of NW_027363009.1, from coordinate 289,282 downwards.
TAAGGGTAGACAGCTGCTCGTTCCACCCCCCCCCCCGCCTTAATTGGTTCTCCTCCCTTCCAACGGTGTTGAGGCGGGTGGGAACAGCCGGGGGTTGAGGGTACTGTGCTAAAAGAGGTGGAGTTATGCAGTTCTAAAACGCGTGGATTGCAGCAGCAGCAAGCCGAAAAGTGCAGGCATGTGAGGGATCTAGAGGTTGACAGCATGTCTTCTTAACGGGAGTCCAGGTGGCCATCTCCACAAATGGACTTTTCAGAATCCTTGGGTGGCACCGTAGTCGGAAACCAATTCTGGTTATCGCTTCTCGGCCTTTTGGCTAAGATCAAGTGTAGTATCTTTCGAAAAGGCGGTTTTGGATGTTGGCCGCCCTAGTAGATTGATACATTATGCACACTGGGGTTTAGGCGCTTGTTAGTACGCCAGGTGGCTAATATAGTCATCTGGTGGAAAGCATGGCCCCCCAGGATCGACGCCATTGGGCCGGGGAAGATCGAAAGCCCGAAGTGTGAAGTGCCCCAGGAGTGGTGACCCTGGGGTGCCTTAACTCACTGGGATTGGGAACCCCACTTGAGTTTATGGCACATTTGCACAAGCACTTCAAATTTTCTTTCTTCGCACACACCCTTATTCCGGGCCTTCTGGCCTTAGGATGGGGAATTTTTCAATTCCCGGTCGAAGGTCCGGGCAGTATTATACTGTGAAACCTTCACTATTTATTTAATTTCTTTGTCACTGTGTGTCCACTTATTCACGTGTGTCACGTCCTACTAGGATTTTGTCGGGATGCGGTTCCCTTACGGGTTCCTCTCTTGGCAGGTCTAGGGGGGGAGTGTGTGGCCATCAGGTTCCGCTCCCCCCTGAACCCCCCTGGCTCTCCTCTTTCGGGAGGAGAGCGTTGTTGGCTCCCCTCTTCCGGGAGGGGAGCACAGTCTTTGGCTCCCAGTGCCTTGCTCGGGTGAGAACTCGGGCAGGTGCTGGGGGTAAGATTGGGTCGCCTCTGGCTTCGGCTGGAGGTGGCTTTTTGTCCCTGTTCCTCGCTGTGGCCTTTTGGCTCGGAGGGACGGGGAATGGTTTGGGGGACCCTTCTCCTTTTGGAGAGGGTTTCAAGAAGACCAGCATCCTAGTGCACTTTTTTTGTGGCACTTGTCACTTTTTTAAGCGCACTCGGGTTTTGTACACGAATTCGGGCTTTCGAAAAAAAAAAAAAATCTGTTCTTATCACTTTAATATCTGATATGTCCCCTATCTGGGGACCATATATTAAATGGATTTTTAGAACAGGGAGATGGAAAAAGAGCTTGCTCTGTCCACTCCACGCATTGACCTGGTATTGCAGTATCTCCAGGACCGGTGCACCCCTTCTTTAATGCAGTTTCTAAAATCAGAAAGAATTGAATTCAATGCTTTTTGTTCATTTTGCTTGTTTGTCGGATTTTGGGATGGACTATTTGGCTTTGCTTTTCTTCTCCTCATTGGATTTTTCATGTTAAAAGTTGCAGAAGCCAGATGACAAGCTCATTTTGGTTCAACTTCAGCAACTGTGCATTGCATTGCCATGTAATGTAATGTAATGCAATGCTATCTATCTAGCTCTCCCTCTATACTTCCTTTTGGATAAACAGACATATTAGGCAAGCATTTTGGAGCTTTCACCTAAATAACTACAGGTGGTGAGATAAGCTGCACAATATAATTGACCTTTCAGTATATTGTTGCACACACACCATCTATTTAGCAAATGCCCTTGTTATCAACCGCAGCCTTTTAAACTCACCTGAGCTAACAGGTATGTGAGCTGGTTACTCTGCTGCGCTTAAAATTTCTTTTTTGGTTTGCTACAATGCCTTTTCTGAAACGTTGTCTCCCTCTGCTGGAACACTGACTTCTTTCATTTAATGCCTGCAGACTATAAAAGAGAAACCAACCCAAAAAGTTTGGTTGATTAGTCTGTGGCATTCTTTTAAACTGTTGCTTATGGCGGTCTCTGTGAGCTTCTCAGTGACATTCAGCCATCCAGGTATCCCGCCTGCAGTAGACGGAATGTGGCAATGGAACGCTGGCTGCGCGTGTCATAATAGGCTCTGAGCCTTTATATACCTGCGCACAGCAGCAGCCACCTTCAGTCTGCTGCTGGACAGCCAGCAGCAGCAGCAGCAGGAGAGGTAATTAATCAGCAACCCTCCTGCTAAGGGTAGACAGCTGCTCGTTCCACCCCCCCCCCCGCCTTAATTGGTTCTCCTCCCTTCCAACGGTGTTGAGGCGGGTGGGAACAGCCGGGGGTTGAGGGTACTGTGCTAAAAGAGGTGGAGTTATGCAGATCTAAAACGCGTGGATTGCAGCAGCAGCAAGCCGAAAAGTGCAGGCATGTGAGGGATCTAGAGGTTGACAGCATGTCTTCTTAACGGGAGTCCAGGTGGCCATCTCCACAAATGGACTTTTCAGAATCCTTGGGTGGCACCGTAGTCGGAAACCAATTCTGGTTATCGCTTCTCGGCCTTTTGGCTAAGATCAAGTGTAGTATCTGTTCTTATCAGTTTAATATCTGATACGTCCCCTATCTGGGGACCATATATTAAATGGATTTTTAGAACAGGGAGATGGAAAAAGAGCTTGCTCTGTCCACTCCACGCATTGACCTGGTATTGCAGTATCTCCAGGACCGGTGCACCCCTTCTTTAATGCAGTTTCTAAAATCAGAAAGAATTGAATTCAATGCTTTTTGTTCATTTTGCTTGTTTGTCGGATTTTGGGATGGACTCTTTGGCTTTGCTTTTCTTCTCCTCATTGGATTTTTCATGTTAAAAGTTGCAGAAGCCAGATGACAAGCTCATTTTGGTTCAACTTCAGCAACTGTGCATTGCATTGCCATGTAATGTAATGTAATGCAATGCTATCTATCTAGCTCTCCCGCTATACTTCCTTTTGGATAAACAGACATATTAGGCAAGCATTTTGGAGCTTTCACCTAAATAACTACAGGTGGTGAGATAAGCTGCACAATATAATTGACCTTTCAGTATATTGTTGCACACACACCATCTATTTAGCAAATGCCCTTGTTATCAACAGCAGCCTTTTAAACTCACCTGAGCTAACAGGTATGTGAGCTGGTTACTCTGCTGCGCTTAAAATTTCTTTTTTGGTTTGCTACAATGCCTTTTCTGAAACGTTGTCTCCCTCTGCTGGAACACTGACTTCTTTCATTTAATGCCTGCAGACTATAAAAGAGAAACCAACCCAAAAAGTTTGGTTGATTAGTCTGTGGCATTCTTTTAAACTGTTGCTTATGGCGGTCTCTGTGAGCTTCTCAGTGACATTCAGCCATCCAGGTATCCCGCCTGCAGTAGACGGAATGTGGCAATGGAACGCTGGCTGCGCGTGTCATAATAGGCTCTGAGCCTTTATATACCTGCGCACAGCAGCAGCCACCCTCAGTCTGCTGCTGGACAGCCAGCAGCAGCAGCAGCAGGAGAGGTAATTAATCAGCAACCCTCCTGCTAAGGGTAGACAGCTGCTCGTTCCACCCCCCCCCCGCCTTAATTGGTTCTCCTCCCTTCCAACGGTGTTGAAGCGGGTGGGAACAGCCGGGGGTTGAGGGTACTGTGCTAAAAGAGGTGGAGTTATGCAGATCTAAAACGCGTGGATTGCAGCAGCAGCAAGCCGAAAAGTGCAGGCATGTGAGGGATCTAGAGGTTGACAGCATGTCTTCTTAACGGGAGTCCAGGTGGCCATCTCCACAAATGGACTTTTCAGAATCCTTGGGTGGCACCGTAGTCGGAAACCAATTCTGGTTATCGCTTCTCGGCCTTTTGGCTAAGATCAAGTGTAGTATCTGTTCTTATCAGTTTAATATCTGATACGTCCCCTATCTGGGGACCATATATTAAATGGATTTTTAGAACAGGGAGATGGAAAAAGAGCTTGCTCTGTCCACTCCACGCATTGACCTGGTATTGCAGTATCTCCAGGACCGGTGCACCCCTTCTTTAATGCAGTTTCTAAAATCAGAAAGAATTGAATTCAATGCTTTTTGTTCATTTTGCTTGTTTGTCGGATTTTGGGATGGACTCTTTGGCTTTGCTTTTCTTCTCCTCATTGGATTTTTCATGTTAAAAGTTGCAGAAGCCAGATGACAAGCTCATTTTGGTTCAACTTCAGCAACTGTGCATTGCATTGCCATGTAATGTAATGTAATGCAATGCTATCTATCTAGCTCTCCCTCTATACTTCCTTTTGGATAAACAGACATATTAGGCAAGCATTTTGGAGCTTTCACCTAAATAACTACAGGTGGTGAGATAAGCTGCACAATATAATTGACCTTTCAGTATATTGTTGCACACACACCATCTATTTAGCAAATGCCCTTGTTATCAACAGCAGCCTTTTAAACTCACCTGAGCTAACAGGTATGTGAGCTGGTTACTCTGCTGCGCTTAAAATTTCTTTTTTGGTTTGCTACAATGCCTTTTCTGAAACGTTGTCTCCCTCTGCTGGAACACTGACTTCTTTCATTTAATGCCTGCAGACTATAAAAGAGAAACCAACCCAAAAAGTTTGGTTGATTAGTCTGTGGCATTCTTTTAAACTGTTGCTTATGGCGGTCTCTGTGAGCTTCTCAGTGACATTCAGCCATCCAGGTATCCCGCCTGCAGTAGACGGAATGTGGCAATGGAACGCTGGCTGCGCGTGTCATAATAGGCTCTGAGCCTTTATATACCTGCGCACAGCAGCAGCCACCTTCAGTCTGCTGCTGGACAGCCAGCAGCAGCAGGAGAGGTAATTAATCAGCAACCCTCCTGCTAAGGGTAGACAGCTGCTCGTTCCACCCCCCCCCCCCGCCTTAATTGGTTCTCCTCCCTTCCAACGGTGTTGAGGCGGGTGGGAACAGCCAGGGGTTGAGGGTACTGTGCTAAAAGAGGTGGAGTTATGCAGATCTAAAACGCGTGGATTGCAGCAGCAGCAAGCCGAAAAGTGCAGGCATGTGAGGGATCTAGAGGTTGACAGCATGTCTTCTTAACGGGAGTCCAGGTGGCCATCTCCACAAATGGACTTTTCAGAATCCTTGGGTGGCACCGTAGTCGGAAACCAATTCTGGTTATCGATTCTCGGCCTTTTGGCTAAGATCAAGTGTAGTATCTGTTCTTATCAGTTTAATATCTGATACGTCCCCTATCTGGGGACCATATATTAAATGGATTTTTAGAACAGGGAGATGGAAAAAGAGCTTGCTCTGTCCACTCCACGCATTGACCTGGTATTGCAGTATCTCCAGGACCGGTGCACCCCTTCTTTAATGCAGTTTCTAAAATCAGAAAGAATTGAATTCAATGCTTTTTGTTCATTTTGCTTGTTTGTCGGATTTTGGGATGGACTCTTTGGCTTTGCTTTTCCTCTCCTCATTGGATTTTTCATGTTAAAAGTTGCAGAAGCCAGATGACAAGCTCATTTTGGTTCAACTTCAGCAACTGTGCATTGCATTGCCATGTAATGTAATGTAATGCAATGCTATCTATCTAGCTCTCCCTCTATACTTCCTTTTGGATAAACAGACATATTAGGCAAGCATTTTGGAGCTTTCACCTAAATAACTACAGGTGGTGAGATAAGCTGCACAATATAATTGACCTTTCAGTATATTGTTGCACACACACCATCTATTTAGCAAATGCCCTTGTTATCAACAGCAGCCTTTTAAACTCACCTGAGCTAACAGGTATGTGAGCTGGTTACTCTGCTGCGCTTAAAATTTCTTTTTTGGTTTGCTACAATGCCTTTTCTGAAACGTTGTCTCCCTCTGCTGGAACACTGACTTCTTTCATTTAATGCCTGCAGACTATAAAAGAGAAACCAACCCAAAAAGTTTGGTTGATTAGTCTGTGGCATTCTTTTAAACTGTTGCTTATGGCGGTCTCTGTGAGCTTCTCAGTGACATTCAGCCATCCAGGTATCCCGCCTGCAGTAGACGGAATGTGGCAATGGAACGCTGGCTGCGCGTGTCATAATAGGCTCTGAGCCTTTATATACCTGCGCACAGCAGCAGCCACCTTCAGTCTGCTGCTGGACAGCCAGCAGCAGCAGCAGCAGGAGAGGTAATTAATCAGCAACCCTCCTGCTAAGGGTAGACAGCTGCTCGTTCCACCCCCCCCCCGCCTTAATTGGTTCTCCTCCCTTCCAACGGTGTTGAGGCGGGTGGGAACAGCCGGGGGTTGAGGGTACTGTGCTAAAAGAGGTGGAGTTATGCAGATCTAAAACGCGTGGATTGCAGCAGCAGCAAGCCGAAAAGTGCAGGCATGTGAGGGATCTAGAGGTTGACAGCATGTCTTCTTAACGGGAGTCCAGGTGGCCATCTCCACAAATGGACTTTTCAGAATCCTTGGGTGGCATCGTAGTCGGAAACCAATTCTGGTTATCGCTTCTCGGCCTTTTGGCTAAGATCAAGTGTAATATCTTTTCTTATCAGTTTAATATCTGATACGTCCCCTATCTGGGGACCATATATTAAATGGATTTTTAGAACAGGGAGATGGAAAAAGAGCTTGCTCTGTCCACTCCACGCAGTGACCTGGTATTGCAGTATCTCCAGGACCGGTGCACCCCTTCTTTAATGCAGTTTCTAAAATCAGAAAGAATTGAATTCAATGCTTTTTGTTCATTTTGCTTGTTTGTCGGATTTTGGGATGGACTCTTTGGCTTTGCTTTTCTTCTCCTCATTGGATTTTTCATGTTAAAAGTTGCAGAAGCCAGATGACAAGCTCATTTTGGTTCAACTTCAGCAACTGTGCATTGCATTGCCATGTAATGTAATGTAATGCAATGCTATCTATCTAGCTCTCCCTCTATACTTCCTTTTGGATAAACAGACATATTAGGCAAGCATTTTGGAGCTTTCACCTAAATAACTACAGGTGGTGAGATAAGCTGCACAATATAATTGACCTTTCAGTATATTGTTGCACACACACCATCTATTTAGCAAATGCCCTTGTTATCAACAGCAGCCTTTTAAACTCACCTGAGCTAACAGGTATGTGAGCTGGTTACTCTGCTGCGCTTAAAATTTCTTTTTTGGTTTGCTACAATGCCTTTTCTGAAACGTTGTCTCCCTCTGCTGGAACACTGACTTCTTTCATTTAATGCCTGCAGACTATAAAAGAGAAACCAACCCAAAAAGTTTGGTTGATTAGTCTGTGGCATTCTTTTAAACTGTTGCTTATGGCGGTCTCTGTGAGCTTCTCAGTGACATTCAGCCATCCAGGTATCCCGCCTGCAGTAGACGGAATGTGGCAATGGAACGCTGGCTGCGCGTGTCATAATAGGCTCTGAGCCTTTATATACCTGCGCACAGCAGCAGCCACCTTCAGTCTGCTGCTGGACAGCCAGCAGCAGCAGCAGCAGGAGAGGTAATTAATCAGCAACCCTCCTGCTAAGGGTAGACAGCTGCTCGTTACACCCCCCCCCCCCCGCCTTAATTGGTTCTCCTCCCTTCCAACGGTGTTGAGGCGGGTGGGAACAGCCGGGGGTTGAGGGTACTGTGCTAAAAGAGGTGGAGTTATGCAGATCTAAAACGCGTGGATTGCAGCAGCAGCAAGCCGAAAAGTGCAGGCATGTGAGGGATCTAGAGGTTGACAGCATGTCTTCTTAACGGGAGTCCAGGTGGCCATCTCCACAAATGGACTTTTCAGAATCCTTGGGTGGCATCGTAGTCGGAAACCAATTCTGGTTATCGCTTCTCGGCCTTTTGGCTAAGATCAAGTGTAGTATCTTTTCTTATCAGTTTAATATCTGATACGTCCCCTATCTGGGGACCATATATTAAATGGATTTTTAGAACAGGGAGATGGAAAAAGAGCTTGCTCTGTCCACTCCACGCAGTGACCTGGTATTGCAGTATCTCCAGGACCGGTGCACCGCTTCTTTAATGCAGTTTCTAAAATCAGAAAGAATTGAATTCAATGCTTTTTGTTCATTTTGCTTGTTTGTCGGATTTTGGGATGGACTCTTTGGCTTTGCTTTTCTTCTCCTCATTGGATTTTTCATGTTAAAAGTTGCAGAAGCCAGATGACAAGCTCATTTTGGTTCAACTTCAGCAACTGTGCATTGCATTGCCATGTAATGTAATGTAATGCCATGCTATCTATCTAGCTCTCCCTCTATACTTCCTTTTGGATAAACAGACATATTAGGCAAGCATTTTGGAGCTTTCACCTAAATAACTACAGGTGGTGAGATAAGCTGCACAATATAATTGACCTTTCAGTATATTGTTGCACACACACCATCTATTTAGCAAATGCCCTTGTTATCAACAGCAGCCTTTTAAACTCACCTGAGCTAACAGGTATGTGAGCTGGTTACTCTGCTGCGCTTAAAATTTCTTTTTTGGTTTGCTACAATGCCTTTTCTGAAACGTTGTCTCCCTCTGCTGGAACACTGACTTCTTTCATTTAATGCCTGCAGACTATAAAAGAGAAACCAACCCAAAAAGTTTGGTTGATTAGTCTGTGGCATTCTTTTAAACTGTAGCTTATGGCGGTCTCTGTGAGCTTCTCAGTGACATTCAGCCATCCAGGTATCTCGCCTGCAGTAGACGGAATGTGGCAATGGAACGCTGGCTGCGCGTGTCATAATAGGCTCTGAGCCTTTATATACCTGCGCACAGCAGCAGCCACCTTCAGTCTGCTGCTGGACAGCCAGCAGCAGGAGAGGTAATTAATCAGCAACCCTCCTGCTAAGGGTAGACAGCTGCTCGTTCCACCCCCCCCCCGCCTTAATTGGTTCTCCTCCCTTCCAACGGTGTTGAGGCGGGTGGGAACAGCCGGGGGTTGAGGGTACTGTGCTAAAAGAGGTGGAGTTGTGCAGATCTAAAACGCGTGGATTGCAGCAGCAGCAAGCCGAAAAGTGCAGGCATGTGAGGGATCTAGAGGTTGACAGCATGTCTTCTTAACGGGAGTCCAGGTGGCCATCTCCACAAATGGACTTTTCAGAATCCTTGGGTGGCACCGTAGTCGGAAACCAATTCTGGTTATCGCTTCTCGGCCTTTTGGCTAAGATCAAGTGTAGTATCTGTTCTTATCAGTTTAATATCTGATACGTCCCCTATCTGGGGACCATATATTAAATGGATTTTTAGAACAGGGAGATGGAAAAAGAGCTTGCTCTGTCCACTCCACGCATTGACCTGGTATTGCAGTATCTCCAGGACCGGTGCACCCCTTCTTTAATGCAGTTTCTAAAATCAGAAAGAATTGAATTCAATGCTTTTTGTTCATTTTGCTTGTTTGTCGGATTTTGGGATGGACTCTTTGGCTTTGCTTTTCTTCTCCTCATTGGATTTTTCATGTTAAAAGTTGCAGAAGCCAGATGACAAGCTCATTTTGGTTCAACTTCAGCAACTGTGCATTGCATTGCCATGTAATGTAATGTAATGCAATGCTATCTATCTAGCTCTCCCTCTATACTTCCTTTTGGATAAACAGACATATTAGGCAAGCATTTTGGAGCTTTCACCTAAATAACTACAGGTGGTGAGATAAGCTGCACAATATAATTGACCTTTCAGTATATTGTTGCACACACACCATCTATTTAGCAAATGCCCTTGTTATCAACAGCAGCCTTTTAAACTCACCTGAGCTAACAGGTATGTGAGCTGGTTACTCTGCTGCGCTTAAAATTTCTTTTTTGGTTTGCTACAATGCCTTTTCTGAAACGTTGTCTCCCTCTGCTGGAACACTGACTTCTTTCATTTAATGCCTGCAGACTATAAAAGAGAAACCAACCCAAAAAGTTTGGTTGATTAGTCTGTGGCATTCTTTTAAACTGTTGCTTATGGCGGTCTCTGTGAGCTTCTCAGTGACATTCAGCCATCCAGGTATCCCGCCTGCAGTAGACGGAATGTGGCAATGGAACGCTGGCTGCGCGTGTCATAATAGGCTCTGAGCCTTTATATACCTGCGCACAGCAGCAGCCACCTTCAGTCTGCTGCTGGACAGCCAGCAGCAGCAGCAGCAGGAGAGGTAATTAATCAGCAACCCTCCTGCTAAGGGTAGACAGCTGCTCGTTCCACCCCCCCCCCCCGCCTTAATTGGTTCTCCTCCCTTCCAACGGTGTTGAGGCGGGTGGGAACAGCCGGGGGTTGAGGGTACTGTGCTAAAAGAGGTGGAGTTATGCAGATCTAAAACGCGTGGATTGCAGCAGCAGCAAGCCGAAAAGTGCAGGCATGTGAGGGATCTAGAGGTTGACAGCATGTCTTCTTAACGGGAGTCCAGGTGGCCATCTGCACAAATGGACTTTTCAGAATCCTTGGGTGGCACCGTAGTCGGAAACCAATTCTGGTTATCGCTTCTCGGCCTTTTGGCTAAGATCAAGTGTAGTATCTGTTCTTATCAGTTTAATATCTGATACGTCCCCTATCTGGGGACCATATATTAAATGGATTTTTAGAACAGGGAGATGGAAAAAGAGCTTGCTCTGTCCACTCCACGCATTGACCTGGTATTGCAGTATCTCCAGGACCGGTGCACCCCTTCTTTAATGCAGTTTCTAAAATCAGAAAGAATTGAATTCAATGCTTTTTGTTCATTTTGCTTGTTTGTCGGATTTTGGGATGGACTCTTTGGCTTTGCTTTTCTTCTCCTCATTGGATTTTTCATGTTAAAAGTTGCAGAAGCCAGATGACAAGCTCATTTTGGTTCAACTTCAGCAACTGTGCATTGCATTGCCATGTAATGTAATGTAATGCAATGCTATCTATCTAGCTCTCCCTCTATACTTCCTTTTGGATAAACAGACATATTAGGCAAGCATTTTGGAGCTTTCACCTAAATAACTACAGGTGGTGAGATAAGCTGCACAATATAATTGACCTTTCAGTATATTGTTTCACACACACCATCTATTTAGCAAATGCCCTTGTTATCAACAGCAGCCTTTTAAACTCACCTGAGCTAACAGGTATGTGAGCTGGTTACTCTGCTGCGCTTAAAATTTCTTTTTTGGTTTGCTACAATGCCTTTTCTGAAACGTTGTCTCCCTCTGCTGGAACACTGACTTCTTTCATTTAATGCCTGCAGACTATAAAAGAGAAACCAACCCAAAAAGTTTGGTTGATTAGTCTGTGGCATTCTTTTAAACTGTTGCTTATGGCGGTCTCTGTGAGCTTCTCAGTGACATTCAGCCATCCAGGTATCCCGCCTGCAGTAGACGGAATGTGGCAATGGAACGCTGGCTGCGCGTGTCATAATAGGCTCTGAGCCTTTATATACCTGCGCACAGCAGCAGCCACCTTCAGTCTACTGCTGGACAGCCAGCAGCAGCAGCAGCAGGAGAGGTAATTAATCAGCAACCCTCCTGCTAAGGGTAGACAGCTGCTCGTTCCACCCCCCCCCCGCCTTAATTGGTTCTCCTCCCTTCCAACGATGTTGAGGCGGGTGGGAACAGCCGGGGGTTGAGGGTACTGTGCTAAAAGAGGTGGAGTTATGCAGATCTAAAACGCGTGGATTGCAGCAGCAGCAAGCCGAAAAGTGCAGGCATGTGAGGGATCTAGAGGTTGACAGCATGTCTTCTTAACGGGAGTCCAGGTGGCCATCTCCACAAATGGACTTTTCAGAATCCTTGGGTGGCACCGTAGTCGGAAACCAATTCTGGTTATCGCTTCTCGGCCTTTTGGCTAAGATCAAGTGTAGTATCTGTTCTTATCAGTTTAATATCTGATACGTCCCCTATCTGGGGACCATATATTAAATGGATTTTTAGAACAGGGAGATGGAAAAAGAGCTTGCTCTGTCCACTCCACGCATTGACCTGGTATTGCAGTATCTCCAGGACCGGTGCACCCCTTCTTTAATGCAGTTTCTAAAATCAGAAAGAATTGAATTCAATGCTTTTTGTTCATTTTGCTTGTTTGTCGGATTTTGGGATGGACTCTTTGGCTTTGCTTTTCTTCTCCTCATTGGATTTTTCATGTTAAAAGTTGCAGAAGCCAGATGACAAGCTCATTTTGGTTCAACTTCAGCAACTGTGCATTGCATTGCCATGTAATGTAATGTAATGCAATGCTATCTATCTAGCTCTCCCTCTATACTTCCTTTTGGATAAACAGACATATTAGGCAAGCATTTTGGAGCTTTCACCTAAATAACTACAGGTGGTGAGATAAGCTGCACAATATAATTGACCTTTCAGTATATTGTTGCACACACACCATCTATTTAGCAAATGCCCTTGTTATCAACAGCAGCCTTTTAAACTCACCTGAGCTAACAGGTATGTGAGCTGGTTACTCTGCTGCGCTTAAAATTTCTTTTTTGGTTTGCTACAATGCCTTTTCTGAAACGTTGTCTCCCTCTGCTGGAACACTGACTTCTTTCATTTAATGCCTGCAGACTATAAAAGAGAAACCAACCCAAAAAGTTTGGTTGATTAGTCTGTGGCATTCTTTTAAACTGTTGCTTATGGCGGTCTCTGTGAGCTCCTCAGTGACATTCAGCCATCCAGGTATCCCGCCTGCAGTAGACGGAATGTGGCAATGGAACGCTGGCTGCGCGTGTCATAATAGGTTCTGAGCCTTTATATACCTGCGCACAGCAGCAGCCACCTTCAGTCTGCTGCTGGACAGCCAGCAGCAGCAGCAGCAGCAGGAGAGGTAATTAATCAGCAACCCTCCTGCTAAGGGTAGACAGCTGCTCGTTCCACCCCCCCCCCCGCCTTAATTGGTTCTCCTCCCTTCCAACGGTGTTGAGGCGGGTGGGAACAGCCGGGGGTTGAGGGTACTGTGCTAAAAGAGGTGGAGTTATGCAGATCTAAAACGCGTGGATTGCAGCAGCAGCAAGCCGAAAAGTGCAGGCATGTGAGGGATCTAGAGGTTGACAGCATGTCTTCTTAACGGGAGTCCAGGTGGCCATCTCCACAAATGGACTTTTCAGAATCCTTGGGTGGCATCGTAGTCGGAAACCAATTCTGGTTATCGCTTCTCGGCCTTTTGGCTAAGATCAAGTGTAGTATCTTTTCTTATCAGTTTAATATCTGATACGTCCCCTATCTGGGGACCATATATTAAATGGATTTTTAGAACAGGGAGATAGAAAAAGAGCTTGCTCTGTCCACTCCACGCATTGACCTGGTATTGCAGTATCTCCAGGACCGGTGCACCCCTTCTTTAATGCAGTTTCTAAAATCAGAAAGAATTGAATTCAATGCTTTTTGTTCATTTTGCTTGTTTGTCGGATTTTGGGATGGACTCTTTGGCTTTGCTTTTCTTCTCCTCATTGGATTTTTCATGTTAAAAGTTGCAGAAGCCAGATGACAAGCTCATTTTGGTTCAACTTCAGCAACTGTGCATTGCATTGCCATGTAATGTAATGTAATGCAATGCTATCTATCTAGCTCTCCCTCTATACTTCCTTTTGGATAAACAGACATATTAGGCAAGCATTTTGGAGCTTTCACCTAAATAACTACAGGTGGTGAGATAAGCTGCACAATATAATTGACCTTTCAGTATATTGTTGCACACACACCATCTATTTAGCAAATGCCCTTGTTATCAACAGCAGCCTTTTAAACTCACCTGAGCTAACAGGTATGTGAGCTGGTTACTCTGCTGCGCTTAAAATTTCTTTTTTGGTTTGCTACAATGCCTTTTCTGAAACGTTGTCTCCCTCTGCTGGAACACTGACTTCTTTCATTTAATGCCTGCAGACTATAAAAGAGAAACCAACCCAAAAAGTTTGGTTGATTAGTCTGTGGCATTCTTTTAAACTGTTGCTTATGGCGGTCTCTGTGAGCTTCTCAGTGACATTCAGCCATCCAGGTATCCCGCCTGCAGTAGACGGAATGTGGCAATGGAACGCTGGCTGCGCGTGTCATAATAGGCTCTGAGCCTTTATATACCTGCGCACAGCAGCAGCCACCTTCAGTCTGCTGCTGGACAGCCAGCAGCAGCAGCAGCAGGAGAGGTAATTAATCAGCAACCCTCCTGCTAAGGGTAGACAGCTGCTCGTTCCACCCCCCCCCCCCCCCGCCTTAATTGGTTCTCCTCCCTTCCAACGGTGTTGAGGCGGGTGGGAACAGCCGGGGGTTGAGGGTACTGTGCTAAAAGAGGTGGAGTTATGCAGATCTAAAACGCGTGGATTGCAGCAGCAGCAAGCCGAAAAGTGCAGGCATGTGAGGGATCTAGAGGTTGACAGCATGTCTTCTTAACGGGAGTCCAGGTGGCCATCTGCACAAATGGACTTTTCAGAATCCTTGGGTGGCACCGTAGTCGGAAACCAATTCTGGTTATCGCTTCTCGGCCTTTTGGCTAAGATCAAGTGTAGTATCTGTTCTTATCAGTTTAATATCTGATACGTCCCCTATCTGGGGACCATATATTAAATGGATTTTTAGAACAGGGAGATGGAAAAAGAGCTTGCTCTGTCCACTCCACGCATTGACCTGGTATTGCAGTATCTCCAGGACCGGTGCACCCCTTCTTTAATGCAGTTTCTAAAATCAGAAAGAATTGAATTCAATGCTTTTTGTTCATTTTGCTTGTTTGTCGGATTTTGGGATGGACTCTTTGGCTTTGCTTTTCTTCTCCTCATTGGATTTTTCATGTTAAAAGTTGCAGAAGCCAGATGACAAGCTCATTTTGGTTCAACTTCAGCAACTGTGCATTGCATTGCCATGTAATGTAATGTAATGCAATGCTATCTATCTAGCTCTCCCTCTATACTTCCTTTTGGATAAACAGACATATTAGGCAAGCATTTTGGAGCTTTCACCTAAATAACTACAGGTGGTGAGATAAGCTGCACAATATAATTGACCTTTCAGTATATTGTTGCACACACACCATCTATTTAGCAAATGCCCTTGTTATCAACAGCAGCCTTTTAAACTCACCTGAGCTAACAGGTATGTGAGCTGGTTACTCTGCTGCGCTTAAAATTTATTTTTTGGTTTGCTACAATGCCTTTTCTGAAACGTTGTCTCCCTCTGCTGGAACACTGACTTCTTTCATTTAATGCCTGCAGACTATAAAAGAGAAACCAACCCAAAAAGTTTGGTTGATTAGTCTGTGGCATTCTTTTAAACTGTTGCTTATGGCGGTCTCTGTGAGCTTCTCAGTGACATTCAGCCATCCAGGTATCCCGCCTGCAGTAGACGGAATGTGGCAATAGAACGCTGGCTGCGCGTGTCATAATAGGCTCTGAGCCTTTATATACCTGCGCACAGCAGCAGCCACCTTCAGTCTGCTGCTGGACAGCCAGCAGCAGCAGCAGCAGGAGAGGTAATTAATCAGCAACCCTCCTGCTAAGGGTAGACAGCTGCTCGTTCCACCCCCCCCCCCCCGCCTTAATTGGTTCTCCTCCCTTCCAACGGTGTTGAGGCGGGTGGGAACAGCCGGGGGTTGAGGGTACTGTGCTAAAAGAGGTGGAGTTATGCAGATCTAAAACGCGTGGATTGCAGCAGCAGCAAGCCGAAAAGTGCAGGCATGTGAGGGATCTAGAGGTTGACAGCATGTCTTCTTAACGGGAGTCCAGGTGGCCATCTCCACAAATGGACTTTTCAGAATCCTTGGGTGGCATCGTAGTCGGAAACCAATTCTGGTTATCGCTTCTCGGCCTTTTGGCTAAGATCAAGTGTAGTATCTTTTCTTATCAGTTTAATATCTGATACGTCCCCTATCTGGGGACCATATATTAAATGGATTTTTAGAACAGGGAGATGGAAAAAGAGCTTGCTCTGTCCACTCCACGCATTGACCTGGTATTGCAGTATCTCCAGGACCGGTGCACCCCTTCTTTAATGCAGTTTCTAAAATCAGAAAGAATTGAATTCAATGCTTTTTGTTCATTTTGCTTGTTTGTCGGATTTTGGGATGGACTCTTTGGCTTTGCTTTTCTTCTCCTCATTGGATTTTTCATGTTAAAAGTTGCAGAAGCCAGATGACAAGCTCATTTTGGTTCAACTTCAGCAACTGTGCATTGCATTGCCATGTAATGTAATGTAATGCAATGCTATCTATCTAGCTCTCCCTCTATACTTCCTTTTGGATAAACAGACATATTAGGCAAGCATTTTGGAGCTTTCACCTAAATAACTACAGGTGGTGAGATAAGCTGCACAATATAATTGACCTTTCAGTATATTGTTGCACACACACCATCTATTTAGCAAATGCCCTTGTTATCAACAGCAGCCTTTTAAACTCACCTGAGCTAACAGGTATGTGAGCTGGTTACTCTGCTGCGCTTAAAATTTATTTTTTGGTTTGCTACAATGCCTTTTCTGAAACGTTGTCTCCCTCTGCTGGAACACTGACTTCTTTCATTTAATGCCTGCAGACTATAAAAGAGAAACCAACCCAAAAAGTTTGGTTGATTAGTCTGTGGCATTCTTTTAAACTGTTGCTTATGGCGGTCTCTGTGAGCTTCTCAGTGACATTCAGCCATCCAGGTATCCCGCCTGCAGTAGACGGAATGTGGCAATAGAACGCTGGCTGCGCGTGTCATAATAGGCTCTGAGCCTTTATATACCTGCGCACAGCAGCAGCCACCTTCAGTCTGCTGCTGGACAGCCAGCAGCAGCAGCAGCAGGAGAGGTAATTAATCAGCAACCCTCCTGCTAAGGGTAGACAGCTGCTCGTTCCACCCCCCCCCCCCCGCCTTAATTGGTTCTCCTCCCTTCCAACGGTGTTGAGGCGGGTGGGAACAGCCGGGGGTTGAGGGTACTGTGCTAAAAGAGGTGGAGTTATGCAGATCTAAAACGCGTGGATTGCAGCAGCAGCAAGCCGAAAAGTGCAGGCATGTGAGGGATCTAGAGGTTGACAGCATGTCTTCTTAACGGGAGTCCAGGTGGCCATCTCCACAAATGGACTTTTCAGAATCCTTGGGTGGCATCGTAGTCGGAAACCAATTCTGGTTATCGCTTCTCGGCCTTTTGGCTAAGATCAAGTGTAGTATCTTTTCTTATCAGTTTAATATCTGATACGTCCCCTATCTGGGGACCATATATTAAATGGATTTTTAGAACAGGGAGATGGAAAAAGAGCTTGCTCTGTCCACTCCACGCATTGACCTGGTATTGCAGTATCTCCAGGACCGGTGCACCCCTTCTTTAATGCAGTTTCTAAAATCAGAAAGAATTGAATTCAATGCTTTTTGTTCATTTTGCTTGTTTGTCGGATTTTGGGATGGACTCTTTGGCTTTGCTTTTCTTCTCCTCATTGGATTTTTCATGTTAAAAGTTGCAGAAGCCAGATGACAAGCTCATTTTGGTTCAACTTCAGCAACTGTGCATTGCATTGCCATGTAATGTAATATAATGCAATGCTATCTATCTAGCTCTCCCTCTATACTTCCTTTTGGATAAACAGACATATTAGGCAAGCATTTTGGAGCTTTCACCTAAATAACTACAGGTGGTGAGATAAGCTGCACAATATAATTGACCTTTCAGTATATTGTTGCACACACACCATCTATTTAGCAAATGCCCTTGTTATCAACAGCAGCCTTTTAAACTCACCTGAGCTAACAGGTATGTGAGCTGGTTACTCTGCTGTGCTTAAAATTTCTTTTTTGGTTTGCTACAATGCCTTTTCTGAAACGTTGTCTCCCTCTGCTGGAACACTGACTTCTTTCATTTAATGCCTGCAGACTATAAAAGAGAAACCAACCCAAAAAGTTTGGTTGATTAGTCTGTGGCATTCTTTTAAACTGTTGCTTATGGCGGTCTCTGTGAGCTTCTCAGTGACATTCAGCCATCCAGGTATCCCGCCTGCAGTAGACGGAATGTGGCAATGGAACGCTGGCTGCGCGTGTCATAATAGGCTCTGAGCCTTTATATACCTGCGCACAGCAGCAGCCACCTTCAGTCTGCTGCTGGACAGCCAGCAGCAGCAGCAGCAGGAGAGGTAATTAATCAGCAACCCTCCTGCTAAAGGTAGACAGCTGCTCGTTCCACACCCCCCCCGCCTTAATTGGTTCTCCTCCCTTCCAACGATGTTGAGGCGGGTGGGAACAGCCGGGGGTTGAGGGTACTGTGCTAAAAGAGGTGGAGTTATGCAGATCTAAAACGCGTGGATTGCAGCAGCAGCAAGCCGAAAAGTGCAGGCATGTGAGGGATCTAGAGGTTGACAGCATGTCTTCTTAACGGGAGTCCAGGTGGCCATCTCCACAAATGGACTTTTCAGAATCCTTGGGTGGCACCGTAGTCGGAAACCAATTCTGGTTATCGCTTCTCGGCCTTTTGGCTAAGATCAAGTGTAGTATCTGTTCTTATCAGTTTAATATCTGATACGTCCCCTATCTGGGGACCATATATTAAATGGATTTTTAGAACAGGGAGATGGAAAAAGAGCTTGCTCTGTCCACTCCACGCATTGACCTGGTATTGCAGTATCTCCAGGACCGGTGCACCCCTTCTTTAATGCAGTTTCTAAAATCAGAAAGAATTGAATTCAATGCTTTTTGTTCATTTTGCTTGTTTGTCGGATTTTGGGATGGACTCTTTGGCTTTGCTTTTCTTCTCCTCATTGGATTTTTCATGTTAAAAGTTGCAGAAGCCAGATGACAAGCTCATTTTGGTTCAACTTCAGCAACTGTGCATTGCATTGCCATGTAATGTAATGTAATGCAATGCTATCTATCTAGCTCTCCCTCTATACTTCCTTTTGGATAAACAGACATATTAGGCAAGCATTTTGGAGCTTTCACCTAAATAACTACAGGTGGTGAGATAAGCTGCACAATATAATTGACCTTTCAGTATATTGTTGCACACACACCATCTATTTAGCAAATGCCCTTGTTATCAACAGCAGCCTTTTAAACTCACCTGAGCTAACAGGTATGTGAGCTGGTTACTCTGCTGCGCTTAAAATTTCTTTTTTGGTTTGCTACAATGCCTTTTCTGAAACGTTGTCTCCCTCTGCTGGAACACTGACTTCTTTCATTTAATGCCTGCAGACTATAAAAGAGAAACCAACCCAAAAAGATTGGTTGATTAGTCTGTGGCATTCTTTTAAACTGTTGCTTATGGCGGTCTCTGTGAGCTCCTCAGTGACATTCAGCCATCCAGGTATCCCGCCTGCAGTAGACGGAATGTGGCAATGGAACGCTGGCTGCGCGTGTCATAATAGGTTCTGAGCCTTTATATACCTGCGCACAGCAGCAGCCACCTTCAGTCTGCTGCTGGACAGCCAGCAGCAGCAGCAGCAGGAGAGGTAATTAATCAGCAACCCTCCTGCTAAGGGTAGACAGCTGCTCGTTCCACCCCCCCCCCCGCCTTAATTGGTTCTCCTCCCTTCCAACGGTGTTGAGGCGGGTGGGAACAGCCGGGGGTTGAGGGTACTGTGCTAAAAGAGGTGGAGTTATGCAGATCTAAAACGCGTGGATTGCAGCAGCAGCAAGCCGAAAAGTGCAGGCATGTGAGGGATCTAGAGGTTGACAGCATGTCTTCTTAACGGGAGTCCAGGTGGCCATCTCCACAAATGGACTTTTCAGAATCCTTGGGTGGCACCGTAGTCGGAAACCAATTCTGGTTATCGCTTCTCGGCCTTTTGGCTAAGATCAAGTGTAGTATCTGTTCTTATCAGTTTAATATCTGATACGTCCCCTATCTGGGGACCATATATTAAATGGATTTTTAGAACAGGGAGATGGAAAAAGAGCTTGCTCTGTCCACTCCACGCATTGACCTGGTATTGCAGTATCTCCAGGACCGGTGCACCCCTTCTTTAATGCAGTTTCTAAAATCAGAAAGAATTGAATTCAATGCTTTTTGTTCATTTTGCTTGTTTGTCGGATTTTGGGATGGACTCTTTGGCTTTGCTTTTCTTCTCCTCATTGGATTTTTCATGTTAAAAGTTGCAGAAGCCAGATGACAAGCTCATTTTGGTTCAACTTCAGCAACTGTGCATTGCATTGCCATGTAATGTAATGTAATGCAATGCTATCTATCTAGCTCTCCCTCTATACTTCCTTTTGGATAAACAGACATATTAGGCAAGCATTTTGGAGCTTTCACCTAAATAACTACAGGTGGTGAGATAAGCTGCACAATATAATTGACCTTTCAGTATATTGTTGCACACACACCATCTATTTAGCAAATGCCCTTGTTATCAACAGCAGCCTTTTAAACTCACCTGAGCTAACAGGTATGTGAGCTGGTTACTCTGCTGCGCTTAAAATTTCTTTTTTGGTTTGCTACAATGCCTTTTCTGAAACGTTGTCTCCCTCTGCTGGAACACTGACTTCTTTCATTTAATGCCTGCAGACTATAAAAGAGAAACCAACCCAAAAAGTTTGGTTGATTAGTTTGTGGCATTCTTTTAAACTGTTGCTTATGGCGGTCTCTGTGAGCTTCTCAGTGACATTCAGCCATCCAGGTATCCCGCCTGCAGTAGACGGAATGTGGCAATGGAACGCTGGCTGCGCGTGTCATAATAGGCTCTGAGCCTTTATATACCTGCGCACAGCAGCAGCCACCTTCAGTCTGCTGCTGGACAGCCAGCAGCAGCAGCAGCAGGAGAGGTAATTAATCAGCAACCCTCCTGCTAAGGGTAGACAGCTGCTCGTTCCACCCCCCCCCCCCCGCCTTAATTGGTTCTCCTCCCTTCCAACGGTGTTGAGGCGGGTGGGAACAGCCGGGGGTTGAGGGTACTGTGCTAAAAGAGGTGGAGTTATGCAGATCTAAAACGCGTGGATTGCAGCAGCAGCAAGCCGAAAAGTGCAGGCATGTGAGGGATCTAGAGGTTGACAGCATGTCTTCTTAACGGGAGTCCAGGTGGCCATCTCCACAAATGGACTTTTCAGAATCCTTGGGTGGCACCGTAGTCGGAAACCAATTCTGGTTATCGCTTCTCGGCCTTTTGGCTAAGATCAAGTGTAGTATCTGTTCTTATCAGTTTAATATCTGATACGTCCCCTATCTGGGGACCATATATTAAATGGATTTTTAGAACAGGGAGATGGAAAAAGAGCTTGCTCTGTCCACTCCACGCATTGACCTGGTATTGCAGTATCTCCAGGACCGGTGCACCCCTTCTTTAATGCAGTTTCTAAAATCAGAAAGAATTGAATTCAATGCTTTTTGTTCATTTTGCTTGTTTGTCGGATTTTGGGATGGACTCTTTGGCTTTGCTTTTCTTCTCCTCATTGGATTTTTCATGTTAAAAGTTGCAGAAGCCAGATGACAAGCTCATTTTGGTTCAACTTCAGCAACTGTGCATTGCATTGCCATGTAATGTAATGTAATGCAATGCTATCTATCTAGCTCTCCCTCTATACTTCCTTTTGGATAAACAGACATATTAGGCAAGCATTTTGGAGCTTTCACCTAAATAACTACAGGTGGTGAGATAAGCTGCACAATATAATTGACCTTTCAGTATATTGTTGCACACACACCATCTATTTAGCAAATGCCCTTGTTATCAACAGCAGCCTTTTAAACTCACCTGAGCTAACAGGTATGTGAGCTGGTTACTCTGCTGCGCTTAAAATTTCTTTTTTGGTTTGCTACAATGCCTTTTCTGAAACGTTGTCTCCCTCTGCTGGAACACTGACTTCTTTCATTTAATGCCTGCAGACTATAAAAGAGAAACCAACCCAAAAAGTTTGGTTGATTAGTCTGTGGCATTCTTTTAAACTGTTGCTTATGGCGGTCTCTGTGAGCTTCTCAGTGACATTCAGCCATCCAGGTATCCCGCCTGCAGTAGACGGAATGTGGCAATGGAACGCTGGCTGCGCGTGTCATAATAGGCTCTGAGCCTTTATATACCTGCGCACAGCAGCAGCCACCTTCAGTCTGCTGCTGGACAGCCAGCAGCAGCAGCAGCAGGAGAGGTAATTAATCAGCAACCCTCCTGCTAAGGGTAGACAGCTGCTCGTTACACCCCCCCCCCCGCCTTAATTGGTTCTCCTCCCTTCCAACGGTGTTGAGGCGGGTGGGAACAGCCGGGGGTTGAGGGTACTGTGCTAAAAGAGGTGGAGTTATGCAGATCTAAAACGCGTGGATTGCAGCAGCAGCAAGCCGAAAAGTGCAGGCATGTGAGGGATCTAGAGGTTGACAGCATGTCTTCTTAACGGGAGTCCAGGTGGCCATCTCCACAAATGGACTTTTCAGAATCCTTGGGTGGCACCATAGTCGGAAACCAATTCTGGTTATCGCTTCTCGGCCTTTTGGCTAAGATCAAGTGTAGTATCTGTTCTTATCAGTTTAATATCTGATACGTCCCCTATCTGGGGACCATATATTAAATGGATTTTTAGAACAGGGAGATGGAAAAAGAGCTTGCTCTGTCCACTCCACGCATTGACCTGGTATTGCAGTATCTCCAGGACCGGTGCACCCCTTCTTTAATGCAGTTTCTAAAATCAGAAAGAATTGAATTCAATGCTTTTTGTTCATTTTGCTTGTTTGTCGGATTTTGGGATGGACTCTTTGGCTTTGCTTTTCTTCTCCTCATTGGATTTTTCATGTTAAAAGTTGCAGAAGCCAGATGACAAGCTCATTTTGGTTCAACTTCAGCAACTGTGCATTGCATTGCCATGTAATGTAATGTAATGCAATGCTATCTATCTAGCTCTCCCTCTATACTTCCTTTTGGATAAACAGACATATTAGGCAAGCATTTTGGAGCTTTCACCTAAATAACTACAGGTGGTGAGATAAGCTGCACAATAAAATTGACCTTTCAGTATATTGTTGCACACACACCATCTATTTAGCAAATGCCCTTGTTATCAACAGCAGCCTTTTAAACTCACCTGAGCTAACAGGTATGTGAGCTGGTTACTCTGCTGCGCTTAAAATTTCTTTTTTGGTTTGCTACAATGCCTTTTCTGAAACGTTGTCTCCCTCTGCTGGAACACTGACTTCTTTCATTTAATGCCTGCAGACTATAAAAGAGAAACCAACCCAAAAAGTTTGGTTGATTAGTCTGTGGCATTCTTTTAAACTGTTGCTTATGGCGGTCTCTGTGAGCTTCTCAGTGACATTCAGCCATCCAGGTATCCCGCCTGCAGTAGACGGAATGTGGCAATGGAACGCTGGCTGCGCGTGTCATAATAGGCTCTGAGCCTTTATATACCTGCGCACAGCAGCAGCCACCTTCAGTCTGCTGCTGGACAGCCAGCAGCAGCAGCAGCAGGAGAGGTAATTAATCAGCAACCCTCCTGCTAAGGGTAGACAGCTGCTCGTTCCACCCCCCCCCCCCCCCGCCTTAATTGGTTCTCCTCCCTTCCAACGGTGTTGAGGCGGGTGGGAACAGCCGGGGGTTGAGGGTACTGTGCTAAAAGAGGTGGAGTTATGCAGATCTAAAACGCGTGGATTGCAGCAGCAGCAAGCCGAAAAGTGCAGGCATGTGAGGGATCTAGAGGTTGACAGCATGTCTTCTTAACGGGAGTCCAGGTGGCCATCTCCACAAATGGACTTTTCAGAATCCTTGGGTGGCACCGTAGTCGGAAACCAATTCTGGTTATCGCTTCTCGGCCTTTTGGCTAAGATCAAGTGTAGTATCTGTTCTTATCAGTTTAATATCTGATACGTCCCCTATCTGGGGACCATATATTAAATGGATTTTTAGAACAGGGAGATGGAAAAAGAGCTTGCTCTGTCCACTCCACGCATTGACCTGGTATTGCAGTATCTCCAGGACCGGTGCACCCCTTCTTTAATGCAGTTTCTAAAATCAGAAAGAATTGAATTCAATGCTTTTTGTTCATTTTGCTTGTTTGTCGGATTTTGGGATGAACTCTTTGGCTTTGCTTTTCTTCTCCTCATTGGATTTTTCATGTTAAAAGTTGCAGAAGCCAGATGACAAGCTCATTTTGGTTCAACTTCAGCAACTGTGCATTGCATTGCCATGTAATGTAATGTAATGCAATGCTATCTATCTAGCTCTCCCTCTATACTTCCTTTTGGATAAACAGACATATTAGGCAAGCATTTTGGAGCTTTCACCTAAATAACTACAGGTGGTGAGATAAGCTGCACAATATAATTGACCTTTCAGTATATTGTTGCACACACACCATCTATTTAGCAAATGCCCTTGTTATCAACAGCAGCCTTTTAAACTCACCTGAGCTAACAGGTATGTGAGCTGGTTACTCTGCTGCGCTTAAAATTTCTTTTTTGGTTTGCTACAATGCCTTTTCTGAAACGTTGTCTCCCTCTGCTGGAACACTGACTTCTTTCATTTAATGCCTGCAGACTATAAAAGAGAAACCAACCCAAAAAGTTTGGTTGATTAGTCTGTGGCATTCTTTTAAACTGTTGCTTATGGCGGTCTCTGTGAGCTTCTCAGTGACATTCAGCCATCCAGGTATCCCGCCTGCAGTAGACGGAATGTGGCAAAGGAACGCTGGCTGCGCGTGTCATAATAGGCTCTGAGCCTTTATATACCTGCGCACAGCAGCAGCCACCTTCAGTCTGCTGCTGGACAGCCAGCAGCAGCAGCAGCAGGAGAGGTAATTAATCAGCAACCCTCCTGCTAAGGGTAGACAGCTGCTCGTTCCACCCCCCCCCCCCCGCCTTAATTGGTTCTCCTCCCTTCCAACGGTGTTGAGGCGGGTGGGAACAGCCGGGGGTTGAGGGTACTGTGCTAAAAGAGGTGGAGTTATGCAGATCTAAAACGCGTGGATTGCAGCAGCAGCAAGCCGAAAAGTGCAGGCATGTGAGGGATCTAGAGGTTGACAGCATGTCTTCTTAACGGGAGTCCAGGTGGCCATCTCCACAAATGGACTTTTCAGAATCCTTGGGTGGCACCGTAGTCGGAAACCAATTCTGGTTATCGCTTCTCGGCCTTTTGGCTAAGATCAAGTGTAGTATCTGTTCTTATCAGTTTAATATCTGATACGTCCCCTATCTGGGGACCATATATTAAATGGATTTTTAGAACAGGGAGATGGAAAAAGAGCTTGCTCTGTCCACTCCACGCATTGACCTGGTATTGCAGTATCTCCAGGACCGGTGCACCCCTTCTTTAATGCAGTTTCTAAAATCAGAAAGAATTGAATTCAATGCTTTTTGTTCATTTTGCTTGTTTGTCGGATTTTGGGATGGACTCTTTGGCTTTGCTTTTCTTCTCCTCATTGGATTTTTCATGTTAAAAGTTGCAGAAGCCAGATGACAAGCTCATTTTGGTTCAACTTCAGCAACTGTGCATTGCATTGCCATGTAATGTAATGTAATGCAATGCTATCTATCTAGCTCTCCCTCTATACTTCCTTTTGGATAAACAGACATATTAGGCAAGCATTTTGGAGCTTTCACCTAAATAACTACAGGTGGTGAGATAAGCTGCACAATATAATTGACCTTTCAGTATATTGTTGCACACACACCATCTATTTAGCAAATGCCCTTGTTATCAACAGCAGCCTTTTAAACTCACCTGAGCTAACAGGTATGTGAGCTGGTTACTCTGCTGCGCTTAAAATTTCTTTTTTGGTTTGCTACAATGCCTTTTCTGAAACGTTGTCTCCCTCTGCTGGAACACTGACTTCTTTCATTTAATGCCTGCAGACTATAAAAGAGAAACCAACCCAAAAAGTTTGGTTGATTAGTCTGTGGCATTCTTTTAAACTGTTGCTTATGGCGGTCTCTGTGAGCTTCTCAGTGACATTCAGCCATCCAGGTATCCCGCCTGCAGTAGACGGAATGTGGCAATGGAACGCTGGCTGCGCGTGTCATAATAGGCTCTGAGCCTTTATATACCTGCGCACAGCAGCAGCCACCTTCAGTCTGCTGCTGGACAGCCAGCAGCAGCAGCAGCAGGAGAGGTAATTAATCAGCAACCCTCCTGCTAAGGGTAGACAGCTGCTCGTTCCACCCCCCCCCCCCCGCCTTAATTGGTTCTCCTCCCTTCCAACGGTGTTGAGGCGGGTGGGAACAGCCGGGGGTTGAGGGTACTGTGCTAAAAGAGGTGGAGTTATGCAGATCTAAAACGCGTGGATTGCAGCAGCAGCAAGCCGAAAAGTGCAGGCATGTGAGGGATCTAGAGGTTGACAGCATGTCTTCTTAACGGGAGTCCAGGTGGCCATCTCCACAAATGGACTTTTCAGAATCCTTGGGTGGCACCGTAGTCGGAAACCAATTCTGGTTATCGCTTCTCGGCCTTTTGGCTAAGATCAAGTGTAGTATCTGTTCTTATCAGTTTAATATCTGATACGTCCCCTATCTGGGGACCATATATTAAATGGATTTTTAGAACAGGGAGAAGGAAAAAGAGCTTGCTCTGTCCACTCCACGCATTGACCTGGTATTGCAGTATCTCCAGGACCGGTGCACCCCTTCTTTAATGCAGTTTCTAAAATCAGAAAGAATTGAATTCAATGCTTTTTGTTCATTTTGCTTGTTTGTCTGATTTTGGGATGGACTCTTTGGCTTTGCTTTTCTTCTCCTCATTGGATTTTTCATGTTAAAAGTTGCAGAAGCCAGATGACAAGCTCATTTTGGTTCAACTTCAGCAACTGTGCATTGCATTGCCATGTAATGTAATGTAATGCAATGCTATCTATCTAGCTCTCCCTCTATACTTCCTTTTGGATAAACAGACATATTAGGCAAGCATTTTGGAGCTTTCACCTAAATAACTACAGGTGGTGAGATAAGCTGCACAATATAATTGACCTTTCAGTATATTGTTGCACACACACCATCTATTTAGCAAATGCCCTTGTTATCAACAGCAGCCTTTTAAACTCACCTGAGCTAACAGGTATGTGAGCTGGTTACTCTGCTGCGCTTAAAATTTCTTTTTTGGTTTGCTACAATGCCTTTTCTGAAACGTTGTCTCCCTCTGCTGGAACACTGACTTCTTTCATTTAATGCCTGCAGACTATAAAAGAGAAACCAACCCAAAAAGTTTGGTTGATTAGTCTGTGGCATTCTTTTAAACTGTTGCTTATGGCGGTCTCTGTGAGCTTCTCAGTGACATTCAGCCATCCAGGTATCCCGCCTGCAGTAGACGGAATGTGGCAATGGAACGCTGGCTGCGCGTGTCATAATAGGCTCTGAGCCTTTATATACCTGCGCACAGCAGCAGCCACCTTCAGTCTGCTGCTGGACAGCCAGCAGCAGCAGCAGCAGGAGAGGTAATTAATCAGCAACCCTCCTGCTAAGGGTAGACAGCTGCTCGTTCCACCCCCCCCCCCGCCTTAATTGGTTCTCCTCCCTTCCAACGGTGTTGAGGCGGGTGGGAACAGCCGGGGGTTGAGGGTACTGTGCTAAAAGAGGTGGAGTTATGCAGATCTAAAACGCGTGGATTGCAGCAGCAGCAAGCCGAAAAGTGCAGGCATGTGAGGGATCTAGAGGTTGACAGCATGTCTTCTTAACGGGAGTCCAGGTGGCCATCTCCACAAATGGACTTTTCAGAATCCTTGGGTGGCACCGTAGTCGGAAACCAATTCTGGTTATCGCTTCTCGGCCTTTTGGCTAAGATCAAGTGTAGTATCTTTCGAAAAGGCGGTTTTGGATGTTGGCCGCCCTAGTAGATTGATACATTATGCACACTGGGGTTTAGGCGCTTGTTAGTACGCCAGGTGGCTAATATAGTCATCTGGTGGAAAGCATGGCCCCCCAGGATCGACGCCATTGGGCCGGGGAAGATCGAAAGCCCGAAGTGTGAAGTGCCCCAGGAGTGGTGACCCTGGGGTGCCTTAACTCACTGGGATTGGGAACCCCACTTGAGTTTATGGCACATTTGCACAAGCACTTCAAATTTTCTTTCTTTGCACACACCCTTATTCCGGGCCTTCTGGTCTTAGGATGGGGAATTTTTCAATTCCCGGTCGAAGGTCCGGGCAGTATTATACTGTGAAACCTTCACTATTTATTTAATTTCTTTGTCACTGTGTGTCCACTTATTCACGTGTGTCACGTCCTACTAGGATTTTGTCGGGATGCGGTTCCCTTACGGGTTCCTCTCTTGGCAGGTCTAGGGGGGGAGTGTGTGGCCATCAGGTTCCGCTCCCCCCTGAACCCCCCTGGCTCTCCTCTTTCGGGAGGAGAGCGTTGTTGGCTCCCCTCTTCCGGGAGGGGAGCACAGTCTTTGGCTCCCAGTGCCTTGCTCGGGTGAGAACTCGGGCAGGTGCTGGGGGTAAGATTGGGTCGCCTCTGGCTTCGGCTGGAGGTGGCTTTTTGTCCCTGTTCCTCGCTGTGGCCTTTTGGCTCGGAGGGACGGGGAATGGTTTGGGGGACCCTTCTCCTTTTGGAGAGGGTTTCAAGAAGACCAGCATCCTAGTGCACTTTTTTTGTGGCATTTGTCACTTTTTTAAGCGCACTCGGGTTTTGTACACGAATTCGGGCTTTCGATAAAAAAAAAAAAATCTGTTCTTATCAGTTTAATATCTGATACGTCCCATATCTGGGGACCATATATTAAATGGATTTTTAGAACAGGGAGATGGAAAAAGAGCTTGCTTTGTCCACTCCACGCATTGACCTGGTATTGCAGTATCTCCAGGACCGGTGCACCCCTTCTTTAATGCAGTTTCTAAAATCAGAAAGAATTGAATTCAATGCTTTTTGTTCATTTTGCTTGTTTGTCGGATTTTGGGATGGACTCTTTGGCTTTGCTTTTCTTCTCCTCATTGGATTTTTCATGTTAAAAGTTGCAGAAGCCAGATGACAAGCTCATTTTGGTTCAAGTTCAGCAACTGTGCATTGCATTGCCATGTAATGTAATGTAATGCAATGCTATCTATCTAGCTCTCCCTCTATACTTCCTTTTGGATAAACAGACATATTAGGCAAGCATTTTGGAGCTTTCACCTAAATAACTACAGGTGGTGAGATAAGCTGCACAATATAATTGACCTTTCAGTATATTGTTGCACACACACCATCTATTTAGCAAATGCCCTTGTTATCAACAGCAGCCTTTTAAACTCACCTGAGCTAACAGGTATGTGAGCTGGTTACTCTGCTGCGCTTAAAATTTCTTTTTTGGTTTGCTACAATGCCTTTTCTGAAACGTTGTCTCCCTCTGCTGGAACACTGACTTCTTTCATTTAATGCCTGCAGACTATAAAAGAGAAACCAACCCAAAAAGTTTGGTTGATTAGTCTGTGGCATTCTTTTAAACTGTTGCTTATGGCGGTCTCTGTGAGCTTCTCAGTGACATTCAGCCATCCAGGTATCCCGCCTGCAGTAGACGGAATGTGGCAATGGAACGCTGGCTGCGCGTGTCATAATAGGCTCTGAGCCTTTATATACCTGCGCACAGCAGCAGCCACCTTCAGTCTGCTGCTGGACAGCCAGCAGCAGCAGCAGCAGGAGAGGTAATTAATCAGCAACCCTCCTGCTAAGGGTAGACAGCTGCTCGTTCCACCCCCCCCCCCGCCTTAATTGGTTCTCCTCCCTTCCAACGGTGTTGAGGCGGGTGGGAACAGCCGGGGGTTGAGGGTACTGTGCTAAAAGAGGTGGAGTTATGCAGATCTAAAACGCGTGGATTGCAGCAGCAGCAAGCCGAAAAGTGCAGGCATGTGAGGGATCTAGAGGTTGACAGCATGTCTTCTTAACGGGAGTCCAGGTGGCCATCTCCACAAATGGACTTTTCAGAATCCTTGGGTGGCACCGTAGTCGGAAACCAATTCTGGTTATCGCTTCTCGGCCTTTTGGCTAAGATCAAGTGTAGTATCTGTTCTTTTAAGAACACAAGAGCTACGATCTACACTTGATGAGAGCGATCGAACTCGGAAGGAGAAGAGCTTCGGAGCCCAGCTGACATCAGAGAACGAAGGCGGATATCGGTGGGAGGAAGAAGTTCTAAAGAATCCAGAAGAAGACGAAGACTCGGAGAAGAATCGGGCTGTCCTGTGGAATCTTCGAGGAAGAAAATCATCGAGACAAAGACCTTTCGGGGAATTTGTCCAGAACACGACGGGAGAAGAATCTGCATAGCTCCACCCATTCCGGGAAGAGTTCCAGATCCAGCTCCAAGAAGTAACTGCAGGAGGAAAGCCATGGCAAGCGCTGCGAGGAAGGCCGAAAAGAAGAGCCTGGAGCTGGGGACAGCCAGGAGGGCCCAGCCAGGAGCCGATTCTGACCCCAAGGACTCTGCCTCCACGACTGGCCAGCAGAAGGGACCCCAGAAGCCCCGCCACGAAGCTCCAGCCCTGGAGCCATGGATGCGGCAGACGGTGGCCCTGAAGCTGAAGGAAGTGGATGGGAGGGTGCCGGACATGTCCTCGGACGTGTTCTGCCAGAAGATGCTGCTGGATCGAGGCTTCTCCAGGTCGGACACCCTCAGCATCCAGACCTTCTTGACGGGGATCTTCTTCGTCACCTTCGCCACTGTGAACACCTGCAGGAGGTTCTGGGAAATGGTAAGCGCAAAAGGACCGGATAATTCTTTCTCTGCCTTTACAGGTAGCTGCCCTATCCAGAGGGATGAAAGGAGGATCACGGTCTCCATGCGCAACCCGCACACCCCAGGCCAAGACATCTGTACCTTCCTGAGACGCTTCTGTTTGGTTGTGAAGGAACCCTCTCACATCCTGAATGGACTCGGCTTCTGGACAGGTAAGTGGTCGGTGACCGTTAGACTTCACAGGGACCTGGCGTACTCAGACGGACTTCGGCACCTGCCCCCGACATTCTCCCTGGGCAACTCCTACGGCCTCATCTATTACCCGGACATGCCGCGGAACTGCAGGAGATGCGGCAAGAACGGCCACGAGATGAAGGACTGCAAGGAGGATGCCTGCAGGATTTGTCGAGTGACGGGACACAGCTCGAAGGACTGCCCGAAGAAGACGTCCTGCAACCTGTGTGGGCTGGCGGCTCATCTGTACAAGGATTGCCCCAGGCGTGAGAGATCCTGGGCATCGGTGGTTGCGACGACCCCAGCTACGGAGGACAAGGCCCCGACGACCAGGCCTGTGAAGGTCAAGGACGCGACGACCAAGGCCCCAGCGGCCAAGGCCGAGACGACCAAGGCCAAAGCGGTCAAGGAGTCGGTGGCCAAAGCCCCAGCGACGGTCCCAGCAGCTCCGAAGCAGAAGAAAAAGTCAAAGGAGGGTAAGAGTTCTGTCACCCCTCTCTCGATCCCTCCCCCTGCCACCCCCGTCCAATCCCCCCCCACCCCGGCCACCCCTGCTGAGGATTCCACTTCCTCTTCCTCCTTCCCCTACTCCTCAGCAGGTGTCCTTTCCCCTGCCCCGGCAGCCACTCTCCCTCCCCAGACCATGGTAGCGGTGGAATTAACCTTTCCTCCACCCGCCGCTATCTATTCCGAGGAGGATTTTCCCCTTCTTGTCTCCCCAGTTCCAACCCGGGGAAAGAGGAAGGTGGAGGACAGCCCTGCTACTGAATCCTCCAAAAAGAAGATTCTGGATTTCGTAGGCGAAAAGGAGGATACCCTCCCTGAGCCAGAAGAGATGGAGCACATGGTTGAGACCCTGGTGGCCGAGCCAGAAGAGGAGGAACTGGTGGTCGCCGAGATTGAGGCCGCGCTGCTTGACCAGATGGAGGAAGAGGGCCTTCTGGTGATCCCGTCACCAGCAGTCAACACCGACGAGGGACCACCCGACCGGAGTGGTAACTAAGGTGTATTGCCTGCGCTAACTTTTTCTTTTTTCCCTACATGATGGCTAATATTAACTTATTTTCCATTAATGTCAGGAGCATCAAGGACAAGTTCAGACGTCAGACTATTTATGCCTTCCTTACTTCCCAGTTGTGTGATGTTTATATGTTGCAGGAATGTTCCCTTCCCTCCTCTAGGTCCTTCAAACATCTGGCCAGGGAGTGGTCCCACGGTCCATCCTACTGGTCCGGTGGGGGTGACTGCAAGTCTGCGGGGGTCGCAATTCTGATCAGGGGGGGCGCATTCACGCTTGAGTCCGTCCAGGAGCTCATCTGCGGCAGGGCTCTTGTTGTAGATGGCAACTGGGCGGGGGAACCTGTCAGGTTCATCAACGTGTATGCGTCCCCACTGAAGAATGAGCGTTTGGAGCTTTTCCAGACCCTGCGGCTTCAGCTTGCCACCACCAGGACCTTAGTGATGGCCGGGGATTTCAACTGCCCCATCGAGGAGGACGGACGTAGTTCTGGCACATCTGCCAAGTTGGACATCACGTCCAAGCTGCTCATCGAGATGGTAACCGAGGCCTCTCTTCAGGACGTGGTGGGCTCCATGGGGAGAGGCTCCACGAACTATTCGTGGAGCCGACCCGATGGCTCACTCCGCTCCAGGATTGACTTTGTGTTCACCTCTCGGGCAGTCAGGCAGAGTAGGCACTCGATGGTCTCCTGCTTCTTCTCCGACCACAGAGCCATTCACTTACAAGGTGTCCTCGGCGACAGTTTTCCGTCCGGCCCCGGCTCCTGGAAGCTGAATTGTGCTCTGCTGGCTCAGGATGAAGTCGTGGAGGAGCTGAGAGCAGCCTACGCAATGTGGCAGTCCTACAAGGGTAGCTTCCAAACAGTCTCTGATTGGTGGGAATATGTTAAACTTGAGTTTCGCTGTTTCTTTCAGGCCAAGGGTCGACAACAGGAGTGTGAGAAGAGGAGGGACTTCAGAGGGCTGCAGCGCGAGCTGCGGTCGCTGCAGGACCTTCTTCACTGCGGCTGGGACGTGAGGGAGGAGCTGGAGGAGACCAAGAAGAGCCTGAAAAGGCACTTTGAGGAGGAGTCCAAGCGAATCATCTTCCGTTCCAAAGTGGAGAATCTGGAGAAGGGTGAGAAATGTAACTCATTCTTTTTCAGGAAACTTCATGCCGGTCACACGCCCCTGAACGAGCTGCGAGACGAGAGCGGAAACATGCGACGTGGGAAGGAGGACGTGATGAGGGTCGTCAGCGACTTCTACAGCGAACTCTACTCCCACAAGACTACCGACCCCGACGCTGCTGATAAGTTCCTGTCAGGTATCACTAACCATCTTGATCCTGCAGGCACGGCAGCCTTGGACAAACCTCTGATGGTGGGCGAATTGCTCTCTGCCGCTAAATCCTTTAGGACCGGCAGGACCCCGGGCAGTGATGGTCTTCCAGCGGAGCTCTATGTAGCGCTGGGAGCAGGGGCGGACACAGACTGTAGTGGGCCCCTGTGCAAGAAATTTTGGGGGGCCCCCCCTGCCCTTCATAAGGCAACAAAGTTATGTAAACATAACCCCCCATGTGCATCTCTCACCCCCCCATGTGCAGCTCTCATCCCACCCATGTGCAGCTCTCACCCCCCGTGCATCTCTCATCCCCCCCATGTGCATCTCTCATCCCCCCCATGTGCATCTCTCATCCCCCTCCGTGCATCTCTCATCCCCCCCATGCATCTCTCATCCCCCCCATGTGCATCTCTCATCCCCCCCCATGTGCATCTCTCATCCCCCCCCATGTGCATCTCTCATCCCCCCCCCCATGTGCATCTCTCATCCCCCCCCATGTGCATCTCTCATCCCCCCCCATGTGCATCTCTCATCCCCCCCATGTGCATCTCTGATTCCCCCCACTCCTAGTTAATTAATTGTATTTAAAAAAAATAAAACTTGTTATACTTACCCCCATGCAATCCCTGCAGAATCCTGGCGCTCGTCCACGTCGCTGCCACCAGGTTCTCCTGACGTTCGGCCATGTGACGGCGCCACATACATAGCCATCAGCTTTTGTTTTGGCCAAAAGATTTTTAAAGCCGCCACCACGATAAGGTAGACTCTTCTGGGCGGGCCCTACTCTAACCTATTAAAATTTTCTTAAAATATCCAATACTCTTTTTAGATATATTTTTATTTAGTTTTCTTTAAGGGAATGTGTCATATACATTTTTTTTTTAAATGACCAATAATACCACATACAGGGAATACCGCCACACCATGACCAGACCACATATTACCACAACATAGTGACCGAATAATACCACACAGAAGGGAGAAAAACTGCCACACCATGACCAGACCACATATTACCACTACATTACTAATATTACCACCACATTACTAATATTACCATAAGTGTCATTATACACGGGAGCTCTATACATGGTATGTATAACGTAAGTGTCCAGGTAATCTAGTGATCACCAGTGAAATTATACACAGGAGCTCTGTATATAGTGTCAGTGTACAGGTAATACAGTGACATTATACACAGGAGCTCTGTATATAGTGTACAGGTAATACAGTGATCATCAGTGACATTATACACAGGAGCTCTGTATATAGTGTCAGTGTACAGGTAATACAGGGATCACCAGTGACATTATACACAGGAGCTCTGTATATAGTGTCAGTGTACAGGTAATACAGTGATCACCAGTGAAATTATACACAGGAGCTCTGTATATAGTGTCAGTGTACAGGTAATACAGTGATCACCAGTGACATTATACACAGGAGCTCTGTATATAGTGTCAGTGTACAGGTAATACAGTGATCACCAGTGACATTATACACAGTGTACATGTAATAGACTGACTCACCGGTGACGTCTCTAGGTGAAGTCCTTCATCTTCGCTTTTCTCCTTCATCCAGCACAGACCGCCATCACTCGTCTCTGCATAAAATAACACAGTTATCTAGAGCACATTCCCCAACTTCTACATTACGCAGCTGAATACAGACGTGCATCCACCATCAATATATGGTTAGTTATTAGGCAACCTACCATTCCAAATATAAATTGTAATCCACCACTGTGCCCCCATTAACTGTAAATAGGCACTTAATATATAATTTAATTAGAACCTCTACTCTTTCCGCCAATTTGTTACCAGTCACACTCCTGCATCCGCAACGCCCCCTACTCTATACTTCCTGCTCCCCGCATTCAATATTTACATGCACCCCCTGCCCCAATTCATTATATCATGTCCGTGCTCTCCCCACCCCATCATCATTTATCATTTACTCTCCCCCACCCCACATTCGTTATGTGCCCCTCTCTCATCCCCCTCCCCCACATGTGCCCCTCTCTCATCCCCCTCCCCCACATGTGCCCCTCTCTCATCCCCCTCCCCCACATGTGCCCCTCTCTCATCCCCCTCCCCCACATGTGCCCCTCTCGCATCCCCCTCCCCCACATGTGCCCCTCTCTCATCCCCCTCCCCCACATGTGCCCCTCTCTCATCCCCCTCCCCCACATGTGCCCCTCTCTCATCCCCCTCCCCCACATGTGCCCCTCTCTCATCCCCCTCCACCACATGTGCATCTCCCATCTCATCCCCCTCCACCACATGTGCATCTCCCATCTCCCCCCCCCACACACATGTGCATCTCCCATCTCCCCCCCACCACACACATGTGCATCTCCCATCTCCCCCCCACACACACATGTGCATCTCCCATCTCCCCCCCCCACACACACACATGTGCATCTCCCATCTCCCCCCCCCACACACACACATGTGCATCTCCCATCTCCCCCCCCCACACACACACACATGTGCATCTCCCATCTCCCCCCCCCACACACACACACACATGTGCATCTCCCATCTCCCCCCCCACACACACATACACACACACACACACACATGTGCTTCTCCCATCTCTCCACTCCTAGTTAATTGTATTTTAAAAAAAATAAAACTTGTTATACTTACCCCCATGCGATCCCTGCAGAATCCTGGCGCTCGTCCAAATCGCTGACAGCAGGTTCTCCTGACTTCCGGCCATGTGACGGCACCGTCACATGACCGGAAGTCAGGGGAATCATCAAGGCGCTGCTGCAACAGCGCAGCTCAGCGCTGAAATGTCCCGGACCCGGCGCATAGCATGGGGCCCCGGAGAGAGACGCACAAGAGGGGGGCCCCCGAGGGGGCCCCTACCGGCCGGGCCCCATACTGGAGTCAGGGCAGTCATGCCCTGATGGCGGCCCTGCTGGAGGCTGGAGGGGCCCCCTCTCCCTCGGGGCCCCCGTTCAATGAACCGGCTGCACGGGCGGTAGTTCCGCCCCTGGCTGGGAGACCTCATCTGTCCGGACCTGTTGGACCTGTACGAGGAGATGGTGGTGGAGGGTAGAATGCCTCCATCTTTGAGGGAAGGAATGGTCACGATCCTGTACAAGCGGAAGGGAGAGAGGTGCGACCTGAGGAATTGGCGTCCCATCACTCTGCTCAACGTGGACTACAAGATCCTGGCCAAGACGATGGCGACACGACTTAAGACGGTCATCGGACGGATCATCCACCCGGACCAGACCTGCGGCATCCCTGGACGTCGCATCGCAGACAGCCTCGCTCTCGTGCGGGACACGGTCGAGTACATCAAGGTCCGCCGCGCACACGCGGCCCTGGTCTCCTTGGATCAGGAGAAGGCCTTCGACCGGGTTTCCCACGAGTTCATGGGCCGAGCTCTGCACCGGTTAGGTTTGGGTAACATGTTTTGTTCGTATGTCCGTCTGATGTATTTTGATATCCACAGCTCGGTGTTGGTGAACGGCTGGAAGACTGACCCCTTCCCTGTCCTCTCTGGGGTCAGACAAGGCTGCCCTCTATCACCTCTTCTTTTTGTTTGTGTTATAGAACTCTTCGCAGAGGCTATCCGGCAGAATGGAGAGATCAGAGGGATCACCGCACCGGGTCCGGGACGACACGAGGTCAAGTGCTCGCTCTACATGGACGACGTCACCGTCTTCTGCGCTGATCGTGGTTCAGTCGACGCCCTCGTCCAGACGTGTGAGAGGTTCGGCCGGGCTTCAGGGGCCAAAGTCAACTGCAGGAAGTCGGAAGCCATGCTCTTCGGGGATTGGCAGCCGGCCTCCTCCGCCCCCTTCCCCTTCAACATTCAACCGGATTTCCTCAAGGTGCTGGGAGTCTGGTTCGGGAAGGAAGGAGCGGCCCTCAAGTCCTGGCAAGAACGCTTGGCCAAGGTGAAGCAACGGATCGGACTCTGGAGCCTCAGACACCTCACTTGTGAGGGTAAGGCACTCGTCCTGCGTAATGAGGTCCTGCCCGTCTTGCAGTACACGGCGCAGGCCTGGCCCCCACACGTCACTGTGTGCAGGGCCATTACCAGGACAGTGTTTCACTTTGTCTGGGGATCCAAGATGGACAGAGTCAGGCGGGCCGTCATGTACAAGGAGCCTCGCAAGGGTGGGAAGGGCGTTCCAGATATCCCCACCCTCCTGCGATCCTCTTTTGTGTGTGATTGTGTCCGCCGGACTTTGCAAGTCAAGAATGGCTCCGCGGGCAGGTCCATGTCTCGCTTCTTCCTGCTTCCTCTTTGGAGGCGACTCGGCTGGGACAAGTGGGACAGCTCCTTCCCCTACAACTGGACGACGCCATGGTTCTACGGAGACGTCGTTCGATTTGTGGGGGAGCATCAACTGGAGGGACTCAAGCCCGACTTGTGGAAGCCCAAAACTATCCACAAGCTAATCAGAGCCAAGGATGACGTGGAGAACATCACAGGACTTCACCAGGACACGCTGGAGACTGTGTGGACAAATGTGTCTTCTGACAGGCTGACCAACGGGCACAAGGACTTGTCGTGGATGGCGATTCAGGGCGGACTGCCCGTCCGGTCATTCATGCATGCCCGGAACCTGTGCAAGACCCGGTACTGCCCAAGGTGCCCCTTCGTGGAGGAAACATCTTTGCACACTTTTTGGGACTGCGGATTTGCACAGCGCCTATTGACTGCACTTGAGGACGACCTGAGGAACTCTGTCCCCAGGGCGAGCCTATCGCACCATTCTGTGCTTTACGGACTCTTCCCTGGGGTTCATACCGTCGGAGCCATCCAGGAGGCTTGGCGCCTTATGAACTGCTTCAAGGATGCCGTTTGGGTCGCCAGGAACCGGCTCATCTTGAGGAGGGAGAGGATGTCCATCCAGGACTGCCGCAGGCTGATCCACAGCCTGCTCAGAGACTATTCCATCATGGACGGTCCGGAGGACGAGGACGAGGACTAAACCCCTCCTCCCCCTCTCCCCTTATGTGTCTTGTCTTTCAATAAAGCTTCGGGCCTGTGATTTTCCCCTCCCCATCCCCTTTTTCCCAATCCCCATCCCTTATCACGGTTCGTCGTACTGTATTGATTGACATGCTTTTTCTTTCAGATTGAGTGTTTTGTGTAGCATAGGGGTGTGATGTGTCTAGTTAGTGCGTCGTATCCTCATGCTATGTAAATATGATGTAGAATTCTGTGTGTACTGGGCTGCGGCACTGTACACTGTCTGTTAACTTATTTTTTGTGCTAATAAAAGATATATTCAATCAAAAAATCTGTTCTTATCAGTTTAATATCTGATACGTCCCCTATCTGGGGACCATATATTAAATGGATTTTTAGAACAGGGAGATGGAAAAAGAGCTTGCTCTGTCCACTCCACGCATTGACCTGGTATTGCAGTATCTCCAGGACCGGTGCACCCCTTCTTTAATGCAGTTTCTAAAATCAGAAAGAATTGAATTCAATGCTTTTTGTTCATTTTGCTTGTTTGTCGGATTTTGGGATGGACTCTTTGGCTTTGCTTTTCTTCTCCTCATTGGATTTTTCATGTTAAAAGTTGCAGAAGCCAGATGACAAGCTCATTTTGGTTCAACTTCAGCAACTGTGCATTGCATTGCCATGTAATGTAATGTAATGCAATGCTATCTATCTAGCTCTCCCTCTATACTTCCTTTTGGATAAACAGACATATTAGGCAAGCATTTTGGAGCTTTCACCTAAATAACTACAGGTGGTGAGATAAGCTGCACAATATAATTGACCTTTCAGTATATTGTTGCACACACACCATCTATTTAGCAAATGCCCTTGTTATCAACAGCAGCCTTTTAAACTCACCTGAGCTAACAGGTATGTGAGCTGGTTACTCTGCTGCGCTTAAAATTTCTTTTTTGGTTTGCTACAATGCCTTTTCTGAAACGTTGTCTCCCTCTGCTGGAACACTGACTTCTTTCATTTAATGCCTGCAGACTATAAAAGAGAAACCAACCCAAACAGTTTGGTTGATTAGTCTGTGGCATTCTTTTAAACTGTTGCTTATGGCGGTCTCTGTGAGCTTCTCAGTGACATTCAGCCATCCAGGTATCCCGCCTGCAGTAGACGGAATGTGGCAATGGAACGCTGGCTGCGCGTGTCATAACAGGCTCTGAGCCTTTATATACCTGTGCACAGCAGCAGCCACCTTCAGTCTGCTGCTGGACAGCCAGCAGCAGCAGCAGCGGGAGAGGTAATTAATCAGCAACCCTCCTGCTAAGGGTAGACAGCTGCTCGTTCCACCCCCCCCCCGCCTTAATTGGTTCTCCTCCCTTCCAACGGTGTTGAGGTGGGTGGGAACAGCCGGGGGTTGAGGGTACTGTGCTAAAAGAGGTGGAGTTATGCAGATCTAAAACGCGTGGATTGCAGCAGCAGCAAGCCGAAAAGTGCAGGCATGTGAGGGATCTAGAGGTTGACAGCATGTCTTCTTAACGGGAGTCCAGGTGGCCATCTCCACAAATGGACTTTTCAGAATCCTTGGGTGGCACCGTAGTCGGAAACCAATTCTGGTTATCGCTTCTCGGCCTTTTGGCTAAGATCAAGTGTAGTATCTGTTCTTATCAGTTTAATATCTGATACGTCCCCTATCTGGGGACCATATATTAAATGGATTTTTAGAACAGGGAGATGGAAAAAGAGCTTGCTCTGTCCACTCCACGCATTGACCTGGTATTGCAGTATCTCCAGGACCGGTGCACCCCTTCTTTAATGCAGTTTCTAAAATCAGAAAGAATTGAATTCAATGCTTTTTGTTCATTTTGCTTGTTTGTCGGATTTTGGGATGGACTCTTTGGCTTTGCTTTTCTTCTCCTCATTGGATTTTTCATGTTAAAAGTTGCAGAAGCCAGATGACAAGCTCATTTTGGTTCAACTTCAGCAACTGTGCATTGCATTGCCATGTAATGTAATGTAATGCAATGCTATCTATCTAGCTCTCCCTCTATACTTCCTTTTGGATAAACAGACATATTAGGCAAGCATTTTGGAGCTTTCACCTAAATAACTACAGGTGGTGAGATAAGCTGCACAATATAATTGACCTTTCAGTATATTGTTGCACACACACCATCTATTTAGCAAATGCCCTTGTTATCAACAGCAGCCTTTTAAACTCACCTGAGCTAACAGGTATGTGAGCTGGTTACTCTGCTGCGCTTAAAATTTCTTTTTTGGTTTGCTACAATGCCTTTTCTGAAACGTTGTCTCCCTCTGCTGGAACACTGACTTCTTTCATTTAATGCCTGCAGACTATAAAAGAGAAACCAACCCAAAAAGTTTGGTTGATTAGTCTGTGGCATTCTTTTAAACTGTTGCTTATGGCGGTCTCTGTGAGCTTCTCAGTGACATTC
Organism: Phyllobates terribilis; assembly: GCF_046119375.1. NCBI lineage: Eukaryota > Metazoa > Chordata > Amphibia > Anura > Dendrobatidae > Phyllobates > Phyllobates terribilis. The sequence goes on along the minus strand of NW_027363009.1, from coordinate 249,007 downwards.
AGCCATCCAGGTATCCCGCCTGCAGTAGACGGAATGTGGCAATGGAACGCTGGCTGCGCGTGTCATAATAGGCTCTGAGCCTTTATATACCTGCGCACAGCAGCAGCCACCTTCAGTCTGCTGCTGGACAGCCAGCAGCAGCAGCAGCAGGAGAGATAATTAATCAGCAACCCTCCTGCTAAGGGTAGACAGCTGCTCGTTCCACCCCCCCCCCCGCCTTAATTGGTTCTCCTCCCTTCCAACGGTGTTGAGGCGGGTGGGAACAGCCGGGGGTTGAGGGTACTGTGCTAAAAGAGGTGGAGTTATGCAGATCTAAAACGCGTGGATTGCAGCAGCAGCAAGCCGAAAAGTGCAGGCATGTGAGGGATCTAGAGGTTGACAGCATGTCTTCTTAACGGGAGTCCAGGTGGCCATCTCCACAAATGGACTTTTCAGAATCCTTGGGTGGCACCGTAGTCGGAAACCAATTCTGGTAATCGCTTCTCGGCCTTTTGGCTAAGATCAAGTGTAGTATCTGTTCTTATCAGTTTAATATCTGATACGTCCCCTATCTGGGGACCATATATTAAATGGATTTTTAGAACAGGGAGATGGAAAAAGAGCTTGCTCTGTCCACTCCACGCATTGACCTGGTATTGCAGTATCTCCAGGACCGGTGCACCCCTTCTTTAATGCAGTTTCTAAAATCAGAAAGAATTGAATTCAATGCTTTTTGTTCATTTTGCTTGTTTGTCGGATTTTGGGATGGACTCTTTGGCTTTGCTTTTCTTCTCCTCATTGGATTTTTCATGTTAAAAGTTGCAGAAGCCAGATGACAAGCTCATTTTGGTTCAACTTCAGCAACTGTGCATTGCATTGCCATGTAATGTAATGTAATGCAATGCTATCTATCTAGCTCTCCCTCTATACTTCCTTTTGGATAAACAGACATATTAGGCAAGCATTTTGGAGCTTTCACCTAAATAACTACAGGTGGTGAGATAAGCTGCACAATATAATTGACCTTTCAGTATATTGTTGCACACACACCATCTATTTAGCAAATGCCCTTGTTATCAACAGCAGCCTTTTAAACTCACCTGAGCTAACAGGTATGTGAGCTGGTTACTCTGCTGCGCTTAAAATTTCTTTTTTGGTTTGCTACAATGCCTTTTCTGAAACGTTGTCTCCCTCTGCTGGAACACTGACTTCTTTCATTTAATGCCTGCAGACTATAAAAGAGAAACCAACCCAAAAAGTTTGGTTGATTAGTCTGTGGCATTCTTTTAAACTGTTGCTTATGGCGGTCTCTGTGAGCTTCTCAGTGACATTCAGCCATCCAGGTATCCCGCCTGCAGTAGACGGAATGTGGCAATGGAACGCTGGCTGCGCGTGTCATAATAGGCTCTGAGCCTTTATATACCTGCGCACAGCAGCAGCCACCTTCAGTCTGCTGCTGGACAGCCAGCAGCAGCAGCAGCAGGAGAGGTAATTAATCAGCAACCCTCCTGCTAAGGGTAGACAGCTGCTCGTTCCACCCCCCCCCCGCCTTAATTGGTTCTCCTCCCTTCCAACGGTGTTGAGGCGGGTGGGAACAGCCGGGGGTTGAGGGTACTGTGCTAAAAGAGGTGGAGTTATGCAGATCTAAAACGCGTGGATTGCAGCAGCAGCAAGCCGAAAAGTGCAGGCATGTGAGGGATCTAGAGGTTGACAGCATGTCTTCTTAACGGGAGTCCAGGTGGCCATCTCCACAAATGGACTTTTCAGAATCCTTGGGTGGCACCGTAGTCGGAAACCAATTCTGGTTATCGCTTCTCGGCCTTTTGGCTAAGATCAAGTGTAGTATCTGTTCTTATCAGTTTAATATCTGATACGTCCCCTATCTGGGGACCATATATTAAATGGATTTTTAGAACAGGGAGATGGAAAAAGAGCTTGCTCTGTCCACTCCACGCATTGACCTGGTATTGCAGTATCTCCAGGACCGGTGCACCCCTTCTTTAATGCAGTTTCTAAAATCAGAAAGAATTGAATTCAATGCTTTTTGTTCATTTTGCTTGTTTGTCGGATTTTGGGATGGACTCTTTGGCTTTGCTTTTCTTCTCCTCATTGGATTTTTCATGTTAAAAGTTGCAGAAGCCAGATGACAAGCTCATTTTGGTTCAACTTCAGCAACTGTGCATTGCATTGCCATGTAATGTAATGTAATACAATGCTATCTATCTAGCTCTCCCTCTATACTTTCTTTTGGATAAACAGACATATTAGGCAAGCATTTTGGAGCTTTCACCTAAATAACTACAGGTGGTGAGATAAGCTGCACAATATAATTGACCTTTCAGTATATTGTTGCACACACACCATCTATTTAGCAAATGCCCTTGTTATCAACAGCAGCCTTTTAAACTCACCTGAGCTAACAGGTATGTGAGCTGGTTACTCTGCTGCGCTTAAAATTTCTTTTTTGGTTTGCTACAATGCCTTTTCTGAAACGTTGTCTCCCTCTGCTGGAACACTGACTTCTTTCATTTAATGCCTGCAGACTATAAAAGAGAAACCAACCCAAAAAGTTTGGTTGATTAGTCTGTGGCATTCTTTTAAACTGTTGCTTATGGCGGTCTCTGTGAGCTTCTCAGTGACATTCAGCCATCCAGGTATCCCGCCTGCAGTAGACGGAATGTGGCAATGGAACGCTGGCTGCGCGTGTCATAATAGGCTCTGAGCCTTTATATACATGCGCACAGCAGCAGCCACCTTCAGTCTGCTGCTGGACAGCCAGCAGCAGCAGCAGCAGCAGGAGAGGTAATTAATCAGCAACCCTCCTGCTAAGGGTAGACAGCTGCTCGTTCCTCCCCCCCCCCGCCTTAATTGGTTCTCCTCCCTTCCAACGGTGTTGAGGCGGGTGGGAACAGCCGGGGGTTGAGGGTACTGTGCTAAAAGAGGTGGAGTTATGCAGATCTAAAACGCGTGGATTGCAGCAGCAGCAAGCCGAAAAGTGCAGGCATGTGAGGGATCTAGAGGTTGACAGCATGTCTTCTTAACGGGAGTCCAGGTGGCCATCTCCACAAATGGACTTTTCAGAATCCTTGGGTGGCACCGTAGTCGGAAACCAATTCTGGTTATCGCTTCTCGGCCTTTTGGCTAAGATCAAGTGTAGTATCTGTTCTTATCAGTTTAATATCTGGTACGTCCCCTATCTGGGGACCATATATTAAATGGATTTTTAGAACAGGGAGATGGAAAAAGAGCTTGCTCTGTCCACTCCACGCATTGACCTGGTATTGCAGTATCTCCAGGACCGGTGCACCCCTTCTTTAATGCAGTTTCTAAAATCAGAAAGAATTGAATTCAATGCTTTTTGTTCATTTTGCTTGTTTGTCGGATTTTGGGATGGACTCTTTGGCTTTGCTTTTCTTCTCTTCATTGGATTTTTCATGTTAAAAGTTGCAGAAGCCAGATGACAAGCTCATTTTGGTTCAACTTCAGCAACTGTGCATTGCATTGCCATGTAATGTAATGTAATGCAATGCTATCTATCTAGCTCTCCCTCTATACTTCCTTTTGGATAAACAGACATATTAGGCAAGCATTTTGGAGCTTTCACCTAAATAACTACAGGTGGTGAGATAAGCTGCACAATATAATTGACCTTTCAGTATATTGTTGCACACACACCATCTATTTAGCAAATGCCCTTGTTATCAACAGCAGCCTTTTAAACTCACCTGAGCTAACAGGTATGTGAGCTAGTTACTCTGCTGCGCTTAAAATTTCTTTTTTGGTTTGCTACAATGCCTTTTCTGAAACGTTGTCTCCCTCTGCTGGAACACTGACTTCTTTCATTTAATGCCTGCAGACTATAAAAGAGAAACCAACCCAAAAAGTTTGGTTGATTAGTCTGTGGCATTCTTTTAAACTGTTGCTTATGGCGGTCTCTGTGAGCTTCTCAGTGACATTCAGCCATCCAGGTATCCCGCCTGCAGTAGACGGAATGTGGCAATGGAACGCTGGCTGCGCGTGTCATAATAGGCTCTGAGCTTTTATATACCTGCGCACAGCAGCAGCCACCTTCAGTCTGCTGCTGGACAGCCAGCAGCAGCAGCAGCAGCAGGAGAGGTAATTAATCAGCAACCCTCCTGCTAAGGGTAGACAGCTGCTCGTTCCACCCCCCCCCCCGCCTTAATTGGTTCTCCTCCCTTCCAACGGTGTTGAGGCGGGTGGGAACAGCCGGGGGTTGAGGGTACTGTGCTAAAAGAGGTGGAGTTATGCAGATCTAAAACGCGTGGATTGCAGCAGCAGCAAGCCGAAAAGTGCAGGCATGTGAGGGATCTAGAGGTTGACAGCATGTCTTCTTAACGGGAGTCCAGGTGGCCATCTCCACAAATGGACTTTTCAGAATCCTTGGGTGGCACCGTAGTCGGAAACCAATTCTGGTTATCGCTTCTCGGCCTTTTGGCTAAGATCAAGTGTAGTATCTGTTCTTATCAGTTTAATATCTGATACGTCCCCTATCTGGGGACCATATATTAAATGGATTTTTAGAACAGGGAGATGGAAAAAGAGCTTGCTCTGTCCACTCCACGCATTGACCTGGTATTGCAGTATCTCCAGGACCGGTGCACCCCTTCTTTAATGCAGTTTCTAAAATCAGAAAGAATTGAATTCAATGCTTTTTGTTCATTTTGCTTGTTTGTCGGATTTTGGGATGGACTCTTTGGCTTTGCTTTTCTTCTCTTCATTGGATTTTTCATGTTAAAAGTTGCAGAAGCCAGATGACAAGCTCATTTTGGTTCAACTTCAGCAACTGTGCATTGCATTGCCATGTAATGTAATGTAATGCAATGCTATCTATCTAGCTCTCCCTCTATACTTCCTTTTGGATAAACAGACATATTAGGCAAGCATTTTGGAGCTTTCACCTAAATAACTACAGGTGGTGAGATAAGCTGCACAATATAATTGACCTTTCAGTATATTGTTGCACACACACCATCTATTTAGCAAATGCCCTTGTTATCAACAGCAGCCTTTTAAACTCACCTGAGCTAACAGGTATGTGAGCTAGTTACTCTGCTGCGCTTAAAATTTCTTTTTTGGTTTGCTACAATGCCTTTTCTGAAACGTTGTCTCCCTCTGCTGGAACACTGACTTCTTTCATTTAATGCCTGCAGACTATAAAAGAGAAACCAACCCAAAAAGTTTGGTTGATTAGTCTGTGGCATTCTTTTAAACTGTTGCTTATGGCGGTCTCTGTGAGCTTCTCAGTGACATTCAGCCATCCAGGTATCCCGCCTGCAGTAGACGGAATGTGGCAATGGAACGCTGGCTGCGCGTGTCATAATAGGCTCTGAGCTTTTATATACCTGCGCACAGCAGCAGCCACCTTCAGTCTGCTGCTGGACAGCCAGCAGCAGCAGCAGCAGCAGGAGAGGTAATTAATCAGCAACCCTCCTGCTAAGGGTAGACAGCTGCTCGTTCCACCCCCCCCCCCGCCTTAATTGGTTCTCCTCCCTTCCAACGGTGTTGAGGCGGGTGGGAACAGCCGGGGGTTGAGGGTACTGTGCTAAAAGAGGTGGAGTTATGCAGATCTAAAACGCGTGGATTGCAGCAGCAGCAAGCCGAAAAGTGCAGGCATGTGAGGGATCTAGAGGTTGACAGCATGTCTTCTTAACGGGAGTCCAGGTGGCCATCTCCACAAATGGACTTTTCAGAATCCTTGGGTGGCACCGTAGTCGGAAACCAATTCTGGTTATCGCTTCTCGGCCTTTTGGCTAAGATCAAGTGTAGTATCTGTTCTTATCAGTTTAATATCTGATACGTCCCCTATCTGGGGACCATATATTAAATGGATTTTTAGAACAGGGAGATGGAAAAAGAGCTTGCTCTGTCCACTCCACGCATTGACCTGGTATTGCAGTATCTCCAGGACCGGTGCACCCCTTCTTTAATGCAGTTTCTAAAATCAGAAAGAATTGAATTCAATGCTTTTTGTTCATTTTGCTTGTTTGTCGGATTTTGGGATGGACTCTTTGGCTTTGCTTTTCTTCTCCTCATTGGATTTTTCATGTTAAAAGTTGCAGAAGCCAGATGACAAGCTCATTTTGGTTCAACTTCAGCAACTGTGCATTGCATTGCCATGTAATGTAATGTAATACAATGCTATCTATCTAGCTCTCCCTCTATACTTCCTTTTGGATAAACAGACATATTAGGCAAGCATTTTGGAGCTTTCACCTAAATAACTACAGGTGGTGAGATAAGCTGCACAATATAATTGACCTTTCAGTATATTGTTGCACACACACCATCTATTTAGCAAATGCCCTTGTTATCAACAGCAGCCTTTTAAACTCACCTGAGCTAACAGGTATGTGAGCTGGTTACTCTGCTGCGCTTAAAATTTCTTTTTTGGTTTGCTACAATGCCTTTTCTGAAACGTTGTCTCCCTCTGCTGGAACACTGACTTCTTTCATTTAATGCCTGCAGACTATAAAAGAGAAACCAACCCAAAAAGTTTGGTTGATTAGTCTGTGGCATTCTTTTAAACTGTTGCTTATGGCGGTCTCTGTGAGCTTCTCAGTGACATTCAGCCATCCAGGTATCCCGCCTGCAGTAGACGGAATGTGGCAATGGAACGCTGGCTGCGCGTGTCATAATAGGCTCTGAGCCTTTATATACATGCGCACAGCAGCAGCCACCTTCAGTCTGCTGCTGGACAGCCAGCAGCAGCAGCAGCAGCAGGAGAGGTAATTAATCAGCAACCCTCCTGCTAAGGGTAGACAGCTGCTCGTTCCACCCCCCCCCCGCCTTAATTGGTTCTCCTCCCTTCCAACGGTGTTGAGGCGGGTGGGAACAGCCGGGGGTTGAGGGTACTGTGCTAAAAGAGGTGGAGTTATGCAGATCTAAAACGCGTGGATTGCAGCAGCAGCAAGCCGAAAAGTGCAGGCATGTGAGGGATCTAGAGATTGACAGCATGTCTTCTTAACGGGAGTCCAGGTGGCCATCTCCACAAATGGACTTTTCAGAATCCTTGGGTGGCACCGTAGTCGGAAACCAATTCTGGTTATCGCTTCTCGGCCTTTTGGCTAAGATCAAGTGTAGTATCTGTTCTTATCAGTTTAATATCTGGTACGTCCCCTATCTGGGGACCATATATTAAATGGATTTTTAGAACAGGGAGATGGAAAAAGAGCTTGCTCTGTCCACTCCACGCATTGACCTGGTATTGCAGTATCTCCAGGACCGGTGCACCCCTTCTTTAATGCAGTTTCTAAAATCAGAAAGAATTGAATTCAATGCTTTTTGTTCATTTTGCTTGTTTGTCGGATTTTGGGATGGACTCTTTGGCTCTGCTTTTCTTCTCTTCATTGGATTTTTCATGTTAAAAGTTGCAGAAGCCAGATGACAAGCTCATTTTGGTTCAACTTCAGCAACTGTGCATTGCATTGCCATGTAATGTAATGTAATGCAATGCTATCTATCTAGCTCTCCCTCTATACTTCCTTTTGGATAAACAGACATAATAGGCAAGCATTTTGGAGCTTTCACCTAAATAACTACAGGTGGTGAGATAAGCTGCACAATATAATTGACCTTTCAGTATATTGTTGCACACACACCATCTATTTAGCAAATGCCCTTGTTATCAACAGCAGCCTTTTAAACTCACCTGAGCTAACAGGTATGTGAGCTGGTTACTCTGCTGCGCTTAAAATTTCTTTTTTGGTTTGCTACAATGCCTTTTCTGAAACGTTGTCTCCCTCTGCTGGAACACTGACTTCTTTCATTTAATGCCTGCAGACTATAAAAGAGAAACCAACCCAAAAAGTTTGGTTGATTAGTCTGTGGCATTCTTTTAAACTGTTGCTTATGGCGGTCTCTGTGAGCTTCTCAGTGACATTCAGCCATCCAGGTATCCCGCCTGCAGTAGACGGAATGTGGCAATGGAACGCTGGCTGCGCGTGTCATAATAGGCTCTGAGCTTTTATATACCTGCGCACAGCAGCAGCCACCTTCAGTCTGCTGCTGGACAGCCAGCAGCAGCAGCAGCAGCAGGAGAGGTAATTAATCAGCAACCCTCCTGCTAAGGGTAGACAGCTGCTCGTTCCACCCCCCCCCCGCCTTAATTGGTTCTCCTCCCTTCCAACGGTGTTGAGGCGGGTGGGAACAGCCGGGGGTTGAGGGTACTGTGCTAAAAGAGGTGGAGTTATGCAGATCTAAAACGCGTGGATTGCAGCAGCAGCAAGCCGAAAAGTGCAGGCATGTGAGGGATCTAGAGGTTGACAGCATGTCTTCTTAACGGGAGTCCAGGTGGCCATCTCCACAAATGGACTTTTCAGAATCCTTGGGTGGCACCGTAGTCGGAAACCAATTCTGGTTATCGCTTCTCGGCCTTTTGGCTAAGATCAAGTGTAGTATCTGTTCTTATCAGTTTAATATCTGATACGTCCCCTATCTGGGGACCATATATTAAATGGATTTTTAGAACAGGGAGATGGAAAAAGAGCTTGCTCTGTCCACTCCACGCATTGACCTGGTATTGCAGTATCTCCAGGACCGGTGCACCCCTTCTTTAATGCAGTTTCTAAAATCAGAAAGAATTGAATTCAATGCTTTTTGCTCATTTTGCTTGTTTGTCGTATTTTGGGATGGACTCTTTGGCTTTGCTTTTCTTCTCCTCATTGGATTTTTCATGTTAAAAGTTGCAGAAGCCAGATGACAAGCTCATTTTGGTTCAACTTCAGCAACTGTGCATTGCATTGCCATGTAATGTAATGTAATACAATGCTATCTATCTAGCTCTCCCTCTATACTTCCTTTTGGATAAACAGACATATTAGGCAAGCATTTTGGAGCTTTCACCTAAATAACTACAGGTGGTGAGATAAGCTGCACAATATAATTGACCTTTCAGTATATTGTTGCACACACACCATCTATTTAGCAAATGCCCTTGTTATCAACAGCAGCCTTTTAAACTCACCTGAGCTAACAGGTATGTGAGCTGGTTACTCTGCTGCGCTTAAAATTTCTTTTTTGGTTTGCTACAATGCCTTTTCTGAAACGTTGTCTCCCTCTGCTGGAACACTGACTTCTTTCATTTAATGCCTGCAGACTATAAAAGAGAAACCAACCCAAAAAGTTTGGTTGATTAGTCTGTGGCATTCTTTTAAACTGTTGCTTATGGCGGTCTCTGTGAGCTTCTCAGTGACATTCAGCCATCCAGGTATCCCGCCTGCAGTAGACGGAATGTGGCAATGGAACGCTGGCTGCGCGTGTCATAATAGGCTCTGAGCCTTTATATACATGCGCACAGCAGCAGCCACCTTCAGTCTGCTGCTGGACAGCCAGCAGCAGCAGCAGCAGCAGGAGAGGTAATTAATCAGCAACCCTCCTGCTAAGGGTAGACAGCTGCTCGTTCCACCCCCCCCCCGCCTTAATTGGTTCTCCTCCCTTCCAACGGTGTTGAGGCGGGTGGGAACAGCCGGGGGTTGAGGGTACTGTGCTAAAAGAGGTGGAGTTATGCAGATCTAAAACGCGTGGATTGCAGCAGCAGCAAGCCGAAAAGTGCAGGCATGTGAGGGATCTAGAGGTTGACAGCATGTCTTCTTAACGGGAGTCCAGGTGGCCATCTCCACAAATGGACTTTTCAGAATCCTTGGGTGGCACCGTAGTCGGAAACCAATTCTGGTTATCGCTTCTCGGCCTTTTGGCTAAGATCAAGTGTAGTATCTGTTCTTATCAGTTTAATATCTGATACGTCCCCTATCTGGGGACCATATATTAAATGGATTTTTAGAACAGGGAGATGGAAAAAGAGCTTGCTCTGTCCACTCCACGCATTGACCTGGTATTGCAGTATCTCCAGGACCGGTGCACCCCTTCTTTAATGCAGTTTCTAAAATCAGAAAGAATTGAATTCAATGCTTTTTGTTCATTTTGCTTGTTTGTCGGATTTTGGGATGGACTCTTTGGCTTTGCTTTTCTTCTCCTCATTGGATTTTTCATGTTAAAAGTTGCAGAAGCCAGATGACAAGCTCATTTTGGTTCAACTTCAGCAACTGTGCATTGCATTGCCATGTAATGTAATGTAATACAATGCTATCTATCTAGCTCTCCCTCTATACTTCCTTTTGGATAAACAGACATATTAGGCAAGCATTTTGGAGCTTTCACCTAAATAACTACAGGTGGTGAGATAAGCTGCACAATATAATTGACCTTTCAGTATATTGTTGCACACACACCATCTATTTAGCAAATGCCCTTGTTATCAACAGCAGCCTTTTAAACTCACCTGAGCTAACAGGTATGTGAGCTGGTTACTCTGCTGCGCTTAAAATTTCTTTTTTGGTTTGCTACAATGCCTTTTCTGAAACGTTGTCTCCCTCTGCTGGAACACTGACTTCTTTCATTTAATGCCTGCAGACTATAAAAGAGAAACCAACCCAAAAAGTTTGGTTGATTAGTCTGTGGCATTCTTTTAAACTGTTGCTTATGGCGGTCTCTGTGAGCTTCTCAGTGACATTCAGCCATCCAGGTATCCCGCCTGCAGTAGACGGAATGTGGCAATGGAACGCTGGCTGCGCGTGTCATAATAGGCTCTGAGCCTTTATATACATGCGCACAGCAGCAGCCACCTTCAGTCTGCTGCTGGACAGCCAGCAGCAGCAGCAGCAGCAGGAGAGGTAATTAATCAGCAACCCTCCTGCTAAGGGTAGACAGCTGCTCGTTCCACCCCCCCCCCGCCTTAATTGGTTCTCCTCCCTTCCAACGGTGTTGAGGCGGGTGGGAACAGCCGGGGGTTGAGGGTACTGTGCTAAAAGAGGTGGAGTTATGCAGATCTAAAACGCGTGGATTGCAGCAGCAGCAAGCCGAAAAGTGCAGGCATGTGAGGGATCTAGAGGTTGACAGCATGTCTTCTTAACGGGAGTCCAGGTGGCCATCTCCACAAATGGACTTTTCAGAATCCTTGGGTGGCACCGTAGTCGGAAACCAATTCTGGTTATCGCTTCTCGGCCTTTTGGCTAAGATCAAGTGTAGTATCTGTTCTTATCAGTTTAATATCTGGTACGTCCCCTATCTGGGGACCATATATTAAATGGATTTTTAGAACAGGGAGATGGAAAAAGAGCTTGCTCTGTCCACTCCACGCATTGACCTGGTATTGCAGTATCTCCAGGACCGGTGCACCCCTTCTTTAATGCAGTTTCTAAAATCAGAAAGAATTGAATTCAATGCTTTTTGTTCATTTTGCTTGTTTGTCGGATTTTGGGATGGACTCTTTGGCTTTGCTTTTCTTCTCTTCATTGGATTTTTCATGTTAAAAGTTGCAGAAGCCAGATGACAAGCTCATTTTGGTTCAACTTCAGCAACTGTGCATTGCATTGCCATGTAATGTAATGTAATGCAATGCTATCTATCTAGCTCTCCCTCTATACTTCCTTTTGGATAAACAGACATATTAGGCAAGCATTTTGGAGCTTTCACCTAAATAACTACAGGTGGTGAGATAAGCTGCACAATATAATTGACCTTTCAGTATATTGTTGCACACACACCATCTATTTAGCAAATGCCCTTGTTATCAACAGCAGCCTTTTAAACTCACCTGAGCTAACAGGTATGTGAGCTGGTTACTCTGCTGCGCTTAAAATTTCTTTTTTGGTTTGCTACAATGCCTTTTCTGAAACGTTGTCTCCCTCTGCTGGAACACTGACTTCTTTCATTTAATGCCTGCAGACTATAAAAGAGAAACCAACCCAAAAAGTTTGGTTGATTAGTCTGTGGCATTCTTTTAAACTGTTGCTTATGGCGGTCTCTGTGAGCTTCTCAGTGACATTCAGCCATCCAGGTATCCCACCTGCAGTAGACGGAATGTGGCAATGGAACGCTGGCTGCGCGTGTCATAATAGGCTCTGAGCTTTTATATACCTGCGCACAGCAGCAGCCACCTTCAGTCTGCTGCTGGACAGCCAGCAGCAGCAGCAGCAGCAGGAGAGGTAATTAATCAGCAACCCTCCTGCTAAGGGTAGACAGCTGCTCGTTCCACCCCCCACCCGCCTTAATTGGTTCTCCTCCCTTCCAACGGTGTTGAGGCGGGTGGGAACAGCCGGGGGTTGAGGGTACTGTGCTAAAAGAGGTGGAGTTATGCAGATCTAAAACGCGTGGATTGCAGCAGCAGCAAGCCGAAAAGTGCAGGCATGTGAGGGATCTAGAGGTTGACAGCATGTCTTCTTAACAGGAGTCCAGGTGGCCATCTCCACAAATGGACTTTTCAGAATCCTTGGGTGGCACCGTAGTCGGAAACCAATTCTGGTTATCGCTTCTCGGCCTTTTGGCTAAGATCAAGTGTAGTATCTGTTCTTATCAGTTTAATATCTGATACGTCCCCTGTCTGGGGACCATATATTAAATGGATTTTTAGAACAGGGAGATGGAAAAAGAGCTTGCTCTGTCCACTCCATGCATTGACCTGGTATTGCAGTATCTCCAGGACCGGTGCACCCCTTCTTTAATGCAGTTTCTAAAATCAGAAAGAATTGAATTCAATGCTTTTTTGTTCATTTTGCTTGTTTGTCGGATTTTGGGATGGACTCTTTGGCTTTGCTTTGCTTCTCCTCATTGGATTTTTCATGTTAAAAGTTGCAGAAGCCAGATGACAAGCTCATTTTGGTTCAACTTCAGCAACTGTGCATTGCATTGCCATGTAATGTAATGTAATGCAATGCTATCTATCTAGCTCTCCCTCTATACTTCCTTTTGGATAAACAGACATATTAGGCAAGCATTTTGGAGCTTTCACCTAAATAACTACAGGTGGTGAGATAAGCTGCACAATATAATTGACCTTTCAGTATATTGTTGCACACACACCATCTATTTAGCAAATGCCCTTGTTATCAACAGCAGCCTTTTAAACTCACCTGAGCTAACAGGTATGTGAGCTGGTTACTCTGCTGCGCTTAAAATTTCTTTTTTGGTTTGCTACAATGCCTTTTCTGAAACGTTGTCTCCCTCTGCTGGAACACTGACTTCTTTCATTTAATGCCTGCAGACTATAAAAGAGAAACCAACCCAAAAAGTTTGGTTGATTAGTCTGTGGCATTCTTTTAAACTGTTGCTTATGGCGGTCTCTGTGAGCTTCTCAGTGACATTCAGCCATCCAGGTATCCCGCCTGCAGTAGACGGAATGTGGCAATGGAACGCTGGCTGCGCGTGTCATAATAGGCTCTGAGCTTTTATATACCTGCGCACAGCAGCAGCCACCTTCAGTCTGCTGCTGGACAGCCAGCAGCAGCAGCAGCAGGAGAGGTAATTAATCAGCAACCCTCCTGCTAAGGGTAGACAGCTGCTCGTTCCACCCCCCCCCCCGCCTTAATTGGTTCTCCTCCCTTCCAACGGTGTTGAGGCGGGTGGGAACAGCCGGGAGTTGAGGGTACTGTGCTAAAAGAGGTGGAGTTATGCAGATCTAAAACGCGTGGATTGCAGCAGCAGCAAGCCGAAAAGTGCAGGCATGTGAGGGATCTAGAGGTTGACAGCATGTCTTCTTAACGGGAGTCCAGGTGGCCATCTCCACAAATGGACTTTTCAGAATCCTTGGGTGGCACCGTAGTCGGAAACCAATTCTGGTTATCGCTTCTCGGCCTTTTGGCTAAGATCAAGTGTAGTATCTGTTCTTATCAGTTTAATATCTGATACGTCCCCTATCTGGGGACCATATATTAAATGGATTTTTAGAACAGGGAGATGGAAAAAGAGCTTGCTCTGTCCACTCCACGCATTGACCTGGTATTGCAGTATCTCCAGGACCGGTGCACCCCTTCTTTAATGCAGTTTCTAAAATCAGAAAGAATTGAATTCAATGCTTTTTGTTCATTTTGCTTGTTTGTCGGATTTTGGGATGGACTCTTTGGCTTTGCTTTTCTTCTCCTCATTGGATTTTTCATGTTAAAAGTTGCAGAAGCCAGATGACAAGCTCATTTTGGTTCAACTTCAGCAACTGTGCATTGCATTGCCATGTAATGTAATGTAATGCAATCCTATCTATCTAGCTCTCCCTCTATACTTCCTTTTGGATAAACAGACATATTAGGCAAGCATTTTGGAGCTTTCACCTAAATAACTACAGGTGGTGAGATAAGCTGCACAATATAATTGACCTTTCAGTATATTGTTGCACACACACCATCTATTTAGCAAATGCCCTTGTTATCAACAGCAGCCTTTTAAACTCACCTGAGCTAACAGGTATGTGAGCTGGTTACTCTGCTGCGCTTAAAATTTCTTTTTTGGTTTGCTACAATGCCTTTTCTGAAACGTTGTCTCCCTCTGCTGGAACACTGACTTCTTTCATTTAATGCCTGCAGACTATAAAAGAGAAACCAACCCAAAAAGTTTGGTTGATTAGTCTGTGGCATTCTTTTAAACTGTTGCTTATGGCGGTCTCTGTGAGCTTCTCAGTGACATTCAGCCATCCAGGTATCCCGCCTGCAGTAGACGGAATGTGGCAATGGAACGCTGGCTGCGCGTGTCATAATAGGCTCTGAGCCTTTATATACCTGCGCACAGCAGCAGCAACCTTCAGTCTGCTGCTGGACAGCCAGCAGCAGCAGCAGCAGGAGAGGTAATTAATCAGCAACCCTCCTGCTAAGGGTAGACAGCTGCTCGTTCCACCCCCCCCCCCCCGCCTTAATTGGTTCTCCTCCCTTCCAACGGTGTTGAGGCGGGTGGGAACAGCCGGGGGTTGAGGGTACTGTGCTAAAAGAGGTGGAGTTATGCAGATCTAAAACGCGTGGATTGCAGCAGCAGCAAGCCGAAAAGTGCAGGCATGTGAGGGATCTAGAGGTTGACAGCATGTCTTCTTAACGGGAGTCCAGGTGGCCATCTCCACAAATGGACTTTTCAGAATCCTTGGGTGGCACCGTAGTCGGAAACCAATTCTGGTTATCGCTTCTCGGCCTTTTGGCTAAGATCAAGTGTAGTATCTTTTGAAAAGGCAGTTTTGTCCTTGGGCTGCCCTAGTAAATTGATGCATATTACACACTGGTTTGGTGCACTTGTTAGTACGCCAGGTGGCTCATAGAGTTATCTGATGGAAATCATGGCCCTCCAGGATCGAAGTCACTAGGCTGGGTAAGTGTGAGGGCTTTGGAGCAATGTGCCCCAGGAGTAGGCGCCCTGGTGGGAGTCCAAGCTTACTGGGACTGGGAACCCCAGAAAGACTTGGCTTCGTAGCACGCCGCACCTTTGCCAATCATACTTTCTGAGCAACCCCCCCTATTCCTGGCCTCCGGGCTAGGAAGGGGAATTTTTATAAACCCGGTCGGAGGTCCGGTCAGCTTTGGGCTGAGAAACCAACACAGGCTCCAGCTCCACTAGGGTGGCAGCCTAGATGGAAGCTGGGAGCACGAAAACGGCTCTTCTCCGGCTTCGGCTAGGGAGAGCATCGGAGATCCCTGACCCTCGCTGTGGCCTTCTGGCTCGGAGGGATGGGGATGGTTTATTGGGGACCCTCTCCTCCGGGAAGGGTCCACATGAATCCTCGCCTCGTGCGCTGTTTTGGTGTGACTTCGGTCACATTTTTCAGTGCCTTGGATGCAGCTTCAATCAAAAAATCTGTTCTTATCAGTTTAATATCTGATACGTCCCCTATCTGGGGACCATATATTAAATGGATTTTTAGAACAGGGAGATGGAAAAAGAGCTTGCTCTGTCCACTCCACGCATTGACCTGGTATTGCAGTATCTCCAGGACCGGTGCACCCCTTCTTTAATGCAGTTTCTAAAATCAGAAAGAATTGAATTCAATGCTTTTTGTTCATTTTGCTTGTTTGTCGGATTTTGGGATGGACTCTTTGGCTTTGCTTTTCTTCTCCTCATTGGATTTTTCATGTTAAAAGTTGCAGAAGCCAGATGACAAGCTCATTTTGGTTCAACTTCAGCAACTGTGCATTGCATTGCCATGTAATGTAATGTAATGCAATGCTATCTATCTAGCTCTCCCTCTATACTTCCTTTTGGATAAACAGACATATTAGGCAAGCATTTTGGAGCTTTCACCTAAATAACTACAGGTGGTGAGATAAGCTGCACAATATAATTGACCTTTCAGTATATTGTTGCACACACACCATCTATTTAGCAAATGCCCTTGTTATCAACAGCAGCCTTTTAAACTCACCTGAGCTAACAGGTATGTGAGCTGGTTACTCTGCTGCGCTTAAAATTTCTTTTTTGGTTTGCTACAATGCCTTTTCTGAAACGTTGTCTCCCTCTGCTGGAACACTGACTTCTTTCATTTAATGCCTGCAGACTATAAAAGAGAAACCAACCCAAAAAGTTTGGTTGATTAGTCTGTGGCATTCTTTTAAACTGTTGCTTATGGCGGTCTCTGTGAGCTTCTCAGTGACATTCAGCCATCCAGGTATCCCGCCTGCAGTAGACGGAATGTGGCAATGGAACGCTGGCTGCGCGTGTCATAATAGGCTCTGAGCCTTTATATACCTGCGCACAGCAGCAGCCACCTTCAGTCTGCTGCTGGACAGCCAGCAGCAGCAGCAGCAGGAGAGGTAATTAATCAGCAACCCTCCTGCTAAGGGTAGACAGCTGCTCGTTCCACCCCCCCCCCCTGCCTTAATTGGTTCTCCTCCCTTCCAACGGTGTTGAGGCGGGTGGGAACAGCCGGGGGTTGAGGGTACTGTGCTAAAAGAGGTGGAGTTATGCAGATCTAAAACGCGTGGATTGCAGCAGCAGCAAGCCGAAAAGTGCAGGCATGTGAGGGATCTAGAGGTTGACAGCATGTCTTCTTAACGGGAGTCCAGGTGGCCATCTCCACAAATGGACTTTTCAGAATCCTTGGGTGGCACCGTAGTCGGAAACCAATTCTGGTTATCGCTTCTCGGCCTTTTGGCTAAGATCAAGTGTAGTATCTGTTCTTATCAGTTTAATATCTGATACGTCCCCTATCTGGGGACCATATATTAAATGGATTTTTAGAACAGGGAGATGGAAAAAGAGCTTGCTCTGTCCACTCCACGCATTGACCTGGTATTGCAGTATCTCCAGGACCGGTGCACCCCTTCTTTAATGCAGTTTCTAAAATCAGAAAGAATTGAATTCAATGCTTTTTGTTCATTTTGCTTGTTTGTCGGATTTTGGGATGGACTCTTTGGCTTTGCTTTTCTTCTCCTCATTGGATTTTTCATGTTAAAAGTTGCAGAAGCCAGATGACAAGCTCATTTTGGTTCAACTTCAGCAACTGTGCATTGCATTGCCATGTAATGTAATGTAATGCAATGCTATCTATCTAGCTCTCCCTCTATACTTCCTTTTGGATAAACAGACATATTAGGCAAGCATTTTGGAGCTTTCACCTAAATAACTACAGGTGGTGAGATAAGCTGCACAATATAATTGACCTTTCAGTATATTGTTGCACACACACCATCTATTTAGCAAATGCCCTTGTTATCAACAGCAGCCTTTTAAACTCACCTGAGCTAACAGGTATGTGAGCTGGTTACTCTGCTGCGCTTAAAATTTCTTTTTTGGTTTGCTACAATGCCTTTTCTGAAACGTTGTCTCCCTCTGCTGGAACACTGACTTCTTTCATTTAATGCCTGCAGACTATAAAAGAGAAACCAACCCAAAAAGTTTGGTTGATTAGTCTGTGGCATTCTTTTAAACTGTTGCTTATGGCGGTCTCTGTGAGCTTCTCAGTGACATTCAGCCATCCAGGTATCCCGCCTGCAGTAGACGGAATGTGGCAATGGAACGCTGGCTGCGCGTGTCATAATAGGCTCTGAGCCTTTATATACCTGCGCACAGCAGCAGCCACCTTCAGTCTGCTGCTGGACAGCCAGCAGCAGCAGCAGCAGGAGATGTAATTAATCAGCAACCCTCCTGCTAAGGGTAGACAGCTGCTCGTTCCACCCCCCCCCCCGCCTTAATTGGTTCTCCTCCCTTCCAACGGTGTTGAGGCGGGTGGGAACAGCCGGGGGTTGAGGGTACTGTGCTAAAAGAGGTGGAGTTATGCAGATCTAAAACGCGTGGATTGCAGCAGCAGCAAGCCGAAAAGTGCAGGCATGTGAGGGATCTAGAGGTTGACAGCATGTCTTCTTAACGGGAGTCCAGGTGGCCATCTCCACAAATGGACTTTTCAGAATCCTTGGGTGGCACCGTAGTCGGAAACCAATTCTGGTTATCGCTTCTCGGCCTTTTGGCTAAGATCAAGTGTAGTATCTGTTCTTATCAGTTTAATATCTGATACGTCCCCTA
This sequence comes from Phyllobates terribilis, assembly GCF_046119375.1. Taxonomy (NCBI): domain Eukaryota; kingdom Metazoa; phylum Chordata; class Amphibia; order Anura; family Dendrobatidae; genus Phyllobates; species Phyllobates terribilis. The sequence continues at coordinate 230,749 of NW_027363009.1, read as the reverse complement.
TCTGGGGACCATATATTAAATGGATTTTTAGAACAGGGAGATGGAAAAAGAGCTTGCTCTGTCCACTCCACGCATTGACCTGGTATTGCAGTATCTCCAGGACCGGTGCACCCCTTCTTTAATGCAGTTTCTAAAATCAGAAAGAATTGAATTCAATGCTTTTTGTTCATTTTGCTTGTTTGTCGGATTTTGGGATGGACTCTTTGGCTTTGCTTTTCTTCTCCTCATTGGATTTTTCATGTTAAAAGTTGCAGAAGCCAGATGACAAGCTCATTTTGGTTCAACTTCAGCAACTGTGCATTGCATTGCCATGTAATGTAATGTAATGCAATGCTATCTATCTAGCTCTCCCTCTATACTTCCTTTTGGATAAACAGACATATTAGGCAAGCATTTTGGAGCTTTCACCTAAATTACTACAGGTGGTGAGATAAGCTGCACAATATAATTGACCTTTCAGTATATTGTTGCACACACACCATCTATTTAGCAAATGCCCTTGTTATCAACAGCAGCCTTTTAAACTCACCTGAGCTAACAGGTATGTGAGCTGGTTACTCTGCTGCGCTTAAAATTTCTTTTTTGGTTTGCTACAATGCCTTTTCTGAAACGTTGTCTCCCTCTGCTGGAACACTGACTTCTTTCATTTAATGCCTGCAGACTATAAAAGAGAAACCAACCCAAAAAGTTTGGTTGATTAGTCTGTGGCATTCTTTTAAACTGTTGCTTATGGCGGTCTCTGTGAGCTTCTCAGTGACATTCAGCCATCCAGGTATCCCGCCTGCAGTAGACGGAATGTGGCAATGGAACGCTGGCTGCGCGTGTCATAATAGGCTCTGAGCCTTTATATACCTGCGCACAGCAGCAGCCACCTTCAGTCTGCTGCTGGACAGCCAGCAGCAGCAGCAGCAGCAGGAGAGGTAATTAATCAGCAACCCTCCTGCTAAGGGTAGACAGCTGCTCGTTCCACCCCCCCCCCCCCGCCTTAATTGGTTCTCCTCCCTTCCAACGGTGTTGAGGCGGGTGGGAACAGCCGGGGGTTGAGGGTACTGTGCTAAAAGAGGTGGAGTTATGCAGATCTAAAACGCGTGGATTGCAGCAGCAGCAAGCCGAAAAGTGCAGATATGTGAGGGATCTAGAGGTTGACAGCATGTCTTCTTAACGGGAGTCCAGGTGGCCATCTCCACAAATGGACTTTTCAGAATCCTTGGGTGGCACCGTAGTCGGAAACCAATTCTGGTTATCGCTTCTCGGCCTTTTGGCTAAGATCAAGTGTAGTATCTGTTCTTATCAGTTTAATATCTGATACGTCCCCTATCTGGGGACCATATATTAAATGGATTTTTAGAACAGGGAGATGGAAAAAGAGCTTGCTCTGTCCACTCCACGCATTGACCTGGTATTGCAGTATCTCCAGGACCGGTGCACCCCTTCTTTAATGCAGTTTCTAAAATCAGAAAGAATTGAATTCAATGCTTTTTGTTCATTTTGCTTGTTTGTCGGATTTTGGGATGGACTCTCTGGCTTTGCTTTTCTTCTCCTCATTGGATTTTTCATGTTAAAAGTTGCAGAAGCCAGATGACAAGCTCATTTTGGTTCAACTTCAGCAACTGTGCATTGCATTGCCATGTAATGTAATGTAATACAATGCTATCTATCTAGCTCTCCCTCTATACTTCCTTTTGGATAAACAGACATATTAGGCAAGCATTTTGGAGCTTTCACCTAAATAACTACAGGTGGTGAGATAAGCTGCACAATATAATTGACCTTTCAGTATATTGTTGCACACACACCATCTATTTAGCAAATGCCCTTGTTATCAACAGCAGCCTTTTAAACTCACCTGAGCTAACAGGTATGTGAGCTGGTTACTCTGCTGCGCTTAAAATTTCTTTTTTGGTTTGCTACAATGCCTTTTCTGAAACGTTGTCTCCCTCTGCTGGAACACTGACTTCTTTCATTTAATGCCTGCAGACTATAAAAGAGAAACCAACCCAAAAAGTTTGGTTGATTAGTCTGTGGCATTCTTTTAAACTGTTGCTTATGGCGGTCTCTGTGAGCTTCTCAGTGACATTCAGCCATCCAGGTATCCCGCCTGCAGTAGACGGAATGTGGCAATGGAACGCTGGCTGCGCGTGTCATAATAGGCTCTGAGCCTTTATATACCTGCGCACAGCAGCAGCCACCTTCAGTCTGCTGCTGGACAGCCAGCAGCAGCAGCAGCAGCAGGAGAGGTAATTAATCAGCAACCCTCCTGCTAAGGGTAGACAGCTGCTCGTTCCACCCCCCCCCCCGCCTTAATTGGTTCTCCTCCCTTCCAACGGTGTTGAGGCGGGTGGGAACAGCCGGGGGTTGAGGGTACTGTGCTAAAAGAGGTGGAGTTATGCAGATCTAAAACGCGTGGATTGCAGCAGCAGCAAGCCGAAAAGTGCAGGCATGTGAGGGATCTAGAGGTTGACAGCATGTCTTCTTAACGGGAGTCCAGGTGGCCATCTCCACAAATGGACTTTTCAGAATCCTTGGGTGGCACCGTAGTCGGAAACCAATTCTGGTTATCGCTTCTCGGCCTTTTGGCTAAGATCAAGTGTAGTATCTGTTCTTATCAGTTTAATATCTGATACGTCCCCTATCTGGGGACCATATATTAAATGGATTTTTAGAACAGGGAGATGGAAAAAGAGCTTGCTCTGTCCACTCCACGCATTGACCTGGTATTGCAGTATCTCCAGGACCGGTGCACCCCTTCTTTAATGCAGTTTCTAAAATCAGAAAGAATTGAATTCAATGCTTTTTGTTCATTTTGCTTGTTTGTCGGATTTTGGGATGGACTCTTTGGCTTTGCTTTTCTTCTCTTCATTGGATTTTTCATGTTAAAAGTTGCAGAAGCCAGATGACAAGCTCATTTTGGTTCAACTTCAGCAACTGTGCATTGCATTGCCATGTAATGTAATGTAATGCAATGCTATCTATCTAGCTCTCCCTCTATACTTCCTTTTGGATAAACAGACATATTAGGCAAGCATTTTGGAGCTTTCACCTAAATAACTACAGGTGGTGAGATAAGCTGCACAATATAATTGACCTTTCAGTATATTGTTGCACACACACCATCTATTTAGCAAATTCCCTTGTTATCAACAGCAGCCTTTTAAACTCACCTGAGCTAACAGGTATGTGAGCTGGTTACTCTGCTGCGCTTAAAATTTCTTTTTTGGTTTGCTACAATGCCTTTTCTGAAACGTTGTCTCCCTCTGCTGGAACACTGACTTCTTTCATTTAATGCCTGCAGACTATAAAAGAGAAACCAACCCAAAAAGTTTGGTTGATTAGTCTGTGGCATTCTTTTAAACTGTTGCTTATGGCGGTCTCTGTGAGCTTCTCAGTGACATTCAGCCATCCAGGTATCCCGCCTGCAGTAGACGGAATGTGGCAATGGAACGCTGGCTGCGCGTGTCATAATAGGCTCTGAGCCTTTATATACCTGGGCACAGCAGCAGCAACCTTCAGTCTGCTGCTGGACAGCCAGCAGCAGCAGCAGCAGGAGAGGTAATTAATCAGCAACCCTCCTGCTAAGGGTAGACAGCTGCTCGTTCCACCCCCCCCCCCCGCCTTAATTGGTTCTCCTCCCTTCCAACGGTGTTGAGGCGGGTGGGAACAGCCGGGGGTTGAGGGTACTGTGCTAAAAGAGGTGGAGTTATGCAGATCTAAAACGCGTGGATTGCAGCAGCAGCAAGCCGAAAAGTGCAGGCATGTGAGGGATCTAGAGGTTGACAGCATGTCTTCTTAACGGGAGTCCAGGTGGCCATCTCCACAAATGGACTTTTCAGAATCCTTGGGTGGCACCGTAGTCGGAAACCAATTCTGGTTATCGCTTCTCGGCCTTTTGGCTAAGATCAAGTGTAGTATCTTTTGAAAAGGCAGTTTTGTCCTTGGGCTGCCCTAGTAAATTGATGCATATTACACACTGGTTGGTGCACTTGTTAGTACGCCAGGTGGCTCATAGAGTTATCTGATGGAAAACATGGCCCTCCAGGATCGAAGTCACTAGGCTGGGTAAGTGTGAGGGCTTTGGAGCAATGTGCCCCAGGAGTAGGCGCCCTGGTGGGAGTCCAAGCTTACTGGGACTGGGAACCCCAGAAAGACTTGGCTTCGTAGCACGCCGCACCTTTGCCAATCATACTTTCTGAGCAACCCCCCCTATTCCTGGCCTCCGGGCTAGGAAGGGGAATATTTATAAACCCGGTCGGAGGTCCGGTCAGCTTTGGGCTGAGAAACCAACACAGGCTCCAGCTCCACTAGGGTGGCAGCCTAGATGGAAGCTGGGAGCACGAAAACGGCTCTTCTCCGGCTTCGGCTAGGGAGAGCATCGGAGATCCCTGACCCTCGCTGTGGCCTTCTGGCTCGGAGGGATGGGGATGGTTTATTGGGGACCCTCTCCTCCGGGAAGGGTCCACATGAATCCTCGCCTCGTGCGCTGTTTTGGTGTGACTTCGGTCACATTTTTCAGTGCCTTGGATGCAGCTTCAATCAAAAAATCTGTTCTTATCAGTTTAATATCTGATACGTCCCCTATCTGGGGACCATATATTAAATGGATTTTTAGAACAGGGAGATGGAAAAAGAGCTTGCTCTGTCCACTCCACGCATTGACCTGGTATTGCAGTATCTCCAGGACCGGTGCACCCCTTCTTTAATGCAGTTTCTAAAATCAGAAAGAATTGAATTCAATGCTTTTTGTTCATTTTGCTTGTTTGTCGGATTTTGGGATGGACTCTTTGGCTTTGCTTTTCTTCTCCTCATTGGATTTTTCATGTTAAAAGTTGCAGAAGCCAGATGACAAGCTCATTTTGGTTCAACTTCAGCAACTGTGCATTGCATTGCCATGTAATGTAATGTAATGCAATGCTATCTATCTAGCTCTCCCTCTATACTTCCTTTTGGATAAACAGACATATTAGGCAAGCATTTTGGAGCTTTCACCTAAATAACTACAGGTGGTGAGATAAGCTGCACAATATAATTGACCTTTCAGTATATTGTTGCACACACACCATCTATTTAGCAAATGCCCTTGTTATCAACAGCAGCCTTTTAAACTCACCTGAGCTAACAGGTATGTGAGCTGGTTACTCTGCTGCGCTTAAAATTTCTTTTTTGGTTTGCTACAATGCCTTTTCTGAAACGTTGTCTCCCTCTGCTGGAACACTGACTTCTTTCATTTAATGCCTGCAGACTATAAAAGAGAAACCAACCCAAAAAGTTTGGTTGATTAGTCTGTGGCATTCTTTTAAACTGTTGCTTATGGCGGTCTCTGTGAGCTTCTCAGTGACATTCAGCCATCCAGGTATCCCGCCTGCAGTAGACGGAATGTGGCAATGGAACGCTGGCTGCGCGTGTCATAATAGGCTCTGAGCCTTTATATACCTGCGCACAGCAGCAGCCACCTTCAGTCTGCTGCTGGACAGCCAGCAGCAGCAGCAGCAGGAGAGGTAATTAATCAGCAACCCTCCTGCTAAGGGTAGACAGCTGCTCGTTCCACCCCCCCCCCCTGCCTTAATTGGTTCTCCTCCCTTCCAACGGTGTTGAGGCGGGTGGGAACAGCCGGGGGTTGAGGGTACTGTGCTAAAAGAGGTGGAGTTATGCAGATCTAAAACGCGTGGATTGCAGCAGCAGCAAGCCGAAAAGTGCAGGCATGTGAGGGATCTAGAGGTTGACAGCATGTCTTCTTAACGGGAGTCCAGGTGGCCATCTCCACAAATGGACTTTTCAGAATCCTTGGGTGGCACCGTAGTCGGAAACCAATTCTGGTTATCGCTTCTCGGCCTTTTGGCTAAGATCAAGTGTAGTATCTGTTCTTATCAGTTTAATATCTGATACGTCCCCTATCTGGGGACCATATATTAAATGGATTTTTAGAACAGGGAGATGGAAAAAGAGCTTGCTCTGTCCACTCCACGCATTGACCTGGTATTGCAGTATCTCCAGGACCGGTGCACCCCTTCTTTAATGCAGTTTCTAAAATCAGAAAGAATTGAATTCAATGCTTTTTGTTCATTTTGCTTGTTTGTCGGATTTTGGGATGGACTCTTTGGCTTTGCTTTTCTTCTCCTCATTGGATTTTTCATGTTAAAAGTTGCAGAAGCCAGATGACAAGCTCATTTTGGTTCAACTTCAGCAACTGTGCATTGCATTGCCATGTAATGTAATGTAATGCAATGCTATCTATCTAGCTCTCCCTCTATACTTCCTTTTGGATAAACAGACATATTAGGCAAGCATTTTGGAGCTTTCACCTAAATAACTACAGGTGGTGAGATAAGCTGCACAATATAATTGACCTTTCAGTATATTGTTGCACACACACCATCTATTTAGCAAATGCCCTTGTTATCAACAGCAGCCTTTTAAACTCACCTGAGCTAACAGGTATGTGAGCTGGTTACTCTGCTGCGCTTAAAATTTCTTTTTTGGTTTGCTACAATGCCTTTTCTGAAACGTTGTCTCCCTCTGCTGGAACACTGACTTCTTTCATTTAATGCCTGCAGACTATAAAAGAGAAACCAACCCAAAAAGTTTGGTTGATTAGTCTGTGGCATTCTTTTAAACTGTTGCTTATGGCGGTCTCTGTGAGCTTCTCAGTGACATTCAGCCATCCAGGTATCCCGCCTGCAGTAGACGGAATGTGGCAATGGAACGCTGGCTGCGCGTGTCATAATAGGCTCTGAGCCTTTATATACCTGCGCACAGCAGCAGCCACCTTCAGTCTGCTGCTGGACAGCCAGCAGCAGCAGCAGCAGGAGATGTAATTAATCAGCAACCCTCCTGCTAAGGGTAGACAGCTGCTCGTTCCACCCCCCCCCCCGCCTTAATTGGTTCTCCTCCCTTCCAACGGTGTTGAGGCGGGTGGGAACAGCCGGGGGTTGAGGGTACTGTGCTAAAAGAGGTGGAGTTATGCAGATCTAAAACGCGTGGATTGCAGCAGCAGCAAGCCGAAAAGTGCAGGCATGTGAGGGATCTAGAGGTTGACAGCATGTCTTCTTAACGGGAGTCCAGGTGGCCATCTCCACAAATGGACTTTTCAGAATCCTTGGGTGGCACCGTAGTCGGAAACCAATTCTGGTTATCGCTTCTCGGCCTTTTGGCTAAGATCAAGTGTAGTATCTGTTCTTATCAGTTTAATATCTGATACGTCCCCTATCTGGGGACCATATATTAAATGGATTTTTAGAACAGGGAGATGGAAAAAGAGCTTGCTCTGTCCACTCCACGCATTGACCTGGTATTGCAGTATCTCCAGGACCGGTGCACCCCTTCTTTAATGCAGTTTCTAAAATCAGAAAGAATTGAATTCAATGCTTTTTGTTCATTTTGCTTGTTTGTCGGATTTTGGGATGGACTCTTTGGCTTTGCTTTTCTTCTCCTCATTGGATTTTTCATGTTAAAAGTTGCAGAAGCCAGATGACAAGCTCATTTTGGTTCAACTTCAGCAACTGTGCATTGCATTGCCATGTAATGTAATGTAATGCAATGCTATCTATCTAGCTCTCCCTCTATACTTCCTTTTGGATAAACAGACATATTAGGCAAGCATTTTGGAGCTTTCACCTAAATTACTACAGGTGGTGAGATAAGCTGCACAATATAATTGACCTTTCAGTATATTGTTGCACACACACCATCTATTTAGCAAATGCCCTTGTTATCAACAGCAGCCTTTTAAACTCACCTGAGCTAACAGGTATGTGAGCTGGTTACTCTGCTGCGCTTAAAATTTCTTTTTTGGTTTGCTACAATGCCTTTTCTGAAACGTTGTCTCCCTCTGCTGGAACACTGACTTCTTTCATTTAATGCCTGCAGACTATAAAAGAGAAACCAACCCAAAAAGTTTGGTTGATTAGTCTGTGGCATTCTTTTAAACTGTTGCTTATGGCGGTCTCTGTGAGCTTCTCAGTGACATTCAGCCATCCAGGTATCCCGCCTGCAGTAGACGGAATGTGGCAATGGAACGCTGGCTGCGCGTGTCATAATAGGCTCTGAGCCTTTATATACCTGCGCACAGCAGCAGCCACCTTCAGTCTGCTGCTGGACAGCCAGCAGCAGCAGCAGCAGCAGGAGAGGTAATTAATCAGCAACCCTCCTGCTAAGGGTAGACAGCTGCTCGTTCCACCCCCCCCCCCGCCTTAATTGGTTCTCCTCCCTTCCAACGGTGTTGAGGCGGGTGGGAACAGCCGGGGGTTGAGGGTACTGTGCTAAAAGAGGTGGAGTTATGCAGATCTAAAACGCGTGGATTGCAGCAGCAGCAAGCCGAAAAGTGCAGATATGTGAGGGATCTAGAGGTTGACAGCATGTCTTCTTAACGGGAGTCCAGGTGGCCATCTCCACAAATGGACTTTTCAGAATCCTTGGGTGGCACCGTAGTCGGAAACCAATTCTGGTTATCGCTTCTCGGCCTTTTGGCTAAGATCAAGTGTAGTATCTGTTCTTATCAGTTTAATATCTGATACGTCCCCTATCTGGGGACCATATATTAAATGGATTTTTAGAACAGGGAGATGGAAAAAGAGCTTGCTCTGTCCACTCCACGCATTGACCTGGTATTGCAGTATCTCCAGGACCGGTGCACCCCTTCTTTAATGCAGTTTCTAAAATCAGAAAGAATTGAATTCAATGCTTTTTGTTCATTTTGCTTGTTTGTCGGATTTTGGGATGGACTCTCTGGCTTTGCTTTTCTTCTCCTCATTGGATTTTTCATGTTAAAAGTTGCAGAAGCCAGATGACAAGCTCATTTTGGTTCAACTTCAGCAACTGTGCATTGCATTGCCATGTAATGTAATGTAATACAATGCTATCTATCTAGCTCTCCCTCTATACTTCCTTTTGGATAAACAGACATATTAGGCAAGCATTTTGGAGCTTTCACCTAAATAACTACAGGTGGTGAGATAAGCTGCACAATATAATTGACCTTTCAGTATATTGTTGCACACACACCATCTATTTAGCAAATGCCCTTGTTATCAACAGCAGCCTTTTAAACTCACCTGAGCTAACAGGTATGTGAGCTGGTTACTCTGCTGCGCTTAAAATTTCTTTTTTGGTTTGCTACAATGCCTTTTCTGAAACGTTGTCTCCCTCTGCTGGAACACTGACTTCTTTCATTTAATGCCTGCAGACTATAAAAGAGAAACCAACCCAAAAAGTTTGGTTGATTAGTCTGTGGCATTCTTTTAAACTGTTGCTTATGGCGGTCTCTGTGAGCTTCTCAGTGACATTCAGCCATCCAGGTATCCCGCCTGCAGTAGACGGAATGTGGCAATGGAACGCTGGCTGCGCGTGTCATAATAGGCTCTGAGCCTTTATATACCTGCGCACAGCAGCAGCCACCTTCAGTCTGCTGCTGGACAGCCAGCAGCAGCAGCAGCAGCAGGAGAGGTAATTAATCAGCAACCCTCCTGCTAAGGGTAGACAGCTGCTCGTTCCACCCCCCCCCCCGCCTTAATTGGTTCTCCTCCCTTCCAACGGTGTTGAGGCGGGTGGGAACAGCCGGGGGTTGAGGGTACTGTGCTAAAAGAGGTGGAGTTATGCAGATCTAAAACGCGTGGATTGCAGCAGCAGCAAGCCGAAAAGTGCAGGCATGTGAGGGATCTAGAGGTTGACAGCATGTCTTCTTAACGGGAGTCCAGGTGGCCATCTCCACAAATGGACTTTTCAGAATCCTTGGGTGGCACCGTAGTCGGAAACCAATTCTGGTTATCGCTTCTCGGCCTTTTGGCTAAGATCAAGTGTAGTATCTGTTCTTATCAGTTTAATATCTGATACGTCCCCTATCTGGGGACCATATATTAAATGGATTTTTAGAACAGGGAGATGGAAAAAGAGCTTGCTCTGTCCACTCCACGCATTGACCTGGTATTGCAGTATCTCCAGGACCGGTGCACCCCTTCTTTAATGCAGTTTCTAAAATCAGAAAGAATTGAATTCAATGCTTTTTGTTCATTTTGCTTGTTTGTCGGATTTTGGGATGGACTCTTTGGCTTTGTTTTTCTTCTCTTCATTGGATTTTTCATGTTAAAAGTTGCAGAAGCCAGATGACAAGCTCATTTTGGTTCAACTTCAGCAACTGTGCATTGCATTGCCATGTAATGTAATGTAATGCAATGCTATCTATCTAGCTCTCCCTCTATACTTCCTTTTGGATAAACAGACATATTAGGCAAGCATTTTGGAGCTTTCACCTAAATAACTACAGGCGGTGAGATAAGCTGCACAATATAATTGACCTTTCAGTATATTGTTGCACACACACCATCTATTTAGCAAATGCCCTTGTTATCAACAGCAGCCTTTTAAACTCACCTGAGCTAACAGGTATGTGAGCTGGTTACTCTGCTGCGCTTAAAATTTCTTTTTTGGTTTGCTACAATGCCTTTTCTGAAACGTTGTCTCCCTCTGCTGGAACACTGACTTCTTTCATTTAATGCCTGCAGACTATAAAAGAGAAACCAACCCAAAAAGTTTGGTTGATTAGTCTGTGGCATTCTTTTAAACTGTTGCTTATGGCGGTCTCTGTGAGCTTCTCAGTGACATTCAGCCATCCAGGTATCCCGCCTGCAGTAGACGGAATGTGGCAATGGAACGCTGGCTGCGCGTGTCATAATAGGCTCTGAGCCTTTATATACCTGGGCACAGCAGCAGCAACCTTCAGTCTGCTGCTGGACAGCCAGCAGCAGCAGCAGCAGGAGAGGTAATTAATCAGCAACCCTCCTGCTAAGGGTAGACAGCTGCTCGTTCCACCCCCCCCCCCGCCTTAATTGGTTCTCCTCCCTTCCAACGGTGTTGAGGCGGGTGGGAACAGCCGGGGGTTTAGGGTACTGTGCTAAAAGAGGTGGAGTTATGCAGATCTAAAACGCGTGGATTGCAGCAGCAGCAAGCCGAAAAGTGCAGGCATGTGAGGGATCTAGAGGTTGACAGCATGTCTTCTTAACGGGAGTCCAGGTGGCCATCTCCACAAATGGACTTTTCAGAATCCTTGGGTGGCACCGTAGTCGGAAACCAATTCTGGTTATCGCTTCTCGGCCTTTTGGCTAAGATCAAGTGTAGTATCTTTTGAAAAGGCAGTTTTGTCCTTGGGCTGCCCTAGTAAATTGATGCATATTACACACTGGTTGGTGCACTTGTTAGTACGCCAGGTGGCTCATAGAGTTATCTGATGGAAAACATGGCCCTCCAGGATCGAAGTCACTAGGCTGGGTAAGTGTGAGGGCTTTGGAGCAATGTGCCCCAGGAGTAGGCGCCCTGGTGGGAGTCCAAGCTTACTGGGACTGGGAACCCCAGAAAGACTTGGCTTCGTAGCACGCCGCACCTTTGCCAATCATACTTTCTGAGCAACCCCCCCTATTCCTGGCCTCCGGGCTAGGAAGGGGAATATTTATAAACCCGGTCGGAGGTCCGGTCAGCTTTGGGCTGAGAAACCAACACAGGCTCCAGCTCCACTAGGGTGGCAGCCTAGATGGAAGCTGGGAGCACGAAAACGGCTCTTCTCCGGCTTCGGCTAGGGAGAGCATCGGAGATCCCTGACCCTCGCTGTGGCCTTCTGGCTCGGAGGGATGGGGATGGTTTATTGGGGACCCTCTCCTCCGGGAAGGGTCCACATGAATCCTCGCCTCGTGCGCTGTTTTGGTGTGACTTCGGTCACATTTTTCAGTGCCTTGGATGCAGCTTCAATCAAAAAATCTGTTCTTATCAGTTTAATATCTGATACGTCCCCTATCTGGGGACCATATATTAAATGGATTTTTAGAACAGGGAGATGGAAAAAGAGCTTGCTCTGTCCACTCCACGCATTGACCTGGTATTGCAGTATCTCCAGGACCGGTGCACCCCTTCTTTAATGCAGTTTCTAAAATCAGAAAGAATTGAATTCAATGCTTTTTGTTCATTTTGCTTGTTTGTCGGATTTTGGGATGGACTCTTTGGCTTTGCTTTTCTTCTCCTCATTGGATTTTTCATGTTAAAAGTTGCAGAAGCCAGATGACAAGCTCATTTTGGTTCAACTTCAGCAACTGTGCATTGCATTGCCATGTAATGTAATGTAATGCAATGCTATCTATCTAGCTCTCCCTCTATACTTCCTTTTGGATAAACAGACATATTAGGCAAGCATTTTGGAGCTTTCACCTAAATAACTACAGGTGGTGAGATAAGCTGCACAATATAATTGACCTTTCAGTATATTGTTGCACACACACCATCTATTTAGCAAATGCCCTTGTTATCAACAGCAGCCTTTTAAACTCACCTGAGCTAACAGGTATGTGAGCTGGTTACTCTGCTGCGCTTAAAATTTCTTTTTTGGTTTGCTACAATGCCTTTTCTGAAACGTTGTCTCCCTCTGCTGGAACACTGACTTCTTTCATTTAATGCCTGCAGACTATAAAAGAGAAACCAACCCAAAAAGTTTGGTTGATTAGTCTGTGGCATTCTTTTAAACTGTTGCTTATGGCGGTCTCTGTGAGCTTCTCAGTGACATTCAGCCATCCAGGTATCCCGCCTGCAGTAGACGGAATGTGGCAATGGAACGCTGGCTGCGCGTGTCATAATAGGCTCTGAGCCTTTATATACCTGCGCACAGCAGCAGCCACCTTCAGTCTGCTGCTGGACAGCCAGCAGCAGCAGCAGCAGGAGAGGTAATTAATCAGCAACCCTCCTGCTAAGGGTAGACAGCTGCTCGTTCCACCCCCCCCCCCCTGCCTTAATTGGTTCTCCTCCCTTCCAACGGTGTTGAGGCGGGTGGGAACAGCCGGGGGTTGAGGGTACTGTGCTAAAAGAGGTGGAGTTATGCAGATCTAAAACGCGTGGATTGCAGCAGCAGCAAGCCGAAAAGTGCAGGCATGTGAGGGATCTAGAGGTTGACAGCATGTCTTCTTAACGGGAGTCCAGGTGGCCATCTCCACAAATGGACTTTTCAGAATCCTTGGGTGGCACCGTAGTCGGAAACCAATTCTGGTTATCGCTTCTCGGCCTTTTGGCTAAGATCAAGTGTAGTATCTGTTCTTATCAGTTTAATATCTGATACGTCCCCTATCTGGGGACCATATATTAAATGGATTTTTAGAACAGGGAGATGGAAAAAGAGCTTGCTCTGTCCACTCCACGCATTGACCTGGTATTGCAGTATCTCCAGGACCGGTGCACCCCTTCTTTAATGCAGTTTCTAAAATCAGAAAGAATTGAATTCAATGCTTTTTGTTCATTTTGCTTGTTTGTCGGATTTTGGGATGGACTCTTTGGCTTTGCTTTTCTTCTCCTCATTGGATTTTTCATGTTAAAAGTTGCAGAAGCCAGATGACAAGCTCATTTTGGTTCAACTTCAGCAACTGTGCATTGCATTGCCATGTAATGTAATGTAATGCAATGCTATCTATCTAGCTCTCCCTCTATACTTCCTTTTGGATAAACAGACATATTAGGCAAGCATTTTGGAGCTTTCACCTAAATAACTACAGGTGGTGAGATAAGCTGCACAATATAATTGACCTTTCAGTATATTGTTGCACACACACCATCTATTTAGCAAATGCCCTTGTTATCAACAGCAGCCTTTTAAACTCACCTGAGCTAACAGGTATGTGAGCTGGTTACTCTGCTGCGCTTAAAATTTCTTTTTTGGTTTGCTACAATGCCTTTTCTGAAACGTTGTCTCCCTCTGCTGGAACACTGACTTCTTTCATTTAATGCCTGCAGACTATAAAAGAGAAACCAACCCAAAAAGTTTGGTTGATTAGTCTGTGGCATTCTTTTAAACTGTTGCTTATGGCGGTCTCTGTGAGCTTCTCAGTGACATTCAGCCATCCAGGTATCCCGCCTGCAGTAGACGGAATGTGGCAATGGAACGCTGGCTGCGCGTGTCATAATAGGCTCTGAGCCTTTATATACCTGCGCACAGCAGCAGCCACCTTCAGTCTGCTGCTGGACAGCCAGCAGCAGCAGCAGCAGGAGAGGTAATTAATCAGCAACCCTCCTGCTAAGGGTAGACAGCTGCTCGTTCCACCCCCCCCCTGCCTTAATTGGTTCTCCTCCCTTCCAACGGTGTTGAGGCGGGTGGGAACAGCCGGGGGTTGAGGGTACTGTGCTAAAAGAGGTGGAGTTATGCAGATCTAAAACGCGTGGATTGCAGCAGCAGCAAGCCGAAAAGTGCAGGCATGTGAGGGATCTAGAGGTTGACAGCATGTCTTCTTAACGGGAGTCCAGGTGGCCATCTCCACAAATGGACTTTTCAGAATCCTTGGGTGGCACCGTAGTCGGAAACCAATTCTGGTTATCGCTTCTCGGCCTTTTGGCTAAGATCAAGTGTAGTATCTGTTCTTATCAGTTTAATATCTGATACGTCCCCTATCTGGGGACCATATATTAAATGGATTTTTAGAACAGGGAGATGGAAAAAGAGCTTGCTCTGTCCACTCCACGCATTGACCTGGTATTGCAGTATCTCCAGGACCGGTGCACCCCTTCTTTAATGCAGTTTCTAAAATCAGAAAGAATTGAATTCAATGCTTTTTGTTCATTTTGCTTGTTTGTCGGATTTTGGGATGGACTCTTTGGCTTTGCTTTTCTTCTCCTCATTGGATTTTTCATGTTAAAAGTTGCAGAAGCCAGATGACAAGCTCATTTTGGTTCAACTTCAGCAACTGTGCATTGCATTGCCATGTAATGTAATGTAATGCAATGCTATCTATCTAGCTCTCCCTCTATACTTCCTTTTGGATAAACAGACATATTAGGCAAGCATTTTGGAGCTTTCACCTAAATAACTACAGGTGGTGAGATAAGCTGCACAATATAATTGACCTTTCAGTATATTGTTGCACACACACCATCTATTTAGCAAATGCCCTTGTTATCAACAGCAGCCTTTAAAACTCACCTGAGCTAACAGGTATGTGAGCTGGTTACTCTGCTGCGCTTAAAATTTCTTTTTTGGTTTGCTACAATGCCTTTTCTGAAACGTTGTCTCCCTCTGCTGGAACACTGACTTCTTTCATTTAATGCCTGCAGACTATAAAAGAGAAACCAACCCAAAAAGTTTGGTTGATTAGTCTGTGGCATTCTTTTAAACTGTTGCTTATGGCGGTCTCTGTGAGCTTCTAAGTGACATTCAGCCATCCAGGTATCCCGCCTGCAGTAGACGGAATGTGGCAATGGAACGCTGGCTGCGCGTGTCATAATAGGCTCTGAGCCTTTATATACCTGCGCACAGCAGCAGCCACCTTCAGTCTGCTGCTGGACAGCCAGCAGCAGCAGCAGCAGGAGAGGTAATTAATCAGCAACCCTCCTGCTAAGGGTAGACAGCTGCTCGTTCCACCCCCCCCCCGCCTTAATTGGTTCTCCTCCCTTCCAACGGTGTTGAGGCGGGTGGGAACAGCCGGGGGTTGAGGGTACTGTGCTAAAAGAGGTGGAGTTATGCAGATCTAAAACGCGTGGATTGCAGCAGCAGCAAGCCGAAAAGTGCAGGCATGTGAGGGATCTAGAGGTTGACAGCATGTCTTCTTAACGGGAGTCCAGGTGGCCATCTCCACAAATGGACTTTTCAGAATCCTTGGGTGGCACCGTAGTCGGAAACCAATTCTGGTTATCGCTTCTCGGCCTTTTGGCTAAGATCAAGTGTAGTATCTGTTCTTATCAGTTTAATATCTGATACGTCCCCTATCTGGGGACCATATATTAAATGGATTTTTAGAACAGGGAGATGGAAAAAGAGCTTGCTCTGTCCACTCCACGCATTGACCTGGTATTGCAGTATCTCCAGGACCGGTGCACCCCTTCTTTAATGCAGTTTCTAAAATCAGAAAGAATTGAATTCAATGCTTTTTGTTCATTTTGCTTGTTTGTCGGATTTTGGGATGGACTCTTTGGCTTTGCTTTTCTTCTCCTCATTGGATTTTTCATGTTAAAAGTTGCAGAAGCCAGATGACAAGCTCATTTTGGTTCAACTTCAGCAACTGTGCATTGCATTGCCATGTAATGTAATGTAATGCAATGCTATCTATCTAGCTCTCCCTCTATACTTCTTTTTGGATAAACAGACATATTAGGCAAGCATTTTGGAGCTTTCAACTAAATAACTACAGGTGGTGAGATAAGCTGCACAATATAATTGACCTTTCAGTATATTGTTGCACACACACCATTTATTTAGCAAATGCCCTTGTTATCAACAGCAGCCTTTTAAACTCACCTGAGCTAACAGGTATGTGAGCTGGTTACTCTGCTGCGCTTAAAATTTCTTTTTTGGTTTGCTACAATGCCTTTTCTGAAACGTTGTCTCCCTCTGCTGGAACACTGACTTCTTTCATTTAATGCCTGCAGACTATAAAAGAGAAACCAACCCAAAAAGTTTGGTTGATTAGTCTGTGGCATTCTTTTAAACTGTTGCTTATGGCGGTCTCTGTGAGCTTCTCAGTGACATTCAGCCATCCAGGTATCCCGCCTGCAGTAGACGGAATGTGGCAATGGAACGCTGGCTGCGCGTGTCATAATAGGCTCTGAGCCTTTATATACCTGCGCACAGCAGCAGCCACCTTCAGTCTGCTGCTGGACAGCCAGCAGCAGGAGAGGTAATTAATCAGCAACCCTCCTGCTAAGGGTAGACAGCTGCTCGTTCCACCCCCCCCCCCCGCCTTAATTGGTTCTCCTCCCTTCCAACGGTGTTGAGGCGGGTGGGAACAGCCGGGGGTTGAGGGTACTGTGCTAAAAGAGGTGGAGTTATGCAGATCTAAAACGCGTGGATTGCAGCAGCAGCAAGCCGAAAAGTGCAGGCATGTGAGGGATCTAGAGGTTGACAGCATGTCTTCTTAACGGGAGTCCAGGTGGCCATCTCCACAAATGGACTTTTCAGAATCCTTGGGTGGCACCGTAGTCGGAAACCAATTCTGGTTATCGCTTCTCGGCCTTTTGGCTAAGATCAAGTGTAGTATCTTTTGAAAAGGCAGTTTTGTCCTTGGGCTGCCCTAGTAAATTGATGCATATTACACACTGGTTTGGTGCACTTGTTAGTACGCCAGGTGGCTCATAGAGTTATCTGATGGAAAACATGGCCCTCCAGGATCGAAGTCACTAGGCTGGGTAAGTGTGAGGGCTTTGGAGCAATGTGCCCCAGGAGTAGGCGCCCTGGTGGGAGTCCAAGCTTACTGGGACTGGGAACCCCAGAAAGACTTGGCTTCGTAGCACGCCGCACCTTTGCCAATCATACTTTCTGAGCAACCCCCCCTATTCCTGGCCTCCGGGCTAGGAAGGGGAATTTTTATAAACCCGGTCGGAGGTCCGGTCAGCTTTGGGCTGAGAAACCAACACAGGCTCCAGCTCCACTAGGGTGGCAGCCTAGATGGAAGCTGGGAGCACGAAAACGGCTCTTCTCCGGCTTCGGCTAGGGAGAGCATCGGAGATCCCTGACCCTCGCTGTGGCCTTCTGGCTCGGAGGGATGGGGATGGTTTATTGGGGACCCTCTCCTCCGGGAAGGGTCCACATGAATCATCGCCTCGTGCGCTGTTTTGGTGTGACTTCGGTCACATTTTTCAGTGCCTTGGATGCAGCTTCAATCAAAAAATCTGTTCTTATCAGTTTAATATCTGATACGTCCCCTATCTGGGGACCATATATTAAATGGATTTTTAGAACAGGGAGATGGAAAAAGAGCTTGCTCTGTCCACTCCACGCATTGACCTGGTATTGCAGTATCTCCAGGACCGGTGCACCCCTTCTTTAATGCAGTTTCTAAAATCAGAAAGAATTGAATTCAATGCTTTTTGTTCATTTTGCTTGTTTGTCGGATTTTGGGATGGACTCTTTGGCTTTGCTTTTCTTCTCCTCATTGGATTTTTCATGTTAAAAGTTGCAGAAGCCAGATGACAAGCTCATTTTGGTTCAACTTCAGCAACTGTGCATTGCATTGCCATGTAATGTAATGTAATGCAATGCTATCTATCTAGCTCTCCCTCTATACTTCCTTTTGGATAAACAGACATATTAGGCAAGCATTTTGGAGCTTTCACCTAAATAACTACAGGTGGTGAGATAAGCTGCACAATATAATTGACCTTTCAGTATATTGTTGCACACACACCATCTATTTAGCAAATGCCCTTGTTATCAACAGCAGCCTTTTTAAACTCACCTGAGCTAACAGGTATGTGAGCTGGTTACTCTGCTGCGCTTAAAATTTCTTTTTTGGTTTGCTACAATGCCTTTTCTGAAACGTTGTCTCCCTCTGCTGGAACACTGACTTCTTTCATTTAATGCCTGCAGACTATAAAAGAGAAACCAACCCAAAAAGTTTGGTTGATTAGTCTGTGGCATTCTTTTAAACTGTTGCTTATGGCGGTCTCTGTGAGCTTCTCAGTGACATTCAGCCATCCAGGTATCCCGCCTGCAGTAGACGGAATGTGGCAATGGAACGCTGGCTGCGCGTGTCATAATAGGCTCTGAGCCTTTATATACCTGCGCACAGCAGCAGCCACCTTCAGTCTGCTGCTGGACAGCCAGCAGCAGCAGCAGCAGGAGAGGTAATTAATCAGCAACCCTCCTGCTAAGGGTAGACAGCTGCTCGTTCCACCCCCCCCCGCCTTAATTGGTTCTCCTCCCTTCCAACGGTGTTGAGGCGGGTGGGAACAGCCGGGGGTTGAGGGTACTGTGCTAAAAGAGGTGGAGTTATGCAGATCTAAAACGCGTGGATTGCAGCAGCAGCAAGCCGAAAAGTGCAGGCATGTGAGGGATCTAGAGGTTGACAGCATGTCTTCTTAACGGGAGTCCAGGTGGCCATCTCCACAAATGGACTTTTCAGAATCCTTGGGTGGCACCGTAGTCGGAAACCAATTCTGGTTATCGCTTCTCGGCCTTTTGGCTAAGATCAAGTGTAGTATCTGTTCTTATCAGTTTAATATCTGATACGTCCCCTATCTGGGCACCATATATTAAATGGATTTTTAGAACAGGGAGATGGAAAAAGAGCTTGCTCTGTCCACTCCACGCATTGACCTGGTATTGCAGTATCTCCAGGACCGGTGCACCCCTTCTTTAATGCAGTTTCTAAAATCAGAAAGAATTGAATTCAATGCTTTTTGTTCATTTTGCTTGTTTGTCGGATTTTGGGATGGACTCTTTGGCTTTGCTTTTCTTCTCCTCATTGGATTTTTCATGTTAAAAGTTGCAGAAGCCAGATGACAAGCTCATTTTGGTTCAACTTCAGCAACTGTGCATTGCATTGCCATGTAATGTAATGTAATGCAATGCTATCTATCTAGCTCTCCCTCTATACTTCCTTTTGGATAAACAGACATATTAGGCAAGCATTTTGGAGCTTTCACCTAAATAACTACAGGTGGTGAGATAAGCTGCACAATATAATTGACCTTTCAGTATATTGTTGCACACACACCATCTATTTAGCAAATGCCCTTGTTATCAACAGCAGCCTTTTAAACTCACCTGAGCTAACAGGTATGTGAGCTGGTTACTCTGCTGCGCTTAAAATTTCTTTTTTGGTTTGCTACAATGCCTTTTCTGAAACGTTGTCTCCCTCTGCTGGAACACTGACTTCTTTCATTTAATGCCTGCAGACTATAAAAGAGAAACCAACCCAAAAAGTTTGGTTGATTAGTCTGTGGCATTCTTTTAAACTGTTGCTTATGGCGGTCTCTGTGAGCTTCTCAGTGACATTCAGCCATCCAGGTATCCCGCCTGCAGTAGACGGAATGTGGCAATGGAACGCTGGCTGCGCGTGTCATAATAGGCTCTGAGCCTTTATATACCTGCGCACAGCAGCAGCCACCTTCAGTCTGCTGCTGGACAGCCAGCAGCAGCAGCAGCAGGAGAGGTAATTAATCAGCAACCCTCCTGCTAAGGGTAGACAGCTGCTCGTTCCACCCCCCCCCCGCCTTAATTGGTTCTCCTCCCTTCCAACGGTGTTGAGGCGGGTGGGAACAGCCGGGGGTTGAGGGTACTGTGCTAAAAGAGGTGGAGTTATGCAGATCTAAAACGCGTGGATTGCAGCAGCAGCAAGCCGAAAAGTGCAGGCATGTGAGGGATCTAGAGGTTGACAGCATGTCTTCTTAACGGGAGTCCAGGTGGCCATCTCCACAAATGGACTTTTCAGAATCCTTGGGTGGCACCGTAGTCGGAAACCAATTCTGGTTATCGCTTCTCGGCCTTTTGGCTAAGATCAAGTGTAGTATCTTTTGAAAAGGCAGTTTTGTCCTTGGGCTGCCCTAGTAAATTGATGCATATTACACACTGGTTTGGTGCACTTGTTAGTACGCCAGGTGGCTCATAGAGTTATCTGATGGAAAACATGGCCCTCCAGGATCGAAGTCACTAGGCTGGGTAAGTGTGAGGGCTTTGGAGCAATGTGCCCCAGGATTAGGCGCCCTGGTGGGAGTCCAAGCTTACTGGGACTGGGAACCCCAGAGAGACTTGGCTTCGTAGCACGCCGCACCTTTGCCAATCATACTTTCTGAGCAACCCCCCCTATTCCTGGCCTCCGGGCTAGGAAGGGGAATTTTTATAAACCCGGTCGGAGGTCCGGTCAGCTTTGGGCTGAGAAACCAACACAGGCTCCAGCTCCACTAGGGTGGCAGCCTAGATGGAAGCTGGGAGCACGAAAACGGCTCTTCTCCGGCTTCGGCTAGGGAGAGCATCGGAGATCCCTGACCCTCGCTGTGGCCTTCTGGCTCGGAGGGATGGGGATGGTTTATTGGGGACCCTCTCCTCCGGGAAGGGTCCACATGAATCCTCCCCTCGTGCGCTGTTTTGGTGTGACTTCGGTCACATTTTTCAGTGCCTTGGATGCAGCTTCAATCAAAAATCTGTTCTTATCAGTTCGCCAGGAACCGGCTCATCTTGAGGAGGGAGAGGATGTCCATCCAGGACTGCCGCAGGCTGATCCACAGACTGCTCAGAGACTATTCCTTCGTGGACGGTCCGGAGGACGAGGATGAGGACTAAACCCCTCCTCCCCCTCTCCCCTTATGTGTCTTGTCTTTCAATAAAGCTTCGGGCCTGTGATTTTCCCCTCCCCATCCCCTTTTTCCCAATCCCCATCCCTTATCACGGTTCGTCGTACTGTATTGATTGACATGCTTTTTCTTTCAGATTGAGTATTTTGTGTAGCATAGGGGTGTGATGTGTCTAGTTAGTGCGTCGTATCCTCATGCTATGTAAATATGATGTAGAATTCTGTGTGTACTGGGCTGCGGCACTGTACACTGTCTGTTAACTTATTTTTTGTGCTAATAAAAGATATATTCAATCAAAAAAATCTGTTCTTATCAGTTTAATATCTGATACGTCCCCTATCTGGGGACCATATATTAAATGGATTTTTAGAACAGGGAGATGGAAAAAGAGCTTGCTCTGTCCACTCCACGCATTGACCTGGTATTGCAGTATCTCCAGGACCGGTGCACCCCTTCTTTAATGCAGTTTCTAAAATCAGAAAGAATTGAATTCAATGCTTTTTGTTCATTTTGCTTGTTTGTCGGATTTTGGGATGGACTCTTTGGCTTTGCTTTTCTTCTCCTCATTGGATTTTTCATGTTAAAAGTTGCAGAAGCCAGATGACAAGCTCATTTTGGTTCAACTTCAGCAACTGTGCATTGCATTGCCATGTAATGTAATGTAATGCAATGCTATCTATCTAGCTCTCCCTCTATACTTCCTTTTGGATAAACAGACATATTAGGCAAGCATTTTGGAGCTTTCACCTAAATAACTACAGGTGGTGAGATAAGCTGCACAATATAATTGACCTTTCAGTATATTGTTGCACACACACCATCTATTTAGCAAATGCCCTTGTTATCAACAGCAGCCTTTTAAACTCACCTGAGCTAACAGGTATGTGAGCTGGTTACTCTGCTGCGCTTAAAATTTCTTTTTTGGTTTGCTACAATGCCTTTTCTGAAACGTTGTCTCCCTCTGCTGGAACACTGACTTCTTTCATTTAATGCCTGCAGACTATAAAAGAGAAACCAACCCAAAAAGTTTGGTTGATTAGTCTGTGGCATTCTTTTAAACTGTTGCTTATGGCGGTCTCTGTGAGCTTCTCAGTGACATTCAGCCATCCAGGTATCCCGCCTGCAGTAGACGGAATGTGGCAATGGAACGCTGGCTGCGTGTGTCATAATAGGCTCTGAGCCTTTATATACCTGCGCACAGCAGCAGCCACCTTCAGTCTGCTGCTGGACAGCCAGCAGCAGCAGCAGCAGGAGAGGTAATTAATCAGCAACCCTCCTGCTAAGGGTAGACAGCTGCTCGTTCCACCCCCCCCCCGCCTTAATTGGTTCTCCTCCCTTCCAACGGTGTTGAGGCGGGTGGGAACAGCCGGGGGTTGAGGGTACTGTGCTAAAAGAGGTGGAGTTATGCAGATCTAAAACGCGTGGATTGCAGCAGCAGCAAGCCGAAAAGTGCAGGCATGTGAGGGATCTAGAGGTTGACAGCATGTCTTCTTAACGGGAGTCCAGGTGGCCATCTCCACAAATGGACTTTTCAGAATCCTTGGGTGGCACCGTAGTCGGAAACCAATTCTGGTTATCGCTTCTCGGCCTTTTGGCTAAGATCAAGTGTAGTATCTGTTCTTATCAGTTTAATATCTGATACGTCCCCTATCTGGGGACCATATATTAAATGGATTTTTAGAACAGGGAGATGGAAAAAGAGCTTGCTCTGTCCACTCCACGCATTGACCTGGTATTGCAGTATCTCCAGGACCGGTGCACCCCTTCTTTAATGCAGTTTCTAAAATCAGAAAGAATTGAATTCAATGCTTTTTGTTCATTTTGCTTGTTTGTCGGATTTTGGGATGGACTCTTTGGCTTTGCTTTTCTTCTCCTCATTGGATTTTTCATGTTAAAAGTTGCAGAAGCCAGATGACAAGCTCATTTTGGTTCAACTTCAGCAACTGTGCATTGCATTGCCATGTAATGTAATGTAATGCAATGCTATCTATCTAGCTCTCCCTCTATACTTCCTTTTGGATAAACAGACATATTAGGCAAGCATTTTGGAGCTTTCACCTAAATAACTACAGGTGGTGAGATAAGCTGCACAATATAATTGACCTTTCAGTATATTGTTGCACACACACCATCTATTTAGCAAATGCCCTTGTTATCAACAGCAGCCTTTTAAACTCACCTGAGCTAACAGGTATGTGAGCTGGTTACTCTGCTGCGCTTAAAATTTCTTTTTTGGTTTGCTACAATGCCTTTTCTGAAACGTTGTCTCCCTCTGCTGGAACACTGACTTCTTTCATTTAATGCCTGCAGACTATAAAAGAGAAACCAACCCAAAAAGTTTGGTTGATTAGTCTGTGGCATTCTTTTAAACTGTTGCTTATGGCGGTCTCTGTGAGCTTCTCAGTGACATTCAGCCATCCAGGTATCCCGCCTGCAGTAGACGGAATGTGGCAATGGAACGCTGGCTGCGCGTGTCATAATAGGCTCTGAGCCTTTATATACCTGCGCACAGCATCAGCCACCTTCAGTCTGCTGCTGGACAGCCAGCAGCAGCAGCAGCAGGAGAGGTAATTAATCAGCAACCCTCCTGCTAAGGGTAGACAGCTGCTCGTTCCACCCCCCCCCCCCCGCCTTAATTGGTTCTCCTCCCTTCCAACGGTGTTGAGGCGGGTGGGAACAGCCGGGGGTTGAGGGTACTGTGCTAAAAGAGGTGGAGTTATGCAGATCTAAAACGCGTGGATTGCAGCAGCAGCAAGCCGAAAAGTGCAGGCATGTGAGGGATCTAGAGGTTGACAGCATGTCTTCTTAACGGGAGTCCAGGTGGCCATCTCCACAAATGGACTTTTCAGAATCCTTGGGTGGCACCGTAGTCGGAAACCAATTCTGGTTATCGCTTCTCGGCCTTTTGGCTAAGATCAAGTGTAGTATCTGTTCTTATCAGTTTAATATCTGATACGTCCCCTATCTGGGGACCATATATTAAATGGATTTTTAGAACAGGGAGATGGAAAAAGAGCTTGCTCTGTCCACTCCACGCATTGACCTGGTATTGCAGTATCTCCAGGACCGGTGCACCCCTTCTTTAATGCAGTTTCTAAAATCAGAAAGAATTGAATTCAATGCTTTTTGTTCATTTTGCTTGTTTGTCGGATTTTGGGATGGACTCTTTGGCTTTGCTTTTCTTCTCCTCATTGGATTTTTCATGTTAAAAGTTGCAGAAGCCAGATGACAAGCTCATTTTGGTTCAACTTCAGCAACTGTGCATTGCATTGCCATGTAATGTAATGTAATGCAATGCTATCTATCTAGCTCTCCCTCTATACTTCCTTTTGGATAAACAGACATATTAGGCAAGCATTTTGGAGCTTTCACCTAAATAACTACAGGTGGTGAGATAAGCTGCACAATATAATTGACCTTTCAGTATATTGTTGCACACACACCATCTATTTAGCAAATGCCCTTGTTATCAACAGCAGCCTTTTAAACTCACCTGAGCTAACAGGTATGTGAGCTGGTTACTCTGCTGCGCTTAAAATTTCTTTTTTGGTTTGCTACAATGCCTTTTCTGAAACGTTGTCTCCCTCTGCTGGAACACTGACTTCTTTCATTTAATGCCTGCAGACTATAAAAGAGAAACCAACCCAAAAAGTTTGGTTGATTAGTCTGTGGCATTCTTTTAAACTGTTGCTTATGGCGGTCTCTGTGAGCTTCTCAGTGACATTCAGCCATCCAGGTATCCCGCCTGCAGTAGACGGAATGTGGCAATGGAACGCTGGCTGCGCGTGTCATAATAGGCTCTGAGCCTTTATATACCTGCGCACAGCAGCAGCCACCTTCAGTCTGCTGCTGGACAGCCAGCAGCAGCAGCAGCAGGAGAGGTAATTAATCAGCAACCCTCCTGCTAAGGGTAGACAGCTGCTCGTTCCACACCCCCCCGCCTTAATTGGTTCTCCTCCCTTCCAACGGTGTTGAAGCGGGTGGGAACAGCCGGGGGTTGAGGGTACTGTGCTAAAAGAGGTGGAGTTATGCAGATCTAAAACGCGTGGATTGCAGCAGCAGCAAGCCGAAAAGTGCAGGCATGTGAGGGATCTAGAGGTTGACAGCATGTCTTCTTAACGGGAGTCCAGGTGGCCATCTCCACAAATGGACTTTTCAGAATCCTTGGGTGGCACCGTAGTCGGAAACCAATTCTGGTTATCGCTTCTCGGCCTTTTGGCTAAGATCAAGTGTAGTATCTGTTCTTATCAGTTTAATATCTGATACGTCCCCTATCTGGGGACCATATATTAAATGGATTTTTAGAACAGGGAGATGGAAAAAGAGCTTGCTCTGTCCACTCCACGCATTGACCTGGTATTGCAGTATCTCCAGGACCGGTGCACCCCTTCTTTAATGCAGTTTCTAAAATCAGAAAGAATTGAATTCAATGCTTTTTGTTCATTTTGCTTGTTTGTCGGATTTTGGGATGGACTCTTTGGCTTTGCTTTTCTTCTCCTCATTGGATTTTTCATGTTAAAAGTTGCAGAAGCCAGATGACAAGCTCATTTTGGTTCAACTTCAGCAACTGTGCATTGCATTGCCATGTAATGTAATGTAATGCAATGCTATCTATCTAGCTCTCCCTCTATACTTCCTTTTGGATAAACAGACATATTAGGCAAGCATTTTGGAGCTTTCACCTAAATAACTACAGGTGGTGAGATAAGCTGCACAATATAATTGACCTTTCAGTATATTGTTGCACACACACCATCTATTTAGCAAATGCCCTTGTTATCAACAGCAGCCTTTTAAACTCACCTGAGCTATCAGGTATGTGAGCTGGTTACTCTGCTGCGCTTAAAATTTCTTTTTTGGTTTGCTACAATGCCTTTTCTGAAACGTTGTCTCCCTCTGCTGGAACACTGACTTCTTTCATTTAATGCCTGCAGACTATAAAAGAGAAACCAACCCAAAAAGTTTGGTTGATTAGTCTGTGGCATTCTTTTAAACTGTTGCTTATGGCGGTCTCTGTGAGCTTCTCAGTGACATTCAGCCATCCAGGTATCCCGCCTGCAGTAGACGGAATGTGGCAATGGAACGCTGGCTGCGCGTGTCATAATAGGCTCTGAGCCTTTATATACCTGCGCACAGCAGCAGCCACCTTCAGTCTGCTGCTGGACAGCCAGCAGCAGCAGCAGCAGGAGAGGTAATTAATCAGCAACCCTCCTGCTAAGGGTAGACAGCTGCTCGTTCCACCCCCCCCCGCCTTAATTGGTTCTCCTCACTTCCAACGGTGTTGAAGCGGGTGGGAACAGCCGGGGGTTGAGGGTACTGTGCTAAAAGAGGTGGAGTTATGCAGATCTAAAACGCGTGGATTGCAGCAGCAGCAAGCCGAAAAGTGCAGGCATGTGAGGGATCTAGAGGTTGACAGCATGTCTTCTTAACGGGAGTCCAGGTGGCCATCTCCACAAATGGACTTTTCAGAATCCTTGGGTGGCACCGTAGTCGGAAACCAATTCTGGTTATCGCTTCTCGGCCTTTTGGCTAAGATCAAGTGTAGTATCTGTTCTTATCAGTTTAATATCTGATACGTCCCCTATCTGGGGACCATATATTAAATGGATTTTTAGAACAGGGAGATGGAAAAAGAGCTTGCTCTGTCCACTCCACGCATTGACCTGGTATTGCAGTATCTCCAGGACCGGTGCACCCCTTCTTTAATGCAGTTTCTAAAATCAGAAAGAATTGAATTCAATGCTTTTTGTTCATTTTGCTTGTTTGTCGGATTTTGGGATGGACTCTTTGGCTTTGCTTTTCTTCTCCTCATTGGATTTTTCATGTTAAAAGTTGCAGAAGCCAGATGACAAGCTCATTTTGGTTCAACTTCAGCAACTGTGCATTGCATTGCCATGTAATGTAATGTAATGCAATGCTATCTATCTAGCTCTCCCTCTATACTTCCTTTTGGATAAACAGACATATTAGGCAAGCATTTTGGAGCTTTCACCTAAATAACTACAGGTGGTGAGATAAGCTGCACAATATAATTGACCTTTCAGTATATTGTTGCACACACACCATCTATTTAGCAAATGCCCTTGTTATCAACAGCAGCCTTTTAAACTCACCTGAGCTATCAGGTATGTGAGCTGGTTACTCTGCTGCGCTTAAAATTTCTTTTTTGGTTTGCTACAATGCCTTTTCTGAAACGTTGTCTCCCTCTGCTGGAACACTGACTTCTTTCATTTAATGCCTGCAGACTATAAAAGAGAAACCAACCCAAAAAGTTTGGTTGATTAGTCTGTGGCATTCTTTTAAACTGTTGCTTATGGCGGTCTCTGTGAGCTTCTCAGTGACATTCAGCCATCCAGGTATCCCGCCTGCAGTAGACGGAATGTGGCAATGGAACGCTGGCTGCGCGTGTCATAATAGGCTCTGAGCCTTTATATACCTGCGCACAGCAGCAGCCACCTTCAGTCTGCTGCTGGACAGCCAGCAGCAGCAGCAGCAGGAGAGGTAATTAATCAGCAACCCTCCTGCTAAGGGTAGACAGCTGCTCGTTCCACCCCCCCCCCGCCTTAATTGGTTCTCCTCCCTTCCAACGGTGTTGAGGCGGGTGGGAACAGCCGGGGGTTGAGGATACTGTGCTAAAAGAGGTGGAGTTATGCAGATCTAAAACGCGTGGATTGCAGCAGCAGCAAGCCGAAAAGTGCAGGCATGTGAGGGATCTAGAGGTTGACAGCATGTCTTCTTAACGGGAGTCCAGGTGGCCATCTCCACAAATGGACTTTTCAGAATCCTTGGGTGGCACCGTAGTCGGAAACCAATTCTGGTTATCGCTTCTCGGCCTTTTGGCTAAGATCAAGTGTAGTATCTTTCGAAAAGGCGGTTTTGGATGTTGGCCGCCCTAGTAGATTGATACATTGTGCACACTGGGGTTTAGGCGCTTGTTAGTACGCCAGGTGGCAAATATAGTCATCTGGTGGAAAGCATGGCCCCCCAGGATCGACGCCATTGGGCCGGGGAAGATCGAAAGCCCGAAGTGTGAAGTGCCCCAGGAGTGGTGACCCTGGGGTGCCTTAACTCACTGGGATTGGGAACCCCACTTGAGTTTATGGCACATTTGCACAAGCACTTCAAATTTTCTTTCTTCGCACACACCCTTATTCCGGGCCTTCTGGCCTTAGGATGGGGAATTTTTCAATTCCCGGTCGAAGGTCCGGGCAGTATTATACTGTGAAACCTTCACTATTTATTTAATTTCTTTGTCACTGTGTGTCCACTTATTCACGTGTGTCACGTCCTACTAGGATTTTGTCAGGATGCGGTTCCCTTACGGGTTCCTCTCTTGGCAGGTCTAGGGGGGGAGTGTGTGGCCATCAGGTTCCGCTCCCCCCTGAACCCCCCTGGCTCTCCTCTTTCGGGAGGAGAGCGTTGTTGGCTCCCCTCTTCCGGGAGGGGAGCACAGTCTTTGGCTCCCAGTGTCTTGCTCGGGTGAGAACTCGGGCAGGTGCTGGGGGTAAGATTGGGTCGCCTCTGGCTTCGGCTGGAGGTGGCTTTTTGTCCCTGTGCCTCGCTGTGGCCTTTTGGCTCGGAGGGACGGGGAATGGTTTGGGGGACCCTTCTCCTTTTGGAGAGGGTTCCAAGAAGACCAGCATCCTAGTGCACTTTTTTTGTGGCACTTGTCACTTTTTTAAGCGCACTCGGGTTTTGTACACGAATTCGGGCTTTCGAAAAAAAAAAAATCTGTTCTTATCAGTTTAATATCTGATACGTCCCCTATCTGGGGACCATATATTAAATGGATTTTTAGAACAGGGAGATGGAAAAAGAGCTTGCTCTGTCCACTCCACGCATTGACCTGGTATTGCAGTATCTCCAGGACCGGTGCACCCCTTCTTTAATGCAGTTTCTAAAATCAGAAAGAATTGAATTCAATGCTTTTTGTTCATTTTGCTTGTTTGTCGGATTTTGGGATGGACTCTTTGGCTTTGCTTTTCTTCTCCTCATTGGATTTTTCATGTTAAAAGTTGCAGAAGCCAGATGACAAGCTCATTTTGGTTCAACTTCAGCAACTGTGCATTGCATTGCCATGTAATGTAATGTAATGCAATGCTATCTATCTAGCTCTCCCTCTATACTTCCTTTTGGATAAACAGACATATTAGGCAAGCATTTTGGAGCTTTCACCTAAATAACTACAGGTGGTGAGATAAGCTGCACAATATAATTGACCTTTCAGTATATTGTTGCACACACACCATCTATTTAGCAAATGCCCTTGTTATCAACAGCAGCCTTTTAAACTCACCTGAGCTAACAGGTATGTGAGCTGGTTACTCTGCTGCGCTTAAAATTTCTTTTTTGGTTTGCTACAATGCCTTTTCTGAAACGTTGTCTCCCTCTGCTGGAACACTGACTTCTTTCATTTAATGCCTGCAGACTATAAAAGAGAAACCAACCCAAAAAGTTTGGTTGATTAGTCTGTGGCATTCTTTTAAACTGTTGCTTATGGCGGTCTCTGCGAGCTTCTCAGTGACATTCAGCCATCCAGGTATCCCGCCTGCAGTAGACGGAATGTGGCAATGGAACGCTGGCTGCGCGTGTCATAATAGGCTCTGAGCCTTTATATACCTGCGCACAGCAGCAGCCACCTTCAGTCTGCTGCTGGACAGCCAGCAGCAGCAGCAGCAGGAGAGGTAATTAATCAGCAACCCTCCTGCTAAGGGTAGACAGCTGCTCGTTCCACCCCCCCCCCCGCCTTAATTGGTTCTCCTCCCTTCCAACGGTGTTGAGGCGGGTGGGAACAGCCGGGGGTTGAGGGTACTGTGCTAAAAGAGGTGGAGTTATGCAGATCTAAAACGCGTGGATTGCAGCAGCAGCAAGCCGAAAAGTGCAGGCATGTGAGGGATCTAGAGGTTGACAGCATGTCTTCTTAACGGGAGTCCAGGTGGCCATCTCCACAAATGGACTTTTCAGAATCCTTGGGTGGCACCGTAGTCGGAAACCAATTCTGGTTATCGCTTCTCGGCCTTTTGGCTAAGATCAAGTGTAGTATCTGTTCTTATCAGTTTAATATCTGATACGTCCCCTATCTGGGGACCATATATTAAATGGATTTTTAGAACAGGGAGATGGAAAAAGAGCTTGCTCTGTCCACTCCACGCATTGACCTGGTATTGCAGTATCTCCAGGACCGGTGCACCCCTTCTTTAATGCAGTT
This sequence comes from Phyllobates terribilis, assembly GCF_046119375.1. Lineage (NCBI taxonomy): Eukaryota > Metazoa > Chordata > Amphibia > Anura > Dendrobatidae > Phyllobates > Phyllobates terribilis. The sequence continues at coordinate 200,532 of NW_027363009.1, read as the reverse complement.
TCTAAAATCAGAAAGAATTGAATTCAATGCTTTTTGTTCATTTTGCTTGTTTGTCGGATTTTGGGATGGACTCTTTGGCTTTGCTTTTCTTCTCCTCATTGGATTTTTCATGTTAAAAGTTGCAGAAGCCAGATGACAAGCTCATTTTGGTTCAACTTCAGCAACTGTGCATTACATTGCCATGTAATGTAATGTAATGCAATGCTATCTATCTAGCTCTCCCTCTATACTTCCTTTTGGATAAACAGACATATTAGGCAAGCATTTTGGAGCTTTCACCTAAATAACTACAGGTGGTGAGATAAGCTGCACAATATAATTGACCTTTCAGTATATTGTTGCACACACACCATCTATTTAGCAAATGCCCTTGTTATCAACAGCAGCCTTTTAAACTCACCTGAGCTAACAGGTATGTGAGCTGGTTACTCTGCTGCGCTTAAAATTTCTTTTTTGGTTTGCTACAATGCCTTTTCTGAAACGTTGTCTCCCTCTGCTGGAACACTGACTTCTTTCATTTAATGCCTGCAGACTATAAAAGAGAAACCAACCCAAAAAGTTTGGTTGATTAGTCTGTGGCATTCTTTTAAACTGTTGCTTATGGCGGTCTCTGTGAGCTTCTCAGTGACATTCAGCCATCCAGGTATCCCGCCTGCAGTAGACGGAATGTGGCAATGGAACGCTGGCTGCGCGTATCATAATAGGCTCTGAGCCTTTATATACCTGCGCACAGCAGCAGCCACCTTCAGTCTGCTGCTGGACAGCCAGCAGCAGCAGCAGCAGGAGAGGTAATTAATCAGCAACCCTCCTGCTAAGGGTAGACAGCTGCTCGTTCCACCCCCCCCCCCCCCCGCCTTAATTGGTTCTCCTCCCTTTCAACGGTGTTGAGGCGGGTGGGAACAGCCGGGGGTTGAGGGTACTGTGCTAAAAGAGGTGGAGTTATGCAGATCTAAAACGCGTGGATTGCAGCAGCAGCAAGCCGAAAAGTGCAGGCATGTGAGGGATCTAGAGGTTGACAGCATGTCTTCTTAACGGGAGTCCAGGTGGCCATCTCCACAAATGGACTTTTCAGAATCCTTGGGTGGCACCGTAGTCGGAAACCAATTCTGGTTATCGCTTCTCGGCCTTTTGGCTAAGATCAAGTGTAGTATCTGTTCTTATCAGTTTAATATCTGATACGTCCCCTATCTGGGGACCATATATTAAATGGATTTTTAGAACAGGGAGATGGAAAAAGAGCTTGCTCTGTCCACTCCACGCATTGACCTGGTATTGCAGTATCTCCAGGACCGGTGCACCCCTTCTTTAATGCAGTTTCTAAAATCAGAAAGAATTGAATTCAATGCTTTTTGTTCATTTTGCTTGTTTGTCGGATTTTGGGATGGACTCTTTGGCTTTGCTTTTCTTCTCCTCATTGGATTTTTCATGTTAAAAGTTGCAGAAGCCAGATGACAAGCTCATTTTGGTTCAACTTCAGCAACTGTGCATTGCATTGCCATGTAATGTAATGTAATGCAATGCTATCTATCTAGCTCTCCCTCTATACTTCCTTTTGGATAAACAGACATATTAGGCAAGCATTTTGGAGCTTTCACCTAAATAACTACAGGTGGTGAGATAAGCTGCACAATATAATTGACCTTTCAGTATATTGTTGCACACACACCATCTATTTAGCAAATGCCCTTGTTATCAACAGCAGCCTTTTAAACTCACCTGAGCTAACAGGTATGTGAGCTGGTTACTCTGCTGCGCTTAAAATTTCTTTTTTGGTTTGCTACAATGCCTTTTCTGAAACGTTGTCTCCCTCTGCTGGAACACTGACTTCTTTCATTTAATGCCTGCAGACTATAAAAGAGAAACCAACCCAAAAAGTTTGGTTGATTAGTCTGTGGCATTCTTTTAAACTGTTGCTTATGGCGGTCTCTGTGAGCTTCTCAGTGACATTCAGCCATCCAGGTATCCCGCCTGCAGTAGACGGAATGTGGCAATGGAACGCTGGCTGCGCGTGTCATAATAGGCTCTGAGCCTTTATATACCTGCGCACAGCAGCAGCCACCTTCAGTCTGCTGCTGGACAGCCAGCAGCAGCAGCAGCAGGAGAGGTAATTAATCAGCAACCCTCCTGCTAAGGGTAGACAGCTGCTCGTTCCACCCCCCCCCCCGCCTTAATTGGTTCTCCTCCCTTCCAACGGTGTTGAGGCGGGTGGGAACAGCCAGGGGTTGAGGGTACTGTGCTAAAAGAGGTGGAGTTATGCAGATCTAAAACGCGTGGATTGCAGCAGCAGCAAGCCGAAAAGTGCAGGCATGTGAGGGATCTAGAGGTTGACAGCATGTCTTCTTAACGGGAGTCCAGGTGGCCATCTCCACAAATGGACTTTTCAGAATCCTTGGGTGGCACCGTAGTCGGAAACCAATTCTGGTTATCGCTTCTCGGCCTTTTGGCTAAGATCAAGTGTAGTATCTGTTCTTATCAGTTTAATATCTGATACATCCCCTATCTGGGGACCATATATTAAATGGATTTTTAGAACAGGGAGATGGAAAAAGAGCTTGCTCTGTCCACTCCACGCATTGACCTGGTATTGCAGTATCTCCAGGACCGGTGCACCCCTTCTTTAATGCAGTTTCTAAAATCAGAAAGAATTGAATTCAATGCTTTTTGTTCATTTTGCTTGTTTGTCGGATTTTGGGATGGACTCTTTGGCTTTGCTTTTCTTCTCCTCATTGGATTTTTCATGTTAAAAGTTGCAGAAGCCAGATGACAAGCTCATTTTGGTTCAACTTCAGCAACTGTGCATTGCATTGCCATGTAATGTAATGTAATGCAATGCTATCTATCTAGCTCTCCCTCTATACTTCCTTTTGGATAAACAGACATATTAGGCAAGCATTTTGGAGCTTTCACCTAAATAACTACAGGTGGTGAGATAAGCTGCACAATATAATTGACCTTTCAGTATATTGTTGCACACACACCATCTATTTAGCAAATGCCCTTGTTATCAACAGCAGCCTTTTAAACTCACCTGAGCTAACAGGTATGTGAGCTGGTTACTCTGCTGCGCTTAAAATTTCTTTTTTGGTTTGCTACAATGTCTTTTCTGAAACGTTGTCTCCCTCTGCTGGAACACTGACTTCTTTCATTTAATGCCTGCAGACTATAAAAGAGAAACCAACCCAAAAAGTTTGGTTGATTAGTCTGTGGCATTCTTTTAAACTGTTGCTTATGGCGGTCTCTGTGAGCTTCTCAGTGACATTCAGCCATCCAGGTATCCCGCCTGCAGTAGACGGAATGTGGCAATGGAACGCTGGCTGCGCGTGTCATAATAGGCTCTGAGCCTTTATATACCTGCGCACAGCAGCAGCCACCTTCAGTCTGCTGCTGGACAGCCAGCAGCAGCAGCAGCAGGAGAGGTAATTAATCAGCAACCCTCCAGCTAAGGGTAGACAGCTGCTCGTTCCACCCCCCCCCCGCCTTAATTGGTTCTCCTCCCTTCCAACGGTGTTGAGGCGGGTGGGAACAGCCGGGGGTTGAGGGTACTGTGCTAAAAGAGGTGGAGTTATGCAGATCTAAAACGCGTGGATTGCAGCAGCAGCAAGCCGAAAAGTGCAGGCATGTGAGGGATCTAGAGGTTGACAGCATGTCTTCTTAACGGGAGTCCAGGTGGCCATCTCCACAAATGGACTTTTCAGAATCCTTGGGTGGCACCGTAGTCGGAAACCAATTCTGGTTATCGCTTCTCGGCCTTTTGGCTAAGATCAAGTGTAGTATCTGTTCTTATCAGTTTAATATCTGATACGTCCCCTATCTGGGGACCATATATTAAATGGATTTTTAGAACAGGGAGATGGAAAAAGAGCTTGCTCTGTCCACTCCACGCATTGACCTGGTATTGCAGTATCTCCAGGACCGGTGCACCCCTTCTTTAATGCAGTTTCTAAAATCAGAAAGAATTGAATTCAATGCTTTTTGTTCATTTTGCTTGTTTGTTGGATTTTGGGATGGACTCTTTGGCTTTGCTTTTCTTCTCCTCATTGGATTTTTCATGTTAAAAGTTGCAGAAGCCAGATGACAAGCTCATTTTGGTTCAACTTCAGCAACTGTGCATTGCATTGCCATGTAATGTAATGTAATGCAATGCTATCTATCTAGCTCTCCCTCTATACTTCCTTTTGGATAAACAGACATATTAGGCAAGCATTTTGGAGCTTTCACCTAAATAACTACAGGTGGTGAGATAAGCTGCACAATATAATTGACCTTTCAGTATATTGTTGCACACACACCATCTATTTAGCAAATGCCCTTGTTATCAACAGCAGCCTTTTAAACTCACCTGAGCTAACAGGTATGTGAGCTGGTTACTCTGCTGCGCTTAAAATTTCTTTTTTGGTTTGCTACAATGCCTTTTCTGAAACGTTGTCTCCCTCTGCTGGAACACTGACTTCTTTCATTTAATGCCTGCAGACTATAAAAGAGAAACCAACCCAAAAAGTTTGGTTGATTAGTCTGTGGCATTCTTTTAAACTGTTGCTTATGGCGGTCTCTGTGAGCTTCTCAGTGACATTCAGCCATCCAGGTATCCCGCCTGCAGTAGACGGAATGTGGCAATGGAACGCTGGCTGCGCGTGTCATAATAGGCTCTGAGCCTTTATATACCTGCGCACAGCAGCAGCCACCTTCAGTCTGCTGCTGGACAGCCAGCAGCAGCAGCAGCAGGAGAGGTAATTAATCAGCAACCCTCCTGCTAAGGGTAGACAGCTGCTCGTTCCACCCCCCCCCCGCCTTAATTGGTTCTCCTCCCTTCCAACGGTGTTGAGGCGGGTGGGAACAGCCGGGGGTTGAGGGTACTGTGCTAAAAGAGGTGGAGTTATGCAGATCTAAAACGCGTGGATTGCAGCAGCAGCAAGCCGAAAAGTGCAGGCATGTGAGGGATCTAGAGGTTGACAGCATGTCTTCTTAACGGGAGTCCAGGTGGCCATCTCCACAAATGGACTTTTCAGAATCCTTGGGTGGCACCGTAGTCGGAAACCAATTCTGGTTATCGCTTCTCGGCCTTTTGGCTAAGATCAAGTGTAGTATCTGTTCTTATCAGTTTAATATCTGATACGTCCCCTGTCTGGGGACCATATATTAAATGGATTTTTAGAACAGGGAGATGGAAAATGAGCTTGCTCTGTCCACTCCACGCATTGACCTGGTATTGCAGTATCTCCAGGACCGGTGCACCCCTTCTTTAATGCAGTTTCTAAAATCAGAAAGAATTGAATTCAATGCTTTTGTTCATTTTGCTTGTTTGTCGGATTTTGGGATGGACTCTTTGGCTTTGCTTTTCTTCTCCTCATTGGATTTTTCATGTTAAAAGTTGCAGAAGCCAGATGACAAGCTCATTTTGGTTCAACTTCAGCAACTGTGCATTGCATTGCCATGTAATGTAATGTAATGCAATGCTATCTATCTAGCTCTCCCTCTATACTTCCTTTTGGATAAACAGACATATTAGGCAAGCATTTTGGAGCTTTCACCTAAATAACTACAGGTGGTGAGATAAGCTGCACAATATAATTGACCTTTCAGTATATTGTTGCACACACACCATCTATTTAGCAAATGCCCTTGTTATCAACAGCAGCCTTTTAAACTCACCTGAGCTAACAGGTATGTGAGCTGGTTACTCTGCTGCGCTTAAAATTTCTTTTTTGGTTTGCTACAATGCCTTTTCTGAAACGTTGTCTCCCTCTGCTGGAACACTGACTTCTTTCATTTAATGCCTGCAGACTATAAAAGAGAAACCAACCCAAAAAGTTTGGTTGATTAGTCTGTGGCATTCTTTTAAACTGTTGCTTATGGCGGTCTCTGTGAGCTTCTCAGTGACATTCAGCCATCCAGGTATCCCGCCTGCAGTAGACGGAATGTGGCAATGGAACGCTGGCTGCGCGTGTCATAATAGGCTCTGAGCCTTTATATACCTGCGCACAGCAGCAGCCACCTTCAGTCTGCTGCTGGACAGCCAGCAGCAGCAGCAGCAGGAGAGGTAATTAATCAGCAACCCTCCTGCTAAGGGTAGACAGCTGCTCGTTCCACCCCCCCCCGCCTTAATTGGTTCTCCTCCCTTCCAACGGTGTTGAGGCGGGTGGGAACAGCCGGGGGTTGAGGGTACTGTGCTAAAAGAGGTGGAGTTATGCAGATCTAAAACGCGTGGATTGCAGCAGCAGCAAGCCGAAAAGTGCAGGCATGTGAGGGATCTAGAGGTTGACAGCATGTCTTCTTAACGGGAGTCCAGGTGGCCATCTCCACAAATGGACTTTTCAGAATCCTTGGGTGGCACCGTAGTCGGAAACCAATTCTGGTTATCGCTTCTCGGCCTTTTGGCTAAGATCAAGTGTAGTATCTGTTCTTATCAGTTTAATATCTGATACGTCCCCTGTCTGGGGACCATATATTAAATGGATTTTTAGAACAGGGAGATGGAAAATGAGCTTGCTCTGTCCACTCCACGCATTGACCTGGTATTGCAGTATCTCCAGGACCGGTGCACCCCTTCTTTAATGCAGTTTCTAAAATCAGAAAGAATTGAATTCAATGCTTTTGTTCATTTTGCTTGTTTGTCGGATTTTGGGATGGACTCTTTGGCTTTGCTTTTCTTCTCCTCATTGGATTTTTCATGTTAAAAGTTGCAGAAGCCAGATGACAAGCTCATTTTGGTTCAACTTCAGCAACTGTGCATTGCATTGCCATGTAATGTAATGTAATGCAATGCTATCTATCTAGCTCTCCCTCTATACTTCCTTTTGGATAAACAGACATATTAGGCAAGCATTTTGGAGCTTTCACCTAAATAACTACAGGTGGTGAGATAAGCTGCACAATATAATTGACCTTTCAGTATATTGTTGCACACACACCATCTATTTAGCAAATGCCCTTGTTATCAACAGCAGCCTTTTAAACTCACCTGAGCTAACAGGTATGTGAGCTGGTTACTCTGCTGCGCTTAAAATTTCTTTTTTGGTTTGCTACAATGCCTTTTCTGAAACGTTGTCTCCCTCTGCTGGAACACTGACTTCTTTCATTTAATGCCTGCAGACTATAAAAGAGAAACCAACCCAAAAAGTTTGGTTGATTAGTCTGTGGCATTCTTTTAAACTGTTGCTTATGGCGGTCTCTGTGAGCTTCTCAGTGACATTCAGCCATCCAGGTATCCCGCCTGCAGTAGACGGAATGTGGCAATGGAACGCTGGCTGCGCGTGTCATAATAGGCTCTGAGCCTTTATATACCTGCGCACAGCAGCAGCCACCTTCAGTCTGCTGCTGGACAGCCAGCAGCAGCAGCAGCAGGAGAGGTAATTAATCAGCAACCCTCCTGCTAAGGGTAGACAGCTGCTCGTTCCACCCCCCCCCCCCGCCTTAATTGGTTCTCCTCCCTTCCAACGGTGTTGAGGCGGGTGGGAACAGCCGGGGGTTGAGGGTACTGTGCTAAAAGAGGTGGAGTTATGCAGATCTAAAACGCGTGGATTGCAGCAGCAGCAAGCCGAAAAGTGCAGGCATGTGAGGGATCTAGAGGTTGACAGCATGTCTTCTTAACGGGAGTCCAGGTGGCCATCTCCACAAATGGACTTTTCAGAATCCTTGGGTGGCACCGTAGTCGGAAACCAATTCTGGTTATCGCTTCTCGGCCTTTTGGCTAAGATCAAGTGTAGTATCTGTTCTTATCAGTTTAATATCTGATACGTCCCCTATCTGGGGACCATATATTAAATGGATTTTTAGAACAGGGAGATGGAAAATGAGCTTGCTCTGTCCACTCCACGCATTGACCTGGTATTGCAGTATCTCCAGGACCGGTGCACCCCTTCTTTAATGCAGTTTCTAAAATCAGAAAGAATTGAATTCAATGCTTTTTGTTCATTTTGCTTGTTTGTCGGATTTTGGGATGGACTCTTTGGCTTTGCTTTTCTTCTCCTCATTGGATTTTTCATGTTAAAAGTTGCAGAAGCCAGATGACAAGCTCATTTTGGTTCAACTTCAGCAACTGTGCATTGCATTGCCATGTAATGTAATGTAATGCAATGCTATCTATCTAGCTCTCCCTCTATACTTCCTTTTGGATAAACAGACATATTAGGCAAGCATTTTGGAGCTTTCACCTAAATAACTACAGGTGGTGAGATAAGCTGCACAATATAATTGACCTTTCAGTATATTGTTGCACACACACCATCTATTTAGCAAATGCCCTTGTTATCAACAGCAGCCTTTTAAACTCACCTGAGCTAACAGGTATGTGAGCTGGTTACTCTGCTGCGCTTAAAATTTCTTTTTTGGTTTGCTACAATGCCTTTTCTGAAACGTTGTCTCCCTCTGCTGGAACACTGACTTCTTTCATTTAATGCCTGCAGACTATAAAAGAGAAACCAACCCAAAAAGTTTGGTTGATTAGTCTGTGGCATTCTTTTAAACTGTTGCTTATGGCGGTCTCTGTGAGCTTCTCAGTGACATTCAGCCATCCAGGTATCCCGCCTGCAGTAGACGGAATGTGGCAATGGAACGCTGGCTGCGCGTGTCATAATAGGCTCTGAGCCTTTATATACCTGCGCACAGCAGCAGCCACCTTCAGTCTGCTGCTGGACAGCCAGCAGCAGCAGCAGCAGGAGAGGTAATTAATCAGCAACCCTCCTGCTAAGGGTAGACAGCTGCTCGTTCCAGACCCCCCCCCCGCCTTAATTGGTTCTCCTCCCTTCCAACGGTGTTGAGGCGGGTGGGAACAGCCGGGGGTTGAGGGTACTGTGCTAAAAGAGGTGGAGTTATGCAGATCTAAAACGCGTGGATTGCAGCAGCAGCAAGCCGAAAAGTGCAGGCATGTGAGGGATCTAGAGGTTGACAGCATGTCTTCTTAACGGGAGTCCAGGTGGCCATCTCCACAAATGGACTTTTCAGAATCCTTGGGTGGCACCGTAGTCGGAAACCAATTCTGGTTATCGCTTCTCGGCCTTTTGGCTAAGATCAAGAGTAGTATCTGTTCTTATCAGTTTAATATCTGATACGTCCCCTATCTGGGGACCATATATTAAATGGATTTTTAGAACAGGGAGATGGAAAAAGAGCTTGCTCTGTCCACTCCACGCATTGACCTGGTATTGCAGTATCTCCAGGACCGGTGCACCCCTTCTTTAATGCAGTTTCTAAAATCAGAAAGAATTGAATTCAATGCTTTTTGTTCATTTTGCTTGTTTGTCGGATTTTGGGATGGACTCTTTGGCTTTGCTTTTCTTCTCCTCATTGGATTTTTCATGTTAAAAGTTGCAGAAGCCAGATGACAAGCTCATTTTGGTTCAACTTCAGCAACTGTGCATTGCATTGCCATGTAATGTAATGTAATGCAATGCTATCTATCTAGCTCTCCCTCTATACTTCCTTTTGGATAAACAGACATATTAGGCAAGCATTTTGGAGCTTTCACCTAAATAACTACAGGTGGTGAGATAAGCTGCACAATATAATTGACCTTTCAGTATATTGTTGCACACACACCATCTATTTAGCAAATGCCCTTGTTATCAACAGCAGCCTTTTAAACTCACCTGAGCTAACAGGTATGTGAGCTGGTTACTCTGCTGCGCTTAAAATTTCTTTTTTGGTTTGCTACAATGCCTTTTCTGAAACGTTGTCTCCCTCTGCTGGAACACTGACTTCTTTCATTTAATGCCTGCAGACTATAAAAAAGAAACCAACCCAAAAAGTTTGGTTGATTAGTCTGTGGCATTCTTTTAAACTGTTGCTTATGGCGGTCTCTGTGAGCTTCTCAGTGACATTCAGCCATCCAGGTATCCCACCTGCAGTAGACGGAATGTGGCAATGGAACGCTGGCTGCGCGTGTCATAATAGGCTCTGAGCCTTTATATACCTGCGCACAGCAGCAGCCACCTTCAGTCTGCTGCTGGACAGCCAGCAGCAGCAGCAGCAGGAGAGGTAATTAATCAGCAACCCTCCTGCTAAGGGTAGACAGCTGCTCGTTCCACACCCCCCCCCCGCCTTAATTGGTTCATCTCCCTTCCAACGGTGTTGAGGCGGGTGGGAACAGCCGGGGGTTGAGGGTACTGTGCTAAAAGAGGTGGAGTTATGCAGATCTAAAACGCGTGGATTGCAGCAGCAGCAAGCCGAAAAGTGCAGGCATGTGAGGGATCTAGAGGTTGACAGCATGTCTTCTTAACGGGAGTCCAGGTGGCCATCTCCACAAATGGACTTTTCAGAATCCTTGGGTGGCACCGTAGTCGGAAACCAATTCTGGTTATCGCTTCTCGGCCTTTTGGCTAAGATCAAGTGTAGTATCTGTTCTTATCAGTTTAATATCTGATACGTCCCCTATCTGGGGACCATATATTAAATGGATTTTTAGAACAGGGAGATGGAAAAAGAGCTTGCTCTGTCCACTCCACGCATTGACCTGGTATTGAAGTATCTCCAGGACCGGTGCACCCCTTCTTTAATGCAGTTTCTAAAATCAGAAAGAATTGAATTCAATGCTTTTTGTTCATTTTGCTTGTTTGTCGGATTTTGGGATGGACTCTTTGGCTTTGCTTTTCTTCTCCTCATTGGATTTTTCATGTTAAAAGTTGCAGAAGCCAGATGACATGCTCATTTTGGTTCAACTTCAGCAACTGTGCATTGCATTGCCATGTAATGTAATGTAATGCAATGCTATCTATCTAGCTCTCCCTCTATACTTCCTTTTGGATAAACAGACATATTAGGCAAGCATTTTGGAGCTTTCACCTAAATAACTACAGGTGGTGAGATAAGCTGCACAATATAATTGACCTTTCAGTATATTGTTGCACACACACCATATATTTAGCAAATGCCCTTGTTATCAACAGCAGCCTTTTAAACTCACCTGAGCTAACAGGTATGTGAGCTGGTTACTCTGCTGCGCTTAAAATTTCTTTTTTGGTTTGCTACAATGCCTTTTCTGAAACGTTGTCTCCCTCTGCTGGAACACTGACTTCTTTCATGTAATGCCTGCAGACTATAAAAGAGAAACCAACCCAAAAAGTTTGGTTGACTAGTCTGTGGCATTCTTTTAAACTGTTGCTTATGGCGGTCTCTGTGAGCTTCTCAGTGACATTCAGCCATCCAGGTATCCCGCCTGCAGTAGACGGAATGTGGCAATGGAACGCTGGCTGCGCGTGTCATAATAGGTTCTGAGCCTTTATATACCTGCGCACAGCAGCAGCCACCTTCAGTCTGCTGCTGGACAGCCAGCAGCAGCAGCAGCAGGAGAGGTAATTAATCAGCAACCCTCCTGCTAAGGGTAGACAGCTGCTCGTTCCACCCCCCCCCCGCCTTAATTGGTTCTCCTCCCTTCCAACGGTGTTGAGGCGGGTGGGAACAGCCGGGGGTTGAGGGTACTGTGCTAAAAGAGGTGGAGTTATGCAGATCTAAAACGCGTGGATTGCAGCAGCAGCAAGCCGAAAAGTGCAGGCATGTGAGGGATCTAGAGGTTGACAGCATGTCTTCTTAACGGGAGTCCAGGTGGCCATCTCCACAAATGGACTTTTCAGAATCCTTGGGTGGCACCGTAGTCGGAAACCAATTCTGGTTATCGCTTCTCGGCCTTTTGGCTAAGATCAAGTGTAGTATCTGTTCTTATCAGTTTAATATCTGATACGTCCCCTATCTGGGGACCATATATTAAATGGATTTTTAGAACAGGGAGATGGAAAAAGAGCTTGCTCTGTCCACTCCACGCATTGACCTGGTATTGCAGTATCTCCAGGACCGGTGCACCCCTTCTTTAATGCAGTTTCTAAAATCAGAAAGAATTGAATTCAATGCTTTTTGTTCATTTTGCTTGTTTGTCGGATTTTGGGATGGACTCTTTGGCTTTGCTTTTCTTCTCCTCATTGGATTTTTCATGTTAAAAGTTGCAGAAGCCAGATGACAAGCTCATTTTGGTTCAACTTCAGCAACTGTGCATTGCATTGCCATGTAATGTAATGTAATGCAATGCTATCTATCTAGCTCTCCCTCTATACTTCCTGTTTGGATAAACAGACATATTAGGCAAGCATTTTGGAGCTTTCACCTAAATAACTACAGGTGGTGAGATAAGCTGCACAATATAATTGACCTTTCAGTATATTGTTGCACACACACCATCTATTTAGCAAATGCCCTTGTTATCAACAGCAGCCTTTTAATCTCACCTGAGCTAACAGGTATGTGAGCTGGTTACTCTGCTGCGCTTAAAATTTCTTTTTTGGTTTGCTACAATGCCTTTTCTGAAACGTTGTCTCCCTCTGCTGGAACACTGACTTCTTTCATTTAATGCCTGCAGACTATAAAAGAGAAACCAACCCAAAAAGTTTGGTTGATTAGTCTGTGGCATTCTTTTAAACTGTTGCTTATGGCGGTCTCTGTGAGCTTCTCAGTGACATTCAGCCATCCAGGTATCCCGCCTGCAGTAGACGGAATGTGGCAATGGAACGCTGGCTGCGCGTGTCATAATAGGCTCTGAGCCTTTATATACCTGCGCACAGCAGCAGCCACCTTCAGTCTGCTGCTGGACAGCCAGCAGCAGCAGCAGCAGGAGAGGTAATTAATCAGCAACCCTCCTGCTAAGGGTAGACAGCTGCTCGTTCCACCCCCCCCCCCGCCTTAATTGGTTCTCCTCCCTTCCAACGGTGTTGAGGCGGGTGGGAACAGCCGGGGGTTGAGGGTACTGTGCTAAAAGAGGTGGAGTTATGCAGATCTAAAACGCGTGGATTGCAGCAGCAGCAAGCCGAAAAGTGCAGGCATGTGAGGGATCTAGAGGTTGACAGCATGTCTTCTTAACGGGAGTCCAGGTGGCCATCTCCACAAATGGACTTTTCAGAATCCTTCGGTGGCACCGTAGTCGGAAACCAATTCTGGTTATCGCTTCTCGGCCTTTTGGCTAAGATCAAGTGTAGTATCTGTTCTTATCAGTTTAATATCTGATACGTCCCCTATCTGGGGACCATATATTAAATGGATTTTTAGAACAGGGAGATGGAAAAAGAGCTTGCTCTGTCCACTCCACGCATTGACCTGGTATTGCAGTATCTCCAGGACCGGTGCACCCCTTCTTTAATGCAGTTTCTAAAATCAGAAAGAATTGAATTCAATGCTTTTTGTTCATTTTGCTTGTTTGTCGGATTTTGGGATGGACTCTTTGGCTTTGCTTTTCTTCTCCTCATTGGATTTTTCATGTTAAAAGTTGCAGAAGCCAGATGACAAGCTCATTTTGGTTCAACTTCAGCAACTGTGCATTGCATTGCCATGTAATGTAATGTAATGCAATGCTATCTATCTAGCTCTCCCTCTATACTTCCTTTTGGATAAACAGACATATTAGGCAAGCATTTTGGAGCTTTCACCTAAATAACTACAGGTGGTGAGATAAGCTGCACAATATAATTGACCTTTCAGTATATTGTTGCACACACACCATCTATTTAGCAAATGCCCTTGTTATCAACAGCAGCCTTTTAATCTCACCTGAGCTAACAGGTATGTGAGCTGGTTACTCTGCTGCGCTTAAAATTTCTTTTTTGGTTTGCTACAATGCCTTTTCTGAAACGTTGTCTCCCTCTGCTGGAACACTAACTTCTTTCATTTAATGCCTGCAGACTATAAAAGAGAAACCAACCCAAAAAGTTTGGTTGATTAGTCTGTGGCATTCTTTTAAACTGTTGCTTATGGCGGTCTCTGTGAGCTTCTCAGTGACATTCAGCCATCCAGGTATCCCGCCTGCAGTAGACGGAATGTGGCAATGGAACGCTGGCTGCGCGTGTCATAATAGGCTCCGAGCCTTTATATACCTGCGCACAGCAGCAGCCACCTTCAGTCTGCTGCTGGACAGCCAGCAGCAGCAGCAGGAGAGGTAATTAATCAGCAACCCTCCTGCTAAGGGTAGACAGCTGCTCGTTCCACCCCCCCCCGCCTTAATTGGTTCTCCTCCCTTCCAACGGTGTTGAGGCGGGTGGGAACAGCCGGGGGTTGAGGGTACTGTGCTAAAAGAGGTGGAGTTATGCAGATCTAAAACGCGTGGATTGCAGCAGCAGCAAGCCGAAAAGTGCAGGCATGTGAGGGATCTAGAGGTTGACAGCATGTCTTCTTAACGGGAGTCCAGGTGGCCATCTCCACAAATGGACTTTTCAGAATACTTCGGTGGCACCGTAGTCGGAAACCAATTCTGGTTATCGCTTCTCGGCCTTTTGGCTAAGATCAAGTGTAGTATCTTTTGAAAAGGCAGTTTTGTCCTTGGGCTGCCCTAGTAAATTGATGCATATTACACACTGGTTTGGTGCACTTGTTAGTACGCCAGGTGGCTCATAGAGTTATCTGATGGAAAACATGGCCCTCCAGGATCGAAGTCACTAGGCTGGGTAAGTGTGAGGGCTTTGGAGCAATGTGCCCCAGGAGTAGGCGCCCTGGTGGGAGTCCAAGCTTACTGGGACTGGGAACCCCAGAAAGACTTGGCTTCGTAGCACGCCGCACCTTTGCCAATCATACTTTCTGAGCAACCCCCCCTATTCCTGGCCTCCGGGCTAGGAAGGGGAATTTTTATAAACCCGGTCGGAGGTCCGGTCAGCTTTGGGCTGAGAAACCAACACAGGCTCCAGCTCCACTAGGGTGGCAGCCTAGATGGAAGCTGGGAGCACGAAAACGGCTCTTCTCCGGCTTCGGCTAGGGAGAGCATCGGAGATCCCTGACCCTCGCTGTGGCCTTCTGGCTCGGAGGGATGGGGATGGTTAATTGGGGACCCTCTCTTCCGAGAAGGATCCACATGAATCCTCGCCTCGTGCGCTGTTTTGGTGTGACTTCGGTCACATTTTTCAGTGCCTTGGATGCAGCTTCAATCAAAAAATCTGTTCTTATCAGTTTAATATCTGATACGTCCCCTATCTGGGGACCATATATTAAATGGATTTTTAGAACAGGGAGATGGAAAAAGAGCTTGCTCTGTCCACTCCACGCATTGACCTGGTATTGCAGTATCTCCAGGACCGGTGCACCCCTTCTTTAATGCAGTTTCTAAAATCAGAAAGAATTGAATTCAATGCTTTTTGTTCATTTTGCTTGTTTGTCGGATTTTGGGATGGACTCTTTGGCTTTGCTTTTCTTCTCCTCATTGGATTTTTCATGTTAAAAGTTGCAGAAGCCAGATGACAAGCTCATTTTGGTTCAACTTCAGCAACTGTGCATTGCATTGCCATGTAATGTAATGTAATGCAATGCTATCTATCTAGCTCTCCCTCTATACTTCCTTTTGGATAAACAGACATATTAGGCAAGCATTTTGGAGCTTTCACCTAAATAACTACAGGTGGTGAGATAAGCTGCACAATATAATTGACCTTTCAGTATATTGTTGCACACACACCATCTATTTAGCAAATGCCCTTGTTATCAACAGCAGCCTTTTAAACTCACCTGAGCTAACAGGTATGTGAGCTGGTTACTCTGCTGCGCTTAAAATTTCTTTTTTGGTTTGCTACAATGCCTTTTCTGAAACGTTGTCTCCCTCTGCTGGAACACTGACTTCTTTCATTTAATGCCTGCAGACTATAAAAGAGAAACCAACCCAAAAAGTTTGGTTGATTAGTCTGTGGCATTCTTTTAAACTGTTGCTTATGGCGGTCTCTGTGAGCTTCTCAGTGACATTCAGCCATCCAGGTATCCCGCCTGCAGTAGACGGAATGTGGCAATGGAACGCTGGCTGCGCGTGTCATGATAGGCTCTGAGCCTTTATATACCTGCGCACAGCAGCAGCCACCTTCAGTCTGCTGCTGGACAGCCAGCAGCAGCAGCAGCAGGAGAGGTAATTAATCAGCAACCCTCCTGCTAAGGGTAGACAGCTGCTCGTTCCACCCCCCCCCCCGCCTTAATTGGTTCTCCTCCCTTCCAACGGTGTTGAGGCGGGTGGGAACAGCCGGGGGTTGAGGGTACTGTGCTAAAAGAGGTGGAGTTATGCAGATCTAAAACGCGTGGATTGCAGCAGCAGCAAGCCGAAAAGTGCAGGCATGTGAGGGATCTAGAGGTTGACAGCATGTCTTCTTAACGGGAGTCCAGGTGGCCATCTCCACAAATGGACTTTTCAGAATCCTTGGGTGGCACCGTAGTCGGAAACCAATTCTGGTTATCGCTTCTCGGCCTTTTGGCTAAGATCAAGTGTAGTATCTGTTCTTATCAGTTTAATATCTGATACGTCCCCTATCTGGGGACCATATATTAAATGGATTTTTAGAACAGGGAGATGGAAAAAGAGCTTGCTCTGTCCACTCCACGCATTGACCTGGTATTGCAGTATCTCCAGGACCGGTGCACCCCTTCTTTAATGCAGTTTCTAAAATCAGAAAGAATTGAATTCAATGCTTTCTGTTCATTTTGCTTGTTTGTCGGATTTTGGGATGGACTCTTTGGCTTTGCTTTTCTTCTCCTCATTGGATTTTTCATGTTAAAAGTTGCAGAAGCCAGATGACAAGCTCATTTTGGTTCAACTTCAGCAACTGTGCATTGCATTGCCATGTAATGTAATGTAATGCAATGCTATCTATCTAGCTCTCCCTCTATACTTCCTTTTGGATAAACAGACATATTAGGCAAGCATTTTGGAGCTTTCACCTAAATAACTACAGGTGGTGAGATAAGCTGCACAATATAATTGACCTTTCAGTATATTGTTGCACACACACCATCTATTTAGCAAATGCCCTTGTTATCAACAGCAGCCTTTTAAACTCACCTGAGCTAACAGGTATGTGAGCTGGTTACTCTGCTGCGCGTAAAATTTCTTTTTTGGTTTGCTACAATGCCTTTTCTGAAACGTTGTCTCCCTCTGCTGGAACACTGACTTCTTTCATTTAATGCCTGCAGACTATAAAAGAGAAACCAACCCAAAAAGTTTGGTTGATTAGTCTGTGGCATTCTTTTAAACTGTTGCTTATGGCGGTCTCTGTGAGCTTCTCAGTGACATTCAGCCATCCAGGTATCCCGCCTGCAGTAGACGGAATGTGGCAATGGAACGCTGGCTGCGCGTGTCATAATAGGCTCTGAGCCTTTATATACCTGCGCACAGCAGCAGCCACCTTCAGTCTGCTGCTGGACAGCCAGCAGCAGCAGCAGCAGGAGAGGTAATTAATCAGCAACCCTCCTGCTAAGGGTAGACAGCTGCTCGTTCCACCCCCCCCCCCCGCCTTAATTGGTTCTCCTCCCTTCCAACGGTGTTGAGGCGGGTGGGAACAGCCGGGGGTTGAGGGTACTGTGCTAAAAGAGGTGGAGTTATGCAGATCTAAAACGCGTGGATTGCAGCAGCAGCAAGCCGAAAAGTGCAGGCATGTGAGGGATCTAGAGGTTGACAGCATGTCTTCTTAACGGGAGTCCAGGTGGCCATCTCCACAAATGGACTTTTCAGAATCCTTGGGTGGCACCGTAGTCGGAAACCAATTCTGGTTATCGCTTCTCGGCCTTTTGGCTAAGATCAAGTGTAGTATCTGTTCTTATCAGTTTAATATCTGATACGTCCCCTATCTGGGGACCATATATTAAATGGATTTTTAGAACAGGGAGATGGAAAAAGAGCTTGCTCTGTCCACTCCACGCATTGACCTGGTATTGCAGTATCTCCAGGACCGGTGCACCCCTTCTTTAATGCAGTTTCTAAAATCAGAAAGAATTGAATTCAATGCTTTTTGTTCATTTTGCTTGTTTGTCGGATTTTGGGATGGACTCTTTGGCTTTGCTTTTCTTCTCCTCATTGGATTTTTCATGTTAAAAGTTGCAGAAGCCAGATGACAAGCTCATTTTGGTTCAACTTCAGCAACTGTGCATTGCATTGCCATGTAATGTAATGTAATGCAATGCTATCTATCTAGCTCTCCCTCTATACTTCCTTTTGGATAAACAGACATATTAGGCAAGCATTTTGGAGCTTTCACCTAAATAACTGCAGGTGGTGAGATAAGCTGCACAATATAATTGACCTTTCAGTATATTGTTGCACACACACCATCTATTTAGCAAATGCCCTTGTTATCAACAGCAGCCTTTTAAACTCACCTGAGCTAACAGGTATGTGAGCTGGTTACTCTGCTGCGCTTAAAATTTCTTTTTTGGTTTGCTACAATGCCTTTTCTGAAACGTTGTCTCCCTCTGCTGGAACACTGACTTCTTTCATTTAATGCCTGCAGACTATAAAAGAGAAACCAACCCAAAAAGTTTGGTTGATTAGTCTGTGGCATTCTTTTAAACTGTTGCTTATGGCGGTCTCTGTGAGCTTCTCAGTGACATTCAGCCATCCAGGTATCCCGCCTGCAGTAGACGGAATGTGGCAATGGAACGCTGGCTGCGCGTGTCATAATAGGCTCTGAGCCTTTATATACCTGCGCACAGCAGCAGCCACCTTCAGTCTGCTGCTGGACAGCCAGCAGCAGCAGCAGCAGGAGAGGTAATTAATCAGCAACCCTCCTGCTAAGGCTAGACAGCTGCTCGTTCCACCCCCCCCCCCCCCGCCTTAATTGGTTCTCCTCCCTTCCAACGGTGTTGAGACGGGTGGGAACAGCCGGGGGTTGAGGGTACTGTGCTAAAAGAGGTGGAGTTATGCAGATCTAAAACGCGTGGATTGCAGCAGCAGCAAGCCGAAAAGTGCAGGCATGTGAGGGATCTAGAGGTTGACAGCATGTCTTCTTAACGGGAGTCCAGGTGGCCATCTCCACAAATGGACTTTTCAGAATCCTTGGGTGGCACCGTAGTCGGAAACCAATTCTGGTTATCGCTTCTCGGCCTTTTGGCTAAGATCAAGTGTAGTATCTGTTCTTATCAGTTTAATATCTGACACGTCCCCTATCTGGGGACCATATATTAAATGGATTTTTAGAACAGGGAGATGGAAAAAGAGCTTGCTCTGTCCACTCCACGCATTGACCTGGTATTGCAGTATCTCCAGGACCGGTGCACCCCTTCTTTAATGCAGTTTCTAAAATCAGAAAGAATTGAATTCAATGCTTTTTGTTCATTTTGCTTGTTTGTCGGATTTTGGGATGGACTCTTTGGCTTTGCTTTTCTTCTCCTCATTGGATTTTTCATGTTAAAAGTTGCAGAAGCCAGATGACAAGCTCATTTTGGTTCAACTTCAGCAACTGTGCATTGCATTGCCATGTAATGTAATGTAATGCAATGCTATCTATCTAGCTCTCCCTCTATACTTCCTTTTGGATAAACAGACATATTAGGCAAGCATTTTGGAGCTTTCACCTAAATAACTACAGGTGGTGAGATAAGCTGCACAATATAATTGACCTTTCAGTATATTGTTGCACACACACCATCTATTTAGCAAATGCCCTTGTTATCAACAGCAGCCTTTTAAACTCACCTGAGCTAACAGGTATGTGAGCTGGTTACTCTGCTGCGCTTAAAATTTCTTTTTTGGTTTGCTACAATGCCTTTTCTGAAACGTTGTCTCCCTCTGCTGGAACACTGACTTCTTTCATTTAATGCCTGCAGACTATAAAAGAGAAACCAACCCAAAAAGTTTGGTTGATTAGTCTGTGGCATTCTTTTAAACTGTTGCTTATGGCGGTCTCTGTGAGCTTCTCAGTGACATTCAGCCATCCAGGTATCCCGCCTGCAGTAGACGGAATGTGGCAATGGAACGCTGGCTGCGCGTGTCATAATAGGCTCTGAGCCTTTATATACCTGCGCACAGCAGCAGCCACCTTCAGTCTGCTGCTGGACAGCCAGCAGCAGCAGCAGCAGGAGAGGTAATTAATCAGCAACCCTCCTGCTAAGGGTAGACAGCTGCTCGTTCCACCCCCCCCCCCCCGCCTTAATTGGTTCTCCTCCCTTCCAACGGTGTTGAGGCGGGTGGGAACAGCCGGGGGTTGAGGGTACTGTGCTAAAAGAGGTGGAGTTATGCAGATCTAAAACACGTGGATTGCAGCAGCAGCAAGCCGAAAAGTGCAGGCATGTGAGGGATCTAGAGGTTGACAGCATGTCTTCTTAACGGGAGTCCAGGTGGCCATCTCCACAAATGGACTTTTCAGAATCCTTGGGTGGCACCGTAGTCGGAAACCAATTCTGGTTATCGCTTCTCGGCCTTTTGGCTAAGATCAAGTGTAGTATCTGTTCTTATCAGTTTAATATCTGATACGTCCCCTATCTGGGGACCATATATTAAATGGATTTTTAGAACAGGGAGATGGAAAAAGAGCTTGCTCTGTCCACTCCACGCATTGACCTGGTATTGCAGTATCTCCAGGACCGGTGCACCCCTTCTTTAATTCAGTTTCTAAAATCAGAAAGAATTGAATTCAATGCTTTTTGTTCATTTTGCTTGTTTGTCGGATTTTGGGATGGACTCTTTGGCTTTGCTTTTCTTCTCCTCATTGGATTTTTCATGTTAAAAGTTGCAGAAGCCAGATGACAAGCTCATTTTGGTTCAACTTCAGCAACTGTGCATTGCATTGCCATGTAATGTAATGTAATGCAATGCTATCTATCTAGCTCTCCCTCTATACTTCCTTTTGGATAAACAGACATATTAGGCAAGCATTTTGGAGCTTTCACCTAAATAACTACAGGTGGTGAGATAAGCTGCACAATATAATTGACCTTTCAGTATATTGTTGCACACACACCATCTATTTAGCAAATGCCCTTGTTATCAACAGCAGCCTTTTAAACTCACCTGAGCTAACAGGTATGTGAGCTGGTTACTCTGCTGCGCTTAAAATTTCTTTTTTGGTTTGCTACAATGCCTTTTCTGAAACGTTGTCTCCCTCTGCTGGAACACTGACTTCTTTCATTTAATGCCTGCAGACTATAAAAGAGAAACCAACCCAAAAAGTTTGGTTGATTAGTCTGTGGCATTCTTTTAAACTGTTGCTTATGGCGGTCTCTGTGAGCTTCTCAGTGACATTCAGCCATCCAGGTATCCCGCCTGCAGTAGACGGAATGTGGCAATGGAACGCTGGCTGCGCGTGTCATAATAGGCTCTGAGCCTTTATATACCTGCGCACAGCAGCAGCCACCTTCAGTCTGCTGCTGGACAGCCAGCAGCAGCAGCAGCAGGAGAGGTAATTAATCAGCAACCCTCCTGCTAAGGGTAGACAGCTGCTCGTTCCACCCCCCCCCCCCCGCCTTAATTGGTTCTCCTCCCTTCCAACGGTGTTGAGGCGGGTGGGAACAGCCGGGGGTTGAGGGTACTGTGCTAAAAGAGGTGGAGTTATGCAGATCTAAAACGCGTGGATTGCAGCAGCAGCAAGCCGAAAAGTGCAGGCATGTGAGGGATCTAGAGGTTGACAGCATGTCTTCTTAACGGGAGTCCAGGTGGCCATCTCCACAAATGGACTTTTCAGAATCCTTGGGTGGCACCGTAGTCGGAAACCAATTCTGGTTATCGCTTCTCGGCCTTTTGGCTAAGATCAAGTGTAGTATCTGTTCTTATCAGTTTAATATCTGATACGTCCCCTATCTGGGGACCATATATTAAATGGATTTTTAGAACAGGGAGATGGAAAAAGAGCTTGCTCTGTCCACTCCACGCATTGACCTGGTATTGCAGTATCTCCAGGACCGGTGCACCCCTTCTTTAATGCAGTTTCTAAAATCAGAAAGAATTGAATTCAATGCTTTTTGTTCATTTTGCTTGTTTGTCGGATTTTGGGATGGACTCTTTGGCTTTGCTTTAATTCTCCTCATTGGATTTTTCATGTTAAAAGTTGCAGAAGCCAGATGACAAGCTCATTTTGGTTCAACTTCAGCAACTGTGCATTGCATTGCCATGTAATGTAATGTAATGCAATGCTATCTATCTAGCTCTCCCTCTATACTTCCTTTTGGATAAACAGACATATTAGGCAAGCATTTTGGAGCTTTCACCTAAATAACTACAGGTGGTGTGATAAGCTGCACAATATAATTGACCTTTCAGTATATTGTTGCACACACACCATCTATTTAGCAAATGCCCTTGTTATCAACAGCAGCCTTTTAAACTCACCTGAGCTAACAGGTATGTGAGCTGGTTACTCTGCTGCGCTTAAAATTTCTTTTTTGGTTTGCTACAATGCCTTTTCTGAAACGTTGTCTCCCTCTGCTGGAACACTGACTTCTTTCATTTAATGCCTGCAGACTATAAAAGAGAAACCAACCCAAAAAGTTTGGTTGATTAGTCTGTGGCATTCTTTTAAACTGTTGCTTATGGCGGTCTCTGTGAGCTTCTCAGTGACATTCAGCCATCCAGGTATCCCGCCTGCAGTAGACGGAATGTGGCAATGGAACGCTGGCTGCGCGTGTCATAATAGGCTCTGAGCCTTTATATACCTGCGCACAGCAGCAGCCACCTTCAGTCTGCTGCTGGACAGCCAGCAGCAGCAGCAGCAGGAGAGGTAATTAATCAGCAACCCTCCTGCTAAGGGTAGACAGCTGCTCGTTCCACCCCCCCCCCCCACCTTAATTGGTTCTCCTCCCTTCCAACGGTGTTGAGGCGGGTGGGAACAGCCGGGGGTTGAGGGTACTGTGCTAAAAGAGGTGGAGTTATGCAGATCTAAAACGCGTGGATTGCAGCAGCAGCAAGCCGAAAAGTGCAGGCATGTGAGGGATCTAGAGGTTGACAGCATGTCTTCTTAACGTGAGTCCAGGTGGCCATCTCCACAAATGGACTTTTCAGAATCCTTGGGTGGCACCGTAGTCGGAAACCAATTCTGGTTATCGCTTCTCGGCCTTTTGGCTAAGATCAAGTGTAGTATCTGTTCTTATCAGTTTAATATCTGATACGTCCCCTATCTGGGGACCATATATTAAATGGATTTTTAGAACAGGGAGATGGAAAAAGAGCTTGCTCTGTCCACTCCACGCATTGACCTGGTATTGCAGTATCTCCAGGACCGGTGCACCCCTTCTTTAATGCAGTTTCTAAAATCAGAAAGAATTGAATTCAATGCTTTTTGTTCATTTTGCTTGTTTGTCGGATTTTGGGATGGACTCTTTGGCTTTGCTTTTCTTCTCCTCATTGGATTTTTCATGTTAAAAGTTGCAGAAGCCAGATGACAAGCTCATTTTGGTTCAACTTCAGCAACTGTGCATTGCATTGCCATGTAATGTAATGTAATGCAATGCTATCTATCTAGCTCTCCCTCTATACTTCCTTTTGGATAAACAGACATATTAGGCAAGCATTTTGGAGCTTTCACCTAAATAACTACAGGTGGTGAGATAAGCTGCACAATATAATTGACCTTTCAGTATATTGTTGCACACACACCATCTATTTAGCAAATGCCCTTGTTATCAACAGCAGCCTTTTAAACTCACCTGAGCTAACAGGTATGTGAGCTGGTTACTCTGCTGCGCTTAAAATTTCTTTTTTGGTTTGCTACAATGCCTTTTCTGAAACGTTGTCTCCCTCTGCTGGAACACTGACTTCTTTCATTTAATGCCTGCAGACTATAAAAGAGAAACCAACCCAAAAAGTTTGGTTGATTAGTCTGTGGCATTCTTTTAAACTGTTGCTTATGGCGGTCTCTGTGAGCTTCTCAGTGACATTCAGCCATCCAGGTATCCCGCCTGCAGTAGACGGAATGTGGCAATGGAACGCTGGCTGCGCGTGTCATAATAGGCTCTGAGCCTTTATATACCTGCGCACAGCAGCAGCCACCTTCAGTCTGCTGCTGGACAGCCAGCAGCAGCAGCAGCAGGAGAGGTAATTAATCAGCAACCCTCCTGCTAAGGGTAGACAGCTGCTCGTTCCACCCCCCCCCCCCGCCTTAATTGGTTCTCCTCCCTTCCAACGGTGTTGAGGCGGGTGGGAACAGCCGGGGGTTGAGGGTACTGTGCTAAAAGAGGTGGAGTTATGCAGATCTAAAACGCGTGGATTGCAGCAGCAGCAAGCCGAAAAGTTCAGGCATGTGAGGGATCTAGAGGTTGACAGCATGTCTTCTTAACGGGAGTCCAGGTGGCCATCTCCACAAATGGACTTTTCAGAATCCTTGGGTGGCACCGTAGTCGGAAACCAATTCTGGTTATCGCTTCTCGGCCTTTTGGCTAAGATCAAGTGTAGTATCTGTTCTTATCAGTTTAATATCTGATACGTCCCCTATCTGGGGACCATATATTAAATGGATTTTTAGAACAGGGAGATGGAAAAAGAGCTTGCTCTGTCCACTCCACGCATTGACCTGGTATTGCAGTATCTCCAGGACCGGTGCACCCCTTCTTTAATGCAGTTTCTAAAATCAGAAAGAATTGAATTCAATGCTTTTTGTTCATTTTGCTTGTTTGTCGGATTTTGGGATGGACTCTTTGGCTTTGCTTTTCTTCTCCTCATTGGATTTTTCATGTTAAAAGTTGCAGAAGCCAGATGACAAGCTCATTTTGGTTCAACTTCAGCAACTGTGCATTGCATTGCCATGTAATGTAATGTAATGCAATGCTATCTATCTAGCTCTCCCTCTATACTTCCTTTTGGATAAACAGACATATTAGGCAAGCATTTTGGAGCTTTCACCTAAATAACTACAGGTGGTGAGATAAGCTGCACAATATAATTGACCTTTCAGTATATTGTTGCACACACACCATCTATTTAGCAAATGCCCTTGTTATCAACAGCAGCCTTTTAAACTCACCTGAGCTAACAGGTATGTGAGCTGGTTACTCTGCTGCGCTTAAAATTTCTTTTTTGGTTTGCTACAATGCCTTTTCTGAAACGTTGTCTCCCTCTGCTGGAACACTGACTTCTTTCATTTAATGCCTGCAGACTATAAAAGAGAAACCAACCCAAAAAGTTTGGTTGATTAGTCTGTGGCATTCTTTTAAACTGTTGCTTATGGCGGTCTCTGTGAGCTTCTCAGTGACATTCAGCCATCCAGGTATCCCGCCTGCAGTAGACGGAATGTGGCAATGGAACGCTGGCTGCGCGTGTCATAATAGGCTCTGAGCCTTTATATACCTGCGCACAGCAGCAGCCACCTTCAGTCTGCTGCTGGACAGCCAGCAGCAGCAGCAGGAGAGGTAATTAATCAGCAACCCTCCTGCTAAGGGTAGACAGCTGCTCGTTCCACCCCCCCCCGCCTTAATTGGTTCTCCTCCCTTCCAACGGTGTTGAGGCGGGTGGGAATAGCCGGGGGTTGAGGGTACTGTGCTAAAAGAGGTGGAGTTATGCAGATCTAAAACGCGTGGATTGCAGCAGCAGCAAGCCGAAAAGTGCAGGCATGTGAGGGATCTAGAGGTTGACAGCATGTCTTCTTAACGGGAGTCCAGGTGGCCATCTCCACAAATGGACTTTTCAGAATCCTTGGGTGGCACCGTAGTCGGAAACCAATTCTGGTTATCGCTTCTCGGCCTTTTGGCTAAGATCAAGTGTAGTATCTGTTCTTATCAGTTTAATATCTGATACGTCCCCTATCTGGGGACCATATATTAAATGGATTTTTAGAACAGGGAGATGGAAAAAGAGCTTGCTCTGTCCACTCCACGCATTGACCTGGTATTGCAGTATCTCCAGGACCGGTGCACCCCTTCTTTAATGCAGTTTCTAAAATCAGAAAGAATTGAATTCAATGCTTTTTGTTCATTTTGCTTGTTTGTCGGATTTTGGGATGGACTCTTTGGCTTTGCTTTTCTTCTCCTCATTGGATTTTTCATGTTAAAAGTTGCAGAAGCCAGATGACAAGCTCATTTTGGTTCAACTTCAGCAACTGTGCATTGCATTGCCATGTAATGTAATGTAATGCAATGCTATCTATCTAGCTCTCCCTCTATACTTCCTTTTGGATAAACAGACATATTAGGCAAGCATTTTGGAGCTTTCACCTAAATAACTACAGGTGGTGAGATAAGCTGCACAATATAATTGACCTTTCAGTATATTGTTGCACACACACCATCTATTTAGCAAATGCCCTTGTTATCAACAGCAGCCTTTTAAACTCACCTGAGCTAACAGGTATGTGAGCTGGTTACTCTGCTGCGCTTAAAATTTCTTTTTTGGTTTGCTACAATGCCTTTTCTGAAACGTTGTCTCCCTCTGCTGGAACACTGACTTCTTTCATTTAATGCCTGCAGACTATAAAAGAGAAACCAACCCAAAAAGTTTGGTTGATTAGTCTGTGGCATTCTTTTAAACTGTTGCTTATGGCGGTCTCTGTGAGCTTCTCAGTGACATTCAGCCATCCAGGTATCCCGCCTGCAGTAGACGGAATGTGGCAATGGAACGCTGGCTGCGCGTGTCATAATAGGCTCTGAGCCTTTATATACCTGCGCACAGCAGCAGCCACCTTCAGTCTGCTGCTGGACAGCCAGCAGCAGCAGCAGCAGGAGAGGTAATTAATCAGCAACCCTCCTGCTAAGGGTAGACAGCTGCTCGTTCCACCCCCCCCCCGCCTTAATTGGTTCTCCTCCCTTCCAACGGTGTTGAGGCGGGTGGGAACAGCCGGGGGTTGAGGGTACTGTGCTAAAAGAGGTGGAGTTATGCAGATCTAAAACGCGTGGATTGCAGCAGCAGCAAGCCGAAAAGTGCAGGCATGTGAGGGATCTAGAGGTTGACAGCATGTCTTCTTAACGGGAGTCCAGGTGGCCATCTCCACAAATGGACTTTTCAGAATCCTTGGGTGGCACCGTAGTCGGAAACCAATTCTGGTTATCGCTTCTCGGCCTTTTGGCTAAGATCAAGTGTAGTATCTGTTCTTATCAGTTTAATATCTGATACGTCCCCTATCTGGGGACCATATATTAAATGGATTTTTAGAACAGGGAGATGGAAAAAGAGCTTGCTCTGTCCACTCCACGCATTGACCTGGTATTGCAGTATCTCCAGGACCGGTGCACCCCTTCTTTAATGCAGTTTCTAAAATCAGAAAGAATTGAATTCAATGCTTTTTGTTCATTTTGCTTGTTTGTCGGATTTTGGGATGGACTCTTTGGCTTTGCTTTTCTTCTCCTCATTGGATTTTTCATGTTAAAAGTTGCAGAAGCCAGATGACAAGCTCATTTTGGTTCAACTTCAGCAACTGTGCATTGCATTGCCATGTAATGTAATGTAATGCAATGCTATCTATCTAGCTCTCCCTCTATACTTCCTTTTGGATAAACAGACATATTAGGCAAGCATTTTGGAGCTTTCACCTAAATAACTACAGGTGGTGAGATAAGCTGCACAATATAATTGACCTTTCAGTATATTGTTGCACACACACCATCTATTTAGCAAATGCCCTTGTTATCAACAGCAGCCTTTTAAACTCACCTGAGCTAACAGGTATGTGAGCTGGTTACTCTGCTGCGCTTAAAATTTCTTTTTTGGTTTGCTACAATGCCTTTTCTGAAACGTTGTCTCCCTCTGCTGGAACACTGACTTCTTTCATTTAATGCCTGCAGACTATAAAAGAGAAACCAACCCAAAAAGTTTGGTTGATTAGTCTGTGGCATTCTTTTAAACTGTTGCTTATGGCGGTCTCTGTGAGCTTCTCAGTGACATTCAGCCATCCAGGTATCCCGCCTGCAGTAGACGGAATGTGGCAATGGAACGCTGGCTGCGCGTGTCATAATAGGCTCTGAGCCTTTATATACCTGCGCACAGCAGCAGCCACCTTCAGTCTGCTGCTGGACAGCCAGCAGCAGCAGCAGCAGGAGAGGTAATTAATCAGCAACCCTCCTGCTAAGGGTAGACAGCTGCTCGTTCCACCCCCCCCCCCCCGCCTTAATTGGTTCTCCTCCCTTCCAACGGTGTTGAGGCGGGTGGGAACAGCCGGGGGTTGAGGGTACTGTGCTAAAAGAGGTGGAGTTATGCAGATCTAAAACGCGTGGATTGCAGCAGCAGCAAGCCGAAAAGTGCAGACATGTGAGGGATCTAGAGGTTGACAGCATGTCTTCTTAACGGGAGTCCAGGTGGCCATCTCCACAAATGGACTTTTCAGAATCCTTGGGTGGCACCGTAGTCGGAAACCAATTCTGGTTATCGCTTCTCGGCCTTTTGGCTAAGATCAAGTGTAGTATCTGTTCTTATCAGTTTAATATCTGATACGTCCCCTATCTGGGGACCATATATTAAATGGATTTTTAGAACAGGGAGATGGAAAAAGAGCTTGCTCTGTCCACTCCACGCATTGACCTGGTATTGCAGTATCTCCAGGACCGGTGCACCCCTTCTTTAATGCAGTTTCTAAAATCAGAAAGAATTGAATTCAATGCTTTTTGTTCATTTTGCTTGTTTGTCGGATTTTGGGATGGACTCTTTGGCTTTGCTTTTCTTCTCCTCATTGGATTTTTCATGTTAAAAGTTGCAGAAGCCAGATGACAAGCTCATTTTGGTTCAACTTCAGCAACTGTGCATTGCATTGCCATGTAATGTAATGTAATGCAATGCTATCTATCTAGCTCTCCCTCTATACTTCCTTTTGGATAAACAGACATATTAGGCAAGCATTTTGGAGCTTTCACCTAAATAACTACAGGTGGTGAGATAAGCTGCACAATATAATTGACCTTTCAGTATATTGTTGCACACACACCATCTATTTAGCAAATGCCCTTGTTATCAACAGCAGCCTTTTAAACTCACCTGAGCTAACAGGTATGTGAGCTGGTTACTCTGCTGCGCTTAAAATTTCTTTTTTGGTTTGCTACAATGCCTTTTCTGAAACGTTGTCTCCCTCTGCTGGAACACTGACTTCTTTCATTTAATGCCTGCAGACTATAAAGAGAAACCAACCCAAAAAGTTTGGTTGATTAGTCTGTGGCATTCTTTTAAACTGTTGCTTATGGCGGTCTCTGTGAGCTTCTCAGTGACATTCAGCCATCCAGGTATCCCGCCTGCAGTAGACGGAATGTGGCAATGGAACGCTGGCTGCGCGTGTCATAATAGGCTCTGAGCCTTTATATACCTGCGCACAGCAGCAGCCACCTTCAGTCTGCTGCTGGACAGCCAGCAGCAGCAGCAGCAGGAGAGGTAATTAATCAGCAACCCTCCTGCTAAGGGTAGACAGCTGCTCGTTCCACCCCCCCCCCCGCCTTAATTGGTTCTCCTCCCTTCCAACGGTGTTGAGGCGGGTGGGAACAGCCGGGGGTTGAGGGTACTGTGCTAAAAGAGGTGGAGTTATGCAGATCTAAAACGCGTGGATTGCAGCAGCAGCAAGCCGAAAAGTTCAGGCATGTGAGGGATCTAGAGGTTGACAGCATGTCTTCTTAACGGGAGTCCAGGTGGCCATCTCCACAAATGGACTTTTCAGAATCCTTGGGTGGCACCGTAGTCGGAAACCAATTCTGGTTATCGCTTCTCGGCCTTTTGGCTAAGATCAAGTGTAGTATCTGTTCTTATCAGTTTAATATCTGATACGTCCCCTATCTGGGGACCATATATTAAATGGATTTTTAGAACAGGGAGATGGAAAAAGAGCTTGCTCTGTCCACTCCACGCATTGACCTGGTATTGCAGTATCTCCAGGACCGGTGCACCCCTTCTTTAATGCAGTTTCTAAAATCAGAAAGAATTGAATTCAATGCTTTTTGTTCATTTTGCTTGTTTGTCGGATTTTGGGATGGACTCTTTGGCTTTGCTTTTCTTCTCCTCATTGGATTTTTCATGTTAAAAGTTGCAGAAGCCAGATGACAAGCTCATTTTGGTTCAACTTCAGCAACTGTGCATTGCATTGCCATGTAATGTAATGTAATGCAATGCTATCTATCTAGCTCTCCCTCTATACTTCCTTTTGGATAAACAGACATATTAGGCAAGCATTTTGGAGCTTTCACCTAAATAACTACAGGTGGTGAGATAAGCTGCACAATATAATTGACCTTTCAGTATATTGTTGCACACACACCATCTATTTAGCAAATGCCCTTGTTATCAACAGCAGCCTTTTAAACTCACCTGAGCTAACAGGTATGTGAGCTGGTTACTCTGCTGCGCTTAAAATTTCTTTTTTGGTTTGCTACAATGCCTTTTCTGAAACGTTGTCTCCCTCTGCTGGAACACTGACTTCTTTCATTTAATGCCTGCAGACTATAAAAGAGAAACCAACCCAAAAAGTTTGGTTGATTAGTCTGTGGCATTCTTTTAAACTGTTGCTTATGGCGGTCTCTGTGAGCTTCTCAGTGACATTCAGCCATCCAGGTATCCCGCCTGCAGTAGACGGAATGTGGCAATGGAACGCTGGCTGCGCGTGTCATAATAGGCTCTGAGCCTTTATATACCTGCGCACAGCAGCAGCCACCTTCAGTCTGCTGCTGGACAGCCAGCTGCAGCAGCAGCAGGAGAGGTAATTAATCAGCAACCCTCCTGCTAAGGGTAGACAGCTGCTCGTTCCACCCCCCCCCCGCCTTAATTGGTTCTCCTCCCTTCCAACGGTGTTGAGGCGGGTGGGAACAGCCGGGGGTTGAGGGTACTGTGCTAAAAGAGGTGGAGTTATGCAGATCTAAAACGCGTGGATTGCAGCAGCAGCAAGCCGAAAAGTGCAGGCATGTGAGGGATCTAGAGGTTGACAGCATGTCTTCTTAACGGGAGTCCAGGTGGCCATCTCCACAAATGGACTTTTCAGAATCCTTGGGTGGCACCGTAGTCGGAAACCAATTCTGGTTATCGCTTCTCGGCCTTTTGGCTAAGATCAAGTGTAGTATCTGTTCTTATCAGTTTAATATCTGATACGTCCCCTATCTGGGGACCATATATTAAATGGATTTTTAGAACAGGGAGATGGAAAAAGAGCTTGCTCTGTCCACTCCACGCATTGACCTGGTATTGCAGTATCTCCAGGACCGGTGCACCCCTTCTTTAATGCAGTTTCTAAAATCAGAAAGAATTGAATTCAATGCTTTTTGTTCATTTTGCTTGTTTGTCGGATTTTGGGATGGACTCTTTGGCTTTGCTTTTCTTCTCCTCATTGGATTTTTCATGTTAAAAGTTGCAGAAGCCAGATGACAAGCTCATTTTGGTTCAACTTCAGCAACTGTGCATTGCATTGCCATGTAATGTAATGTAATGCAATGCTATCTATCTAGCTCTCCCTCTATACTTCCTTTTGGATAAACAGACATATTAGGCAAGCATTTTGGAGCTTTCACCTAAATAACTACAGGTGGTGAGATAAGCTGCACAATATAATTGACCTTTCAGTATATTGTTGCACACACACCATCTATTTAGCAAATGCCCTTGTTATCAACAGCAGCCTTTTAAACTCACCTGAGCTAACAGGTATGTGAGCTGGTTACTCTGCTGCGCTTAAAATTTCTTTTTTGGTTTGCTACAATGCCTTTTCTGAAACGTTGTCTCCCTCTGCTGGAACACTGACTTCTTTCATTTAATGCCTGCAGACTATAAAAGAGAAACCAACCCAAAAAGTTTGGTTGATTAGTCTGTGGCATTCTTTTAAACTGTTGCTTATGGCGGTCTCTGTGAGCTTCTCAGTGACATTCAGCCATCCAGGTATCCCGCCTGCAGTAGACGGAATGTGGCAATGGAACGCTGGCTGCGCGTGTCATAATAGGCTCTGAGCCTTTATATACCTGCGCACAGCAGCAGCCACCTTCAGTCTGCTGCTGGACAGCCAGCAGCAGCAGCAGCAGGAGAGGTAATTAATCAGCAACCCTCCTGCTAAGGGTAGACAGCTGCTCGTTCCACCCCCCCCCCGCCTTAATTGGTTCTCCTCCCTTCCAACGGTGTTGAGGCGGGTGGGAACAGTCGGGGGTTGAGGGTACTGTGCTAAAAGAGGTGGAGTTATGCAGATCTAAAACGCGTGGATTGCAGCAGCAGCAAGCCGAAAAGTGCAGGCATGTGAGGGATCTAGAGGTTGACAGCATGTCTTCTTAACGGGAGTCCAGGTGGCCATCTCCACAAATGGACTTTTCAGAATCCTTGGGTGGCACCGTAGTCGGAAACCAATTCTGGTTATCGCTTCTCGGCCTTTTGGCTAAGATCAAGTGTAGTATCTGTTCTTATCAGTTTAATATCTGATACGTCCCCTATCTGGGGACCATATATTAAATGGATTTTTAGAACAGGGAGATGGAAAAAGAGCTTGCTCTGTCCACTCCACGCATTGACCTGGTATTGCAGTATCTCCAGGACCGGTGCACCCCTTCTTTAATGCAGTTTCTAAAATCAGAAAGAATTGAATTCAATGCTTTTTGTTCATTTTGCTTGTTTGTCGGATTTTGGGATGGACTCTTTGGCTTTGCTTTTCTTCTCCTCATTGGATTTTTCATGTTAAAAGTTGCAGAAGCCAGATGACAAGCTCATTTTGGTTCAACTTCAGCAACTGTGCATTGCATTGCCATGTAATGTAATGTAATGCAATGCTATCTATCTAGCTCTCCCTCTATACTTCCTTTTGGATAAACAGACATATTAGGCAAGCATTTTGGAGCTTTCACCTAAATAACTACAGGTGGTGAGACAAGCTGCACAATATAATTGACCTTTCAGTATATTGTTGCACACACACCATCTATTTAGCAAATGCCCTTGTTATCAACAGCAGCCTTTTAAACTCACCTGAGCTAACAGGTATGTGAGCTGGTTACTCTGCTGCGCTTAAAATTTGTTTTTTGGTTTGCTACAATGCCTTTTCTGAAACGTTGTCTCCCTCTGCTGGAACACTGACTTCTTTCATTTAATGCCTGCAGACTATAAAAGAGAAACCAACCCAAAAAGTTTGGTTGATTAGTCTGTGGCATTCTTTTAAACTGTTGCTTATGGCGGTCTCTGTGAGCTTCTCAGTGACATTCAGCCATCCAGGTATCCCGCCTGCAGTAGACGGAATGTGGCAATGGAACGCTGGCTGCGCGTGTCATAATAGGCTCTGAGCCTTTATATATCTGCGCACAGCAGCAGCCACCTTCAGTCTGCTGCTGGACAGCCAGCAGCAGCAGCAGCAGGAGAGGTAATTAATCAGCAACCCTCCTGCTAAGGGTAGACAGCTGCTCGTTCCACCCCCCCCCGCCTTAATTGGTTCTCCTCCCTTCCAACGGTGTTGAGGCGGGTGGGAACAGCCGGGGGTTGAGGGTACTGTGCTAAAAGAGGTGGAGTTATGCAGATCTAAAACGCGTGGATTGCAGCAGCAGCAAGCCGAAAAGTGCAGGCATGTGAGGGATCTAGAGGTTGACAGCATGTCTTCTTAACGGGAGTCCAGGTGGCCATCTCCACAAATGGACTTTTCAGAATCCTTGGGTGGCACCGTAGTCGGAAACCAATTCTGGTTATCGCTTCTCGGCCTTTTGGCTAAGATCAAGTGTAGTATCTGTTCTTATCAGTTTAATATCTGATACGTCCCCTATCTGGGGACCATATATTAAATGGATTTTTAGAACAGGGAGATGGAAAAAGAGCTTGCTCTGTCCACTCCACGCATTGACCTGGTATTGCAGTATCTCCAGGACCGGTGCACCCCTTCTTTAATGCAGTTTCTAAAATCAGAAAGAATTGAATTCAATGCTTTTTGTTCATTTTGCTTGTTTGTCGGATTTTGGGATGGACTCTTTGGCTTTGCTTTTCTTCTCCTCATTGGATTTTTCATGTTAAAAGTTGCAGAAGCCAGATGACAAGCTCATTTTGGTTCAACTTCAGCAACTGTGCATTGCATTGCCATGTAATGTAATGTAATGCAATGCTATCTATCTAGCTCTCCCTCTATACTTCCTTTTGGATAAACAGACATATTAGGCAAGCATTTTGGAGCTTTCACCTAAATAACTACAGGTGGTGAGATAAGCTGCACAATATAATTGACCTTTCAGTATATTGTTGCACACACACCATCTATTTAGCAAATGCCCTTGTTATCAACAGCAGCCTTTTAAACTCACCTGAGCTAACAGGTATGTGAGCTGGTTACTCTGCTGCGCTTAAAATTTCTTTTTTGGTTTGCTACAATGCCTTTTCTGAAACGTTGTCTCCCTCTGCTGGAACACTGACTTCTTTCATTTAATGCCTGCAGACTATAAAAGAGAAACCAACCCAAAAAGTTTGGTTGATTAGTCTGTGGCATTCTTTTAAACTGTTGCTTATGGCGGTCTCTGTGAGCTTCTCAGTGACATTCAGCCATCCAGGTATCCCGCTTGCAGTAGGCGGAATGTGGCAATGGAACGCTGGCTGCGCGTGTCATAATAGGCTCTGAGCCTTTATATACCTGCGCACAGCAGCAGCCACCTTCAGTCTGCTGCTGGACAGCCAGCAGCAGCAGCAGCAGGAGAGGTAATTAATCAGCAACCCTCCTGCTAAGGGTAGACAGCTGCTCGTTCCACCCCCCCCCCGCCTTAATTGGTTCTCCTCCCTTCCAACGGTGTTGAGGCGGGTGGGAACAGCCGGGGGTTGAGGGTACTGTGCTAAAAGAGGTGGAGTTATGCAGATCTAAAACGCGTGGATTGCAGCAGCAGCAAGCCGAAAAGTGCAGGCATGTGAGGGATCTAGAGGTTGACAGCATGTCTTCTTAACGGGAGTCCAGGTGGCCATCTCCACAAATGGACTTTTCAGAATCCTTGGGTGGCACCGTAGTCGGAAACCAATTCTGGTTATCGCTTCTCGGCCTTTTGGCTAAGATCAAGTGTAGTATCTGTTCTTATCAGTTTAATATCTGATACGTCCCCTATCTGGGGACCATATATTAAATGGATTTTTAGAACAGGGAGATGGAAAAAGAGCTTGCTCTGTCCACTCCACGCATTGACCTGGTATTGCAGTATCTCCAGGACCGGTGCACCCCTTCTTTAATGCAGTTTCTAAAATCAGAAAGAATTGAATTCAATGCTTTTTGTTCATTTTGCTTGTTTGTCGGATTTTGGGATGGACTCTTTGGCTTTGCTTTTCTTCTCCTCATTGGATTTTTCATGTTAAAAGTTGCAGAAGCCAGATGACAAGCTCATTTTGGTTCAACTTCAGCAACTGTGCATTGCATTGCCATGTAATGTAATGTAATGCAATGCTATCTATCTAGCTCTCCCTCTATACTTCCTTTTGGATAAACAGACATATTAGGCAAGCATTTTGGAGCTTTCACCTAAATAACTACAGGTGGTGAGATAAGCTGCACAATATAATTGACCTTTCAGTATATTGTTGCACACACACCATCTATTTAGCAAATGCCCTTGTTATCAACAGCAGCCTTTTAAACTCACCTGAGCTAACAGGTATGTGAGCTGGTTACTCTGCTGCGCTTAAAATTTCTTTTTTGGTTTGCTACAATGCCTTTTCTGAAACGTTGTCTCCCTCTGCTGGAACACTGACTTCTTTCATTTAATGCCTGCAGACTATAAAAGAGAAACCAACCCAAAAAGTTTGGTTGATTAGTCTGTGGCATTCTTTTAAACTGTTGCTTATGGCGGTCTCTGTGAGCTTCTCAGTGACATTCAGCCATCCAGGTATCCCGCCTGCAGTAGACGGAATGTGGCAATGGAACGCTGGCTGCGCGTGTCATAATAGGCTCTGAGCCTTTATATACCTGCGCACAGCAGCAGCCACCTTCAGTCTGCTGCTGGACAGCCAGCTGCAGCAGCAGCAGGAGAGGTAATTAATCAGCAACCCTCCTGCTAAGGGTAGACAGCTGCTCGTTCCACCCCCCCCCGCCTTAATTGGTTCTCCTCCCTTCCAACGGTGTTGAGGCGGGTGGGAACAGCCGGGGGTTGAGGGTACTGT
Source organism: Phyllobates terribilis (assembly GCF_046119375.1). Lineage (NCBI taxonomy): Eukaryota > Metazoa > Chordata > Amphibia > Anura > Dendrobatidae > Phyllobates > Phyllobates terribilis. Next base: position 164,876 of record NW_027363009.1, on the reverse strand, counting down.
GCTAAAAGAGGTGGAGTTATGCAGATCTAAAACGCGTGGATTGCAGCAGCAGCAAGCCGAAAAGTGCAGGCATGTGAGGGATCTAGAGGTTGACAGCATGTCTTCTTAACGGGAGTCCAGGTGGCCATCTCCACAAATGGACTTTTCAGAATCCTTGGGTGGCACCGTAGTCGGAAACCAATTCTGGTTATCGCTTCTCGGCCTTTTGGCTAAGATCAAGTGTAGTATCTGTTCTTATCAGTTTAATATCTGATACGTCCCCTATCTGGGGACCATATATTAAATGGATTTTTAGAACAGGGAGATGGAAAAAGAGCTTGCTCTGTCCACTCCACGCATTGACCTGGTATTGCAGTATCTCCAGGACCGGTGCACCCCTTCTTTAATGCAGTTTCTAAAATCAGAAAGAATTGAATTCAATGCTTTTTGTTCATTTTGCTTGTTTGTCGGATTTTGGGATGGACTCTTTGGCTTTGCTTTTCTTCTCCTCATTGGATTTTTCATGTTAAAAGTTGCAGAAGCCAGATGACAAGCTCATTTTGGTTCAACTTCAGCAACTGTGCATTGCATTGCCATGTAATGTAATGTAATGCAATGCTATCTATCTAGCTCTCCCTCTATACTTCCTTTTGGATAAACAGACATATTAGGCAAGCATTTTGGAGCTTTCACCTAAATAACTACAGGTGGTGAGATAAGCTGCACAATATAATTGACCTTTCAGTATATTGTTGCACACACACCATCTATTTAGCAAATGCCCTTGTTATCAACAGCAGCCTTTTAAACTCACCTGAGCTAACAGGTATGTGAGCTGGTTACTCTGCTGCGCTTAAAATTTCTTTTTTGGTTTGCTACAATGCCTTTTCTGAAACGTTGTCTCCCTCTGCTGGAACACTGACTTCTTTCATTTAATGCCTGCAGACTATAAAAGAGAAACCAACCCAAAAAGTTTGGTTGATTAGTCTGTGGCATTCTTTTAAACTGTTGCTTATGGCGGTCTCTGTGAGCTTCTCAGTGACATTCAGCCATCCAGGTATCCCGCCTGCAGTAGACGGAATGTGGCAATGGAACGCTGGCTGCGCGTGTCATAATAGGCTCTGAGCCTTTATATACCTGCGCACAGCAGCAGCCACCTTCAGTCTGCTGCTGGACAGCCAGCAGCAGCAGCAGCAGGAGAGGTAATTAATCAGCAACCCTCCTGCTAAGGGTAGACAGCTGCTCGTTCCACCCCCCCCCCGCCTTAATTGGTTCTCCTCCCTTCCAACGGTGTTGAGGCGGGTGGGAACAGTCGGGGGTTGAGGGTACTGTGCTAAAAGAGGTGGAGTTATGCAGATCTAAAACGCGTGGATTGCAGCAGCAGCAAGCCGAAAAGTGCAGGCATGTGAGGGATCTAGAGGTTGACAGCATGTCTTCTTAACGGGAGTCCAGGTGGCCATCTCCACAAATGGACTTTTCAGAATCCTTGGGTGGCACCGTAGTCGGAAACCAATTCTGGTTATCGCTTCTCGGCCTTTTGGCTAAGATCAAGTGTAGTATCTGTTCTTATCAGTTTAATATCTGATACGTCCCCTATCTGGGGACCATATATTAAATGGATTTTTAGAACAGGGAGATGGAAAAAGAGCTTGCTCTGTCCACTCCACGCATTGACCTGGTATTGCAGTATCTCCAGGACCGGTGCACCCCTTCTTTAATGCAGTTTCTAAAATCAGAAAGAATTGAATTCAATGCTTTTTGTTCATTTTGCTTGTTTGTCGGATTTTGGGATGGACTCTTTGGCTTTGCTTTTCTTCTCCTCATTGGATTTTTCATGTTAAAAGTTGCAGAAGCCAGATGACAAGCTCATTTTGGTTCAACTTCAGCAACTGTGCATTGCATTGCCATGTAATGTAATGTAATGCAATGCTATCTATCTAGCTCTCCCTCTATACTTCCTTTTGGATAAACAGACATATTAGGCAAGCATTTTGGAGCTTTCACCTAAATAACTACAGGTGGTGAGACAAGCTGCACAATATAATTGACCTTTCAGTATATTGTTGCACACACACCATCTATTTAGCAAATGCCCTTGTTATCAACAGCAGCCTTTTAAACTCACCTGAGCTAACAGGTATGTGAGCTGGTTACTCTGCTGCGCTTAAAATTTGTTTTTTGGTTTGCTACAATGCCTTTTCTGAAACGTTGTCTCCCTCTGCTGGAACACTGACTTCTTTCATTTAATGCCTGCAGACTATAAAAGAGAAACCAACCCAAAAAGTTTGGTTGATTAGTCTGTGGCATTCTTTTAAACTGTTGCTTATGGCGGTCTCTGTGAGCTTCTCAGTGACATTCAGCCATCCAGGTATCCCGCCTGCAGTAGACGGAATGTGGCAATGGAACGCTGGCTGCGCGTGTCATAATAGGCTCTGAGCCTTTATATATCTGCGCACAGCAGCAGCCACCTTCAGTCTGCTGCTGGACAGCCAGCAGCAGCAGCAGCAGGAGAGGTAATTAATCAGCAACCCTCCTGCTAAGGGTAGACAGCTGCTCGTTCCACCCCCCCCCCGCCTTAATTGGTTCTCCTCCCTTCCAACGGTGTTGAGGCGGGTGGGAACAGCCGGGGGTTGAGGGTACTGTGCTAAAAGAGGTGGAGTTATGCAGATCTAAAACGCGTGGATTGCAGCAGCAGCAAGCCGAAAAGTGCAGGCATGTGAGGGATCTAGAGGTTGACAGCATGTCTTCTTAACGGGAGTCCAGGTGGCCATCTCCACAAATGGACTTTTCAGAATCCTTGGGTGGCACCGTAGTCGGAAACCAATTCTGGTTATCGCTTCTCGGCCTTTTGGCTAAGATCAAGTGTAGTATCTGTTCTTATCAGTTTAATATCTGATACGTCCCCTATCTGGGGACCATATATTAAATGGATTTTTAGAACAGGGAGATGGAAAAAGAGCTTGCTCTGTCCACTCCACGCATTGACCTGGTATTGCAGTATCTCCAGGACCGGTGCACCCCTTCTTTAATGCAGTTTCTAAAATCAGAAAGAATTGAATTCAATGCTTTTTGTTCATTTTGCTTGTTTGTCGGATTTTGGGATGGACTCTTTGGCTTTGCTTTTCTTCTCCTCATTGGATTTTTCATGTTAAAAGTTGCAGAAGCCAGATGACAAGCTCATTTTGGTTCAACTTCAGCAACTGTGCATTGCATTGCCATGTAATGTAATGTAATGCAATGCTATCTATCTAGCTCTCCCTCTATACTTCCTTTTGGATAAACAGACATATTAGGCAAGCATTTTGGAGCTTTCACCTAAATAACTACAGGTGGTGAGATAAGCTGCACAATATAATTGACCTTTCAGTATATTGTTGCACACACACCATCTATTTAGCAAATGCCCTTGTTATCAACAGCAGCCTTTTAAACTCACCTGAGCTAACAGGTATGTGAGCTGGTTACTCTGCTGCGCTTAAAATTTCTTTTTTGGTTTGCTACAATGCCTTTTCTGAAACGTTGTCTCCCTCTGCTGGAACACTGACTTCTTTCATTTAATGCCTGCAGACTATAAAAGAGAAACCAACCCAAAAAGTTTGGTTGATTAGTCTGTGGCATTCTTTTAAACTGTTGCTTATGGCGGTCTCTGTGAGCTTCTCAGTGACATTCAGCCATCCAGGTATCCCGCTTGCAGTAGGCGGAATGTGGCAATGGAACGCTGGCTGCGCGTGTCATAATAGGCTCTGAGCCTTTATATACCTGCGCACAGCAGCAGCCACCTTCAGTCTGCTGCTGGACAGCCAGCAGCAGCAGCAGCAGGAGAGGTAATTAATCAGCAACCCTCCTGCTAAGGGTAGACAGCTGCTCGTTCCACCCCCCCCCCCGCCTTAATTGGTTCTCCTCCCTTCCAACGGTGTTGAGGCGGGTGGGAACAGCCGGGGGTTGAGGGTACTGTGCTAAAAGAGGTGGAGTTATGCAGATCTAAAACGCGTGGATTGCAGCAGCAGCAAGCCGAAAAGTGCAGGCATGTGAGGGATCTAGAGGTTGACAGCATGTCTTCTTAACGGGAGTCCAGGTGGCCATCTCCACAAATGGACTTTTCAGAATCCTTGGGTGGCACCGTAGTCGGAAACCAATTCTGGTTATCGCTTCTCGGCCTTTTGGCTAAGATCAAGTGTAGTATCTGTTCTTATCAGTTTAATATCTGATACGTCCCCTATCTGGGGACCATATATTAAATGGATTTTTAGAACAGGGAGATGGAAAAAGAGCTTGCTCTGTCCACTCCACGCATTGACCTGGTATTGCAGTATCTCCAGGACCGGTGCACCCCTTCTTTAATGCAGTTTCTAAAATCAGAAAGAATTGAATTCAATGCTTTTTGTTCATTTTGCTTGTTTGTCGGATTTTGGGATGGACTCTTTGGCTTTGCTTTTCTTCTCCTCATTGGATTTTTCATGTTAAAAGTTGCAGAAGCCAGATGACAAGCTCATTTTGGTTCAACTTCAGCAACTGTGCATTGCATTGCCATGTAATGTAATGTAATGCAATGCTATCTATCTAGCTCTCCCTCTATACTTCCTTTTGGATAAACAGACATATTAGGCAAGCATTTTGGAGCTTTCACCTAAATAACTACAGGTGGTGAGACAAGCTGCACAATATAATTGACCTTTCAGTATATTGTTGCACACACACCATCTATTTAGCAAATGCCCTTGTTATCAACAGCAGCCTTTTAAACTCACCTGAGCTAACAGGTATGTGAGCTGGTTACTCTGCTGCGCTTAAAATTTCTTTTTTGGTTTGCTACAATGCCTTTTCTGAAACGTTGTCTCCCTCTGCTGGAACACTGACTTCTTTCATTTAATGCCTGCAGACTATAAAAGAGAAACCAACCCAAAAAGTTTGGTTGATTAGTCTGTGGCATTCTTTTAAACTGTTGCTTATGGCGGTCTCTGTGAGCTTCTCAGTGACATTCAGCCATCCAGGTATCCCGCCTGCAGTAGACGGAATGTGGCAATGGAACGCTGGCTGCGCGTGTCATAATAGGCTCTGAGCCTTTATATACCTGCGCACAGCAGCAGCCACCTTCAGTCTGCTGCTGGACAGCCAGCAGCAGCAGCAGCAGGAGAGGTAATTAATCAGCAACCCTCCTGCTAAGGGTAGACAGCTGCTCGTTCCACCCCCCCCCGCCTTAATTGGTTCTCCTCCCTTCCAACGGTGTTGAGGCGGGTGGGAACAGCCGGGGGTTGAGGGTACTGTGCTAAAAGAGGTGGAGTTATGCAGATCTAAAACGCGTGGATTGCAGCAGCAGCAAGCCGAAAAGTGCAGGCATGTGAGGGATCTAGAGGTTGACAGCATGTCTTCTTAACGGGAGTCCAGGTGGCCATCTCCACAAATGGACTTTTCAGAATCCTTGGGTGGCACCGTAGTCGGAAACCAATTCTGGTTATCGCTTCTCGGCCTTTTGGCTAAGATCAAGTGTAGTATCTGTTCTTATCAGTTTAATATCTGATACGTCCCCTATCTGGGGACCATATATTAAATGGATTTTTAGAACAGGGAGATGGAAAAAGAGCTTGCTCTGTCCACTCCACGCATTGACCTGGTATTGCAGTATCTCCAGGACCGGTGCACCCCTTCTTTAATGCAGTTTCTAAAATCAGAAAGAATTGAATTCAATGCTTTTGTTCATTTTGCTTGTTTGTCGGATTTTGGGATGGACTCTTTGGCTTTGCTTTTCTTCTCCTCATTGGATTTTTCATGTTAAAAGTTGCAGAAGCCAGATGACAAGCTAATTTTGGTTCAACTTCAGCAACTGTGCATTGCATTGCCATGTAATGTAATGTAATGCAATGCTATCTATCTAGCTCTCCCTCTATACTTCCTTTTGGATAAACAGACATATTAGGCAAGCATTTTGGAGCTTTCACCTAAATAACTACAGGTGGTGAGATAAGCTGCACAATATAATTGACCTTTCAGTATATTGTTGCACACACACCATCTATTTAGCAAATGCCCTTGTTATCAACAGCAGCCTTTTAAACTCACCTGAGCTAACAGGTATGTGAGCTGGTTACTCTGCTGCGCTTAAAATTTCTTTTTTGGTTTGCTACAATGCCTTTTCTGAAACGTTGTCTCCCTCTGCTGGAACACTGACTTCTTTCATTTAATGCCTGCAGACTATAAAAGAGAAACCAACCCAAAAAGTTTGGTTGATTAGTCTGTGGCATTCTTTTAAACTGTTGCTTATGGCAGTCTCTGTGAGCTTCTCAGTGACATTCAGCCATCCAGGTATCCCGCCTGCAGTAGACGGAATGTGGCAATGGAACGCTGGCTGCGCGTGTCATAATAGGCTCTGAGCCTTTATATACCTGCGCACAGCAGCAGCCACCTTCAGTCTGCTGCTGGACAGCCAGCAGCAGCAGCAGCAGGAGAGGTAATTAATCAGCAACCCTCCTGCTAAGGGTAGAGAGCTGCTCGTTCCACCCCCCCCCCCCCGCCTTAATTGGTTCTCCTCCCTTCCAACGGTGTTGAGGCGGGTGGGAACAGCCGGGGGTTGAGGGTACTGTGCTAAAAGAGGTGGAGTTATGCAGATCTAAAACGCGTGGATTGCAGCAGCAGCAAGCCGAAAAGTGCAGGCATGTGAGGGATCTAGAGGTTGACAGCATGTCTTCTTAACGGGAGTCCAGGTGGCCATCTCCACAAATGGACTTTTCAGAATCCTTGGGTGGCACCGTAGTCGGAAACCAATTCTGGTTATCGCTTCTCGGCCTTTTGGCTAAGATCAAGTGTAGTATCTGTTCTTATCAGTTTAATATCTGATACGTCCCCTATCTGGGGACCATATATTAAATGGATTTTTAGAACAGGGAGATGGAAAAAGAGCTTGCTCTGTCCACTCCACGCATTGACCTGGTATTGCAGTATCTCCAGGACCGGTGCACCCCTTCTTTAATGCAGTTTCTAAAATCAGAAAGAATTGAATTCAATGCTTTTTGTTCATTTTGCTTGTTTGTCGGATTTTGGGATGGACTCTTTGGCTTTGCTTTTCTTCTCCTCATTGGATTTTTCATGTTAAAAGTTGCAGAAGCCAGATGACAAGCTCATTTTGGTTCAACTTCAGCAACTGTGCATTGCATTGCCATGTAATGTAATGTAATGCAATGCTATCTATCTAGCTCTCCCTCTATACTTCCTTTTGGATAAACAGACATATTAGGCAAGCATTTTGGAGCTTTCACCTAAATAACTACAGGTGGTGAGATAAGCTGCACAATATAATTGACCTTTCAGTATATTGTTGCACACACACCATCTATTTAGCAAATGCCCTTGTTATCAACAGCAGCCTTTTAAACTCACCTGAGCTAACAGGTATGTGAGCTGGTTACTCTGCTGCGCTTAAAATTTCTTTTTTGGTTTGCTACAATGCCTTTTCTGAAACGTTGTCTCCCTCTGCTGGAACACTGACTTCTTTCATTTAATGCCTGCAGACTATAAAAGAGAAACCAACCCAAAAAGTTTGGTTGATTAGTCTGTGGCATTCTTTTAAACTGTTGCTTATGGCGGTCTCTGTGAGCTTCTCAGTGACATTCAGCCATCCAGGTATCCCGCCTGCAGTAGACGGAATGTGGCAATGGAACGCTGGCTGCGCGTGTCATAATAGACTCTGAGCCTTTATATACCTGCGCACAGCAGCAGCCACCTTCAGTCTGCTGCTGGACAGCCAGCAGCAGCAGCAGCAGGAGAGGTAATTAATCAGCAACCCTCCTGCTAAGGGTAGACAGCTGCTCGTTCCACCACCCCCCCGCCTTAATTGGTTCTCCTCCCTTCCAACGGTTTTGAGGCGGGTGGGAACAGCCGGGGGTTGAGGGTACTGTGCTAAAAGAGGTGGAGTTATGCAGATCTAAAACGCGTGGATTGCAGCAGCAGCAAGCCTAAAAGTGCAGGCATGTGAGGGATCTAGAGGTTGACAGCATGTCTTCTTAACGGGAGTCCAGGTGGCCATCTCCACAAATGGACTTTTCAGAATCCTTGGGTGGCACCGTGGTCGGAAACCAATTCTGGTTATCGCTTCTCGGCCTTTTGGCTAAGATCAAGTGTCGTATCTGTTCTTATCAGTTTAGTATCTGATACGTCCCCTATCTGGGGACCATATATTAAATGGATTTTTAGAACAGGGAGATGGAAAAAGAGCTTGCTCTGTCCACTCCGCGCATTGACCTGGTATTGCAGTATCTCCAGGACCGGTGCACCCCTTCTTTAATGCAGTTTCTAAAATCAGAAAGAATTGAATTCAATGCTTTTTGTTCATTTTGCTTGTTTGTCGGATTTTGGGATGGCTCTTTGGCTTTGCTTTTCTTCTCCTCATTGGATTTTTCATGTTAAAAGTTGCAGAAGCCAGATGACAAGCTCATTTTGGTTCAACTTCAGCAACTGTGCATTGCATTGCCATGTAATGTAATGTAATGCAATGCTATCTATCTAGCTCTCCCTCTATACTTCCTTTTGGATAAACAGACATATTAGGCAAGCATTTTGGAGCTTTCACCTAAATAACTACAGGTGGTGAGATAAGCTGCACAATATAATTGACCTTTCAGTATATTGTTGCACACACACCATCTATTTAGCAAATGCCCTTGTTATCAACAGCAGCCTTTTAAACTCACCTGAGCTAACAGGTATGTGAGCTGGTTACTCTGCTGCGCTTAAAATTTCTTTTTTGGTTTGCTACAATGCCTTTTCTGAAACGTTGTCTCCCTCTGCTGGAACACTGACTTCTTTCATTTAATGCCTGCAGACTATAAAAGAGAAACCAACCCAAAAAGTTTGGTTGATTAGTCTGTGGCATTCTTTTAAACTGTTGCTTATGGCGGTCTCTGTGAGCTTCTCAGTGACATTCAGCCATCCAGGTATCCCGCCTGCAGTAGACGGAATGTGGCAATGGAACGCTGGCTGCGCGTGTCATAATAGGCTCTGAGCCTTTATATACCTGCGCACAGCAGCAGCCACCTTCAGTCTGCTGCTGGACAGCCAGCAGCAGCAGCAGCAGGAGAGGTAATTAATCAGCAACCCTCCTGCTAAGGGTAGACAGCTGCTCGTTCCACCACCCCCCCGCCTTAATTGGTTCTCCTCCCTTCCAACGGTTTTGAGGCGGGTGGGAACAGCCGGGGGTTGAGGGTACTGTGCTAAAAGAGGTGGAGTTATGCAGATCTAAAACGCGTGGATTGCAGCAGCAGCAAGCCGAAAAGTGCAGGCATGTGAGGGATCTAGAGGTTGACAGCATGTCTTCTTAACGGGAGTCCAGGTGGCCATCTCCACAAATGGACTTTTCAGAATCCTTGGGTGGCACCGTAGTCGGAAACCAATTCTGGTTATCGCTTCTCGGCCTTTTGGCTAAGATCAAGTGTAGTATCTGTTCTTATCAGTTTAATATCTGATACGTCCCCTATCTGGGGACCATATATTAAATGGATTTTTAGAACAGGGAGATGGAAAAAGAGCTTGCTCTGTCCACTCCACACATTGACCTGGTATTGCAGTATCTCCAGGACCGGTGCACCCCTTCTTTAATGCAGTTTCTAAAATCAGAAAGAATTGAATTCAATGCTTTTTGTTCATTTTGCTTGTTTGTCGGATTTTGGGATGGACTCTTTGGCTTTGCTTTTCTTCTCCTCATTGGATTTTTCATGTTAAAAGTTGCAGAAGCCAGATGACAAGCTCATTTTGGTTCAACTTCAGCAACTGTGCATTGCATTGCCATGTAATGTAATGTAATGCAATGCTATCTATCTAGCTCTCCCTCTATACTTCCTTTTGGATAAACAGACATATTAGGCAAGCATTTTGGAGCTTTCACCTAAATAACTACAGGTGGTGAGATAAGCTGCACAATATAATTGACCTTTCAGTATATTGTTGCACACACACCATCTATTTAGCAAATGCCCTTGTTATCAACAGCAGCCTTTTAAACTCACCTGAGCTAACAGGTATGTGAGCTGGTTACTCTGCTGCGCTTAAAATTTCTTTTTTGGTTTGCTACAATGCCTTTTCTGAAACGTTGTCTCCCTCTGCTGGAACACTGACTTCTTTCATTTAATGCCTGCAGACTATAAAAGAGAAACCAACCCAAAAAGTTTGGTTGATTAGTCTGTGGCATTCTTTTAAACTGTTGCTTATGGCGGTCTCTGTGAGCTTCTCAGTGACATTCAGCCATCCAGGTATCCCGCCTGCAGTAGACGGAATGTGGCAATGGAACGCTGGCTGCGCGTGTCATAATAGGCTCTGAGCCTTTATATACCTGCGCACAGCAGCAGCCACCTTCAGTCTGCTGCTGGACAGCCAGCAGCAGCAGCAGCAGGAGAGGTAATTAATCAGCAACCCTCCTGCTAAGGGTAGACAGCTGCTCGTTCCACCCCCCCCCCCCGCCTTAATTGGTTCTCCTCCCTTCCAACGGTGTTGAGGCGGGTGGGAACAGCCGGGGGTTGAGGGTACTGTGCTAAAAGAGGTGGAGTTATGCAGATCTAAAACGCGTGGATTGCAGCAGCAGCAAGCCGAAAAGTGCAGGCATGTGAGGGATCTAGAGGTTGACAGCATGTCTTCTTAACGGGAGTCCAGGTGGCCATCTCCACAAATGGACTTTTCAGAATCCTTGGGTGGCACCGTAGTCGGAAACCAATTCTGGTTATCGCTTCTCGGCCTTTTGGCTAAGATCAAGTGTAGTATCTGTTCTTATCAGTTTAATATCTGATACGTCCCCTATCTGGGGACCATATATTAAATGGATTTTTAGAACAGGGAGATGGAAAAAGAGCTTGCTCTGTCCACTCCACGCATTGACCTGGTATTGCAGTATCTCCAGGACCGGTGCACCCCTTCTTTAATGCAGTTTCTAAAATCAGAAAGAATTGAATTCAATGCTTTTTGTTCATTTTGCTTGTTTGTCGGATTTTGGGATGGACTCTTTGGCTTTGCTTTTCTTCTCCTCATTGGATTTTTCATGTTAAAAGTTGCAGAAGCCAGATGACAAGCTCATTTTGGTTCAACTTCAGCAACTGTGCATTGCATTGCCATGTAATGTAATGTAATGCAATGCTATCTATCTAGCTCTCCCTCTATACTTCCTTTTGGATAAACAGACATATTAGGCAAGCATTTTGGAGCTTTCACCTAAATAACTACAGGTGGTGAGATAAGCTGCACAATATAATTGACCTTTCAGTATATTGTTGCACACACACCATCTATTTAGCAAATGCCCTTGTTATCAACAGCAGCCTTTTAAACTCACCTGAGCTAACAGGTATGTGAGCTGGTTACTCTGCTGCGCTTAAAATTTCTTTTTTGGTTTGCTACAATGCCTTTTCTGAAACGTTGTCTCCCTCTGCTGGAACACTGACTTCTTTCATTTAATGCCTGCAGACTATAAAAGAGAAACCAACCCAAAAAGTTTGGTTGATTAGTCTGTGGCATTCTTTTAAACTGTTGCTTATGGCGGTCTCTGTGAGCTTCTCAGTGACATTCAGCCATCCAGGTATCCCGCCTGCAGTAGACGGAATGTGGCAATGGAACGCTGGCTGCGCGTGTCATAATAGGCTCTGAGCCTTTATATACCTGCGCACAGCAGCAGCCACCTTCAGTCTGCTGCTGGACAGCCAGCAGCAGCAGCAGCAGGAGAGGTAATTAATCAGCAACCCTCCTGCTAAGGGTAGACAGCTGCTCGTTCCACCCCCCCCCCCGCCTTAATTGGTTCTCCTCCCTTCCAACGGTGTTGAGGCGGGTGGGAACAGCCGGGGGTTGAGGGTACTGTGCTAAAAGAGGTGGAGTTATGCAGATCTAAAACGCGTGGATTGCAGCAGCAGCAAGCCGAAAAGTGCAGGCATGTGAGGGATCTAGAGGTTGACAGCATGTCTTCTTAACGGGAGTCCAGGTGGCCATCTCCACAAATGGACTTTTCAGAATCCTTGGGTGGCACCGTAGTCGGAAACCAATTCTGGTTATCGCTTCTCGGCCTTTTGGCTAAGATCAAGTGTAGTATCTGTTCTTATCAGTTTAATATCTGATACGTCCCCTATCTGGGGACCATATATTAAATGGATTTTTAGAACAGGGAGATGGAAAAAGAGCTTGCTCTGTCCACTCCACGCATTGACCTGGTATTGCAGTATCTCCAGGACCGGTGCACCCCTTCTTTAATGCAGTTTCTAAAATCAGAAAGAATTGAATTCAATGGTTTTTTGTTCATTTTGCTTGTTTGTCGGATTTTGGGATGGACTCTTTGGCTTTGCTTTTCTTCTCCTCATTGGATTTTTCATGTTAAAAGTTGCAGAAGCCAGATGACAAGCTCATTTTGGTTCAACTTCAGCAACTGTGCATTGCATTGCCATGTAATGTAATGTAATGCAATGCTATCTATCTAGCTCTCCCTCTATACTTCCTTTTGGATAAACAGACATATTAGGCAAGCATTTTGGAGCTTTCACCTAAATAACTACAGGTGGTGAGATAAGCTGCACAATATAATTGACCTTTCAGTATATTGTTGCACACACACCATCTATTTAGCAAATGCCCTTGTTATCAACAGCAGCCTTTTAAACTCACCTGAGCTAACAGGTATGTGAGCTGGTTACTCTGCTGCGCTTAAAATTTCTTTTTTGGTTTGCTACAATGCCTTTTCTGAAACGTTGTCTCCCTCTGCTGGAACACTGACTTCTTTCATTTAATGCCTGCAGACTATAAAAGAGAAACCAACCCAAAAAGTTTGGTTGATTAGTCTGTGGCATTCTTTTAAACTGTTGCTTATGGCGGTCTCTGTGAGCTTCTCAGTGACATTCAGCCATCCAGGTATCCCGCCTGCAGTAGACGGAATGTGGCAATGGAACGCTGGCTGCGCGTGTCATAATAGGCTCTGAGCCTTTATATACCTGCGCACAGCAGCAGCCACCTTCAGTCTGCTGCTGGACAGCCAGCAGCAGCAGCAGCAGGAGAGGTAATTAATCAGCAACCCTCCTGCTAAGGGTAGACAGCTGCTCGTTCCACCCCCCCCCCCCGCCTTAATTGGTTCTCCTCCCTTCCAACGGTGTTGAGGCGGGTGGGAACAGCCGGGGGTTGAGGGTACTGTGCTAAAAGAGGTGGAGTTATGCAGATCTAAAACGCGTGGATTGCAGCAGCAGCAAGCTGAAAAGTGCAGGCATGTGAGGGATCTAGAGGTTGACAGCATGTCTTCTTAACGGGAGTCCAGGTGGCCATCTCCACAAATGGACTTTTCAGAATCCTTGGGTGGCACCGTAGTCGGAAACCAATTCTGGTTATCGCTTCTCGGCCTTTTGGCTAAGATCAAGTGTAGTATCTGTTCTTATCAGTTTAATATCTGATACGTCCCCTATCTGGGGACCATATATTAAATGGATTTTTAGAACAGGGAGATGGAAAAAGAGCTTGCTCTGTCCACTCCACGCATTGACCTGGTATTGCAGTATCTCCAGGACCGGTGCACCCCTTCTTTAATGCAGTTTCTAAAATCAGAAAGAATTGAATTCAATGCTTTTTGTTCATTTTGCTTGTTTGTCGGATTTTGGGATGGACTCTTTGGCTTTGCTTTTCTTCTCCTCATTGGATTTTTCATGTTAAAAGTTGCAGAAGCCAGATGACAAGCTCATTTTGGTTCAACTTCAGCAACTGTGCATTGCATTGCCATGTAATGTAATGTAATGCAATGCTATCTATCTAGCTCTCCCTCTATACTTCCTTTTGGATAAACAGACATATTAGGCAAGCATTTTGGAGCTTTCACCTAAATAACTACAGGTGGTGAGATAAGCTGCACAATATAATTGACCTTTCAGTATATTGTTGCACACACACCATTTATTTAGCAAATGCCCTTGTTATCAACAGCAGCCTTTTAAACTCACCTGAGCTAACAGGTATGTGAGCTGGTTACTCTGCTGCGCTTAAAATTTCTTTTTTGGTTTGCTACAATGCCTTTTCTGAAACGTTGTCTCCCTCTGCTGGAACACTGACTTCTTTCATTTAATGCCTGCAGACTATAAAAGAGAAACCAACCCAAAAAGTTTGGTTGATTAGTCTGTGGCATTCTTTTAAACTGTTGCTTATGGCGGTCTCTGTGAGCTTCTCAGTGACATTCAGCCATCCAGGTATCCCGCCTGCAGTAGACGGAATGTGGCAATGGAACGCTGGCTGCGCGTGTCATAATAGGCTCTGAGCCTTTATATACCTGCGCACAGCAGCAGCCACCAGCAGCAGCAGCAGGAGAGGTAATTAATCAGCAACCCTCCTGCTAAGGGTAGACAGCTGCTCGTTCCACCCCCCCCCCCCCGCCTTAATTGGTTCTCCTCCCTTCCAACGGTGTTGAGGCGGGTGGGAACAGCCGGGGGTTGAGGGTACTGTGCTAAAAGAGGTGGAGTTATGCAGATCTAAAACGCGTGGATTGCAGCAGCAGCAAGCCGAAAAGTGCAGGCATGTGAGGGATCTAGAGGTTGACAGCATGTCTTCTTAACGGGAGTCCAGGTGGCCATCTCCACAAATGGACTTTTCAGAATCCTTGGGTGGCACCGTAGTCGGAAACCAATTCTGGTTATCGCTTCTCGGCCTTTTGGCTAAGATCAAGTGTAGTATCTGTTCTTATCAGTTTAATATCTGATACGTCCCCTATCTGGGGACCATATATTAAATGGATTTTTAGAACAGGGAGATGGAAAAAGAGCTTGCTCTGTCCACTCCACGCATTGACCTGGTATTGCAGTATCTCCAGGACCGGTGCACCCCTTCTTTAATGCAGTTTCTAAAATCAGAAAGAATTGAATTCAATGCTTTTTGTTCATTTTGCTTGTTTGTCGGATTTTGGGATGGACTCTTTGGCTTTGCTTTTCTTCTCCTCATTGGATTTTTCATGTTAAAAGTTGCAGAAGCCAGATGACAAGCTCATTTTGGTTCAACTTCAGCAACTGTGCATTGCATTGCCATGTAATGTAATGTAATGCAATGCTATCTATCTAGCTCTCCCTCTATACTTCCTTTTGGATAAACAGACATATTAGGCAAGCATTTTGGAGCTTTCACCTAAATAACTACAGGTGGTGAGATAAGCTGCACAATATAATTGACCTTTCAGTATATTGTTGCACACACACCATCTATTTAGCAAATGCCCTTGTTATCAACAGCAGCCTTTTAAACTCACCTGAGCTAACAGGTATGTGAGCTGGTTACTCTGCTGCGCTTAAAATTTCTTTTTTGGTTTGCTACAATGCCTTTTCTGAAACGTTGTCTCCCTCTGCTGGAACACTGACTTCTTTCATTTAATGCCTGCAGACTATAAAAGAGAAACCAACCCAAAAAGTTTGGTTGATTAGTCTGTGGCATTCTTTTAAACTGTTGCTTATGGCGGTCTCTGTGAGCTTCTCAGTGACATTCAGCCATCCAGGTATCCCGCCTGCAGTAGACGGAATGTGGCAATGGAACGCTGGCTGCGCGTGTCATAATAGGCTCTGAGCCTTTATATACCTGCGCACAGCAGCAGCCACCAGCAGCAGCAGCAGGAGAGGTAATTAATCAGCAACCCTCCTGCTAAGGGTAGACAGCTGCTCGTTCCACCCACCCCCCCCCGCCTTAATTGGTTCTCCTCCCTTCCAACGGTGTTGAGGCGGGTGGGAACAGCCGGGGGTTGAGGGTACTGTGCTAAAAGAGGTGGAGTTATGCAGATCTAAAACGCGTGGATTGCAGCAGCAGCAAGCCGAAAAGTGCAGGCATGTGAGGGATCTAGAGGTTGACAGCATGTCTTCTTAACGGGAGTCCAGGTGGCCATCTCCACAAATGGACTTTTCAGAATCCTTGGGTGGCACCGTAGTCTGAAACCAATTCTGGTTATCGCTTCTCGGCCTTTTGGCTAAGATCAAGTGTAGTATCTGTTCTTATCAGTTTAATATCTGATACGTCCCCTATCTGGGGACCATATATTAAATGGATTTTTAGAACAGGGAGATGGAAAAAGAGCTTGCTCTGTCCACTCCACGCATTGACCTGGTATTGCAGTATCTCCAGGACCGGTGCACCCCTTCTTTAATGCAGTTTCTAAAATCAGAAAGAATTGAATTCAATGCTTTTTGTTCATTTTGCTTGTTTGTCGGATTTTGGGATGGACTCTTTGGCTTTGCTTTTCTTCTCCTCATTGGATTTTTCATGTTAAAAGTTGCAGAAGCCAGATGACAAGCTCATTTTGGTTCAACTTCAGCAACTGTGCATTGCATTGCCATGTAATGTAATGTAATGCAATGCTATCTATCTAGCTCTCCCTCTATACTTCCTTTTGGATAAACAGACATATTAGGCAAGCATTTTGGAGCTTTCACCTAAATAACTACAGGTGGTGAGATAAGCTGCACAATATAATTGACCTTTCAGTATATTGTTGCACACACACCATCTATTTAGCAAATGCCCTTGTTATCAACAGCAGCCTTTTAAACTCACCTGAGCTAACAGGTATGTGAGCTGGTTACTCTGCTGCGCTTAAAATTTCTTTTTTGGTTTGCTACAATGCCTTTTCTGAAACGTTGTCTCCCTCTGCTGGAACACTGACTTCTTTCATTTAATGCCTGCAGACTATAAAAGAGAAACCAACCCAAAAAGTTTGGTTGATTAGTCTGTGGCATTCTTTTAAACTGTTGCTTATGGCGGTCTCTGTGAGCTTCTCAGTGACATTCAGCCATCCAGGTATCCCGCCTGCAGTAGACGGAATGTGGCAATGGAACGCTGGCTGCGCGTGTCATAATAGGCTCTGAGCCTTTATATACCTGCGCACAGCAGCAGCCACCTTCAGTCTGCTGCTGGACAGCCAGCAGCAGCAGCAGCAGGAGAGGTAATTAATCAGCAACCCTCCTGCTAAGGGTAGACAGCTGCTCGTTCCACCCCCCCCCCGCCTTAATTGGTTCTCCTCCCTTCCAACGGTGTTGAGGCGGGTGGGAACAGCCGGGGGTTGAGGGTACTGTGCTAAAAGAGGTGGAGTTATGCAGATCTAAAACGCGTGGATTGCAGCAGCAGCAAGCCGAAAAGTGCAGGCATGTGAGGGATCTAGAGGTTGACAGCATGTCTTCTTAACGGGAGTCCAGGTGGCCATCTCCACAAATGGACTTTTCAGAATCCTTGGGTGGCACCGTAGTCGGAAACCAATTCTGGTTATCGCTTCTCGGCCTTTTGGCTAAGATCAAGTGTAGTATCTGTTCTTATCAGTTTAATATCTGATACGTCCCCTATCTGGGGACCATATATTAAATGGATTTTTAGAACAGGGAGATGGAAAAAGAGCTTGCTCTGTCCACTCCACGCATTGACCTGGTATTGCAGTATCTCCAGGACCGGTGCACCCCTTCTTTAATGCAGTTTCTAAAATCAGAAAGAATTGAATTCAATGCTT
Organism: Phyllobates terribilis; assembly: GCF_046119375.1. Lineage (NCBI taxonomy): Eukaryota > Metazoa > Chordata > Amphibia > Anura > Dendrobatidae > Phyllobates > Phyllobates terribilis. Next base: position 147,445 of record NW_027363009.1, on the reverse strand, counting down.
TTTGTTCATTTTGCTTGTTTGTCGGATTTTGGGATGGACTCTTTGGCTTTGCTTTTCTTCTCCTCATTGGATTTTTCATGTTAAAAGTTGCAGAAGCCAGATGACAAGCTCATTTTGGTTCAACTTCAGCAACTGTGCATTGCATTGCCATGTAATGTAATGTAATGCAATGCTATCTATCTAGCTCTCCCTCTATACTTCCTTTTGGATAAACAGATATATTAGGCAAGCATTTTGGAGCTTTCACCTAAATAACTACAGGTGGTGAGATAAGCTGCACAATATAATTGACCTTTCAGTATATTGTTGCACACACACCATCTATTTAGCAAATGCCCTTGTTATCAACAGCAGCCTTTTAAACTCACCTGAGCTAACAGGTATGTGAGCTGGTTACTCTGCTGCGCTTAAAATTTCATTTTTGGTTTGCTACAATGCCTTTTCTGAAACGTTGTCTCCCTCTGCTGGAACACTGACTTCTTTCATTTAATGCCTGCAGACTATAAAAGAGAAACCAACCCAAAAAGTTTGGTTGATTAGTCTGTGGCATTCTTTTAAACTGTTGCTTATGGCGGTCTCTGTGAGCTTCTCAGTGACATTCAGCCATCCAGGTATTCCGCCTGCAGTAGACGGAATGTGGCAATGGAACGCTGGCTGCGCGTGTCATAATAGGCTCTGAGCCTTTATATACCTGCGCACAGCAGCAGCCACCTTCAGTCTGCTGCTGGACAGCCAGCAGCAGCAGCAGCATTAGAGGTAATTAATCAGCAACCCTCCTGCTAAGGGTAGACAGCTGCTCGTTCCACCCCCCCCCGCCTTAATTGGTTCTCCTCCCTTCCAACGGTGTTGAGGCGGGTGGGAACAGCCGGGGGTTGAGGGTACTGTGCTAAAAGAGGTGGAGTTATGCAGATCTAAAACGCGTGGATTGCAGCAGCAGCAAGCCGAAAAGTGCAGGCATGTGAGGGATCTAGAGGTTGACAGCATGTCTTCTTAACGGGAGTACAGGTGGCCATCTCCACAAATGGACTTTTCAGAATCCTTGGGTGGCACCGTAGTCGGAAACCAATTCTGGTTATCGCTTCTCAGCCTTTTGGCTAAGATCAAGTGTAGTATCTGTTCTTATCAGTTTAATATCTGATACGTCCCCTATCTGGGGACCATATATTAAATGGATTTTTAGAACAGGGAGATGGAAAAAGAGCTTGCTCTGTCCACTCCACGCATTGACCTGGTATTGCAGTATCTCCAGGACCGGTGCACCCCTTCTTTAATGCAGTTTCTAAAATCAGAAAGAATTGAATTCAATGCTTTTTGTTCATTTTGCTTGTTTGTCGGATTTTGGGATGGACTCTTTGGCTTTGCTTTTCTTCTCCTCATTGGATTTTTCATGTTAAAAGTTGCAGAAGCCAGATGACAAGCTCATTTTGGTTCAACTTCAGCAACTGTGCATTGCATTGCCATGTAATGTAATGTAATGCAATGCTATCTATCTAGCTCTCCCTCTATACTTCCTTTTGGATAAACAGACATATTAGGCAAGCATTTTGGAGCTTTCACCTAAATAACTACAGGTGGTGAGATAAGCTGCACAATATAATTGACCTTTCAGTATATTGTTGCACACACACCATCTATTTAGCAAATGCCCTTGTTATCAACAGCAGCCTTTTAAACTCACCTGAGCTAACAGGTATGTGAGCTGGTTACTCTGCTGCGCTTAAAATTTCTTTTTTGGTTTGCTACAATGCCTTTTCTGAAACGTTGTCTCCCTCTGCTGGAACACTGACTTCTTTCATTTAATGCCTGCAGACTATAAAAGAGAAACCAACCCAAAAAGTTTGGTTGATTAGTCTGTGGCATTCTTTTAAACTGTTGCTTATGGCGGTCTCTGTGAGCTTCTCAGTGACATTCAGCCATCCAAGTATCCCGCCTGCAGTAGACGGAATGTGGCAATGGAACGCTGGCTGCGCGTGTCATAATAGGCTCTGAGCCTTTATATACCTGCGCACAGCAGCAGCCACCTTCAGTCTGCTGCTGGACAGCCAGCAGCAGCAGCAGCAGGAGAGGTAATTAATCAGCAACCCTCCTGCTAAGGGTAGACAGCTGCTCGTTCCACCCCCCCCCCCCCCGCCTTAATTGGTTCTCCTCCCTTCCAACGGTGTTGAGGCGGGTGGGAACAGCCGGGGGTTGAGGGTACTGTGCTAAAAGAGGTGGAGTTATGCAGATCTAAAACGCGTGGATTGCAGCAGCAGCAAGCCGAAAAGTGCAGGCATGTGAGGGATCTAGAGGTTGACAGCATGTCTTCTTAACGGGAGTCCAGGTGGCCATCTCCACAAATGGACTTTTCAGAATCCTTGGGTGGCACCGTAGTCGGAAACCAATTCTGGTTATCGCTTCTCGGCCTTTTGGCTAAGATCAAGTGTAGTATCTGTTCTTATCAGTTTAATATCTGATACGTCCCCTATCTGGGGACCATATATTAAATGGATTTTTAGAACAGGGGGATGGAAAAAGAGCTTGCTCTGTCCACTCCACGCATTGACCTGGTATTGCAGTATCTCCAGGACCGGTGCACCCCTTCTTTAATGCAGTTTCTAAAATCAGAAAGAATTGAATTCAATGCTTTTTGTTCATTTTGCTTGTTTGTCGGATTTTGGGATTGACTCTTTGGCTTTGCTTTTCTTCTCCTCATTGGATTTTTCATGTTAAAAGTTGCAGAAGCCAGATGACAAGCTCATTTTGGTTCAACTTCAGCAACTGTGCATTGCATTGCCATGTAATGTAATGTAATGCAATGCTATCTATCTAGCTTTCCCTCTATACTTCCTTTTGGATAAACAGACATATTAGGCAAGCATTTTGGAGCTTTCACCTAAATAACTACAGGTGGTGAGATAAGCTGCACAATTTAATTGACCTTTCAGTATATTGTTGCACACACACCATCTATTTAGCAAATGCCCTTGTTATCAACAGCAGCCTTTTAAACTCACCTGAGCTAACAGGTATGTGAGCTGGTTACTCTGCTGCGCTTAAAATTTCTTTTTTGGTTTGCTACAATGCCTTTTCTGAAACGTTGTCTCCCTCTGCTGGAACACTGACTTCTTTCATTTAATGCCTGCAGACTATAAAAGAGAAACCAACCCAAAAAGTTTGGTTGATTAGTCTGTGGCATTCTTTTAAACTGTTGCTTATGGCGGTCTCTGTGAGCTTCTCAGTGACATTCAGCCATCCAGGTATCCCGCCTGCAGTAGACGGAATGTGGCAATGGAACGCTGGCTGCGCGTGTCATAATAGGCTCTGAGCCTTTATATACCTGCGCACAGCAGCAGCCACCTTCAGTCTGCTGCTGGACAGCCAGCAGCAGCAGCAGCAGGAGAGGTAATTAATCAGCAACCCTCCTGCTAAGGGTAGACAGCTGCTCGTTCCACCCCCCCCCGCCTTAATTGGTTCTCCTCCCTTCCAACGGTGTTGAGGCGGGTGGGAACAGCCGGGGGTTGAGGGTACTGTGCTAAAAGTGGTGGAGTTATGCAGATCTAAAACGCGAGGATTGCAGCAGCAGCAAGCCGAAAAGTGCAGGCATGTGAGGGATCTAGAGGTTGACAGCATGTCTTCTTAACGGGAGTCCAGGTGGCCATCTCCACAAATGGACTTTTCAGAATCCTTGGGTGGCACCGTAGTCGGAAACCAATTCTGGTTATCGCTTCTCGGCCTTTTGGCTAAGATCAAGTGTAGTATCTGTTCTTATCAGTTTAATATCTGATACGTCCCCTATCTGGGGACCATATATTAAATGGATTTTTAGAACAGGGAGATGGAAAAAGAGCTTGCTCTGTCCACTCCACGCATTGACCTGGTATTGCAGTATCTCCAGGACCGGTGCACCCCTTCTTTAATGCAGTTTAAAAAATCAGAAAGAATTGAATTCAATGCTTTTTGTTCATTTTGCTTCTTTGTCGGATTTTGGGATGGACTCTTTGGCTTTGCTTTTCTTCTCCTCATTGGATTTTTCATGTTAAAAGTTGCAGAAGCCAGATGACAAGCTCATTTTGGTTCAACTTCAGCAACTGTGCATTGCATTGCCATGTAATGTAATGTAATGCAATGCTATCTATCTAGCTCTCCCTCTATACTTCCTTTTGGATAAACAGACATATTAGGCAAGCATTTTGGAGCTTTCACCTAAATAACTACAGGTGGTGAGATAAGCTGCACAATATAATTGACCTTTCAGTATATTGTTGCACACACACCATCTATTTAGCAAATGCCCTTGTTATCAACAGCAGCCTTTTAAACTCACCTGAGCTAACAGGTATGTGAGCTGGTTACTCTGCTGCGCTTAAAATTTCTTTTTTGGTTTGCTACAATGCCTTTTCTGAAACGTTGTCTCCCTCTGCTGGAACACTGACTTCTTTCATTTAATGCCTGCAGACTATAAAAGAGAAACCAACCCAAAAAGTTTGGTTGATTAGTCTGTGGCATTCTTTTAAACTGTTGCTTATGGCGGTCTCTGTGAGCTTCTCAGTGACATTCAGCCATCCAGGTATCCCGCCTGCAGTAGACGGAATGTGGCAATGGAACGCTGGCTGCGCGTGTCATAATAGGCTCTGAGCCTTTATATACCTGCGCACAGCAGCAGCCACCTTCAGTCTGCTGCTGGACAGCCAGCAGCAGCAGCAGCAGGAGAGGTAATTAATCAGCAACCCTCCTGCTAAGGGTAGACAGCTGCTCGTTCCACCCCCCCCCCCCGCCTTAATTGGTTCTCCTCCCTTCCAACGGTGTTGAGGCGGGTGGGAACAGCCGGGGGTTGAGGGTACTGTGCTAAAAGAGGTGGAGTTATGCAGATCTAAAACGCGTGGATTGCAGCAGCAGCAAGCCGAAAAGTGCAGGCATGTGAGGGATCTAGAGGTTGACAGCATGTCTTCTTAACGGGAGTCCAGGTGGCCATCTCCACAAATGGACTTTTCAGAATCCTTGGGTGGCACCGTAGTCGGAAACCAATTCTGGTTATCGCTTCTCGGCCTTTTGGCTAAGATCAAGTGTAGTATCTGTTCTTATCAGTTTAATATCTGATACGTCCCCTATCTGGGGACCATATATTAAATGGATTTTTAGAACAGGGAGATGGAAAAAGAGCTTGCTCTGTCCACTCCACGCATTGACCTGGTATTGCAGTATCTCCAGGACCGGTGCACCCCTTCTTTAATGCAGTTTCTAAAATCAGAAAGAATTGAATTCAATGCTTTTTGTTCATTTTGCTTGTTTGTCGGATTTTGGCATGGACTCTTTGGCTTTGCTTTTCTTCTCCTCATTGGATTTTTCATGTTAAAAGTTGCAGAAGCCAGATGACAAGCTCATTTTGGTTCAACTTCAGCAACTGTGCATTGCATTGCCATGTAATGTAATGTAATGCAATGCTATCTATCTAGCTCTCCCTCTATACTTCCTTTTGGATAAACAGATATATTAGGCAAGCATTTTGGAGCTTTCACCTAAATAACTACAGGTGGTGAGATAAGCTGCACAATATAATTGACCTTTCAGTATATTGTTGCACACACACCATCTATTTAGCAAATGCCCTTGTTATCAACAGCAGCCTTTTAAACTCACCTGAGCTAACAGGTATGTGAGCTGGTTACTCTGCTGCGCTTAAAATTTCTTTTTTGGTTTGCTACAATGCCTTTTCTGAAACGTTGTCTCCCTCTGCTGGAACACTGACTTCTTTCATTTAATGCCTGCAGACTATAAAAGAGAAACCAACCCAAAAAGTTTGGTTGATTAGTCTGTGGCATTCTTTTAAACTGTTGCTTATGGCGGTCTCTGTGAGCTTCTCAGTGACATTCAGCCATCCAGGTATTCCGCCTGCAGTAGACGGAATGTGGCAATGGAACGCTGGCTGCGCGTGTCATAATAGGCTCTGAGCCTTTATATACCTGCGCACAGCAGCAGCCACCTTCAGTCTGCTGCTGGACAGCCAGCAGCAGCAGCAGCAGGAGAGGTAATTAATCAGCAACCCTCCTGCTAAGGGTAGACAGCTGCTCGTTCCACCCCCCCCCCCGCCTTAATTGGTTCTCCTCCCTTCCAACGGTGTTGAGGCGGGTGGGAACAGCCGGGGGTTGAGGGTACTGTGCTAAAAGAGGTGGAGTTATGCAGATCTAAAACGCGTGGATTGCAGCAGCAGCAAGCCGAAAATTGCAGGCATGTGAGGGATCTAGAGGTTGACAGCATGTCTTCTTAACGGGAGTCCAGGTGGCCATCTCCGCAAATGGACTTTTCAGAATCCTTGGGTGGCACCGTAGTCGGAAACCAATTCTGGTTATCGCTTCTCGGCCTTTTGGCTAAGATCAAGTGTAGTATCTGTTCTTATCAGTTTAATATCTGATACGTCCCCTATCTGGGGACCATATATTAAATGGATTTTTAGAACAGGGAGATGGAAAAAGAGCTTGCTCTGTCCACTCCACGCATTGACCTGGTATTGCAGTATCTCCAGGACCGGTGCACCCCTTCTTTAATGCAGTTTCTAAAATCAGAAAGAATTGAATTCAATGCTTTTTGTTCATTTTGCTTGTTTGTCGGATTTTGGGATGGACTCTTTGGCTTTGCTTTTCTTCTCCTCATTGGATTTTTCATGTTAAAAGTTGCAGAAGCCAGATGACAAGCTCATTTTGATTCAACTTCAGCAACTGTGCATTGCATTGCCATGTAATGTAATGTAATGCAATGCTATCTATCTAGCTCTCCCTCTATACTTCCTTTTGGATAAACAGACATATTAGGCAAGCATTTTGGAGCTTTCACCTAAATAACTACAGGTGGTGAGATAAGCTGCACAATATAATTGACCTTTCAGTATATTGTTGCACACACACCATCTATTTAGCAAATGCCCTTGTTATCAACAGCAGCCTTTTAAACTCACCTGAGCTAACAGGTATGTGAGCTGGTTACTCTGCTGCGCTTAAAATTTCTTTTTTGGTTTGCTACAATGCCTTTTCTGAAACGTTGTCTCCCTCTGCTGGAACACTGACTTCTTTCATTTAATGCCTGCAGACTATAAAAGAGAAACCAACCCAAAAAGTTTGGTTGATTAGTCTGTGGCATTCTTTTAAACTGTTTCTTATGGCGGTCTCTGTGAGCTTCTCAGTGACATTCAGCCATCCAGGTATCCCGCCTGCAGTAGACGGAATGTGGCAATGGAACGCTGGCTGCGCGTGTCATAATAGGCTCTGAGCCTTTATATACCTGCGCACAGCAGCAGCCACCTTCAGTCTGCTGCTGGACAGCCAGCAGCAGCAGCAGCAGGAGAGGTAATTAATCAGCAACCCTCCTGCTAAGGGTAGACAGCTGCTCGTTCCACCCCCCCCCGCCTTAATTGGTTCTCCTCCCTTCCAACGGTGTTGAGGCGGGTGGGAACAGCCGGGGGTTGAGGGTACTGTGCTAAAAGAGGTGGAGTTATGCAGATCTAAAACACGTGGATTGCAGCAGCAGCAAGCCGAAAAGTGCAGGCATGTGAGGGATCTAGAGGTTGACAGCATGTCTTCTTAACGGGAGTCCAGGTGGCCATCTCCACAAATGGACTTTTCAGAATCCTTGGGTGGCACCGTAGTCGGAAACCAATTCTGGTTATCGCTTCTCGGCCTTTTGGCTAAGATCAAGTGTAGTATCTGTTCTTATCAGTTTAATATCTGATACGTCCCCTATCTGGGGACCATATATTAAATGGATTTTTAGAACAGGGAGATGGAAAAAGAGCTTGCTCTGTCCACTCCACGCATTGACCTGGTATTGCAGTATCTCCAGGACCGGTGCACCCCTTCTTTAATGCAGTTTCTAAAATCAGAAAGAATTGAATTCAATGCTTTTTGTTCATTTTGCTTGTTTGTCGGATTTTGGGATGGACTCTTTGGCTTTGCTTTTCTTCTCCTCATTGGATTTTTCATGTTAAAAGTTGCAGAAGCCAGATGACAAGCTCATTTTGGTTCAACTTCAGCAACTGTGCATTGCATTGCCATGTAATGTAATGTAATGCAATGCTATCTATCTAGCTCTCCCTCTATACTTCCTTTTGGATAAACAGACATATTAGGCAAGCATTTTGGAGCTTTCACCTAAATAACTACAGGTGGTGAGATAAGCTGCACAATATAATTGACCTTTCAGTATATTGTTGCACACACACCATCTATTTAGCAAATGCCCTTGTTATCAACAGCAGCCTTTTAAACTCACCTGAGCTAACAGGTATGTGAGCTGGTTACTCTGCTGCGCTTAAAATTTCTTTTTTGGTTTGCTACAATGCCTTTTCTGAAACGTTGTCTCCCTCTGCTGGAACACTGACTTCTTTCATTTAATGCCTGCAGACTATAAAAGAGAAACCAACCCAAAAAGTTTGGTTGATTAGTCTGTGGCATTCTTTTAAACTGTTGCTTATGGCGGTCTCTGTGAGCTTCTCAGTGACATTCAGCCATCCAGGTATCCCGCCTGCAGTAGACGGAATGTGGCAATGGAACGCTGGCTGCGCGTGTCATAATAGGCTCTGAGCCTTTATATACCTGCGCACAGCAGCAGCCACCTTCAGTCTGCTGCTGGACAGCCAGCAGCAGCAGCAGCAGGAGAGGTAATTAATCAGCAACCCTCCTGCTAAGGGTAGACAGCTGCTCGTTCCACCCCCCCCCCGCCTTAATTGGTTCTCCTCCCTTCCAACGGTGTTGAGGCGGGTGGGAACAGCCGGGGGTTGAGGGTACTGTGCTAAAAGAGGTGGAGTTATGCAGATCTAAAACGCGTGGATTGCAGCAGCAGCAAGCCGAAAAGTGCAGGCATGTGAGGGATCTAGAGGTTGACAGCATGTCTTCTTAACGGGAGTCCAGGTGGCCATCTCCACAAATGGACTTTTCAGAATCCTTGGGTGGCACCGTAGTCGGAAACCAATTCTGGTTATCGCTTCTCGGCCTTTTGGCTAAGATCAAGTGTAGTATCTGTTCTTATCAGTTTAATATCTGATACGTCCCCTATCTGGGGACCATATATTAAATGGATTTTTAGAACAGGGAGATGGAAAAAGAGCTTGCTCTGTCCACTCCACGCATTGACCTGGTATTGCAGTATCTCCAGGACCGGTGCACCCCTTCTTTAATGCAGTTTCTAAAATCAGAAAGAATTGAATTCAATGCTTTTTGTTCATTTTGCTTGTTTGTCGGATTTTGGGATGGACTCTTTGGCTTTGCTTTTCTTCTCCTCATTGGATTTTTCATGTTAAAAGTTGCAGAAGCCAGATGACAAGCTCATTTTGGTTCAACTTCAGCAACTGTGCATTGCATTGCCATGTAATGTAATGTAATGCAATGCTATCTATCTAGCTCTCCCTCTATACTTCCTTTTGGATAAACAGACATATTAGGCAAGCATTTTGGAGCTTTCACCTAAATAACTACAGGTGGTGAGATAAGCTGCACAATATAATTGACCTTTCAGTATATTGTTGCACACACACCATCTATTTAGCAAATGCCCTTGTTATCAACAGCAGCCTTTTAAACTCACCTGAGCTAACAGGTATGTGAGCTGGTTACTCTGCTGCGCTTAAAATTTCTTTTTTGGTTTGCTACAATGCCTTTTCTGAAACGTTGTCTCCCTCTGCTGGAACACTGACTTCTTTCATTTAATGCCTGCAGACTATAAAAGAGAAACCAACCCAAAAAGTTTGGTTGATTAGTCTGTGGCATTCTTTTAAACTGTTTCTTATGGCGGTCTCTGTGAGCTTCTCAGTGACATTCAGCCATCCAGGTATCCCGCCTGCAGTAGACGGAATGTGGCAATGGAACGCTGGCTGCGCGTGTCATAATAGGCTCTGAGCCTTTATATACCTGCGCACAGCAGCAGCCACCTTCAGTCTGCTGCTGGACAGCCAGCAGCAGCAGCAGCAGGAGAGGTAATTAATCAGCAACCCTCCTGCTAAGGGTAGACAGCTGCTCGTTCCACCCCCCCCCGCCTTAATTGGTTCTCCTCCCTTCCAACGGTGTTGAGGCGGGTGGGAACAGCCGGGGGTTGAGGGTACTGTGCTAAAAGAGGTGGAGTTATGCAGATCTAAAACACGTGGATTGCAGCAGCAGCAAGCCGAAAAGTGCAGGCATGTGAGGGATCTAGAGGTTGACAGCATGTCTTCTTAACGGGAGTCCAGGTGGCCATCTCCACAAATGGACTTTTCAGAATCCTTGGGTGGCACCGTAGTCGGAAACCAATTCTGGTTATCGCTTCTCGGCCTTTTGGCTAAGATCAAGTGTAGTATCTGTTCTTATCAGTTTAATATCTGATACGTCCCCTATCTGGGGACCATATATTAAATGGATTTTTAGAACAGGGAGATGGAAAAAGAGCTTGCTCTGTCCACTCCACGCATTGACCTGGTATTGCAGTATCTCCAGGACCGGTGCACCCCTTCTTTAATGCAGTTTCTAAAATCAGAAAGAATTGAATTCAATGCTTTTTGTTCATTTTGCTTGTTTGTCGGATTTTGGGATGGACTCTTTGGCTTTGCTTTTCTTCTCCTCATTGGATTTTTCATGTTAAAAGTTGCAGAAGCCAGATGACAAGCTCATTTTGGTTCAACTTCAGCAACTGTGCATTGCATTGCCATGTAATGTAATGTAATGCAATGCTATCTATCTAGCTCTCCCTCTATACTTCCTTTTGGATAAACAGACATATTAGGCAAGCATTTTGGAGCTTTCACCTAAATAACTACAGGTGGTGAGATAAGCTGCACAATATAATTGACCTTTCAGTATATTGTTGCACACACACCATCTATTTAGCAAATGCCCTTGTTATCAACAGCAGCCTTTTAAACTCACCTGAGCTAACAGGTATGTGAGCTGGTTACTCTGCTGCGCTTAAAATTTCTTTTTTGGTTTGCTACAATGCCTTTTCTGAAACGTTGTCTCCCTCTGCTGGAACACTGACTTCTTTCATTTAATGCCTGCAGACTATAAAAGAGAAACCAACCCAAAAAGTTTGGTTGATTAGTCTGTGGCATTCTTTTAAACTGTTGCTTATGGCGGTCTCTGTGAGCTTCTCAGTGACATTCAGCCATCCAGGTATCCCGCCTGCAGTAGACGGAATGTGGCAATGGAACGCTGGCTGCGCGTGTCATAATAGGCTCTGAGCCTTTATATACCTGCGCACAGCAGCAGCCACCTTCAGTCTGCTGCTGGACAGCCAGCAGCAGCAGCAGCAGGAGAGGTAATTAATCAGCAACCCTCCTGCTAAGGGTAGACAGCTGCTCGTTCCACCCCCCCCCCCGCCTTAATTGGTTCTCCTCCCTTCCAACGGTGTTGAGGCGGGTGGGAACAGCCGGGGGTTGAGGGTACTGTGCTAAAAGAGGTGGAGTTATGCAGATCTAAAACACGTGGATTGCAGCAGCAGCAAGCCGAAAAGTGCAGGCATGTGAGGGATCTAGAGGTTGACAGCATGTCTTCTTAACGGGAGTCCAGGTGGCCATCTCCACAAATGGACTTTTCAGAATCCTTGGGTGGCACCGTAGTCGGAAACCAATTCTGGTTATCGCTTCTCGGCCTTTTGGCTAAGATCAAGTGTAGTATCTGTTCTTATCAGTTTAATATCTGATACGTCCCCTATCTGGGGACCATATATTAAATGGATTTTTAGAACAGGGAGATGGAAAAAGAGCTTGCTCTGTCCACTCCACGCATTGACCTGGTATTGCAGTATCTCCAGGACCGGTGCACCCCTTCTTTAATGCAGTTTCTAAAATCAGAAAGAATTGAATTCAATGCTTTTTGTTCATTTTGCTTGTTTGTCGGATTTTGGGATGGACTCTTTGGCTTTGCTTTTCTTCTCCTCATTGGATTTTTCATGTTAAAAGTTGCAGAAGCCAGATGACAAGCTCATTTTGGTTCAACTTCAGCAACTGTGCATTGCATTGCCATGTAATGTAATGTAATGCAATGCTATCTATCTAGCTCTCCCTCTATACTTCCTTTTGGATAAACAGACATATTAGGCAAGCATTTTGGAGCTTTCACCTAAATAACTACAGGTGGTGAGATAAGCTGCACAATATAATTGACCTTTCAGTATATTGTTGCACACACACCATCTATTTAGCAAATGCCCTTGTTATCAACAGCAGCCTTTTAAACTCACCTGAGCTAACAGGTATGTGAGCTGGTTACTCTGCTGCGCTTAAAATTTCTTTTTTGGTTTGCTACAATGCCTTTTCTGAAACGTTGTCTCCCTCTGCTGGAACACTGACTTCTTTCATTTAATGCCTGCAGACTATAAAAGAGAAACCAACCCAAAAAGTTTGGTTGATTAGTCTGTGGCATTCTTTTAAACTGTTGCTTATGGCGGTCTCTGTGAGCTTCTCAGTGACATTCAGCCATCCAGGTATCCCGCCTGCAGTAGACGGAATGTGGCAATGGAACGCTGGCTGCGCGTGTCATAATAGGCTCTGAGCCTTTATATACCTGCGCACAGCAGCAGCCACCTTCAGTCTGCTGCTGGACAGCCAGCAGCAGCAGCAGCAGGAGAGGTAATTAATCAGCAACCCTCCTGCTAAGGGTAGACAGCTGCTCGTTCCACCCCCCCCCCCGCCTTAATTGGTTCTCCTCCCTTCCAACGGTGTTGAGGCGGGTGGGAACAGCCGGGGGTTGAGGGTACTGTGCTAAAAGAGGTGGAGTTATGCAGATCTAAAACGCGTGGATTGCAGCAGCAGCAAGCCGAAAAGTGCAGGCATGTGAGGGATCTAGAGGTTGACAGCATGTCTTCTTAACGGGAGTCCAGGTGGCCATCTCCACAAATGGACTTTTCAGAATCCTTGGGTGGCACCGTAGTCGGAAACCAATTCTGGTTATCGCTTCTCGGCCTTTTGGCTAAGATCAAGTGTAGTATCTGTTCTTATCAGTTTAATATCTGATACGTCCCCTATCTGGGGACCATATATTAAATGGATTTTTAGAACAGGGAGATGGAAAAAGAGCTTGCTCTGTCCACTCCACGCATTGACCTGGTATTGCAGTATCTCCAGGACCGGTGCACCCCTTCTTTAATGCAGTTTCTAAAATCAGAAAGAATTGAATTCAATGCTTTTTGTTCATTTTGCTTGTTTGTCGGATTTTGGGATGGACTCTTTGGCTTTGCTTTTCTTCTCCTCATTGGATTTTTCATGTTAAAAGTTGCAGAAGCCAGATGACAAGCTCATTTTGGTTCAACTTCAGCAACTGTGCATTGCATTGCCATGTAATGTAATGTAATGCAATGCTATCTATCTAGCTCTCCCTCTATACTTCCTTTTGGATAAACAGACATATTAGGCAAGCATTTTGGAGCTTTCACCTAAATAACTACAGGTGGTGAGATAAGCTGCACAATATAATTGACCTTTCAGTATATTGTTGCACACACACCATCTATTTAGCAAATGCCCTTGTTATCAACAGCAGCCTTTTAAACTCACCTGAGCTAACAGGTATGTGAGCTGGTTACTCTGCTGCGCTTAAAATTTCTTTTTTGGTTTGCTACAATGCCTTTTCTGAAACGTTGTCTCCCTCTGCTGGAACACTGACTTCTTTCATTTAATGCCTGCAGACTATAAAAGAGAAACCAACCCAAAAAGTTTGGTTGATTAGTCTGTGGCATTCTTTTAAACTGTTGCTTATGGCGGTCTCTGTGAGCTTCTCAGTGACATTCAGCCATCCAGGTATCCCGCCTGCAGTAGACGGAATGTGGCAATGGAACGCTGGCTGCGCGTGTCATAATAGGCTCTGAGCCTTTATATACCTGCGCACAGCAGCAGCCACCTTCAGTCTGCTGCTGGACAGCCAGCAGCAGCAGCAGCAGGAGAGGTAATTAATCAGCAACCCTCCTGCTAAGGGTAGACAGCTGCTCGTTCCACCCCCCCCCCCGCCTTAATTGGTTCTCCTCCATTCCAAAGGTGTTGAGGCGGGTGGGAACAGCCGGGGGTTGAGGGTACTGTGCTAAAAGAGGTGGAGTTATGCAGATCTAAAACGCGTGGATTGCAGCAGCAGCAAGCCGAAAAGTGCAGGCATGTGAGGGATCTAGAGGTTGACAGCATGTCTTCTTAACGGGAGTCCAGGTGGCCATCTCCACAAATGGACTTTTCAGAATCCTTGGGTGGCACCGTAGTCGGAAACCAATTCTGGTTATCGCTTCTCGGCCTTTTGGCTAAGATCAAGTGTAGTATCTGTTCTTATCAGTTTAATATCTGATACGTCCCCTATCTGGGGACCATATATTAAATGGATTTTTAGAACAGGGAGATGGAAAAAGAGCTTGCTCTGTCCACTCCACGCATTGACCTGGTATTGCAGTATCTCCAGGACCGGTGCACCCCTTCTTTAATGCAGTTTCTAAAATCAGAAAGAATTGAATTCAATGCTTTTTGTTCATTTTGCTTGTTTGTCGGATTTTGGGATGGACTCTTTGGCTTTGCTTTTCTTCTCCTCATTGGATTTTTCATGTTAAAAGTTGCAGAAGCCAGATGACAAGCTCATTTTGGTTCAACTTCAGCAACTGTGCATTGCATTGCCATGTAATGTAATGTAATGCAATGCTATCTATCTAGCTCTCCCTCTATACTTCCTTTTGGATAAACAGACATATTAGGCAAGCATTTTGGAGCTTTCACCTAAATAACTACAGGTGGTGAGATAAGCTGCACAATATAATTGACCTTTCAGTATATTGTTGCACACACACCATCTATTTAGCAAATGCCCTTGTTATCAACAGCAGCCTTTTAAACTCACCTGAGCTAACAGGTATGTGAGCTGGTTACTCTGCTGCGCTTAAAATTTCTTTTTTGGTTTGCTACAATGCCTTTTCTGAAACGTTGTCTCCCTCTGCTGGAACACTGACTTCTTTCATTTAATGCCTGCAGACTATAAAAGAGAAACCAACCCAAAAAGTTTGGTTGATTAGTCTGTGGCATTCTTTTAAACTGTTTCTTATGGCGGTCTCTGTGAGCTTCTCAGTGACATTCAGCCATCCAGGTATCCCGCCTGCAGTAGACGGAATGTGGCAATGGAACGCTGGCTGCGCGTGTCATAATAGGCTCTGAGCCTTTATATACCTGCGCACAGCAGCAGCCACCTTCAGTCTGGTGCTGGACAGCCAGCAGCAGCAGCAGCAGGAGAGGTAATTAATCAGCAACCCTCCTGCTAAGGGTAGACAGCTGCTCGTTCCACCCCCCCCCGCCTTAATTGGTTCTCCTCCCTTCCAACGGTGTTGAGGCGGGTGGGAACAGCCGGGGGTTGAGGGTACTGTGCTAAAAGAGGTGGAGTTATGCAGATCTAAAACACGTGGATTGCAGCAGCAGCAAGCCGAAAAGTGCAGGCATGTGAGGGATCTAGAGGTTGACAGCATGTCTTCTTAACGGGAGTCCAGGTGGCCATCTCCACAAATGGACTTTTCAGAATCCTTGGGTGGCACCGTAGTCGGAAACCAATTCTGGTTATCGCTTCTCGGCCTTTTGGCTAAGATCAAGTGTAGTATCTGTTCTTATCAGTTTAATATCTGATACGTCCCCTATCTGGGGACCATATATTAAATGGATTTTTAGAACAGGGAGATGGAAAAAGAGCTTGCTCTGTCCACTCCACGCATTGACCTGGTATTGCAGTATCTCCAGGACCGGTGCACCCCTTCTTTAATGCAGTTTCTAAAATCAGAAAGAATTGAATTCAATGCTTTTTGTTCATTTTGCTTGTTTGTCGGATTTTGGGATGGACTCTTTGGCTTTGCTTTTCTTCTCCTCATTGGATTTTTCATGTTAAAAGTTGCAGAAGCCAGATGACAAGCTCATTTTGGTTCAACTTCAGCAACTGTGCATTGCATTGCCATGTAATGTAATGTAATGCAATGCTATCTATCTAGCTCTCCCTCTATACTTCCTTTTGGATAAACAGACATATTAGGCAAGCATTTTGGAGCTTTCACCTAAATAACTACAGGTGGTGAGATAAGCTGCACAATATAATTGACCTTTCAGTATATTGTTGCACACACACCATCTATTTAGCAAATGCCCTTGTTATCAACAGCAGCCTTTTAAACTCACCTGAGCTAACAGGTATGTGAGCTGGTTACTCTGCTGCGCTTAAAATTTCTTTTTTGGTTTGCTACAATGCCTTTTCTGAAACGTTGTCTCCCTCTGCTGGAACACTGACTTCTTTCATTTAATGCCTGCAGACTATAAAAGAGAAACCAACCCAAAAAGTTTGGTTGATTAGTCTGTGGCATTCTTTTAAACTGTTTCTTATGGCGGTCTCTGTGAGCTTCTCAGTGACATTCAGCCATCCAGGTATCCCGCCTGCAGTAGACGGAATGTGGCAATGGAACGCTGGCTGCGCGTGTCATAATAGGCTCTGAGCCTTTATATACCTGCGCACAGCAGCAGCCACCTTCAGTCTGGTGCTGGACAGCCAGCAGCAGCAGCAGCAGGAGAGGTAATTAATCAGCAACCCTCCTGCTAAGGGTAGACAGCTGCTCGTTCCACCCCCCCCCGCCTTAATTGGTTCTCCTCCCTTCCAACGGTGTTGAGGCGGGTGGGAACAGCCGGGGGTTGAGGGTACTGTGCTAAAAGAGGTGGAGTTATGCAGATCTAAAACACGTGGATTGCAGCAGCAGCAAGCCGAAAAGTGCAGGCATGTGAGGGATCTAGAGGTTGACAGCATGTCTTCTTAACGGGAGTCCAGGTGGCCATCTCCACAAATGGACTTTTCAGAATCCTTGGGTGGCACCGTAGTCGGAAACCAATTCTGGTTATCGCTTCTCGGCCTTTTGGCTAAGATCAAGTGTAGTATCTGTTCTTATCAGTTTAATATCTGATACGTCCCCTATCTGGGGACCATATATTAAATGGATTTTTAGAACAGGGAGATGGAAAAAGAGCTTGCTCTGTCCACTCCACGCATTGACCTGGTATTGCAGTATCTCCAGGACCGGTGCACCCCTTCTTTAATGCAGTTTCTAAAATCAGAAAGAATTGAATTCAATGCTTTTTGTTCATTTTGCTTGTTTGTCGGATTTTGGGATGGACTCTTTGGCTTTGCTTTTCTTCTCCTCATTGGATTTTTCATGTTAAAAGTTGCAGAAGCCAGATGACAAGCTCATTTTGGTTCAACTTCAGCAACTGTGCATTGCATTGCCATGTAATGTAATGTAATGCAATGCTATCTATCTAGCTCTCCCTCTATACTTCCTTTTGGATAAACAGACATATTAGGCAAGCATTTTGGAGCTTTCACCTAAATAACTACAGGTGGTGAGATAAGCTGCACAATATAATTGACCTTTCAGTATATTGTTGCACACACACCATCTATTTAGCAAATGCCCTTGTTATCAACAGCAGCCTTTTAAACTCACCTGAGCTAACAGGTATGTGAGCTGGTTACTCTGCTGCGCTTAAAATTTCTTTTTTGGTTTGCTACAATGCCTTTTCTGAAACGTTGTCTCCCTCTGCTGGAACACTGACTTCTTTCATTTAATGCCTGCAGACTATAAAAGAGAAACCAACCCAAAAAGTTTGGTTGATTAGTCTGTGGCATTCTTTTAAACTGTTGCTTATGGCGGTCTCTGTGAGCTTCTCAGTGACATTCAGCCATCCAGGTATCCCGCCTGCAGTAGACGGAATGTGGCAATGGAACGCTGGCTGCGCGTGTCATAATAGGCTCTGAGCCTTTATATACCTGCGCACAGCAGCAGCCACCTTCAGTCTGCTGCTGGACAGCCAGCAGCAGCAGCAGCAGGAGAGGTAATTAATCAGCAACCCTCCTGCTAAGGGTAGACAGCTGCTCGTTCCACCCCCCCCCCCGCCTTAATTGGTTCTCCTCCCTTCCAACGGTGTTGAGGCGGGTGGGAACAGCCGGGGGTTGAGGGTACTGTGCTAAAAGAGGTGGAGTTATGCAGATCTAAAACGCGTGGATTGCAGCAGCAGCAAGCCGAAAAGTGCAGGCATGTGAGGGATCTAGAGGTTGACAGCATGTCTTCTTAACGGGAGTCCAGGTGGCCATCTCCACAAATGGACTTTTCAGAATCCTTGGGTGGCACCGTAGTCGGAAACCAATTCTGGTTATCGCTTCTCGGCCTTTTGGCTAAGATCAAGTGTAGTATCTGTTCTTATCAGTTTAATATCTGATACGTCCCCTATCTGGGGACCATATATTAAATGGATTTTTAGAACAGGGAGATGGAAAAAGAGCTTGCTCTGTCCACTCCACGCATTGACCTGGTATTGCAGTATCTCCAGGACCGGTGCACCCCTTCTTTAATGCAGTTTCTAAAATCAGAAAGAATTGAATTCAATGCTTTTTGTTCATTTTGCTTGTTTGTCGGATTTTGGGATGGACTCTTTGGCTTTGCTTTTCTTCTCCTCATTGGATTTTTCATGTTAAAAGTTGCAGAAGCCAGATGACAAGCTCATTTTGGTTCAACTTCAGCAACTGTGCATTGCATTGCCATGTAATGTAAAGTAATGCAATGCTATCTATCTAGCTCTCCCTCTATACTTCCTTTTGGATAAACAGACATATTAGGCAAGCATTTTGGAGCTTTCACCTAAATAACTACAGGTGGTGAGATAAACTGCACAATATAATTGACCTTTCAGTATATTGTTGCACACACACCATCTATTTAGCAAATGCCCTTGTTATCAACAGCAGCCTTTTAAACTCACCTGAGCTAACAGGTATGTGAGCTGGTTACTCTGCTGCGCTTAAAATTTATTTTTTGGTTTGCTACAATGCCTTTTCTGAAACGTTGTCTCCCTCTGCTGGAACACTGACTTCTTTCATTTAATGCCTGCAGACTATAAAAGAGAAACCAACCCAAAAAGTTTGGTTGATTAGTCTGTGGCATTCTTTTAAACTGTTGCTTATGGCGGTCTCTGTGAGCTTCTCAGTGACATTCAGCCATCCAGGTATCCCGCCTGCAGTAGACGGAATGTGGCAATGGAACGCTGGCTGCGCGTGTCATAATAGGCTCTGAGCCTTTATATACCTGCGCACAGCAGCAGCCACCTTCAGTCTGCTGCTGGACAGCCAGCAGCAGCAGCAGCAGGAGAGGTAATTAATCAGCAACCCTCCTGCTAAGGGTAGACAGCTGCTCGTTCCACCCCCCCCCCCGCCTTAATTGGTTCTCCTCCCTTCCAACGGTGTTGAGGCGGGTGGGAACAGCCGGGGGTTGAGGGTACTGTGCTAAAAGAGGTGGAGTTATGCAGATCTAAAACGCGTGGATTGCAGCAGCAGCAAGCCGAAAAGTGCAGGCATGTGAGGGATCTAGAGGTTGACAGCATGTCTTCTTAACGGGAGTCCAGGTGGCCATCTCCACAAATGGACTTTTCAGAATCCTTGGGTGGCACCGTAGTCGGAAACCAATTCTGGTTATCGCTTCTCGGCCTTTTGGCTAAGATCAAGTGTAGTATCTGTTCTTATCAGTTTAATATCTGATACGTCCCCTATCTGGGGACCATATATTAAATGGATTTTTAGAACAGGGAGATGGAAAAAGAGCTTGCTCTGTTCACTCCACGCATTGACCTGGTATTGCAGTATCTCCAGGACCGGTGCACCCCTTCTTTAATGCAGTTTCTAAAATCAGAAAGAATTGAATTCAATGCTTTTTGTTCATTTTGCTTGTTTGTCGGATTTTGGGATGGACTCTTTGGCTTTGCTTTTCTTCTCCTCATTGGATTTTTCATGTTAAAAGTTGCAGAAGCCAGATGACAAGCTCATTTTGGTTCAACTTCAGCAACTGTGCATTGCATTGCCATGTAATGTAATGTAATGCAATGCTATCTATCTAGCTCTCCCTCTATACTTCCTTTTGGATAAACAGACATATTAGGCAAGCATTTTGGAGCTTTCACCTAAATAACTACAGGTGGTGAGATAAGCTGCACAATATAATTGACCTTTCAGTATATTGTTGCACACACACCATCTATTTAGCAAATGCCCTTGTTATCAACAGCAGCCTTTTAAACTCACCTGAGCTAACAGGTATGTGAGCTGGTTACTCTGCTGCGCTTAAAATTTCTTTTTTGGTTTGCTACAATGCCTTTTCTGAAACGTTGTCTCCCTCTGCTGGAACACTGACTTCTTTCATTTAATGCCTGCAGACTATAAAAGAGAAACCAACCCAAAAAGTTTGGTTGATTAGTCTGTGGCATTCTTTTAAACGGTTGCTTATGGCGGTCTCTGTGAGCTTCTCAGTGACATTCAGCCATCCAGGTATCCCGCCTGCAGTAGACGGAATGTGGCAATGGAACGCTGGCTGCGCGTGTCATAATAGGCTCTGAGCCTTTATATACCTGCGCACAGCAGCAGCCACCTTCAGTCTGCTGCTGGACAGCCAGCAGCAGCAGCAGCAGGAGAGGTAATTAATCAGCAACCCTCCTGCTAAGGGTAGACAGCTGCTCGTTCCACCCCCCCCCGCCTTAATTGGTTCTCCTCCCTTCCAACGGTGTTGAGGCGGGTGGGAACAGCCGGGGGTTGAGGGTACTGTGCTAAAAGAGGTGGAGTTATGCAGATCTAAAACGCGTGGATTGCAGCAGCAGCAAGCCGAAAAGTGCAGGCATGTGAGGGATCTAGAGGTTGACAGCATGTCTTCTTAACGGGAGTCCAGGTGGCCATCTCCACAAATGGACTTTTCAGAATCCTTGGGTGGCACCGTAGTCGGAAACCAATTCTGGTTATCGCTTCTCGGCCTTTTGGCTAAGATCAAGTGTAGTATCTGTTCTTATCAGTTTAATATCTGATACGTCCCCTATCTGGGGACCATATATTAAATGGATTTTTAGAACAGGGAGATGGAAAAAGAGCTTGCTCTGTCCACTCCACGCATTGACCTGGTATTGCAGTATCTCCAGGACCGGTGCACCCCTTCTTTAATGCAGTTTCTAAAATCAGAAAGAATTGAATTCAATGCTTTTTGTTCATTTTGCTTGTTTGTCGGATTTTGGGATGGACTCTTTGGCTTTGCTTTTCTTCTCCTCATTGGATTTTTCATGTTAAAAGTTGCAGAAGCCAGATGACAAGCTCATTTTGGTTCAACTTCAGCAACTGTGCATTGCATTGCCATGTAATGTAATGTAATGCAATGCTATCTATCTAGCTCTCCCTCTATACTTCCTTTTGGATAAACAGACATATTAGGCAAGCATTTTGGAGCTTTCACCTAAATAACTACAGGTGGTGAGATAAGCTGCACAATATAATTGACCTTTCAGTATATTGTTGCACACACACCATCTATTTAGCAAATGCCCTTGTTATCAACAGCAGCCTTTTAAACTCACCTGAGCTAACAGGTATGTGAGCTGGTTACTCTGCTGCGCTTAAAATTTCTTTTTTGGTTTGCTACAATGCCTTTTCTGAAACGTTGTCTCACTCTGCTGGAACACTGACTTCTTTCATTTAATGCCTGCAGACTATAAAAGAGAAACCAACCCAAAAAGTTTGGTTGATTAGTCTGTGGCATTCTTTTAAACTGTTGCTTATGGCGGTCTCTGTGAGCTTCTCAGTGACATTCAGCCATCCAGGTATCCCGCCTGCAGTAGACGGAATGTGGCAATGGAACGCTGGCTGCGCGTGTCATAATAGGCTCTGAGCCTTTATATACCTGCGCACAGCAGCAGCCACCTTCAGTCTGCTGCTGGACAGCCAGCAGCAGCAGCAGCAGGAGAGGTAATTAATCAGCAACCCTCCTGCTAAGGGTAGACAGCTGCTCGTTCCACCCCCCCCCCCCCCGCCTTAATTGGTTCTCCTCCCTTCCAACGGTGTTGAGGCGGGTGGGAATAGCCGGGGGTTGAGGGTACTGTGCTAAAAGAGGTGGAGTTATGCAGATCTAAAACGCGTGGATTGCAGCAGCAGCAAGCCGAAAAGTGCAGGCATGTGAGGGATCTAGAGGTTGACAGCATGTCTTCTTAACGGGAGTCCAGGTGGCCATCTCCACAAATGGACTTTTCAGAATCCTTGGGTGGCACCGTAGTCGGAAACCAATTCTGGTTATCGCTTCTCGGCCTTTTGGCTAAGATCAAGTGTAGTATCTGTTCTTATCAGTTTAATATCTGATACGTCCCCTATCTGGGGACCATATATTAAATGGATTTTTAGAACAGGGAGATGGAAAAAGAGCTTGCTCTGTCCACTCCACGCATTGACCTGGTATTGCAGTATCTCCAGGACCGGTGCACCCCTTCTTTAATGCAGTTTCTAAAATCAGAAAGAATTGAATTCAATGCTTTTTGTTCATTTTGCTTGTTTGTCGGATTTTGGGATGGACTCTTTGGCTTTGCTTTTCTTCTCCTCATTGGATTTTTCATGTTAAAAGTTGCAGAAGCCAGATGACAAGCTCATTTTGGTTCAACTTCAGCAACTGTGCATTGCATTGCCATGTAATGTAATGTAATGCAATGCTATCTATCTAGCTCTCCCTCTATACTTCCTTTTGGATAAACAGACATATTAGGCAAGCATTTTGGAGCTTTCACCTAAATAACTACAGGTGGTGAGATAAGCTGCACAATATAATTGACCTTTCAGTATATTGTTGCACACACACCATCTATTTAGCAAATGCCCTTGTTATCAACAGCAGCCTTTTAAACTCACCTGAGCTAACAGGTATGTGAGCTGGTTACTCTGCTGCGCTTAAAATTTCTTTTTTGGTTTGCTACAATGCCTTTTCTGAAACGTTGTCTCCCTCTGCTGGAACACTGACTTCTTTCATTTAATGCCTGCAGACTATAAAAGAGAAACCAACCCAAAAAGTTTGGTTGATTAGTCTGTGGCATTCTTTTAAACTGTTGCTTATGGCGGTCTCTGTGAGCTTCTCAGTGACATTCAGCCATCCAGGTATCCCGCCTGCAGTAGACGGAATGTGGCAATGGAACGCTGGCTGCGCGTGTCATAATAGGCTCTGAGACTTTATATACCTGCGCACAGCAGCAGCCACCTTCAGTCTGCTGCTGGACAGCCAGCAGCAGCAGCAGCAGGAGAGGTAATTAATCAGCAACCCTCCTGCTAAGGGTAGACAGCTGCTCGTTCCACCCCCCCCCCGCCTTAATTGGTTCTCCTCCCTTCCAACGGTGTTGAGGCGGGTGGGAACAGCCGGGGGTTGAGGGTACTGTGCTAAAAGAGGTGGAGTTATGCAGATCTAAAACGCGTGGATTGCAGCAGCAGCAAGCCGAAAAGTGCAGGCATGTGAGGGATCTAGAGGTTGACAGCATGTCTTCTTAACGGGAGTCCAGGTGGCCATCTCCACAAATGGACTTTTCAGAATCCTTGGGTGGCACCGTAGTCGGAAACCAATTCTGGTTATCGCTTCTCGGCCTTTTGGCTAAGATCAAGTGTAGTATCTGTTCTTATCAGTTTAATATCTGATACGTCCCCTATCTGGGGACCATATATTAAATGGATTTTTAGAACAGGGAGATGGAAAAAGAGCTTGCTCTGTCCACTCCACGCATTGACCTGGTATTGCAGTATCTCCAGGACCGGTGCACCCCTTCTTTAATGCAGTTTCTAAAATCAGAAAGAATTGAATTCAATGCTTTTTGTTCATTTTGCTTGTTTGTCGGATTTTGGGATGGACTCTTTGGCTTTGCTTTCTTCTCCTCATTGGATTTTTCATGTTAAAAGTTGCAGAAGCCAGATGACAAGCTCATTTTGGTTCAACTTCAGCAACTGTGCATTGCATTGCCATGTAATGTAATGTAATGCAATGCTATCTATCTAGCTCTCCCTCTATACTTCCTTTTGGATAAACAGACATATTAGGCAAGCATTTTGGAGCTTTCACCTAAATAACTACAGGTGGTGAGATAAGCTGCACAATATAATTGACCTTTCAGTATATTGTTGCACACACACCATCTATTTAGCAAATGCCCTTGTTATCAACAGCAGCCTTTTAAACTCACCTGAGCTAACAGGTATGTGAGCTGGTTACTCTGCTGCGCTTAAAATTTCTTTTTTGGTTTGCTACAATGCCTTTTCTGAAACGTTGTCTCCCTCTGCTGGAACACTGACTTCTTTCATTTAATGCCTGCAGACTATAAAAGAGAAACCAACCCAAAAAGTTTGGTTGATTAGTCTGTGGCATTCTTTTAAACTGTTGCTTATGGCGGTCTCTGTGAGCTTCTCAGTGACATTCAGCCATCCAGGTATCCCGCCTGCAGTAGACGGAATGTGGCAATGGAACGCTGGCTGCGCGTGTCATAATAGGCTCTGAGCCTTTATATACCTGCGCACAGCAGCAGCCACCTTCAGTCTGCTGCTGGACAGCCAGCAGCAGCAGCAGCAGGAGAGGTAATTAATCAGCAACCCTCCTGCTAAGGGTAGACAGCTGCTCGTTCCACCCCCCCCCGCCTTAATTGGTTCTCCTCCCTTCCAACGGTGTTGAGGCGGGTGGGAACAGCCGGGGGTTGAGGGTACTGTGCTAAAAGAGGTGGAGTTATGCAGATCTAAAACGCGTGGATTGCAGCAGCAGCAAGCCGAAAAGTGCAGGCATGTGAGGGATCTAGAGGTTGACAGCATGTCTTCTTATCGGGAGTCCAGGTGGCCATCTCCACAAATGGACTTTTCAGAATCCTTGGGTGGCACCGTAGTCGGAAACCAATTCTGGTTATCGCTTCTCGGCCTTTTGGCTAAGATCAAGTGTAGTATCTGTTCTTATCAGTTTAATATCTGATACGTCCCCTATCTGGGGACCATATATTAAATGGATTTTTAGAACAGGGAGATGAAAAAAGAGCTTGCTCTGTCCACTCCACGCATTGACCTGGTATTGCAGTATCTCCAGGACCGGTGCACCCCTTCTTTAATGCAGTTTCTAAAATCAGAAAGAATTGAATTCAATGCTTTTTGTTCATTTTGCTTGTTTGTCGGATTTTGGGATGGACTCTTTGGCTTTGCTTTTCTTCTCCTCATTGGATTTTTCATGTTAAAAGTTGCAGAAGCCAGATGACAAGCTCATTTTGGTTCAACTTCAGCAACTGTGCATTGCATTGCCATGTAATGTAATGTAATGCAATGCTATCTATCTAGCTCTCCCTCTATACTTCCTTTTGGATAAACAGACATATTAGGCAAGCATTTTGGAGCTTTCACCTAAATAACTACAGGTGGTGAGATAAGCTGCACAATATAATTGACCTTTCAGTATATTGTTGCACACACACCATCTATTTAGCAAATGCCCTTGTTATCAACAGCAGCCTTTTAAACTCACCTGAGCTAACAGGTATGTGAGCTGGTTACTCTGCTGCGCTTAAAATTTCTTTTTTGGTTTGCTACAATGCCTTTTCTGAAACGTTGTCTCCCTCTGCTGGAACACTGACTTCTTTCATTTAATGCCTGCAGACTATAAAAGAGAAACCAACCCAAAAAGTTTGGTTGATTAGTCTGTGGCATTCTTTTAAACTGTTGCTTATGGCGGTCTCTGTGAGCTTCTCAGTGACATTCAGCCATCCAGGTATCCCGCCTGCAGTAGACGGAATGTGGCAATGGAACGCTGGCTGCGCGTGTCATAATAGGCTCTGAGCCTTTGTATACCTGCGCACAGCAGCAGCCACCTTCAGTCTGCTGCTGGACAGCCAGCAGCAGCAGCAGCAGGAGAGGTAATTAATCAGCAACCCTCCTGCTAAGGGTAGACAGCTGCTCGTTCCACCCCCCCCCGCCTTAATTGGTTCTCCTCCCTTCCAACGGTGTTGAGGCGGGTGGGAACAGCTGGGGGTTGAGGGTACTGTGCTAAAAGAGGTGGAGTTATGCAGATCTAAAACGCGTGGATTGCAGCAGCAGCAAGCCGAAAAGTGCAGGCATGTGAGGGATCTAGAGGTTGACAGCATGTCTTCTTAACGGGAGTCCAGGTGGCCATCTCCACAAATGGACTTTTCAGAATCCTTGGGTGGCACCGTAGTCGGAAACCAATTCTGGTTATCGCTTCTCGGCCTTTTGGCTAAGATCAAGTGTAGTATCTGTTCTTATCAGTTTAATATCTGATACGTCCCCTATCTGGGGACCATATATTAAATGGATTTTTAGAACAGGGAGATGGAAAAAGAGCTTGCTCTGTCCACTCCACGCATTGATCTGGTATTGCAGTATCTCCAGGACCGGTGCACCCCTTCTTTAATGCAGTTTCTAAAATCAGAAAGAATTGAATTCAATGCTTTTTGTTCATTTTGCTTGTTTGTCGGATTTTGGGATGGACTCTTTGGCTTTGCTTTTCTTCTCCTCATTGGATTTTTCATGTTAAAAGTTGCAGAAGCCAGATGACAAGCTCATTTTGGTTCAACTTCAGCAACTGTGCATTGCATTGCCATGTAATGTAATGTAATGCAATGCTATCTATCTAGCTCTCCCTCTATACTTCCTTTTGGATAAACAGACATATTAGGCAAGCATTTTGGAGCTTTCACCTAAATAACTACAGGTGGTGAGATAAGCTGCACAATATAATTGACCTTTCAGTATATTGTTGCACACACACCATCTATTTAGCAAATGCCCTTGTTATCAAAAGCAGCCTTTTAAACTCACCTGAGCTAACAGGTATGTGAGCTGGTTACTCTGCTGCGCTTAAAATTTCTTTTTTGGTTTGCTACAATGCCTTTTCTGAAACGTTGTCTCCCTCTGCTGGAACACTGACTTCTTTCATTTAATGCCTGCAGACTATAAAAGAGAAACCAACCCAAAAAGTTTGGTTGATTAGTCTGTGGCATTCTTTTAAACTGTTGCTTATGGCGGTCTCTGTGAGCTTCTCAGTGACATTCAGCCATCCAGGTATCCCGCCTGCAGTAGACGGAATGTGGCAATGGAACGCTGGCTGCGCGTGTCATAATAGGCTCTGAGCCTTTATATACCTGCGCACAGCAGCAGCCACCTTCAGTCTGCTGCTGGACAGCCAGCAGCAGCAGCAGCAGGAGAGGTAATTAATCAGCAACCCTCCTGCTAAGGGTAGACAGCTGCTCGTTCCACCCCCCCCCCCCCGCCTTAATTGGTTCTCCTCCCTTCCAACGGTGTTGAGGCGGGTGGGAACAGCCGGGGGTTGAGGGTACTGTGCTAAAAGAGGTGGAGTTATGCAGATCTAAAACGCGTGGATTGCAGCAGCAGCAAGCCGAAAAGTGCAGGCATGTGAGGGATCTAGAGGTTGACAGCATGTCTTCTTAACGGGAGTCCAGGTGGCCATCTCCACAAATGGACTTTTCAGAATCCTTGGGTGGCACCGTAGTCGGAAACCAATTCTGGTTATCGCTTCTCGGCCTTTTGGCTAAGATCAAGTGTAGTATCTGTTCTTATCAGTTTAATATCTGATACGTCCCCTATCTGGGGACCATATATTAAATGGATTTTTAGAACAGGGAGATGGAAAAAGAGCTTGCTCTGTCCACTCCACGCATTGACCTGGTATTGCAGTATCTCCAGGACCGGTGCACCCCTTCTTTAATGCAGTTTCTAAAATCAGAAAGAATTGAATTCAATGCTTTTTGTTCATTTTGCTTGTTTGTCGGATTTAGGGATGGACTCTTTGGCTTTGCTTTTCTTCTCCTCATTGGATTTTTCATGTTAAAAGTTGCAGAAGCCAGATGACAAGCTCATTTTGGTTCAACTTCAGCAACTGTGCATTGCATTGCCATGTAATGTAATGTAATGCAATGCTATCTATCTAGCTCTCCCTCTATACTTCCTTTTGGATAAACAGACATATTAGGCAAGCATTTTGGAGCTTTCACCTAAATAACTACAGGTGGTGAGATAAGCTGCACAATATAATTGACCTTTCAGTATATTGTTGCACACACACCATCTATTTAGCAAATGCCCTTGTTATCAACAGCAGCCTTTTAAACTCACCTGAGCTAACAGGTATGTGAGCTGGTTACTCTGCTGCGCTTAAAATTTCTTTTTTGGTTTGCTACAATGCCTTTTCTGAAACGTTGTCTCCCTCTGCTGGAACACTGACTTCTTTCATTTAATGCCTGCAGACTATAAAAGAGAAACCAACCCAAAAAGTTTGGTTGATTAGTCTGTGGCATTCTTTTAAACTGTTGCTTATGGCGGTCTCTGTGAGCTTCTCAGTGACATTCAGCCATCCAGGTATCCCGCCTGCAGTAGACGGAATGTGGCAATGGAACGCTGGCTGCGCGTGTCATAATAGGCTCTGAGCCTTTATATACCTGCGCACAGCAGCAGCCACCTTCAGTCTGCTGCTGGACAGCCAGCAGCAGCAGCAGCAGGAGAGGTAATTAATCAGCAACCCTCCTGCTAAGGGTAGACAGCTGCTCGTTCCACCCCCCCCCCCCCCCCCGCCTTAATTGGTTCTCCTCCCTTCCAACGGTGTTGAGGCGGGTGGGAACAGCTGGGGGTTGAGGGTACTGTGCTAAAAGAGGTGGAGTTATGCAGATCTAAAACGCGTGGATTGCAGCAGCAGCAAGCCGAAAAGTGCAGGCATGTGAGGGATCTAGAGGTTGACAGCATGTCTTCTTAACGGGAGTCCAGGTGGCCATCTCCACAAATGGACTTTTCAGAATCCTTGGGTGGCACCGTAGTCGGAAACCAATTCTGGTTATCGCTTCTCGGCCTTTTGGCTAAGATCAAGTGTAGTATCTGTTCTTATCAGTTTAATATCTGATACGTCCCCTATCTGGGGACCATATATTAAATGGATTTTTAGAACAGGGAGATGGAAAAAGAGCTTGCTCTGTCCACTCCACGCATTGACCTGGTATTGCAGTATCTCCAGGACCGGTGCACCCCTTCTTTAATGCAGTTTCTAAAATCAGAAAGAATTGAATTCAATGCTTTTTGTTCATTTTGCTTGTTTGTCGGATTTTGGGATGGACTCTTTGGCTTTGCTTTTCTTCTCCTCATTGGATTTTTCATGTTAAAAGTTGCAGAAGCCAGATGACAAGCTCATTTTGGTTCAACTTCAGCAACTGTGCATTGCATTGCCATGTAATGTAATGTAATGCAATGCTATCTATCTAGCTCTCCCTCTATACTTCCTTTTGGATAAACAGACATATTAGGCAAGCATTTTGGAGCTTTCACCTAAATAACTACAGGTGGTGAGATAAGCTGCACAATATAATTGACCTTTCAGTATATTGTTGCACACACACCATCTATTTAGCAAATGCCCTTGTTATCAACAGCAGCCTTTTAAACTCACCTGAGCTAACAGGTATGTGAGCTGGTTACTCTGCTGCGCTTAAAATTTCTTTTTTGGTTTGCTACAATGCCTTTTCTGAAACGTTGTCTCCCTCTGCTGGAACACTGACTTCTTTCATTTAATGCCTGCAGACTATAAAAGAGAAACCAACCCAAAAAGTTTGGTTGATTAGTCTGTGGCATTCTTTTAAACTGTTGCTTATGGCGGTCTCTGTGAGCTTCTCAGTGACATTCAGCCATCCAGGTATCCCGCCTGCAGTAGACGGAATGTGGCAATGGAACGCTGGCTGCGCGTGTCATAATAGGCTCTGAGCCTTTATATACCTGCGCACAGCAGCAGCCACCTTCAGTCTGCTGCTGGACAGCCAGCAGCAGCAGCAGCAGGAGAGGTAATTAATCAGCAACCCTCCTGCTAAGGGTAGACAGCTGCTCGTTCCACCCCCCCCCGCCTTAATTGGTTCTCCTCCCTTCCAATGGTGTTGAGGCGGGTGGGAACAGCTGGGGGTTGAGGGTACTGTGCTAAAAGAGGTGGAGTTATGCAGATCTAAAACGCGTGGATTGCAGCAGCAGCAAGCCGAAAAGTGCAGGCATGTGAGGGATCTAGAGGTTGACAGCATGTCTTCTTAACGGGAGTCCAGGTGGCCATCTCCACAAATGGACTTTTCAGAATCCTTGGGTGGCACCGTAGTCGGAAACCAATTCTGGTTATCGCTTCTCGGCCTTTTGGCTAAGATCAAGTGTAGTATCTGTTCTTATCAGTTTAATATCTGATACGTCCCCTATCTGGGGACCATATATTAAATGGATTTTTAGAACAGGGAGATGGAAAAAGAGCTTGCTCTGTCCACTCCACGCATTGACCTGGTATTGCAGTATCTCCAGGACCGGTGCACCCCTTCTTTAATGCAGTTTCTAAAATCAGAAAGAATTGAATTCAATGCTTTTTGTTCATTTTGCTTGTTTGTCGGATTTTGGGATGGACTCTTTGGCTTTGCTTTTCTTCTCCTCATTGGATTTTTCATGTTAAAAGTTGCAGAAGCCAGATGACAAGCTCATTTTGGTTCAACTTCAGCAACTGTGCATTGCATTGCCATGTAATGTAATGTAATGCAATGCTATCTATCTAGCTCTCCCTCTATACTTCCTTTTGGATAAACAGACATATTAGGCAAGCATTTTGGAGCTTTCACCTAAATAACTACAGGTGGTGAGATAAGCTGCACAATATAATTGACCTTTCAGTATATTGTTGCACACACACCATCTATTTAGCAAATGCCCTTGTTATCAACAGCAGCCTTTTAAACTCACCTGAGCTAACAGGTATGTGAGCTGGTTACTCTGCTGCGCTTAAAATTTCTTTTTTGGTTTGCTACAATGCCTTTTCTGAAACGTTGTCTCCCTCTGCTGGAACACTGACTTCTTTCATTTAATGCCTGCAGACTATAAAAGAGAAACCAACCCAAAAAGTTTGGTTGATTAGTCTGTGGCATTCTTTTAAACTGTTGCTTATGGCGGTCTCTGTGAGCTTCTCAGTGACATTCAGCCATCCAGGTATCCCGCCTGCAGTAGACGGAATGTGGCAATGGAACGCTGGCTGCGCGTGTCATAATAGGCTCTGAGCCTTTATATACCTGCGCACAGCAGCAGCCACCTTCAGTCTGCTGCTGGACAGCCAGCAGCAGCAGCAGCAGGAGAGGTAATTAATCAGCAACCCTCCTGCTAAGGGTAGACAGCTGCTCGTTCCACCCCCCCCCCCCCCCGCCTTAATTGGTTCTCCTCCCTTCCAACGGTGTTGAGGCGGGTGGGAACAGCCGGGGGTTGAGGGTACTGTGCTAAAAGAGGTGGAGTTATGCAGATCTAAAACGCGTGGATTGCAGCAGCAGCAAGCCGAAAAGTGCAGGCATGTGAGGGATCTAGAGGTTGACAGCATGTCTTCTTAACGGGAGTCCAGGTGGCCATCTCCACAAATGGACTTTTCAGAATCCTTGGGTGGCACCGTAGTCGGAAACCAATTCTGGTTATCGCTTCTCGGCCTTTTGGCTAAGATCAAGTGTAGTATCTGTTCTTATCAGTTTAATATCTGATACGTCCCCTATCTGGGGACCATATATTAAATGGATTTTTAGAACAGGGAGATGGAAAAAGAGCTTGCTCTGTCCACTCCACGCATTGACCTGGTATTGCAGTATCTCCAGGACCGGTGCACCCCTTCTTTAATGCAGTTTCTAAAATCAGAAAGAATTGAATTCAATGCTTTTTGTTCATTTTGCTTGTTTGTCGGATTTTGGGATGGACTCTTTGGCTTTGCTTTCTTCTCCTCATTGGATTTTTCATGTTAAAAGTTGCAGAAGCCAGATGACAAGCTCATTTTGGTTCAACTTCAGCAACTGTGCATTGCATTGCCATGTAATGTAATGTAATGCAATGCTATCTATCTAGCTCTCCCTCTATACTTCCTTTTGGATAAACAGACATATTAGGCAAGCATTTTGGAGCTTTCACCTAAATAACTACAGGTGGTGAGATAAGCTGCACAATATAATTGACCTTTCAGTATATTGTTGCACACACACCATCTATTTAGCAAATGCCCTTGTTATCAACAGCAGCCTTTTAAACTCACCTGAGCTAACAGGTATGTGAGCTGGTTACTCTGCTGCGCTTAAAATTTCTTTTTTGGTTTGCTACAATGCCTTTTCTGAAACGTTGTCTCCCTCTGCTGGAACACTGACTTCTTTCATTTAATGCCTGCAGACTATAAAAGAGAAACCAACCCAAAAAGTTTGGTTGATTAGTCTGTGGCATTCTTTTAAACTGTTGCTTATGGCGGTCTCTGTGAGCTTCTCAGTGACATTCAGCCATCCAGGTATCCCGCCTGCAGTAGACGGAATGCGGCAATGGAACGCTGGCTGCGCGTGTCATAATAGGCTCTGAGCCTTTATATACCTGCGCACAGCAGCAGCCACCTTCAGTCTGCTGCTGGACAGCCAGCAGCAGCAGCAGCAGGAGAGGTAATTAATCAGCAACCCTCCTGCTAAGGGTAGACAGCTGCTCGTTCCACCCCCCCCCGCCTTAATTGGTTCTCCTCCCTTCCAACGGTGTTGAGGCGGGTGGGAACAGCCGGGGGTTGAGGGTACTGTGCTAAAAGAGGTGGAGTTATGCAGATCTAAAACGCGTGGATTGCAGCAGCAGCAAGCCGAAAAGTGCAGGCATGTGAGGGATCTAGAGGTTGACAGCATGTCTTCTTAACGGGAGTCCAGGTGGCCATCTCCACAAATGGACTTTTCAGAATCCTTGGGTGGCACCGTAGTCGGAAACCAATTCTGGTTATCGCTTCTCGGCCTTTTGGCTAAGATCAAGTGTAGTATCTGTTCTTATCAGTTTAATATCTGATACGTCCCCTATCTGGGGACCATATATTAAATGGATTTTTAGAACAGGGAGATGGAAAAAGAGCTTGCTCTGTCCACTCCACGCATTGACCTGGTATTGCAGTATCTCCAGGACCGGTGCACCCCTTCTTTAATGCAGTTTCTAAAATCAGAAAGAATTGAATTCAATGCTTTTTGTTCATTTTGCTTGTTTGTCGGATTTTGGGATGGACTCTTTGGCTTTGCTTTTCTTCTCCTCATTGGATTTTTCATGTTAAAAGTTGCAGAAGCCAGATGACAAGCTCATTTTGGTTCAACTTCAGCAACTGTGCATTGCATTGCCATGTAATGTAATGTAATGCAATGCTATCTATCTAGCTCTCCCTCTATACTTCCTTTTGGATAAACAGACATATTAGGCAAGCATTTTGGAGCTTTCACCTAAATAACTACAGGTGGTGAGATAAGCTGCACAATATAATTGACCTTTCAGTATATTGTTGCACACACACCATCTATTTAGCAAATGCCCTTGTTATCAACAGCAGCCTTTTAAACTCACCTGAGCTAACAGGTATGTGAGCTGGTTACTCTGCTGCGCTTAAAATTTCTTTTTTGGTTTGCTACAATGCCTTTTCTGAAACGTTGTCTCCCTCTGCTGGAACACTGACTTCTTTCATTTAATGCCTGCAGACTATAAAAGAGAAACCAACCCAAAAAGTTTGGTTGATTAGTCTGTGGCATTCTTTTAAACTGTTGCTTATGGCGGTCTCTGTGAGCTTCTCAGTGACATTCAGCCATCCAGGTATCCCGCCTGCAGTAGACGGAATGTGGCAATGGAACGCTGGCTGCGCGTGTCATAATAGGCTCTGAGCCTTTATATACCTGCGCACAGCAGCAGCCACCTTCAGTCTGCTGCTGGACAGCCAGCAGCAGCAGCAGGAGAGGTAATTAATCAGCAACCCTCCTGCTAAGGGTAGACAGCTGCTCGTTCCACCCCCCCCCCCCGCCTTAATTGGTTCTCCTCCCTTCCAACGGCGTTGAGGCGGGTGGGAACAGCCGGGGGTTGAGGGTACTGTGCTAAAAGAGGTGGAGTTATGCAGATCTAAAACGCGTGGATTGCAGCAGCAGCAAGCCGAAAAGTGCAGGCATGTGAGGGATCTAGAGGTTGACAGCATGTCTTCTTAACGGGAGTCCAGGTGGCCATCTCCACAAATGGACTTTTCAGAATCCTTGGGTGGCACCGTAGTCGGAAACCAATTCTGGTTATCGCTTCTCGGCCTTTTGGCTAAGATCAAGTGTAGTATCTGTTCTTATCAGTTTAATATCTGATACGTCCCCTATCTGGGGACCATATATTAAATGGATTTTTAGAACAGGGAGATGGAAAAAGAGCTTGCTCTGTCCACTCCACGCATTGACCTGGTATTGCAGTATCTCCAGGACCGGTGCACCCCTTCTTTAATGCAGTTTCTAAAATCAGAAAGAATTGAATTCAATGCTTTTTGTTCATTTTGCTTGTTTGTCGGATTTTGGGATGGACTCTTTGGCTTTGCTTTTCTTCTCCTCATTGGATTTTTCATGTTAAAAGTTGCAGAAGCCAGATGACAAGCTCATTTTGGTTCAACTTCAGCAACTGTGCATTGCATTGCCATGTAATGTAATGTAATGCAATGCTATCTATCTAGCTCTCCCTCTATACTTCCTTTTGGATAAACAGACATATTAGGCAAGCATTTTGGAGCTTTCACCTAAATAACTACAGGTGGTGAGATAAGCTGCACAATATAATTGACCTTTCAGTATATTGTTGCACACACACCATCTATTTAGCAAATGCCCTTGTTATCAACAGCAGCCTTTTAAACTCACCTGAGCTAACAGGTATGTGAGCTGGTTACTCTGCTGCGCTTAAAATTTCTTTTTTGGTTTGCTACAATGCCTTTTCTGAAACGTTGTCTCCCTCTGCTGGAACACTGACTTCTTTCATTTAATGCCTGCAGACTATAAAAGAGAAACCAACCCAAAAAGTTTGGTTGATTAGTCTGTGGCATTCTTTTAAACTGTTGCTTATGGCGGTCTCTGTGAGCTTCTCAGTGACATTCAGCCATCCAGGTATCCCGCCTGCAGTAGACGGAATGTGGCAATGGAACGCTGGCTGCGCGTGTCATAATAGGCTCTGAGCCTTTATATACCTGCGCACAGCAGCAGCCACCTTCAGTCTGCTGCTGGACAGCCAGCAGCAGCAGCAGCAGGAGAGGTAATTAATCAGCAACCCTCCTGCTAAGGGTAGACAGCTGCTCGTTCCACCCCCCCCCGCCTTAATTGGTTCTCCTCCCTTCCAACGGTGTTGAGGCGGGTGGGAACAGCTGGGGGTTGAGGGTACTGTGCTAAAAGAGGTGGAGTTATGCAGATCTAAAACGCATGGATTGCAGCAGCAGCAAGCCGAAAAGTGCAGGCATGTGAGGGATCTAGAGGTTGACAGCATGTCTTCTTAACGGGAGTCCAGGTGGCCATCTCCACAAATGGACTTTTCAGAATCCTTGGGTGGCACCGTAGTCGGAAACCAATTCTGGTTATCGCTTCTCGGCCTTTTGGCTAAGATCAAGTGTAGTATCTGTTCTTATCAGTTTAATATCTGATACGTCCCCTATCTGGGGACCATATATTAAATGGATTTTTAGAACAGGGAGATGGAAAAAGAGCTTGCTCTGTCCACTCCACGCATTGACCTGGTATTGCAGTATCTCCAGGACCGGTGCACCCCTTCTTTAATGCAGTTTCTAAAATCAGAAAGAATTGAATTCAATGCTTTTTGTTCATTTTGCTTGTTTGTCGGATTTTGGGATGGAC
Organism: Phyllobates terribilis; assembly: GCF_046119375.1. Classification (NCBI taxonomy): domain Eukaryota; kingdom Metazoa; phylum Chordata; class Amphibia; order Anura; family Dendrobatidae; genus Phyllobates; species Phyllobates terribilis. The sequence continues at coordinate 111,993 of NW_027363009.1, read as the reverse complement.
TCTTTGGCTTTGCTTTTCTTCTCCACATTGGATTTTTCATGTTAAAAGTTGCAGAAGCCAGATGACAAGCTCATTTTGGTTCAACTTCAGCAACTGTGCATTGCATTGCCATGTAATGTAATGTAATGCAATGCTATCTATCTAGCTCTCCCTCTATACTTCCTTTTGGATAAACAGACATATTAGGCAAGCATTTTGGAGCTTTCACCTAAATAACTACAGGTGGTGAGATAAGCTGCACAATATAATTGACCTTTCAGTATATTGTTGCACACACACCATCTATTTAGCAAATGCCCTTGTTATCAACAGCAGCCTTTTAAACTCACCTGAGCTAACAGGTATGTGAGCTGGTTACTCTGCTGCGCTTAAAATTTCTTTTTTGGTTTGCTACAATGCCTTTTCTGAAACGTTGTCTCCCTCTGCTGGAACACTGACTTCTTTCATTTAATGCCTGCAGACTATAAAAGAGAAACCAACCCAAAAAGTTTGGTTGATTAGTCTGTGGCATTCTTTTAAACTGTTGCTTATGGCGGTCTCTGTGAGCTTCTCAGTGACATTCAGCCATCCAGGTATCCCGCCTGCAGTAGACGGAATGTGGCAATGGAACGCTGGCTGCGCGTGTCATAATAGGCTCTGAGCCTTTATATACCTGCGCACAGCAGCAGCCACCTTCAGTCTGCTGCTGGACAGCCAGCAGCAGCAGCAGCAGGAGAGGTAATTAATCAGCAACCCTCCTGCTAAGGGTAGACAGCTGCTCGTTCCACCCCCCCCCCCCGCCTTAATTGGTTCTCCTCCCTTCCAACGGTGTTGAGGCGGGTGGGAACAGCCGGGGGTTGAGGGTACTGTGCTAAAAGAGGTGGAGTTATGCAGATCTAAAACGCGTGGATTGCAGCAGCAGCAAGCCGAAAAGTGCAGGCATGTGAGGGATCTAGAGGTTGACAGCATGTCTTCTTAACGGGAGTCCAGGTGGCCATCTCCACAAATGGACTTTTCAGAATCCTTGGGTGGCACCGTAGTCGGAAACCAATTCTGGTTATCGCTTCTCGGCCTTTTGGCTAAGATCAAGTGTAGTATCTGTTCTTATCAGTTTAATATTTGATACGTCCCCTATCTGGGGACCATATATTAAATGGATTTTTAGAACAGGGAGATGGAAAAAGAGCTTGCTCTGTCCACTCCACGCATTGACCTGGTATTGCAGTATCTCCAGGACCGGTGCACCCCTTCTTTAATGCAGTTTCTAAAATCAGAAAGAATTGAATTCAATGCTTTTTGTTCATTTTGCTTGTTTGTCGGATTTTGGGATGGACTCTTTGGCTTTGCTTTTCTTCTCCTCATTGGATTTTTCATGTTAAAAGTTGCAGAAGCCAGATGACAAGCTCATTTTGGTTCAACTTCAGCAACTGTGCATTGCATTGCCATGTAATGTAATGTAATGCAATGCTATCTATCTAGCTCTCCCTCTATACTTCCTTTTGGATAAACAGACATATTAGGCAAGCATTTTGGAGCTTTCACCTAAATAACTACAGGTGGTGAGATAAGCTGCACAATATAATTGACCTTTCAGTATATTGTTGCACACACACCATCTATTTAGCAAATGCCCTTGTTATCAACAGCAGCCTTTTAAACTCACCTGAGCTAACAGGTATGTGAGCTGGTTACTCTGCTGCGCTTAAAATTTCTTTTTTGGTTTGCTACAATGCCTTTTCTGAAACGTTGTCTCCCTCTGCTGGAACACTGACTTCTTTCATTTAATGCCTGCAGACTATAAAAGAGAAACCAACCCAAAAAGTTTGGTTGATTAGTCTGTGGCATTCTTTTAAACTGTTGCTTATGGCGGTCTCTGTGAGCTTCTCAGTGACATTCAGCCATCCAGGTATCCCGCCTGCAGTAGACGGAATGTGGCAATGGAACGCTGGCTGCGCGTGTCATAATAGGCTCTGAGCCTTTATATACCTGCGCACAGCAGCAGCCACCTTCAGTCTGCTGCTGGACAGCCAGCAGCAGCAGCAGCAGGAGAGGTAATTAATCAGCAACCCTCCTGCTAAGGGTAGACAGCTGCTCGTTCCACCCCCCCCGCCTTAATTGGTTCTCCTCCCTTCCAACGGTGTTGAGGCGGGTGGGAACAGCTGGGGGTTGAGGGTACTGTGCTAAAAGAGGTGGAGTTATGCAGATCTAAAACGCATGGATTGCAGCAGCAGCAAGCCGAAAAGTGCAGGCATGTGAGGGATCTAGAGGTTGACAGCATGTCTTCTTAACGGGAGTCCAGGTGGCCATCTCCACAAATGGACTTTTCAGAATCCTTGGGTGGCACCGTAGTCGGAAACCAATTCTGGTTATCGCTTCTCGGCCTTTTGGCTAAGATCAAGTGTAGTATCTGTTCTTATCAGTTTAATATCTGATACGTCCCCTATCTGGGGACCATATATTACATGGATTTTTAGAACAGGGAGATGGAAAAAGAGCTTGCTCTGTCCACTCCACGCATTGACCTGGTATTGCAGTATCTCCAGGACCGGTGCACCCCTTCTTTAATGCAGTTTCTAAAATCAGAAAGAATTGAATTCAATGCTTTTTGTTCATTTTGCTTGTTTGTCGGATTTTGGGATGGACTCTTTGGCTTTGCTTTTCTTCTCCTCATTGGATTTTTCATGTTAAAAGTTGCAGAAGCCAGATGACAAGCTCATTTTGGTTCAACTTCAGCAACTGTGCATTGCATTGCCATGTAATGTAATGTAATGCAATGCTATCTATCTAGCTCTCCCTCTATACTTCCTTTTGGATAAACAGACATATTAGGCAAGCATTTTGGAGCTTTCACCTAAATAACTACAGGTGGTGAGATAAGCTGCACAATATAATTGACCTTTCAGTATATTGTTGCACACACACCATCTATTTAGCAAATGCCCTTGTTATCAACAGCAGCCTTTTAAACTCACCTGAGCTAACAGGTATGTGAGCTGGTTACTCTGCTGCGCTTAAAATTTCTTTTTTGGTTTGCTACAATGCCTTTTCTGAAACGTTGTCTCCCTCTGCTGGAACACTGACTTCTTTCATTTAATGCCTGCAGACTATAAAAGAGAAACCAACCCAAAAAGTTTGGTTGATTAGTCTGTGGCATTCTTTTAAACTGTTGCTTATGGCGGTCTCTGTGAGCTTCTCAGTGACATTCAGCCATCCAGGTATCCCGCCTGCAGTAGACGGAATGTGGCAATGGAACGCTGGCTGCGCGTGTCATAATAGGCTCTGAGCCTTTATATACCTGCGCACAGCAGCAGCCACCTTCAGTCTGCTGCTGGACAGCCAGCAGCAGCAGCAGCAGGAGAGGTAATTAATCAGCAACCCTCCTGCTAAGGGTAGACAGCTGCTCGTTCCACCCCCCCCCCCCCCGCCTTAATTGGTTCTCCTCCCTTCCAACGGTGTTGAGGCGGGTGGGAACAGCCGGGGGTTGAGGGTACTGTGCTAAAAGAGGTGGAGTTATGCAGATCTAAAACGCGTGGATTGCAGCAGCAGCAAGCCGAAAAGTGCAGGCATGTGAGGGATCTAGAGGTTGACAGCATGTCTTCTTAACGGGAGTCCAGGTGGCCATCTCCACAAATGGACTTTTCAGAATCCTTGGGTGGCACCGTAGTCGGAAACCAATTCTGGTTATCGCTTCTCGGCCTTTTGGCTAAGATCAAGTGTAGTATCTGTTCTTATCAGTTTAATATCTGATACGTCCCCTATCTGGGGACCATATATTAAATGGATTTTTAGAACAGGGAGATGGAAAAAGAGCTTGCTCTGTCCACTCCACGCATTGACCTGGTATTGCAGTATCTCCAGGACCGGTGCACCCCTTCTTTAATGCAGTTTCTAAAATCAGAAAGAATTGAATTCAATGCTTTTTGTTCATTTTGCTTGTTTGTCGGATTTTGGGATGGACTCTTTGGCTTTGCTTTTCTTCTCCTCATTGGATTTTTCATGTTAAAAGTTGCAGAAGCCAGATGACAAGCTCATTTTGGTTCAACTTCAGCAACTGTGCATTGCATTGCCATGTAATGTAATGTAATGCAATGCTATCTATCTAGCTCTCCCTCTATACTTCCTTTTGGATAAACAGACATATTAGGCAAGCATTTTGGAGCTTTCACCTAAATAACTACAGGTGGTGAGATAAGCTGCACAATATAATTGACCTTTCAGTATATTGTTGCACACACACCATCTATTTAGCAAATGCCCTTGTTATCAACAGCAGCCTTTTAAACTCACCTGAGCTAACAGGTATGTGAGCTGGTTACTCTGCTGCGCTTAAAATTTCTTTTTTGGTTTGCTACAATGCCTTTTCTGAAACGTTGTCTCCCTCTGCTGGAACACTGACTTCTTTCATTTAATGCCTGCAGACTATAAAAGAGAAACCAACCCAAAAAGTTTGGTTGATTAGTCTGTGGCATTCTTTTAAACTGTTGCTTATGGCGGTCTCTGTGAGCTTCTCAGTGACATTCAGCCATCCAGGTATCCCGCCTGCAGTAGACGGAATGTGGCAATGGAACGCTGGCTGCGCGTGTCATAATAGGCTCTGAGCCTTTATATACCTGCGCACAGCAGCAGCCACCTTCAGTCTGCTGCTGGACAGCCAGCAGCAGCAGCAGCAGGAGAGGTAATTAATCAGCAACCCTCCTGCTAAGGGTAGACAGCTGCTCGTTCCACCCCCCCCCCCGCCTTAATTGGTTCTCCTCCCTTCCAACGGTGTTGAGGCGGGTGGGAACAGCCGGGGGTTGAGGGTACTGTGCTAAAAGAGGTGGAGTTATGCAGATCTAAAACGCGTGGATTGCAGCAGCAGCAAGCCGAAAAGTGCAGGCATGTGAGGGATCTAGAGGTTGACAGCATGTCTTCTTAACGGGAGTCCAGGTGGCCATCTCCACAAATGGACTTTTCAGAATCCTTGGGTGGCACCGTAGTCGGAAACCAATTCTGGTTATCGCTTCTCGGCCTTTTGGCTAAGATCAAGTGTAGTATCTGTTCTTATCAGTTTAATATCTGATACGTCCCCTATCTGGGGACCATATATTAAATGGATTTTTAGAACAGGGAGATGGAAAAAGAGCTTGCTCTGTCCACTCCACGCATTGACCTGGTATTGCAGTATCTCCAGGACCGGTGCACCCCTTCTTTAATGCAGTTTCTAAAATCAGAAAGAATTGAATTCAATGCTTTTTGTTCATTTTGCTTGTTTGTCGGATTTTGGGATGGACTCTTTGGCTTTGCTTTTCTTCTCCTCATTGGATTTTTCATGTTAAAAGTTGCAGAAGCCAGATGACAAGCTCATTTTGTTTCAACTTCAGCAACTGTGCATTGCATTGCCATGTAATGTAATGTAATGCAATGCTATCTATCTAGCTCTCCCTCTATACTTCCTTTTGGATAAACAGACATATTAGGCAAGCATTTTGGAGCTTTCACCTAAATAACTACAGGTGGTGAGATAAGCTGCACAATATAATTGACCTTTCAGTATATTGTTGCACACACACCATCTATTTAGCAAATGCCCTTGTTATCAACAGCAGCCTTTTAAACTCACCTGAGCTAACAGGTATGTGAGCTGGTTACTCTGCTGCGCTTAAAATTTCTTTTTTGGTTTGCTACAATGCCTTTTCTGAAACGTTGTCTCCCTCTGCTGGAACACTGACTTCTTTCATTTAATGCCTGCAGACTATAAAAGAGAAACCAACCCAAAAAGTTTGGTTGATTAGTCTGTGGCATTCTTTTAAACTGTTGCTTATGGCGGTCTCTGTGAGCTTCTCAGTGACATTCAGCCATCCAGGTATCCCGCCTGCAGTAGACGGAATGTGGCAATGGAACGCTGGCTGCGCGTGTCATAATAGGCTCTGAGCCTTTATATACCTGCGCACAGCAGCAGCCACCTTCAGTCTGCTGCTGGACAGCCAGCAGCAGCAGCAGCAGGAGAGGTAATTAATCAGCAACCCTCCTGCTAAGGGTAGACAGCTGCTCGTTCCACCCCCCCCCCCCGCCTTAATTGGTTCTCCTCCCTTCCAACGGTGTTGAGGCGGGTGGGAACAGCCGGGGGTTGAGGGTACTGTGCTAAAAGAGGTGGAGTTATGCAGATCTAAAACGCGTGGATTGCAGCAGCAGCAAGCCGAAAAGTGCAGGCATGTGAGGGATCTAGAGGTTGACAGCATGTCTTCTTAACGGGAGTCCAGGTGGCCATCTCCACAAATGGACTTTTCAGAATCCTTGGGTGGCACCGTAGTCGGAAACCAATTCTGGTTATCGCTTCTCGGCCTTTTGGCTAAGATCAAGTGTAGTATCTGTTCTTATCAGTTTAATATCTGATACGTCCCCTATCTGGGGACCATATATTAAATGGATTTTTAGAACAGGGAGATGGAAAAAGAGCTTGCTCTGTCCACTCCACGCATTGACCTGGTATTGCAGTATCTCCAGGACCGGTGCACCCCTTCTTTAATGCAGTTTCTAAAATCAGAAAGAATTGAATTCAATGCTTTTTGTTCATTTTGCTTGTTTGTCGGATTTTGGGATGGACTCTTTGGCTTTGCTTTTCTTCTCCTCATTGGATTTTTCATGTTAAAAGTTGCAGAAGCCAGATGACAAGCTCATTTTGGTTCAACTTCAGCAACTGTGCATTGCATTGCCATGTAATGTAATGTAATGCAATGCTATCTATCTAGCTCTCCCTCTATACTTCCTTTTGGATAAACAGACATATTAGGCAAGCATTTTGGAGCTTTCACCTAAATAACTACAGGTGGTGAGATAAGCTGCACAATATAATTGACCTTTCAGTATATTGTTGCACACACACCATCTATTTAGCAAATGCCCTTGTTATCAACAGCAGCCTTTTAAACTCACCTGAGCTAACAGGTATGTGAGCTGGTTACTCTGCTGCGCTTAAAATTTCTTTTTTGGTTTGCTACAATGCCTTTTCTGAAACGTTGTCTCCCTCTGCTGGAACACTGACTTCTTTCATTTAATGCCTGCAGACTATAAAAGAGAAACCAACCCAAAAAGTTTGGTTGATTAGTCTGTGGCATTCTTTTAAACTGTTGCTTATGGCGGTCTCTGTGAGCTTCTCAGTGACATTCAGCCATCCAGGTATCCCGCCTGCAGTAGACGGAATGTGGCAATGGAACGCTGGCTGCGCGTGTCATAATAGGCTCTGAGCCTTTATATACCTGCGCACAGCAGCAGCCACCTTCAGTCTGCTGCTGGACAGCCAGCAGCAGCAGCAGCAGGAGAGGTAATTAATCAGCAACCCTCCTGCTAAGGGTAGACAGCTGCTCGTTCCACCCCCCCCCCCCCCCGCCTTAATTGGTTCTCCTCCCTTCCAACGGTGTTGAGGCGGGTGGGAACAGCCGGGGGTTGAGGGTACTGTGCTAAAAGAGGTGGAGTTATGCAGATCTAAAACGCGTGGATTGCAGCAGCAGCAAGCCGAAAAGTGCAGGCATGTGAGGGATCTAGAGGTTGACAGCATGTCTTCTTAACGGGAGTCCAGGTGGCCATCTCCACAAATGGACTTTTCAGAATCCTTGGGTGGCACCGTAGTCGGAAACCAATTCTGGTTATCGCTTCTCGGCCTTTTGGCTAAGATCAAGTGTAGTATCTGTTCTTATCAGTTTAATATCTGATACGTCCCCTATCTGGGGACCATATATTAAATGGATTTTTAGAACAGGGAGATGGAAAAAGAGCTTGCTCTGTCCACTCCACGCATTGACCTGGTATTGCAGTATCTCCAGGACCGGTGCACCCCTTCTTTAATGCAGTTTCTAAAATCAGAAAGAATTGAATTCAATGCTTTTTGTTCATTTTGCTTGTTTGTCGGATTTTGGGATGGACTCTTTGGCTTTGCTTTTCTTCTCCTCATTGGATTTTTCATGTTAAAAGTTGCAGAAGCCAGATGACAAGCTCATTTTGGTTCAACTTCAGCAACTGTGCATTGCATTGCCATGTAATGTAATGTAATGCAATGCTATCTATCTAGCTCTCCCTCTATACTTCCTTTTGGATAAACAGACATATTAGGCAAGCATTTTGGAGCTTTCACCTAAATAACTACAGGTGGTGAGATAAGCTGCACAATATAATTGACCTTTCAGTATATTGTTGCACACACACCATCTATTTAGCAAATGCCCTTGTTATCAACAGCAGCCTTTTAAACTCACCTGAGCTAACAGGTATGTGAGCTGGTTACTCTGCTGCGCTTAAAATTTCTTTTTTGGTTTGCTACAATGCCTTTTCTGAAACGTTGTCTCCCTCTGCTGGAACACTGACTTCTTTCATTTAATGCCTGCAGACTATAAAAGAGAAACCAACCCAAAAAGTTTGGTTGATTAGTCTGTGGCATTCTTTTAAACTGTTCCTTATGGCGGTCTCTGTGAGCTTCTCAGTGACATTCAGCCATCCAGGTATCCCGCCTGCAGTAGACGGAATGTGGCAATGGAACGCTGGCTGCGCGTGTCATAATAGGCTCTGAGCCTTTATATACCTGCGCACAGCAGCAGCCACCTTCAGTCTGCTGCTGGACAGCCAGCAGCAGCAGCAGCAGGAGAGGTAATTAATCAGCAACCCTCCTGCTAAGGGTAGACAGCTGCTCGTTCCACCCCCCCCCCCGCCTTAATTGGTTCTCCTCCCTTCCAACGGTGTTGAGGCGGGTGGGAACAGCCGGGGGTTGAGCGTACTGTGCTAAAAGAGGTGGAGTTATGCAGATCTAAAACGCGTGGATTGCAGCAGCAGCAAGCCGAAAAGTGCAGGCATGTGAGGGATCTAGAGGTTGACAGCATGTCTTCTTAACGGGAGTCCAGGTGGCCATCTCCACAAATGGACTTTTCAGAATCCTTGGGTGGCACCGTAGTCGGAAACCAATTCTGGTTATCGCTTCTCGGCCTTTTGGCTAAGATCAAGTGTAGTATCTGTTTTATCAGTTTAATATCTGATACGTCCCCTATCTGGGGACCATATATTAAATGGATTTTTAGAACAGGGAGATGGAAAAAGAGCTTGCTCTGTCCACTCCACGCATTGACCTGGTATTGCAGTATCTCCAGGACCGGTGCACCCCTTCTTTAATGCAGTTTCTAAAATCAGAAAGAATTGAATTCAATGCTTTTTGTTCATTTTGCTTGTTTGTCGGATTTTGGGATGGACTCTTTGGCTTTGCTTTTCTTCTCCTCATTGGATTTTTCATGTTAAAAGTTGCAGAAGCCAGATGACAAGCTCATTTTGGTTCAACTTCAGCAACTGTGCATTGCATTGCCATGTAATGTAATGTAATGCAATGCTATCTATCTAGCTCTCCCTCTATACTTCCTTTTGGATAAACAGACATATTAGGCAAGCATTTTGGAGCTTTCACCTAAATAACTACAGGTGGTGAGATAAGCTGCACAATATAATTGACCTTTCAGTATATTGTTGCACACACACCATCTATTTAGCAAATGCCCTTGTTATCAACAGCAGCCTTTTAAACTCACCTGAGCTAACAGGTATGTGAGCTGGTTACTCTGCTGCGCTTAAAATTTCTTTTTTGGTTTGCTACAATGCCTTTTCTGAAACGTTGTCTCCCTCTGCTGGAACACTGACTTCTTTCATTTAATGCCTGCAGACTATAAAAGAGAAACCAACCCAAAAAGTTTGGTTGATTAGTCTGTGGCATTCTTTTAAACTGTTCCTTATGGCGGTCTCTGTGAGCTTCTCAGTGACATTCAGCCATCCAGGTATCCCGCCTGCAGTAGACGGAATGTGGCAATGGAACGCTGGCTGCGCGTGTCATAATAGGCTCTGAGCCTTTATATACCTGCGCACAGCAGCAGCCACCTTCAGTCTGCTGCTGGACAGCCAGCAGCAGCAGCAGCAGGAGAGGTAATTAATCAGCAACCCTCCTGCTAAGGGTAGACAGCTGCTCGTTCCACCCCCCCCCCCGCCTTAATTGGTTCTCCTCCCTTCCAACGGTGTTGAGGCGGGTGGGAACAGCCGGGGGTTGAGCGTACTGTGCTAAAAGAGGTGGAGTTATGCAGATCTAAAACGCGTGGATTGCAGCAGCAGCAAGCCGAAAAGTGCAGGCATGTGAGGGATCTAGAGGTTGACAGCATGTCTTCTTAACGGGAGTCCAGGTGGCCATCTCCACAAATGGACTTTTCAGAATCCTTGGGTGGCACCGTAGTCGGAAACCAATTCTGGTTATCGCTTCTCGGCCTTTTGGCTAAGATCAAGTGTAGTATCTGTTTTATCAGTTTAATATCTGATACGTCCCCTATCTGGGGACCATATATTAAATGGATTTTTAGAACAGGGAGATGGAAAAAGAGCTTGCTCTGTCCACTCCACGCATTGACCTGGTATTGCAGTATCTCCAGGACCGGTGCACCCCTTCTTTAATGCAGTTTCTAAAATCAGAAAGAATTGAATTCAATGCTTTTTGTTCATTTTGCTTGTTTGTCGGATTTTGGGATGGACTCTTTGGCTTTGCTTTTCTTCTCCTCATTGGATTTTTCATGTTAAAAGTTGCAGAAGCCAGATGACAAGCTCATTTTGGTTCAACTTCAGCAACTGTGCATTGCATTGCCATGTAATGTAATGTAATGCAATGCTATCTATCTAGCTCTCCCTCTATACTTCCTTTTGGATAAACAGACATATTAGGCAAGCATTTTGGAGCTTTCACCTAAATAACTACAGGTGGTGAGATAAGCTGCACAATATAATTGACCTTTCAGTATATTGTTGCACACACACCATCTATTTAGCAAATGCCCTTGTTATCAACAGCAGCCTTTTAAACTCACCTGAGCTAACAGGTATGTGAGCTGGTTACTCTGCTGCGCTTAAAATTTCTTTTTTGGTTTGCTACAATGCCTTTTCTGAAACGTTGTCTCCCTCTGCTGGAACACTGACTTCTTTCATTTAATGCCTGCAGACTATAAAAGAGAAACCAACCCAAAAAGTTTGGTTGATTAGTCTGTGGCATTCTTTTAAACTGTTGCTTATGGCGGTCTCTGTGAGCTTCTCAGTGACATTCAGCCATCCAGGTATCCCGCCTGCAGTAGATGGAATGTGGCAATGGAACGCTGGCTGCGCGTGTCATAATAGGCTCTGAGCCTTTATATACCTGCGCACAGCAGCAGCCACCTTCAGTCTGCTGCTGGACAGCCAGCAGCAGCAGCAGGAGAGGTAATTAATCAGCAACCCTCCTGCTAAGGGTAGACAGCTGCTCGTTCCACCCCCCCCCCCGCCTTAATTGGTTCTCCTCCCTTCCAACGGTGTTGAGGCGGGTGGGAACAGCCGGGGGTTGAGGGTACTGTGCTAAAAGAGGTGGAGTTATGCAGATCTAAAACGCGTGGATTGCAGCAGCAGCAAGCCGAAAAGTGCAGGCATGTGAGGGATCTAGAGGTTGACAGCATGTCTTCTTAACGGGAGTCCAGGTGGCCATCTCCACAAATGGACTTTTCAGAATCCTTGGGTGGCACCGTAGTCGGAAACCAATTCTGGTTATCGCTTCTCGGCCTTTTGGCTAAGATCAAGTGTAGTATCTGTTCTTATCAGTTTAATATCTGATACGTCCCCTATCTGGGGACCATATATTAAATGGATTTTTAGAACAGGGAGATGGAAAAAGAGCTTGCTCTGTCCACTCCACGCATTGACCTGGTATTGCAGTATCTCCAGGACCGGTGCACCCCTTCTTTAATGCAGTTTCTAAAATCAGAAAGAATTGAATTCAATGCTTTTTGTTCATTTTGCTTGTTTGTCGGATTTTGGGATGGACTCTTTGGCTTTGCTTTTCTTCTCCTCATTGGATTTTTCATGTTAAAAGTTGCAGAAGCCAGATGACAAGCTCATTTTGGTTCAACTTCAGCAACTGTGCATTGCATTGCCATGTAATGTAATGTAATGCAATGCTATCTATCTAGCTCTCCCTCTATACTTCCTTTTGGATAAACAGACATATTAGGCAAGCATTTTGGAGCTTTCACCTAAATAACTACAGGTGGTGAGATAAGCTGCACAATATAATTGACCTTTCAGTATATTGTTGCACACACACCATCTATTTAGCAAATGCCCTTGTTATCAACAGCAGCCTTTTAAACTCACCTGAGCTAACAGGTATGTGAGCTGGTTACTCTGCTGCGCTTAAAATTTCTTTTTTGGTTTGCTACAATGCCTTTTCTGAAACGTTGTCTCCCTCTGCTGGAACACTGACTTCTTTCATTTAATGCCTGCAGACTATAAAAGAGAAACCAACCCAAAAAGTTTGGTTGATTAGTCTGTGGCATTCTTTTAAACTGTTGCTTATGGCGGTCTCTGTGAGCTTCTCAGTGACATTCAGCCATCCAGGTATCCCGCCTGCAGTAGACGGAATGTGGCAATGGAACGCTGGCTGCGCGTGTCATAATAGGCTCTGAGCCTTTATATACCTGCGCACAGCAGCAGCCACCTTCAGTCTGCTGCTGGACAGCCAGCAGCAGCAGCAGCAGGAGAGGTAATTAATCAGCAACCCTCCTGCTAAGGGTAGACAGCTGCTCGTTCCACCCCCCCCCCGCCTTAATTGGTTCTCCTCCCTTCCAACGGTGTTGAGGCGGGTGGGAACAGCCGGGGGTTGAGGGTACTGTGCTAAAAGAGGTGGAGTTATGCAGATCTAAAACGCGTGGATTGCAGCAGCAGCAAGCCGAAAAGTGCAGGCATGTGAGGGATCTAGAGGTTGACAGCATGTCTTCTTAACGGGAGTCCAGGTGGCCATCTCCACAAATGGACTTTTCAGAATCCTTGGGTGGCACCGTAGTCGGAAACCAATTCTGGTTATCGCTTCTCGGCCTTTTGGCTAAGATCAAGTGTAGTATCTGTTCTTATCAGTTTAATATCTGATACGTCCCCTATCTGGGGACCATATATTAAATGGATTTTTAGAACAGGGAGATGGAAAAAGAGCTTGCTCTGTCCACTCCACGCATTGACCTGGTATTGCAGTATCTCCAGGACCGGTGCACCCCTTCTTTAATGCAGTTTCTAAAATCAGAAAGAATTGAATTCAATGCTTTTTGTTCATTTTGCTTGTTTGTCGGATTTTGGGATGGACTCTTTGGCTTTGCTTTTCTTCTCCTCATTGGATTTTTCATGTTAAAAGTTGCAGAAGCCAGATGACAAGCTCATTTTGGTTCAACTTCAGCAACTGTGCATTGCATTGCCATGTAATGTAATGTAATGCAATGCTATCTATCTAGCTCTCCCTCTATACTTCCTTTTGGATAAACAGACATATTAGGCAAGCATTTTGGAGCTTTCACCTAAATAACTACAGGTGGTGAGATAAGCTGCACAATATAATTGACCTTTCAGTATATTGTTGCACACACACCATCTATTTAGCAAATGCCCTTGTTATCAACAGCAGCCTTTTAAACTCACCTGAGCTAACAGGTATGTGAGCTGGTTACTCTGCTGCGCTTAAAATTTCTTTTTTGGTTTGCTACAATGCCTTTTCTGAAACGTTGTCTCCCTCTGCTGGAACACTGACTTCTTTCATTTAATGCCTGCAGACTATAAAAGAGAAACCAACCCAAAAAGTTTGGTTGATTAGTCTGTGGCATTCTTTTAAACTGTTGCTTATGGCGGTCTCTGTGAGCTTCTCAGTGACATTCAGCCATCCAGGTATCCCGCCTGCAGTAGACGGAATGTGGCAATGGAACGCTGGCTGCGCGTGTCATAATAGGCTCTGAGCCTTTATATACCTGCACACAGCAGCAGCCACCTTCAGTCTGCTGCTGGACAGCCAGCAGCAGCAGCAGCAGGAGAGGTAATTAATCAGCAACCCTCCTGCTAAGGGTAGACAGCTGCTCGTTCCACCCCCCCCCCCCGCCTTAATTGGTTCTCCTCCCTTCCAACGGTGTTGAGGCGGGTGGGAACAGCCGGGGGTTGAGGGTACTGTGCTAAAAGAGGTGGAGTTATGCAGATCTAAAACGCGTGGATTGCAGCAGCAGCAAGCCGAAAAGTGCAGGCATGTGAGGGATCTAGAGGTTGACAGCATGTCTTCTTAACGGGAGTCCAGGTGGCCATCTCCACAAATGGACTTTTCAGAATCCTTGGGTGGCACCGTAGTCGGAAACCAATTCTGGTTATCGCTTCTCGGCCTTTTGGCTAAGATCAAGTGTAGTATCTGTTCTTATCAGTTTAATATCTGATACGTCCCCTATCTGGGGACCATATATTAAATGGATTTTTAGAACAGGGAGATGGAAAAAGAGCTTGCTCTGTCCACTCCACGCATTGACCTGGTATTGCAGTATCTCCAGGACCGGTGCACCCCTTCTTTAATGCAGTTTCTAAAATCAGAAAGAATTGAATTCAATGCTTTTTGTTCATTTTGCTTGTTTGTCGGATTTTGGGATGGACTCTTTGGCTTTGCTTTTCTTCTCCTCATTGGATTTTTCATGTTAAAAGTTGCAGAAGCCAGATGACAAGCTCATTTTGGTTCAACTTCAGCAACTGTGCATTGCATTGCCATGTAATGTAATGTAATGCAATGCTATCTATCTAGCTCTCCCTCTATACTTCCTTTTGGATAAACAGACATATTAGGCAAGCATTTTGGAGCTTTCACCTAAATAACTACAGGTGGTGAGATAAGCTGCACAATATAATTGACCTTTCAGTATATTGTTGCACACACACCATCTATTTAGCAAATGCCCTTGTTATCAACAGCAGCCTTTTAAACTCACCTGAGCTAACAGGTATGTGAGCTGGTTACTCTGCTGCGCTTAAAATTTCTTTTTTGGTTTGCTACAATGCCTTTTCTGAAACGTTGTCTCCCTCTGCTGGAACACTGACTTCTTTCATTTAATGCCTGCAGACTATAAAAGAGAAACCAACCCAAAAAGTTTGGTTGATTAGTCTGTGGCATTCTTTTAAACTGTTGCTTATGGCGGTCTCTGTGAGCTTCTCAGTGACATTCAGCCATCCAGGTATCCCGCCTGCAGTAGACGGAATGTGGCAATGGAACGCTGGCTGCGCGTGTCATAATAGGCTCTGAGCCTTTATATACCTGCGCACAGCAGCAGCCACCTTCAGTCTGCTGCTGGACAGCCAGCAGCAGCAGCAGCAGGAGAGGTAATTAATCAGCAACCCTCCTGCTAAGGGTAGACAGCTGCTCGTTCCACCCCCCCCCCGCCTTAATTGGTTCTCCTCCCTTCCAACGGTGTTGAGGCGGGTGGGAACAGCCGGGGGTTGAGGGTACTGTGCTAAAAGAGGTGGAGTTATGCAGATCTAAAACGCGTGGATTGCAGCAGCAGCAAGCCGAAAAGTGCAGGCATGTGAGGGATCTAGAGGTTGACAGCATGTCTTCTTAACGGGAGTCCAGGTGGCCATCTCCACAAATGGACTTTTCAGAATCCTTGGGTGGCACCGTAGTCGGAAACCAATTCTGGTTATCGCTTCTCGGCCTTTTGGCTAAGATCAAGTGTAGTATCTGTTCTTATCAGTTTAATATCTGATACGTCCCCTATCTGGGGACCATATATTAAATGGATTTTTAGAACAGGGAGATGGAAAAAGAGCTTGCTCTGTCCACTCCACGCATTGACCTGGTATTGCAGTATCTCCAGGACCGGTGCACCCCTTCTTTAATGCAGTTTCTAAAATCAGAAAGAATTGAATTCAATGCTTTTTGTTCATTTTGCTTGTTTGTCGGATTTTGGGATGGACTCTTTGGCTTTGCTTTTCTTCTCCTCATTGGATTTTTCATGTTAAAAGTTGCAGAAGCCAGATGACAAGCTCATTTTGGTTCAACTTCAGCAACTGTGCATTGCATTGCCATGTAATGTAATGTAATGCAATGCTATCTATCTAGCTCTCCCTCTATACTTCCTTTTGGATAAACAGACATATTAGGCAAGCATTTTGGAGCTTTCACCTAAATAACTACAGGTGGTGAGATAAGCTGCACAATATAATTGACCTTTCAGTATATTGTTGCACACACACCATCTATTTAGCAAATGCCCTTGTTATCAACAGCAGCCTTTTAAACTCACCTGAGCTAACAGGTATGTGAGCTGGTTACTCTGCTGCGCTTAAAATTTCTTTTTTGGTTTGCTACAATGCCTTTTCTGAAACGTTGTCTCCCTCTGCTGGAACACTGACTTCTTTCATTTAATGCCTGCAGACTATAAAAGAGAAACCAACCCAAAAAGTTTGGTTGATTAGTCTGTGGCATTCTTTTAAACTGTTGCTTATGGCGGTCTCTGTGAGCTTCTCAGTGACATTCAGCCATCCAGGTATCCCGTGTGCAGTAGACGGAATGTGGCAATGGAACGCTGGCTGCGCGTGTCATAATAGGCTCTGAGCCTTTATATACCTGCGCACAGCAGCAGCCACCTTCAGTCTGCTGCTGGACAGCCAGCAGCAGCAGCAGCAGGAGAGGTAATTAATCAGCAACCCTCCTGCTAAGGGTAGACAGCTGCTCGTTCCACCCCCCCCCGCCTTAATTGGTTCTCCTCCCTTCCAACGGTGTTGAGGCGGGTGGGAACAGCCGAAGGTTGAGGGTACTGTGCTAAAAGAGGTGGAGTTATGCAGATCTAAAACGCGTGGATTGCAGCAGCAGCAAGCCGAAAAGTGCAGGCATGTGAGGGATCTAGAGGTTGACAGCATGTCTTCTTAACGGGAGTCCAGGTGGCCATCTCCACAAATGGACTTTTCAGAATCCTTGGGTTGCACCGTAGTCGGAAACCAATTCTGGTTATCGCTTCTCGGCCTTTTGGCTAAGATCAAGTGTAGTATCTGTTCTTATCAGTTTAATATCTGATACGTCCCCTATCTGGGGACCATATATTAAATGGATTTTTAGAACAGGGAGATGGAAAAAGAGCTTGCTCTGTCCACTCCACGCATTGACCTGGTATTGCAGTATCTCCAGGACCGGTGCACCCCTTCTTTAATGCAGTTTCTAAAATCAGAAAGAATTGAATTCAATGCTTTTTGTTCATTTTGCTTGTTTGTCGGATTTTGGGATGGACTCTTTGGCTTTGCTTTTCTTCTCCTCATTGGATTTTTCATGTTAAAAGTTGCAGAAGCCAGATGACAAGCTCATTTTGGTTCAACTTCAGCAACTGTGCATTGCATTGCCATGTAATGTAATGTAATGCAATGCTATCTATCTAGCTCTCCCTCTATACTTCCTTTTGGATAAACAGACATATTAGGCAAGCATTTTGGAGCTTTCACCTAAATAACTACAGGTGGTGAGATAAGCTGCACAATATAATTGACCTTTCAGTATATTGTTGCACACACACCATCTATTTAGCAAATGCCCTTGTTATCAACAGCAGCCTTTTAAACTCACCTGAGCTAACAGGTATGTGAGCTGGTTACTCTGCTGCGCTTAAAATTTCTTTTTTGGTTTGCTACAATGCCTTTTCTGAAACGTTGTCTCCCTCTGCTGGAACACTGACTTCTTTCATTTAATGCCTGCAGACTATAAAAGAGAAACCAACCCAAAAAGTTTGGTTGATTAGTCTGTGGCATTCTTTTAAACTGTTGTTTATGGCGGTCTCTGTGAGCTTCTCAGTGACATTCAGCCATCCAGGTATCCCGCCTGCAGTAGACGGAATGTGGCAATGGAACGCTGGCTGCGCGTGTCATAATAGGCTCTGAGCCTTTATATACCTGCGCACAGCAGCAGCCACCTTCAGTCTGCTGCTGGACAGCCAGCAGCAGCAGCAGCAGGAGAGGTAATTAATCAGCAACCCTCCTGCTAAGGGTAGACAGCTGCTCGTTCCACCCCCCCCCCGCCTTAATTGGTTCTCCTCCCTTCCAACGGTGTTGAGGCGGGTGGGAACAGCCGGGGGTTGAGGGTACTGTGCTAAAAGAGGTGGAGTTATGCAGATCTAAAACGCGTGGATTGCAGCAGCAGCAAGCCGAAAAGTGCAGGCATGTGAGGGATCTAGAGGTTGACAGCATGTCTTCTTAACGGGAGTCCAGGTGGCCATCTCCACAAATGGACTTTTCAGAATCCTTGGGTTGCACCGTAGTCGGAAACCAATTCTGGTTATCGCTTCTCGGCCTTTTGGCTAAGATCAAGTGTAGTATCTGTTCTTATCAGTTTAATATCTGATACGTCCCCTATCTGGGGACCATATATTAAATGGATTTTTAGAACAGGGAGATGGAAAAAGAGCTTGCTCTGTCCACTCCACGCATTGACCTGGTATTGCAGTATCTCCAGGACCGGTGCACCCCTTCTTTAATGCAGTTTCTAAAATCAGAAAGAATTGAATTCAATGCTTTTTGTTCATTTTGCTTGTTTGTCGGATTTTGGGATGGACTCTTTGGCTTTGCTTTTCTTCTCCTCATTGGATTTTTCATGTTAAAAGTTGCAGAAGCCAGATGACAAGCTCATTTTGGTTCAACTTCAGCAACTGTGCATTGCATTGCCATGTAATGTAATGTAATGCAATGCTATCTATCTAGCTCTCCCTCTATACTTCCTTTTGGATAAACAGACATATTAGGCAAGCATTTTGGAGCTTTCACCTAAATAACTACAGGTGGTGAGATAAGCTGCACAATATAATTGACCTTTCAGTATATTGTTGCACACACACCATCTATTTAGCAAATGCCCTTGTTATCAACAGCAGACTTTTAAACTCACCTGAGCTAACAGGTATGTGAGCTGGTTACTCTGCTGCGCTTAAAATTTCTTTTTTGGTTTGCTACAATGCCTTTTCTGAAACGTTGTCTCCCTCTGCTGGAACACTGACTTCTTTCATTTAATGCCTGCAGACTATAAAAGATAAACCAACCCAAAAAGTTTGGTTGATTAGTCTGTGGCATTCTTTTAAACTGTTGCTTATGGCGGTCTCTGTGAGCTTCTCAGTGACATTCAGCCATCCAGGTATCCCGCCTGCAGTAGACGGAATGTGGCAATGGAACGCTGGCTGCGCGTGTCATAATAGGCTCTGAGCCTTTATATACCTGCGCACAGCAGCAGCCACCTTCAGTCTGCTGCTGGACAGCCAGCAGCAGCAGCAGCAGGAGAGGTAATTAATCAGCAACCCTCCTGCTAAGGGTAGACAGCTGCTCGTTCCACCCCCCCCCCGCCTTAATTGGTTCTCCTCCCTTCCAACGGTGTTGAGGCGGGTGGGAACAGCCGGGGGTTGAGGGTACTGTGCTAAAAGAGGTGGAGTTATGCAGATCTAAAACGCGTGGATTGCAGAAGCAGCAAGCCGAAAAGTGCAGGCATGTGAGGGATCTAGAGGTTGACAGCATGTCTTCTTAACGGGAGTCCAGGTGGCCATCTCCACAAATGGACTTTTCAGAATCCTTGGGTGGCACCGTAGTCGGAAACCAATTCTGGTTATCGCTTCTCGGCCTTTTGGCTAAGATCAAGTGTAGTATCTGTTCTTATCAGTTTAATATCTGATACGTCCCCTATCTGGGGACCATATATTAAATGGATTTTTAGAACAGGGAGATGGAAAAAGAGCTTGCTCTGTCCACTCCACGCATTGACCTGGTATTGCAGTATCTCCAGGACCGGGACACCCCTTCTTTAATGCAGTTTCTAAAATCAGAAAGAATTGAATTCAATGCTTTTTGTTCATTTTGCTTGTTTGTCGGATTTTGGGATGGACTCTTTGGCTTTGCTTTTCTTCTCCTCATTGGATTTTTCATGTTAAAAGTTGCAGAAGCCAGATGACAAGCTCATTTTGGTTCAACTTCAGCAACTGTGCATTGCATTGCCATGTAATGTAATGTAATGCAATGCTATCTATCTAGCTCTCCCTCTATACTTCCTTTTGGATAAACAGACATATTAGGCAAGCATTTTGGAGCTTTCACCTAAATAACTACAGGTGGTGAGATAAGCTGCACAATATAATTGACCTTTCAGTATATTGTTGCACACACACCATCTATTTAGCAAATGCCCTTGTTATCAACAGCAGCCTTTTAAACTCACCTGAGCTAACAGGTATGTGAGCTGGTTACTCTGCTGCGCTTAAAATTTCTTTTTTGGTTTGCTACAATGCCTTTTCTGAAACGTTGTCTCCCTCTGCTGGAACACTGACTTCTTTCATTTAATGCCTGCAGACTATAAAAGAGAAACCAACCCAAAAAGTTTGGTTGATTAGTCTGTGGCATTCTTTTAAACTGTTGCTTATGGCGGTCTCTGTGAGCTTCTCAGTGACATTCAGCCATCCAGGTATCCCGCCTGCAGTAGACGGAATGTGGCAATGGAACGCTGGCTGCGCGTGTCATAATAGGCTCTGAGCCTTTATATACCTGCGCACAGCAGCAGCCACCTTCAGTCTGCTGCTGGACAGCCAGCAGCAGCAGCAGCAGGAGAGGTAATTAATCAGCAACCCTCCTGCTAAGGGTAGACAGCTGCTCGTTCCACCCCCCCCCCCGCCTTAATTGGTTCTCCTCCCTTCCAACGGTGTTGAGGCGGGTGGGAACAGCCGGGGGTTGAGGGTACTGTGCTAAAAGAGGTGGAGTTATGCAGATCTAAAACGCGTGGATTGCAGCAGCAGCAAGCCGAAAAGTGCAGGCATGTGAGGGATCTAGAGGTTGACAGCTTGTCTTCTTAACGGGAGTCCAGGTGGCCATCTCCACAAATGGACTTTTCAGAATCCTTGGGTGGCACCGTAGTCGGAAACCAATTCTGGTTATCGCTTCTCGGCCTTTTGGCTAAGATCAAGTGTAGTATCTGTTCTTATCAGTTTAATATCTGATACGTCCCCTATCTGGGGACCATATATTAAATGGATTTTTAGAACAGGGAGATGGAAAAAGAGCTTGCTCTGTCCACTCCACGCATTGACCTGGTATTGCAGTATCTCCAGGACCGGTGCACCCCTTCTTTAATGCAGTTTCTAAAATCAGAAAGAATTGAATTCAATGCTTTTTGTTCATTTTGCTTGTTTGTCGGATTTTGGGATGGACTCTTTGGCTTTGCTTTTCTTCTCCTCATTGGATTTTTCATGTTAAAAGTTGCAGAAGCCAGATGACAAGCTCATTTTGGTTCAACTTCAGCAACTGTGCATTGCATTGCCATGTAATGTAATGTAATGCAATGCTATCTATCTAGCTCTCCCTCTATACTTCCTTTTGGATAAACAGACATATTAGGCAAGCATTTTGGAGCTTTCACCTAAATAACTACAGGTGGTGAGATAAGCTGCACAATATAATTGACCTTTCAGTATATTGTTGCACACACACCATCTATTTAGCAAATGCCCTTGTTATCAACAGCAGCCTTTTAAACTCACCTGAGCTAACAGGTATGTGAGCTGGTTACTCTGCTGCGCTTAAAATTTCTTTTTTGGTTTGCTACAATGCCTTTTCTGAAACGTTGTCTCCCTCTGCTGGAACACTGACTTCTTTCATTTAATGCCTGCAGACTATAAAAGAGAAACCAACCCAAAAAGTTTGGTTGATTAGTCTGTGGCATTCTTTTAAACTGTTGCTTATGGCGGTCTCTGTGAGCTTCTCAGTGACATTCAGCCATCCAGGTATCCCGCCTGCAGTAGACGGAATGTGGCAATGGAACGCTGGCTGCGCGTGTCATAATAGGCTCTGAGCCTTTATATACCTGCGCACAGCAGCAGCCACCTTCAGTCTGCTGCTGGACAGCCAGCAGCAGCAGCAGCAGGAGAGGTAATTAATCAGCAACCCTCCTGCTAAGGGTAGGCAGCTGCTCGTTCCACCCCCCCCCCCGCCTTAATTGGTTCTCCTCCCTTCCAACGGTGTTGAGGCGGGTGGGAACAGCCGGGGGTTGAGGGTACTGTGCTAAAAGAGGTGGAGTTATGCAGATCTAAAACGCGTGGATTGCAGCAGCAGCAAGCCGAAAAGTGCAGGCATGTGAGGGATCTAGAGGTTGACAGCATGTCTTCTTAACGGGAGTCCAGGTGGCCATCTCCACAAATGGACTTTTCAGAATCCTTGGGTGGCACCGTAGTCGGAAACCAATTCTGGTTATCGCTTCTCGGCCTTTTGGCTAAGATCAAGTGTAGTATCTGTTCTTATCAGTTTAATATCTGATACGTCCCCTATCTGGGGACCATATATTAAATGGATTTTTAGAACAGGGAGATGGAAAAAGAGCTTGCTCTGTCCACTCCACGCATTGACCTGGTATTGCAGTATCTCCAGGACCGGTGCACCCCTTCTTTAATGCAGTTTCTAAAATCAGAAAGAATTGAATTCAATGCTTTTTGTTCATTTTGCTTGTTTGTCGGATTTTGGGATGGACTCTTTGGCTTTGCTTTTCTTCTCCTCATTGGATTTTTCATGTTAAAAGTTGCAGAAGCCAGATGACAAGCTCATTTTGGTTCAACTTCAGCAACTGTGCATTGCATTGCCATGTAATGTAATGTAATGCAATGCTATCTATCTAGCTCTCCCTCTATACTTCCTTTTGGATAAACAGACATATTAGGCAAGCATTTTGGAGCTTTCACCTAAATAACTACAGGTGGTGAGACAAGCTGCACAATATAATTGACCTTTCAGTATATTGTTGCACACACACCATCTATTTAGCAAATGCCCTTGTTATCAACAGCAGCCTTTTAAACTCACCTGAGCTAACAGGTATGTGAGCTGGTTACTCTGCTGCGCTTAAAATTTCTTTTTTGGTTTGCTACAATGCCTTTTCTGAAACGTTGTCTCCCTCTGCTGGAACACTGACTTCTTTCATTTAATGCCTGCAGACTATAAAAGAGAAACCAACCCAAAAAGTTTGGTTGATTAGTCTGTGGCATTCTTTTAAACTGTTGCTTATGGCGGTCTCTGTGAGCTTCTCAGTGACATTCAGCCATCCAGGTATCCCGCCTGCAGTAGACGGAATGTGGCAATGGAACGCTGGCTGCGCGTGTCATAATAGGCTCTGAGCCTTTATATATCTGCGCACAGCAGCAGCCACCTTCAGTCTGCTGCTGGACAGCCAGCAGCAGCAGCAGGAGAGGTAATTAATCAGCAACCCTCCTGCTAAGGGTAGACAGCTGCTCGTTCCACACCCCCCCCCCCCGCCTTAATTGGTTCTCCTCCCTTCCAACGGTGTTGAGGCGGGTGGGAACAGCCGGGGGTTGAGGGTACTGTGCTAAAAGAGGTGGAGTTATGCAGATCTAAAACGCGTGGATTGCAGCAGCAGCAAGCCGAAAAGTGCAGGCATGTGAGGGATCTAGAGGTTGACAGCATGTCTTCTTAACGAGAGTCCAGGTGGCCATCTCCACAAATGGACTTTTCAGAATCCTTGGGTGGCACCGTAGTCGGAAACCAATTCTGGTTATCGCTTCTCGGCCTTTTGGCTAAGATCAAGTGTAGTATCTGTTCTTATCAGTTTAATATCTGATACGTCCCCTATCTGGGGACCATATATTAAATGGATTTTTAGAACAGGGAGATGGAAAAAGAGCTTGCTCTGTCCACTCCACGCATTGACCTGGTATTGCAGTATCTCCAGGACCGGTGCACCCCTTCTTTAATGCAGTTTCTAAAATCAGAAAGAATTGAATTCAATGCTTTTTGTTCATTTTGCTTGTTTGTCGGATTTTGGGATGGACTCTTTGGCTTTGCTTTTCTTCTCCTCATTGGATTTTTCGTGTTAAAAGTTGCAGAAGCCAGATGACAAGCTCATTTTGGTTCAACTTCAGCAACTGTGCATTGCATTGCCATGTAATGTAATGTAATGCAATGCTATCTATCTAGCTCTCCCTCTATACTTCCTTATGGATAAACAGACATATTAGGCAAGCATTTTGGAGCTTTCACCTAAATAACTACAGGTGGTGAGATAAGCTGCACAATATAATTGACCTTTCAGTATATTGTTGCACACACACCATCTATTTAGCAAATGCCCTTGTTATCAACAGCAGCCTTTTAAACTCACCTGAGCTAACAGGTATGTGAGCTGGTTACTCTGCTGCGCTTAAAATTTCTTTTTTGGTTTGCTACAATGCCTTTTCTGAAACGTTGTCTCCCTCTGCTGGAACACTGACTTCTTTCATTTAATGCCTGCAGACTATAAAAGAGAAACCAACCCAAAAAGTTTGGTTGATTAGTCTGTGGCATTCTTTTAAACTGTTGCTTATGGCGGTCTCTGTGAGCTTCTCAGTGACATTCAGCCATCCAGGTATCCCGCCTGCAGTAGACGGAATGTGGCAATGGAACGCTGGCTGCGCGTGTCATAATAGGCTCTGAGCCTTTATATACCTGCGCACAGCAGCAGCCACCTTCAGTCTGCTGCTGGACAGCCAGCAGCAGCAGCAGCAGGAGAGGTAATTAATCAGCAACCCTCCTGCTAAGGGTAGACAGCTGCTCGTTCCACCCCCCCCCCCCGCCTTAATTGGTTCTCCTCCCTTCCAACGGTGTTGATGCGGGTGGGAACAGCCGGGGGTTGAGGGTACTGTGCTAAAAGAGGTGGAGTTATGCAGATCTAAAACGCGTGGATTGCAGCAGCAGCAAGCCGAAAAGTGCAGGCATGTGAGGGATCTAGAGGTTGACAGCATGTCTTCTTAACGGGAGTCCAGGTGGCCATCTCCACAAATGGACTTTTCAGAATCCTTGGGTGGCACCGTAGTCGAAAACCAATTCTGGTTATCGCTTCTCGGCCTTTTGGCTAAGATCAAGTGTAGTATCTGTTCTTATCAGTTTAATATCTGATACGTCCCCTATCTGGGGACCATATATTAAATGGATTTTTAGAACAGGGAGATGGAAAAAGAGCTTGCTCTGTCCACTCCACGCATTGACCTGGTATTGCAGTATCTCCAGGACCGGTGCACCCCTTCTTTAATGCAGTTTCTAAAATCAGAAAGAATTGAATTCAATGCTTTTTGTTCATTTTGCTTTTTTGTCGGATTTTGGGATGGACTCTTTGGCTTTGCTTTTCTTCTCCTCATTGGATTTTTCATGTTAAAAGTTGCAGAAGCCAGATGACAAGCTCATTTTGGTTCAACTTCAGCAACTGTGCATTGCATTGCCATGTAATGTAATGTAATGCAATGCTATCTATCTAGCTCTCCCTCTATACTTCCTTTTGGATAAACAAACATATTAGGCAAGCATTTTGGAGCTTTCACCTAAATAACTACAGGTGGTGAGATAAGCTGCACAATATAATTGACCTTTCAGTATATTGTTGCACACACACCATCTATTTAGCAAATGCCCTTGTTATCAACAGCAGCCTTTTAAACTCACCTGAGCTAACAGGTATGTGAGCTGGTTACTCTGCTGCGCTTAAAATTTCTTTTTTGGTTTGCTACAATGCCTTTTCTGAAACGTTGTCTCCCTCTGCTGGAACACTGACTTCTTTCATTTAATGCCTGCAGACTATAAAAGAGAAACCAACCCAAAGAGTTTGGTTGATTAGTCTGTGGCATTCTTTTAAACTGTTGCTTATGGCGGTCTCTGTGAGCTTCTCAGTGACATTCAGCCATCCAGGTATCCCGCCTGCAGTAGACGGAATGTGGCAATGGAACGCTGGCTGCGCGTGTCATAATAGGCTCTGAGCCTTTATATACCTGCGCACAGCAGCAGCCACCTTCAGTCTGCTGCTGGACAGCCAGCAGCAGCAGCAGCAGGAGAGGTAATTAATCAGCAACCCTCCTGCTAAGGGTAGACAGCTGCTCGTTCCACCCCGCCCCCCCCCCCACCTTAATTGGTTCTCCTCCCTTCCAACGGTGTTGAGGCGGGTGGGAACAGCCGGGGGTTGAGGGTACTGTGCTAAAAGAGGTGGAGTTATGCAGATCTAAAACTCGTGGATTGCAGCAGCAGCAAGCCGAAAAGTGCAGGCATGTGAGGGATCTAGAGGTTGACAGCATGTCTTCTTAACGAGAGTCCAGGTGGCCATCTCCACAAATGGACTTTTCAGAATCCTTGGGTGGCACCGTAGTCGGAAACCAATTCTGGTTATCGCTTCTCGGCCTTTTGGCTAAGATCAAGTGTAGTATCTGTTCTTATCAGTTTAATATCTGATACGTCCCCTATCTGGGGACCATATATTAAATGGATTTTTAGAACAGGGAGATGGAAAAAGAGCTTGCTCTGTCCACTCCACGCATTGACCTGGTATTGCAGTATCTCCAGGACCGGTGCACCCCTTCTTTAATGCAGTTTCTAAAATCAGAAAGAATTGAATTCAATGCTTTTTGTTCATTTTGCTTGTTTGTCGGATTTTGGGATGGACTCTTTGGCTTTGCTTTTCTTCTCCTCATTGGATTTTTCATGTTAAAAGTTGCAGAAGCCAGATGACAAGCTCATTTTGGTTCAACTTCAGCAACTGTGCATTGCATTGCCATGTAATGTAATGTAATGCAATGCTATCTATCTAGCTCTCCCTCTATACTTCCTTTTGGATAAACAAACATATTAGGCAAGCATTTTGGAGCTTTCACCTAAATAACTACAGGTGGTGAGATAAGCTGCACAATATAATTGACCTTTCAGTATATTGTTGCACACACACCATCTATTTAGCAAATGCCCTTGTTATCAACAGCAGCCTTTTAAACTCACCTGAGCTAACAGGTATGTGAGCTGGTTACTCTGCTGCGCTTAAAATTTCTTTTTTGGTTTGCTACAATGCCTTTTCTGAAACGTTGTCTCCCTCTGCTGGAACACTGACTTCTTTCATTTAATGCCTGCAGACTATAAAAGAGAAACCAACCCAAAGAGTTTGGTTGATTAGTCTGTGGCATTCTTTTAAACTGTTGCTTATGGCGGTCTCTGTGAGCTTCTCAGTGACATTCAGCCATCCAGGTATCCCGCCTGCAGTAGACGGAATGTGGCAATGGAACGCTGGCTGCGCGTGTCATAATAGGCTCTGAGCCTTTATATACCTGCGCACAGCAGCAGCCACCTTCAGTCTGCTGCTGGACAGCCAGCAGCAGCAGCAGCAGGAGAGGTAATTAATCAGCAACCCTCCTGCTAAGGGTAGACAGCTGCTCGTTCCACCCCGCCCCCCCCCCCACCTTAATTGGTTCTCCTCCCTTCCAACGGTGTTGAGGCGGGTGGGAACAGCCGGGGGTTGAGGGTACTGTGCTAAAAGAGGTGGAGTTATGCAGATCTAAAACTCGTGGATTGCAGCAGCAGCAAGCCGAAAAGTGCAGGCATGTGAGGGATCTAGAGGTTGACAGCATGTCTTCTTAACGAGAGTCCAGGTGGCCATCTCCACAAATGGACTTTTCAGAATCCTTGGGTGGCACCGTAGTCGGAAACCAATTCTGGTTATCGCTTCTCGGCCTTTTGGCTAAGATCAAGTGTAGTATCTGTTCTTATCAGTTTAATATCTGATACGTCCCCTATCTGGGGACCATATATTAAATGGATTTTTAGAACAGGGAGATGGAAAAAGAGCTTGCTCTGTCCACTCCACGCATTGACCTGGTATTGCAGTATCTCCAGGACCGGTGCACCCCTTCTTTAATGCAGTTTCTAAAATCAGAAAGAATTGAATTCAATGCTTTTTGTTCATTTTGCTTGTTTGTCGGATTTTGGGATGGACTCTTTGGCTTTGCTTTTCTTCTCCTCATTGGATTTTTCATGTTAAAAGTTGCAGAAGCCAGATGACAAGCTCATTTTGGTTCAACTTCAGCAACTGTGCATTGCATTGCCATGTAATGTAATGTAATGCAATGCTATCTATCTAGCTCTCCCTCTATACTTCCTTTTGGATAAACAAACATATTAGGCAAGCATTTTGGAGCTTTCACCTAAATAACTACAGGTGGTGAGATAAGCTGCACAATATAATTGACCTTTCAGTATATTGTTGCACACACACCATCTATTTAGCAAATGCCCTTGTTATCAACAGCAGCCTTTTAAACTCACCTGAGCTAACAGGTATGTGAGCTGGTTACTCTGCTGCGCTTAAAATTTCTTTTTTGGTTTGCTACAATGCCTTTTCTGAAACGTTGTCTCCCTCTGCTGGAACACTGACTTCTTTCATTTAATGCCTGCAGACTATAAAAGAGAAACCAACCCAAAAAGTTTGGTTGATTAGTCTGTGGCATTCTTTTAAACTGTTGCTTATGGCGGTCTCTGTGAGCTTCTCAGTGACATTCAGCCATCCAGGTATCCCGCCTGCAGTAGACGGAATGTGGCAATGGAACGCTGGCTGCGCGTGTCATAATAGGCTCTGAGCCTTTATATACCTGCGCACAGCAGCAGCCACCTTCAGTCTGCTGCTGGACAGCCAGCAGCAGCAGCAGCAGGAGAGGTAATTAATCAGCAACCCTCCTGCTAAGGGTAGACAGCTGCTCGTTCCACCCCCCCCCCCCCGCCTTAATTGGTTCTCCTCCCTTCCAACGGTGTTGAGGCGGGTGGGAACAGCCGGGGGTTGAGGGTACTGTGCTAAAAGAGGTGGAGTTATGCAGATCTAAAACGCGTGGATTGCAGCAGCAGCAAGCCGAAAAGTGCAGGCATGTGAGGGATCTAGAGGTTGACAGCATGTCTTCTTAACGAGAGTCCAGGTGGCCATCTCCACAAATGGACTTTTCAGAATCCTTGGGTGGCACCGTAGTCGGAAACCAATTCTGGTTATCGCTTCTCGGCCTTTTGGCTAAGATCAAGTGTAGTATCTGTTCTTATCAGTTTAATATCTGATACGTCCCCTATCTGGGGACCATATATTAAATGGATTTTTAGAACAGGGAGATGGAAAAAGAGCTTGCTCTGTCCACTCCACGCATTGACCTGGTATTGCAGTATCTCCAGGACCGGTGCACCCCTTCTTTAATGCAGTTTCTAAAATCAGAAAGAATTGAATTCAATGCTTTTTGTTCATTTTGCTTTTTTGTCGGATTTTGGGATGGACTCTTTGGCTTTGCTTTTCTTCTCCTCATTGGATTTTTCATGTTAAAAGTTGCAGAAGCCAGATGACAAGCTCATTTTGGTTCAACTTCAGCAACTGTGCATTGCATTGCCATGTAATGTAATGTAATGCAATGCTATCTATCTAGCTCTCCCTCTATACTTCCTTTTGGATAAACAAACATATTAGGCAAGCATTTTGGAGCTTTCACCTAAATAACTACAGGTGGTGAGATAAGCTGCACAATATAATTGACCTTTCAGTATATTGTTGCACACACACCATCTATTTAGCAAATGCCCTTGTTATCAACAGCAGCCTTTTAAACTCACCTGAGCTAACAGGTATGTGAGCTGGTTACTCTGCTGCGCTTAAAATTTCTTTTTTGGTTTGCTACAATGCCTTTTCTGAAACGTTGTCTCCCTCTGCTGGAACACTGACTTCTTTCATTTAATGCCTGCAGACTATAAAAGAGAAACCAACCCAAAGAGTTTGGTTGATTAGTCTGTGGCATTCTTTTAAACTGTTGCTTATGGCGGTCTCTGTGAGCTTCTCAGTGACATTCAGCCATCCAGGTATCCCGCCTGCAGTAGACGGAATGTGGCAATGGAACGCTGGCTGCGCGTGTCATAATAGGCTCTGAGCCTTTATATACCTGCGCACAGCAGCAGCCACCTTCAGTCTGCTGCTGGACAGCCAGCAGCAGCAGCAGCAGGAGAGGTAATTAATCAGCAACCCTCCTGCTAAGGGTAGACAGCTGCTCGTTCCACCCCGCCCCCCCCCCCACCTTAATTGGTTCTCCTCCCTTCCAACGGTGTTGAGGCGGGTGGGAACAGCCGGGGGTTGAGGGTACTGTGCTAAAAGAGGTGGAGTTATGCAGATCTAAAACTCGTGGATTGCAGCAGCAGCAAGCCGAAAAGTGCAGGCATGTGAGGGATCTAGAGGTTGACAGCATGTCTTCTTAACGAGAGTCCAGGTGGCCATCTCCACAAATGGACTTTTCAGAATCCTTGGGTGGCACCGTAGTCGGAAACCAATTCTGGTTATCGCTTCTCGGCCTTTTGGCTAAGATCAAGTGTAGTATCTGTTCTTATCAGTTTAATATCTGATACGTCCCCTATCTGGGGACCATATATTAAATGGATTTTTAGAACAGGGAGATGGAAAAAGAGCTTGCTCTGTCCACTCCACGCATTGACCTGGTATTGCAGTATCTCCAGGACCGGTGCACCCCTTCTTTAATGCAGTTTCTAAAATCAGAAAGAATTGAATTCAATGCTTTTTGTTCATTTTGCTTGTTTGTCGGATTTTGGGATGGACTCTTTGGCTTTGCTTTTCTTCTCCTCATTGGATTTTTCATGTTAAAAGTTGCAGAAGCCAGATGACAAGCTCATTTTGGTTCAACTTCAGCAACTGTGCATTGCATTGCCATGTAATGTAATGTAATGCAATGCTATCTATCTAGCTCTCCCTCTATACTTCCTTTTGGATAAACAAACATATTAGGCAAGCATTTTGGAGCTTTCACCTAAATAACTACAGGTGGTGAGATAAGCTGCACAATATAATTGACCTTTCAGTATATTGTTGCACACACACCATCTATTTAGCAAATGCCCTTGTTATCAACAGCAGCCTTTTAAACTCACCTGAGCTAACAGGTATGTGAGCTGGTTACTCTGCTGCGCTTAAAATTTCTTTTTTGGTTTGCTACAATGCCTTTTCTGAAACGTTGTCTCCCTCTGCTGGAACACTGACTTCTTTCATTTAATGCCTGCAGACTATAAAAGAGAAACCAACCCAAAAAGTTTGGTTGATTAGTCTGTGGCATTCTTTTAAACTGTTGCTTATGGCGGTCTCTGTGAGCTTCTCAGTGACATTCAGCCATCCAGGTATCCCGCCTGCAGTAGACGGAATGTGGCAATGGAACGCTGGCTGCGCGTGTCATAATAGGCTCTGAGCCTTTATATACCTGCGCACAGCAGCAGCCACCTTCAGTCTGCTGCTGGACAGCCAGCAGCAGCAGCAGCAGGAGAGGTAATTAATCAGCAACCCTCCTGCTAAGGGTAGACAGCTGCTCGTTCCACCCCCCCCCCCCCGCCTTAATTGGTTCTCCTCCCTTCCAACGGTGTTGAGGCGGGTGGGAACAGCCGGGGGTTGAGGGTACTGTGCTAAAAGAGGTGGAGTTATGCAGATCTAAAACGCGTGGATTGCAGCAGCAGCAAGCCGAAAAGTGCAGGCATGTGAGGGATCTAGAGGTTGACAGCATGTCTTCTTAACGAGAGTCCAGGTGGCCATCTCCACAAATGGACTTTTCAGAATCCTTGGGTGGCACCGTAGTCGGAAACCAATTCTGGTTATCGCTTCTCGGCCTTTTGGCTAAGATCAAGTGTAGTATCTGTTCTTATCAGTTTAATATCTGATACGTCCCCTATCTGGGGACCATATATTAAATGGATTTTTAGAACAGGGAGATGGAAAAAGAGCTTGCTCTGTCCACTCCACGCATTGACCTGGTATTGCAGTATCTCCAGGACCGGTGCACCCCTTCTTTAATGCAGTTTCTAAAATCAGAAAGAATTGAATTCAATGCTTTTTGTTCATTTTGCTTGTTTGTCGGATTTTGGGATGGACTCTTTGGCTTTGCTTTTCTTCTCCTCATTGGATTTTTCATGTTAAAAGTTGCAGAAGCCAGATGACAAGCTCATTTTGGTTCAACTTCAGCAACTGTGCATTGCATTGCCATGTAATGTAATGTAATGCAATGCTATCTATCTAGCTCTCCCTCTATACTTCCTTTTGGATAAACAGACATATTAGGCAAGCATTTTGGAGCTTTCACCTAAATAACTACAGGTGGTGAGATAAGCTGCACAATATAATTGACCTTTCAGTATATTGTTGCACACACACCATCTATTTAGCAAATGCCCTTGTTATCAACAGCAGCCTTTTAAACTCACCTGAGCTAACAGGTATGTGAGCTGGTTACTCTGCTGCGCTTAAAATTTCTTTTTTGGTTTGCTACAATGCCTTTTCTGAAACGTTGTCTCCCTCTGCTGGAACACTGACTTCTTCATTTAATGCCTGCAGACTATAAAAGAGAAACCAACCCAAAAAGTTTGGTTGATTAGTCTGTGGCATTCTTTTAAACTGTTGCTTATGGCGGTCTCTGTGAGCTTCTCAGTGACATTCAGCCATCCAGGTATCCCGCCTGCAGTAGACGGAATGTGGCAATGGAACGCTGGCTGCGCGTGTCATAATAGGCTCTGAGCCTTTATATACCTGCGCACAGCAGCAGCCACCTTCAGTCTGCTGCTGGACAGCCAGCAGCAGCAGCAGCAGGAGAGGTAATTAATCAGCAACCCTCCTGCTAAGGGTAGACAGCTGCTCGTTCCACCCCCCCCCCCCGCCTTAATTGGTTCTCCTCCCTTCCAACGGTGTTGATGCGGGTGGGAACAGCCGGGGGTTGAGGGTACTGTGCTAAAAGAGGTGGAGTTATGCAGATCTAAAACGCGTGGATTGCAGCAGCAGCAAGCCGAAAAGTGCAGGCATGTGAGGGATCTAGAGGTTGACAGCATGTCTTCTTAACGGGAGTCCAGGTGGCCATCTCCACAAATGGACTTTTCAGAATCCTTGGGTGGCACCGTAGTCGGAAACCAATTCTGGTTATCGCTTCTCGGCCTTTTGGCTAAGATCAAGTGTAGTATCTGTTCTTATCAGTTTAATATCTGATACGTCCCCTATCTGGGGACCATATATTAAATGGATTTTTAGAACAGGGAGATGGAAAAAGAGCTTGCTCTGTCCACTCCACGCATTGACCTGGTATTGCAGTATCTCCAGGACCGGTGCACCCCTCCTTTAATGCAGTTTCTAAAATCAGAAAGAATTGAATTCAATGCTTTTTGTTCATTTTGCTTGTTTGTCGGATTTTGGGATGGACTCTTTGGCTTTGCTTTTCTTCTCCTCATTGGATTTTTCATGTTAAAAGTTGCAGAAGCCAGATGACAAGCTCATTTTGGTTCAACTTCAGCAACTGTGCATTGCATTGCCATGTAATGTAATGTAATGCAATGCTATCTATCTAGCTCTCCCTCTATACTTCCTTTTGGATAAACAGACATATTAGGCAAGCATTTTGGAGCTTTCACCTAAATAACTACAGGTGGTGAGATAAGCTGCACAATATAATTGACCTTTCAGTATATTGTTGCACACACACCATCTATTTAGCAAATGCCCTTGTTATCAACAGCAGCCTTTTAAACTCACCTGAGCTAACAGGTATGTGAGCTGGTTACTCTGCTGCGCTTAAAATTTCTTTTTTGGTTTGCTACAATGCCTTTTCTGAAACGTTGTCTCCCTCTGCTGGAACACTGACTTCTTTCATTTAATGCCTGCAGACTATAAAAGAGAAACCAACCCAAAAAGTTTGGTTGATTAGTCTGTGGCATTCTTTTAAACTGTTGCTTATGGCGGTCTCTGTGAGCTTCTCAGTGACATTCAGCCATCCAGGTATCCCGCCTGCAGTAGACGGAATGTGGCAATGGAACGCTGGCTGCGCGTGTCATAATAGGCTCTGAGCCTTTATATACCTGCGCACAGCAGCAGCCACCTTCAGTCTGCTGCTGGACAGCCAGCAGCAGCAGCAGCAGGAGAGGTAATTAATCAGCAACCCTCCTGCTAAGGGTAGACAGCTGCTCGTTCCACCCCCCCCCGCCTTAATTGGTTCTCCTCCCTTCCAACGGTGTTGAGGCGGGTGGGAACAGCCGGGGGTTGAGGGTACTGTGCTAAAAGAGGTGGAGTTATGCAGATCTAAAACGCGTGGATTGCAGCAGCAGCAAGCCGAAAAGTGCAGGCATGTGAGGGATCTAGAGGTTGACAGCATGTCTTCTTAACGGGAGTCCAGGTGGCCATCTCCACAAATGGACTTTTCAGAATCCTTGGGTGGCACCGTAGTCGGAAACCAATTCTGGTTATCGCTTCTCGGCCTTTTGGCTAAGATCAAGTGTAGTATCTGTTCTTATCAGTTTAATATCTGATACGTCCCCTATCTGGGGACCATATATTAAATGGATTTTTAGAACAGGGAGATGGAAAAAGAGCTTGCTCTGTCCACTCCACCATTGACCTGGTATTGCAGTATCTCCAGGACCGGTGCACCCCTTCTTTAATGCAGTTTCTAAAATCAGAAAGAATTGAATTCAATGCTTTTTGTTCATTTTGCTTGTTTGTCGGATTTTGGGATGGACTCTTTGGCTTTGCTTTTCTTCTCCTCATTGGATTTTTCATGTTAAAAGTTGCAGAAGCCAGATGACAAGCTCATTTTGGTTCAACTTCAGCAACTGTGCATTGCATTGCCATGTAATGTAATGTAATGCAATGCTATCTATCTAGCTCTCCCTCTATACTTCCTTTTGGATAAACAGACATATTAGGCAAGCATTTTGGAGCTTTCACCTAAATAACTACAGGTGGTGAGATAAGCTGCACAATATAATTGACCTTTCAGTATATTGTTGCACACACACCATCTATTTAGCAAATGCCCTTGTTATCAACAGCAGCCTTTTAAACTCACCTGAGCTAACAGGTATGTGAGCTGGTTACTCTGCTGCGCTTAAAATTTCTTTTTTGGTTTGCTACAATGCCTTTTCTGAAACGTTGTCTCCCTCTGCTGGAACACTGACTTCTTTCATTTAATGCCTGCAGACTATAAAAGAGAAACCAACCCAAAAAGTTTGGTTGATTAGTCTGTGGCATTCTTTTAAACTGCTGCTTATGGCGGTCTCTGTGAGCTTCTCAGTGACATTCAGCCATCCAGGTATCCCGCCTGCAGTAGACGGAATGTGGCAATGGAACGCTGGCTGCGCGTGTCATAATAGGCTCTGAGCCTTTATATACCTGCGCACAGCAGCAGCCACCTTCAGTCTGCTGCTGGACAGCCAGCAGCAGCAGCAGCAGGAGAGGTAATTAATCAGCAACCCTCCTGCTAAGGGTAGACAGCTGCTCGTTCCACCCCCCCCGCCTTAATTGGTTCTCCTCCCTTCCAACGGTGTTGAGGCGGGTGGGAACAGCCGGGGGTTGAGGGTACTGTGCTAAAAAAGGTGGAGTTATGCAGATCTAAAACGCGTGGATTGCAGCAGCAGCAAGCCGAAAAGTGCAGGCATGTGAGGGATCTAGAGGTTGACAGCATGTCTTCTTAACGGGAGTCCAGGTGGCCATCTCCACAAATGGACTTTTCAGAATCCTTGGGTGGCACCGTAGTCGGAAACCAATTCTGGTTATCGCTTCTCGGCCTTTTG
Source organism: Phyllobates terribilis (assembly GCF_046119375.1). NCBI lineage: Eukaryota > Metazoa > Chordata > Amphibia > Anura > Dendrobatidae > Phyllobates > Phyllobates terribilis. The sequence goes on along the minus strand of NW_027363009.1, from coordinate 76,815 downwards.
GCTAAGATCAAGTGTAGTATCTGTTCTTATCAGTTTAATATCTGATACGTCCCCTATCTGGGGACCATATATTAAATGGATTTTTAGAACAGGGAGATGGAAAAAGAGCTTGCTCTGTCCACTCCACGCATTGACCTGGTATTGCAGTATCTCCAGGACCGGTGCACACCTTCTTTAATGCAGTTTCTAAAATCAGAAAGAATTGAATTCAATGCTTTTTGTTCATTTTGCTTGTTTGTCGGATTTTGGGATGGACTCTTTGGCTTTGCTTTTCTTCTCCTCATTGGATTTTTCATGTTAAAAGTTGCAGAAGCCAGATGACAAGCTCATTTTGGTTCAACTTCAGCAACTGTGCATTGCATTGCCATGTAATGTAATGTAATGCAATGCTATCTATCTAGCTCTCCCTCTATACTTCCTTTTGGATAAACAGACATATTAGGCAAGCATTTTGGAGCTTTCACCTAAATAACTACAGGTGGTGAGATAAGCTGCACAATATAATTGACCTTTCAGTATATTGTTGCACACACACCATCAATTTAGCAAATGCCCTTGTTATCAACAGCAGCCTTTTAATCTCACCTGAGCTAACAGGTATGTGAGCTGGTTACTCTGCTGCGCTTAAAATTTCTTTTTTGGTTTGCTACAATGCCTTTTCTGAAACGTTGTCTCCCTCTGCTGGAACACTGACTTCTTTCATTTAATGCCTGCAGACTATAAAAGAGAAACCAACCCAAAAAGTTTGGTTGATTAGTCTGTGGCATTCTTTTAAACTGTTGCTTATGGCGGTCTCTGTGAGCTTCTCAGTGACATTCAGCCATCCAGGTATCCCGCCTGCAGTAGACGGAATGTGGCAATGGAACGCTGGCTGCGCGTGTCATAATAGGCTCTGAGCCTTTATATACCTGCGCACAGCAGCAGCCACCTTCAGTCTGCTGCTGGACAGCCAGCAGCAGCAGCAGCAGGAGAGGTAATTAATCAGCAACCCTCCTGCTAAGGGTAGACAGCTGCTCGTTCCACCCCCCCCCCCCGCCTTAATTGGTTCTCCTCCCTTCCAACGGTGTTGAGGCGGGTGGGAACAGCCGGGGGTTGAGGGTACTGTGCTAAAAGAGGTGGAGTTATGCAGATCTAAAACGCGTGGATTGCAGCAGCAGCAAGCCGAAAAGTGCAGGCATGTGAGGGATCTAGAGGTTGACAGCATGTCTTCTTAACATGAGTCCAGGTGGCCATCTTCACAAATGGACTTTTCAGAATCCTTGGGTGGCACCGTAGTCGGAAACCAATTCTGGTTATCGCTTCTCGGCCTTTTGGCTAAGATCAAGTGTAGTATCTGTTCTTATCAGTTTAATATCTGATACGTCCCCTATCTGGGGACCATATATTAAATGGATTTTTAGAACAGGGAGATGGAAAAAGAGCTTGCTCTGTCCACTCCACGTATTGACCTGGTATTGCAGTATCTCCAGGACCGGTGCACCCCTTCTTTAATGCAGTTTCTAAAATCAGAAAGAATTGAATTCAATGCTTTTTGTTCATTTTGCTTGTTTGTCGGATTTTGGGATGGACTCTTTGGCTTTGCTTTTCTTCTCCTCATTGGATTTTTCATGTTAAAAGTTGCAGAAGCCAGATGACAAGCTCATTTTGGTTCAACTTCAGCAACTGTGCATTGCATTGCCATGTAATGTAATGTAATGCAATGCTATCTATCTAGCTCTCCCTCTATACTTCCTTTTGGATAAACAGACATATTAGGCAAGCATTTTGGAGCTTTCACCTAAATAACTACAGGTGGTGAGATAAGCTGCACAATATAATTGACCTTTCAGTATATTGTTGCACACACACCATCTATTTAGCAAATGCCCTTGTTATCAACAGCAGCCTTTTAAACTCACCTGAGCTAACAGGTATGTGAGCTGGTTACTCTGCTGCGCTTAAAATTTCTTTTTTGGTTTGCTACAATGCCTTTTCTGAAACGTTGTCTCCCTCTGCTGGAACACTGACTTCTTTCATTTAATGCCTGCAGACTATAAAAGAGAAACCAACCCAAAAAGTTTGGTTGATTAGTCTGTGGCATTCTTTTAAACTGTTGCTTATGGCGGTCTCTGTGAGCTTCTCAGTGACATTCAGCCATCCAGGTATCCCGCCTGCAGTAGACGGAATGTGGCAATGGAACGCTGGCTGCGCGTGTCATAATAGGCTCTGAGCCTTTATATACCTGCGCACAGCAGCAGCCACCTTCAGTCTGCTGCTGGACAGCCAGCAGCAGCAGCAGCAGGAGAGGTAATTAATCAGCAACCCTCCTGCTAAGGGTAGACAGCTGCTCGTTCCACCCCCCCCCCCCCGCCTTAATTGGTTCTCCTCCCTTCCAACGGTGTTGAGGCGGGTGGGAACAGCCGGGGGTTGAGGGTACTGTGCTAAAAAAGGTGGAGTTATGCAGATCTAAAACGCGTGGATTGCAGCAGCAGCAAGCCGAAAAGTGCAGGCATGTGAGGGATCTAGAGGTTGACAGCATGTCTTCTTAACGGGAGTCCAGGTGGCCATCTCCACAAATGGACTTTTCAGAATCCTTGGGTGGCACCGTAGTCGGAAACCAATTCTGGTTATCGCTTCTCGGCCTTTTGGCTAAGATCAAGTGTAGTATCTGTTCTTATCAGTTTTATATCTGATACGTCCCCTATCTGGGGACCATATATTAAATGGATTTTTAGAACAGGGAGATGGAAAAAGAGCTTGCTCTGTCCACTCCACGCATTGACCTGGTATTGCAGTATCTCCAGGACCGGTGCACACCTTCTTTAATGCAGTTTCTAAAATCAGAAAGAATTGAATTCAATGCTTTTTGTTCATTTTGCTTGTTTGTCGGATTTTGGGATGGACTCTTTGGCTTTGCTTTTCTTCTCCTCATTGGATTTTTCATGTTAAAAGTTGCAGAAGCCAGATGACAAGCTCATTTTGGTTCAACTTCAGCAACTGTGCATTGCATTGCCATGTAATGTAATGTAATGCAATGCTATCTATCTAGCTCTCCCTCTATACTTCCTTTTGGATAAACAGACATATTAGGCAAGCATTTTGGAGCTTTCACCTAAATAACTACAGGTGGTGAGATAAGCTGCACAATATAATTGACCTTTCAGTATATTGTTGCACACACACCATCAATTTAGCAAATGCCCTTGTTATCAACAGCAGCCTTTTAATCTCACCTGAGCTAACAGGTATGTGAGCTGGTTACTCTGCTGCGCTTAAAATTTCTTTTTTGGTTTGCTACAATGCCTTTTCTGAAACGTTGTCTCCCTCTGCTGGAACACTGACTTCTTTCATTTAATGCCTGCAGACTATAAAAGAGAAACCAACCCAAAAAGTTTGGTTGATTAGTCTGTGGCATTCTTTTAAACTGTTGCTTATGGCGGTCTCTGTGAGCTTCTCAGTGACATTCAGCCATCCAGGTATCCCGCCTGCAGTAGACGGAATGTGGCAATGGAACGCTGGCTGCGCGTGTCATAATAGGCTCTGAGCCTTTATATACCTGCGCACAGCAGCAGCCACCTTCAGTCTGCTGCTGGACAGCCAGCAGCAGCAGCAGCAGGAGAGGTAATTAATCAGCAACCCTCCTGCTAAGGGTAGACAGCTGCTCGTTCCACCCCCCCCCCCCGCCTTAATTGGTTCTCCTCCCTTCCAACGGTGTTGAGGCGGGTGGGAACAGCCGGGGGTTGAGGGTACTGTGCTAAAAGAGGTGGAGTTATGCAGATCTAAAACGCGTGGATTGCAGCAGCAGCAAGCCGAAAAGTGCAGGCATGTGAGGGATCTAGAGGTTGACAGCATGTCTTCTTAACATGAGTCCAGGTGGCCATCTTCACAAATGGACTTTTCAGAATCCTTGGGTGGCACCGTAGTCGGAAACCAATTCTGGTTATCGCTTCTCGGCCTTTTGGCTAAGATCAAGTGTAGTATCTGTTCTTATCAGTTTAATATCTGATACGTCCCCTATCTGGGGACCATATATTAAATGGATTTTTAGAACAGGGAGATGGAAAAAGAGCTTGCTCTGTCCACTCCACGCATTGACCTGGTATTGCAGTATCTCCAGGACCGGTGCACCCCTTCTTTAATGCAGTTTCTAAAATCAGAAAGAATTGAATTCAATGCTTTTTGTTCATTTTGCTTGTTTGTCGGATTTTGGGATGGACTCTTTGGCTTTGCTTTTCTTCTCCTCATTGGATTTTTCATGTTAAAAGTTGCAGAAGCCAGATGACAAGCTCATTTTGGTTCAACTTCAGCAACTGTGCATTGCATTGCCATGTAATGTAATGTAATGCAATGCTATCTATCTAGCTCTCCCTCTATACTTCCTTTTGGATAAACAGACATATTAGGCAAGCATTTTGGAGCTTTCACCTAAATAACTACAGGTGGTGAGATAAGCTGCACAATATAATTGACCTTTCAGTATATTGTTGCACACACACCATCTATTTAGCAAATGCCCTTGTTATCAACAGCAGCCTTTTAAACTCACCTGAGCTAACAGGTATGTGAGCTGGTTACTCTGCTGCGCTTAAAATTTCTTTTTTGGTTTGCTACAATGCCTTTTCTGAAACGTTGTCTCCCTCTGCTGGAACACTGACTTCTTTCATTTAATGCCTGCAGACTATAAAAGAGAAACCAACCCAAAAAGTTTGGTTGATTAGTCTGTGGCATTCTTTTAAACTGTTGCTTATGGCGGTCTCTGTGAGCTTCTCAGTGACATTCAGCCATCCAGGTATCCCGCCTGCAGTAGACGGAATGTGGCAATGGAACGCTGGCTGCGCGTGTCATAATAGGCTCTGAGCCTTTATATACCTGCGCACAGCAGCAGCCACCTTCAGTCTGCTGCTGGACAGCCAGCAGCAGCAGCAGCAGGAGAGGTAATTAATCAGCAACCCTCCTGCTAAGGGTAGACAGCTGCTCGTTCCACCCCCCCCCCCGCCTTAATTGGTTCTCCTCCCTTCCAACGGTGTTGAGGCGGGTGGGAACAGCCGGGGGTTGAGGGTACTGTGCTAAAAGAGGTGGAGTTATGCAGATCTAAAACGCGTGGATTGCAGCAGCAGCAAGCCGAAAAGTGCAGGCATGTGAGGGATCTAGAGGTTGACAGCATGTCTTTTTAACGGGAGTCCAGGTGGCCATCTCCACAAATGGACTTTTCAGAATCCTTGGGTGGCACCGTAGTCGGAAACCAATTCTGGTTATCGCTTCTCGGCCTTTTGGCTAAGATCAAGTGTAGTATCTGTTCTTATCAGTTTAATATCTGATACGTCCCCTATCTGGGGACCATATATTAAATGGATTTTTAGAACAGGGAGATGGAAAAAGAGCTTGCTCTGTCCACTCCACGCATTGACCTGGTATTGCAGTATCTCCAGGACCGGTGCACCCCTTCTTTAATGCAGTTTCTAAAATCAGAAAGAATTGAATTCAATGCTTTTTGTTCATTTTGCTTGTTTGTCGGATTTTGGGATGGACTCTTTGGCTTTGCTTTTCTTCTCCTCATTGGATTTTTCATGTTAAAAGTTGCAGAAGCCAGATGACAAGCTCATTTTGGTTCAACTTCAGCAACTGTGCATTGCATTGCCATGTAATGTAATGTAATGCAATGCTATCTATCTAGCTCTCCCTCTATACTTCCTTTTGGATAAACAGACATATTAGGCAAGCATTTTGGAGCTTTCACCTAAATAACTACAGGTGGTGAGATAAGCTGCACAATATAATTGACCTTTCAGTATATTGTTGCACACACACCATCTATTTAGCAAATGCCCTTGTTATCAACAGCAGCCTTTTAAACTCACCTGAGCTAACAGGTATGTGAGCTGGTTACTCTGCTGCGCTTAAAATTTCTTTTTTGGTTTGCTACAATGCCTTTTCTGAAACGTTGTCTCCCTCTGCTGGAACACTGACTTCTTTCATTTAATGCCTGCAGACTATAAAAGAGAAACCAACCCAAAAAGTTTGGTTGATTAGTCTGTGGCATTCTTTTAAACTGTTGCTTATGGCGGTCTCTGTGAGCTTCTCAGTGACATTCAGCCATCCAGGTATCCCGCCTGCAGTAGACGGAATGTGACAATGGAACGCTGGCTGCGCGTGTCATAATAGGCTCTGAGCCTTTATATACCTGCGCACAGCAGCAGCCACCTTCAGTCTGCTGCTGGACAGCCAGCAGCAGCAGCAGCAGGAGAGGTAATTAATCAGCAACCCTCCTGCTAAGGGTAGACAGCTGCTCGTTCCACCCCCCCCCCCCGCCTTAATTGGTTCTCCTCCCTTCCAACGGTGTTGAGGCGGGTGGGAACAGCCGGGGGTTGAGGGTACTGTGCTAAAAAAGGTGGAGTTATGCAGATCTAAAACGCGTGGATTGCAGCAGCAGCAAGCCGAAAAGTGCAGGCATGTGAGGGATCTAGAGGTTGACAGCATGTCTTCTTAACGGGAGTCCAGGTGGCCATCTCCACAAATGGACTTTTCAGAATCCTTGGGTGGCACCGTAGTCGGAAACCAATTCTGGTTATCGCTTCTCGGCCTTTTGGCTAAGATCAAGTGTAGTATCTGTTCTTATCAGTTTTATATCTGATACGTCCCCTATCTGGGGACCATATATTAAATGGATTTTTAGAACAGGGAGATGGAAAAAGAGCTTGCTCTGTCCACTCCACGCATTGACCTGGTATTGCAGTATCTCCAGGACCGGTGCACACCTTCTTTAATGCAGTTTCTAAAATCAGAAAGAATTGAATTCAATGCTTTTTGTTCATTTTGCTTGTTTGTCGGATTTTGGGATGGACTCTTTGGCTTTGCTTTTCTTCTCCTCATTGGATTTTTCATGTTAAAAGTTGCAGAAGCCAGATGACAAGCTCATTTTGGTTCAACTTCAGCAACTGTGCATTGCATTGCCATGTAATGTAATGTAATGCAATGCTATCTATCTAGCTCTCCCTCTATACTTCCTTTTGGATAAACAGACATATTAGGCAAGCATTTTGGAGCTTTCACCTAAATAACTACAGGTGGTGAGATAAGCTGCACAATATAATTGACCTTTCAGTATATTGTTGCACACACACCATCAATTTAGCAAATGCCCTTGTTATCAACAGCAGCCTTTTAATCTCACCTGAGCTAACAGGTATGTGAGCTGGTTACTCTGCTGCGCTTAAAATTTCTTTTTTGGTTTGCTACAATGCCTTTTCTGAAACGTTGTCTCCCTCTGCTGGAACACTGACTTCTTTCATTTAATGCCTGCAGACTATAAAAGAGAAACCAACCCAAAAAGTTTGGTTGATTAGTCTGTGGCATTCTTTTAAACTGTTGCTTATGGCGGTCTCTGTGAGCTTCTCAGTGACATTCAGCCATCCAGGTATCCCGCCTGCAGTAGACGGAATGTGGCAATGGAACGCTGGCTGCGCGTGTCATAATAGGCTCTGAGCCTTTATATACCTGCGCACAGCAGCAGCCACCTTCAGTCTGCTGCTGGACAGCCAGCAGCAGCAGCAGCAGGAGAGGTAATTAATCAGCAACCCTCCTGCTAAGGGTAGACAGCTGCTCGTTCCACCCCCCCCCCCCGCCTTAATTGGTTCTCCTCCCTTCCAACGGTGTTGAGGCGGGTGGGAACAGCCGGGGGTTGAGGGTACTGTGCTAAAAGAGGTGGAGTTATGCAGATCTAAAACGCGTGGATTGCAGCAGCAGCAAGCCGAAAAGTGCAGGTATGTGAGGGATCTAGAGGTTGACAGCATGTCTTCTTAACGGGAGTCCAGGTGGCCATCTCCACAAATGGACTTTTCAGAATCCTTGGGTGGCACCGTAGTCGGAAACCAATTCTGGTTATCGCTTCTCGGCCTTTTGGCTAAGATCAAGTGTAGTATCTGTTCTTATCAGTTTAATATCTGATACGTCCCCTATCTGGGGACCATATATTAAATGGATTTTTAGAACAGGGAGATGGAAAAAGAGCTTGCTCTGTCCACTCCACGCATTGACCTGGTATTGCAGTATCTCCAGGACCGGTGCACCCCTTCTTTAATGCAGTTTCTAAAATCAGAAAGAATTGAATTCAATGCTTTTTGTTCATTTTGCTTGTTTGTCGGATTTTGGGATGGACTCTTTGGCTTTGCTTTTCTTCTCCTCATTGGATTTTTCATGTTAAAAGTTGCAGAAGCCAGATGACAAGCTCATTTTGGTTCAACTTCAGCAACTGTGCATTGCATTGCCATGTAATGTAATGTAATGCAATGCTATCTATCTAGCTCTCCCTCTATACTTCCTTTTGGATAAACAGACATATTAGGCAAGCATTTTGGAGCTTTCACCTAAATAACTACAGGTGGTGAGATAAGCTGCACAATATAATTGACCTTTCAGTATATTGTTGCACACACACCATCTATTTAGCAAATGCCCTTGTTATCAACAGCAGCCTTTTAAACTCACCTGAGCTAACAGGTATGTGAGCTGGTTACTCTGCTGCGCTTAAAATTTCTTTTTTGGTTTGCTACAATGCCTTTTCTGAAACGTTGTCTCCCTCTGCTGGAACACTGACTTCTTTCATTTAATGCCTGCAGACTATAAAAGAGAAACCAACCCAAAAAGTTTGGTTGATTAGTCTGTGGCATTCTTTTAAACTGTTGCTTATGGCGGTCTCTGTGAGCTTCTCAGTGACATTCAGCCATCCAGGTATCCCGCCTGCAGTAGACGGAATGTGGCAATGGAACGCTGGCTGCGCGTGTCATAATAGGCTCTGAGCCTTTATATACCTGCGCACAGCAGCAGCCACCTTCAGTCTGCTGCTGGACAGCCAGCAGCAGCAGCAGCAGGAGAGGTAATTAATCAGCAACCCTCCTGCTAAGGGTAGACAGCTGCTCGTTCCACCCCCCCCCGCCTTAATTGGTTCTCCTCCCTTCCAACGGTGTTGAGGCGGGTGGGAACAGCCGGGGGTTGAGGGTACTGTGCTAAAAGAGGTGGAGTTATGCAGATCTAAAACGCGTGGATTGCAGCAGCAGCAAGCCGAAAAGTGCAGGCATGTGAGGGATCTAGAGGTTGACAGCATGTCTTCTTAACGGGAGTCCAGGTGGCCATCTCCACAAATGGACTTTTCAGAATCCTTGGGTGGCACCGTAGTCGGAAACCAATTCTGGTTATCGCTTCTCGGCCTTTTGGCTAAGATCAAGTGTAGTATCTGTTCTTATCAGTTTAATATCTGATACGTCCCCTATCTGGGGACCATATATTAAATGGATTTTTAGAACAGGGAGATGGAAAAAGAGCTTGCTCTGTCCACTCCACGCATTGACCTGGTATTGCAGTATCTCCAGGACCGGTGCACACCTTCTTTAATGCAGTTTCTAAAATCAGAAAGAATTGAATTCAATGCTTTTTGTTCATTTTGCTTGTTTGTCGGATTTTGGGATGGACTCTTTGGCTTTGCTTTTCTTCTCCTCATTGGATTTTTCATGTTAAAAGTTGCAGAAGCCAGATGACAAGCTCATTTTGGTTCAACTTCAGCAACTGTGCATTGCATTGCCATGTAATGTAATGTAATGCAATGCTATCTATCTAGCTCTCCCTCTATACTTCCTTTTGGATAAACAGACATATTAGGCAAGCATTTTGGAGCTTTCACCTAAATAACTACAGGTGGTGAGATAAGCTGCACAATATAATTGACCTTTCAGTATATTGTTGCACACACACCATCTATTTAGCAAATGCCCTTGTTATCAACAGCAGCCTTTTAAACTCACCTGAGCTAACAGGTATGTGAGCTGGTTACTCTGCTGCGCTTAAAATTTCTTTTTTGGTTTGCTACAATGCCTTTTCTGAAACGTTGTCTCCCTCTGCTGGAACACTGACTTCTTTCATTTAATGCCTGCAGACAATAAAAGAGAAACCAACCCAAAAAGTTTGGTTGATTAGTCTGTGGCATTCTTTTAAACTGTTGCTTATGGCGGTCTCTGTGAGCTTCTCAGTGACATTCAGCCATCCAGGTATCCCGCCTGCAGTAGACGGAATGTGGCAATGGAACGCTGGCTGCGCGTGTCATAATAGGCTCTGAGCCTTTATATACCTGCGCACAGCAGCAGCCACCTTCAGTCTGCTGCTGGACAGCCAGCAGCAGCAGCAGCAGGAGAGGTAATTAATCAGCAACCCTCCTGCTAAGGGTAGACAGCTGCTCGTTCCACCCCCCCCCCCGCCTTAATTGGTTCTCCTCTCTTCCAACGGTGTTGAGGCGGGTGGGAACAGCCGGGGGTTGAGGGTACTGTGCTAAAAGAGGTGGAGTTATGCAGATCTAAAACGCGTGGATTGCAGCAGCAGCAAGCCGAAAAGTGCAGGCATGTGAGGGATCTAGAGGTTGACAGCATGTCTTCTTAACATGAGTCCAGGTGGCCATCTTCACAAATGGACTTTTCAGAATCCTTGGGTGGCACCGTAGTCGGAAACCAATTCTGGTTATCGCTTCTCGGCCTTTTGGCTAAGATCAAGTGTAGTATCTGTTCTTATCAGTTTAATATCTGATACGTCCCCTATCTGGGGACCATATATTAAATGGATTTTTAGAACAGGGAGATGGAAAAAGAGCTTGCTCTGTCCACTCCACGCATTGACCTGGTATTGCAGTATCTCCAGGACCGGTGCACCCCTTCTTTAATGCAGTTTCTAAAATCAGAAAGAATTGAATTCAATGCTTTTTGTTCATTTTGCTTGTTTGTCGGATTTTGGGATGTACTCTTTGGCTTTGCTTTTCTTCTCCTCATTGGATTTTTCATGTTAAAAGTTGCAGAAGCCAGATGACAAGCTAATTTTGGTTCAACTTCAGCAACTGTGCATTGCATTGCCATGTAATGTAATGTAATGCAATGCTATCTATCTAGCTCTCCCTCTATACTTCCTTTTGGATAAACAGACATATTAGGCAAGCATTTTGGAGCTTTCACCTAAATAACTACAGGTGGTGAGATAAGCTGCACAATATAATTGACCTTTCAGTATATTGTTGCACACACACCATCTATTTAGCAAATGCCCTTGTTATCAACAGCAGCCTTTTAAACTCACCTGAGCTAACAGGTATGTGAGCTGGTTACTCTGCTGCGCTTAAAATTTCTTTTTTGGTTTGCTACAATGCCTTTTCTGAAACGTTGTCTCCCTCTGCTGGAACACTGACTTCTTTCATTTAATGCCTGCAGAGTATAAAAGAGAAACCAACCCAAAAAGTTTGGTTGATTAGTCTGTGGCATTCTTTTAAACTGTTGCTTATGGCGGTCTCTGTGAGCTTCTCAGTGACATTCAGCCATCCAGGTATCCCGCCTGCAGTAGACGGAATGTGGCAATGGAACGCTGGCTGCGCGTGTCATAATAGGCTCTGAGCCTTTTTATACCTGCGCACAGCAGCAGCCACCTTCAGTCTGCTGCTGGACAGCCAGCAGCAGCAGCAGTAGGAGGGGTAATTAATCAGCAACCCTCCTGCTAAGGGTAGACAGCTGCTCGTTCCACCCCCCCCCCCCGCCTTAATTGGTTCTCCTCCCTTCCAACGGTGTTGAGGCGGGTGGGAACAGCCGGGGGTTGAGGGTACTGTGCTAAAAGAGGTGGAGTTATGCAGATCTAAAACGCGTGGATTGCAGCAGCAGCAAGCCGAAAAGTGCAGGCATGTGAGGGATCTAGAGGTTGACAGCATGTCTTCTTAACGGGAGTCCAGGTGGCCATCTCCACAAATGGACTTTTCAGAATCCTTGGGTGGCACCGTAGTCGGAAACCAATTCTGGTTATCGCTTCTCGGCCTTTTGGCTAAGATCAAGTGTAGTATCTGTTCTTATCAGTTTAATATCTGATACGTCCCCTATCTGGGGACCATATATTAAATGGATTTTTAGAACAGGGAGATGGAAAAAGAGCTTGCTCTGTCCACTCCACGCATTGACCTGGTATTGCAGTATCTCCAGGACCGGTGCACACCTTCTTTAATGCAGTTTCTAAAATCAGAAAGAATTGAATTCAATGCTTTTTGTTCGTTTTGCTTGTTTGTCGGATTTTGGGATGGACTCTTTGGCTTTGCTTTTCTTCTCCTCATTGGATTTTTCATGTTAAAAGTTGCAGAAGCCAGATGACAAGCTCATTTTGGTTCAACTTCAGCAACTGTGCATTGCATTGCCATGTAATGTAATGTAATGCAATGCTATCTATCTAGCTCTCCCTCTATACTTCCTTTTGGATAAACAGACATATTAGGCAAGCATTTTGGAGCTTTCACCTAAATAACTACAGGTGGTGAGATAAGCTGCACAATATAATTGACCTTTCAGTATATTGTTGCACACACACCATCTATTTAGCAAATGCCCTTGTTATCAACAGCAGCCTTTTAAACTCACCTGAGCTAACAGGTATGTGAGCTGGTTACTCTGCTGCGCTTAAAATTTCTTTTTTGGTTTGCTACAATGCCTTTTCTGAAACGTTGTCTCCCTCTGCTGGAACACTGACTTCTTTCATTTAATGCCTGCAGACTATAAAAGAGAAACCAACCCAAAAAGTTTGGTTGATTAGTCTGTGGCATTCTTTTAAACTGTTGCTTATGGCGGTCTCTGTGAGCTTCTCAGTGACATTCAGCCATCCAGGTATCCCGCCTGCAGTAGACGGAATGTGGCAATGGAACGCTGGCTGCGCGTGTCATAATAGCCTCTGAGCCTTTATATACCTGCGCACAGCACCAGCCACCTTCAGTCTGCTGCTGGACAGCCAGCAGCAGCAGCAGCAGGAGAGGTAATTAATCAGCAACCCTCCTGCTAAGGGTAGACAGCTGCTCGTTCCACCCCCCCCCCGCCTTAATTGGTTCTCCTCCCTTCCAACGGTGTTGAGGCGGGTGGGAACAGCCGGGGGTTGAGGGTACTGTGCTAAAAGAGGTGGAGTTATGCAGATCTAAAACGCGTGGATTGCAGCAGCAGCAAGCCGAAAAGTGCAGGTATGTGAGGGATCTAGAGGTTGACAGCATGTCTTCTTAACGGGAGTCCAGGTGGCCATCTCCACAAATGGACTTTTCAGAATCCTTGGGTGGCACCGTAGTCGGAAACCAATTCTGGTTATCGCTTCTCGGCCTTTTGGCTAAGATCAAGTGTAGTATCTGTTCTTATCAGTTTAATATCTGATACGTCCCCTATCTGGGGACCATATATTAAATGGATTTTTAGAACAGGGAGATGGAAAAAGAGCTTGCTCTGTCCACTCCAAGCATTGACCTGGTATTGCAGTATCTCCAGGACCGGTGCACCCCTTCTTTAATGCAGTTTCTAAAATCAGAAAGAATTGAATTCAATGCTTTTTGTTCATTTTGCTTGTTTGTCGGATTTTGGGATGGACTCTTTGGCTTTGCTTTTCTTCTCCTCATTGGATTTTTCATGTTAAAAGTTGCAGAAGCCAGATGACAAGCTCATTTTGGTTCAACTTCAGCAACTGTGCATTGCATTGCCATGTAATGTAATGTAATGCAATGCTATCTATCTAGCTCTCCCTCTATACTTCCTTTTGGATAAACAGACATATTAGGCAAGCATTTTGGAGCTTTCACCTAAATAACTACAGGTGGTGAGATAAGCTGCACAATATAATTGACCTTTCAGTATATTGTTGCACACACACCATCTATTTAGCAAATGCCCTTGTTGTCAACAGCAGCCTTTTAAACTCACCTGAGCTAACAGGTATGTGAGCTGGTTACTCTGCTGCGCTTAAAATTTCTTTTTTGGTTTGCTACAATGCCTTTTCTGAAACGTTGTCTCCCTCTGCTGGAACACTGACTTCTTTCATTTAATGCCTGCAGACTATAAAAGAGAAACCAACCCAAAAAGTTTGGTTGATTAGTCTGTGGCATTCTTTTAAACTGTTGCTTATGGCGGACTCTGTGAGCTTCTCAGTGACATTCAGCCATCCAGGTATCCCGCCTGCAGTAGACGGAATGTGGCAATGGAACGCTGGCTGCGCGTGTCATAATAGGCTCTGAGCCTTTATATACCTGCGCACAGCAGCAGCCACCTTCAGTCTGCTGCTGGACAGCCAGCAGCAGCAGCAGGAGAGGTAATTAATCAGCAACCCTCCTGGTAAGGGTAGACAGCTGCTCGTTCCACCCCCCCCCCGCCTTAATTGGTTCTCCTCCCTTCCAACGGTGTTGAGGCGGGTGGGAACAGCCGGGGGTTGAGGGTACTGTGCTAAAAGAGGTGGAGTTATGCAGATCTAAAACGCGTGGATTGCAGCAGCAGCAAGCCGAAAAGTGCAGGCATGTGAGGGATCTAGAGGTTGACAGCATGTCTTCTTAACGGGAGTCCAGGTGGCCATCTCCACAAATGGACTTTTCAGAATCCTTGGGTGGCACCGTAGTCGGAAACCAATTCTGGTTATCGCTTCTCGGCCTTTTGGCTAAGATCAAGTGTAGTATCTGTTCTTATCAGTTTAATATCTGATACGTCCCCTATATGGGGACCATATATTAAATGGATTTTTAGAACAGGGAGATGGAAAAAGAGCTTGCTCTGTCCACTCCACGCATTGACCTGGTATTGCAGTATCTCCAGGACCAGTGCACCCCTTCTTTAATGCAGTTTCTAAAATCAGAAAGAATTGAATTCAATGCTTTTTGTTCATTTTGCTTGTTTGTCGGATTTTGGGATGGACTCTTTGGCTTTGCTTTTCTTCTCCTCATTGGATTTTTCATGTTAAAAGTTGCAGAAGCCAGATGACAAGCTCATTTTGGTTCAACTTCAGCAACTGTGCATTGCATTGCCATGTAATGTAATGTAATGCAATGCTATCTATCTAGCTCTCCCTCTATACTTCCTTTTGGATAAACAGACATATTAGGCAAGCATTTTGGAGCTTTCACCTAAATAACTACAGGTGGTGAGATAAGCTGCACAATATAATTGACCTTTCAGTATATTGTTGCACACACACCATCTATTTAGCAAATGCCCTTGTTATCAACAGCAGCCTTTTAAACTCACCTGAGCTAACAGGTATGTGAGCTGGTTACTCTGCTGCGCTTAAAATTTCTTTTTTGGTTTGCTACAATGCCTTTTCTGAAACGTTGTCTCCCTCTGCTGGAACACTGACTTCTTTCATTTAATGCCTGCAGACTATAAAAGAGAAACCAACCCAAAAAGTTTGGTTGATTAGTCTGTGGCATTCTTTTAAACTGTTGCTTATGGCGGTCTCTGTGAGCTTCTCAGTGACATTCAGCCATCCAGGTATCCCGCCTGCAGTAGACGGAATGTGGCAATGGAACGCTGGCTGCGCGTGTCATAATAGGCTCTGAGCCTTTATATACCTGCGCACAGCAGCAGCCACCTTCAGTCTGCTGCTGGACAGCCAGCAGCAGCAGCAGCAGGAGAGGTAATTAATCAGCAACCCTCCTGCTAAGGGTAGCTCGTTCCACCCCCCCCCCGCCTTAATTGGTTCTCCTCCCTTCCAACGGTGTTGAGGCGGGTGGGAACAGCCGGGGGTTGAGGGTACTGTGCTAAAAGAGGTGGAGTTATGCAGATCTAAAACGCGTGGATTGCAGCAGCAGCAAGCCGAAAAGTGCAGGCATGTGAGGGATCTAGAGGTTGACAGCATGTCTTCTTAACGGGAGTCCAGGTGGCCATCTCCACAAATGGACTTTTCAGAATCCTTGGGTGGCACCGTAGTCGGAAACCAATTCTGGTTATCGCTTCTCGGCCTTTTGGCTAAGATCAAGTGTAGTATCTGTTCTTATCAGTTTAATATCTGATACGTCCCCTATCTGGGGACCATATATTAAATGGATTTTTAGAACAGGGAGATGGAAAAAGAGCTTGCTCTGTCCACTCCACGCATTGACCTGGTATTGCAGTATCTCCAGGACCGGTGCACCCCTTCTTTAATGCAGTTTCTAAAATCAGAAAGAATTGAATTCAATGCTTTTTGTTCATTTTGCTTGTTTGTCGGATTTTGGGATGGACTCTTTGGCTTTGCTTTTCTTCTCCTCATTGGATTTTTCATGTTAAAAGTTGCAGAAGCCAGATGACAAGCTCATTTTGGTTCAACTTCAGCAACTGTGCATTGCATTGCCATGTAATGTAATGTAATGCAATGCTATCTATCTAGCTCTCCCTCTATACTTCCTTTTGGATAAACAGACATATTAGGCAAGCATTTTGGAGCTTTCACCTAAATAACTACAGGTGGTGAGATAAGCTGCACAATATAATTGACCTTTCAGTATATTGTTGCACACACACCATCTATTTAGCAAATGCCCTTGTTATCAACAGCAGCCTTTTAAACTCACCTGAGCTAACAGGTATGTGAGCTGGTTACTCTGCTGCGCTTAAAATTTCTTTTTTGGTTTGCTACAATGCCTTTTCTGAAACGTTGTCTCCCTCTGCTGGAACACTGACTTCTTTCATTTAATGCCTGCAGACTATAAAAGAGAAACCAACCCAAAAAGTTTGGTTGATTAGTCTGTGGCATTCTTTTAAACTGTTGCTTATGGCGGTCTCTGTGAGCTTCTCAGTGACATTCAGCCATCCAGGTATCCCGCCTGCAGTAGACGGAATGTGGCAATGGAACGCTGGCTGCGCGTGTCATAATAGGCTCTGAGCCTTTATATACCTGCGCACAGCAGCAGCCACCTTCAGTCTGCTGCTGGACAGCCAGCAGCAGCAGCAGGAGAGGTAATTAATCAGCAACCCTCCTGCTAAGGGTAGACAGCTGCTCGTTCCACCCCCCCCCCCGCCTTAATTGGTTCTCCTCCCTTCCAACGGTGTTGAGGCGGGTGGGAACAGCCGGGGGTTGAGGGTACTGTGCTAAAAGAGGTGGAGTTATGCAGATCTAAAACGCGTGGATTGCAGCAGCAGCAAGCCGAAAAGTGCAGGCATGTGAGGGATCTAGAGGTTGACAGCATGTCTTCTTAACGGGAGTCCAGGTGGCCATCTCCACAAATGGACTTTTCAGAATCCTTGGGTGGCACCGTAGTCGGAAACCAATTCTGGTTATCGCTTCTCGGCCTTTTGGCTAAGATCAAGTGTAGTATCTGTTCTTATCAGTTTAATATCTGATACGTCCCCTATCTGGGGACCATATATTAAATGGATTTTTAGAACAGGGAGATGGAAAAAGAGCTTGCTCTGTCCACTCCACGCATTGACCTGGTATTGCAGTATCTCCAGGACCGGTGCACCCCTTCTTTAATGCAGTTTCTAAAATCAGAAAGAATTGAATTCAATGCTTTTTGTTCATTTTGCTTGTTTGTCGGATTTTGGGATGGACTCTTTGGCTTTGCTTTTCTTCTCCTCATTGGATTTTTCATGTTAAAAGTTGCAGAAGCCATATGACAAGCTCATTTTGGTTCAACTTCAGCAACTGTGCATTGCATTGCCATGTAATGTAATGTAATGCAATGCTATCTATCTAGCTCTCCCTCTATACTTCCTTTTGGATAAACAGACATATTAGGCAAGCATTTTGGAGCTTTCACCTAAATAACTACAGGTGGTGAGATAAGCTGCACAATATAATTGACCTTTCAATATATTGTTGCACACACACCATCTATTTAGCAAATGCCCTTGTTATCAACAGCAGCCTTTTAAACTCACCTGAGCTAACAGGTATGTGAGCTGGTTACTCTGCTGCGCTTAAAATTTCTTTTTTGGTTTGCTACAATGCCTTTTCTGAAACGTTGTCTCCCTCTGCTGGAACACTGAATTCTTTCATTTAATGCCTGCAGACTATAAAAGAGAAACCAACCCAAAAAGTTTGGTTGATTAGTCTGTGGCATTCTTTTAAACTGTTGCTTATGGCGGTCTCTGTGAGCTTCTCAGTGACATTCAGCCATCCAGGTATCCCGCCTGCAGTAGACGGAATGTGGCAATGGAACGCTGGCTGCGCGTGTCATAATAGGCTCTGAGCCTTTATATACCTGCGCACAGCAGCAGCCACCTTCAGTCTGCTGCTGGACAGCCAGCAGCAGCAGCAGGAGAGGTAATTAATCAGCAACCCTCCTGCTAAGGGTAGACAGCTGCTCGTTCCACCCCCCCCCCCGCCTTAATTGGTTCTCCTCCCTTCCAACGGTGTTGAGGCGGGTGGGAACAGCCGGGGGTTGAGGGTACTGTGCTAAAAGAGGTGGAGTTATGCAGATCTAAAACGCGTGGATTGCAGCAGCAGCAAGCCGAAAAGTGCAGGCATGTGAGGGATCTAGAGGTTGACAGCATGTCTTCTTAACGGGAGTCCAGGTGGCCATCTCCACAAATGGACTTTTCAGAATCCTTGGGTGGCACCGTAGTCGGAAACCAATTCTGGTTATCGCTTCTCGGCCTTTTGGCTAAGATCAAGTGTAGTATCTGTTCTTATCAGTTTAATATCTGATACGTCCCCTATCTGGGGACCATATATTAAATGGATTTTTAGAACAGGGAGATGGAAAAAGAGCTTGCTCTGTCCACTCCACGCATTGACCTGGTATTGCAGTATCTCCAGGACCGGTGCACCCCTTCTTTAATGCAGTTTCTAAAATCAGAAAGAATTGAATTCAATGCTTTTTGTTCATTTTGCTTGTTTGTCGGATTTTGGGATGGACTCTTTGGCTTTGCTTTTCTTCTCCTCATTGGATTTTTCATGTTAAAAGTTGCAGAAGCCAGATGAAAAGCTCATTTTGGTTCAACTTCAGCAACTGTGCATTGCATTGCCATGTAATGTAATGTAATGCAATGCTATCTATCTAGCTCTCCCTCTATACTTCCTTTTGGGTAAACAGACATATTAGGCAAGCATTTTGGAGCTTTCACATAAATAACTACAGGTGGTGAGATAAGCTGCACAATATAATTGACCTTTCAGTATATTGTTGCACACACACCATCTATTTAGCAAATGCCCTTGTTATCAACAGCAGCCTTTTAAACTCACCTGAGCTAACAGGTATGTGAGCTGGTTACTCTGCTGCGCTTAAAATTTCTTTTTTGGTTTGCTACAATGCCTTTTCTGAAACGTTGTCTCCCTCTGCTGGAACACTGACTTCTTTCATTTAATGCCTGCAGACTATAAAAGAGAAACCAACCCAAAAAGTTTGGTTGATTAGTCTGTGGCATTCTTTTAAACTGTTGCTTATGGCGGTCTCTGTGAGCTTCTCAGTGACATTCAGCCATCCAGGTATCCCGCCTGCAGTAGACGGAATGTGGCAATGGAACGCTGGCTGCGCGTGTCATAATAGGCTCTGAGCCTTTATATACCTGCGCACAGCAGCAGCCACCTTCAGTCTGCTGCTGGACAGCCAGCAGCAGCAGCAGGAGAGGTAATTAATCAGCAACCCTCCTGCTAAGGGTAGACAGCTGCTTGTTCCACTCCCCCCCCCGCCTTAATTGGTTCTCCTCCCTTCCAACGGTGTTGAGGCGGGTGGGAACAGCCGGGGGTTGAGGGTACTGTGCTAAAAGAGGTGGAGTTATGCAGATCTAAAACGCGTGGATTGCAGCAGCAGCAAGCCGAAAAGTGCAGGCATGTGAGGGATCTAGAGGTTGACAGCATGTCTTCTTAACGGGAGTCCAGGTGGCCATCTCCACAAATGGACTTTTCAGAATCCTTGGGTGGCACCGTAGTCGGAAACCAATTCTGGTTATCGCTTCTCGGCCTTTTGGCTAAGATCAAGTGTAGTATCTGTTCTTATCAGTTTAATATCTGATACGTCCCCTATCTGGGGACCATATATTAAATGGATTTTTAGAACAGGGAGATGGAAAAAGAGCTTGCTCTGTCCACTCCACGCATTGACCTGGTATTGCAGTATCTCCAGGACCGGTGCACCCCTTCTTTAATGCAGTTTCTAAAATCAGAAAGAATTGAATTCAATGCTTTTTGTTCATTTTGCTTGTTTGTCGGATTTTGGGATGGACTCTTTGGCTTTGCTTTTCTTCTCCTCATTGGATTTTTCATGTTAAAAGTTGCAGAAGCCAGATGACAAGCTCATTTTGGTTCAACTTCAGCAACTGTGCATTGCATTGCCATGTAATGTAATGTAATGCAATGCTATCTATCTAGCTCTCCCTCTATACTTCCTTTTGGATAAACAGACATATTAGGCAAGCATTTTGGAGCTTTCACCTAAATAACTACAGGTGGTGAGATAAGCTGCACAATATAATTGACCTTTCAGTATATTGTTGCACACACACCATCTATTTAGCAAATGCCCTTGTTATCAACAGCAGCCTTTTAAACTCACCTGAGCTAACAGGTATGTGAGCTGGTTACTCTGCTGCGCTTAAAATTTCTTTTTTGGTTTGCTACAATGCCTTTTCTGAAACGTTGTCTCCCTCTGCTGGAACACTGACTTCTTTCATTTAATGCCTGCAGACTATAAAAGAGAAACCAACCCAAAAAGTTTGGTTGATTAGTCTGTGGCATTCTTTTAAACTGTTGCTTATGGCGGTCTCTGTGAGCTTCTCAGTGACATTCAGCCATCCAGGTATCCCGCCTGCAGTAGACGGAATGTGGCAATGGAACGCTGGCTGCGCGTGTCATAATAGGCTCTGAGCCTTTATATACCTGCGCACACCAGCAGCCACCTTCAGTCTGCTGCTGGACAGCCAGCAGCAGCAGCAGCAGGAGAGGTAATTAATCAGCAACCCTCCTGCTAAGGGTAGACAGCTGCTCGTTCCACCCCCCCCCCCGCCTTAATTGGTTCTCCTCCCTTCCAACGGTGTTGAGGCGGGTGGGAACAGCCGGGGGTTGAGGGTACTGTGCTAAAAGAGGTGGAGTTATGCAGATCTAAAACGCGTGGATTGCAGCAGCAGCAAGCCGAAAAGTGCAGGCATGTGAGGGATCTAGAGGTTGACAGCATGTCTTCTTAACGGGAGTCCAGGTGGCCATCTCCACAAATGGACTTTTCAGAATCCTTGGGTGGCACCGTAGTCGGAAACCAATTCTGGTTATCGCTTCTCGGCCTTTTGGCTAAGATCAAGTGTAGTATCTGTTCTTATCAGTTTAATATCTGATACGTCCCCTATCTGGGGACCATATATTAAATGGATTTTTAGAACAGGGAGATGGAAAAAGAGCTTGCTCTGTCCACTCCACGCATTGACCTGGTATTGCAGTATCTCCAGGACCGGTGCACCCCTTCTTTAATGCAGTTTCTAAAATCAGAAAGAATTGAATTCAATGCTTTTTGTTCATTTTGCTTGTTTGTCGGATTTTGGGATGGACTCTTTGGCTTTGCTTTTCTTCTCCTCATTGGATTTTTCATGTTAAAAGTTGCAGAAGCCAGATGACAAGCTCATTTTGGTTCAACTTCAGCAACTGTGCATTGCATTGCCATGTAATGTAATGTAATGCAATGCTATCTATCTAGCTCTCCCTCTATACTTCCTTTTGGATAAACAGACATATTAGGCAAGCATTTTGGAGCTTTCACCTAAATAACTACAGGTGGTGAGATAAGCTGCACAATATAATTGACCTTTCAGTATATTGTTGCACACACACCATCTATTTAGCAAATGCCCTTGTTATCAACAGCAGCCTTTTAAACTCACCTGAGCTAACAGGTATGTGAGCTGGTTACTCTGCTGCGCTTAAAATTTCTTTTTTGGTTTGCTACAATGCCTTTTCTGAAACGTTGTCTCCCTCTGCTGGAACACTGACTTCTTTCATTTAATGCCTGCAGACTATAAAAGAGAAACCAACCCAAAAAGTTTGGTTGATTAGTCTGTGGCATTCTTTTAAACTGTTGCTTATGGCGGTCTCTGTGAGCTTCTCAGTGACATTCAGCCATCCAGGTATCCCGCCTGCAGTAGACGGAATGTGGCAATGGAACGCTGGCTGCGCGTGTCATAATAGGCTCTGAGCCTTTATATACCTGCGCACAGCAGCAGCCACCTTCAGTCTGCTGCTGGACAGCCAGCAGCAGCAGCAGGAGAGGTAATTAATCAGCAACCCTCCTGCTAAGGGTAGACAGCTGCTCGTTCCACCCCCCCCCCGCCTTAATTGGTTCTCCTCCCTTCCAACGGTGTTGAGGCGGGTGGGAACAGCCGGGGGTTGAGGGTACTGTGCTAAAAGAGGTGGAGTTATGCAGATCTAAAACGCGTGGATTGCAGCAGCAGCAAGCCGAAAAGTGCAGGCATGTGAGGGATCTAGAGGTTGACAGCATGTCTTCTTAACGGGAGTCCAGGTGGCCATCTCCACAAATGGACTTTTCAGAATCCTTGGGTGGCACCGTAGTCGGAAACCAATTCTGGTTATCGCTTCTCGGCCTTTTGGCTAAGATCAAGTGTAGTATCTGTTCTTATCAGTTTAATATCTGATACGTCCCCTATCTGGGGACCATATATTAAATGGATTTTTAGAACAGGGAGATGGAAAAAGAGCTTGCTCTGTCCACTCCACGCATTGACCTGGTATTGCAGTATCTCCAGGACCGGTGCACCCCTTCTTTAATGCAGTTTCTAAAATCAGAAAGAATTGAATTCAATGCTTTTTGTTCATTTTGCTTGTTTGTCGGATTTTGGGATGGACTCTTTGGCTTTGCTTTTCTTCTCCTCATTGGATTTTTCATGTTAAAAGTTGCAGAAGCCAGATGACAAGCTCATTTTGGTTCAACTTCAGCAACTGTGCATTGCATTGCCATGTAATGTAATGTAATGCAATGCTATCTATCTAGCTCTCCCTCTATACTTCCTTTTGGATAAACAGACATATTAGGCAAGCATTTTGGAGCTTTCACCTAAATAACTACAGGTGGTGAGATAAGCTGCACAATATAATTGACCTTTCAGTATATTGTTGCACACACACCATCTATTTAGCAAATGCCCTTGTTATCAACAGCAGCCTTTTAAACTCACCTGAGCTAACAGGTATGTGAGCTGGTTACTCTGCTGCGCTTAAAATTTCTTTTTTGGTTTGCTACAATGCCTTTTCTGAAACGTTGTCTCCCTCTGCTGGAACACTGACTTCTTTCATTTAATGCCTGCAGACTATAAAAGAGAAACCAACCCAAAAAGTTTGGTTGATTAGTCTGTGGCATTCTTTTAAACTGTTGCTTATGGCGGTCTCTGTGAGCTTCTCAGTGACATTCAGCCATCCAGGTATCCCGCCTGCAGTAGACGGAATGTGGCAATGGAACGCTGGCTGCGCGTGTCATAATAGGCTCTGAGCCTTTATATACCTGCGCACAGCAGCAGCCACCTTCAGTCTGCTGCTGGACAGCCAGCAGCAGCAGCAGGAGAGGTAATTAATCAGCAACCCTCCTGCTAAGGGTAGACAGCTGCTCGTTCCACCCCCCCCCCCGCCTTAATTGGTTCTCCTCCCTTCCAACGGTGTTGAGGCGGGTGGGAACAGCCGGGGGTTGAGGGTACTGTGCTAAAAGAGGTGGAGTTATGCAGATCTAAAACGCGTGGATTGCAGCAGCAGCAAGCCGAAAAGTGCAGGCATGTGAGGGATCTAGAGGTTGACAGCATGTCTTAACGGGAGTCCAGGTGGCCATCTCCACAAATGGACTTTTCAGAATCCTTGGGTGGCACCGTAGTCGGAAAGCAATTCTGGTTATCGCTTCTCGGCCTTTTGGCTAAGATCAAGTGTAGTATCTGTTCTTATCAGTTTAATATCTGATACGTCCCCTATCTGGGGACCATATATTAAATGGATTTTTAGAACAGGGAGATGGAAAAAGAGCTTGCTCTGTCCACTCCACGCATTGACCTGGTATTGCAGTATCTCCAGGACCGGTGCACCCCTTCTTTAATGCAGTTTCTAAAATCAGAAAGAATTGAATTCAATGCTTTTTGTTCATTTTGCTTGTTTGTCGGATTTTGGGATGGACTCTTTGGCTTTGCTTTTCTTCTCCTCATTGGATTTTTCATGTTAAAAGTTGCAGAAGCCAGATGACAAGCTCATTTTGGTTCAACTTCAGCAACTGTGCATTGCATTGCCATGTAATGTAATGTAATGCAATGTTATCTATCTAGCTCTCCCTCTATACTTCCTTTTGGATAAACAGACATATTAGGCAAGCATTTTGGAGCTTTCACCTAAATAACTACAGGTGGTGAGATAAGCTGCACAATATAATTGACCTTTCAGTATATTGTTGCACACACACCATCTATTTAGCAAATGCCCTTGTTATCAACAGCAGCCTTTTAAACTCACCTGAGCTAACAGGTATGTGAGCTGGTTACTCTGCTGCGCTTAAAATTTCTTTTTTGGTTTGCTACAATGCCTTTTCTGAAACGTTGTCTCCCTCTGCTGGAACACTGACTTCTTTCATTTAATGCCTGCAGACTATAAAAGAGAAACCAACCCAAAAAGTTTGGTTGATTAGTCTGTGGCATTCTTTTAAACTGTTGCTTATGGCGGTCTCTGTGAGCTTCTCAGTGACATTCAGCCATTCAGGTATCCCGCCTGCAGTAGACGGAATGTGGCAATGGAACGCTGGCTGCGCGTGTCATAATAGGCTCTGAGCCTTTATATACCTGCGCACAGCAGCAGCCACGTTCAGTCTGCTGCTGGACAGCCAGCAGCAGCAGCAGCAGGAGAGGTAATTAATCAGCAACCCTCCTGCTCAGGGTAGACAGCTGCTCGTTCCACCCCCCCCCCCCCGCCTTAATTGGTTCTCCTCCCTTCCAACGGTGTTGAGGCGGGTGGGAACAGCCGGGGGTTGAGGGTACTGTGCTAAAAGAGGTGGAGTTATGCAGATCTAAAACGCGTGGATTGCAGCAGCAGCAAGCCGAAAAGTGCAGGCATGTGAGGGATCTAGAGGTTGACAGCATGTCTTCTTAACGGGAGTCCAGGTGGCCATCTCCACAAATGGACTTTTCAGAATCCTTGGGTGGCACCGTAGTCGGAAACCAATTCTGGTTATCGCTTCGCGGCCTTTTGGCTAAGATCAAGTGTAGTATCTGTTCTTATCAGTTTAATATCTGATACGTCCCCTATCTGGGGACCATATATTAAATGGATTTTTAGAACAGGGAGATGGAAAAAGAGCTTGCTCTGTCCACTCCACGCATTGACCTGGTATTGCAGTATCTCCAGGACCGGTGCACCCCTTCTTTAATGCAGTTTCTAAAATCAGAAAGAATTGAATTCAATGCTTTTTGTTCATTTTGCTTGTTTGTCGGATTTTGGGATGGACTCTTTGGCTTTGCTTTTCTTCTCCTCATTGGATTTTTCATGTTAAAAGTTGCAGAAGCCAGATGACAAGCTCATTTTGGTTCAACTTCAGCAACTGTGCATTGCATTGCCATGTAATGTAAAGTAATGCAATGCTATCTATCTAGCTCTCCCTCTATACTTCCTTTTGGATAAACAGACATATTAGGCAAGCATTTTGGAGCTTTCACCTAAATAACTACAGGTGGTGAGATAAGCTGCACAATATAATTGACCTTTCAGTATATTGTTGCACACACACCATCTATTTAGCAAATGCCCTTGTTATCAACAGCAGCCTTTTAAACTCACCTGAGCTAACAGGTATGTGAGCTGGTTACTCTGCTGCGCTTAAAATTTCTTTTTTGGTTTGCTACAATGCCTTTTCTGAAACGTTGTCTCCCTCTGCTGGAACACTGACTTCTTTCATTTAATGCCTGCAGACTATAAAAGAGAAACCAACCCAAAAAGTTTGGTTGATTAGTCTGTGGCATTCTTTTAAACTGTTGCTTATGGCGGTCTCTGTGAGCTTCTCAGTGAAATTCAGCCATCCAGGTATCCCGCCTGCAGTAGACGGAATGTGGCAATGGAACGCTGGCTGCGCGTGTCATAATAGGCTCTGAGCCTTTATATACCTGCGCACAGCAGCAGCCACCTTCAGTCTGCTGCTGGACAGCCAGCAGCAGCAGCAGCAGGAGAGGTAATTAATCAGCAACCCTCCTGCTAAGGGTAGACAGCTGCTCGTTCCACCCCCCCCCCCGCCTTAGTTGGTTCTCCTCCCTTCCAACGGTGTTGAGGCGGGTGGGAACAGCCGGGGGTTGAGGGTACTGTGCTAAAAGAGGTGGAGTTATGCAGATCTAAAACGCGTGGATTGCAGCAGCAGCAAGCCGAAAAGTGCAGGCATGTGAGGGATCTAGAGGTTGACAGCATGTCTTCTTAACGGGAGTCCAGGTGACCATCTCCACAAATGGACTTTTCAGAATCCTTGGGTGGCACCGTAGTCGGAAACCAATTCTGGTTATCGCTTCTCGGCCTTTTGGCTAAGATCAAGTGTAGTATCTGTTCTTATCAGTTTAATATCTGATACGTCCCCTATCTGGGGACCATATATTAAATGGATTTTTAGAACAGGGAGATGGAAAAAGAGCTTGCTCTGTCCACTCCACGCATTGACCTGGTATTGCAGTATCTCCAGGACTGGTGCACCCCTTCTTTAATGCAGTTTCTAAAATCAGAAAGAATTGAATTCAATGCTTTTTGTTCATTTTGCTTGTTTGTCGGATTTTGGGATGGACTCTTTGGCTTTGCTTTTCTTCTCCTCATTGGATTTTTCATGTTAAAAGTTGCAGAAGCCAGATGACAAGCTCATTTTGGTTCAACTTCAGCAACTGTGCATTGCATTGCCATGTAATGTAATGTAATGCAATGCTATCTATCTAGCTCTCCCTCTATACTTCCTTTTGGATAAACAGACATATTAGGCAAGCATTTTGGAGCTTTCACCTAAATAACTACAGGTGGTGAGATAAGCTGCACAATATAATTGACCTTTCAGTATATTGTTGCACACACACCATCTATTTAGCAAATGCCCTTGTTATCAACAGCAGCCTTTTAAACTCACCTGAGCTAACAGGTATGTGAGCTGGTTACTCTGCTGCGCGTAAAATTTCTTTTTTGGTTTGCTACAATGCCTTTTCTGAAACGTTGTCTCCCTCTGCTGGAACACTGACTTCTTTCATTTAATGCCTGCAGACTATAAAAGAGAAACCAACCCAAAAAGTTTGGTTGATTAGTCTGTGGCATTCTTTTAAACTGTTGCTTATGGCGGTCTCTGTGAGCTTCTCAGTGACATTCAGCCATCCAGGTATCCCGCCTGCAGTAGACGGAATGTGGCAATGGAACACTGGCTGCGCGTGTCATAATAGGCTCTGAGCCTTTATATACCTGCGCACACCAGCAGCCACCTTCAGTCTGCTGCTGGACAGCCAGCAGCAGCAGCAGCAGGAGAGGTAATTAATCAGCAACCCTCCTGCTAAGGGTAGACAGCTGCTCGTTCCACCCCCCCCCCGCCTTAATTGGTTCTCCTCCCTTCTAACGGTGTTGAGGCGGGTGGGAACAGCCGGGGGTTGAGGGTACTGTGCTAAAAGAGGTGGAGTTATGCAGATCTAAAATGCGTGGATTGCAGCAGCAGCAAGCCGAAAAGTGCAGGCATGTGAGGGATCTAGAGGTTGACAGCATGTCTTCTTAACGGGAGTCCAGGTGGCCATCTCCACAAATGGACTTTTCAGAATCCTTGGGTGGCACCGTAGTCGGAAACCAATTCTGGTTATCGCTTCTCGGCCTTTTGGCTAAGATCAAGTGTAGTATCTGTTCTTATCAGTTTAATATCTGATACGTCCCCTATCTGGGGACCATATATTAAATGGATTTTTAGAACAGGGAGATGGAAAAAGAGCTTGCTCTGTCCACTCCACGCATTGACCTGGTATTGCAGTATCTCCAGGACCGGTGCACCCCTTCTTTAATGCAGTTTCTAAAATCAGAAAGAATTGAATTCAATGCTTTTTGTTCATTTTGCTTGTTTGTCGGATTTTGGAATGGACTCTTTGGCTTTGCTTTTCTTCTCCTCATTGGATTTTTCATGTTAAAAGTTGCAGAAGCCAGATGACAAGCTCATTTTGGTTCAACTTCAGCAACTGTGCATTGCATTGCCATGTAATGTAATGTAATGCAATGCTATCTATCTAGCTCTCCCTCTATACTTCCTTTTGGATAAACAGACATATTAGGCAAGCATTTTGGAGCTTTCACCTAAATAACTACAGGTGGTGAGATAAGCTGCACAATATAATTGACCTTTCAGTATATTGTTGCACACACACCATCTATTTAGCAAATGCCCTTGTTATCAACAGCAGCCTTTTAAACTCACCTGAGCTAACAGGTATGTGAGCTGGTTACTCTGCTGCGCTTAAAATTTCTTTTTTGGTTTGCTACAATGCCTTTTCTGAAACGTTGTCTCCCTCTGCTGGAACACTGACTTCTTTCATTTAATGCCTGCAGACTATAAAAGAGAAACCAACCCAAAAAGTTTGGTTGATTAGTCTGTGGCATTCTTTTAAACTGTTGCTTATGGCGGTCTCTGTGAGCTTCTCAGTGACATTCAGCCATCCAGGTATCCCGCCTGCAGTAGACGGAATGTGGCAATGGAACGCTGGCTGCGCGTGTCATAATAGGCTCTGAGCCTTTATATACCTGCGCACAGCAGCAGCCACCTTCAGTCTGCTGCTGGACAGCCAGCAGCAGCAGCAGCAGGAGAGGTAATTAATCAGCAACCCTCCTGCTAAGGGTAGACAGCTGCTCGTTCCACCCCCCCCCCGCCTTAATTGGTTCTCCTCCCTTCCAACGGTGTTGAGGCGGGTGGGAACAGCCGGGGGTTGAGGGTACTGTGCTAAAAGAGGTGGAGTTATGCAGATCTAAAACGCGTGGATTGCAGCAGCAGCAAGCCGAAAAGTGCAGGCATGTGAGGGATCTAGAGGTTGACAGCATGTCTTCTTAACGGGAGTCCAGGTGGCCATCTCCACAAATGGACTTTTCAGAATCCTTGGGTGGCACCGTAGTCGGAAACCAATTCTGGTTATCGCTTCTCGGCCTTTTGGCTAAGATCAAGTGTAGTATCTGTTCTTATCAGTTTAATATCTGATACGTCCCCTATCTGGGGACCATATATTAAATGGATTTTTAGAACAGGGAGATGGAAAAAGAGCTTGCTCTGTCCACTCCACGCATTGACCTGGTATTGCAGTATCTCCAGGACCGGTGCACCCCTTCTTTAATGCAGTTTCTAAAATCAGAAAGAATTGAATTCAATGCTTTTTGCTCATTTTGCTTGTTTGTCGGATTTTGGGATGGACTCTTTGGCTTTGCTTTTCTTCTCCTCATTGGATTTTTCATGTTAAAAGTTGCAGAAGCCAGATGACAAGCTCATTTTGGTTCAACTTCAGCAACTGTGCATTGCATTGCCATGTAATGTAATGTAATGCAATGCTATCTATCTAGCTCTCCCTCTATACTTCCTTTTGGATAAACAGACATATTAGGCAAGCATTTTGGAGCTTTCACCTAAATAACTACAGGTGGTGAGATAAGCTGCACAATATAATTGACCTTTCAGTATATTGTTGCACACACACCATCTATTTAGCAAATGCCCTTGTTATCAACAGCAGCCTTTTAAACTCACCTGAGCTAACAGGTATGTGAGCTGGTTACTCTGCTGCGCTTAAAATTTCTTTTTTGGTTTGCTACAATGCCTTTTCTGAAACGTTGTCTCCCTCTGCTGGAACACTGACTTCTTTCATTTAATGCCTGCAGACTATAAAAGAGAAACCAACCCAAAAAGTTTGGTTGATTAGTCTGTGGCATTCTTTTAAACTGTTGCTTATGGCGGTCTCTGTGAGCTTCTCAGTGACATTCAGCCATCCAGGTATCCCGCCTGCAGTAGACGGAATGTGGCAATGGAACGCTGGCTGCGCGTGTCATAATAGGCTCTGAGCCTTTATATACCTGCGCACAGCAGCAGCCACCTTCAGTCTGCTGCTGGACAGCCAGCAGCAGCAGCAGCAGGAGAGGTAATTAATCAGCAACCCTCCTGCTAAGGGTAGACAGCTGCTCGTTCCACCCCCCCCCCCCGCCTTAATTGGTTCTCCTCCCTTCCAACGGTGTTGAGGCGGGTGGGAACAGCCGGGGGTTGAGGGTACTGTGCTAAAAGAGGTGGAGTTATGCAGATCTAAAACGCGTGGATTGCAGCAGCAGCAAGCCGAAAAGTGCAGGCATGTGAGGGATCTAGAGGTTGACAGCATGTCTTAACGGGAGTCCAGGTGGCCATCTCCACAAATGGACTTTTCAGAATCCTTGGGTGGCACCGTAGTCGGAAAGCAATTCTGGTTATCGCTTCTCGGCCTTTTGGCTAAGATCAAGTGTAGTATCTGTTCTTATCAGTTTAATATCTGATACGTCCCCTATCTGGGGACCATATATTAAATGGATTTTTAGAACAGGGAGATGGAAAAAGAGCTTGCTCTGTCCACTCCACGCATTGACCTGGTATTGCAGTATCTCCAGGACCGGTGCACCCCTTCTTTAATGCAGTTTCTAAAATCAGAAAGAATTGAATTCAATGCTTTTTGTTCATTTTGCTTGTTTGTCGGATTTTGGGATGGACTCTTTGGCTTTGCTTTTCTTCTCCTCATTGGATTTTTCATGTTAAAAGTTGCAGAAGCCAGATGACAAGCTCATTTTGGTTCAACTTCAGCAACTGTGCATTGCATTGCCATGTAATGTAATGTAATGCAATGCTATCTATCTAGCTCTCCCTCTATACTTCCTTTTGGATAAACAGACATATTAGGCAAGCATTTTGGAGCTTTCACCTAAATAACAACAGGTGGTGAGATAAGCTGCACAATATAATTGACCTTTCAGTATATTGTTGCACACACACCATCTATTTAGCAAATGCCCTTGTTATCAACAGCAGCCTTTTAAACTCACCTGAGCTAACAGGTATGTGAGCTGGTTACTCTGCTGCGCTTAAAATTTCTTTTTTGGTTTGCTACAATGCCTTTTCTGAAACGTTGTCTCCCTCTGCTGGAACACTGACTTCTTTCATTTAATGCCTGCAGACTATAAAAGAGAAACCAACCCAAAAAGTTTGGTTGATTAGTCTGTGGCATTCTTTTAAACTGTTGCTTATGGCGGTCTCTGTGAGCTTCTCAGTGACATTCAGCCATCCAGGTATCCCGCCTGCAGTAGACGGAATGTGGCAATGGAACGCTGGCTGCGCGTGTCATAATAGGCTCTGAGCCTTTATATACCTGCGCACAGCAGCAGCCACCTTCAGTCTGCTGCTGGACAGCCAGCAGCAGCAGCAGCAGGAGAGGTAATTAATCAGCAACCCTCCTGCTAAGGGTAGACAGCTGCTCGTTCCACCCCCCCCCCCGCCTTAATTGGTTCTCCTCCCTTCCAACGGTGTTGAGGCGGGTGGGAACAGCCGGGGGTTGAGGGTACTGTGCTAAAAGAGGTGGAGTTATGCAGATCTAAAACGCGTGGATTGCAGCAGCAGCAAGCCGAAAAGTGCAGGCATGTGAGGGATCTAGAGGTTGACAGCATGTCTTCTTAACGGGAGTCCAGGTGGCCATCTCCACAAATGGACTTTTCAGAATCCTTGGGTGGCACCGTAGTCGGAAACCAATTCTGGTTATCGCTTCTCGGCCTTTTGGCTAAGATCAAGTGTAGTATCTGTTCTTATCAGTTTAATATCTGATACGTCCCCTATCTGGGGACCATATATTAAATGGATTTTTAGAACAGGGAGATGGAAAAAGAGCTTGCTCTGTCCACTCCACGCATTGACCTGGTATTGCAGTATCTCCAGGACCGGTGCACCCCTTCTTTAATGCAGTTTCTAAAATCAGAAAGAATTGAATTCAATGCTTTTTGTTCATTTTGCTTGTTTGTCGGATTTTGGGATGGACTCTTTGGCTTTGCTTTTCTTCTCCTCATTGGATTTTTCATGTTAAAAGTTGCAGAAGCCAGATGACAAGCTCATTTTGGTTCAACTTCAGCAACTGTGCATTGCATTGCCATGTAATGTAATGTAATGCAATGCTATCTATCTAGCTCTCCCTCTATACTTCCTTTTGGATAAACAGACATATTAGGCAAGCATTTTGGAGCTTTCACCTAAATAACTACAGGTGGTGAGATAAGCTGCACAATATAATTGACCTTTCAGTATATTGTTGCACACACACCATCTATTTAGCAAATGCCCTTGTTATCAACAGCAGCCTTTTAAACTCACCTGAGCTAACAGGTATGTGAGCTGGTTACTCTGCTGCGCTTAAAATTTCTTTTTTGGTTTGCTACAATGCCTTTTCTGAAACGTTGTCTCCCTCTGCTGGAACACTGACTTCTTTCATTTAATGCCTGCAGACTATAAAAGAGAAACCAACCCAAAAAGTTTGGTTGATTAGTCTGTGGCATTCTTTTAAACTGTTGCTTATGGCGGTCTCTGTGAGCTTCTCAGTGACATTCAGCCATCCAGGTATCCCGCCTGCAGTAGACGGAATGTGGCAATGGAACGCTGGCTGCGCGTGTCATAATAGGCTCTGAGCCTTTATATACCTGCGCACAGCAGCAGCCACCTTCAGTCTGCTGCTGGACAGCCAGCAGCAGCAGCAGCAGGAGAGGTAATTAATCAGCAACCCTCCTGCTAAGGGTAGACAGCTGCTCGTTCCACCCCCCCCCCCCCCCGCCTTAATTGGTTCTCCTCCCTTCCAACGGTGTTGAGGCGGGTGGGAACAGCCGGGGGTTGAGGGTACTGTGCTAAAAGAGGTGGAGTTATGCAGATCTAAAACGCGTGGATTGCAGCAGCAGCAAGCCGAAAAGTGCAGGCATGTGAGGGATCTAGAGGTTGACAGCATGTCTTCTTAACGGGAGTCCAGGTGGCCATCTCCACAAATGGACTTTTCAGAATCCTTGGGTGGCACCGTAGTCGGAAACCAATTCTGGTTATCGCTTCTCGGCCTTTTGGCTAAGATCAAGTGTAGTATCTGTTCTTATCAGTTTAATATCTGATACGTCCCCTATCTGGGGACCATATATTAAATGGATTTTTAGAACAGGGAGATGGAAAAAGAGCTTGCTCTGTCCACTCCACGCATTGACCTGGTATTGCAGTATCTCCAGGACCGGTGCACCCCTTCTTTAATGCAGTTTCTAAAATCAGAAAGAATTGAATTCAATGCTTTTTGCTCATTTTGCTTGTTTGTCGGATTTTGGGATGGACTCTTTGGCTTTGCTTTTCTTCTCCTCATTGGATTTTTCATGTTAAAAGTTGCAGAAGCCAGATGACAAGCTCATTTTGGTTCAACTTCAGCAACTGTGCATTGCATTGCCATGTAATGTAATGTAATGCAATGCTATCTATCTAGCTCTCCCTCTATACTTCCTTTTGGATAAACAGACATATTAGGCAAGCATTTTGGAGCTTTCACCTAAATAACTACAGGTGGTGAGATAAGCTGCACAATATAATTGACCTTTCAGTATATTGTTGCACACACACCATCTATTTAGCAAATGCCCTTGTTATCAACAGCAGCCTTTTAAACTCACCTGAGCTAACAGGTATGTGAGCTGGTTACTCTGCTGCGCTTAAAATTTCTTTTTTGGTTTGCTACAATGCCTTTTCTGAAACGTTGTCTCCCTCTGCTGGAACACTGACTTCTTTCATTTAATGCCTGCAGACTATAAAAGAGAAACCAACCCAAAAAGTTTGGTTGATTAGTCTGTGGCATTCTTTTAAACTGTTGCTTATGGCGGTCTCTGTGAGCTTCTCAGTGACATTCAGCCATCCAGGTATCCCGCCTGCAGTAGACGGAATGTGGCAATGGAACGCTGGCTGCGCGTGTCATAATAGGCTCTGAGCCTTTATATACCTGCGCACAGCAGCAGCCACCTTCAGTCTGCTGCTGGACAGCCAGCAGCAGCAGCAGCAGGAGAGGTAATTAATCAGCAACCCTCCTGCTAAGGGTAGACAGCTGCTCGTTCCACCCCCCCCCCCCCGCCTTAATTGGTTCTCCTCCCTTCCAACGGTGTTGAGGCGGGTGGGAACAGCCGGGGGTTGAGGGTACTGTGCTAAAAGAGGTGGAGTTATGCAGATCTAAAACGCGTGGATTGCAGCAGCAGCAAGCCGAAAAGTGCAGGCATGTGAGGGATCTAGAGGTTGACAGCATGTCTTAACGGGAGTCCAGGTGGCCATCTCCACAAATGGACTTTTCAGAATCCTTGGGTGGCACCGTAGTCGGAAAGCAATTCTGGTTATCGCTTCTCGGCCTTTTGGCTAAGATCAAGTGTAGTATCTGTTCTTATCAGTTTAATATCTGATACGTCCCCTATCTGGGGACCATATATTAAATGGATTTTTAGAACAGGGAGATGGAAAAAGAGCTTGCTCTGTCCACTCCACGCATTGACCTGGTATTGCAGTATCTCCAGGACCGGTGCACCCCTTCTTTAATGCAGTTTCTAAAATCAGAAAGAATTGAATTCAATGCTTTTTGTTCATTTTGCTTGTTTGTCGGATTTTGGGATGGACTCTTTGGCTTTGCTTTTCTTCTCCTCATTGGATTTTTCATGTTAAAAGTTGCAGAAGCCAGATGACAAGCTCATTTTGGTTCAACTTCAGCAACTGTGCATTGCATTGCCATGTAATGTAATGTAATGCAATGCTATCTATCTAGCTCTCCCTCTATACTTCCTTTTGGATAAACAGACATATTAGGCAAGCATTTTGGAGCTTTCACCTAAATAACAACAGGTGGTGAGATAAGCTGCACAATATAATTGACCTTTCAGTATATTGTTGCACACACACCATCTATTTAGCAAATGCCCTTGTTATCAACAGCAGCCTTTTAAACTCACCTGAGCTAACAGGTATGTGAGCTGGTTACTCTGCTGCGCTTAAAATTTCTTTTTTGGTTTGCTACAATGCCTTTTCTGAAACGTTGTCTCCCTCTGCTGGAACACTGACTTCTTTCATTTAATGCCTGCAGACTATAAAAGAGAAACCAACCCAAAAAGTTTGGTTGATTAGTCTGTGGCATTCTTTTAAACTGTTGCTTATGGCGGTCTCTGTGAGCTTCTCAGTGACATTCAGCCATCCAGGTATCCCGCCTGCAGTAGACGGAATGTGGCAATGGAACGCTGGCTGCGCGTGTCATAATAGGCTCTGAGCCTTTATATACCTGCGCACAGCAGCAGCCACCTTCAGTCTGCTGCTGGACAGCCAGCAGCAGCAGCAGCAGGAGAGGTAATTAATCAGCAACCCTCCTGCTAAGGGTAGACAGCTGCTCGTTCCACCCCCCCCCCCCGCCTTAATTGGTTCTCCTCCCTTCCAACGGTGTTGAGGCGGGTGGGAACAGCCGGGGGTTGAGGGTACTGTGCTAAAAGAGGTGGAGTTATGCAGATCTAAAACGCGTGGATTGCAGCAGCAGCAAGCCGAAAAGTGCAGGCATGTGAGGGATCTAGAGGTTGACAGCATGTCTTCTTAACGGGAGTCCAGGTGGCCATCTCCACAAATGGACTTTTCAGAATCCTTGGGTGGCACCGTAGTCGGAAACCAATTCTGGTTATCGCTTCTCGGCCTTTTGGCTAAGATCAAGTGTAGTATCTGTTCTTATCAGTTTAATATCTGATACGTCCCCTATCTGGGGACCATATATTAAATGGATTTTTAGAACAGGGAGATGGAAAAAGAGCTTGCTCTGTCCACTCCACGCATTGACCTGGTATTGCAGTATCTCCAGGACCGGTGCACCCCTTCTTTAATGCAGTTTCTAAAATCAGAAAGAATTGAATTCAATGCTTTTTGTTCATTTTGCTTGTTTGTCGGATTTTGGGATGGACTCTTTGGCTTTGCTTTTCTTCTCCTCATTGGATTTTTCATGTTAAAAGTTGCAGAAGCCAGATGACAAGCTCATTTTGGTTCAACTTCAGCAACTGTGCATTGCATTGCCATGTAATGTAATGTAATGCAATGCTATCTATCTAGCTCTCCCTCTATACTTCCTTTTGGATAAACAGACATATTAGGCAAGCATTTTGGAGCTTTCACCTAAATAACTACAGGTGGTGAGATAAGCTGCACAATATAATTGACCTTTCAGTATATTGTTGCACACACACCATCTATTTAGCAAATGCCCTTGTTATCAACAGCAGCCTTTTAAACTCACCTGAGCTAACAGGTATGTGAGCTGGTTACTCTGCTGCGCTTAAAATTTCTTTTTTGGTTTGCTACAATGCCTTTTCTGAAACGTTGTCTCCCTCTGCTGGAACACTGACTTCTTTCATTTAATGCCTGCAGACTATAAAAGAGAAACCAACCCAAAAAGTTTGGTTGATTAGTCTGTGGCATTCTTTTAAACTGTTGCTTATGGCGGTCTCTGTGAGCTT
This sequence comes from Phyllobates terribilis, assembly GCF_046119375.1. Classification (NCBI taxonomy): domain Eukaryota; kingdom Metazoa; phylum Chordata; class Amphibia; order Anura; family Dendrobatidae; genus Phyllobates; species Phyllobates terribilis. The sequence goes on along the minus strand of NW_027363009.1, from coordinate 40,611 downwards.
CTCAGTGACATTCAGCCATCCAGGTATCCCGCCTGCAGTAGACGGAATGTGGCAATGGAACGCTGGCTGCGCGTGTCATAATAGGCTCTGAGCCTTTATATACCTGCGCACAGCAGCAGCCACCTTCAGTCTGCTGCTGGACAGCCAGCAGCAGCAGCAGCAGGAGAGGTAATTAATCAGCAACCCTCCTGCTAAGGGTAGACAGCTGCTCGTTCCACCCCCCCCCCCCCCCGCCTTAATTGGTTCTCCTCCCTTCCAACGGTGTTGAGGCGGGTGGGAACAGCCGGGGGTTGAGGGTACTGTGCTAAAAGAGGTGGAGTTATGCAGATCTAAAACGCGTGGATTGCAGCAGCAGCAAGCCGAAAAGTGCAGGCATGTGAGGGATCTAGAGGTTGACAGCATGTCTTCTTAACGGGAGTCCAGGTGGCCATCTCCACAAATGGACTTTTCAGAATCCTTGGGTGGCACCGTAGTCGGAAACCAATTCTGGTTATCGCTTCTCGGCCTTTTGGCTAAGATCAAGTGTAGTATCTGTTCTTATCAGTTTAATATCTGATACGTCCCCTATCTGGGGACCATATATTAAATGGATTTTTAGAACAGGGAGATGGAAAAAGAGCTTGCTCTGTCCACTCCACGCATTGACCTGGTATTGCAGTATCTCCAGGACCGGTGCACCCCTTCTTTAATGCAGTTTCTAAAATCAGAAAGAATTGAATTCAATGCTTTTTGTTCATTTTGCTTGTTTGTCGGATTTTGGGATGGACTCTTTGGCTTTGCTTTTCTTCTCCTCATTGGATTTTTCATGTTAAAAGTTGCAGAAGCCAGATGACAAGCTCATTTTGGTTCAACTTCAGCAACTGTGCATTGCATTGCCATGTAATGTAATGTAATGCAATGCTATCTATCTAGCTCTCCCTCTATACTTCCTTTTGGATAAACAGACATATTAGGCAAGCATTTTGGAGCTTTCACCTAAATAACTACAGGTGGTGAGATAAGCTGCACAATATAATTGACCTTTCAGTATATTGTTGCACACACACCATCTATTTAGCAAATGCCCTTGTTATCAACAGCAGCCTTTTAAACTCACCTGAGCTAACAGGTATGTGAGCTGGTTACTCTGCTGCGCTTAAAATTTCTTTTTTGGTTTGCTACAATGCCTTTTCTGAAACGTTGTCTCCCTCTGCTGGAACACTGACTTCTTTCATTTAATGCCTGCAGACTATAAAAGAGAAACCAACCCAAAAAGTTTGGTTGATTAGTCTGTGGCATTCTTTTAAACTGTTGCTTATGGCGGTCTCTGTGAGCTTCTCAGTGACATTCAGCCATCCAGGTATCCCGCCTGCAGTAGACGGAATGTGGCAATGGAACGCTGGCTGCGCGTGTCATAATAGGCTCTGAGCCTTTATATACCTGCGCACAGCAGCAGCCACCTTCAGTCTGCTGCTGGACAGCCAGCAGCAGCAGCAGCAGGAGAGGTAATTAATCAGCAACCCTCCTGCTAAGGGTAGACAGCTGCTCGTTCCACCCCCCCCCCCGCCTTAATTGGTTCTCCTCCCTTCCAACGGTGTTGAGGCGGGTGGGAACAGCCGGGGGTTGAGGGTACTGTGCTAAAAGAGGTGGAGTTATGCAGATCTAAAACGCGTGGATTGCAGCAGCAGCAAGCCGAAAAGTGCAGGCATGTGAGGGATCTAGAGGTTGACAGCATGTCTTCTTAACGGGAGTCCAGGTGGCCATCTCCACAAATGGACTTTTCAGAATCCTTGGGTGGCACCGTAGTCGGAAACCAATTCTGGTTATCGCTTCTCGGCCTTTTGGCTAAGATCAAGTGTAGTATCTGTTCTTATCAGTTTAATATCTGATACGTCCCCTATCTGGGGACCATATATTAAATGGATTTTTAGAACAGGGAGATGGAAAAAGAGCTTGCTCTGTCCACTCCACGCATTGACCTGGTATTGCAGTATCTCCAGGACCGGTGCACCCCTTCTTTAATGCAGTTTCTAAAATCAGAAAGAATTGAATTCAATGCTTTTTGTTCATTTTGCTTGTTTGTCGGATTTTGGGATGGACTCTTTGGCTTTGCTTTTCTTCTCCTCATTGGATTTTTCATGTTAAAAGTTGCAGAAGCCAGATGACAAGCTCATTTTGGTTCAACTTCAGCAACTGTGCATTGCATTGCCATGTAATGTAATGTAATGCAATGCTATCTATCTAGCTCTCCCTCTATACTTCCTTTTGGATAAACAGACATATTAGGCAAGCATTTTGGAGCTTTCACCTAAATAACTACAGGTGGTGAGATAAGCTGCACAATATAATTGACCTTTCAGTATATTGTTGCACACACACCATCTATTTAGCAAATGCCCTTGTTATCAACAGCAGCCTTTTAAACTCACCTGAGCTAACAGGTATGTGAGCTGGTTACTCTGCTGCGCTTAAAATTTCTTTTTTGGTTTGCTACAATGCCTTTTCTGAAACGTTGTCTCCCTCTGCTGGAACACTGACTTCTTTCATTTAATGCCTGCAGACTATAAAAGAGAAACCAACCCAAAAAGTTTGGTTGATTAGTCTGTGGCATTCTTTTAAACTGTTGCTTATGGCGGTCTCTGTGAGCTTCTCAGTGACATTCAGCCATCCAGGTATCCCGCCTGCAGTAGACGGAATGTGGCAATGGAACGCTGGCTGCGCGTGTCATAATAGGCTCTGAGCCTTTACATACCTGCGCACAGCAGCAGCCACCTTCAGTCTGCTGCTGGACAGCCAGCAGCAGCAGCAGCAGGAGAGGTAATTTATCAGCAACCCTCCTGCTAAGGGTAGACAGCTGCTCGTTCCACCCCCCCCCCCCGCCTTAATTGGTTCTCCTCCCTTCCAACGGTGTTGAGGCGGGTGGGAACAGCCGGGGGTTGAGGGTACTGTGCTAAAAGAGGTGGAGTTATGCAGATCTAAAACGCGTGGATTGCAGCAGCAGCAAGCCGAAAAGTGCAGGCATGTGAGGGATCTAGAGGTTGACAGCATGTATTCTTAACGGGAGTCCAGGTGGCCATCTCCACAAATGGACTTTTCAGAATCCTTGGGTGGCACCGTAGTCGGAAACCAATTCTGGTTATCGCTTCTCGGCCTTTTGGCTAAGATCAAGTGTAGTATCTGTTCTTATCAGTTTAATATCTGATACGTCCCCTATCTGGGGACCATATATTAAATGGATTTTTAGAACAGGGAGATGGAAAAAGAGCTTGCTCTGTCCACTCCACGCATTGACCTGGTATTGCAGTATCTCCAGGACCGGTGCACCCCTTCTTTAATGCAGTTTCTAAAATCAGAAAGAATTGAATTCAATGCTTTTTGTTCATTTTGCTTGTTTGTCGGATTTTGGGATGGACTCTTTGGCTTTGCTTTTCTTCTCCTCATTGGATTTTTCATGTTAAAAGTTGCAGAAGCCAGATGACAAGCTCATTTTGGTTCAACTTCAGCAACTGTGCATTGCATTGCCATGTAATGTAATGTAATGCAATGCTATCTATCTAGCTCTCCCTCTATACTTCCTTTTGGATAAACAGACATATTAGGCAAGCATTTTGGAGCTTTCACCTAAATAACTACAGGTGGTGAGATAAGCTGCACAATATAATTGACCTTTCAGTATATTGTTGCACACACATCATCTATTTAGCAAATGCCCTTGTTATCAACAGCAGCCTTTTAAACTCACCTGAGCTAACAGGTATGTGAGCTGGTTACTCTGCTGCGCTTAAAATTTCTTTTTTGGTTTGCTACAATGCCTTTTCTGAAACGTTGTCTCCCTCTGCTGGAACACTGACTTCTTTCATTTAATGCCTGCAGACTATAAAAGAGAAACCAACCCAAAAAGTTTGGTTGATTAGTCTGTGGCATTCTTTTAAACTGTTGCTTATGGCGGTCTCTGTGAGCTTCTCAGTGACATTCAGCCATCCAGGTATCCCGCCTGCAGTAGACGGAATGTGGCAATGGAACGCTGGCTGCGCGTGTCATAATAGGCTCTGAGCCTTTATATACCTGCGCACAGCAGCAGCCACCTTCAGTCTGCTGCTGGACAGCCAGCAGCAGCAGCAGGAGAGGTAATTAATCAGCAACCCTCCTGCTAAGGGTAGACAGCTGCTCGTTCCACCCGCCCCCCCCCGCCTTAATTGGTTCTCCTCCCTTCCAACGGTGTTGAGGCGGGTGGGAACAGCCGGGGGTTGAGGGTACTGTGCTAAAAGAGGTGGAGTTATGCAGATCTAAAACGCGTGGATTGCAGCAGCAGCAAGCCGAAAAGTGCAGGCATCTGAGGGATCTAGAGGTTGACAGCATGTCTTCTTAACGGGAGTCCAGGTGGCCATCTCCACAAATGGACTTTTCAGAATCCTTGGGTGGCACCGTAGTCGGAAACCAATTCTGGTTATCGCTTCTCGGCCTTTTGGCTAAGATCAAGTGTAGTATCTGTTCTTATCAGTTTAATATCTGATACGTCCCCTATCTGGGGACCATATATTAAATGGATTTTTAGAACAGGGAGATGGAAAAAGAGCTTGCTCTGTCCACTCCACGCATTGACCTGGTATTGCAGTATCTCCAGGACCGGTGCACCCCTTCTTTAATGCAGTTTCTAAAATCAGAAAGAATTGAATTCAATGCTTTTTGTTCATTTTGCTTGTTTGTCGGATTTTGGGATGGACTCTTTGGCTTTGCTTTTCTTCTCCTCATTGGATTTTTCATGTTAAAAGTTGCAGAAGCCAGATGACAAGCTCATTTTGGTTCAACTTCAGCAACTGTGCATTGCATTGCCATGTAATGTAATGTAATGCAATGCTATCTATCTAGCTCTCCCTCTATACTTCCTTTTGGATAAACAGACATATTAGGCAAGCATTTTGGAGCTTTCACCTAAATAACTACAGGTGGTGAGATAAGCTGCACAATATAATTGACCTTTCAGTATATTGTTGCACACACACCATCTATTTAGCAAATGCCCTTGTTATCAACAGCAGCCTTTTAAACTCACCTGAGCTAACAGGTATGTGAGCTGGTTACTCTGCTGCGCTTAAAATTTCTTTTTTGGTTTGCTACAATGCCTTTTCTGAAACGTTGTCTCCCTCTGCTGGAACACTGACTTCTTTCATTTAATGCCTGCAGACTATAAAAGAGAAACCAACCCAAAAAGTTTGGTTGATTAGTCTGTGGCATTCTTTTAAACTGTTGCTTATGGCGGTCTCTGTGAGCTTCTCAGTGACATTCAGCCATCCAGGTATCCCGCCTGCAGTAGACGGAATGTGGCAATGGAACGCTGGCTGCGCGTGTCATAATAGGCTCTGAGCCTTTATATACCTGCGCACAGCAGCAGCCACCTTCAGTCTGCTGCTGGACAGCCAGCAGCAGCAGCAGCAGGAGAGGTAATTAATCAGCAACCCTCCTGCTAAGGGTAGACAGCTGCTCGTTCCACCCCCCCCCCCCCCGCCTTAATTGGTTCTCCTCCCTTCCAACGGTGTTGAGGCGGGTGGGAACAGCCGGGGGTTGAGGGTACTGTGCTAAAAGAGGTGGAGTTATGCAGATCTAAAACGCGTGGATTGCAGCAGCAGCATGCCGAAAAGTGCAGGCATGTGAGGGATCTAGAGGTTGACAGCATGTCTTCTTAACGGGAGTCCAGGTGGCCATCTCCACAAATGGACTTTTCAGAATCCTTGGGTGGCACCGTAGTCGGAAACCAATTCTGGTTATCGCTTCTCGGCCTTTTGGCTAAGATCAAGTGTAGTATCTATTCTTATCAGTTTAATATCTGATACGTCCCCTATCTGGGGACCATATATTAAATGGATTTTTAGAACAGGGAGATGGAAAAAGAGCTTGCTTTGTCCACTCCACGCATTGACCTGGTATTGCAGTATCTCCAGGACCGGTGCACCCCTTCTTTAATGCAGTTTCTAAAATCCGAAAGAATTGAATTCAATGCTTTTTGTTCATTTTGCTTGTTTGTCGGATTTTGGGATGGACTCTTTGGCTTTGCTTTTCTTCTCCTCATTGGATTTTTCATGTTAAAAGTTGCAGAAGCCAGATGACAAGCTCATTTTGGTTCAACTTCAGCAACTGTGCATTGCATTGCCATGTAATGTAATGTAATGCAATGCTATCTATCTAGCTCTCCCTCTATACTTCCTTTTGGATAAACAGACATATTAGGCAAGCATTTTGGAGCTTTCACCTAAATAACTACAGGTGGTGAGATAAGCTGCACAATATAATTGACCTTTCAGTATATTGTTGCACACACACCATCTATTTAGCAAATGCCCTTGTTATCAACAGCAGCCTTTTAAACTCACCTGAGCTAACAGGTATGTGAGCTGGTTACTCTGCTGCGCTTAAAATTTCTTTTTTGGTTTGCTACAATGCCTTTTCTGAAACGTTGTCTCCCTCTGCTGGAACACTGACTTCTTTCATTTAATGCCTGCAGACTATAAAAGAGAAACCAACCCAAAAAGTTTGGTTGATTAGTCTGTGGCATTCTTTTAAACTGTTGCTTATGGCGGTCTCTGTGAGCTTCTCAGTGACATTCAGCCATCCAGGTATCCCGCCTGCAGTAGACGGAATGTGGCAATGGAACGCTGGCTGCGCGTGTCATAATAGGCTCTGAGCCTTTATATACCTGCGCACAGCAGCAGCCACCTTCAGTCTGCTGCTGGACAGCCAGCAGCAGCAGCAGCAGCAGGAGAGGTAATTAATCAGCAACCCTCCTGCTAAGGGTAGACAGCTGCTCGTTCCACCCCCCCCCCCCCGCCTTAATTGGTTCTCCTCCCTTCCAACGGTGTTGAGGCGGGTGGGAACAGCCGGGGGTTGAGGGTACTGTGCTAAAAGAGGTGGAGTTATGCAGATCTAAAACGCGTGGATTGCAGCAGCAGCAAGTCGAAAAGTGCAGGCATGTGAGGGATCTAGAGGTTGACAGCATGTCTTCTTAACGGGAGTCCAGGTGGCCATCTCCACAAATGGACTTTTCAGAATCCTTGGGTGGCACCGTAGTCGGAAACCAATTCTGGTTATCGCTTCTCGGCCTTTTGGCTAAGATCAAGTGTAGTATCTGTTCTTATCAGTTTAATATCTGATACGTCCCCTATCTGGGGACCATATATTAAATGGATTTTTAGAACAGGGAGATGGAAAAAGAGCTTGCTCTGTCCACTCCACGCATTGACCTGGTATTGCAGTATCTCCAGGACCGGTGCACCCCTTCTTTAATGCAGTTTCTAAAATCAGAAAGAATTGAATTCAATGCTTTTTGTTCATTTTGCTTGTTTGTCGGATTTTGGGATGGACTCTTTGGCTTTGCTTTTCTTCTCCTCATTGGATTTTTCATGTTAAAAGTTGCAGAAGCCAGATGACAAGCTCATTTTGGTTCAACTTCAGCAACTGTGCATTGCATTGCCATGTAATGTAATGTAATGCAATGCTATCTATCTAGCTCTCCCTCTATACTTCCTTTTGGATAAACAGACATATTAGGCAAGCATTTTGGAGCTTTCACCTAAATAACTACAGGTGGTGAGATAAGCTGCACAATATAATTGACCTTTCAGTATATTGTTGCACACACACCATCTATTTAGCAAATGCCCTTGTTATCAACAGCAGCCTTTTAAACTCACCTGAGCTAACAGGTATGTGAGCTGGTTACTCTGCTGCGCTTAAAATTTCTTTTTTGGTTTGCTACAATGCCTTTTCTGAAACGTTGTCTCCCTCTGCTGGAACACTGACTTCTTTCATTTAATGCCTGCAGACTATAAAAGAGAAACCAACCCAAAAAGTTTGGTTGATTAGTCTGTGGCATTCTTTTAAACTGTTGCTTATGGCGGTCTCTGTGAGCTTCTCAGTGACATTCAGCCATCCAGGTATCCCGCCTGCAGTAGACGGAATGTGGCAATGGAAAGCTGGCTGCGCGTGTCATAATAGGCTCTGAGCCTTTATATACCTGCGCACAGCAGCAGCCACCTTCAGTCTGCTGCTGGACAGCCAGCAGCAGCAGCAGCAGGAGAGGTAATTAATCAGCAACCCTCCTGCTAAGGGTAGACAGCTGCTCGTTCCACCCCCCCCCCCCCCGCCTTAATTGGTTCTCCTCCCTTCCAACGGTGTTGAGGCGGGTGGGAACAGCCGGGGGTTGAGGGTACTGTGCTAAAAGAGGTGGAGTTATGCAGATCTAAAACGCGTGGATTGCAGCAGCAGCATGCCGAAAAGTGCAGGCATGTGAGGGATCTAGAGGTTGACAGCATGTCTTCTTAACGGGAGTCCAGGTGGCCATCTCCACAAATGGACTTTTCAGAATCCTTGGGTGGCACCGTAGTCGGAAACCAATTCTGGTTATCGCTTCTCGGCCTTTTGGCTAAGATCAAGTGTAGTATCTGTTCTTATCAGTTTAATATCTGATACGTCCCCTATCTGGGGACCATATATTAAATGGATTTTTAGAACAGGGAGATGGAAAAAGAGCTTGCTTTGTCCACTCCACGCATTGACCTGGTATTGCAGTATCTCCAGGACCGGTGCACCCCTTCTTTAATGCAGTTTCTAAAATCAGAAAGAATTGAATTCAATGCTTTTTGTTCATTTTGCTTGTTTGTCGGATTTTGGGATGGACTCTTTGGCTTTGCTTTTCTTCTCCTCATTGGATTTTTCATGTTAAAAGTTGCAGAAGCCAGATGACAAGCTCATTTTGGTTCAACTTCAGCAACTGTGCATTGCATTGCCATGTAATGTAATGTAATGCAATGCTATCTATCTAGCTCTCCCTCTATACTTCCTTTTGGATAAACAGACATATTAGGCAAGCATTTTGGAGCTTTCACCTAAATAACTACAGGTGGTGAGATAAGCTGCACAATATAATTGACCTTTCAGTATATTGTTGCACACACACCATCTATTTAGCAAATGCCCTTGTTATCAACAGCAGCCTTTTAAACTCACCTGAGCTAACAGGTATGTGAGCTGGTTACTCTGCTGCGCTTAAAATTTCTTTTTTGGTTTGCTACAATGCCTTTTCTGAAACGTTGTCTCCCTCTGCTGGAACACTGACTTCTTTCATTTAATGCCTGCAGACTATAAAAGAGAAACCAACCCAAAAAGTTTGGTTGATTAGTCTGTGGCATTCTTTTAAACTGTTGCTTATGGCGGTCTCTGTGAGCTTCTCAGTGACATTCAGCCATCCAGGTATCCCGCCTGCAGTAGACGGAATGTGGCAATGGAAAGCTGGCTGCGCGTGTCATAATAGGCTCTGAGCCTTTATATACCTGCGCACAGCAGCAGCCACCTTCAGTCTGCTGCTGGACAGCCAGCAGCAGCAGCAGCAGGAGAGGTAATTAATCAGCAACCCTCCTGCTAAGGGTAGACAGCTGCTCGTTCCACCCCCCCCCCCCCCCCGCCTTAATTGGTTCTCCTCCCTTCCAACGGTGTTGAGGCGGGTGGGAACAGCCGGGGGTTGAGGGTACTGTGCTAAAAGAGGTGGAGTTATGCAGATCTAAAACGCGTGGATTGCAGCAGCAGCATGCCGAAAAGTGCAGGCATGTGAGGGATCTAGAGGTTGACAGCATGTCTTCTTAACGGGAGTCCAGGTGGCCATCTCCACAAATGGACTTTTCAGAATCCTTGGGTGGCACCGTAGTCGGAAACCAATTCTGGTTATCGCTTCTCGGCCTTTTGGCTAAGATCAAGTGTAGTATCTGTTCTTATCAGTTTAATATCTGATACGTCCCCTATCTGGGGACCATATATTAAATGGATTTTTAGAACAGGGAGATGGAAAAAGAGCTTGCTCTGTCCACTCCACGCATTGACCTGGTATTGCAGTATCTCCAGGACCGGTGCACCCCTTCTTTAATGCAGTTTCTAAAATCCGAAAGAATTGAATTCAATGCTTTTTGTTCATTTTGCTTGTTTGTCGGATTTTGGGATGGACTCTTTGGCTTTGCTTTTCTTCTCCTCATTGGATTTTTCATGTTAAAAGTTGCAGAAGCCAGATGACAAGCTCATTTTGGTTCAACTTCAGCAACTGTGCATTGCATTGCCATGTAATGTAATGTAATGCAATGCTATCTATCTAGCTCTCCCTCTATACTTCCTTTTGGATAAACAGACATATTAGGCAAGCATTTTGGAGCTTTCACCTAAATAACTACAGGTGGTGAGATAAGCTGCACAATATAATTGACCTTTCAGTATATTGTTGCACACACACCATCTATTTAGCAAATGCCCTTGTTATCAACAGCAGCCTTTTAAACTCACCTGAGCTAACAGGTATGTGAGCTGGTTACTCTGCTGCGCTTAAAATTTCTTTTTTGGTTTGCTACAATGCCTTTTCTGAAACGTTGTCTCCCTCTGCTGGAACACTGACTTCTTTCATTTAATGCCTGCAGACTATAAAAGAGAAACCAACCCAAAAAGTTTGGTTGATTAGTCTGTGGCATTCTTTTAAACTGTTGCTTATGGCGGTCTCTGTGAGCTTCTCAGTGACATTCAGCCATCCAGGTATCCCGCCTGCAGTAGACGGAATGTGGCAATGGAACGCTGGCTGCGCGTGTCATAATAGGCTCTGAGCCTTTATATACCTGCGCACAGCAGCAGCCACCTTCAGTCTGCTGCTGGACAGCCAGCAGCAGCAGCAGCAGGAGAGGTAATTAATCAGCAACCCTCCTGCTAAGGGTAGACAGCTGCTCGTTCCACCCCCCCCCCCGCCTTAATTGGTTCTCCTCCCTTCCAACGGTGTTGAGGCGGGTGGGAACAGCCGGGGGTTGAGGGTACTGTGCTAAAAGAGGTGGAGTTATGCAGATCTAAAACGCGTGGATTGCAGCAGCAGCAAGCCGAAAAGTGCAGGCATGTGAGGGATCTAGAGGTTGACAGCATGTCTTCTTAACGGGAGTCCAGGTGGCCATCTCCACAAATGGACTTTTCAGAATCCTTGGGTGGCACCGTAGTCGGAAACCAATTCTGGTTATCGCTTCTCGGCCTTTTGGCTAAGATCAAGTGTAGTATCTGTTCTTATCAGTTTAATATCTGATACGTCCCCTATCTGGGGACCATATATTAAATGGATTTTTAGAACAGGGAGATGGAAAAAGAGCTTGCTCTGTCCACTCCACGCATTGACCTGGTATTGCAGTATCTCCAGGACCGGTGCACCCCTTCTTTAATGCAGTTTCTAAAATCAGAAAGAATTGAATTCAATGCTTTTTGTTCATTTTGCTTGTTTGTCGGATTTTGGGATGGACTCTTTGGCTTTGCTTTTCTTCTCCTCATTGGATTTTTCATGTTAAAAGTTGCAGAAGCCAGATGACAAGCTCATTTTGGTTCAACTTCAGCAACTGTGCATTGCATTGCCATGTAATGTAATGTAATGCAATGCTATCTATCTAGCTCTCCCTCTATACTTCCTTTTGGATAAACAGACATATTAGGCAAGCATTTTGGAGCTTTCACCTAAATAACTACAGGTGGTGAGATAAGCTGCACAATATAATTGACCTTTCAGTATATTGTTGCACACACACCATCTATTTAGCAAATGCCCTTGTTATCAACAGCAGCCTTTTAAACTCACCTGAGCTAACAGGTATGTGAGCTGGTTACTCTGCTGCGCTTAAAATTTCTTTTTTGGTTTGCTACAATGCCTTTTCTGAAACGTTGTCTCCCTCTGCTGGAACACTGACTTCTTTCATTTAATGCCTGCAGACTATAAAAGAGAAACCAACCCAAAAAGTTTGGTTGATTAGTCTGTGGCATTCTTTTAAACTGTTGCTTATGGCGGTCTCTGTGAGCTTCTCAGTGACATTCAGCCATCCAGGTATCCCGCCTGCAGTAGACGGAATGTGGCAATGGAACGCTGGCTGCGCGTGTCATAATAGGCTCTGAGCCTTTATATACCTGCGCACAGCAGCAGCCACCTTCAGTCTGCTGCTGGACAGCCAGCAGCAGCAGCAGCAGGAGAGGTAATTAATCAGCAACCCTCCTGCTAAGGGTAGACAGCTGCTCGTTCCACCCCCCCCCCCCGCCTTAATTGGTTCTCCTCCCTTCCAACGGTGTTGAGGCGGGTGGGAACAGCCGGGGGTTGAGGGTACTGTGCTAAAAGAGGTGGAGTTATGCAGATCTAAAACGCGTGGATTGCAGCAGCAGCAAGCCGAAAAGTGCAGGCATGTGAGGGATCTAGAGGTTGACAGCATGTCTTCTTAACGGGAGTCCAGGTGGCCATCTCCACAAATGGACTTTTCAGAATCCTTGGGTGGCACCGTAGTCGGAAACCAATTCTGGTTATCGCTTCTCGGCCTTTTGGCTAAGATCAAGTGTAGTATCTGTTCTTATCAGTTTAATATCTGATACGTCCCCTATCTGGGGACCATATATTAAATGGATTTTTAGAACAGGGAGATGGAAAAAGAGCTTGCTCTGTCCACTCCACGCATTGACCTGGTATTGCAGTATCTCCAGGACCGGTGCACCCCTTCTTTAATGCAGTTTCTAAAATCAGAAAGAATTGAATTCAATGCTTTTTGTTCATTTTGCTTGTTTGTCGGATTTTGGGATGGACTCTTTGGCTTTGCTTTTCTTCTCCTCATTGGATTTTTCATGTTAAAAGTTGCAGAAGCCAGATGACAAGCTCATTTTGGTTCAACTTCAGCAACTGTGCATTGCATTGCCATGTAATGTAATGTAATGCAATGCTATCTATCTAGCTCTCCCTCTATACTTCCTTTTGGATAAACAGACATATTAGGCAAGCATTTTGGAGCTTTCACCTAAATAACTACAGGTGGTGAGATAAGCTGCACAATATAATTGACCTTTCAGTATATTGTTGCACACACACCATCTATTTAGCAAATGCCCTTGTTATCAACAGCAGCCTTTTAAACTCACCTGAGCTAACAGGTATGTGAGCTGGTTACTCTGCTGCGCTTAAAATTTCTTTTTTGGTTTGCTACAATGCCTTTTCTGAAACGTTGTCTCCCTCTGCTGGAACACTGACTTCTTTCATTTAATGCCTGCAGACTATAAAAGAGAAACCAACCCAAAAAGTTTGGTTGATTAGTCTGTGGCATTCTTTTAAACTGTTGCTTATGGCGGTCTCTGTGAGCTTCTCAGTGACATTCAGCCATCCAGGTATCCCGCCTGCAGTAGACGGAATGTGGCAATGGAACGCTGGCTGCGCGTGTCATAATAGGCTCTGAGCCTTTATATACCTGCGCACAGCAGCAGCCACCTTCAGTCTGCTGCTGGACAGCCAGCAGCAGCAGCAGCAGGAGAGGTAATTAATCAGCAACCCTCCTGCTAAGGGTAGACAGCTGCTCGTTCCACCCCCCCCGCCTTAATTGGTTCTCCTCCCTTCCAACGGTGTTGAGGCGGGTGGGAACAGCCGGGGGTTGAGGGTACTGTGCTAAAAGAGGTGGAGTTATGCAGATCTAAAACGCGTGGATTGCAGCAGCAGCAAGCCGAAAAGTGCAGGCATGTGAGGGATCTAGAGGTTGACAGCATGTCTTCTTAACGGGAGTCCAGGTGGCCATCTCCACAAATGGACTTTTCAGAATCCTTGGGTGGCACCGTAGTCAGAAACCAATTCTGGTTATCGCTTCTCGGCCTTTTGGCTAAGATCAAGTGTAGTATCTGTTCTTATCAGTTTAATATCTGATACGTCCCCTATCTGGGGACCATATATTAAATGGATTTTTAGAACAGGGAGATGGAAAAAGAGCTTGCTCTGTCCACTCCACGCATTGACCTGGTATTGCAGTATCTCCAGGACCGGTGCACCCCTTCTTTAATGCAGTTTCTAAAATCAGAAAGAATTGAATTCAATGCTTTTTGTTCATTTTGCTTGTTTGTCGGATTTTGGGATGGACTCTTTGGCTTTGCTTTTCTTCTCCTCATTGGATTTTTCATGTTAAAAGTTGCAGAAGCCAGATGACAAGCTCATTTTGGTTCAACTTCAGCAACTGTGCATTGCATTGCCATGTAATGTAATGTAATGCAATGCTATCTATCTAGCTCTCCCTCTATACTTCCTTTTGGATAAACAGACATATTAGGCAAGCATTTTGGAGCTTTCACCTAAATAACTACAGGTGGTGAGATAAGCTGCACAATATAATTGACCTTTCAGTATATTGTTGCACACACACCATCTATTTAGCAAATGCCCTTGTTATCAACAGCAGCCTTTTAAACTCACCTGAGCTAACAGGTATGTGAGCTGGTTACTCTGCTGCGCTTAAAATTTCTTTTTTGGTTTGCTACAATGCCTTTTCTGAAACGTTGTCTCCCTCTGCTGGAACACTGACTTCTTTCATTTAATGCCTGCAGACTATAAAAGAGAAACCAACCCAAAAAGTTTGGTTGATTAGTCTGTGGCATTCTTTTAAACTGTTGCTTATGGCGGTCTCTGTGAGCTTCTCAGTGACATTCAGCCATCCAGGTATCCCGCCTGCAGTAGACGGAATGTGGCAATGGAACGCTGGCTGCGCGTGTCATAATAGGCTCTGAGCCTTTATATACCTGCGCACAGCAGCAGCCACCTTCAGTCTGCTGCTGGACAGCCAGCAGCAGCAGCAGCAGGAGAGGTAATTAATCAGCAACCCTCCTGCTAAGGGTAGACAGCTGCTCGTTCCACCCCCCCCCCGCCTTAATTGGTTCTCCTCCCTTCCAACGGTGTTGAGGCGGGTGGGAACAGCCGGGGGTTGAGGGTACTGTGCTAAAAGAGGTGGAGTTATGCAGATCTAAAACGCGTGGATTGCAGCAGCAGCAAGCCGAAAAGTGCAGGCATGTGAGGGATCTAGAGGTTGACAGCATGTCTTCTTAACGGGAGTCCAGGTGGCCATCTCCACAAATGGACTTTTCAGAATCCTTGGGTGGCACCGTAGTCGGAAACCAATTCTGGTTATCGCTTCTCGGCCTTTTGGCTAAGATCAAGTGTAGTATCTGTTCTTATCAGTTTAATATCTGATACGTCCCCTATCTGGGGACCATATATTAAATGGATTTTTAGAACAGGGAGATGGAAAAAGAGCTTGCTCTGTCCACTCCACGCATTGACCTGGTATTGCAGTATCTCCAGGACCGGTGCACCCCTTCTTTAATGCAGTTTCTAAAATCAGAAAGAATTGAATTCAATGCTTTTTGTTCATTTTGCTTGTTTGTCGGATTTTGGGATGGACTCTTTGGCTTTGCTTTTCTTCTCCTCATTGGATTTTTCATGTTAAAAGTTGCAGAAGCCAGATGACAAGCTCATTTTGGTTCAACTTCAGCAACTGTGCATTGCATTGCCATGTAATGTAATGTAATGCAATGCTATCTATCTAGCTCTCCCTCTATACTTCCTTTTGGATAAACAGACATATTAGGCAAGCATTTTGGAGCTTTCACCTAAATAACTACAGGTGGTGAGATAAGCTGCACAATATAATTGACCTTTCAGTATATTGTTGCACACACACCATCTATTTAGCAAATGCCCTTGTTATCAACAGCAGCCTTTTAAACTCACCTGAGCTAACAGGTATGTGAGCTGGTTACTCTGCTGCGCTTAAAATTTCTTTTTTGGTTTGCTACAATGCCTTTTCTGAAACGTTGTCTCCCTCTGCTGGAACACTGACTTCTTTCATTTAATGCCTGCAGACTATAAAAGAGAAACCAACCCAAAAAGTTTGGTTGATTAGTCTGTGGCATTCTTTTAAACTGTTGCTTATGGCGGTCTCTGTGAGCTTCTCAGTGACATTCAGCCATCCAGGTATCCCGCCTGCAGTAGACGGAATGTGGCAATGGAACGCTGGCTGCGCGTGTCATAATAGGCTCTGAGCCTTTATATACCTGCGCACAGCAGCAGCCACCTTCAGTCTGCTGCTGGACAGCCAGCAGCAGCAGCAGCAGGAGAGGTAATTAATCAGCAACCCTCCTGCTAAGGGTAGACAGCTGCTCGTTCCACCCCCCCCCCCGCCTTAATTGGTTCTCCTCCCTTCCAACGGTGTTGAGGCGGGTGGGAACAGCCGGGGGTTGAGGGTACTGTGCTAAAAGAGGTGGAGTTATGCAGATCTAAAACGCGTGGATTGCAGCAGCAGCAAGCCGAAAAGTGCAGGCATGTGAGGGATCTAGAGGTTGACAGCATGTCTTCTTAACGGGAGTCCAGGTGGCCATCTCCACAAATGGACTTTTCAGAATCCTTGGGTGGCACCGTAGTCGGAAACCAATTCTGGTTATCGCTTCTCGGCCTTTTGGCTAAGATCAAGTGTAGTATCTGTTCTTATCAGTTTAATATCTGATACGTCCCCTATCTGGGGACCATATATTAAATGGATTTTTAGAACAGGGAGATGGAAAAAGAGCTTGCTCTGTCCACTCCACGCATTGACCTGGTATTGCAGTATCTCCAGGACCGGTGCACCCCTTCTTTAATGCAGTTTCTAAAATCAGAAAGAATTGAATTCAATGCTTTTTGTTCATTTTGCTTGTTTGTCGGATTTTGGGATGGACTCTTTGGCTTTGCTTTTCTTCTCCTCATTGGATTTTTCATGTTAAAAGTTGCAGAAGCCAGATGACAAGCTCATTTTGGTTCAACTTCAGCAACTGTGCATTGCATTGCCATGTAATGTAATGTAATGCAATGCTATCTATCTAGCTCTCCCTCTATACTTCCTTTTGGATAAACAGACATATTAGGCAAGCATTTTGGAGCTTTCACCTAAATAACTACAGGTGGTGAGATAAGCTGCACAATATAATTGACCTTTCAGTATATTGTTGCACACACACCATCTATTTAGCAAATGCCCTTGTTATCAACAGCAGCCTTTTAAACTCACCTGAGCTAACAGGTATGTGAGCTGGTTGCTCTGCTGCGCTTAAAATTTCTTTTTTGGTTTGCTACAATGCCTTTTCTGAAACGTTGTCTCCCTCTGCTGGAACACTGACTTCTTTCATTTAATGCCTGCAGACTATAAAAGAGAAACCAACCCAAAAAGTTTGGTTGATTAGTCTGTGGCATTCTTTTAAACTGTTGCTTATGGCGGTCTCTGTGAGCTTCTCAGTGACATTCAGCCATCCAGGTATCCCGCCTGCAGTAGACGGAATGTGGCAATGGAACGCTGGCTGCGCGTGTCATAATAGGCTCTGAGCCTTTATATACCTGCGCACAGCAGCAGCCACCTTCAGTCTGCTGCTGGACAGCCAGCAGCAGCAGCAGCAGGAGAGGTAATTAATCAGCAACCCTCCTGCTAAGGGTAGACAGCTGCTCGTTCCACCCCCCCCCCCGCCTTAATTGGTTCTCCTCCCTTCCAACGGTGTTGAGGCGGGTGGGAACAGCCGGGGGTTGAGGGTACTGTGCTAAAAGAGGTGGAGTTATGCAGATCTAAAACGCGTGGATTGCAGCAGCAGCAAGCCGAAAAGTGCAGGCATGTGAGGGATCTAGAGGTTGACAGCATGTCTTCTTAACGGGAGTCCAGGTGGCCATCTCCACAAATGGACTTTTCAGAATCCTTGGGTGGCACCGTAGTCGGAAACCAATTCTGGTTATCGCTTCTCGGCCTTTTGGCTAAGATCAAGTGTAGTATCTGTTCTTATCAGTTTAATATCTGATACGTCCCCTATCTGGGGACCATATATTAAATGGATTTTTAGAACAGGGAGATGGAAAAAGAGCTTGCTCTGTCCACTCCACGCATTGACCTGGTATTGCAGTATCTCCAGGACCGGTGCACCCCTTCTTTAATGCAGTTTCTAAAATCAGAAAGAATTGAATTCAATGCTTTTTGTTCATTTTGCTTGTTTGTCGGATTTTGGGATGGACTCTTTGGCTTTGCTTTTCTTCTCCTCATTGGATTTTTCATGTTAAAAGTTGCAGAAGCCAGATGACAAGCTCATTTTGGTTCAACTTCAGCAACTGTGCATTGCATTGCCATGTAATGTAATGTAATGCAATGCTATCTATCTAGCTCTCCCTCTATACTTCCTTTTGGATAAACAGACATATTAGGCAAGCATTTTGGAGCTTTCACCTAAATAACTACAGGTGGTGAGATAAGCTGCACAATATAATTGACCTTTCAGTATATTGTTGCACACACACCATCTATTTAGCAAATGCCCTTGTTATCAACAGCAGCCTTTTAAACTCACCTGAGCTAACAGGTATGTGAGCTGGTTACTCTGCTGCGCTTAAAATTTCTTTTTTGGTTTGCTACAATGCCTTTTCTGAAACGTTGTCTCCCTCTGCTGGAACACTGACTTCTTTCATTTAATGCCTGCAGACTATAAAAGAGAAACCAACCCAAAAAGTTTGGTTGATTAGTCTGTGGCATTCTTTTAAACTGTTGCTTATGGCGGTCTCTGTGAGCTTCTCAGTGACATTCAGCCATCCAGGAATCCCGCCTGCAGTAGACGGAATGTGGCAATGGAACGCTGGCTGCGCGTGTCATAATAGGCTCTGAGCCTTTATATACCTGCGCACAGCAGCAGCCACCTTCAGTCTGCTGCTGGACAGCCAGCAGCAGCAGCAGCAGGAGAGGTAATTAATCAGCAACCCTCCTGCTAAGGGTAGACAGCTGCTCGTTCCACCCCCCCCCCCGCCTTAATTGGTTCTCCTCCCTTCCAACGGTGTTGAGGCGGGTGGGAACAGCCGGGGGTTGAGGGTACTGTGCTAAAAGAGGTGGAGTTATGCAGATCTAAAACGCGTGGATTGCAGCAGCAGCAAGCCGAAAAGTGCAGGCATGTGAGGGATCTAGAGGTTGACAGCATGTCTTCTTAACGGGAGTCCAGGTGGCCATCTCCACAAATGGACTTTTCAGAATCCTTGGGTGGCACCGTAGTCGGAAACCAATTCTGGTTATCGCTTCTCGGCCTTTTGGCTAAGATCAAGTGTAGTATCTGTTCTTATCAGTTTAATATCTGATACGTCCCCTATCTGGGGACCATATATTAAATGGATTTTTAGAACAGGGAGATGGAAAAAGAGCTTGCTCTGTCCACTCCACGCATTGACCTGGTATTGCAGTATCTCCAGCACCGGTGCACCCCTTCTTTAATGCAGTTTCTAAAATCAGAAAGAATTGAATTCAATGCTTTTTGTTCATTTTGCTTGTTTGTCGGATTTTGGGATGGACTCTTTGGCTTTGCTTTTCTTCTCCTCATTGGATTTTTCATGTTAAAAGTTGCAGAAGCCAGATGACAAGCTCATTTTGGTTCAACTTCAGCAACTGTGCATTGCATTGCCATGTAATGTAATGTAATGCAATGCTATCTATCTAGCTCTCCCTCTATACTTCCTTTTGGATAAACAGACATATTAGGCAAGCATTTTGGAGCTTTCACCTAAATAACTACAGGTGGTGAGATAAGCTGCACAATATAATTGACCTTTCAGTATATTGTTGCACACACACCATCTATTTAGCAAATGCCCTTGTTATCAACAGCAGCCTTTTAAACTCACCTGAGCTAACAGGTATGTGAGCTGGTTACTCTGCTGCGCTTAAAATTTCTTTTTTAGTTTGCTACAATGCCTTTTCTGAAACGTTGTCTCCCTCTGCTGGAACACTGACTTCTTTCATTTAATGCCTGCAGACTATAAAAGAGAAACCAACCCAAAAAGTTTGGTTGATTAGTCTGTGGCATTCTTTTAAACTGTTGCTTATGGTGGTCTCTGTGAGCTTCTCAGTGACATTCAGCCATCCAGGTATCCCGCCTGCAGTAGACGGAATGTGGCAATGGAACGCTGGCTGCGCGTGTCATAATAGGCTCTGAGCCTTTATATACCTGCGCACAGCAGCAGCCACCTTCAGTCTGCTGCTGGACAGCCAGCAGCAGCAGCAGCAGGAGAGGTAATTAATCAGCAACCCTCCTGCTAAGGGTAGACAGCTGCTCGTTCCACCCCCCCCCCGCCTTAATTGGTTCTCCTCCCTTCCAACGGTGTTGAGGCGGGTGGGAACAGCCGGGGGTTGAGGGTACTGTGCTAAAAGAGGTGGAGTTATGCAGATCTAAAACGCGTGGATTGCAGCAGCAGCAAGCCGAAAAGTGCAGGCATGTGAGGGATCTAGAGGTTGACAGCATGTCTTCTTAATGGGAGTCCAGGTGGCCATCTCCACAAATGGACTTTTCACAATCCTTGGGTGGCACCGTAGTCGGAAACCAATTCTGGTTATCGCTTCTCGGCCTTTTGGCTAAGATCAAGTGTAGTATCTGTTCTTATCAGTTTAATATCTGATACGTCCCCTATCTGGGGACCATATATTAAATGGATTTTTAGAACAGGGAGATGGAAAAAGAGCTTGCTCTGTCCACTCCACGCATTGACCTGGTATTGCAGTATCTCCAGGACCGGTGCACCCCTTCTTTAATGCAGTTTCTAAAATCAGAAAGAATTGAATTCAATGCTTTTTGTTCATTTTGCTTGTTTGTCGGATTTTGGGATGGACTCTTTGGCTTTGCTTTTCTTCTCCTCATTGGATTTTTCATGTTAAAAGTTGCAGAAGCCAGATGACAAGCTCATTTTGGTTCAACTTCAGCAACTGTGCATTGCATTGCCATGTAATGTAATGTAATGCAATGCTATCTATCTAGCTCTCCCTCTATACTTCCTTTTGGATAAACAGACATATTAGGCAAGCATTTTGGAGCTTTCACCTAAATAACTACAGGTGGTGAGATAAGCTGCACAATATAATTGACCTTTCAGTATATTGTTGCACACACACCATCTATTTAGCAAATGCCCTTGTTATCAACAGCAGCCTTTTAAACTCACCTGAGCTAACAGGTATGTGAGCTGGTTACTCTGCTGCGCTTAAAATTTCTTTTTTGGTTTGCTACAATGCCTTTTCTGAAACGTTGTCTCCCTCTGCTGGAACACTGACTTCTTTCATTTAATGCCTGCAGACTATAAAAGAGAAACCAACCCAAAAAGTTTGGTTGATTAGTCTGTGGCATTCTTTTAAACTGTTGCTTATGGCGGTCTCTGTGAGCTTCTCAGTGACATTCAGCCATCCAGGTATCCCGCCTGCAGTAGACGGAATGTGGCAATGGAACGCTGGCTGCGCGTGTCATAATAGGCTCTGAGCCTTTATATACCTGCGCACAGCAGCAGCCACCTTCAGTCTGCTGCTGGACAGCCAGCAGCAGCAGCAGGAGAGGTAATTAATCAGCAACCCTCCTGGTAAGGGTAGACAGCTGCTCGTTCCACCCCCCCCCCGCCTTAATTGGTTCTCCTCCCTTCCAACGGTGTTGAGGCGGGTGGGAACAGCCGGGGGTTGAGGGTACTGTGCTAAAAGAGGTGGAGTTATGCAGATCTAAAACGCGTGGATTGCAGCAGCAGCAAGCCGAAAGGTGCAGGCATGTGAGGGATCTAGAGGTTGACAGCATGTCTTCTTAACGGGAGTCCAGGTGGCCATCTCCACAAATGGACTTTTCAGAATCCTTGGGTGGCACCGTAGTCGGAAACCAATTCTGGTTATCGCTTCTCGGCCTTTTGGCTAAGATCAAGTGTAGTATCTGTTCTTATCAGTTTAATATCTGATACGTCCCCTATCTGGGGACCATATATTAAATGGATTTTTAGAACAGGGAGATGGAAAAAGAGCTTGCTCTGTCCACTCCATGCATTGACCTGGTATTGCAGTATCTCCAGGACCGGTGCACCCCTTCTTTAATGCAGTTTCTAAAATCAGAAAGAATTGAATTCAATGCTTTTTGTTCATTTTGCTTGTTTGTCGGATTTTGGGATGGACTCTTTGGCTTTGCTTTTCTTCTCCTCATTGGATTTTTCATGTTAAAAGTTGCAGAAGCCAGATGACAAGCTCATTTTGGTTCAACTTCAGCAACTGTGCATTGCATTGCCATGTAATGTAATGTAATGCAATGCTATCTATCTAGCTCTCCCTCTATACTTCCTTTTGGATAAACAGACATATTAGGCAAGCATTTTGGAGCTTTCACCTAAATAACTACAGGTGGTGAGATAAGCTGCACAATATAATTGACCTTTCAGTATATTGTTGCACACACACCATCTATTTAGCAAATGCCCTTGTTATCAACAGCAGCCTTTTAAACTCACCTGAGCTAACAGGTATGTGAGCTGGTTACTCTGCTGCGCTTAAAATTTCTTTTTTGGTTTGCTACAATGCCTTTTCTGAAACGTTGTCTCCCTCTGCTGGAACACTGACTTCTTTCATTTAATGCCTGCAGACTATAAAAGAGAAACCAACCCAAAAAGTTTGGTTGATTAGTCTGTGGCATTCTTTTAAACTGTTGCTTATGGCGGTCTCTGTGAGCTTCTCAGTGACATTCAGCCATCCAGGTATCCCGCCTGCAGTAGACGGAATGTGGCAATGGAACGCTGGCTGCGCGTGTCATAATAGGCTCTGAGCCTTTATATACCTGCGCACAGCAGCAGCCACCTTCAGTCTGCTGCTGGACAGCCAGCAGCAGCAGCAGCAGGAGAGGTAATTAATCAGCAACCCTCCTGCTAAGGGTAGACAGCTGCTCGTTCCACCCCCCCCCCGCCTTAATTGGTTCTCCTCCCTTCCAACGGTGTTGAGGCGGGTGGGAACAGCCGGGGGTTGAGGGTACTGTGCTAAAAGAGGTGGAGTTATGCAGATCTAAAACGCGTGGATTGCAGCAGCAGCAAGCCGAAAAGTGCAGGCATGTGAGGGATCTAGAGGTTGACAGCATGTCTTCTTAACGGGAGTCCAGGTGGCCATCTCCACAAATGGACTTTTCAGAATCCTTGGGTGGCACCGTAGTCGGAAACCAATTCTGGTTATCGCTTCTCGGCCTTTTGGCTAAGATCAAGTGTAGTATCTGTTCTTATCAGTTTAATATCTGATACGTCCCCTATCTGGGGACCATATATTAAATGGATTTTTAGAACAGGGAGATGGAAAAAGAGCTTGCTCTGTCCACTCCACGCATTGACCTGGTATTGCAGTATCTCCAGGACCGGTGCACCCCTTCTTTAATGCAGTTTCTAAAATCAGAAAGAATTGAATTCAATGCTTTTTGTTCATTTTGCTTGTTTGTCGGATTTTGGGATGGACTCTTTGGCTTTGCTTTTCTTCTCCTCATTGGATTTTTCATGTTAAAAGTTGCAGAAGCCAGATGACAAGCTCATTTTGGTTCAACTTCAGCAACTGTGCATTGCATTGCCATGTAATGTAATGTAATGCAATGCTATCTATCTAGCTCTCCCTCTATACTTCCTTTTGGATAAACAGACATATTAGGCAAGCATTTTGGAGCTTTCACCTAAATAACTACAGGTGGTGAGATAAGCTGCACAATATAATTGACCTTTCAGTATATTGTTGCACACACACCATCTATTTAGCAAATGCCCTTGTTATCAACAGCAGCCTTTTAAACTCACCTGAGCTAACAGGTATGTGAGCTGGTTACTCTGCTGCGCTTAAAATTTCTTTTTTGGTTTGCTACAATGCCTTTTCTGAAACGTTGTCTCCCTCTGCTGGAACACTGACTTCTTTCATTTAATGCCTGCAGACTATAAAAGAGAAACCAACCCAAAAAGTTTGGTTGATTAGTCTGTGGCATTCTTTTAAACTGTTGCTTATGGCGGTCTCTGTGAGCTTCTCAGTGACATTCAGCCATCCAGGTATCCCGCCTGCAGTAGACGGAATGTGGCAATGGAACGCTGGCTGCGCGTGTCATAATAGGCTCTGAGCCTTTATATACCTGCGCACAGCAGCAGCCACCTTCAGTCTGCTGCTGGACAGCCAGCAGCAGCAGCAGCAGGAGAGGTAATTAATCAGCAACCCTCCTGCTAAGGGTAGACAGCTGCTCGTTCCACCCCCCCCCCCGCCTTAATTGGTTCTCCTCCCTTCCAACGGTGTTGAGGCGGGTGGGAACAGCCGGGGGTTGAGGGTACTGTGCTAAAAGAGGTGGAGTTATGCAGATCTAAAACGCGTGGATTGCAGCAGCAGCAAGCCGAAAAGTGCAGGCATGTGAGGGATCTAGAGGTTGACAGCATGTCTTCTTAACGGGAGTCCAGGTGGCCATCTCCACAAATGGACTTTTCAGAATCCTTGGGTGGCACCGTAGTCGGAAACCAATTCTGGTTATCGCTTCTCGGCCTTTTGGCTAAGATCAAGTGTAGTATCTGTTCTTATCAGTTTAATATCTGATACGTCCCCTATCTGGGGACCATATATTAAATGGATTTTTAGAACAGGGAGATGGAAAAAGAGCTTGCTCTGTCCACTCCACGCATTGACCTGGTATTGCAGTATCTCCAGGACCGGTGCACCCCTTCTTTAATGCAGTTTCTAAAATCAGAAAGAATTGAATTCAATGCTTTTTGTTCATTTTGCTTGTTTGTCGGATTTTGGGATGGACTCTTTGGCTTTGCTTTTCTTCTCCTCATTGGATTTTTCATGTTAAAAGTTGCAGAAGCCAGATGACAAGCTCATTTTGGTTCAACTTCAGCAACTGTGCATTGCATTGCCATGTAATGTAATGTAATGCAATGCTATCTATCTAGCTCTCCCTCTATACTTCCTTTTGGATAAACAGACATATTAGGCAAGCATTTTGGAGCTTTCACCTAAATAACTACAGGTGGTGAGATAAGCTGCACAATATAATTGACCTTTCAGTATATTGTTGCACACACACCATCTATTTAGCAAATGCCCTTGTTATCAACAGCAGCCTTTTAAACTCACCTGAGCTAACAGGTATGTGAGCTGGTTACTCTGCTGCGCTTAAAATTTCTTTTTTGGTTTGCTACAATGCCTTTTCTGAAACGTTGTCTCCCTCTGCTGGAACACTGACTTCTTTCATTTAATGCCTGCAGACTATAAAAGAGAAACCAACCCAAAAAGTTTGGTTGATTAGTCTGTGGCATTCTTTTAAACTGTTGCTTATGGCGGTCTCTGTGAGCTTCTCAGTGACATTCAGCCATCCAGGTATCCCGCCTGCAGTAGACGGAATGTGGCAATGGAACGCTGGCTGCGCGTGTCATAATAGGCTCTGAGCCTTTATATACCTGCGCACAGCAGCAGCCACCTTCAGTCTGCTGCTGGACAGCCAGCAGCAGCAGCAGCAGGAGAGGTAATTAATCAGCAACCCTCCTGCTAAGGGTAGACAGCTGCTCGTTCCACCCCCCCCCCCCCCCGCCTTAATTGGTTCTCCTCCCTTCCAACGGTGTTGAGGCGGGTGGGAACAGCCGGGGGTTGAGGGTACTGTGCTAAAAGAGGTGGAGTTATGCAGATCTAAAACGCGTGGATTGCAGCAGCAGCAAGCCGAAAAGTGCAGGCATGTGAGGGATCTAGAGGTTGACAGCATGTCTTCTTAACGGGAGTCCAGGTGGCCATCTCCACAAATGGACTTTTCAGAATCCTTGGGTGGCACCGTAGTCGGAAACCAATTCTGGTTATCGCTTCTCGGCCTTTTGGCTAAGATCAAGTGTAGTATCTGTTCTTATCAGTTTAATATCTGATACGTCCCCTATCTGGGGACCATATATTAAATGGATTTTTAGAACAGGGAGATGGAAAAAGAGCTTGCTCTGTCCACTCCACGCATTGACCTGGTATTGCAGTATCTCCAGGACCGGTGCACCCCTTCTTTAATGCAGTTTCTAAAATCAGAAAGAATTGAATTCAATGCTTTTTGTTCATTTTGCTTGTTTGTCGGATTTTGGGATGGACTCTTTGGCTTTGCTTTTCTTCTCCTCATTGGATTTTTCATGTTAAAAGTTGCAGAAGCCAGATGACAAGCTCATTTTGGTTCAACTTCAGCAACTGTGCATTGCATTGCCATGTAATGTAATGTAATGCAATGCTATCTATCTAGCTCTCCCTCTATACTTCCTTTTGGATAAACAGACATATTAGGCAAGCATTTTGGAGCTTTCACCTAAATAACTACAGGTGGTGAGATAAGCTGCACAATATAATTGACCTTTCAGTATATTGTTGCACACACACCATCTATTTAGCAAATGCCCTTGTTATCAACAGCAGCCTTTTAAACTCACCTGAGCTAACAGGTATGTGAGCTGGTTACTCTGCTGCGCTTAAAATTTCTTTTTTGGTTTGCTACAATGCCTTTTCTGAAACGTTGTCTCCCTCTGCTGGAACACTGACTTCTTTCATTTAATGCCTGCAGACTATAAAAGAGAAACCAACCCAAAAAGTTTGGTTGATTAGTCTGTGGCATTCTTTTAAACTGTTGCTTATGGCGGTCTCTGTGAGCTTCTCAGTGACATTCAGCCATCCAGGTATCCCGCCTGCAGTAGACGGAATGTGGCAATGGAACGCTGGCTGCGCGTGTCATAATAGGCTCTGAGCCTTTATATACCTGCGCACAGCAGCAGCCACCTTCAGTCTGCTGCTGGACAGCCAGCAGCAGCAGCAGCAGGAGAGGTAATTAATCAGCAACCCTCCTGCTAAGGGTAGACAGCTGCTCGTTCCACCCCCCCCCCCGCCTTAATTGGTTCTCCTCCCTTCCAACGGTGTTGAGGCGGGTGGGAACAGCCGGGGGTTGAGGGTACTGTGCTAAAAGAGGTGGAGTTATGCAGATCTAAAACGCGTGGATTGCAGCAGCAGCAAGCCGAAAAGTGCAGGCATGTGAGGGATCTAGAGGTTGACAGCATGTCTTCTTAACGGGAGTCCAGGTGGCCATCTCCACAAATGGACTTTTCAGAATCCTTGGGTGGCACCGTAGTCGGAAACCAATTCTGGTTATCGCTTCTCGGCCTTTTGGCTAAGATCAAGTGTAGTATCTGTTCTTATCAGTTTAATATCTGATACGTCCCCTATCTGGGGACCATATATTAAATGGATTTTTAGAACAGGGAGATGGAAAAAGAGCTTGCTCTGTCCACTCCACGCATTGACCTGGTATTGCAGTATCTCCAGGACCGGTGCACCCCTTCTTTAATGCAGTTTCTAAAATCAGAAAGAATTGAATTCAATGCTTTTTGTTCATTTTGCTTGTTTGTCGGATTTTGGGATGGACTCTTTGGCTTTGCTTTTCTTCTCCTCATTGGATTTTTCATGTTAAAAGTTGCAGAAGCCAGATGACAAGCTCATTTTGGTTCAACTTCAACAACTGTGCATTGCATTGCCATGTAATGTAATGTAATGCAATGCTATCTATCTAGCTCTCCCTCTATACTTCCTTTTGGATAAACAGACATATTAGGCAAGCATTTTGGAGCTTTCACCTAAATAACTACAGGTGGTGAGATAAGCTGCACAATATAATTGACCTTTCAGTATATTGTTGCACACACACCATCTATTTAGCAAATGCCCTTGTTATCAACAGCAGCCTTTTAAACTCACCTGAGCTAACAGGTATGTGAGCTGGTTACTCTGCTGCGCTTAAAATTTATTTTTTGGTTTGCTACAATGCCTTTTCTGAAACGTTGTCTCCCTCTGCTGGAACACTGACTTCTTTCATTTAATGCCTGCAGACTATAAAAGAGAAACCAACCCAAAAAGTTTGGTTGATTAGTCTGTGGCATTCTTTTAAACTGTTGCTTATGGCGGTCTCTGTGAGCTTCTCAGTGACATTCAGCCATCCAGGTATCCCGCCTGCAGTAGACGGAATGTGGCAATGGAACGCTGGCTGCGCGTGTCATAATAGGCTCTGAGCCTTTATATACCTGCGCACAGCAGCAGCCACCTTCAGTCTGCTGCTGGACAGCCAGCAGCAGCAGCAGCAGGAGAGGTAATTAATCAGCAACCCTCCTGCTAAGGGTAGACAGCTGCTCGTTCCACCCCCCCCCCGCCTTAATTGGTTCTCCTCCCTTCCAACGGTGTTGAGGCGGGTGGGAACAGCCGGGGGTTGAGGGTACTGTGCTAAAAGAGGTGGAGTTATGCAGATCTAAAACGCGTGGATTGCAGCAGCAAGCCGAAAAGTGCAGGCATGTGAGGGATCTAGAGGTTGACAGCATGTCTTCTTAACGGGAGTCCAGGTGGCCATCTCCACAAATGGACTTTTCAGAATCCTTGGGTGGCACCGTAGTCGGAAACCAATTCTGGTTATCGCTTCTCGGCCTTTTGGCTAAGATCAAGTGTAGTATCTGTTCTTATCAGTTTAATATCTGATACGTCCCCTATCTGGGGACCATATATTAAATGGATTTTTAGAACAGGGAGATGGAAAAAGAGCTTGCTCTGTCCACTCCACGCATTGACCTGGTATTGCAGTATCTCCAGGACCGGTGCACCCCTTCTTTAATGCAGTTTCTAAAATCAGAAAGAATTGAATTCAATGCTTTTTGTTCATTTTGCTTGTTTGTCGGATTTTGGGATGGACTCTTTGGCTTTGCTTTTCTTCTCCTCATTGGATTTTTCATGTTAAAAGTTGCAGAAGCCAGATGACAAGCTCATTTTGGTTCAACTTCAGCAACTGTGCATTGCATTGCCATGTAATGTAATGTAATGCAATGCTATCTATCTAGCTCTCCCTCTATACTTCCTTTTGGATAAACAGACATATTAGGCAAGCATTTTGGAGCTTTCACCTAAATAACTACAGGTGGTGAGATAAGCTGCACAATATAATTGACCTTTCAGTATATTGTTGCACACACACCATCTATTTAGCAAATGCCCTTGTTATCAACAGCAGCCTTTTAAACTCACCTGAGCTAACAGGTATGTGAGCTGGTTACTCTGCTGCGCTTAAAATTTCTTTTTTGGTTTGCTACAATGCCTTTTCTGAAACGTTGTCTCCCTCTGCTGGAACACTGACTTCTTTCATTTAATGCCTGCAGACTATAAAAGAGAAACCAACCCAAAAAGTTTGGTTGATTAGTCTGTGGCATTCTTTTAAACTGTTGCTTATGGCGGTCTCTGTGAGCTTCTCAGTGACATTCAGCCATCCAGGTATCCCGCCTGCAGTAGACGGAATGTGGCAATGGAACGCTGGCTGCGCGTGTCATAATAGGCTCTGAGCCTTTATATACCTGCGCACAGCAGCAGCCACCTTCAGTCTGCTGCTGGACAGCCAGCAGCAGCAGCAGCAGGAGAGGTAATTAATCAGCAACCCTCCTGCTAAGGGTAGACAGCTGCCCGTTCCACCCCCCCCCCGCCTTAATTGGTTCTCCTCCCTTCCAACGGTGTTGAGGCGGGTGGGAACAGCCGGGGGTTGAGGGTACTGTGCTAAAAGAGGTGGAGTTATGCAGATCTAAAACGCGTGGATTGCAGCAGCAGCAAGCCGAAAAGTGCAGGCATGTGAGGGATCTAGAGGTTGACAGCATGTCTTCTTAACGGGAGTCCAGGTGGCCATCTCCACAAATGGACTTTTCAGAATCCTTGGGTGGCACCGTAGTCGGAAACCAATTCTGGTTATCGCTTCTCGGCCTTTTGGCTAAGATCAAGTGTAGTATCTGTTCTTATCAGTTTAATATCTGATACGTCCCCTATCTGGGGACCATATATTAAATGGATTTTTAGAACAGGGAGATGGAAAAAGAGCTTGCTCTGTCCACTCCACGTATTGACCTGGTATTGCAGTATCTCCAGGACCGGTGCACCCCTTCTTTAATGCAGTTTCTAAAATCAGAAAGAATTGAATTCAATGCTTTTTGTTCATTTTGCTTGTTTGTCGGATTTTGGGATGGACTCTTTGGCTTTGCTTTTCTTCTCCTCATTGGATTTTTCATGTTAAAAGTTGCAGAAGCCAGATGACAAGCTCATTTTGGTTCAACTTCAGCAACTGTGCATTGCATTGCCATGTAATGTAATGTAATGCAATGCTATCTATCTAGCTCTCCCTCTATACTTCCTTTTGGATAAACAGACATATTAGGCAAGCATTTTGGAGCTTTCACCTAAATAACTACAGGTGGTGAGATAAGCTGCACAATATAATTGACCTTTCAGTATATTGTTGCACACACACCATCTATTTAGCAAATGCCCTTGTTATCAACAGCAGCCTTTTAAACTCACCTGAGCTAACAGGTATGTGAGCTGGTTACTCTGCTGCGCTTAAAATTTATTTTTTGGTTTGCTACAATGCCTTTTCTGAAACGTTGTCTCCCTCTGCTGGAACACTGATTTCTTTCATTTAATGCCTGCAGACTATAAAAGAGAAACCAACCCAAAAAGTTTGGTTGATTAGTCTGTGGCATTCTTTTAAACTGTTGCTTATGGCGGTCTCTGTGAGCTTCTCAGTGACATTCAGCCATCCAGGTATCCCGCCTGCAGTAGACGGAATGTGGCAATGGAACACTGGCTGCGCGTGTCATAATAGGCTCTGAGCCTTTATATACCTGCGCACAGCAGCAGCCACCTTCAGTCTGCTGCTGGACAGCCAGCAGCAGCAGCAGCAGGAGAGGTAATTAATCAGCAACCCTCCTGCTAAGGGTAGACAGCTGCTCGTTCCCCCCCCCCCCCCCCGCCTTAATTGGTTCTCCTCCCTTCCAACGGTGTTGAGGCGGGTGGGAACAGCCGGGGGTTGAGGGTACTGTGCTAAAAGAGGTGGAGTTATGCAGATCTAAAACGCGTGGATTGCAGCAGCAGCAAGCCGAAAAGTGCAGGCATGTGAGGGATCTAGAGGTTGACAGCATGTCTTCTTAACGGGAGTCCAGGTGGCCATCTCCACAAATGGACTTTTCAGAATCCTTGGGTGGCACCGTAGTCGGAAACCAATTCTGGTTATCGCTTCTCGGCCTTTTGGCACGATCTATCAGGTTTACCTGTGTGGTCTTGCCTGTGAGGTGCTCTTGGTACCCTTTCTCTCGGCCTGGGGGGATCGTTCCTCTTCGGAGGGAGCAACGGGAAGGGATCCCATGAAGGCTTGCGCCTTTCAGAGAGAAGAGTCGGTACGTTCCTGAGTGAAGGATGCCGGCAACGCTCACATATTCATCGGGTGATGCCCGGATGCGGAACACCGTGAGGATTGAAGTTGGAGCAGGATCGAGGACGGAGAAGAACTTGGACTACATCTGCCATAGGATTCTGCTTGGAGTTCTGGAGTTTCGGCGGGAAGACATATTCTGCTTCCAGGACAATGAGTACAAGGGGACTTACACCATCACCTTCAAGAGCCAGGGATGCTGTCACCAACTCGTACAAAAGGTAAATGAGAAAAACTACTTAGATGAATTGGATGGACTAACCTTTTGTCTCTTGTATGCCTATGACGAGATCCCTATCGTGGTGCATTTCCCGAACCCCTTTGTGGAGGCTGCAGACATCTCGACCTACCTTATCCGTTATTGTGATGATCTGAGATACCTGGGCACTGTGAAGAACGCGGTAGGCTTCTGGTGCGGCAAGAGGAGGTACATGGCCCGTCTAAAGAGGGACCCAAGTGGAGTGGGAGGAATGCTACACCCTCCCTCAACATTTGTGATCGGTAAGAGCAGAGGCTACTTATTTTACCCTGGAATGCCGGTATGTTGCAGGAACTGTGGACAAATGGGTCATACCCAAACGTCCTGCACGGGCAGGAAAGTAGACCGCTGCAATAATTGCAGCTGTTACGGACATTTAATGAAGGACTGTCCCGCTGGGAGGAAATGCAATCTTTGTGGTGAGGCGGGGCACATGTTCCGAGGATGCCCCAACAGGACCAGGACCAGGACTTACGCAGAAGCTGCATCTTCTGCAGCTGAGCCGATGCGCCCGCCGGTCTTCACTGGCGGGCCGGCGTCGGAGGGCGGTTCGAAGGGCGAGAAGGTTGGGATGGAGCAGGGAGCCGGAGGCCCCTCTGGGGCGGCCACTGCATCGAAGTCCCTTAACGATGGGCGGACCTCGCATGGACCGGAACGGAGGGGTCCTCCTTCTGGGAGGGTATCCTCCGTGTCGATGGTTCCCGATACCGATCCTGTTGGGCTGGAGGGTGGTGCCCCTGTGCGGTTGGCTACAGGGGACCACGCAGCGATGGCCTCAGGATCTTCCAGGGCGATTAGCCAGCCAGATGAGGGGGCTTTGCTTCTAGGTGGCGAACATCAGGGAATCTGTGTTGGTGATCTTATCCTGATGGACCAGTCTCTCCCCCTGGAGGAGGTGGAGGAAGAGGAGGACTGCACCAGTGACCTAGTGGAGTCTGCCCCGAAAAAGAGACGGAATGTCGAAGCCCCAGCGTCTCCTGGAATGTGGCTGGGAACCGTGACCTACGAGGGGGCAACCGCCGGCTCACAGAATATCGAGTCATTTGGGTCCTCTAGCCCGGATGTCCTGGAGCAATTTGGCATACAGGGCTTTGAGTCAGGTGTCCTCATGGAAGATCCACCACCCTGACCTATGAATGCCCACATTAAGACTTGTCTCACTGAATGTGAGGTCATTAAAGAGCCCAGTTCGTAGGGCTGCTCTATTTAAGTACTTAGAAACCACTGACTTTGACATATGTTTATTACAGGAATACGGGATACAACATGCACTAAATTATAATGACATCAAGACAGATTGGAGACTGGGGCCCTCCATCTGGTCTGGCTCCAATGACAACAAGTCAGCGGGGGTGGGCTTCCTCTGTCGTGGGAGAAATATTGCTATAAATACTGTCACAGAAATAGTACCAGGCAGAGTGGTTTTAGTGCATTTTAAATTTAATGGTTTTACCCTATGTGTAATGAATGTTTATGCTTCCCCTGATAAGCAAGAGAGAATTAATTTATTTGGGATATTGCCATTGTACTGTACTGGGTCATCTCCCCTGATCGTAGGGGGTGATTTTAATTGTCTTTGTGCTAGTGAACAACGAGCGGGGGGTGACCCTTTACGCAAATTGTATAAGTCATGTCATCTATTGAAAGATTTTATAACTGATTTTAAATTATGCGATGCGTGGAGGTCACTCCTGCCGACGGACCCTGGTTATACGTGGTCCGGAAGTGGGGTGTCCTCCAGGATCGATTTTATTTTCCTATCAGATGATTTTAACCCTGTAAAATGTGTTTTAACATCAAATATATTTTCTGACCATAAGGGCTTGGAGGTGCATCTAGAATACCGGGATGAACAGAGGGTCAACAGGGGCCTCTGGCGTCTAAGTACTTACCTGCTGGAGGACCCTCTGATTCGACAAGACTTTGTTAAAGCCTATCAAGCCTGGCGGCGACAAAAACCTTCTGATGCCCCTATGGTAACCTGGTGGGAAAATTTGAAAAAAAAAGTCAGAATGTTTTTTATAAAAGCAGGGAGACGTAAAGCTAGAGAGAAAAAAAGATGTTTTAGTGATCTTAACACCAAACTACAAACACTTTTTAAATTCAAAGAGCTAGGGGTGGAGGTGGGAGATGATATTGCTAGCCTAAAAACTGAAATTCAGAACTGCATAGACACAAAGGGGAAAGAGATTATTTTTAACTCTAGAGTGCAGCACTTGGAGGAGGGGGAGAAGTGCTCTCGCTTCTTCTTCAAAAAAGTCATGGATAAAAGAGAAGTGATCACAAATCTAGAGGGTGAAACATCTATGCAGGGAATGTTGAATGCTACTTTTAACTTTTATAAGCCTCTTTTTAGTAAAAAGTGTATAGATGAGTCCTTTTTATCTGATGCTCTTAATGATCTCGATTTTAAGTTAAATTTTACAGACCAGGAGTTTTTAGAACGCGATATTGTTTTAGAGGAATTATTTTATGTTTTTAAAAGTTTCTCTAAGGGTAAAGCACCTGGGTGTGACGGACTACCTGTAGAGTTTTATCTTACTTTTTGGGACATTTTAAAAGAGGACCTTTTTATGCTTTTTAAAGAAGTTTTTATTTGTGAACAGTTGCCATTTTCGTGGAGGAGAGGAGTGGTGTCTTTGATATATAAAAAAGGTGATCGCAGTGCTCTAGCGAATTGGAGACCCATAACTCTCCTAAACGTCGATTACAAGGTACTTGCTAAGGTGGTTGCAAACCGGCTCAGGAATGTCATTGCCAAACTAATCCAGCCTGAGCAGGTTTGTAGTGTACCAGGCAGAAGTATTTCAGAGGTTTTAAACGTATTAAGGGATGTAATTTGGTATTCCAGAGACCGGGGTCAAAATGTAGCTCTTTTAGCCCTAGATTTTGAAAAAGCTTTCGATAGAGTCTCTCATAGATTTCTTTTTAGAGTTTTAAAAAGAATGGGTATCCCTAATATGCTTTTAAATTGTATTAAGATTTTATATAAAAATTGTTTTAGTCAAATTTCTCTTAATGGCTTTTTAACAGATGGAGTTCCCCTTGAGTCCGGAGTGAAGCAGGGATGCCCCTTGTCGCCCATCCTGTTCATCTGCGCCATGGAGCCCCTGCTGAGCGCAATAAGGAAAGACAAAGTGATTAGAGGGGTTCCTGTTCCTGGCGGAGGTGGCAGTGATGTGAGAGTCTTTGGCTACATGGATGACGTGACGGTTGTGTGCGTGGACCCTGCTTCCCTCCGGAGGGCGGTGTTGCGCATTGATTTTTTTTCCCAGGCATCCGGTTTTAAACTTAATTTAAATAAATCTGAATGTCTGACTTTGGGATCCTGGGACACCGCCCAACTCCCGCAGCTCACTTTAAAACGAGACAATGTAAAAATTCTTGGAGTTGTTTTTAACGAGGAGAATGTGGGAACTCAAAGCTGGGAGAATGTCATAGAAAAAATGTCAAAGAAAATATCATTTTGGGGTTTGAGGTCCCTAACAATGGAGGGGAAAATTTTAATTATAAAATCAGTGTTGTTACCCCTCATACTGTATATAGCTATGGTGTACCCCCCCTCTGATGTTTTAATTAAAAAAATGACTAGGATGATCTGTATGTTTTTATGGAACTCCAAAATGGAAAAATTAAGGCGAGAAATAATGAGGAAGAATAAAATGAACGGCGGAAGGGATGTCCCCGATTTACATATTTATTTGTATTTAAATTATTTCTGCTTTTGTTTCAAACATTTTAATGGTAATAGTGCGCTAAGTTATTTTTTAAAATGTACTTGTGGGATGATTTTTAAAAGATGGTTTAAGTTGTCGTTGAATTCCCCTGTTTTACTATGCCCCCCCAAACACCAAGCAATCTTAGAAAAGACTGTTCGATTTTATAGCCTTGGTGATTTTAATATGGACATTTTTAAAGACCGCAAGAAGCTTTTATCTTTTCTGAGGAGGAATGAAGATGTGACCCCCATAGTAAATTTCTCAGAAGAGAGGTCGAAGCAAGTTTGGAAGAATGTCTTCGGAAAATTTTTAGCAAATGGACATAAGGACATCGCATGGATGGTGGTCCACCAGTGCCTCCCCACCAGAGAGTTTCAACACAGGAGAGGCCTGGTGGCCAGAGCAAAATGCCCCAGAGACTCATGTGTTTATGACGAAACCACCTTGCACCTTATGTGGAATTGCCCATTTGCACAGGAACTTTGGCACAAAGTTGGGATTCTTTTAAAATGGACTTGCGGTTTAAGAGATTTTAACCATGAATATGTTTTATATGGCCTTTTTAAATGTCCGACCCCTCAACAGTATTGTATATGTTGGTGTATGATTAACTGTTTTAAAGACGCCCTTTGGAAGGCACGCAATATTTTACTTTTTAAACGTGATGCTATTTCTGTGAAGGATTGTCTTAAAATTGCTTTTAGCCAGATGTATATTTATTACTTGAGGGATGTCAAATGTATTGGGAGAAGGGATGCTAATCGTATATGGGGTTTTTATGGGTGGAATTCTGTGTTTTAATAATGTACTGTTTGTGTTGTTGTTTTTGATTGTAAACCATCTTTTACGCACTTAATAAAATATGTTGAAACCTGATCTGTTCTTATCAGTTTAATATCTGATACGTCCCCTATCTGGGGACCATATATTAAATGGATTTTTAGAACAGGGAGATGGAAAAAGAGCTTGCTCTGTCCACTCCACGCATTGACCTGGTATTGCAGTATCTCCAGGACCGGTGCACCCCTTCTTTAATGCAGTTTCTAAAATCAGAAAGAATTGAATTCAATGCTTTTTGTTCATTTTGCTTGTTTGTCGGATTTTGGGATGGACTCTTTGGCTTTGCTTTTCTTCTCCTCATTGGATTTTTCATGTTAAAAGTTGCAGAAGCCAGATGACAAGCTCATTTTGGTTCAACTTCAGCAACTGTGCATTGCATTGCCATGTAATGTAATGTAATGCAATGCTATCTATCTAGCTCTCCCTCTATACTTCCTTTTGGATAAACAGACATATTAGGCAAGCATTTTGGAGCTTTCACCTAAATAACTACAGGTGGTGAGATAAGCTGCACAATATAATTGACCTTTCAGTATATTGTTGCACACACACCATCTATTTAGCAAATGCCCTTGTTATCAACAGCAGCCTTTTAAACTCACCTGAGCTAACAGGTATGTGAGCTGGTTACTCTGCTGCGCTTAAAATTTCTTTTTTGGTTTGCTACAATGCCTTTTCTGAAACGTTGTCTCCCTCTGCTGGAACACTGACTTCTTTCATTTAATGCCTGCAGACTATAAAAGAGAAACCAACCCAAAAAGTTTGGTTGATTAGTCTGTGGCATTCTTTTAAACTGTTGCTTATGGCGGTCTCTGTGAGCTTCTCAGTGACATTCAGCCATCCAGGTATCCCGCCTGCAGTAGACGGAATGTGGCAATGGAACGCTGGCTGCGCGTGTCATAATAGGCTCTGAGCCTTTATATACCTGCGCACAGCAGCAGCCACCTTCAGTCTGCTGCTGGACAGCCAGCAGCAGCAGCAGCAGGAGAGGTAATTAATCAGCAACCCTCCTGCTAAGGGTAGACAGCTGCTCGTTCCACCCCCCCCCCGCCTTAATTGGTTCTCCTCCCTTCCAACGGTGTTGAGGCGGGTGGGAACAGCCGGGGGTTGAGGGTACTGTGCTAAAAGAGGTGGAGTTATGCAGATCTAAAACGCGTGGATTGCAGCAGCAGCAAGCCGAAAAGTGCAGGCATGTGAGGGATCTAGAGGTTGACAGCATGTCTTCTTAACGGAAGTCCAGGTGGCCATCTCCACAAATGAACTTTTCAGAATCCTTGGGTGGCACCGTAGTCGGAAACCAATTCTGGTTATCGCTTCTCGGCCTTTTGGCTAAGATCAAGTGTAGTATCTGTTCTTATCAGTTTAATATCTGATACGTCCCCTATCTGGGGACCATATATTAAATGGATTTTTAGAACAGGGAGATGGAAAAAGAGCTTGCTCTGTCCACTCCACGCATTGACCTGGTATTGCAGTATCTCCAGGACCGGTGCACCCCTTCTTTAATGCAGTTTCTAAAATCAGAAAGAATTGAATTCAATGCTTTTTGTTCATTTTGCTTGCTTGTCGGATTTTGGGATGGACTCTTTGGCTTTGCTTTTCTTCTCCTCATTGGATTTTTCATGTTAAAAGTTGCAGAAGCCAGATGACAAGCTCATTTTGGTTCAACTTCAGCAACTGTGCATTGCATTGCCATGTAATGTAATGTAATGCAATGCTATCTATCTAGCTCTCCCTCTATACTTCCTTTTGGATAAACAGACATATTAGGCAAGCATTTTGGAGCTTTCACCTAAATAACTACAGGTGGTGAGATAAGCTGCACAATATAATTGACCTTTCAGTATATTGTTGCACACACACCATCTATTTAGCAAATGCCCTTGTTATCAACAGCAGCCTTTTAAACTCACCTGAGCTAACAGGTATGTGAGCTGGTTACTCTGCTGCGCTTAAAATTTCTTTTTTGGTTTGCTACAATGCCTTTTCTGAAACGTTGTCTCCCTCTGCTGGAACACTGACTTCTTTCATTTAATGCCTGCAGACTATAAAAGAGAACCCAACCCAAAAAGTTTGGTTGATTAGTCTGTGGCATTCTTTTAAACTGTTGGTTATGGCCGTCTCTGTGAGCTTCTCAGTGACATTCAGCCATCCAGGTATCCCGCCTGCAGTAGACGGAATGTGGCAATGGAACGCTGGCTGCGCGTGTCATAATAGGCTCTGAGCCTTTATATACCTGCGCACAGCAGCAGCCACCTTCAGTCTGCTGCTGGACAGCCAGCAGCAGCAGCAGGAGAGGTAATTAATCAGCAACCCTCCTGCTAAGGGTAGACAGCTGCTCGTTCCACCCCCCCCCCCGCCTTAATTGGTTCTCCTCCCTTCCAACGGTGTTGAGGCGGGTGGGAACAGCCGGGGGTTGAGGGTACTGTGCTAAAAGAGGTGGAGTTATGCAGATCTAAAACGCGTGGATTGCAGCAGCAGCAAGCCGAAAAGTGCAGGCATGTGAGGGATCTAGAGGTTGACAGCATGTCTTCTTAACGGGAGTCCAGGTGGCCATCTCCACAAATGGACTTTTCAGAATCCTTGGGTGGCACCGTAGTCGGAAACCAATTCTGGTTATCGCTTCTCGGCCTTTTGGCTAAGATCAAGTGTAGTATCTGTTCTTATCAGTTTAATATCTGATACGTCCCCTATCTGGGGACCATATATTAAATGGATTTTTAGAACAGGGAGATGGAAAAAGAGCTTGCTCTGTCCACTCCACGCATTGACCTGGTATTGCAGTATCTCCAGGGACCGGTGCACCCCTTCTTTAATGCAGTTTCTAAAATCAGAAAGAATTGAATTCAATGCTTTTTGTTCATTTTGCTTGTTTGTCGGATTTTGGGATGGACTCTTGGCTTTGCTTTTCTTCTCCTCAATTGGATTTTTTCATGTTAAAAGTTGCAGAAGCCAGATGACAAGCTCATTTTGGTTCAACTTCAGCAACTGTGCATTGCATTGCCATGTAATGTAATGTAATGCAATGCTATCTATCTAGCTCTCCCTCTATACTTCCTTTTGGATAAACAGACATATTAGGCAAGCATTTTGGAGCTTTTCACTAAATAACTACAGGTGGTGAGATAAGCTGCACAATATAATTGACCTTTCAGTATATTGTTGCACACACACCATCTATTTAGCAAATGCCCTTGTTATCAACAGCAGCCTTTTAAACTCACCTGAGCTAACAGGTATGCGAGCTGGTTACTCTGCTGCGCTTAAAATTTCTTTTTTGTTTGCTACAATGCCTTTTCTGAAACGTTGTCT
Organism: Phyllobates terribilis; assembly: GCF_046119375.1. Taxonomy (NCBI): domain Eukaryota; kingdom Metazoa; phylum Chordata; class Amphibia; order Anura; family Dendrobatidae; genus Phyllobates; species Phyllobates terribilis. The sequence continues at coordinate 1,605 of NW_027363009.1, read as the reverse complement.
CCCTCTGCTGGTACACTGACTTCTTTCATTTTAATGCCTGCAGACTATAAAAGAGAAACCAACCCAAAAAGTTTGGTTGATTAGTCTGTGGCATTCTTTTAAACTGTTGCTTATGGCGGTCTCTGTGAGCTTCTCAGTGACATTCAGCCATCCAGGTATCCCGCATGCAGTAGACGGAATGTGGCAATGGAACGCTGGCTGCGCGTGTCATAATAGGCTCTGAGCCTTTATATACCTGCGCACAGCAGCAGCCACCTTCAGTCTGCTGCTGGACAGCCAGCAGCAGCAGCAGCAGGAGAGGTAATTAATCAGCAACCCTCCTGCTAAGGGTAGACAGCTGCTCGTTCCACCCCCCCCCGCCTTAATTGGTTCTCCTCCCTTCCACGGTGTTGAGGCGGGTGGGAACAGCCGGGGGTTGAGGGTACTGTGCTAAAAGAGGTGGAGTTATGCAGATCTAAAACGCGTGGATTGCAGCAGCAGCAAGCCGAAAAGTGCAGGCATGTGAGGGATCTAGTGGTTGACAGCATGTCTTCTTAACGGGAGTCCAGGTGGCCATCTCCACAAATGGACTTTTCAGAATCCTTGGGTGGCACCGTAGTCGGAAACCAATTCTGGTTATCGCTTCTCGGCTTTTGGCTAAGATCAAGTGTAGTATCTGTTCTTATCAGTTTAATATCTGATACGTCCCCTATCTGGGGACCATATATTAAATGGATTTTTAGAACAGGGAAGATGGAAAAAGAGCTTGCTCTGTCCACTCCACGCATTGACCTGGTATTGCAGTATCTCCAGGACCGGTGCACCCCTTCTTTAATGCAGTTTCTAAAATCAGAAAGAATTGAATTCAATGCTTTTTGTTCATTTTGCTTGTTTGTCGGATTTTGGGATGGACTCTTTGGCTTTGCTTTACTTCTCCTCATTGGATTTTTCATGTTAAAAGTTGCAGAAGCCAGATGACAAGCTCATTTTGGTTCAACTTCAGCAACTGTGCATTGCATTGCCATGTAATGTAATGTAATGCAATGCTATCTATCTAGCTCTCCCTCTATACTTCCTTTTGGATAAACAGACATATTAGGCAAGCATTTTGGAGCTTTCACCTAAATAACTACAGGTGGTGAGATAAGCTGCACAATATAATTGACCTTTCAGTATATTGTTGCACACACACCATCTATTTAGCAAATGCCCTTGTTATCAACAGCAGCCTTTAAACTCACCTGAGCTAACAGGTATGTGAGCTGGTTACTCTGCTGCGCTTAAAATTTCTTTTTTGTTTGCTACAATGCCTTTTCTGAAACGTTGTCTCCCTCTGCTGAAACACTGACTTCTTTCATTTAATGCCTGCAGACTATAAAAGAGAAACCAACCCAAAAAGTTTGGTTGATTAGTCTGTGGCATTCTTTTAAACTGTTGCTTATGGCGGTCTCTGTGAGCTTCTCAGTGACATTCAGCCATCCAGGTATCCCGCCTGCAGTAGACGGAATGTGGCAATGGAACGCTGGCTGCGCGTGTCATAATAGGCTCTGAGCCTTTATATACCTGCGCACAGCAGCAGCCACCTTCAGTCTGCTGCTGGACAGCCAGCAGCAGCAGCAGCAGGAG